>NW_028258138.1:2500-2502500 GCF_053883595.1 Heterocephalus glaber
CAAACTGATAGTGTAGACAAGGGTTAAAATGATTAAAATGAATAATGGATCATTTGAAATAGGAAAAAAAGGTCCAAAGACGAAGGGGTGAAGGGAGGGGAACGGGAAAGATAAAGAGGGAAAGGAAAAACTATGAGAAAAGAAAACATAAATGGAAATGATGTCTATGTAAATAGGGAAGGGTGGAGGGGGTGAAGGGCACACAGGTAATGGGGGAAAAAAGTAAGAACCAAGATACATCATGGACAGGTACAAACACCCAATGATAAATGGAAATGAAGCGTATACCTGAAATGTACCAATAAAAGAACTTAAAATTTAAACATTAACAAAGAAACAAAAGAAAAACGAGGGGAGATTTTTGAAGAAATGTAAAACTGTCATGACTAGAACACACAAGCACGGTAGAGATTAACTGAACTATATCAATGACTACTGTTAATCTGAATTACCTAAATATACCAATTTAAACGTAAAGACTGTCAGAGTATACTTTTGAAAAAAATTCAAGTATAGCCTCTCTAGTCTACATAATTCCATTTGACATAAGTAAAAGTGGAAGGATAGAGAAGGATGATCTACCATGGCAACACAACCCAATGAAATCTGAACTAGCAATATCAATTTCAGACGAAGCAGACTTCAAGAAAGAATCAGGGATAAAGCATTGTACTAGATAATGATAAATGGAGTCAGCTCTCCAAGAAAGCATAGTAAATCTTAACATATATGCACCTGCACAACTGATTCTCAAAATAGGGGGGAGAAAAGACCATTAGAGCTACCAGAAGAAATAGACACATACCTTATTATAGTTGGAAACTTCAACACTCTTCAATCAGTACTTGATAGATGCAGCTGAAAGAAAAAAATGGAAGTGCATAGTTGAATGAAAGGCCACCATCAATTCATTGGATGTAACTGACATTTCCTAAATACTTCATCCAACAAAGCAGAACGCATTCTCTTGAAGCTCATGGGGAACATTTACTAAGACAGACCCCATTCTAGGCCACAGGACGGATGTTAACGAATCGCAGTTTGTTCTTGTACTACAATGAAATTAAGCTCGATATCAATAATAGAGACATAGCCAGAAAATTCCCAAACTATTTAGACGGTAACACACTTCCAAATAACATTTATCAGGAGTGGCTCAAGAAACTTTCAAATATTTTACAGTAAATGATGAGAACACAAATTTTCAAAATATGTTGAAGGCAGCAAAACCACTGCTTAGAGGAAAACTGATAACATTGAAAGCATAGTGGTAGAAAAAAAGAAACAGTAATCTAAACTTCCACTTGAGGAAGCTCCACAAATGAGAGCAATATAAAATGAATGCAAGGGCCAGGGATTGAGCTCAGTGGTTCCGCCACCTGCCTCACAAGTGCAAGGTCCCAGGTTCGATCCCCGGTACCCAAATAAAGAAATAAATAAAACGAATGCAAACAAAAGGAAAAAACAACAATAAAAATTAGTGCATAAATCAACACAATTGAAAACTAAAGAAAAATTTTAAATATTGCTAAAAGCAGAATAAGGTTCTTTGAAGATGAATGAAATCGATAAATCCTAACCAGGCTCATCAAGACAAAGAGAGCAAGAGGTCAATTACTAATATCACAAACAAGAGAGGACATCAGTACTGAGCTCGTTGAAATGAAGAAGATAATTAACAGTATTCTGAACAACTCGATGCTGTCAGAGACCAGAGAAGCGAGGCCTAACTGGCCTCTCTGAGCACAAAGGAGAAAGGCTGCACTCAGGGTGACTCCATATGGTGGGTTCCAGGGAAAAGCTAGCACACCTAAGATTAAGTTGTTTACCAGAGTACGTACTAGTGGATATTGGAAAGCAGATGAACCTTGTGCTACTTTGATTGCTTGTACCGGTGTTTAGGTGAATAAATGCAAGATGAGCCAGATGCTGGGGCTCCTAAGGGGCCAGAGCCCCCTGGCTGCCCAACGTTAAACCGATTCACGTCTCTTTGTCACTCATCCTTGCTTGCCCCCAGGTCAAGAAGAACAAAGTACCGGGTCTAGGTCCCAGTAGAAGGCTTGACTTGGCCAGTGGGGTGGGTCCGCTACACTATGTCACAAATTTGATCATTTAGATGAAATGGACCAATTCCCTGCAAGATACAATCTACCAAACATATAGGAGAAATAAAACGCCAGAAACTAGAAACAACCAAATGATATCAAAAAGTGAGCGGATGAACAAACATTAGTACATTCATACAATGGAACATCATGAAGCAATGAAAAAAGCAACAACAGTGCTCAGGCATCCAGGCACAGGGAAGCCGGGACCAGCGCGGCCCGGAATTCACTGTCCCTGTCAGCGCAGCCGGGGTCCCAGAGAGGCCTTCGGGACAAGGAAGGAAGTGCCTGTTGCAGGGCGAGGAAGGCCCCGGGCCACAGGAAGGCAGAGCGCCGGGGCGGCGAACAGCTCACTTGAGACCCGCCTGTGCCACTGCGGAGCTCAGCTCAGGCGCCCAGCGGAGCCCTCAGGGCAAGGATCCCAGCGGGGCGTCACTGTGGCCCCAGGAACAAACCATCAGATAACCGGGAAAGGGCAGGGTCCTCCTATGCAGAGGAGTCCCCAGGGCTTGATGGAGATGCTCTGCCCTCTGGGGAGCCTAGGTCCCCGCCCTCGCTCTGAGCTGTGCCAGCCCGCCATTCTCTCACTTTTCCTGGAAGCTAAACCTCTTCCAAACAAAAGTTAATCAAGACATTTAAAGACCTGAATCGAACAAGCAAAACTTCAGGGTGTGATGTCTACGGTCACTAGGGAAACACCAGAAACCAGATACATCACTCCTAACTGCAAGAGAAAAGGAAAAGTCAGGCATGGTGGTGCTTCCCACCAATCTCAGATCTCGGACACTGAGGCCGGAGCACCTCTGCGAGGTCCAGACCAGTCTGGGCTACTGAGAAAATCCTACACACTCTCTTTCTCTCTCTCTCTCTCTCTCTCTCTCTCTCTCTCTCTCTCTCTCTCTCTCTCTCTCTCTCTCTCTGTCTCTCTCTGTCTCTCTGTCTCTCTGTCTCTCTCTCTCTCTCTCTCTCTCTCTCTCTCTCTTTCTCTCTCTGAAAAAGAAACAGTGAGCTGAATTACTTCTGAAGAAATAAGGAAAAGCTTCAAGCCTACTTAGAGAAAGCAAGAGAGAGAGGAAGAGAGAATAAGGTGGTAGAAATAAGCACGAATATACGAACATATTCTCTTTATGCTACCCATCCTCAGAAAGTACTGGCAGAGCTGGGGCCCCTGGCAACCTCAGGGCCTGATCTCAGCACAGGGCTTTGCTGCCCTCCGGTGGCCGATGGACATAAAGACCATCACATTAAGTGAAATAAGCCAGACTCAGAAAACAAGTACATGGATTTTTTTAAAAATGGACATGAAAGCAGGAGGGACACTACTTGACCAGAGAAAGGGAATAAAGAAGAGGAAGAAGTAGGTGTGAGGCAGGGTAATAGGGGGCTAGATATGATCAAAATATGTTATAGGCCTGTGTGAAAATCCTGCAATGAAAACCAGCCTATTTAAAAACTACTATACCCTAAAATTAATACCTATCAAAAAGAGCAGTCCAGTAACATAATCAAAAAGAAATAGAACCGCTAACAAACAATCAAAAGGGAACGGGAGATACAAAAAAACATTGTGGCAGAAATGAAGAATGCCTTGAAGGATGATCAGGTTAGAAATGACTGGGGAAAAGATCAGTGAGCTGGATGATAAGTCAATAGAAACTCCCTAGGCTGAAAGACAAAGAGAAAACAAAAGAAGAAGAAGAAGAAGAAGAAGAAGAAAAAAACAGAACATTCAAGAATTGTGGGACAATTACAAAAGGCATAACATGCCCATAATGGGAACTCTAGAAGAAGAGAGGAACATCCAAAATAACTGAAGTCATAGTAGCTCAGAATTTTCTAAAATGAAGGACACACACCAAATCTCAGGTTCAAGAACCTTTACAACAATAAGCAAGGTCAATACAGAAAAAATTATAAGTACACGTGTCAAATCCAATGTGTAAAAATCAAAAACAAAGAAAATCTTGTACAAAGCAGGGAGATAAGACCTTACCTACGGAAAGACAAAGGTAAGAATTACACCAGCGTTCTCAGAAATCATGTAAGCAAGAAGAGAATGCAGGAAAATATGTACGGTGTTGAAACAAATAACCCTTCCGTACAAGGCTAAAATTCTTTGTACGCCAAACTTTATTTCTGACATAAGGAAAAATGTCTTTTTCAAATAACAACTGAAGAAATGTAATGCCAACAGATATGCTAGACAAGAAATGTTCCAATAAGTTCTTTAGAGAGAGAAATCAAATATGACAAGAAAGAGACCAAGGAAGCGGAAAGGAAAGAAGGAATTAAGGAAGGTAGAAGGAAGAAAGACAGGAGAAGGGGAGGAAAGAGGTGGGGAGAGGCGGACAGCAACAAGGGAAGGGAGAAAGAAAGGGCATTGGAGAGGAATAAAGAAAGGTAAAATAGAACCTTTTATTCTTGATCTATTAGAGAACTGCTCAAAGTAATAGTAGCAACACTATATTGGGTGCATATAATTCATGAATGAGTGCAATCGGTGACAGCAACAGTGGCGGGGATGGTGAAACTTTTATAGCTTTCAGTGATACAAACAGCCTGCTGCAGGACAAGTGCCATAGGTTTGCCACCACTGGCATAGGGAGCAGTAGCACGGGGGAATGGAGACTGCTCCGCTATAAGGTACCTATGTTAGCAGAGAAGCAGTGTACTGTTATTTGAAACGAACAAGTTAGACTTGGTGGTCTTAGATAAGCTGTAAATATCTATTGCAAACTCTATGACAAGCGCTAACATTTTTTTTAAATTTTTATTTATTTAATAGTTCTTTTTGGTACTGGGGATTGAACTCTGGTCCTTGCACTTGCGCAGCAGGCGGCAAAACCACTGAGCTAAACCCTTGCCCCACACAAACATTTTTAAAAGGTATAATTGCTATGCTAAGTGAAGAGAGAAAATGTATTCATTAAAGAAACAAGGCAAGAAAAACGACAGAAGGACTGCTCTCTAGACTATATAAAGAACGGAAAAGAATCCGACCCCCCAGATTCAAAGACCCAATTCAAACACGGGCACCTGAAGGGAACAGACATTTCTCAAAGAAGTAAAAGCAGCAAACAAATATAGGAAAAAATGTTCAACGTCACTCATCATTCAAGAGATGCAGATGAAAACAACACTGAGATTCCTCCTCACACCACAAAGAATGGCTGCTATCAAGAAATCATCCAATCACAATCGCTGGCAGGGTTGTGGGGAGAAAGGAACCCTTCTCCACTGCTGGTGGGAGTGTAGGCTGGTGCAGCCACTGTGGAAATCAGTATGGAGATACCTCAAAGAGCTAGGGCTAGAGGTCCCATTTGACCCAGCTATTCCCCTGCTGGGTATCTTCCCCAAAGAATTAAAAGAATCATACCACAGTGATACATGTGACCCCACGTTCATAGCGGCACAGTTTGTAATAGCTAAAGCTTGGAGGCAGCCCAAGTGGCCATCAACTGGAACCTGGATAAAGAAAATGTGCGGGTTTTTAATAAAAACCATAAAGAATGAAAAACTAGAGTCATTTATAGCTAAGTGGATGTCTATCAAGGCCATGCTCTTAAGGGAAACAAATAGGACACACATGTGTAAATACCAAATACTTTGGCTAGTGTGACAAACTGATAGTGTAGACAAGGGTTAAAATGATTAAAATGAATAATGGATCATTTGAAATAGGAAAAAAAGGTCCAAAGACGAAGGGGTGAAGGGAGGGGAACGGGAAAGATAAAGAGGGAAAGGAAAAACTATGAGAAAAGAAAACATAAATGGAAATGATGTCTATGTAAATAGGGAAGGGTGGAGGGGGTGAAGGGCACACAGGTAATGGGGGAAAAAAGTAAGAACCAAGATACATCATGGACAGGTACAAACACCCAATGATAAATGGAAATGAAGCGTATACCTGAAATGTACCAATAAAAGAACTTAAAATTTAAACATTAACAAAGAAACAAAAGAAAAACGAGGGGAGATTTTTGAAGAAATGTAAAACTGTCATGACTAGAACACACAAGCACGGTAGAGATTAACTGAACTATATCAATGACTACTGTTAATCTGAATTACCTAAATATACCAATTTAAACGTAAAGACTGTCAGAGTATACTTTTGAAAAAAATTCAAGTATAGCCTCTCTAGTCTACATAATTCCATTTGACATAAGTAAAAGTGGAAGGATAGAGAAGGATGATCTACCATGGCAACACAACCCAATGAAATCTGAACTAGCAATATCAATTTCAGACGAAGCAGACTTCAAGAAAGAATCAGGGATAAAGCATTGTACTAGATAATGATAAATGGAGTCAGCTCTCCAAGAAAGCATAGTAAATCTTAACATATATGCACCTGCACAACTGATTCTCAAAATAGGGGGGAGAAAAGACCATTAGAGCTACCAGAAGAAATAGACACATACCTTATTATAGTTGGAAACTTCAACACTCTTCAATCAGTACTTGATAGATGCAGCTGAAAGAAAAAAATGGAAGTGCATAGTTGAATGAAAGGCCACCATCAATTCATTGGATGTAACTGACATTTCCTAAATACTTCATCCAACAAAGCAGAACGCATTCTCTTGAAGCTCATGGGGAACATTTACTAAGACAGACCCCATTCTAGGCCACAGGACGGATGTTAACGAATCGCAGTTTGTTCTTGTACTACAATGAAATTAAGCTCGATATCAATAATAGAGACATAGCCAGAAAATTCCCAAACTATTTAGACGGTAACACACTTCCAAATAACATTTATCAGGAGTGGCTCAAGAAACTTTCAAATATTTTACAGTAAATGATGAGAACACAAATTTTCAAAATATGTTGAAGGCAGCAAAACCACTGCTTAGAGGAAAACTGATAACATTGAAAGCATAGTGGTAGAAAAAAAGAAACAGTAATCTAAACTTCCACTTGAGGAAGCTCCACAAATGAGAGCAATATAAAATGAATGCAAGGGCCAGGGATTGAGCTCAGTGGTTCCGCCACCTGCCTCACAAGTGCAAGGTCCCAGGTTCGATCCCCGGTACCCAAATAAAGAAATAAATAAAACGAATGCAAACAAAAGGAAAAAACAACAATAAAAATTAGTGCATAAAGCAACACAATTGAAAACTAAAGAAAAATTTTAAATATTGCTAAAAGCAGAATAAGGTTCTTTGAAGATGAATGAAATCGATAAATCCTAACCAGGCTCATCAAGACAAAGAGAGCAAGAGGTCAATTACTAATATCACAAACAAGAGA
This sequence comes from Heterocephalus glaber, assembly GCF_053883595.1. NCBI lineage: Eukaryota > Metazoa > Chordata > Mammalia > Rodentia > Bathyergidae > Heterocephalus > Heterocephalus glaber. Next base: position 9,862 of record NW_028258138.1, read on the forward strand.
GGACATCAGTACTGAGCTCGTTGAAATGAAGAAGATAATTAACAGTATTCTGAACAACTCGATGCTGTCAGAGACCAGAGAAGCGAGGCCTAACTGGCCTCTCTGAGCACAAAGGAGAAAGGCTGCACTCAGGGTGACTCCATATGGTGGGTTCCAGGGAAAAGCTAGCACACCTAAGATTAAGTTGTTTACCGGAGTACGTACTAGTGGATATTGGAAAGCAGATGAACCTTGTGCTACTTTGATTGCTTGTACCGGTGTTTAGGTGAATAAATGCAAGATGAGCCAGATGCTGGGGCTCCTAAGGGGCCAGAGCCCCCTGGCTGCCCAACGTTAAACCGATTCACGTCTCTTTGTCACTCATCCTTGCTTGCCCCCAGGTCAAGAAGAACAAAGTACCGGGTCTAGGTCCCAGTAGAAGGCTTGACTTGGCCAGTGGGGTGGGTCCGCTACACTATGTCACAAATTTGATCATTTAGATGAAATGGACCAATTCCCTGCAAGATACAATCTACCAAACATATAGGAGAAATAAAACGCCAGAAACTAGAAACAACCAAATGATATCAAAAAGTGAGCGGATGAACAAACATTAGTACATTCATACAATGGAACATCATGAAGCAATGAAAAAAGCAACAACAGTGCTCAGGCATCCAGGCACAGGGAAGCCGGGACCAGCGCGGCCCGGAATTCACTGTCCCTGTCAGCGCAGCCGGGGTCCCAGAGAGGCCTTCGGGACAAGGAAGGAAGTGCCTGTTGCAGGGCGAGGAAGGCCCCGGGCCACAGGAAGGCAGAGCGCCGGGGCGGCGAACAGCTCACTTGAGACCCGCCTGTGCCACTGCGGAGCTCAGCTCAGGCGCCCAGCGGAGCCCTCAGGGCAAGGATCCCAGCGGGGCGTCACTGTGGCCCCAGGAACAAACCATCAGATAACCGGGAAAGGGCAGGGTCCTCCTATGCAGAGGAGTCCCCAGGGCTTGATGGAGATGCTCTGCCCTCTGGGGAGCCTAGGTCCCCGCCCTCGCTCTGAGCTGTGCCAGCCCGCCATTCTCTCACTTTTCCTGGAAGCTAAACCTCTTCCAAACAAAAGTTAATCAAGACATTTAAAGACCTGAATCGAACAAGCAAAACTTCAGGGTGTGATGTCTACGGTCACTAGGGAAACACCAGAAACCAGATACATCACTCCTAACTGCAAGAGAAAAGGAAAAGTCAGGCATGGTGGTGCTTCCCACCAATCTCAGATCTCGGACACTGAGGCCGGAGCACCTCTGCGAGGTCCAGACCAGTCTGGGCTACTGAGAAAATCCTACACACTCTCTTTCTCTCTCTCTCTCTCTCTCTCTCTCTCTCTCTCTCTCTCTCTCTCTCTCTCTCTCTCTGTCTCTCTCTGTCTCTCTGTCTCTCTGTCTCTCTCTCTCTCTCTCTCTCTCTCTCTCTCTCTCTCTCCTTCTCTCTCTGAAAAAGAAACAGTGAGCTGAATTACTTCTGAAGAAATAAGGAAAAGCTTCAAGCCTACTTAGAGAAAGCAAGAGAGAGAGGAAGAGAGAATAAGGTGGTAGAAATAAGCATGAATATACGAACATATTCTCTTTATGCTACCCATCCTCAGAAAGTACTGGCAGAGCTGGGGCCCCTGGCAACCTCAGGGCCTGATCTCAGCACAGGGCTTTGCTGCCCTCCGGTGGCCGATGGACATAAAGACCATCACATTAAGTGAAATAAGCCAGACTCAGAAAACAAGTACATGGATTTTTTTAAAAATGGACATGAAAGCAGGAGGGACACTACTTGACCAGAGAAAGGGAATAAAGAAGAGGAAGAAGTAGGTGTGAGGCAGGGTAATAGGGGGCTAGATATGATCAAAATATGTTATAGGCCTGTGTGAAAATCCTGCAATGAAAACCAGCCTATTTAAAAACTACTATACCCTAAAATTAATACCTATCAAAAAGAGCAGTCCAGTAACATAATCAAAAAGAAATAGAACCGCTAACAAACAATCAAAAGGGAACGGGAGATACAAAAAAACATTGTGGCAGAAATGAAGAATGCCTTGAAGGATGATCAGGTTAGAAATGACTGGGGAAAAGATCAGTGAGCTGGATGATAAGTCAATAGAAACTCCCTAGGCTGAAAGACAAAGAGAAAACAAAGAAGAAGAAGAAGAAGAAGAAGAAGAAGAAGAAGAAAGAAGAAGAAGAAGAAGAAGAAAAGAAGAAGAAGAAGAAGAAGAATAAAAAAACAGAACATTCAAGAATTGTGGGACAATTACAAAAGGCATAACATGCCCATAATGGGAACTCTAGAAGAAGAGAGGAACATCCAAAATAACTGAAGTCATAGTAGCTCAGAATTTTCTAAAATGAAGGACACACACCAAATCTCAGGTTCAAGAACCTTTACAACAATAAGCAAGGTCAATACAGAAAAAATTATAAGTACACGTGTCAAATCCAATGTGTAAAAATCAAAAACAAAGAAAATCTTGTACAAAGCAGGGAGATAAGACCTTACCTACGGAAAGACAAAGGTAAGAATTACACCAGCGTTCTCAGAAATCATGTAAGCAAGAAGAGAATGCAGGAAAATATGTACGGTGTTGAAACAAATAACCCTTCCGTACAAGGCTAAAATTCTTTGTACGCCAAACTTTATTTCTGACATAAGGAAAAATGTCTTTTTCAAATAACAACTGAAGAAATGTAATGCCAACAGATATGCTAGACAAGAAATGTTCCAATAAGTTCTTTAGAGAGAGAAATCAAATATGACAAGAAAGAGACCAAGGAAGCGGAAAGGAAAGAAGGAATTAAGGAAGGTAGAAGGAAGAAAGACAGGAGAAGGGGAGGAAAGAGGTGGGGAGAGGCGGACAGCAACAAGGGAAGGGAGAAAGAAAGGGCATTGGAGAGGAATAAAGAAAGGTAAAATAGAACCTTTTATTCTTGATCTATTAGAGAACTGCTCAAAGTAATAGTAGCAACACTATATTGGGTGCATATAATTCATGAATGAGTGCAATCGGTGACAGCAACAGTGGCGGGGATGGTGAAACTTTTATAGCTTTCAGTGATACAAACAGCCTGCTGCAGGACAAGTGCCATAGGTTTGCCACCACTGGCATAGGGAGCAGTAGCACGGGGGAATGGAGACTGCTCCGCTATAAGGTACCTATGTTAGCAGAGAAGCAGTGTACTGTTATTTGAAACGAACAAGTTAGACTTGGTGGTCTTAGATAAGCTGTAAATATCTATTGCAAACTCTATGACAAGCGCTAACATTTTTTTTAAATTTTTATTTATTTAATAGTTCTTTTTGGTACTGGGGATTGAACTCTGGTCCTTGCACTTGCGCAGCAGGCGGCAAAACCACTGAGCTAAACCCTTGCCCCACACAAACATTTTTAAAAGGTATAATTGCTATGCTAAGTGAAGAGAGAAAATGTATTCATTAAAGAAACAAGGCAAGAAAAACGACAGAAGGACTGCTCTCTAGACTATATAAAGAACGGAAAAGAATCCGACCCCCCAGATTCAAAGACCCAATTCAAACACGGGCACCTGAAGGGAGCAGACATTTCTCAAAGAAGTAAAAGCAGCAAACAAATATAGGAAAAAATGTTCAACGTCACTCATCATTCAAGAGATGCAGATGAAAACAACACTGAGATTCCTCCTCACACCACAAAGAATGGCTGCTATCAAGAAATCATCCAATCACAATCGCTGGCAGGGTTGTGGGGAGAAAGGAACCCTTCTCCACTGCTGGTGGGAGTGTAGGCTGGTGCAGCCACTGTGGAAATCAGTATGGAGATACCTCAAAGAGCTAGGGCTAGAGGTCCCATTTGACCCAGCTATTCCCCTGCTGGGTATCTTCCCCAAAGAATTAAAAGAATCATACCACAGTGATACATGTGACCCCACGTTCATAGCGGCACAGTTTGTAATAGCTAAAGCTTGGAGGCAGCCCAAGTGGCCATCAACTGGAACCTGGATAAAGAAAATGTGCGGGTTTTTAATAAAAACCATAAAGAATGAAAAACTAGAGTCATTTATAGCTAAGTGGATGTCTATCAAGGCCATGCTCTTAAGGGAAACAAATAGGACACACATGTGTAAATACCAAATACTTTGGCTAGTGTGACAAACTGATAGTGTAGACAAGGGTTAAAATGATTAAAATGAATAATGGATCATTTGAAATAGGAAAAAAAGGTCCAAAGACGAAGGGGTGAAGGGAGGGGAACGGGAAAGATAAAGAGGGAAAGGAAAAACTATGAGAAAAGAAAACATAAATGGAAATGATGTCTATGTAAATAGGGAAGGGTGGAGGGGGTGAAGGGCACACAGGTAATGGGGGAAAAAAGTAAGAACCAAGATACATCATGGACAGGTACAAACACCCAATGATAAATGGAAATGAAGCGTATACCTGAAATGTACCAATAAAAGAACTTAAAATTTAAACATTAACAAAGAAACAAAAGAAAAACGAGGGGAGATTTTTGAAGAAATGTAAAACTGTCATGACTAGAACACACAAGCACGGTAGAGATTAACTGAACTATATCAATGACTACTGTTAATCTGAATTACCTAAATATACCAATTTAAACGTAAAGACTGTCAGAGTATACTTTTGAAAAAAATTCAAGTATAGCCTCTCTAGTCTACATAATTCCATTTGACATAAGTAAAAGTGGAAGGATAGAGAAGGATGATCTACCATGGCAACACAACCCAATGAAATCTGAACTAGCAATATCAATTTCAGACGAAGCAGACTTCAAGAAAGAATCAGGGATAAAGCATTGTACTAGATAATGATAAATGGAGTCAGCTCTCCAAGAAAGCATAGTAAATCTTAACATATATGCACCTGCACAACTGATTCTCAAAATAGGGGGGAGAAAAGACCATTAGAGCTACCAGAAGAAATAGACACATACCTTATTATAGTTGGAAACTTCAACACTCTTCAATCAGTACTTGATAGATGCAGCTGAAAGAAAAAAATGGAAGTGCATAGTTGAATGAAAGGCCACCATCAATTCATTGGATGTAACTGACATTTCCTAAATACTTCATCCAACAAAGCAGAACGCATTCTCTTGAAGCTCATGGGGAACATTTACTAAGACAGACCCCATTCTAGGCCACAGGACGGATGTTAACGAATCGCAGTTTGTTCTTGTACTACAATGAAATTAAGCTCGATATCAATAATAGAGACATAGCCAGAAAATTCCCAAACTATTTAGACGGTAACACACTTCCAAATAACATTTATCAGGAGTGGCTCAAGAAACTTTCAAATATTTTACAGTAAATGATGAGAACACAAATTTTCAAAATATGTTGAAGGCAGCAAAACCACTGCTTAGAGGAAAACTGATAACATTGAAAGCATAGTGGTAGAAAAAAAGAAACAGTAATCTAAACTTCCACTTGAGGAAGCTCCACAAATGAGAGCAATATAAAATGAATGCAAGGGCCAGGGATTGAGCTCAGTGGTTCCGCCACCTGCCTCACAAGTGCAAGGTCCCAGGTTCGATCCCCGGTACCCAAATAAAGAAATAAATAAAACGAATGCAAACAAAAGGAAAAAACAACAATAAAAATTAGTGCATAAATCAACACAATTGAAAACTAAAGAAAAATTTTAAATATTGCTAAAAGCAGAATAAGGTTCTTTGAAGATGAATGAAATCGATAAATCCTAACCAGGCTCATCAAGACAAAGAGAGCAAGAGGTCAATTACTAATATCACAAACAAGAGAGGACATCAGTACTGAGCTCGTTGAAATGAAGAAGATAATTAACAGTATTCTGAACAACTCGATGCTGTCAGAGACCAGAGAAGCGAGGCCTAACTGGCCTCTCTGAGCACAAAGGAGAAAGGCTGCACTCAGGGTGACTCCATATGGTGGGTTCCAGGGAAAAGCTAGCACACCTAAGATTAAGTTGTTTACCAGAGTACGTACTAGTGGATATTGGAAAGCAGATGAACCTTGTGCTACTTTGATTGCTTGTACCGGTGTTTAGGTGAATAAATGCAAGATGAGCCAGATGCTGGGGCTCCTAAGGGGCCAGAGCCCCCTGGCTGCCCAACGTTAAACCGATTCACGTCTCTTTGTCACTCATCCTTGCTTGCCCCCAGGTCAAGAAGAACAAAGTACCGGGTCTAGGTCCCAGTAGAAGGCTTGACTTGGCCAGTGGGGTGGGTCCGCTACACTATGTCACAAATTTGATCATTTAGATGAAATGGACCAATTCCCTGCAAGATACAATCTACCAAACATATAGGAGAAATAAAACGCCAGAAACTAGAAACAACCAAATGATATCAAAAAGTGAGCGGATGAACAAACATTAGTACATTCATACAATGGAACATCATGAAGCAATGAAAAAAGCAACAACAGTGCTCAGGCATCCAGGCACAGGGAAGCCGGGACCAGCGCGGCCCGGAATTCACTGTCCCTGTCAGCGCAGCCGGGGTCCCAGAGAGGCCTTCGGGACAAGGAAGGAAGTGCCTGTTGCAGGGCGAGGAAGGCCCCGGGCCACAGGAAGGCAGAGCGCCGGGGCGGCGAACAGCTCACTTGAGACCCGCCTGTGCCACTGCGGAGCTCAGCTCAGGCGCCCAGCGGAGCCCTCAGGGCAAGGATCCCAGCGGGGCGTCACTGTGGCCCCAGGAACAAACCATCAGATAACCGGGAAAGGGCAGGGTCCTCCTATGCAGAGGAGTCCCCAGGGCTTGATGGAGATGCTCTGCCCTCTGGGGAGCCTAGGTCCCCGCCCTCGCTCTGAGCTGTGCCAGCCCGCCATTCTCTCACTTTTCCTGGAAGCTAAACCTCTTCCAAACAAAAGTTAATCAAGACATTTAAAGACCTGAATCGAACAAGCAAAACTTCAGGGTGTGATGTCTACGGTCACTAGGGAAACACCAGAAACCAGATACATCACTCCTAACTGCAAGAGAAAAGGAAAAGTCAGGCATGGTGGTGCTTCCCACCAATCTCAGATCTCGGACACTGAGGCCGGAGCACCTCTGCGAGGTCCAGACCAGTCTGGGCTACTGAGAAAATCCTACACACTCTCTTTCTCTCTCTCTCTCTCTCTCTCTCTCTCTCTCTCTCTCTCTCTCTCTCTCTCTCTCTCTCTCTCTCTCTCTGTCTCTCTCTGTCTCTCTGTCTCTCTGTCTCTCTCTCTCTCTCTCTCTCTCTCTCTCTCTCTCTCTCCTTCTCTCTCTGAAAAAGAAACAGTGAGCTGAATTACTTCTGAAGAAATAAGGAAAAGCTTCAAGCCTACTTAGAGAAAGCAAGAGAGAGAGGAAGAGAGAATAAGGTGGTAGAAATAAGCATGAATATACGAACATATTCTCTTTATGCTACCCATCCTCAGAAAGTACTGGCAGAGCTGGGGCCCCTGGCAACCTCAGGGCCTGATCTCAGCACAGGGCTTTGCTGCCCTCCGGTGGCCGATGGACATAAAGACCATCACATTAAGTGAAATAAGCCAGACTCAGAAAACAAGTACATGGATTTTTTTAAAAATGGACATGAAAGCAGGAGGGACACTACTTGACCAGAGAAAGGGAATAAAGAAGAGGAAGAAGTAGGTGTGAGGCAGGGTAATAGGGGGCTAGATATGATCAAAATATGTTATAGGCCTGTGTGAAAATCCTGCAATGAAAACCAGCCTATTTAAAAACTACTATACCCTAAAATTAATACCTATCAAAAAGAGCAGTCCAGTAACATAATCAAAAAGAAATAGAACCGCTAACAAACAATCAAAAGGGAACGGGAGATACAAAAAAACATTGTGGCAGAAATGAAGAATGCCTTGAAGGATGATCAGGTTAGAAATGACTGGGGAAAAGATCAGTGAGCTGGATGATAAGTCAATAGAAACTCCCTAGGCTGAAAGACAAAGAGAAAACAAAAGAAGAAGAAGAAGAAGAAGAAGAATAAAAAAACAGAACATTCAAGAATTGTGGGACAATTACAAAAGGCATAACATGCCCATAATGGGAACTCTAGAAGAAGAGAGGAACATCCAAAATAACTGAAGTCATAGTAGCTCAGAATTTTCTAAAATGAAGGACACACACCAAATCTCAGGTTCAAGAACCTTTACAACAATAAGCAAGGTCAATACAGAAAAAATTATAAGTACACGTGTCAAATCCAATGTGTAAAAATCAAAAACAAAGAAAATCTTGTACAAAGCAGGGAGATAAGACCTTACCTACGGAAAGACAAAGGTAAGAATTACACCAGCGTTCTCAGAAATCATGTAAGCAAGAAGAGAATGCAGGAAAATATGTACGGTGTTGAAACAAATAACCCTTCCGTACAAGGCTAAAATTCTTTGTACGCCAAACTTTATTTCTGACATAAGGAAAAATGTCTTTTTCAAATAACAACTGAAGAAATGTAATGCCAACAGATATGCTAGACAAGAAATGTTCCAATAAGTTCTTTAGAGAGAGAAATCAAATATGACAAGAAAGAGACCAAGGAAGCGGAAAGGAAAGAAGGAATTAAGGAAGGTAGAAGGAAGAAAGACAGGAGAAGGGGAGGAAAGAGGTGGGGAGAGGCGGACAGCAACAAGGGAAGGGAGAAAGAAAGGGCATTGGAGAGGAATAAAGAAAGGTAAAATAGAACCTTTTATTCTTGATCTATTAGAGAACTGCTCAAAGTAATAGTAGCAACACTATATTGGGTGCATATAATTCATGAATGAGTGCAATCGGTGACAGCAACAGTGGCGGGGATGGTGAAACTTTTATAGCTTTCAGTGATACAAACAGCCTGCTGCAGGACAAGTGCCATAGGTTTGCCACCACTGGCATAGGGAGCAGTAGCACGGGGGAATGGAGACTGCTCCGCTATAAGGTACCTATGTTAGCAGAGAAGCAGTGTACTGTTATTTGAAACGAACAAGTTAGACTTGGTGGTCTTAGATAAGCTGTAAATATCTATTGCAAACTCTATGACAAGCGCTAACATTTTTTTTAAATTTTTATTTATTTAATAGTTCTTTTTGGTACTGGGGATTGAACTCTGGTCCTTGCACTTGCGCAGCAGGCGGCAAAACCACTGAGCTAAACCCTTGCCCCACACAAACATTTTTAAAAGGTATAATTGCTATGCTAAGTGAAGAGAGAAAATGTATTCATTAAAGAAACAAGGCAAGAAAAACGACAGAAGGACTGCTCTCTAGACTATATAAAGAACGGAAAAGAATCCGACCCCCCAGATTCAAAGACCCAATTCAAACACGGGCACCTGAAGGGAGCAGACATTTCTCAAAGAAGTAAAAGCAGCAAACAAATATAGGAAAAAATGTTCAACGTCACTCATCATTCAAGAGATGCAGATGAAAACAACACTGAGATTCCTCCTCACACCACAAAGAATGGCTGCTATCAAGAAATCATCCAATCACAATCGCTGGCAGGGTTGTGGGGAGAAAGGAACCCTTCTCCACTGCTGGTGGGAGTGTAGGCTGGTGCAGCCACTGTGGAAATCAGTATGGAGATACCTCAAAGAGCTAGGGCTAGAGGTCCCATTTGACCCAGCTATTCCCCTGCTGGGTATCTTCCCCAAAGAATTAAAAGAATCATACCACAGTGATACATGTGACCCCACGTTCATAGCGGCACAGTTTGTAATAGCTAAAGCTTGGAGGCAGCCCAAGTGGCCATCAACTGGAACCTGGATAAAGAAAATGTGCGGGTTTTTAATAAAAACCATAAAGAATGAAAAACTAGAGTCATTTATAGCTAAGTGGATGTCTATCAAGGCCATGCTCTTAAGGGAAACAAATAGGACACACATGTGTAAATACCAAATACTTTGGCTAGTGTGACAAACTGATAGTGTAGACAAGGGTTAAAATGATTAAAATGAATAATGGATCATTTGAAATAGGAAAAAAAGGTCCAAAGACGAAGGGGTGAAGGGAGGGGAACGGGAAAGATAAAGAGGGAAAGGAAAAACTATGAGAAAAGAAAACATAAATGGAAATGATGTCTATGTAAATAGGGAAGGGTGGAGGGGGTGAAGGGCACACAGGTAATGGGGGAAAAAAGTAAGAACCAAGATACATCATGGACAGGTACAAACACCCAATGATAAATGGAAATGAAGCGTATACCTGAAATGTACCAATAAAAGAACTTAAAATTTAAACATTAACAAAGAAACAAAAGAAAAACGAGGGGAGATTTTTGAAGAAATGTAAAACTGTCATGACTAGAACACACAAGCACGGTAGAGATTAACTGAACTATATCAATGACTACTGTTAATCTGAATTACCTAAATATACCAATTTAAACGTAAAGACTGTCAGAGTATACTTTTGAAAAAAATTCAAGTATAGCCTCTCTAGTCTACATAATTCCATTTGACATAAGTAAAAGTGGAAGGATAGAGAAGGATGATCTACCATGGCAACACAACCCAATGAAATCTGAACTAGCAATATCAATTTCAGACGAAGCAGACTTCAAGAAAGAATCAGGGATAAAGCATTGTACTAGATAATGATAAATGGAGTCAGCTCTCCAAGAAAGCATAGTAAATCTTAACATATATGCACCTGCACAACTGATTCTCAAAATAGGGGGGAGAAAAGACCATTAGAGCTACCAGAAGAAATAGACACATACCTTATTATAGTTGGAAACTTCAACACTCTTCAATCAGTACTTGATAGATGCAGCTGAAAGAAAAAAATGGAAGTGCATAGTTGAATGAAAGGCCACCATCAATTCATTGGATGTAACTGACATTTCCTAAATACTTCATCCAACAAAGCAGAACGCATTCTCTTGAAGCTCATGGGGAACATTTACTAAGACAGACCCCATTCTAGGCCACAGGACGGATGTTAACGAATCGCAGTTTGTTCTTGTACTACAATGAAATTAAGCTCGATATCAATAATAGAGACATAGCCAGAAAATTCCCAAACTATTTAGACGGTAACACACTTCCAAATAACATTTATCAGGAGTGGCTCAAGAAACTTTCAAATATTTTACAGTAAATGATGAGAACACAAATTTTCAAAATATGTTGAAGGCAGCAAAACCACTGCTTAGAGGAAAACTGATAACATTGAAAGCATAGTGGTAGAAAAAAAGAAACAGTAATCTAAACTTCCACTTGAGGAAGCTCCACAAATGAGAGCAATATAAAATGAATGCAAGGGCCAGGGATTGAGCTCAGTGGTTCCGCCACCTGCCTCACAAGTGCAAGGTCCCAGGTTCGATCCCCGGTACCCAAATAAAGAAATAAATAAAACGAATGCAAACAAAAGGAAAAAACAACAATAAAAATTAGTGCATAAATCAACACAATTGAAAACTAAAGAAAAATTTTAAATATTGCTAAAAGCAGAATAAGGTTCTTTGAAGATGAATGAAATCGATAAATCCTAACCAGGCTCATCAAGACAAAGAGAGCAAGAGGTCAATTACTAATATCACAAACAAGAGAGGACATCAGTACTGAGCTCGTTGAAATGAAGAAGATAATTAACAGTATTCTGAACAACTCGATGCTGTCAGAGACCAGAGAAGCGAGGCCTAACTGGCCTCTCTGAGCACAAAGGAGAAAGGCTGCACTCAGGGTGACTCCATATGGTGGGTTCCAGGGAAAAGCTAGCACACCTAAGATTAAGTTGTTTACCAGAGTACGTACTAGTGGATATTGGAAAGCAGATGAACCTTGTGCTACTTTGATTGCTTGTACCGGTGTTTAGGTGAATAAATGCAAGATGAGCCAGATGCTGGGGCTCCTAAGGGGCCAGAGCCCCCTGGCTGCCCAACGTTAAACCGATTCACGTCTCTTTGTCACTCATCCTTGCTTGCCCCCAGGTCAAGAAGAACAAAGTACCGGGTCTAGGTCCCAGTAGAAGGCTTGACTTGGCCAGTGGGGTGGGTCCGCTACACTATGTCACAAATTTGATCATTTAGATGAAATGGACCAATTCCCTGCAAGATACAATCTACCAAACATATAGGAGAAATAAAACGCCAGAAACTAGAAACAACCAAATGATATCAAAAAGTGAGCGGATGAACAAACATTAGTACATTCATACAATGGAACATCATGAAGCAATGAAAAAAGCAACAACAGTGCTCAGGCATCCAGGCACAGGGAAGCCGGGACCAGCGCGGCCCGGAATTCACTGTCCCTGTCAGCGCAGCCGGGGTCCCAGAGAGGCCTTCGGGACAAGGAAGGAAGTGCCTGTTGCAGGGCGAGGAAGGCCCCGGGCCACAGGAAGGCAGAGCGCCGGGGCGGCGAACAGCTCACTTGAGACCCGCCTGTGCCACTGCGGAGCTCAGCTCAGGCGCCCAGCGGAGCCCTCAGGGCAAGGATCCCAGCGGGGCGTCACTGTGGCCCCAGGAACAAACCATCAGATAACCGGGAAAGGGCAGGGTCCTCCTATGCAGAGGAGTCCCCAGGGCTTGATGGAGATGCTCTGCCCTCTGGGGAGCCTAGGTCCCCGCCCTCGCTCTGAGCTGTGCCAGCCCGCCATTCTCTCACTTTTCCTGGAAGCTAAACCTCTTCCAAACAAAAGTTAATCAAGACATTTAAAGACCTGAATCGAACAAGCAAAACTTCAGGGTGTGATGTCTACGGTCACTAGGGAAACACCAGAAACCAGATACATCACTCCTAACTGCAAGAGAAAAGGAAAAGTCAGGCATGGTGGTGCTTCCCACCAATCTCAGATCTCGGACACTGAGGCCGGAGCACCTCTGCGAGGTCCAGACCAGTCTGGGCTACTGAGAAAATCCTACACACTCTCTTTCTCTCTCTCTCTCTCTCTCTCTCTCTCTCTCTCTCTCTCTCTCTCTCTCTCTCTCTCTCTCTCTCTCTCTCTCTCTCTGTCTCTCTGTCTCTCTGTCTCTCTCTCTCTCTCTCTCTCTCTCTCTCTCTCTCTCTCCTCTCTCTGAAAAAGAAACAGTGAGCTGAATTACTTCTGAAGAAATAAGGAAAAGCTTCAAGCCTACTTAGAGAAAGCAAGAGAGAGAGGAAGAGAGAATAAGGTGGTAGAAATAAGCATGAATATACGAACATATTCTCTTTATGCTACCCATCCTCAGAAAGTACTGGCAGAGCTGGGGCCCCTGGCAACCTCAGGGCCTGATCTCAGCACAGGGCTTTGCTGCCCTCCGGTGGCCGATGGACATAAAGACCATCACATTAAGTGAAATAAGCCAGACTCAGAAAACAAGTACATGGATTTTTTTAAAAATGGACATGAAAGCAGGAGGGACACTACTTGACCAGAGAAAGGGAATAAAGAAGAGGAAGAAGTAGGTGTGAGGCAGGGTAATAGGGGGCTAGATATGATCAAAATATGTTATAGGCCTGTGTGAAAATCCTGCAATGAAAACCAGCCTATTTAAAAACTACTATACCCTAAAATTAATACCTATCAAAAAGAGCAGTCCAGTAACATAATCAAAAAGAAATAGAACCGCTAACAAACAATCAAAAGGGAACGGGAGATACAAAAAAACATTGTGGCAGAAATGAAGAATGCCTTGAAGGATGATCAGGTTAGAAATGACTGGGGAAAAGATCAGTGAGCTGGATGATAAGTCAATAGAAACTCCCTAGGCTGAAAGACAAAGAGAAAACAAAAGAAGAAGAAGAAGAATAAAAAAACAGAACATTCAAGAATTGTGGGACAATTACAAAAGGCATAACATGCCCATAATGGGAACTCTAGAAGAAGAGAGGAACATCCAAAATAACTGAAGTCATAGTAGCTCAGAATTTTCTAAAATGAAGGACACACACCAAATCTCAGGTTCAAGAACCTTTACAACAATAAGCAAGGTCAATACAGAAAAAATTATAAGTACACGTGTCAAATCCAATGTGTAAAAATCAAAAACAAAGAAAATCTTGTACAAAGCAGGGAGATAAGACCTTACCTACGGAAAGACAAAGGTAAGAATTACACCAGCGTTCTCAGAAATCATGTAAGCAAGAAGAGAATGCAGGAAAATATGTACGGTGTTGAAACAAATAACCCTTCCGTACAAGGCTAAAATTCTTTGTACGCCAAACTTTATTTCTGACATAAGGAAAAATGTCTTTTTCAAATAACAACTGAAGAAATGTAATGCCAACAGATATGCTAGACAAGAAATGTTCCAATAAGTTCTTTAGAGAGAGAAATCAAATATGACAAGAAAGAGACCAAGGAAGCGGAAAGGAAAGAAGGAATTAAGGAAGGTAGAAGGAAGAAAGACAGGAGAAGGGGAGGAAAGAGGTGGGGAGAGGCGGACAGCAACAAGGGAAGGGAGAAAGAAAGGGCATTGGAGAGGAATAAAGAAAGGTAAAATAGAACCTTTTATTCTTGATCTATTAGAGAACTGCTCAAAGTAATAGTAGCAACACTATATTGGGTGCATATAATTCATGAATGAGTGCAATCGGTGACAGCAACAGTGGCGGGGATGGTGAAACTTTTATAGCTTTCAGTGATACAAACAGCCTGCTGCAGGACAAGTGCCATAGGTTTGCCACCACTGGCATAGGGAGCAGTAGCACGGGGGAATGGAGACTGCTCCGCTATAAGGTACCTATGTTAGCAGAGAAGCAGTGTACTGTTATTTGAAACGAACAAGTTAGACTTGGTGGTCTTAGATAAGCTGTAAATATCTATTGCAAACTCTATGACAAGCGCTAACATTTTTTTTAAATTTTTATTTATTTAATAGTTCTTTTTGGTACTGGGGATTGAACTCTGGTCCTTGCACTTGCGCAGCAGGCGGCAAAACCACTGAGCTAAACCCTTGCCCCACACAAACATTTTTAAAAGGTATAATTGCTATGCTAAGTGAAGAGAGAAAATGTATTCATTAAAGAAACAAGGCAAGAAAAACGACAGAAGGACTGCTCTCTAGACTATATAAAGAACGGAAAAGAATCCGACCCCCCAGATTCAAAGACCCAATTCAAACACGGGCACCTGAAGGGAGCAGACATTTCTCAAAGAAGTAAAAGCAGCAAACAAATATAGGAAAAAATGTTCAACGTCACTCATCATTCAAGAGATGCAGATGAAAACAACACTGAGATTCCTCCTCACACCACAAAGAATGGCTGCTATCAAGAAATCATCCAATCACAATCGCTGGCAGGGTTGTGGGGAGAAAGGAACCCTTCTCCACTGCTGGTGGGAGTGTAGGCTGGTGCAGCCACTGTGGAAATCAGTATGGAGATACCTCAAAGAGCTAGGGCTAGAGGTCCCATTTGACCCAGCTATTCCCCTGCTGGGTATCTTCCCCAAAGAATTAAAAGAATCATACCACAGTGATACATGTGACCCCACGTTCATAGCGGCACAGTTTGTAATAGCTAAAGCTTGGAGGCAGCCCAAGTGGCCATCAACTGGAACCTGGATAAAGAAAATGTGCGGGTTTTTAATAAAAACCATAAAGAATGAAAAACTAGAGTCATTTATAGCTAAGTGGATGTCTATCAAGGCCATGCTCTTAAGGGAAACAAATAGGACACACATGTGTAAATACCAAATACTTTGGCTAGTGTGACAAACTGATAGTGTAGACAAGGGTTAAAATGATTAAAATGAATAATGGATCATTTGAAATAGGAAAAAAAGGTCCAAAGACGAAGGGGTGAAGGGAGGGGAACGGGAAAGATAAAGAGGGAAAGGAAAAACTATGAGAAAAGAAAACATAAATGGAAATGATGTCTATGTAAATAGGGAAGGGTGGAGGGGGTGAAGGGCACACAGGTAATGGGGGAAAAAAGTAAGAACCAAGATACATCATGGACAGGTACAAACACCCAATGATAAATGGAAATGAAGCGTATACCTGAAATGTACCAATAAAAGAACTTAAAATTTAAACATTAACAAAGAAACAAAAGAAAAACGAGGGGAGATTTTTGAAGAAATGTAAAACTGTCATGACTAGAACACACAAGCACGGTAGAGATTAACTGAACTATATCAATGACTACTGTTAATCTGAATTACCTAAATATACCAATTTAAACGTAAAGACTGTCAGAGTATACTTTTGAAAAAAATTCAAGTATAGCCTCTCTAGTCTACATAATTCCATTTGACATAAGTAAAAGTGGAAGGATAGAGAAGGATGATCTACCATGGCAACACAACCCAATGAAATCTGAACTAGCAATATCAATTTCAGACGAAGCAGACTTCAAGAAAGAATCAGGGATAAAGCATTGTACTAGATAATGATAAATGGAGTCAGCTCTCCAAGAAAGCATAGTAAATCTTAACATATATGCACCTGCACAACTGATTCTCAAAATAGGGGGGAGAAAAGACCATTAGAGCTACCAGAAGAAATAGACACATACCTTATTATAGTTGGAAACTTCAACACTCTTCAATCAGTACTTGATAGATGCAGCTGAAAGAAAAAAATGGAAGTGCATAGTTGAATGAAAGGCCACCATCAATTCATTGGATGTAACTGACATTTCCTAAATACTTCATCCAACAAAGCAGAACGCATTCTCTTGAAGCTCATGGGGAACATTTACTAAGACAGACCCCATTCTAGGCCACAGGACGGATGTTAACGAATCGCAGTTTGTTCTTGTACTACAATGAAATTAAGCTCGATATCAATAATAGAGACATAGCCAGAAAATTCCCAAACTATTTAGACGGTAACACACTTCCAAATAACATTTATCAGGAGTGGCTCAAGAAACTTTCAAATATTTTACAGTAAATGATGAGAACACAAATTTTCAAAATATGTTGAAGGCAGCAAAACCACTGCTTAGAGGAAAACTGATAACATTGAAAGCATAGTGGTAGAAAAAAAGAAACAGTAATCTAAACTTCCACTTGAGGAAGCTCCACAAATGAGAGCAATATAAAATGAATGCAAGGGCCAGGGATTGAGCTCAGTGGTTCCGCCACCTGCCTCACAAGTGCAAGGTCCCAGGTTCGATCCCCGGTACCCAAATAAAGAAATAAATAAAACGAATGCAAACAAAAGGAAAAAACAACAATAAAAATTAGTGCATAAATCAACACAATTGAAAACTAAAGAAAAATTTTAAATATTGCTAAAAGCAGAATAAGGTTCTTTGAAGATGAATGAAATCGATAAATCCTAACCAGGCTCATCAAGACAAAGAGAGCAAGAGGTCAATTACTAATATCACAAACAAGAGAGGACATCAGTACTGAGCTCGTTGAAATGAAGAAGATAATTAACAGTATTCTGAACAACTCGATGCTGTCAGAGACCAGAGAAGCGAGGCCTAACTGGCCTCTCTGAGCACAAAGGAGAAAGGCTGCACTCAGGGTGACTCCATATGGTGGGTTCCAGGGAAAAGCTAGCACACCTAAGATTAAGTTGTTTACCAGAGTACGTACTAGTGGATATTGGAAAGCAGATGAACCTTGTGCTACTTTGATTGCTTGTACCGGTGTTTAGGTGAATAAATGCAAGATGAGCCAGATGCTGGGGCTCCTAAGGGGCCAGAGCCCCCTGGCTGCCCAACGTTAAACCGATTCACGTCTCTTTGTCACTCATCCTTGCTTGCCCCCAGGTCAAGAAGAACAAAGTACCGGGTCTAGGTCCCAGTAGAAGGCTTGACTTGGCCAGTGGGGTGGGTCCGCTACACTATGTCACAAATTTGATCATTTAGATGAAATGGACCAATTCCCTGCAAGATACAATCTACCAAACATATAGGAGAAATAAAACGCCAGAAACTAGAAACAACCAAATGATATCAAAAAGTGAGCGGATGAACAAACATTAGTACATTCATACAATGGAACATCATGAAGCAATGAAAAAAGCAACAACAGTGCTCAGGCATCCAGGCACAGGGAAGCCGGGACCAGCGCGGCCCGGAATTCACTGTCCCTGTCAGCGCAGCCGGGGTCCCAGAGAGGCCTTCGGGACAAGGAAGGAAGTGCCTGTTGCAGGGCGAGGAAGGCCCCGGGCCACAGGAAGGCAGAGCGCCGGGGCGGCGAACAGCTCACTTGAGACCCGCCTGTGCCACTGCGGAGCTCAGCTCAGGCGCCCAGCGGAGCCCTCAGGGCAAGGATCCCAGCGGGGGCGTCACTGTGGCCCCAGGAACAAACCATCAGATAACCGGGAAAGGGCAGGGTCCTCCTATGCAGAGGAGTCCCCAGGGCTTGATGGAGATGCTCTGCCCTCTGGGGAGCCTAGGTCCCCGCCCTCGCTCTGAGCTGTGCCAGCCCGCCATTCTCTCACTTTTCCTGGAAGCTAAACCTCTTCCAAACAAAAGTTAATCAAGACATTTAAAGACCTGAATCGAACAAGCAAAACTTCAGGGTGTGATGTCTACGGTCACTAGGGAAACACCAGAAACCAGATACATCACTCCTAACTGCAAGAGAAAAGGAAAAGTCAGGCATGGTGGTGCTTCCCACCAATCTCAGATCTCGGACACTGAGGCCGGAGCACCTCTGCGAGGTCCAGACCAGTCTGGGCTACTGAGAAAATCCTACACACTCTCTTTCTCTCTCTCTCTCTCTCTCTCTCTCTCTCTCTCTCTCTCTCTCTCTCTCTCTCTCTCTCTCTCTCTGTCTCTCTCTGTCTCTCTGTCTCTCTGTCTCTCTCTCTCTCTCTCTCTCTCTCTCTCTCTCCTTCTCTCTCTGAAAAAGAAACAGTGAGCTGAATTACTTCTGAAGAAATAAGGAAAAGCTTCAAGCCTACTTAGAGAAAGCAAGAGAGAGAGGAAGAGAGAATAAGGTGGTAGAAATAAGCACGAATATACGAACATATTCTCTTTATGCTACCCATCCTCAGAAAGTACTGGCAGAGCTGGGGCCCCTGGCAACCTCAGGGCCTGATCTCAGCACAGGGCTTTGCTGCCCTCCGGTGGCCGATGGACATAAAGACCATCACATTAAGTGAAATAAGCCAGACTCAGAAAACAAGTACATGGATTTTTTTAAAAATGGACATGAAAGCAGGAGGGACACTACTTGACCAGAGAAAGGGAATAAAGAAGAGGAAGAAGTAGGTGTGAGGCAGGGTAATAGGGGGCTAGATATGATCAAAATATGTTATAGGCCTGTGTGAAAATCCTGCAATGAAAACCAGCCTATTTAAAAACTACTATACCCTAAAATTAATACCTATCAAAAAGAGCAGTCCAGTAACATAATCAAAAAGAAATAGAACCGCTAACAAACAATCAAAAGGGAACGGGAGATACAAAAAAACATTGTGGCAGAAATGAAGAATGCCTTGAAGGATGATCAGGTTAGAAATGACTGGGGAAAAGATCAGTGAGCTGGATGATAAGTCAATAGAAACTCCCTAGGCTGAAAGACAAAGAGAAAACAAAAGAAGAAGAAGAAGAAGAAGAAGAATAAAAAAACAGAACATTCAAGAATTGTGGGACAATTACAAAAGGCATAACATGCCCATAATGGGAACTCTAGAAGAAGAGAGGAACATCCAAAATAACTGAAGTCATAGTAGCTCAGAATTTTCTAAAATGAAGGACACACACCAAATCTCAGGTTCAAGAACCTTTACAACAATAAGCAAGGTCAATACAGAAAAAATTATAAGTACACGTGTCAAATCCAATGTGTAAAAATCAAAAACAAAGAAAATCTTGTACAAAGCAGGGAGATAAGACCTTACCTACGGAAAGACAAAGGTAAGAATTACACCAGCGTTCTCAGAAATCATGTAAGCAAGAAGAGAATGCAGGAAAATATGTACGGTGTTGAAACAAATAACCCTTCCGTACAAGGCTAAAATTCTTTGTACGCCAAACTTTATTTCTGACATAAGGAAAAATGTCTTTTTCAAATAACAACTGAAGAAATGTAATGCCAACAGATATGCTAGACAAGAAATGTTCCAATAAGTTCTTTAGAGAGAGAAATCAAATATGACAAGAAAGAGACCAAGGAAGCGGAAAGGAAAGAAGGAATTAAGGAAGGTAGAAGGAAGAAAGACAGGAGAAGGGGAGGAAAGAGGTGGGGAGAGGCGGACAGCAACAAGGGAAGGGAGAAAGAAAGGGCATTGGAGAGGAATAAAGAAAGGTAAAATAGAACCTTTTATTCTTGATCTATTAGAGAACTGCTCAAAGTAATAGTAGCAACACTATATTGGGTGCATATAATTCATGAATGAGTGCAATCGGTGACAGCAACAGTGGCGGGGATGGTGAAACTTTTATAGCTTTCAGTGATACAAACAGCCTGCTGCAGGACAAGTGCCATAGGTTTGCCACCACTGGCATAGGGAGCAGTAGCACGGGGGAATGGAGACTGCTCCGCTATAAGGTACCTATGTTAGCAGAGAAGCAGTGTACTGTTATTTGAAACGAACAAGTTAGACTTGGTGGTCTTAGATAAGCTGTAAATATCTATTGCAAACTCTATGACAAGCGCTAACATTTTTTTTAAATTTTTATTTATTTAATAGTTCTTTTTGGTACTGGGGATTGAACTCTGGTCCTTGCACTTGCGCAGCAGGCGGCAAAACCACTGAGCTAAACCCTTGCCCCACACAAACATTTTTAAAAGGTATAATTGCTATGCTAAGTGAAGAGAGAAAATGTATTCATTAAAGAAACAAGGCAAGAAAAACGACAGAAGGACTGCTCTCTAGACTATATAAAGAACGGAAAAGAATCCGACCCCCCAGATTCAAAGACCCAATTCAAACACGGGCACCTGAAGGGAGCAGACATTTCTCAAAGAAGTAAAAGCAGCAAACAAATATAGGAAAAAATGTTCAACGTCACTCATCATTCAAGAGATGCAGATGAAAACAACACTGAGATTCCTCCTCACACCACAAAGAATGGCTGCTATCAAGAAATCATCCAATCACAATCGCTGGCAGGGTTGTGGGGAGAAAGGAACCCTTCTCCACTGCTGGTGGGAGTGTAGGCTGGTGCAGCCACTGTGGAAATCAGTATGGAGATACCTCAAAGAGCTAGGGCTAGAGGTCCCATTTGACCCAGCTATTCCCCTGCTGGGTATCTTCCCCAAAGAATTAAAAGAATCATACCACAGTGATACATGTGACCCCACGTTCATAGCGGCACAGTTTGTAATAGCTAAAGCTTGGAGGCAGCCCAAGTGGCCATCAACTGGAACCTGGATAAAGAAAATGTGCGGGTTTTTAATAAAAACCATAAAGAATGAAAAACTAGAGTCATTTATAGCTAAGTGGATGTCTATCAAGGCCATGCTCTTAAGGGAAACAAATAGGACACACATGTGTAAATACCAAATACTTTGGCTAGTGTGACAAACTGATAGTGTAGACAAGGGTTAAAATGATTAAAATGAATAATGGATCATTTGAAATAGGAAAAAAAGGTCCAAAGACGAAGGGGTGAAGGGAGGGGAACGGGAAAGATAAAGAGGGAAAGGAAAAACTATGAGAAAAGAAAACATAAATGGAAATGATGTCTATGTAAATAGGGAAGGGTGGAGGGGGTGAAGGGCACACAGGTAATGGGGGAAAAAAGTAAGAACCAAGATACATCATGGACAGGTACAAACACCCAATGATAAATGGAAATGAAGCGTATACCTGAAATGTACCAATAAAAGAACTTAAAATTTAAACATTAACAAAGAAACAAAAGAAAAACGAGGGGAGATTTTTGAAGAAATGTAAAACTGTCATGACTAGAACACACAAGCACGGTAGAGATTAACTGAACTATATCAATGACTACTGTTAATCTGAATTACCTAAATATACCAATTTAAACGTAAAGACTGTCAGAGTATACTTTTGAAAAAAATTCAAGTATAGCCTCTCTAGTCTACATAATTCCATTTGACATAAGTAAAAGTGGAAGGATAGAGAAGGATGATCTACCATGGCAACACAACCCAATGAAATCTGAACTAGCAATATCAATTTCAGACGAAGCAGACTTCAAGAAAGAATCAGGGATAAAGCATTGTACTAGATAATGATAAATGGAGTCAGCTCTCCAAGAAAGCATAGTAAATCTTAACATATATGCACCTGCACAACTGATTCTCAAAATAGGGGGGAGAAAAGACCATTAGAGCTACCAGAAGAAATAGACACATACCTTATTATAGTTGGAAACTTCAACACTCTTCAATCAGTACTTGATAGATGCAGCTGAAAGAAAAAAATGGAAGTGCATAGTTGAATGAAAGGCCACCATCAATTCATTGGATGTAACTGACATTTCCTAAATACTTCATCCAACAAAGCAGAACGCATTCTCTTGAAGCTCATGGGGAACATTTACTAAGACAGACCCCATTCTAGGCCACAGGACGGATGTTAACGAATCGCAGTTTGTTCTTGTACTACAATGAAATTAAGCTCGATATCAATAATAGAGACATAGCCAGAAAATTCCCAAACTATTTAGACGGTAACACACTTCCAAATAACATTTATCAGGAGTGGCTCAAGAAACTTTCAAATATTTTACAGTAAATGATGAGAACACAAATTTTCAAAATATGTTGAAGGCAGCAAAACCACTGCTTAGAGGAAAACTGATAACATTGAAAGCATAGTGGTAGAAAAAAAGAAACAGTAATCTAAACTTCCACTTGAGGAAGCTCCACAAATGAGAGCAATATAAAATGAATGCAAGGGCCAGGGATTGAGCTCAGTGGTTCCGCCACCTGCCTCACAAGTGCAAGGTCCCAGGTTCGATCCCCGGTACCCAAATAAAGAAATAAATAAAACGAATGCAAACAAAAGGAAAAAACAACAATAAAAATTAGTGCATAAATCAACACAATTGAAAACTAAAGAAAAATTTTAAATATTGCTAAAAGCAGAATAAGGTTCTTTGAAGATGAATGAAATCGATAAATCCTAACCAGGCTCATCAAGACAAAGAGAGCAAGAGGTCAATTACTAATATCACAAACAAGAGAGGACATCAGTACTGAGCTCGTTGAAATGAAGAAGATAATTAACAGTATTCTGAACAACTCGATGCTGTCAGAGACCAGAGAAGCGAGGCCTAACTGGCCTCTCTGAGCACAAAGGAGAAAGGCTGCACTCAGGGTGACTCCATATGGTGGGTTCCAGGGAAAAGCTAGCACACCTAAGATTAAGTTGTTTACCAGAGTACGTACTAGTGGATATTGGAAAGCAGATGAACCTTGTGCTACTTTGATTGCTTGTACCGGTGTTTAGGTGAATAAATGCAAGATGAGCCAGATGCTGGGGCTCCTAAGGGGCCAGAGCCCCCTGGCTGCCCAACGTTAAACCGATTCACGTCTCTTTGTCACTCATCCTTGCTTGCCCCCAGGTCAAGAAGAACAAAGTACCGGGTCTAGGTCCCAGTAGAAGGCTTGACTTGGCCAGTGGGGTGGGTCCGCTACACTATGTCACAAATTTGATCATTTAGATGAAATGGACCAATTCCCTGCAAGATACAATCTACCAAACATATAGGAGAAATAAAACGCCAGAAACTAGAAACAACCAAATGATATCAAAAAGTGAGCGGATGAACAAACATTAGTACATTCATACAATGGAACATCATGAAGCAATGAAAAAAGCAACAACAGTGCTCAGGCATCCAGGCACAGGGAAGCCGGGACCAGCGCGGCCCGGAATTCACTGTCCCTGTCAGCGCAGCCGGGGTCCCAGAGAGGCCTTCGGGACAAGGAAGGAAGTGCCTGTTGCAGGGCGAGGAAGGCCCCGGGCCACAGGAAGGCAGAGCGCCGGGGCGGCGAACAGCTCACTTGAGACCCGCCTGTGCCACTGCGGAGCTCAGCTCAGGCGCCCAGCGGAGCCCTCAGGGCAAGGATCCCAGCGGGGCGTCACTGTGGCCCCAGGAACAAACCATCAGATAACCGGGAAAGGGCAGGGTCCTCCTATGCAGAGGAGTCCCCAGGGCTTGATGGAGATGCTCTGCCCTCTGGGGAGCCTAGGTCCCCGCCCTCGCTCTGAGCTGTGCCAGCCCGCCATTCTCTCACTTTTCCTGGAAGCTAAACCTCTTCCAAACAAAAGTTAATCAAGACATTTAAAGACCTGAATCGAACAAGCAAAACTTCAGGGTGTGATGTCTACGGTCACTAGGGAAACACCAGAAACCAGATACATCACTCCTAACTGCAAGAGAAAAGGAAAAGTCAGGCATGGTGGTGCTTCCCACCAATCTCAGATCTCGGACACTGAGGCCGGAGCACCTCTGCGAGGTCCAGACCAGTCTGGGCTACTGAGAAAATCCTACACACTCTCTTTCTCTCTCTCTCTCTCTCTCTCTCTCTCTCTCTCTCTCTCTCTCTCTCTCTCTCTCTCTCTCTCTCTGTCTCTCTCTGTCTCTCTGTCTCTCTGTCTCTCTCTCTCTCTCTCTCTCTCTCTCTCTCTCTCTCTCTCTCTCTCTCTCTCTCCTTCTCTCTCTGAAAAAGAAACAGTGAGCTGAATTACTTCTGAAGAAATAAGGAAAAGCTTCAAGCCTACTTAGAGAAAGCAAGAGAGAGAGGAAGAGAGAATAAGGTGGTAGAAATAAGCATGAATATACGAACATATTCTCTTTATGCTACCCATCCTCAGAAAGTACTGGCAGAGCTGGGGCCCCTGGCAACCTCAGGGCCTGATCTCAGCACAGGGCTTTGCTGCCCTCCGGTGGCCGATGGACATAAAGACCATCACATTAAGTGAAATAAGCCAGACTCAGAAAACAAGTACATGGATTTTTTTAAAAATGGACATGAAAGCAGGAGGGACACTACTTGACCAGAGAAAGGGAATAAAGAAGAGGAAGAAGTAGGTGTGAGGCAGGGTAATAGGGGGCTAGATATGATCAAAATATGTTATAGGCCTGTGTGAAAATCCTGCAATGAAAACCAGCCTATTTAAAAACTACTATACCCTAAAATTAATACCTATCAAAAAGAGCAGTCCAGTAACATAATCAAAAAGAAATAGAACCGCTAACAAACAATCAAAAGGGAACGGGAGATACAAAAAAACATTGTGGCAGAAATGAAGAATGCCTTGAAGGATGATCAGGTTAGAAATGACTGGGGAAAAGATCAGTGAGCTGGATGATAAGTCAATAGAAACTCCCTAGGCTGAAAGACAAAGAGAAAACAAAAGAAGAAGAAGAAGAAGAAGAAGAATAAAAAAACAGAACATTCAAGAATTGTGGGACAATTACAAAAGGCATAACATGCCCATAATGGGAACTCTAGAAGAAGAGAGGAACATCCAAAATAACTGAAGTCATAGTAGCTCAGAATTTTCTAAAATGAAGGACACACACCAAATCTCAGGTTCAAGAACCTTTACAACAATAAGCAAGGTCAATACAGAAAAAATTATAAGTACACGTGTCAAATCCAATGTGTAAAAATCAAAAACAAAGAAAATCTTGTACAAAGCAGGGAGATAAGACCTTACCTACGGAAAGACAAAGGTAAGAATTACACCAGCGTTCTCAGAAATCATGTAAGCAAGAAGAGAATGCAGGAAAATATGTACGGTGTTGAAACAAATAACCCTTCCGTACAAGGCTAAAATTCTTTGTACGCCAAACTTTATTTCTGACATAAGGAAAAATGTCTTTTTCAAATAACAACTGAAGAAATGTAATGCCAACAGATATGCTAGACAAGAAATGTTCCAATAAGTTCTTTAGAGAGAGAAATCAAATATGACAAGAAAGAGACCAAGGAAGCGGAAAGGAAAGAAGGAATTAAGGAAGGTAGAAGGAAGAAAGACAGGAGAAGGGGAGGAAAGAGGTGGGGAGAGGCGGACAGCAACAAGGGAAGGGAGAAAGAAAGGGCATTGGAGAGGAATAAAGAAAGGTAAAATAGAACCTTTTATTCTTGATCTATTAGAGAACTGCTCAAAGTAATAGTAGCAACACTATATTGGGTGCATATAATTCATGAATGAGTGCAATCGGTGACAGCAACAGTGGCGGGGATGGTGAAACTTTTATAGCTTTCAGTGATACAAACAGCCTGCTGCAGGACAAGTGCCATAGGTTTGCCACCACTGGCATAGGGAGCAGTAGCACGGGGGAATGGAGACTGCTCCGCTATAAGGTACCTATGTTAGCAGAGAAGCAGTGTACTGTTATTTGAAACGAACAAGTTAGACTTGGTGGTCTTAGATAAGCTGTAAATATCTATTGCAAACTCTATGACAAGCGCTAACATTTTTTTTAAATTTTTATTTATTTAATAGTTCTTTTTGGTACTGGGGATTGAACTCTGGTCCTTGCACTTGCGCAGCAGGCGGCAAAACCACTGAGCTAAACCCTTGCCCCACACAAACATTTTTAAAAGGTATAATTGCTATGCTAAGTGAAGAGAGAAAATGTATTCATTAAAGAAACAAGGCAAGAAAAACGACAGAAGGACTGCTCTCTAGACTATATAAAGAACGGAAAAGAATCCGACCCCCCAGATTCAAAGACCCAATTCAAACACGGGCACCTGAAGGGAACAGACATTTCTCAAAGAAGTAAAAGCAGCAAACAAATATAGGAAAAAATGTTCAACGTCACTCATCATTCAAGAGATGCAGATGAAAACAACACTGAGATTCCTCCTCACACCACAAAGAATGGCTGCTATCAAGAAATCATCCAATCACAATCGCTGGCAGGGTTGTGGGGAGAAAGGAACCCTTCTCCACTGCTGGTGGGAGTGTAGGCTGGTGCAGCCACTGTGGAAATCAGTATGGAGATACCTCAAAGAGCTAGGGCTAGAGGTCCCATTTGACCCAGCTATTCCCCTGCTGGGTATCTTCCCCAAAGAATTAAAAGAATCATACCACAGTGATACATGTGACCCCACGTTCATAGCGGCACAGTTTGTAATAGCTAAAGCTTGGAGGCAGCCCAAGTGGCCATCAACTGGAACCTGGATAAAGAAAATGTGCGGGTTTTTAATAAAAACCATAAAGAATGAAAAACTAGAGTCATTTATAGCTAAGTGGATGTCTATCAAGGCCATGCTCTTAAGGGAAACAAATAGGACACACATGTGTAAATACCAAATACTTTGGCTAGTGTGACAAACTGATAGTGTAGACAAGGGTTAAAATGATTAAAATGAATAATGGATCATTTGAAATAGGAAAAAAAGGTCCAAAGACGAAGGGGTGAAGGGAGGGGAACGGGAAAGATAAAGAGGGAAAGGAAAAACTATGAGAAAAGAAAACATAAATGGAAATGATGTCTATGTAAATAGGGAAGGGTGGAGGGGGTGAAGGGCACACAGGTAATGGGGGAAAAAAGTAAGAACCAAGATACATCATGGACAGGTACAAACACCCAATGATAAATGGAAATGAAGCGTATACCTGAAATGTACCAATAAAAGAACTTAAAATTTAAACATTAACAAAGAAACAAAAGAAAAACGAGGGGAGATTTTTGAAGAAATGTAAAACTGTCATGACTAGAACACACAAGCACGGTAGAGATTAACTGAACTATATCAATGACTACTGTTAATCTGAATTACCTAAATATACCAATTTAAACGTAAAGACTGTCAGAGTATACTTTTGAAAAAAATTCAAGTATAGCCTCTCTAGTCTACATAATTCCATTTGACATAAGTAAAAGTGGAAGGATAGAGAAGGATGATCTACCATGGCAACACAACCCAATGAAATCTGAACTAGCAATATCAATTTCAGACGAAGCAGACTTCAAGAAAGAATCAGGGATAAAGCATTGTACTAGATAATGATAAATGGAGTCAGCTCTCCAAGAAAGCATAGTAAATCTTAACATATATGCACCTGCACAACTGATTCTCAAAATAGGGGGGAGAAAAGACCATTAGAGCTACCAGAAGAAATAGACACATACCTTATTATAGTTGGAAACTTCAACACTCTTCAATCAGTACTTGATAGATGCAGCTGAAAGAAAAAAATGGAAGTGCATAGTTGAATGAAAGGCCACCATCAATTCATTGGATGTAACTGACATTTCCTAAATACTTCATCCAACAAAGCAGAACGCATTCTCTTGAAGCTCATGGGGAACATTTACTAAGACAGACCCCATTCTAGGCCACAGGACGGATGTTAACGAATCGCAGTTTGTTCTTGTACTACAATGAAATTAAGCTCGATATCAATAATAGAGACATAGCCAGAAAATTCCCAAACTATTTAGACGGTAACACACTTCCAAATAACATTTATCAGGAGTGGCTCAAGAAACTTTCAAATATTTTACAGTAAATGATGAGAACACAAATTTTCAAAATATGTTGAAGGCAGCAAAACCACTGCTTAGAGGAAAACTGATAACATTGAAAGCATAGTGGTAGAAAAAAAGAAACAGTAATCTAAACTTCCACTTGAGGAAGCTCCACAAATGAGAGCAATATAAAATGAATGCAAGGGCCAGGGATTGAGCTCAGTGGTTCCGCCACCTGCCTCACAAGTGCAAGGTCCCAGGTTCGATCCCCGGTACCCAAATAAAGAAATAAATAAAACGAATGCAAACAAAAGGAAAAAACAACAATAAAAATTAGTGCATAAATCAACACAATTGAAAACTAAAGAAAAATTTTAAATATTGCTAAAAGCAGAATAAGGTTCTTTGAAGATGAATGAAATCGATAAATCCTAACCAGGCTCATCAAGACAAAGAGAGCAAGAGGTCAATTACTAATATCACAAACAAGAGAGGACATCAGTACTGAGCTCGTTGAAATGAAGAAGATAATTAACAGTATTCTGAACAACTCGATGCTGTCAGAGACCAGAGAAGCGAGGCCTAACTGGCCTCTCTGAGCACAAAGGAGAAAGGCTGCACTCAGGGTGACTCCATATGGTGGGTTCCAGGGAAAAGCTAGCACACCTAAGATTAAGTTGTTTACCAGAGTACGTACTAGTGGATATTGGAAAGCAGATGAACCTTGTGCTACTTTGATTGCTTGTACCGGTGTTTAGGTGAATAAATGCAAGATGAGCCAGATGCTGGGGCTCCTAAGGGGCCAGAGCCCCCTGGCTGCCCAACATTAAACCGATTCACGTCTCTTTGTCACTCATCCTTGCTTGCCCCCAGGTCAAGAAGAACAAAGTACCGGGTCTAGGTCCCAGTAGAAGGCTTGACTTGGCCAGTGGGGTGGGTCCGCTACACTATGTCACAAATTTGATCATTTAGATGAAATGGACCAATTCCCTGCAAGATACAATCTACCAAACATATAGGAGAAATAAAACGCCAGAAACTAGAAACAACCAAATGATATCAAAAAGTGAGCGGATGAACAAACATTAGTACATTCATACAATGGAACATCATGAAGCAATGAAAAAAGCAACAACAGTGCTCAGGCATCCAGGCACAGGGAAGCCGGGACCAGCGCGGCCCGGAATTCACTGTCCCTGTCAGCGCAGCCGGGGTCCCAGAGAGGCCTTCGGGACAAGGAAGGAAGTGCCTGTTGCAGGGCGAGGAAGGCCCCGGGCCACAGGAAGGCAGAGCGCCGGGGCGGCGAACAGCTCACTTGAGACCCGCCTGTGCCACTGCGGAGCTCAGCTCAGGCGCCCAGCGGAGCCCTCAGGGCAAGGATCCCAGCGGGGCGTCACTGTGGCCCCAGGAACAAACCATCAGATAACCGGGAAAGGGCAGGGTCCTCCTATGCAGAGGAGTCCCCAGGGCTTGATGGAGATGCTCTGCCCTCTGGGGAGCCTAGGTCCCCGCCCTCGCTCTGAGCTGTGCCAGCCCGCCATTCTCTCACTTTTCCTGGAAGCTAAACCTCTTCCAAACAAAAGTTAATCAAGACATTTAAAGACCTGAATCGAACAAGCAAAACTTCAGGGTGTGATGTCTACGGTCACTAGGGAAACACCAGAAACCAGATACATCACTCCTAACTGCAAGAGAAAAGGAAAAGTCAGGCATGGTGGTGCTTCCCACCAATCTCAGATCTCGGACACTGAGGCCGGAGCACCTCTGCGAGGTCCAGACCAGTCTGGGCTACTGAGAAAATCCTACACACTCTCTTTCTCTCTCTCTCTCTCTCTCTCTCTCTCTCTCTCTCTCTCTCTCTCTCTCTCTCTCTCTCTCTCTCTCTCTCTCTCTCTCTGTCTCTCTGTCTCTCTCTCTCTCTCTCTCTCTCTCTCTCTCTCTCTCTCTCTCTCTCTCTCTCTCTCCTTCTCTCTCTGAAAAAGAAACAGTGAGCTGAATTACTTCTGAAGAAATAAGGAAAAGCTTCAAGCCTACTTAGAGAAAGCAAGAGAGAGAGGAAGAGAGAATAAGGTGGTAGAAATAAGCATGAATATACGAACATATTCTCTTTATGCTACCCATCCTCAGAAAGTACTGGCAGAGCTGGGGCCCCTGGCAACCTCAGGGCCTGATCTCAGCACAGGGCTTTGCTGCCCTCCGGTGGCCGATGGACATAAAGACCATCACATTAAGTGAAATAAGCCAGACTCAGAAAACAAGTACATGGATTTTTTTAAAAATGGACATGAAAGCAGGAGGGACACTACTTGACCAGAGAAAGGGAATAAAGAAGAGGAAGAAGTAGGTGTGAGGCAGGGTAATAGGGGGCTAGATATGATCAAAATATGTTATAGGCCTGTGTGAAAATCCTGCAATGAAAACCAGCCTATTTAAAAACTACTATACCCTAAAATTAATACCTATCAAAAAGAGCAGTCCAGTAACATAATCAAAAAGAAATAGAACCGCTAACAAACAATCAAAAGGGAACGGGAGATACAAAAAAACATTGTGGCAGAAATGAAGAATGCCTTGAAGGATGATCAGGTTAGAAATGACTGGGGAAAAGATCAGTGAGCTGGATGATAAGTCAATAGAAACTCCCTAGGCTGAAAGACAAAGAGAAAACAAAAGAAGAAGAAGAAGAAGAAGAAGAATAAAAAAACAGAACATTCAAGAATTGTGGGACAATTACAAAAGGCATAACATGCCCATAATGGGAACTCTAGAAGAAGAGAGGAACATCCAAAATAACTGAAGTCATAGTAGCTCAGAATTTTCTAAAATGAAGGACACACACCAAATCTCAGGTTCAAGAACCTTTACAACAATAAGCAAGGTCAATACAGAAAAAATTATAAGTACACGTGTCAAATCCAATGTGTAAAAATCAAAAACAAAGAAAATCTTGTACAAAGCAGGGAGATAAGACCTTACCTACGGAAAGACAAAGGTAAGAATTACACCAGCGTTCTCAGAAATCATGTAAGCAAGAAGAGAATGCAGGAAAATATGTACGGTGTTGAAACAAATAACCCTTCCGTACAAGGCTAAAATTCTTTGTACGCCAAACTTTATTTCTGACATAAGGAAAAATGTCTTTTTCAAATAACAACTGAAGAAATGTAATGCCAACAGATATGCTAGACAAGAAATGTTCCAATAAGTTCTTTAGAGAGAGAAATCAAATATGACAAGAAAGAGACCAAGGAAGCGGAAAGGAAAGAAGGAATTAAGGAAGGTAGAAGGAAGAAAGACAGGAGAAGGGGAGGAAAGAGGTGGGGAGAGGCGGACAGCAACAAGGGAAGGGAGAAAGAAAGGGCATTGGAGAGGAATAAAGAAAGGTAAAATAGAACCTTTTATTCTTGATCTATTAGAGAACTGCTCAAAGTAATAGTAGCAACACTATATTGGGTGCATATAATTCATGAATGAGTGCAATCGGTGACAGCAACAGTGGCGGGGATGGTGAAACTTTTATAGCTTTCAGTGATACAAACAGCCTGCTGCAGGACAAGTGCCATAGGTTTGCCACCACTGGCATAGGGAGCAGTAGCACGGGGGAATGGAGACTGCTCCGCTATAAGGTACCTATGTTAGCAGAGAAGCAGTGTACTGTTATTTGAAACGAACAAGTTAGACTTGGTGGTCTTAGATAAGCTGTAAATATCTATTGCAAACTCTATGACAAGCGCTAACATTTTTTTTAAATTTTTATTTATTTAATAGTTCTTTTTGGTACTGGGGATTGAACTCTGGTCCTTGCACTTGCGCAGCAGGCGGCAAAACCACTGAGCTAAACCCTTGCCCCACACAAACATTTTTAAAAGGTATAATTGCTATGCTAAGTGAAGAGAGAAAATGTATTCATTAAAGAAACAAGGCAAGAAAAACGACAGAAGGACTGCTCTCTAGACTATATAAAGAACGGAAAAGAATCCGACCCCCCAGATTCAAAGACCCAATTCAAACACGGGCACCTGAAGGGAGCAGACATTTCTCAAAGAAGTAAAAGCAGCAAACAAATATAGGAAAAAATGTTCAACGTCACTCATCATTCAAGAGATGCAGATGAAAACAACACTGAGATTCCTCCTCACACCACAAAGAATGGCTGCTATCAAGAAATCATCCAATCACAATCGCTGGCAGGGTTGTGGGGAGAAAGGAACCCTTCTCCACTGCTGGTGGGAGTGTAGGCTGGTGCAGCCACTGTGGAAATCAGTATGGAGATACCTCAAAGAGCTAGGGCTAGAGGTCCCATTTGACCCAGCTATTCCCCTGCTGGGTATCTTCCCCAAAGAATTAAAAGAATCATACCACAGTGATACATGTGACCCCACGTTCATAGCGGCACAGTTTGTAATAGCTAAAGCTTGGAGGCAGCCCAAGTGGCCATCAACTGGAACCTGGATAAAGAAAATGTGCGGGTTTTTAATAAAAACCATAAAGAATGAAAAACTAGAGTCATTTATAGCTAAGTGGATGTCTATCAAGGCCATGCTCTTAAGGGAAACAAATAGGACACACATGTGTAAATACCAAATACTTTGGCTAGTGTGACAAACTGATAGTGTAGACAAGGGTTAAAATGATTAAAATGAATAATGGATCATTTGAAATAGGAAAAAAAGGTCCAAAGACGAAGGGGTGAAGGGAGGGGAACGGGAAAGATAAAGAGGGAAAGGAAAAACTATGAGAAAAGAAAACATAAATGGAAATGATGTCTATGTAAATAGGGAAGGGTGGAGGGGGTGAAGGGCACACAGGTAATGGGGGAAAAAAGTAAGAACCAAGATACATCATGGACAGGTACAAACACCCAATGATAAATGGAAATGAAGCGTATACCTGAAATGTACCAATAAAAGAACTTAAAATTTAAACATTAACAAAGAAACAAAAGAAAAACGAGGGGAGATTTTTGAAGAAATGTAAAACTGTCATGACTAGAACACACAAGCACGGTAGAGATTAACTGAACTATATCAATGACTACTGTTAATCTGAATTACCTAAATATACCAATTTAAACGTAAAGACTGTCAGAGTATACTTTTGAAAAAAATTCAAGTATAGCCTCTCTAGTCTACATAATTCCATTTGACATAAGTAAAAGTGGAAGGATAGAGAAGGATGATCTACCATGGCAACACAACCCAATGAAATCTGAACTAGCAATATCAATTTCAGACGAAGCAGACTTCAAGAAAGAATCAGGGATAAAGCATTGTACTAGATAATGATAAATGGAGTCAGCTCTCCAAGAAAGCATAGTAAATCTTAACATATATGCACCTGCACAACTGATTCTCAAAATAGGGGGGAGAAAAGACCATTAGAGCTACCAGAAGAAATAGACACATACCTTATTATAGTTGGAAACTTCAACACTCTTCAATCAGTACTTGATAGATGCAGCTGAAAGAAAAAAATGGAAGTGCATAGTTGAATGAAAGGCCACCATCAATTCATTGGATGTAACTGACATTTCCTAAATACTTCATCCAACAAAGCAGAACGCATTCTCTTGAAGCTCATGGGGAACATTTACTAAGACAGACCCCATTCTAGGCCACAGGACGGATGTTAACGAATCGCAGTTTGTTCTTGTACTACAATGAAATTAAGCTCGATATCAATAATAGAGACATAGCCAGAAAATTCCCAAACTATTTAGACGGTAACACACTTCCAAATAACATTTATCAGGAGTGGCTCAAGAAACTTTCAAATATTTTACAGTAAATGATGAGAACACAAATTTTCAAAATATGTTGAAGGCAGCAAAACCACTGCTTAGAGGAAAACTGATAACATTGAAAGCATAGTGGTAGAAAAAAAGAAACAGTAATCTAAACTTCCACTTGAGGAAGCTCCACAAATGAGAGCAATATAAAATGAATGCAAGGGCCAGGGATTGAGCTCAGTGGTTCCGCCACCTGCCTCACAAGTGCAAGGTCCCAGGTTCGATCCCCGGTACCCAAATAAAGAAATAAATAAAACGAATGCAAACAAAAGGAAAAAACAACAATAAAAATTAGTGCATAAAGCAACACAATTGAAAACTAAAGAAAAATTTTAAATATTGCTAAAAGCAGAATAAGGTTCTTTGAAGATGAATGAAATCGATAAATCCTAACCAGGCTCATCAAGACAAAGAGAGCAAGAGGTCAATTACTAATATCACAAACAAGAGAGGACATCAGTACTGAGCTCGTTGAAATGAAGAAGATAATTAACAGTATTCTGAACAACTCGATGCTGTCAGAGACCAGAGAAGCGAGGCCTAACTGGCCTCTCTGAGCACAAAGGAGAAAGGCTGCACTCAGGGTGACTCCATATGGTGGGTTCCAGGGAAAAGCTAGCACACCTAAGATTAAGTTGTTTACCAGAGTACGTACTAGTGGATATTGGAAAGCAGATGAACCTTGTGCTACTTTGATTGCTTGTACCGGTGTTTAGGTGAATAAATGCAAGATGAGCCAGATGCTGGGGCTCCTAAGGGGCCAGAGCCCCCTGGCTGCCCAACGTTAAACCGATTCACGTCTCTTTGTCACTCATCCTTGCTTGCCCCCAGGTCAAGAAGAACAAAGTACCGGGTCTAGGTCCCAGTAGAAGGCTTGACTTGGCCAGTGGGGTGGGTCCGCTACACTATGTCACAAATTTGATCATTTAGATGAAATGGACCAATTCCCTGCAAGATACAATCTACCAAACATATAGGAGAAATAAAACGCCAGAAACTAGAAACAACCAAATGATATCAAAAAGTGAGCGGATGAACAAACATTAGTACATTCATACAATGGAACATCATGAAGCAATGAAAAAAGCAACAACAGTGCTCAGGCATCCAGGCACAGGGAAGCCGGGACCAGCGCGGCCCGGAATTCACTGTCCCTGTCAGCGCAGCCGGGGTCCCAGAGAGGCCTTCGGGACAAGGAAGGAAGTGCCTGTTGCAGGGCGAGGAAGGCCCCGGGCCACAGGAAGGCAGAGCGCCGGGGCGGCGAACAGCTCACTTGAGACCCGCCTGTGCCACTGCGGAGCTCAGCTCAGGCGCCCAGCGGAGCCCTCAGGGCAAGGATCCCAGCGGGGCGTCACTGTGGCCCCAGGAACAAACCATCAGATAACCGGGAAAGGGCAGGGTCCTCCTATGCAGAGGAGTCCCCAGGGCTTGATGGAGATGCTCTGCCCTCTGGGGAGCCTAGGTCCCCGCCCTCGCTCTGAGCTGTGCCAGCCCGCCATTCTCTCACTTTTCCTGGAAGCTAAACCTCTTCCAAACAAAAGTTAATCAAGACATTTAAAGACCTGAATCGAACAAGCAAAACTTCAGGGTGTGATGTCTACGGTCACTAGGGAAACACCAGAAACCAGATACATCACTCCTAACTGCAAGAGAAAAGGAAAAGTCAGGCGTGGTGGTGCTTCCCACCAATCTCAGATCTCGGACACTGAGCAAGACCTACACACTCTCTTTCTCTCTCCTCTCTCTCTCTCTGAAAAAGAAACAGTGAGGTGAATTACTTCTGAAGAAATAACGAAAAGCTTCAAGCCTACTTAGAGAAAGCAAGAGAGAGAGGAAGACAGAATAAGGTGGTAGAAATAAGCACGAATATACGAACATATTCTCTTTATGCTATGCATCGTCATACAATACTGGCAGAGCTGGGGCCCCTGGCAACCTCAGGGCCTGATCTCAGCGCAGGGCTCTGCTGCCCTCCGGTGGCCGCTCGGTTTCACTGCAGGGCCTGCCTTCTCCAGTCCCAGTAGGAGAGAGCTCCAGCTTGGGAAGCTGACCTGCAGGGATGCGCGCCCCTCCTGCTGCCCCCAAGTCACCCTCCCGTTTCTCTCCCTCGGGGACAGTTCATAGCTACCTGTCCACAGAGCCTTACGCACTCACAAGCCACGTCTGGGAGGTGATTGCCTCATGGGCATGGTACACTTGGGTTGTCAGGACGTGGGATCTGGGCTGAGAGAAATTGTCTGGTTCGGGGCCTGGAAGCCTTCATCTCACTGCCTGTGCTCTCTGGATGCTGCTTTCTATCTGCCAGGCCCCTCTGCCATGCCGCGCTGCCTTCGAGCTGCTGACTAGGGACTGAAACCTCTACAAAGGGTGAGCCGAGATAAACCTCTCCTCCTTTAACTTGTGTGTGTCCGGTATCGTGTCTCCGTGACCAAGTCACTCCCCTTGAGGTCCTGGCCTTGACACCTGCACGGCACGTGAGTGACACCTCTCGGGGGCAGGTCCAACCTTGGCTCTTGGGGAGGTTCTGGAGATGCGGTGGGGCAGTCCCCGGTGAGTCCTGGACGGGTCTAGGCCCCTGCCCCAGGTGTGTGGTCAAAAACAGTAGGGTGTGCAGGTGCAGGAATGGGGCTGGCTGTGTTCGATGCTCTCAACAAGGCCCCGGCAGCTTCCGGCTGAACCTGTGCCCACCTCAGCCTGAGCGTGTGGGCCCACCTGAGCCACACTAGAGCTCCTGACCTGGCAAGACCCGTGGGGTCCTGATCCTTGCACAACGTCTAGAGAGGATCGATCAATCTCTGGGAGGGCCTGACTCCCCTGGTGCTCAGCCACCACACAGCGCCCAGTCATGTCCTGTCCTCGTGGAATTTCTTCCACAGCTAGCAAGTGCGGTCCATTGTGACCTCACTTGTGTGTCGGGCTGTCTAAGTCTTCAAGCTGCAGTCCTTCTGCCCCAAGACCTGTGCTGCTTTGCTGATCTCAAGACACTGACAATACTCCTTGCTGTCTGCTCAGGGCCTGGTCGTCTCCATGGCAAATGTCTTTGGCCATTCATACCCATGTCCATCCGTTGCCTCAGCCTTTCTCTTTGGCCATAGCAAGTGTCCTGGCAGAGGTTACTCAGCCTTAGTCAGCCCACTTTACCTTGCTCCTTTTCTTCCTCGTAGGCACAACAGGCATTGGGCTCTCCCATCCCAACAGCAGCATATGCATCCTTTTCAACTGGAATAAATTTTAAAGTGATTTTTTAATAAGGTCACCCATAATTCATTCTTCTGTTATGGCTGAATTTGGGACCCATATCATTTAACAATATTTCAGGGTAAAAGGAATAAATAAATTTGAAAGCCTTAAGGAACAAAAAGTTGGTTGTTCATTTCTGACATCTGACTTCAGGAAGGTTTAAAAAACTTCCAGCATTCACTGTTTTGTTCTCCTTCCTCAGACCTGGCTCCACTTCTGGGTTCTTAGGCATACCTTCTCCTATCTATTCCAGGCTTCCCTCGGGCCATAGCAGCTCTCAGATGGTTTTCCAAGATGAGAAGACTCTCATTTCCAGCATTTCAAATAACATTCTTCACGTTTGTTCTGATTGGGTTTGTGTAAATGATGTATTCATAACCAACCTGTATAACCATGGAAATGACTATCCTTACTGGGTTTAATCCAAACAAAATCCGCTCCCAAAAGTACACATTGGAGGTCTTGGGTTGAAGGTGGAGGTGTTCTCCCAAAATAAGCTGTGATGTTCCTACAACTATGCATGAAAAAAGGTGTCTGTTACAGGGTTCCAACTGTCCCTGGGCATAAACGTACACATCCCATCCTCTTCCTAAGACATTATGTTGCCTCAATCCTCACCCAATACAGTCCCAGCTTCCATTCTTTGTTGCATTTCTAATTCAAACATTTAGTTGTGAAACACCTGTCACTTATACACATCCTTGACATCCACACCTGATTCAGTCTGAGATCACCTAACCTGAAATAGCCCTGATATCCACACTATTCTTGATTATCACTATTAAATGCTTATGTGAAATTCATATCTACTGTTGATGCAGGTACAAGTGACCAAAAGAGAAATGAGGAAAGAAACACAATTCAGAAACCCATCTGTGCGCTCATACCACAGTTATAAATACTTCAAGGACCAAACTAATACTGCAAACAAAACAGGGTATTGGAGCAAAACATGAAAATAAAGACTCATCATCAGTCCTAAACTCCCATTCTGTGCATCATAATGTGCATTACTGAAAAGAAAATTGTCTTCAATAAATTGTAAGGTTTTATGCTCTAAATATTTCATAGATTTCTTATAACAATTCTAGATCACTTATCAGAAATTGCATCCTTTTGTGGAAACTACAGGTTATGGATTCTATCTGGATGTCACCCTCAAGCCCCTTGCACCCAGAGGTGAGGGCTTACAGAGGGTGACTGGGTGATGGGGGTGCTATGCCAGGCTTGCTGTCAGGATGTGGGCCTGGTTGGAAGAGGTGGGTCAGCACGGGTGTGACCTGGGAGGGTGTATCTTGCTCCCTGGCCCACACTTTACCATGTGCCTCCTGGCCACCACAAGCCAAGCAGCATTTCTATCAATGTGCACCTCTGACATGCCATCCTGCCATCCTGGAACTAAGTAACTATGAACTGAAATGTGAGCGGAAACAAACCTCTCTTCCCTTAATGTGTAGTGTTGAGTATTGTGTTCAGGGACAAGAAAGTGGGTGATACAGATGTTGGTACAAGAAGTCTGGTCACTACAGCGACTGTACCACGCCAGGTGATTCAGAGGCCTGTGGAAGTAGTCCACAGTAGTTTGGAAAGGTTTGGAGATGCCAGCTGGAGAAGCAGCCCTAGAATGCTCTAATCTGAGCTTGATGGAAGGTTCTGGGCAGAGCTCAGAAGACCAAAGTGCAGAGAGATTGCAAATGAGACAGGTCAGACTTAGGAGGTTTCAGTTGAGAAGAAGGATGCCAGTTGCAGTTGGATCCAGGCCATGTGTGTTGTGCTCCAGCAGAAAATATGACTCTATTGTGTTCATGTCCTGATATTTGTGTGAGACTGATACTCAGGGTGGAAGGATCATTCATCTGATGGAGAAAATATCAAGGTAGCCTAAATATCAGGCTGGAGCATGGATGCTGCTTGCTACTTTTAGCCAGGTTTGTGCCAAAAATGAGGAGCAAAAGCCCATTAAAATCTTTTCAGTTTCCCATGAAAAGAAAGGCATGTAAAGATGGAGCAATGGACAGCCCGGTTGATCAAAGATTGGCATTAAAAAGAATCCAAGCACTTTACAATAGGACAATGGAAAAGATGCCTTCAAGACATATAAGGAGCCCACAAGGCCCAACCTTTCCAAGGCTCACAGTTGCAAAAGGGAAAGACTTTGTTTTGAGAGGAGAGCCCCAGGGCACCCTGCTTGAGAAGGGCCACCTCGGTGGGTTCCCTGGGATTCATTCAGTTCATGGTGCTCAGCCATCCAGGCCCATCGATGCTTCTGCAGCCATGATGCACAAAGGCCTAAGGAGTTCTTGGAGCCAGTGGTAGAACTTTGTGTCATCTACAGGGTGCTGTTTTCACTAGTATGGAGAATGCAAGATTTGAGTCAGAAAGGCTTCCACCCAAATTTCAAAAGAAGGCCTGGCAGGCCAGTCTTGGTGTCCCTGAGAGGGCAGTGCATGTAACTGTGAGAGTTAAACCAAAGGTGCACTGGAGAACCCAGGATGAGGTTGCAGTCAGGAACATGGAACACCTGCAGAAAGCCACGCACCGAAACGTGTAACCCTCATCTAATCAGGAAGGAAACATCAGGAAAACTTAAATTTAGGGTCATTCTATAAGATATCAGATCAGTCATCCTCAAAACTGTCAGCTCATACAAAACAAAAAAAGGAAAAATTGTGAAAATATCAGTCAGGAGGTGTCTGAGGGAAGCAACAATGAAATGCAATGTGGCAGCCTGGATGGGACTGCAGATTGTTGTGGAAAGCAAGGGGTGAAGGTGGATTTTAGTAATTATACATCAATATTTGCTCACTAATTGTACAGTATGTACTAGACTAATGGCCGACATTAATAACAGGAAATGGAAGAACTCAGTTGCCATCTTAATTTTATATAAATCTAAAAGTCATAATATATATAAGCTGTACTATGAGTTGTTTCTTTGTTTTTTGGGGGTTTTCTTTCTTTTGGTACTGGGGATTGAACTCAGGACCTTGTGCCTGTGAGGCAGGCATGGTGCCACTGAGCTAAATCCCCAGCCCTTCAAGCTCTGTTATGTACATGTAGCCACTCCTCAAATGATTGTGAACTGCACAATAAAAATGAACAACAATGTAAACTGCAGGCCTAATTTCTAACACTGAATCTCCCACCCTCAGCCATGATAGAACCCTAAATGTATTCCTAAAACTCAACCAAATCCCAACAAAAACCGCAAGCCAAACTGCACCTTGCCCCTTGGTCCTAAGCCACTTCCTCACCCTAACTGTAGCGGAACTTTGAGGATGCGACCTCACTTCCTTGGTATTAGAACCCAATGAAGCTAGGTGCACTTCTGAAGCTGTCTCCCATCCTGACCCCTTGGAGGGAGACAGTGGAGAGGGGAGGAAGAGCTGTTGCTATTTTCCCACTTTCCAAAGGTCTAGCCACAGAAAGGACTGCAATCTGAGCCTTTTCCGACCTAGGCTCGGCTCTGGCCGCAGATGTGTCCAGCTAATGTTCAGGAGGAACTCACATGTGAGAGAGGCAGCCCAGTGCCCATCCTGGACGTCAGCACCAGCCTTGACCTCTCATGGGCAGTGCTCCCCCTCACGCTCAGGGTATGTAAGGGGCCTGCTTGGACAGGGACAGGCTGTGAGGTGTCAGAGCTCTGTCCCGCCACCCCACCCCCCCGCAGCCCCCACTTCATGGCTGGAAGTACAGCAAACATCGCGGCCTGCCATGGTACGGATTGTTTTGGACTACTTTGCTTGGAGCCCAGCCCTGAGTGCTCAGGTGCATGGAGTTTTGTGCCTGCCTCACTCAGAAAGGATCATCAGTGTGAAGTGGAAACCCATGTTAGCATTAGCCTAGTGGGACAAAGTCAGGCAAGTCTAGGACAGTCACCGAGGGCTTGGGGTGGGGTCAGCTTTCCTCTACACCGAGGGATGGAGGACCACACAAGACACGACGCTGTCTCAGAGAGGCAGGGTGGAAGAAAAACCCGGGCCTCTGACTCTGCTGCTCACTCGTCTCTCCCCAGGGCCACCTCTCCCATTTTGGAAACCTGGTCTGAATGGCACCATCCACCGGACATTCCCCAAATCAAGATCAAAAAGGCCGACTTGCAAGTGAACTCACCTGGAGCAGACATGGAGCCTCCCTTGTGCCTGCCCCTTGCTCAGGTGGAATATCTAGAGCCCCATGAGGCCAAAACAGATGATGAGGGCCACAGCAGTCCGGAAGGCTTTCATGGCTTTTGGTTGGGCATTGGAATCCCCCAAATGGCCAGGATGTCTTTTCTATGCTCCGCAGATAACGGGCAAGTGACTAATGCTGCTGAGCTTTCCTCCTCCTAGCTCCGGCTCCATGTCCAGAACACCATGGGCCTGCTCTGCAGCCAGAGCCAGAACCAGAGAAAGAGCCTCCTCTGAACACAGGAGAGAAGCAGAATCCAGCTCCACAGCACTCCTGCCTCTCTGCTGCTGCTGACAAGGACAGGTCCTTGCAGAAGGTGCTCTTAGCCTTCTCTCCCAAGCTGCTGGCAGAGCAGCTGACCTTGATGGATGTGGTGAGCAGCTGAGCTCTGTAGGGTGGGGTGGGGTGGGGCCACCCATCCTTCTCACACTGATCTCCTCAGCCCTGACATTCCCAGTTTCCCAGATCAAAGTTCCTTCTTCTACCAACTGCATCACCTATACTTGTCTCTCAGCCCCAAGCCACTCCTGTCCTTGGGTAGAGGTAGACAGTAGAGACAGGGCACTCACATGCCCACTTCACACAGTGACTATGATGTCAACTGTGATTGGACAATTGGGAAACAAGGCAAGGACTCAGACCAACTGGCCGAGGAGGGTGTGCAGTGAGGTGCAGGCAGGAGCATGTGTCACCTTGCCATCATCCCAGGAGACCTGGCCAGCCTTATCACTTTGTAGGCATTTGAGTTTCATGGGTTCTACAGCAGATACCCACACTGAACCCAGTCATAGCTGTCCCAGGAAATATGCCACTGACCTGGGCAAAGGAGCAGAGGGCAGGTGAGGTTGGAAAGAAGACAATACCTCAGAATGAGCAGGACTGAGATGTCTGCTAGTGCTGGAGGTTTGGGAGGATGGGCATGGGGAAAATGAAACTGATTTTCACATCAGTGCTAGGTCCTAGGTCATAAGTTGGACATCGCTAGTGTGTAGGGGAGAAAACCCAGCTATTTGCAGAAGTCTCTGTCCATATCTGCAGCTTCCTGATCTCCAGCTCAGGCCATGGCCAC
Organism: Heterocephalus glaber; assembly: GCF_053883595.1. Lineage (NCBI taxonomy): Eukaryota > Metazoa > Chordata > Mammalia > Rodentia > Bathyergidae > Heterocephalus > Heterocephalus glaber. The sequence goes on from NW_028258138.1 coordinate 52,349, forward strand.
CTGCCTGTGGATGGCTGAAGCCATCAACTCTCTGGGGTGGGTTCTGCCCATGTGATGCTGTCTTCCTCCACAGGAGCTGTTCAAGAATGTGGTGCCCTGGGACTGCCTGGGCTCCATCTGGACCCAGAGAAACAAAAAGGGCAAAGAACATCTGGCACCCACCGTTCAGGCCACTATCACACATTTTAATCATGTGGCCAACTGCACAATCACCTCCTGCTTTGGGGGTCCCAGCATGAGGGCTGGAGACAGGGCCAGGGTGATGGAGCACTGGATCCAGGTGGCCAAGCTAAGTGGTAAGAGGGTGCTGGCAATTTCCTCTGGACGTCTACAAACGGCCTCTTTTCCTCCATCAGCTCTTGGGACTCTAGGCTTTTTTCTAAGATGTTGCATGATCCCTAGTGCCACCTTGTCATGGGGACCCTGACCTCGACTCCTAGGTCATGTGGTGTGGTGGGTGCTGTCATGTGATCTAAGCTTCTTTGAGTTTCACTAAAATCCTCCTCCCTGAAAGATAGCCTATTTAATAAATGGTGTTGGAAAAACTGGATTTCAACCTGCCAGAGATTCAAACTAGACCCATACCTATCACCATGCACTAAACTAAGATCAAAGTAGATTAAAGATCTAAATATTAAGACAGAAACACTAAACTTGTTGGAAGATAAGTTAGGTAGAACTCTGGAAGACATTGGCATATGAAAAGACTTCACGAACAAAACCTCACCAGCACGGGAGCTAGCAGAAAGAATCAACAACTGTGATCTCATCTTATTTAAAAGCTTCTACACCACAAAAGAAACCACCGACAGAGCTAACAGACAACCTACAATATGGGAAAAAAAAATTAGCAGCTGTACCTCAGACAAAGGACTGCTATCTAGAATATATAAAGAATTGAAAAAAATCAGAACCCCCCAAATTCAAAGACCCAATTCAAAAATGGTCAACTGAAATGAACAGACATTTCTCAAAGAAGTAAAAGCACCAAACAAATCTATGAAAAAAAATATTCAACATCACTCGTCATTCGAGAGATGCAGATGAAAACAACACTGAGATTCCACCTCACACCACAAAGAATGGCTGCTATCAAGAAATCGTCCAATAGCAAATGCTGGTGGGGTTGTGGGGAGAAAGGAACCCTTCTCCATTGTTGGTGGGAGTGCAGACTGGTGCAACCACTGTGGAAATCAGTATGGAGATACCTCAAAGAACTAGGACTTTAAGTCCCATTTGACCCAGCTATTCCCCTGCTGGGTATCTTCCCAAAAGAATTAAAAGAATCTTACCACAGTGGTATATGTGCACCCACGTTCATAGCGGCACAGTTTGTAATAGCTAAAGCTTGGAAGCAGCCCAAATGCCCATCAACTGGGTACTGGATAAAGAAGATGTGGGTGTTTTTTTATAAAATGAAGTACTACTCAGCCATAAAGAATGAGAAACTAGAGACATTTATAGCTAAATGGATGCATACAGAGGCCATCGTCTTAAGGAAAATAAAAATTACACACATGTGTAAGTACCAAATAGTTTCTCTAGTGTGAGAAACTGACAGTGTCAACAAGGGTTAAAATGATTAAGGTGAATAATTGACAATTTGAAATAGGAAAAAAGGTCCAAAGATGAAGGAGTGAAGGGAGGGGAAGGGGAAAAGAAAAGAGGGAAAGGAAAAACTATGAGAAAAGAAGAAAAAAGGAAACAATGTCTATGTAAATAGGGAAGGGTGGAAGGGGTGAAGGGTGCACAGGCAATGGGGAAAAAATAAGAACCAAGATGCATCATGTACAGGTACAAGCACCCAATGGTAAATGTAAATGAATTGTATACCTAAAATGTACCAATAAAAGAACTAAAAAAATAAAATAAAATAAAATAAAATAAAAAATCTTCCTCCCCGAGAGTGCTGTCATTTGGGCCCAGTTAGTCCCTCCCATGGCTCCCTGGGCATCATCTCACCCAGGAGGGGAAAGGCAGCTGAGGTAGCTGAAACTGGACCAGGCTGATCTCCAGCTGCCCCACCCTACATGCAGTGGTTTCCTCCCTTCTCTCCCTAGGAGTGCCTAAGGCTCAGGAACTTCTCAATGCATGCCATCATCTCTGCTCTGCAGAGAACACCAGTCCATCGGCTGAGCAGCACCTGGGGAGAGGTATCCAGGTGGGCCTGGCTTTCTCCCTAACAACACTGGGGCACACAAGGGCTCGTCTATTGTAATAGACCTGACTCTGCCTCCTACATGACTCTGGGAGGGGTGGGGAAGCCAGGGACACAGAGGGGAGCCATCACCTTGTAGGCACGATCCCTGAGCTTCCCTGCACTCACTTCCCTGGGTTTCTGACTCAGGTGACTGTCTTAGTTTCTTTTCTCTTTGCTGAGACAAAATAACCCACATCCAAAGTTAAAGGAGGAAAGTGATAGGTCTCCCACCACCTCAGCAGCTATTAAGTACAGTAGCTGCCCTCTTCCTATGGTGCCTTGCCCCCTCCCCTGTGTGACATCATGCCAAGATGGTTGCTCCCACCAAAGAACAAACCCTTCTTCCCAGCATGCCCTTGTTCCAACCTAGACAGTAACCTAATACTTGCTCACCTCCTACCACCTAGTGACATCACCGGCTCCTCCATTCCCTAGTCACTACCTCACTCAACCCCGCCTCAGCCCCTACAAGCCCCACCCCAGTCTCTATAAAAGACTCTCCCTGCCCCAGCCATATTGCTTTTGTCTCTCCTTTGTTCAGAGACAGCCCGGCAGATCTATTCCCCTAATAAAGGCTTGTTGTGGCCTGGTCTGGTCTTGGTCTTCGGCCCTTTTACCTGACAGAAAGGTTTAATTTCCTCACAGTTTGTAGTCAGTCTAAAGTTGTCTGGCTCCAAGGAAGGGAGAATGGCAGAGGAACATTGGAGAGGAGAAGCAGTTGATGGCAGAGTAAGGCAGGCCTAAGGAAGCAAAACAGCAAAGTAGTGAGGATGCAGCCAGCAGCAAGCAACAACAGCAGCCCTCTTCTGGTCCCTTACATTCTGTCCAGGATGCACACCATTCAGGTGGGTCACGCCCACAGCCAGGGTGGGCCTTGCCCTTATGTACACCCCGAATTGGGCCAAACCAATGAATGGACTCATTTAGTAAGCACACTCCATTGATCCCAGCATCACACCCTCTGGATCCAGCCACCTCTCAGAAGCTTGACTTGACCCACATGGGGCTCTGAGGGGACAAATAGACACAAGCCATAAGAGTTATTTAACTGCCAGGCACAGTTGTACACAAGGGTCTTTCAAGTCAGCACTAGACAGCAACAGAACTGTTTGCCCAGCTGAAACCATAACTGCCAAACCTGACAAAACAGATGATCAGTGGAAATGGGGAGGGGACCCCGAGGGTAAAGGAAAGGTCCCATCCCAGTCCTGGGGCTCTCATACATTTTAGATGAACCCAGCTAGAATCGCTTGCTCAGGCACGTTGTGTCCTCTGGGTCTCAAATAAAATGAATCTGAACTCACATACCTCCTATTATTCTGCAATTCCTCCTCACTGTTTCCCCTCTCAAACAGGAAAAGCTTCAAAAATTTCAATAAGTTGTGTGCCAAGGACAAGTAGAGAGCAGGAATATGCTCATGAAGGCAATTTGGAGGCTCAGATCTGGGGTGAAAGTGTTTGAAACAGAGAGAAAGGGGTGACATTGGAAAAGGTTCTGTGCCAGATGGGATTGTTTTTCTCATTTGAAGCTTGAGAAATTCCAGTTGTATCTTCTGGAACCAGAGGACTGGCTGTATCTGTCTCTTTTTAAACTGAAGGCCTGGGGGCACATGAGGCTTAAGGGTTGTCACTGGGCTCTCCAGGGAGGGTGGATGAGCTGGCAGAATCAGCAGGTCTCTGGCTGCCATGCTGGTCCCTCCTGCTGGAAAGTGGCTTCCCCCATGCAGTTGGCTGGAGGTGGTAAGGCTTCCTTACTCCAGTAACCTGGCCCACAATATTTTAGGAAATCAGAACCTGTTCCTCTTCCATCTTCACTAAAGCTCTGACAGAAGGGGACACCCTGACTATAGCGGAGAAATCCCACTGGGACAGGTGGTCAAGGGGAAGCTCAGCTCCTGTGCCAGTGGGTACACTTGGGACTGATTCATGGGTGTGCTGTCACTCCCCTCTGCTCCTTTGCTCACATTGATGGGTCTTCAGATTCCTACTTCAGTGTCCAGTTGGCAGCAACACTGTCTCCTGATGGATGTTAGAACTATCTTGAGGATGCATGTATTCAATAGAAGATCCTAACTAATCCGATCTCAGAGCCTATTTCCCAAGGAAATATGTCCTCGTCATTCAGAGTTGACAACCTGGGAGGTCACATTCTCCATGGCTGAGCAGAGGCTCTGTCAAAAGAACTCCCTTGGGGGATTCATAGGAGGAGGTGAAGTTGGGCATGGCCTCCCATCTAGCCCTGGGGCAGAGACTGCGGGGGTCCAGGACAGGCAGGAGCTTCTCAAACATGTTATCTGAGACACACTGCTCTATTCCATTGTGCATGGGCATGGCAGGGTCTCCAGACACTCATCAAGAGCTCAGAGGAGGGGACAGTGGGCAGGGCTGGTGCTGGGACATGGGGTGAAGGGAGCTGAGCTTTTACTTCCAGTGGACGAGAGGAGCTAGTGTTGGGAGCAATGCTACATAATTCTAGAGAAAAATCATTTGAGTAGGCCTAGTTCTCCTGCCTACAGCCCAGCTAGGACATTCCAGACATAATTGCATTTTGGCCTCTGGTCACAACTGAGACCTGAGTGCCCCCTCCCCGCCATGCTGCAATCTCCAGGACAAGACCACACCTGTGGGAGACGCCAGGGAGGAACCAAATCTTCATCTGCATAATTCCTCATTGTTCTTAGATTTCCACTGCCCCCAGGTTTTTGTTACACCTTGTTTATCCCAATGTGAAGTACTGAACTCTATATTTCACTTGGGTTAGGGTTAGGGTTAGGGTTAGGGTTTCCCCATGTACTGAATAAAAGGTGCTGCAAGCTAAGGGGCTTTTGTCTTTGCTGCCCAGAGCAGCACTGATCAGACCCAAAGCTCAGCTTCTTCTCAGTCTCATTTGTCTACCTTTCCTGTAATTCACCGTGTGCTCACTGGCGACTAGGACTTACTGCAGAGGTTCTGGTAATGTCCCCTTCCCCTGTTCCCTACAAGCTAGCTTCCCTTATACTGCTCTGGGAAAGTCTTTGTGCAGACAGCACAGTGTGGCAAGGAGCGAAAATTGAGGTGCTTTCTCCTGGATGCTCCTCAGAGTGGTGATGATTTCAGCAATAATTATGTAACATGGAGCCCTCAGGAGATGCTGTGAGGCAGGTGTATGTTGAGATGGGGAAGCATGCTCAGGGTTGCCATGCCACATACCCAGGGTGACAAAGCAAGGCAGCATGGGAGCTGGGAGTGAATGGCCAAGCATAGTCGAGTAGTAATAGAGCCGTACCAGCTGACAGGAGCCAGCTGTGCAGGGTCTCAGCTCAGGGAGACAGTTTTATAAGGGCAGAAAAGTCTCCACATCCCTGCCTAACCTGGCAGGAGGGGCTCTCCAAGAAGCCCACCCTGGAGAACAACCCCCAGAGAGCCCAGATCAGGCAGCAGCAGCAGAAGGTGAGTGTCCAGGGGTAGGGAAGCTTGCAGGAGTCAAAGGACAGGAGAGCCTCCCTTCCTGACAGAACATTCCACACCCAGAGAGCAGGGCGCCTTCCTCCTCCAGCCTTTCCCTGCTGTGCTGGAGATGCCTCCATCAGAGAGGCCAGAGCAAGACCCTGGAAGGGCTGCACACAGCACATATGGGCTAGAGCTGGAGACAGGCACAGCATCATGTGACCCACACCAGTCATCCCCATGGAAGCCAGGCAGGGTGGCACGTGCCTGCAACCACAGCACTCTGGGAGGCGGAGGCACAAGGATCACATGTTTGAGCCCAGTTTAGGCAATGTAATGCCTCAGCAGGTCCCTGTCCCTGGGTGAACAATAAAAAAGGCTGGGGGTGTAGCATGGTGCAAAGGCCCTAGTTCCAGTCCTCAGTATGAAATAAGAAAATCAGCACCAGGGAGGTAACCCAGGGTGTTCAGTGTCACAGGAAGCCCGGCAGGAAGATGAGAGGGAGAGAATTGGAAGGACTCAGTTCGGAGTCCCAGAGGGGTGGGAGATGGGTGTGTGCAGGTTCAGGGGGACTTCCATGCTCTAAGTGGGAGCAGGGCTGGGTGCTCATCCTCTCCACCCCCCAAGGCACAGGGTTCCATCCCCTTCCTGGGCACATTCCTCACTGACCTGGTGATGCTGGACACAGCAATGAAGTATTACCTGGATGTGAGTGACCCTCGGGCAGCAGCTTTGGGAACAGGATCCTGGGGCTTGGAAGGGAAGGCCCCTGTGTTGAACCCTCAGGTCCTGGCACTCGGCAACCTACTGTTATGAGGGAGATTCTCACACATGGCTCTGGGTGCTGGAGGCTCCAAGTCCATCCTGCCTAGGGGTGAAGCACCCTCCACAATGACCCCAAGTCCCTCTTTTCCAAATTCTGAAGCCGTGGAGCGGCCTGGCTGCAAAGCTGCAGTGGCCCTTGACTGAGCTGGACTCAGTCTCTCCTTCAGGTGGCGTCCAAGGGAGGAGAGAGAAGGTGGGGCCCCAAGGCCAGGAAGCACCTCTGTGGCCAGTGCTCCCTTCCTCTCCAAGGCCTCAGGTTCCCTGTCTGACAGAAACTGCCATTTGGATTTATGTCCCTCAGCCTCAGCTCCCCTGTGCATCCTCTGCAGAGCCCAAACCTGCCCAGGGTCCTCGTCCTTCTCCATGCACTCCTGGTCCCAGGGGACCCTGCCACGATTCCAACAGGACCAAGGCTGGGGTGGGCTATTCATGGCTCAGGCTTTCTCATTTGCTTTTGCTATCTGCCTTGCAGGGCAATCTTGTCAACTTGGAGAAAATACAGAAGGTAAGCAGCTGTGTCCTGCACTTCCAGGAGGGTGGGAAGGCAGAATTCAGACACCTCCTGGGCTGGGCGCTCCTTGGCTTCACCCACTGCATTGTGCTTTCTTAGGAGGGTTTTGTACACACAGAAAGATGAAAACCATCCCGATGGAGTGTGTGCACAGGAGACTGGACACGACACATGGACAACTGCCTGGACACGGGGCAGTTTCGGCCCACGCCTGAGAACAGCTTAGGGCTTGGGTGGGATTGAGAGGATGAGGGGACAATTAAGGGAAAGCCCTGCAGACCAGCCCTGAACTCTTCCCTCCTTGCTCACGGCCCTCAGCCCATGTCCAGTGCCAGCCCTCTCAGAAGCCGTCTGTTCCTCTTGCCCCAGGAAGCCAAAATTCTTCAGGAGATGCAGCTCTTCCAGGTGGCAGCGAGGAAATATAATTTTCAATGTGAGGAAAATGTTGAGGTCTGGTTCCACTCGAGGGAGTGGCTCAGTGAGAATGAGGGGTGAGGCCAGGCAGGACTCGTGTGAAAGCCCAGGGTTGGGGGGCTCTCCCTGGCTGCCCGCTGCGGAGAGCCTGTGGCCACGGCTCCAGCGTCAGCCACAGACCCTGCTGCAAGGCGGCTGCAGAGGCAGCGGGACTCGGGCTGCTGGGCGGGCCCTGGGAGGGAGACTCCAGGTGGGGCTCTCAGTGGACTCAGAGATTCCTCTCTGTCCTGCAGCTACAACCTGTCCTGCCTTCTGGAGCCCCGAGCCCAGCAGGACAGCAGCACTCTCAGGCACAGGAAGACTTCGTCCTAAGTCTCAGGAACCCCTGAAGGCCCGTGCCATCAGGGCCAGACAGGCTCGGCACTCAGTGAAGCCTGGGCTCTGAGCTCCCGACAGAGCTGGCTCTCATGTCCAGCTCCACTCTGACCAGCCTGGGATCAGGGTGGGGCGTCTCACCACTGTTCCTCAAGGCCCCATCGTTACCAATATGATTTGCCCTTCCAATGCCTTTTTCTTTTTTACATATCTTTAATTACTCGGTGCTTCTCTTGTTTCTCAGTGTTTTTATTCAAATTAATATAGATAAGTTATACATTGTGTTTTCCACTTTTTGTGATTTTTTTTTTTCACGTTAGGCCATTTAGTCTATAGGTCACTATAGGTCACTAGAGATCATTCCTTATGAATGTGTTTCATTTTTGGCTATTAAATTTGATACTCTATCTATCTATCTGTCCCTCCATCTATACCACGGTCATGAAATATCTTCACAGCTTGAGGCCATTATAAACCCTCCGTTGAAGCCAGGTATGTGAGCATCCTGCTCTTTTCCTTTGGGAGGTTTACCGGACCACATGTGGTGTCTGTCTATCTCTTCTACACTTTCTTGCATGGGTTTTAGAATCCATGCCGGGGATTTAGCTCAGTGGTTACACCACCTGCATGGCAAGCGAAAGGACCCGAGTTCGATCCCCGGTACCCGGAACCAAAAAGGAAAAAAGAATCCAGTCTCCAGCCCTCTAGTGCTACAGTGTCACCCTCTCTTTGCACTGTTCCCATATTCATGATGTTTCAGCACCGCAGATCAGTTAAATCCTCAAAGAACACATCCCAAGCTTCCACCGCCCCAGGGTATCACCAGAGAAAAGGCAAAAATGTTCATTGTGTACGCTAGGTCAAACCCTTCTCCCACTCTTTCAAAATTGGATGGAAGAAAGTATTTCCAAATTTACTTTAGAGGCACACTGTACCCTGGTACCTAAGCCAGACTAGGATGTACAGGAATATTGTAAGCCAGCATCCCTCATAAACATATATACAGAAATTCTAAACATAATTCTAGCAAGCTAAACTCGGCAGTATATTGCCAGGGCCATTTATATGATCATGTGGAGTTTATCTTTGTGATGTCATGATGTCTGAACACATTCAAGTCAGGAAATGTGGTGCCGCACAATAACAGAATAAAGGGGCAAACACCTAAACGGTCACCTCACCTGACACAGAAGGAATGTGTGCTAACATTATGCATCTTTTTATGATAAATGCTCTAAGCAAATCGAGTACAGAAATGTAAGACAACACAATAGAGGTCATTATCACAAGCCCACAGCTGTCATCACCCTCACTGGTGAAAAGCTGAAAGCCTTTCAGGTGGTAAACAAGACAAGGATAGTCCCCCTCAATACTGCTTCACAACACAGTGCTAGAAATGGGAGGCAGAGCAATGAGGCAAGAAAAAGAAATAAAAGCCCTCCAGACAGAAAACTGCAGAAGAGAAGTTGTCACTCTTTAGACAGGATCAAAAGCTGTTCTAACAAATTCAGTAAAGTTGCTGGACACAAACCAACATACAAAGTCACACAGGCAATGCACAAAAGAAATCAAGAGAACAATCTCTTTTATGAGCCACAAAAAAAAGAAAATAGAAACTTGTCTCTTTTGGGGGTTTTTTTTGGGGGGGGGGGTACTGGGAATTGAACTAGCGACCTTGCCCTTGCCAGGCAGGTGGCAGAAGCAATGGACTAAATCCCGGCCCCTAGTCATCTCTTTTTCAGAAGGACTTACCCTGGTTTCGGGAGCCACTGTGGCTTCAGGATGTGGAAAGACCTCTCAGTGCCATGCACAGGACAACCATGGTGGCAGGATGGAATTAAGCATGGAGTTAAGGAAGGAAGGAAATGAAAGAAAGAAAGAAAGAAAGAAAGAAAGAAAGAAAGAAAGAAAGAAAGAAAGAAAGAAAGAAAGAAAGAAGAGAGAAAGAGAGAAAGAGAGAAAGAGAGAGAGAGAGAGAGAGGAACCCTAACCCTTCCCATGAATTTACGCTAATACTAACTTTCCTACTCACACTTGAAGACACAGGCATTTCAATTTCAATTTCAATGCTATCTATCACCCTAACCCTACCCTAACCCTAAGTCATTTTCAGGTACCTCTATTTCAGCACTATCCATGACACTTACAAAAAGAGGAACCCTAACCCTAACAATCATACCCACACTCCAAACGTCAGTTACATGAATTAGAACCCTAAACCTAAACCTACTCCTAACCCTAACCCTAAGCAGCAGAACCAAATTCCAATACCCAGTTACTTGAAATTCTACATTATCCCTAACCCTCACCATGAACTTATGCTAATACTAACTTTCCAACCCACACTTGAAGACACAGGCATTTCAATTTTAATGCTATCTATCACCCTAACACTAACCCTAACCCTGACCCTAACCTGACCCTCAGTCATTTTCAGGTACCTCTATTTCAGCACTATGCATGACACTTATGAAAAGAAGAACCCTAACCCTAACAATCATACCCACACTCCAAACATCAGGTACATGAATTGGAACTCTAAACCTAAACCTAATCCTATCCCTAACCCTAAGCAGCAGGAACAAATTTCAATACCCAGGTACTTGAAATTCTTCATTATCCCTAACCATCTCTATTAACTTATGCTAATACTAACTTTCCAACCGACACTTGAAGTCGCAGGCATTTCAAATTCAATGCTGTCACCCTAACCCTAAGCCTAAACCTAACCCTAACCCTTACCCTAAAACCCTAACACTAGCCCTAACCCTAACCTTAACCAGAAACCTAACCCTAACCCTAACCCAAACCCTAACCCTAACCCAAACCAAACCCTTGCCCTAAATCATTAAGTGAACCAAATTGGCCACTGTATATACCCTAGGAGCTCAAATACGCAAAGCTGTTATAAAATGACCTGCATGACAGTCAAACACGAGGTGTGAACAAAGTATATGATGATTCTTCAAATCTTATAAAAACATTACATTAAAAGGCACATTGTCACTAATTCTACTCAAAATCCTCATCTGGCTTTGAATGCACTTTTCCTATCATTCTTGCCACTTTCTGAGGCAGTTCTAGAAGTTCTTTCCTGAGTGTCTTTACGAAGTATGATTAAAAAATACAGTAAATGCTATCAAGTGCCATCCAATGAAAGGCAGCCTCGTAAAAATAACACAGTGTGTTGTCTTCCACCTTATTCCCTGGATCTGGCACTGTGTGACTTCTGGATGTCCTCCAGAAAATGTTTTGAATCAGGACAGAGGTAGTCACAACAGCCCAACCAAAGACACTCAAGAATTCCTCCTCTAGCTCAAGTCTGAAATCATAGCATTCTGGGAGGCTGAGGCAGCAGGATTTTAAGTTCAATTTCTACCTGGGGAACTTAGCAAGATCCTGGATCAAAATAAAAAATGTTCCTGTGTTCAATCCCCAGGACTGCTCATGTGCACACATGCATGTGTGCGCACATGCATGCGTATACACACACACACACACACACACACACACACACACACACACACACCCTAACTAGGAGACTAAGCAGGAGCAGGCTTTTCTCACCACTACCTACAGGTGAGGTGGGTCAGGGAGGTGCCACGTGTCTCATCCTGGGCATTCTCACCTTCCTCCTTTGTGCTGGAGTCGCCACTTGTCATTACTCACAGACTCTGGGCATTTTGTGAGCATCACGGTTTCCCTGAAAGCCCTACAGATTCTTGGTTGTGTGAGGTGGGCTCCCCTCCCTGCCCCGGCCATGTGTTCCCAGGGTTCAGCTCTGAAATTCCTGTTATCAATCTATGGAAGGAGGAAGGGCCAGAGGTGATTGCTGCATGGCCTTTTTGAGTAAATAAGAAAATCATATATTTGGGAGCAACTAGGAGTCCAGACCCCTGCCCTTGGCTGTGAGCCCAAGCTCCACAAAGCCCCTCCCCTGCCCCCAGGCCACTTAGGTCACAATGACCAGGATGCTCCTCCCCCTGCATCTCCTGCAGTTGAGTGCTAAGGCAATGTGGACAGCAAAGTCTTTACCACTCTGTCAAGTGTAGCATTTGAATCATGGCAGACTTTAGGATGGTCCGTGACTGTATGTGGGTCTAGCATGTCCTCGTGTGCTTGTACTCTCCTTTACTTGGGACCTGAGAGCAATGGCCTGCTCTGGGCCCCACAGGATAGGTCAGGACCCTCAGGTGGTTGGGAAGACTGGAGCAAACCCTGTTTATCCCCCAACCCCACCTCTGTAACTTCACTGATCTGGCTTCCCAAGACTCCATGGGCTGTTGCTGCTGCCCCTGTTTGTCCCTAACTGGGGCTGTGCATGGGAAGGGTACTTCTCCTTCCTAAGCTCTGGCAGCTGTCACTGTGAGCCCTTTGTTCCTGCAGGTGAAGGAAGACTGGAAGTGCACTGCCAAGGTCATTGACAGAAGACTCCTCTGGTTGTTCATCTGCTTTGGGGGAACCATCAGGCCTGCTCTTCGTTCATTCCTGGCTGGTGTTACTTGACTTCATGACCCTTGCGTTGGCTCCAAGGTAGCTCTACCCACCACCTTCTAGCATCTTTAACTGTGGCTGCCTCTAGGGTATCCTTTGGGGTCAACACCATCTGCCTGAGGTGCCCCTGTGGAGTCCCTAACCTGGCCCAGACATTGCAGCCTTCCTGGCACAGTTTTCTCGACATTACTGCACCCCATGCTGTGGTCCGCTGGACACAAAGCCCTGCTATGGGGGGCGGGGTGCAGAACTGGAAAAGGTGAAGGCTTCTGCTCTGCAGAAGACTGGGATGGGGCAGTGACAGAATGAAGCAGAAGATGCTCTGAGGGGAGCAATGTGGACCCTAAGTGACAGAGAATATGCAGGGGGATGGAGGGATGAGACTGGGGTACAGAGACAGAATACAACTCCCGGAGGGCAGATGGAGAAAAGGGAAGGAAGCCTGGGGGTGGAAAGACTAGAAACAACACTGTGGGTGCAGGAAGGAGCCCAAACTGTCAAGGAGGAACAGAGAGGGGTAGACAGCTTCCTGCAGATATCGGGGCCATTTCCCCCACTGAAGCACCTCTGACTCTCTCCCCCTCTGCATCCCTGCCTACTCCTTCCTTGTTGCAAAGTGGCTGTCACCAGGCAGCAGAGCTGAGCCACTGCTTACAGGATGCCCTTGCACCAAACCAGGCAGTGGACAAATGAAAAGACAATCCATTCTGAGTTATTCTTGTTCCAACTCAAGCTTGCAGCTTGAGCTGGGTATGGTGGCACACACCTGTAATCCCAGCATTCTGGGAGGCTGAGGCAGAAAGATCAAGTTCAAGCCTAATCTGGGAAACCTGTACATGAGCTTGTCTCTAAGTTTAAAAAGAGCTGGGCATGTAGTTAGTGCTCCCTGGGTTCAATTATCAATACTACAAAAATCAAAACAAAACAGAAAAATCCAGCTTGTTGGGCAGCACCTCTGCTCCTCCACAGAGTCTGGTCCCTGATGTTCAATTCTTTCAGCATGAACTCCTCCAGGCCAGGGCAGATGCATTTTGTCTCCCCTCCCCAGCACCTAGCACAGGGCCACGTGTGTGGGATCCATCATCAGGACCTGTGATCCATGAAGCATGAAGCTGAATGGCTTTGGGCCCATGCTGCTGGGTAACTCAAGGTCTTGAGAAGGTTCTCTCCCAACTCGGTCTCCTGGGTCTGACAGGCTCTGAATGGATCTGTGCAGCTTGCTCTGGTGCCATGGCAGAAAATGTCCCATGGTCTCGGCTACTTGGGAGCCCAGAGTCTGCTGCTAACAGAAGTGGGCACTGGGCTCTCCACACAGTGCAAGACCCCAGGCAGGAAGCAAACTAGGGGGAGCTTTCCATTTCCCTGCAGTCTCAGGGTCCCCTCCTCCTAAACCCACACACATCTCTCCCTGGCAGGCCCAGAAGAAACTATCTGCCCAGGACTGTGGCATTTTTCTGTTTCTGGGTCCCCTCAATCTATAAAACAAGAGCCCATAGAGGGCAAGGAAGGGTGTTGACCAAGATAGTCAAGTGCTCTAGGGATAAACTGGACCCAGGCCTGGGCTGAATCCAACCCTCCACAGAGCCTGGACCTGAGATCACAAAACTGGATGTGACAGACATCCCAGACCCCAGCCAATCCACCTGGACCAAGCCCAACAGAACCCCCTTCACAGCAAAATCCAGATGTCAGCCAGTGTTCAAGAGAATGGTCAGGGGCAGTGATCAAGTGTCTTGACTCATGTTTTAGCTGTCTACACAGATGACATTTCTTTTTGCCACCACATCCCCAGTGCATAGCACATACCAAGCACTTAAGAGTGTGAGCATTTGTCCAAGAAAATGAATGAGTGCATGGTCATCCCGAGGGTACAGAGCTCTCCCATCAGATCTGAACCCGGAAACTTGCCCTGGAAGCTGACCAGGTCCCAGGGACATCCCAGCCCCCTGAGATGGTGGTACCTGCCCAGCTGAGCATCCTCCATGGGCTGCTGCTGCCACACTGAGGGAGGCCCAGGACTGTCCCAAACATGCTTGCCCTGTCCTGCCCAGAAGAGCCACAGAAGGACAGTGTCATGTGGCTGACTGCTGCTCAAAGCACCCTGTGAAGGGGAGGTCTGTGACTGGGCTCCAGGTGGACAACTACAAATGTCCAGCGGCACCTGGCCAGTTTCCTTCAGCTGCAATAAGAGACTCACAAAGTCAAGGTTCAACAGGGCCATGCTCCTTCTGGGGAGGACCTGGTCCTGCCCTTCTCAGGTCAGAGAGGTGGCACTTTCCTGGGCCCATAACCCCTCACAGCAGCGGCATCACTCCAGCCTCACTTCTGCCCTCATGTCCCTCTCTGATTCTGACCTCCTCCCTCACTCTCCCATGGCGCCCCTCAGGTGGCCCAGCAGTATCTCATCTGAATATCCTTAACTTTACCACACTGAAAAGGCCCTATTGCTGTGCAAGGTAACAGCTGCATGGGCCCTGGGGACCAGGATGTGGACATCTTTGGAGACCACAACTCTGCCTGTCACCATGTCCATCTCACAGAACACCCAGACTCCCATGGGGACTTTGTGATCATTTGCTATTGCAATGACACATTCACCTTATTAGTCCAGACATGATGAGATAAAGGCTAACAGGAGGGGGAAGGGGAAGGTGCCCTGCCCCCTGCATGTCATTAGTAAGAATTCACCTGGATGATCTGAGACCTCAATTATGAAGTTTGCCACAGGAGCTGGCTGGGTCCCCAAGGGCCACCTCAGCCTCTGGGGTTAGCTACTCAAATGTCAGAAAGCTACCTACTGGGACTCTGCTGGCAGAAAGGAGGCTGCCCAGGTTGCCCTGGGAGTCTCTGTGGAAAGACAGGTGCAAGGGAGAAGTGACAAATGAGGCACTGTCTGTCTGGGACCAGGACATTCACCATTGCCCTTGAAGATGATGGCAGAGAGGGCAAAAGGTTTCCACATTCAGGATGAGCTGCCTCAGGGTCAGCCCCATGTTCTGGGTGGAGGAAAGGCCAGGGAACATTTTCCTCTTGCCTTTTTTTTTTTTTTCTGGTACTGAGGATTAAATCCAGGAATTCTGCACTGAGCTACGCCCCAAGCATTGGAAAAGCATTGCCAGATTACATGGTAAAAGCATGCCTAGTTTGGTAAGAAACCACCACAATGTCTTCCAAGGTGCACCATGTTGCACTCTCACCATTAACAATGAGAGTTCCCGTTGCCTTTACTGCAGTCTTTGCCCTTCTCAGTTTCATCTGCTCCTATGGCAACTCCTATCATCCATGTCCTAATGAATGCCATGTCTGTCCTTCCACTTGGATATCTCAATGTCTCCTTCCCTAGCAAGTTTGAGGTCAAATGCCCAACTTGACTCTGTAAGCCTTCTTTGCAGAAGAACTCAGGACCTGACTCAGACACTGTTTACTGTGACACTCAACATCTCTTCCCAGTCATGTCTCCTTTTATTTTCCTGGTACTGGGGATTGAACTCAGGACCTTGCACTTGCCAGGCAGGCACTGTACTACTACGCTAAATCCCTGGCCCCAGTTATTTCTCCTTTCATACCTTTGCTATAGGAGTGGGAAAAGTTAAATCCTTTTGCCATTGAGACACGCAGACATCTACATGTCAACAGAGGCAGTGTCAAGCGGACCCCTGGAAAAGATTTTGTTTTCTGCTATAAGGCCAAGGGAAGCAAGCACCATGATCCTTCCCATCTTATTACCTGAACCCCTGCCTGGTGTCTAGTACTGTAGCCACTGTTCAGTCATGAAGAAAAGCACCAGAGAAGCAGTCTGACATCACTGAGTCCCTCAGCCAGGCAGCTACTGAGAGACAGTAAGGACCTATATCCTGGCTTCTTTTACTTGTGAGAATAAAGCCCTATACTTTAAATAATGCTTAATAGTGCCAGACTGGTAAACAGCATCTATTAGCTAATGGTAATACCACAGTCCAAGACATACAGGCCAAAATAACTGACAGAATTTTCATATCTTTTCAAGTTATCATCCACCACAAAGAATTCTGAATCCAGTTCTTTCCATTACGCAGTGGGTCTAACCTGTTTTATTCTCATTTTTGTTCTACTCTATGTCAAGGTCATGATCTAGACAATAACACTGTTTAACTTTTCTGCCCCTTTCCTTATCCCTCTAATAAGTTGCCTCCTACCATCAGCTATCATTCTAAAACACAAGTGACACTTTTATACTCAAACACTTTAGCCAAGTCTTGCATTATTTTCTTATACTGATTTTATGAATAACCTTCCAGATGAAAAGGAACGGCCAAATTTTTAAAAAATATTGTTAAACATATTGAGATAAAATGAAAATAAATCTAGAAAGATGACAAAAAGTGAAAATGGAATAAAAATATAGCTACAGACAATAAGTGATTATCTGAAGCTTTCTTTCACCCTAAGATAGTTTGTCAAATCCCAG
The DNA here is from genome assembly GCF_053883595.1 of Heterocephalus glaber. Taxonomy (NCBI): domain Eukaryota; kingdom Metazoa; phylum Chordata; class Mammalia; order Rodentia; family Bathyergidae; genus Heterocephalus; species Heterocephalus glaber. Next base: position 69,041 of record NW_028258138.1, read on the forward strand.
TGAATTTGAGCTTCCACTTAAATGGCTACAAGGGCAAGCAAGGGCCTAGATTTGCCAAGGGGTATCATGTGAGATCCTCTCCTAAAGCTGGTATCCTAGATGGCCTCACCAGTGGTATTCATGTGAGCAAGACACAAGCCCTTCGTGCAAAGTAAGACAGCAAAGGAACATGTCTTCCTGGACTGTGAAAGGGTAGGTCTCTGAGAACATGCTGTCCATCCCCAGCTGCCAGGCAGGGTTAGTACCAAACAGATCGCCTGACTCCTTGCTGCATGTATGGTTCTAAAAGCTGAGGATCTGAGTGCTGTGCCCTGGAGAGATCCACAGACAAGAGTAAAACAAATCATCTCACAATTTGCTCTAATAATTCACATGAAGTTTCAAAGACCCTGAGCTCACAGAAAAAGGAGTTATAAAACATATGAGAGAAAAACACATTACTAATGAATGTCAGTGAAAGCATAGGGTAACAGGATCATATAGTTCAACAAATAGCCCAAGTGTTTCAATTATCAATCATGGAATATAACGTGTATTCTGTATCTTACAGGAAAAAGAGGCTTGAGCACAAGAGCAAAGAAAATGACTAAAAATGACTGAATAGATTTGGGGAAAATAGATTGAAGTTATACAAATTAAAAATAAATAAAACTTAATACTTAGCAAATGAGTTAAACAGCAGATTACTCACAGATTAAGAAAGTGCTAGTAGGTAGTAGGGCTGGGGATTTAGCTCACTGTTTCCACTGCCTGCCCCATAAGCGCAAGGACCAGAGTTCAATCCCTGATACCAGAAAAAAAAAAAAAGTACTAATAAACTGCAGGACAGATTTGAGGCAAATATGGAAAACATAGCCAGAGAGACAAAAGAAATGAAAATATAGCAGAGATGCTAAGAGACACATTTAAAGATCTCAAATAGATCTATTCAGTGTTCCAGCAAAGAAAATATAGGGTTTAGGGAAATGGCAAGATAGAAAGAAACAGAGACAAGGACCACCTTGCTGAGATGGTGGTGGGACAGACAGCTGGGTGACAAACCCCTGGATGCAGTAAATCAGTGCCCTTTGTAGCATGGCATGTGTCACCAAGACACCCTAATAAAACCACAAAAGCAAAATGTCTGTATGAAATAAGTTGTTACTAAGGAAAAACTTAAGACCTCTAGCTTCATTTGGTCTTAGTAAGCTTATAAATCACTAACATCAGAGGTCACATAGCGGCACTATAAATTATTAGTTGCCTACTAGCTTTGCTGTATCACCTCTGGCATGAGTTATGACGTCAGTTGCCTGGGTTACTTCTGGGGACCTGAAGGCCACTTTTGTTAAGAACACTGACCCTTCACTTGAACCTACAGAAACCTGACAGGTGACTAAACTGGAATAAAGGTTTACAATACTGTCCTCATATTATGTCTGTCCCCTTTGCTGTTAACCCTTGGGTCAGATTGTACTTAGGTCTGCCTGTAGACATGTTGACTTTTTTTCCATTTTTATTCGTATGTTTTTGATACATAATAAATACATTAATCATGGGGAAATGGCACACATACACATTGCATCTTGATCCTTTTTACTTCCTTTGCCCTCCCACCCATCTCCCTCATCTCCAGATCCCCTTCCCATCTCCACATAGTCTATTTTGATGTTGATCATTTAAAAATGTTTAGATCAAGAGTATAGGGCCAGGGATTTAGCTCAGTGGTTCCGGCGCCTGCCTCACAGGCGGAAGGACCCGAGTTTGATCCCCAGTACCAGAAAAAAAGAAAGGAGTATAATGTGGGGTTAACTTGGCCTGTTGCCCACTGGATGCTGTGTGTTTTCTTCTCTCTCCCCTCTTTCCTGTCCCGGTCCTTATGCTTTGTCAACAGCCACAGCAGTCAATCACCTAAAGTCCTTGGGGCCCAGACCAAACCACTGAGATGGTTTTTTGCACAGGACAATAATGCCAACTACACAAAAATTCAACAGCCTTTAGGATGGGTTGACCACAACCACCCTGGGGGCCAAGTCTCACGTAAGAAGAAATATTTTCTGGAACTGTACCCCTGACCAGTGGAAATTACTGGACATCAGCCTACCCAAGCAAATCCACAAAAGCTCACCACTCCTTTTGTTCTGCAAGCAGCTGGATCTTCTTTTTGTTGATCAGCAATGTCTCCTTTTAGTTGAAGCCCTGATAATGGCTTAACATGTCAGCCATTAAAACCACAGCAAATTAAAACCACAGTGAGATTCCTCTTCACTCCTACAAGAGCACTCATAATCAAAATATTTTAACAAGTATTAGTAAGGATGAGAAAAACTAGAATCCTTACATGTGGTGCAGCCTGTGTGTGAAACATCCAAACACGGAACAGAGATTTACTGTACTACTCAACCCTTCCATTCCTAGGTAGATACCACAAAGAAGTGGAAACCCTAGCTATCCCTAACCCCTAACCCTAATCCTGATTCTTAACTCTAAACCCTTAACCCTAACCCTAACCCTGAGGTAAGCTATAAGAGCAAGATAGAAAACAAAATTTATGCCAAGGAATAAGATACTCAGAAAAGCATGTACCTGATAAGGACTCCTAGCCCAATTTATATTAAGAATGTCTACAAAATCTATTAGAAGTACACAAACAACCTTAATAGTAAAATGGCCAGAAAACTTTAATGGGCCTTGTAAAAAAAAAACGGGATATCCAAATCACCAGTGGACATATGAAACTGCATTAACCACTGGGGAGACCACCTTGAAATCACAGACCACTAAAACAAGTCAAATGAGGACAAGTCCAGGAGGACAAGAAGCACTGAACTCTCACGCATAGCTGGAAGGGACAGGACTGCTGACTCTGAAACTGATAGTGCCTGATACAGGGAATACAGCAGAAATGTGTTATATGTGTACTAGAAATGTGGAGAAATGTTCATGTGTACATTATTCTTAAGAACTAAGCACTGGGAACAACTCAAATGTCCACCGTTCATATACTACAATATACACACTGTGGTACATAGAGTGGACTATACAATGAGGAAGAACCCACACTGCCCACAGCTCAGAATAACCCTCACAGACCAAAGCTGACCCGAGGAAGGCAGAAGGACAAGGTGTGCCATTTCCTTTGTGTACCATTCAGTACAGGGAAGAGTGATCTGCAGGTCATGAGTGAGCACACCACCACTGAGGGGCCCCACCTGGAGGAGCACATGAGGAAATGTGTGTGTGGCCATGTTTGGCCTGAGTGCTGGGTGTGTGCACGTGCAGTTTGTGAGATTTCATCGCTCTATATTCATGACTTGTTGAGCTTTCAGTATATACTGTATACTTTAATAAAATTTTGCAAAACATCAAAACAACACAAAGGCAAATTGCAGATGTGGAACTACTGATACGGTAGTTTCTTTGTAATACTGAGAAAAGGTTACAAAGGAAAACTTTTAATTCCATGTTTGTGAAAAATAATGCATGTGCATAGAAATAGGATATATAGCATTAGTTCATTAAAAATATTTATTGAGCATGTACTATGTCCAGCACGTAATTTACCTGGAGGACACCTACACAGAATCATCCCATGCAGAGACCCTCAAATGCATGCCACCACCAGCTCTCATACTGAGCCACAGCAGCGCTGCAGCCCCCACACCCCACCACCCAGCTCCACAGTCCTACATCCTACACCTGGGACAGCTGAGTCAAGGGCAGCAGGGACACCATTGGCACACGATGTGTGTTCATCATGGCCATGGGGTACACAGGCTGCATGCACGTCTGAGGAGTCTAGAACTACACCTAGCTAGGACACTGAGCCACAACCACCAACAGGCAGCAGTGTGAGCAGCACGGAGCAGACACCTGGGAACACAGCCTACTCTATAGAGGGATAACACTGGGTAACGGCAATGGCAGCTCCTGCCTGTGGAGGGTCTTGATGTCATCTGCCAGGCTGGGAAGGGGTCACAGTGGCACAAAGGGGCACGGACTTCTCAGTGGGTGCTCTGGCAGCCAGATGCATCCTCATCCCTCAGGACACACCTTGCTTCCCAAGCAGCTCATCCATTATTATCTCCAAATTGGGAAGACTTTCTCTCCCACCTAGAAGAGATAAAAGAGTACAAACCCATCTAACAGTATTTCTCCACAGTTTCCAAGAGAATGGCATTCAGGGGTGGCTATTTTTTTTAAATGACAAACACTTAAACTTTGACTATGAAATTATCACAAATCGGTTATTAAAAAGTAAAAGGAAGCCACATGATTATTTTTTCTTTCTCTATTTTCAGTACTCCCTGACCCCTGAGGCCTGAGGCCTCCAGCAGGCCCTGACACCCTATCCCAGGCAGAGTCACCCCCACCACCATCTCCATGTGAAGACAGAGGGTGCTCGGCCTCTACCACATGTCCAGACCAACTGCGGCCTCTGAGCTGTGAAAGGTGCCTGCCAGCCTGTGTGGATCTCTCTCTTACTGTCACCTAAAGAAATGCCTTACTGTCCCGAACCTTCTACTTCCTATTCTGTAAACGGAGAAATGAAGCTAATAAGAGCATCCACCTCCTGTATGAGGATTACATAAAATGATACAAAACGGTGAGGCACTCCACCAAGGGTGAATAAAACCTTTGCCATAGTGATCACCACCCAGAGCTGTTTTTGTGAGGACTGTATCCTCAAGACATAATTTTACAACTAAATAACTTTTTTTTTTTGGTACCAGGGATCAAACTTGGGGCCTTGCACTTGCAAGCCAGGTGGCGGAACCACTGTAAATATCTTACTTTTTGAGATGTGGGGTCTTGTCTGGAAGTCACAGCCCAGCTCAGAGTGACCGACATGTGCCTTCTCCATACTGAGTTTCTTTGCAACACAACGGAACCTGTGACCACATCTCCACTGTGGACTGGGACTGGGTCATCCATCATAAACAAGGTCTGTTTCCAGTGCGTGGTGCTGCAAGACAGGATGTGGGTTACCTGCAAGCCTGACCTGGCAGTCATGATGTGGCCCTCAGGTGACCCAGCCTGATGCCTTGCACTCTCTGCAGGAGCCTGGAGATACAGAGCTTGACTTCTCAGTGTAATGAGGAGAACACACCTCTAGCCCTGCGAACTAAATGGTCTTTATGGAACATACCAGGCTCAAAGCCACAACACAGGCAGACCCCCAGCATGGACATAGTGGCGAGGACATTCTTCCAGAGACCTCTGAGGTTCCCAGAGGTAAGGACGTGTGCCCAGGTCACCCACTAGACAGGGAGCACAGGTTCTCAACCCCATAGTGGAGGACAGCTGCCCACCCAGAGCCACTCTGCCCTTCCCCCAGCTGCTGATGCCAGCGTTATTCACACCCATAAAAGACTGACATACACTGACCACACCAGGTCAAATTGTCACTTCCATGAGGTGAACAGAATGTGAACAGGAGAGCCATAACCTTGAGGGAATTACAGACTACAGGATTCTCTCTCAGGGAGGTGGGAAATCCTCCGCTCTTTGGGCCTGAGGCCAACGTGCCCAGCACCATCCACAGGCTGGCCTGGGACCTCTCTGTGCTCTCGCCAAACCTCCTTGCTCTTCCTCTCCTCCTTGACCTCATCACCTTGGGGTCCACTGCCCAGGCACCCACCATCCACCCGGTTTCCCATCTGCTGCCTATGCCAGGTAAGGAGGAGGCTGGAAGGCACCAAGACCTGTGCTACCACCCAGAGCACCTGAGGGCAGTCTGCACTGCCATGCATGGCTGAAGAACTGGGGAACTCTGGGCAGCCCCTTAACTCCTCCCCAGGGGGAGGCCACGGGACCCACTTCTGGGGCAAAGATGATACTCTAGGCAGTGGCAAGAGGGGAGCAGGTGGGTCCACGCTCTGTGCGCCCTCCCTGTGCACACCCTACATGCCCCCATGGGTATTCACGGGTGCCGCGGGCCAGTGCTCAGCACCTGCTGTGGCTGGCCCTCCTCCAAGCTCTGGAAGTGTACACTGAACCAAGCCGTGAAGCCATGCAGGGTCCCGGACTTCTGGATGTCGAAGTGCAGCTCCCCACGCATGGACTGCACCAAGCACAGGATGGTGTTTGGGGCCATGCAGCCTGCCCCAACCAGAACCCCTACCCTAGTCCAACCTAGACCCCAACCCACAGGGTTCACAGCCCAGCCCCAAACACAACCTCAACCACAATCCAACCCAACCCCATCTCGAAACCTGACCCTAAGCCAACCTCAATCCAAACCCAAACCACATGGTTTGCAAATCAGGCTCAAACTCAACCCCAACTCCAACACTAACCACAACCCAAACCCAACCAACTCCAAATCCAACCCTAATCACAACCTAACCCCAACCCAACCTAACCACAAACACAACACAACCCCAATCACAGTTCAACCCCAGCCCAACTTCATCCCCAACCCTCATCACAACTCAACCCAGTGGGATCACAGTCCACACCCAAACACAGCCCCAAGAGCCCCTGCAGCAGTTCGGGTTCTGCTGCATAAGCCTGGTTCAGGCTGCACTGCCCATGCTACTACCAGTATGGTGGAGGCTGCCTGCTCAGTACACACCCCTCCTGGGACCCTGGAGACCCGCCAGGCCAGCCAATCCATTGCAGGAGTCACACAGGAAATACATCAAGAATTTTATCAATGGTAACTAAAAACCCTTGAGAGAATTTTAATTCAAATACTGTACCACAATACACAGAACAAAATTTATGGGATTTTGAAGATGTCAAGAATATTAAACATCTAAAAATAACTGAAGAGATTAACTATAAAGAAAATGATGTGAAAAGTTGAAAATCAAAATGAAACATAAAAAAGGAAAATCTGGAAAATTCAATAGCAAATAGTATATAAATTCACTCATTTGTTTAGTGAAACAGTCAGCAATACCCCACACTGGTTGAAGGCCTGTGACAGGCCAGGCACATGCCCAGTGTCACGGGCAGCGAGGGAGCAGTCGCCTCTCCTCACCTCTACATCAGAGATCTGCACGGTTCTCATGTCCAACTGCAGTATGGTGCAGGGCTCAGAGAGACAGTCTTCTGGCTTCAGAATGTGATTATGCTTGGGCTTTGAAAAAAACTCCTTGATTGCTAACGATCTGAGGGAAAAGGGCAAAGGAAGGGCTCAAGGTCATCACAGAGATCTTGCTTTGAAACACATGTGACAGAAGCAAGAGCTCACAAGCCAGCAGCAGCAGGAGACTCACTGAATCTGGTGCCTGGGCTCAGGGCAGGCCTAGGGACCTGCCCTAGAGGACCTGCTCCAAGGGACCTACCCTGCGAGACTTGCCTGGAGGAACAGCTACTGCCCCAGGGCCCATCTGAGCCTCCTCTGTCACCAAGGACTTCCTTTTCACATCCTATCCAGGGATCTGAGCACAAGAATGCCAGCCTTCACCACATAACCCACAGGGTTACTGTGCAGTATGCTTTCTTTAGTTTTTGAATCTATTTTCTCTTGAGTACCTTCTGTGGATCTCCTATGACACACCACATAAAGAAGCAACTCTGGCTGCCAGCTACCCCAAGGGATACATGGCAGGGCTGGTGCAGCCCACCCAAGCCTGCACCTGAGAGAGATGCTTGTGCTGAGATGGACAGTGGGTCCACCACACAGGTCTGATGCTCCTTGCTGCCTCTCATGTCTTCCTACTCGTGCTGGCCACAAACCCATCTGTTTACCACAGAAATGCTTTAAAATATAGCACAGCAGTAACTTCTGGAATAGTCTTGTCTTCATAAAGATTATATTATTTCTTATATTTTTAATGATAAAAATAATTATGAATTTTTTAGAAAACTGGAAAATATAGACAAGTATAAAGAAAAATCTTCAATTACTCATACTTCTACTTTATTTTTTGATATTCTATATTTAAGTTTTTCTCCCCATACATGTCAACATATATTTATTCATGCAAAAGAGAAGTCATTTTATATAAATGGTTTGTCCTGCCAATTTACTATCTCTTAAACAACTTCTGATAGCATCACATAAAATCACACCTTGGTACTCAACTGCTTTGAAACTGATCAAATTTGGTTCTCAACACACTTTGATGCAAAACTTTGTGCCAGTATTTATCATTTATTCGGTGCTTGATGCACAAGCTAGAACTTGGTGTTGACTGCTTCATGACTTGCCACTCTTTTCAGATAAAAAAAATAGGTGTTCATTTTTGGTACTTGTCACACCTACCGGACCAATTACAATTACAAAGGTACTATTACACTAATAAACACCCATGATTTACACAGCTCTAGGACAGCCGCTGTGCTGATGTTTTCCACTCACCCATGACACAGTGACCAAGCCAAGAGGGCAGCCCTGGGAGTGGCATGGGTCTAAGGCCCTAGGCCCTCACTCTGTAGCTCTGGAGATACAATGCCCATCTCTCCTGCAAGCGCTGCTGGGTGTGCAGGCAGTTGCTGCTGGGCAAACATACACTGTATTTTAATTTATTCTCTGCTCATCTGGTAGCCAAAAATAGTATTTAATTATTAAAAAATATTCTAGTTTTTCAAATATTTATCAGTAATTTTATTCATTTTTATGACCTGCCTATTCAAGGGATTTGATGCTATTAATCTTTTCCAAACAGAGTCTAAGATATGTCTGCAAGTGTTGCTCCTACTTATTATTTTGTAATTGTGGTTTTTTGCTGATTTCTGGCCCACAGATTCCATCAAATTTTATAAACTCTAGTGCAGTATGTAGGTCATTCTTTTCTGATGATTTCCTCTGTAGCTAAGATGTGGCAGAGTCCCCTGGATTCCTAGTCTGGATGTTGATGTCTTAATACAAAACTTAAATCCATGCAGAAATAAATCTTAAAGCCTGGTGTGAGAGAAGAAAAGAACCACACCGGCTCTGTCCTCGCCCTCTTGATTTATGAGCCACTTCTCATGCCCTAAATACTCTGCTCCATGGGCTAGGGATTTAGCTCAGTGGTTCCGCTGCCTGCCTCGAAAGCGGAAGGACCCGAGTTCAATCCCCAGTATCAAAAACAAAAAAACCATAAAATACTCTGCTCCATGCTTTCCACCCTGTCCTGCTGGTCTGTTTCTGGTTCTGACACAGCAGCGTATAATCACTCCAGCTCCCTCAGAGATTTAACACCTGGCAGCCCAAGTTCCCTCCCCATGTCTTCCCAGATGAACTCTCCAACTACCTTGTGAAGGACCTTCCCTCTATTACCTCTGGGGTTCTGATTGATTGAACAATGATTCTATAAATTAACTGGAGAATATTTCATACCTTTATATTGCCATTTTTCAATTTAAAAAAGGTGGCCCAGAAGCCCCATCCTTTGCCCCAACTTCCTGCCTATAAATATCAGCAAGAGCCAGGCTGATCTGGTCCTCACCTAAGGAGCCAGAAGGTTCTTATACAGTCATACCTTGGCACTCTAGTACTCATCAATTTGGTATGTGACATATTTTGAAGCAAAATTTTGTCCAGGTATACTTTGTTGGCTTGGTATGCAACGTGCCTCCCAAAACCAACTGGCAAGTACCAAAGTACCACTGCACACTGACTTAGCAGGGTGGAGACATACTGACTTGGCAGCTGGGAACTACTTGGAAAGCAAAGATGTGATTTTTCTTTCCTTTTTAAATTGTTAACTACAGATCTAGAGATCTCCACAAGCTTGTGATTTCAAACTTCAGCTCAAGTGCACCTTAACATCTCTTAAGTATGCTGATAAAAAGTTCACAGAGTATTGGTGAAAGGTTGAAAAAAGCCTCGAGGTCTCAAAACAAACTAAATGGAGACAGCCACGTAAAGAGTAAACAGAGTGCTACTTCTCTCTGAAGCGGGTGAACAGCCTGTTTTATTCTTACAAGTACCGTAACATAAGGGTTACCTCAGGGATGGAGAAACAAAATCCTGGGCCCTTTTACCTGCTGTCCATTAAAAGCAGGATTTTTGTTTCCTCCTGAGACAGCCAGGGACTTAAAAGCCATTTTTGCTATAAACTATGACTCTTCACTTGGGCCTCTAGGTGCCCAATTGGTAACTAAAAGCAGAACAGACTTTCATTTTCATCCTTTGCTACTATAAATCTTGGGGCAAGTGTCTTCTCAGCTCTCCATACAGATATGTTTATCCCTCAGGGAGTGTCTGTCTAAAAGTTGACAAAACACAACCGATTACCCCTAAATTTACATATTCTCACCCCATTCAAGATTGAAGACACCAGGATGGAGGACTTACAGGGACATCCAACTATGCCCAGACGTCTCCAGCCCTGTCCAGTATCTGACACCTATGGCCATCAGAGAACAAAACCATCCCCCACCAATAAAGATTCCGGATCTAGAACACAAGGACTGAGAAACTGTGACACGAGGACTGAGCTAATGATCAACTGGACCCCAGCGCACCAGCCAATCCTTGAAAGCTGGCCTCCTGTCTTTCTGAGTGTGTCAGTCTGAACCTGTAGCAGCAACAGTACTTCCTGGTGAATGAGGCCATTCCCTAACTTCCACAGCACCCTCTCACCACACCTTCCCAGGAGAAGCTACAGTCAACAGGGCAAGGCTCAGGAGCCTTGTTGGAACCTGGACTCAACTCTATGAGTGTGTCCATATGTTAAAAACCAGAGAGGCAATGACTTCAGAGTATTGTTTTCTTTGCAAAACACTAGGAACCACCAACATATTTTCTTACACTCATTAAAGATTTATAGCTTTCAACTAGGTGTGGTGGCATAAGCCTATAATCTCAATACTTTGGGACTGGAAGGCTGAAGCAGGAGGATCACAAGTTCTAGCCCAGCATGGGCAACTTAGTAACTTAGTGAGAACCGGCCTCAAAATAAAAAATTGAAAAGGCTGCTTACAAAGCTCAGTATGAGGACCCTGGGTTCAAACCCCAGTACCAGTGTGCGTATGTCAGGGGGTTTACAGCTCTCAGTGGGAACAAACACTTGTGTTTTAAAAACACACATTTTTGAAAGCCTAAATTTTTTTTTTTTTTTTTTTTTTTTTTGGTATCAGGGATTGAACTCGGGACCTTGCGCTTGCTTGCGAGGCAGGCAGTGGAACCACTGAGCTAAATCCCTGGGCTGAAAGCCTAGTTTTTAAACATAACTTTTTTCCCATTGTATTTGGGAACTTAATTTGCAGGGGGGTTTTGGGGGGGGGGTTTTTTGGTTTTTTTCGGTACCGGGGATCAAAAAAAATTCAGGTTTCTACAGTTCTTTTTTTTTTTTTTCTTTTTCTTTTGGGAACTTAATTTGAAGACATCTCAATACCTACCTCTAAACACAGTGTGCAAAGTCAGGTGCACAGTGAGTTTCCAAGAGCGCTCAGTGGAGCCCAATTCTGATAGTGGGGCTTCCTCCTCAAGCTCTTACCACCACCACCACCACCCATAACCCCCTCAGTGGAAGGGACCTGCTCCACTCAGGAGCAGGAGCTTCGTGACCTCCCCCACCAATAGCTATCTCACAGATCCAGAATGGTATGGGCAGAGCCCAAGGCAGAAAAGGAAATAGCACAAAATCCCAGCAAGGTTCCCACAGTCACCTAGGATCACTGGGTGAGTAAAGGACAGTTTTCCTACAACAACAACTATGTTGCCCGGGGAATTACCAGGAGGACCTCTGAGAAAGCACAGGTATTTGCAGAAGCAGAGGCAGCATTCAGGAAGGTTCTCAGCCCACGGTGTAACTGTCTCAGTACTTCCCTCCCTGCCAGCAGCCCAACATGGCAGCTCCCTTGCCTCCAGGACTGGCCATGCAATGCACACCTACTTGAGTGCACTGAGGTTGAACTCGTAGGCATTGTCCCAGAAGAGCACCTTGCTGTGGTAGTCCTTGTCAGCACTTCAGGGCACCAGGTGCAGGGCAGCTGTGGTCGGCCAGATGACCCCATCCTCCTTCAGCCACGCATCCCGGGCATACAAGATGGACTCAATCATGAACTCAAACTGCATGGGAGGTGAGACACACAGGGACATGTCACCAGGGTTCACCAGCCAGGGTCACAAAATGACACTCCACCTGGGAGTTCCTGTCTGAGCCTCACTCTTAATATTAAGCCCTCCTGGTGAGAACAGGAGGGGCTGTTCTACATCCATGACAGATATGTGTCAAGGTATCCCCTCCTGCTGGACTGGGAACTAGAGGGCGGCTAATGGCCAGGACCCTGAGGGCTGAATGGGATCAGTTTGGTCCAACGCATTCTCAGAACCCTGAGACTGAAACCTTTCCCAAAGCCCTGAGAAGTCAGGCAAGGGAGCAGAGGTCCTTCTCGGGCACTAGGATGCACCCTACCTCTCACCCTCAGGAGAGTAGGTCACCTCTGTGACAGAGGACCCAGAGCCCCAAGGCCAAGCTTCCAGTCTGATCAGAATTCATTTCAAACTGGAAAAGAGAGCACCAAGGTGAGGCTGCAGCCAAAGGTCCTTCAACCCAGGAAACAACAGGACTCTACTTTTCTTAATTAATCAAAACAGATTTTAGCAGGGTGGCACATGCCTGTAATCCCCAGCACTTGGGTGTTCGAGGCCAACCTGGGCTAAATAGTGAGTTCAAGTCCAGCCTGCACTACAAAGTGAGTCCTGCCTCAAAAACAAAACAAAACAAAATAAAAAACAAAAAAAAACAAAAACTAAGCAGATTTTTATTATAGCATAGAATGTTCAGTATGGAAAATTTAGAAAACTCAGAAACGAACAAACAAAAATAAAAATCACAAGTAAACTCAGCACTCAGAAGGAATCACTGTTGTCATCCTGCAATTTATCTCCAAGTATTTTTCAATTTCAAATCTACACACAAATAAAATATATATCTATATATGTAACTTAAAAATTTTTGTTACCATACAGCAAAGCTGACCTTCCTTATTATATAGCCTGTATCAAGTTTGGCACTTGTGCACATCTATGTGCTCACAATCACAGTCAGGATACACAACACACTACCCAAAACATTCTCTGATGGCCAGTCCCTCCCCACCCCAGGCTCTGGAAGCCTCTGATCAGGTCTCTACCTGGCAGTGCTGTCTTTTGGAGAATATCAGGTGAATGAAGTCATATGGTAAGGAGGCTCTGAGACAGAAGGCCCCTGGGTTTGTCCACAGGACCGCGTGCTTTGAGTATTCTCTCCATAGTGTGCACGTGTCAGTTTATCCACTGACCTGCTGAAGGACCCCTGGGCTGTTTCCAGCTTTTTAGCAATTACAGTCATTCCATACATGTTTCCATGTGAACACAGCTTGCACTTCTCCAGGGTAAACACCCAGGAAGGGACTCTGGGTCACAAAGCGAGTGCCACACAACACCGGAGGAGCCCAAACCTCCCTAGAGTGGTAATTCCCAAAGCCATTCACAAGGGTTAGCTGCTCCATATCCTCGCTAGCACTTGATGCAACTGTTATTTTTCTCATTTTGGCCATCCCTCGACAGTTGTGTTTTCTCTGTATTCACAGGGTGCACTTCCCTTAAAACTCTCTTCATATGCTTGTCTGCCACCATGTGTCCACTCTGGTGAGGCTGTTCAACCAGTCTTCTAACCATTGTTCCTTTGGGTTGATTTCTTCCTGTTGAGTTTTGAGAGTTCTCTGTATATTCAGGGTACACATTGGATGTGTGATTTGCAATATTTCCTCTTAATTTTAGCCTGCCTTTTTATTCTCTTAACACAATCTTCTGTAGAGCAAATATTTTAATTTTCATGAAATCATTTTATTATCTAAAACATGTGGATCATGCTTCACAGCCTGTCTTTATTGCTTTTCTCCTTCCTGAGACAAAATATCTGACACCCAAAGTTAAAGAAGGAAAGGTTTATTTTAGCTTACAATGTGTGGAGGTCTCAGTCCCTAATTGGCTAGCTCCAAGACAGGATGGCATGGCAGGGCAGCATGGCACAGAAGAAGCAGTCCATGGCAGGCAGGCAGGAAGCAGGAAGCAACAAAGCAGAAGCAGTGAGGCTCTCTTTTGCTTTTATTCATTCAGGCTACAAACCTATAGGTTGATACCACCCATACCCAGGGAAGATGTTCCCATTAGCCCCATTCAGAACTATTTATTCTAAACCAGTCAGTGGACTACTTTAGTTACCACACACTCTTAATTCATATTTACACACCGTAGATCCAGCCACTTCCAAAAAGCCCCACCGTGAGCACATGAGGCTTTGGGGGGACATCTAGATACAAGCCATAACAGAGCCATACCTAAAACTCTGCCTAGCTCCAGGTCACAATGATTTTTTTCTCTTATAATTTCTTCTGCAAGTTTCAGTTTTATATTTTACACACTTAGGCCTATGATCAATTTTAAGTTTAGTATGAGATGTGAGGTTTAGGTCATGGTTCCTTTTGGTTCTGGATATGGTTGCCAACTATTCAATATCCTTTGTTGAAAACACTTTCTCCTTTGTACCTTTGTTAAAAATCAACTGACCAAATTTGTAGAAATCTATTTCCTTATTCTGTTCCACTGACTTGTGCCCAGCCCTTCATCAATGCCACATTGTTCTTAGTAGCTTTAAAATCAAGTAGCATAATTCTTCCAACTTTATTTTTTCTTTAATTATATTGCTGTTCTAGTTCCTTTACATCTCACACAAAGTTCAGAATGAGGGCCGAGGATTTAGCTCATTGGTGCCACACCTGCCTTGCAGGCAGCAAAGTCCTGAGTTCAATCCCCAGTACCAGGAAAAATTCAAAAATAAAGTTCAAAATGAGCTTGCTTCTAACTACCAAAAAAAATCCTGCTTAAATTTTGACTAGAACTGAACTAAGTCAGTCACCCTAAAATGGATGCCTACCAGATTCAGCCTTTCAGGCCCAGCACACTGTGTCTCTCCATTCCTGAGGTCTCTCAACTTCTGCATCAATACCTTGTAATTCTCACACACAGTTCTTGGACATATTTTATCTGATTCCCAGTATTGTATTTCATATTTCTAGAGCCACTGTAAATGGTACTGCTTCTTTAATTTCTGCTTCCAACTGTCAATTTTTAGGATATGAAGACACATTGTATGATGTAATCTTGCTAATTAGTTGTACGAAATATTTTTGTACTTTTTTAGAATTTTATAAAGATAATCATATTATCTGGGAATAAAGATGGTTTGTTTACAATCTGTTTTTATGTTTTGCATAAGTTAGGAGTTCGTATACTATGATGAATGAGAATGGTCCAAGTGGTCACCAGTGTCTTGTCCCTGCTTTTTTGGGAAGAAGTACCGACTGCTGTCTCACTATGTATGAAGTCAGCTGTAGTTTTGTACATGCCCTTTATGAGGCTGAGACAGTTCCCTTCCATTCCTACTTTACTGGATTGCACTGATGTTGAAGTCTGTCAATTTTTTTTCTGTATTAACTGATATAACTGTGTGATTTTTCTTCTATGGCCTGTAAATATGGTAGTTTACATTGATTGGTTTGGGGGGGGGGGGTTGGTACTGGGGATTGAACTCAGGTCCTTGCACTTGTGCAGTAGGCAGTGAAACCACTGAGCTAAATCCCCGGCCCACATTGATTGGTTTTCAAAATACTGAACCAGCTGTGCATTCCAAGGATAATCTCTTGTGTAATCTATTATTATTCCTTTTACATATTGTTATTTTACCTTTGCAAATATTTTCTTGAGGATTTTTACATTTACATTCATGAGTTATTGGTCTGTAGTTTTCATATTTTTGTAATATCTCTGCTTTTGGTATTAGGGCAATGCTTAACTCATAAAAACAAGCTGAGACATACATCCTCCTCTTCTAGTGTCTAAAATAATTCAGAATTGGTGTTATTTTTTCTTTAAATGTATTGGTAAAATTCACCAGTAATAGCCTAGAACAGTGATGGTGAACCTTCTAGAGCTTTCAATGATACAAACAGCTCACTATGGCACATGAGCCATAGGTTCACAACTAGACAAGTTTCTCTTTCAGAAGGT
Organism: Heterocephalus glaber; assembly: GCF_053883595.1. Lineage (NCBI taxonomy): Eukaryota > Metazoa > Chordata > Mammalia > Rodentia > Bathyergidae > Heterocephalus > Heterocephalus glaber. Next base: position 84,960 of record NW_028258138.1, read on the forward strand.
TTTTAACTATGAGTTCAATACCCTCCTTAGTTACTGGACCATCCAAGTTATCTATTTCAGCTGAGTGAAGAGTGGTAGTTTGCAGTTTTCAAAGTAATCCATGTGCTTCATGCACATTGTTTAATTTATGTACACAGAGGCCCAAGGGAGGGGAGTGACCAACCCAGGACCAGCTCAGCAGTGCTTAATTCTTGCCTTTTTCCCTAGTCTGCTGCTACTACAAAACCATTCTGAGGCTGGCAATTTAGCTCAGTGGTGCCAATGCCTGCCCTGAAAGCACAAGGTCCTGAGTTCAATCCCCAGTACAAAAAAAAAAAAAAATGTTAAACATCAAAACCCTTCTGGCTAGGACTCACAGCTGAATCAGGGAAAGACACTGGGAGTGAACCCACTTCATCCTACCTGGAAGTGAATCCAGGTCACTGCTACACATAATTTAATGAAAGGTGGAAGGGTTGAAGGGAGGGCAGGGTGATGGGGAAAAAATAAGAACTAAGATATATCATATAAAGGTACAAATTCCCAATGATGAATGTCATCACACTGTACACCTAAAATGTACCAGTAAACTTAATGAAAAAAAATTTAATGAAACAAAACTGGAATCATGCTGCACATACTCTTTGTACTTTAAAACCACTAATATGTCCTCAAATCTTAGCTCAGATTATTAAAAATCTTTCTAAAACATAATTCTAATGACCATATGGATTGTCATAATTGTTTCTATTGTTTCCAGTTTTCTTCTATTTGAATAAAATGGTGTTGTCATGAACTTTTTTGAATCTAAAGTTCTGTACTTATCTGTTTCCCTAGGACAATTCCATTTTAAAATTTTTAATGCTTTTTGGTGCTCCCTTTGGCAGCACATATACTAAAAAGTTTTAATGCTTTTTGACACACTTTGCCCTATTTTACCTCAAAAAGCTGCATCAATCTACACTTCCAAAAAGCATGCACAATATTGCAATCTCCCCACAACCTCAACAATACTGGGGATTGTCAGATGTTAGATGACTGCCCAGACAACTTCCCAGGACAGAAATATTTAAGTTATTCTCTCATGACATTCACTGAACAAGGCTCACACTGCCTTCTGTATTTCTCTGGGGTGTTGCCTTTCCCACTCCTCTCCCACCTCCCATGGGGCACTCACCTCCTGCTTTTCTTTCTTTCTTTTTTTTTTTTTTTTTGGTACCAGGGATCGAACTCAGGTCCTTGCGCTTGGCACAGCAGGCGGCAAAACCACTGAGCTAAATCCCTGGCCCTCCTCCTGCTTTTCTTCATGCCTTCTTGGAGCTCCTTGTGTCACACAAGCTGCAATTCTTATATAATAGTTTCACTCACCTTACGATAATTTATTAATATATAAATGGTAATATTTCATCAAATATTTTGTTTAGTGTTTTGTTCTTTAAACAACTTTTGTCACTCTAACATCAGAAAACTTTTAGTAGTTTTATATTTCCCCCTCTTAAACACACAACTCTTTACCCATCTGAAGTTTAATCAGTATGTAGTGTGAAGAAGGATCTGTTTTTTCCCAATTAATCACCTGTTTCACCTCCATCTCTGGCTGACTACATCCTTGTCTCCCCAAGTGGGAGTGTGAATGACAAGGAAGCATACGAGGTATATCAGAAAATAAAGTGACATTAACTTCAACTTAAGTTGCCTATACAGGTACTTTTTTTAATGTTAAAAATCCAAGACACTGACCTAGTGTTCATACAAGAAATTAATTATGCCTCACCTTAGGAAAAAAATAAAAGCTAATCATGATTTCTGAAGATCCCTAAGGCAGGCCAGGGTGTCTAGGTCCAGAAGCTCCAAAACCCCACTGTCCCTAGCCAATACAAGCCAGCCCTTACCAGTAGGCAGGTCCCCATCCACTGGGACACCAGCACGTCTACTTTCTCAGGCAGCACAACATCCTCCACCTTCTGCTGGAACACAGTGATGGTGTCGGCAAAGCCATTCTGCAGGACCAGCTGGCCCGTGTGCTGTGCCATCTCACTGGCCTCCACAGCATATACTTGCAGCAGCAATGTGCTCATCAGTGCACGTCCTGACCCTGTACAGTGGCCTGTGTCCTCTACTCTCCTCTTGGATCAGAGTCAGCACAGAAAGAGGCATGGTATTGGACAGCAGTAGGTGGTGCAGATCAATGCCCACAGCTCACCCCCTCAGGTGGCACCCAGGAAAGGTGCAGCTGCTAACTCTGCTACCCACCCACCCTGCAGATGAACAGAATTACCATACACCCGGCTGCTCCTGCACTCAGCAATCTGACCACTATCCAGAGAGCAGCCAATGGCATGAGAGCATGGTGGCCTGAGGGGCAATCAAATCCAGGCTCATACAAGGGGTATCTGGGAGGGCTCTGGGGCTGGTCCTGCTGGCAAAGTCTGGGCAGTTTCCACCATTAAGTCAGCATCTCAGCCACCGTGTCAGGCTCTGTGGGGACGTGCCATGAAGGGAGGGCAGGGAGCCACAACACTGACTCCATGAGATACCTTTCAATATTTAACTGCAGTAAGAGCTCACAAAACAGTCCCACAGCACAACTTACTCAGCCACTTCCAACCCGCCCTAGGCCACTCCTAGCTGTCTGTGGCTGCACATCCATCACAGCTCCCCATCTGCCTGACATGAGCCTAACTCATGAGGACACACCAGTACCACTGAGTCATCCTAGAGCTAACCTGTCAACAGCACCTATCAGACCCAGTCACCACCTGGGGCGCCACCTTGTACCCAACTCATCGCCTTGGGCAGTGCATAGTGTGCACAGAATAGGCTGATGATGCCAGTGCCACAGCCAACATCCAGGATGACCTTGCCCTTCAGGGACTCCTTGTTCTGCAGGATAACACTGTGGTACTTTGTTGTCCGTGGCTGGTCTGCCAACATTTCCAAGTGAAGTTTCTAGAGGAAACACACTGAGCATCACTGTGAGGCCACAGTGGGCAGTGAAGGGATGAAACAAACTTCTGGAACCCTCTCAGTGCAATCCAGGGCCACCTACAGATTCTCCCTTCCTCTCCTCAGGAGCCAAGTGATCAGGGAACAATGAGGCCCCCTCCCAATGGAGGAGTAGACATCTTCCCCATACTCAGTGGAATGCTGTATCTTCACCAAGTTATCTATCAAAAGAGAACACTGAACATGTCACAGGAGAGCTGCCAGGGAGGCCCAATAAGCTCCTGTTCACATATAAATTTATCCCTTGATTGCCTGTGGCAGGTGGAAATTATAACACCCCTGGCTGGCCCACACTGCATAGTGAGAGAGGAAAGCACCTGAGCCCAGGGAAGGCAGAGAATGGCCTCCTCAAGGTACTGGCAGAGCCCCTGGCTGTTGCAAGGACACATGACACCCCAGCACCCTCAGGGGCAAGACCCAGCATAGAAGAAGCACCACTAGAGGCAGACAAGTAGCTAGGCAGGAGTAGAGCCCAGAAGGGCTCCCCAGACCTCACCAGCACACACAGGAGTCTGGATGAGGACCCTTGCAGCTCCTCACAAAGACACCAGGGCAGAATGAAAACAAAGGGGCAGGGGGCAGGAAGCTGATGGAAAGGAAAGTCAAACCCACTCATCTGCCTACAAGCATCCACTTTAAACATAAACACAGACACAGACTGGGTAAAACAAAGGACAGGAAGGCATGGCACACTCACACCATGGGAGGAGAATTGGAGCAGCTGTACTGACTTCAAGCCAAAGATATTTCAGGGCAGAGAATGTCCCAAGGTCACAACAACACAGGAATTTATTCATCAAAAGGATACCATAATTCTAAATATTTCTGTGCCTAATAACAGCTCATAAAAATATAAGCAGCAAAAACTAACAGAAATGCAAGAAACAGAATCAGTTACAAGTAGAGTCTGATGCCCTCCTCAGTAACTGACTGAAGCGGACAGGGCTCGTCAACAAATGCTTACAACAGTAGTTACTAGCCCAAAATGTCTAGGGATATATTTAACAGAAAAGGTAGACCACTGTGTACAATAAAAACCTTAAAACTCTGAGACATGAAACAAGGCCTGAGCAAAGACAGGAAGTGGACACCACAGAGATTCACTCCTTCCAAAGCTACACACAATCTATGCAACACCAACTAAAGCTCCAGCCAACCTGTCATGGGGGCACAAAATGATGCCTTTCAAAACAATAAATGCTAAGGCTACCAGGAATATGCTGAAAATAGAATGGCTGTCCAGCTAGCTCTTAGACTTACAAACTACAGTGATGAAAAAAACAGCAAAAAAATAAGTGAATCACCACAATAGGCCAGAGATGCCAGAGGGGATGCTTGAAATGTATGATAAATGTGGCATCTGCCCAATTACCAGGGCTGGATTAGCAGGTATTTGTGGGAGGAATCTAATGCATAATAACGTCTCTTCTTTATCACAAATAAATCCCAGAATGCTTTAAGTATTTCACTGTTTAGAATTATAACAGTTGTGCCAGAAAGGGTCCATAAGCCTGTTACTGAAAGAAATCCATAAGCAGCAGCTGTCTTTGTGCCAGGAGTGCAGGCCAAGGGGCTGGCTTCGGCTTTCACTGTTAATAGACCGAAAGCTCTAACCATTTATATACAGTAGTAAATGGCTTTCAATTGTAATTTTTGACTTGGAAATACAACATATGTACGAAAAGTGAATTAGAAGTATTGGTACAGATGATCAAATAGTTTACATAGCAAACCCTGGGTGTTTCCATAGCAAACCCATGGGACACTTGCACATCCCATCTTCCCACACAGCCTGTAGTCATGGACTCTCCCTGTGATAAGAACTGCCACCTGATTTATGGCACAGACCCCTGCTCCCAGTGTCACCACTTTGCTACACTCACACCTTTATGTAACTGAATCACAAATCACATGTGCCTGCTTCCTTCCTCCACTCAGCAGCTTCTGTAACATTTACCCCACAGGTAGCTGTTTATGTCTAAACTGGTTGTAGCCTGAACCATAGGTCATGGGCCTTTCTCCATAGGAAGAAAGCAAAAAGATTAATAAACTAGTGGGCCAGAGTTTTAGCTCGGTGGTGTCACAACTGCCTTGTAAGCACAAGGTCCTGAGTTCGCTCCCCAGTACCAAAAGACAAAAAATAAAAAAATAGATTAATAAGCTGGCTATTTCTAGGTTATCATTGTTCACTGATTTATATAACTTTTTCTACTTCAATTTTTAAAGTAAAATGTATTATTTCTTTTAAACTCTGAGAAAAGTTCATAATCCCTTACTAAAATAATTTCTCTAAACCAGGTCAGCAAACAGCAGGTCTTGGGTCAAGTCCAGTCCCATCTGCTTTCATATGGCCTCCAAACTAAGAAGACTGTTGCATTTGAGTGGTTATTAATAATAAAAAAAAGACTTTCTGACATATAAAAGTCATGAAATTCAGCTATCAGTGTCACTGAATGCTTTATTGGAGCACAAGCATGCTCGGGTCACACGTGCATAGCTGCCTTCACATCACCATGGCAGAGCCCAGCAGCTCTAACAGAGACACTATGGTCAGCTGAGCCAACCAGGAAATTTGTCACCCATTCCAAACAACCAGAAGATCCAGACCAGAAATTATTTTTGAAAACCTAGACCCTAAAACTAAAGAACCTGCCGCCGGCCCACTGAGCTGGGAATCTGCAAGGCCGTACCAGAGTCCCGTAGCTCCCGAAGTACTCCTCATCCTGCCATGTGTCCTCGGGGTCACGCTCCTCCACCTGCCTCCCCACGTGGTTCACTGGAATATACCCACAGCAGCCTGCCCGCTCACCCCACCACCAGTCGGCTGTGGTTTGCCTCAGGATAAGAATTTTTTCTCCCCTCAAAAAACTGAGCTGCAAAACAATCAGAAGTAGAAAGACATTCAGTTACTTCATCTCAGTGGTGACTGGGAGATAAACTCCTGTCAGCAGTGACACAGTCGGGGATTTCAAACAGTGTCCACAGGTAATGCCAGCACCTAACAAGCTATGAAAGTCACAGCAGCATCTGAAAGATTTTGTGGAGCCTCTACCTAAAGGAACGACACAGCTTCATTCATACAATTTAAAAGAAAGAGCAAGCTGGGCATAATGGCACACACCTGTGACCCCAGCACTCTGGGTGGCTGAGGCAGGAGGACCACAAGTTTGAGCACAGTCTGGGCAACTTATCAAGATGCTGTCTCAAAATAAAAGGTCAAAAAAGTACTGGGATGCAGCTCAGTAGGAAAGCCATTGGGTCAAACATCAGTATGAGAGGGAAGAGAAAAAGACTGGGGAATGCAGGCAGGCAGCCAGGAAGGGCAAACATTTTCAAATGGTTTGGGGCAGAACTTTTCAACAGCCCTTCATCATACAGTTATGCTGTAGCAGACTCAAGTCACAGGAGGCTCACTGTTACAGAGCACAGAAAGCAATGTCCAAGCAGACGCTTTGGAAAGCCTCTAATGGTGGGTTCTACAGTGTGATTTCCAAGCAGCACTGGAGCTGGTGCTTCTCCCTGTATGGGGCCAAGGGCCCCACTCCTCATCCAGGTATGCTTGCATCCTACTGAGCCAAAATCTATGAAGCTGGGAGGTAAATGATATGCACAGATCTACGTGGCTCTAAATGTCCCATATTTCTTTAACTCAGTATGACCCTGCAAAATTCACATCTAATTTTACCAATAAATATGATGAAATTCATATATCACAAATGCTGTGTAGCTACCTGGGTCTCATCAGTGGCAGCATAGTCCGCAATGGCTACAAACTCCTCTGGCTGTGGCTGCACACTCTCCTGTAGGAGCTGGGCCTCGCCGAACCCCATGGGCTCCTCTTCCTGCTCCTGCCACAGAGACACAAGGACGGCACCATGGAGTTCCTTCTTTTCCAAACAGGTGACCAAGATGGGCTCAAACAAAGATTCCTATAACTGAGGATTTATTATGCAAATCCCTTGGGTCATCTTTACTAGTATAAATGAAGGCTGTCACCTTCACTCCACCTTACTTTAATCTCTGATATAAGATGATTTGCAACCTAAACAGAATGTCAACGGGAGCAGCAAGAAAAGGGGTCTATGCTTCACAGTCAATGCTTCCTGAAAGTGGAAACTGGTATACAAGAAAAAAACTGCATAGGTTTGGGTTCCAGGGACCTCTGTTCTCTTCTCTAGGACAGAGCTGGTGGGCAGAACCAAAGGTCTACGAGAGGTGTTGTGACCTGTCATATACCTATTATAAATATCTGTGGAGCCCAGGCAGCCCCTGGGACCCATGCTGCTGAGACCTGGAGGAACCCTGCCCTCTGCCACCTTCCGTCAGGATCCACAGTCCTGGAAGACAGCCCTGGACGTAGCACAGCCCCAAACTACATATCCCTGCTCAACAGACCAACATGTCCCAATTGACACATCTTTAACAAGCATTCTTAAACATAAAAGTAATTTCTGCTCACTTTAGGAAATGTGTGAGAACACAAAAGAGCACAGAAGAAAACAAAAACATACTGTAACTTCATCCTGGGATCGGAGATAACAGTTAACAAACTGGTTATTTATCCTTAACTCATGCACAGAGCACTTGTTGGGATCACACATTCTTGCCTTATGATGTTTCTCACTTCCTGATGCTGAATATTTCCCTCATATTCAATATGCTTCTAAACATGTATTATATATATATACATATATATATATATATAATACACACACACACACAGAGACAGTGGTACCTCAGTTCACAAACTTCTTTCCATGACTCTGGTTGCAAACCAAGTTGGACGTGAACCACATCAAATTCAATGGTTAGGTTCAATACTGACCTTATGGAGAAATTTGATTCAGTTCTCATCTAATTTGGTTTGCGACCAGAATTGTGGAGAAAATTGAGTGAATTGAGGTACCATTTGTACTGGGACTAAACTCAAGGCTTTCACACTGAGCTACATTGCCAGCCCTTTTTTAATTTTTATTTTGTGACAGGGCCTTGCTAAATTGCCTAGGCTGGGCTAGAATTTTAAATTCTCCTGCATGATCTTCCCAGAACAATGGGATTTTGGGCATGCACCACCACACCCAGCTCCGATCAATTTATTTTTGATACTGATGTAGTAGTCTGTGAACTACCATAACTTATATAATCTAGTTTTGTACTTTTAGACTTTTAGTTTTTTCTATAGTTACGCTAAGATCAACTTTCTTAAACAAAAATCATACTGCCTACCCCTGACAATGTTCTTAGAATAAATTCCTGAATGTGAAAATGATGGATCAAGACTCTTCAGGCCTTCATGACTTTTGATTCTACCACCAAATGCCTCCAGAAAGGCAGAGTTCCTCACTTGCTTGGGGGGAGTGGGATTTGGCCACATGAGTGGCAACTACAAGCTTCCCTGTACCCTCACCAACAATAGATATCGATCACCTTCACCTTCACCAATTCCCCGGGTAAAACTTACCTTTGTGTTACTTCCACTTGCCTTTCTTCGATTATTAGTGTGGTCAAGCAGGATTTCTTAAAAGTTCTGATTGGCCATATTTGTATTTTGCTAATAGCCTACTGCATCCTTTGCATTCTCCCTGTTGTGGTTCACCACTCCCCTCCCACTTTCCTCACACACCTGCTCTGTGCTCAACACAGACACCTGCATTCACACTCACATGCACACAATGGGTTTTTATTCCTTTTTGTATAGCTTTTTTTATGAAGAACATCTCAGACCTTTTTTATATTTTTGCTTTTCTTACACAATACCTCTGAGGAAAACTTTGGTATTTTCAATGACTATAGAATATTTAATTCTAGTTGATCTGTCAACCATCCTCTAGTGATTTTCATTTGGTATCATTTCCTATCACTAAAATCCACGCTAAAACAATTAAAAATCTGCATATGTATCCATATGGAAAGACATTTTTTTCCTATAGGAGACTGGGTGGCCATAAAGATAAACAATTATTCAGACATGTCAGAACCTTCACATAAAGGGTGTACCACTCCCCACTTCACCAGCAGAACACAGTACTTTCTGCTGAACACCCAGCAGCAACAGGTATCATCACTGCCTCCAATATTTGGCAGTGACAGGTATATTGTTGATTTCAATTATTCGGTCACATTGTTTTCATGGTTTTTGGTTGCTTGAATCTGCTCTTCGGTAAACAGCCTATTTAGTTTGCCCACTGTTTTATTTGGCTATTTGCCTTCTGCTTATCAGATTGAAAGAATTTTTTGCATATCTTATTTGCAATCTTGAGCAAATGTTTCTCCATTTATATTGCTATTGTAGTTTTTTTTCAATAATAAGTCAAAGTCAATAGGAATAGGGATAATAAGTCAAAGTCAATAGGAAGCACACAAAAAAAGATGAAAAACGCGAGACAGAGGACAAGACATGTGAAACTAACAAAAATTCTAACTTATATGCAAGCAGACTCCCTTCAAAAAAAGAAGATAAGGCAGGAAAAATAACTGAACAGTAATGGTAGAAATTTTTTCTAAAATTAAAAATCATCACCTCAGATTCAGGAAGCTTGACTAACCCCAAGCAGGATAAATACAAAGAAAATTGCTGAAAACCCAAAAAAGAGAAAATCCTGAATGTAGCCAGTGGGAGGAAAAAAAGAGTTCACTGCAATTAACAGAACAACAAGATAGTGGTGACTTCTCATAGGAAACAATGGAGCCAGGAGATGATGATCTGACACATTCTAAGTGTTGGAAGGAAAAAAAACCCTCAAACCTAAAATTCCATATCACAGTAAAATATACTTCAAAACCAAAATAAAAAACATTTTCACTCATACCAAGGCTGACATAACCTGATCAACAAGCCCACATGACTAACTGCAAAAATAGGCTGTTCAGGTTGAAAGGACATGAGCCTACAGAAAACTAAGAATGCAGGAAAACCAGAAAGGCCACCATGTAGGTAAGTACATAGAAATATAAGAGACTTAATTTTAAAAATGGCTTTTGATTGTATAAAGCAACAATAATAACCTATTCTGGAACCTATAACATGTAGAATTAAAATAACGTTATAACAGGGCAAAAATTATGGGTGCTGGAAAATGGAACTTGTAAGATTTTTACATTGTTGTAAAGTGGGAAAGAACATGAAAAAAATATGTATACTGCAAATTCTTGGGAAGACACTAAAATAATATATAAAAAAGTACAACTAATAAGCCAATAAAGGAGATAATATGTAATTATAGAAAATACTTTATTAATCCAAAAGAGGGCAGGAATAGAGAAACATACAAAGCAGAACTATGACAAACAGAAAAGAACAAGATGTTAGGCTAAATCCTATGAGTCATTACACTAAATGTTAATGGACTAAAATACTCCAGTTGAAGTGTAGAAATCATTTCACAGAAAGGAAAAAGACCCAAGAGCTAGACCAACGTAGCTTTTTACAAGAGAAATGCTTTCAGTACAAAGACCTACAATAAGTTGAAGAAGTATGTATATAATTATACACACCATGCAAGCACCAACCATAAGAAAGCTGGTACAGCTAAGTCAACATTTGAAAAAGCATATGCAAGGCAAAGAGTATTCATAAAGAAGAGACATACTTTATAAAAATTAAAATCAATTACTCTAGGAAATAAAATCCTAAATATATGAACCTAGTAACAGGGACTCAAAATATATGAAACAAAGAGTGACAAAACCAAAAAGAAAACCAGACAAATCCACAGCTACAGTGGACAATTTTTGAAAAATCTCCCAATAATTGATAGAACAAGTGGACAAAAATATCAGAAAAAACACAGAGATTAATTTTTTTTTTTTGGTACCAGGGATCAAACTCATGACCTTGCACTTGCAAGGCAGGCTTGGTGCAACTGAGCTAAACCCCCAGCCAGAGATTAATTTATTTTTTGAGATTGATTCTTGCTCAAACTCCTGGACACAGGCAATCCTCACACCACAGTAGCTAGAACCTACAGGTGTGTAAAATTGCACTCAGTTAATATAGAGAGAGCTGAACATTAACAATCCATATAATCTTAATGACATTCACAGAACACTACATCCAACAACTGCAGGAGATAGTCTTTGAAGTGCACATAAAATATCACCAGAATAGCCCAAGGTCATAAAGCATGTCCAGAATAAATTTCAAAGGCCTAAAGTTATAAAGTGTGTCATATTCTCTCACCAAATATAATCAAACCAAAATTAAATAACAAAATGATAAGTAAATTTTCCCAGATGTTTGGAAATGAAAATACTTCTAAATAGTCCAGAAAATTTCTATTTTGATACTGTATATTAAAAAACATCTTAACAGAACAATAATAAAAAAATGTAATGAGGGCCAGGGATTTAGCTCAGTGGTTCTGCTGCCTGCCTCGCAAGCGCAAAGACCCAAGTTTGATCTCTGGTACCAAAAAAAAAAAAAAAAGTAATGAATTGACTGTGTGAAGTAAAATAAAGCAGTGATCAAAGAAAATGTTGTATCTTTAAAGACATAAATTAGAGAAGAAAGGTTTAAAAATCAGTGATGCAGGCTTCAATCCCAAAATGTTACAAAAAGAAAATTAAACCAAAAAAGAGTAGAAAGAAAAGAAAAAGCAGAAATCAATAAAAGAGAAAACAGAGTAAAGAAATTCAACAGACAATACTGGTTCTTTGAAAAGATAAAATAAAACCCTAAATAGACTAATGGCTAAAAAAAATGCTAAAACAAAAGTAACCAATATCATCACACTTTTGTTCTATAGTGGAGCGTGTATTAGCAGCATTACTCGGCCAAGGATTTAGCTCAGTGGTTCCGGCGCCTGCCTCAAAAGCGCAAGGTCCTGAGTTCGATCTCCTGTACCAAAAAAAACCTAAAACAGCATTACTGAAACACTACCAAGATTCACAAGGAATCAGGAAAATTAAAAAATAGCATTTCTAAACCCTCCAAGTGACCAAAATTAAAGAGTCTGATGCTGTCAAGTGTTAGCACTACCGTGAGCTCCTGGAGACCTGTGAACGAGTGTGGCGAACTGGAGGAACAACTGATCTTTCCCCAGTGAAAATGAGTGTGTGCAATTCCTTCCACTGGCAATGCCATCACTGGAGCACAATGGACAAAGGCAGGTGCTACATAGTGCTGTGAGATGGGAAACCTGGAAATACATTAAGTGTCCAGCAAAAAGGGAACAGACAAAATGGGTACAAACCTACTGTGCAAGGGGAAGAACACAACAGGCCTGCACACACACTTATGGAAGCACAGTGTTCACACAAAGCACATGCCTACATACCTGTGAATGCAGTGTGCTCATACAAGGAACACTGACAGGATCTCAAAAGTTGTGAGGCTGAAGTAACATGACACACAACCAACAAGGACAAATCCCCCAGAAGTAAAGTTACACGAGAAGGGCAACCACAGACGACAGTGAGTGTGACATTACTCACCCAAACTTTAAAGAGCACACACAAAACAATATTATAAATCATTCAAGGTGGCATTAAAGCATAAAAACCAGTGCAGAAGCACACACATCAACTTCCTAATTCACAGGAGTATTTGCCTCTGGAGAAAGAGGAAGAAGCCTGTATTTAGGGAACAAACTTCCATCCACAGTATCATTATTTCATATGTGTATGTTCTAAGGCAAGTATAACAAAATGTTAACAACACTACACAATGTGTACTCCACTCCTTGTTTGCAATATTATTCTGTAAATATTCAAATATATAAATTTCCCAAAAGAAAAACAGGACATCCATGGAATTAAAACATTTTATGACTAATTCTAAAAACTAATGAAAGAAGCCAAATATAAACAAAATTCTTATATATAAAAACCCAAAGGAGGTAAAACAATCATTAAAATAAAGGAAAGAAAATACTAAAATTGACATCACAGACATGAAAATGATTTTTAAAACACTGTTTATTGCAGTATTCATTTAATTGCACATAATCAACATTCTTTAAAATTTAAGGTGATTTTACTGCTAACTTGAATGAAACTCTACATGTAGTGCAGGCAGAAAAATAACACGAAAATTGCTCTCCTCTGATGCCAGGCCTACCTTCAGCACCGCCAGTTCCTTGCCTGCAACTTCACTGAACACTTGAGAACTAGCTGAGGCCTTAAATGTGCAGCCCTGGATAATTGTATGTTGAAGGCATGATAAGCATTTCCTTGTAAGTACTTACGTCACTTCAGAATGTTGAAGACTCACATCCACTCTATTTCCTCCTTTATATTTAAGCATTGTACTGTTGGCAGCCACCTTCCCAGAGAAAAGAAACATTTCTCCACCATACCTGTGAGTCAATGCATAGCACTTTGTACTGTTCAAGTTCATGAAGCAAGATATATCAGGTGCAGGTACAAATTCCCTATGATGAATGTTATCATTATATTTATCTAAAATGTACCAATAAATGTTTTCCTTCAAAAAAAAAATTACGAAGCACAGGCTCTTACATACCAGAACCACAGTTACCTATAATTCACTTTGGGGGCAGTCAGCTGGTGTCACCATAGTTCACTTAAGCACTGCCTCATATCTGATGCTTTTATTATTTCATTTTCCCGTCCATATCTACTTTAAAAGAGAAAAACACAAAGTACACGTTACACTGCTTGATAACTAAATTCACTTCACCACTAAATCCCTTGATAAAGGTCCTCTATCAAAAAAGTATGTGTGCCAGGCCAGGGATTTGGCTTAGGGGCACCGCACCTGCATCACAAACACAAGGTCCTGAGTTTGATCGCAGGTACGGGGGTGGGGGGTGTATGTGTGTCAATAGTATAGAAATGTAATTTATCATCACAAATCTTCGGAGACAATTAAAAGCATTTAAAATTATATGAACTTCAATTTGTGCTCTCTCTACTTCCCACACGGTGTTAATCTTATTCCACAGGTTGTTAGTTTGTTACATCACCATGCTGATTTGCGGCAATAGCTCCAAGCCCATTCTCTCCCTGGGACTCTGACAGCTTTGACTCCATTTAAAGTCCCCTGTCTGGCCTTCCCTGTGTTCTCACCTGCAAAACGGAGGCCAGCTCACCCAGACCCTTTCTCTCTCCTCAACCTCTAGGATGTGTGTATTTTCAATTACAAGCAATTCTTTGTTTAAAATTGTGCTTTCCATCTAAATCAAGGCTGATACTAGTTTATGTACATTTTCAAGGGAAAGCCTGAGCCAGGGATGGCTGAGGCGACTGGAGCAGACAGGACTCTCCAAGTGTCTGGGTGCGGGGTGGGGGCGTGGCTCCCATTCAAAGGGTTCCAGCAGGCACGAACGTGGGCGTGGTCATGGGAAATACTGTGGGGCCGGACGTTGGGAAGGGGCGGGGCGGACGCGGAGCTCGCGGTGGGCCCAGGGCTCGGAGCCAACACTAGGCTCGCAGACTTCTCGAAAGGCAGCGGAGGCCTCGGGCCACCAGCAACCTGTACTCAGGCGAGGATCCCTCATTTAGGATGTCCTGCCTCACTTGCAGCGCAGCCGCCTGAGCTGCCCACCAGAAAACCTACCTCAGCCGTGTTTCTCCCTTGAATGAAGCGTCTGCACCTCAGACGGGCGTCCAGTCCCAACCCGGTGCCTGTGCCACTGCCCTCCACCCACACAAGCGCAGTGCGCACAGACTGAGGAGTGGGTTCCGCTCAGGGCTCTGTGTCCCACGCAGGCGCACTCCGCACGTGCCTCGCTGTCTGGAGTAGAACCACCGCTCAGGATCTACACACAGGCACAAGGCTCACACGCAGGCCTTGGGGAAGGCCCCGCCCAGGGCTAGGCGCAAGCGCACTTCATGGCCACGCCTCTCGGGCTTCGGGTTTAGAGAGCTGAGATATCTGGCTGTCGCTTTTGCAGCTGTGGTGCCTGGCGGGTCCTCTCGCGTCTCGCTGATTTAAGGAACAGGCGTCGCTTCTGGGGCTCGCGCGGCGGCCAGTGGGAGACTGCGCGGATTCCGCAGATCGGACGAGGACTTAAGGGCGAGACGGCAGCGCCGAGCGTCCTTGTGAGGTCCCGGCGCGCGGTAGCGTGAGGTGGGGCGGCCGGCCCCGGCCCCTGCATCTTGAAGACCACTCAGCTTGCGTACAGCCATGCACGTCTGGGACCGAGGACCCCTGTGGAGCCAGTGATGCCGCAGTGCACCTGTGGAGTGTCCTGGAAAAAAGCCTGTGAAGAGGCCAGGGCCTCGCTTCTTTCAGGCGAACGAATGCATGAAGGTTGGGGCCTGAGGGGCGGTGAGCTTGAAGGACTGCAGGCCGCGCAGCAGGTGTGCACCCAGGGCCATAGCCTCCCGAAGACCTTTGCCGGGTTTTGTGGGTCTTTTGGAAGAGAAGCTAAAGAGCTGAGCCAGCGTCCTAAAGGCTGACCGAGGCCCACATGGTCAGTCGAGGGTTCTCAGAAGCTCAGCAGCAATGGTCTGGGCCCAAAGTGGAATGGACTGCAGAAACCAACTCTGCATCTCCAACTCAGCACCCCCCCACACCCCCGGCAGCTTGACTAATTAGGAGAGGGCCTCTCCCTGATAGACGACGATATTAGGCATAAATCTAACATGCAATAGCCAAGTTCAGCAAAATCAAGCCAGAATATATACAAAGAAAACTGCAATGTCACATCAAAGTAAAACTGAAAATCAGTAGTTAATGAGAAAACCTTAAAAGTGCCAAAGGGAAAAGACCCATTACCCAAAAGATCATTAGGTTGGGGCTAATTTAGCAGAACTTAGGGGAACCAAAAGACAATGGAAAAGCATTCGTAAAGTGCTGAAAAGCAAACTGCTAAACCCAACTGACAGGACCTAGGAGATTCATCAAGTTCGTGTTCCCCAAAATTGAAGAATAAATTTTAAGGAACAATAAGACTAGGAAATATTTATTGAGAGGGAGAGATTTTACCTCCTTAGAGACAGGAGGAGGCTTGAGTGGGTTGCCACAGACCCCACTTTACAAGGGAAGTTTTATACAGCAAAATCACAGGGTGGCTGCATAATCACCAGGTGGGAACAATGTGGGACAAAACTATGATCAACCAGTAGGGTTATAAGTATAACCACGTAGGTAATATTGATCTAATGTGGAAGCAGGTCATGTAGTAAGCGTACTGTATATGGAAAGAACTTTTTTAGGAAGGGATGAATCTGGAGATCTTTGTCACCCACCAGGGTGACATGTCTGTCAAGACATTATTGGACCAGGTGTTGCTACATCTTATCCCTTGGAGAAAGTACATAGGCCTGGTCATTTCGGGGTTTTTTTTGTTTTGTTTTTGTTTTCTTTGGTACCGTGGATCGAACTTGGGTCCTTGCGCTTGTGCGCAAGCGGCAAAACCGCTGAGCTAAATCCCTGGCCCTGTTTCGTTTTTATCTTGAGGACTGACCTCTAACATGTGTCTCCAGCCACAGGTGTAATGTGTTTTCATCTTTTCTATTGATTTTTTCTAGGGCCTAGCTCTGTCTGTCTATAATATTTTTACTAACTTATCTGTTGATAGTATAACTACAGTATTTGTTACAAAGGAAGTCAAGATAAATTTGTTTTCAGATAAAATATGAGAGAATCTAACGCAAGCAAACCTGCACAAAAAAAATGTAAAAGAAGTATTTCAGGTCAAATTAAAAGGATCTCATAACTGCAGGAAAGAAAAAAAGAGGCCCAGAAAGTATAAATAAGTGAATGAATACATTTTAAAGTGTTTTCCTCATGATCTGAGGTTTATAATATGTAGAGATAAACTACATGCCAGCAACAGCTCAAAGAGCAAGGGGAATAAGAGGAATTAACTGTTGTAAGTTGCATCTTTATTAGGAAGTAGTGAAAGTGTAGTAACTTCAGGAGGTCAAGCGCATATTAAAAAAATACAGTGAGGGCTGGGGATTTAGCTCAGTGGTTTCGCTGCCTGCTGAGCAAGCGCAAGGACCTAAGTTTGATCCCCGGTACCAAAAAAAAAATACAGTGATACATTGATAGAAAAGGTAGTAATGGAGAAGGAAACAACAGGATGAATTAAAAACATCAAGATGCTCCCCCCCACCCCCACCTCTGGCCTCTTGGCTGTGTTGCTACCTGGTTCCACACTACAGAGGCACAAGGGGTCATAAAGGCCATTGTCCTGAGCTGCAAAAGTGAACAAAAGAGGGCTTCTCTCAGGCTCCCTGATGAAAACTGAAGCCCACTGGAAAAGTGAAGAGAATCTCTGCAATAAAGGCACACCAGACCACCATACTGGGTAAGTTGGAGGGATCATCACCTCCCATCGGAACCTGGACTATCTTCAGGGGAAAGGCAGCTGGAACCTGCAATAGAACCTTGCAGAGTTCAACTCTGCAGGAGGACAGCTCAACTTGGGACTTGCAGCCAGAAATCTACCTGAAATTCACGGGTCTCTGACTGGCTTGCTGAGACTCATTGACTTATAACTGCACACTGCTGCCCATGTTGTCTATTGTGACAGCAGAGACATACCCTGAAGGAGGCCTTTCATTTTTATTTTTTATTTTCAAAATTACCACTATTTTTTGCTCTTTTTAATTTTTTTTTCTTCTTTTTCTACTCTTTTAAAATTTTTATTTTTCTTTTTTCCTTCTTTGCTCTTTTTTCTCTCTCTCCCTCACTCCCTTGCTGTCCCACATTGTTCTTCATCTCCCTTTGTGTTCCTGTTCTGGCCCTAATTTGGATTTCTTTATTTTTCTTTTCTTCTCTTTCCTTCTCTTGCCTGTGTCCTCTGGCCTCACTGCTAACCTTCCCCTATCCTTCTGCCTACCTATCTCTCCATCCTCAACTCCTTCTAACTCCCCATCCAGAAGGGTAAAATCGCTATATTGAAGAGTTTATTCACTATAAACATATGTTGGGTTGGTCCTCGATTTTGATTTAATTCACACAGTTAAAGGTGATAGATTAATAACTTTCACAAATTGTTATTTTCTAAGATGTGTTTGATGCTATGGTGTTGCTGATTGTATCACTTGGGCTAAGGTGTTGTGATTGATCTAATCAGTTGTCCTTCCTGGTATAATGAAAATGAGACAGCCTCAGAGTCATTAGAGACTCAAAACCTAAAGACCAGCTATATCTAGAAGACACCATTCCATAAGGGTTCAAATTACAAGCAGCAAAGATACTTACAATAAGCAATTTCAAGGTATCAACCCAGGAATTAAACCAAGGACAGTAACAAAAACAAAAATGAGAAGACATTTAAGCAAGGCACAAACTGAGATATCCTCCCCACCAAGGGTAAATTCTGTGGGAAACGAAGTGGAAAAGTCTGATAATCAACCACCTGGACACCCTGAAATGATAGCACAGGAAGTAACAATCAGATGAATGAGGCCCTAGAAAAATTCAAAACAGAAATAATTTCCCAGATAACTACAGAGATGGTGAACAGAGTGAAAGACATGATTAGAGGCTCTAGAACAGAAATAGAAAAAAAAAAATACATGAGCTCAGAAACATGTTGGAAGCTGTGAGTGCCCAGCATAAGAAAGAAATGGAAACCATGATCACCCAACATAAGAAAGAAATGGAATCCATGAAACAGATTCAAACATATCCAGGAGATTAAAAATTCCATTGGAAGTATTCACAGTAGATTAAGGGAATCTGAAGATAGGGTATCAGATATAGAAGACAGGATTGCAGTTAATGACCATGAAAACAGATTTCTTCAAAATAGTAAGGGACCATGAGAAATCAATCCAGCAGCTGCTAGATGATGCAAAAAAGAATAACATAAGACTGATAGGAGTCCACAAAAAAATAGGAGGAAGTACAATTGACATAAAAAAACTTCACAGAAGCAAGTAGAAAACTTCCCAGACAGAGGTGGAGAATCAGACATACAGATAAGTGAGGCATATAGAACTCCAACTACCCATGATAAAAAAAATCTACACCTAGACATATAATAGTCAAGATCCCAGAAACCCAACAGAAGAACAAAATCCTATAGGCAGAGAAACAAATCACCTACAAAGGAAAGCCAAGCAGAATCACAGCAGACTTCTCAACACAAACCCTCAAATCAAGGAGAGCCTGGAGTGAAATATTTCAAGCCCTAAAAGAAAATAACTTCCAACCTAGACTGTTATATCCTGCAAAATTATCTTTCACAATCAGTGAGGAAATTAGATAATTTTCACGACAAAGAGCACCTGAGAAATTTCATGAACACCAAACCAGCACTCCAAACAATTCTAAGCAATAGCATAAAAAAAAGACAATGAAGGTCACAACTCCATGAGGCCCAACAGAGGGAAGTCACCAGGCAAGGTAAGAAACTAAAGGGAAAGGGGGGGAAAAAATAAAGAGCCAACAACAGTAAAATGTGACAAGGATGAATTAATATCCATCAATTATTTCCATCAATGTTAATGGCCTCAATTCACCAATCAAAAGAAATAGACTGGCAGAATGGATTAAGAAGCAAAATCCAGCAATATGCTGTATACAAGCAACACACCTAACTCAAAAAGAAACTCATAGACTGAAAGTAAAAGGATGGAAAACAGTTCTCCACACCACAGGAACCCAGAAAAAAGCAGGGGTAGCCATCTTTTTTGCAGACAAAGTAGATTTCAAACCAAAACTAATTAAGAAAGACAAAGATGGTCACTACATCCTTGTGAAAGAAACAATCCAGGAGGAAGAGATGACACTCATAAATATGTATGCACCAAATATGAATGCCCCCAACTACACACAAAAAAAATTGATGGACATGAAAAACCAAATAAGCACTAATACAATTGCAGTGGGGGACCTCAATACCTCATTATCACAAATAGATCATCTAGACAAAAAATTAACAAAATTCTAGAACTGAACCGAGCTATTTAACAAATGGACTTAATAGATGTTTACAGAGTGTTCCACCCCACAAAATCAGAATACACATTCTTTTCAGCTGCATACAGGTCATTCTCCAAAATAGACCACATGCTAGCTCATAGGACATGTCTAAGTAAATCTAAAAGAATTGAAGTTACCCCCTGTACATTATCAGACCATAGTGCAATAAAATTGGAGATCAATAACATAAGAAATCACAAAACTCCCACAAACATGGAAATTGAATAACAAACCTCCTGAACAACCAATGGGTCACAGAGGAAATTAAAGACCAAATTAGACAGTTTCTAAAAGTAAATGATAATGCCAATACAACATACAGGAATCTATGGGACACAGTGAAAGGAGTTCTACGTGAGAAATTCATAGCAGTGAATGCCCATATTAGGAAAACAGAGAAGACTCATATAATGCAGAACTTCAAGCTCCTAGAAAAGGAAGAGCATAACAAACCCAAAGCTCATACATGAGAAGAAATTATAAAAAACAGAGCAGAAATCAAAGCAATGGAGACTTAAGAGAACAATACAAAAATCAATGAATCAAAGAGTTGGTTTTTCAAGAAAATAAAATTGATAAACCCTTAGCCAACCTTATCAAAAAAAGGAAAGAAAAGGCTCAAATCCATGCAATTAAGAACAAAAAAGGTGAAGTCACAACAGACCCAGCTGAAATCCAGAGGATCATCAATACCTACTTTGAGAACCTATACTCTAATACAATGGAAAACAGAGGAAATAGACAGATTCCTAGATATATATGAATTATCAAAGTTAAATGAAGAAGATATAGAAATTCTAAACACCCCAATTACAATGAGTGAAATTGAAAATGTAATTAAAAATTTACCAACAAAGAAAAGTCCAGGTTCTGATGGCTTTACTGCTGAATTCTATAAGAAATTTAAAGAAGAACTATCGCCATTACTCTTAAAACTCATCAAGGAAATTGAAAGGGAAGCAAGGCTTCCAAATTCATTCCTGGAAGCAAGTGTTACTTTGATTCCAAAACCAGGGAAAGACCCAACCCAAAAAGAGAACTACAGGCCAATCTCCCTATGAATATAGACGCAAAAATCCTCAACAAGATACTGGCAAACAGAATACAAAGGGTTATCAAGAAGATCATACACCCTGACCAAGTCGGATTTATCCTAGGGATGCAAGGATGGTTCAACATACATAAATCAATAAATGTAATACACTGTATTAACAAAGTCAAGGACAAAAACCATATGATCATCTCAATAGATGCAGAAAAGGCACTCGACAAAATCCAACACCCATTCATGATAAAAACCCTACAGAAATTTGGAATAGAAAGTCTTTATCTCAACCTGATTAAGTCTGTCTATGAAAAACCAACAGCCAACATCATACTAAACGGTCAAAAATTGAAAACTTAAACAGTAAAATCAGGAACAAGGCAAGGATGCCCGCTAGCACCACTCCTGTTTTATAGTTCTGGAAACATTAGCCACAACAATTAGAAAAGAGAAAGAAATAAAAGGAATAAAGATAGAAAAGGAAGAAGTTAAACTGTCATTATTTTCTGATGATATGATATTTCACATAGAAGACCCAAAAAACTTGGTCAAAAGACTTCTAGACTTAATTGACAGATTCAGTAGAGTAGCTGGATACAAGGTCAACACTCAAAAAACAGTAGCCTTCTTGTACACAAATAACAGACTCACTGAGAGAGAAATTAGGGAAACAATTCCTTTTACAGTAGCACCCCAAAAAATGAAATATCTAGGAATCAGTCTAACAAAGGAAGCAAAAGACCTCTACACTGATAACTACAGCTCTCTGAAAAAGATCGAGGAGGATATAGGGAAATGGAAAGACATCCTTTGTTCCTGGGTAGGAAGAACCAATATAGTGAAAATGGCCATACTTCCAAAACTACTATATAGATTCAATGCAATGCCAATTGAAATTCCAACAATATACTTCACAGAACTAGAGAAAACAATCCAAAAATTCATTTGGAACCAGAAGAGACCTAGAATAGCAAAAGCAATTCTAGGCAATAGAGACATGGCTTAGGGGTATCACAATCCCCAACTTGAAACTATACTACAAAGCTACTGTGATAAAAACAGCATGATACTGGCAAAGAAACAGACCTGAGGATCAGTGGACTACTTTAGAAGATGCAGAAACAACTCCAGACATACTCAGCCACCTCATCTTTGACAAAGGAGCCAACCACCCTCACTGGAGGAAAGATAGCCTTTTTAATAAATGGTGTTGGAAAAACTGGATTTTAACCTGCCAAAGATCAAAACTAGACCCATACCTATCACCATGCACTAAACTAAGATCAAAGTGGATTGAAGATCTAAATATTAAGACAGAAACACTAAACTTGCTGAAAGATAAGTTAGGTAGAACTCTTGAAGACATTGGCATAGGAAAAGACTTTATGAACAAAATCTCAGTAGCACGGGAACTAGCACAAAGAATCAACAACTGGGATCTCATCTTATTAAAAAGCTTCTGCTCTGAAGAGAAACTACCAACAGAGCTAAGAGACAACCTACAATGTGGGAAAAAATTTTAGCAGCTTTACCTCAGACAAAGGATTACTATCTAGAATGTATGAAGAACTGAAAAAAATCAGACACCCCCCATATTTAAAGACCCAATTCAAAAATGGCCATCTGAAATGAACAGACATTTCTCAGACAAGTAAAAGCAGCAAATAAGCATATGAAAAAATGTTCATCATCACTGGTCATTCAAGAGATGCAAATGAAAACAACGCTGAGCTTCCACCTAACTCCAGAAAGAATGGCTGCTATCAAGAAATCAACCTATAACAAATGCTGGTGGGGGTGTGGGGAGAAAGGAACCCTTCTCTATTGTTGGTGGGAGTGCAGACTGGTGCAACCACAGTGGAAATCAGTATGGAGATACCTCAAAGAACTAGGGCTGGGGGCTGGGATTTAGCTCAGTGGTTCCGCTGCCTGCCTCGAAAGCACAAGGACCAGAGTTCGATCCCCAGTACCAAAAAAAAAAAAAAAAAAACAACTAGGGCTACAGGTCCCATTTGACCCAGCTATTCCTCTGCTGGGTATCTTCCCAAAAGAATTAAAAGAATCATAGCACAGTGATATAGGTGCACCCATATTTATAGCGGCACAGTTCGTAATAACTAAAACTTGGAAATAGCCCAAGTCCCCATCAACTGGAAACTGGATAAAGATTTTTTTTAAATGGAGTACTACTCAGCCATAAAGAACAAGAAACTAGAGACATTTGTAGCTAAATGGATGCATATTGAGGCCATACTCTTAAGTAAAATAAATAGGACACGCGTGTAAATACTGAATAGTACCCCTAGTGTGAGAAACTGAAAGTGTGAATAAGGATTAAAATGTTTAAAATGAATAATTGATAATTTGAAATGGGAAGAAAATATCCAAAGGGGTAGAGGAAGTGGGAGGGGAAGGGGAAAGGAAAGGAGGGAAAGGAAAAATTATGAGAAAAGAAAAAATTGGAAACAAAGTCTATGTAAATAGGGAAGGGTGGAGGGGGTGAAGGGTTCACAGGTAATGGGGAAAAAATAAGAACCAAGATACATCAGGTACAGGCACAAGCATCCAATGATAAATGTAAACGTACTGTGTACCTAAAATGTACCAATGAAAGAATTTAAGCAAAAAAAAAAAAAAAAAGCAAGATGGTAAAAGTAAACCCAAGTGTATATATAGTAATATTAAATGTAAAAGTAAAATATGCCATTTTAATACAGATTTTTTAGATTTAGCTAGACATTAAAAAAAAACCACCTAATTTCATGCAAAATGATAGGGAAGACTACCTCACCAACACAATACCTATATTTTAAAGAGCTAATGTTAAGACAAATAGTATTACTAAAATAAGAGCTTTAGTTCATAAAATCAATTCAATAGCTATAGCAGTTCTAAATCTAGATCTGTAATAAAGCTTCAAATAAGTAAATCAAAAATTCAAAAAATATAACTCAAACCAGAAACAACCTACATAGAGTGGAAAATTTTGCACACTGCTCACATAACTCAAAAAACAAGATGATCTAGGGGCCGGGGATTTAGCTCAGTGGTGCCGCTGCCTGCCTCGAAAGTGCTAAGTCCTGAATTCGATCCCCAGTACCAAAACAAACAAAAAAATCCAAGATGATCTAGATTCAAACAACTTGATTAACCAATGTGATATGTACCATATTAGAATAGTGCATGATATCGTATATACCACTAGTGATAGAGAACATACCATTTTCAGGTACACAGACTATTTCACCAAAATAGCAAAACAGACCTATTGTGGGCTAAAAAGCAAAGTAAGTATGGCAGATGTTGATGTGGTCCTGTTGTCCCTCCTCGTGTTCCTGCCTACTGTGTTTGCCTGGTTAATTCAGGATTTTCTCAGTGAACTGGTTGAATGTCAAGACTGATTATGCCACACACACATCAAGAGGACATGAAGAAATGTATACTCCTATAGTGTGATATTTTGTGTAAAACAGGTCAGGACCCAGGCTGGTTAAGAATTGGCTTGAGGAAGAGAGGAAATGGAACTGGGTCTGGTGGCATTCTCCTGTAATACCAAGCACTCTGGAAGGCAGAGGCAGAAGATCACAAATCGAGCCCAGGCTGGAGACCTTGTCTCAAAATATTTTATTTTTAATGGCTGGGGATGTACCTCAAGGTGAAGGCCTTGGGTTTAATCCCCAGAACCATAAGAGGAAAAAGAAGAAAAAAAAAAAGGCAAGTTACTAAACACCAAATTATGAGACAGGGATTGGGTGGCCACAAGAGACACCCTCACTTGAAGGGAGAATATGAGAGGCATGAAGTAGGCACCATTCACAACAGTGCTGAGCCCCAATTTAACATGTCACTAGAGACTGAATTGGACTGTTATTGCTCCCTGGATGGATTTTCTGTGGCTTTGAGTCTGCCTTGTGGACTCCTGATCCCATCCTTTGAGTCATTCTTCCTTTTCCATAACAAGTAGCCTGTGTTTGTAACTCAGTGGTTTCATTAGCCTATAGCCTTCCTATGCACGTTCAGAGGTTCAAAAGTCTCTTTTCATTTATACTATCCATGAGTCTTTTAGTCTAAATGGATGTCCTATCTGCTAATATAATTCTAATAACTGTGGGGTTTCTGTGAATTGTATTGATGTTACACCATTTGACAAAATTCACAGCCTGAATGTTGTTTTTGTTTTTCTTTTTGTACCAGGGATCCAATTCAGGACCCACCCTGAATCTTTTTAAAACAGGCTCTTCCCTGTTTGAGGATCCTTAGAGCATGCTGTAAGATAATGTGTTTAAAATCCTTAGAAGGTCTATTTAATGAGGAAGATCCGAGATGTACATCATAGAAGGCCTTTACCAGGTTAAATCTGAATCTTAATTCAGAAGCTCTATGACCCCACCTTTGACTTCACTTTTACTCTGAGACCATATTTTCCTGATAGGGCGCTGGATTCATTCTTTCCCCTGAGCCCTTTTACTTTAAGGACCTTCTACTAGGAGACGGTTGGGTTCATTCATGGGAATGAAAATATGCTTTTGAACCCTAAACTCAGGAATTGCACATGATTGCTTTTATTTTTGTAGGTTGAAGCACATTATCTGGCCAGTCCAGATTCAGTAGATCCAACTCTTTCTTTGAGAAAGTGCAGAGTAAAATGTCCATTTTTGGAATCTCCCACAATTGGTCCTTTGATCCTCAAAACATCTGTATTTTTCACAAAAAAATTTGCCACCCCATTCCAGGACCTTCAAAGCCTCATCCAATTCTGGAATCAGATTTGAATTTACAATCAAATTAACTCTTTATTACAGTCTTGAAAAAAACATTTTTATGTGTGTGTAGTACGGGGAGTCAAACCCGAGGGCACTTCACCATTGAGCTACATCCCAAGCCCTGTTTATCTTTTCAGACAGTGTCTCACTAAGTTGCAAAGGCTAGGTTTAAACTTATAATCCTCCTGCCTTAACCTCCCAGAGTGCTAAAATTACAGGTGTGTGCCACTACATCTGGGTATGCACAAAACATTTTTAACTGATCAACATGCATAAATGATAAGAATCTCACCTAAAAGTTAAGCTAGCAAAGGGAGCAGACACAAAGACAGAAATGCCAAGCTGTTATCCGACTTTAGTCACCCATCGGATTTCTGCAGACTCAAGTGGAGTGTAAGTGTATTCAGCAGAAGTAACATTCAGGCCCCTAAAAAGTAACCTAGACAATAATTATAACCCATATATCAAAGGTATCATCTACAGCAAAGCTAGTAGGAAACTAAAAACATACTACCCATTAATGTGACCTCCAAAATTAGTAATCTTTAAGTCTACTAAGAGCAAATGAAGCCAAAGTGTTTATTTAGCTTTTTCTTCAGTAACAATTCCCTCATCTTGTATAAATATACTGCTTCTATGGTTTTATCAGGGTCCATAAATGAGTCTACTGAGAACAGCTTAAGGGTAGAGAAGCAATGTACCATGCTACAAAAAGTAATCATTTATTTTACCCAAGGGTTTATTTTGTTGTTTTAGCCCTTTGTCACACTCTGGTGATCCCCAACTAGTACCTTACATGTGTGTGGGGTGTGACCCTAGGGTAGATTGTGCTTTCCGAAGCTGTCCACAACCCCACATCCTTATCTCATATCCCTCATGTTCTTCTCCAGTGTGGCCTTATCTCTTCTCTATCAAGAAGTAGATTCTCTAAAAAAAAGGAGGGGGGGGGGAGAAAGAAGAATAAGGAGTGGATTCTAATACCCTTCCCTTTGATTTGGGTTGGCTTTACAATCTCCCTGCAACCAAGAAATTGTGACAAAATGGCCCAGGATGACTTCTGAGGCACAGGGCCCATGCAACTTCTACCTGGTTCTCCTATGTGATACAGCTCCCATGTAAAAAGTCCTATCATCGTGGAATGCAGAAGTGGCCCCAGCCCTCTGGCCTTCTCCAACAAGAGAGTGACTGTGGCCACAATGGACCCTCTAGACCAACTCAGCTGCCAGCTAAATTGAAAATCACTAGTATCCTCAGTTGACATCAAGTGGAGCTGAAGATTAGCCCAATCCAAATCTCCTATAGAACTTTTGGGTATGTAATGTTTGTGTGTTTGTTTCTTTTGGCCATGCACTGGGGTATTTTGTTTGCAGCAATAGCAACTAGAATACTCTGTCATGTGACAAAGTGTCTTTCCTACATGTGTGGTACAGGACATAAAGTCACTGAGAATGGAGCTCTGGCCACTAAACAAAGTCTTTCAATAACCTTTGGCAGTTGTGAGTATTGGAACTTTACAAATGGAGGATTTGGGATTGATTTTTGAAATCTTTTTTTTTTTGTACTGGGGATTAAACTTGGGACTTTGCGCTTGTGAGGCAGGCGGTGGCCCCACTGAGCTAAATCCCCAGCCCTTGGAATTGATTTTTATTTATAAGGAAAATGACAAAAGTTCAGTGGTCAAATACGCATACAAAACTCTACATTGTTTTTAGAAATATTCCTAGAAAAATAAAGATTTAAGAATCAGATATAGATCAATTTAGTCCATTTTTTGCTAGAATACCATAGACCAACAATGGCAAACATTTTAGAGACCAAATGCCCAAACTGCAACCCAAAACACTTATTGCAAAGTGCCAGCACTGTAATTAAACCTGAATACTGAGGTTTTAGTTTAGAGAAAAACAACTGTTATCAGATGCTCAGCTCTTGGGGTGACTTGGCTCACATCCCATAGGTTCATCACCACTGCCATAAACAGTTTATAAACAACAGAAGTTCATTTGGTTCTTGGTCCTGGAGGCTAAGCAATCCAAGACCAAGGGGCTGCATCTGCTAAGGGCCTTCTGGGTGCATCATAACATGGCAAGAGAGCTGGTAGGAAAGAAAGCCAGAGAAAGACAAACAAATTCACTCTGGCAACAACAAACCCAATTTTTTTTTGGCCATACTGAAGATTGAATACAGGGCCTTTTCACTGAGCTATGTTCCCACCCCTTTTATTTTTTGAGACAGGGTCTTACTAAGTCACTGAGTTGCCTGGGTTAGGCTCAAACTTACCATCCTCCTGGCTCAGCCTCCCAGAGGCCTGCATCACCACACCTGGCTTACAGATTGACTTTTTATTTTATTTTATTTTATTAGTACATTTTAGGTATACAATATAATGACATTTATCATTGGAAATTTGCACCTTTACATAATCTCTCTTGGTTACTTTTCTCCCTTCCCCTGCCCTCCCTTCAACCCCTCCATCCCTCCCTATTTACAAAGACTTTGTTTCCATTTTTTCATTTTCTCATATTAATTCCATTCCCTTCTTTCCTTTCCCTTACCTCTCCCACTTCCCCTTCCCCTTTGCTCCTTTTCTTCCTATTTTACATTATCTATTATACCTTTTAGTCCTTATTTACACTTTCAGTTTCTCACACTAGAGAAACTATTCGGTATTTACACGTGTGTCCTGTTTATTTCACTTAAGAGTATCGCCTCAATGTGCATCCATTTAGCTATAAATGTCTCTAATTTCTCAGTTTTTATGGCTTAGTAGTACTCCATTTTATTTGTAAAAACCTACATTTTCTTTATCCAGTCTCCAGTTGATGGGCATTTGGGCTGCTTCCAAGTTTTAGCTATTACAAATTTTGCTGCAATGAACATGGGTACACATATATCCCTGTGGTATGATTCTTTTAATTCTTTGGGGAAGATCCCCAGCAGTGGAATAGCAGGGTCAAATGGGACTTCCAGTCCTAGTTCTTTGAGGTATCTCTGTACTGATTTCCACAGTAGTTGCACCAGTCTACATTCCCACCAGCAGTGAAGCAGGGTTCCTCTTTCCCCACAGCCCTACCAGCATTTGTTATTGGTTGATTTCATGACAGCAGCTATTCTTTCTGGAGTGAGGAATCTCAGTGTTGTTTTCATTTGCATCTCTCGAATGACCAGTGATGTTGAACATTTTTTCATATGTTTATTTGCTATTTCTACTTCTTTGTCTGAGAAATGTCTGTTTATTTCAGATGCCTATTTTCAGATTGGATCTTTAATTTTGGGAGGTCTGATCTTTTTAAGTTCTTTATAGATTCAAGATAGTAGACCTTTGTCTGAAGAACAGCAGGTGAAGATTTTTTCCCACATTGTGGGTTGTCTCTTCACACTGCTCGTGGTTTCTCTTGTTGTGCAGAAGCTTTTTAATAAGAAGAGATCCCACTTGTTGATCGTTTGTGCTAGTTCACGGGCAACTGAGGTTTTGTTCATAAAATCTTTTCCTACACCAATGTCTTCAAGAGTTCTACCTAACCTCTGTTCCAGCTGATTCAGCATTTCTATTTTAACATTTAGATCTTTAATTCATTTCAATTTTAGTTTAATGCATGGTGAGAGATATAGGTCTAGTTTTAATCTTTGGCAAGTTGAATCTCAGTTTTTCCAGCACCATTTATTAAAGAGGCTATCTTTCCTCCCGTGAGGGTGTTTGGCTCCTTTATTGAAGATGAGATGGCTGAGCGTGTCTGGAGATGTTTTGGCATCTTCTAATCTGTTCCACTGGTCTTCAGGTCTGTTTCTTTGCCAGTACCTGCTGTTTTTATCACAGGAGCTTTGTAGTATAGTTTCAAGTTGGGGATTGTGATACCTCCTGCCATGTCTCTGTTGCCTAGAATTGCTTTTGCTATTCTGGGTCTCTTCTTGTTCCAAATGAATTTTTGGATTGTTTTCTCAAGGTCCATGAAGTATACTGCTGGGATCTCAATTGGAATTGCATCGTATCTATATAGCAGTTTTGGAAGTATGGCCATTTTCAATATATTGATCCTTCCTACCCAGGAGCAGGGGTTGTCTTTCCATTTTCCTGATATCATCTTCAATCTCTCTTTTCAGAATGCTATAGTTTTCAGAGAAGAGGTCTTTGATTACTTTCGTTAGGTTGATTCCTAGGTATTTCAGTTTTTTGAATGCTATTGTGAAAGGAATTGTTTGTCCTACTTCTGTCTCAGTGAATCTGTTGTTCATGCAGAGGAAAGCTATTGATTTTTGTGTGTTGACCTTGTATCCAGCTATTCTACTGAATTTGGTTATTAAGTCTAGAAGACTTTTGGTGGTGTTCTTGGGGTCTTCTATATAGAGTATCATGTCATTGGCAGATAATAACAATTTGACTTCTTCATTTCCTATCTTTATTCCTTTTATTTCTTTCTCTTGTCTAATTGCCATGGCTAATGTTTCCAAAACTATATTGAACAAGAGTAGTGATAGTGGACATCCTTGTCTTGTTCCTGATTTTAGTGTGAAGGATTTCAGTTTTTGACCATTTAGTATGATATTGGCTGTTGGTTTTTCATAGATGGCTTTTATCAGATTGAGGTAGTGACCATCTATTCCAATTTTTATAGGGTTTTTATCATAAATGTGTGTTGGATTTTGTCAAATGCTTTTTCTGCATCTATGGAGATAATCATATGGTTTTTGTCCTTGGCTCTATTGATATAGTGTATTATATTTATTGATTTGCATATGTTGAACCATCCCTGCATCCCTGGGATGAATCCCACTTGGTCAGAGTATATGATCTTCTTGATGATCTCCTGCATTCTATTTGCCAGTATCTTATTAAGGATTTTTGCATCTATGTTCATTAGTGAGATTGGTCTATAGTTCTCTTTTTCAGTTGGGTCTTTCTCTGCTTTGTGGATCAAGGTGATGCTTGCTTCCAGGAAAGAATTCAGAAGTATTGCTTCCCTTTCAATTTCATTGAAGAGTTTAAACAGTAGTGGCAGTAGTTCCTCTCTAAATGTCTTGTAGAATTCAGCAGTGAAGCCATCAGGACCTGGGCTTTTCTTAATTGGTAAGTTTTGGTTTTTTTGTTTTGGGGGGGGTTGGTACTGGGGATCGAACTTGTGTTCTTGTGCTTGCACAGCAGGCGACGAAACCACTGAGGTAAATCCCCAGCCCAGTTGGTAAGTTTTTAATTACATTTTCAATTTCATTGATTGATATTGGGTCATTTACAATTTTTAGGTCTTCTTTGTTCAACTTTGGTAATTCATACATATCCAGGAATCTTTCCATTTCTTCTGTGTTTTCCATCTTATTGGTGTATAGGTTCTGGAAGTAGGTATTGATGATCCTCTAGATTTCTGCTGGATCTGTTGTAATTTCACCCTTTTCATTCCTAATTGCATAGATTTGGGCCTTTTCTTTCCTTTTTCTGATAAGGTTGGCTAAGGGTTTGCAAATTTTGTTTATTCTTTCAAAGAACCAACTCTGGGCTTCATTGATTTTTTTGTATCATTCTCTTAGTCTCCATTGAATTGATTTCTGCTCTGATCTTTATAATTTCCTCCCTTGTATGAGCTTTGGATTTGTCCTGGTCTTCTTTTTCTAGAAGCTTGAGGTTCAGCATCAGGTTGTTTAATTGGGCTTGCTCTGTTTTCCTAATATGTATATTCACTGCTATGAATTTCCCTTGTAAGACTGCTTTCATTGTGTCCCAGAGCTTCTGATATGTTATATTGGCATTGTCATTTAATTGAAGGAACTGTCTGACTTCTTGTTTAATTTCCTCTGTGACCCATTCGTTATTCAGAAGTGTGCTGTTCAATTTCCATGTGTTTATGAAAATTTTGTGGTTTCTTTTGCTATTGATCTCCAATTTCATTGCACTATGGTCTGATAATATACAGGGGATAACTTCAATTCCTTTGCACCTAAACATGTTCTATGAGCAAGTATGTGGTCTGTTTTCTAGAACAACCCATGTGCAGCTGAAAAGAATGTGTATTCTGATTTTGTGGGGTGGAACACTCTGTAAACATCTCTTAAGTTCATTTGTTCAAGAGTTCAATTGAGTTCTAGTATTTCATTACTTATTTTTTGTCTAGTTGATCTATTTGTGACAGTGGGGTATTGAGGTTCCCCATTGCTATTGTATTAGTGCATATATGACTTTTCATGTCTGTTAGTATTTGTTTTATATAGTTGGATGCACTAGTGTTTGGTGCATATCTATTTATGATTGTCATCTCTTCCTGTTGGATTGTTCCCTTTACAAGGATGTAGTGTCCTTTTTTTGTCTCTCTTAATCAGTGCTAGTTTGAAATCCACTTGATCTCCAAAGAGGATAGCTACTCCTGTTTTTTTTCAGGTTCCCATTGCATGGAGTATTGTTTTCCACCCTTTAATTTTCCATCTATGAGTTTCTTTTTGAATTAAGTGGTTTCTTGTATGCAGCATATTGTTGGGTTTTGCTTCTTGAGCTATTCTGCCAGTCTATTTCTTTTGATTGGTGAATTGAGACCATTAACATTGATGGTTATAACTGATATGTATTGACTTATCATTGTCATGACTTTTTCTTTTTGTTGGATTCTCCCCCTTTACATTTAATTTCTTATCACACCCAATGGATTCATTCTGCTGTGCTTCCTGGCGTTGTGATCCTCATTGTCTAGGATATTATCTAAAATTTTTTGGAGTGCTGGTTTGGTATTCATGAAGTTCCTAAGGTGCTCTTTGTCGTGAAAGTATCTTATTTCTCTATCAACTTTGAAAGATAGTTTTGCAGGGTACATCAATCTAGGTTGGAGACTGTTTTCCTTTAGGGCTTGGAATATGTCACTCCAAGCTCTTCTTGCTTTGAGGGTTTGCATTGAGAAGTCTGCTGTGATTCTGATGGGCTTTCCTTTGTACATGATTTGTTTCTTTTCTCTAACTGCTTGTAGAACTTTGTTCTTCTGTTGGGTTTCAGGAATCTTAACAATTATATGCCTATGTGTAGATTTTTTTTTTTGATCAAGGCTCGGTGGAGTCCTATATGCCTCACTTATCTGTATTTCAAATTCTTTTCCCCTGCTTGGGAAGTTTTCTGCCATTACTTCTGTGAACAATTTTTTAATGTCATCTGCACTCTCTCCTTTTTCTTCATTGATGCCAATCAGTCTTATGTTAATCTTCTTTGCATTATCTAGCAGCTGCTGGATTGATTTCTCATGGTCCCTTACAATTTTGAAGCAATTTTTTTTTCCTGGTCACTAATTCCAATCTTATCTTCTATATCTGAAATTCTGTCCTCACATTGGCTCATTCTGCGTGTAGACTTTCAGTGGAGTTTTTGATCTCCTGGAAATCTGTTTGCATCTGTTTTATGGATTCCATTTGTTTCCTATGTTAGGAATCCATCATGTTTCTCAGCGCCTCTATTTTTTTTATCTGTGTCCTCTCTATATATGTTAATCATGTCTTGCACTATGGGCACAATCACTGCTGTTATCTGAGAAATTATATCTGATTTCATTTTTTCCAGATCCTCTTTTCTTGACAGTTCAGGGAGTCCAGGTGGCTGAGTATCAGAGTGTTCTGTCTCATTTCCCTTTGGGGTTGCTGTAGGTGATCTGGAAGTCGGTTTTGAAACTTGTTTATATGTCTTCTCATTTTGACGGGGGAAGGGGGTTGCTGTTGGTGCCCTTACAGCTCACCTCCTATGCTCTGGGAGAGGTGGAACAATGGCCCAGAAGCCCCTACCTCTGGGCTGGGAGCAGTGGAATGGCAGTCCAGAAGCCCCTTCCTCTGGGCTGGGAGTGGTGGAATGGCAGCCTGGAAGCCCCTTCCTCTGGGCTGGGAGCGGTGGAATGGCTGGAAGCCTCTACCTCTGGGCTGGGAGTGGTGGAATGGTGACCTGGAAACCCCTTCCTCAGCGCTGGAAGCAGTGGAACAGCGGCCCAGAAGCCCCTACCTTTGGGCTGGGAGTGGTGGAACAGCCAACAGATTGACTTTTGTAATGGTGACAGTCCAAGGCAGAGCCCACATGGAAAATCACCTTGTACAGGTCCACCTGTCAACACAGTTGCACTGGATATGAAGTTTACAGCGTACAAATGTATGGGACACATTCACACCATGGCACTCACCTTCCTTTCACTTTTATTTACATCTTTCCTAAAAGACTTAGTAAAAAATACTGAATTTACAAAAAGAACTATGACCAAAAAATCATATAAGAAAACTTTTGTGTCTCTGAGGAGCAGGGTATTTCCATGTGCTGCAGGGCCTGAGGGCAGCATTGCAGCACAATAGGGACTTGGACTCTAGGGACAAACCCAGGTGCAAAGCTTGACTTTGCCCCTTATCAATGATGTCACCAGACTACATTACTTTCCTTCTATAACCTGTTTCCTCCTTGATAGTGAAGAAATACTGATATCTTAGAGAGGCTGAGCTCTGAGACACCTGCTGAGTTTCTATCTTTGTCAGGGATTCCCATGCTTATGCTTTCTTCTGGGTATGACTTGTCCTGTGAGTGATTTTTGCAGCCCTTGAGGACTCTATTTGAACCAAGAATGAGTCTCACCCCAAATGACACCTCCACAAACAGAAACAAGCCCAGTGTGTATCTTATCACTCTCTGGGGAACCCTCAACCTCTAAGATCTAGGTGACACTCTGAACCAGCTCTGGGCAACAGAGCACACTCATGTTTGAGAAGTGCTGACCACAGGACCTGGCAGCAGCCCTCTACCTGGTGGGAGCATCAACACCAATATGCCCAGGTGGGGAACATTGGGCACACAGATCACCCTCCCAGGGATTCAGCTGGTTGTTAGGTTGCAAAGTCTGCCCATGAAACAGTTACCCAAGACCTTGCTCGGGGTGGACTCTCTGGCCTGACCTGTAACCTGCTCAGTGCAGGCTGAAGGCAGAGCCACACAGTAGGTGCTGGCTGCACAGGCAGCAGCCTGTCTCATTCCTGGAGGGGGTTCAACACTGTGTGCACACTCTCATCCCCAGGGGCTTGAATTTTTCTTTGAAAAATTGTGATCACCACAACACAGTCCTTGTCTGCCTGTCCCACAGCCCGCCAGGAAGCAGGGGTGCAGCTCAGGCAAACAGGGCCTCTTTTCCTTTTTGAGGAGCCCCACAGGGAAGGCCCAGCCCACTCAAGGACCCCACAGGATGAATCCAGAAGATTGCTGCAAGAATCTTGTACATGAGGGCCAGGGATTTAGCTCAGTGGCACTGTGCCTGTCTTGCAAGCTCAAGGTCCTGAGTTTGATCCCTGGTACCAAAAAAAAAAAAAAGAATCTTGCCCATGAAATCTTGAAAAATGCTTCAGTATATTAAAAATACATTAGAGCCAGGGATTTAGCTCGGTGATTCTGCCGCCTGCCTTGCAAGCACAAGGTCCTGAGTTGGATCCCTGGTACCAAAAAAAAAATGGTTATATATATTTCACAAGACACATTTAGAAGTATAGTGACAGATAAATGTTAAACTTAATGTTAGCATGTTATAAAAATTACAAAAATCATATTGATTTTATTATGGAGGTTACTTTAACTCCAAAAAAATTCTTTCTATAGTTTTATCTATGTATCCTCTAATGTTTCACTTACATTAGCACTCAAACTATTAGATAATAAATATGCCTGTGGACATATTTCAGTCATACTAAAATGTAAATACAGTGCCATCCTCTGTTCAGCATCTTTAACCTAAAGTGTTCGTCTCAAAAGCAAAAGACATGACCATCTCTTAAGTTATGAAAACTAATGAAAAGAAATATTTATGGCAGAATCTACAAAAGGCAAGACTCACAGTTTTCCTTTGAATATCTTCCCCAGCAAAAGCTCAAACATCACAGTGATGGTCTCTTGAGCAGTAAGCCTCACAGGCACAAATGCTGGGAAAATGGCTTTGTGTGGCTCTCTTCAGCCTCCACCTCCAGTCCCTCCTAAGAACGTAAAAAGAAAGAAAACAAAAACAAAAGCCCAGTTGTTTTGAGCTGGCACTCAATTGCCATGGATGCAGAGGAATGAACCTCAGGCTGCTTTGAGCTCCAGGCTCCATGCTCCATGCTGTGACCGCTCTTCTGGAAGAGATACTGATTTCAGACTGAAATCAAATGGATTTATGAAATTTGAAGTGGTGCAAAAATAATAGAATGTGATATCCATAAAGTACTGATATTCTATCACCATTTGCCAAAAGGGGGCTCCTGGACTCATTCTAAATTAGCCAGTGAGTTCATCCTGCACTTTTGGACCCTAACATATCTGGCTTGTAAGGATATCTTGTTCTATTATCTGCTGTTCTTTGCTTGCTTTGGCTGTCTCATGTACCAGGAGTTCATTTGACCACTCTTAATTTACTCCTTTAACAATCCTGAGGCACAGTGCTTCTCTACTGAGCTAAGAAAGATGTCACTTGCCAACATCTCTCTGGAGAAGTAGGAACTGAACACAGCTCCAAGGCTCCAGGTAGCCTCTGTGGCATGGCCTCTTAGGGCTGGTAGCTGCATTGTTTAGGAAAGGAGTCATTAACCTTCCCTGTATCAACACTGCATTCACTACTACACAGAAGCTTTTGTCTCTTCTCCTGCATTCCTGTAGAACACAGCCTCCTTTCTTCCTGTGGACACCAGCCACTGGAACCAACCTCGTGAGCAGGGTGGCACTGGTCCTTTGTGTAAGAAAACAATGTTGCTGCCTGAGGCCTTTCCTCCTGACTGGCAGGCCAGAATGACCTCTTCCTGCCCCTAGGCAGTGCTGCCAGGCCTGCGAATGGTAGCCTCACGCAGCAGAGCCAGGAGCTTGCTGAGTGGAGAACTAGGGTGGAGAGAGAAGGAGCTCTCAAGTGACTGGGCCAAAGAGAAGTACCTGTGGACCCTCCAGGTTCCCTGCTTACTGCCTGGGTGGAAAAGGCACCCTGGTCTGGGAGGCCAAGCACCTTCCCTGCTGTGATAAAGCTGGGCCCTGGGGCAGCCAAATCAGCAAGCCTGACCATTTGGTCAGAGATCACATGGAGGCTTTTGGCATTCGGGGTGTTATAGACAGGCACAGCTGAGTCTGAACTTCCATCACCCTGCTAATGGGCTTTTGGGAAATAATTAGATCGTGAGAGTCCTCATTTTATCAGTTCATACCTTGATGGCATAATTAGGAGGTGATGGAAACAGGAGGTGGGGCCAATCTTGGGGTATAACCTTGAGGCTTAAGTCTTTGGTCCCCAGCCCCTTCCTCTCCAGCTGTCTCATTCTCTGACTGCTGCCAGCCATAAGGTGAACAGTTTCTTCCACCATATCTCCTTGTCATGATGCTATAGCTCAGCACAGGCCCAGAAACAATGGAACCAGCTGACCATGGATGAGAAGCTCTGAAATCACAAGTCAAAATAAACCCTTCCTCCTTTGCCAGTTCAGTGGGTCCAGGTGGTTGAGTACCAGAGTGTTCCATCTCATTTCCCTTTGGGGTTGCTGTAGGTGATCTGGAAGTCTGGTTTTGAGACTCGTTTACGTGTTTTCTCATTTCGACTCGGGGCGGGGCGGGGGCTGGGGCTGTTGGCGCCTGCACAGATTACCTCCTCTGAGCTGGGAGAGGTGGGACAGGGGCCAGGAGCAGTGGTAGGGATGGTGGCCCAAAGTCCTTTCCTGTGGGCTGGGAGCAGCAGGAGGGATGGTGGCCTGGAAGCCCCTTCCTCTGGGCCAGGAGTGGCAGGACAGAAGGTGGCCCAAAAGCCCTTTCCTCTGGACTGGAAGCAGCAGGAGGGATGGTGGCTGGGAAGCCCCTTCCTCTGGACCAGGAGCAGTGGGACGGTGGCTCAGAAGCCCCTACTTCTGGGCCGGGAGCAGCGGGACTCAGTACCGTGGTCTGGTGGTCCAGTGTCCTCTGTGTCTTTGTAGCGTGGAACCAGGTGGCTGTACAGAGAAGCGAGGCGGGGGGGGGGGGATGTCCAGCGGATTGTTGCCGGGGCGCAGGCTGATTCTGTGTGTTCCACGCAACTCAGGACCTTGGTAGGGTGTCCACAGACCTGCCTGTCTGCAGCGGGCTGATTTGGCATGTTCAACCCTTCCTCCTTTAAGTTGATTTTGTCAGAGATTTTGTCAGAGTGACAGAAAGATAATATAATCAGTTTGAGGCTTTTATATATTCAAAAATAATTATTCATTCTGGCTTGGGATCCAGGCCATAAGGAGCTTAGGGTCTTCACCCTCTCCACATAAGTAAAAAGTTAAACAACTAGAAATATACAATCTTCTCAGATCCATCAGAAAAGTGAGGTCACAGACAAATTGTTGTCCTAAAACTGGAGAGACAGACAGTGGGGAAAGAGAATCACAAATTATCTGACCAGAAACTTCCAGGCTCAGGGCTGTGGTACCAGGGTAAAAAAACCTGAACTGTCACTGACAGATCACCAGAGGCTCAGTAGTCAGTGAAAATGCTCAGAGATAAAAACTCCAGAGGACTAAGGCATGGGGGCCTCATATTTTTGAGTTTTACCTACAGGAGTAAATATTGTAGAAGAGTCTCTGTGCTTTGGTACAGGGAGGAAAAAAGGAACCATTCTGAAATACACCAGAGTACTCTGTCCTTAACAAGGTCTGTCTTCAAGAGAAACTACTATTTTAGTAGTTTATTATAAAACTACTGTTTTAGTAGTATGCTATGGCATAGCCAGCTGGGAATTCTCAATTCCAGTCCTTTCTGGCCATGCTGGGGGCAGGAGAAGACTGAGATGCATATGAGAAGTTCATAGGGGCACACGCTCAACAACAGACTGAGACCTACTCACTGGGGTACAGACACCCTTCATAGCTCTCCACTGGATTGCTGCTGTGGTCTGGATGTGGGTTGAGGGTGTCCCTCAAAGTTCCACATGCTACCTTAGTCCTCAGTGTAGTGACATTGGGAGCAGGTGGAAACTTTAAGAGCTGGGGCCTAAGCCAGGTGCAGCACTCAAAGAAACTAAGGCAGGAGGATCACAACTTTAAGTCCTACCTGGGCAACTTAGTGAGACTAAAGGAACTGTGAATGTAGCTTGGTGGTAGCAACCCTGGGTCTGATTGCCAGTACTGTAAAATAGACAGATTAGATAGAGAGATATGATGTGATATGATATGATATATGATATAAATAGAGAAAATATAGATATAGGTAGGTAGGGCCTGGTAAGGGGCATTGCCCTCTGAAGGGATTAATGCTACTCTTGCAGGAGTTGTTATGAAAGAACCCCAATTCTGGGTTCCTGCCTGAAAGCAGGATTTAAAAATAAAAAGAAACAAGTTTCTCCAACCTAAGCAATATGGCTGTTCTTTGTTCTGATACAGATTAAATCAGTAACTTTGTCCCTGTAAGTAAAGTTTTATAACCCCCTGTTCTCATAACATCCTGTTTTTACCTGCCCAAGGCCACTGGGATATGTTAAGCTGCAAAACTGTCACAGCTTGACAAACTGCCTTTATTTTGCTTGTCCAAAGTTACACACCACTAAGTAGATCAACCTCCTTAGCAACATGTATGAAATTGGACCTCTTCCTTTGTTATGGCTTGGCCTTTGGACATGAGTCTGCTGAGTCAGTGTACACCTAAATAAATCCTCCTGTTTCATCTATTGGTCTCACCAGTCTCTTGAGTTCCTGTAACAGTCTCACCATGCTATCTCCACCTCTTGCTGACATCTCTACCATGATGCCATCCACCCTGTGGTGAGTAGTTATGGGGAGCCTTGGAACAGAGCAGATGGGCTGCCCAATCTTGGACTTTCAGACTCCAGAACTGTGAGCTAAGTAAACCTCTTTTCTTTATAGACTGCCTTGGGTATTTTGCTATAGAAACAAAATCCATACTAATTGCTAAAGGCTTATTTTCAGGAGTTCCTTTTACCTCATACATCATCTTCAGCTTTCAACAAACAATTACAAGGCATACTAAAAAGCAAATAGTAGTTTGGAGAACCTCAACAAGCATCCAAGACAAAGTCAGGTAAGACAAGAATGTTAGAATTATCAGACTAAGAATTTTTAAAAGCTATAGCTAATATGTTAACAGAAAGAGTAGATGGCATGCAAAAACAGATAAGCAACATAAGAAGAGATACAAATTCTGAGACTATAAAAGAAATGCTAGAGGTCAAAACACTTGACCAACCACACCATTAGCTACTGCCCACAAAGGACTCCACAAACCCATGCTTCTGGCCACATCTCAGATAAGCATCCTCCTCAAACTCCTGTCCACTGTGAGCTTCACTACCATGCTCAGGGCTCTCAAGTGGGGCTGAGTGCTGCAACTGACTGTCCATTCATGGGCCATATCAGTACATTGTACAGACCCGTCTATAAGCCAGGCTCAGGTAGTTTCCTTCCAGAATTTTTCTTCCACCTATATCTCAGGAGATGACTACAAGAAAGGAGGAAGGAGCTGATGGCAAAGGAGTCTGAGACACTGACACCCACAGTCTGCTGCACCTTCAGATCTGCCTGATGTCCTTCTCCTACCCCATGCCCACTTGACAGCACATCCCTGGACCCACATGTTCAACTCCATGGCCAGACACCACAGGGCTGCATTGTCTTCCTTGGCCCATGGTCAATGCACAACTGTACCCAGAAGCAGTAGAGTAATGTGCACTACTGCTTTATCTTTCCCTGACCTCAAACCTGCCAGCCTCCTAGACTGAGGTGGCACATGCCAAGATGGCACCTGTAACTGAAATCCCCAAAGCCCAACTAAATGTTATGCTTCTTTTTCATGGAGGTGGTACAAAATGCAATCACTTGTATTTCAAGTGAGGGTATTTATCTTTGTATCCCCTGAAGCCTCTTCCAGGTGGAAGGCCCCAATTTCTGTGGAGCTTATCTCCCACCCTCGAGTTGCATATGTCTCATTAAGTGTTTGCTATGTCAGATCTAACCAGGGTACTGTCATCAATATGGCAGACCACTGACAGCTTAGGGAACTGCTAAGAAGATCAAGATCTCTACAAATAATGTTACTGCACATAGCAGAACCAATCTGTCCCTGAACAATAGAAGGGCACACCACTCACCCAGCTGAATGAAAGCAAACTGCTTCTGGTGTGTCGTTGGTCTCTCTAGAGGGAGACCTGGAGAGCCCGGAGAGCACCGACCTTTAAAGAAAAAAAAGGAGACAGCTGGGGGATGAAACAGCCCTTTTTTCTTCAGGTCACTGTTCTCTGTTTCGACCCAGATTGGGTCTAGCAGTCAGGTTTTATACATTTTCGACAGGCAATTCTGACATCATTATTCTTTGTTTTCTCAAAAGAACATCTGTGACATTCCTGCACGTCTCTGGCCTTTGTTTAGCATTACAGCATCGTCACATTTATCTTAGTCTTAAAGGTTAACAAGTAACTCATAAAGCCACAGGCAAGTTTACACATCTCGTGTCTCTGTTCACCAGAGCCGTATATCTAAGAGTACATCGCAGCCCTCCTCTATCAGATGTTCCAAGAAAGCAGGGCGATTTCAGCAAAAATCAAGCCCACAATCTTTCCCTCCATCTGTAGAGTCACAGGGCCGCGGATCTCTGACACCGGACAATGGTTACTAAGAGAGCTTAGGAAAACATGTTTACTTCCTATGAACTTTTACAACATCTTTTAAGGCTTTCAGCAATCCTTTCAGCAAACAGGCCTGAGGATGTTCTCTGAGACATTTACTTAGTTCTTTCAATTAACAAGTTTCTTACAATTAGTAACTAAGTCCTAGAGTTGAGGACATTCACAGAGAATTGCTTAATTTTCTCATTTCACAAGCTTCTTATAATTAGTAACTAAATCCTACATTTTCCCACACTGGTGGAACTCGCACACTGATTTGGAGGAAAGGCATTAGTCAGATGAGTAGCTGGAGAACACAAGAAGGCTGTGGTGATTTTCTGCAGGAGGGACACTCGTCTGGCATGGCAGCTACAGTTGAAGTCTCCACCTGGCTTTATCAGCAGTAGCTCACATTTGCACAATCCACAGTCCTTCAGCACAGGCCAAGAAGGCTGGCTAAATGGGTCTGTGATAGTTTCACAGCTCCAGGCATTTCAACCCTTCGGTGGCAGCACTAAGCTCTGTTCTCTCAGGGATGCAGCACTGTTTCCATTCCAGAAACTCTCATGCAGCTTTTTTTATCACCCCATAGGTAAGAGAATCAATGAGAGGATTTGGCCAATGGCCAAATATGTTTCAGTTACACCCTCAGGAACTGGGGAGGAAAAAAAAAACTACAGGGAGTATCACTGTACCACTTGGGCCCACTGTGAGAACTCAGGTCCTCTGTTAAGCTAAGACCTATCACAAATTCCTACATGGTCTAGTGAGCCAAGGGTTAGTTTTGGTTCCCAGGAGTTAGTGTCATCCAGGCCCAGTGTCTCATATTCCCTGAGGTCCAGGTTGCTTCCCTTTCATTAGTAAGTGGCTGCAGTCACTTCAGGAGCGGTGTGGAGGGGATTGAGGTGTGATCTCCTAGCAGGAGTTTGGAGTCTTTCTCAAGACATAGATTTCCCTTCAAGCCACACAGTCTGGGTCTGACCCCACTGAGATCTGCAGAATTGGAGACCATGATTCTCCATTGTGGCCAGTCATTAGGATTTTTGCTACCGGAGTGCATTTTTCCTGCATGGAATAAAGACTACTCTAGAGGATACCCATTAACTGCATGCCTGGGATGCTGTAGGTGATTCACCACTGCCAGAGATCTCCATGGGTCAAGGAATTCCAACCATGGCCCTTTGCTCTCTACAGCTTATTTATCCACCTGTCATTGATGGATACACGTTACTATATGGCCCCTTATACTGAGTCCCATCTATTTCTTTCTCTCTTTTTTTTG
Organism: Heterocephalus glaber; assembly: GCF_053883595.1. Classification (NCBI taxonomy): domain Eukaryota; kingdom Metazoa; phylum Chordata; class Mammalia; order Rodentia; family Bathyergidae; genus Heterocephalus; species Heterocephalus glaber. The sequence continues at coordinate 127,438 of NW_028258138.1, forward strand.
GTACCAGGGATCAAAGTTGGGTCCTTCCACTTGTGAGGCAGGTAGCAAAACCACTGAGCTAAATCCCCAGCTCAAGTCCCATCTATTTCAATGGCACCAACCCACATTGTCATTGCAGGCTACAAACTGTGGAGCTCTTCTGTTTGAGGCAGTAGTGTTCTTCAGTGCTCTAATGAGCCCCCTGTGAACCACTGCTGTGGGGAGGAACAAATGTGCAGGGCACACAGGATGAGCCCAGGCAATGGCATCTGATGAGGTGAGACTCAAACTAAAGGTAACAGAGAGCCAATGTGATCTGGAGGCGTAGAGCCCAAGGTAGGCCAACCAGATCAAACTGTAAGGGGGATGTTAACAGAAAGGCTTAGTAATTTCTCCAAAGTCAAGCCACTGTTACATGATGGAGCTGAGACTCAAACTCAGCAGTCAGATGAACTCATGGATTCTTGAACCCATGTGTCCCTGAGATCCGCAACCTGTGAGAGCTCCTCTCGTGCAGACAGCAAATCCTCCCCAACCTGAGTCCTACCCACCTCCCAGCCTGCCACAGGTGAGTGTGACACCACCCAGGCTACCCAGGAAGCTGTGGAGGCTGTACCTGGAGGGCAGCCTGTTTGGTTTCCAGAGCAGAGCTCTCAGGGAGCAGGCTGAAGTACGCATGTGTACACTAAAGCGGACCCAGGATCCAGGTCCCACCCGTAGGAATGGCCACTCCCACACCTAGCACTCACATCCCGTTGGACCTTCCTCAGACCCAGGCAAGTTCTGTGAGTCACTTAGTAAGCGTGTGTCTTACTCTTCACTAAACCGAGTGAAGCAGGTGAGGAAGTAGGGCCCACACTGTGTGCTCATGTAGACATGGGGGACACAGTGGGGTCCAAGCTGAGACGATCTCATGACCCTGTGCCATTCCCAGGGCACAGGTATGGATGGTGGCCAGGCAAGAACTTCCTGGTCATGAAAGGTGACAACAAAACCACCAGGCACAGGGGCGTCCTTGCATGGGTCCTTCATGGACATGTTGGACCTAGGCTAGCAGAGCAACCTGGTTCTGGCTCATACATCCTCCTAGGACTGGAGCGTTAGAGGTATGGGCCAGTGCTTCTATATACTGTGTCGAAAGGAATGCCTGCTTGTGGCAGGAACCCGTGCACTGTCACTATGTTTGGGGCTCAGTTCAGGCACTGTTGAAGATGGGGAGGGAATGTCTGGACTTAGCCCTTCTTTGGCTGGCTGGCCAAGGGCCCTGGGGAGAAGCACACACAAGGCATTTGGATGTGACATTTCTAAAGCATGCCCAGCTTGGACAGCCTGTGAACTTTCACTCAGGGTGAAGGGAGAAGCCAGGAGGTACAGCTGGCACATGTCTTCAATCAGATTAAACAAGGTATTTCCCTAAAAGCACCAAGAAACCAATTTACTGTCCATTTTCATTCATCCAGACACTGGGCTCAGCAGCTTCTTGGAGAAGCCCTGTGTGGTCCAGGACTAACCACTTTCTATCCTAACATCCATCAGGTGCCACGCCAATCAAGAAGCTGGTGGCTGGGTGAGGAGCTCAAGAGGCTTTTGGCTGATACCAGGCACAGGCCACCCAATCTCCCACATTCAGCCTGCATTTGGAAGCTTCCAGTTCTTGGCTGTACATTTGCTATTAGAACCAATTAATCCAGTCTCTCCCCACCCCCAACCTTGGCTTTAGAGGAACATCAATATTTATGTAATAAGTTTTAAAAATGCACAAAAGCTGACTCCTCACTTCCTGCTGCTTTCTCTTTCTTGCCATGTGCGATCTGGCTGCCCAGCAAGTCCCTGGAGACACTGGTCAATGCAGCCCTGTGTGCAGATCTGGCTGCCTTGCCACCTCCCCACCTCCCCGCCCTCTGCCCCCATTGGCTGCCTTGGGACGCAGTGGGACTGTGCCAGGACCCCCACCCAGCCACCCCAGGAAGAAGGAATAAAAGGCTGCCTCTGCCCAGACCAGGACGCTGCAGCCAGAGACGCCACCACGAGGAGGTGACCAGGAGGAGGTGAGAGAAAACCCCTGGATGAGGACACTAAGGAAAAAAATGCTTTTTGGGGGGAGGCAGGGGGGACTCAGGGATTCTGGCTGGGAATTAAGTGGTAGCTTAAAAAGCCCTTTTGGGGGTCAGGGATTTAGCTCAGTGGTTCTGCTGCCTGCCTCGCAAGCACAAGGTCCGGAGTTTGATCCCTGGTAACAAAAAACAAACAAAAAGCCCTTTTGGAACAACTGGTGACATTGCAAAACTGCCATCAGTATTATGTAATTTTACCCTGACTTTAATGTTGATATTATTTTTGCTGCTCTGTTGACACTTGACTGCATCTTGATCAGACAGCTAGAGATGCATTTGCAGATTTTATTACCATAAATCAGTCAAACCCCAGGTCTAGTGGCTCAGACGACATTTTCGCACAAACACTGCTTCTTCTCTTCAAAGATTTGCTTCTGGGCCGGGGATTTAGCTCAGTGGATCCACCATCTGCCTTGCAAGTGCAAGGACTCGAGTTCGATCCCTGATACAAAAAAAAAAAAAGATTTGCTTCTCTCCAGGGTTGAGGGATGATGTTGAGGACTGAGCACAACACCAGGTTAGGCCCAACATTTTCATTTCTCCTAGTTCCCTCTTCTATGGCTCTGGGTAACTGTGTCCCGGTTTTCCAGTTTTCCTCTTTTTGAATGCCAAGGTCCTCACATCTGCAAAAATCACATGACAACTGAGAAGGTCTTTACAAATAATTACAAGGTATGAACTGGGTGAAAGAAATTGGGGTTTATGAGGGTTTGACTTCCCTAAGTCATAAGTTTCTCAGGCAGGAAAGCCCCTTCTATACAGGGGCCCTTACATGATATGGAAGGTGTTGCTCAGTGAAGTCCAAACCTTCTTGTTTTCAATATAAAAAGATTAATGGGAACATTCACAGAATGAAGGGAAAAGAAAACATGGCCATTTACTTCCATTTACCTTAAAGATAACCTATAAACCACCAACTGTTTCTTAAGTCAAAAGGAAGAATTTTACAGGACAATATTTTTAACTAATTTGTAGTGTGATAATGAAGAAACTATATTTAATAGACTTTTCTAGCTTATGGAATGTATGTTTCATGCTCTTTCTTCTTACACATACCATTAGTCATAATTCATAAAAAAATAATTTAACCTTCCCATCTACTAATCATCATAGACTTTAAGAAGCATGAGAATGATGCAAACATTTTTTTGAGATTTTGTTTCTTAAAAAACCAGTAGTTGAGGGCGGGGATTTAGCTCAGTGGTTTCACCACCTGCTGCACAAGCACACGGACCTGAGTTCGATCCCCGGTACCAAAAAAAATAGTTGAAAACTTGAGTGCAAAGAATAAGAGTATGAAATGTTAAAGATTTTAGTCAACCTGAATTGTTCTATTTGTATGTGATCTATTAGATTTTTCAGGAACTTAAGAGCAAAACACAATACATTGATCATTAACAGGAAGACTAACAAAGCTCGAGGCGCAATGAAAATCTTCAATCCCGTTTCCTTTGGGAGAACAGAAATAAAATGATCAGCATTTTATTACAAATTATTTTCAGATATGATAAATTCAACATGGGAATAATTTTTCAACATTTAATTCTTAAATTTAAAAAATTACGACAGTGCAAAAGTTATTTAATAATTAGAACTCAAGGTCTACAGTTGGCAAGCTTCTAAGCCTGAGCAGCTTGCTTTTGTGAAACAAGCTACCAGCATCCTTGGTCAAGTGTGCCCCACTCCCAGGATGGGGCAGATATCCTGTAGCACAGCATCAGGTGCACCTGGTGCGGGAAACAGGAGGTTTCTCAGTCCCTGTACCCGGTCCCAGCCTTGTTGGCTCAGCCACCACTCCTGTCCTAAGCAGGAGCCATCAAGGAGGTGGTGGGAGGTGGTCCTGCTGTATGCTTGCCCTGTGTCTGTAGCCTCTAAACAGCTTTTTATTTCTGGTAGATCAAACATCTCTCATTGTTATCTATTTTTTTAAATTGTGGCAATTCTTATTTTTCCCGATGAATTTTATATCTACTTTTGTTATATTCCTCACCCATCAAAAACTTAGTATTCTTATTTAAAATGGCTTCATGGCCAGGGATTTAGCTCAGTGGTTTTGCCGCCTGCTGCACAAGTGCAAGGACCTGAGTTCAATCCCTAGTACCAAAAAAAATAAAATAAAAAATAAAATGGCTCAAATTTATACATTAACTCAAACAAAAGTAAGTCCCTACATTTTATGTTCCTTAAATCTTTTGGAAAATCTGCATTTTTCTTCGTAAACTTTGGTAATATTTATTGTTATATGAATAGTATACTTTCTACTGTATTCTCTAATTTTTTTTGAGACAGGGTCTCACTATGTAGTTCAGGCTGGCTTTGAATGTACTATGTAGCCCAGGCTGGCCTCAAATTTGCAGCTATCCTCCTGCCTCAGTCCCCCAAGTGCTGGGACTACAGGCGTGCACCACTACACCCGACCTTTCTAATTTTTTATTAATAGGATAGAAGAGTGCTATTGATTTTTACATACTTATTTGTTGCTACTCACCTTCCTGCTCCAAATCCAGTCATCTGCCTTCTACCACTTCATCTTGGAGCCCTGCCAGGGCGGCGAGCAGCCTGTGGGAAGGAAGTAGGAATCTGCTCCTGTGTCCCCTAGCTGCTCTGTCCTGGTATTGTTGCTGAAGCTTCCCATAGAACCGACCAGAAGACAAAGGCCAGAAAGCTTATCTTCCAGGCCACAGGGGCATAAGGGAAGGGAGGCCCAAAGAGGCAGAGCAAAGACTTGGGATAAAAGTGCAAACTCCCAGTCTGGCCTCACAAGACGACCCCAGGCCAACATACCCCTCACTGGGCTGAGGTCTGGGCGGTAACACGTAAGCACACCATGGGCATACGAGGCAGAGAGCATGAGGAGGCATTTCTTCTCTGTGGACTGTAGGATGTCTGAGCTGGAGAAGGCTGTGGTGGCCCTCATTGAGGTTTTCCATCAGTACTCTGGAAGGGAAGGTGACAAGCACAAGCTGAAGAAATCCGAACTTAAGGAACTCATCAACAACGAGCTCTCCCACTTCCTGGAGGTGAGTCTTGCTTTTTTTTTTTTTACTGGGGATCGAACTCGGGTCCTTGCACTTGCGAGGCAGGCAGCGGAACTACTGAGTTAAACCCCCGGCCCAAGTCTTGCTTTTTAAAATCAAGTTTGCAAATTTTCCTCTCTGCTAACAAAAGCACCTTACGCTTCTATTCTGAGCTGCTTGGAAGGTAACTCTGGCTCTGTTTCGGGATTCCTGGTTTGTGGCCGGAAGCTTGTTGGGTAGCAGTTCCCTCAGTGTGGAGGCTGCCTGGATGGTCCCTGTCATCTGTCCTTGAAAACGGAAAGGATTTACAAGTGATGATGACAGCAGAAGACGGCAGAAAAACACTTACGTCTTATCACGGGCCAAACCAAACATATAAGAAAGCTGTTAGAAATAAGCTTTTAGGAACAGGATATATTGTGGCTTTGTCCAGGTGTTTAGTATTTACCATGGAAGTGAAAGTGCAAACGTTCACTCCATACACATTTACTGGGCACTCAGGACTTAGCACTGAGAGACGCAGGCCAAAAGACAGCCTGTGCTCTCCGAGTGCCCAGCCTGATCCATCAGTGATGAATGACCTCTTGACAGAGGCCATGATGGAAGTCTGTACACATCCTTTGGAAGCCTGGGTCCTTGAGTCAGTACAGTGGTGACTATATGCCAATTCTGAGGATGACATTAGGGGAAGGGCCTGTCAGTTCCTGAGCTGTCTCCTGCAGGACAACAGGCCTTGGGCTCCAGCAGCAAGGTAAGACACACTGCCTCCAGGGCTGGGTGTGATTCTCCTGTCCCACCTACCTAAATGGTCTCCACCTCTGGAGGCAACAGGCCTGCAGGCTTGCTGGGGTCATCCTCTAATCTAATTCTGGGATTGTTTTCCTCAACCATTCAAGTTCACAGGGTGACAGCTGCCTTATTCTGTGACCAGTCATCCACTTCCCCCAATTCAGCCTTTGACTTCGTAAAGCTCATTTCTTAACCTATATAAAAGATTATAGAAGGATGAAGTGAGACAGTGTCTAGTGCTCAATGTATAGTAAAAACTCAACAGAGCTACAGAAGAGTATTTACAAAAAAAGTATACTCTGTTATTAATGACTGTTTTTAAAACAGGAAAGGTTTAGCATGTAGGAACCATGATTTATAAATAACTCCCAGTGAGCATAGCAAGGTATCAGAAATATCTGCTGGCCTGCATTTATCAAGGTAATTGAGTTTGGAAGAAAAGTTATTGTGACAGCTTTCCATTCCTGTAACAAACACCTGAAAAAAATCAAACCAAATGTTTACTTTGACTCACAGTTTCAGAGGTTTTCTCCATGGTTAGACTGCTTTCTTGCTGGGAGCCTATGGTGAAGCAGAACACCCTGGAGGGCACACAGTGGCGAAAAGCAGCTTAGGTCCTGGTGGCCAGGAAGCAGAGAGGAAGGGCACATTCCCTGAGGCCAGCATCCTTCCAGAGGGCCTCACCTCTAAAACAGAGCCACTGGCTGGGGACCATGCCTTCAGCACAGGGCTCCCCCATGGGGAGCACAGCACCTGTGATGTAACTGAAAGGTATGCACTGCTCCCACCCATCTTTTGGCAAATGGTTACAGATCCCACCCCAACCCCAGGGGAATACGCCATCTTTTACACCAAACCTTCCATATTCTGAGTAGCCATGGTACTGACTTTTTCAGGCCAAGCTTTCCTGCCCTGGAGATTTGTTATTCTAAACAATTGGGGATTGTCTTTCAAGCATTCAAGTTCATAGCTGTTTTATCCTGTGACAGCTTCTTCAGGTTCAATGCCTACATTCTTTTACCCACCTTTGTAGCCCTACTCTGTATTTAACACTTAACCTTACCATGTGTTTGGCTTTGGTTTCAGGCAGGAGAAGCTTCAGGACAACACTTCCTAACGCCTATAAAGTAACACAAATAGCAAAAAAACACAGGAAGTTATAACAACTTTAGGACATGTTCCCAAGTCACTTCAGCAAACATTATAATCTGCTAGGAGCCTTTACTATAGAGACTCTACCACACAGACACACACACCAGAAGTGCCAGGAGTTCATTTCTTCTTCCCAGTCATTATTGTTTTTCCAGATCTCTCGAGTATGCTAACATCCTGTAGTTTTTCACATGTGGTTATTCCATCTGTCTTTAAGGAACCAAGGTCCCACTGGACCTAAAGTAAGGAGGGGGAGAGGCACAGACCTCACAGAGACGCCTACATGGCCAATGGAGCCCTAGGTCACAGGAGAAATCTCTTCTGACATTTTTCATTTCCCACGCTGGGGCTATTTCTGAGGCAAATGACCAGTCATCCAACTTTTACTCACATTACCATGACTCTGTATTCCCACTGAAAAACAAGGTGAGGGGTGGGGATTCAGCTCAGTGGTTCCAGCGCCTGCCTCGCAAGCACAAGGTCTGGAGTTTGATCCCCAGTACCAAACAAACAAAAAAAAAGGTGAGCAACTTCTCTATCTTTCTTAGGAAATCAAAGAGCAGGAGGTTGTGGACAAAGTCATGGAAACACTGGATGAAGATGGAGATGGAGAATGTGACTTCCAGGAATTTATGGCTTTCGTTGCCATGGTGACCACTGCCTGCCATGAGTGAAACAGGAGGCAGCCAAACTGTTCCTGTAACAGAGACGACAGTCATGCAGGGAATCAGAAAACAAGGGCAGGCAGGGGCTGAGCTTTCCATGTGTAGCTAATTAGGAGGCTTGATTTGCTTTCTGAATGAAAAACTGAAAGCTTCTTTCCAAGGTCTGCTTAAATCGCTGTCATTATTTCTGCTGTTAGGCATTTGTGTGGTTTCAAGACTACTGGCAATAATCACTTAGGAAAGTCAATTTTTATCATAAAGCATGCGCTGTACAGACCACCACGGCCTAGCAGAATCCTAACCCAGAAAAAACAAAATGGGCTTTTCAAAGGAGTCCTGCAGAATGGCTTCCAAAAAACCTGAAAATACAAAACCTTGTCCACTGTCATTCAAAAAGGCTGCCCTTCCTTCCATTGTTCATCATTTGTCCAAGTAAAGCCTAAACATGGCTTGACCACACCGTCACTCCCATCCAAAAGAGCATGGTCATCTTTAAATCCTTTTTCTTATAGTGAGCTGTGATTACTGAGTAAATATTTAATGCTTACCATCTAAACGGAAAATGTCTCACGAACCAACAAGTACTGACATTTAGCAGAACTGAGAATCAAAATTCTGCATCCAGCAGGGTTTTTCTAGATGACACACACCCCCGTGGCCCTGCAGCACGTGTGCGCAGGAGAAGCATGGTTAGGCTCAGGACCAGTGTTTAGGGTCTGCCCTCTAGGTAGTTGTGCAGCAAATAATGTCAACTCCACGGCAGTCTCTGCTGTCTATCAAATGAGTGACCGCAAGGTCAGGGTTGGTGAGGTGTGTTGCTCTGGACTGCAGGGCCTCTTGGATGAGTCTCTGTTGGTTGACGTCATTCTTGACCTGCTGGTGCTGAGAGAACACCTGCTCCCTACCTGGTCAGTTCAAGTTGAGATGTGGGAGGCTGAACTTGATGCTTTTGTATCTGCATATTCAAATAAGTTCAAATAATTAAAGTTACTAATAAAAAGCAAGTTACAACTATTAAAAGTCACTCCAGAAAAAATCAAACTGATCTTATTCCTTTTTCTGTTTTATTTTTTTAACCAACTGATTTTTTGCTTGTACTTGCATTATATAAAAAGATTACCATAGAAATTCTCTGTAGTAATTTAATATGAAGTAAAAACAAAACACTTGCTGGGGCAGGACCAGGACCAAACGTCCCAGAAATGAGACTTCCGGGTTTCACTCTATCCTCAGATGCTGCCCAAGCCTGGGTGAGAGACTCCCCAGGGCACAGGGGGCTTCAGGGAAGCTGGGGGGAGTACGGCCGGCTGGGTCTCCTTCCCTAAAACACGCTGCCCAGCAGCTCTCAGGGAAACTCTGGTCTGGGCCACTTACCAGGGAGAGGAGCTGAGACTGGTCTAACCCAGACATGTTTTCCCTGTTACTGATTTCTAACTCCACACTACTGTGATCCAAGAAGAGATTTTGTTGGGTTTTGTTTCTTTTTTTGGTACCAGGGATCGAACTCGGGACCTTGTGCTTGTGAGGCAGGCAGTGAAACCACTGAGCTAAATCCCCAGCCCTAAAAAGAGACTTTGTGTAATACCTATCTTTTTAAATCCACTGAGATTTAGTTTGGGGCCTAACATACGGTGTTTTGAAAAATGTTGCAGATGCACTGAAGAATATGTATAATCTGTTGTTGGCGGATTCTGTATCTCTTAGACCTAGTTGATTTATTGGGTTGCTTAAATCATCTCTTTCCCGACTTACATTGTCTACAACTTCCAACTTCCGTCCATTAGTGAGATAAGGGTATTGATGTCTCCATTTATTATTATGGAATTATCTATTTTCCCTTTACTTCTATCAGTTTTTGTTTCATATGCTTTGATCATAATTGATATATATTCTTGTTATACTGAACTTTTTATTACTATATTGTCCGATTTTTTTTCTTTCGGTACCGGGGATTGAACTCAGGGCCTTGAGCTAGGGAGGCAGGCACAGTGCCACTGAGCTAAATCCCTGGCCCTTATATTGTTCCTCTTCGTGTCTTATAACCATTTTTGATTTAAGGTCAATATTTTCTGTTTTAGTATAGTTGTCCCTGCTCTCTTTTGGTTACTATTTTCATGTACTTTTCCTTTTCAGACTATTTGTGCTTTGAACCTAAAATAAATCCCTTGTAGATAGCATATAGTTGGATGGATCATGTTTTTTAAATCCATTTTGCCAACTTCTGTCTTCTGATTGGAAGTTTAATCCACTTACATATAACTATTGCTAAGGAGGCACTTACTCTTGTCAAGTTGCTCTTTGTATTCTACGTGACTTATAACTCTTTTTGTCCCATACTTACTGCATTACTGTCTTTTGTGTTTGGTTGATCTTTGGTAGAAACATTTTAAAATTCTTTTCTTACTTCCTTTTGTATATATTCTATTGCTATTTTCTGTGTAATTACCATAGGGATTAAATTACATAGGGATTACATTAAATTACATTACCATAGGCATTACATTTAATTTCCCAAAGTTCTAACATTATAACTTGAATTTTACCAGCTTAACTTCAGTCATATGTAAAAAACTTGGCTCCACAAATACCCTAGGTCCCACCCCTTTCCACTGTTGATGCCACAGAATTACATCTTTATACATTGTATGCCCCAAAACATACTTTCTTTAAAGCACTTTGACCTCTTAAATTGCACAGAAAACATGTACAGTAATGAAATGAAGTTAGAATAATTAGAATAATAGCTTTCAGCTAATATTGTAAATGTATTAATTCCTTAAAGCATATAGAAAACAGAAAGTTCAGTGACAAACCGCTTATAGTGATACCAGAGTTTATAACTGCTCATGCACTTACCTTCACGGAGTGCTTTGCCCTCACTTTTGATGGGCAGTTTTGCCAGGTATAGGATTCTTGGTTCAGTTTTTTTTTTGTTTGTTTTAACATTTTGAGTGTATCAGCCCACTGCCTTTTGGTCTCCAATTTCTGATGAGAAATCTGATAGTCTCAGTATCTTACATATGATAAATTACTGCCTTCAAGATTCTCCTCTGGCTTTCAAAAGTTTGTTTCTATCTGCATGGCCTCTTGGAGTTTGTCTTCCTTGAAGTTTCTTAAGCTTCTTGTATGTTCTTGCATGTTTCTCTGCACGTCCCCCAGATGTCGATATGTTGGTTGGCTTGATGGTATCCCACAGGTCCCCTTGGCTTTACTCACTTTTCTGCTTTTTTCTTTTTGTCCCTCAGACTCAATAATTTCTGTTGTCCCATCTTCATGTTTGCTGATTCTTTCTTTTGCCTACTCAAATCTCCCTCTGAATCCCTCAAACTAGAGTTTTTTATTTTAGTGTACTTTGCAGCTCCAGAATTTCTTAAAGTCCAGACACCTGCTTGGATACTTTAAAAAATCATTCTGCTTAAACACAAGTTACTCAGTAATAAGCAAAAATGGAAAAAACAGTTTTGAAATTTTGCACATAGTTACCTTTTAAAAGAATTCTCCATTACTGAACTGAACATGCTACTGCAAAATGAATGCCTCACAATGTTGAAACACTGTCACTGTATCCATTATAATGGGAAAGTCCCTAATCCAGTGATGGCAAACCTTTTAGAGACTGAGTGCCCAAACTGCAACACAAAACCCACATTTATCACGAAGTGCCAACACTGCAATTAAACTTTAATATCCTAGGCTCAGCTGCTGGGGCGATTTGGCTCATGCACCCACAGAGAGGGCTGTGCATGCCCGCTGTAGCACACATGCCATAGGTTCGCCACCAGTGCCCTAACTCTGTAAGACTGAAAATTTATGGAAAATGATCTCAGATGAAAGGATATGCTCTTTCCTCTTCTTCCTGTACTCAGCAGATAATGTGCATGGTGTTCTGAAATGTTCTCTGGTCCTCTGGGAGGGAGAACTCTGCCTGGAAGACCCAAGGCTGGCCTGTGGCAGCCCCTGAGCAGATACAAAGGCAAGTTTTCCTCTCCATGTGCTGCTTTGTAGGCTTACACTGATCACTGCAGCAGAACTGCTTCTGAAATACATCAGCTGTGTTCACAGTCTGAAGGTAAGTACAACTAAATATAGTTTTTAAAAAATCTTAAGTAGAATAAAGTAAAAAATGACCCACTAGAAAAAATATGGACTATTTTTTAAGATTCTTAGTATAAAACAGCTTCTACAAATCAGTTAAAAAAAATCTTGAGCACAAGAACGGCAAAATCTGAACAGAATGTATCCAGTTAGAAATAAAAATGGTTACGAGCAACACATGAAAACACATTCAGCATCTAACCTTAATCCTGAACCAAAGTCCACTGCCAGCACTGCTGGAAAGGGGGCTCTCCCACACTGCCATTCTAGTCTTCTGAGGACAGCGGGAACCCAAAACGCCTGGTGCAGACTGACCCACTCACACAGCTGTGAGAACTGAGCCCAAGGCAGTCACTGTAATCTGGAGGTGAAAAACATACATCTAAGAGGACGTTCACCAGGCTCTGCTGAAATAACACTGGTATATGGCAAGAGTCATGGCACATGAATAGGACGGAGTCATTAAAACATATAAAGAGTGTATGTAACAGATTTAAACGTTTATAATTTATTGAGTACAAAAGCAGATTATAAAATAAGTATATGATCCTAATTTTGCAAAAATTATTTAAAGGATAGAGTAAATCCCTGAGAATATTTATGTCAATACTAATGCTGTTATTAGTCAGAGATAAGATTATATAGATTTTTTACTTTCTTTCTTAACACTTAAATGTGCTTTCTAGATTTTATGCTATAAGCATAACTGCTTTCACAGTCTGAAAAAAATAATTAAAATACATCCTATTTGGAGTAAATTTTAAAACCTTTTCACACATTTCAAAATGCAGAATTACAAACCATCAATAACTTTTATTAACATAATGATATAAAATATTTTAGTGTGATATACATAATTCCCAGAGAATAATTTCAAAACATTTTAATGCACTCCCTAAACTCTTAATTTACCAGATAGTGTCTTATTTCCACTGACCCTTAATACAAAATGTTTACAATTTTTGTTTGCTAAAAAATCTACAACATGAAGATCGGGGTTAGGTAGAAGACTGGGATTAGGTAGCGCTGTTCTCTTCTCAGCCACTCTATTGCAAAGAATGTCCATTAGTCCACTGTGAAAATCTCTGTATGCCAAACAATATGTTACATGGATTCTGTACATAATTACAACAGGATTATTAGAACTCCAACCTGTCCAACATAGCACACCACAGTCTAATGCCATAGGCATACAAGGCTACTGCACACAGTGCTATCTGTAGTCAAACCAGGGTAAAACAGGCATTGGCCCCGCTGGCCAGACCCACTGTGAACAACAGCTACTCAGGCACTGATCCAGGCTAATTCCAGAAAAACCTGGTTGTTCCTGTGAAGCATGCATGATTCATAAACTTCCCCACCGCTAATGCCCCCAAAACCAACAACTTCATAACATACTCTTAATTGGCTATATAAAAATAATCTATGTCTTAGATTCGTGCTTGACTTCCATTTCTTAGAAGTATCCAAAGGATTTTACATTCCCTTCTTTGATTTAGGTTCTGTATACTATGAGATAACTCAGCTTAATCAAGTTTGAATGAAATAACTAAAATGGTTTGCCACATTTTACAGGCACACAATTCAAAATGCAAAAGCCAGTGAGGGTGTCACTATCCCCACCATTAACATGGGACAGTGGCCTCCAACCCCTGGCCCCTGGCCCTGGCTCCCAGCCCCAAAACTGCACGGGATGCAAGGACAGGCAGTGGCGGGGCAACCCTGGACCGCCATCAAATCTGTTGACTTGGGATAAAAATCACTCAGTATACTTCCATAAGAAGAATGTTGTAATGTTATGAAAAGTAGCAATTTAAACAGCATGAAGTTTCAAAACAGGACAATGATTTAAAACTAAATGCTGGTTTATCTTTTTGAAACAAAGGCTCTAACTTGACAGTGCAAAATGGCACTTACTGAGTATTGGCGACAACATACGTAGACAACTGGCACATCTGTCTCAATGATGGAACTGGCAAAGAAGCAGCACTTAGTGCGGGTCTGCAGGGAGGGTGGGCACCACTCTCCCTGCCTTGCTGTGCTCGGCTCTGCCCCGTGCAACAGAAGAGGCAGCTGTGCTCAAGGCCGCTAAGTCCTCTCTAGAATAAATTCCACGTGTGAAGTTGCCATTTGAGGTGGGGATAAATAGTTCAATTTTATAAACCAAGAACTACATTTTTAGCCTTAAAAAGTACAAACAGAGAACAATTGTGGTATCTGTGACTTCTCAAGCGCCCACACCAGGTCTTTCCTCTCCTTCCCAGTCACTCCACCTGTTAAAAAGCTGGCTTCCAGGGCTGGGGATGTTACTCAGTTAGGCGCTTGCCTAGCACGCACTAGGCTCTGGGTTCAATCCCCAGGACCACGATAAAACAAAATACAATCAATCAATCTCTTGCTTGTTTAAAAAAAATGCTGGCTTTCATGTTTCTGTAAATGTACTTGGCAGAACCAAAATATATCGTTAGCTTGTTCAGGAAATGCTTTCTAAAATGGGAGTTGAGAACTGTTGAGAGGGATCAGTAAAAGCACAGGAAGGAGGAAACCTTTAAGGACACTGGGCCCCTTTATTCCAGGGGTGGGGACACTGTAGCATCTCCTCGCCTCACACTTTCTTCGGCTCCTCCCTGGGCTCTGCTGCCTGGTGCTCACATGTTGTAGGCCACATAGATCGGGTCCAGCTGGTCGGCCAGGAAGCCATCCCTTAGGTGCATGCGCTGCTTCTCCCCCCGGGAGTTAATGGGGATCACGCCTGGATCCACAATGACCACCACGCCTACCACCAGGTAGTGCTCCTCCAACAGCACACTGGTCACCAGGGCCACCAGGTCCAATGCATCCTGCTCTAGACCATCCAGCTCCACCACCACCACCAGCAGGTTGGTCCAGGTGAACACGGCACTGTGGGGGAAACAGGTGTCACAAGGGCCTGCACAGCCACTGGGGCCCATGTTTGGGAAAGGGTGCCAACAAAGAGTAAAAAACTGGCACACATTTGTTAGATTTTGACTGTACCTTTAGAGAGTCTCTTCTCTTAAAGCTGGTTAGGAAAAGGGAAAAAACCAACAAAGGCAATGACATTCTCTGGTGCTGTTGTCTAGAAACATCCCCAGAGGAAGGAGGACCCACAGAAGCCAGGCGCCTTTGGGAGGGAGGTGGTCCTAGCGGCATCCGGGAACAGGACCAGTCTAATGTAGCAGTCTAGTGTGCCGGAGACCACGTGACCATACAGGTGGCCTGTCCTCATGGCATGGCAGTGCCTGGCAGTGCTCATGACCAGAGCAGGGCTAGGTAGACCATGCAGGGCTTGTCCTTGGCCTGGGCTCTTACCACTCTGCGATGCTCCTGTGAGCTCGGATCACAGATGTCTCAATGTCGATGGGGTGGTACCGCATGCCTCTCAGCTCAAGCGTTTCGTCCAGAGACCCAACAACATACAGCGCATCGTGTCGCTCTATGAACACGTGTGTACACACTCAGGGGAGGGCACACGCGGCATCTGCACACCAGTGTCTGTGTACTCAGGGCACAGGGAAGACATGAGGCGAAGCATGCAGGGAGGGTTGGTGGAGATGCTGGCAGCCCAGGCTGTCCTGTGCTGTGAGCAACCACCTCAGCAAAGGTACAGTGACATGTAAATACGTATTTCAAAGTCATCTTTATCTCTGGGAACAGCAGCAACCATGGGGCCACTGCTTTCAGAGCTTTCTCTGAGCTGAAAGGGCTGCTGTGGAGCTGTGGCCTTCTGACCCTGGGCACACCTCTGTGTGGTCAGGGTTGGGGCCGCCACTCCTGGCTGATGAGTTGTGCACAGCTGACCACACTGGTGAAGGGGTGAGAGACCCTTCCAGCCTTCTCACCATAGCCTCACTAAGGCCAAGGGCAGACACGGAGGGAAGTAATTCTCAGAGAAAACTGCTCTTGGAGCAGTCCTTCACCCGAACAGACCCATATGAGATCAGAGCAAGGAGGGAAGGTGCAGGTGGGTATAGGGGCACTCTCATCCGGGGACATCTGGCTAAGCGAGCTAGGCTCCTGCAGCAGCAGCAGAGCCCAGCCCCAGCTGGCAGTGCCAAGGCAGGCACATCACCGTGACCCCTTACCTCCGCTGGCATCAGTAAGCTCTGTTCTTCGAAGGAAGCCGAGGTAGCCAGTCCTTGCCCAAACAGTCTGGGTGTCTCCAAAGCTCAGCCGGGCACTGAAGTGGTCAGCATGAAGGGCCTCCTCCCCATAGACTGTATAGTACCCGGTGGCATTGTGGGGGCTGCTTACCCAGATCTGGTGGGGCCCAGAGGACAAAAAGGTGGGCATGCTACGAACCACTGGGTACAGACTCTATCCGGAGATATCTGTTGGCCAAGGCTAACCTCAGGAAAACATGAATCAACTGGGGGTGCTTGCTATTATTTTTAACGTCTTATTTTGGTAACTGACACAACTACAGGCATAGAAAGCAAACATAATCACTCAAATAAACTTTCTTCTTTTGACCCTGGAGTATTGTGTGTCGTCACTGATGCTGCATGGATTGGTGCACAGAGGTGAACCCATATTTCTCACATCAGTCAATGCTGAGAGTGAAGAGAGACTTCGTGGCACTCTGGGGTCCACTGTGGGGACAGGTCACAGGAGTGAGGGTCTCTTGTGGAGTGAAACATGGCTGCTCAGGCTCATGCTGAGACAGCAATGGCCTAATAGAGATGGCACCTGTGCACTCGTGCTGGTCACTCACATGTGCACAGATGAAAGGCCAGAGGAACGCACCTACAGCTCTCCGGTACTGGGACTCCCTAAACACAGGAGTGCACAGGGCCCAGGCAGCACCCGACACTTTCACCACCTTACAGCAGCATCTGAAGGGGAAGGGGCAGCTGGCAGGGGCTCCTCCCCTGAGCAGCTGCCATGAAGGTGAGTCCTCCAGATGCAGGGCTTCATCTCCTAGGAGGTGTGCCCTGCCCCTCAAAACTGGGTTCTGCAGGCCAGGATGCAGCATGGGGCTGGGCGGCCCTCACGTGGACTGCACTTGGGATTGGGACAGGGACATCATTCACCAGGATGCTATCTGCACACCTGGGGCACAGCTCACACCCTTGTCCTGTCTGGCGAGCCAGGCAGGGAAGGATCTGCACTACTCACCAGAAGCCCCCAGACTAGCCATGAGGGAGGCCCAACAGTTCTGCGCACACCTCGAGTGAGGACGGCAACTGGACAGCACACTCAAGTCTCACTCCCACAGAATGCCCAGGCGGGCCTCTTGACACAGTCTGTACTCGACAAAGCCACAGTGCCTACCGTGACAGGCCCTGGGTGCCACTGTAAGGACAGGTGACTCCCTATGAGTGACAGGCCTTGACCTGCCCCTCTCTGTGACTCCGGGCCCTGATCTGCCCCTCCCTGTGACTGACAGGTCGACACTCCCATGCCCCGTGACTGACAGGCCCTGGAACACCCTGCCTTGTGACTAACAGGCTGTATCCAGCCCCTCCCTGTGACTGACAGGGCCTGGCCTGCCCCTCCCTGTGACTGATAGGCTGACCTGCTCCTGCCAATGAGGGGCCTTGTCTATTCTGGATTATGGCAGATGCCTGGACACAAGTACACATGTAGCCATTAACTTCTTCCTCACAGTCATATGTCCACAGGACCCGGTCCTGCGCTGTCCCTGAGCCCTGTGGTTTTCCTCCTCACTCAGCACAGGAACCACTCTCTATGAAGCAGCTGATGGGTTCTGCCCAAGGCAGCAGTTTCCCATGCTGCTGCTGCTGGTTCCTCACATCTCCGCTGGCCTCCCAATGCCCTCAGAACTTGAAGCACCCTCTTTTGGTGGTGTGACCCAGGGAGGGGGCTGCTTGTCCCACAGCACCTTGACATCCTACACAGGAGCTGGTCTGGCACACAAGTGCTTGGGTGAAAGCAGAGAAAATTTTTGGGATTCTGAAAGACATAACTGACCTTCAAGGGTTTAGAATTCCTGAATCTGGGGCAGGAAGGGAAGGAGGGCAAAGCTGACAAGGCTGGAGGGCTCTCATGCTTCCCCAAGAGCCCACATGTAGCCCTGGCTTCCACCTACCTCACCCAGGTGTGAGTCTCCAAGGGGCCCCTTGGTCTCGGTGTGTGCAATGATGACCTTCACCCCAGGGAGGATCTGGAAGGAGGAAATGGGCCCTGTCTTGGTTTGTCGGGAGAGGTAGGGGTCTGGGTGAGGGCTAGCTTACCCTGGGGCTTTCATTAAGGCGGAGGATCCCTGGGTCCACCTGCAGCCCCGGCTCTGCAGGAAGCCATGTCTGTGGGATCCAGGAACCTGACTATTGGGAAGCATTTCTCATGCCTGGCTCCTGCCCAGCCTCCCATGCCCAGACCTGGTGCCCCCTCCCCAGGCTTGGCCGGTTGCCCTGTGTCCTCAGTTACTCCAGGTATGAAGCAAGACGGTGACAGTGCAGGTCTCAGAACAGGTGGAAGAGAGGCAAGTTTAATGGGAAGTAGGAGCCCATGGCTGCCACCAGGCCCTTCCCTGCTCTGCCATGTGGGGACAGTTCTGTCTCCCAGGATGCTGCTGGAGCCCCTACTCTCTCCCCATGTGGCCTATTTGAACCCTGAAACCAAAGCTCTCCTTCCAAAGCATTGATCTGTCATGCCCAAGTGAAACAGGAGAGACCAAGAAAATCCCACAAGAGAGGCAAGTGGAACTGCACACCAGCCACATTCAGCAGGGGACGAACTGGGACAAGTGGTACCCAAGGGGAAGAACACAGGGAAAGAACTGCAAAAATCAAGGAATACTAACCCCAGCTTAGAGAAGAGGCTGGTGGCCTCAGTCTCCCCACAGATGGGCCATCCTCTGCAGGAACTGACTCAGCTCCTGCTGGTCCACTGAGAGCAACTTTAAAAGGGGTTGGGGCTGAACTCTGCAAGACCTTGCCCTGGCTCACTCATTCTGCTCTGGCCACATGGTCCTTGTGGCTTCCACCTACTGTCTTTGCACAGTGGTGCCCCAGAGCTACCCCACGGCCTGACAGGGATCCCTGTGCTGGTCACTGTGTGACTGGTTGGCTCTGGCCCTCTCTGGGCACCATGCTGTCTCTGCAAAAGCAGCCATGGCCATGGCACCAAGCAAGTGGAGCCAACAAGCTCTGCTCCTTGCCCCTGGGGTTCTGAAGGTGCAGAGAGGCATCCTCCAGGTGTGCTCGAGCCCTTCATAAGCAGTGGTTGCTGTGCTGGGCCCACCAGGTAATGTCACCAGCCACTCCACCAGCCTGGCACCCTTTCTCAGGCTGCCTAGTTCGCCTTCCTGGGTTCCAAGAATGCTCACTCTGTCCTGTGCCTGTGTCTGCTGACCCCTGGCAGCTAGCTGCACTGTTTCCACTTGGGCTCCTCATGTAGTCTCACTAGCCCTCAACCCCTCAGCAGACACTGGAGGCCTCACCAGGCCAGATCTTCTCTTGCCAACAGCCCTGGCGAGGCCTCTTCCTTGCTATCACTCCCATCCAGGGCATGAATTCCTATCCTTCCAGTCCAGGGCCGGGGGCACACCTGTGATTCTACTGAGTATCATGGGAGTTTTGACCCGCTCCATTTCTGACATGGGCCAGTTCAGCCCTCATTAGGCAACCTGGTGGTCCCCTGCTCCCAGGAGGTCATCTCACTGATGTCAAACTTAGTGAGAACACCCAATCAGCATAGTGCTCTGCAGCCCAGAACTCCTGTGCTCAAGCAATCCTCCCATCTCAGCCTCCCGAGTAGCTGGGATTACAGGTGCACACTACCACAATGCAACAACACACCCTATAGCTCTAAAAGTCCAGGGAGGAGAGGACCTTGGCTCCAGGTCCTGACCATTCATGTCCACCTCATGCCCAGCCATGGTGTGTCTGGATTCTCCCTATTGGCTCAGAGCTTGACATGTGTTCAGACTTAACCTCATACTTGTGAGTACTGGCAGGCAGGCAGAAGAGGATTCTGCAGCAGCCCACTGCACCTGCCCAGAGGTCACTGGGCTCAAGGGGAATGGAGCCCTAGACATCCTGACAAAGGACAAATATGTCACACAGTGCACAAGTCCCAGATTCTACTACCTTTCCAGACTCCATCAGCGGCAGACTATGTGGAGAACCTCGTTCTACCAAACGTACCCTAAAAATTAACAAGGAAAAAATTTCAGAGTAAAAAATTTCACACAGATAGTAAGTTCTAAAAAGGCAAATCACAAGATGATTGGAAAATGATTATCATTCTGAGGGTCAGTGTGTGGACAATGGCCAGGATGGCACCCCCTCATTAAAAACTGGCCAGGACTATCCTGAGCCGGACTTTAGGTGCCACAGGGAGCACCACCAATGAGGAAGGTCCCATGGTGTGGACACCCAGGCAATGCCCCCACCTGCTGGGTAATCTGGTTCTCTGGGGGGCTCCTCAACCCGACCTGGCTGGGCCCTGGCTCCTGGTGAGCTGCAGCGACTGTTTACATCAAGCTGTGATATGGGCACATCTAAAGATCTACAATGGGGATCCAAGTTTCCCAGCTAGCAGGACCCTGAGGAGTGTGACAGCCGAGCCGGAACACACCACAGCCCCACATTTCCTGATGTGAAAACCATGGCAGAGGCTGAAATGCCATCAGGTAAGAACGTTTTTGCCATTAGCTAGCTGTCCTGTTTCCTACTCAGCCCCATGAAAAGCAAATCCCTAATGTTTGGTCATGCTGGCCGCCTTTCTGACCGAGTAAAAAAGGGTAAGGACATTCACTGCAGCTCTGAAGGTAGAGGAAAGCAAGGTGGTGATCCACCCTCCCTGTGGCACATGCCCAAGGCCCACAGAGTTACTCCTCCTCAGGGTGCTAATGGCCCTGACCTGGCCAGTCATCTACTAACATCTGGGGATCGGAGGAGTTCTGACCCCACCAGCCGTCCCTGACACCAGGGTCCGGCAGGTGCTGTATACTGTCAGTGCATATCCAATCTGTGACACCGCTACTAGGTATGGATGAGGCCACACAGACTGGGGAGGGATATTACCTGTCATGGCGTAGTGCCCGCATGTCCACATAGACAGTTGTGGGGTCTGGGCCAGCCGTGCCCTGGAAGGGGAGCAGAAGAACTTCCTCAGGGCCCTCACACCCATCCTGGTTTCACAGCACAGATGTGGGCAGCTCCTCCCGCAGTGCTGCTCCCTGAAGTCATCTGCCCAAGGCTCAGAGGCCCTGGGGTTTGGGGTCCCCAGGCAGGGCTGATACTGTCCCTCCAAATACCCGCTGAGCTTGGTATCAAGTGGAGTGTTTGATAAAACTGAATGAAACCAATCAAACCGTTTTCATTTTAGTTCTAATGACTCCCTATTTTTACTGATCTCACTGGGATGAAAATTCCATTATGGTCTGGGGACATGTCTACCAAGCAGGGCGTGCCTGGCACTAATTCTGGTGGGGACTGAGCCCAGCAAAGACTCTCAGAGGAGACAGAAGGCTGATTCTCATCCTGACTTCTAAATCTTCCATTTGATATTAGTCATGATTAAAGGACAGTATTGCCATTTTACTGAATTAAGAACATCATATTACACGAGCACCCCAATCAACAGCACTCCCTAAAGATCCCAGAAACATCACCTATGTGCACCCTGGAATTAAAACAAAACCTTCTGAGTAAGCCCTTCCTCCCAAAGTAATGTCATAAACTGCTATCTCTGAAAATAGTTTTAATTTAAAATATTGTCACAAAGGGGTTCTTTTGGTTGTTGTTTTTTGAGACACAGTTTCACTATGCAGTTCAGGCTGTCCTCAAGCTCACAGTTTGAGTTCTGCCTCTGCCCCCCAAGTGCTGGGATTACAGGCATGCGCCACAACGCCCAGCTTTGCAAAGGGGTTTTGTAATATGTCAAATGATGTCCACTGTGAACAAAGTAAGATGATAAAAGAAACATGTATTTGCCTGGGATTCATGAGAAGGTCACGGGAACTCATGCACAGGGGCAGGGGGTGCACACAGATAAGCACCAGCAAGGTTGAGGGTGAAGTCAAGGTCGTACCTGCTCAGCCAGCTTTCCCAGCCTGTTGGGCTGACAGGGGCCAAGGAGGCCAGCAGAGGGAGACAGGGAGGAGACAGCCACAGGAAACACAAACAGAAGGCCACAGGACCCATGAGAAACGAACGGAGAGAGAGCAAAAGACATCACTGTATAGGAGCAAACACCGATATCCCGTGAAGAGCTGTGCAATCACACGTGCCAACAAACAGAACAGATATGCTCCTTATCTAGCAAGGAGGGCGTCGGCTTCAAATGCAGGGCAGGATCTCAACTCACAGGCACCACCCTGTGCCAAGCACAGGACAGACAGCACAGACCCACCCAACCTCCTGAGGCTCGGAGCAGTCAAGAGTCTTTCCGGGGTGGAGGACATGAGCAGGAGAGGAAGAGGCTGCTGCGGCAAACATGGCCTCTGCTCGCAGACTTGCCTCACCTGTGCTGCCAAGTAAGGGTGGGCATGCACTGGCAGACGCTGTGGGAACCCAGCCAGGGCCACCGCTCTGCCCTGGGACAAGAGGTACCTCTCCCTCCGCTGTTCTCCAAAGTGTGCCAAGTGAAGCATCTGACATGTAGATATCTGATAGGCTGTTTGGTTTTAGGAAGTTTTCAGAAAGAAGTGAAACAGACACAAGGATACAGAATCTAGAAAACTGAGGTTGAAGGCCTGGAGTGAGCATGCTGTCCCTGAGACTTCCTATTTCCCTTGTGTCTTACGACAGGTTCAAAACTGGGTTTGAGGGCCGGGGATTTAGCTCAGTGGTTTCACCACCTGCTGCGCAAGCGCAAGGACATGAGTTCGATCCCCGGTACCAAAAAAAAAAATAACAACAACAACAAAACTGGGTTTGAGTAAATAAAAATGATTACATTTACTAGTGAACCAATTTAAAATTGTTAGATGTCTTAAAATACTAAGTTCAGTCTTGTTTTTAAAAAATTAACTACATATTATGACCAACTTAAAGATTCTCTTTTTTCTTTTTGGTACTGGGGATCGAACTCAGGACCTTGCACTTCAAGGCAGGCAGCAGAACCACTGAGCTAAATAATCCCCGGCAAGATTCTTAAGAGTAGAACAAACGCTGTTCACTTTTTTTCTTTTTTTGCAAATAAGCCTTTCTTCTTCAACAGGACATAGCTCTCAAAGCTAAACAACTATGTGGAAACAAAACATCAAATGCTCAGAGATGCAGAGATGGACCAGGCAGGTACACTGCTGCCCAGATCCATGTGGGGAACCGCTGGTCCCTGGCTGTGCGAGCAGGAGGCACTGGCAGCCCAGATGCATCTCCTTACCTGCAGGCAGATGGCCACGTTGACCCTGCACCCAAAGGTGGTGCTCACGGCACGAGCAGGGAGGCCCAGGTCTCTGAACAGCTTGGAGAAGGACTGCGTCAGCGTGATCCGGGGCCGCTCCTCGGCCACCACCATGCATGTGCGCACGCAGGACAGGTTTATACCCTTCATCTGCAGGGGGGTAGGAGTTGGCCCACAGCACACAGGCTGAGGCCCTGAGCATGGATTATCTCGGGAAGCTTCTGGATGGGACCCACATGGGGCTTGGCCCGAAGTCTGAGTGCAGAGGCGAAACTAAGCACAAGCCTGTGTCCTCCCACCTGCCTCAGGCTGGGGAACCCTAAACATGGGGGCAGGAACTGCACCCTCCGGCCCATGTCCTACCATCCCGTGTGCCACACACCCTCCTTTCCTGCTGGGTGTGCGGCTAGAGGGAGGGACCTTGGCAGAGGCAGATGAGCCTGGGACTGCAGGGAGCTGCCTTGGGAGGAGAGCCCAGACACAGCAGCTCGGAGTCACTGTGGCCCAGAGCCCTACCTGGCACTCACCCTGAGGGCACCTGTCTGCGAGCCCAGGCCTTTGGTGCACATCTCCATCACTGAGTAAGAGCAGAAGGTGACACGGGCCTTGTACTGGCTGACGGCCGACAGCCACAGGGACACGTTGCTCTCCAGCTCCAGTGGGGGAACCAGCACTGACTGGTGTCCCGAGTAGACACTGTGGGGCAGAGGGTAGCTGGGAAGGAGCTGAGCGCGGGGCACTGCTCTTTCCTTCCTCAAGGACACCTTTTCTGGCCAGGATAGGGCACAACTCTGCTCGAACACCAGTGAGATTCTGGCAGAATACACATGGTGGGTGGAGTCCTGATGCCCCTCCGTGTACTACAGAAGTCCAGGGACACCCACAAGGCTTCCTACTGCTGGAGGTGTCACCATCTTCCAGCATGTGAAGGAATCAAGGAGATTCTTACTAATGGTAAGCGCAGATACTGTTTGTATTTAATAAAAAGTGCTCTTACTGTTTACTCAACTCCAGACCCACACTCCAACTTACCTTATCCCCAAGCAAACCCGCTCTCACATCTCTTCAACTTCTGGGGTGCTCAAAAAAGACACCTTAGAAGGTGAATGCTAAAGAACCACATGAGCAGCTGCAAACCACTCACCTGCACAGACACCACAGGGCAAAGCCAAGGCCACAGTAGGGGTCCAGGCAGATGGCAATCTGCCTTGAAGGGTACAGCTCACACTGCAGCTTTATGGAGCGGCACAAGGCACTTGTGGCTGCATGTGACATCTAAGGGAGAAAGGGGATGAATGACAATGCCCTTGTGCTCAGCAGCCAGGCGGGGATGTGGTTCCACACTGCCAAGTGTCACACTACTTCCTCCAAAGATAGCTGGCTCACATCCGAAAACAACCTAAATAAGACCCAAGAAATGGCACATGGGAATCCCTGAAACAAGATTCTGGGATAGCAAGAAATTTGAATTGAGCAGAAAATTTAGACCAGTGGTAGCAAGCCTACAGCGCGTGTGCTGCAGTTTGTTAATCACCAAAGGCTCTAAAATGTTCACCATCACTGGTTTAGATATTACCATAAAACATCAAAATATACATGGTTCTCAGGCTCATCTAATTTGGGGGTTCATTAAGAAATAATACTGTTGTTCTGTGCTCTAGATAGGAAGGACCCAC
Source organism: Heterocephalus glaber (assembly GCF_053883595.1). NCBI lineage: Eukaryota > Metazoa > Chordata > Mammalia > Rodentia > Bathyergidae > Heterocephalus > Heterocephalus glaber. The sequence goes on from NW_028258138.1 coordinate 152,262, forward strand.
CTATGCCTGCACCCCACGTCCCTCCTGGCCACTCCTCCATGCTCCAGGGCTGAGGTCATCGGGCGCTTGAGGACCCACCTTCACTCCTGCTAATATCCCAGTGGTCGACACACTGAAGTCCAGGTATGCGAGCATGTCCGGAGAGGACGGTCTGAAAATGCTGGCCACTTTCTTCTTTGGTATGTCATCTGACAAACAGGAGACGCCAGTGACATTAGTCAGTGACACTGGACACCGCACAGGGTGCGGCTGGGGAGCCAGATGGTGAGCTCAGATCGGCCAGGCTGGGAGAAGGCAGGCTGCTGGTCATCTTCACAGACCTGTCGTCTGGCCTAGCCCAGCAGGACTGCTCTGAGCATGTGCTGACAAGGATGCTGGGGGAGAGGGGCACAGAGGATCAGCTGGGCCATGACAATTGCAGGAAGTTACTTTGTTTCCAATTAAGAAAGGTCAGAGGAAGAAGACCTGCCAGAGTCATGTGAGTCCAGAACTCCCACAGCAGGAGCAGTACAGGGGGATCTAGGCTCTGCTGCTTCATCAAGTTCTCCCAACCCTGTGAGCACTCACAGCTGCTGTCAGCAAGGGCCACGGCAAGGGGCGAAGCAAATCCTTGAGGCTGCAAGGTCCTGGCTAGACAGTCTGTGCTGAGCCTGCCCCTCCACCGACCCCAGCACCAGCTCCCTGGGCCAACCCAGGACCAGGTGGGCAGCACAGACCACACAGGCTCTGACTTCTACTAACACCTGGACCACAGAGTATGAGGGGACAGATGGAGTCCTGTCTGCCTGGTGGCCATGCTCTGCCAGTTGTGGGCAGCACTGGTGGGTGCTGCTGGGTGGGTGCCTCTCCCTGGATGGGCAGTGATGTGCCCTAAGCTAAGATACCAATCAGGCCGACCCAACTGCCTGGGCAGAGGGGCTTCAGCCCCTTCCCAGTTGGCCCACATACTTCTCAGGGGCATGCGGCACTTAGCAGTGATGGGGACAGGGGTGCTGGGGGTGCAAGGGGAACTGGGATCCACAGAAAGCTGCAGGTAACTTCCAGCCCACTATGTGGGCAGGGCAGAGGGAGAGGGGCAAGGTGTCCCCACCCTTCAGGGTGCTGAGAGGAGAGGAGCTCACCCCCGAGCCAAGGACACTGCCATGCAAGAAACAGCAGCGCCTGCTATCTCATGCATTCTGCGTTTACCCTAGCAGGCAGATCCAAGGGTCCATTTAGCAGCCTTCTCATTCACTGAAGCTGAAACACACGTCCTAACATTTAAACTCTACGAAGAAGAAAGAAAAGGGGTCTGTCCCACAGGGCAGCTCTGAGGAACATACCTGTGTCAAGAATGGTCGGCCAGGTCCTGACATCCACAGCTGTGGCTGCCTCTTTGGATCTGAGCAACCGTGTGATGGCCTGTGTGGTAAGGACGCATGCAGACTTGCTGACCTGCACCACAAGGAGGGAGAGCTGGATTGGCCTTGCCCCTTCCCTGCACCACCCTACAGTGGTGGGGGAGCAAGAGAGCCCACGGCCTCCCACAAAGGCCCAGGGCCTCGGTCACAGCAGGGAGAATACCTACCTCCACGATCATCTTAACAGTGGGCAGCGTGGTACCAAGGTTCTGAGGATGCGGGGGCCGCACAGTGACAGGCACACAGCCACAGTACAGGCAGCCATAGAAGGCAGCGATGAGGTCCACGCCTGGGGAGATGCGGCAGAAGGTCATGGCAAGGCTCAGTGTGTGGGTGTCCACAGCCAGGCCCGCTGAGGCCCAGAGATAACAGCAAAAGTCAAGCACAATTTTTTCGTGAAACAGCTACACTGGTCAGCTCCACACCCTGGAGGGCCTGGTAGGGGGAGTCATGGGGTGGGGTGCTGAGGATGTACAGGGGCCCTGTGTGCTGTCCTGCACAGCAGGAGGGAGGCCCTTGGCTGAAGCTAAGTGGATCTGCATGCACGCAGATGCCCGGAGAAGCTTGGCTCTGCAAGGGGCTGGGTGGATCTGCACAGACTTAGAGAACCTGGTGAGGCAAGCTGTCTGCAACAGAGCTGCTCATGGCCACCATAGCAGGAGGCACTGCTGTGACATCCCAACAGGCTGGGAGAAGCCTACGGACAGAGGGCTGATACTGGCCCCACAATCCCACTCCCTCCCTCATACAAGGCCAGAGATGACCGCCCATACTCTTCTGGCTTTTCTATAGTTCAAGATTCGCCATAATTAAAACTTGGGAGAGAGTCATTTCATGCTGAAACCCTGTTTTCTAGGTCAGTCTGATGGGGACACATTTCCCTTGCCCCTTCCTATGGCTCCCAATAGCAACAAAGCCCCTTCAGCTGGAGGGGAATCAGATGGCCCCACAGCACCCTCACCACCAGTTCCATGGCTGTTTTGAGTATTCACATGGAAAGGGGGCCAGGACAGAGATGTCTGCACCTGCTGCTCCACCCCTGGGGGTCTCACTAGGTTAATGCTCCCGTGTCCAGGCAGCTCCCTCTGGCAGGGCAGCTCAGCAGTGTGCAATACAAAGAACATGGTGCACTCTGTCTGGCAGCTCAAGCATGGAGTGCTGTGCCAGGAACCCCTCCCTGGGGCCCAAGAATCTCAGGCCGTGCACTTGTCCTCTTCCCCGGGGACCCTGGCAAACATAGCAAGAACTCAGTTCCCATGCTCTGCTTCTACAGCTAGCTCTAGACTCTAGGTCACTCACCCCTCTGAGGATTAGACAAACGTCTTGGACCCCCTCGCCCTGCACAAAGAAGTGCACATCACACCTGCTGTACACGTCTGCACCCAATGACCTCATTTTTTGATTCAAGTTTTGGGACTAGGGGATGCAGCTCAGTGGCAGTGTTTGCCTAGCATATCAGAGCCTTAGCACGTGTCAGTCCCTCAGACTGAAAAGAATTTTTTTTTTGTATGAATACCGTCAAACATACCCAAGAACATCAGGCCCTCCTGGATTCACCATTCTGATTCTCAGTTATCAAGATCATACAGATAGTCCTTCACGGGGAGTCAATTCACACTTTTTCAACTTTACAATGGTGCAAAAGCAAGATATATTCGGTAGAAACTGTACTTTCAATTTTGATCTTTTCCCAGGCTAGTGATATTCAGTATGATCCTCCCTCTTGATGTAGGGTGGTGGCAGTGGAGGCAGCTCAGGAGGAAATGCAGCTATGCTGCATCATGCTGTGCTGCCACAAGAGGGTATGCGGCAGGTCAGATCTATGTCATGCATTTTCTACTTCTGATATGTTAGGGCTGTGTCTAGATGCCCCCCAAAGCCTCAGTCGGTTATAGGTCGGTCATTTTCAGAGGCGGTTGGATCTAGAGTGTGTGATGCTGGGACTGACTCATGGTGCACTGCTAGGCTCCAGGGCACTAGGGTTAAGGGTGTGAGTGCTGCCCACTGTAAGCAGCCTGGATAAGATAGAAGGGATAGAAAGAGCTGTGGTTGCCCCTTGTTGCTTTGCTACCTTCTGTCCAGCATGAACTGTTTCTCCTCTGCTATTCCACCCTGCCTTGGAGCCAGCTGACTATGGACTAAAACCTCTATAAACTGTGAGCTAAATAAACCTTTCCTCCCTTAACTTTGGGTGTCAGGTACTTTGTCTCAGCAATGAGTAAAGTACCTAAGACAGAAATTTTCAACTTCTTCTGGGTTTACTGCGCACGCCCCCATCATAGTCAGGGAGCTCTTTCTTCTGCTGCTCCTCCTGTGTTGAAGTATTTAAAGCCACGCCCTCATATCCTGTTTCTGTAGCCCAGCCCCTCCCTGACAGCAATGTTCCAGGCACTGCAGCCCCAACCCTGGGTGGGAAACACTACAATCCTCCCAGGCTCAGGCTTGGCTGGCTCTGCTCTGCTGCTGTGGATGCAGGACCGGGGAGCTCCAACTTGGCCACACTAGCAGTTCTTGGAGACTCTGCTCTCTCTCTCTCAAGGTTGCCCTACAGTGAGGGGCTGAACAAAGCCCCTGATGCATCCTTGGCATCTGGGCTGCATGTGCAGAGGATGATCTGTAGTCACCCCTGGGGAAAGAAACCCCACAGCTGGGAAAGAGCAGGAGGACTATAAGGCCGATGGGGACTCTGGAGTGTCCAAATAAGGATGTGGCTGGTGTCAAGAAAAATACCAAGCTGCCACCAGCCTGAGAGAGCTCTGAGACTGAACAGGGGACATCTGTGCCTCATGATAGCCCTGAGGGAAGGAGTCCACCATGCAGGCAGGACGTGCCAAGTGAGCTGCAGGCTCCAACAGATAAAATGAGAAAAGGCTGGTCCCTGCTGAACCCCAAGTGGCCCAAAACACGAGGCAAGGATGTCAGCAGTGACCGAAAACACACACAAAGGAAGCCAGGACAGAGAGGAGCAGAGATTCAGGCAGATCCAGAAGTGAGCCCAGAGCTCCAGAGACAGAGGCAAGGCAGTGCTGGAGCAGAGCACCAGCCAGTGGAAGTGAGTGTGGACAGTTCAGGGGTGAGGAGATGAGAAAAGACCACACCCACGAACCTCCCAGCAGCAGGCTGACTCCTGAAGGGAAAGACAACTGATGCCCTTCCAACAACACAACACATGCACACAGCAGACAAGTGAGAGTGCATCATCACCGAAACAAGCACCGACACACAACCACCAGCCACAGTGTGATAGGGCACTAACACAGAGAAATGCACCAGTATGCATCACAGGGGCCACATCAGGGAGAGGAGAGCTACTGGACAGGAGCTGAGCAGCCAGCAGCACACGGAACTAAGGCCACAGGGCACTATCTGCTCTGCGTCAAGGCCTGGCTCCCAACAGCACGAGACTCCAGTGCAGCGCCCAGCAGCACAAGGCCTATCTCCAAGATGACCCTGGCCACCACTAAAATACCTGTGGAGGAAGCCCACACAGCCCAGAGAGGTGCTGCCCCAGTTCAGGGCCTGACCTCCACTCCCTGGGAGTGTGCTAAGAAGGCTTACCATTGTAAATGTGCAGCCCCGGCGGCAGGTCTCTCTGGGGCCTAGAGCCCTTCCCGGGAAATGGAATTCCTAGGAGGGATGGTGTGCTGGCCCTTTCCGTGGGGGCCAGCACCCTGATAGACAATCCTGATACAAAGCCCTGGCCTTTCTCCTTCATCCTTCCCTTCAAACACCTGGACAGCTGGAACAGAGCTCAGCTCTTTCTCCCACTGTCAGTAGTTCTGAATAAAATCCGCTTTCGGCACTTCAGCTGATGTCTGGCTGTGTTCATCTTTGAGTGCGAGGGTAGGGATGCCCAGCAGGTAGGAGGAGTGAGGGCTGCAGGGTGTTGAGGGGGAAGGAGGAGGGCGGGAGGGAGCATCTAGTGGGCGCCATGTCCCCTGTGCTGCAGGGTCTGCTCAGAGCTGGGAGGGGAGACGCTGCACAGAAGCTGCCCTCCCACTACTGAGCACAACGAGAACCTGTGAGACACAGCAGGCCCTCTCCAGGGAGGAGACAGCTCTGGAGGGGATGACAAACAAGCAGAGCTGAGGCAGGAGATGTGAAGCAGCAGGAGGAACAGTCATGAAAAAGAACGCAGAGCAGAGAGCATCACTGCTCACACAAGAAGAGCATGCCCAAGAAGCCCACAAAACACAGAGCCCTAACGGGCCATTTCAAAATGTGTTAAAATGCACAAGGAAAATGATCCACAACACAACAGGATACAGGAATGAGAGTCAGGGAAAGTCAGAGATGAGGAAAGAATAGATAATTTTTTAAAAATCAATTCAAAATGAAGATGAAGCTTGAAGAGCACCAGACAACAGATAAAAGATTTAAGAGTAAAAAGATGAAGCAAAGGAGACTTTAATACTCAAAATGAAGTTTAGTGAGAAAGAAATGTGGAAGAGCAAATGACAACTACTGAAGACAGATAACAAAGATCTCCCTCGGGGACAGGAGGAATGCACAGTGGGAACTATGGGTCAAAGCAGCTTTCTGGAAGTGGGCAAGCCTTGAAGAGCCTCAGAAAACAGCATGGCCAGAGTACACAGGGACAGCTGAGGGGCACATGGGGCACAGCTGCCTGTGGAACTGAACCCCGGTGAGGGTGGAGGGTGATGAAGCTGCCTCACAAGAGTCAGCCACACACAGAACGTGGTGCATGAGCACATGGTGACATTTTCAACTTATTCTCGAGAATCACACAAGCGCTCGTAGGGCCGGGGATTTAGCTCAGTGGAGCTGTCACCTGGCTCACAAGCACAAGATCGAGTTTGATCCCTGGTACCAAAAAAAAAAAAGAAAGGAAAAACCATACAGGTGCTCATAGTATTGCCACTGTTCTTGTGAGAAGGCTGCGTGTGACATGGGGTAAGGCAAATGAGTGACCACGGGGCATTCCAATTCTGGCATCTCTGTGTTGAAGAGTCGGGAGTTGTCAGGTGGAAAAGAGGAGCTAATGCAGAAGCTAAGCAAAATCCTGCAACTCTGAATGTGCACTGGAGGCATGAGCATGGGTTCAGGACCCACCCCATCTCTAGAAGACATAATCAGGGGTTGGGCTTCCCAACTGCCCAGAGTCTGTGCTGAAGAATCAGAGTGAGGGTCCCTGGATAGACAGTGGCTTCCAGCTCTGGGGTTAGAAGGCCCAAGATGAACCTGAGCATCCGCCCTCATGACAGCAAAGAAGCTTCCAGGGACACAGGTCCTGTCCAGAGGATGCACAGGCAGCCACCAGAGGCGTCTAAGGTGGCCAAGTTAGGGGAGGGGCTGCTCTCTGCTCGGGAAGGTTGGGAGGGGATGTCTTGGGTGTGTGCTTACCTGGGGGATAGACCAAAGCTACGTGGTCCCCAGCATCCAGTCTGCCCTTCTCCATCAGGGCGGCAGCCACCCGCTCAGCCCTTTTGTGTAGCTGGACACAGGTGGCAGTGCTGGTGACCGTGCCCTAGAAGGCAATCAAGTCCGTCAGTGTGCAGGTAGGTGCAGACAGACACCTGCCCTGCAGCTCTGCCCATGAGACAGGCTCAGTCCCAGATGAGTGCTGGTGTCTCTGACGACTGTTGGCAGTGCAGGGACAGCTCCCCCTGTGGCCCCAGGAGAGCCGGGGTAGGGGGGCATGCTCATTCAGAACAGAGCCAAGTGTGAGAGGGAAATTTTAGGCCTTTTTGATAAAATATTTAAAACATAAGCCGGGCGTGGTGACATACGCCTGTAATCCTAGCACTGGGGCAGCTGAGGCAGGAGGATTGCTGCAAGTTCAAAGCTCCAGAGTGAATTCAAGACTACCTTGGACTACACAGCAAGAACTTGTCTCAAAACACCAAAGAACAAAACCAACAAAACTTTCAAACATAACATGACAAAGAATAGCCATATTCCTCTAGCTTCTCTTCTTTGAAATAAACCGTCATCCTGCTTAGAGCCACCTGCAAGCCACTGTCCAATTCCATCCGCTCTCCTCAGAAACAGCCCTCATCCCGTACATAATGCAAGTAAATAAACAACAAACAATAAGTAAGCACCTCTAAGCTACACCATCTTGCAGCACAGTGTGGCCTGCCCAGCGTCATCCATCCTTGGCCTTGGCTAGGGGCATAGGAGCTATGATCACCTCAATACAGATGCCGCAGCACCCTTGAGGACAGGCAGGGGGTTACAGAGTCTGTCTTAAGGAAATGATACATGCAATTCAATCTAACAACCATAAACTCCAGGTAACATTACAACTCCTGCTGCTAGATGGGTGGACTCTACTGATGGCAGATGGTGGAGGAGGAGCCAGGGATGGACCTGCCCTCTGTGCCCAAGCTCAGAGGTGAATGCCCAGGCTGCAAAGGTGAGGGTGAGCATCCAAAAGGGACAAGACTGAAGCCCCTACCAGTCGTCACCTGGGCAAACACAGACTCCCCCCTGGGGCAAAGGGCAGCATGTCCTTAAGGGGGACTCTGAGTAAAGGTCTACAAGATGGGCTTGCTGGTTCCACAGAGCTCGGCCGTGTCCCCATACTGGGTCTGGTCACATATGTGCTCACTCACCCCTGGCCGCCATTTCCCTCGTAAAGACCTGATGGGCACCCAGAGTAAAACCTCCCTGCACTCATGCAGGACGCCCAGAGGTCCTGTAAGTCCTGCCTCTGACCCAGAGCCGCTGCTATCTGGACAGCCATCCTGTGTCCCACTGCACCCAGCTCAGAGCCCACTGCTGAACCAGCCCTGCCCCACAGCCCCTGGCCCTCTGTCTCACAGATCTGGGGCCTCACCGTAAGCACACTGTCACTTCGCTGATCGCTAATGGCTGCTTTCTGCATGGCTTAGGACTCAGCTGGGAAATGCATGTTCTCTGGGGTATACCAGGGAACAAGGGCAGCCCTCTCCCTTAGAGCTCAGTTTCTCCCAGGCAAGATGTCTTTTGAATGTGCTGAGAGCAGGGCCCTTCCTACTCGTTCAACACTGCGCACACAGTGGGCACCAAAAGTACTCTGAGTGAGTGAGCAGCCCCAGCCTTTCCTAGAGCAGAGAGGCCAGCATCTGTGCCATGCTCAAGCGCCCACGGCTGCCCAAGCTGGCCTGCAGGGAGCCACGCAGGGCTTCTGCATTGCCCAAGCCTGGGATGTGAGGGCAGCAGCTTCTCCTCACATCCTGGATGCTCCTTGTATAGCAGGAAACACTAACAGGCATCAGAATGCTTGACAAGGAATCTTCCCATCAGCAGGGTTGAGCAGTAAGCAGTGCTTGTCATTTTAAAGCTATAAACAAATGTAAAAAGGCTAAATCCCTAAGTTTCACAACAATATTTCTTTTTATTCACAAATTTTGAAATACTTAATATATTCTGTTTTTGATTTAAAAAAATGGAGCTGATGAGAATTTTCTTGCTCAATACAAAATCAATAGAAATAATACCATGTAAACTGTAAAAAACAACAGGGGCTCCACAAGGAAAGGAGCAGAGAACCCACAAGATGCGGCCCAAGCCTAACAGCATGCTCTTCTCTGACATGAGGGTGACGGGAACACGGAGAAGACCACCTGGGAGGCGGGACCCCTCACCTTGGCATTCAGCAGCAGGAACAGTGCATGCTCAGGGGTGGTGTGTGCCCGCCACTGCAACACATCTGCCAGGAACAGGAACTGCAGAAGAGGGGTCAGCCCATGGCGGCCTTCCTGGCCCTTGGCATGGCGCTTACACCACCCTGCAGGAGCCACCCGTTACCTTTCGAGCCTGTTCGCTGTCTTCCAGGTGGGCCAGCTCTCTCCCAGAAGCCTGCGCGATTCTCTTTCCAGCAACTAGGTTCCCAACGACCATCGAGGCTGGTCCAACCTCTAGAACAGGATTCCAAGGCAGAAGCTGACATGCTTGGACATGAATCCAGAATCACCATGTAACTTTGTTACTGTGAAATATACCTGATTAGGCCTTTACCTCTCCCCTCAAAAATACAAGTATTCAGAAAACCAGCTGAGACTTACGTTGAATGACAAAGATAATTTCTCTCTTAGATATAAACTGTGTCACGTTGAGAAACTTACTACTCAGCATCTTTCTCAGGACCTCAGGCAAATTCTTAATATATTTTATTGTTTTACTATATTTCATATATGTCAGAAAATTAATTATTCCTGATGAAATGTATTTTATGTAGTGATATTTTGAGTTCAATAATTTGCAAGAAAAGTTAACTTGCAATAAAAATATACATAACTTGGGCCAGGGATTTAGCTCAGTGGTAATATATTATATAATATATAATATAAAATATATATAAAACATTATATATAATATAAAAAATATATATAATATATATATATAAAAATATATATATATATAATTAAAATGACAAAATACATGTAATAGTTAAACCAGTCTTTGATTTTTAAATGTATAAAATCAGGGACAGGAAAGTGACCATTGAGAGACTTTCAAGGCCCCATCAACCCCATAGCTACAGCAGGTCACAGGGCTAGGTGGGAAGCTAGTTCCTGAGGACAGGGGATCTAGCCCAAGGCAGGCAGTGATCCCCAGAAAGCAGGTCTGCTCCTGGACATCAGGTCTCTCCCAGAGCCATCTCCTGGCTGTCCAAGGCTCAGGTGTCATCCTCAAATCTACCATTAAGATTGGTCCCTAAAAGCAGATGGAAACCACCTCACAGATGAAATGGCAAAGTGTCCTCACTTGGGGCTCTGTTCTAGGAAGACGGGGTGGTAACCAATATGGTACACACGCTTGCTCTGGTCCTTAATCCCAGCCCCAAAGAAGTGGATATTACCATTGTAGGGTCTAAAGGGGTTTCATCCTGATCCACAGTGCTGGCTACCACCACCTTTAAGAATGGAAGGAGTCCTGCTGTGAGGTACAACTCACCTGGTTGCTTCTGCCGAGGTTTGGGAAGGTTGGTAACACACGTGTGAGGGCACATTAGCACGTTACATGGATGCAGGGTCCCTTCCAGGAAGCGCTGTTTGGTTTCTGAAACATGAATCCCTCCAAGAGGAGCCTTGGGCAAGGTGTTGGCAGGAACCAGGGCCAGACAGTACACGCCCACCTGGTGGATGCTGTCGATGGCCTGGAAGGGAAGGTCCCTGATGGGCACATGCTGCCATCCACACAGGTAAGAAATGGAGAGTCCACCATGCTGGACCTGAAGTCTCAAGGCCAGCTGATAATGACCCCCGGACATTTTAAGTGAGAAAAGGGGGCGAAAAGCATGTGCCTTTTCTATCACGTGTCTAAAGGGGAGCTGCCCACTGTGTACACATAAACCCTAACCCTAAGTCTACACTGCTATGTGAAAGCGTAGAGTTCAGCAGCCATGGAGCAGCATCAAGTGTTTTCCTGTAGGAAAGAGGTGAGGAGCAGGGACAGAAGCCAGATGTATCTGAACGTCTTTGCTTCTGGATTTGAATTTGGAACCATGCTTATATTTTAAATACAATGAACTTAGAAATTTAAAAGGCAATCCCTAATGACTGAAAGTAAAATAAAACAAATGAACTCAACCCAACCCCATGCATGGGTGGCGCACTCAGGAGGCGTGGTCTAATGTGACTTCGCAGCCTTGACAGTCCATCCCAAGGCGGGCAGGCAAAGGGCAGAGATCTGCAAAACTGCATGAGCAGTTCTCACTGCTGTTCGGAGGTGGCAGCAAGACCACAACTCGGAGGCAGTAAGGGTACAGAGGGGCTTGAAGTCACTGAGTAATTCGACGGCAGTCATCCGCACCACAATTTTTCAGGGTGGGAGACAAGAGGCCAATAGCTTAGGAGAAACCTCTGTGGTCCTGAATCTGAGTTCAAACTCTCAGCATAAACTCACAACGTAGATAAACTTTTCTTCTCTATCCTCTAAAAAAAGCCTAGAAACAGTGACCATGACAATAACCTTAAGTGCACAGATGTGGCCTCCGACTCCTGACCCTAGGGGCGGGAAGGGAAAATTGCCCAGGACCCAAGCTTCCTGTTTCTACTGTGGCCTCACAGAGCCAAAGGAGTGTCAGAATGCTCCCACTGGGGCCAGGGTTGTAGCTCAGTGGTACAGCACCTGCCTGGCAAGCATGAAGCCCTGAGTTCGATTCCTGGTATCAAAAAAATGCTCCCATTGACTTTTATCATTATTTTTGTGTGTGGTACTAGGGATTGAATCTAGAGCCTTTGCACTAAGCTAAACCCACAGCCCTTTTTACAACACTTTCTGAGGTAGAGCCTCACTAAGTTGCCCAGGTGGGCCTCAAACTTGCAATCCTCCTGCCTTAGCCTACCAGTGTGCTAGGATTACAGGCGTGCACCACCATGCCCAGTTCTCCCACTGACTCCTGAAAGATGAAAACCACAGCTACCATACAGTGAAACTCAGCCAATGTGTTTAAGACCATTAGTTCAAGACAGAGCAAAACAGCTTAGGGGTCACTTCTAGAGGATTCATTACTCTGAAGCCCACTGTCATCTGATTTCCTGCCCAACCCATCCTCTGGGGGGAGGCAGTGGAGCTAGTAGCTCCACTTAATTAAGGAAAAACAGAATCGAAGTCTCACTCCTATGAAATCACAAATCACAGGCAGAAGACACTGGCACTCCAAGCAACAGAGGAACCACCAGACACCATGTGGCACCTTTCAGGGGAAATTTTGCCAAAAAACTAGCCCTGAATCCAATCCAATTTCCAGATCTGTCCACCAGTGAACATAAACAACAGGGGACAGGACACATTAAGTGACACTCAAAGGTACAATCTCAAGAGTGATGTATGACCTTATTTTACGTCTAACCAACTAATCATTAGATAATTAGGGAAATTTGAACAATGACTAGATATCTACTTCCATCAATAAAAAATGGTTAATTTTTAAGATGTGCTAACAGTACTTCTGAGGCACAGACAATGCTGCACGCCAACTACAGAAGCAGGGTGAGGGCAGGGCACTGAGGCACGGCCCCACGGTACCCTCGGCACTGCACACATCCAGGGCTACGCCGCGTCCTTCCCTTCTCAGGTGCTGTGGGGAGAGCACCTGCCCAGCACCCACCTGCAGCACTCGGCTCATCCACAGGAAGCTGTCCTCCTCTGAGGAGTCCGGCCGCTGCTCTGCCACGAGGACAATCCGGTCATCACGCAGCACGCTCACAGAGAACACAGCGATCCTGAGGGGGATGAGGAGAAGTGGCCGCACAGCAGAGGGCACGGGAGGAAGACACAATGCACAGACGCCTAAGTTCAGCCCGACAGTCTCCTCGAGTTTGGCTGAAATACGCTCCGACCCACAAACACTGACAGGACCTCAGCACTAATCCAAACAATCAGGCACAGGACTTTTAATGGAAAATTCCTTATTTCTAATGTTAACATACATGCACATTTCTAAGTTTCTACTGTATTTTTTTAAATTCATCAGATTAAGTCTCTCTGCCCCTAAGAGTTAATCTATCCATGCATATTACAATTACTGGGTTTTGACTTTTTTCTTCTCTCTTACTTAGGAAATTTCAACAAGTCCTCTTGTGTGTGTATGTGTTGCCTTTTTCTTCTTTGGACTCTGAGTTGCTATCTCTACTGTGTCCCACCAAAGCCCTCTTGCTAGTAGGTCTACCATTCTAATTCTGGATCATTATGGATTTTTTTCTCTTGTTCTTTCCTTTGGCCAGTGTACACACACACTCCACACACACTTTTTTTTTTTTAATCCAACAGATTTTATCCCTGCTGAGTTTTTCCGTCATAACTTTGCAGCATTTCTTAAATTTATTTCTCTTAGTACTTTGTCCAAAAGTATTCCAACATGTCAGATCTTTCTGTGACATGCCTGAAAATATTTTTATTACAACTCCACAATTAAGTGACAATTTAGATGCACATAAAATCTAGTTAAAAACTTAAACAATCGGGTGTGGTGTCACACACCTGTAATTTCAGCCCTTGGGAGGTTGAGGCAGGAGGAACACCTGGACTACATACAGAGCAAGATACTGTCTCAAACAAAAAACAAAACAAAACAAAATCGTAAAGGACATCACTGCACTGTCACCTTGCGTCAGCCCCACTGTGGAGAAGTCTAACGCGTTCTGCGGGGCTTTGTCACAGTCTGCTGTGAGCGCAGATGAGCTTGCCGTGCCGGGGCCACGTGTAGACCCAGCCCCAGTCCTCAGAGCCCCAGCCTCTGCTTCCTCTGAGAACCGCTGGGCCCCACACTCCCCCTTTTCCTGAGCCCGCTTCCCAGATGTTCTCTCCCATCTCCCCCAACAGTCCTTTTAACCTTTCTCTTTCTTTACTTGTGAAGTAGTTTCTCAATGTGATCTTCCAGCGTATCAACCCATTCTCTAGCTGTACCAACTGTACTCATCCTGTCTCTTGGGTTCTGTTTAAGTAGTCATTCTGTGAGGACTGCGTGATCTCACTCCATGTTGCCAACATTCTCAGCGGCTCTCTTCCACCGCACAGGTGCAGCTGGTCGTGGGTTCCCTCAAGGTCCTCAGCTCTTCCCCTTGGGCACAGGAGACTCACCGGTCTACAGACGCGATCTCCCCACACCCTGCTGACTGGCTGTCCAGGCCCAGGTGGTCACCTTACCATCAACCCACAGACCCCTGCACCGACAGACGCCTTCACCCAGATTCTGCTGTGAGAGGCAGGCCGCTGATGAGAGGTGCACGGGTCCCACGCTGCGGCCACCCTACATACACACAGCCTACCCTGTGGCCATCCTGAGTGGGAGTCCCACATTCCCCGTGGCCCGTCCTCGGGGTGTCTTTAAGACTGACACACAGGCAGGCCTGCAGCCTGCGTGGCAGAATTCCCTAGGGATTTCTTTAGGGCTACGGAAAGGCAGGGCGGGGCCTGGCCACGTTTAATAGCCAAAGGCACTCCCTTGAGGAGTGTGAAAGGCTGTGCCGGCCCATTAGGAGAAGGGCTTCGCCAGGGCAGAGGGCTGGGGCAGTGGAAGGACCTAGGAGAAACGCCCTCCCTGATCCCTGCACACCGCGGCACAGCCCCACAGGTCCAGTCACCCACTCGGTGGGAATGGGAATCTCTAATGTCCCTGCTTAACATGTCCAGAAAAGCTGCATGGATTTTACCTCAGGAGCAAGGCAGAGTACTGCGTGTGTCTCATTTTACTAGAAATGAGAATTTGCCTTCAGTGATTTCACGGAGAAAACCACTGTTCTGTGTTCATCTGCATTTTTTGGGCCACGAGGAAGAGGAACCCATTTCTGCTGACTCATCTTTCCCCAGCAGCTACCTGTCCCTTGTCCCTTTGCCCAGTCCACTAGACTCTTGAGGAATTAAACTCTTTGGACAGTGAGGACATTAACTCTGGTACTACCACTGCAAATATTTTCATGTTTCTTTGTAAGGTTTTTCAGATGTATAAGGGCTTTTAGGTTTTACAAATTTAGACTGACTGGGCTTTCCCTTCAGCACAGAGTTGCCCTCTAACTAGCGTGGAACCTGAGGGCTCCACAGAGCATCACCTGCCTCTGTAGACAAACTTCATGGGCTCCACGGCCAGGGCGGTGGCCACTACATCATCTGCATTGTGTCTTCGGACTCCCACAACCATCAGTCCATCCAGCTTGCCCACAACGAAGATCAGGTTATCCTGTGGGAATGGTGGGCATGGTCAAGCCCAGCCAGGGGCAGCCAGAAACACACAGAACTGCACACCTCACAGGATCAAAAGAGCTGCAGGCACCTTCCAGTAACAAGGGGGCAGGAGTTCGGGGTGGCTGCTAGGAGGTGTGGCGGGAGTTAGTTTGTGGGTAAAGCTTGCAGGGGACTTTGAAAACTCCTGGGCAAAGGTAAAGCTCCCAGTCACAGTGCTGTGCTGTGGGCAGCGCTGCCACAGGTGCCAGCCCATGCATGGTGGGTGCTGAGCAGCACCCGGGCCACTAGATACCCATAGCTGCCGCGACATTCTCCTGAGCAGAGGCCACCGTGTGTCCCCAGAAGGAAGAGGGCAAAGTCACCCAGTTAAGAACCCCTGGGCCAAGATGTCACAAAAAAGTGCTTCTTTTAAAACATTTGAGACGTAAAATGGTAAAGAGCGACACCACAATGGCCATGCACGTGTTACCCTGTACAGAAAGCAAAACAACCTCATCAGCCCCAGGCGGGCTCCATGTGGAACTGGGACCCAGACTCAGAACTGTGCACAGCCTGCACATAAACAAGGCAGTGGGCAGGGTGGGCAGCACGGAAAGCAGGGCGAAGGGGACACACCCATCTGTAGCAAGATGTCCTTTATCCCTGCCTGACATCCCCAGTGAGAGGACATACTCACAGGACCGATGAAGCCCAACAGGCCTGTCCTGGTGAAAGGCCTCTCAGAGACAGGGACTCCTCCTGCCGTGACCGGAACAGTCTGCGGAGCGGAAGGGGGACATCAGCCTGTGGACAGTGACCAACTCCCGGAAAGACAGCACTCTACACAGGACCTGGTTGCCACCCTGCTCCGTGGGAGGGAGATGCTGCCAAGATCAGGGTCTCCAGGGGCCCATGGCCTCTGTGGCCTGTTTCCTTGGCGTGACTGCTCTGTGATGGGCAGGGCTGCCTGTGGCAGGACTCGAGTGCGCCTCACCTCTGTGTGCACCTGGCCTCTGCTCTGCCCACAGCACCCTGCACCCTTGGACCCCCTCAATACTCACGGGTCTTGATTTGAACAGGAAGATCAGGAAAATGTATTTACAAACCTCAAACACATTCTTTGTGATTCCAAGCAGCCCATAGTATGCTGTCCCAGTTGCACTGGAATTCACACAGATTTCTCCAACTTCATCAGCTTTACAGAGATAAGGACTACCTTCTACCTTCACAACACACACACTAGCTGAAAAGAAGAAAATTCAAAGTCACAAATGAAAAATGTATTTAAACAGATTATTCACAAAACCTTACTTTGTGGTATATTTGATGTTATAGAAACAAGACATTACAGTTGCAACATGTTCTTCAAAGGAGACTTACGATGTGGATAGTATGCACTTCACCTGGTGGTTAAGTCTTTACCTAGCATGCTCCTGCCCTTGGGTTTGATCTTCAGCACCGCAAAACAACAAAAAGCATTATGAGTGATTAAAAAGCACAACACAGTTGGGTGTGGTAGCAAATACCTGTAATCCAGCTACCTGGCTGAGGCAGGAGGATAGCAAACTTGAGGCTAGCTAGTGCAATATGGCAAGTATTATTTCATTTAAAAATAACAAAACACGAAAGGGGTATAGATCAGTGGTAGACCACTTGCCTAGCATGTGCAAGGCCCTAGGTTTAAAAATATATATATGGCACATCCTTTGGGTGGTAAGTCTCAGCCAACAGGCTTCTCTCAGATGAAAGAGAAGGCTAGAAGTACTCAGCTAAAGGGCAGCGAGGTGTTGATCTGTTTCACCATCCAGCAGAACCAGCTTCATACAACACTCTCAGGCACGCATAGAGACAGAATTAAAATCATAAAAAGACACACACACCCAACACTTCATATTGCCACAAAAAACTGTGGCACTAACAGTGGAAGACTGTATAGCTGCAGACATGGAACCACTGGGATGGAAGACCTAAGTCAGTGCTGTCCACCAGGGCACTGCAAGGACTGAGAAAACTTGCACAAACACAAGTGCATGCACACACACACACAAACACACCCCTGGGATCGATGCACACACAGAGGCGCTTGGGGGCTCTGTGCATGCACATACACCTGAGGTCACTGCATACACACATGTGCTTGGGGCACTGTGCACACACATGCCAGGGTGGCTCTGTGCACACACATGTGCCTGTAAGGTACCGTGTACACACACACCCCAAGAGTCACTGCATACACACACATGCCTGGGAGTCTCTGTGCATACACACACACACACAAACCTGGAGGGCACTGCACATGTACACGTCCCTAGGGGATACTGTGCACATATGCACCTGGGATCACTGTGCATACAAACACATGTCTGGAGGCACCGTGCACACATAAACATGCCTGAGAGGCTCTGCCACACACAACACACACATCCCTGGTGGGACACTGCACACACATACACATCTGGGGAAAATGTGCACATGCACATCTCGTGCTCATACATCAAGTTGACTGCACACACACAGACACACACACACACACACACACACACGTCACTGCATACACATGCCTAGAGGGTAACTACGTTATGGTTTAGATGTAAAACGTCCTCCACAAGACTCATGTGTTCAGAGGTGGGGCTTTTGGAAAGTTAACTAGATCACAGAGATGCTATACCCATCAGTAGATTAATCACTGACAAATCCAGAGCTGAATGTGCTGTTAGGAGGTGGGGCCTGGTTGGAAGAGGCAGGTCACTGGGGATTGTAACTAGATGGTTACATCTCCCTGCCTGGCTCCTCCTATCTATCTGCTTCCTACTTCATGGATTGATTACCTTTTCCCTTGCTGTGTCCTTCTATCATGCTTGTTCTGCCTTAGAGCCAGCCAATCATGGAGGAAACCATGAGCCAGAATAAACCTCTCCTTTAAGTTGTGGGTGCTCAGTATTTTATGCCCGGAACAAGAAAGACAAAAGCTGGTACCAGAGAAGCGAGGTTGCTCCTGTGTCAGTACCTGACCATGAGTTCGGAAGCCTTTGGGACTGGTTCATAGGAGGGCTTTAGGAAGGTTTGCAGATGCTAGCTAGAGAAGCCCTAGAATGCTGTAAGCTGATTTAACAGGAGATTCTCATCAGAGCTCAGAATACCAGAATGCTGACAGAAATATAAGCAGTAAAGGCCAGGCTCAGGAATTCTCAGCTGGGAACAGACTCAGTTGGCAGCTGGTTTAGAGGTCATGTGTGTCATGCTCTGGCAGAAAGTGTGTGTACATTTTGCCCATGTCCTGACACTTGTAAGAAACTGAGATTAAGGGTGGCAGACGAATCAATCTGGTGGAGGAAATTTCAAGGCAACCCAAGATTAAGGCTTTGACATGGGTCCTATAGGCTCTTTTTAGCAAGATTTACAGTGAGAAATCAGGACCAAAAAGCAGAGCTGAATTATTTGAAAAAATTTGCTGGTGGCCAGAAGGGAAGCACTTGTAAAGCTGGGGTCAATTTGAGCTCGGCTGCTAAGAAGGTTAGCATTTAAAAGAAACCAAGTACTTTGTGTGAGGACAATAGGAAAGAGAGCTTGAGGACATCTCAGGAATCAGCAATACCCTACCCTTTGCAAGCTCAAGGGTCCAAAACTATAAAGCTTTCATTTAAGAAAAGAGTACCGGCTGAGAAGAGTTGCCTAGGGAATTGGTTCTTCAGGCTTCATTTCACCATGCTCAGCCATCTAGGTACTCACAGGTCTCTGGAGTCATAATCCAAAGGGGCCTGCTTATTGTTTCAGTTGGCAGCAGACCTTGACATCAACTATGTGGTGCTGATTTTACAGGCATGCAGAATTCAAGAGTTATGGGGTCATAGAGGCTTCTACGCAGATTGTAGCAGAAGGCCTGGGAAGTCAGGCAGTACGCCCTTGGAGAAGAAGACAGTGTGCAAAGCTGTGAGATTGAAACCAAAAGTGCAGTAGAGACCCCAGGAACATGGAAGGTCTGCTGAGGAAAGCTGCAGTGAGTGAAGTCTGCCCAAGAGAGATGTCATGTGGGCTGCAACCAGCAATGCCAAGCCCCAAAGACCTCACATCTTGCCACAATTTGCCCCAGGTGCCAGACAAAGAGCTACAGGATTGAATGTTTGCTCTGCTGGGTTTTAGTCTTGCTTTGGTCACATTCTTTTCTATCCCCCAATTTCTCCTTTGTGGGATGGGAATATTTACCCTGTGCCATTGTACATTAGAAGTATTTAACTAATTTTTACAGGGGCTCACAGCTAGGAGTTTGCCTTGAATCTCAGAGGAGACTTTGGACTTGGACTTTTCAGCAATTCTGGAAAGCAAAGTTAAAACTTTGGTGATTCTTAGAGATGAACTTAATGCATTTTGGATAAAGAGATAGACATAGGTCTTTTGTGGGCCACAGTACAGAATGTTATGATTTAGATATAAAATGTCTCCCAAAAGTCTCATGTGTTCAGAGGTAGGGCTTCAGAATATCATTGGATCATGGAGGCAGTATACTCATCAGCAGATTAATCCACTGATGAAGCCAGAGCTGAATATGCTGTCAGGAGGTGGGGCCTGGTTGGAAGAGGTGGGTCATTGGGGATGTTATTGGAAAGCTCCATCTCCCTCTCTGGCTCTTCCCTTCTCCCTGCTTCCTGCCTGCCATAGGCTGAGCGGCTTTTCCTTTACCATGCCCCTCCTCCATGCTGTTTCTGCCTTGGAGACAAGCCAATCATGGACTGAACTATGAGCCAAAATCAATTTCTCTTCCTTTAAATTGTGGGCGTTGGTTATTTTGTCCCAGTGTCAGAAAAGTAACTGAGACATTGCACCCAGGCACACACCTCGGGTTCGGTGTGAACACACACACATACAGGTAGGGGTTACTTCACATGCGCCTAGGGTCCTGTGTACACACTCCTAGGGGTCGCTGACACACACACACACACACACACACAAGGGCCACTTCACACACCTAGGGACACTGTGCAGATACACACCTATGGGTCACCATGCACTCAAACATGCTTGGGGGTCACTGCTCACACACATGCCTAAGGGTCATTGTGTACACGCACACACCTAGGGGTCACCGTACACATATGCCCAGATGTAACTACACACACATGCCAGGGGACAATGTGCGTGTCCTGCTGTAATCTACACTGATAATGAAGGTGAGCACATCTCTGGACACTTTCTATATTTATTCAAAGTAATTACCCACCACATCTTCAAGGAAGGTTTACAAGAGTCACTTGTACTTCGTCATAATAGCTGCAAATATTGAAACTATTCTCTGGTATTTTTGAAAATGTTTTATCCACAGATTCAAGCACTCTACAAGTCTGATCCGGGCCAGGGATGTAGCTCGGCAGCACAGTATCTGCCTGGCAAGCATGAGGTCCCGAGTTCAATCCCCAATTCCAAAAAAAAGTCTGATCCTTTTGTGAGGTACAGTTGTTCAAAAATGATATATTCAGTGACCGGGTGAGAGATGGGGCCTTGCTTCTAGAAGTCACTGAGAAGGGTAAGACAGCTGCCTGTAACCCCAGAGCGGCTGTCATAGGGAGAGGGCAGTGGGAGCAGCAGTAGAGCTGCAGTGAGGAGCAACCACAGAACAGAAGGAGTGGCGTCTCCCACTTCTGCGCACCACTGAGGTCCCCTGGGCCAGCCAGGCTGTCTTATCTCCTCAGTGGAACTTTGCATCTGCAGGAAGGTCACTCTATCACCCCATACCTTGGCTCACTGCCACAGGGCTGCAGACTGTGGTTTTAAAATTGGAAAATATTTTTTTACATTAAAAATATTTTACAAATTGGAAATTTTTAAAAGAAATCTTACTTGTATTCTTGTTTCTAGAACATTACTACAAAGCCTGGAACATCTGTGACTCTGTTTGTTTTATCAACCGGTTGCAGGATGCAGAGACATCTGGTTGTTTCTTACCTCCAGGCATCACCTGGCCAACATCCTGAACGGTCAGGACTGACAACTTCTCTTCAGTGTCAACTCTGATCACACCGTAGCTCAGGCCATTCATTGACAGGACAGCTTTTCTTGGAGGAGGTCCTCCCAGATCAGGCGGTCTGAAACATGAGCACCAGCAGGCTACCTGAGTGGGGGCTAGGTAACCCTCTAAGGACAGGGCATTAATGGCCTACCTTGGCCACAGCACAATTCCACACCAAATAACTGCTCAATGTCAGGAGCCTGTGTGTTCTAACGTCTTCAAGATGAAGTCTCCAAACCACTTCTGCAGTGTGCCCTTGGAGGTAGCCGAGAGTACAGGGGAGGGGGTGCCATGCAATAGCCCAGGCAGGTCATTCGAGGTGCTCAGCCTCCACTGGTCATCTTAGGGTACTCACACGGAACCCTGGGCAGCCAGGTGAGCAGAATGACCAGCAGAGGTCACCCATTCGAGACAAGAGGAAGGAGCCCCGAGACTGCACATGCAGAGCTTTCTTAGCTCCACAGCTCCAGACTCCACTTCTCTGCACCACTGTGGCCCGGAAGAGCCCTGCCCAGATCCCTGGCCCACAGCACTGGAGGAAATAAGTGCCACTGTTCTAAGCTTCAAAGGCTATGGTGAGCCATTACATCACAGCACCAGGAAACCAAGGGCAGCATTTCTCCAGGAGGGGCTTGGACAGACTTCATGGCTACGGGCACCTCCCTCAGAGTGAGGGGCAATTCCTCAGTTACACTGTTTACTACAGCTAAGGATGACACAGCAACATCTTCTTGATTTGGAAAGAAGCCAGCACCCTGCAAGAACCCACTATTCAGTCCAAGGACCCAACTCCCTGTGCAAGTCCAGCCTGGGGAGGGCATGGGGCCTGGGCCATACAACTGCTGAAGAGATGGGCTGACACACTGATGAGAACAGGCACTGCCTCAAGATTCCTACTGCTAGAAATGAGTTAGCAAACCTAGTGCTCCCAAGATGCAGCAGGTGAGTTACCTGCGGATGGCAACCGTCAGAGCCTCAGGAGAACAGGCACAAGGGCAGATGGCCTCTGGCCTCAGGCCTCTGGACTGGAAGACATTGAGGAAGGCATCACAGGAAGATATAGACCCTGCACGAAGCAACAGAAGAGGAACATGAGTGGAAACTGGGGCCAACATCAGGGGCCAATACTAGATCTCCAGGGTGCCCACAGCTCTGGTGGCTGCAAACATTTCCCTTGTCCCACCTGCAGTAAGCCTATCACAAGGCAAGTTATAGTTCAGAGAGGCAGAGCTTAAGAGACTGGAAATCCCTTAAGAGGTTTTACTGTTAGCCCTGTGTGTTACAGAGGCCTGCCCGCCCCTGCCTTCTAAGATCAGGTTCTGGGAAAAGCCTCCTGAACTTCGTGTTGTGGGGCAGCAGACTCTCCCGGGCACCTGAGGACGTCTGTGACCCAGACCTTTCACATTCCAACAAGGCTCAGCCTGGGCGCCTGAGGGCTGCAGCAGCCTTGGACTGTGCAGTCTGCATGGCTGGCTGCAAGGCCACTTCTGCATCCACCCAGGGACTGTCTCTCCTCTCCCTCAACATCCTCTCCTCTGGGGAGGCTCCTGCTGGGTGATGTAGGGTGGCAGGCCTCAGGACTGGGTGTTAAAGATGTGTAAACTCCCAGAGCTCAAGGTGGTACAGTCCTAGGACCATACACCTCTTCTAACCCAGGGCAGAACAGAAAGGAAGGAGCTGTTCAGTGGCCCTCAGACTTCATGCTCTTAGGGAGATGCACAGTCATCTTCTAAGGAGAGGTGATTACAGACTGTTCAGTGCGAGAGGGACAGACAGGCATTCTGAGGACAGCAGAGGAACTGTATGTTGAGGCTGATGTGGAAGAGCTGCAGGAGCTGCAGGGAACATGGACAGAGTACAGCCACAGCAGGACTGCCAGTGCCCAGAGAAGGCACTGAGGGGGTGGCACACTCAGACTCTATGGCACAGACTGTGGTGGGTCCAAGCAGGAACGTGGACGGCCTACAGCATTGGGTAGGGAGCTGAAATGCAGGCAGAGCTGTAGGATGGAGGGTCTGTGAGGGTCACAGTACTGTGCACCCCATATTTTCCAAGAGATGGACTACATAGGGGAAAATGAGTAATATGACCTAAACTTTTCTATTTTATGTGACAATGACAGTGAAAATGCCTTAATTTTGTTTCTCCACAGATTCTATTTCAACAGGCTGGCCATGCATCTGGTGTCAAAGTCTTCAGGAAGGGGTGTGGAGCACCTACTCACATGGGTTGGCACCGTCGGCCACAATCAGCATGCGCAGGGAGCTGAGGCTGATGTCCCTCTGGCCTCGCTGAGCTAGGAGTGACCAGTGCATGTCACGAGACTTCACCAGTGCAGCTCGGGCTACAGAGAAGGCAGCACAGACATCCCTGTGTCACTGGGAGAGTGGGCACCTTGGTGCTCCAGACAGAGGCAGAGAGGCAGCACAGAGGGCACAGGAGCTGCTGTCCCAGGTCGCATGCCTTCTCTGCAGCTCTTTCTCACACACCATCTGGCCGACCTCAGCCCTCTGCCCTTAAAAAGTCAACTTCGAGATATAACTTGGATGTGATCTATACAAGCATTTTCAACTTGTTATTTTTTTCTCAGAAGCTCTCTACTGCTCCATGCATATTTGCCCATTTTACCTCGTGCCCTTCCCTCCCCGGGCACTGGCCCTGGTTTCAGTAAGCCCCACTACCCACTGTATCACCTGGCTGCCAGGCTGAGAGGTGGGAGAAGCCTGAGATCTGAATGTGTGGACATGGCCCTTTGTGCCGACTGCACCATCCAGTGAGTCCCACCCACTTTTCCCCAAGACAGGACAAGGAGAGACTGCTGCACTTGGTGCTGCCCTGGAGACCTGATGGAGCACCACTGTCACCACAGGCAGCTCATCAGCACGGGTGGCTCAGGCGCCTCAGCCCACACTGCAATTCCATATACTGGCTCTGTTCCTCCTTAGTCACCAAAGATCAGTTCAAAAGAGATGTCTTACCGAAGGATGAGTCAAGGGAGGGCAGTGTGCATTACCTTTGTAGGAACACACTTTCTGAATCCAGGAGAGCGGGTTGACCTTCATCAGTGCATAGGGGATGCTGACAACATGCATCCTATTCATGACACTCTGAGAGCCAGAAAGAGAGAGAGATGGACCCACCAGGGTGAGCCAGATTAAGCCACACCAGAAAAGCAAAATCAAACCAACACATCCACACACCTCTTATTCCATAGGCTTGGCTCACCACTGGGTACAAAGCTAGTCATTAGCAAACAACACTCACTGTTAACACTCCATGCCACAGACCAGCATCCCTTTTGAAGTCCAACACATTTGTTAATGTTTCAGCTGAAAGCAGACAAAGAAGGTTAAACCAATGAGCAGCACTTCACAAACCCCACACATTTTCTAGAGGATTTCTGAGATGAGTATATCACAAACACGTAAGAGTTTGAGAAGGCAGGAATAGCATTTCCAAACACCATGCACCAAACCAATTAATCAATAATCTTTGTTGTCTACTGAAATTACTGGAAGCACACAATTTTGGACTGAAATTCAGGACAATCCTTATCATGAATCTGAGGCTACAGGGAATGCCATACACTGAAGAAACTGTATGATATGTCACCACATACTTTACCATGGATACTTGTGCCTCTCAGTGTCTCTCACACCCAGAGGCCAGGGTCCTGCATCTTGCCTCGCACAGCAGTGGCTTGGTCATCTCCAGACAGTTACTCCTCCTCCTCTGCAGCTCCTTTACCCAGGGGCAATAGCTAATGCCCTGCAGGGAGCTGAACAGTCCTCTGCTCAGAGACCCCAGCCAGGTCCTCTGGCTGCCACCTCACTCAGGGCAGAGGACAGCACCCGGGGCTGTGGACAGACCCAGTTCCTCTCTAAAGGCCACCAGCACCCAGGTGTTCCCTAAGACAGACGCAGGGTGAGCAGAGGGGTCTGGTTTATGTGCCAGAAGTGCTGCTGCATTCTAAGTATCAGTGGTGCAATCTCCTCTCCTTGTCAGCTACAGTCCCCAAATTAGCAGTAACACCCATTACATCAGCACTAGAGCTGAGGGAAAAGAACTCACAGAACTTGATTTGATAGGTCCAACTTAAAAATTATTAAAACCCCTGGAAATATCTGAAGTCCTTTTCCAAGTCTCCATAAAAGTCTAACAGATTCAGGGCCGGGGATTTAGCTCAGTGGTTTTGCCACCTGCTGCACAAGCGCAAGGACCCGAGTTCGATCCCTGGTACAAAAAAAAAAGTCTAACAGATCCAAAAGCTACCCCTTGCTTTTAAATATCCCTACTGCAGACATTTAAACACACATCCAATTTTACTTTCTCATTTTGTTCAATTCTAGTATTGCAATGTAAGAAAACCACCATGAGTATAGTTTTACAATTTGTAAAATGTTTCATACTGTACTCCATAAATACATATAATTATTATCTATCACTATAAAATATTAATTTAAAAATACTTCTCTAAGTTAAATATCTGATGTTTAACAGTAAATTGGGAGCCACCTATACTTTACCAAGAGACAATGGATGACCAGACAGATTCCACTGAAGCGTTTACATGCAGGAGAGCTTAAGCCAAAGCCACTCTCACAGATACCACAAGAGGAAACATGTCCCAAGCCGTTTTCCGCTCTTCATAATGCAAAACGCACCATCCTTTGGTACCTCACAGGTTGAGCCAACCCACCGTGCAAATAAATCACTGGTGTGTAGTAGGTTCATGCTCCCTAAAATTAATATGCATATGACTTGATTGAAGACAGTCCCAATGTGGCTGCCCAGGCTCAGCTGAGACACCTTATGCTCCTGGCAGCATAAGCGGAGACCCTGGCATGCCACAGGACAGCAGCCTCCCTGTGCAGCACAGCTGGGAAAAGGGCAAAGGCAACTCCCAAGGCTGGGTGCCACATGGGAGTGACAGTATCCAGGGTGGGATCAAGAACATCAGAGACCTATGCAAGGGAGGAGGAGCTGACACCCGCCTGTCCCCTTACCTTCTGAGTACCCACACGCCTGGGTCAGCGCCCGGCACTGCGCCAGTAGGGATGCATGGGATACCGTGACACCCACTGTGCTGCCTTCTTTGCTGGTTTTATACTGTAAGATTTCAAAGGAAAACAATGTTATATGGTGTTTTCAGAGGCCACAGTGGGCAGAACAGAGGCTGGAAGGATTTTTAAAATAGCAGCTGTGGCTGCTGGGCACCCAAAGCACTTTACAGCCTGGTCCTGAGGTGTCTGGGGGAAGTGCACACGTTCCATCATTACTGTCTGCACTTCAGGGGCCCAGTTAAGGGAGAAGTAGGGCAGATTAAACCTGAAAGGATCTTAGTACAGTTCTATAAGGCACTATATATTTCTGGGGCATAGTATAACTAAGGAGAACTCTGCCTTAAATGAAAGAAAAGAAAAGAAAAGAAAAAAGAAAAAGAAAACAGCTATCTTACGAAAAAGAAATCCAACTCCATGGGGATAGGTCTGTGTGTTGACTGAGGGGCGTCTTTACCTCAATATAGGCAGTCCCAGCCCCTGTGTCCTGGGCCAGAGGGTGCCAGTCCTTGGGGGGCTTGGCCAGGTGCTTCCCATCGATCACCAGCCAGGCAAGGGGAGGCCAGCCTATGACAGAAGACGGGATATGCATCACTGGCAGTCAGAAGGCTCTGTTCTCCACACTTGGAGCCTGTGTCCTACACGCAGCCACCAGCCTTGGGTAACTTAGGAACTCAAATTTTAGTCTCATTTTCTTTTGATCTATGTAGGTACACCTGGCTAATGATCATCACACTGGACAGCACAGGTGGAGACATGGAACTAGACAGAAATGGAGATCCAGTGTACAAGGTATCACTTTTGATGAAGACCTGCCAGCTCTGCACTGCTTAATTTCTGGACTGCCTAGAGGGTATAGATTAACAGAAGCCAAAGCCATGACTCCTCTGTTCCCTGGGGGCCGTACCTTTGAAAGTCGCCACCTCTCCTGTCTGTGCCTTGGGCAGGCCCTTCTGACAAGCATCTGTGGTGAGGGCCAGGGCGACTCCACAGCTGCCCAGCAGAAACCCAACCTGCTGGCTGCCTGCGTCCTGCAGAAATAGCAACCACAGAGAAATGGGAAGCTGGAAGGAGCCACAGTCCCACCACCAGTGCCACCAGGGCTCCATGCCGTAATCGAGAACAGAGTAGTTTCCTCACCCACCGTAAAATCCAAGCCTGCTGCTGGCACATTACTACATTTTCATGGAAACAGTTCATAAACTATGACAACTGTTTCTAAGTTCAAAAGATATTTTTGTTTTTGCAATGAAATATAAAGGTCTAGATAAGGGGCTAATTTTTTCAAGTTTATGGCATTTAAAAGTATTTTAATAAACTCTAAAAATAACAGCATTAAAATTTCTATTGACTCATGTTTGAAATTTCTAAATTAATCAGGGGAAGCCTGACACAACAATAATAATCATTTTTACACAAGAACACCTCTCCTTTCACTCAAATTTTCCTTTGGGCACGTCCCTCACCTAAATTCTATCATTTTCTTCATGTAAGTTTTACAAATCTCTAGTTTCTTTCCTAAAAAACACGGTATTCAAACACCTGATTTATCACACTGTCCTTAGAGATGTACCAATTTTATTTGTGGGACTCTTGGACATTTGTTGTTTACAGTGCTCATTTTAACAACCTGAACACTGGGACAGGATGATAGAAAACTCTACTTCTAAGGTGATATTTGTTTCAACAATCAAATTACTGATATTTATATCTAAAATGGTATGGCTACCTAGAACAGGAGCACATCCTCCACATTAATAATTTATCAGCAATAAAACTCCCTTCTGTCGTGTAAGTGAATAGAAAAGCACAAGAATTTCCATTCAGCTTATTCAAACTAAAATCATCAACAATCATTTGGTTTTGAGTAAAAGTTTAACAAACTCTTGAGTCACAAATTCTGTTCACTGAAAGGAAAAAAGGCCCATCATTTCTTTTGTTTTGTTTTTTTGGTACCGGGGATCGAACTCGTGACCTTATGTTTTCAAGGCAGGCACCGGAACCACTGAGCTAAATCCCCGGCCCAAGCCCCATCATTTCTGTTGAGAAATTCAAATGGGTGACAGGACAGTTGTTCCTAACCAGAGAGTGTCTGGAATCTCTGCCAGGAAGAAGTCTGCAGGCAAACTGCATCTAAGTGCTCTCAGGCATCCTGGCTGGCCTGCCTGCCACTACCACCCCCAAGGGGGCACCGCAGCCTGGTGTATCAAGTTCAGAATGGAACTGCAGATGACCAAGCCCCAGGTCTGGCCCAAGTTTGCTACCTTTCTCGTTAACGGCACCTCGATGGGGACAGGAACCAGCTCTGCCAGGAGACATCCATAAAATGCAACCATGAACATCACAGGGTCACTATTTGGAAACACGAGTGCCACCTACAAAGGTACAAAGAAAAATCATGATATCTACTGGGGAATGATTGAGTCTTTTCAACTTGTAAAATCTCTGTTGACCAAATGGAACTTGGACATTTCACATTTTTTTAATTATTTTCCAATTTTATTTCAGAAAATCTAATCTTGGAATTCTTGACCCTTAAATTTTCTTATTGATGTAACTTTGAATAAATACTTTGTCGGTACTAGTCTCTACTCCACATGCAACAAAGTAATTTTAAATTTGCAGGCTAAGGCAGTCCAATCTATGCTGGCCAGAGAACCAGTCCATTCTTATCCATACTGGCTACCACTCACCATCAGTTAGCCCAGCTGGAAAAGCCCCTTTTCCAACACAAAAGTGAACAAGGAATCAAATTATATCTGAAATAATAGCTTCCAGAAGAACAATCCTGCACCCAAGTTTTAACTGAACAGATCTTGACTCCTGACTTAACCGTCTGTGCAAGGGGCGGCAGGAAGGGCAGCCCTCACCCAGGAGCCTCCCTCCGCCCACCTGGGCTCCACGGTGCTACTGTGTAAATTATCAGCTCTATTTTATTTTTCTTACATTGCAATTTGTATCAAAAATTTCAAAAATACAGAGTTTCGGGGCGAGGATTTATCTCCGTGGTTCCGTCACCTGCCTCGTAAGCTCAAGGTCCAGAGTTCAATCCCCAGTACCAAAAAAAACAACAACAGAGTTTAAAATGACAAAAATGTTAATGAAAAATAATAGCCACATGCCCTACCCTTTACCATTCTTCAAAAATATTTTGAATCTGGATCTTTCTTTTGTTATTTATTCTTTTTTTTTTTTTTTTTTTTTGGTACCAGGGATTGAACTCAGGACCTTGCGCTTACGAGGCAGGTGTGGTGCCACTGAGCTAAATCCCTGGCTGTTATTTATTCTCATATTTAAAATAATATGTTTGCGTTTTATTTTTTTAATTTTTATTTTATTGGTACATTTTAGGCATACAATATAATGACATTCATCATTGGAGATTTGCACCTTTACATAATCTCTCTTGGTTCTTATTTTTCTCCCTTCCCCTGCCCTCCCTTCAACCCCTCCAACCCTCCCTATTTACAAAGACTTTGTATATTTTATTTTTGAAAATGTTTATGTATCTACCTTGCTTCTTGTTATTTTAGATGAATATTTACCCTTCATGCATTCTTCCCCCTTTCCTTCTCCCATCATCCCAATTTCCATTTTTTTAATAATATCTCATCAAATTTAAAGCTATTCATAGACTTTTATAACTCTTAAATATTATAGTAATAATTGTGCTTGAAATCATAGCAAGTCAGGGAGGTACTTAACTGAGTAGGCTTAATGCTGCCATGTCATAAGACAGAGTTCAAGCTCTATCTATCTTCATTCTGTACTTAGGTCTACAAAGTGAGTTTGTAACAAGCGCAACTGTTAAAAAGGACAAGCTGTCTTTCAAAAGTTGGTTTATTTAATAGTGGTTGGCCCAGAAATATGACTTACAACCTTGAGACTAGATGTTTGTTATGGAAAAGAGTATTTTAGAGAATTTGTTATAAAGAGGTATATTTATTCACTTTTATGGGTAATTAGCATAGGAGCTTAAATTTGCCACCAATCTCTGATTAACTCACTGTAACTGTGTGGATCTTTTCATGATTAACATAACCACATGGATTCTCTTGCAAGTCAAGAAAGTATCTGGAAGTTTTCATCCTTGCAAGAACAGTTTCCAAGCAAAAATAAGTGTGATTCTTAGATTCATGCTCAAGTACATAAATCAGGGATTCCTAGGCCCCTTCTAAAGCATAACATAAAATCTTACTGATAAGCACAACTTAACTATAAAGCATCATTCTCACACGGTTTATATTTTTCAGCCAAGTATACATCTTTCTGATGATAATAGCCACTGCTATTTTTACTTGCTTTGCTTTTTCTACATGTGCTGGCCAACTTGTCCTAAAATGCTTGACACAGGTCAAATGCTTATCAGCATTATGTTTCAAATAACCAGCCAGCTGAGTGCTGCCAACTACTTCACCCCCATGTGAGACCCCAGTCCTCTTGGTCCTGCCTGGCTGCCCCATGACTGCTACCAGGGGTCATCCGGGGACCTCCATGTGGCTTTCTCATTTGGACCCCACTCATTCATTTGGCTGAAGCACATCCTCTAGGAACTTTCCAGGAAAGAATGCTTGCAAGCCAAGTTATTTTGAGTCCTGCATGTCTGAAAATGATTACACCATCCTTACATTTGTTGAATGCCGGACTAGAACTGTGGGCTAAAAGCCATACTTCTTCTGGATTTCAATCAGCAGTTTACTCTGTTTTAACTTTACCACACAGAAGTCCCAAAGGCACTGTGACTGCTGAGTCTCTGCGTATGCTGGACCCCCCCAACCCCGCCCAAAGCTGCACAATTCTTCTCTGTACCCCTGGTGCTGCTCAGCACAGGAGTTATGTGCTTTGGAGGGAACCTGCTGTCTTCACTCAGTATGGTAATGCTCTCCAGGTCCAGGACCTCGTTCTATAGTGCTACTGTCATTCAAAGCATTCTGCTTTCTGTTCTCCTTTCTCTTTCTGGACTCCTCTAATCAGTCTGGCCTTCTTAATTAAGTGTTTAATTTGGTCATATTCTCCCTCCTAACTTCCACCACTAGGTCTTTCCCACTGACATCATTTACTTGATTTATGGAACAGTATCTTCCTCTCATATCTCCAGGGATACTAATGTTTAGAAAATTTGTTTTCTACATTTAACTTTTCTTCCTCCCTTCTTTTCCTTCCTCTCTCACACCCTCTCTCTCCACTTTCTTTCTTCCCTCTGGAATGCACTTGGCCATAGCTTACATTAAAGGGGGAGACAATGGAAGAATTTCTCAGAACTTTCTGTCAACTTGTTAACCCGCTGTTTCCCTGTTGGGCTATCTTGTCACTAGGGGGTCTCGCTGGTTTGTATGTCAGTTTTCACCACATTCCCCTGCTTTTCAGCAAACCTGGAATGTCAAGGCTGTTTAGCTTGCTTACGGCAGTGCAGCCCGACAGCACCTTGTACAGTGACGGAAATGTTCCACCTCTAAACTGTCAGACACAGCAGCTACCAGCCAAACATACCGCTGCTAAGCCCTTCGTGTGCGACTTGTGTGGCTGAGGGACTAAATTTTTGGTTTTATTTAGTTATTTAATTTGATTAATTTATGTCACTACTGCCAACCACGTAGGGCAGTGCAGGATAGGAAATCAGCTTCTAGTTTCTTTTGCTTCTGTTTGACAGAAAGACAAGAAGAGTTTGCCTAGCCACCCGAGATGGGAAAGGAGACAAATATAAAACATTTAGGCTGTAAAAGTATGGGCAGTATCAGCTCATGAAGTCTAATAGTTGGAAACAACATTTATTAATATCAACATACATAAAGTCAAATGGAAAAGAATTTAGAGAATCAGAGGATGGATAACGTGGGAGAATAAGAATGATAGTTTTACTCTACATCATAAACTTTTTACATGTTTAATATTTTTCACTGCTGACTTCAAGTCCCTCGCATCAATACTATAACCCTAACCATCTAACAGAACTGGTTTCAGTGAGACTTTGGTCTGTGTTCTGCTCACTCTGACAGAGCCACACTCTGCGTACTCACTCTGTCTCCGGGCGTAAGCAGTGGTTCACTCTTACTGGTCAGTTTGTTAAGAAGAGTATAAGCCAGTTTTAAACTCCGACTCCAAAGTTTGCCTAAAAATTAAATAAAAATGCCAAGCAATATAAAATTTACGAAGTGACTAGTTAATGTTTTAATGTTGCAATCATCATACCCCATAACACACCATTAACCTGTTACTGGAAATTCAGTTTCCAACTGGTAACTATTCTGAACAATGAGCATAATGAACATCATAGTTTTCTCTTAAAAATAAATAAAAATAAAAATATTTATTTTTCTTAATACAAAATTAAAATGGGATTTTAATATGGAAATTTAGAGTATAAGAAAGTCAGCAGATACAGCGGTATTCGGTATAAGTATATAGTTATATACATATGTACTGTACCTGTATGTATAATTTTCAAGAAATGGGATCATAGTTCACCCTGCCTTTTTCACTTGACACTGCATTGTGCACGCATTCTCGTGACATTAAATACCCCTCCACCACACACACCACTGATAGGTACTCAATCTTCATGCAGTCCATGGGGTGGCCCTATCTCCCCTCTGTGGTTTACTCAGGAGAGCTGCTGATGAGTGTGCGGCCTCACACACTGCCCTCCTCGAAAGCAGGCCCCATGTCCAGCACCCAGTCCTGGTGAGTCCTCCACAACAGAAGGCCGGGCGGAAGAAGACAGAAGCCACGATAGGGGAGAGGTGAGGGGGCCTAGAGGCGTCTGGGGAGGTGGACAGAGGTGGGGGTGATAACAAAGTAGGAAGGATGAAGCCCTCAAGTTTCCTCCTGACCCTAACATGGCCTCAACCTCACCCTGCACAGTATATTGAAGATGTAACACAAATGGCACATTTTGGTCCCACTCGAAGTCCTGTGGCACAAGCATGCCATGGGCAGCCATCCCCTAGGAGTGAATGCTCAAAGTCCATAGTAGATGATATTAAACTAGCTGCCACACTGTAACGTGCTTGAACTACGGGACCTGAGAAAAAATTTCAACTCAGAAAACAGTACTGTTTTAGCCTACTTCTAAGGATCAACTCAAGATGTTAATGAATAAAATACATAAAGATTTACAAACTGAATCCAGCTTTATATAAAAGAAGTACTGCATTGTGATCAAGTCACTTTAGCCCAAGAATACAAAGAGATTTAAGAGAAAATTCACATAATTTGTCTCATTAATAAAGATGAAAATCTCAATAAATGGAAGAAATGAACAATCACTATGATTTAAATTATTTTTAAAATCCTTCTTAAGCTAGAAGTAAAAAGAAACAAGCTCCCTTAATATGATGAAGGGCATCTAAAACCCAAGAGGAAACGTCACAGTCAACGGTCAGTACTGCAGCTTCCCCAAGGGCAGGGCCCAGCCAAGCAGGTCTCCCTGCAATATCTTACTGAGCACCTGAGCCAGCAGTAAGGGGATGTGAGGGGAACATGGGAGGGAAATGAAGTTGCCCTTGCTTGTGGATGATACAATCGTGTATCTTGTGAATCTTTTATAAGTGAATTTAGGAAGTCTGTGGCTATCTGAGGTGTGATCAGAATATGTGGTGAATGGGCCAGGGATTTAGCTCAGTGGTTCCAGCACCTGCCTTGCAAGCACAAGGTCCCGAGTTCGATCCCCAGTACCAAAAAAAAAAAAAATATATTGAATGTTTAAATTTTTTAAAAAATTATTTACAGTAAAAGATACATTGTCATTAATCCCCCTCAAAATACTTCCCCTCACTTTCAACACACTTATTTCATCGTTCTTGCCACTTTCTGAAGCAGTTCTAGAGTCTTCTTTTGTGAATGTCTTTATGATGTAATATGATAAATGCTGTCACTGAGTGCCATCCAATGATAAGGCTGGCTCCTAAAAACATGACGCTGTGTCCTCATATCACCTTATTCACCAGATTTGGCACCATGCAACTTCCAGCTCTTCCCCAAAGTCAAAATGACCGTGAAAGAGAAAAGTTTCAAATCAATTTAGGATATCAAGGCAGCCACAACAGCATAACCAAAGATATTCACAAATCATACCCAGTATCAATATATAATTGATTTGGTTATCTTATATGAGAATAATAAGTAAACATTTTAATGATACCATAGCAATTGCATTAAAACATACATACTAAATAGCTTAGACTATGTGTAACAAGAAACAAGAAAAGTCTCATAGATAATTATAAAGCATTATTGAGACAAAAGGCTCAATAATGTAAAGGGGTTAATGCTCAAACAGATTCAAAGCAATGCTCATTGAAATCTCCGTAGGTAGGATGTGACACTTGACAAGCTAATTCTAAAACTATCCCTGAAATATGCAGGGCAAAAGAGCTAAAAGGCCCTGGAAAAAGATGAGAAGGGAAGACTATGATGTGGAGGCTCATTATAAAGTGAAGGGTCTCAGGAACGGTTATCAAGAAAGCTTGGCCTGGGATAAGGGTGGCCAGTCAGTCCATAGGTAAAAGGACAAGTACAAGACAGGTCCCCTGATAACCAGGCACACCTGTGATCCCAGCACTCTGGGAAGCTGAGCCAGGAAGATTACAAGTTGAAGCCAACACTGGGCAACTTAGAGACAGGATTCCATCTCAAAATTTAAAAAAATAATAAGAATAATAGAAAGGGCTAAGGATGTAGCTCAATGTGAAGGTCCTGGGTTCAATCCATAGCAAAGAAGGAAGGAAGGAAGGAAGGAAGGAAGGAAGGAGAAAAGAGAAAAGAAAAGATAAGGCCAAATCCCACAAGTGTGGACTCCTGAACTGAGGGCCCAAATGTCACCGCAGCAGAGTGGGACAGGTGGACCTTCCTACAGATACGAATGGAACAGCTGGTGATCTGACTTGAAAGGCTGACCCTGGAACCCATCTCTACCCTGAAAACAAAAATGCACTATGAGTTCCAGAGGAACAGTCCCTGTAACATGAACAAAACAAACTAATGTTTTAGAAACAAGACTTTCCAAAACTAATCAAATAACTGTGATGGAGGCCTAGGGAAAAGAGTCTTTTTTTTTTAAAGACAGGGTCTCGCTCTGTAGTTCAGGCTGGCCTTGAACTCACTATGCAGCTGAGGCAGGCCTCAAACTAGTAATGATCCTCCTGTCTTAGCCTCCCAAGCGCTGGAATTACAGGTGTGCACCACCGTGCTCAGCAGGAAAAGAGTCTTTAAAGATAACACAGAAGGCAGGAACCAGGAAATAAAACATGAAACAGGATATAATTTGTGTTCCCTGAGCCACACTACAGATAGAAAGGCTGAGCAAAAGACATGTATAGCACATCCCTGACAAAGGGCTGGAAATCTGAGTAAAACAGACTTACTACAAGTAATCTTATATCCATAAAAAAATCCATGAGTTTCAATGGTTATTTAATCAAAGAGAAAACCCAAATGATAAGAAAAGATCTCCACTATTACAGTTTAGATCTAGAATGTCCCCCAAAAGCCTCATGTGTTCAGAGGTGGGGTTTTAGGAAGGGGACCAGATCATGGTTAGGAGCTACACTCATGGGTGGATTTACCCACTGAAGAGCTCAGAGCTAAACCTGCTGTTAGGAGGTGGTGCCTGTCAGAAGAGGCAGCCACTGGGGGTGTGGCTTGGAAGGGCAGTCTCCCTCCCAGCTCCTCCCTTCACTCTCTGCTTCCAGACCACCATGAAATGAGCTGCTTTCCTCCACTATGACCCTGTGCCATGCTATTTCTGCTGTTGAGTTGGCTATGGACTGAAATCTCTAAAAACCATGAGGCAAAATAAATCTCTCCTTTAACCTGTGGGTGTCAGGTATTTAGGCCCAGCAACAAGAAAGCAACAGAGACATCAACCTATCCAGTCATCAGGAAAATGCACATTAAAAGCACAATGCAGATTCCACCGCTCCTAGGGCAGAGGAGGTGAGCCAATCCCAGTGCCCAAGAGGAGGCTCCCCTGCCGCCATTCCACCACTCCTAGGAGAGGAGGTGAGCCACATGGGTGCCAGCAGCACGCACCTCGCCCCCTGTGGAAATGAGAAAACATGTAAACAAGCCTCAAAAACAGACTTTCGGATCACCTAAGCAACCCGAAAGGGAAATGAGATGGAACAATCTGATACTCAACCACCTGGACTCTCTAAACTGGCAACAAAAGACGATCTGGAAAAAATGAAATCAGATATAATTTCTCAGATAACAGCAGTGATTGTGCCCATAGTGCAAGACATTATTAATAAATATAGAGAGGACTCATATAAAAAAATAGAGGATTTGAGGAACATGATGGAATCCCAACATAGGAAACAAATGGAATCCATAAAACAGATACAAACAGATTCCCGGGAGATTAAAAACTCACTTGAAAGTCTACGCAGCAGAATGAACCAATGTGAGGACAGAATTTCAGATACAGAAGATAAGATTGCAATTAGTGACCAGGAAAAGAAAAATTCCTTTAAAATTGTAAGGGACCACGAGAAATCAATCCAGCAGCTGCTAGACGATGCAAAGAAGAATAACATAAGACTGTTTGGAGTCAATGAAGAAAGAGGAGAGAGTGCAGATGACATAAAAAAACTCTTCACAGAAGTGATGGCAGAAAACTTCTCAAGGAGGGGAAAAGAACTTGACATACAGATAAGTGAGGCATACAGAACTCCAAATAGCCTTGATCAAAAAAAAAAAATCAACACATAGGCATAGTTAGGATCCCACAAATCCAACAGAAGAACAAAATTCTAAAAGCAGTGAGAGAAAAGAAACAAATCACAGACAAAGGAAAGCCCATCAGAATCATAGCAGACTTCTCAGCGCAAACCCTCAAGGCAAGAGGAGCTTGGAGTGATGTATTTCAAGTTCTAAAGGAAAACAGCCTCCAACCCAGTTTGATGTGCCCTACAAAACTATCTTTTAAAATTGATGGAGAAATAAGATACTTTCATGATAAGGAGCACCTTAGGAACTTCATGAATACCAAAACAAAACTCCAAAAAATTTTAGACAAAATCCTAGGAAAAGACAATGAGGATCACAACCCCAGGAAGCCCAGCAGAATGAATCCGTTGGGTATGACAAATTAAACACAAAGGGAGAGAATCCAACAACAACAAAAAAGTTATGACAAGGCTTTTAAAACTTTTAACTTTATCTCCCTAATGAGTGTATAATTCAATCTTGTTATTGTACTGATTAGTATTTTTCTGATTCTAGTGTCACACACCTTTCCTTGTGCTGTACTGGCTATTTATCATCTTGTGTCTACTTTTTAATTGGGTTGTCTATTAATGAGCTGTAACAGTTCTTTATATATTCTGGTCATAGGTTATATGCATTGTAAATATGGTCTGTTTAAGGACTACTTTTCATTTTAACGATGTCATTAAAGTTCTAAATTTTGATGGAATCTCATTTATCAATTTTTTTTCTTTTATACATCATGTTTTTTGTATTCCAGGAAGTTCTTGCCTACCTTAAATTCATAAACATTTTCCCTTATAATTTCTTCTTAAAGTTTTATAGTTTTAGTCTTTAATATTTAGGTTCATAGATCCTTTCAAGTTATCTTTATGTATGGAAATAAAGGGTTGAGGTTAATTTTTTATATACAGATATCAGGTGTTCTAGTGCCATTTGCTGAAAACACTGTCTTTTCCTCGGCTCTTGAATTGAGTTTATATTCTATAAAATGCTAATGTTAAATAATCTTTCAAAATTCAGTGGACCATATATGTGTTGTTCTATTTCTAGATTCTCTTTTATTCCAATGATCTATATGTCTTTCCTTACACCAACACTGCCTTGATTACTGTAGCTTTAGAGGAAGTCTTAAAATTAGGTACTAAACGTCTTCCAATACTGTTTTTTTTTCTTTTTCTTTTTACTTTTCTAGGTCCTTTGTACTCCTACATAACTTCTAAATTTCAATATCCAATTCTTCATTTATAGCAAGTATACATAGACCTGAATTTTTATATATACTTTGTGTTTTCTAATCCTGCTAAATTCAAATACAAGTTCTAGGGGATCCTAGAGATTTCTTAGCATTTTCTCTGTAGATGATCATTTCATCTACATATAAAGATTTTGCTTCTACCTTGCCAATCCTATCCTAATTGTGTCATTTTATTGCAAGACTATTTTGGTTTAGGCCTATGTTTCAAAGTTTAATGGACAGATGAAGAGTAGGCCTATCTGTCCTTGTTCCCCACCTTAGGGAGAAAGCACTGTATCTTCTCCATTCATATAAGGCATTTTTGCTGGAAGTATGGAGTACATGTCTTTAATCTGTTGAGAAGGTTCTGTTCTACTTCTAGTCTCCTGATAGCTTTTGCCATGAACAGCTGTAGAATTTAGTTCAATACTTTTTCTCCAACTAGTGACAGGATCATATGGCTTTTTCCTTTCCTCTGTTAAAATGATGACTTTTGAGGATGGATTTTCCAATGCTGAACCAACACTGCCATCCCTATAATAAAACCACTTCCTACATGCTGCCAGATCTGACTTCTAATAGTTTGTTCTGTTAAACAAATTTCTATCTATGTTCATACATTTTCTTCTATTATCTTTCTCTAGTTTTAGTATTAGCACAATGTTGATTTCCTAAAATGAGGGGAGAAGTGTTCCTTCTTTTTCCTGCTTTAAATGTTTGATATAATTTATCCGTTAAAATGTATACAAGCCTGTTGTTGTCATATAGGTAGGTTTTCAAGCTAGGAATATACTTTCTTTAATAGGTGCTATTCAAATTTTATATTTCCTCCAGAGTTAGTTTCATTAATTTGTCTTCCAAGGTGCTTCTTAGAAGTTGTCAAATTTATTTCAAAACAGATTTTTATAATATGCTTTCTGTATCCTTTTAAATTCTGTAAAATCTGTGGTAATGTCTCCTAGATCTTGATATTGTAATTTTAAAAATGTATAATTGATATTGTATAATAAGAAGTAAAGGTCTAAAGGAGCAGGGGAAGTGGGAGGGGTAGGGAAAAGGAAAGAAAGGAAAAAATATGAGAAAAGGAAAAAAATGGAAACAAAGTCTTTGCAAATAGGGAAGGGTGGAGGGGGTGAAGGGAGGGCAGGCGAAGGGGAAAAAAGTAAGAACCAAGATACATCACGTAAAGGTACAAGATCCCAATGATGAATGTAACTGTATTTTATACCCAAAATGTACCAATAAACTTAATGGGAAAAAAAAAAGCACAACGCAACACTATGATATTCTGACTAGATTAGCTAAAACTAGCAAGCCTGACAATACACTGCTGAGTAAGTATGACCTGGAAAAGCACGGCTATCTCCCAAGTGTGGCGAGTGGCCCAATCCCAGACCAAACACTTCCACTCCCAAGTCTTCGGCCTACAGAACAGGTGCTGCTGCAGGTGCCACCCATCACCCTGCAGTACTGCT
Organism: Heterocephalus glaber; assembly: GCF_053883595.1. Taxonomy (NCBI): domain Eukaryota; kingdom Metazoa; phylum Chordata; class Mammalia; order Rodentia; family Bathyergidae; genus Heterocephalus; species Heterocephalus glaber. The sequence goes on from NW_028258138.1 coordinate 191,756, forward strand.
TCCAACAGCCCAGGCTGGAAACCGCCGAAATGTCCACCTACATCGGACAAGCAGGTTCTGGGATCTTCTTTCCTCAGTAACGTTATGAGAATGAGTCACACATAAGAAACATGGACCAATTCTAAAAGACTGTGCTTCGAGTGGGAAACAGAAGTCACTGTCAGAGGCAGCAAAGAGCTGCTGGGCAAAGATGACAGAAGAGCTCAGATGGGAGGGACCTTGGGACAGGCGCAGCTGCTTGTGTGGGGTCTGTGGACTGGGCTCCCACAGGAGGTCTCACAGCACAGCCAGCCCCTAGGAAAAGTGCTGAGCTCTCAGGGCTCAGAAGAAAAAAGTTTCAAAGTTTACAACAGGAATAAATCTAATGAAAACTGCTCAAGAATTCTGTACTCAAAAGTATGAAAACATTACTGAGAGAAATGATGGCAGCCTTTAAAAAGGGAGAAATATTCTCCAGTCATAAACTAGAAGATTCCATAACCACATTACCAATCTTCTGTAAATTCAAGTACAAATTCAATGCAACACCAACCCAAGCAGGAAATCTCAGGGAAAGTGACAAGTTGGTTCTAAAGTTTACTTGGAAATGCGAAGAACCATGCAATCTCGAGGAGTAATCACAGAGCTGGAGGACACGTGTCCCTGATGCTGAGACTCGAGAAGTGGAGAAGCACAGAGCGTGGACAGGGCTGCCAGAGGAGACATCCCAAACAGACCTGCACGTCTGTTTTTCACCTGACGTGTGACAAAGCAATGCTGGGGTATGTGCGGGAAGGACTGCCTTTCCCATAAATGATACAGAGCCAATCAGATACTCATAAGGGAAGAAAATTACTCCAGCCTTACACCATACACAAAGTGAGACTCCAGATGGAGCAAAACTCCTAAATGTCAAAAGGGAAACAATGGAGTTTTTAGAAGACTGTGTAGAATATCTTCATGACTTCATTTTTGGCAAAGACTTTCTAAACAGGTCAAAACTAAATACAATAAAAGGGAAAAAACAGATAGAGGACTAGATCAAGGCTTTTCATTCCTCGAATGTCACAAAGAGAAGTTTTAAAAGGCAAGCCAAAGACTGAGAGAAGATAATCACAAAACATGCATCTGAAAAAAGGTATGTATGAAAGTGAAAAAAAGTTAACAAAGCAAACAAAAAAATGAGCCAAAGATTTTAATAATTTATAAAAGAAGATATTCAAAATTGGGCGTGGTAGTTCATGCTTATAATCCCACCACTCTGGGAGGCTGAGGCAAGAGGATCACCCTAAATAAATAAATAAATAAATAATATTCAAAATACCCCAAATCATATGGAAAGCATTATTAGCTATCATTCAGATGCACGATGCAAATCAGTACCTAACTCTACACTGCAAACCACCCATCCACAATGAAGACTGATAGTACACAGAGACAGTACCACATGTGGTGAGGATGTGGAGCAATAGAAGACCCTGCAGCAGCTCCAAGAATGAACTGCTGCAACTCTCTTAAAAATTACTGGTATTGGGGCTGGGGATTTAGCTCAGGGGCATCGTGCCTGCCTTGCAAGTGCAAGGTCCTGAGTTTGGTCCCCAGTACCCCCAAAATTAAATAAATAAATAAATAAATATCTAGTGGTATGTCCTAACACTGAGCAAGCTGCATTGTGCTCACACCTAGCACAGATGCCTGCATTTGCCCACAATGGGCTCCAGTAAGAATGTGCATAACACCACTGACTGGGTGTGCCTCAGAGGTGCTGCACTTGCTTAGCATGAGTGAGGCCCTGGATTCCATCCCCAGCACTGCAACAAACAAGCAAACAAACAAAAAAACTAAAGAATATTCATTAGAGCCCTGTATACCATAGTCCCAGATGGGAAACAACCTGGCATATCCAGCAAACAAAATAATATCCAGCAAACAAAATAATATCCAGCAGTGAGAATAAATTACACTTCGTATAGCATCATGGATGAGTCCCATGTTTGATAAATGAGTGAAAATGTAAAGAATGCCTTTTATATAATCTGACTTACATAACACTTAAAACATAAACCCAGCAGTGTGAGTGGCTGGGCAATTGCCTGCCTGCCCTTTGTAAAGGCATCAAGCTGTGTGAATTGTGTCACATAAAAACATCATCAGGAACTAAAAGATAACAAACACAAAAAAACCTGCTGCGCAATTCCATTTACATAAAGTTCAAAATCATATAAAACTAAACCACACTGCTCAGAACACATACAAAAAACACTACACGCTGCAATGCTCAGAACCAAAGTCAGCAGGTGGCAATGTGCTGTCTCTGGCAGCTGTGTCAGCTTCTTGGGAAGGAGCTTTGTGACGCTCATCCACTGCACATCCGTGCTGTACTGCTCATGATATTTTATGGCTGCACACAATGTACAACTGCTTTCTGGGAACCTTACCATAGGTGAGGGTGTAGACAGCCTTCCCTGCCGTGTCCAGTGCAGTCAGGCAGGGGGCTTTGGGCTGCGTGGTGCCCCACCGCTGCAGGGCAGCCAGCAGGGATGGAGGCCAGGGGGTCCCCACCGCCAGGGGCTCTCCTTTCAGCACCACCATCTGACTTCCCTCGGGCTTCGGCTGATTTGGATCAGGTTGCTGAACTGCAAGCAAAATCAAAATTCAAAAAATCAGCATTTCACTATGCCATGCACAAATTCTGTTTTTAGCATTCATACTTTATAATTTTGTTTTAAAAACAACTATGAAAAGCTTACAACTATTTGCTTAGATTTCTTTATCATTATCAATAGCAACAGACCAATTAACCGGAAGACTAAAGGATTCAGATAATGATGCTCTGAAATAATATTAAAAACTACCCACAACCCTAGCAGCCGCCAGCTCCCAGGACAAGGGTGGCCTCAGCGTGGTGTCTTTACCTCCACAGCACAGCAGCACCTCCCAGGGAGAGCCGTTCAGGACCAGGTGAGCACAGCCACTCAGTCCCAAGCCCAATACTTGGCGCTGCACCCAAGGGAAAGAACGACATCTGTCTCCAACAGCAGGGCAAGCAGGGTGCCTGAGGGCCAGCAGCCCTCACAAGCTGACCATGGGCACAACTTTTGCATTGTCTGGGGCTTGTGATTCTTTCTGCCTGTTAATATTCTTTTAAAAATATAAATCTATATCCTTTGTTTCCTATCCTAAATATACCTTTCATTCATAAATACGAGGCTACAATTCTAAGAAGGAGCCAAATCTACCTGAAAATTGAACCACAGGAACTAAGCATGGTGGTGCATGTCTACAATCCCAACACTCAGGAGGCTGAGGCAGGAGGATTGTTACAAATTCGAGGCCTGCCTAGGCTACATAGTGAGTTCAAGACCTGACTAAACTACATAACGAGACCCTGTCTGAAAAACAAAAACCAAACAACGACAAAAAGGGAAGATAAGCACTTCGGATTTAAAGTTTAAATAAAAATTTAAAATGTAAATTAAATGAAACAAATAATTTTACAAAGAATGAGGTGTGATCACAAAATATGGTCAATGTTTAAATTTTTAAAAAATGTATTACCATAAAAGACACATCATCATTTAACCATCTCAGAATATTCCCCCTCATTTTGAAAGTATCCCCCTGTCCTTGCCACTTTCTGTAGCAGCTCTGGAGTCCTCTTTCCTGAGTGTCTTGAGTTGTGCTGTTGCTGTTGCCTTGATGTCCTGAATCAATTCAAAACATTTACTTTTTTTTTGGTACCAGAGATCAAACTCCGGACCTTGCGCTCATGAGGCAGGCGGTGGAACCACTGAGCTAAATCCCCGGCCCAAAACATTTACTTTTCATGGTCATTTGACTTTAGGGAAAAGCCAGAAGTTGCCCATTATTTTTGGCAATGTGTCAGTTACTGTAATAAGTTTTTTAAAATTTAAACATTCACTGTAGTTTTCAATCCCCCCTGGACTAACCATAGAGAAATGCTATGTCACTATCATCTCAGGCACACACACTCTACCTGCAAAACAATGCAGGCACATGTGATTCTACAGTCACCATCGCACAAGGCGAGCACAAAGCCTAGGCGGAGAGAAAGTATTTTACTGCGTTACAATGTAACAGCAGTAACTCACATCTGATGAACATCTGCCTGCATTTCTAGACATGGCCACCCTGGTCACAGAAGCTTAAGTCAGAGAATTCTACCTTCCAGTAATTCCTCAAAATCATCCACGAAGAACTCCTTCAGAGGAGGGCGCTTTGGCCTCTTCAGGGTGTTCAGAAGCTGCTGGATTTTGGAGGACACTCTGCTGTTCACAGGGACACCTGTCGTGGAGGAAACAGAGGACTGAGATGGAGACGATCCACATCCACGGTGGAGTGTGCCAGGTGCGAGGCACCACCCGACAGTCCCTCTGGAATTAATCAATCCACTGACAGGTATTTCTGAATGCCTGGTTCTAAGCTAGACGTTTTCAAAGTGGCCCAGGAAGCCCAGAGAAGCCCGAGTGCTCCCAAGCTTTGCGAGGTCAGGACCGTTCCACCGTAGTACAAAGACATCATTTGCATTTCTTGCTCTTTGGCCACACACATATGATGTTGCCACAGACATCTGAGCCACACATGGGAACCAAGGTGCTTTGATTAGCCAGCCATAAGAGACTGGCAGAGCTGTTTGGAAAACTCTTCCTAAGTATGTGAGATTTATGTCAATATGTAATGAGTTTATTATTTCTAAATGAACTAATAATTTTTAGCTTTAATTTATAATATGATAAATATTAAGAGATTGAATCCACACAAAGTAAAAGCTCTTTATAACCGCTTCAGTAGTTATTAAGAAACATCGCTCTGTACTGAGATGGACAGTTGGCAAGAAAGACCTTAAAAGTCTGCCTCAGTGAGCTGCAAGGGTGCCGCCCAAAACAAGCGCAGTGTTGGGAGGCGAGAGCAGCCCTGTAGGGTGGCGCCCAGGAGAGTTGGCCAGGAGCCTCGGGGCCAGCCCGCACCTCCCACAGGGCTGGCGGTCGCCCTCTGACACAGTGCTGCCAGGGGCCCCGGCTCCCTAAGAAGGGGGCCGGGGACCACGGTGCAAGCACGGGGGTGCACATGGCCCTGCCGCACCTTGGCAGCTTTCCACACACAGGATGACAGCACCATAGGGTCCACGTGGCACCTGTGGGCCACATGCTCTGAAGCACACACAGACACACATTCTCATCCAGAAAACCAAGGCTTGCCTCTGCTCACTCACATCTGGGCGCCCTTCTCCCACAGTGAGAACCCTGCTCCCATCAATAGCAACACCTTTGCTGCTTGCTCAGTACCAGCAGCTGTCTAACAGTCTTAGGTCTGGGCTGCAGCTCAGAGGCAAAGCACTTGCCCTGCATGTGTAAGGCCCTGGGTTTAATCCCCAGTACTGAAAGAAAACATTTTTTTTTCAAATTTCTTAACCCATAGCACTACAGACTGGTAAGAGCTGAGGGTCTGACTGCCATTCTTCTCTCCAGCCTGTGCCAAGGGGTCAGGGCTTGCAGCAGCCCCTGTGCCTGTGCCTCATTCATCTCAGCCCTGCCTGGCACCTGCTTCAGAGTGGCTGCAGCACGTATATATATGAGAAACCCAGAACGCTGCATTTGGAAATCTGTTGACGTTAACTAGCAAACTGCTAAATAATAAATGAAGCAGAACTAGAGGCACAAGGAAGATGAGAACACATATGGGGCTGAATGTTGCAAATGAGAAGACAACATGTCAAAAGTGTGCTGGGTGCCCTGAGCAGTGGGCCAGAGCTCCCAACGCTGAAGAAACAAGAATGCTCTGAACTCAGGGAGCCAAGAGTCACCCTAAGAAACTAGGAAAAGGGGCTGGGGATGTAGCTCAGTGGTGACACACCTGCCTTGCAAGTGCAAGGTCCTGAGTTCAATCCCCAGTACCAAAAAAACAAACAAACAAAAAAGAAACTAGGAAAAGAAAAGCAAAACAATTCAAAGTAAGCAGGAGTTAGAAAATAATAAATACAAGAGCCAAATCTACGTGACAGAAAAAAGACAACAGAGAAAAGACAAACCAAAAGCTATTTTCTAAATAAAATTCAATAACCTTCTTGCTAGATGGACAAGAGAAAAAAAAGAGAGAGAAAATCTTCAGGCAAAGCAAGGATGTCTGCTCTTACCACTTCCATTCAACACAGTAGAAGAGCTCTAGGCAGAGAAACTGGGCAAGAAAAAGACTCACACTATAAAAGAAGTAAAATTATCTGTTTGTAGATGGTATGATCTCTTTGTAGAAACCCTATGGACTCACCTGCACAACAGTTAGAACTAACAAACGAGCTCAACAGAGTAGCAAGACAAAGACATCATACAAAAATCAGCTACACACCTATACACTGACAATGAATAACCCTGAAAAGGAAATTACAAAAACAATTCCATTTAAAACAGCATCAAAAAAGAATTAAATTGCGCCGGCCCTGGTGGCACATGCCTGTAATCCCAGCACTTGGGAGGCTGAGGCAGGATTGCTGTGAGTTCGAAGACAGCCTGGGCTACTAGTGAGTTCAAGGCCAGCCTGAAATATATAGTGAGACCTTGTCTCAAAAAAAGAATTAGATTAACCAAGGATATGTACAGTATTTTACTGCAATAAAAAATTGGAAAAACAAATCAGTGTAATTTACTATATTAAAAAATTACAAAATAAAATCCATGATCATTTCATTAAATAACAAAATAATTTAGCTGGGCATGGTGGCGCATGCCTGTAATCCTAGCACTCTGGGAAGCTGAGGCAGGAGGATCACAAGTTCTAGCCCAGCTGGACACCTTAGCAACTTAGTAAGATCCTCTCTCAAAACAAAATCAAAAAATTTTTAAAGAGCTGGGGATGTAGCTCAGTGCAAAGGCCCTGGGTTCAATCCCCAAAACCTCAAAAAAAAATCATTTGATAAAGACCACAATAAAGACTTTCAGGAAACTAAAGAAAAGAGAATTTATCAATCTGAAGAATAATAAACCTACATCTAATACCACAATTGAAAATGGAAAACCGAATACTTTTTCTAAGACAATAAAGAAGGTAAAAATGTCCACACTCAACATTTCTAATCAACACAGTATCAGAAGCTCTAGACAGTAAAATAAAGAAAAATAAAGAATTTAGAAAGAAAATATAAGGCTATTTCATTCATAGCCAATATAATCATGCCTGTGGAAAATCTTAAACATTCTACCAAAAGAAGGAAAGAAAGAAAGAAAGAAAGAAAGAAAGAAAGAAGGAAGGAAGGAAGGAAGGAAGGAAGGAGAGAGAGAGAGAGAGAGAGAGAGAGAGAGAGAAAGAAAGAAAGAAAGAAAGAAAGAAAGAAAGAAAGAAAGAAAGAAAGAAAGAGAGAGAGAGAGAAAGAAGGCAGGCAGGCTACTAGAACAAATATAAGATCAATATACAACATCAATTGCATTTCTGTAGCCTAACAATAAATAATTGAGACAAATCCTAAAACTACTTGCAATTTACAACAGCATCAAATATATAACACACTTTGGGATAATTTTAAAACAAATCATATGTAACACCTCTATTGAAAGCTACAAAACACTAGTGAACACTGCTGAGATTTTTTTTCAAAGATCTAAATGAACAGAGATTTACCATGTTCATGGTCTGTAATCTCTCCAAGTTGATCTGGAGATGCAATGAAGCATCACTCAAAATCCCAGCAGTTTTTATAGAAATGACAAATGGATTTTCATATATTAAATGCAAAGGAGCTTGAATAGCCAAAGCACTTTTTAAAAGGAGATCATGAGGACTTAAACTATACAATTTCAGGAACTTCTATAAAACCACAGCAATCATGGCTACATAAGGCGTTGTTATACAGAGGGAGAACTAGAACAATGGCCAACACTACAGAGACAGCCCCACATGAATATCTATGGATTTTCTTAAAGATGCAAGTGAAACTAGGTGGAGGGGAATGGTCTTTACACTAAGTGGTGTTAGAATAACTAGATATCTATAAATAGAAATGTTAACTTTACTCATAGGTCATACTTTTGCTAAAATCAGAATGAACTATGTACTTAAGTGTAAAACTTACAAGTATAAAGTTCTGGGAGAAAACTTTTGTGATCCTGGGTTAGCCAAAGATCTCACAGCTCAGAGGAGGGTGTTCCAAGGAGAGGCTCCCGAGGGAGGGTTGGGTGTGGGGTCTCGTGCAGAACGTGAAAGGCCATAAATGAGGACACTAGAAAATCACCAGCACCACTGAGGTGCACACAGGAACCCCGCTGCAGCAGCACCAACCTCACAGGTGACTGGGATGTGGGGCTGGGCACCCTCGTGGACTGAGACCCACTCTGCATCCAAAGACAGGAGCTTGCCATAGCTGCTTGCTTCCTCTGAGGCTGCAGACGCAACTCCTTTGGCACCAGTCTAGATCTGGAGTTCCTCCCTCCCTACTCTTCCAGTTCCCTGTTTGACCCTCTGCAGATATTTCCAGTTATCTCTCCACACGATGCTTTCTGTGGTGACATCCACTGCACACACTAGTTTCCTTTCATCTGCACAAATGGGTTACAACGGATGGGTGCTTAGGGTTGCTACAGGGAACACACTAAAGCTGTTTTCAATACCCAAAGAGAAAATCTGTGCTCTATCGTTTCAAAAGAAGAGAGGAAGCTCACCATCTGCCGTTTCCAGGATGCTGCCACCGAACCCCCGAGGAACACCTCTCACCGAGGCCACTTGTGGCCGCTCATAGTGTGGATGCGGCACAAGGCCAGTGGTGACATCAGGAGGGGCAGAGTGCAGATCTGCTTTTGAGAAATAAACCCAAGGAAAGTGGCTGTTAATTCAAATGAGTGTTCAACTGCTGTTCAAAGCCCATTTGTATGAAGTTCCACCAGCTGAGTGCTAAGCAGGAGAATGCGATGCCCGGTTAGTGTCATCTTCCTGGTTGACCAAGGGCACAGCGGACCCTAGGAGCTCCACGATGAGTGTGGAGATGTAGGTAGGTGGAGGCTCCATTCTCCATGGGGTCCACAGCACAGAGGCTGTTGCCATAGCAGCCTGACAAGACCATTACTGACTGAATGACTGACCCACTAGTGTGGCACTGGGGCTAGAACCCAGAGTGTTTTCACTGAGCTACATTCTCAGCCCTTTCGAGTTCGATCCCCGGTACGAAAAAAAAAAAAATTGTTTCTGTTACTTTGAGACAGAATTTTTTGTTGTTATTTCGTTATTTTCTCAGCAAAGTCACTAAGTTGCCCAAGCTGGACTCAAACTTGTGATCCCCCTGCCTGAGCCTCCCAGTGCACGGGATTACAGCTGTGCACCACCAAGCCCAGCCTGACAAGATTTTATTTAGAAATTCTCCCTCAAGAACATAGAAACAAATGTAGAATCAAGTGTTTTTGGAATATTATGAAGTAACAGCCAGACTTCTATAAATTATCCCCAACCCTCTAAAAAGTATGCTAGCTATCACCAAGACACCACCTTTGCAAGGCTCAAAGAATAAAACTACAAAAAGTGAAACTGTTCCCACTGCCAGTTAAGTGCTACAATGATAAGCCAGATGCAGGTGTATTTGTCTGTGATCTCAATAACTCAGGAGGCCGAGGAGTATCACAAGCTGGAGGCCTGCATAGGCAACAGTGAGACACCTGCCTCAAAAACAAAACCCGGCACTACTGAAATCACAATCTACTTCTTAAAGTAAGTTTAATAAACCAGGCATAGTGGCCCACCCCTGTAATCCCAGCACTCAGGAAGCTGGGGCAGGAGGGTCACTGCACGTTGAAGGCCAGCCTGGGCTACATAGTGAGTTCAAGAACAGCCTGAACAACATATAGTGAGACTGACTCTTGTCTCGAAAAACCAACCAAACAAGCAAAAAAAGGAAGATTAATAAGACTATGTAAGATATAAAAATGATTAAAGGTCTTCCTTCCATTGTTTCAATGTACATTTTTCTGTTTAGTTTTCATGGTGCAGCACATTTATCTGTTCTGAATGCTGGCTGACTGCAGGAATTATCAGTGCACTTGGGCCTACAAAGAAAGGAAAGGCACTGTGTAGGAACACTGATCAGAACTGCATGCTACTAAACACAGATAGTGGTCCACCTAAGAGAATCCACAAGCGCCTTTGCTGGGTGGAGACTGGAAATCTGCTTGGTATTTCAATAAACATACTCCCAGTCTTGCCCTGATACTCTAACACTCTGGAGCAGTGGTGGTGAACCTATGGCATGTGTGTTATTTGTTTTGCTTTTAAAACAAACGATGTTAATGTATGAGCTGTTTTCTCTAAACTAAAACCTCAGTGTTCAGGTTTAATTGCAGTGTTGGCACTCTGCAATAAATGAATGGGTTTTAAGTTGCAATTTGGGTGTTTGACTCTAAAAGGTTTGTCAGCACTGCTCTACATGTTTAAATTCTGATCATCTATTATTTCATTAACCTAGCTACAGTGCAAAGACTTTTTCACATATATAGAAGGCTGAAGTATGTTCCTTTAGACAACCTGAACTTTAGTGACACAAATTTCCACAACTTTTGAAAGGGCCCAGTGTTGAACAATTAGCAATGTAAAGTGTGAACCAGGAGCTTCTTTTAGTTTAAAAAGAAATTTTCTCAAGCTCCCAAACCTAGCAAAAATAAATGATATACAAAGTACACATAGAAAGAAGTAAATGTAGATATGGTGATTTATATACTACAAAGTCATTTTTAAAAATAACTGCATAGGGCCGGGGATTTAGCTCAGTGGTTCCAGTGCCTGCCTTGAAAGCGCAAGGTCCCGAATTCAATCCCCGGTATCAACAATAAATAAATAAATAAATAACTGCATAAAAAAAATACACTCAAAAATTTATTAGCATAGGGGCCAGGGATTTAGCTCAGTGGCACTGTGCCTGCCTCAAAAGCACAAGGTCCTGAGCTCGGTACCAGAAAAAAAAAATTAATTAATTAGCATAACTAAAAGTACTTCTTGTAAATATAGGTATTTACATTTGTATCAAAATGTTGAATGCATTTGATTTCCTTAATCCAAACCTAACTTTTTAATTACCTTTACCTAATATGTTCTACCTCAAGTTTTTTTACTTAATCCACTCTTTGCATATTTCTTTCCTTAGTTCAAACTAAAGAATTACCCAATGTTAGAAGCTGAAGTAAAGAGCGATTTTGGCATAAGGATAGGGGAGATGAACACAGGCTGAGCTCACCTATCTGAGGTTCTTGGGACCTGAGCTGCTTCGGATTTGGGACACTTGCACCCTTCGCTGCTGAGCATTCCTGACCCTAAGTCCAAGGAAAATCCAAGCTGCTCCAATACAACACCTGAAGTTTCATTCAGACTTCAGATTTCTGATTTTCAGATTAGAGAACTCAACCTGTATTTTGAGATTTAGATATTCAACTCAAGTATGTCCCGTAAATGACATACAAGAACTACAATCTGCAGGCAGGTATTAGCGTCCAAACTGAGATATTCTTTAAATATTCCAGAATTTACCACAACATGTCTATATGAGGCCAAGCAAATGAGAAAGGAAGACACAGCTGAAAGACACATCACTAATGTTGACAGCCAGGCTCTTCAGAGAATGGAAACACCTAATTCAAGCACATGTTAGAGTTAAGAGCTTACTTCAAAGACATGCCACGACTCCTGGAGGGTGGAGGGCTGTGTGCTCAAACACTGAGCTGTGGCTGACTCTTCATGATACACAGGCCTGAGTTCCTCATTGCCCACAAAGAACAGTAACTGGACACCCAGGGGTGGCTGAGGACGTGTAGCTGCTCAGTTCACCCTGCATCGTGTCACTGTTTCACCTAGAAGAGCTTCAGGGAGCAAACACAATGCAACACTCAGGGCCACTGTTTGTCTCCCATGAGCATTAACTGTGTTTTAGTAAAGTTCATCTCCAGATAACAGAGAAGGAAAATACAGTGTCAAGGCTGTCTTCAAGCTGTCTGCCAACCTCCTTGAAAAAAGGTGGCCACATGCAGGACACCAGACAGGCCACACCATCGAGGTGGGCTGTTTTCCAGGGGGCACTGCCTCCCGATGCCTTGGCAGGTCATGCAAGTCCTCTACATGGCAGACATAGCGTAGGTGCAGATGAAGCACCATGGATCCCCACTGACTTACACTGTGGCAGAAAGGCACACAACCAACAGAATTATGCACATGTCATGTACCGACCCAAACAGATAAAACACAAAGCAGCACAGGGAGGGTGCAGGGACAGAAGCTATAGGCCTCTTGGAGCCCCCTACTCACCCCAGCCCTGCCCACAGGTGAGACCAACACATTGAGGTGGCCCAGGGGATCCCACCAGGCCCCAGCCACCTGCCACAGGCACCCTGCAGGCACTCCTCAGCTCAGCAAAAAGGGATCCAGGAAACAGTATCAGCCCTGGCTTCCCCACTAAGGGGCCATGTGATCCTAGGAAGCTGCAATCACCCAGCTTTTCGTCTTCTACACTAGGAAAATGAGGGATGAAGACGAGTCTCCAACCATCCTAACTGTACTTTAAGGTATGAGGCCAGGAATGTAGGCAGGCTTCATATGCCAGCCCTTCCCAGCTAACCAACCACTGCTTCTGTTTTAAATAGGGTTTCAAATGATGGAAGGTTGTGGTTTTTTCCTGAGATTAATGTAATCCAAAGGGCTACATGATTTGAAAAAGACTCATGCATCTTTATGATACCTTTGCCTGACACCTTGCTTTCCAGTTGAGGGGTATCTGGAGGAAGACAGCCAAACCTAGCTGTAGCCCCAGCCCCTGCCTCAGGACTCACCCAGGTACAGGGACCACACATGGCCCTATAGCCAAGAGGAAAGACTGATGACAGGCAGCCAGCCAAGGGCAGCTGTCACAACCACCAGCAGCTGCAATGTCAGCCATCCACTCAAGAACAGGACGGACCCAGGGCCATCAAGACACCACGCATGAGTCAGGCTGCCAGAGCCAGAAGCACTGAACTGCCTGTTGCCACAGATGCAAGGTGGGGGTGGGTGGAGCCTAAGCACAGGCCCAAGTGCTACAGGTTTTCAGGACTGAACACCAATGACATGTTAAAACATCTTCCCCTACTGCTGGTGGCGTGGCTATCCAAAGTCCTGAACCAGCCAGCGGTGACATCGGGTCTCACAACCTCGTCCCTCGGCAGAGCAGGGTTGGACCTTGTCCTGTGGGCCACGGCAGCTGTTACTGACCTATGTGGGTGTGGGCTGCAAGGCCTGCGAGCGTGGCGGCGGCGGCACTGGGAGCAGCGCTGGGTCTCCCTCCCGGGTGAGATGAGGTGGAGGATGCAGAGGATGAGGTGGACGAGCCCTGAATGACCCGGTCGAGCCAGGGCTCAACGCTGGGATGGCTCTGGAGCGGAGTGGAGGTGAGTCGCCCGGGTCGCCGCAAAGAGCCCTCATCTTCTGAGGCGGACGACGTGTCTGTGGTTAAAATAACGACGACAGGCATGATATCGGATTGGGTCAGGAGGGCAGCCCTGCCACCCAAGCAGGCAAGTGGGCACCTCGGGTCGCCTCGACCTATAAGGGCGGCAAGAGCTCACTGCAGGCAAGTGGGCCCAGGAGCCTCAACTTCCCCAGAGAGGCCTTGGCCACAGGCACCACACACCAGAGGTGAAGAGAGCCTTGCACCCCTGAGCAAAGGAGCCCCTGCCAGTGATGTGCTGCCCCACTGCACACCCACACAGCCCATACCACACTCAGGGTGTCCTGGCCGGGCAGGAGCCTGCCGTCGACATGGCTGTGGGGGCTGTGACTTGTCTGGGGGGGGGGGGGGTCCTCTTAGGGAAACAGGTGAATTCGTTTTAGAAAGAATCCTCCCTCCAAAACAGTGCTTCCTTCAGTCAGCAGCTGAACTAAGGTTTCATCAAGTCAGCATAATTGCTTTTTTTTTTCAGGTACTGGGGATTGAACCCAGGGTTTTTGCACACAGCTACATCCCCAGCCCCTTCTTTTCTACTTTTCATTTTGAGACAGGGTCTCGCTAAGTTACTAAGCTGCCCAGGCTGGGTTTGAACTTGGGATCCTCCTGCCTCAGCCTCCCAAAGCACTGTGATTACAGGCATGCACCAGCAGATTCAGCACAACTGCATTTTATGGAGTTTTACAATTGTGAAAAGATTCTTTTAGAATTGGACAATGTCTATAGCATTATTTAACAGAAACTAATTTGGCAGCCATTTCTAAGATTTAACACTAAATTTTTTTTTCAAGCAAAGAAGCATTATCAAGAGCACTAAATTATTTCATGAATCTTGTATGACTGGTTTTTTACTGAGTAATAATTGTAAATGCATCAAACCAAAAATGAGTGTCACCACTTAGTACTATGAGGGGCAGCTATGGAGGCCCATGGATGTGAAGCCACCAGACCCCACACCTTGATCCATGTTCAGGTTCTAATTTCTAATGGTTACAATAACAAAGCCACAAAATATACCAGAAAAATCCAGTCTTACACTATCCCACATAAGTCCTGGTAACAGCATACTAAAAACAGCGGTAAAATGAGGATAATTTTAAAAGTCTTAATTTAGGAAGCTTTACTATTCCACTGAGTACTTATTTTAGATTCTTCTCTTTACTAAAAGACATAAGTAGCATCTTAGTAAAAAAAGAATTTCTTTTAGAAATCCACACAAAAAGTCCTATAAAATGCAAGTGTCCATTTGGGTAAGAACAATACTGTGTATGCTATAGATTTCCAGATAAGGAATGTGTACATATACAAACATTTTTCATCTCCAAACTTTCCATATCTTACTGCAGCTGGGAGGATGTCCCAGCTCAATGGGAACATGTGCTATGCCCACTGGCCTGTGAGTCCCTTCCTCTCTCCATACCTGGAGGGGTGTAGGTCTCTACAGACGAATGCACAAGGACTGAACGTCTTTTTGAAGGCATAGGCATCTTCCTTTCCTTGTACTTAGCCAAAGCTGCTTGCACGGCCTCAGTGTGGACATCTACGAGAAAGAACAGCAGTTTCACAAATTGGTTATGACATGAAATTCAGATTCATATTTTCACTGGGTATAAAAGATGGAGAAGCTCCACCTACCACTGCACCCCTACATGTTTGCCTCAGACTTTGTTTAAACTTTCCATTGTTTATAGATTTGACTTCAGAAACAGGTAAATATTTCCAGTTATAAATTAAAACAAAAAAACTCCCCAAATTGAAAGTAGTGATACAAACAAGCCTGTGTTCAGTTACTAGCTTATACTATCCCAAAAGACTTTAAATAGTAGAGTAAGACAACTAAGGCTGTTCCTCCAGAAATATCTGCTGCAGACAAAAATGCTTACATAAAAAGCCTCCAACTTTCTCAGCACAGTGCTGATGGTGGTGAGGGCGATGTCATAATGGGGCATTTTCTAAGTCCTTTTGGATTCAGAGAAACAAAGGGCACACAACGGCCTGACGGCACCTCAGTAACGTGGATAGTGAGAGGGACAAACAACACAAATGCAGACAAATCTTGCATCTCGAATCTTAGTGGAATACATCACTTGGATAATGTGGCATTTTTTTCTTTAAAAAGTATGTCTAGGGCCGGGGATTTAGCTCAGTGGTTCTGGCGCCTGCCTCGCAAGCACAAGGTCCTGAGCTCCATCCCCAGTAGCAAAAACAAACAAACAAATAAATAAAAAGTATGTCTTAACCAGGCATAGTGGCTTATAAACCCAGCTATTCAAGAGGCTGAGACAGGAAGATCACAAGTTCAAAGCCAGAATGGGCAGCTTAGCAAGATGCTATTTCAAAAAAATAAAATAAAAAGGACTGAGCATATAGCACAGTGGTAGACCACTTGCCCAGCATGCACAGAGTCCTGGGTTAATCCCCAGCACCACCAAAATGTTAAAACAGTAACGGTCACTAAGATCTACAGTAAGAATCTCTTCTATCTATAAAACTGAAAAAGGAGAAGGAAATTGGTAAATTTTACTGTCACATCTCAAACTGCAAAAGTTACAGCTGTGGGGCATGGTAAGTGCTGAGTTAAGCACAAACGACATTAAACACGTGTGTGTGTGTGTGCAGGAAGAAACTGCACGGAGGCAGTACTCTCCACAGTTTCAGACCACCGCGGGGGTCTTGCAATGAGACCCAATGAATCCCCTGAAAATAGAGGTTCTCAAATATAGAGATCGAGAATCTCATGACATCTAGGGGAAAGGAAAGAAGGGAAAAGAAAAAAATATGAGAAAAGGAAAGAATGGAAACAAAGTCTTTGTAAATAGGGAGGGGTGGAGGGGGTGGAGGGGAGGGGAAGGGGGAAAAAATAAGAACCAAGATACATCATGTACAGGTACAAGATCCCAGTGATGAATGTAACTGTGTTGTGTACCTAAAATGTACCAGTCAACTTAATGAAAAAAAAAAAATCTTATGACATCTAAATGACACAACCTAGCTAAGGTTTGCTTCACTTTCCATACGGGAAATGAAAAAGAGGCTGGGGTGTTGGTGAGTTTGTGGCTGAGCACTGAACAAAGGTCCTGGGGAGGCGACTATACCATATACATTTTGTATATATTTAAATTCATCTCCAATAAAAAGCTTCTTAAACATTTTAAAACCTTACATTTAAATGGTTTGTAGAGTGTTCATCAAAGAGATGCAAATCCACATCTAGATGCATTAAAATAAAATGTATGAACATCAGAGAGCTGCTGTGTGCCCAGGACCCAGCGGTCGCGATGTCCCTGCACTTGGTGACCGCCGGCCTAGCGCTCCGCCCAGCTCCGTCCTGCGCTGCTCAGCCAAGGCCGGGATGACAGACTGGCTCCCACACTGCCCGTGAGCCCCGAGAGGCCAGGGGAACCACTTCTCTCCGAGCCGCTGCCCTGCCCTTGGCTCAAGGTCCATGACATTTTCGACAGTGATTGGTACACGTCCTGAAACCTAATTGGGACTGCCTGCATCACTGTGATCAAATACAATGCAAACAACAAGTTTTCATTCCATGAAGTGAAAGACAAGTATATTCCAGCGATAAAAAGGGCATTAAACTCAGTTCCAGTCACCATTGCTGCGGTTGGTATCAGACAAAATGAAGAATTACCTCGTACCTGCCCACTGGGTACCTCTGAGTGAGGGAGTTGTGTCAGTACAACGGAAGCAATCCAGCTGGCTAAGGAAGGGCGACCTATCTTGAACTACACAGCCTGGATGCCTTCTATAAGGAAAGTATTGTGGAGGCGTGTTGGAATACTTTATGTTTCAAGCGTTAAATCAGAAGACAATTGAAGAAAAGGAAAATGAGCACCTCATTTCATGGAATTAGACCGCCGCAGCTTGAACAGTCAGAAAAGATGCCTGTGCTAAAGGCCAAAGCCTCGCATTTTCTCTGACCTAAATAACTTGCTGTTGGCTGCCAGTGTGGGGACATGGTATTCTGCCAGCCAGGTTTTTAGAATACCTACACACAGACTCCTGTTGCCCAGCCAGCATCTTCCAGGCCATGTGCCTGCTGATCTGCACTGGGATGTACCAGGAGTCCAGGCTGCAGCACATCTGCGAGCTGTTCATCGTCACACAGCTGCAGAGCATGCTGAGTACGGAGCAGGCCTCCACGAACCTGGACATTGTCAGCCCACTCACAAAGGTCAAGCTTCACCACTCTGACTGCCTTTCAATCTGGCTTCTTCACTGCATTGCCACCAACTACCTCATCTTCGGTTAAAAGCCTGAATTTCAGGATCTTTCAGTGGAATAATGCAGTTTTGTTGAGAAACGCAGATGACTGTCAAAGTTAGAAACAGCTTGCGGACTACAGGAAGTATATTAACTCCTGGAAATGTCGTTGCTTAGTAATGTAACCGGGAGCTTTTATACACATACATGTTTTCATTATTATGAAGAATGGGATATTGCTGGATTCCAGTGAAATTCTTATGTCTGAATGCCAGTATGGGTGTTAAAAAAAATAAACTTAATGTGTTTACTTTGAAAAATCTACAACTGTATTTTTTAAAAATGAATATTGGTACATTTACATATACAATATAATGACATTCATCATTGGAAATTTGTACCTTTACATAATGTATCTTGATTCTTATTTTTTCCGCATTCCCCTGACCTCCCTTCAACCCCTCCACTCTCCCTATTTACAAAGACTGTTTCCATTTTCTTGTATTAATTCCATTCCCTTCTTTCCTTTTCCCTACCTCTCCCACTTTCCCTTCCCCTTTGCCCCTTTTCTTCCTATTTCATATTATATATCATACATACATATTACATTTATATTATATATTTTGATTCTTATTTACACTTTCAGTTTCTCATACCAGAGAAACTATTTGGTATTTACATGTGTGTCCGATTTATTTCAACTTAGCAGTATCGCCTCAATATGCATCCATTTAGCAATAAATGTCTAGCGTCTCATTCTTTATGGCAGAGTAGTACTCCATTTTATTTTTTAAAAAAACAAAACATTTTCTTTATCCAGTCTCCAGTTGATGGGCACTTGGGCTCTTTCCAAGCTTTAGCTATTACAAACTGTGCCGCTATGAACATGGGTGTGCATATATCACTGTATTATGATTCTTTTAATTCTTTTGGGAAGATACCCAGCAGAGGAATAGCTGGGTCAAATGAGACCTCTAGCCCTAGTTCTCTGAGGTATCTCCATAGTGATTTCCACAGTGGTTGCACCAGCCCGCACTCCCACCAGCAGTGGAGCAGGGTTCCTTTTTCCCCACAGCCCCACCAGCATTTGTTATTGGTTGATTTCTTGATAGCAGCCATTCTTTCTGGGGTGAGGTGGAATCTCAGTGTTGTTTTCATCTGCATCTCTCAAATGTCCAGTGATGTTGAACATTTTTTTCATATGGTTATTTGCTATTTCTACTTCTTTGAGAAATGTCTGTTCATTTCAGATGTCCATTTTTGAATTGGGTCTTTAAATTTGGGAGGTCTGATTTTTTTCAGTTCTTTATAGATTCCAGATAGTAGACCTTGGTCTGAGGAACAGCTGGTAAAACTTTTTTCCCACATTGTGGGTTGTCTTTGCACACTGCTGGTGGTTTCTCTTGCTGCACAGAAGCTTTTTAATAAGATGAGATCCCACTTGTTGATTCTTTATGCTAGTTGACGGGCAACTGAGGTTTTGTTCATGAAATCTTTTCCTACGCCAATGTCTTCAAGAGTTCTACCTAACCTCTCTTCCAGACAATTTAGTTGCTGTTTTAATATTTAGATCTTTAATCCATTTGGATTTTAGTTTGGTGTATAGTGAGAGATATCAGTCTAGTTTTAATCTTTGGCAAGTTGAAACCCAATTTTTCCAGCACCACTTATTAAAGAGGCTAACTTTCCTCCAGTGAGGGTGTTTGGCTCCTTTATTGAAGATGAGATGGCTGAGTGTGTCTGGCGTTGTTTCTGCATCTTCTAATCTGTTCCACTGGTCCTTGGGTCTGTTGCTTTGCCAGTACCAGGCTGTTTTTATCACAGTAGCTTTGTAGTATAGTTTCAAGTTGGGGATTGTGTTACCCCCTACCCTGTCTTAGGAATAAACCTAATGAAAAAAATCAGAGACCTCTACTCTGAAAACCATAGCACTCTGAAAAAAGAGATCAAAGAGGATATCAGACAATGGAAAGATATCCCTTGATCCTGGATAGGAAGAAACAATATAGCAAAAATGGCTATACTTCCAAAACTGCTATCCAGATTCAATGCAATCCCAATTGAAATTCCAGCAGCATACTTCACAGACCTTGAGAAAAAAATCCAAAAGTTCATTTGGAACAAGAAGACACCTAGAATAGCTAAAAGTAATTCTAGGCTACAACTGTATTCTTAAAAGGGAACAAGATATAACACAGACTAAAACTAAGGTTTTACTCTAGAATATAAAACTGTTGTACAGCTATGCTTTCCCTTTAAGATGTTCTCTTGCTTTGGTGATCACCTCCCTGTTAAGAAGTGCTTAAAGTTTTTAAAAAATCAACTAGGATTAATATAGAAATTCATCATGTCTGATTAATTGCTGTATTAAAATAAGGGGCATTGAAGGACCCCATGTAACTATTTCTACAGTGAGAAATTTGGGAGAAGAGACTAACCAGTCCAACATGAAATTTTTGAAATGAAAATCTGAGATTCTGAAAGTGTCATGCTACTTGGTTCCAAAGTAGTGTCAGTGTTTGAATCAATATCATGAACAAAACTCTCTTTCATGAAGAAACTCCAGCTAAATCTCCTCGTCTTCCCCCTGGGTTCTGACCAGGCAGGAAACCCACCCAGTGCTGGCTCCACACTTGAAGGGCTTCATGCTTGCTTCAGTGCTTGGCTGTGGCTGTCATGAAATTCTTAATAATGTTTGAAGAAGGGCTCCATGTTTTTCCTTTGCACTGGGCCCCGAAAATTATGTGTATTTCCTGGCAGGAAAAATACCATGTTTTCCTGCTCGAACATCATTCTCTCTAAAAGTGGAACAGAGGCACTAGTAGTGAGAGCATCAAGGGCAGCTTGTCTCTCAGAGGGAGAGAGGACAATGGGGTTCCTGCTCTGGGGGTGTCTGCACCACATAGGACCTCCGCCGCCACCTCCCTTGGCACAGGACAATTGCCTTGTGTTGGCTTAGTTTTAAAACCCAGTACTGGCTCAGTTACTGATGAACAAATACTTTCTTGATCGTTCTATAAGCCCAGGCTATTGGGAAGAGTGACCGACTAGCCTGATTTTAACACACACTTATAAAGGTGCACACAGGAAAAGATACTTTCTGAAGAATTTGCTATGATGGCTCAATAGCTTTTTAAAGTGCATTTGTTAAGATTAGCAGTCAAGTGTCAGTGGCTTGTTTGAATTCTTTCCAGGACTGCAAAGGCTATTTGACATAGAGTGGCTTGAATCTTGTCCTTTAAGGTTACCCAGGAAGTTTAAAAAAGGATATAAATCAAAGACTTGTTATGTGTAGAGAAAATGGTACTGGGATAGAGGGCAGAATTAGTTTCTCATCTATCACATGTGTACAGAAATGATTATATCAGAAGCTCACAAACTTGAAAGTAGAAAACAGATTAGTATTTATTGTTCACACCATTGTCATCTGTAATTTAATACTGGAATATATTTTTTTAATTCCAGTGACTTTAGAATGCACATATATTTTCCAATTTTCCTAATATTTGATGAAACAATCTTATACTGTAGTATTAGGATTCCATGCAGTTAACCCTTATATGTGTACCAGTACTATCAGAAGAAAGAGTAAAAACTTCCTTATAAATATATTTCAGGAAACCTGCTTTCAAGTGGACTGTGTCAGTGAAGATTACTGGGATACATTTTGTGTTTTTTATATTTTAATCACCTAAGTAATCAACTATTAGCAAATCCCATTTGGCTAGAATTAGCATTGTAAAGAATAGATAATATAGCAGATTTCTAGAAATTCCTTCCCATTTATGAACTTTTAAAATGCAATGGTAGCCTTTTGTTCTTCATAAGCACATTCTCATCCCCATATTAATTGTAGTACTTAAAATTATAAAATGGAAAAATACAAGTTACAAAACATTTTCTTGAAAATACTATTTAATATTTAAATAGATGGTAGCTAGTTCTTTTTGGTTGTTTGGCCTGAGTGG
The DNA here is from genome assembly GCF_053883595.1 of Heterocephalus glaber. Classification (NCBI taxonomy): domain Eukaryota; kingdom Metazoa; phylum Chordata; class Mammalia; order Rodentia; family Bathyergidae; genus Heterocephalus; species Heterocephalus glaber. The sequence goes on from NW_028258138.1 coordinate 213,368, forward strand.
GAATTGAGTTTGGAAGCTGGTACTCCTGGGTGTTGCTATGTAGATTTTATTTTGAAAAGTTCTTTACCACCTGTGTGGAGGACTCAGCCCGATGCCACAGTTCTCCAGAGTTAATTGAAATATAATCAGATTAGTCTTAGAACTCATTGAATATAGACTCTCTGAATTCACTCAATTTAAAATAGAAAATTTTAAAGACTTATAAACTGTCTTGGAGAAATAGTGCTAGCTTCCAGGAGAGTTTTTGAATTGGACACTTATTTCTAGATGGATATATGCTTTTTGCTGATCTCTCCTTTATTATATTTCCCAATCATTTTAATTACAGAAAATACTGTATATCTGAACTCAGGCCTTTTCTTTCTGGGCCAAGTTTTCATGCTATATAACCCTTTGTATACTTCTGGCTACTGTGTGTTCCTAATACAGGAGCCTAGATTTGTAACAGAGAACTTGTAGTGCCGTAACTGAAGTTCACCCCGTCCACACCAACAAGGTGGCTTCACATTGGGTAGCAGCAAAAGACAGAAGAATTGGATAAATCTTGGGATGCCAGTAGAGGCCATGCCTCGCCAGACCATGCCAGACCCTGCCCACAGTGCGGGCCGCGCACAGTATCTGAATCTGCCCAGCAGAGGCACCGGGTTGGGGGGCGTGTCATAAAGGCCATGGTTATGAGCCGCAGAAGTGAACAACAGAGAGGGCCTCTCCGAGGCTCCTCAATGAAAATTGAAGCCCACTGGGAAAGTGAAGAAAATCTCTTCAATAAAGGCACACTGGACCACTGTGGTTGGTAAGTTGGTGGGATCAGCATCTCCCATAGAAACCCGGGCTCACTCAGAGGGGAGGACAGCTGGAACCTGCAGTAGAACCTTGCAGAGTTTAATCCAGGAAGGAAGCTCAACTTGGACCTTGCAGCCAGAAATCAGCCTGAATCTCAGTAGACTATAGCTGGCTTGCTGAGACTAATGGACTTAGACCTGCACACTGCTGCCCACATTGTCTACCAGGACAGCAAAGACATATCCTGAGGGAGACCTTTTTCTCTCCCCTCCCCTGCCCTGCCCTCCCCTCTCCTCCTCTTCCCTTCCCTCTCCTCTCCTCTCCCCCCCGCCCCCCCCGCCTTCTGGCTCTGTATTTCTCTCCCTCTTTGTTCCTGTTCTTGTCCCATTTTGAATTGTTTTTCTCTCTCTGTCTTCTTGACTGTCACTATTATAGGAAGGTGAATACAATTTCTAGCTTCCCTGTTGTTGTTAGTTTATTCTGTACTTGTCTCTGTTCTATTCCTCGGTCTTTTCCTCCTGTCTTCAACAGATTCTCACAATGTGCGTGATCTTCCCGTGTCCTCTAGCCTCACCTCTAACCTTTCCCTCTCCTTCTATCTCTCTACCCCTCCCTCCCCAACCCCTTCTAAATCCTTATCCCAAAGGATAAATTTGCCATATTGAAGGGTTTATTTACTACAAACATATTTTGGGCTGGCCCCAGATTTTGATCTAGCTCAGTTAAAGGTGACAGATTAACTGCTACCACAAATTGTCATTTTCTAAGCTGTGTTTGATGCTATTGTTGATGCTGACTGTGTCAACTGGGCTAAGGTGTCATGACTGATCTAATCAGTTGTCCTCCCTGGTATAATGAAAATGAGATTGCCCAGAGTCATTAGAGACTCAAAGCTTAAAAAGTCCAGGTATACCTGGAAGATATCTCTGAAAACCAATCATTCCATAAGGGCTCTAAGCACAAGCAATAAAGATACTCACAATAAGAAATGTTGAAGTATCACCCCAGGAATTAAAGCAAAAAACAGCACCAACAACAAAATTAAAAATGAGAAGACACCTTAGCAAGACACAAACCCAGACTTCCAGCTCACCAAAGGCTAATTCTGGGAGAAACGAGGTGGAAAAATATGACAATCAACCACCTGGACAACCTGAACTGATAGCACAGAAAATAATAAAACAGATAAATGAGGCTCTGGAAAAATTCAAAACAGAAATAATTTCCCAGATAACTACAGAGATAGTGAGCAGAATAAAAGACATGATTAGAGGCTCTAGACCAGAACCAGATAAAAAAAATAGATCAGCTCAGAAACATGCTGGAAGCCATGAATGCCCAGCATAGGAAAGAAATGGAAACCATGAATGTTCAACATAGGAAAACAATGGAATCCATGAAACAGATTCAGATATCCAGGAGATTAAAAACCATTGAAAATATTCACAGCAGATTGAGCAAATGTGAAGATAGAATATCAGATATAGAAGACAGGATTCTAGTCAGTGACCATGAAAAGAGAGATTTCTTAAAAACAGTAAGGGACCATGAGAAATCAAGCCAGCAACTGCTAGACGATGCAAAGAAGAATAACAAGGCTGACAGAAATCCCTGAAAAAACAGGAGAAAGTACAAATGGCATTAAAAAAAACTGTTCACAAAATTAATGACAGAAAACTTTCCAAACAGAGGTAAAGAATATGACATACAGATAAGCGAGGCATATAGAACTTCAATTAGCCACAGTCAAAAAAAAACGACATCTAGACATATAATAGTCAAGATCCCAGAAACCCAACAGAAGAACAAAATCCTACAAGCAGTTGGAGAAAAGAAACAAATCACCTACAAAGGAAAGCCCATCACAATTACAGCAGACTTCTCAACACAAGCCCTCAAGTCAGGGAGAGCCCAGAGTGAAGTATTTCAAGCCCTAAAAGAAAATAACTTCCAACCTAGACTGTTCTATCCTACAAAATTATCTTTCAAAATCGATGGGGAAATTAGATACTTCCATGACAAAGAACACCTGAGAAATTTCATGTAAACCAAACCAGCACTACAAACAATTCTAAACATTATCCTAGAAAAAGACAATGAAGGTCACAACTCCATGAGGCTCAACACAGCAAAGCCACCAGGCAAGGCAAGAAACTAAAGGGAAAGAGGGAAAATAAAAAATAAAACAGCCAACAACAGTAAAACATCATGACAAGGATGAGTCAATATTTATCAATTATAACTATCAATGTTAATGGCCTCAATTCACCAACCAAAAGGAATAGACTGGCAGAATGGATTAAGAAGCAAAATCCAGCAATATGCTGTATAAAAGAAACACACCTAACTCAAAAAGAAACTCATAGACTGAAAGTAAAAGGATGGAAAACAGTTCTCCATATGACAGGATCCCAGAAAAACGCAGGGGTAGCAATCTTATTTGCAGACAAAGTAGATTTCAAACCAAAACTAATTAAGAGAGACAAAGATGGTCACTACATCCTTGTGAACGGAACAATCCAAGAGGAAGAGATGACAGTCCTAAATAAGTATGCACCAAATACGAATACCCGCAACTATACAAAACAAATATTAATGGACATGAAAAACCAAATAAACACTAATACAATTGTAGTAGGGGACCTCAATACTCCACTGGCACAAATAGACAGATCATCTAGACAAAAAATCAACAATGAAATACTAGACCTGAACCAAACTTTTGAACAAATGGAATTAATGGATGTCTACAGAGTGTTCCATCGCACAAAATCAGAATACACATTCTTTTTGGCTACACATGTGTCATTCTCCAAAATACAGCACATGCTAGCTCACAGGACATGTTTAAGTAAATGCAAAGGAACTGAAGTTACCCCCTGTATATTATCAGACCATAGTGCAATAAAATCGGAGATCAATAGCATAAGAAACCATAAACACATGGAAATTGAATAACACTCTCCTGAACAACGAATTGGTCACAGAGGAAATTAAAGAAATTAGACAGTTCCTACAATTAAATGATAATGCCAATACTACATACAGCAATCTATGGGACACAATGAAAGCAGTTCTACGAGGGAAATTCATAGCAGTGAATGCTCATACTAGGAAAACAGAGAACTCAAACAACCTAATGCTAAACCTCAAGCTCCTAAAAAAAGAAGAGCAGGACATACCAAAGCTCATACTAGAGAGGAATTTATAAAGATGAGAGCCAAAATCAATGCAATAGAGACTAAGAGAACAATACAAAAAAAAAAAAAATCAATGAATCAAAGAGTTGGTTTTTCGAAAGAATAAACAAAATTGATAAACCCCTAGCCAACCTTATCAAAAAAAAGGAAAGAAAAGGCTCAAATCCATACAATTAAGAATGAAAAAGGTTGGGCCGGAGATTTAGCTCAGTGGCACCACACCTGCCCTGCAAGCACAAGGTCCTGAGTTTGATCCCTGGTACCAAAAAAAAAAAAAAAGAAAAAAGAATGAAAGAAAAAGGTGAAGTCATAACAGATCCAGGAGAAATCTAGAGGATCATCAATACCTACTTCGAGAACCTGTACTCTAATAAAATGGTAAACACAGAAGCAATGGACAGATTCCTAGATACATACGAATTACCAAAGTTAAGAAGATATAAAAATTCTAAACACCCCAATTACAATCAGTGAAATTGAAAACATAATTTAAAATATACCAACAAGGAAAAGCCCAGGTCCTGATCACTTCACTGCTGAATTCTACAAGATATTTAGAGAACTATTGCCACTGCTCTTTAAACTCTTCAATGAAATTGAAAAGGAAGCAAGGCTTCCAAATTCATTCCTGGAAGCAAGTGTTACTTTGATTCCAAAACCAGGGAAAGACCTAACCAAAAAAGAGAACTACAGCCCAACCTCCCTAATGAACATAGATGCAAAAATCCTCAACGAGATACTGGCAAACAGAATACAGAGGGTCATCAAGAAGATCATACACCCTGACCAAGTTGGATTTATCCCAGGGATCCAAGGATGTTCAACATTCATAAATCAATAATTGTAATACACTATATTAACAGAGTCAAGGACAAAAACCATATGATCATCTCAATAGATGCAGAAAAGGCACTCAACAAAATCCAACACCCATTCATGATAAAAATCTGACAGAAAATTGGAATAGAAAGTCTTTATCTAGACCTGATTAAAGCTATCTACGAAAAACCAACAGTCAACATCATACTAACTGGTCAAAAATTGAAAACTTTTACAGTAAAATCAGGAACAAGACAAGGATGTCCACTAACACCACTCCTGTTCAATATAGTTCTGGAAACATTAGCAACAGCAATTATACAAGAGAAAGAAATAAAAGGAATAAAGATAGGAAAGGAAGAAGTGAAACTGTCATTAATTGCTGATGATATGATACTCTACATAGAAGACCCAAAAAACTCCGCCAAAAGACTTCTAGACTTAATTGACAGATTCAGTAGAGTAGCTGGATATGAGGTCAACACTCAAAAAACAATAGCCTCCTTATACACAAATAACAGACTCACTGAGGGAGAAATTAGGGAAACAATTCCTTTTACAATAGCATCCAAAAAAATGAAATATCTAGCAATCAATCTAACAAAGGAAGCAAAAGACCTCTACATTGAAAACTACAGCACTCTGAAAAAAGAGATCGAAGAGGATACAAGAAAATGGAAAGACATCCCTTGCTCCTGGGTAGGAAGAACCAATATAGTGAAAATGGCCATACTTCCAAAACTACTATATAGATTTAAAGCAATGCTGATTGAAATTCCAACGATATACTTCACAGAGCTAGAGAAAACAATCCAAAAATTCATTTGGAAGCCGAAGAGATCTAGAATAGCTAAAGCAGCTCTAAAGAACAGAGACATGGCTGGGGGTATCACAATCCCCAATGTGAAACTATACTACAAAGCTACTGTGATAAAAACAGCATGGCACAGGCAAAAGAACAGGCCTGAGGTTCAATGGAATGGATTAAAAGATGCAGAAACAGCTCCAGACATGCTCAGCCACCTCATCTTTGACAAAGGAGCCAACCACCATCATTGGAGGAAAGATAGCCTATTTAATAAACAGTGTTGGAAAAACTGGATTTCAACCTGCCAAAGATTAAAACTAGACCCATACTTATCACCATGCACTAAACTAAGATCGAAGTGGATTAAAGATCTAAATATTAAAACAGAAACACTAAACTTGCAGGAAGATTAGGTAGAACTCTTGAAGACATTGGTATAGGAAAAGACTTCATAAACAAAACCTAAGTAGCACGGGAACTAGCACAAAGAATCAACAACTGGGATCTCATCTTATTAAAAAGCTTCTGCACTGCAAGAGAAACCACCAACAGAGCTAAGAGACAACCTACAATGTGGGAAAAAATTTTAGCAGCTGTACCTCAGACAAAGGACTATTATCTAGAATATATAAAGAATTGAAAAAAATCAGACCCCTAAATTCAAAGACCCAATTCAAAAATGGGCATCTGAAATGAACAGACATTTCTCAGACAAAGAAATAAAAGCAACAAATAAACATATGAAAAAATGTGCAACATCACTGGTCATTTGAGAGATGCAGATGAAAACAACACTGAGATTCCACCTCACCCCAGAAAGAATGGCTGCTATCAAGAAATCAACCAATAACAAATGCTGGCAGGGGTGTGGGGAGAAAGGAACCCTTCTCCATTGTTGGTGGGAGTGCAGACTGGTGCAACCACTGTGGAAATCAGTATGGAGATACCTCTAAGAACTAGGACTAGAGGTCCCATTTGACCCAGCTATTCCCCTGCTGGGTATCTTCCCAAAAGCATCATACCACAGCAATGTATGGACACCCATGTTTATAGCAGCACAGTTTGTAATAGCTAAAGCTTGAAAACAGCCCAAGTGCCCATCAACTGGAGACTGGATAAAGATGTGGGATTTTTTTATAAAATGGAGTACGATTCAGCCATAAAGAACAACAAACTAGAGACATTTATAGCTAAATGAATGCACACTGAGGCCATAATCTTAAGTGAAATAAATGGGACACACATGTGTAAATACCAAATAATTTCTGGTGTGAGAAACTGAGAGTGTAAATAATGATTAAAATGAATAATTGATAATGTGAAATAGGAAGAAAAGGTCCAAAGGGGTAGGGGAAGTGGAAGGGGTGGGGGAAAGGAAAGAAGGGAAAGGAAAAAATATGAGAAAAGGAAAAAATGGAAACAAAGTCTTTGTAAATAGGGAAGGGTGGAGGGGGTGAAGGGAGGGCTAGGAATGGGGAAAAAATAAGAACCAAGATGCATCATGCAAAGGTATAAGATCCCAATGATGAATGTAACTGTGTTGTGTACCTAAAATGTACCAATAAAAGAATTTAAGAAAAAAAAGAATTAGACAGATTTTATTTCTATAGTAGCTAAACTTTACAATTACAATTTTACAAACTGCACTACACTGCTATAGCTAATTGGATACAAATGTCCTCAGAGTACTTTATTTTATTTAAAGCATCTGTTTAATTCAATCTTTAATGATTCTGCAAAGAAGGGCATGTGTGTAATTTTAATAGTGCCTGACGTGAATTTATACATTTTTAGCTTCAGTATTTAACATTTTGTAACCAATAAACTTTTTTTAAAACAAAAAAAATTATGAACATCAAAGACAAGAAGACAATTCTAAAAGCTTCCAGAGAGGAAGAGCAAGTCCCCCAAATGAGCATGGTCAATACTCAGGAATAGGGCCGGGGATTTAGCTCGGTGGTTTTGCCGCCTGCTGCGCAAGCGCAAGGACCCAAGTTCGATCCCCAGTACCAAAAAAAAAAAAAAAATACTCAGGAATAACAGCAGGTGCAAGGAGACAGTATGGTATTTCTTTTTAAGTGCCAAAACTAGAATTTTTACTACCCAAGAAAATTATCATGTAAACTTGAGAGTTTAACAAAGATATTCTCAGAAACACAGGGCTTAAAAAGCATTCCCACATGAGGACTCAGCTGAAAGCCCTCATAGTGGAAGGTGCTCAAAACCAAGAGAAAGAGACCCCACATCAGACATGGAAGTCACTGTAACCACATACTTTTAATTTTATTGCTACTTTTTTAAAAAACTACAGATAAAATAACCCAGTACTAAAATTCTAGACAATGCAAACCAAAAGATTCAAAAACCTTAACAAACCTCAAGCATAAGAAACAAACAGCACCAGGCACATCAGAAACAAAACACTCAAAACCAAAGTGTCTTAGTCTGCTCGTGCTGCTGTGACAAAGCACCAAAGATTGGGCTTAAACAACAGAAATTTATTTTCTCAATATTCTAAAGGCTATAAATCCAAAACTATGGTGCCAGCATGGATAGTTTTGGGTGAGGGCTGCTTTTCTGGCTGTAGCAGCTGCCTTTTCCCTGTGACCTCAACCGGTGGGCAGGTGGTGGGGTTCTCTCTGACCCCAACGCAAGGGCTCCACTCTCATACCCTAATCTAACACCAATTACCTTCCAAAGGCCTCTACTTCAAATACCATGCCCTGGAGGTTAAGGGCTTCAACATATGAACTTGGGGATACACAATTCAGTCCACAGCACTGTGGTAAGGAGAAAGATCTTAAGCACATTACATACAAAGGAACACATATCAGAAACAAGGTTGGAGGACCAAACTACTGATTTCAACACTAAGAGAATATGGTTGCCTCAAAGATAACATATCAATGGACAAAGAGTACAGAAAGGGATGCACACACAACTATGTGTAACTTTTTTTAGACAAAAGTGTGAGGAGAGTTCACTGGAGAAAGCATAGTGTTCTTAATAAATGGTGCAGGAACAATTAGGTATCCATATGCAAAAATGAGTAAATAAACTGACCCATAACCTGCATTCATAATAAAATTAAAAAATGGATAGACCTAAAGATAAAACCTAAAACTACAAAACTTCTGTAAGAAAATATAAGAGAAACCTTGGGTTAGACAAAGATTTCTTAGACACAAGAACAAAAGCGTTATGACTCAAAAAAATTGATAACTTAGACATCATCAAAATTAAAAACTGCTTTTCAAAAGATACTTCAAGGAAATGCAAAGACAAACCACAGTCTGGAAGAAAATAATGACAAATCTTATTTACAATAAAAGACTTGTATTCAGAAGACAAAGAATCAGAACCCACTTTACGGTTCACAAGGGCCAAAAGAAGTTCATTCACACTGATTACATGGAAGTGTTGGGATGTAAGGGGTGATGGAGGAATGGCACCTTGCACGCGATCCCACTCATGGGGTGCATCCTGGGCTGCAGAAAATGCTGAGCATGGCCATCCTAAGGTTCAGAGATGTTAGGTAGCTTTTACCTGTGTCCCTAAACTTGGTATAATATTTTACATGTATCTGACAGCAGAGGTGTACAATATTATAAAAAGTTAAAAAAGAAACTTTCAGTGTGGTTTTTTATAAGTGTATATCAAATTGGTAAACAATTTCTAATCCATTATTTCTTAGACCATTTCTTCATATTCCCATGCTGAAGAAAAATACTTACAATATTCATGTTCTTTTTTGGTATTCTTGAAACAATACTTCATTATACCTATTGAAAGCTTTACTAAGAAGGGCTCATATGGAAAAGAAACATACAATTGCACAGTATGAAGATGTTGTTAAACAGGTCGAGCACTGGAAAGCTATCGATTTGTAAACAATAATTGAAAGCAGGTTTTTTTTGGTACCGGGGATCGAACTCCAGTCCTTGTGGTTGCGAGGCAGGCGGTGGAACCACTGAGCTAAATCCCCGGCCCTGAAAGCAGTTCTTTCAATGGGCATTCTGATCATCCAAATTTTAAATATTTCTAAAAGCACTGACTATGGCAGAAATCAGATCAAAAGGAAATTCCCAAGATTACAGATTACAAAGTAACGAAATACTACAACATGATGCACAGAGGATTTTGTAACAGTGGGGAAAGATTTCTCCAGAGGGTTTGTAAGCCTCCTCTAAGAAAACCAGCATGTTTTGTTTTTGTTTTGGGGGGTTTTTTTGGTACCGAGGATCAAACGCAGGACCCTGTGCTTTCGAGGCAGGCGCCAGCACCACTGAGCTAAATCCTCAGCCCAGAAATCCAGCATGTAAGGGATGTGATACATTAAACAGACTGATTAGATGAAGGTTAAACTTTTTTTTTTTTGGAGATAGGATCTTGCTGTGTAGCCCAGGCTGGCCTTGAACTTACAGCAATTCTCCTGCCTCTGCCTCCTGAAGAGGCTAAAGTCTTCTTAAACAACATAATGTAAATCATTGCTGAAGTGAAAATAGTTCCTTTACCAGCCATTTTGGCAAAGAAAACTAACCAACAGCCTCAGTGGGAGGAATACAAGTGTCCAGCTGGCCCACCTCTCAGTCCTGGCCACGAGCTTACCTGACCGGAAGCGCTCGTCCCTGGAGTTGGTGGGCCGGGACTTCTGTGCTTTGGGTGCAGCCATGGTCAGGGAGGGCCCTGGGAGTCGATTCTCTGTTTGCAGGCAAGGGTCTACTCCTGAAACATATTTTTTGAGGAATATTTTTGGTGAACAATATGTTTCCAAGTTATGAAAAACTGCATTTAAAACACACATATTTCCTTTATGTGGCCACATGGTGTATGCTGCACCAACACAGCATGGCCCTCGAAGCGCGAAAGAGCCTTGGCCTGGGTTCAGGGCCATATCCAGGTCCTTGCAACCCTCTCTCCACATCGCCATCTGAACAAGCGATTGTCACATGGCCCTCCAAGCACCCTTGGCAACACAGGACCAGCAGCTCCGGTCGGTCGGATGTGGGAGCCACGAGGCGCTGAGGCAGCAGGCTCTGCAGAGCACCCTGAAGAGCCCGTTTCTGCAGTGTGGCTGTTTCCTGTCTCTGGCCTGTGTCACTTGTTCCCAGCACCATCCCCAGCATCAGCAAACCCTGAGCTCATTGGCCATCACTAGGGGGCTAACAGTGGCCCCTGGATACAGACAGAGGGAAAAGGTGGAGGAAAGTGTAGCAGGAACAACACTGTGACGGCGATGCTGGCCCCAGCGTGCTCAGGCGCTCTGGCCAGTGCTGCCGGCCTCAGCTGTGTCACCTCTGGGTCTGCCTCACCAGGCTCCCTGCTCTCACAGCCAAGCCCCCGACATAGTCACCCAGTCACCAGGCTGAGCGTGTGGCCCCCTCGTGCTGCTGGAGCCCTCATTTGTGGACATTTGCCAAAAGCACAAAGCGAAACCTTCAGAGGGAAGTCAACAAGAATAATGTGTTCAACTTTAGCCTCTGCTTCAAAATGTCTCGTAAAATTCATCAGCAGGGATTCCATTCCCGGTGGCTCCGACACACTGTGGAAAGAGGGAGAGTCCATCTTTGACTCAAACTCTAGGCTGGAGCCACCTTGACAGGCACAGCGGGGCAGAAGTGATGCTAGGTGACTTCCAAGGCTGATCACCAAGTAACACAGCTCTGCTTGGCTCTGTAATAACACACCTGAAGCCCAGCAGCTGAGCCCACACTGCAGCCCTGGGAGGAACAGAAGGGCAAGAGACAGGGGAGCACGGGGAGCCCAGCAATTGGCACCAGGGTCCCCAGCCCCACAGCTGGGACTGTAGCCCTGGCCAGACACAGCCTCTACTCAAGCACCGGCTCTTGCCTCGCAGAGAGGGTAAGCTGCCCTCCACGCTGGCCCAAACAGCAGCTCTGGGAGCAGAGCAGGTGCCACAGTGACCTTCAAGGGCCACCCACATTCTCAGAGGGCCAGTTATGTGACGGGGAGTGGGAATACCTCCTCCAGAACCTGTGCTGAGTTCTTCACAACCTGCACACACTCACATGCGTGCACACCCACAGACACGGCAATACCAGCTGCCTTTTTGCTCTTTGTGCCTGGGTGAAACTACTGAAGGTTCATCGTGAAGGCACACAGTCAAAGGCATTGAGGATCATGAAGAAGTGCACTGCAGGATGGAGGCTCCTCAGTACTCATTGGTAATGGGTACAAAGCAAACTGTTTTGGCTGCACAGAGGAGTGACGCATAAGGCAGTCAACATCAGCAAGTTCTAGCTTACGCACAATGAGTAGGGACAAATGTACCGGACACGGCAGTGCACACCTGTAACCCCAGCACTCAGGAGGCTGAGGCAGGACGATCATCACGAATTTGAGGCCAACCTGGGCTAGCTAGTGAGTTCAAGGCCATCCTAAGCTATGTATTAAGACCTTGTCTCAAAAAGAAAAAAAAGCATTGAGTACCAAATTCAACAAGTTCCAAAGAAATCGAGTACTAAGGTATGACTGTATAAGTAAATGGACATCCTCATATGCCAAAATATACACGCTCTAATTCTTTGAGATATTTACTTAATCAACAAACATACGAACAAAAGGCAATCTGAAATTACTGGATGAAAGAGAAGATGTATGTGTAATTATAACAAATATCAAGAGATAACTTTCAAAAAGGTTACAGTGATTCACACTCCCACAAGCGATGTATGAAACTGCCACTTCCCCACATCTTTTGTCGGCAATGGGTGTTATAAAAAAAAGTTTTAAAATTTTCCCAGTCTGGTAAGAAAAAAATGGCTCTCTTTAATTTGCATTTCTACATCTATAGTGAGGTTGAACATAATGTTTATTGACCATCTTCATTTCCTCTCCTTGGAATTTCTACTCACTTTTCCCAGCTAATGAGGCCCTCCTAAGGAGAACAGTCCTCCCCTGAGACACACTGGACCATCACCTCAGAGCTGTGGCCTGGCCGGCTGGCAGGGTGACCAATCACATTTGTCTGTCGGTCTTAGTTACTTTTCTTTTTGCTAAGACAAAACACCCAACACCCAAAGTTAAAGAAGGAGAGGTTTATTTGGCTCACAGTTTATAGAGGTTTCAGTTCATGGTTGGCTGCACCAAGGCAGGGTGGCATGGCAGAGGGGCACTGCAGAAAAAGCAGCAAGCAACAAGCAAGAACCACAGCGGCTCTTTCTGCTCTTTCTTATCCAGGCTAGGGTGGATCCTGGCATCACACTGTGAATCAATCCCAGCCTCACATCCTTGATCTTAGCATCACACACCCTAGATCCAGCCACCTCCAAAAAGCTCCACCTATGACCACAGGAGGCTTTAGGGGTACGTCTAAGTACAAGACACAGCACTGTCTTTTCCTTTTGAACTTCCAGGTCTCCAAACTTGCCTGTGAAGACAACACCCAAAGGTTATTCAAATATTCTCTTGAATTAGTAATTGTTATAATTAAAAGCATATTCAAACCTTTGCTCTTTCTGAGATTTATGCTCACAAATGTTGGAGAGGAAGAGGGCTCCTGCCTCCAGAAAGGCAGCACCACCAATTACATAAATGCTCCCTCCATCCTCTCCAGTCATTGCTGGTGCTTCTCTTCCACTGACAGGGTCAGCTCCCCGCACACTGACAGCCACCTGTGATTACGTGGGAACCCACACTCTCAGGCTTAGTATCTCAAAGATCAGTCCTTTCACACTAGGATTATTTTTTAAAAATGTATCAGCCACTCTCAGAACTTTTCTCCTTCTAATGGGTCATTATTTCCCAGCCCAAGGGTTTTTTTTCCTATTGTCTATCTTTTATTTCGCATTTTATTTATACGTCTGTGTTTGTGTAGGGAAGATGGCCACGATTGTTTGTCACTGGATGTAGAGCTGCAAATAAAAACAAAATTTTGCCAAATGCTTCTGTTTGTGAACCAAAATTGTTTGCAAACAAAAGCATTCATGAACCAAAGTACCACTGTACATTGGGTTTCTCACAGAAGAGAAAACATGCAATATTTAAGCGTGTATATCTGATTTATTTCACTTAAATGATGGTTTCAAGGTATACTCACTCATTTTCCCACAAATGACTCAAGTTTATCCTTTATGGCAGACTAGTACTCCATCATGTGTAAATATCATATTTTCTTTATCAATTCATCATTGATAGACATACAGGCTGCTTCCAAGATTTAGCTATTATAAATTGTGCTGCTATAAACATGTGTATGCATGTATCACTCTAATATGATACCTTTAACTCTTTTGGGAAGATACTTAGAAAGGGAATAGCTGGGTCAAATGGAATTTCTATTTTTAGTTTTTTGAGGAATCTCCATATTGTTTTAATTTCTACAGTGGTTATGCCAGTTTACACTCCCAACAGCAATGAAGATGGGTCCTGTGTGCCACTCCCCATTGATTTCTTGATGATAGTCATTCTCTCTCTGGAGTAAGATGGAACCTTAGGGTTGTTTTAATTTGCATTTCTCAAATGGCCAGTGACGTTGAACACTTTTTCATGTATTTATTAACCATTTGTACTTCCTCATCTGAGAAGTATCTATTCATTTCAGATGCTCATTGTTTTATTGGGTCTTTAAATCTGGAGGGGGTCTAATTTTTCTGAATTCTTTATATATTCTAGATATTAATCCTTTAAGGAGCAGCTGGAAAAATTTTTTTTCCCATTCTGTAGGTTGTCTCTTCGCTCTTAGTTGTTCCCTTTACTGTGCAGAAGCTTTTTAATTTTGATATGATCCCATTTGTTGATTCTTGGTATTATTTCTTTCTTTTTTTTTTTTTTGGTACTGGGGATCAAACTCGGGTCCTTGCGCTTTCGAGGCAGGTGGCCAAACCACTGAGCTAAATCTCTGGCCCCTTGGTATTATTTCTTATACAATCAGGGTTCTATTCACAAAGTCTTTGCCTTTGTATATATCTTTAAGAGTTTTACCTATTTTGTCTTCTAGCAGATTGTCTCTTTTAACATTTAGATCTTTGATCCATTTTTAGTTTAGTTTAGTACATGGTGAGAAGTATGGGTCTAAGTTGAATCTTTAGCATGTGAACAGCAAGTTTTCCCACCACTGATTTTTAAAAAGACCATCTATAGTCTAGTGAGAGCATTTGGCTCCTTTGTCAAAACTCAACTAGCTGTGGGGAGGGAATTTAGCCCAGTGGCACTGCACCTGCCTCTCAAGCACAAGGTCCTGAGTTCGATCCTCAGTAGCAAAAAAAATAATAATCATCAACTAGCTATAGTTGTTTCTACACCCTCTATTCTGTTCCATTGATGCACAAGTCTGTTTTTTGTTTTTGTTTTGTTTTGTTTGCCAATACTATGCTGTTTTTATCACTATAGCTTCATATTATAACTTCAAGTTCAGGACTGTGATGCCCCCTGCCTTGCCTTGTTGCCCAGAATTGATTTTGGTATTCTAGGTCTCTTCGGATTCCAAATAAATTTTAGGACTGCTTTCTCTAGTTCTGTGAGGAATGTATTGGTACTTTGATTGGTATTATGGTAATCTGCATAAGTTTTGGAAATGTAGCCATTTTGATAAATTGGTTCTGCCTAGCAAGGAACGGGAGCTATCTTTCCGTTTTCTGATGTCCTCTTTGAGGACATCAAAGTAGTTTTTCAAAGTACTATGATTTTCATTGCAGAGACCTTTCACTTCCTTGGTTAGGTTAATTCCTAAGTATTTCTTTCTTTTGGGGGGCGGGGTACCAGGGATCGAAGTCGGGATCTTGCGCTTGCAAGGCAGGTTGCAGAACCACTGACCTAAATCCCCAGCCCCATATTTCATTTTCCTTGATGCTATTATGAAAGGTATTATTTCACTAATTTCTCTCTTGGTGAGTGTATATTGATATACAGGAACACTAATGATTTTTGAGAGTTGACTTTGTATCCTGCTATACTACTGAATTTGGTTATTAATTCTATGAGCCTTTTTAGTGGGATTTTTGAGATCTTCTATGTAGAGGATCATGTCATCTGCAAATAATGATAATTTGTCTTTTCCTATTCATATCCTTTTTCTCTTTCTCTTGTCTAATCGCTCTGTTTCAAGAACTATATTGAACAGGAGTGGAGATAGCGGACATCCTTGTCTTGTTCCTGATTTTAGAGCTTTCAGATCCTCTCCGCTTGATATGATGGTGGCCGTTGGTTTGCCATAGATGGCTTTTATCAGACTGGGATAAAGACTTTCTGTACCTATTTTCTTCAAAGGCTCTTCTATTTTATCACATATGAATGTTGGATTATGTCAAATGCTTTTTCTGCATCTATTGAGATGACCATGTAATTTTTTGACCTTGCTCTGTTTGTATGGTGTTTTACATTTACTGATTTGCGTATGTTGAATCCCCCTGTATCCCTGGAATGAATCCTACTTGGTCATGATGTGTGATCTTTCCGATGATTTGCTGCATTCTGTTTGCCAGTATCTTATTGTGGATTTCTGCATCTATGTTCATTAAAAAGATTGGTTTTGGGCTGGGGATTTAGCTCAGTGGTTTTGCTGCCTGCTGCGCAAGTGCAAGGAACTGAGTTTGATCCCCGGTACCAAAAAATAAAATAAAATAAATAAAAAGATTGGTTCTCTTTCTTGGTAGGGTCCTTTACTGATAAAAGAATCAGGAATTACTTTCTTCTAGGAATGACTTTGGGAGTACTGCTTCCCTTTTGATTTCACTGAAGAGTTTGAGGAGTACTGGTATTAGATCTTCTCTAAGAAATTCATCAGTGAATCCATCAGGTCCTGGGCTTTTCTTATCCAAGTGCAAGTTTAAGAGAAAAATCAGTCACTGTTATTCAGACTGGTCTATATTATATCCACACATTGATTTACAAACTGCGGTTTTATAATACTATTTTTTCCACCTAGGAAATTGGTATGTTTCTCCATTTTTAGGGTCTTGGTTATTTCTTCCAAATAGATTTTGTGATCCTATAGGTTCTATATCTTTCTTGTTAAATGTATTAATATTTGACAATTTATTTTTGTCATAAATGAGGCCTTTTTCATATTTCAAAACAAAAATATTGCTAAAGAAAAGCCACTGATCTTGCATATTTGTCTTCTCTCTTTATATGTATGAAACTAAAAACTCTTACTTACTCTTACAGTTAAATAAGCACTCATTTGGATGTCTGAGGTATAAAATATTACTACTGACAAATACAGATGATTGTAGTTTTCTCTCTAATATTTATCCTGCTTTGCTTCCCCATACCTCTGCATCAGTTGTGGCCACCAACACAATGTGGAATAAGTAGGCAAAAGAAGCCTTCCTTTTCAACTCTGCTAGGTATGCGATTATTTAGTCTGATGGTTGCTGGTGATTTCTGGCAAATGGGCTTTAAGGTGTTTTAACAGTTTTCTTCAATTCCAATTTTACTTTGAGTTTGTTTTGTTTTTGATTTAAAAAATCAGCAGATGTTCAGACAGTGCTCAGCAGAGAAACAGATTAATGAATATATAAGGATTTACAAAGTAGGCTTATAGTGGTTGCCTGCAGAGTCAGGTGTGGAAGAGTACAAAAGGGCTGTCTACGCACTGGAGATTCGAAGGATCCAGTCAAAGGTCAAAGGCCTGGAGCTCGCTGCAGAGTCCCTTGAGTCAATATCTAGAGGCTGAAAGGTCTGCACTGAAAACCAGGAGATGGATGCCCAAGGCAAAGGTGAAGACTGGAGCTCCTTGGAAGAAACTTCTTTGTTACCGGTCCTATTCCATTCAGGCTACAAGTCTATTAGTTGGTGCCACTCACACCCAGGATGGTCTTCTGTCTTCAGTAAATCCATTCAGCCACATTCAGAACTATGCTAATCCAATCAGTTGGGCATTTCTTACTCAAGTTGACACAACAGTTAACTATTACAGCACATAAATAGGCTCAAATTCTTTTTAAAATTTATTATAAAATATATCACACTAATACAGGCAATATAAAGCATGTATACATGCTTTTAAATTTTGTAACTTTTAAAGAAGTCTTCCTTTTCAACTGTGCTAGGTATTTGATTATTTAGTCTGATGGTAATTTTTTTTTTTTTTTTAGATAGGATCTCACTATATCCTTCAGGCTGGCCTTGAACTCACTATGTAGTCCAAGCTAGCCTCGAACTCATGGCAGTCCTCTTGCCTCAGCCTCCCAAGTGCTAGGATTACAGGCATGTGCTCCCAAGCCCATCTTATACATGCTTTTAAATTTAAGAACTATACAGAAAAAAATCAATGTAGCCACTGTATAGGTTAAATGAAATGCCCAGGTGACTCAGAAGCCCTTGGCTCTCTCCAGCCTCGGCTCCATGCTAACTTCTGGGGGAGTGATTTCCTTTCCTTTCTTTATCAGTGTCATAAGGGCCCCTGACTAGCTCGGCTTGGTGTGCTTGCACACTCAGAACGGCAATACCCACTCAGAAGGCTTCCTGCATTCTCATCATCTCTATGAGATTCATCTTGGCTGACATGCGAGGTCTTCAGCATTCCATGGACTGAACTTTGTTGGGGGAGGCTGGCACTCTGGCAGCCCAGGATCTGAGGAACACTCCTATGCACAGAGCAACCATGAGGTACAAATAAGCGATAAACTCGGTGCGGGGGGGGGGGGGGGGGCTGCTGCACTTCTCAAGCTTGCATGACCCAAGTGCCTGCTTACTGCAGGTGCTCTGCAGTGAGGGGTGCTGGGCCATGACTTTAATCTGCTGCCTCTGTGTTTCTCTGGTTATGAGGGAGATTAAGCATCTTTTGTTGGCTATTAGAATTTCCTCCTATGAAATACTCATTTGAGCCTTTGCTCCTTTTTCTACATTAGGGCATTTTCTTACCACATTGGGGGGCAGTCCCAGTGCACAGATGCAGGTAACGCACTGGCCATGTGTCCAGAGAGCACATCATGCCATGGCTCTCCACTGCACTTGACAACAGCTCTTCTGGTTATGCATGTCACACAATTTTCTCACACTCCGCAACTTGTCTTTTCAATCTCTTTATGGTGAATTTTGATTTAAAAAAAGAAGCTACTAATTTCAATATAGTCCAGCTTATCGATCTTTTCCTTTATAGTTCCTGTGGCAGTGCCTTTAGTGACTTCAAAAACCCTTCCAGTCTTGAGATGGTGACACTTTTCCTCTAAGATTCTCCGAAGACTCTACAGTTTCCGAATCTCACACTTAAACCTAATACACCTGCAACTGACTCTTCGGTCCAATGTCTCATGTTACACAGGGCCCAGGAGCTGTTCCAGTGCCAGTGCCAGTCCCAGTACCAGGACGCCACCTCCACACACCATGTCTGTGCATGCACATCTGTGCTGGGGGCCCTTCCACCCCACCAGTTTGGCCATCCAGCTTGGCAAGCATCCCTGTTTCAGTGGCAAGGGCTTTATAACTCTTCATATTTGGCTGGGCAAATGCTCCTGCTTCTCTCTTTTTTTAGCACATCTTAGATCCCTTGACCATTTATTTACACTTGAATATAAATTTTGGTAAAGCTACACACACGCACGCACACACACACACACAAATTCAAAACGATGAATGTTCTGGACACAAATCAGTATGATATGGAAAGAACTGACAACTTTACAATATTTGTTCTAAGTCTAGTAAGGAAACATGCCAGGCTGTTTGTTCTATGACCATAAAAATAAAATAAGTCCCATTTGGAAATGAGACCTGTAACAAGCCAGACCTGTAAGTTATAATCTATGCCTTTGGATTTTATTATCTGGTGCTAGACACACTATTTTTCCAGGCCTTTGTATATACCAGTATTTAAAATCCAAAATTGATTTTTAAATCAAGTTGTATAAAACAGTGTATTTGCTATAAAACACATGAACATACCAGCCTTACCTTGAATAAGTGGAATATATCGCGCCAGCAGCTTTGCCCTTTTCTTCTCATACCCTTTTTGAGTGATGTCACCTAAAACAACAATGGAAAAAGAGGATTACATTTCTTCTAAAATTCCAATATTTTTAATTAAAAATTAATTTATAATTGAAAAATTAAAAACAGCATTAACATCTTTGAGCTGGTGACTGGATCAATCACCTCTAAAGGGTCCACACCAGGCCCTACAACTGGGCAGTAAGCACAGGCACAGCACTGTGGGCAAATCTCCTACGTGAGTGGCTGATGAAGAAGCCAGGCTTGAGGCTGCACACAGAGCTATTCCACATACATGAGTTTGGGAAGACAGAACTCCAGCACCAGGACAGGCAGGGGTTGTCACTGCTGGGGGGGGAGGGACTGTCATCAGAGGGCACAAGGGATGAGGTTGTGAAGCTGTCCTATGACGTGGAGGTGGTGGTCACTTAACTACATGTATTTGTCAAAAATTCAAAGAACTGAAGAGTGAATTATACTGTATGTAAATATTTCAGTTTTTAAACATTGTGATCAGCACCCCCTGGGAGCTTGTCAAAAATGCAGATGCTAAGGTCACACCCCAAGTCAAGAGAATCCACATCAGCACTTACCTGATTTCTGTGCAGGTCCAAGTTTTGAAAGCACTGGAGAAAACGACCCACCGGACTGAAGCCCCTTCCGGGGAGGTGCTTGAGTGAAGACTCAGGAAAAAGGACTGCTACTCTAATCATCACCAAAGACCCCGAAAAAATAAAACACCTGGAAACAAGGCTGGAAATGTGTCTCCACGGAAACGCTACTTTTTCTGCAGGGCTGGGACAGCCAGGCAGGTGCTCTACCACTGAGCTCATCCCCAGCCCACAGAAGCACCTCTTGGCTTACTGGTTCCAATGCAAAACGGGGGTGGTAACAGCAGATCTCTGATGCTTTTCTGAAGACTTTATTTAGATCAGAAAATATGTTTTATAGCAGTTTTCACTACTACCTTTTAGAACAACTTACATTAATACAATTTTCACTACAACTGTTCTTCATTATTTTAGTGTTTTCTAAGCCCTCTTCCAGCCTCTGCCCTGCCCCAAAGAGCAGCGAGTGAGAATCTGAGGATTAGGCTGCTGTCACTGACTGGGTGCTCACCAAGTTTTTCCCTTAGATGAATTCTTGAATTCATTCTGCCTACAGGACTTGTGTGAAAGTGTGAATCCCGATGAATGTGACACCTAAAGTGAGCCTATGGGAAGCTCCAGGTATGCACTAACTGCCATCCTGGGGAGCCTGAGGCCAGGGAGGCGGCTGCTCAGGTCTAGGCTTCCTAGCTCCCTGTGTTCCCCCTTCTGTACTCATCCCTCTGTCCACACCATGCTCCACTTCCAGCCCCACAGCCAGCTGCTCTGTGTGCATGCTTCCATGTCCTGTAGAAAGTGTGTGGCTCTGTTTGTGTGTTTTCACCTGACCTGAATGGCACTGTAACACGAATCTCACGGTTTCCTACTTTCTCAACAAAAATCCTCCATTGTCATACCAAGCCATCCTCGCTGCAGCAAGCCTGATGCAGTGCCCTGACTCCGTGCCCCTGGCATTGTACCCTCATCTCACCCTGCATCCTCTTTATGTGACCCACGTGCCAGACACTCACAGACCCTGCTTCAGCCACTGCCCAGCCAAGCATGCTCGATGATGCAGCAGCGGTCCCTGTCAGGTCCAGGATGCAGCAGAATGGGCTCACTTATAAAACTTAACTTGTGCACCACTTTAAAGCCACACATTTTTAAAAAGCATCATCTATTTTTAAAAAGTTTCCTCTAGAATGTATTCAAATATATGACAAATATAAATGGAAATTAAATGTTGCTACATTAAATCAAAACTGATAAATCCCTATTTAAAAGCAGAGCAGTCAGCTGAGCGTGGTGGCACAGGCCTGTGATCCTAGCATCCAGGAGGCTGAGGCAGGAGGATCTTGAATATGAGGACAGCCTGGGTTACACAGCTAGTTCAAGGCAGGATGGACTAGAAAGTGAGACCTTGTCTCAAAAAATAAATACAAGAATGTCAGTTTTTCAGAATATATACTAAT
This sequence comes from Heterocephalus glaber, assembly GCF_053883595.1. Taxonomy (NCBI): domain Eukaryota; kingdom Metazoa; phylum Chordata; class Mammalia; order Rodentia; family Bathyergidae; genus Heterocephalus; species Heterocephalus glaber. The sequence goes on from NW_028258138.1 coordinate 234,930, forward strand.
TAACCATTCACTTTCTAGAAACAGTCCTACTTATGTTCCCATTTCAAATGAATATTGAAATAATAATGGAGCCCAAAGGGCACAGAGATATGAACCTTGCTGACTCCCTGGGTGATGCTTACAATTTACCAAAAGCCATCTCATTTTTTTTCTAACTGAAACATCTGCACATAACGAGCTATACATGCTCCTCAATTTACAATGGGGTTACATCCAATAAACCGACAGATTTGAAAATACTGTACCTAAGTCAAAATCCACTCAGCACACTGAACTGACCAGGCATCTAACCCTAGCCCGGCTCCACGAAGCTGCTTGGAACACTGACTCCACCCCACGGCTGCACCAATATCGCCAGCCTGGGAAAGGATCAGAATTCAAAGTGTGGTTTCTACTGAGGCATGTATCACTTCTGAAGCACAGTAAAACTGAAAAACCCAAGATGAACCATTGTGAGTTGGATGCCTGTGTTCCATTTTCCTGTGTAACTAGTGCCATCTTTCACGCCTGGCTGAGCAGTGCTGCATTGCACACACCATGGGATGCAAAGCCTCTGACCACACAGAGTAGTGGGGCTGCAGCAGGGGTCTGAACAGAGGAGGGGCTCTCGCCTGTTCCCTCCCTCAAGGTTCAGCCCTCTCTCTACAGCACCACACAGACAGACAGCAGAGCTGGCATGGCCCCAGGAGGCAGCCAGAGCTCGCTGGCAGAGACAGAGACACCGTGGGACTCTGGAAAGCCCGCTGCAGGCGGGATGACATGCAGCTGCCACTGATCCCCTCTGCCAGAGCGCAGCCTCACTTAGGGTGCCAACCCCAAGTGGATCACCAACTCCCCAACACCCTTTCTAAAATCCCCTTTCCAAAGTACCAGACCACTCTTAGGGCAGGTGTGCCCAACCCACCGCTCTGGACAGCTAGGGATGCAGCCCCGTGAGACCACAAACCTTTAACATTACTACGTGATTTTCATATGCATATATAAATTATTATGATGATGCTATTTTGAGACCGGTCTTGCTGAGTAGTAGACTGGTCTTGCTCTCCCCAGGAAGCTCAGGCTGGCCTCAAACTTCCAATTCTCCTGCCTTAGCCTCCCAAGTGCATGTGCCACCATGCCCAGCTTAGCTGTATTTTTCATGACTCAACTGCCCAGTGCCTGAGCACTGACTGCACAGATGACAACAGAAGGCTGTGTGGGGTTGCCGCAGTCAGTGTCAAGTCTGCTTCCTATGTGTGCCACCATCAGTCCAGTGGAAACCCACATGCATCAGACACTGTATGTGCTCATGCAACCTGGCAAGTCAAACGCAAGTATTGATAATAGTATTTCAACCAACCTACAAATACATTCACCAGTGAAGAAAGGTGATTATTGTTATTAGGTAAACAGGTTCTCTTATTTAATTATTAAACTTGGATTTGTTGTGTTGTTTCATAAATAATTTGACAAGTTAAAATAGTTTTATATATATAAACTAAATTATAATATTTTATATTTGGTCCAAGACATTAATTCCTCTTCACTCAGTGAGGCCCAGGCAAGCCACAAGCTTGGACTCCATGCCTGAGGGTCACAGGAAGAAGAGCAGCATGTACAGGAGACAGCCTCATGTCCATCAGGGAGGAAGGCCACTCAGCTACCACCACCTGTGCCAAGAACCTGTCAGCAGGAAAACGTGCCCTGGACTTGGGGTGCTGAGGTGGGGTCTTACTCGGACCTACCATTTCCTACTGAGTGAAAATGGCAAGCTGAAAAAAATTTGTATGTGTGTATATAAATATAAAATGAAAGTAAATAAAATTATGTATGTAGAGGCACATATCTGTTTATATACAGAAAACAGGCTGTACAATAAATTATTAATTTATTTGGCTTTGGATGGGGTGAGACAGATTTCAATTTTTACTTCATATACTTTTAAACTATTTAAATGTTTTAGCATAATAATCACATTAGGAGCATATGGCAAAGCCAGGCATGACGGTGCATGTCCATAATCTTAGTACTTGGGAGGCTGAGGCAGGAGGATCAAGAGTTGGAGGTCAGCCTGGGCTACATAGCAAGTTCAAGGCTGGCCTGGACTACATAGTGAGAGCCAGTCTTAAAAAAGAAAAAATATATGGCAAGACTGTTTCCACTATGTGTTATAATTATAGAAGATGCTACTGGGGGAAATTAGATGAATTCTAGGTACTATCTCTGCAACTTCCTGAGTCTAAAATTATTTTAGAGAAAAAAGTTTAAAAATATATGAGAGAGACTATATAGAATTGGTGTCATTTCTTTTTTAAATGTTTGATAAAACTTGCCAGCAACACCATATGGGCTTGCAGATGTATCTTCCAGAAGATCTTAAACTATAAATCTGATTTCCTTAAAAGTTATAGGACAAGTCAGGCATGGTGACACGTACCTATAATCCCAGCACTCTGGGAAGCTGAGGTTGAAAGAACACACGTTAGAGCCCAGCCTGGGGAACTTAGTGACTTAGCAAGACCCTGTCTCAAAATCAGAAAAAAAAACAAAACCAAAACTTGGACATACCAGTGTGAAAGACCTGGGTTCAATCCCTCATATAGCAGAAGAAAAAAGTTACAAGACAGCTGGGCATGGTAGTCACACTTATAAACCCAGAACTCTGGGAGGTTGAAGACTACAAATTGGAGCCCAGCCTGGGCAACTCAGTGAAAACTTATCTCAAAAACAATAGATAGATAGGTAGATAGACAGTAGGTAGATAGTTAGCTGATCGTGTCAACTTGGGTAAGAAATGCCCAACTAAATTGGATCAGCACAGTTCTGAGTGTGGCTGAGAGGATTCACTGAAGACAGAAGACCCACCCTAGGGGGGCTTGTCATCCTAATGGTATAAAGGGGAAACAAAGAAGGAAGGATCACTTCTGTTCCTTTGGAGGAGCTCCAGTCTTTGCCTTCACCTTGGACATAGTCTCCTGGCTTCCAGTGCAGACCCTGCAGCTTCCTGATGTGGACTCACATGGGACACTACACTGAGCTCCAGGCCTTTGACTCGATCCCTCAGATCTCCAGCATGCAGACAGCTCTTTTGCACTCTTCCACACCGGACTCTGTAAGCAGCCATTGTAACCCTACCATATAAATTCTTTTTTTGTTTGGTACCGGGGATCAAACTTGGGACCTTGCACTTGTGAGGCAGGTGTAAATTCTTATATATTTGTATATCTTGCATTAAATCTGTTTGTCTAGGAAGCACTGACTGAGATAGATAGATAGACAGACAGACAAACAGAGATAAGATAGACAGAAAGGCAGGCAGACAGATGGATGGGCTGGAAGTGTAGTTCAGGGCAAAGGCCTGGATTCAATCTCCAGCACTGAAAAAAAAAAGTTAAAGCAGAATTCAAGCCATTTGCTTCATAATGGGTGAGTTTTAGTAGTTTGTGGTTATCAAGGAATTGGTCCATTTCACCCAGGTTGTTGAAAGTCTATGGACAGTCAGAGCTTATGGCCCCTCACTGCCCCCATCAAGGTCTGTGGGGTCAATAGTGACAACACTGTGTCTTGCATTCCTGATGTTGGTAACGTATGCGTCCTGCACCTTTGGTAATCTGCTTTTTCTTTGTCAGTCTTCCTGGAAATTTATGAATTTTATTACCCTTTCAAAGGATCAGATTTTGGCTCCATTGATTTGCTGTTGTTGTTTTTCTGTTCTTAATTGCACTGATTTCTGCTCTTATGCTTTTCCTACCATTAGGGAAATACCAATTAAAACCATGATGAGATATCACTACGTAGCTAATAGAATGGCTAAAATTTAAACAGTGATAACATTAAGTGCTGACAAGGATTTGGAGCAACAGAAACCCTTACTGGTAGGGGCATGCAAGATATAGCACAGTCACTCTGAAGAACAGTCTGGAAGTCCACTCTCGATTCTATACCTTAGAGAAAGAAGACTCATGTTCACATAAAACCTTGCATTAGTTTTCCATCTCCATGAAAAAAATACCTGAAAAACAAAGAAGGAAAGATTCATTTTGGCTCATGGTTTCAGTCTATGATTGGCTGCTCTGCTGCTTTGGGCCTAAGGTGAGGGGAAAGCTGCTCACCTCCTGGTGGCCAGGAAGCAGAGACAGACAGACAGCGAAACAGACAGAGAGATTGTGCCAGAAGCTTCCTCCTTCCGCTTTTATCCACCTGGGCCCAGCTTACTGGACGGTGCTACCCACACTCAAGGTGAGTCTCTCCTCCCCACCCCCAGTTCACGGTCTCCTATGTCCACTGTCTATGGAAACACACCACAGACACACCCAGAAGTGTGTGTCATTAATCTGAGTATTTCTCACTGCAAAGCAAGCTGGCAACCAACATTAACTACTACAAACCTGCACACAAACGCTTATACCAGCTTTGCTCATAATCACCAAAAGCTGGAAATAAGACCAGATGTCAAGCAAGCGGATAAACGAACTGTGGTATAACTACACCATGGCAAAATGCTTAACAATAAAAAGAAATGGACTATACACATACAAAAAACATGTAGACATATCTCAAAGACATTACACTGAGTGAAAGAAGCCACTTTCAAACAGTATACACTGTGTGACACCATTTGTGACATCCTTGAGAAGAGAAAGGCATCTGTGCAGAGAACACATCAGCAGTCATAGAGTAGGCTGGGGAAGGTGGCTAAAAAGGGGTGACATGAGGACTGTCCTGGGGTGGTGGTACTGCTCTGTGCCCCACTATGGTGGCAGGCACATGAATCAACATGTGTTAAAACTCATACAACTGTATGCCAAAGAAACACCTATTTGTTGTATAACAATTAGAAAAATTAAGAATATATATTATCACAGGAGGAGCTGCCAAAGTGGAAAGGAAGAAAGGGGTGAGCAGACCTGGGAATAGGTGGACACAGGAACAGCACACCAGGGAAGGGCTCACCCACCTGGACCCCCACAGCACCTATGTGGGGTCTGAAAGGAGTAACTGGCAAAATACTCAGGCAGTTAGCAGCTGGGTGACCCCAACACGGACCAAGGGTGGCCAAGACAGGGGGACCCCACAGTGCACAGGGGAGGAGACTCACGGCTAGGAGGGGCCAACAGAGTAGACAGCACAACCTACTGTCTATCTTGCAGCAGGCACCCAAGCCCCAAGACAGCACAGCAAGAGGCTGGAGGCCTGCCTAGAACCTTGGACCCTGTCATGAGTCTTCATGCTCCTGGGAAGGAGTGGCTCTTGCTTTGTTCCCAAAGAAGGGGTCCAAGAATCCAGTGGGTCTGGCTGGGCCACACAAACTTACAAGGTTCCAAGGCAGGGTTTCTGTGCTCTTACAGCAACACAGGCCCCAAACTGCTGCTGTAGGGAGCGGTCTTGCTGGAGGTGTCCGGAAAGAACAGAAGACAGAATGAAGAGTGAGGTCACCTGAGTATCCACACCTGATCACCACTGAGCTCCAGGAGATAACAATGAGTGGATCCAACTGGGTAACTACACATGACCATCACCAAGCTCCAGATCAGATCACAGCAAAGAAAAGGAGTTCAGCTACCAGCATGTAATGGAGAATAATGGGAGAAAATCTGTAGAATTAGGTATTTCGTATAGGCACCATGCCAGTAACTTATGGATGCTACATTCAAACAGATACCAAGTTAGTTTCCAAACACAAAGGTCTTAAACAAGGCAGGTGGCACATACCTGTAATCCCAGCACTCTGGGAGGCTGAGACAGGAGGATCAAAAGTTCAAGCCCAAACTGGGCAACTTAGGGACTTGGCGAGGGCCAGTCTCAAAATAAAAGATAAATAAAAGGGCTTGGAATGTAGCTCAATGTAAAGGTCCTGGTTTCAATACCCAACTACCGCAAAAACAAGACAAAAACAGTCTTTAAATATATATACTTAACACACAAAAGCAGAACTGATCTGACTGCAGAGTTTAAATCATTCATGCTCAACACTGAAGAATCTACATTAAGTACACTTCAATAGTAAGGTTTGAAAGTATATTGTCTCATTCATGTGTGATTAAAAACATCAACTTTAAAATATATCTTTTATCTCAAAGTTTTTAATAACATGGAAAATACATTCATTAAACTGAAGCCTACAGAGGAATTCCATTTATGCCCAGCAGAATTAAGGGGCCGAGAACACCTCTACCACTGAAGCAACTAGAAAGGCTGCATTTCAAAACTTTTTTTCTTTTTTAATCATAAAGTGACAAAACAAGAGGTGAGTTAGGGTGAACTTTGCCCTGGAGAGGTCTGAAAGGCAAAAACAATGGCAGGCAGTGAACCAAGCAGAGCTTTGTAGATGCCCAGAGCTGTGAGTCTCCACCTGGGGAAGTACCCAGGCCACCTAAAAGACACGAGAGGACCACACCACAGGCACCAACAGAGCATGGGCCCAGAGGCCACGTCAAACCACCTTCTCCACAGGACTGGGCAGTCAGTACTGCACGCACCAACCTCTCTGCGGCAAAGCAAAGCAGCCCTTCACAGAGGAGCAGTGGCACCTAAACCACCACCACAGACACAGCGCCAGCACCTGATCAAAAATAAACAGCCACACAGGGTGGCGAGAAGCACGGCTAAACACCTGAGAAACAATCACGGAAAAGTACATATGATAGAATTTTTAAATAACCACGATCAATATGTTCAAGGAATTAAAAAGCAGAACTGTGAATTTTTTAAAAACACATAAATCCTAGAACTGCAAGATACTGCTTCTCAAATCCAGGAGTTAATGATCTATGTGTAAGACCACTACCTAGAAACTAACAACATGACTAAGATGAATCAAAGAAGACCTATGGAAAGGCAGGATATATCACGTTTGCAAATGTGAAGACCAAAAACTGCAAAGATGCAGTTCCTCTCCAGATGAACCTTTAAAGTCAGAGTAATTCCAACCAAAGGTCTTATGAGTTTTTTGTATGAAAACTGGCAAGCTGATTCTAAAGTGTACAATAAGTCGCCAACGCATGAATGAGTCACTATAGCTACTGTACATTGTCATACTATACAGGGAGCACACAGCAGCACAACTGTGACAATGTCCAGCAGACACATGGGCTACTTCTGTGATTTGTTCACATCTATGAATGTTCGTAATGCAAGGTCTGTTACTGCCTGTGAAAGTTCACAACTCCAATGTTTGTACGTCAGGGATTTACTGTATATGGAAACATGAAGGGCCAAGATGGGCTAAATCAAACTTAAAAATAACAATGCAAAATAAAATGGGTGGGCATGGTGGCACATGCCTGTAATCCAACCCCTTGAGAGGCTGAGGCTGGAGGGTCTCGAGTTTGAGGCCAGCCTGGCTGACATAACAAGTTTGAAGCTAGCCTGGGCTACATAGTGAGACCCTGTCTCAAAAAAATAAAAACAAAAATAAATAAATAAATAAATAAATAGGACTTACTTTCCCAAATATGGAGACTTAACATTAAGCTACACTACAGAGTGGAGTAGCTACTTAGACAAACTGAGGCACAAAGCAGAACTCAGTCTGAAGCTGTGAGGAGAACACAGCCTTTCCCACAGCTGCTGGGCCGCCTGGAAGCCCACACAGAAGAGAATGGGAAGGCTCTCCTCTCTCACAGGAGGGAAGGACAGAGCAGCAGAGCTTCCAGGGATCACACAGAAGATGTTGGCAAGAACACGAAGAGGCAAGGAGACCTCAAAGGAGGACAGGCGAAAAATACTCCAATACAGTTCACAATCTAAGAGGCAAAAAAGAAAAGAATGAAAGTACTTTTTCCTCTATAATGACACATACCTTTCCTGTGGCTACTGTAACAAAGTACCACGAACTTGGGCGCTCACCACACAGGAAAGTTACTCTCTCACAGTTCTAGAGTAAGAAACCCTGTTTTCCAGGGTTCACGAGCTTACTTAAATTACACCATTTCAATCAGGTACGACATGCATTGAGACATAAAGGCAAATGGATAACACTATCACAGAGAAGAGTAATGAGATTAGTCCATAGAAACAGTTGGTTATCATTAAAGTGTGCGCAGAGAACAAACCCTTTAAAATACCATACATTTAATGGAAGAATGCTTCCAAACACTGCTTGTTAAGCTAAAGCCACAGCATGGTGTTATCTTCACTGGACATTTGTCATTAAAACTGAAAGCACTCCTGCAACTGGAAGGGTATGAACATCCCCCATTCAGTGTCCTTCCAGGGCAGCCCTCAGATGAGCGCTGTGGACCGAGTGGGCACAGAGGTGGGCCCGAGCCCCCTTCCCTATACAACCCACACACCTCCGAAGGGCCTTTTGTGACTCCAGAGATCTGGGAACCACTCCTGCGCCTCACTCCCAGGCTGCCCCACTCAGCAAGGGTCCCCTGCGCCTCTTCCTGATCTGCTCATCAGACGGTGCTCACTGCTCACCCACACTGCTGACATCCAGAACCAAGACTGCTATGAGCTTCTTCTCAATTTTCACAACCTCTTCGACCATGTCAATGAGGACACCTAAGGAGGTGCCTAATGGCACCAGGGTATCCTCCACTCCCACTCATGCTTTTTTCTTTTTTTTCTGGTACCAGGAATGGAACTCAGGACCTTGCACTTGTGAGGCAGGTGTGGTGCTGCTGAGCTAAATCCTGGACCCTCATGCTTTTTTCTTGACCCATCTCCCATCTCTGTGCACAGATGCCCCACTCCTGTTCCAGCCCTTCTGTAGCACCTCTCAAGCTTCCTTGCTTTCCCTTATGGTCTGGCTTCCTGGGGGTTCTGGGCTAGGCCCCCTGCGTTATTCAGTTCTCCTTCTGGGCAATCACATCCACTCCAATTACCATTCATGCGCCAGTGACAAAAACTGCCACCTCTAATATAGCTACAGTGGATCCCTGACTTGTGAACTGGATCGGTTCTCAAAGGCTGGTTGTAACTAAGTCAATAAAACTGAGATCTGGGTGTTTACCTGGGTAAAGCTATAGAAAACAAGAGGCAGATGAATCTTACGTTACCTTAATTAACCCACGTTGTTCAAATGTCAGGCTGGTCACAACTTGAGGGTCCACTGTATTTCTAGAAAGTACCAGGCCCACATATCCAGTGCCCTCTAGATGCATCACATTTCCAGTGTTCCACATACCTTGGGCAGCACCACCTCCACCTGGTCACCCACATCAAAACAGTCCCCTGGGCGCTCCTTCAGTGGCCTCTCCATAAGGGCCTGCTGGCTCGACCTCCAATGTCCTCCCACCACACTGCCTCAGCCTGTCCAGGGGGCAACAGTTTTTTTTTCTTTTTCTGCTGTTTTTTTTTTTTAAATAACAAAACATTTATCGGTACATTTTAGGGATAATGTTAACACTCATCCCAGGGAATTTGCACCAGTACATGATACATCCCACCTCTTTTTTCCCATTCTCTCCTCCCCACAAGCCCCCTCCCCTCACTATGTACAAAAGCTTTGTTTCCATTTTTCCCTTCTATTTTCACTTTTTTCCTTGTCCTTTACTTCCTTTCTCCCTCCCCCCTCCCTTGTTCCTGGTCTCATTTGAACATTTTCTTCCCATTTCCCAATATCTATTATACATTTTAGTCCTTATTTCCACTTTCAGTTTCTCACACCAGAGAAACAATGTGGTCTTTAAACATGTGTGTCCAATTTATTTCACTTAAGAGTATGTGTCAAGGTCCATCCATTTAGTTATAAATGTCTGAAGCTCATCCTTCTTTATGGCAGAGTACTACTCCATGGTATAGAAAAACCACATCTTTATCCACTCATCAGTTAAGGGGCATTTGGGCTGTTTCCAAGCTTTAGCTATTACAAACTGTACTGCTATAAACATGGGTGCGCATATATCACTGTGGTTTGATGCTTTTAATTCTCTTGGGGGATACCAAGAGGAGGAATAGCTGGGTTAAATGGGACCTCTAGCCCTCATTCTTTGAGGTATCTCCATACTGATTTCCACAGTGGCTGCACCAGTCTGCACTCCCACCAGCAGTGGAGCAGGGTTCCTTTCTCCCCACAGCCCCTCCAGCACTTGTTATTGGTTTATTTCTTGATAGTGGCCATTCTTTCTGGGGTGGGACGGAATCCCAGTGTTGTTTTAATTTGTGTCTCTCAAAGGACCAGTGATGTTGAACATTCTTTCATATATTTATTTGCTGTTTCTACTTCTTCATCTGAGAAGCGCAAAAGGTTCTTTAAACCAACTTTTCTGCTCTCAGTTTCAGACCCCTCCAATCTCTCTTTCACATCCTGCCAGGATAATCTTTGTAAATCAAAGCGGGTGGGGGGAACACAGCCAGAAAGATTGCACAGTCTTGGGGATGAACCAATGGTCAACTTGGAACACCCAGCTGAACTGAGTCAGCGTGGTTCCGGGCATGGAAGACCCACCTGAGAATTGAGGCAAACAGCATAAAAGGAGAACTGGAGGGGAAGATAAGATGCTGTTTATTTTCTGAGAGAAGCTTGCCAGGGCTGGTTTTCCTGATATGGACTCAGCTGTTCCCACCGTGGGAGGAGCTCGGGTCCTCACTGTCAAAAGGGATGGCTGCTGTTCTCATCAGGGGAGCTCTGCTCTTCGCCTTGAGTGTTGCTTCCTGGCTCCAGTGCAGATCCTCAGCCTGGTGGCACAGTCCCTTCACTCCTCCGGCACAGGCTTTCTAACTTCTACCACTGGCCTTTGGGCCCTCCCAGTGCAGATCCTTAACACAGACTTGCATGGGACACTGGTGTGGGCTCCAGGCCTCCAGCTGGACTCATAGAGGACACTGCCTTGGGCTCTGGGCCTTCAGCGTGACTTGGTGGGACACTGCTGAGATCTGGACCCTGGGCTGGATTCTTTGGGTCTGCAGCATGTGGACAGATCTCTTGCACTCCTCTCCGTTTGACTTAGGGTCTCTCAGCCCCTCCAGCAGGAAGCCTCTGGCTCACAGTCTGCTGAGGGCCGCTGAACAACAAGATGACACAGGGGGGTCCCAGGCTGTTTGGGTGATCATAGACTGGGGCTTACCCAACAGATACCTGTCCTCCCCGTGTGGGAGACAGACCAACAACAAGGTGCAGGCAGGGCTGCTCACCTCAGCTTGCAGAGCCACCTTCTTGCTGCATCCTCACGGCCTTTCCTCCTTGCACACCTGTCCCTGGAGTCTTTCCTTTTCTTAGGACACCAGTCCTACTGCATGAGGGCCCCAACCTATGACTGTGTTTAACATTCATTTCCTCTATATGGGTCCTATCATAAACATAATTCACTGTGGGTAAAGGTTTCAGCATATGAACAACTATGCCATTTGAGACCAAGTGCAAAGGTTCTTTATTAAAGATACTGCAGAAAAAGTTCTTAAATCGGACAGGGAATAAAGTTCTCTTTTGTTAGTTCCAAAATAGTACTCTTAAGTCATGAATAGTTAGTACTGCCTAAAGAAGAAAGCTTTCTGCTTTTTCCTTACTAGTCAATCAAAGCCATGGCCCCAAAGGGAGCCCTGCGAGGTCATTTCCCCAGCCATTATCTGAACTGCAACCTTCAGCACCTAGAAACAGAGAAGGCCCCTCCTGTCTGTGTGAGAAGGGAGGCAGCTCAGCACAGCACACCAAGGCATTATTTATTGGTAAACGCAGAGGTAACAATTATCTTCAACTGCTTTGTCTTATCTGACTACACAGTTCTTTCTCTGCCAAGTAGGCTATATTTTCCAGTCTTTTACACAGACAAGTATAATATTGGAAATGTTAGGTAATTTAAGGGTATAAACATTAAAACACAAAGACTGTGTTAGCCCTACCCAAACGCAAGCTCCACTACACACAAATGCCACCACAACGGGGGAAGGCTTGCATGTGGGTCTGGGCCATGTGGAGCTCATGCTCTCCTCTCCATGCTGCTGTGAACCTAAGACTACTCAAACAATAACCTTTCAAAAATAAAATTTTAAATGTACTGGCAAAATAAAGTAAGTGCTCCCATTAACTCAACCCTACTTTATTTCTACCATTTCTTCAGGTACATCATAGTGAACAAAATATTTCCCAGGAATTCATTTCTACATTAAATGAATGTATACCACGCAAGTCATTAATACACTTCCATCTTTACTTTCAACTTGCGCACGATGGGACACCCTGCTGTGCCCCACTCGCGCGAGGAAGGTCACAGTAGCCACACATTACCAGCGCTGGCTAAGGGCACAGTCGTGAAGGGGCACCAGGCACCAGGCACGGAGTGACACTGCTCCCCACGCTCACACTTGCAAGACACTGCATTTGTACTCTTCGTTTCAGTCCACCTGAGCCCCGAGCCCTGAATCTCTTCAAACTTCTACAATCCTGGACACACAGTTATCTCAGTTAAGCCTAAGGGTCACAGGAGAGAAGGGAACTAAGTGGCACATATGCAGCACCCACCCACAGCCATACCCTGGGTGATGGGCCGGGCCCAGAAGGGCAGCTCTCTTCTTCAAGGAGGCAACACGTGCCACCCCTTCCTCCTGCCAGCAAGCACTTGGTGTGGAGATCAAGGCTATCTGCAGGACTGGCCAGCCCTGCTGGCCACTCTCTTCAGTCCTCAGGACTAAAGTGCCGAGTGCAGAAGGCAAACACAAGACGAAGGATCTCCAGAAGAACCTCTTTATAATAAGCTCCCCTGGAGGAAAAGAAGTGGTGTTATGTGGCATGGGGTGGGGCAGGGGCCCCAGCAAGCTCAAGGAGTTGGTGGCCAGTTCTTAACTCCGCAGGTCACTCCTCATGGAAACTCTATACCCCAGCAGTCAAGAGGCACATTAGGGCCTCAAACACCTATGAGGCTAACAGGGAAGGTGACAGCATCAGGACAGCAAATTCTTAACATTCACAGCACCTGTCACACACACACAAGGTATTTTGCGAATAAGCATTTACTGGATGCAATAGTGAGTGCATTCTTCAAACAGCAAGGCCATCAAACTGACCAGGTGCCCCTTACTCTCTGCCCCCAGCCTCTTCCTGCTCATCCAGTCTCATCATGGGGACAGAGATCCTGCACACACACCTGTCAGATGACAGCTCTCCTGCACAGCGCCCTGTCCCCTGGAATAATGCATCCTCGAGACCTCTAGAGGGCCCTGGAGGACTGCTCCCCTTCCGGTCCCCAGCAGTCCATGACACGGTCCTCAGACAGAACAGGCCTCTCCTGCCTCCTCATCTGCAAAGCCCTACACCCCGACAAATTTCCCAGAAATGTACATGGTTTCTCACCTGGGCTTAAATGTCACCCCTCAGGGAAGCCTTTCTTTTTTTTTTTATTTTTTTTATTTTTTTTGGTACCAGGGATCGAACTCGGGTCCTTCTGCTTTCGAGGCAGGCGGCGGAACCACTGAGCTAAATCCCCGGCCCTTAGAAACCTTTCTTGTCCATCCTTGTGGTACTGCAGCTCCTGACCCCAGACATGCAACTAGCTCCACTCCTCTTTCCTCCTAATTTCTCTCACCAGCACTGATCAAAATCTAATATTGTATACATACGTTTAATGCATACATCTTACTGAGAAGAGGAAACAAGGAACTTGAGTAGAACAATGTGGATATTATCATGTGTCTTTTTTTTTTCCGGTACCGGGGATCGAACTCAGGACGTTGTGCTTGCGAGGGAGGCACGGTGCCACTGAGCTAAATCCCTGGCCCTGAATGTGAATATTATCAAATAAAGAATTTTAAGTAAAAATTTTTTTAAAGAGATGGGGATGTAGCTCAGTGGGAAGCCCCTGGGCTCAATCCCCAGCACTACAAGAAAAAAAAAAGAAAGGCCATATTTATTTGTCAGTTATTTTCTTCATTTGTTTTCAGGAAAATATCAACCAAATACAAAATCTGGATTAACTACAGTTTGCCTGCCATCCACTTGTCCAGTCAGATGTTGCATCTCACAATAAAAACAGTTTCTGTTGCTTGCCGCAACTCAAACTGCACCACTGCTGCTCCTCCAACAGGTGCTGCACCTTCTGTGTAGCAGGCGCCCTTCCCATTTCTTCACCCAGACTGTTAGAAGGGCAAGTTCTCAAGGGCAGTGATTTTCAACAATTAATCTTTCCTGCCTCGTGAGGGTTATGTGAGAGTGTGCGAGTGGGGGCATGGAGAATAATGCGATGACCGTGGCTACCGGGCGGGGCCCCTGCACTGACCATGCTTAGAGTGCCAGCAGTTTTCCCTGACGCTGGCTTTGGACCAGCGCCACAAATGCCGACAGTGAAAACAGAAATGGCACCTTAGTATCACTGCACTGTGAGAATAATTTTCCCTCACCAGCCTCCAGGAAGAATCTCAGGGACCCTGAAGATCCATGAACCATGGCTTGGGAATCACTGGCAGATCACTTCTGGAAGGAAAGAGGTCACCTCAGAGAAAGGCCAACACTGAAAGAGCCTCATCTATCCTACACTTCCTTTGAACTCTTCAATTTCTCTGCGGTGTGTGTATATTACTTTTACAACACTGTACAAGGCCTATGATCAATGAAAAAAAAAAAGCTAATCCTGACCTTTGACAGTTAGAAAATTACCTAGCAGCCAATGGGCACTCAGTAATAACTGAATTAAAGCACATATACAATAAACACCAAAAAAAGGCCAAAACTCCAGAGGGCACAAGTGTAGTGGAAATTCTAAGAAAATTTCACATCAGAGAGGACTAGGGAGGGTTCAGAATAAGGTGTTTAGGCTGGACTTTACAGATGAGCAGAGTTTGGACATCAGAACTTTCACATTTCACAAAATATTTAGGAAGCACAACAAATGTCTGCTAACCTGAAGGCAATGTCAGGCTGTCATTTTAAAAACTAAGAATCAGGGCTGGGGATGTAGCTCTGTGGTGCTGCTGCCTGCCTTGAAAGCGCAAGGTCCAGAGTTCGATCCCTGGTACCAAGAAAAACCCCTAAGAATCACATTGTAGATTTTAGAAAGTAAAGACAGATAAAAAGATAAAACATTTCTTGAAAGAGGTCCCTTCCAACACAAGTACAAACTAAATTTTTCAACCACTTTTCATCTGACTCCATCCAGGCCATCCCTACTTTATCAGAATGCAGAAAACGAAGAAACAGACCTAAGTTAAAGCTTGGTCCATTCAGACCCACTAACCAGAATAAAGATGCAGGAGTGGGACAAATGGAGCCCACTGTCAGAGCATTTCCTCTCAAACTCGCTGCAGGTCACTACAACAAAGAACAAACTTTACATCACTGTCCACGTTTTCAAAGCAGTTCCGCAGCCATAACTTCAAGATACTGTAGGGCATGTGTGTGCCAAACTCAGCTGTGAGGTGTGTCCAAGGCATTTTTTACAATCATAGGTAGAGCACAAAGGGAATTGTGAATTCTTGTAAATTGAGACTTCTTAAAAAAAAGGAAAGCCATACTTCTGGGAACCTCCCTTTCACCCATGAACATTCTGAGTGTCTTAGGAGCCACTGTACAAATTCCTCGGGTTGGGGCATGTCTAAGCAAGAGTGCTCTTCTGTGCAGCTCTACCCATTCCCCTCATCTTAATCTGATGGAGATCCTAAACCAACAAAGGTGAACTAGGCAGGAAAATGAAGGGGCAAGAAAACAGCTCTGTGAGATCACCCTCTTGGGACTCTACAATAAAAACTCAGCAGATCCTCCCTACTGGAGGAAACCAGGGCATCCTAAAACCAGAGGCTTCCCTGAGGGCCAACCTCAGTTACAATGGTTGACAGTGATAAGGAAATAATGCACAACAGGGCAGGCCTTTGTCTGCCACCAAGCCCCCAACCCCATGTTTTAGCCAAAAGATGTTCTGTTCAAGCAATGTAACTGAGCTGCATGACGCTCCTATCTAACATCTCAGATGTTCTGTTGACTCCACCCTTCCACTTCTGTGAGCATGCGCCCCGGCACGTGGGCCGACTCTCTACCCCACAGAGCTCTGTAGAAGGTTGCTGCCACTTCTTGGTTCCTTCCATCTCTCCGAGTGCCACCCTTGGTTTCCTTGCCTCTGGAAACCTTTGGAGACCTGTAACACTTGGCTGTAATGCTGAGCTGTTGCAATGAGGATGCTGGAGAGCAAGGACATGTGTAAGTTATGAACGAGGCAGGGACAGTTCCAGCTGTCCACTTGTGGAGTGCTGAGGGGACGGCACGCAGGACTGTCCAGGTTACCTGAGCATCTCGCACCACCAGTCCCCAAGAAGGCAGCATCTTGTCTGCGGTAAGCTGCCCCGCTCTCCTCTAACCTATCCAGCAGGGACAACCCCAAGATGTGAGTGCTATCCAGAAGCTACCCTTTTCTGACAAGACTTTATTCTGAACTAGACAGTTTATCTCTCCACCCCTGAATATGGAAAGGCCAAGGTCACAGGACAGAGAGTAAGTCCCACTTTTTACAACCTCTGCTTGGTCAAAATATAAAAATAATGATGACAAAATACTACTTCAATTGGCTTAAGACTATAGTTCCTTATTAATATACTCCTTTAATTTATAAATAAAACACATTACTAGTTTTTTGTTTTGAGATTTTATTTTGTTTTTGAGATAGGGTCTCACTATGTAGTCCAGGCTGGCCTTGAACTTACGGCAATCTTCCAACCTCAGCCTCCTGAGTGCTGGGATTACAGGTGTGTGCCAGCAAGCTGGCAAGGTTCAAAGCATTCATGTACTGAGTGAATCTTTACAAGAGCCTTGAAATGTCAATAAGGCTGATGTTCACCTCCTTTTATAGCTGATCAAACCCAACTTTTGAGGTGTCATATTTCAGTGGAGATTCTGAAGACACTCATTAGATGCCAGCCACTGTGTGAAGATCCCAAAATTCCACTTAAGACATGGTCCCTTTTGCTAGACATCTCCACATCCAACAGGGGAGGGCCCATGTCAACAACAACCACAACACAACTGCAGAGGCCAGCATTACAGGTGTGGAAGTGCCCTGGGAGCAGGGCCAAGCATGACTGTGCCTAATTGCTGACCTATTTTGGCCAAAAGAAAGGTGGCAGGCCAGTCTAGGAGAGGAGAAAGGAGCCAGGCTGCTGCCTCCTTGCCTGCCACTGCACTCTGACGTCTCTTTGCTTTAACACATCGCCACCCACCCCCTTCTCAGCTTAAGCTACTTTTTCAGGTTCCTCTCCATGATATATGATCTTATTCCCTTTTCTTACCTATACAACCCCGACATATTTGTCCAAACTGGCAATATAAATGGATCCAATAAATAAGTATATTTAAGAAATATTTTATGAAAGTATTTGTGTTCTGTCACACAAATTAAAAAATTTTTCGAAAAAAGGAAATAATTTAGTTAACTGTCAACTCCTAACAAATATTCAAACAGAGCAAGGAACTGAGCAAACAATGAATATAATAGAGCAGAAATTAGGAACAATCTGCAAAAACACATTTGACATGTGAAAAAGCTAAACTATAACTATATGATTCTCCCTGGATGAAGAGCTTTAACAAATCCATACGGTAGAGCCAGAATCATTCCTAATTTTAGACTTTCCAAGAGTATCTAATCACCAAGAATTCTCAAATCCACTCATTTTAACAGCTCTTCCACTTTTTAAAATGTGTCACATATCCCCAAAATTTGAATGGTGAATTCAAAACAGTTGCAAGCAGATGTCAAATTTTGTGTATTATGTGGCCCTGCGTGAGGCACCACAAAGATAATAGCATCCACCTCCCTAAAGTCAGTAAAATTACATGAGTTAATATATGAGAATGCCTATTTAAGTAGGTGTTATTTTTGTTTTTTCCAGAACCAGGGATCGAACTCAGGACCTTGCATTTGCCAGACAGGTGTGGTGCCTCTGAGCTACATCCCCAGCCCTTAGGTTTGTTTTATTTATTTATTTATTTACTTACTTACTTACTTACTTATTGGTACTGGGGATCAAACTCGGGTCCTTGAGCTTGCACAGCAGGCAGTGAAACCACTGAGCTAAATCCCCGGC
The DNA here is from genome assembly GCF_053883595.1 of Heterocephalus glaber. Taxonomy (NCBI): domain Eukaryota; kingdom Metazoa; phylum Chordata; class Mammalia; order Rodentia; family Bathyergidae; genus Heterocephalus; species Heterocephalus glaber. Next base: position 252,855 of record NW_028258138.1, read on the forward strand.
CCTAGGTAGGTTTTATTTTAAGAATTCACTACCCCAACCCCAGAAAAACAAACCAATTAAAAACTTACAGCAAATATAGGGTTATGAAAATATGGATTCTAAAAGCTGAAAATGCATTTAAGTCCCAAAAACACATACAGGTTTTTCTTGGAGGGCCACAAGGCCTTCCGGATCCTGAAGAATTTACTCTACTCCAGCAACAGCTGAATGGACTATCAAGACCCTGCCCTAGGGTAGAGCAATTGGTAGACCTCCTAAGCCTAATTACCCAGAGTCTACAGTTATCCATCAGACAACCATTTACGGGGCTTAACTTTTGAAAATTCCACAAAGGGGGATATCCTCCTAAGTGTTAAGCACTTTGCATACATAGTATTCAGGCACTTCAGCCTCAAAATCCTGAAAGAAAGTGCTGTTATCCCCATTTCACAGGTGAGGCAGCTGAGGCCCAGGGGTGCAGAATCGTTTCCAGGGCTGGGGCTGGAAGGTGCACCTAGGGAGGCGCGCAGCCCTTGCAAAGTGCAGGGCCTGGGGCAGATGCCTGGGGGGCGGGGGGGGGCACTTCGGCTGAGACTCTGGTACTGTGAGGCCGGAGGGCCTGGCAGGGTCCCGGGTGAACGGCTCTGGGTCCTGGGTGAGCTGTTCCGGGATCCCAAGTGCGGGGCTAGAAGCTCCTGGATGGGGGGTTGTGGGGTTCCCGGGGGTCCTGGGTGAGGGGTTCCGGGGTCCCAAGCGAGGGTGCGGGGGGGGGGGGGGGCTGAGTAAGGAGTTGAGGGACTCCCGGTATCCAGGGTGAGGGGTTCCGGAGGTCCGGGGTGAGAGGTCCTGGGGGCGTCTAGAGTGGGGATCTCATGCGGGGCGGGGTTCCGGGTATGAGGTCCCAGGTGGGGTCCTGCGGCCGCCCGCGCTCACCTTCCGACAGCTCCAGCTCCAGCTCGGCCAGGCTCTCGCGCACCTCGGCGGGCAGCGGCGGCGCCTCCAGAGGGTACCCGCGGTCGGTCATGGCCAGGCCGTGCGGGTGGCCGGCGACGCGCTCCCCGAGGCCTGCAGACCCGCGTCCGCCCGGCAGCCGGCGGCGGGAGGGGCGCGGCCCGAGCGGCTCCGCACAGGCGCGAGCACGAGAGCGGGCAGCTCCTCCGCGCCTCCCCGTCCCGCGCGCTCCCGCCCGCCGTACTCGGGAGCGCGGCGCGGGAGGGCGGGTTCGGAGCGCGTGCGCGCCGCGGGCCTCGGGCCGTCTGGACTCCCGGCCCCGCCCAGCAACACGAAAGCTCGCCGCCATTGGGCGAGGCGGGAGAGCGTCCTTCCCGGCAGGCCTCGCGAGGGCGGCCTGCGTGGGATGCTGCGGGTCGGGCGCGACTCCCGGCCGGTTGATGGCGAGGCCTCAGCGACAACTCCGCGCGCCCAGGCGGCCGCCGCGCTTGCCCGCCCTCTGCAGCCTTGCTCTGGGGAGCGCAGCGAGCGTGGGCGCCCTCGGGCGTTCACCCCAGCTCGAGGGTGTGCGCTCTGACCGCAAAGGACCGGGCGAGGCGGGAATACGCTCGCTACGTGGAGGCGCGGCGAGGAGAGCTTGGATTCCTGAAGGAGCTGTTCGCGGGTGCGGGCAAGGTGAGGTCAGAGGACTGCGGTGGCCTCAGAGCCTTGCCAAACGCGTGTCCGGGGGCATCCACGCGCGCAGCCCTTTGGGCCGGACAGAAAACCTCCATGAGCAGCGTTTGCTCCGGAGCCCCATACCTTTTACCTCCTCTCCAATCTTGCTTCCTTCCCCTTCCATTCCTTCACGGGTGTTGATACCAGGTAAACAACCTGTACTTAAACTCCATCTCCGCACCTGCTTCTGGAGAAACGCTTAAAGCCAGTGATGTCGGGTTTCATACTGCATCACAGACCAGTGGTGAGGCAGGGGGATGAACCAACGAGGTAGAGTACACTAATAATCGGAATATTGGACATTTCACGTATAGTAAAAATAACTATAAGGAAAGATAATAGGACTAGCTTGCCTGTCACCACTGAACCTTGAATAAATAATGGACATTGGAGCCTGCCCATGTGACTCATTTCTAGCACCTACCCATACAACCTGGACGCGACAAAATTATGGTTATTTCTCACTGTAATTCAGGTGGAAATATTGAGAGAAGGGACTCCTCCACAACCCTACCCCCAATTAGTTTCCTAGGCTGCAGCAACAGTACTATAAACTGGACAGTTTGACAAAAATTTATTATCTCAAGTTCTGGAGGCCAGAACTCTGAGATCAAGATGTTGGGCAGGGTGACTTCCATCTAAAGGCTGTGATGGAGAATCTTCTCCATGCCTCTCCTAGCCTCAGGCGGCATTTGATGTTCCTTAGCTTATAGATGCCTTTTCCCAATTTCTGCCTTGATCAGTGTGCCTGCATGCCTGTGCCCAAATTTTCACTTTTGAAAAAATAAAGACACAGTCATTCTGGACATGGATGCACTTTGAGGAGTTCATTTTATTTTATTTTATTTTGGTACCAGGGATCAAACTCAGAACCTTACGCTTGGGAGGCAGGCGGCAGAACCACTGAGCTAAATCCCCAGCCGAGTTCATTTTAATTTGATCATCTGCAAAGACTCACTTCCAAGTAAGGTCACTTTCACAAGTACTGAGAGTTAGGTCATAACATTTTGAGGAGAGCATAATTCAGCCACTAACAAGCTGTAAAACCCACCACCCAACAAAACAACAAAACATGTACTAGCATGTTGAGAAATTTATGTGGGGCTGCATTGTGAGGCTGCATTATGAAGCTTCCCTGATGAAGGGAGCTAGAAGGTAAAAATTGCATAGTACAGTTTATTGACATAACAATCTTAAAAGATAAGAGATTTAACACCCTGGCATTGACCACTGAGGCATCCTGGAGAATGATTAACATTGTTCCTTTAGTCAGTGATAATCAGCCAGATGAGCAAGAAGTGGAGAAGATTCTGGAAACCTTAGTAATAACTAATATGCTCCAAAAAGGGAGATAAACCCTATGAAAATTAGGTGTGTACTAGATCCTCTTAGCTAGTGGTTGGGTGCTGTAAGGGATCTCTTCCAAAGGCAAAATTTTTGCATCTTGCTCTTCCTGCCATTAAGGAAACAACGTTTGATGATTCTTGATCCGGTTCCTGCCTCAAGTTTGGAAGGTAGAGTATTCTACACCTTGGAATACTATTACCTTGGCTTAATTGGGGCAGGGAGTTGGGGGAATGTTAGGAGGAAAGGGATAGAAACTCAATTTTGAAAAGCACCCAGAACAGGAAAAATATCTGCAGTTGATCTGTGTTGCATTCAGTTTTGTTGCCTGAGTATATGGTCGAGCAGATATCAGTGGTTATCAGTGGTGGGGAATGATGCATTGTGGAGTTTCTAGCATGATCCAGTGGAATAGTGATGTTCTACTGAATCTTAAGAGATTATAGAGAATCGCCACACTCGGAGCCAAATTTGAGTCCTATTTTTGCCTGCGATCAAGAGCAGCTCATGCTCAAAAACTCGGCGACAAAAAGGGGCTTGTGGGTTTCTTTTAAGCGGCTCTTCTGGTTGGGGAGGGCTCATGGACGGGGAACACAAGCAGAATTTCACAGGAGCAGAACTTTGCTGAGTTAGTAGGGCTCGGGACATTTCACACAGTTTAGTTGAAATGAAATATCGCACAGGTGGGCTTGGGGTTTAGCTCAGTGGTTCCACCTCCTGCCTCACAAGCACAAAGTCCCCAGTACTCCCCCAAAAGTTACAGGTACAGAGTATTCTGTTCACAAGGTCATAAAGATAACATAGTTGCAGACTGCTTTACCACATGGGATGTGGTGGCATCAACCAAGGGACTCCCAAGGGGGTAGGGGGAGGTGACCACCTGGAAGCACTCAACTTTATATAAAATGGGAACGATGGCACAAAATGGAGTCAGGTTGGCTATCACAGTGATAATGAAGGGATCCGAGGTTTCTGTCATGCCACCTAGGGCAAAGAATTAGATGCTTCTGAGGGGGTTTTACACACACACACACACACACAGAGCTCTGATCAAGGTGGAACACCTGACTATAAGACACCAAGTGACTGTGCAGCCAAAATTGTTCCTTATGAATTTAACTCACCAGCTCATTGGGCCAGTTGGAGCCAGCAACATCTCCATGAGGTGGAAGTGGTACATTAAAGATTGCGCAGATGCTCGCTTCGGCAGCACATATACTAAGATTGATCATGAAAATCAATAGAGGTTGCCAAGCAAGCACGAAAGCAATTGCAACCTCCATGGTATCCACTGTTGTTAAACCCGAGACTCCATCCTTTCACACCTGTAACCATAAGGCGGAACTCTCAGGCAGTTGACAGATGAGGAAAAATCATGAGCCTGTTTCACAGGTGGGTTGTCTGTGTATGTGAGGAAAATAGGAAGCAGTTGCAGTAAACCACACTTGGGTGGCCTTAGAAAATGGTGGGAAGGATTAGGCAGAATTTCATACAGTACCTAGTCATAGCTTCTCTGTGAAGTGGCCCAAGATAAGAATAAGGAAAAAACAATTTGAAGCTGGAGACAAGGTGATCTGATAAGAGTCATGTGAATAGATGTACTGATATAGGCACTAAGTGTGATTATCTTTGTGTAAATGCTAATGCTGACCAAAGAGCATCAATGAAAAAAGTATCACACAACCAAGTAACAGAATGACTCAGCCAGTTCACATTGGACACTGTTTCTTATTGGCCTTCTCAGTAGTACCGTGATGAGTACATAAAGTCCCCAAGGTGTTGGAATTGAAGATTATTCATGGGCCTAACAGCATTGGCTTTCTGGCCAAAGCTGATATAATCCACCTCACCTGCAACTGAGTGTCTAAACTACCAGCAAAAGTGACCAAAGCTAAGCTCCCAGGAAGGAGTGCAAATAGCCAAATTCACTATATTGGAACTCTCCCACTGGAATCATTCCCATTTCCCTTGAAAGAAGTAGTGGTTCATTTTCAAAAGAATAGACTCATTCCAGATATGGGTTTGCTATTCCTCCCTGTCAATCAGCAAGGACTTAATGAGTGTTTGTTCCACTGACCCAGGATACCATATAACATTTCAAATGGATTCCCTTTACTGCCAAGAAATGTAGGACTGCATTTTACAATGCAGAAATTGTAGTGAACACAGAGCCTACTTCTGGTGGAGCACTGGGACAGCCTGCTAAAGAAAGGCACAACCTACCTATTAGGTTTTCAGGTGCACACATGTGGGCAGGTACAGTGTGAAGATGGAGTGCTACATTTAGGATGCATTAAATTCAAGACCTTTATATGGCACTGTGTTCCTAATCAAAAGATAACATAGACCTGGAAGTCCAGGATTTGGAACAGGAGTTACCCCACTTCTACTAGTACTAGTGACCCATTAGGGAGGTTGGTCCTTTCCTGTCCTCCAAGGTTTAAATTGCAATGCTACAAATCCAGGCCCTCAAAGAGGACACTCACCAGGGAATGCACCAGTGCTCCACTGGACTACAAACTATGGATGAGATCTAGGAACTTTGGTGTCCTTGCATCTAGGGACCAGGAGGCAGAGAGTGGCTCCATTGTCTTGACAGTGGAGGAGGAAATAGGGTTGTTACATTCAGTATGTAATGGGGAAGGATATTTGTGGAAGACAGGTGATCCATGGTGGTGCATCTTGGTACCCTTTTCCCCAATTGTGACTGGGAAACTAGGGATCTAGTGTGCACTTGCCTTGCTTCTTGGATCCCAAATTTTGCCACCTGGCTGCAGGGGAGGGAGTATGATATGTGTATTGCTTGTTTTAAGCATGCACCATTAGATACCACCTCCAATCTGCGAGATGTGATTTCCAAGCAGATGCTGAAAGGCAACCTTCAGCTGGCCACTCTTATTGTTAGGGCAGTTGCTTGTAGCTAATAGGGTAAATGGTAGACCCAGTGAATTCTCAGTGTGAGCTCATTCCTGTGCTTTTTTCACTTTAAAGTGTACCTACCAGTGAGAGGCAGTGTTACATAAAACTATAGCAATGAATAGGCATTCTCTGAGTCCAAGAATGATGGTGCTGGTAAAGGTGCAGATAAGGAAGCTCATTTATACCTGGAGCATGTTCTTCAGGACAAGTCACTGCCTCTTCTGTGATGGAAAGAACTAGGTCACCACATCAGGATCTCAGTACCGGCCTCTGTTGTTAGTAGTTCAAGTACTCAAAATGGCAGAAGTCAGGGAAAGCCTGCTGAACCAATGATAAGCTTCCGTCCATGCCACTGTGGCCGATTTTTGCAAGAGTTCAATCAAAAGGTACCATGTTAGCTAAAGAAAGATGCTTGACATCCACAGGCTGTCATCTTGTCCTTCAAGTAACATTAGCACACAAGTCCTCTACTGGGCATTTATGTGGAATTGTCTGTCTTCACATTGTCCATTCTGGAAAGTTTATATGCCTCTCCTGTGGACTTCTTTTTTGTGTGTGTAATTCTTTTATTTCTTGACTCACACATGAATGGATTAAAAAATCTGTTCACCCAGAAAACTTGACCCCAACCAAAAATGCAAAACAATTTTCAGTGAGCTTAGATTTCTTGGTATATCCCTCCTATCCCTAAGGTAGAAGTAACACATCGTCCACTTATATGCCCACATTTCTGACCCAAGCTAAGGGACTAGAAAAAGAAACTCAGAACAGTCCCAAGTAAATATGGAAAGCCATAGTAGAGAAACCTAAAATTTCTAGAATGGTTTAAGTGGCTCTAATGTTACGTGGGTTGTGTTGTGTTTTGTGGTTGTGTGTGTGTGTGTTTCACAGTATAACTCCAAATTTCACAAAGCACTTTGAAAGACAGAGCTACCCAGGAACACAAGTATGGCAATAAATCCAGTAAGCTGGATACAGATACCATGTAAATAATGGAAAAAGAAAATAAAGAACCAGACACTGAGAATTCCCCAACTATTCCCATAGTTGGAATAAGTAGATGAATCCAAAGTAATTTTCTACTTCCTGACAGACACCCACTCCTCACTCAAATACATCTTGTACTCCTCTCCTGCTGCCTTTTGTTTAAAGAACTTCGTGTGTTCTGGACACTCTCTTGGCCCCATGCTGAGTTGAAGGAAGTGTTGTTTTCTTGGTTCACAAGGTGGAGGTATTTGGTATTAACCAGAACATCCAAAATTCTTGAACTGCATGACTTTAGGAAGAATAATTTTGTTGAAATGATCCTCCAGCGTAGATACACTGAAATCTCTCTTTTATACCTCATCATCCTCATCCATGAAGAAGGTACTGCAGTATACTACTTCTGTAAAAATGTATATTTTCTCTTAACAGTTTTGTTGGTAATGACTGGTATTTGCCTGAAGCTTAGCTCTTCTCTCTTCCTCAGTGAGGTTTTGCATGTGTTCAATTTCAGCTTTCTCCTTTTGAAGTGCTTCTGGATCTTCTCTGTCCCTCTTGATTCTTTTTAGCCCTTGAACTTTCCATGCCTCATATTCCTCTTCATCATTTTCATCATCACTATTAAGTGCACCCAGGGCAGCTTATTCTCTCCTCCAGCTCTTTTATGGTCTCTTCTACAATCTTGTGCATGTACTTGTGTTTTTTCTCAGCCATATGTTTGGTTTCCTGCTCCAGCTCTTGCTTAAATGTTTCAGCTTCACACTCTTGAACAGTCCTTCCTTCAAATGAAGACTAGTTCAAGGTGAGGCTCCATCTCATCTTCACTGTCTGTGTACTCTGCATACTCAGACCCCGATTCTGACTCCTCTCTAGAATGTCCTTCATCTTCCACCTCCGTGACTTCCATCTCGTTTTTTTGTCTCCTGTGCTTGCTGATGTATCATGCAACAGTGCTACTCTATTTCTTCATCATCAATTTCTTCTTCATTGCTCTTAACATTCCATGTGCCAAGCATCTCCTGCTGAGTCGCTTTCTACCACCATTTCAGGTTCCACTTATTTCCGATATTGAGCCAATCTCTCTTCCACATCTTCACTAATCTGGTTTTATAAGTGTGACAGACAAGAGTCTAAATGAATCCTCCTCCTGCTCCTCAGGCACTGCTTTTGTTCTTGGCTTTGATAATGAGCTGAAATTCTTCATCTTTCTCATTTGATGACTCCATAGGGGCTTAGTTTGGTCTCTCCACAACTTTGCCTTCACTTTCTCCATTGAAATTTCATCTTTATCATGATGAACCAAGGTGGTCCTGGCTACAGGATGAATGGGCATTTTCACAAATGAGCTTGGGATAGACATGTTGCCAACAGCAGCAGTGAGTCCCCAAACTTGACTTATTCCAAACAGTCCTGTGGACTTCCTTGAAACTAATCTTGGGGCTAAGCTGGCCAGGAAGAGATAGGTCATTGCAGCTGAGACTTGGTGCAAGTTGGGGCTTTGCTGGCCACAGCAAATAGGACAGGACAATTGTTGTTGCAAGCAGAGTCACTTGGACATGGAGTGTGAATTGAAGGTGAAAGAAGATCCATGTGTCTAGAGGAGTAGTGATCCAGGCCTAGCTACTGCCATTGCTGGGTTCCTCTCCTGTGCGTCATCTGCTTCCTCAGAAGCAAGTGGGTTAACAGCATTATACCACAGTATAAAGCAGCACGATTTGTAATAGCTAAATCTTGGAACCAGCCCAGATGCCCATCAACAGATGAATGGACAAAGAAAATACGGTTTTTATATACAATGGAGTACTACCTTGCTCTAAGGGGTAAACTTGAGACATTTTTAGGTAAATGGATGCACCTTTAAGTGAAATCAGACTCATGTTTAAATATTGCACTGTTTCTCTTGTGTGAGAAGCCAAAAGCACAAATAGGGACCAAAATGGATGATAGATATTGGGAAGTAGGAAGAAAATGTTCAAATAGGAAGGGGAACAGGAAGGGAAGGAAGGGGAAAAAAAGAAGATATGTTATATACATGTACCAACTCCCCGTGATGAATGTAAGCATTATGTACTGGATACATGTAATGAAAATAAATAAATTTAGACCCCCAAAATAAAAGACCCAATCAAAAAATGGGCAACTGAAATGAACAGACACTTCTCACAAGTACAAGTGCCCAATAAATACATAAAAATGTTCAACATCACTGGTCATTCGAGAAATGCAAATTGAAACAACCCCAAGATTTCATCTTAATCCAGAAAGAATGCCTATCATCCAGAAATCAAATAATAACAAATGCTGGTGAGGCTGCAGGGAAAAAGGAACCTTGGTGTGAATATAAACTAGTATAACCATTATGGGAAGCATTATGTAGATTTCTCAAAAAACTAAAACTAGAAATTTCATTCAACCCAGCTATTTCCCCTCTAGGTGTCTTCCTGAAAGACTTAAAGACATTATATTACAGTGATACATATACACCCATGTTTATAAGAAGCACAATTCATAATGGCTAAATCTTGGAAGTGGCCTACATATCCATCAACAGATGAATGGATAAAGTGTGGTATTTATACATAGTGGAATACCACTGTGCCATAAGGATAAACTTGAGTTATTTGCAGCAAAACAGAAAATGCACCTTGAGACCATAATGTTAAGTGAAATAAATGACACACAAGCTTAGATATCACATGCTTTCTCTTACATGAGAAACCCACATTACAATTAAAGACCAAAATAAAGGACCGATAATAGGAAATATGGAGATAAATCTTTTGGAAAAAAGGAAGGGGACCAGGAGATGAGGAGGGGAAAGGAGAGAATTAAGGTGTGTTATGTACACGTACATACTCTCTACAAGGAATGTGATCATTGTGTACTGCAAACATGGGCTAATCTTTGTGATCTTTTTCTCTTGTCATCAACCACTTGGACAGTTTTCCCCCTGAATGCAATGGTTTGCAGATAGTAACTCTTCTTTGCACATGAGATGGGCCACCTGCTGTACCAGCTAGTTTTGCCAACTTTAATCTTCTGGACCCTACTAATGGAACTTGCTGTAATGTAGCAATTGTGTATTGCTGGCTGCTGCAATCATCCTGTGTACTCCCCCTGTAGAGCACTCCTATACTTGTCAGCTAGTTATAGGGAACTTCCCATGGGGCCACAGACAAGAACTGAGGTGCTGAAGCAGCAGCAAGAATGTCACAGCTCCTTGAGTCATTTACTTAGGCCTCCCAAATCTGCCAGGCAGTTTTGTATATACTGTCTCCAATTTTGATGTAAGACTGCTGTTTACATCCTAGTTTTATGAATTTTGGGGTAGACTGTGTCCTTGCAGCAGGCCTTGTGATCCCTTGGGTTATAATAGGGTCAACTCTTGGTATGGGTCCAGGAGCAATGGAGGTGATGATGCATTTGAGAATCATTTTTTTTTGTGAGGCAAGTGTATCAGATACAGCATTTTAATCTGGTTCCCTTGTCAGTTTTCTTGTTACCCATTACTAAAGATGATCAGCTTGGTTTCATCCAGCAGAGCCAGCAGCATGTCTTGGCTGTTTAGACCTTTCTACCATTTTGTCCACTACATTAAAGAGGTCATGGAAATTGGTCCTAGTGAACGGGTAGTAGTAAGCACCTACATCCCTTACTAAGCTGTGCTAGATGTTGGGAGATAAATTCCATGAAAAACTGGGCCTGCCGCTTTAGCGGTTTCTGGGGATCAAGTCTGGAATATCACATCCCTTCTAACGTGAAAAGTGTTGTATTCCCTACAACCAAGGGATGCAAGGCTCAGCTTATTTGGCTTTTGAATACAACATATATCATACATGGGTGTGCTACTCTAGGCTGTTAAGTGGGAACTGGACCATAAGAGACCTGCAGCTTTAATACAAGCTGTTCTGCTCCTCAACCCTATGGCCTAGAAGTTCCTAGTGCCTAAACTGCCTTTGTAATTAAGGCTGAATGGATGCTGTCCCACTCAAAGTCCATAAGGCAGACCCCTAGGCTTTTAAAACAAAAGTTTTGCCACCTTCTGCTAACCATTCTATTTGAAAAGCAACATCTGACTTGCTCCTGGGTCCTAGCAGAGAATAGACACCCACAGACATCAATTAATAGGCAGCTCCAAGTGCCCATAATGCCCTGGGTGCTGTATGACCAGCAAGCTATCAAGGGTGCAGGCACAAGCCCGCATCACATGGAAGTGCTGCATATGTGTGGCATGATATATATATTCTCTGCCCCTGGGTCCTCTCATATATCATTTTATGACAAGCTAGGCGTTCAGGCATTCAGGCAAAATCTAATCATTCTCGATTGCATAATGGAGCCTTGACAAAAGCTCTTGAGCAGTAAAGTTCAGGGAGCTTTCACGTTGGTGAGCACAACTGAGTGCTGATAGTGGTATGCCTGGAGAGGGTGCAGACGTCCACCCCGTCCTACATGTCTCCCACTTGGCTGTTTAATTTTATTGGTACGTTTTAGGTATACAACATAAGGACATTCATCATTTTATACCTTTACATGATGCATCTTGGTTCTTATTTTTTTCCCCATCTCCCTGCCCTCCCTTCAACCCCTCCACCCTTCCCTATTTACAAAGACTTTGTTTCCATTTTTCCATTTTCTCATATTAATTCCATTGACTGTTCTTGAATCGGATCCTTTATAATAAACTAGTAATCCTAAACAGAGCACTTTCCTGAATCATTCTAGCAAATTACCCAACCCGAGGTGGAGACTGTTCAGAACCTCCAAGTTTGTAGGTGGGTGGGCAGAACTGTGGGTAGTCTGGTGTGACCATTAATCCTATGTCAGCATGCTCAGATTAAGAAAAGCATAGCAGAGTAGTAAAGCACACTTTCACGCATCTGGGTCAGTCATGAAGGTGTGACCTTGGGGACCAATTATATGTGGTCCTTGGTCCCTTCCTCTCTGGCACTGTTCCCCTGCTCTACTTCCAGACGCCATGTACTAAGCATCTTTGCTCAGCCATGCCTTTCCACTATGTTTCTGCCTTGAAGCCAGCCAACCATGGACTCAGTCCCCTGAAAATGTAACCCAAATTAAACCTTTTTAGTTGTGGGTGTTGGTATTGGGTCTCAGTGACAGGGAAGCTGATGAATACACCTGGGGATCCTTCCCCACTGTGGCTGCCCTCTGACACTGAAACAGAGATAGTCTTGTGGGACTAAGTCTATCCCGTGGGTCTGTGTTAACTGTGGGTAACTTAAGAATTGAACTGTGGAACCCACAGCTGGTAGCTTTGAGTAGCAATGGAAAAGGAAACTAGTGGGAGACAAGACTCAACCAGGCCAGGTGGCCAGGAGCCCATACGGACACAGCTCAGGCTCGGGTGAAGTTCTGCCAGCTGTGCTGTCCCTGTGCACCCATCTACACCTGTAAATGTGGACATTTTCCTGTCCCAAACACATCTGTAGGCTTTTCCAAATTCCTTAGTCACCATCCTTGCTTCTAACCTGAAAACCCTCATGGCAAGTGTGGGTGGCCCTAGGTATCTGAGCATGGAATGCCTCATTTTGCATAAACTACCTCACCCAAAGTGACTTGTCGACTGGGTGGTGGACAGGGCAGTTGGCCTGACCCAGTCCTGGACTACTGCAACAGACACCTCGCAGCCTTGGAGAAGACATAGCATCTTCTTCCTTATGGAAGAGACACACACCCTCCTATCAGCAGGTGCCTCAGCCTCTCTCTTGGTGATGAAATACAGGTGGAAGGCTGAGAACAAATGCAGAAGAGCCAAATGAGTAGGCCCTGCTGGTCATCTGCTGTGTGCCTTCAGATCATGTCTGGCCCTCGGTGCTGTGTGCAAGGTACAGACTGCTACAGGGTGCCTGTCTCAGGTTCCCCATCTGCTTTTGGTAACTCGGAAGCCAGGGGGCAGACAGACATTCTTCTTTCACGGAGGGGGAGGGACAGCCATCTCCAGCAGATGTGTCTGTCTCCTCCCGAGTCCCTCTGGTAAATGGGCCCCAGGATTGGCCCTTGAGTCCAAAGAACAGTTTCACTGTTCCAGCACCAAGATGACAGCTTCCGCAGTGGCTCCTCTCTGGGCCACCTCACCTTTATCATCAGAGGAGCCCAATCCTTGCATTCAGTTCCCCTTCTTCAACAACCCAGTGGTTTCTGTTTTCCAGTCTGCTCTCTGACATTAACCCTGGATTAGATTACAGTATTCCCGGGCCAAATTGTAGTTGGTCATGATGTTTTAGGGTCTTTGGGGGGGGGGGGGTTGCATTCTTCATTATGAAAACTTTCAAATAATCATCTACTCACCAACTAGATTTACTTTTTTGAAAGATTTACTGAATCCATACACATGTGTGAACGTGTCACTAAACATGTCTGCACAGCACATGGCTGGGTAAGGGGTCTTGGGCCAGCTGTCATCACATGGCACGAGCACCAGTGAAACACACAGCCACCATCATGAGGATGTGACTTACTGAAACAAAATGGACCAAGTACGGTGGCAGGCTGTATGACAATCAGAGAATGACCGAGGGCCACTCCAAACTGTGGACTTAGAGAAGCCTGATATAAACTCTAAGTTTTATTTTACTGTTCTGCCTATGAGAACAAACTGGATGAACTAAAACCAACACAAGGCCAATCACAACTGAACATTGTTTATATTTTATTCCTTCCTTCTTGAATGTGTTTTAAAACTTAAGTGAAGTGCTTATCTGACACCTTCACAGACAACTGGAAGCCATTCCATCTTGCTCCCTGGAGGAGGTGGAGGTGGAGGCTCCACCCTCAGACACGGAACAGTCGAGCCGCTGTGTGGCAGGTACTGAGGTCACAGAAAAATGCTCCATCTGCCTTTGCACACTCCGTAGAGGCAAGAATACTTGGTGGCACTTGGGGATGGCATCATGGACATGTGAAGAGCACCCTATGCAACACTCCATGATTTCCTTGGAAAAACAGCTTTTCCTTAAACAGAATTGTCATAGCTTAAGAGCCACAGGACTTTATTCATTGTTTAATCTTCTGGCGATAGGATTTCTTTGAAGTAGAATCTAAATGTAATTAAAAATAAGATGGCAATTTGTTACAAGACCTCACACATCTCTTTTTTTTTTTTTTTTTTTTTGGTACCAGGGATCGAACTTAGGACCTTGTGCTTGCCAGGCAGGCAGGGCGCCACTGAGCTACATCCCTGGCCCACCACACAATCCTCAGGAGAAAGGACAGAAAGGCTCAGCTAGTGACTAAGCCCCTGCTGAGTCCTTCACGCCTTTCTGAGCATCTTCACTTCCACTCTTTACTGCAAGCCTCTTAGGGTTAGACAGGTGCGTATTAAGACTGAAACTGACAATGACTAAGCTGCAGACCAGCAGTCTTTACCTCATTACTTTACATTCCAGGGCACAGTTACACTATTTTAACAAGTAATTCAAGAAGAATTTTTATTACCTGGTGGTGCTCCCCCTAGTCTCTGCTGGATCATTTCTAAATGGTGAATATATTCTGTCAAGGAATGTTCTGGATCTTGAGAAGCAGTCAGCGGTCTTTCTAATCTTGAACTTGGGGATGGACTGGATCTTCAAACAAACCACCACATCAAGGGTAAAAAAGGAAAAAAAGAGTTGAGTCTGACAGACGGCGCCATGGCAAGTTAGCAGGCAGACCCATGGGACATCCGTCACCTCTAATGCTATTTACTTCATAGCCTTTCTCATCACAAAGAAAAAGTAAAGGTTTTTAGGAAGTGCTACACAGCGCTTTAAAAACCAACATCTAGCCAGGTGTGCTGGCGTACACTTATAATCCCATCACTGGGGAGGCTGAGGCAGGAAGATCACCATGAGTTTGAGGCCAGCCTGAACTACATAATGAGATCCTGTCTCAAAAAACAAAAACAAAAGAACAAAACAAAAACCAACATCTACATTATGTCTCACAGTTAAAATGACTAGAAACTATTGTATATTATCACATTCACTAAATCTTTCAATTATTGTCAGTTGCCCCACAGCTGATGCCTGAAGGGGGTCCACTTGCCCTTCCCTGGGGCAAAACTGACCACTGTCCAGTCTTCCACCTGGCTGCCCTTCCTCCTGGTCTCCTGGTGGCCCCATTTTTCCCTTTCTTCCTGACACACTCCCAGGGCTGAGCATGTGAAAGAGCCCTCCCCAGACAGAACCACACCTGCCAGCCCCATGCGGGCCCCATGGGTTACTGGTGTGTTCCCTGCCTCACTAGAGCAGCAAAGATGAAGCAGCCGCTTTACAACTGACCTCTCCCTCCCACTGGGGGAGCGGCAGGCAGAGTCCCTGGCGTGGTGGGAAGGCACATCCTGGGTTGGTGGGGACTCTCTGGTTTCCAGCAGAGACAGCTGCTTCCGTGGCACTCGAGGTCCTTCCCCCCGCATTATTTAACAACCAAAGGATTAGGAAAAGAAATTTAAATTTATAAGCTATTAGGAGTCTTAAATGGCAATTTCAAAACATACTTAATGTACCCAAGTTCTACTTTGAGGGTTTTTTGGTTTTGGTTTGTTTTTATGGAGGGTTTTACCAGGATAGCCCAGATTGTCCTCTAATTCTAAATCCTCTTATCTTGGCCTCCTACATGTTGGGATAACAGGCGTGTGCCACCATGCCTGACTTATATTTTTAAAACCTTTGGAGAAACTTGAGTTTGATTACCTGTATTTTACTCTCTCAAGGCTTTGCCAAACCCACAGTACCAGCAGGGGGCTCAGGCTGGGGAGCTCTGCAGGGCTATGGGTAAGACATGGGGGGTTGTCCCACCTCTACTAGCTGTCAAGGCTTCTAGATGGCTTGAACTGACAGAGTTACCAGGATGGCCCAGGCACCATGGCAGTCAGCAGTGACTCAGTCAGCCCAGGGCGCCGTGGCTCACTGTGTCCTCTGTGCTGAGGAGGAAGGACGCTCATGTCTGCCACCTTGAGACCGGGACAAAGGCTCAGCAGAACACATTGCCTCCCACTCAGCCCTCTGCTCTTGCAAGGCTGCTCTGCACAGGGTGGGCAGCAGCAGAATGTCACAGACAAGATCTGATTGACCAAAATTAAGCAACAAGGGTCTGAAAGGGAGGCTGTGCTGCCTGGAGCACAACTGTGGAGAGGAAAAGGACACCCTGCTGCACGCTAGTCCATAAAGACTCCGCACACTCAAGCTGCTGTGCCTTCTGAACTCCTCTGAGGAAGCCTCGGTCTGAGTATTCTCTGGCCTCTGACAACTGCACTGACTGAATTTACCAGTTCTCCTACTGTGCTTTATTTTATTGCATTCTCATCGAGGAACGGTCAAAACACTGATGTAAATGGTTCAGGTAGGAAGAGAGGCTTGCAAGTCACAGTGAACAGCAACTGAGTCCCACCTGGGTGGGGGGCTTTGCCTTGCAGGAGTGAGGCTCCTTTCCGATCTACTTCTTGCCATTTCTTAACCAGAAAACGTAACCTACAAATAAAAGAGATGGAGCACATTTTAAACCAGAGCAAAGCAGGAATGAAAGGAGAAACGCAAATCCCAGTGTGAGCAAACTACCAAGCTGGACATGCTGACTACAGGCGACCCAGCACCACCTCACTGGGTCAGCTATGGGCTACCAACCCAGTGCCATGTGGAAAGCTGCCTGTGCTCCCATGTGGCACAGAAACCTTCCCACGCCAAGACTACCACCCCCGCAAAGTCATCTGTCCCTCCGCTGTATCCCACCCTGGTTCTACCCTGACCCCAACACAGCTTAGCTCAGGCCTCTTGGACTCTAGGCCTTGGCTATTGCACATACAAGTGCAGCACCAGTGACAAGGGACAACGCATGCTCCACCTGGCTTTCAGCACGCTCTAGGCCTCATGCTGTCCCTGATGCCACTGTCCGGCAGTCAGGGCAGCCTCCCAGCACAGCTCTCCGAATAGCAGCAGCTCCCTCCTCCTGATGTAGAAGGCACTGCGCATCCTCTGCCCCTCACAGGGACATGGGGCCTGCACCTGGCTCACAGCTGCATTTGCGTGCAGCCATATGTGGGTCTGGCCACCTCCCCCATCCAGCAACCAAAGTGCTTCCTGAAGAGGGGATCCTTCCAATGGGTCGGATGGATAGAAGGGTAAGTGGACAACAGATGCCAGTGGTGGGCAGAAGTCAGAGGTGTGGGAACCTCGCCTCCTCTGCTTCTGTCCAGCACTCCAGGTGGGCCCACCCTGGCCCAGGAAGTTGACTCTTCGGACATCAGGGAGCAGAGACAGCTGCTCAGTCCTTAGTGGAGCAAATGTTTTAGAAAATTTTAAATTTTTGAAAATTTTAAAATTACAAAATGAAATGAAGTTTCAACACTATTACTTCTGAAATGACCAAAATTCCCAGTAGTGCCAAAGAGGGGAACAGTGCCTTCCCAGGGGAGCAGCAAGGGTGAGGTGGGTGGGCAGGGCTTGGGTCACTGGGCACTCTGGTCCCGAGAGCATGCATAGGCTCAAGACTGGCTGCAACCTCAGGGAGTCACATACTGTGTGTGTGCACCCAGCCTCCCCTTCTGTGACATAAATCTAACAGAAATACTAACAACTGAAATTCACAGGATGAAATGCAGTTTAAAATGTCATTTGATGTGCCTATTGGGAAAAAGAGTCCTGGCATGAGGTCTGTGAAGGGGTGAGATAACCCTTTCTGTATAATGAAAGGACACCCTTAAATCTTAGAGTCCTAGAAGTGGCAACTTCACACAGTACTTCTGGAAAACAGGTGCCATCTGTATTCTGAGGCTTCAAGTGTCATTCAACTTGAGAGAAAACACTGTAGAGTTTCAAGGAATAAAGCCACTTAAACACCAAGAGTAGGTGCTCCCCACTGGAGTGGTTGCAGCGGCATTTACCTTAACACTGCGATGACCACCCTGACAGCAGTGCGGAACCTTGTGAAAGGACGAGATGTGGACATTTTCTTATCTGCTCTGGAAGGAAATACCCCCAAATGAGCAATCATCGAGAGCGTTTCTTGTTCAGAATCCTGGAATCCACCAATCAACAGTAACAGATACTTCTTCTGATAAATCAGAGCCTTTCTAAAGCTCTCTGCTCTCAAATAATGAAGATACAATTTTTCCACCTAAAAAAAAATCATCACAGGAAACAAAGACATCTTGTTGACACACCTTGCAAACACACTTATATGCTGTCTTTTACAAAGAGCCAGACGGGCTCTTTCTGTAGCATTTCATTAGAGGCCAGCTCTGAGCAACACCTATAGCCAGGAACCACCCTGGGATTGATCAACCCACCTTGTGCTCATCGCCTGCTCACCACAGATCGCCATATGAAGCCCAGGGAAGGATCTGTGAATCTCCCCCCAAGGAAGGTCCAAAGAGGGCAGGGGAGGAGATCTCAGCATGGGTTCAGTGGCTGACATGGGAGGGGACAACTGTGTGGAGCCAGAAAACCCACACAAGAATTGGTGCTGAAACTTGTTGATCTGTTTCCTCTAGTGGGCTCCTGGTTTGAGCTACACTCAAAAGCCATGTTGATGGCAGGTTTCTTTGTGGCAGACAGTCACTGCTTAAAAGTATAGACAGTGTCTGCATACCATCAAACCAAGTTTCTCACTTCCTGTCTTTGTAGGGACCTGACTGCTAGACCAGCACTGTCCTCCTTGTAAAGAGGCACACTATGGGTCTGTGTTAGCAGCTACACCCACCAATAAGAACTTCATGGTCAGGAAAATGCTTTGGACTGTAATGAACCAATTCAGGATTTATCCAGCACCACTGACACTTTGTACGCCCACATCCACACGGGCTGGGGCTTACTTTGATGTTGCAGGTGTTTGCTTCCTCACTTGCAGCCAGCGTGGGGCGTCCAGAGTCCGGGTGTTGTGGCCAACTCTGTGAAACGGTTCTGTCTTGCCTCCATGCAGGCCTGCTCGACCTCTGTAACAAATACAGTCAGCACCATCTACAGAGCTGTCTCAGGTAAGAGGGTCTCGAGAAATGTGACTCAGAAGTGAGTAAGGCAAGAGGCAATCATCCAGCCCGAGGGAGACCAGGCTCAAACACCTCATTTCTTCCAGTGGTCCCAGGACTTTGTAGGAGCCCAGCTATGGCATTCTGAGACATAATTCCATTTTGGCCTCCAGTCACAACTGAGACCTCAGTGATCTGGTGATGCTGTGATGCTCCAGGACCAGATTACACCAGCAGGAGACATCCTGGGAGGAACCAAATCCTCATCTGCATAGTTCCTCATTGTTCTTGGATTTCTGCCAACCCCCCCCCCCAGTCTTTTGTTACATCTTGTTTATCCCAATGTGAGATACTGAACTCTCTGCATTTTATTTGACATTTGTTTTCTCCCGATGTATGGAATAAAAGGTGCTGCAAGCTCGGGGTCTTTTGTCTTTGCTGCCCAGAGCAGCACTGATCAGACCCAAAGCTCAGCTTCTTCTCCAAGTCTCATTTTTCTACCTTTCCTGTATAAGTTAATTTGCCTTGTGCTGCCATGGCTCAGAGGAGACTAGGACTCGCTGGCAGAGGTTCTAGTAACTTCCTCCTTCCCTGTTCCCTACATTTGGTGCCCGATGTGGATGTGAATAGGATCCAGGGGTGAACTCGCCTGTGAGACAAACTCGGAGTAAAAGAGACAGCACAGGGATCTCCCAGGACGATTTCCGGACTCAGACGAGGCACACCGGTGGTAAGAGCGTCCAGCTGGGGGTAATTTTGTCCTGGAACATCACAGCATCACCGGATCACTGAGGTCTCAGTTGTGACCGGAGGCCAAAATGGAATTATGTCTCAGAATGCCATAGCTGGGCTCTAGCCAGGAGAACTAGGCCTAACCAAATGATTTTTCCCTAAAATTATGTAGCATTTCTCCCAACACCAGAGCTCTGTGAGCCACCCTAGCAAACCAATCAGACCTGAGATGAGGACGATGGGAACTTCAGGTCACTCCTGGGGACTGTCTTCAACTGAGTCTCATTCTACCGATCGCCCTCATCTTGGGAAGCTGACATCATAATTGAGTGCAGGTGTCTGGCACCTAGCTGGCTGGTGGGAAAACCCACACATCGTGGCAACCAGGAGTACAGTGGAGTGTGTCAAGTGGTGTGTGTGAGAACATGAAAAGTGCTTTCTTTTTCCTATCTCTTTGCAACAAAAGAAGGGGCATCATCACTGATCTAAGGACATATGTGTATACAGGGAGCACTACAATAACCCAATACACCTATCCCACAGTGAAGGTGAAGCCAGACAAGCCTCAAAAGAAACAAAGGACTTTAAAACTTACTCAAAGAAACAAATAATCTGAATTGTCCTGTAGCTAGCTAAAAACATCACATCTGTCATTTAAAATTTTCCAAGAAGAAGACACTAGGCCCGGATGTGTTCACTGATGAATTTCAACAAATATTTCAATAAAACATATCAGCTCTACATTTCTTCCAGAAAAAAGAAGAGAGGAAATATGTCCCAGCTCATTTTAGGAGCCCAAATCAGACAACCAATACAAGAAAACTCGAGGATCAAAAGTCCTTCTGAATGGTCATATAGAATGCTCAACAAATGCCTATAATCCCAGCACCCGGGAGGCAGAGGCAGGAGGATCGGTGCGAGTTTGAGGCTAACTTGAAGTGCAAAGCAAGACCTTATCTCAAAAAAAAAACAGAAAAGAAAAAAAGAATGCTCAATGAAATATTAAAACCAACCTCAGCACAATAGGAGGCTGAGGCAGGATGATCACAAGTTCAACCTAGCTTTAGCAAGACTGTATCCCTAAAAATAAAACGGCTGAAAGGTAGCTCAGTATAAAGGCCCCATACTAAAATAAATAAATAACATAAATAACAAACGATAACTGAGTGGGGCTCTTTCCGGGACTACAAGATAAAAGTCTAAGTAATCTACTTTATTAACAAACTAAACAACAAAAACGACATGGTCAGAGTAAAAGATACAGAGAAGCACAGCACATCTCCACATTCATTCATAACTTTAAAAAAAACCACTCAGCTAAGTAGGAACGTAAGGGTTCTTTTCAAATTGAGTGCTCAGATCATAGATCTGCACCACCATGCTTGGCTTCCATTTTTTACTATAAATAATGATGCTGTGAAATTTTATGCACAAGTTTTTATGTTTATATTTTTGTTTCTCTTGGATAAATACTTAAGTGATGGGATTGCTGGTAACACAGTAACTATTTTATCTTTTGAGGAACTGTCAGGCTATTTTACAAAGTAAGGGAACCATTTTATATTCCCATCCAGTTCTTTCTACACTGATCTAAATTCAACACTATCTTAATTTTTAAAAACCAGCAGGATCCTAAAACTTACATTGAAAGGTAGAGGAACTAGAACAGCCAAACAATCTGAAAAACAAAAAAAAGTTGGAGAATTCACACTACCCAATATGAAGATGTAATATAAACCTCCATAACTCAGGCACCTGGTAAATGACAGACAATTTACAGAACAATGGAAAAGAAAAGTATCCAGAAATAATACAGTCATGCTGTGATGGATTTTGACCTACATACGAAGACGATTCAATAACAGAACGATTGGACACACACACACACATATATATATGTGTGTGTGTGTATGTATATATATATACACAAATGATCATTGACCCTCCAGGCCCTAAACAAAAGTTCATTCAAAATAGACCACAGACCTGGAAAGTAAAATGATCAAACGCTTGGCATGACCCACGAAGGTCAAATCAACACACTGGAGTTCATAAAAATTAAGAAACTTCACTCCGTGCATCAGTCAAGCACTGTGAAGCTCCTCGGCGGCACCCTGGTTCCTGCCCACGCCACAGTGAGGTCCCAGGCGTGGCTTGGAGCCCCGGCCCCCATCCAACGCTCCGCTTAGCCCCACGGGCGCCTCCAAGGCCTAGTTCCACTCTCCCTCCCCCCGCCCTCTGGCTCTTGTGCTACCTGGTCCCGCACTACAGAGGCACAGGGGATTATACTACACATAGTTAAATGTGATAGATTAATAACTACCACAAATTGTCATTTTCTAAGCTGCGCTTGATGCTGTGTAATTGCTGGTTGTATCATTTGGTCTAACATGTTGTGATTGATCTAATCAGTTTTCCTTCCTGGAATAAGGAAAATAAAATAGCCTCAGAGTCATTAGAGCCTCAAAACCTAAACACAAGCCATATCTGGAAGACACTTCTGAAAAGCAATCATTCCACAAGGGTTTTAAACACAAGCAACAAAGATACCTGCATTAAGCAATTTTGAAATATCAACCCGAAAATTAAACCAAGGACAGTACCAAAAACAAAAATGAGAAGACATTTAAATAAGGCACAAACGCAGGCTTCCACGCCACAAAAAAGGAAATTCTGGGGGGAAATGAGGTGGAAAAGTCTGATAATCAACCACCTGGACACCCTGAACTGATAGCACAGGAAGTAACAAAGCAGATGCACGAGGCTCTAGAAAAATTCAAAGCAGAAATAATCTCCCAGATAAATACAGAGATGGTGAGTAGAGTGAAAGACATGATTAGAGGCTCTAGAGAAGAAACAGATAAGAAAAGAGATGAGGTCAGAAACATGCTGGAAGCCATGAATGCCCAGCATAAGAAAGAAATGGAAACCATGATCACCCAACATAAATAAATGGAATCCATGAAACAGATTCAAACAGATATTCAGGAGATTAAAAACTCCACTGATACCATGCAGAGCAGACTAAAAGAATCTGAAGACAGAATATCAGATATAGAAGACAGGATTGCAGTTAAGGACCATGAAAACAAAGATTTCTTACAGATAGTTAGGGACCACGAGAAAGCAATCCAACAGCTGCTGGATGATGCAAAAAAGAATAACATAAGACTGATAGGGGTCCACAAAAAAACAGGAGAAAGTACAATAGACATTAAAAAACTGTTCACAGAAGTAACAGTAGAAAACTTCCCAGACAGAGATAGAGAATTGGACATACAGATAAATGAGGCATATAGAACTCCAACTAGCCATGACCAAAAAAAATCTACACCTAGACATATAATTGTTAAGATCCCAGAAACCCAAGAGAAGAACAAAACTCTACAGGCAGTTACAGAAAAGAAACAAATCACCTACAAAGGAAAGCCCATCAGAATCACGGCAGGTTTCTCAACACAACCCCTCAAATCAAGGAGAGCCTGGAGTGAAGTATTTCAAGCTCTAAAAGAAACTAACTTCCAACCTAGACTGTTGTATCCAGCAAAATTATCTTTCAAAATCAATGGGGAAATTAGATACTTTCATGTCAAAGAACACCTGAGAAATCTCATGAACACCAAACCAGCACTACAAACAATTTTATGCAATATCTTAGAAAAAGACAATGAAGGTCACAACTCCATGAGGGCCAACAGAGAGAAGACACCACGCAAGGTAAGACACGAAAGGGAAAGGGGGAAAAATAAGAAATAAAAGCCAACAATAGTAAAACATCATGACAAGGATGAGTCAGTATCTCTCAATTATAACTATCAATGTTAATGGCCTCAATTCACCAATCAAAAGAAATAGACTGGCAGAATGGATTAAGAAGCAAAATCCAGCAATATACTGTATACAAGAAACACACCTAACTCAAAAAGAAATTCATAGACTGAAAGTAAAAGGATGGAAAACAGTTAAAAAGCAGGGGTAGCCATCTTATTTGCAGAAAAAGTAGATTTCAAACCAAAACTAATTAAGAGAGACAAAGATGGTCACTACATCCTTGTGAACGGAACAATCCAAGAGGAAGAGATGACGGTCCTAAATATTTATGCACCAAATACAAATGCCCCCAACTATACAAAACAAATATTAATGGACATGAAAAACCAAATAAGCAATAACATAATTGTAGTGGGGGACCTCAACACCCTTCTATCACAAATAGACGGATCATCTAGAAAAAAATTAACAATGAGATTCTAGAACTGAACCAAGCTATTGAACAAATGGACTTAACAGATGTTTAGAGTGTTCCACCCCACAAAATCAGAATACACATTCTTTTCAGCTGCACACGGGTCATTCTCCAAAACAGCTCACATGCTAGCTCATAGGGCATATCTAAGTAAATGTAAAAGAACTGAAGTTATCCCCTGTATATTATCAGACCATAGTGCAATAAAATTGGAGATCAATAACATAAGAAACCACAAAATGCCCACAAACACATGGAAATTGAATAACATCCTCCTGAACAACCAATGGGTCACAGAGGAAATTACAGAAAAAATTAGAAAGTTTCTACAAGTAAATGATAATGCCAGTACAACATACAGGAATCTTTGGGACACAATGAAAGCAGTTCTACGTGGAAAATTCACAGCAGTGAATGCCCATATTAGGACAACAGAGAGAGAGAACTCAGTTAAATAACCTAATGCAGAACCTCAAGCTCCTAGAAAAAGAAGAGCATAACAAACCCAAAGCTCGTACAAGAAAGGAAATTATAAAGATTTGAGCAGAAATCAATGCAATGGAGACTAAGAGAATGATACAAAAAAAAATCAATGAATCGAAGAGCTGGTTTTTTGAAAGAATAAATAAAATTGATAAACCTTTAGCCAACCTTATCAAAAAAAGGAAAGAAAAGGCTCAAATCCATGCAAGTAAGAATGAAAAAGGTGAAGCCACAACAGATCCAGCAGAAATCCAGAGGATCATCAATACCTACTTTGAGAACCTGTACTCTAATAAAATGGAAAACACAGAAGAAATGGACAGATTCCTAGATACACATGAATTGCCAAAGTTAAATGAAGAAGATATAGAAATTCTAAACACCCCAATAACAATGAGTGAAATTGAAAATGTAACAAAAAATTTACCAACAAAGAAAAGCCCCAGGTCCTGATCACTTCACTGCTGAATTCTACAAGACATTTACAGAAGAACTATTGCCACTGCTCTTTAAACTCATCAAGGAAATTGAAAGGGAAGCAAAGCTTCCAAATTATTTCCTGGAAGCAAATGTTACTTTGATTCCAAAACCAGGGAAAGACCTAACCAAAAAAGAGAACTACAGGCCAATCTTCCTAATGAACATAGATGCAAAAATCCTCAACAAGATACTGGCAAACAGAATACAGAGTGTCATCAAGAAGATCATACATCCTGACCAAGTCGGATTTATCCCAGGGATCCAAGGATGGTTCAAAATTCGTAAATCAATAAATGTAATACACTATATTAACAAAGTCAAGGACAAAAACCATATGATCATCTCAACAGATGCAGAAAAGGCACTTGACAAAATCCAACACCCATTCATGATAAAAACCCTACAGAAATTTGGAATAGAAGGTCTTTATCTCAACCTGATTAAGGCTGTCTATGAAAAACCATCAGCCAACATCATACTAAATGGTCAGAAACAAAACTTTCACGCTAAAATCAGGAACAAGACAAGGATGCCCGCTAGCACCACTCCTGTTCAATATGTTCTGGAAACATTAGCCATAGCAATTAGAAAAGAGAAAGAAATAAAAGGAATAAAGATAGGAAAGGAAGAAGTTAAACTGTCATTATTTGCTGATGATATGATACTTTACATAGACGACCCAAAAAACTTGGTCAAAAGTCTTCTAGACCTAATTGCCAGACTCAGTAGAGTAGCTGGATATGAGGACAACACTCAAAAAACAATAGCCTTCTTATACACAAATAACAGACTCACTGAGAGAGAAATTAGGGAAACAATTACTTTTATAATAGCATCCAAAAAAAAGGAGAAATATCTAGGAATCAGTCTAACAAAGGAAGCAAAAGACCTCTACACTGATAACTACAGCTCTCTGAAAAAGGACATCGAGGAGGACATAGGGAAATGGAAAGACATCCTTTGTTCCTGGGTAGGAAGAACCAATATAGTGAAAATGGCCATACTTCCAAAACTACTATATAGATTCAATTCAATGCTGATTGAAATTCCAACAATATACTTCACAGAACTAGAGAAAACAATCCAAAAATTCATTTGGAACCTGAAGAGACCTAGAATAGCAAAAGAAATTCTAGGCAACAGAGATATGGCTTAGGGGTATCATAATCCCCAACTTGAAACTATACTACAAAGCTAGTGTGATAAAAACAGCATGGTACTGGCAAAGAAACAGACCTGAAGATCAGTGGAATAGATTAGAAGATGCAGAAACAACTCCAGACATACTCAGCCACCTCACCTTTGACAAAGGAGCCAAGCACCCTCATTGGAGGAAAGATAGCCTGTTCAATAAATGGTGTTCGAAAAACTGGATTTCAGTGTGCCAAAGATTAAAACTAGACCCATACTTGTCACTGTGCACTAAACTAAGATCAAAGTGGATTAAAGAGCTAAATATTAAGACAGAAACACTAAACTTGCTGGAAGATAAGTTAGGTAGAACTCTCAATGACATTGGCATAGGGAAAGACTTTATGAACAAATCAGTAGCACAGGAGCTAACAAAGAATCAACAACTAGGATCTCATCTTATTAAAAAGCTTCTGCACTGCAAGCGAAACCACCAACAGAGCTAAGAGACAACCTACAATATGGGAAGAAATTTTTAGCAGCTGTACCTCAAAGGTCTACTATCAAGAATTTATAAAGAATTGAAAAAAATCAGAGCCCCCCCCCCAAATTCAAAGACCCAATTCAAAAATGGGCATCTGAAATGAAAAGACATTTCTCAGATAAAGAAGTAAAAACAGCAAATAAATATATGAAAAAATGTTCAACATCACTGGTCATTCAAGAGATGCAGATAAAAACAACACTGAGATTCCACCTCACACCACAAAGAATGGCTGCTATCAAGAAATCAATAACAAATGCTGGCGGGGGTTTGGAGAGAAAGGAACCTTCTCCATTGTTGGTGGGAGTGCAGACTGGTGCAACCACTGTGGAAATCCGTATGGAGATACCTCAAAGAACTAGGACTAGAGGTCCCATTTGACCCAGCTATTCGCCTACTGGGTATCTTCCCCAAAGAATTAAAAGAATCGTGCCACAGCGATATATGTGCACCTTTTTTTATAGTGGCACAGTTTGTAATAGCTAAAGCTTGGAAACAGGCCAAGTGCCCATCAACTGGAAACTGGATAAAGAAGATGTGGTTTTTTTATAAAATGGAGTACTACTCAGCCATAAAGAAGGAGAAACTAGAGTCATTTATAGTGAAATGGATGCATATTGAGGCCATGCTCTTAAGTGAAATAAATACGACACACATGTGTAAATACTGAATAGTTTCTCTAGTGTGAGAAACTGGAAGTGTAAATAAGGATGAAAATGATTAAAATGAATAATTGATAATCTGAAATAGGAAAAGGTCCAAAGGTGTAGCGGTTGTGGGGTGGGAGGGAAAAGGGAAGAAGGGAAAGGAAAAATTACGAGAAAGAAAAAAAAGATGGAAACAAAGTCTATGTAAATAGGGAAGGGTGGAGGGGGTGAAGGGCACATAGGTAATGGGGGAAAAAATAAGAACTAAGATACATCATGTTCAGGTACAAACATCCAATGGTAAATGTAAATGTACTGTATACCTAAAATGTACCAATTAATATATAAATTTTAAAAAAAAACAACTTCTGGGCCGGGGATTCAGCTCAGTGGTTTCACCGCCTGCTGCACAAGCACAAGGACTGGAGTTCGATCCCTGGTACCAAAAAAAGAAAAATAAAAAGAAAGAGAAACTTCTGCATCTCAAAGGAAACTACAGAGAAAGACGAGATCAGCATGGACTGGTAGAAAATATTTCACATTCCTGACAAAGGAGTTACATCCAGAATATATAAAACAATTTCCAAAGCTAAAGTGGATGAAAACAAAAAATCCAATTCAAAAATAGGCAAAAGATCTTAATGGATACTTCACCAAAAAAGATACACAGATGGTAGAAAAAACCTGAAAAGATGCCCAACGCTTGAGCCATCAGGGACAGGTTCCTTACAACAGCTCAGAGACACCACATTCCACCTGTCATCGTCCCTGGGACCCTCTGCTTGGAGGAGGACGACCACAGGCCCCTTCCTGGTGTTTTCACCAGAGACAAAACCTGTGTCCATGCACTGCCCTGTGCAGTCTGTTGTGGCACAAGCTCAGAGCTATGGTGCTATAGCCAGCTCTGAGGCACAGCCAAGGGTTACAGTGTTAGACTTTGAATTCTCAAGAACCCCATGGTCACTTGAAGAGGTGGGAACAAACGCTGGCAGGCTCAGAGGAATTCAGAAGAGTTCCTGTTCAAAGTCTGCGCACTGTACCAGAAATGAGAGCCTCCTTACACAGGGATCTACAGGTAGGTGAGCATGCTCACTGAGCAGAGGGGCGGGGTTACAGAACATCCCTGAAAGGGGTGGGGCTAACAACATCCCTGAGAGGGGTGGAGCTTAACAGAATGTTCCTGAAAGGTCACACAGTTCAAACAGTCACAGGACATTTTGATACACTGCGCAGGAGCCCAGCAGCACAAACTCACACTTCATGAACATAACATTCTGTGGGGAAAAATGGAGGCAAGGCAAGGCCTGTATTATTGCATAGTATTGCTCTATCAGTCTGCCATAGAATTTGCAACAATCAAAAACTGACAACCATCCACACATCCTCTAGTGGCCTGTCCACCCCACCAAACACTGCTTAGAAATAAAAAGGAAGCATCCAAGAGGTTATTGACAACTGATGGAGAGGTGGAAGTGGCCCTCCTAGGGAGCCACGTGCTGCCTGGTTTCCCTATGGGATGTTCGGCATTGGCACTGGAGAAGGGCCCAGGTCGGCACAGGCCTCGCTGTGGGAGTGGGAGCCTATGGCCGTGCTCCTTGGGGAGCCAGCTTTGCTCCACATGCATAATGGTGGTGGCCATGCAGGTTACCAAAATGTGCACACGGGAAACTTGCATGACATCACACCAAAAACGGCAAGTTTTACTGCATGTAAATTTAAAAATAAATTTGTAAGTCTTCACTATAAAAAAGTAAAGCAAATCACAAACAAAAAACACCTAACTAGGGCCGGGGATTTAGCTCAGTGGTTCCGCCGCTTGCCTTGCAAGCACAAGGACCCAAGTTCGATCCCCAGTACCAAAAAACAAAACAAAACAAAAAAACAAAAAAAACCCCTAACTATATCACACTGTACCATTAGGAAAACTGTAAATCATTTTAATAGCCAAATAAAACTAATTTGATCAGATAATCATATTCTTAGTCAAAGTTTCCTTTTATGAAGATGAACAAATCTATGCAGAGGCCAGGATTACATGGGATACTGCATGTGTATGCTTGTGACTAAAGTAGAAACATCACTGCTATGACGGTAAATAAAACGTTCTGGGTTGGGTGCAGTACTATGCACCATAATCCAGGCAACACAAACAAACATTCTGGAACACTGAGCGAGACTTCACACTAGAGGAGACAGAGCCCACAAGGGCCAGGCAGGGACAGTGACCGCAGCGCTAGAACTGGGAAGGGGCCTAAGAGAGCAAGGACTGCGCCCAAGACAGGAGGAGGGTATGGACACTCACACTGAGGATGCAGCCCTTCTGCACATGGTGCCTCAGGGTCTTCTCGAGCCTGGACATGGCCTTGCACAGCTCTGCCTTCTCCTGGGTCACAGTGCTGATGGCTTTTGTGAGAGAATCATTGTCTCTCAACAGCACATCCACCAACTGTACTTGTAGCTCTGCTGCCATTTTTTTCTTGAAAAGGAGAAAACAAATTTATAAAATATTTTGTTAGCCAGCCACACGGGTGCACACCTGCAATCCTATGTACTCAGAAGGCTAAGGTAAGAGAAACTCGAGTTCAAGACCAGCCTGGGCAACTTAGTCACAGTATGTCTCAAAATAAAATAATAAAGGGCTGGGGATGTGGCTCAGTGGTAGAGCAATCACCTAGCATGCACAAGGCCCTGAGTTCAATCCTCAGTACTGACCCCCCAAAAAACAATGTTTTTGTTGTGGCTGTAAAAAGACAGGCATGTAATTGTCATTGGTATTTTCAGTACTTGTGAACATGTGTGAAGTTGGACAGCTGCAGGGTTGGGCATAGCTAGG
Source organism: Heterocephalus glaber (assembly GCF_053883595.1). Taxonomy (NCBI): domain Eukaryota; kingdom Metazoa; phylum Chordata; class Mammalia; order Rodentia; family Bathyergidae; genus Heterocephalus; species Heterocephalus glaber. The sequence continues at coordinate 282,804 of NW_028258138.1, forward strand.
TTATCTACAGGACAGGAAGTAATGAAAGTCATCAAGTCACATTTCTTTTCAGTCCTCTACAAAATATTTTGTACAAAACTGGACTCTATGAATAGTACAGGCCTGTTAAAAAATGCAAACCTTTTCTAATTTTCAATAGGACCATAAACAGAGGTGGGACACTGAGAGGTAACATCCTAAGGGGTCAAATGCCTAAGTCCCTTAAAACAGGCAGAAGGGGGCCGGGGATTTAGCTCAGTGGTTCCTCAGCCTGCCTCGCAAGTGCAAGGTCCCAAGTTCGATCCCTGGTACCAAAACAAACAAAAAACAAATAAAGAAGGGCCGGGGATTTAGCTCAGTGGTTTCACTGCCTGCTGCACAAGCACAAGGACCGGAGTTTGATCCCCGGTACCAAAAAAAAATAAAAATAAAAAAGAATAAAACAGGCTGAGGATGTAGTTCGGTGCAAAGGCTTTGGGGTTCAATCCCCAGTACTGGCAACAAAATAAGGCCCACTGTCTTCACAATCAGAATATTTGGCCACTGAGGGAGGCAATGCAAAGCTCACCAGTGACCCATAGCAAGAGGGACAGGACACACACCATCCATGACCTCGGCAGGCAGGGTTGGAGGGCAGGTAGGTGGCAGTGAGCAGCTGTCCTGCTACCTGACCCCAAACTGTAGAGAGCACCATGACACTGCCATAATTTCATAAGTGCCCCAGAATTTCAGGCAGTGCTTAGGCCCACAGTCAGGACCTGTGAACTCCTCCAGTGACAGCTTATGGGGAGCGTGGAGCTCCCAGGAGCCTGGGATTTCATTTCCCACTGAAGCCTTCAGGGAGACAGACATCTATCAGTGGAGTGAGGGGCTTTCTGGGGCATCTCCCCCCAGCAGAGCAGACCCGAGCTCACCCCCCCTTCCACATCCCCAGGGTGGGTCTAGCCATGTGCAAAGGGGAAGTCCAGACAGCCTCACAGCCTTGTAGGCAGTGCATTCAAACCCCAAAGATGATGCACTGGGCACCAGGATGCAGAGGGCATCTAGCACCTGTGTCACAGGTGGCAAACTCAGACAGTAAGGGAGGAAGGAATCACCAACCAAAAATAAAAATGAAACTGGAAAGCTGGCACGATGTCCTTCCAGACAGCCTCAGCCCCATCTGTCAGGGGCAGAGCAAGCACAGAGAAGATGCAGAGTGGGCAGGAGAAGCTCTCAGGATGAAAGGCAACAGATTACCTCTCCAGTCTTACCTGGGAGGAGGCAGACATGCTCAGTTCAGACTTCAGCCCCTGCAAAGTCTGCACTAAAGATGACACGGCCTTCTCGCTGGGTAAGGTCCAATCATTAAGTGTCCTGTAAAAACAAATGGCTATTCAGAAGGTTCACACATACCCTAAATGACTGTCATCCTGAGCTGTGCAAGAAAACTCTGCTGAAGAGACAGCCAGTGAGCAGCCCTGCCTGTGTGGATCACCCATCTGGCCTCCTGGCGAGTCTCATCCTGCCACCAGGGTCCCTGATGGCAGGGCTGGGAAGCCCTCTTCTGACTGTGGCGGAGGGTGGCAGGTCTGCAGGAGGACAGACTGACAACTGACTTCAAGGGGGACCCCGAGTGCCCATACCCCAGCACTACTGCTTCCTGTGTTCTAAATGAAACCACTCAGAAACTATGCTCTTGTAGAATCAAACTCAAGTACCAACGGGAAAAACTCTTATGAGCTAAATTTCTGTGTACGAAATGGCAAACATCAACATTGGCTTTCCTGCTCCTACAAAGCATGGTGGGCACAACTCTAACAGGTGAGTCTTGTCCCAGCTGTGCGGCCCCAGAGGCTTCAGGGTGATGCAGACATAGCGCCCAACCTTGGTGGACAAAGGCGGGGTGGAAGTGACACTGGGGGACACCTGAGCCCAGAGCTCCGGGTAGGAGGGAAAGAACCAATCTAGACAGAACTTGGAAGCCCACAGTCAGATGTACAGCACCAATAGTAAAATGTAGAAAATACGATTTGTTAGGATCTTTCAGGGGAGCCGGGCCCATTAATTTATCCAAATTATAGAAAGGGAGATGGCATGTGAGCTCATTAAAACATGGTCCTGAAGTCAAAGATGCCCAAAACGTCAGACCTTCCCTTATATAAAAGGGCACAATGGTGCACCCTGTGATCCCAAGTACTGAAGAGGCTGAGGCAGAAGGGTTTCTCAAGTTAAAAGGGCAGCCTGGGCAACTTAGACACTGTCTCAAAATAAAATTTTTTTAAAAAGAGCTGAAAGTCAGCATCAGAACACCTGCCTAGCATGCACGAGGCCCTGGATTCACTCCTCAGCACCATACACACAAAAAAATCAAGACGGCCTGCACTGGCAGGATACTAGCTGGAGCCCAGCAATCCATGGCCACACCTGTCCATGGTGCGGTTGACAAAGCTGGTCAGGAGCCCAGCCACACACAGTAGCTGCTGCCGTATCTTCTCTAGTCCTTGCTGCTGTTCCCAGATACTGCTCAGCTCCAGGGAGTCCAGGAAGGGGCCACTGCCCAGGGGCACCTCCTCTTTTGACTGCAGTTCTCGCACCGTCTGCTGAAGCTGTTCAATCTTATGCTCATTGCGCTGGCGCTGTAATTCTAATTCTTGCTGTCAGTAAATGGCAAAAACACAGAGAAGGCTTCGTGTGAGTTTTCCAAAGTCATCATTCTCCTGAAGCCCCACAATGCAGTGGTGTGCAGGGGAGGCCCCTTTGTGGACCAGAAACAGCACTTGGTGGGTGGCCACACTCTTGCTTGTGCTCCTCCCTCAGGATCCCACCAACTAACCTGCCCAGCATCTTCACACAGTCAGGAAAGCCCCACCTTTACTCCTGAATGAGTAAAGATGTTACCACCCACCAGGCCCAGACTGGCCCTTGGGCCCACAGGGGAGCCTATGATGCTGAATATGGCAGGAGAGAGCTCCTTTCTGTCAGGCCTGACCTAGGTGAGTCCTTCACAAACAGGGCAAAGCAAACAGGCTGCTGTCAGCAAACGACAGGCTATTTCTCAGTAAACAGAAGACAATTTCCCCAGTGCCGAAAAGTCAAGTGACTGTCTACGCACCTGTGCTGACCGTCCTTGGATTCTGTCATAAATATTTCTTATGATCATAAACCCCCTTTTCAATACCTACATAAGCCTAACTCCTGTCCCAGTTAGCTGCTACTGTTTCTCTCCCGATGTCAGCCCACTCACTCACGGATGAAATCTCTCCCAGCTAGCTGCTGCTATTTCTCCCTCCCAATGTCAGCCCATCCACACACATGTAAGAAACTTGGCTTTTCCCAGCTAGCTGCTTGAATCTATCCTCCATTTGAGTCCCTAATTTTAGCATCTGTTCACTGGAATAAACTCCTCTTTTCCTCACAAAGGCCTATCTTGAGTGGTTTCACGTGCGCCACTTAAACACGCTTATAACACACCTGTGCATACCCATGCACGTATGCCACAAGCCAGCACAGACGTGGAAAAGCACAAGCGTGTGCACACAAACAGGCATGCACACACAAAGGCCTGGACCTGCCGCAGCGGTGCCACACCAGCCACGGTGGGGCCTGGGCTCTGCCTGCTCTTCTGGGAAGTGCAGGTGAGCTCAGCCACTCAGCGCCCCGGCACCTCAGAGGTGCTGAGCCTTGTGCTGGGTGAAGCGGAAATGACTGACGAATGCTTGGACTCCCTGCATGGGCCCCACTCCCACCAGGAGGCGGCTGAGTGCACACTGGCAGGGAAGGCAGGGTGGCCCAGCAGGACTCCCCGCGAGCAAACGAGGGTGAAAAAGGCGAGAAGAGCACCCCAAGCCGGACTGGAGGCCCACATGGAGCCTGGGGCGCAGCACATGCACCATGCCCTCCGACATCAGCTCAGTGCACATGCACTGTTACCATTTTCCTGGAGAGGAAAGCTAAGCTTCTATTGTTTGGAGTTGGCAATTCTGGCCCTGCAAGGACCACTGGCAAAGTTCTGGCAGCCTGGCCAGAGAAGAATACTGTGGTCCTGGTCACTGGGGCCAGCTGCAAATACCACCAGACTCCTGCCCCTAATGTCACATCAAGAGCAATTCCCAGCTTCACACACAAGATGTTTCTCTCTATTCACTTTCCAGCAATAGGACACCAACCGTTAGATTAAACAAAGAGTTTGGCTGGAAACCACGGATATGGCTTGGGAGCTCTCTGCTAGGAACCACATTGCCTCCGATCCCCTCACCTGGACACACGCAGATGCAACGGCAGCCAGGTCGTGAGGACCCCTGTGTGGCCAGGGGTGGCAGTCGCCTCGGAGCAAATGGAGACCCTGCTGGCCAGGCTGATTCTCCCCCAACCTTTCCAGACAACACCCCTCGGCCTACAACTCCAGACAACGCCCAAGGCCTATGCCTCCAACCTCCCTGTTCTCTACACCTACAAATGATGCCAGGCTATCTACATCATCTCTTGTGATAAAACACTAATTATTTTGGAAGTTTCTTAACAGAAAATAATAATCACCTCTGAGGGCTGGGAATTTAGCTCAGCAGCATTGCATCTGCCTGACAGAGTTTGATCCCCGGTACCAAAAAAAAAAAAAAAAAAAAATCACCGCTGAAACAGTACATTGAGTAATCACTCCAACATGAACCCTGAAGGCATCTTGCCACCTAAAGAAAGCCAGTCACACAGGGAGCATGCTGCAGAGTCCCACTTACTGTGTCCTGAAGAGACATATCTAGAGACAGAGGGCAGAGCAGGGCTGCTGGGCTGGGAAAGGGGATGCTGAGTATTCCTACCCACAGGAAGGACTTCACCCAGGGTGACGGGAACCTTCCTAAACTGACTGCCATGATGGCTGCATCTCCTAGAAAATGCTCTAGACCACTGAACTGCACAATTTAAATTGAGGAACCCAATGGTATGTGCATTCTATCTCATAAAGTTGTTGTTTAAAACAACTTGGAATCTAATTTATCCTTGAAATATTTAGAAACTTACAAGTTTTGTGTTTAGAAACAGATGGTCCTGTACTATTTCACCACAGGGTAACCCCTCAGAAAGACCAGGCCTTTGGTTTTACTTGTTTTACAAATCTTTTTTTTTGGTACCAGGGATCGAACTCAGGTCCTTGCACTTGCTCAGCAGGCAGCGAAACCACTGAGCTAAATCCCTAGCCCTTACAAATCTTTTTGTAATTTCATAAAATACAAAATCAAGCAGTGAAGGTATTTTTTTAAAAGCTTTTCCTTGACATAGAATGTATCTAAAAATCAAAGTCCATTCAAAAAATGAGAGAGCAAGAGAACACTTCCCAACTCATCCTTAAACCATTGTTACTGATACAAAAACCAAAGACCAATATCCCTAAGTGAACACAAATGCAAAATACACAATAGAATACTAGCAAACTGAATCCAGCAACATATCCAGAGAATTCTTTACAATGACCAAAAAGGAGTCATCCCAGGAATGAAATAATGTCCGTAATGCCAAGACAACCACAACACTGGACATATGTCACAGTTTGAAGAAACACTGCTTCACAAAATCTAACAGACTCATGATTTAATTAAGAAAGACTGGACAACCAAGAATCAGGAGGAAGTGCTTCAGACAAAAGGTGTGGCCCAGACCCACAGCAGGCAGCACATGCAACAGGAGAAGTCTTTGTTCTCCAGACCACAGTGAAGAGGTGGTGCTCCTATCCAACACTGTGCTCCAAGTCTGAGCCAGGGCAGTCAAGAGAGGGATAAAAGACATGGGTTAGAAAAAAGAAATGAAACTGGACTATTTGCAGGCATAAGATACTATACATGGAAAATCCTTCTAAAAATAGTGAAAAATGAGCTGAGGATGTAGCTCAGTAGTAGAGTGTTTGGCTGGGATGGGTGAGATACTGACTTCAATGGCTGGTACTGCAAGAAAAAAGAAAAAAAGAGAAAAGAGTGTGAGTGTGTATCTGTGTGTGTGTGTGTGTGTGTGTATATATATATAGGAAACCAATATACACACTCAGCAAGCTTGCACAATACAAGTACAAGATCAATATATAAAAACACACTGGTAATAAACAATCTGAAAATAAAATTAAGAAAACAATTCCACCTGCAATCATACAAAAAATAATAAAATACACAGGACTAAGTTTCCTCAAAAGAAGTGTATAGCTTATATTCTAAAAGGTACAAAAGACTCCTGAAGGAAATTAAAGACCTTCGTGACCAGAGACAGTTCATGTTCATGGATGAGAACATTTACTTTGCTAAACACATCAATAGTGACCTTTAGATTCAATCCAATCCCTATTAAAATATCAACGGCCTTTTGGGCCACCTTCAAATTCACACAGAATTGCAAGGGGACCAAAGATCCAAAACCATTTTGAATAATATATCCTAATCAAAACTTGCTATATAGCTCAGTGGAGCCACCGCCTGCCTCGCAACCGCAAGGTCCCGAGTTCAATCCCCAGTACCGGGGGAAAAAAAACAACTTGCTATAAAGCTACAATAGTCCACACAGAGTGGTACTAGCATAAAGACCCACAGACCAAAGAAACAGAGGAGAGAGGCCAAGAAGACCCCCACGCCAACTCTCCCAACACTCCAATCACTGAGGATCTGTAAAGATTCACGACCTGTGCAGATGGCTCTCAACAGCTTCTCTGTGTCTCTCTGCCCCTCCTTCTCCGTCTCCGTGTTTGCTTGGCTAAGTCTGGGCTCCACTCTCCTCCCTGAATAACTCTCTCCTTGCGCTTTTGCTCACAGGTGTAACTCCTCTAACTTGGCCTGGAACCAAGCTGGTTTCTCCCCACCTCTCTCCAGAAAGCATCTCAGTTCCTGTTTGTGGATCTGCAGGGTGTCCAGAGCCAACCTTAAGGTGGCACTCACCTCCTTCTCCCTCCCGAGCTCCGTGTAGTGCTCCTGAACCTGGGCCTCCAGCTGCTGCTGAGCTTGCAGGACCTGCTGCTGCGCCACCTGGAGTGCAACCTGCAGTTCCAGCACACGAGCCTTCTCTGCCTTCAGCTTCCGCAGCATGGCGTGGTGTGCCTGTGGATGCTGAGCACCGCGGCTCAGCTGCTCTGTCAGCAGCCGCTCATGCTGCAAGGCCTCTGAGAGCTCCCGTGCATGGTTCTTCTCAGCCTCCAGGCTCCTCTGGAGCTCAGAGAGCCGGCCCCGCTCCTGCGCCAGTAAGGCCTCGCAACGCGAGTGCTCGATCTGCAGCTCTTGCTGTAGGTTGTCCCTCACCGTCTGCTCATGTTTCAAAGCTACACACAGTTGGTTGTTCTCGGTAAACTGCTTCTCCAAAGATACTTTTAATTCCTATAATGGTGAAAAGACAAGTTGAGAAAAAAATTACTCAGAAGGAAAGTACAGACTGTAAAAAGTTGTTCTGCCCAGACCTGTTTACATACTTTCACCCAAAGGCAAAAATGCCTGTTGAAAATTGTTCTATGGGTAAAAGTATGTACAAGACCTTTTTTGTTATTTTACCACCTGAGTGCACAGGTGAAGGCTGTTTCAGAAGGGGCACTGAGGAAATGCACACACACCTTCTGGATTCAGAGGTGCCCTGCTTCTCTCTTCCTCAAGAACAATACATAACCAGGATGCTCAAAGATAGCACAACCTGCTTGCTATCCACCATGGTTCCATGTTGTTGAAAGATACACAGACTTGTTGTGAGCTAGAGGATACCTGCTGGACCTGCACTCTTCAGAGCTGTCACCCACTACCTCTGCAGCTGCTGCTCTTCACGATGGCTAGTCAGGAGGCTGCGTTCCCCTTCCAGAAGCACATGCTCATGGACAGCGGGCCACTGAGGAGGGTCAGGTAGGTGTACTGCTGGCCATTATAGCTGTCTGCCTTGTAGCAGACAGCCACTGTCAAAGACTATTTTTATCAGAAAATACAGCCCTGGCCGGGGATTTAGCTCAGTGGTTCCACTACCTGCTTTGCAAGTGCAAGGTCCTGAGATTGATCCCTGGTACCAAAAAAAGAAAAGAAAATGCAGCCGTATCTCATTGCTTCAAACTGCTGTCAACCAGGCATGCTGCCACAAACAAGAGTAGGAAAGGAAGGCAGGTGAGGGCAGCTTCCTGCTTCTGATGCACTGGATGGGATGGCCTGGGCTGCCAGTCACCTCCAGGGCCTTGGTGCTCTGGCCTTCCCTCTGCAGGTGCCGCAGCTGCTCCTCCTCCTGCCGGGCCTGGAGGGCGCGCTCCTTCCCTCGCTCCTGCTCCAGCTCCTCCAGGGCAGCCTTCAGGTCACTCTCCTTCCCATCCAGCAGAGACCTGCACAGGGATGGCAGGTGGCAGTGTGCCAGGTCAGGCAGAGGCGAGGTGGAGGTGGGAGGTCCCCCTGCCCCCTCATCCATGTGGCTCCATCTCTCATTCCCAGACCCCAAACCCAAAGGCTCCTGCAGCCCTGCCAACCACAGCAGACCCAAGGACAGCAGGACTTCCACTGAAAGAGAACGGGCCAGGCAAGGCCGCACCTCAGCTGGAGAACCTCGTGCTGTGCCTCGCCCAGGGACTCCAGCAGCCTTGCGTTCTCCTGCTGGCACTCACGCAGCTCTGACTGCAGGTCCTGCACTGCGCTCTGCTCCACTGCCAGGAGCTGCCGCACGCCCCTTGCTCTTTCCTGCTCTTCGCTCAGGGTTTTCTGTAAGTCACTTGCTATACATTTTTCCTGCTCAACTTTATATGCCAACAATTCAACTGAGAAAGATAAAAACACAAGGCAGCATTATTCATGAGTTCAAAGTGTACCAGAAAAGGATGTTAAGTCAGAAAGGACATTCATTAGATGGGGCTGTGCTCATGGTGGGGAGCGGTGGCATTTCTGAGAACTAGAAGCCACTGTTTCTAAGGGAGCCAGGCCACTCAAGAACACTTCACTTCTTCCTAGGCCTTGCTCTCCTGGTTGGGAGCAGAGAACAACAGTGACAACAAGTCCCCAAGGCCTTCCTACAGTCCAGGCCAACCCCACCATTCACAGGCAACACGCCCTCCACAGAGAGAGGGAAATTCAAGCCCATATGGCTGCACTGGAAAAGTCTATCAGAAGCTGAGGAAGAAATTGCCCCACTCTGCACAAACTCTACTGGGAAACATAATGGAGGAGATGCTTCCCTCGTTGAGGCCAGTGCCTCCCAGCACCAAGGCTAGAAAAGGGCACAGGGGAGAAAGCTACAGGCAAGGCCCCTGTGCATGCACAGAGGGTCCCAGCGCCTGCAAGGCCACTCTGCCTGACGGGATCCAAGCAGGAACAGAGGCACCTACTCACACAGAACCCACACACAAGCAAGAGGGAGTGAGGAAGGAAAGGCAGCGACCCAGGGCCTGCCTGGCACAGAAGCCAGGAAAAGAAGCAGGCAACAGACGATCTGCCCACAGAAAACTCCCAAGAACCTAAGGTAGAAGCGGGAGATGAACAATGACTGGCTCCTGAACGCCAGCACCAGCTCCTCTGGGGTCCCACACTCGCCGCTGCAGTGCTGCAGGGCGGCACCCACCCTGTCTGCGTAGCTGATGCTCCTGCCGGCTGCTTCGGGCCTCTGCACTCGTGAGCGCTGCACAGAGCTGCTGCAGCTTCTCCTGGTTCTGCAGGTGTGTCATGCGCAGCTGGGCACGCAGGGCCTGAATCTCTGACAGCAGGCTGCTCCTGTCAGGCAGGCGCAGGTGTTCCCAGGGCTTCTCCTGTGGATCTCCCTGGAGTGGGGAGAGCAGATTCTGCATGGAACATGAGGGTGCCAGGCAGCAAGGCGGGAGCCCTACACACCCCGCCTCCCACAACCCACCTTTCCAGCCCCAGCTGCCGGCACCACAAGACACAGCTTATTGACCATGACTGTGCAGGGACGCAGACCTTGCTCCCAGGCACCCCTGTAGCTCTGCCTGGAAAGTAGCTATGCTGGCCCCTTGCCCTCAGCACCAGCCTGGTCCTCTACCCGAGTGCAAACAGGGTCCACACTATCTCACAGCTGATGGCCTCCACCCGGTGAGCAATGCACTTGATAGCTGGGAGGCCTGTGGGAATGGCTCTTCTGCCCACAGCAGTGAGACTCAGGCAGAACCAGTGGAATTTGTGAGGACTCATGTGTGAATGCTCAGCACCACACAGGATTTCCTCAGCCAGTTGCTACCACATCCCCGGGTGAAAGCACATGAACCACAATTCACAGAGAAGCAGTTTCCGTCACCCTCTCCTAGGGCCAGGCTCCAAGGCACAGACGCAGGGCTGCTGCTCACCTGCTCCTGGGCGACTTTCTCCAGCTTCCTGCACAGGAGGCTGTGACCCCACGGGTCTGAGACACAGGGTCTGGGCTGCAGCTCTGCTTGCACCATGTTCTGCTCCTTCTCAAACATCTGGGTGGCCTCCAGAAACTCTGCCCTCCAGTCAAAGCGCGAGTCCAGGAGCTCCTGCAAAGTTGAAGCAAGGACCTTAGTGCTGAGCTGGGGTGCAGCTCAGTGGGAGACAGGTGGCCAGCATTCATGCGACCCCGAGTTCCACCCCCAGCACTGCTAAATAAATAAGTAAATGAAAAGAAGGAAGGAAGGGAGGGAGAAAGAGAGGAAGGGGAAGGGGCATTATTCTTTCTCCAGTGCATGCTGCAAGCACTGTGTGGGCTGGATATCTGAGTCCCTCAGATTCCTAAGTTGGACCCTGATCCCTGATATGACTATACTTGGAGACAGGACCTTGTGAAGGTTGAAAGTGGTCACAGCGCGGCCCAGGTCATTGGTAAGAAAAGCACCCCCCCACCCCATGAGGAGGAGGCCATCTACAAACCAGGAACTGGGCCCTCATCTGAGCCTGGCCCTGCTGCCACCAGATCTCAGGCTCCCACCACGCAGACCCATTAAAAATAAACATCTGTGGTGCTTTGTAAGGCAACTGAACAGAGGGAGAACCAAGGCAGCCATTCTGACAGAGGAGGAGACATGTAAGGGTAGAGGCAGATGCCACCAACATGAGCAAGCGACTAACACAGAGGAGGGTGAAATTCTACCAAGCGGGAGGTCCAGAGTGCCTCTCCTTCTCTCTCCACTGCTGCACAGTCCCCAGGGACTGTGGCCAGGAGCGAGCACCCCATGGCTCAAGGACACACAGCCTGTGTGGGCAGGGTCCACTAGTGGGCACCAGCCACAGGCTACCGTTTTCCTGGCCCAGGGACACAGCCCTTCCATCCGTCCTGGATGTTCACCCAGCAGGAAGAAGCAGGTGGGGGATGGGGCTGCAGGGGAGGGGGAGTGAGGCTCATGCTGAGGCCCAGAAGGGGGCTCGCTGTGGTGAGCCCTGGGCTCTTAAAGGTGACAGCAAATGATGGGTAGGGGCCAGGTCCAAGAGTGAGGGAGGAAGTTTAGAGGGAGGAAGGAGGAAATGCGGGGTCCACCTGCAGGTCACAGCAAATCCTCAGAACCATGGAACCAGGAGAACACCTCTGGCCTTGTCCTCTTAGCTCACAAGGAGACCACCTCCCTCTGACCACAGGGAGCCTCCAGTGTACATCTGCTAGGAACAGCAGGCAGAGCCAGCATGGCCACGGGGTAGGGGCTGCAGGTCTTGTTTTCAATCTGTTCCTTTAGCTGCACTAAATAGACCCTCATCTCTATGCATGGTTCCCCTTGGTTGCTATAAGCTCCAAAGTCCTTTGGAAATAGGTATGTGAGGTCCGCACAAAGTGCATTTCCTCAGGTTAGGGTGTAGCTTAGAGGTAGAATCCTGGCATAGCATGCCAGGCCATGGGTTCATCCTCAGCACTGAGAAAAGAAAAAGAAGTCCCTTTCTCACTTACTGAACAATTACGTACCTTCTCTCCTTTCTTGGGGGCCACCTCCAACAGGCCTTGCCCCTCACTTGGGAAGCAGGTGAGAGGCGTGCATGGCTCCCCCTTGCTCAGGGTGCTGGGGAGGTCTCGGCTCTCTGACAAGGCAAGTATCTGGTGGCTCTCGTCACACACCATCTGGAGCAAAGCCTGCAGGGGGGAAAAACATCAGGAAGGGGAAGATGGGCTAAAGCCACCACTACATGCACTGCCCTGGCCACCACAGCTTGGTGCTCAGCGAGGAGCAGGCTGCAGTGCAGAAGGATGGCCACTGTACGGCCCACAGGGTGCCGTGAGGGGGTACTCCAAACAGCCGTCTACCATCCTCATGGTGACGGCTTCAAACATCCCTCCCACAACTTCAGGGACCAGGAAACCAGGCCAGAAATGGATTCTGGATAAGCTCCTCCAAGGCCAGGCCACTCCCTCCACCCAATCTGTTCTCTGTGGGGAGATGAGCCTCCTCTACACCTGGGCCAGGCTGGGCAGGTCTGAAGAGGCTGAGTGTGTCCCAGGCCCTCCTGGGACCACATGAGGGCCCATGGGCATGACCCAGCTGGCAGCTAGTACCAACGACCAGCCAAGGCAAAGGCACTTGTGCCTGCAGAGCATCAGTCCCTGTGACCCACAGGTCTGTGGGTGCAGTGTAGTCTCCTCAAATCAGAGCCTGGGGTGCTCACTACAGGGCAGGGGGGACAGCAGCTCTGCCTAGCAAGGATGAGGGAGAAAGAAGGTGGCCTTGGAAGCCAGTGTCTGGACAGCAGAAGCCAGTGGCACGGAGTCTGGCCATACTGTAGCTGCACACAAAAGCTCCTACTCAAGACACTCGGCTTAAACATGTGAGGGAAAAAGAAACTAACAAAATCCAAAACGGAGGAAATGCAACATTAAGCAATGACAGGGCTTATAGTGGAGTTTAATTTAGCCAACTGGAAATACATTTTGCCACAGTATTTTAAAAGTGTTATTTAGGAACATACTGTATATTATATGTTGACTTCAGAGACAATCTAACAATTTAAAACAATTTTACTCTAAAAAAATGTATTTAGAGGCTGAGATGCAGCTCAATAGCAGAGCACGTGCCTAACACGCGCAGCCCCAGACCTCATTCCTAGCACTGTATTTCACATAACACGGATGTGAGGTGAGGCCTCCAGTCAAGGTAGGGGTGAGCCAGGTGACACAGCCCCACAGGCCCTATCTCCATCTGCACAGGCAATGTGAGAGCCAAGTGGCCGGCCACCTCCTGGCTGAAGATGATGAGCCATTTTCTGTGTCTTAAAATAAATTTTTCTGGATTTCACAACAAGGATAAAATGCTATCTGAAGACACCTCTTAAAGAAACCCCACAATCCACACAGGCTTGGCCCCCACCTTCCTCGCCAGGCCACGTTGTGTCTTTGCCAAGCGGAGCTTCCCCAGGGTGGGGAAATGATGCACAGCCCACCAGCACTGGACACTGCCAGCAGCTCAGCACGCAGTCTGTGGAGCACGCGTCTCGCCGTGGGGACCGGTCCCCAGGGCTGAGCATGCTCCATCAAGGGAGCGGGGGCTTACGCCTGCCTCCCTCCAGGCAGCCAGCCCCCACTCCTGCCCAGAGGTCCTCGTTTACCTCTGCCGACCCAAAGCTCTTCTGCTGATCTATGCTGCATGCGTGGCCGCTGGAGGTGACCGAGCACGGCCGGGACCTCTTCTGCTCAGGACCTCCTCATGCTAACCCAACCTTCCCAGCTCCCAGGGTCAGGGCTGCAGAAATAGCGAGCACTTGAGGGCCACATGGAGGCCACACACAGAGAACATACATGGGGAACACATACGGGGACCACATATTGGGACTACATGGGGGACACCTAAGGGACCAGTATGAAACATGTGAACCACACACAAGGAATACATATGGAGACACGTGGCAAGCACACACGCATGGGAAACACACAGGGGACACACGTGACCATCACAAACAGGGACCACACGGGAACCAAGCACAAGACCCATCCATGCAGACATGTGGTGACCACATGGTGCCCACACATGGAAACCACAGAGACTATGCAGTGCCCACACACGCAGACCACACGTGCACACGACACAGATTCCAGGCCCCATACTTCTCAGGAAGGAGCACCCCACATGGCATGCGGCCAGCTAGTGTGAGCAAGCGCTCACCCACTGGCAAGTCGGGGCCTTCACTGTACCTGGGCATGGCTCAAGGGTGCTCTAATATTCCAGAAAGACAGTCTAGGGAGTGTAGAACAATAAAAGGAAATGCTAACTGAAAACAGTCTGAGAAATCAAACAAAAACACCTTTTAGGTTTTTTGGTTCTTCGTGGCCTGGGCCCTCCCCCGGCCCCATGCAACTTTGTGGCTGCTTCCTCAAAGACCTCTGGAACCTCCTCTGGCTTCCTTTTCTTTTTTAATTACTACACATCAATATGAAGAATTACCACCAACAACCCATTTATTTCTGAAAATCAGTAATTCTGTTACTATTAGGTTGCTTGGGTAGGAAATACTAACAAACCTTGGATGTTTTATACTGTAAAAGTTTAGAGAAATGTAATCAAAGAAACAAAACAATTACTCCAGTTTCCATTCTTTCGTGAGTCTTGTTGTTGCTTCTCTTTTTTGAGACAGGGCCTTGCTATGTCGTGCAGGCTGGCCTCAAACTCTGGGCGACCCTCCTGCCTCAGCCTCTCCCAGGCTGTGATTACAAGTGTGAGCCACCATTCCTACTTTGAATTTCCATTCTTAAAGGAGTAAAATAGTTTTATTCGAAATACAATCTCAGAACTTAGTATCACTGAAACTGGGGATACATTTACCATCTCTTCAGGTCTATGGCCATACCCCCCGAATGTGCCTGATCCTGGAGTTACCCATGCTCTGTGAGCAAGGCCCACTAGTGGTAGTGTCATGTCCTTCCCAGCCAAGCCAACAGCAGTGGTTCCGTCACAAAGTGACCTGTGCAAACACATCTAAGCGGCTCCTCCCTCTCCTCTGAAGAGAGCGTCCCTCTAACCCCAGGACCCCCACGAGCCCAGCTCCAAGAGCCCCAGACAAGCAGCACTGATGGCCCCCATGCCCCTGCCTGGGTGGAGGATATAACTGAGGGTCTGGTGCAGGACTGAGGTGAGCAGCCTTAAGGTGCAGCCTGTAACTAGTCGGTGGTGCCTCAGGATGGGCCCCACCTACCAGGGGGCTGAGGCTGGTAGGCCAGGATGGGCCCAGGTCAGCCAGGGCAGAAAAGAGAGGCCCTTTCATCAGGAGAGTGAACTGCAGAGCATGAGGCCCACAGGTAGGGCCCCCTCTGGGGATGCCTGAAGTGTCACTGCTGCTTGCTGCTGAGGACAGCTGGCCAGGAAAAGACATATGGGTGCTGATGACCTCAGCAAGGACAGGAAGGCTCTCACAGTGATACCTGCCCATACGCAATTAACATCAGAAACACCCTGGCCAGCGAGACAGCAGGACACATTGCCTCCTTGGTGCGTGCTGCCCTTAAAGAAGACATGCACAAGAACAGGGAGGGACAAGATGCTGCTCTCCTACGAGGAGTGAGTTTGTGAGAAAAGCTGGTGGGGTCTTCCCTCAGCACCTGCACAACCACTAGGCACTCCACAGGGTGCAAGGGACCAGTGGCCATGGTTCACACATGGGCAGAGGGCCCCTGCGTTCTGTCTCCAAAGCCAGATAAATAAACACAATCACTCCCCAACATAGCATGACTTTGATAATAGAACCCAAAATGACTCCTCTTTCTGTCTTTGTGAACTCAGAAATACATACACACACATAGAGCCCGACCCCCTCCTGAGACCGTGGTACCCTCCAGTGCCAGTACCTCTCCTTCCCGAAACACAGAAGTCGAAAAATTAGAACCACACTCGCCCCTCGGAGCCATGCATGCAGGGTTCACAGAGGAACACAGCCAGGCTGAGGTGTGAGGCGTGCTGGGAACCTCCCTGCTCCCCGCCAGCCTCACCTTCACATGCCTCGTGTGGATCTCCTTCGCCTGTACCACTCCTGGCGGCTGCTGAAATCCTCTGGAGACCGGAGCAGGAGTCACAGCACCAGTAGTGGGAGTGGCAGGTCCTCTGGATCCGAGGTTCAGCCTCACTCCACAGCCAAGGCCATCACCTATGAGCACCACAGGGTCAGTGCTGAAGCACAACTCCGTAGCTCCTCCCATCGAGACAAACACTGATGAACACCAGGAAGAGGTGACAAAAGCATTTTTATAACACGTAACATGAAGAAAGGAGAACCTTATTTTGCATGTTCAATATTTAATGTCCATGAGTTACACCTAAACCTCAAGGGTACCTCAGTTCTTCCCTACACAGAATTGACGTGCCGGTCCTCATCTCCACAGACAACCAGACCTGAGTTGAGAGCAGTGAGACACACACAGGACCTACACACTTCACACCAACACAGCAAGGCTGTCACCTTGCGGTGAGCCTGGCCACAGCTGATGGGGCAGCAAATGTCTGCTTGCCTCCTCCCCATTCTGCATGCCTGGCATCGGAACACCCGAGCAGGAGTAGGAGAGCTTTCGGTGGGGAGGGCACTACTGTGGAGGGACAGTCGGTAAAACACGAGGACGGTCTGAGGACGACACCGGCCTTGGAGCAGTGGTGTTGAGCGTGCTGCTGTGACCCAGGTGAGCTGCACAGTGGAGCACTAAGGGGCCAAATGGCATCAGGTCTGCAATCTGCACTCAGAGCACTGGGGAGGAACACGGTGAATGTGAATGCTGGGAGGACACGGTGGAATTCTTCCTACAGTCTGTGCTCTAAAACTGCTAAAATAAAAAATAAGAAAAGGTGACTCACTTTTTTCACTCTCATCACTTCTTCCTTCTAACCCAGGAGGGGGGGATCTTAACACGTCTCGAGAATCAAAAGATGTTGCGATATAATCTTCGACATCCTTCTCCTGTTCAGATAGGGAGACTTTCAAATGGTTGCGAAATAGTAATTTATTATATCACAGAGCTGAAATGGCCACAGAGAAACTTTCTAAGGCCAATTTATGCTCTTCCCATGTAGAACCTAGATCAACGAATTCCAAACTTGTGAACACACTGACGCCATGGGCTTCCAACAATTTAGATTTACCCACAACATTAAAGTAGCCACTAGCAAATATTTAGAAATTTTTTAAGTTTTTGCAAGAAATTATAGTAGATACCTCAGATAACATCCCCTAATTTTCTTACTTAAGATACACAAAGTCTTGAGATTATTGAGGCAAAATACGATCTAACTCAAAAATAACTATAAAATTAATTAGCATCTTATGTGCAACCTGTGAAATACGAGCTATTGCTGAAAATAAATCTAAAACCATTGTAGACAAATACACAAGAGGATGGGTTTATGACTGCGCTGTCAGAATCTGTGCCAGTGAAGGAGTCCCAGGTGGCCTATGAAGGGCTGGCGGAGCTCGCGTGCTGGGAACCCCGCAGCAGTCAAGGCTTTGTGGCCCAGTCCCACAGTGCCCCACCCAGGAGGCACCACAGGCCATGAACCAACAATGGCAGCTGCTAGGACTCGTCCCCGTGGGAATCCTGGCCGGACAGAGCAGAAGTACCTACCGCAGCGATCCTCCCCACAGGCTGGTCAGATGGCAGAGTCGCCGTCCACAGCGGGGTCTGTTCCTCTGTGGACCCACCCAGGCTGCTCTGCAACAGCCAGGAAGGGTCCTGGGGGGAGGCCTCAGCATTGCGAAGGCTCACGGCACCTGAGCAGGGTGTTAGGGGAATGCTGGGCCAGTACTCCAGGCTAGAGTCCTTCCGAAAGACCTCAGGGGAGCTCCAGGAAGACAGCTCCTGCACCCTTCCTGGGTCCTTCAGGGGCTCTGCCTCCTCAGCATGGAGGGAGCCATCATGCATACTGGTTTGTAAGGAAAGGCGTCCATCCTGGGGTTCTATTTTTTCTTGAATAAGGGAATTTGGCATTTCATTTCTGCTCAAAGCATCCTGATTTTTAGTAGTATCAGTTAGATCCCATGTGGTTTCATCGCTATTAAGTGAATGAACAGGAGGTAGTGTATCTGCTTCTGCCCTTCCATGGGAGCTATTTTCTGATAGGTATGTCAATGCCGAGGGCTGCTGGAACCTGGACCCTATAGGGTCCATGTCCTGCAAGGCCACAGAATGTGCCAGACAGTTCAGTTTTTCTTGAAGTTGTTGCACCTGAGCTATTAGATCAACTTTCTGCAGATGACCATCTTCCATCCATTTTTCCTTACCCTGCAGGTAAGAACAGGCATACAGTAAGACAAGGAATGCAGCCCCGGGGACACAGCTGTCTATGAGCCAGGATTGGAACCTGAGATCACCTGTACTTATGTGTCCATGAAGGGCCTTTTGATCTCTCCACATACTTAGGGTTTCAAGTTTAATTTCATGAACGAGAACTGTCATAACCTACTCCTGTGGTAAATTACTGAAGACACAAGCTGTTTATGAGTGAGGAAAGCAGGGACTGGAGCTGATGGATGCTGAGCACTGGGGGCTGGGGTGTGACCCAGCAGCAGAGCACTTGGCCAGCATTACACGGGAGTACAACTTTATACCTGAGCATTGCAGTTACTTCTGAGCACTGGAAAACAAAGCTGTGGCTTGTGTAACAAATGTGGACCTCACCCTCAAGCACCTGGCAGCCTGCTAGCTTGTGTCCCATGAGGCCGAGCATGCTCCTAAAATCACACAGCTTGTCCCCCATCGTGGGGGCCCTGAGGAGTCTGCTGCAGAGCTGGGGGAAAGGTCTCTACAAAGAATGTGTTTTCTGAGATTCTTGAAGACACTGGAAAGTAGATCCATGTATCTTCTCTGAAAAGCCTCACCCAGGCTCACATGCTGCTCTGAAAGCATGGTGCCAAGTGTACTGTGGAATTCAGAATCGTTCAGGTGCTCAGGTACACGTGGTGCACAAGGCACAGACAGGAGGGGGCTGGGAGGTCAGAGCCTCCACCAATGAGTACAACATTCACACCACAGGTCACAAGGGGCACCACACATGCTTTGCCACTTCCTTTGGGCAAACAACTTGAGGTCTGAAGAGTCCTGGGTGTCAGAACATGGCTAACAAGGTTTTGGCCTGTTTTATATGCAGCAGTGAGGGTAAGACAGTGGGCATCAGACCAACTAGCAGGACGCTGAACTGACAGAAGAAGGACAGGGCCATGCAAAACATGTAAGGTATGCTCCAGGCAGAGCAACTGCCTCCAGTACCAGTGCTTCCAGGAGGGGACCCTGGCACACAGGGGTTCAAAGAACACTATGCCACATGCTGGGTGAATTCCCTGGGGCAATTTGAGGTTGCAAAAATGCACCCTCCTCCCCTGAGGAAAGAAGTGAACCTTTCTTGAAGTGAAAATATGAGGTTCAAAAGAAATTAAATCTGAAGTCTTTCGAAGTAAGAAACAGTCAGTGATAAAAGCCCAGAGCCAAGGTGAAGCCAGGGGGCAGTCTGGTCCTCACATGCAAATGCCTAGCTGCTTAGTCCATGTAAAACGTGTGTCAGAGTCTTAAAGTCTGCAGGAGACTTCAGAATGGACCAGGAGCATTGCTATGGCAGGGCAGGTGGACTCAACAACCAGCTACCATGTGAAACCTATTGCTGATCCCATCCAGGCCACTGTTCCCAGGTCAGCCCAGCTGTGAGGGATGTGCCATGTCCTTCATCACCCTAAGGATGGGCGCACCCACATACCAGCATCCCCCAGCAACACGTGCCCACCCCTATGCACCTGCACCCCACACAAACACTGCATACCTTCCTTTTCCCAGGAGCCCTGGGATCATCTTCCATGCTCAGACACATCTCGTTTTTCACCATGAGCAGCTCTGCCTCCAGCTGCCTCTGGCAGACTGTAAGCACTGACACCACACTTTCTGGTTTATGGAACTCAGCGTCCTTCAGCATCGCCAGGACTTTGGCAGGCTGCGGATCATCCTTGACAGAGGAGATGGAAGAATGCTCATGAAGGCAGAGTTGGGTGAATGAGAAACACAGACGCTGCCAGGCTGTTCCCAAGACCATAAAGGTAGGTGGTCCTGCCACAGCCCACTGCCCACAGCAGGGGCACAGAGCAGCAAGGCCTCGCGCAGGACAGCTCCTCACACCCTTGGCACTGGGAACCCACACCAGCAGTGGCTGGGGCACCTGGGAGCAGAAGCTGCTCTACCCAGAGCTGAGCTGCTGGGGGCAGTGAGCAGCTAAGCCCACAAGTTCCACTCAAAAGCAACCCGGAACATTTAAAAATGACAATTTATGCAGGGCCTTCTGTTCCAAAATGAAATGAGCTTAAAATAGTTCACATCAGAAGCGTTCGGTAAAAGATAAACCATCTGATTAGAACCAGAGAGGGAAATTAATACCGAGTGACCTTCATGTCATGGGAGAGCTCCTACAGCATTGAAGGAAGAGCTGTTTTTAAGGCTTAAAGGACTTAAATGATAACATGTTTAACACTGTGCAGAACAGTAGGACCCTGCCAAACCTGCTGGCAGATCCCAGCCAGGTCAAGCTCCAGGCTCCTCTCTCCTGCCGGGAGCTTCCAATGCTGATTGCAGCCACACTGCCCAGCCCAAAAGCAGTCGCTAAAGTAAAAAAAGTAAAAGCAATCCAGCATCCACATGCCCAAGTAAGCTCCAGCTGCCCCTCAGGTCCCAGGCACAGATGCCAGGCCTACCTGTGAGCCCCGCCCATGAGGGTCTGAGGCCAGCAACTTGCTGCCACCTCCCTGCTCCAACAAGTCGGCACTCTTTGTGTCTACATGAGGGTGTGGGTGGGTCTCAGGTACCCCTCGGGCCTGCTGCTTGTCCAGGTCCACCTGGCACCCCAGGAACCGCTGGTTTAGCATCTGCAGCTGGCGGCTAAGGCAGACACATTGTGCTCGCAGCCACTGCAGCTCAGGAGGCTCTGAGCTGGCTGGGGGCTGCTGTTCTAGGGCATGCCGGAAGCGCGCCAAGGCCGAGAGGACAGCCTCCAGCTTGATGAAGTGGGCCTCTTTCTGCTTGTTCATAGCTTCAATTTCTAAATCTCTCTGCACAATTACAGCTTCCTTTTCCTTCAGGACAGCTTCAAACTCCTGGATCCGGGAGGTCATACCCTTGACCTCAGCCTCCCTGAGCGCCATGTTGTGTCCATGCTCGGCCAGCTGCCGTGTGGCAGCCTCCTCTGCAGCTTGCAGGCGCTGCTGCAGGCCCTCCAGAGCCTGGCTGTGTCCATGTGCCTGGTCAGCCAGCAGCTGCGCCAGGGTCTCCTTGGCCACAAGTGCAGCTTCGAGCTCTCCCTGAAGTGCCTGCCCACCTGGGCCCTCAGCTTGGAAGCACAGCAGCTCGCTGTGGAGACTATCGGCTTGACGGTCACTGAGTTCATGTACCACAGGCCCCAGTAGGGTCAGCTCAGCCTGCAGCTTCTCAATGACTTCATGGAGCTGCTCAATTTCTTCTGCTTTATCCTTTTGTAATCGTTCCTGGTTCTCTTGCAAATTTTCAATAATGGATTTCAGCTCTTCAACCTCAGAACTTCTGTGGTACACAACCTAAAGAGAAAGCACATTGCACAGCCCAGTTGTAAATGGACAAACCTCAACACCTCCATTTTTGATACACAGTTCACCATGAATCTGTCCCATGGAGTAGAGACCTGACAGCCTGTAAAACCAAACAGTGACAGGTGCAGATCAGCGTCACCAGACGGCACTTGTTCTGCGCCAGTGGCTCCAGGCAGAGAAGACACCAGGGTGGCGTCACCACCTTCCCAATACTTCTACTCTCAAGCTCATGGGGCTCCCACTTACCCCTTTTCAGTCAAGAATGGCTACAAAATAGGATAGGCTGGGAACTTAGCTCAGTGGCACCATGCCTGCCTTGAAAGCACAAGGTTCTGAGTTCGATTCCCAGTACCACACACACACAAAAAAGAATGGCTACAGAATAATGCTTTCACTGTCATTTAAAAGCTTACTTGGGGCTGGGGATTTGGCTCAGTGGTTCCGGTACCTGCCTCGAAATTGAAAGGTCCCGAGTTCAATCCCTGGTACGAAAAGAAAAAATAAAAGCTTGCTTGGCTAATATTTAAATGCCTTTGATTTGTTTGGTTTTCCTGAAGATGCATTTAGACTAGGGGTCACCCCAGTAACAGAATAAACATGAGGAAGCTGGCCAGAAGATGCATACCAGCAAAGAACTGAATGCACCTGGAACATGTGACTGTGCAAATATGGCTGCCGGCTTATCCGTCAAAGCACGTGGCTTCGAGCCTTGGACTACACCCGGCACCAGGAGTGGTCTCCCTCATGTTGTCCAACCTAACCTTCAACAACTTTAAGGAAAGAAATACTACGCCATTTTATTTTTTTACCCCATATTTATTTTATTATCCCCACTTTAAAGATGGGAAACTTGCAATTAAGATAAATCATATCTTTACAAACTCACAAAAGCAGTGAGAAACCCAGGTTGAAATCTGTCTGTATAGCTCCAAACTCAATTCTCTGAAGATGATATCACTGGTTGTAACCAAAAAATAGAAAAATTCTGATCAATTTGTGTTCTAGCTACCAATTTGCACATAATTTGTTACGGTCTAATGTTATGCTTCCAAAGAATTGAAGGCTTAAAACAATACCTGGTGTTACTAGAGCTACCTCACAGTTAGTTGGTGTCTCACATTTTAGAGCCACCTTTGTGTGATGACTCCAGTATTTTAGGATTTTGTTTGTTTTGCAGTGCTGGGGACCAAACCTAGGGCCTCACACATGCTAGGCACTCAAAATACAAACCTGCCCCAAAATACAAAGAAAAGTAAGAAGTCTGATTGATTGGCATCAGTTATATACTGCATATACACTTCTCTAGGAATGCAGTGTCACGCATTTAGCAAAAAGAAACTCGTCCCACTCTATTTCATACACTACTCACTGTGCTGCAGATCTGTGTCCTGCACTGGACGCACCAAATTCACACGTGCAAATTTTCTCATTCACCAAATGCTCTAACTACACTAGAGGAAAAGGAGCATACCAAGAAAGGCATAAGACCAAGACAGGTATTTCACTGAAAATACTGAAGCTGGGCTGGGGACATGGCTCAGTGGAAGAGGTGCTTGCTTAGCATTTGTGAGGCCCTGGGTTTGGTCCCCAGAATTACAAAACAAAACCCTAAAATACTGGAGTCATCACACAAAGGTGGCTCTAAAATGTGAGACACCAAGATTTAAAGTCAGAATATAGTCCAACTGGGACAGAACAAAGACAGACAAAAGCAGATGGAGGCACTAAAAGAAAGACAACTTCAGGTTGGGGAGCTGAGAAAAAGGGTAGATGCCACCACTGAGAGCACACACGAGGGTCTCCCTGGACATGGAGTGGCTGCTCCCTCTTGTCAGCACAGCCCCTTCCAACCCAGGACTGTGCAGCAGGACCAGATCCAAGTGCTACCCACCCTCCAGGGCAGGGCAGTGAGGATCCACTCACTCCACACCAAGTGCCATTTGATCCACAGACACTGCTGTCTTGGCAGACACAGCACTGTGCGTCCTCTAGGGTTGAGAGAGAGCAGGACAGGGCTGGCAGATTAGAGTCAGATGGAGGCTGGACCTGACAGGTAACACCCACCCAACTATTGGCATAATGACAGAAGGGCATAAATAGAAACAGAAGGAGGGGCCAGGGATTTAGCTCAGTGGTTCCGCTGCCTGCCTCACAAGTGGAAGGACCCAAGTTCGATCCCTGGTACCAAAACAAAAAGAAAGAAACAGAGGGAGAGGTCCTCCCCCTCCCCGGGCCTGCCACACAAGATAGCCAACCTGGAGGGGTGCAACCCTCTACCCACATGAGCGTAGATCTGTGCTGAAGGAGCACTGTTCTGCCTTACATGAGAGCAGACCCAGAGCAGCACCCTGCCCCGACTTGAGACAGCAGACCTGCAATGGAGGAGTAGTTCCAGCCCCCAAGGGAGCACAGCACAGGACAGCAGAGACAAAGACTAAACAACTGACCTGATCCTGAATGGGAGCAACCAGACCCCAAGACTGTCTACCTTAAGTCCAACAGCCCACTTGAATCCCTGTCTTGAAGCCTACATCCAGCAAAGAACAGAGGGCTGATCGTGCTCCCCATCTACCAGTGGGAGTGAGGACATGCCTTGGCTTGAATGGTCACCTCCATCTAGGGGAATGAACAGAGGGCCCTCTAGTGCAAGGAGGGCCCAAGACCCATGAGCCCTAAAGCTAGGCAGAGAAAATCATGCCTGGCAGGATCCCAAGACTGCAGATCATGGAAAGAAACAACTCAATCTATAAGGCAGGAATTTTTTCTTTGGCTTAATCTGTTTTTGATTTTCCTATTTTGTATTATTTGTGTCTTCTCTTCAATGGGATATGAGGAAGAGAGAAAAGTAAGGGGATCTTATTAAGGAGTATAAGTAAAGTAACAGTGATAGAGAATAGCTGCTGGAAAGAATAAATGAGAACAAGAAGAAAAAAGATATACAGCAAAAACAGGAGATGAAGAAAAAGAAGAGGAAAAAAAGGAAGAGAAAAAGATAAACGACAAAGAAACTAAAAGAATAGAAAAAAAAGTGGGAGAGAAACCTAAACTCCAAGAAACCCCGATGAAGAAAGAGCACCTAAAGAAATTCATGACCACCAAACCAGCTCTCCAAAAATTTCTCAATGTAAAAAAAAAAAAATTAACAAGAACATTGTAGAAAGAGATAATGAAGCTAATGACAAAAAGTCTAATACAATGAATGCATCTGTCAAGATAAGCAGTTAAATAGAAAGGAAAGACAGGGAATCAAAGCAGGAAAATAAGGCAATGACAGGAATAAGTAAATACTTATCAGTAATAACTCTCAATGTAAATGGGCTGAATTCCCCAGTCAAAAGACACACTGGCAGAATGGATCAAGAAATAATATCCAGGGCCGGGGATTTAGCTCAGTGGTTTCACCACCTGCTGTGCAAGCGCAAGGACCCAAGTTCGATCCTCAGTATCAAAAAAAAAAAAAAAAGAAAGAAAGAAAGAAATAATACCCAACAGTATGCTGTATACAAGAAACACATTTAACCCCAAAAGAAGCCCACAGACTGAGAGAAGCTCAGCCGGTCCCAGCACCCAGAAGGAAGCTCCCCACCTCTATCCCAGGCTCCTAGGGCAGAGAAGCTCAGCCGGGTCCCAGCACCCGGAAGGAAGCTTCCTCACTGCCATCCCAGGCTCCTAGGGCAGAGAAGGTGAGCCGGTCCCAGCACGCGGAAGGAAGCTCCCCGCCTCCATCCCAGACTCCTAGGGCAGAGAAGCTCAGCCGGTCCCAGCACCCGGAAGGAAGCTTCCTCACTGCCATCCCAGGCTCCTAGGGCAGAGAAGCTGAGCCAGTCCCAGAACCCGGAAGGAAGCTTCCTCGCTGCCACCCCAGGCTCCTAGGGCAGAGAAGGTGAGCTAGTCCCAGAACCCAGAAGGAAGCTCCCCCACTGCCATCCCAAGCTCCTAGGGCAGAGAAGGTGAGCTGTGTGGGCCCCAGAAGCAACCCCCCCACACTGTGGAAATGAGAAAACACATAAACAAGCCTCAAAAATAGAGTTCCAGATCACCTACAGCAACCCCAAAGGGAAACAAGATGGAACAATCTGATACTCAACCACCTGGACTCTCTGAACTGGCAACAAAAGAGGATCTGGGAAAAATGAAATCAGAAATAATTACTCAGATAACAGCAAAGATTTTGCTCATGGTACAAGACATGATTAATAAATCTAGAGAGGACACAGATAAAAAAAATAGAGGATCTGAGAAACATGATGGAATCCCAACACAGGAAACAAATGGAATCCATAAAACAGATACAAACAGTTTTCCAAGAGATTAAAAACTCCATCAAAAGTCTGCACAGCAGAATGAACCAATGTGAGGACAGAATTTCACATATAGAAGATAAGATTGCAATTAGTGAGGAGGAAAAGAAAAATTGCTTTAAAATTGTAAGGGAACACAAGAAATCAATCCAGCAGCTGCTAGACGATGCAAAGAAGAATAACATAAGACTGATTGGAGTCAATGAAGAAAGAGGAGAGAGTGCAGATGACATAAAAAAACTCTTCACAGAAGTGATGGCAGAAAACTTCCCAAGCAGGGGAAAAGAACTTGACATACAGATAAGTGAGGCATGTAGGACTCCAGCTAGCCTTAATCAAAAAAAATCTACACATAGGCATATAATAGTTAGGATCCCACAAATCCAACAGAAGAACAAAATTCTACAAGCAGTGAGAGAAAAGAAACAAATCACATACAAAAGAAAGCCCATCAGAATCACAGCAGACTTCTCAATGCAAACCCTCAAGGCAAGAAGAGCTTGGAGTGATGTATTTCAAGCCCTAAAGGAAAACAGCCTCCAACCCAGATTGATGTACCCTGCAAAACTACCTTTCAAAATTGATGGAGAAATAAGATACTTTCATGATAAAGAGCACCTCAGGAACTTCATGAATACCAAACCAGCACTCCAAAAAATTGTAGACAGTATCCTAGGAAAAGACAATGAGGATCACAACCCCAAGAAACCCAGCAGAATGAATCCATCGGGCGTGACAAATTAAATGCAAAGGGGGAGAATCCAACAAAAAGAAAAAGTCATGACAAGGCTTTTAAAACTTTTAACTTCATCTCCCTAATGAGTATATAATTCAGTCTTATTATTGTACTGAGTAGTATTTCTCTGATTCTAGAGTTGCACACCATTCCTCATGCTATATTGGCTATTTATCATCTTCTTATGTCTACATTTTAATTGGGTTGTCTATTAATGAGCTGTAAGAGTTCTTTATATATTCTGGTCAGAGGTTATATGCATTGTAAATATGGTCTGTTTAAGGACTACTTTTCATTTTAATGACTTCATTTAAAGTTCTAAATTTTGATGGAATCTCATTTATCAATTTTTTTCTTTTATACATCATGTTTTTTGTATCCTAGGTAGCTCTTGCCTACCCTGAATTCATAAATATTTCCCTTATAATTCCTTCTTAAAGTTTTATACTTTTAGGCTTTCTTTTTTAGGTTCATAGATCCCTTCAAGTTATTTTCATGTATGGAAAAAAAGGGTTGAGGTTAATTAATTTTTTTATATATGGATACCAGGTGTTCTAGTGCCGTTTGCTGAAAACACTACCTCTTCCTCGGCTCTTGAATTGAGTTTATATTCTATAAAATGCTAATGTTAATAATCTTTCAAAACTCAGTGGACCATATATGTGTGTTTCTATTTCTAGATTCTGTTTTATTCAAATGATCTATATGTCTTTCCTTACACCAACACTGCCTTGATTACTGTAGCTTTAGAAGAAGTCTTAAAATTAGGTACTAAACGTCTTATAACAGTTTTTGTTTTTGTTTTTAACTTTTCTAGGTCCTTTGTACTCCTACATAACTTCTAAATTTCAATATCCAATTCTTCATTTATAGCAAGTATACACAGACCTGAATTTTTATATATATACTTTGTGTTTTCTAATCCTGCTAAATTCAAGAATAAGTTCTAGGGGCTCCTAGAGATTTCTTAGTATTTTCTCTGTAGATGATCATTTCAGCTACATATAAAGATTTTGCTTCTGCTGTGCCAATCCTATCCTAGTTGTGTCATTTTATTGCCAGACTATTTTGGTAGGGACTAGGTTTCAAAGTTTAATGGATAGATAAAGAGTAAGCATATCTGACCTTGTTCCCCACCTTAAGGAGAAAGCATTGTATCTTCTCCATTCATATAAGGTGTTCTCGCTGGAAGTACGGAGTATATGTCTTTAATCTGTTGAGAAGTTTCTGTTCTACTTCTAGTCTCCTGATAGCTTTTACCATGAACAGCTGTAGAATTTAGTCTAATACTTTTTCTCCAACTAGTGACAGGATCATATGGCTTTTTCATTTCCTCTGTTAAAATGATGACTTTTCGGGGTGGATCTTCCAATGCTGAACCAACACTGCCATCCCTATAACAAAACTACTTTCTACATACTGCCAGATCTGACTTCTAATAGTTTGTTTTGTTAAACAAATTTCTATCTATGTTCATACATTTTCTTCTATTATCTTTATCCAGTTTTAGGATTAGCACAAGGTTGAGTTCCTAAAATGAGGGGAGAAGTGTTCCTTCTTTCTTCTGCTTTAATTGTTTGATTTAATTTATCAGTTAAAATGTTTATGAGCCTGCTGTTGTCATACAGGTAGGTTTTCAAGTTAGGAATATACTTTCTTTAATAGGTGTTATTCAAATTTTATATTTCCTCCAGAGTTAGTTTCATTAATTTGTCTTCCAAGGTACTTCTTAGAAGTTGTCAAATTTATTTCAAAAAAAGATTTTTGTAATATGCTTTCTATATCCTTTTAAATTCTATAAAATCTGTGGTAATGTCTCCTAGATCTTAATATTGTAATTTTAAAAATGTATAACTGATATCGTGTAACAGGAAGAAAAGGTCTAAAAGAGCAGGGGAATTGGGAGGGGTAGGGGAAGGGAAAAAAGGGAAAGGAAAAAATATGAGAAGAGAGAAAAATGGAAACAAGGTCTTTGCAAATAGGGAAGGGAGGGCAAGGGAAGGGGAAAAAAATAAGAACCAAGAGACTCATGTAATGGTACAAGATCCCAATGATGAATGTAACTGTATTTTATATCTAAAATGTACCAATAAAGTTAATGGGGAAAAAAAAAAAAGAAACCCACAGACTAAAAAAGGATGGATAACAATATTACAGGCAAAAGGAACCCCCTCCCCCAAACAAGTGTAACTATTTTACAGTCAAAGTCAACTTCAAACAAAACCTAATCAAAAGAGGCAAAGAAGATCACTACATGTTGCTTAAGAGAACAATCCAATAGGAAGAGGTAACAATTATTAACACATATACACTGAACAACAGGGCACCCAACTTCATAAAGCAAGTTCTACTGGACATAAAAGATCAGCTAAACATAAACACAATTATAGTGAGGGATCTCAATACTACTATCACAAATAGAAAGATAACTACCCAAAAAAAATCAACAAAGAAATATTAGAGTT
This sequence comes from Heterocephalus glaber, assembly GCF_053883595.1. Taxonomy (NCBI): domain Eukaryota; kingdom Metazoa; phylum Chordata; class Mammalia; order Rodentia; family Bathyergidae; genus Heterocephalus; species Heterocephalus glaber. Next base: position 311,689 of record NW_028258138.1, read on the forward strand.
GAACAAAATCTTTCAACAAATGGAATTTAAAGATAATTACAGAATGTTTCACACAACAACAGAATATACATTCTTTTCAGGAGTACATGGAACTTGCTCCAAAATAGGCCACATACTAGCCACTAAATCAGCCTTAACTAAATGTAAAAGAATTGAAATTATACCATACATATTATCAGACCACAGTACAATGAAGTTAGAAATCAATGACAAACATAAAACACATTATGCAAAGGCACAGAAACTAAACAATACACTAATCAATGGGTTACATAAGAAATCAAGGAAGAAATAAGACAGTTTCTAGAACTAAATGATAATGTCAGTACAACACACAAAAAATTTAAGCAATGTTGGTGGGGATGCAACTAGTGCAACCATTATGGAAATCAGTATAGAGATTTCTCAAAGAACTGAAATTAGAAATTCCATATGACCCAGCTGTCCCCTGCTAGGTATCTTCCCCACAGAGCTTAAATAATCATAGTACAGTGAGACGTGCATACTGTTTACAACAGCACAATTTGTAATAACTAAATCCTGCAAGTAGCTTTATACCCATCAACAGATGACTGGATAAAGAAAATGTGGTATCTATATAGAATGGAATACTACTCCACCACTATAAAGAATGACACATTTGAGACATGTGTAGGAAAATGGATGCATCTGGAAAACATAATGTTGGGTGAAATAAACCAGATACACAAGCTTAAATATCATATGGTATCTCTCATTTGAGTGAGGCAAAGTACAAAGAAAATGATAAAGAATGGACAAGGAGACAGATCTCTTGAAATAGGCAAATGGTCCAAGGGAACAAGGATGAGGGGTGAGGAGAGGAAGGGGAAGTAAGAAAAATAAAGATAGGAGCTGGGGATTTAGCTCAATGGTTCCGGTGTCTGCCTCGAAAGCACAAGGTCCTGAGTTCGATCCCTGGTACCAAAAAAAAAGAAAAAAGAAAAATAAAGATATGCCATGTACAGGAACCTAATAACCCCAATGTAAACACTGTATGCCATAACATGAGCTAAGACAAATACTATCACCAAGTACAAGAAAGGGGACGGGGAACCACAAGAAGAGGGGGAGGGGAAGGGAAGGGGAGGGGAAGAAGAATTAAAAACAGAAAGAAAAGAAACTAGCTGTAACACGTACACATATCCTGGATACTCCCCAAGATGAATGTAAACTGTGTGCTCTGCAAACATGCACTAACAAAATTTTAAACATTATTAAAAAACCCCAAAACACACAGAAAACCCTAGACCAGCCTGGTACGGTAGGTAGCACATGCCTAAAAGCCCAGCAGTCTGCGAGGCTGAGGCATAAGGTTCCTAAGTTTGAGGCCAGCCTGGACAACTTGGTGATTTAATGAGATGCTGCTCAAAACTTTAAAAAGAGAAACAGGCTGTCGCTCTGTAAGAATCACCAGGACCACTAAAAATAAACACCTACAGCTCCCGTACTTCGTGGTGAAACATCCCCCACTTCCTTCCTACCACCAGGAACAGGAAAGGAAGACTGCTCTCAACTATGTTATATCTGGCTCTGCAGTGGAAACGCTGGACGGTGTGGTAAGCAAGAAAGGGAAATAAAACACAAAGGTCAAGCCCACTGTAACAGTGTGCACCTATACTCCCACCTACTCAGGAGGCTGAGGCAGGAGGATCACTGGAGCCCAAAAACTGGAAACCAGCCTAGGCAATGTAACCAGACCTCATCTCAAAAACTGGACTGGACCAGACCGGATTGGCCCTAAGTGAACCAAGCCACCAAACCAAACCATATCGTGAGTTTAGAAAAAGCCTGAACTACATAGCGAGATCCTGTCTCAAAACAAAACAACAAAAAACACAAAAGCGATAAAGTTACAAAGCTGATACACTAATCCAAAACCTGTCACCCAGTTTCTGGCTGTTTAGCCTTCAAACTGTGGCCTACAGGACCACACACCTCGTCACCATCCTGTAGGAAGACTCTCTGCACGGCCTCTGGCCAGCCCTCAGGGTCCTCGCAGAGGCTGCCCAGCGGAAGCACTGGACATCTGCCTTCATCAGGCCCGGGCTGCGACATGGGTGCAGGCATCAATTCACTTGTCTGTGGTTCTGTCAGTGCCTCTTTATCCTGTTTAAGAAAAAGACAGAAACTCATTGTAGGCAACAGTTAAGGAATCGGTGAGCTCAGGTTCCTGTGTGTTGAAGTCTAAACCACTCAGTGCTCCAGAAGCAGCAGGCACAACATGCACTCAGCAGACAACACAGGCTCTGGGCTCACACTGAGCCCCGCCTGGTGAAGAGCTATGACGTGCACCTATGATTCCACTGCAAGAAATCCCAGTAACTATCCAAAAAGGCACAAAAATACTCACTAGGCTATTCCCAATTTTTAAGTATTGGAAAAAGGCTGGCAAGAAATAAGGCAAGGCTAACAGTTCTTCCATATAAAAACAGCCACAAAAAAGTTTTCAAAGAACATTTAATACAGAGGAAATGCTCATAGCATATTAGGTGGGGAAGAAATTGACATACAAAGTTGTACATGATGTTCAATTCGAGGGAAGGAAAAAGGTATTTTCTATAACCTTAGCACCTGATGAGCTCAACAGATGTTTACCAAGTGAATGAAGGGTCAACACAGCCCTCAAGGACTCATCAGGGAAACACAGGAAGTGACTGGAGCAGGGCAGGAGCCCCCAGGCCCAGGTTATACAGAAGAGCCAAGGGCCGGGGATTTAGCTCAGTGGTTACGCAGCCTGCCTTGCAAGTGCAAGGTCCTGAGTTCGATCCCCAGTACCAAAAAACAAAAACAGAAGAGCCAAGAGACAAAGGACAGCACTAGACAGGGAGTCTCATGGTTCCCATCAAGCACACCTGACAGAAACTCATGTTAGAGGGCCAAACCACTGACTCTTGTAAAAGAGAGTCCTTGCCATCACTTTACAAGTAACCACCAGTGACATAAAATAAATGAAACATCAGAAGTTCAATTCCTGTTAGCTTACTGATCAAAAATGCATGACTATCGCTTCTCAGCCTTTTGGCTAAGATCAAGTGTAAAAATGCATGACTAGCCGGGTGTGGTGGCACACGCCTGTAATCCCAGCATTCAGGAGGCTGACTGACGCAGGAGGATTGTCTTGAGTTCGAGGCCAGCCTGGGCTACATAGTTCAGGGCCATCCTGAACTACAAAGGGAAGACCCTGCCTCAAAAAACAAACCAAAATGAAACAAAACAAGTATGACTACTTCCTGGAAATCCAACAGTTTCACCTCAAACAAAGTAAACCCAGTGGTATGCAGGCACCCAGGACTCCTGAGGCCTTGTCCACTGATTCTGTTTTTAAAATTTATTTATTTGATTTTTTTAAATTTTTATTAGCATATGTTTGAGGTACATAATGATTACATTCATTGTTGGGAGTTGGTACATGGACATGAGACTTCTTAGTCATTTTTACTTCCCCTTCCCCTCCCTCACCCCCTACTCCATCTCATTTGCCCAGGTTTCTGAGGCAGGCTGGGGGGGCACAGGTGGGGATAATGGGCACCTACCCTGCCCCCAGACACCCTGGGCCCGTCCCCCCCCCCCCCGCCACCCAGGGTCATCCCTCAGCCCCAGCCCCACCCACTGCACTCAAACCAGGACATACAGAATCCGTACTTGTAATTCTTTCACCATTTCTTTCTGTTTTTCCAGTTCTTTCTGGAGCAGGGCCATTTGTTCTCTGGTGTGGGCATTTATCTCCTCAAGACGTTTAATTTCTTCTTCCTGGATTAACACTTGTCTATCTGCCAATTCTTTCTTTATAACCAATTCATTATATCCATCTGATTTTTCTCTCAATTTTTCTCGCAACAATTCAACCTAAACACACATAGCAAAAACAAAAAAAAGCATGAGAAATAAAATAAGACTATTAAAAGCCTACTTTCCAAATTAAACACGCGCGCACACACACACACACACACACACACACACACAGTGCAACTGACAGAAAACAAACACTGTGTTTTTCTATCCTTTGGCTACACAGTGAAATCTAAAGAAAGAATACAATACAGTTGTTTTAAGAAGAGTATTCTTGGGCTGGGGCTTTAGCTCAGTGGCACTGTGCCTGCCTCACAAGCACAAGGTCCCGAGCTCAATCCCCGGTACCAAAAAAAAATGTTAGCAAAGTAAAACTTACTTTGACCAAAAGGAATAGGTTACTACTGAGCAATAAAAATAAAAGGAACTATGGAGAAAGCAGCAACTGTAAGAATCACCCAGAGAAAGAGGAAGAGTTAAAAAGCCAATCCCAAACAGTGACACGCACAATACCATGTACACAGTATTACAGAGATAACATTGTGCACACAGAGGTCAGGTCAATGGCCAGGGACCAGAAGGGCTGTGGTGAGAAAGGGCAGCAGAAATGTCCTGTGGGCCTGATGCTGGGGTGGTGTCATTGCTTTCTTGTCAACACCAGGTCATGGTGCTGGGTTCCAGTTCTACAGACGTGACCACTGAGAACAAAGGATCTCCGCATCTTACGACTACATGGGAATCCAGTGTCCTCAAACAAGCTCAATTTTTAAAAACGAATAAGCAAATCAACTAGAGCTACCTCAGACAAGCAGATGCAGAGAGCTGTAGCCTCAAGCAAAAGCAAGCAAGAAGCAGGGTATTGCGCACAGCCCCAAGCTGGCCGTGCAGGCGAGGAGACGTGCCCCATAGCAGTGTGCACCAGCTGAGGCAAAGGGTGAACTGCAAGTGTGCCCCGTGCTGTCCATCCTACCTTCTCATCCAGCCACACGTACTGCTGTTCCACGCACGTGGGAAGCAAACATGGAAGGAAGAAAGAACCTCAGAACACCACGGGGACTTGGCTCCCCACAGACCTGGCACACAGCACAGTACCTACCTGTTGATCGTGAGGGCCTGGAGGCCGCAGCCGGGCTGCCTGGCGGAGCTGCCCCTCCAGCTTCTGGATCTCCTGCTGGAACTCTTCACGCTCATGCTCACGCTCAGCAGCCTGCTCCTGCAAGGAGAGGTCACATGTTAGCAAGGCCCAGTGGGAGCCTGTGAGCGACCTTCACAGCTAGGACCCAGTCTCCCACTGCATACCGTCCACCCACCCAGTACAGGCTCACTCTGGGTCCCCCTCATCACAGTCATTTTTGTAAAAGGGAGTTAAGCAGAAGAACATCCTTTATACGACAAACAAAGGAGGCCTCCGAATCTAGGACAAAGTTTGGAGACTGGCAGACAGGATGCCATAGTAAGAACAGCTCGATTGCTAGAACTTCTCCCAGGACCACAAGAGGAAATGTGGGCCAAGAAGATGAGAAAACCTTCCTTTGGAATCATCACCACAAAAGGCAGGCAGGGCCAAGTGCCCACCCAGAGCCAGGGTGGCACAGTAACTTGTCTGTCCAGGAGAGCACAAGACACTCATCCTCAACCATTCATTGGAGACTCTGTCTATGCTGTAACGACGGCGCCTGGGGATGAGAATAAAATCTGCAGTCCAAACTCCTTACGTCCATGAACTGCCGCTGGCTGCGTAGATGTTTGTCCAGGGCTGCCAACTGCTGCTTCAGAGTGGCCGCCTGCTCAGCCTGCCGGGCACAGCCCTGGTGCTGCCTGAGCTGGTCCTCCAACTCAGACTCTAAGATCTGCATCTGTGAGAGCAGAGCCGCACGGTCCTTCTCCGCCTGCCTCCTGGCCTCCAGCTGCTCCCTGGTTAGAGACTCCACCTCCTTCTGCAGCGCTGAGGGGATGGAGAAACAGACATGGAGGAGCCCGCCTTGGAGCACAGATGGCTGCAGCAGGGCTCGTGCAATGTGCACACCTGGAGGGTGAAGGTTGACAGACTGGAGCTAGACCCTGGGGGGCTGTCACTCATCCACCCTCCCTGGGAGTGGGCTCCAGCAGGCACCCATGCACAGGTCTCATTCCCTTTCCAAAGCCTGCCTCCCTCGGGGCTGTGACAGAGTGGCTAAAGCCATCAAGAGGGTGAGTTCTGCCACCCTGTCTCTGCCAGGCTTCAACCCCAGTACTAATACGTCTATGACTTTGTCAGATACTCTGAAAATAAACACAAATTACTTTGAAAACAAAAATGGTATTTTTAAGCGAAAACTGGATAAAAGAGAGCCATGACGTGCTTTGGAAAAAAGCAAAGGAGCAATGAGTAAATCAAAAGACAAACTCAGATTAACTGGGGCTGTGGCTTCAAGTCCGTCCCCTTCAAAATTCAGCTGGGGACTCAGGAGTGGTGGCACGTGCTTGTAATCCCAGCACTTGCATGGCTGAGCCATGAGGACTGCCTCAAGTTTGAGGCCAGCCTGGACTACATAGTGAGAAACCCTCAAAAAACAAAGCAAACAAACAAAAAAACCTCAGCTGGATGGAGGGGCCAATGTGACAGCTCCAAAAGGGGCCTTGGGAGGGACCAGGCCTCCAGGGCTCCACCTCCTGGGTGGGTTTAGTGTCTCAATCAAAGGGATTTCAAGAAGGACACTTTCTTGGTCCTTCCCTTCCTCTTGGACTCCCAGTCTCAAAAGCTATGAGATAAACTTCTGTTATTTATAAATCACCCAGTCTCAGGAATTCTGTTACAGCAACACAAAATGGAGTAAGACACTGGATGATGAGGCTCCAATTTAAGCAGAAACTATGAATCAGTAAGCATCTTGAAAGGGGGCTTGCTGGTGATGAATCCTGAGTCCTTACCCAAAAATGGAAACACTAAGTTTATAACTTCTTAGTTTTGTTTCCCCAGCTTTCAAAACTTAATTATTTTGGTTTGTAAAAAGCTGTCAGTCTACAGTCATTATCATTAATGTAACATTCTCGAAACATTTCATGCTAATAAGTCAGCAGTTATAAAAAAATTTCAACTTAAACATGCAATTGAAACAGTGTCAATCACAGACTTTAAGAGGAAAGAACGGGAAGGCCCTGCCTACAGTCCCCCTCAGGGTGCAGTCCCCTCATGGCCCATGGAGGCTGTGAAGGCGCAGCAGGCTGAGGGCCTACTGGGGGACCCAGGGAGTCACAGAGCTCCGGCAGTGCCCTCTCGCCCTAGAGGCCTTTCAGGAGGTTGGAGGGAACCCCACACACACACCGTGGTTTAGTAACTGCAGCAATCATTAGAGAAATTCTTGCACTTCGCTACAGCATTGAAATGGGACAACTCAGTCAATTTTTATGAACGATTCTTGAAGATTACAGTGTAATTATAATAGTATGCCATAAAAGCTCCAAAGTACTTGACAAAATCTGATGCAAGCATACAGTCCAGCACGCAGAAATCACACTTGTTCTTACAAACCTGAGTCCCTATGTGCTGCAGTAACACGAGTGCCTACAAAGGAAAACACAGAGCATCACAGAGATGGACTCAAGAACCCTGAGCCAGGGATGGCAGAAACAAGTGGAGAGCCAGCACCATTCCAGGGCACACTTAGGCCCTGCACATCCGTGACTGTCCTTGTGTAGTCACGGGCCTGGCGCCTAGGCCTCTGCATCGACTTTTAGAGGAAATAAAGACAACAAAACAAGACAGACGCCACACCTCAAAGAGGGTCTCAAAATAGTGCACAGCTAGGGGGGCACACACAAGGTGGTGACACACAGTTGAATCCGAGCACCAGGCTGCTCAAGGCTCTTGGGAAGGCAGTCGATGTTCACAGAACCGGGAGAGTCAGGAGCACATCTGGACCCCCACAGTCAGGGAAGCACTACCGATCTGCACAGAACAGTAGTGTCAGAGGGTGAGGGAGAGGCCAGGCAGAGAAAGTGCACAAGGAAGCCACCCAAGGCCACCCAGAGGACAATCCTGCAGCAGCCTCCCCTCAAACTCAGAGCCGCCATGGTGGTGGCCCAGGGAACCAGAGCTGAAGAGAGCAAGGGCAGCCTTAAGGTGTAGGTGTCAGGAGAGCCAGGTCAGATCTTGAGGTGCCAGAGCACAGCACAGGCACAGGGACTGCCCAGCTCCGGCCTCAGGGGGCTGTGCAGCAGCTCTGCAGGCCTCAGGCCTCTTTACCCCAACGTTCATGTTAAGTCACCAGGAAGGAGTGCAGCCCAGCTTCCTGCTGGCTGTGGCCATGACGCTGGAAACAAGGCAGGGACCGGGTCCTGAGGACAGAAGGGTCAGCCCTTAAGGGTCAGTCCAGGAGGACAAAAGAGACTTAGACCTTAGGCTGAACAAGGTGAGCGTGGGAGCCCACTTGGACCTGTGACAGGGACATGGGAAACATCTGCAGTACAGAATAAAGTGGGGCTGCCGGCCCCAGAGCATCAATGGGAAGAAAGGGGCTCAGACCGGGGATTTAGCTCAGTGGTTTCGCCGCCTGCTGCGCAAGCACAAGGACACGAGTTCGATCCCCGGTACCAAAACAAAAAACAAAAAAAGGGGGCCCAGAGCCGTGTGGTCAGCTATGCCTTCACGGGAGGGTGAGGGCAGCACTCGCATAGGCCCCCTGGAAGCATGGGGCCCCGAGACAGCGGGGAAGATGCCTAGCTGAGTGTACAGCTTCACAACTGAGGAGCACATCCCCATCAATCCCAGGAGGTGGGAAGGAGGCCCCAGAGAGGAGAGGGCACCCTCACAGCGAGCACCCGGAGACAGGGCACCCATGGCAGAACACCTACGAGGACCAGCAAGCTGCCCGTAGCATCCTTGGTCCTCAGAATCACAGGCTTGGAGAACCCAAACCATCAACTCAAGAGCCACAGGTGAAGAACTGTGTGTCCCACTGAGATCATCCTATAGAGGAGACAACAGGCACCGCAGAAAGCACACACTTCAGAAGAGCTCACAAAGTCAAGGAGGCAAGAACAAAGAAAAGGCAAAAATCAGAAAACAGAGGACAGAGAAAATAAAAGTGGTTCATAAAACTAAAAGCTAATAGTTTTTTAAAAAAAAAAGAATAAAGAACTTTTGGAAAGAAAATGAGATTTTTCTGAATGGGTTAGGTCAGTGCACATAATCTTGTTCTCATAGGAAGTCAGTATTTCAGAAGAGACTGCCTCTCGTGCTGCCACCTCCTAAAAGGTGACCTCCGAGCAGCAAGGTCCTTCCTGCAAGTGTCCGTGTACACATCTACGAGAAGACATGCATGCCAGCATTTACAAGAGGGCTGTTTGGGCCAGGCCACTCGAGGTCCTGAGCATATGGGTGGCAGAAAGTGCCAGCCAGAAGACAAGAGAAATCGGGAATGAAGGGGGCCTAAGAGTGGAGCCACCCAGGTCCTATAAGAGCCCCCAAACTCATTCTGACTACCACCAACCTAAAGATGGCAACCTTTTAAGCTTATGTTTTTGACTGGTTTCATTTTAAATATTTAAGACTAACATATCTAAAAGTCTGAAAATGTATGAACTACTTGGGCTAAAACTGTATGTTTTCCTAATTAAGGGTCACATCAAATACTGACTTTCAGCGTAGTATTAGAGGAGCTCAGTTTTACAGCCCAGTACTTTAACCTGCTGCCCCAGAGCTGTCCTCCCGCGCAGACAATCAGGACATTTGTGCAGCACCAGCCTGCAGGGCCGGACCCTCACCAGCCACCCTACCAAAGCCAGCGCTTCACAGAGACAAGCACAGGTGCAGGCTCCTCAGCAGCAAGCACCTCCTTCCAACGTTTCACATACCGGCTGCTCTTGCTTCCGCCTCCACAGCCTGAGCCTCCTTCTGGCTCCAGAGCAGGGAGTGCTCCTCTCTCAGCCCAGCCTGCTCCTTGGCCGCCTGCTGCAGTTGCTGGCCCAGACTCTCCAGTTCCAGGACTAGCTGCTGCTCTGATGCCTCCTTCCGGGCCAGTGCCTCCTGCAGATCCGCCTTCTCTACCCTGAGTCCTTCAAGGAGGCCTAAAAGGAACCCAGATGAGGTGAGGGTGCTCAGACCCTGCAAGGGCATGTGGACAAGGGGCCCGCCCAGAGACCTGCACATGAGTCCTGGGAGGCTCTGCAGGGTGACTCCTGGTGAGCACCACAGGCTCTGACCATCCAAGAAAGAGGGGCCCCAGGACAAGGTCAGACCCTGGAAAGAGCAGCACAGAGTGGCCACCCATCCTGTGCTGAGCCACTGAGTGGCCTCTGTGCTGTGCATGCTGGGAGGGACTACGCATCAGACACCCCACGCCTTTCACCAGAAGAGCAGGGTAGCACAGTGCCAAGTGCCCAGTGTGCCCAAGGCCTGTGTGCAGTCCCTGAACAGCCTAAGCCAATCCTCCCAATGTTTCATTGGAAAATACTACTGGTGCCACACAGATTTGCTTTTGAGGATCCTTACTCCTCCTGCTTCTGCAAGTAGGGCTGTGTCTGTTTCTGAGGGACTGTGCTGCCAGGCCCACCACCCCACTCACCCTCTGCTGTGTGCAGCTCCAGGGCCAGAGCGGCCTTTGCAGCGCCCTCTGCCTGCAAACACTCCAGCAGCTGCTGGTGTTTCTGGACAACCTGTGCCGTTTCCTCATTTTTATGGCTAAATTCTTTTTCAAAATGAGAATGAAGCTGGCGTGCTTCCTCTACCTGTCAAAACACATCTGAGTGTCAGAACTGCACAGTAAAAACCACCACAGCCTCTGTTAACCAGTAGAATTCCACCTCCCCCTAGGCCTCTATACCTGCTGGGGGAGGCCACTGGGAGCGAGGCACCCGGTGAGAGCTGTGTGGTGAGGCTGGTGGTCCCCAGTGATTCCAACAGCCTTTGCTCTCTCACCCTGGCTCAGCCCTGGGCCCGCTCCCCACTGCTCCCAGCACTCCCTGGCTCAAATGTCAAGCTGAGGACTCCCTGGCCACCTCCAGGCTGAGGGTCCAGTCAACCTCTCAACTCAAAATGCCTGCATCAGCCGACCCCTGCAGACACTGCAGTCCCGGGGCCCTTGGCTTGCCCGTTAGCCAATGCAAAGCAGGTCTTTTCTGGGGCTCAAGATGTCCATCAGCCTCTTCTGGCTCTTCCTTAAAAATGCTCCAGAGACCACCTCGTACTGTGTCTGTCACCCATATGCCTGTGGGCCACTCCTCCAGCTTCCAGCCTCTCTAACATCTGCGCCTTTCTGTACTCAAGGGCCACTCTGCTCCCCTCCCTCAACAGAGAGATGCAACTTCTCTCGTCACCTCCCCATGCTCCTTCCCCAAGAACACATCCTCTGAAGGTCAAGGTTCTAAATGAAGAGGAGAATGTGGCCCACATAGCTCAGGGCACTTGCCCCAAATGCCCACTTCAAGGCACTGTCTATCCTACAGGCTTGGGGCCTGCTGACAGCACCCGACAATTTGTCAGAAGCCCACATCTAGTCCTGGAGGGGCTGGAAGGTGCACAGAAGGGGTGAGGAGAAATGAGGTGGGCAGGAGGCCAGGAAAAGGAACTCCTGATCCCAACATGAGGAGGAGAGAAAACTCCCTCAATGGCAATACTTCATATAAAAATGCTTATTTTTTTGAACTGGGCTAACTTTGGGGAATCTTCTACTGCTTTCCTCACGCTCCTACCTCAAGTCTTTCCTAATTTTCTAAAAGGTCTAAGAAGCTTAACAAAAATAAGTCTCTTCCTTAGGGATAATCTCTAAATATGAAAACATTCAGTGTGGAACTACAATAATGCATGAAATAAAGTAAAAGAAGTGAATCTGTGTTTTATCTCAAGTACACTGAGATTCCATTTGTCTTAAACTGAGGTTCTATTTGTCATTCATAGCAAGCCAGCTTCCTCAAGAATTTCAATTCAGAAGATTTCTACTAGGGGATGCATGTACAAGAACAATGGGGGCGGGGGAACAACGTGGCCACAGCAAAGGTCGAAGGTCAGAGCCAAGGCAGAGTCTGAGAAGTCAAATCTACCTGGAAACTGAAGACATCCCTCTGCGGGTTGTGCAGTGTGGCTGTGGCCAGATAGCATGTGACACCACTGTCCATCAAGCTATGTCATGTTATCACCTGTCCGTCCCACCCATCATCCCCTCCCCAGCTCACCTGTCGGGAGGAGTCCACAGCCATCTCCAGGAGGCCATCCACAGCCATACTGAGGCTCTGGTAGACTCTCCTGATTGGCTGCTCACACTCCAGCGTACTCTCGGGGCTCATGAAAAAGCTCTCACATACATGACTGCTAATATCCGCCAGTGAAGACATTTCTGCACCTTCAGGTAAAGTTCTGTCCAACTCCAGCAGGGCTGCATCATCAGACCACACCTCTTCCAGTGCTGGAGCTGCAGAAAGAGCACACACTGGCACATGGCACTCAGTGAGCAGGCCAACCCAGGCACCCTTAGAACCAGCACACACACCTGTACATACACCCAAAGAAAGATGGTCCATCTCCTAAGCAAAACTGCGACCCACCTATAGGGACTGGGCAATTCCATCGAGTCCCAATCCTTGTCCTCAAGGAAGGCAGCCTCCCCTGTCCCCACAGGGGACCCATCCTGGCAAACGCACCTGTGGACAGAGCCTGGTCTGCAGCTGTGGTGCCTGTGTGGTCTAGGAGGAACCCCACGCGCTCACCAATTCGGCTCTTCAGGGCAACAGCTGCCTTCAGTGTCTCTCCAAACAAGCCCAGCAGTCTCCTCAGGGCATCGTGAAGTGCTCTCCTAGGAGAGGAAACCACAGTGACCAGAGTCATGGCATGGCTTTACGAATCCCCAGATGTTTCAGGAGATGCTGCCAACTGGCCTGTGCACGACAGTCCCAAGAAGGCATGCTCTAGCACACAAAAGACACTGGTCCCAGGGCTGGGGATTTAGCTCAGTGGTTCCGCCACCTGCCTCGCAAGTGCAAAGACCCAAGTTCGATCCCCGGTATCAAAAAAAAAAAAAAAAAAAAAGACACTCATCCCCAGCCGGAGGCCACAAGAGGCCACCCTGTGGGTACAGAGCAGAAACTGCTTCTGGGAGGGAGGAGATGGGCTTGTGGGGCACTACAGGGATTTAAAGGGAGATAACAGTGCTTTTTTATAATTTAGGAAAACATGAAGATTTGGCAAAACCAAGGGGCAGGAAGGCAGGTGTTTTTGACATTTCTGAGCTACTTTCCTTGCTGTTTAAGTGTGAAGAATGGCCTGCTTGGATCTAGTCCACCAGCCAGGAACCTGGAGATGACCCCACAGCAAGTACAGTGGTCTGGAAGGAGGCGGCTGCAGCACCACCAGTGGGTGGCAAGTCAGGTAGCGCAACGACAAGGACACACTGACCTTTCACCCTGAGACAGGTCCACGTCCGCCCTGAGCATGGAGATGAGCGTGGCACCCTCCTGGTTCTCCCTCTCACGCCTCTGCTGCAGCCTCTCAAGCTCAGTGCGGCACTCTTCTATCTCCCGACTTAAGGACAAGACTTGGCCTTTCAGCTGTTGAGAAATAGTGTTAAACCTGTTACAGCAATGTACTTAAAGAGTAAGTGGCTACCGAGGAATTCCAGCATAATTTTCAAGATCAATAAAAGTATGGCAAAAGGTGAACAAGGGGGTGATTAAAGATAAAAATTGTTAATATGTTTTCCTTCCATTATTAGTCTCTTATGGAAGAAAAAAAAGACTTACACATAACCCCAGCCTGCCCCTGCCACCAGGGTATGAAGGGGCAGGCTCACTAGATATCCCCACAACTAATAATTCAAAGTACAATTCCTGTACCTGGTCATTCACAGTAAAAATTAGTTACTAGCCAGGCAGAGATCCTTCTAACACATTTCGCTCCAAAAATAAACCTTCAGTGACTTGGTGGGTGGCACCCGCCTCCCTGGGTGTTACTGGCTCGCAGTAGGTGGCCACAGGCCGTGCGATCTTCCGGAGTAGCTTAAGAAAAGCAGCAATGCAAACACCCCAGCTGGACGGAGCCCCTCAACCCAGGCATCTCTGCCCAGGGCCAGCTCCAGGCGCAGGGATGGCCCAGGACCCAGCAGGCTCACCAGGATGAATGTGGGTGTCCTCTAAATGGGAGGAAGGCACCCAGAGCACTGCCACACTCGTTCACAGGGAAGGCGGGCAGACAGCACGTGCAAGTACCTCATCAAGGACAACTCAGACAGTGCCCCATCTCTGCTCTACAGGGCAAGCAGCTCCAGCCCAGGAACAAAGCAGGAGGAGCCAAAACCAAGTGGCCTCCAGGTAGAGAAGCCCATGCTGGGACAGCACCGAGCAGATGGAAACTGCATCTCTGCCTGCCAGCAAAAGCGGCCACGTGAGGTATGGAGGACATGAAGGACAGGCAGAGAGGCCAGTGAGGAACCCTAAGGAACATTAATACAGAAAGAAGATGTGCGCCAGAAGAAGAAGAGAATGTAATTCTGCAGCCAACTCACCACCAGGAGCCAAAGCTAACCATCAACACAGTGACAGTGGACAGGAAACAAAAAAAATACAGATTCTATAGAACTACTGGCTGAGTTAGACCAAGACGGGTGACTGGGAAAATTAAAGAAAACAGAAGAAATAAGCAAAAGATTCCAACTTTCAGGATGGCAAACAATGACCAAAAAAATGATTAAGAGCCAAAAGATGGACAGTGTACACCAACTGCCACAAGGACCCGGAGCTGAACTCCTGATGGGCCGGGCCAGGGCCTTGACAATGGACAGCACAAAGTCTCGGGCCAGGAGGTGACCAAATCGGACTGAGGGCTGATTCTACTCACAGAGCCCAAGTATGCCTGCCAGTCCTGCTCCCTGCTTTCATCAGAAGACCTGGGGTTAAAATTAAATTGGTAACTGAAAATCTTTCCACAAAGAAAGTTTACAGACAGACGTCACTCCAGTGCTGGGGACTGAACCCAGGGCCTTCTGCTATACCATTGAGCTGCATCCCCAGGCCTTTTTATTATTTTTTTTACTTTGAGACAGGATCTCACTAAGCTGCCCAGCCAGCCCTCAAATCTGCCATCCTCCTGCGTCAACTTCCCAAACAGCTGGGATATGGGCATGCACCACCACAACCACATGACAGCTTTGGAGGAACTGCTAATTCCAGATCACTCCAAATTTACCCAAATTATTTCAAAGACTAAAGGAGTAGGATTTGGGTCATTTATTTTCTAAGTCTGTACCATAAAAGAAAGAGAAATTATAACTCAATCATACTGAAAGATACAGAATAAAAGTTTTAAAAAGAATACTAGAAGCTGGCTGTGGTGGCACATGTCTGCATTCCTAGGGCTGAGGAAGGCTGAGGCAAGAGGATGGAAAGTTCAAGTCCCACCAGGGCAACTTAATGAGATCATGTCTCAAAATAAAAAGGGCTGGGCATGCAGCTAAGTCCAAAGGCCTGAGTTTAATCCCCAGCACAGAAAAATCAAAATGAAAGAAACAAAATTAGAAAATAAAGTCCAGAAATACATGAAAATCATGTCCAAAGTTTTTGTTTTGTTTTGTGATACTGGGGACTGAACCCGGGACCTTAACACTGAGCTTCATCCCCAACCCTTTTTGAAACAGGGTCTTGTTAAGTCATTAAATTGCTCAAACTGGGCTCGAACATGTGATTCTCCTGCCTCAGCCTCCCAGAGTATTGGGATTACAGGTGTGTTACTGGTTTTATTGGAACTTGAGTTACAAAACTGCACAGATCTTGTGTGGTATACCTCTAGCCCCATACTGTCCATTAGTTATGTTATTTTCAGGTATTTTTACAGAATGACAAGTTCTTCGGGGAGTTACATATTGCCACAGCATAAATACCTGTTCCTGTGAAGAAAAAGCCTCAGAAATGCTCTGAAACAGCTTTGCTCCCTCACAGAGCCCCCAGTGTGGATGAGGCTGCCCCTTACATCCTCACCCCGGCCTCCTCTGCTCTGCACCGCCTTGGCCTCATGAGCAGTCCAGAGCCATCTCTGGACCTGCGGCTGCTGACTGACCGCTGCTCCAATCCCACCAAGACTCTCCCAGTGTTTCAAGTCAGGCAGCCACAAGCATTTGGGCCGGGCCCAGTGCACTGGCCACCTGGACAGCAGTGGATGAGAGCTGTGCAGAAAGGAGGACACTGTGGTGTGCGGCACAGTGCCTGACACACACTCACCTAGGTCAGGGGCAGCAACCCTGCATCACAACAAAGTCAGGAAGGCGCAGTGCTGCCCTCTCAAGGGTCAGCAGTGGGATGGTCTCTAAACTGTGTGAAAACACATCCACACCTTTTGATGCAAAATGAAGAGCAATCTCACAACAAAAGCCACCTAACTCTCTTATTATTAATATTTGCTTTGTAAAAACCACTAACATTTAATAAAAATTTGGACCTGAACAAACGTTTCTCTGAAGATGTACAGGGAGCCAATAAACACGTGAGGAGATGCTTGATATCACTAATCATTAGGGAAACACAAGTCATACCCATTGGGATGGCTCTATTAAAAAAGGGGGGTGGATACCAAAGGTTGACAGGATGCAGAGAAACTGGAACCCCTGCACTCTGCTGGGATCAAACTGTACACCAGTCTTCCCTGCAGCATTGTGCAATTGCCAAAAGAAGGAAAGAAACTAAGTGTCTAAGAACAGATAAACAAAGGTGGTATGCATACACAATAGCATATTCAGCCACAAAAAGGAATGGCATTTTGAATTATGCCACAACACGGATGGACCTGGAGGACACCATGTTAAGTGAGTTAAAGTGGCCACTAAAGGATAAATACTGCATGTTTCTACTTCTCTAAGGCTCCTAGTCAAATTCATAAAGATGAAAAGCAGAGTGTTAGGTCCCAGAGGCTGGGGAGGGGGAGGCAGCGGCGGGGAGTTCTTGACTAGTAGGTACAGTTTGATCTTACAAGATAACAAGTTATGCAAGAGGGACAGTAGTGATGGACACATAACACTGAATATACTTAATGTCACCCAAATGTAAACTTAATGTTAAATAGCAAACTTTTTATACATACTCTACCTTCCAGGAAAGGTGTATCCACGTACCTGCTGGGTCTGGCTATCCTCTTGCAGCGGGGGCAGGTCCTGCTCCTGGGAAAGACCCGGCACCGACTCATGCTCCAGTCTGTGCACCTCCTCTTCACTCACAGCAGCTTTCTGCTCACTTTCAAATTTACCCTGTACGAAAGTACATTAACAACAACAAATGCCGTTAAGCAAGGCATTATGCTTATCCTGAGTCTCTGCTGCACGCTAGGACTCAGCACATCCCTCGAGCATCTGCTGAGCCTCGGCCCTCACCAGGAGCATCAGACAGGCCACCATCAACTCCACACAGATGCACACACTCCTGTGGCTCACCACGCAAGACCTAGGAGAGGCCCTCACTCCAGGACTCCATGTCCAGGAGGACAGTGCCATTCGACAGTGGCTACAGCCTTGGCAACTGTGGCTGGATCACCACACAGAGCCACTCAGAATTCTCCATCAGCTGGAATCCAGACCATGACAGTCCAAGCCATTCAAACACCAGGTTCCTTCTGCTTTAACAGGCAAAAACTCTTTCTTCTCAATTGTAAGACATGTTCTTAATAAGCTTCACCTAAACTACCATATTCGTGAAATGTTTATGTTTTTAAAAAACCACACAGGTAGGGAGACCCAACAGGGCTGACTAGAGGAGCTGCATCAGAGATACTCAGAGAAGATTTACTGAAAATACGGGTACTCTGAGGTGGGGAAGGGACTTATGCCCTGGACAGTTGCAAAGGGGAAGCTGTGCTGCCACGGCTGGTCTGTACCACTCCTAACCCTGCTCTCTCAACAGCAGCCACCAGGAAAGCATCCCCAACAGCCTGAGGGGACACGTGAGTGCTGCAGAGGCTGGACTCCTGGCACAGACCCTGTGCATGCCAGCCCTTCTCAGCACCCTCTGCAAACATGGGGAATGCTGCAGCCCAGTGGCATCCTCTCCCAACTTACTGCAGGCAAGAGAAGCCCTTTCCCACCCCAACTCTGGGCAGAGGGGATAAACAAGCAAACGATGCCCACTCAATCTACCTGGCACCCATGCCCACGGAGGGCACAGCTGCTTACAATCAGACTGCAACTAAGACAAGAAGGAGGCTGCGTGGACACTCCGGCTTTGTGGCACAGTGGTCACGGGGGAACTACACGTACATTCTCTTACTGGAGTTAGATCTGAGTCTCCACAGGACTTTTTTGTTACTTTTCTTGCTTTTTCCCCCCTTGCTTTGATTAGCTGTCTACTTCCTCCCTCTCTTCTCCCTATTCCTTTTCTTCAATTCTAACTACTGTAGCATACTATTTTGTTATTTTGTTTCCCACTTTTTAAATTCAAGTTCCCCTATGTTCCTCTATATTCCCCTATATTCCGCTCCCTCAGTCATTCCTATCTTCTCTTGTATTAACATTCTGCCCTCTCTAATCTGTTCTTTTTCTTCCCCTTTATCTTACCTCACCCCTTGTCTTCCCTCCTTATAGGTCTCTTCTCCACCTTACAGGTGCACAAATAATATGAACAGGTTCTGACAATCTCACAGGTCTCCTCAATCCCAAATTACTCCTCCCTTCACCTACACCCTGTTCCTGTCCCGACAGTATCTTTGTAAAACCTCAACACAAACCCTTCAACTGTAAGAGACCACTACCGGAATATGGCCCAACCAGGATCTTTACCTGTCACTACTTCTCCTCACAGCCCTCCTCCACCCACGCCTCCAACTCTTCCCTTCCCTTCTTCTCTCACTCTGCAGACTGCTAACAATGCCACAGTCGCTAAGGGTGACAGCATAAATACAAAGTTTAACACATCCAAGTGATACTTGATTGGATATGTTGATTACCAGCCGCAATTCATTCTCTCCTCACAACACAGTGAGAGAGCCAAATTACCTAGGTAAATAGCTGATGTGGTAAACACTATCTCTGAACAAATAAAGCCACAAACATATCACTGGAAGGCATAATCTAACTTAAAAGATCTTCATGCCAACTACAATCTCTCCTCACTCTACTTGACCTCAACCTTCAATACAAAAAGCAGAAACAAAAACAAACTCATGGAGGGAGTGAGAGAAAAGGCAACTGTCCCGCAGCAGATTCAGGGGGCACCAACGGAGAGGAAGGCAAACACCTGGTAGCAGAGCTTTGTGAATTGATTAAAAGAGAGGTAAAGAAACTTGGTGAGTTCAAAGAAGACATTACCCAAAAGTTCATGGAATTGTCATACAAAATGACCAACGTGGGCCGGGGATTTAGCTCAGTGGTTTCACCGCCTGCTGCACAAGCGCAATGACCCAAGTTCGATCCCCAGTACCAAAAAAAAGAAAAGAAAAGAAAAGAAAAAGACAAAATGTCCAACGTGGATATGGAAGAAACAGAAAGTTAGAAGAGCTGACCAAAACTGTTCAAAACATGAATGACAAGGCAAAGAGATAAACAAAAAGAAAAAACACAGGACTCATCAACAGAAAAGGAATGCAATGTCAGGACTAAGTCAAACCTTTTAGCAATAACTCTCAATATTAATGGCCACAACTTCCCAATTAAAAGACAGAAATTGGCAGACTGGATCAAATAACAAAATCCAATAGTCTGTTGCATTCAAGAAACTCATCTAATCCAAAAAGATAGTCACAGACTAAAAATCAAAGGATAGAAAACAATATTTCATATACCAGGACCCTGAAAACAAGCAGAGGTAACAATTATACTCTCAGAAAAAGTAAACTTCAAGCTAAAACCAATCAGATGAGGCAAAGAAGGTCACTACATACTAAGGAACAATCCAACAGGAAGAGATAATACTAGTAAACATATACGCACTGAATACTGGAGCAACTATCTTCATAAAACAAAGACTGGTGAACATAAAAGATCAAATACACACCAATACAATCACAATGGGTGACCTCAATACCACACTTTCACAGAGGCAGCTCAAGTAAACAAATCAGAGTTGAATTATATGTTATACACTACAGTGCTGTAAGTTATACAAATAGAAGCAAAGTCATCAAGCTGGAGTTTCCTTTAACTACTTCTTTGTTCTGAATATTATAATGTACACACGACATACTATTCCTCATTAGCAACCAATTCATTTAACGATCTAGTCGCAGAACCATAACTTGGCCATTAAACAAGGAATGTCTGTAGATAAGCCCTTAGCCAAATTTACCATAAGACAGAAAAGACTCACATAAATTCAATTAGAAATGAAAAACGCAAAATCACAATAGACACCATGAAAAATCAGAAAACAGTAATTATTACCAAAAAACCTGAATTCTAACAAACTAGAAAATCTTGAAGAAATGGGACAGATTCCAAGACTTAAACAACTTACCAAAAGTAAACCAAGAAGACATAACAATTCTGAACAATCCAATACCAAGCAATAAAATTGAGGCAGTAATAAAAAAACCTACCAACTAAGAAAAGCCCAAGACCTGATGGATTCACTGCCGAATTCTACAAGATCTTTAAGAATCATACATCACCAATAGTCCTCAGCTGGAGATGGTGCCACATGCCTATAATCTCAGCACTCAGGAGGCTGAAGCAGGAGGATCACCATGAGTTTGAGGCCAACCTGAGCTACAGTTAGTTCAAGGCCAGCCTGAGCTACATAGCAAGAGCTTGTCTAAGAAAGAAAAGAAAAGAAAAGAAAAGACAGAGAGAGAGAGAGAGACTCCTCAAACTCTCTAATGAAATTAAAAGAAAAGGAGTCCTTCCAAACTCATTTCTGGAACCCAACATCATCACTCTGATCCCAAAACCAAACAAAGACCCAACTAACAAAGAGAACTACAGACCAATTTCTGTAATCAACGCAGATGCAAAAATTCTCAACAAGATACTGGCAAACAAAATGCAACAAATGGTCAAAAAGATCATATATCATGACCAAGGAGGTTTCATCCCAGGATTGCAAGGATGGTTCAACACAAGCAAATTAATAAATTTAATACACCACATAAACAGAAGGACAAAAACCACATGATCACCTCAGGAGATGCAAAAAAAAAAAGCTTCTGACAAAATTCAACATATATTCATGATAAAAATACTGAAGAAGACAGGGTTTCAGTGGTGCCATCACCTGCCTCACAAGCGCAAGGTCCCAAGCTCGATCCCCAAGTACAAAAAAAAAAAAAAAACCTTACCTGAATCTGATAAAATCCATCGAAGAGAAGCCAACAGCCAACATCATATTACATAGGGAAAAACTGAAAGCATTCCCCCTAAAATCAGGATAAGGACAAGGATGCCCACTATCAGCACTTCTGTACAACACAGTATTCAAAACATAAGCCACAGCAATCAGGCAAGAGAAAAAAATTAAAGTGATATGCATAAGAAAGGAAGAAGTAAAATTATTATTTGCAGATAGCATGATGCTCTGCATAGAAGACCCAAAACATTCCACCAAAAGACTCCTAGAATCAATAACCAAATTCAGCAATGTAAGCAGGATACAAAATCAACACACAACAATCAATAGCATTCCTATATAATAATAATGAAACCATTGAGAAAGGAATTAGGAAAACAATACCATTGACACTAGACTAAGAAAAATTAAATACCTAGGAATTAATTAAGGAAGTGAAAGATCTCTTCAATGAAAACTGTAGCACTCTGAAAAAGAAAATCAAAGCGGACTTCAGAAAATGGAAAGATATTTCTGTTCCTTGATAGGGAGAAACAACCTTGCCAAAATGAACATGTTTCCTTTTTTGTTTTTCCCTCGGTACCAGGAATCAAACTCAGGACCTTATGCTTGTCAGGCAGGCATGGTGCCCCTGAGCTACATCTCCGGCCCCAAAATGAACATATTTCCAAAACTGATATATAGATTTAATACAATCTCAATCAAAGTATCTACAGCATTCCTTGCAGAACTGGAGAAAACAATCCTAAAATGCACAGGGAACCAGAAGAGACCTAGAATAACAAAAGCAGTGCTGGACAAGAGAAAAGCAGGAGGCGTCACAATACTACCTGACTTCAAGTTAAATTACAAAGCTACAGTGATGAAAACGGCACGGAACTGGCACAAAACTAGATATGTGGATCAATGGAACAGAACAGAGGACAGAAACAAAAATGAATCAAGAAAACTAAGCAGAGCCTCAAAGGCTGTGGGCCTCCTCACGCAGACAAATATACACATAATGGGAGTCTCAAGAGGAAAGAAAGCAAGGGAAAAGGGCATACCGGATCCCGAATATAAAAGGCTGAAACTCCCCAGATTTGATGAAAAAATAGTAATCTACACATACGAGTGGCTCGATGAAGTCCAAGTAGAATAAACTCAAAAGAGACAGACACCTAGATCCACACAATCAAATTTCTGAAACACTAACACTCCTCACTTATAAGGGATCCTCAATAAGATGAACAGCTGACATCTCATCAGAAGTCAGAGGCCAAAAAGCAGTGGGCGTGTGGCACTTTCAAACTACTGAGAGGACTCTACATGCAAGAAACTATCCTTCAAAATCAAAGGCAAAATTAAGGGATTCCCAGAAAAACAAAAGCAGGAAATTTATCACTAGCAGAACTGCCCTACAAAAAATATTTAAGGATTTCCTTCAGGGTGAGATGAGAGGACACTGAACAACAGCTTGAATCCGTCCACAAGAAGAAATAAAAGGCAGCAGTAAAGGTAATTACACAGGTAAATACATAAGACAAAATGAATACAATTTCTGTTTGTAACTTTTTTTTGGTAAAAGACAAATGCATAAAGCAATGAAAACAAAAATATAAAGATGTACTTTGAATATCAACAAGGAGAAAAGAGAATGAAGCTATACAAGCAAATAATTTAATAACTATTAAAATTAACTTGGTGTTAATATTAATAAGATATTCACTGAATCCCCAGGGCAAGCACTAAGGAAATAACTCAAAAAAATGAACCAGGCCTGGTGGCATACACAGGTACTTCCAGCACTCTGGAAGGCTAAGGCACAAAGATCTCAAGTTTGAGCCCAGCCTGAGCAACTTAGTGAGATTCTGTCTCGAAATAAAAGATTGGGGAGGGGGGACCAGGAATTGAACCCAGAACCTTGCACTTACCAGGCATGCACTGTGCCACTGAGCTACATTCCCAGCAATAAAAGATTTTTTTTAAAGGGCTGGTGCTGGGCACAGTGGTGCATACCTGTAATCCCAGCACCTGAGAGGCTGAGGCAAGAGGGTCTCTGCCAAGTTCAAGGCCAGCATGGGCTACATAGTAAGTAAGATCTGTCTCAAAACACTAAAAAAATTAAATTAAATTAATAAAATAATTACATTTTTTTAAAAAGGGCTGGTGATACAGCTCAGAACAAAGGTCCTGGGTTCAAACCCCAGTGCATATACATATGTAATTTTATAAACACACATATATTAAATATGTAAGTATGTTTATACATATATATCAAACATATGTTTTATACATATATTAAAATAAACAAGGAAATTAAAATGAAAAGAAGACAGTAACAAAAGGACACCGGACCAAAAAAAGACAAAACATGCAGGAAACAGCTATCAAATACTGACATATGCCTCAACATGCATGAACTCAGAAAGAAGCCGGACACAAAAGACCACATGATTCCATGATAAGTGTCCAGAGAAGGAAAACCCACAGAGTCAGAGTGACCCAGAGGCTGCAGGGATGAGGAAGTAGGAGCTCTGAGGGTGGCTACTGACCAAGGAGGGTTCTTTCTGAGGGAATGAAAAGCTCTAGAATCAGATGGTTCTGATACTCTGTGGATATACTAAAAACCACTGAAAACCCAGTTTCTAAGACAATAAAACTGTTTTAACTTTGCATATTAAAATTAACTGGGCCAGGGATTTAGCTCAGTGGCACCACGCCTTCCTCACAAGCGCAAGGTCCTGAGTTTGATCCCGGGTACCAAAAATAGATAAATAAAAATAAAAATTAACTGAAAACGAGATTTCTTTATACTGCAGGTGGGAAGGGTTAGCAACAGGTCAGCACAGCTCTACATCCTGCTGCTGAAGGACACAGGCCAGAAGGGAGCCGCTGTGGGGAGAGCCAGCCAGCACCACACTCCTGGTTAGGCAACAGCTGCAGCAGGCATGTAGGATTTTTGACACCAGACACCATTTTCTATTTTTTGAGTGTGATTAAGCACGGGGAGGAGGCTGGGAAGAACTTTCAGGCCATCTGCCTGGACTTCTGCAAGTTGCCTCCATTTCAGTTATCACAGAATGGGTCTCATGTGGCACAGTGCTAAAGCCACACTTTCAAGTTCTGAAGGCCTGTTTTGAATTACTAAGTCAGATAACTTCATAAACTTTCTCTTTTGCAACAGACTTACCAGTCCTCAAAAGGAAAGAGTCAGAGCACCTTCAAGTTAGGACACTATGAAGTCTCCCAAGTACTTAACTGCCCCTGGACTTCCTACCCTCCTCCCAGGTCTAGAGAAAAGAAGGCTCCCGTGATTCTATGCTCACCACCCATAGTGCTAGGTGGACTCAGGAGCTGCCCTTCAGGCCAAAGGACAGGAGCCTAAGGCCCAGAGGCCACATTCCCTTCTCTACCCTGACACAAGCACACAAACAATACTTTCATCCTGAAAAACAGGAAAAATTAATATTTAAGAAAAGGCAACCCTATGAAACAAACAGTAAATCACAATTAAGAGTGGAACTGGAGGGCCGGGGATTTAGCTCAGTGGTTCCACCACCTGCCCTGCAAGCTCAAGGACCTGAGTTCAATCCCCGGTACCAAAAAAAAAAAAAGAGTGGAGCTGGATCCAGGCCCACAGGATGGGACTAGGCTAGCAGCAGGCGCTTCCTCCTGGCACCTTCCACTGCCCAGAGTCCTGACAGTAATCCTGGCTGAAGTCAGTGGTATTCTGAAAGCATTTCTGAGCCACAGAGCACTTTCTACAGACAAAGATCACCCACAAGGCCGGGCATTTACCTCAGTGGCACCACGCCTGCCTCGCAAGCGAAAGGTCCTGAGTTTGATCACCATCCTGGCCTGTACAGAAGCATGGACAGTGGCCCTTGGGCCTCACCACAAACAGAGGTGTGGCGGTTTACACAGCTCCAGCAGAGAAAGCCAACCACAGGGCACACGGCACACAGCTGGACACTGTGCAGAGCTGCAGGTCTGCTCTACCACAGGCTCAGAATTACAGACCGCTAAGTTAGAAATTAACAGACAGTCAGAGGAGAGGCCCAGCCCTCGAAGAAGTCAAGGCAGAAGACGAGACATCAAAATTGTGGCTGGAGACAAACTGAAAAAGAGCCAGGCCTGCAGGGCTCCCTAGAGATAAACAGCAGCTTGGGATCGTATTGTAATCAGCGCCACCTAGTCCAGTGAGCTCAGATAAGGCATCAGACACATAGGTGGGTGACCAGAGCACCATGACTCAGACTCCTATCCCTTCCCCAAAATGCCTTTGATCTTTCTACATTAGAGGTTACAGGTAAGCTAAAGCTAGGGATCCCCAACATATATCCTTGCTAAATGCCTGGCTTCCCTATTGGATCCATATTAGCTAAGCAACCATAATTGAAAGCCCATAGAATGGCCTGAGATGTAGTCATTTTCATGTATAAAATCTCCCAGATGAAAAGTCTTAGTGCAAAACACTTTTGGGACCCAGCCTATCTCAGGAGCTTTCTCTCAATGAATTTGTCCTCCTCTTAACCCCCTTGTCCTTGTATCCATCCTTTGGTTACTAAGAGACACAAACTCAGCACACTGGACATCTAACAGTCTGGGAGTCACATCCCTATGACATTAGCTCACGGCATTCCTCCTCCCCCTTCACTGTCTCAGGAATGCCTGACGGCAGTTTCCTTAGACCAGTGAGATGTGACAAAGCAGTACAAATAGGGTGGATAGCAGGCACAGAGGGCTTCACATGTGGGGTGGGGCCCACCCAATGTGCCCAGCCTGCAGAAGCCCTGCGACAAGCACAGGAAACACTCAGGTACGCCAGGGAGTTCCCAGGCACAGAGCTCACAGGGGCACCGGCAAGCACCGACTTGAGTGCTGGGATTATGGGGCGCAGCACCTCGCCCAGCTACTGTACACGTTTTAGTGATCACAAAACATACGAGATAGGCCTGGAAAAGAGGGACAGAAGAACGCCAGTTTAGGAATGAAGTTCACTGACAACAAATTAGAAATGTTCAAAGCACATCTAAGCTGCCCACAGGTCCTCTCCACACTTTCAAACACTAAGCGACAAAGAGGTTTGGTTCTTATCAAAGAAAAGACAAAACAGCCCTGCGTGATCCCTGCTGGCCACACACAGCCAACTCCTGCACCCTGGCACCTTGCCCAGTGTCAACAGCCCAGGAGACTTCTTCACACACATTTCCTCCACAAAGAAAGCAGGCTTACAGTTTCAGAGAACGCTTCTCACAAACCCACTCCAAAGGGCAGTAACAGAAGGAACCCAATCAGCTCACAAGTAAGCTAAAGGAGGCTGCTGACAGCAACCCTGCTCTCCAGACAGGTGCAGTGATACTTGAGGCCCAGATGGAGCACGGCCACACGCACAGCAAGAACAGTGTGTCCCTGCTATTTAGGGTAATGGCCCTGGCATCTCGGGGAGCGTCCTGTGAGGCTTTCTGTTACGCCCATGTGAGGGAGAGCTGAGGGGACAAGCAGAGGAGGTATCCCAGAAACTTGGCAAGTCTAACCATGTCACAGACCTTCCCCGTGGACACAGGGAACAAGAGCTCATGGGTCCACATCACAGGAATGATTCATACAACTCCAGCCAGGACAAGGCAAGAGTTTGGGTTGAAGTGTGATGAAATGACGTAAGGACTTCTCAGCTGGGTGTGGTGGCACACACCTGTCATCCCAGTTCTCAGGAGGCTGAGGCAGGAGGATCACCAAGAGTTTTGAGCCCAACCTGGGCTACATGGTGAGTTCAAGGCCAACCTGAACTATACAGGGAGACCCTGTCCAAAGAAAAGAATTTGAAATAATGACTTCTGGCTTTTCAAGTTAGGCTGGATCATGGAGATATTATACTGGGGCAACCGATATACTAAGACTGGTGTCCTCTCTGCTGGGTGGTGGGATGAGGAGTTTGTGAAATTACTTAATTTCTGTGTATGTTGAAACTTTCCCCACCAAACGTTAATATAAAATAACATAAAACAGCACACCCACCCCCCCTCAGCCTGGCAGATTTTTACTGTGAAATTGGCTAACACAAGCGATCAGGTAAAAGGGCATCAACCATGCACATCCCCCGGGGCAAGGGGATGAGAATGCTGCTACAGCAAAGGGAACCAGGCTGGGTGACGCTGAGATGCCCAAACTCTCAGACAGCATCACTAGTTGCCCAGCCCTCTCACAGCATCGCCACAAATGCTGCTCCACTCAGACGGACATGGTCACCATAGACATCTCAGGGTCTGACAGCATCACCAGGTTCCAGGGCTTCTGCAATCTACAGGGCTAGGATAAGAAGCATGTGCACACATGTGTCGGTGCATACGCCAGCCCAGGACACAGGGCAGGACCTCAGTGGTGTCTGCATGCATGGTATCTGCATGGGGGAGACCTTACTGGTCAGTACTGTCCTACACAGATGCAGAGGTCACAGAGGCCCGGCCAGGGGCCCCCACAGCAGGTGCCCTCCCCAGGGCAGCTCACCCTACACACCCACCACACCCTTCACCTTCACACAGAGATGGTGTCAACACCTCCACCGGGGCCCCTCACCCCAGGCTCCACACGCCATGCTTGCCACCCACACGTGGGTCCCCAAAACACTCATGTGCTCAGAGGCAGGGATTCTGGAAGGTGAGCGGCTCATGGGAGTGCTGCAGTCATCAGTGGAGTCATTCACTGACAGGTCCATAGCCGAATGTGCTGTCAGGATTCAGGGACTGGTCAGAAGAGGCTTCACAGAGGCAGGTCGCTGGGGGCATACCCTGGAGGGGCACATCCCCCTCCCAGCCCCTTTCTTCTCGGCTTCCTGACCACCATG
The DNA here is from genome assembly GCF_053883595.1 of Heterocephalus glaber. Classification (NCBI taxonomy): domain Eukaryota; kingdom Metazoa; phylum Chordata; class Mammalia; order Rodentia; family Bathyergidae; genus Heterocephalus; species Heterocephalus glaber. Next base: position 339,545 of record NW_028258138.1, read on the forward strand.
ATGTAAGCAGCTTTCCTCCGCCCAGACCCTTCCACCACACCATTTCTGCATTTGATTCTGACAACCACAGACTGAAACTTCTGAAACTGAGCCAAAATAAACTTCTCCTTCTTTTAAATTACGGGTTTTGGATATTTTTTTCCAGCAACAAGAAAGTGACTAAGAACTGGGTCAACTCTTGCCTAGACCACAAGTTGCCACCAATCCCTTTTGTATCCAGCTGGCAAATGGGCATTGACAGATTCATGCACCTCACATGAGGGATCCCCCACTGCCTGCCAGACCAGGCCAGAGTCCTGCCCTCCAGAGACCCACGGAGCAGACCCATAGCAGCCTGCTTCTGTGGCTATCTCAATGGGCAGAGCACTGACACCCAGCTCCCCCACAGAGCCACGTGCCCCAAGCACAGATGCCTCAGCACCCATGTCCAGCGCTTCATGGCACCTGACCTTGTGTCTTCAAACACCAAGTGCAGCTGAAGGCACCAGAGCTCTGAGGAGCACCCACAGGCAGCACCTGGTGGGAAGTAAGCCATCACACTCACCTACATAGCCTATTTCTGCGGTGCTCTGCCAGCTACTAATGCCTCTCAGCCATGTGTGTGTCTCCCAGTGCCTGCAGGGCAGCCAGGTGCTGCCTCGGCACCCACCTGTCCAGGGCCATGATGCACTCCTCTTCCAGCAGGTGCCTCTGATCATGCAGGGCCATGGCCAGCCCCTCCTTCAAAGAGGGCACCCACAGGTGTCACCCCACAACGCCTGTCCTGAGGACACCGAGTTCCCCCTATGCCTTGCCATATGTGTGAGGTGGGGAACATTCTGCATGCCTACTACAATTAAATTCTGCTAGTGATAAAGTGAAGCCATGGTTTTTTTGTTTTTGTTTGTATTTTGATGTTTTTGAGACAGGGTCTTGCTATGCAGTTCAGGCTGGTGTTGAACTCACTCTGTAGCCAAGGCTGGCTTCATACAGCAATCCTCTTGGCTCAGCCTCCAGAGTGCTGGGATTACAGGAGCGCACCACCACGCCTGGCCTAAGTCATGATCTAAAATACATATTTTCACATGCGATATGAATGTTTCTTCTTTCTGAATATTCTCTCAAAACTTCATTTTCCTTAAACCAAATGAATGAAGACCTATAGGTTTCAGTCCACAGGGCAGGAGCCAGTGTCATCCCCACAGCATCTGCTTGCCTTCCACTTCTGACTAAGCAGGACACAGGCCACCAGCTGTGGCTGCAACTCCTGGGTACAAGAACCACCAAGGGACCCTCCCAGCAGTATCACACAGCTCTCCAAATTCAGTCCCAATAGACAGCACACCTCCATCCTCTTTGATCTAGTCTAGACATCTGGGCCAAATACACCCTTCCTGCACACAGGGAGATAGCACCTGGTATGACTGAGCCTGACTCTCTTCACGACTCCACACAAGACACAGCAGCCTTTCATTTCAGAAAAATAAAATGCCACAGGCAGAGGAACTGTGAAAATGCGACAAGTTTTAAGTGAGACAGACAAGGCCTATGCACCATCACAGACACCTGGCATCTGCAGATGGGCACTGGCTTTTGTCAACAAGGACTCTGCCAAAAACTCCCTGCATGCTAAAATCCTGAAGTGCCTGCCAAAAGGACCATAACTGCTCTCAAAATATGACAAAAGCACTTAACTTCAGGAAGCATCAGCAACAGAGGGACCAAGGGTCCATATACCCAACACAAAAATCAGACCAACCTACTGCAGCCCCAAAACCAAGTCTCACATTCCAGACTCAGGTCAGCCTCAATGAGGTAGGCTACTCATTCAAGTCCCATGTGCCTGCATACCCACTCTGCTCAGCACAGTTCAGGAAACTTCTGTACTCTCTGTAGCAAGAACAGAGGTCATCACTGCTGCTGGACATGTGTGAGTCACACACATGCACACATACAACACGCACAGATGCACAGAGAGATATGAGCACAGGTGCCCACACTCACATGCAATTTATGCATGTAGGCGGCAGGGAGACCTGCCCGGGCCAGCTGAAGACCTCACCTGGTGTGTACCCTGCAGCTCCCTGGCCAGCACTTCCAGTTGCTCTGCATGAATTGTGCTCATTTCAGTTCTCAGGCTGTCCTTTGCAGACTGAAGCTCCGCGTCATGTTTTTGCTTTAGTTTCTCCAACTCCTGAGTCAAAATCACTTGGTGAAAAGAGTCCTTTTTCCGCAGCTGTTCTTCAAGGTCTGTTTGCAAAAGCTCTAGAGCCCGCCTGTGCTCATCCCTAACAGTATGCATTTCAGAGAGGTAACAGGATTCCAGAGCATCCAGGTTGGACAAATGTCTTGTCTCCAAAGCACTGATCTCAGCAGCATGCTTCATCTGCAGTTCGGCCACTCGAGTCTCCAGAAGCACCTGCTGCTCACTCTCCAGGGTAGCCATCAGCTCAGCAAGCTCAGCCTGGTGCTTGCTTTCCAGCTCTGTTCTCAAGGACAGAAGCCGCTGCTGGTGCCTCTGCTGCAGGAGCTGGAGCTCTTGTGCATGCTTCTCCTGGGCATCCCGCAGGAAAGCATCTTGCTCTTCGGCAAACTTCTCCACAATCTCCTTGCGCTCTTCCAAAAACCTGAGGCAAAACTCTGAGTGAAGCGTGGCAGCAGGCTCATGGCCACACTGCACACACTCCCTCTAATACCCAGCCACTCTTCACACAGGAAGCTGCCTCAGCTGTTCAGAGGCACAGCCTGGCGTTAACCATCCTGAAGGGGAGCTCATGGACCACACCCACTGGAGTCAACAGGCCTCCGGCTGCAGGGAGGACACAGCACCACAGAGCAACTGTGCCCATACCCCCAGCCGGGGGCAACCAGCGCTCCAAACAGCACTGGGCCCAAGTCCTAAGCCATCTCTGCACCTCGGTGGGGAAAGGTACTACCTTCGGGGACATGGGGCCACTCAGCAACCCACAGGCCTGAGGAGAACGGCAGTGAATTGCAAGGCAGGCAGGAAGAGTCACTTCTAATGAGAAGAGTAAATCCTGTCAGGAGCCAGAAGAGCCTAGAACTGTGACACTAGGGAAGCATCAAATCCCTGTGTGCCCAGACAACACACTGGGCCTCCTATGGCTCATACCAACAATGGGACCATGCCTGTCTTCGTGTGCCAACCCTGCCAGACATTGTCTAAGTCAAGATGGCCTTGGGTGACCTTTCCATAACCTGGGAGCTCTGAAGTTCTGTGAGGCTGGACACCTGGCCCAGATGGGTGGGTCTGGACCTCAGCCTGAGTTTCTGACCCCAGAGGAGTCCTTGTAATGCTGGAGAGAGGTTAGGTGGCACAGAGGGACAACAAGGGGCCAAGCCAATGGCAGGTCTGATGACATCCTAACAAGGGCACCTTGGCTGCCACAGCCCCAACACTAAGGGCCATAGAAGGCCCAACACCAAGAGAGGCAGAGAACCTAGTCACATTCTGAATCTATCTAAAACTTCAGGGAAGCACAAGCTTTAGAAAAAAATGTTTATTTTATGGCCAGGCATAGTGGGGCATGCCTGTAATACCCCCCCACTTGGGAGGCTGAGGCAGGAGGATAGCCATGAGTTTGTCGTCAGCCCGGGCTACATAACAAGTTCAAGACCAGTCTAAGGAATACAATGAGACCCTGTCTCCAAAAAATTTTTAAAAAGGTTTATTTTCAAAACCAAATACTGGGGCCGGGGATTTAGCTCAGTGGTTTCACCGCCTGCTGCGCAAGCTCAAGGACCTGAGTTCGATCCCCAGTACCAAAAAAAAAACAAAAACAAAAAACCAAATACTTAAGGGCCGTGGATTTAGCTCAGTGGCACTGTGCCTGTCTCACAAGTGCAAAGTCCTGAGTTCGATCCCTGATACCAAAAAAAACCCAAATACTTTAGTTAAAAATACCATGGATAAGGCCAGGGATTTAGGTCAGTGGCACTGTGCCTGTCTCACAAACGCAAGGTCCTGAGTTTGATCCCTGCTACCAAAAAAAAATTTAAAAAATAAAAAAACACCATGGATGAACTGCATGTGCACATCATAAACCTTGGTGAGGTGGAGTAAAAGATGCACACCACAGGAGCTCAGACACCACAGGAGGATATGGCTGTGCTGCCGCTAATGTGACCATCATGGAGCACAGAGTTGTCCCCTTGTGGTTTCAGGGGAAACTCAGTACCCGTCCTACCTTCTTCCAGCTCTTCTTGCATGGTGAGTCCCACTGCACACCCTCCCAGGGGCTTGCCTCCTGGCCTTGGCAGGCACCTTTTGCAGGTGCCTCCATGCCACCCACGGCCCAAAGAGTCACCCACCTGTTCTGAGCCAGTATCAGCTGGAGGGCGCAGTCCTCCTCCCGGAGGGGGATGGGGTGCCCCCCATGCTGGGCCACAGGGGGCTCCCGGCCACACCGGCTGCACAGAAGAGCATCGTACCCAGCAAGCCCCTGCTCCAGCTGCCGCAGGCGGCCTTGCTGCTCTGTCAGGGACCTCTCCAGGTCCAGGATCTGGGCTGCCTGCTGGTCCTGAAGGCTCTTCATTTCAGCCTCCCGAAGCTCAAACCTGCTTATTATGGACTGCTTCTCCAATTCAGCCTTTTCTTGCAGCTCAAGAAGCATGGAGGTTACCTTCTCTTCGGCTTCTCTCTTTAGGTCTTCATGTGTAATCTCCCACTCTGCTTCCTTTTTTTTGAACTCCTGTTTCAGTAGTTTAATCTTCTCCTCAGCTTTGTTTAGTTCTGCCTGGTGGTCTTCCACTAAACTAAATTTTACCTACAGATAAAAGGTTTATTGAAGAGGAAAGGAAATAACGGGACAGATTATTAGAGGCAATAACCCACGTCCACCTATGAAGACAGGGAAACTTCCCCCAACACACAGGTACCGCACTGGGCACAGTGACGGGAATGCTTCTCATGTTGATAGGAATGAAAAGAACCTAGTGAAAAAAACCTAAAACTATTTGTTGGCCTCCACAAAAAGTAACACCTGGAAATACACACACACCAGTGGAGCAAGACCAGGGTCGTATATGACCAAGAGGACCATGGAGTCTGCTGTAGAGCAGAAGCTACCTCCAAGAGCAGCAGGATTAGAGGTCCAAGAGAGATGAGAACAGCACAGGGCTACTGAGTCCCAGTCTCCTAACTTATGATGAACTAACCTAAATTCCAAAGATATCCTGTGAACAGGTAGATAAACAAGAAAGCTGAGGATAGGCAAATATCCCAGGTTTTCCAGGGGAAGAAAGTAAATCAATAAACTACCAAACAACATCAGAAAAAACAAACAAAAACCAAGAAAAGTATGTAGGGCTGGGCCCAACTCCTTATTTAGACACAGTTTATAGTTCTGCTTCTGGCCACAGCTGAGCAGCTCTGATCAGTCCTCGCAGGGATGGCAACTGTGCACCCAAGTGAGACACCAACGACTTCTGAAGCCTGGAGATAGCTGACAGAAGGCCGGCCTAGAGCGAGGCTGACCCTCGAGAGGAGGACAGGAACCACATTATCTCTCCCTTCTACAGCTTAGCTGACAGCAGCTGACTGTGTGCCACCTGCAGAAGCCAGATCCAGAAAGCGAGAAAGGAAAGCCCTCAAGGCAGATCCCTAACCCATACACACATGGCGAAGACCCCAAAAGCAAGCCTTGGGAACAGCACCTTGGCCCAACACAGAAGAGAGGCAGTGTGGGGTATGAATTCAGCCAAGTCAACCACCTGCTAAATAAAACACCAATTCTTGTTAGAAAAAAATAGAATCCAGTGTCTCCACAACATATAATTCACAATGTCCAGGATATACTCAAAAACTAGTGGATATACAAATAAACAGGAAAATCTGACTGACTAAAGAGAAAATACAATCAATGGGACCAACCCCAAGGTAACACAAAGATATCAGCAGAAAGGGGATTTAAAAAATCTTTAACTCCCGAACAAAAAAAGACCTGTCACCCCAAATATTTTTATGTAGCAAAACTATTCTTCAAGAATGAAAGTGAGAGAGACTTCCAGGAAGATGGCGGAGTGGTGAGCAGCAGAGAAAGAGCTTCTTCAAGATTTGGTGTCCTGACACTGGAATACAGCAGTGTGAGGAGAAGGAGAAAGTGGGACTCCAGGACCCAGGAAGGATCTGAGGTGAGAACTGCAGTCTAGGGGAGAGTGGAGAGACAGACTTTAATGAAGAGGGAGGTACCAAGCAGCACTCTCTCCCAGAGCCCTAAGTCTCCTCTGGGGAACAGCGGGCCAAAACTGCAGACCCACAGTGACTATCGACAACCCTAAAGGCCTCCACGGAGAAAAGCACAGGTGGAAGGGAGCAGTGGACGAACCAGACTGCAGCAGCTGACGAGTTATCTGGGTTCAGACCTCACATAGGAGAGGGTAATTGGCTGGTAGCCATCTTGGAGAGGGGTCAACTGAGCTCAGAACAGCTGCAGGTGGACTCCATCTAGTGGCTTCTGGTGCCTCAGTGCTCGAGCTGAGTTCAAGTCAGCAAGAGGTGAGGGAGCAGAGTTCAAGCCAGCAGGAGACACACTGTTGCAGGCTCAAAGAATCCAGTTCCAGCCTCATAGCCAGAAACCAGCCTGAACTTCAGAGGAACTAAAGGGGCAGGCTGCCTGGGATTATCCACTACCCCACCTTGAAGCTGCAGCTAGCTTGCTGGGATTAATCAATTTGGCTCTTGACTCTGTTTGCCTACATTGCCTAACAGTGACAGCAGAGACACACCTTGAATTGGACGTTTTTGGGTTATCTTTTTTCTTTCTGTTTTTCCTTCTTTCTAGTTCTTTTTTTTTTTCTCAGTACCAAGGATCGAACTCAGGACCTTGCACTTGTGAGGCACACAAGGCACCACTGAGCTAAATCCCCAGACCGTCTTGTTTCGTTTTGTTTAGTTTTCTTGATTGTTTGACCAGTTTCTAGTGTTTTGTTGTTTTGTTCTGTTGTTTTTATTTTTCCCTTTTCTACCTCCCAACTGTCTTCTTCACCACTTTCCTAAAGTTTTTCCTCCAGCCTTGCTTCTGACCTCTTCCTTTTCTTCTTTTTCTGTTTTTTACCCCCTAACCCCTTTTAAATCTCCCTACGGGTAAAAAAGCCCTATTAAGAGCTACAATTTGTCATTTCCTAGGCTGTATCTGATGCTATTGTTATTGTTGATTGTACTACTTTAGCCAAGGTGACATAACTGTGCTAATCAATTGTTCATCCTGGTATAAAAAGACTGAGATTACCTAAGGGTCTTTTAAAAAATAAAAATAAAAACCCTACAGGCCAATGGCAAAGAACTGGCAGCTGGGCCAACTAGGCAGAAACTTCTCATCCCCAATAAATTGAAGAGGTAGGATTCTGCAACAGACTCAAAACCCAAAAGCTAGCTATACCTGGAAGACACTTCTGAGAAGTAGTCATTTCTTAAAGGCTCTGAAAACTGACAATAAAGTTACTTGCCATAAGCAATTTACAACCATCAACTCGGGAATCAAATTTTTAAAAAATGAGAAGACACTTAAACAAGATCCAACCTCCTCAGACTTTCAGCAAACCCTGGGGGCAATGAAGTGGAACAATCCGAAAGCCAGCCACCTGGACTGTCTGAGGTGGTAGCAGCAGAACTAACAAAGGCTCTAGAAAAAAATCAAACCAGAAATAATTTCCCAGATAACTACAAAGATGGTGACCAGAATGAAAGATACAGATTAAAAAAAACAGAGGAGCTCAGGAATGTGATGAAAGCCATGAATGCCCAGCATAGGAAAGAAATGGAATCCATGAAACAGATTTAAACACATATCCAGGAGATAAAAACTCCATTGAAAGTATCCACAGCAGAATGAGCCAGTGCAAGGACAGAATATCAGATATAGAAGATAGGATTGCAGTTAGTGATCAGGAAAAGAGAGATTTCTTTAAAATAGCAAAGGACATTCCGCAGCCTGCCTTGCAAGCACAAGTTCCAGAGTTCAATCCCTGGTACCAAAAAAAAAAAAAAAAGCTAAGGACTATGAGAAATCACTCAAGCAGCTGCTAAATGATGCAAAGAAGAATAACATAAGACTGATTGGAGTCAATGAAAAACCAGGAGATAGCGCAAAAGACATAAAAAACATGTTCTCAGGAGTAATAGCAGAAAACTTCCCAGACAGGGAAAAAGAATTTTACACATAGATAAGGGAGGCATATGGGACCCCAATTTACCATGATCAAAAAAAAAATCTTCCCCAAGGCAATAATAGTCAAGATTCCAGAAATTCAACACAAGGACAGAATATTAAAAGCTGTTAGAGAAAAGAAACAAATCATCTATAAAGGAAAGCCTATCAGAATCACAGCAGACTTCTCAACTCAAACTCTCAAGTCAAGGAGAGCTTGGAGTGAAGTATTTCAAGTCCTAAAGGAAAGCAACCTCCTAGGGCTGAGGGTTTAGCTCAGTGGTGCTGCCATCTGCCTCACAAGCACAAGGTCCTGAGTTCGATCCCCAGCACCAAAAAGAAAAATGTATATCAAAGGAAAGCAACCTCCAACCCAGATTGATGTACCCTGTGAAACTATCCTTCAAAATTCATAGAGAATTAAGATACTTCCGTAATATAGAATACCTGAAGAAATTCATGACCACCAAACCAACACTCCAAAGTGATCTGAAGGATGTTCTAACACATCAACCCCAACAGAATGAATCCACCAGGCAAGGCAAGAAATTAAACAGAAAAGGAAAGAAGGAAGCCAACAGCGGAAAAATAACATGACAAGAGATAAGATAATACATATTAGTTACAACCATCAACATTAATGGTCTCAATTCACCAATTAAAAGAAACACAGACTGGCAGAATGGATTAGGAACCAAGACCCAACAATATGCTGCACACAAGAAACATTTAATTGAAAAACAAATTCACAGACTGAAAGTTAAGAGATAGAAAACAACATTCCATGCCACAGGAAACCGGAAAAAAGCAGGGGCAGCTATTCTATTTGCAGACAAAGTGGATTTCAAGCCAAGACTGATTAAGAGAGACAAACAAGGTCATGACATCCTGGTAAAGCGAACAATCCAAGAGGAAGAGATAACAATTCTAAATATATATATGCACCAAATAGCAGCCCACCCAACTATACAAAACAAATATTAACAGACATGAAAAATCATATACAACTAATACAGTTGTAATGGGGGACCTCAATGCCCATTGTCACATATAGACAAGTCAACTAGGCAAACAATCAACAAAGAAATATCAGAACTGAACCAAACTTTTGAACAAATGGACTTAGTAGATGTCTACAGAGTGTTCCACCTCACATCAGAATACACATTCTTCTCAGCTGCACATGGGACTTTCTCCAAAATAGACCAATACTAGCGCATAGAACATTCTTGAGTAAATGCAAAGAAATTTAAATTATCCCATGCATATTATCAGACCATAGTACAATGAAATTGGAAATCAAGAGCAAAAGAAACCATAAGAACTTCATAAACACATGAAAATTAAATAACACCCTGCTGAACAACCAATGGGTCACAGATGAAATTAAAGAAGAAATCAGACAATTTCTACAATTAATCGATAATGAGAATACAACATACCAGAACTTATGGGATGCAATGAAAGCAGTCCTATGAGGGAAATTTATAGCAGTGAATTCTCATGTCAGGAAAATAAAGCGGGCTCAAATAACCTAATGTTGAACCTTAAGCTTCTAGAAAAAGAAGAGCAAGTCAAAGCCAAAGCTCATATTAGGGAGGAAATTATAAAAATCTGGGCCGGTGATTTAGCTCAGTGGTTTCACTGCCTGCTGGGCAAGCGCAAGGACTTGAGTTGGATCCACAGTACCAAAAAAAAAAAAAAATCTGAGCAGAAATTAATACAATGGAGACTAAGAAAACAATACAAAGAATCAATGAATTGAAGAGTTGGTTCCTTGAAAGATTAAATAAAATTGATAAACCCTTAGCCAACCTTATCAAAAAAAGGAAAGAAAAGACTCAAGTCCATGCAATTAGGAATGAAAAGGGAGAAATCACAACTGACCCTGCAGAGATTCAGAAGATTATCAATACCTACTTTGAGAACCTGTATTTAATAAGATAGAAAATACAGAAGAAATGGACAGATTCCTAGATATATATGAATTACCAAAACTGAATCAAGAAGGTATAGAAAAAAAACTACAAACAAAGAAAAGCACTGGCCCTGATGGATTCACTGCTGAATTCTACAAGAAATTTAGAGAAGACCTACTGACACTACTCCTCAAACTCTTGAATGAAATTGAAAAGGAAGCCATACTCCCAAATTCTTTCCTGGAAGCAAGCATTACTGTGATTACAAAACCAAAGAAGGACCCAACCAAAAACAAGAATTACAGGCCAATCTCCCTAATGAATATAGATGCAAAAATCCTCAATAAGATACTGGCAAACAGAATGCAGCAATCATCAAGAAGGTTGTACACCAGGCTCATGCCTGTAATCCCAGCACTTGGGAGGCTGAGGCAGGAGGATCACCACAAGGGGAGACCCTGCCTCAAAAATCCAAAAAAAAAAAAGAAGTTATACACCATTATCAAGTGGGATTCATCCTAGGGATGCAGGGATGGCTCAACATAAGCAAATCAATAAATGTAATACACTATATTAACCAGAGCCAAGGACAAAAAAATACATGATCCTCTCAATAGATGCAGAAAAAGCATCTGACAAGGTCCAACACCCATTCATGATAAAAACCCTACACAAAAATTGGTATAGATGGTCTTTATCTCAATCTGATAAAAGCCATCTAAGACAAACCAACAGCCAATATCATATTAAATGGACAAAAACTGAAAGCTTTCACTCTAAAATCAGGAACAAAAAAAGGACATCCACTGTCTCCACTCCTGTTCAATATAGTTCTGGAAACATTAGCTAGAGCAATTAGACAAGAGAAAGAAATAAAAGGAATAAGGATAGGAAAGGAAGAAGTTAAATTATCATTATTTGTGGATGACATGATGCTCTATAGAGAACACCCCAAAAACTCCACCAAAAGACTTTTAGATTTGATAACCAAATTTGATAACAAAGTCAACACTCAAAAGTCAATAGCCTTCCTGTACACAAATAACAGACTCACGGAGAGAGAAATTAGAGAAACAATCCCTTTCACAATAGCATCCAAAAAAAAAAAATACCCAGGAATCAATCTAACGATGGAAATAAAAGATTTCTACACTGAAAACTACAGTATTCTGAAAAAGGAGATTGAAGAGGATATCAGAAAATGGAAAGATATCCCTTGTTCTTGGATAGGAAGAACCAACATAATGAACATGGCCATACTTCCAAAATTGTTAGACAGAGTCAATGCAATCCCAATCAAAAATCCCAACAGAGTATCTCACAAAATTAGAAAAAACAATCCTAAAATTCATGTGGAACCAGAAGAGACCGAGAATAGCAAAGGCAATTATGGACAAGAAAGGCAAGAAAGGAGGTATCACAATCCCTGACCTGAAATTATACCACAAAGCTACTGTGAAAAAAACAGCATGGTACTAGCAAAAGAACAGACCTGAGGATCAATGGAACAGACTAGAAGATGCAGAAACAACTCCAAACATACTTATCTTTGACAAAGGAGCCAAACACCTGCACTGGAAGAAAGATAGCTTCTTTTTGGGGGAGTACCAGGGATCAAACTGGGAACTTTGCACTTGCGAGGCAGGCGCCAGAACCACTGAGCTAAATCCCCAGCCCAAAAGATAGCTTCTTTAATAAATGGTGCTGGAAAAACTGGCTTTCAACATGCCGAAGACTGAAACTTAGACTCATATTTTTCACCACGCACTAACCTAAAATCTAAATGGATCAAAAATCTAAATATTATAACAGAAACACTAAATCTTCTGGAAGAGAGAATAGGTAGAACACTTGAGGACATATGAGTAGACAAGGACTTCATGAACAAAACCCAGACTGCATGGGAAATACTACAAAGAATCAACAACTGGAATCGCATCTTATTAAAAAGCTTTTGCACAGCAAGAGAAACCACCAACAGAATGAAGAGACAACCCACAGAGTGGGAAAACATTTTTTACCAGCTACTCAGATAAAGGACTATTATCTAGAATATATAAAGAATTCAAAAAAACAGACCCCCCCCCCAAATTTAAGGACCCATTGCAAAACTGGGCATCTGAAATAAAGACACTTCTCAGATAAAGAATTAGAAATAGCAAATAAATATATGAAAAAATGTCCAACACCACTGGAAATTTGAGAGATGCAAATTAAAACAACACTGAGATTCTATCTCACTCCAGAAAGAATGGCTGCTATCAAGAAATCAACCAATAACAAATGCCGAGGAGCTGTGGGGAAAAAGGAACCCTGCTCCACTGCTGGTGGGAGTGTAGACCATATCAAGTATGGATATTTCTCAAAAAACTAAAAGTAGAGCTTCCATTTGACCCAGCTATATCTCTTCTTGGTATCTTCCCAAAAGAATTAAAAGCATCATACCACAGCGATATATGCACACCCATGTTTATAGCAGCACAGTTTGTAATAGCTAAACCTTGGGAACAGCCCAAATGCCCATCACCTGATGAGTGGATAAAGATGTGGGTTCTTTTATACAATGGAGTACTACTCTGCATAAAGAAGGATGAGCTTCAGACATTTATAGCTAAATGGATGGACCTTGAGACCATACTCTTTAAGTGAAATAAATGGGACCCAGATGTTTAAATACCACATTGTTTCTCTGGTATGAGAAACTGAATGTGAAAATGACTGAGATGTATACTGGATGGTGGGAAATGGGAAGAACAAGAGAGGGAGAAAGGAAGGAAGAGACAAGAAAAAAAGTGAAAATAGAAGGAAAAAACGGAAACAAAGCTTTTGTACATAGGGAGGGGAGGGGACTTGAGGGGGGAATGTGATAAAAAAATTATTTTAATGAAAGTGAAACAAAGACCTTTTCAAATAAAAGAAAGCTTGTACAGCAGTCCTGCTCAACAAGAAATGCTGAGGAACACTCCACAGGCTGAAGGGAAACACTGCCACACACTCAGATTCCAGGAGGAAACAAGAAGAGAGAATCCCAAGACTGCTTTTCCTCTTCTTTTCAAGCACATGACTTTTCAGAGTTTATCTTATACAGCTGAACTGTGGAGTTTACAACATAGGGAGAAGTGACAGGTGAGAAAGACACAGCATGCACCAGGAAGAGGTGCCAAGTGCATGTGCAAAGATGAGACCCAGTGAATCCTAAGTGCTGAGTTCCCTCTGAGACTGAAAAGTCTGTTCTTATCCCTATAGCAGGCACTAAAAACATAATGCAAAGAAGTATAGCTTAAGTCAATAGGTATATTAAAATCAATTCCAAGAAATATCCAAATACTCCAAAAGATGTGAAAAAGGAATAGAGAACAAAAAAAGAAAAAGAGGGGACATATTGAAATTGATAGTGCATTCCAGCACTCAGGAGGCTGAAGCAGGAGGATTGGCAAGAGTTCAAGGCCAGCCTGGGGTACATAGTGAGACCTTGTCCCCAAAAGCCCCCCAAAAATAAAAATAATAAAAATAAAAATAAAAATAAAAATAAAAATAAATTGATAGTGCTGAGCATGAGGGTGCATGCCTGTAATCCTAATATTCAGGAGGCTGAGGCAGGAGGATTGTCACAAGTTCAAGGTCAGACTGAGCTACATAGCAAGACCCTGTCTCAAAATACAAAAAAATAGTAAAGTAATAGACCTAAGTCCAGATACATCATGTATACAGACTCAGCATTATAATTAAAATATAGGCATCATCAAAATGGATTAAATAACACCTAAATACAAAATTGTCTTCACTTTTAATAGAGCAAAGGTAAAATGGATAACAAAATATACATGGATACTGGTATAACCATATTAACAAAACGGAAAGGAGATTTCAAGACAAAGAATATTACAGGAGAGGAAAGGGATATTTCATTAATAAAAAGGTAAAGTTTTCAGGAAGACATTACAATCATAAATATGTACGTCCATAACAGAGCTTCAAAATACTTAAAGGAAAAATTTCAAAATTTAAGGAGAGAAATACATGAGTCCATACTCCTTTTTTAATTTATCTGATACAATGGTGACCTGAGAAATACACACATAGGCAAATATTCAAGTCACCTAGGAGACTCCGTCTTTGGTCAACAATGCCCGAAAAGGTTATGTACTGCTGACTGCGGACTGCCGGTGGCCCTCACAGCTTTCTAGAGTTCCTGTGCTCTAACTAGCTCCAAGTCTTTACCAGTGCTTTAGTTCAAAAAGTAACACCATGATCAAACAAGATCATAAAAGCTTCTTGTGCAACCCTGTTCCGATGGAGAGCAGCAAGGGGTGACAGCAAAGGTCAAGGGCACACCTGGTCTCAAGCATGAAATGGGGAACAGAATTCAGTCGACACCCACACACACGAAAGACATAAAAACATCGGTTTGTGCCGAGTCCACATACTACCAAGTAAAGACCTTCACCTGCACTGGTATAGAACACAGTCCCTTCTGTCCCCATTTCTGATAGTGTGGTGGAGACCTGATCACACAATGGCTAGAAAGGGACTCAGTGTGCAGACTGTCCACAGTTGCAAAACAATTGCCAGGAAGGGCCTGGAGAAACTGGACCTCATTTAAGACACTGGCCTGAATGTCCGAGACAGCAGAACCTCTCCCTGGAGCCCTGGGGATGCGTGCCATCTCCGAGACGGAGTCAGAACTCTCACTGGTCAGAGTGATGCTGCAAATCACCACTGGCATTTTATTGCAAAAGCCAGTTTCAAGGGTCTGGGGACAGACGTCCTCACAAGCGTGACACGTGTGGCCTGGGGCAGACCCACCTGCCTGTGCTCATGTGGACCACAAGCCTCCTGGGGGCAGGGCAGACCTCACCAAGAGGGGACTACTCACACTCTCCAGGTGCCCTCTCAGCCGGGTCTCATGCTGCAACTTCTCACGTAAGTTTCTGTTTTCCATTTTCAAGAGTTCAATTTCCTCCTTGAGTTCAGTCTGAAGGAGGGAAAGTTTAAGCTTGTGCTCAGCTTCCAAACCCAGGACTCTGGCTGTCACCTGCGCATCCATCTCCACAGCTGTGTCCTGCATACACTGGGGCTGCACCTGTGCTGGTTCTGCAGAGACAAAAAAGCAAGGAGAGCAGTTACACACGGCGGCCCAGCCCCAGGCACTGCCAGCACAACAGAGGCCTCACAGTGATGCAGCAGCAAACGGCTCAGCTGTGAAGGTCCCAGTGCTGACTTGGGACACGAGTGGGCATGGTTCTCTTGTATCCCCACTGGGGGCTTGGCCCTGCCCTGAGAACAGGCATGTGCCCTCATCTGCACAGCAGCTGCCCGCCCCAAGCAGGCTGGCCCTTCCAATCACGCATGATGTGCACCCTGCCACAGGTCAGCCGGGTGAGTCACACACACTCATCAGGTGCGCTTGTCTCTGGAGACATCAGCAAAAGGACCAGCCTGAGGTCCTAAGGCTGGACCTGGTGGTGGGTGAGATGTGGTGGGGACTGGGTCTGTGGGCTGGAGTGAGCATGAGCCAGGTCACAGGAGCAGCATGGAGTCTGGGGCCACAGTGCAACAGCTCTGGTGCAGGAAGGACAAGAACGGCGAAGGGCACGTGCATGTTGGCCCCTGATCCACAGGGGGCTGTGCTCCTCTTCCCTGGCAGTCCAGCCTGCACCATGATGTGGAGCCTGATCCGACTACCCCTAGAGGTAGAGACCTCGACCGTGGCTTCCTAACCTCCAGCACAGGATGCCCACAGGGTCTGGCGCCAGGCAGCATGAAGAGGCACTATCACCACTCTTCATGCCAGATGCCCACCCTCCTGTCAGGGTCCTCTGTACAGCACCTATGGGACCAGCTGAGCCTGGTGGGCTGGGCCTGTTGAAGCTGAGAAGGGTCCCAAGAATTTCTCCCTCCCAAAGGTGCGTGGTCCCCAATGCCTGACAACGCCTGTACCCCAGGGTGCTGTCTTAGCTGGAGAAAACCACCTGCAGACAGGACAACCAGGAGCATGCACTACCACCAGGCCAGCCCCACCCAACTCCAACCTATGCATCAGCACCTGCTCATGTCCTTGTGTGCAGGGCACCAGACCAAACCCCAGAGACCAAGCCTGTAGAACAGGTGCAGGACAAGGAACCACTGGTGGGAGATGGGCCACGTACCTTGGCTGTGCTGGTCTGAGAGGACAGCCCGGAACGGCTCCCATTCTAACACCTCAGGCCCCACGAGACCTCTGTCCGACTCATCCTCCTCACGTAGGACATGGAGGGAGGAACACAAATCTGATCCCAGCCTGTGCTTTTCCTTCGGCCCTGGTTGTAAGCACGCCACACTCCCCTAGGGAAGAACCACATAGCACACATGTGTTAAGAAGTCTAGCCCTTTGTTCATGGCCACTGCCCTGGACAGCACTTTCTGCTGTGTTCAAAGAGAATGTGAAAACCTCTCCCAATTCCCTGGGCCACAGTGGCGATCCCATGTGTACTCGCAAGACCACGGGCACATCCACTGCCTCTCCCTGTCTACGACTGGCCTGAAGAACCCACGGAAGCAGAGGCTGTAGCCTGAGGACAGGTGCCCCAGGAACAGTGTGGCCTGGGAGCCAGCACCCCTCCCCATGGTGCTAGGCTATCACAGCTCTTCTCACGGCCCCGTTTCCGCAGCACCCAACATGTTCCCTTCACCAACAGCCACTCTCAGCATCGTTGTAGGGTCCTCCTCTCCTGCCTTCAAGGTGCTCCTCAGTGTCTCCTGCCCTGCCTGGGTCTCTCCTCCATCTGGTCTCATATCTTGAGCCTGGGACTCTCTCCCAAACTCCAGACCCCTGTGACCTGCCACCCTGGCAGGCAGCACATGGGCTATGGGGGGCCAGTGGCATGAACAGACACTCGGGCAGTGGCCCCGGAGCCTGACCGAAACTCTGCCGTAGTGACACAAGCTGACTCTGCCACTGGACCTCATGCCTTGCTCTCTCCTCTCGGGCTGGCTTGCTTGTCCAGCAGCTCTGCTTGCCTCCCCTGGCCACACCCACGTGTCCATGTGTGGGCCTTTTCCCCACCAGTGCTTTAGTTCTGCTATCTGTTCCTCAGAGGACTCAAACTAGCACCACCCTGCTGCCACCCGCAGGGCTCCCCAGGTCCCTGCTGTGCTGGGAGGTCTCTGCCTACCCCAAATGCCACAGGCTCTCCTGTTGCTCTAGTCACGCCATGGGCCACAAAGACTCCCAACACCCCACCCTCTTGGGTCCCACCTCTGCAACCCCTCATTCATGCTCCCTGGCATCCTCTCTGCCATGTAATCCCCTCCACAGCCCAAGGCCAGGCTTGCTCAGATGTGAAACAAGGACATGTTTTGTGTCCCTGACAAGGAGGAAGCTCAGAATGGGTCTTTGCTTTTGAAAACAGGGCCCTCCCTACTCCAGGCTGCAGTGCACCCTTGTTGAAATGAATGAATAAGTCAAACCTCAACAGCCTCCCCAATCCCCTTGACACAGGAGGGATACTATCTTCCTTAGAAATCACCAGGGAGCTGCACCAACCTGAATGTTGAGCTTCTAATGAGCTCAAACTATCTTTAAAGCAAGACTTAAATTCTGCACTGTTGCAGAAATAAGCATCTTGATTGATGAAATGCTCTTGCTCCCATGACACTAAGAAAGGAGAGGGCTGACTCACCCTGAGAACAAAGGGCTGAGGACAAGGAAGGACAGGCCCAGATCCCTCACCCCACCCCAAAGAAAGAGACAGTCAGGCCCAACAACAGAAGTAGAAAAGGATGAACAGAGCAGGGAACGTTCACACCAAGAGCAAAATGGGCAAAGAGGTGAAAGCAATCAAAGAAATAAAAAACTCAGCCTCGTTAGTAATTAAAGATGCAGGGCCCGGGGATTTAGCTCAGTGGTTTTGCCGCCTGCTGCACAAGGGCAAGGACCCGAGTTCGATCTCTGGTACCAAAAATAATAATAATAATAATAATTAAAGATGCAAACCAGAAAATCGATGCTGGCCATCAAGCACACTTTTTTTGGATGAGGTTCTATAGGGCCAGGACAACTGAGAGAGGGCAGCAGGGCCTCAACACAGCAGCACACATGGACTGCCCATCTACAGAGAACTCACACAAAACCCACCACCTTCACCTCCACGCCTCTGGGACACGTAAATGGTAGAGACAAAAAATTAATTTATAAGCCTATAAAAAAAAGAAATAGGGGAAGAAGCCATTGATGAACTACTGCGCGCCAACTGCCAGCAGACAGAGGCACAGGAGGCTGAGATTTCTGGCATGTAGAAAAGGACCAGGAGCAGGGCACAGACAAAGGGGGCTCAGGGCAGAAGGCGGGAATAAATGGCACTCTCTCCCAGTACAGACCAGGTGACACTGGGCACAGAGAAGGTAGTGGGTGCCACGTGCCCTCCAGCCACCTCTCCTCAGGTACTTATGGGCAGCAGAATCCCCCAGCAGGAGGCAGGAGAGCCATAAGTGGAAGAGGCTGGAGACCCCTGGGTGGTGGAAGACAGACACACGCAGCCCTGTAGCCAGCACAAAGCACACCTGAGATAAACAGGGCTCCACATCAAATTCAAAGACAGGCGGCCACAGTCACCATGCCATGCAGGGAACACCACCTCTAACCCCATACAGAGCAACCTAGGCAGACAGAAAGCAGAGACACACAGGAGGCAGAAGGCTCTGAATGCTGACAGTAGTCTTCGAAGAGGTGAGCAAAAGCACCCACCCTTGACACTGGAACAAGAGGTGAGCAAAAGCACCCACCCTTGACACTGGAACAAGAGGATCTCGAGAACACAATAAAGCAAAGGGGAAAATTAAAAATGACAACACAATGAAGGGTTTATCTGAAAAACTAACAGAGAGTGGGAGAAAATGTCTCACTCAGAAAACAGAACCGAAGGAGCTGTAAGTTGAGAGAGAAAAATGTAAGAACACTGGGCCTTGTTCTGGAGATCAAGCAAGAACCTCAGAGAAGCTCCAGAAAGACAACAGAATCTGAGGGAAATGAGTGAAGTCTAAGCAATTAAACTGAAGCAAAAGGAAAGCCTGAGACTCCAAGGCCCCATTTGCTCCCAGCATGAAAAATAAGCACAGATGCACAGACAGGGTAGAGGCCTCAGACCTCAGGGAATCCAAGAGGGGACCTAAGAGCCACACAGGCAGCATTTAGAGGGACGTCACAGGGAATCATGAGACACGAAAGCAAGCTTGAATGTGCAAGGTTAAGACTGGCTCAGCCATGCTCACACATTCTACCTAAGGAACATGGCAGCAACACAAGGGAGAAGACAAACGCATGCACCACTCCCAGGCAGCAAGACCAGAGGGAAGGGAACCTGAGAATGGGAGTGCTGGGAGATCTCAGGAACCCCAAAGAGCAAGAGAGCCAGTAGAGAAGCATCCAGAGAAAACAGACATATGCAGCACAAGAGACACCACTGTGCTGGGTGCAGGCTCCACTGCTGCACCCCGTGCCACACCCTGGTCGTACCCACAAAGGCAGCTGCAGGGGCAGCACACCTGCAAAGAAAGAGGTGAAACAAAGTGGAGCTCCACACCTCATCAGAGCAAGCACAGGCCTCCCATTCACAGAGGGTACAGACAAGACCCTGAGGGATCGAGACCACCTAAGATGGGCCAAGCTGTATCATCCTCCCAAATTCACGCTACAGCCCTCATCTCAGAGCCCTACAAAGGGACTGGATTTAGAGGTGGGGTCTTTACAAGTAAGGTCATGAGGGTAGCCCATAAACTCATAGGACAGGTGTCCTTATGAGAAGAGGAGGACACACAGAGCCCAATCACATGATGACAAAGGGAGCAGACTCAGCCTGCAAGCCAAGGAGAGAGGCCTCAGGAGGGACCAGCCATGAGGCACCATGGACTCCCGTCTCCAGTCTCCAGAGGAGGAGAAAATAAGTGCCTGTGATCTAAGCCCCTACGCTGTGCAGTTGGCCCCAGCAACCCAAACCAACCAACACGCCCTCAATGACCAAGAGCAGCAGCCATTCAAGACAAAGCCGGTGTCCATGGATGTCGAATGCTTCTGCACACAGGCCCCAGGGCCAGGCTGAGGGCCATGCTGCCCAGGAAGGCAGGGCCCAGGGGCTACCAGCATTTCACCAAATGACTGTCAAGTAACCTTGGTCAACCCCAGTGCCCAGCAAATGCTCAACAGGTGTCCACTGCACTGTACATCGTCCCAGGAAGTTGTTTGGACAGTGCTATTCCACAGAGGTTAAAAATGACAGAAATCAATGGCATGGAGACCAGTTCAGGAAAGAAGAAACATGAAGGCCAGTGAAAAGAAATCCGCACAAAACTCGAGGCAGGAACAGCTCAGTCTGAGGACGGTCAGAGTCAAGTCTGACATAAGGACACAGTACAGAAGGGTGTGGGCAGAGGGGACTCGCTGACAGCCATGGCAACAGGGTACGTGGACAAGAAGGATGTGGCACCCTTCTCCTGACTGCCTGGGACCCACAGTCAGGCCAGGATGGCTGTGAAATCCGTAGAGGAATTTCTGAGATGGAAAAGCAAGAATACATGACACGTCAGTGACAAGGACGGACACGCGGATCTTACACTGTGATGGACAGCCCACTTCTAAATTAACCCTTCCTTGGATCAAAAAATCAATCAGGGCTGGGGATTTAGCACAAGGTCGAGTTTGATGTCCAGAAAAAAAAAAAAAAAAAAAAAAATCAATCACCTCCTGTTGCTCAAGTTGAAGGTTAAGTTGATCAGGATGTTCTTTTCCTTCCCTGTCAGATGTGTCTTCTAAAAATGCACAGGAAGAACTAAGAGAGAAAACAGGTTTAAAAGCTTTATATGCGCCCTTTCCCCAATGCCCATTCTACCCCAGGCCTACCACAAAGAGTACAAGCCAGGCTAAGGCATCCCTGTCAAGGACAGGATGACCCCAGGTCTGCACTTTGCTCAGCCACATCATGGCACAGAGGAGTGAGGCAGACAACAGGGTGCAACTCAGCAGGAACACACAGGACACACCAGATCCTAGGTTACCATCATCTCGTTTCCAAAGAGCATCTGGTAACACCAAATTCTACTGGTTTCCACTGGCACGAGATCATAAAATGAGATGCACTCCCACCACAAGGCACCTGCATTTCAGAAACCCATTCAAGACAACAGCTGTTTCCTTTACCTGATTTCCACAGATCCCGGGAGAGAATCTTCTTTGGCCTCCTGCAGCCGCTGCTGGAACAGGCTCAGGTCCTCTTGGTAAGTCTTCTCAGCATCTCTCAACTTATTCTCAAAATAGAGCCTCAATTGCTCCAGTTCAGACTCGTGCTGGGCTCTGTCTTGCTGCTGTTGCTGTGCAAATTCCTGCCGGAGGTGTTCCAGCTGCTCCATGTGCAGCACTCCAGCCAGGGGAGGCGGCCACGGCTCTTCAACAGGATAAAGCACTCAATCATCCACAGTGAAACATTTTCAAAACCAGGAGCTGGGGAGGCCTGTGCGGATCTGGGGACGAGCCCCAGTCCTGGAACCTGAGTTCCCCTCCTGTGCTCAGTACCTGATAGGGCCCTAAGCCAGAGCTTTCTCCGGCCAGAGCACCTGAGACAGCGCCTCACTGCAGCACAAGTGCAGGCCCAGTTGAGGCCAGCAAGGAACCAAGGGGCACTGATCCCACAGCACCCAGGAACTGGGTCCTGACACAATCCCAGCCACCCTGGAAGTGCATTCAGGGCAGCACACAGCCACCTACAGCTGGATTTCAGCTATGGGAGAGAACCTGGATAGAGAACCCAGACACACCCTCAGACTTGTGAGCTCGTAACTGTTTTTAGGCCACGTCTGTGACAATTTGCCACACAGCAACAGAAAAGCGACTACACAAGCCCTTCTGGCTCAGAAGGTGCTGCCAGCTGCCCACAGTGATTAACAGCTAATGATGTGGAAGGAGTGGGCCACTGTCCCAGAGGTTCCAGATCAGCGCTTCCTGTCTGGGTCCTCAGGTGGGGATGAACACCCAAGCGCAACAGGCCAGAGCAGCAGTAGGAGCAGCTCCGCCTCTGGCCCATCAGTCCCTCTCTCCTGTAGCCTCCAGTCAAGACAGACTGACCCCAAGGAAAGACCAGCCCACCTGCCTACCACATCTGGACACGGACAGAGCTCGGGACTGAAAGAGGTCAAATTGGGACTGGATACATGGCTCAGTGGTTCAGCACTTGCCATGCATGCACAAAGCCCTGGGTTTCACCCCCAGCACCACAAAAACAGAACAAAACAAAAACTCACACCGCCTTAGCTTTGGATGATCTGAATTTCTCACACACAGTCCTTACCATGCATTTCCTCTCTGCTGGTTTTTGCAGACTCAAGCTGGGACCACAGGCGCCTGATTTCTTCTTGTGACTGAGCCTTTAGGTCTTCATAGGATGCTTGAAGATTCTCTAACTGTGGGAAAGGAGGGCATCACATGGAGACCCCCGAGTGGTTCCCCCCAAGGCAGGGCTGCATGTTCTGTGCTGCTAGCTATGTTACCTGTCAACACCTCAGGGCCAGCATCTGACAGGTACAAGTCTGCAAGCATGCAGTCCAAGCACACCCCCCAAACCAGCAGCTCAGAAATCAGAACAGTAGCAACCAGAACAAAGCAATCACCACAGCTGACCCAAGTATGGACAAGGTCAGAGTTACTGCCACTTTTCACTATATATATATTTTTTTTTTGGTACCGGGGATCGAACTCGGATCCTTGCACTTGTGAGGCAGGCGCTGGAACCACTGAGCTAAATCCCCGGCCCCTGAGTTACTGCCACTTTAAAAGAGTTACCAAGGCATGGTGGCATGCACCTGTGGTCCCAGCTCCCCAAGAGCCTGAGAGAGGACTGCTTGAGCCTAGGAGTTTGAAGCCAGCCTACGTAACACAACAAGACCCAATCTAAAAACAAAAAGGAGCCAGGTGTGGTGGTGCACACCTGTAATCCCAGCACTCAGGAGGCAGAGGCAGGCGTATTGCTATGAGTTCCGGGCCAGCGTGGGCTACGTAATGAGTTCAAGGCCAGCCTAAACTATATACTGTAGTGAGACTCTGTCTCAAAAAACCAAACTACAACAAAACAAGACAAAAAACAGTAACTTCTGGCCTTGGCTATTTACAATAAACATCAGCATGGGCCATGCCTGGGGAGCTGCACAGCCTCCCACTCACTGCCACACTGCCACCCCAGTGCTGGTTCCACATGCGGCCCGCCCGTGAAAGGTCACACTCACAAGCCACTGCCAGGCTCAGGGATGGCTTTGGGACACTAATGAAGGGCACGCAGGGCAGTGCTGGGATTAGCCTGCAGAGTCATCTTTTGCACCCATTTTCCACGTTCTTCTGTTAAAGAAGCAGATTGCCTCTGACCCCCTGATAGGAAGCACCTTGAGAGCCCACAGACCCACACAATGAAAGATGGTGGGCTGGCCCCACCGAGGGACTGCTTCTCAGTAGTCAGGGACGATGCTACGACCAGGATTGGCAAGGAGGACCCCTGGGACAGACTGTCAGTGCCTCCCTGTGAGTGTCCCCCATGGTCAGGCCCTCCAGGATCTACCCCCCAGCAGCAACCAGAGTGGCCATTTCTAGCAGTGTCACCAACATGAGAGCTTGTCAGCACCCAATGAAAGGAGGAAAAAGGTCATTGTTTTTTCAAGTGTTATCTCATTGTACAGGACTGGTCTTTTACTTTTCCCTTCAGGAACTTGGGATTTTTCTTTCACAGTTCCCTGCACAGACCCATGTCTGTCACTGAGCAAGGATGTGACCTTCTCAATAGAGAAGTCAACAGAGAAGGCTCCAATGCAGGGCCACGGGCTGGGCCAGGAGGGCCAGGCTGAAGCATAAGCCTCTCAGTTTATCTCCTGAGGGGCGTGGCCTCTCTGGGCTCCAGCCTGCAGTGAGGGTGGCACTGGCCACTGGCCATGCTTCTGGTGGGCATCAGGACCAGACAGCGCTCACCAGCTCTATTCCTCCCATCACCAAAAGAGCCTGGCAGGATGCAGGACCATGGGAAGGGAGTATGGCCCAGCTGGGGACTGACTGCATCTTCTCAGGTCTTTAAATCTCTGTGCATACCACTACTAGCTTCAGCTTCTGTTGTGTTTTCTTCTTAATGTCTTGAAAGGACTGCTTGATTCTTAGATTCTTAGTAATAAAAGCACTTCAGGTCTCTGAATAGCATCTGGCCACATCACCTCCATTTGATATATAATATTTCACTAGAAAAGGGTATTAAAACAGCAGAAATAGGGCCAGGGATTTAGCTCAGTGGTTCCACCACCTATCTTGCAAAACACAAGGTCCTGAGTTCGATCCCCGGTACAAAAAAAAAAAAAAAAAAAAAAAGCAGAAATCATTTTGATTAACTTTTTTTTAGAAATTTACTTATTGGATTATAGTCGAAAGAATGTGGCCCTACACTTCTAGTGCTTGGAATTTTTGTACACATCTCAGAAATACTTGAAAAGAATATATACTTTCTGAGCACAAGAGAGCATAATCACTACATGACCCTCGCAGACTGTCCCTTCACAGGCTTTTTTTTTAAACCTAACATTAAAAGTTCAAACTTAGTACTTCGGTTTTAGCAAACAATAGAATACAAAGTGGTCCAGTTCCAAAATCTCTTAAAACTTCTCTAATACATCAACTATTTAAAAATAAGTAAGCTCAGATGGCACAATGGCACACATCTGTAATCCCAGCACTCTGGGAGGCCAAAACATGAGAAGCACAAATTCAAGCCCAGCCGGGCAACACAGCCAGATCCTGCCTCAAAATAAAAGAGCTGAGGATGTAGATCAGTGTGAAGACCCCGGTTCAATTTCCAGTACCAGAATAAACACATAAGCAAGCAAGCAAGCAAACTCTTTCTTACCTCCAGCTGCTTTTCCTTTTCCTTTTCTCTGAACTTCAACTCCAAGTTTTCTAAATACTGGCAGTGCTCCAACTGCAGATCCTCGCGTACCTTCCTGACTGCTGCCTGATGCTGAGCCTCCAGGCTCTTCAGTGACACTGGAAAGCAGCACAGTTCCACCTGGTTTAAAACAGATAACACTTCCTCCCCGCAGCCACACTGGACAGTGCATTGCCACTTGACGGCTACAGCTCACATGCGGGTCACTGTCTGCCCCTCCCTCACATGTTGATGGTGTGTCACACCACAGGCACAGCCAGAAGAGCACAGCTGAGCCACAGCCAGTGGGCTCTGTCCAGACCTCATCTCAACACTGCCCTGCTATCCCCCAGTGAAGAGGCAGAGAGGCCACAGCAACATGCAGACAGCATCACCTGACCACAAGGGTCACTACGGGGCACACAGCACCAGAGAATTGGAAGCAAGCGATCCCATGCCACTGTTTCAGGAGTAATTCAAGAACCAAACATGTAAAAGACATCTTTGAAACAAAGGTCAAGGGGCGGGGGATTTAGCTCAGTGGTTCCGTCGCCTGCCTCACAAGCACAAGGTCCCAAGTTTGATCCCCAGTACCCAAAAAAAAAAAAAAAGAGAGACCTATGAAACAAGGGTCAAGAAGGTTTAGGGACTCTGAGAAGCCTGCAGCCAACATGGAGGGCCCAGCCTGTCTCCCAAGGTTTTTCCAGCACTCAGTTAAAAAGGTTGAAAAGCACAGTGGGAGCTAGAAGGTCTTTGTTCCGGAATCACACAGAAATGCACAGCCCCTTCCAGACCTACTCAAGTTAAATGCTCACCTTCAGCCTCAGTTTTGTCTTGAAAAACCTTCTCCAACTCAGCTCTCTGTTCTGCCAATTCTTTCTGAAACTGGTTTTGCAAATCCTCCATTTCTGACTGGTGCCTTGCAGATAATTCTTTGCGGAGATTTTCCAAGCATAACTCTCTTTCAGATTCCCAGTCTTGCTTTAGGGTCTAATTTAAGAGAAAGAGTATAGTCAACGGTTGGTTATCTATTGTAAGGAAATTTTAATCTGTCAAGATCAAGAGTGGGCAGTCATGGCTCCTGGACTGAACTGCCACTATGGGAAAAAGACTTGATGGCCAGTCAGTCCATCCACCCACTGCTGAAAAGACAGCAGAGAAGCATCCACAAGCAAGCAGCCAAAGAAAGGGGGAGGCCACTTGTTGCTCTAACCAGCCTCTAAATGCAAAGTACATCCAACAGCCACTCTCAAAGGCTCACAAAGCCAGCTACTTAAAAGACCCAGAGGCCAATGGTAACTTTGCCAACCTCTGTCCAGGGGCTGGGTTCTGTTCCACGCATGTTGACAAACAGGTCTCCACTCTCCAGGTCGGAGAGGTAGGATGCTGAAGCATGAACCTCTAGCCCCAGACTGACCGCTGGACCCAGCCAATACACCTGACTCAGGAGGCGCATCCACTGACTGGAGCTGGGGGCCACCTACCCCACCACACAATCACTTTGGATGTCCAGGAACATCCACCCCACCCCACTCAGACACCCTAGCTACATCCACCTCCCACTACTGAACAGTCCCTGAGGACAGGCAGCATCCAGAACCCAGTGTGCAGCACTTCACATTCTAGAAACCAATAGGAAACAAGTCTGCTGGCAAACACAGCCTTGCCAACAAAAAGAACAACTCATCTTCCACCAACATATCCCAATACCTTCCACCAGAATTTACTTGTGACAAAGTGGGGGACAGGCAAGTGAGAAGTGAAGACAGAGGAAAACAATGTACCCACAGAACTCCAGTTCTAATCAGGTGTACATACCTCTATCATCTGGGCATTTTTGTCCACTTCTGATTGTAACTTCTCCTTCAGCTCAGCTGCAAAACAAACATAGCAAGCCATTCAGACTGCCAACCCACAACCTTCTCCACATGTCCATCACCCAGGAGACAAGGCAGGTCTGGCATCTGCTGGCCGCTCTGTGGATACTTGCCAGTGCTAACAGGGCGGCAAGATGTCTGCTTTAAGAAATAAACTATATCCCGGCCAAAACAAGGGGCACCAAGGTTTCTGGCCACACAGGACCTCCCAGAAGAGCAGGAGTGATCAGTTCCTAGGGTGTCCATCACCGAAACCTCAAAACCTACATAAACCTTCTGGCAAAAGAACCACTGGCCCTTCAGCACAGGCACCCATAGCATTCACGCCCAGGCAAGGTGCTGGGATTTGAGATGCAGGAGGCCATCCTAGGGCCCACAGCTCTTGTCTGAGAGAGAAGGAGCCCAAGAAGGAGACGCCAGCAGCACCTCAGCATCAAAAGCCTCCACAGATATACCAGGGGCCAACGGGGCCAGGCCAACAAGGGCAGGGCTGGAGAAGCGGTTCTGGGGCAGGGGTAGACTCCATCACATGGACACAAGAGGAGGGTTTACACCTAGACCTGTTGATGAGGCCTCCAGAAGCGGGAAACAGGGCTGAGAAGTTGCCACAGACAAGATGTTGCCACGAAGGGGCCAAAGGGCCTGGAAACCAGCTTCTGAGGAGCACATTCTACCGGAAAGCCACTAACAACCCAGCCCCAGCCATGGAAGAAACAGGAGCCAAAGGAGAGGCAGATTGAGCTAATGAAGAGAAAAACAGCACAAAAAGGGGCAAAAGACAAACCACATTTTATACTCAAAGTAAAAAGAGGGGCTGGGGATTTAGCTCAGTGGTGCCACACCTGCCTTGCAAGCTCAAGGTCCTGAGTTTGATCCCTGGTACCAAAAAAAAAAAAGAGGAAGCAAAATAAAAATACACCTTTGTGTTTCCTTGAAACTGAATGAGGCAACACAGGAGGACATCACAAGGAACTAGGAAAACTGGCTCATCAGGGTGCAGGGAGAGCTGCCTGGAGCAGGGAGCTTTCCAATACAGCACAGCTGGAACACCCAGAAGGCAGGCACTCACCAGGTGCACAGGCTCTCCCTGGATAAGGGCACACTAAACTCTGACTGAGGGGATGTCTCTGTAACGTGGCAGATTGTGTGCTATGTGAAATATATCTCCATACAACTGTTACTTTTTAAAAGATGCACACAAACGTAGTAACTAACAAAAAATGTATGAGAAGCTATTAAAAACAAAACATAAAAGTATATATTAAATATAAATAGAGGTCAGTTTAGGCCAAGAATTACCAAATTTAAAAAGTGCCCAGGGGGCCAGGGATTTAGCTCAGTGGTTCCAATGCCTGCCTCGAAAGCACAAGCTCCTGAGTTCGATCCCCGGTACCAAAAAAAAAAAAAGAAAAGAACCTTGGAGTTGGAGTATGGGCTGGGGATTTAGCTCAGTGGTTTCACCACCTGCTGCACAAGCTCAAGGGCCCGAGTTCGATCTCCGCCACCAAAAAAAAAGAAAAAAAGTGCCCAGATCAGCAGTAGGTGGCGCAAGTAGAAAAGGCACAGCCCACCACACACAGGACAGGTCTGTGGCCCACCACCACTGGGGGCTAGTCTGACAAAACCCACAGACAGGCAGGTTCTATCAAGATACTGGTGGAGAAATTGCACCAAAGCTTCCAAATTAGTACAAATCCACCAGACTGAAATGGGGCAAGCAGGCAGCAGAACCAGGGTCTGGGCAGACAGAGTGCCGCCAGCCTGGGCCCAGCCACAGCCTAGAGAGCCCAGCTGCGCTTCCTTGTGTACACAAAGGAACCTGGGCCCTGACACGTCAGGAACCTGCCCACACAGAAAGGCTGGGGCTGGCATCACAGACTCCCGTGGGGCAGGAGCAGACCATGTACCAAAAAAAACGAGGGCAAGTGATTTAGAAAACAAGCAGGCCAGCTTCTCAAAGAGGTCCCTGTGAGATCTGTGAGATCTGGTTGCAGGCAGAATGCACACTAGCTCAGCCACACCTGTACATGCGACACCATCTCCTGCCCAGGACCCGTACTGTACCCATCTCCTGCCCACAGCGGAGTGCCATGGCTTCCTTCTCGCGGGCGTGCTGCTCTCGGACCAGCTCCAGCTCACTCTGTTGCCTGCTCTGCAGAAGGGCTAGCTCTTGTGCACGCCGGCCATTGAGCATCTCCCGCAGCTCAGTCAGCGCTGTCTCCTTCTCCTTCTGCAGGTTGGCTTGTGTCAGCTCCAGCTGTGCAGTGTGCATGTTGTTCAGGCTCAGGCGTAGGGCTTCCAACTCAAGGCTGTGAGCCGCCTGCAGGCAGAGAGGCACTGCTGACACCAGAGCAGTGAGGTGACACCAAGAAGCACAAACCGGAAACAGACAAGGAGGGAGAGCATGTGACCCAGGAGACTGCCTCCCACCATCTATGCTGCATGTCCCATGCTGTGGCTAGCACGTGTGCCCTT
Source organism: Heterocephalus glaber (assembly GCF_053883595.1). Classification (NCBI taxonomy): domain Eukaryota; kingdom Metazoa; phylum Chordata; class Mammalia; order Rodentia; family Bathyergidae; genus Heterocephalus; species Heterocephalus glaber. The sequence continues at coordinate 368,875 of NW_028258138.1, forward strand.
GCTGCGCCTTTGGCCTGGCAGGCGCCAGACTCCCATCCCCAGGCATCCACCTGTCTCTTTACCTGTCCCAGGGGAGGGTCCCACTCACCAAACACAGGGGAAGAAGGGATAGGAAGCTGTGGCACCCCCATCCACTCTGGAGCCCTCACAGCACCCAAGACCCACTCACCCAAGGCCTGGGTGAGAATGGCAAAGCCCATGCCATGAGTGGGTAAAGGCTGAGAGTGGGTAAAGGGCCGTACAGTCACCTGAGGCTGCTGCTGCTGGCCAGCTTTGTCCTCGGGTATACCCATCGACTCACAGTCTTGATCTTGCTCCTGGAGAAGGAAAGCAACATGGTCCAGGAATTTTATAGGGGGCAATTTCTAGGCGGTAACTGTGATACATCAGAGAACAGAAAACCTACGTCCTCACAAAAACTGCACAGCAGTATTATCAACAACCTCTAAAAGAGGGAAACAGTTACAATGATGCGTGAATGCTCAAACAAAATGTGGCACACAGTCATCCTGTGGCACCCTCAGGGGACAGGTTCCAGGGACCCCAAGAATTTGCCCTGGTTGTTCAAGTCCCTCATATAAAATAACATATTATTTGTAGATAACCTATGCACAGCCACCCATAGACTTTAAATCATCTCCAGGTTGTTTAATGTCAACACAGTACAAAAGCTGTATAAGTAGTTGTTACCCTATACTGTCTAGGGCGGTAATGGTAACCTTTTAGAGCTTTCAATGATAACAGCCTGCTGCAGCACACACGCCATAGGTTCATCACCACTGGTCTAGGGGGTAATGATTAAAAAAAAAAAAGGTCTGTCCACATTCAGTAATATGTGACTTTTCTCCAAATATTTTCCATCTGTATTTGGTTCAAATCTGTGGATGTTAAAGGTCCAACTATTCAGACAATGAATTAGCATTCAACCACCAGAAAAGAACACACTACAACATGGATGATCCACGAAGACATGCTAACGGAAGACTAGGCACAGAAGGCTACATATGCTGTGACGACATTTCTATGACCTGTCCAGAGCAGGCAAATCCACAGAGAGAGAACAGAACGAAGGTAGTCAGGGCCTGGGAAGGTGGAGGCAGCTGCCAGTGTGTGGAGGTTCCCTTCAGGGCAATGGATGTGTTAGGATCCAAATGAAGGAGGTGGTGAGCAGCACTGTGAGTGTCCTAACAGCTGCTAGGGCCCATGCTCTAACTGGTGAATTTCATTTCAAAAAAGAATTATAGAAAAACATTCAACATGTTGAAATGGCTTAAAGTTAGAAGCCCCAGATACAGAAGCTGAGCCTGCACCCCACCCTCAGCTTCACAAAAACTGCACAAAAGTCCACAGCAGTATTATCAACAACTGCTGAAGGAGGGAAACAGTTGCAATGATGGATAAATGGACAAACTAGGCACCACTGTGGCAGTGTTTGTTAAGAGCCTGAGAAACTTCTGCCCCGACACTGCCCGCTGCAGGCCTGCCTCGAAAGCCATAATCCCAAGTGGAAAGAAAAGCTGCAGGCCTGTCTCCTCCTCAGCAGGATCCCCACAAGCATCCCGTGTTTCCTCTCTGGGACGACTGTCTGTTCTCCCTGCAGCCTCTGCCCCTCAGCCCATCTGCTAGACAAGCCTCTCACTGAGATCCAGGTGACATGCTTGTCCAAGAACCACTTCACTTCAGACTCAATGACTGGAATTCAGTTCAACTTCTTGCCAAAACTGGGGGAACTCCACTAGGGACGGAAGGCTTGATGTGGTCATAGAGGCTAGAAAAATACCCTGAGATACCTGACAAAGAGGCTCCCATACAGTCATACTGTGCAGGAGACGATCCCGAGGACAAGCAACCCGAAAAGCTTAAGGGAATGTGACAAGATCCCCTCAAACTCTGTGCTCTCCAGCACTCTCTGCCTCAGTGAACAGTACCCCCAAGCCATGCCAGCCCCACCCTGGGTCTCTGCAATCCCATAAGCACAGCTGACTTGTCCTCCCCTTGACTCGTGACTTTGATGCTGCAGCTGCCCATAGTCAATCCCTGCAGACTATAGGTCAACAACTCACCTGGCCTGCCTACTCAGGGGGGTTGCTCTAGAGACCCTTCCACACCAAGCCTCCTTCCCAAGCCCAGCAGAAGCCACACACATCCATAATGGTCTTGTTGCTGTGGCTCCCACCAGAAAGCAGCTGCAGACTGAGCATCTCAAAACCCAGCACCCACACACCTACCTACCTGCCATCAGATGCACAGCACATTAGCATCATCACTCAAGAAAGCATGCACACAGGCACTTGTTGTCCATGAGGGTAACATCTGGAAATAGCTATTTCAACAGGAAAGGAAACAGGAAGTCCAGACCTAAGCATGCAGATATAATGTTCAAGCTCTAAAACTGCTGGCACTAACCCTAACCTAGTGGAAATGACCTATGATCTTCTAGAGGAGCTCTTCATACACCAAACAGGAACCTTCAGCCACAGGAGCCAGAGGTAAACAGACATCCAGGCTCTCACAAGCTTCGGAACCAGAATTTGCAGTGGGGAGATCAAGATGAAACCTCTGAGCTCAGTGTGGTGGTGAAACTTAGGAAGAACCTGGCTTCGATGCCCAGCACTGCAAAAAGAGGAAATGAAAACTGAACAAGCCAGGCACATGGAGGACCGGTGGGGTGGAGGAATCAAGGAAGCTTACTTGGCTCCAAGGGGGTAGGGATGGCAGGGCAAATCAGGGTCATCTCTTCTGACAAACTCAAACTGAGGCCTGCCACTGTTTACAGACTACACACACCAGGGTGCAGGGGTCCCAAGGAAAGAACTGACTCAAAACAAGTTTAAGCAAGGGAATATTTCTGGAATACCAGATACAAACACTGCATCCACCTAGAAGAGCTCCTGAGCCAGAATCAGTTGCACACACTGTGAACTACTCCAGAGTAACAGACACCTAGGAAAACAGGAAGCGTCCAAAGAACCCACAAGCAGGCCCACATACAGGACGCAGCTTAAGTAATCAAAGTGAGCCACATAATTCCAATCAACACATTTCAATTAAAGTGAATGGCCAACTATCCCTCTAAATGCCAGACGAAAGTGAACATCAACTCACTCATTCAAAGTAAGTACAGGGCCAGGGATTTAGCTCAGTGGCACTGTACCTGCCTTGCAAGTGCAAGATCCTAATTACAGTTTAAAGCCCTGAGTTCGATCTCTGGTACCAAAAAAAAAAAACTAAAATAAGCACAGTTTTGTTCAAAACTAAAGAAGCTCAAAAATATCTCCAGAAAACAAGAAATTATACAGAATTACATGACCAATTATTAAAGCTCCAAGTAGAATGGGTTAGATGAAATAAAAACAGGACAAAAAAATGAATCTGGGGGCCGGGGATTTAGCTCAGTGGTTTCGCTGCCTGCTACACAAGCACAAGGACCCGAGTTCAATACCTGGTACCAAAAAAAAAAAAAAATGAAGCTGGGCACAGTGGTACACATCTGTAGTCCTAGCTACTAAAACCCTGAGGCATGAGGATCTCCTGATCAATGAGGATCTTCAAGATCAGCTGGAGTAATATAGTGAGACCCTCTCATCTCAGAAGGGAAGGAAGAAAGGAAGGAAGGAAGGAAGGAAGGAAGGAAGGAAGGAAGGAAGGAAGAAAGAAAGAAAAAAAGAAAGAAAGAAAGAAAGAAAGAAGGAAAATAACTCAATGGATAGATTTAATAGCAAATACATATAAATGAACATAGGAAAATGTGAGCTGGGCCAGGGATGTAGCTCAGTGGCGCCCGCCGTGCCTGCCTGGCAACCGCAAGGTCCTGAGTTTGACTCCTGATATGGGGCGGGTCAGAACTTGAGCTGATCCAGTTAATACCATCTAACGTGGAGCAGAGAACAAAGGAACTACAGAAAATGGGATGAGATGGGTGCATTCCAGAGGAGGGCCAGAAAACACCTGCAGCCTCAGAAGCAGTGAGTGAGAAGGGCACACCTAGATGGCCAACACCAGCTCTGGGAGCTCTACAAGCCAACAGTCAAGAAAAGCCTTGGGCCGGGGATTTAGCTCAGCGGTTTCGCCGCCTGCTGCACAAGCGTGAGGACCCAAGTTCGATCCCCGGTACCAAAAAAAAAAGAAAAGCCTATCCACAGATGCCAGAAACCCACAGGGTAACAGGACCACAAAAAGCCAGAGCAGACACAGAAAAGCAAACTGCACATCCACAAAGCATCCAGAACGGAAGTGAAGTGTGGCAAAGGAACAACAGAAGGCCCCGACCGAACATGACAAAACCCCAGTGTGCAACACACCTGCCAGACTATCTTTCAAGGATGGAGGGTGGCGACATCTGTAGTTCCAGCTACTTGGGAGACTGAGGTAGGAGGACTGTTTGGGCCCAGGAGTTTGAAGCCAGCCTGGACAACATAGCAAGACACTGTCTCAAAAACAAAAAAAAAGCAAACTGGGAGCATTCGCCCAAAGAAGGGTCCTGCTACAGGAAGTACAGAGAGTGTTCTTCAGACAAAAGATGGAAAATCTAAAAAGGAGAAATGGGAGCCAGGTTCTCACTGGCTAAAAAGGAATGTACAGGGAAGCCAGCATGAACCCTGCGGGGTGAGGTGCTGGGTTAGAACTGAGAGACCATGATGCACACATACGTTCTTCAACATTCACATACACATGGACCAGAGAGAAGTAAATATACTTGTGCATGCTGCACACCCATCTCCTCACTCAGTCCATGGAGACAGCCTAGAAGATGCAACATGGAGCCCAGAATTGACTTCCAGCACCAGACTCTGACAGCAAGAACTAGGGCTCCCAAGAGAAATGGCTAAGCCAGAGGAGCCTGGAGCACCTGTGGGGTCAGAGGCCAGGCATGCTCATAAAACAAAAGATGGGGAACATCAAAGGGAGACTAGTGCCACCTGAAAAAGCTCCCAATGGCCAGAGCTGGAACAATCTGAGCAGCAAAATAAGTTATGTAGTTTGGGGTTACAACCTCAAGTACAACATAAAATAGAAATAAGGCATACTGACACAAAAAGATGACTAAATAAATGAATTAATGGGGAGAAGAAACAAATCTTCCTTCAGCAAACCCCACAGGGCATATCTGTAAATGCTCTTCCCTCCAAAAGGCAGATGGCACTTCCCTCCCCTCAGGTGTAGGCTGGACTTAGTGACTTGCTTTCCAAGCAGAATGTGGAAAGGAAGGGAAGTGCATTTTTGCCAGGCAAAGTAGGCAAACCCTACTGACACTACATGATGAAAAGGGAGCATTCTTCCCAGAAATCCCTAACTTGGGTTCAACAACGAGAAAACAGTTAACAAATCTGACAAAGTCATCAACAGTAAGTCAGTCACCATTAAAGTCCAAGAGGCTCAGGAGAGGAAACAACTAAAAGTAATGGGCTACCTCCTAAAGAGAAAAAGAACACTAGCCAAAAAAATGGCATAATTCAGACGAAGTCTGTGTTTACTCAACAGCAAAACACAGCCAAGTCAGTGTCCTGGTCCTCACCACGGCCACCCTGCACAGGGGCTGAACACAGCGTCTTCACAGTTAGCTACATCCCAGCCCCTACCCTTGTAAATTTGTTTTATTTTGAGACAGGATCCAGCTAAGCTGCCCAGGCCAAGCTCAAACTTGTGGTCCTCCTGCTTCAGCTTCCCAGAGCGCTGGGATCCTGTACAGCCCTGTGCCAGCACACCTAGTTACTATCTTAGTTTTGACAGATGTACAATGATGGTGTTAGACATAACTAAAGAGTGCTGGGAAGGAACCTGGGAACCATGCGAACTACCTGTACATCTTTTCCACACACCTTCCAAATTCTTCCAAAATAAAGCTCATTGAAAGATAAGCAGAAGCTGGATGGATAGGTGGACTGTGAGATTAAGAAACTTCGTGTGGGAGCAGGGATTTAGCTCAGTGGTTCCAGCGCCTGCCTCAAAGGCGCAAGGTCCCAAGTTCAATCCCTGGCACAAAAAAAAAAAAAAAGAAACTTTGTGTGTGTGTGTGTGTGTGTGTGTGTGTGTGTGTGTGTGAGAGAGAGAGAGAGAGTGTGAGTGACAGGGTCTCACTGTGTAGTTCAGGGCTGGTTTTGAACTCACTGTGTACCTCAAGCTGGCCCTGAACTAACCAGGATCCTCCTGCCCCAGCCTTCTTAGTGCTGGGACTACAGGTGTCCCTCATCATGAGAACCTGGCTGCTTAGGAAACCTCAATCACCTAACAAAAGTGTAAAGTGAGGGTTATAAATGGGATGTAACTATTTTAACACCCTTGTACTTATTGTTCAAGAAAGTGAAGGTATTGAGTAAAAGCAGACTTAGGAAGCTAGGCATGGTGGTGCACACCTGTAATCCCAGCATCAGCGAGGCTAAGGCAGGAGGACTGCCATGAGTTCAAGGCCAGCGTAAACTACACAGCGAGATTCTGTCTCGAAACAAATAAAATAAAATAAACAAATAAATAAAAAATAAATTCAAACTTAGGCAAATTAAGTGTACGTGTTGTGTTTAATCAGCTTACCACTGAAAGAATGAAAAATGAAGCTAGGCCTGGTGGTACCTAACCTGAAATCCCAGCACTTGGAAGCCTGATGAAGGATAACCTCAAGTTCAAGACCAGCTTGGACTACATACCAAGATCTATCTCAAAAAACAAAATATGCCAGGCATGGCGATGCATACCTGTAATCCCACCACTTGGGAGGCTGAGGCAGGAGGATCTTTGCAAGTCTGAGGCCAGCCTGGGCTGCACAGTGCATAGTTTGTTCAAGTTCAGCCTGAACTACATAGTGAGACCCTGTCTCAAAAAACCAAACAAAAAAAAGCCCATAAAATAAATATCCATACGGAGTCCAGTATGAGTCCATTCTAATAAACATAAGCCAACTGGGAGAAGCAACTGTTCCTCCTCTCAGTGACACAGGCAGCAGGAGGGATGGACATAAAATATCACTTGGCCAACACTACTGTAATAATTACTCAGGAAAAAATCACTAATAGAAGTCAGCACAGCTTGTGCTCCCAGCCAGCTGAGACAAGGCCAGTGAACACAGCTGCCCTACCTGGAGGGACACAGAGAGGACAACAAAGAACAGCAACTGACAACAAATGCCGGGCCCACAGGACAGGGAGTGCACGGTGACCTGGGTGCAGGCAAGCACAGGCATGGCCACCAGAGGGATCCAGACACTCCAGGGCACAGAGGACACCATGGCAAGGTCTTGTCTCACTCGAAGCAAAATTCCAGACTTGTAGGTAGAATTTCACACACTTTATATACTGGCAGTAGTTACATTTTTTCCAATAAGGCAACCCAGACATGTCACGATTTTAAGCCAAATTGTGTCCTCCAAATTTTTTTCCAATTTCAGGAAGATTTAGTTTACCAGCTCATCCTAGCAAACACCTAAACCTGCTCCCCTGAGCTGCAAACAAATACATGAGACTCAAGGTCTCATGGACAGTCCACCTGAGAAGTCTCAAGGAGAGCCCATTGAAGGGCAGGTCTGGAGGCCCCAGGGAGGCCAGGAGGACCACACCCTCAGCACTCTCAACACCCACCCACCGGCCTCACCTCCCGCGGGTAAATAAACCCCACACAGCTCACAGGCCCTGGGCAGCAAGAGGCTAGCTCCATCACCAACACACCTTTTCTGCAGTACCTCCACTCTTTCAGAAAGCAGGCAATGGGCAAAAATGACAAACAAGTGCATTTGAAAGTAGGTGAAGAGGTATTAGGTTTTAAATGCCCAACAGCTGGCAAAGGGGCTGATTCAGCCACCAAGAACTCACACCTGTAAAACTTCTATACCAAAATGACACCTGCTTATAAAGCAATCAATGTAAAATTTCTCAAAATCCTTTAATAAAAACAAAGCATTTGTTAAGCATAATACAATAAAATATGTACTTACCTTTTGTAAATTTAAATAAAACCCCCTTCTCCCACTTTGGAGAGGCAAAAACTACTTCTAGTAAATTACCCTAGCAATAACCAGAAGATAAGTACAATGTTAAAACATCATGCTGGGCAAATCTACCTGAGTTGCAAAGGCCCCTCGGGCCCTGTCTGGGCTGTCGCTGCCTGCTGTGCTTCTGCAAGCGCCGCTTCCTTGGAGGAGGCCTCCATCCTGGGTGACTAGCGGACTCTCCTCCTGGACAGGCGCATCGACAGGCGGGCCCTTCCTCTTCGCCGTCTTTTTCTTCGAATGCACACAGTCACCTTTTGTTTTTCTCTGTCGGAAGTGAGCAAGCTGCGCAAAAACGCAGAGAAGTAGTAAAGACAGAGGTAAATGAGAAAAAAGTAACAAAACCACAAAGTCAATAGACTTGTGGGAAACATGAGGCTTGGGCTCAGCCGGTCCACTCAGCCACACTCGGCCGACAGACCACTTTCCCCAAACACTGCTTTCACTGACATCATTTCATTGACACTAGCAAAGAGTTCAAGATTATATCTAGATACTACTGGTGAGAACTGTTAACTATGCCCAGATACAAACAACAGAAAACTAAACAGCTAATTGACAAAATAGCTTTTCTAAACCTAATAATTTTTTTAAATTGATTTAAAATGCTGAGAGGTTAATCAGGCATAAAGCTTAAAATTGTATAAAAAGCTAAACTGTTCCCTTCCTGCCCCCATTTTCCCCTAATCAAGGAAATATTATCACCCAGCTAAAATTTCCTAGCCATAGATTCTGAGACAAGATACAGAAATAGCAAAAATTAATTAAGCCAGGTCAATCTAACATCTTCCTTTATGGAATCAGATGTTCTATTTTTCATGACACAGCTCAACAAAGCACCAGGGACTTCCACAGAATGTCACCCATCGGAAGGCACAACCCAGCTCTGTCAGTTCCTCAAATCCAAGGTTTTTCAACCTCGTTCATGCACCACCTCTAATACCTTATTCACAAAGTATGAGATTGAACACCAGCTTCTCAGAGGTATGTCTATTCCCTGAAATGAAAACTGTAGCCACAGAAGCAAACATGCTTGACAAAGGTTTGTGCAAATAACAGAAGTGCACAATTTTGTGGACCAGAAAGAACCTTTACAAGGCCATATATATGAGAGAGAAAAAATCTCCAAAGGACACTGCCTTCAAAATCAACTCCATTTCCTTTTTCTCTTGTATGTGTGTGGTACTGGGGACTGAACCCAGAGCCTTGGTACTAAGCTATATCCCGTTTTTCTGTATTTTGAGACAGAGTCTGGCCATGTTGTGTTTTCACTGATCTTAGTGCCCTTCTCCATCAAATGCAATCATCTGTGACAGAGCTCCCTTCTGCTGCACATTGGGTTCTGGGTGTCACTCATCGCCCTCCATCTCCCTCAGGCACATCTCCTATTATTTACAAACCACACACAGGCTCAGGGCCGGGTTACTCAAATCCAAGTGCTAAGGTCTGGATAGACTCATTTGCATCTCCTGGCCTGTGTATGTGTGGGAGGAACGAGGCAGCCAGCTTCTGTCTTTATACCTGCCATCGGAAACGAGGGCACTCTATCCTCAGCCTGTCACCCTGCCAGGGGACACTGCTATCTTGTCACTGTCATACCCATCACTGTGTATTCTGGACGTTTCTGTAATGCAGTGGCTCTTGGTTGACCCAAGGAAAGGAATGAGCTCTGAATGCCTCCCATTAGCTGATCCACAAAAACAATATAGCAGATTCGCAGGGTTCTACCTAGTCCTGGACGGAAACCTTCCTGGGGTCTCGCGGCCAGAGCGCAACGGACACAGTGCCCAGGCTCTCTCTGCCTCTTTCAACCGCGCCTCCACGCTTGCAGGACAGGGAGTACCAAACGGAATAATTGTCCTTAAATGTAAAAACCAGGGCAGAGGAAAGTGACAAGAGCACCCCTAGGTCACCGAACTCCAGGATCTGAGCCCCGAAGGGCCGAATAGAGTGTGCGCGTGGAGTTCACAGCCCCAGGGACACTATAGGGGATTTTTCACAGATGAAAGACCTGCATTCCCAAGAAAATGAAACTCTAAATGGAGTTTTAAGCCACGGGCGACTCTGCGGGCGCAGGGACTCGTGGCACGAGGGACAAGCAACCCGTGGGCCCCAGGACCGCTCAGCAACTAGGCGCCACCACCACCGAGCCCATTGCGCAGGCGCAGCCCCGCCCCGGGATGCTCCGCATCTCCCGTTTGCCCAGCGCAGGCCTGCCCACGAGGCGCCGCGCATCCTGGCCGATGATTGGCTGGGTAAGGGGCGGGGGCGGGCCCGGAGCGAGGGCGGCGGATTCAAGATGGCGGCGGCCGGGAGCGGTGGCTACCAGCCGCAGAGTCCGCAAAAAGGACAGGGCCTCGGCGGCGGCCCCAGCCCAACCGCGTCCGCTCCTGGCAGGCAGCGGTATCGGGCACCGAAGCTGCCCTGAAATTTCTAGTCGCAGCAGCGCGAGAAAGAGGCAAGCGCTGCGCTTTACCGTCGCCCTGCCGGCCTCCACCTTCCTGCGCCGCTGCTCTTGCTCATCTTCTTCCATCTCTGTCTGGGGCTCTTCACGAGTCGTCCAGAGGTGGCGGAGCCGACGCGACACCGCCCTCCCTCTATTTACACTCCCTCCCCTTCGCCCGTTCGCCCTCCCCGCCGACAACTGTCAGCTCCTTGGTCCGGTCCGGCCCCGCCCCGCAGCGCAACCAATCGAAGGCCGTGTGTCCCTTCCTACGCGAGGGCGCGCCTGCGTGCTAGGTGGACGTGGCCCGGGCGGAGCTTTGCTCGGCCAGCCTCTGACTGGCTGATTGACTTACCCGCCCTCTCAAGCAGGACCAATGAAAGGAGCATGGTGTTCCCGGGACTCGTTGTGATTGGCCGGTACTCCGCAGATGGTTCGCGCCGCTGTTCCGCGCTCTCGAACGCCCTCCCCCGGCGGGAGGAGCCGGGCTGGCAGGTCGGCTGTGGAGTAGGCGCTTTGCCGTCCGTGGGCCAGGCCACACCTGTAGACCCTCGGCTTGCTGGAGGCCGCTGGCCTTGGTCCATGTGGGTGCACGCAAACTGTGGGGAACCGGGGCGGGGTTAGCCAGACTAACCACAGCGCCGGTCTTGGTCGTAAACACCGGCCCACCACCCGCTCCCCAGCACCACCATCCCGCCCACGACCCCCCCACGGCGCGGGCCGGAGCCCCGACCCCGGGGCAGGACCGAGCCTTGTCCCAGGCCTGTAGGCTTGGTGCCAGTGTTGCCTGCCCCGCAGTTGCAGACAGTGCCCCGCAGAATCAGTGAGATTCCGACCTAGCCCTGTTTTGGCCACTTCTGGTCCTGCCAACGCGCTGTCCCTTTGCCTGCAAGTACCTGGACCCACGTTGCCAAAAGCCAGGGGCACCCTGGAATTAGTCCCTCGGGACCAGGACCAGTTCAGAGACAGGAAGCCACCGAGGGCCTACTCAGGCCCATGTCCTCTTTCCGCACAAAGCAGTGCCTAGTTGAGGAGGCTGGAGGAGCCTGGAGTGTATCTGTTCTGGGGCCTCTGGAGGAGGTCTGCTCCGGCTGAGGAGCCTTCTAGGTCTCAGGGTGCAGTGTAAGTGATGGAGTGATTCCACCAGGGAGAGGATGAGAGGATGAACTGTTAGGGTCTTCCACATATATTGCAAATGGTTAAGAAAGCAGAGTGCTGTACTCGATCTTTGGAACTGAAACTGCTCTAAAAGTAAACTTAGAATTTTCATGTGGTTTGTCTATATGCTAATTGTGGGAATCTGAAGTTTCATGAGATTATCACTTGTTCCTTGGCTTCAGACTGACTCAGTGCAAGCCGATGCCAAGATGTGGAATCACTGTCATGGCCCAGTTTTGATGAACAGCCAGATTCTTTACTGCAGTCGGGTTCATTGGAAGCAGATATGCTCTGACTTACTGACGCCATTCAAAGCATTCACATGCACCTCATGTCACTCAGCACAGCTGCCAGGCTGGATGCATCATGTGGGCCCAGGTGAGAGGCAGTGGTACTTACAGACAAGTGTGTGCACATGAGCTTGACAGTCTTAGTCTCCTTTCCCTTTCCTCATGGCTCCTTTAATTTCCCAGAAGGTTTTAAAAGATACATCTACCTCCAAATTGAAAGGGCACCAACAGTCCAAAGAATGACTCAGCCAAGTCCAGCTTGGCGAGTAAATGCGTTCAGTAGGAATTACTTACGGCACAGTAGGCTTACAGCACTTATGGGCTGCAGCACTACTGAAGTCAACAAACAGCCTGCCTTTCCTAAGCTACTGGTCTTATGGGGCTCTAATTAAAACAGCAGAGGAGATCAAAGACTAGAAAACTCCTTGAGAAAAGTTAGTGTACTCCATCCCATCCTATCCTTATCAGGAAACTGTCAGTCTCAGCAAGCACTATCCAGCCACACCAGTGGGTGACTTGTGCTACAGTGTGGCACATAGCCTCAGCACCTGATAGGGGCCCCTACAAGATGGAGTTACACTGGCTAGGGTTTGGAGAACAATTCTACACCACCATCAGTGGCATCGCATTTGGTATTAATGTAAAAGGGATGCTAATTCCTCAGTTGGAGTCTGACTAGAAGGGCACTTCCTTTCAAAGCACAGGATGGGAGTCACAAACGAGGGGAGACAGGAATCTGCTAAACAGCCGTCCCTGTGTTGACCACCCCACGTGAAAGCTGGGCATTGTGTTGCGCACCTGTAATCCCAGCACTCGAGAGGCTGAGCCAGGAGGATGGCTGTGAGTTCGAGGCTAGCCTGGGCTACAGTGAGCTCAAGGCCAGCCTGAATCTCATAGTGAGACCCTATCTCAAAACATTAAAAAAAAATAAAGAAAAGGATATGTAGATTCTTTCACAGACACATGTGCGCTGCGTACAGCAATATCCCCTAGAGGGCGGAAGAGGGAGTTGCCTCACAGCAGAGAAACCTGTCAAGCACACCTTTGAGGGAGACAGCCCAGAAGGGGGTATGGCCCCCCACATCCTGCAACCCTGGTCTACACTGAGAAAGTGTCACAGAAGGGCCAGCTGGGAAGTCTGCAAAGTCCCTGCCAACCACACCTGTGAGCTAAGAAAAGCCTAAGACACGGTCAAGCCAAGAGGGGCCTGAGGAGATGATATGTGGTGTAGGATCCTGCACGTGCCCACACAGAGACTTCAGACCGAAAATTAAGTAGAGTCAGTTAGCAAGTGTCTCCATATTGGTTCTTTACCTGTGCTGCGGTGACTGCAGATGTTAGGAATGGGGGAAGGTGTGTGTAGAATGTGTGGAAACCACACAACCATCTCAATTTTTCTGTAAGTTTAAAACCTTTATAAGTTTTCTAAAAACCCAGGTGTGGTGATACATGCCTGTAATCTCAGCACTCAAGAGGCTGAGGCAGGAGAGTTGTCTTGAGTTAAAGGCCAGCCTAGACTACATATCGAGACCTTGTCTCAAAACAACAACAAAGAGTCTATTTTAAAAACTTATTCTCAAGTCAGGTGTGGTGGTACTCATGGCTGTCTTAGTTACTTTTCTCTTGTTCCTGAGACAAAATACCCGACACCCAAAGTTAAAGAGGGAAAAGTTTATTTGCCTTACAGTTCATAGAGGTTCCAGTCCATAATCAGCTGGCTCCAAGGCAGAGTGGCAGAGGGGCAACAGTTCATGGTGGTGGAAGACAGCAAAAGCAACAAGGGACCTTAGCAGTGTCTTTGTGCCCCTTTTATCCCATCCAGACTACCAGGATTAGGGCAGTACCAAGGATTAGGTACCAAGGATTAGGGCGGACAAACCAATTACTCACATGCCCTAATCCCATCATCACCCATTCTAGATTCAGCCACCTCCTAAAAGGTCCCACACCTATGACTACATGAGGCTTTTGGGGGTCATCTAGATCCAAACCATAACAACAGCACTCTGGAAAGCTGAGATAGGTAGATCTCAAGTTTGAGCCCACCCTGGCAACCTAGCAATTAGTGAGACCTTCTGTCTCAAAATAAGTAAAAAAGGTCGGGGGATGTAGCTAAGTGTAAAGGCCCTGGGCACAATACCTAGTACCGTAAAAACAAAACAAAACAAAAAAAACCCTGTTCTCTGATGCAGTAGTGTGTGCCTGCAGGGGAGGCTAAGGCTGGGGGATTGCTTAAGCCCATGAGGTCAAGACCACTAGTGGCAACATAAATAAAACTTAAAACCCTAAGAAACCCACAGCCAGTGGAAGGTGTTAGGTACCCCACTGAAGCTCATCTAGCTGCCCTGAGTCCCTTAACTAAAATGTAGCAGATTTTGTGCACACTCAGCCCTCTTGCTTGTATCTCCCTAAAGGCCACCAGCATCAGAGAGACTGTGGACACACACTGGCATCTCAACTGGCAGTGTCTGCCTGAGCCTGTGTGTCAGTGAGGATCCCAGGACCCTGCCTCTAGAGTGCAGGGCAGGCGGATGGCAGGGGAGCAGGGCCAGCCCTCTGTTGTAGCGGAGGGGTGGATACAGTGTTTGTGGGGAGCCCACCCTGCAGGCCCAGGGGGGAGGGCCGCAGCAGATCCAGCAGGAGCTGCTCTGAGGACTCCATCGGGGCACCTGGCCTCCTCTGCCCCACTCCTCCTATGCCTTAAGTTCTCAGAATCACATAATGTATAGAACCATAAATGCCAATGTGATTTGAGGGACTCTGAAACCAATGTCAGGGATCAGATGTGGGGTCAGCTGGGTTCCAGGTGCCACTCAGGCCCACCACACTGGCCCAGCTACTGCCGTTGCTGGGTTCCTCTCTGTGCTTCGTCTGCTTCCTCAGTGGGACGGACCTTCACTGGTCTGGAGCACAGGACCACAATGTGCAACCTCCTCTTTCTGTCCTCACCTGCTCTGCCTCGCAGCCCACGTGTCCCCCTGAGAAAACCATGCTCTGCCCCTCGCTGGCCCAGGTCACCGCAGAGCCAGCCCCCCACCTACAGCAGGGCTGGTGTCCTTCAAGCTCCTGGCTGCTGGCTGCTGGCCATGGGGTGGGTCTCCCCGTGTGCCTCCAGTCCTGGCCCTCCTGTCTGTCTTTTGGCCTTAACAGGTGCGCCTCCCACGGCCCTCCCAGTGTCTGACCGTGCTCCTTCACTTCTGGCTCTGGGGGTCCCCATGAGGGCAGAAGCCATCGTCGGGGCCTGCTCCCCACTTCCCTCCAGGCTTTGTCCTGAGATGGGTGGTGCCCCAAGTCCAGCATTTGCCCCTTTGCCTCCAGTTCGCCCTGCCTGTCCACACCTGCTGGTCAGTGTTTACAGAGAGCCCAGAGACACACAGCTCAGGAAGGACTCAGTGGAAACCTGGCAACCAGGCCTCCTGTGCTGTAGACTTTGCTGTCCAGGGAGGGACACGCCTCCTCCTGTGCATTCCACTCGCTGTCTCCAAGGCTGGTCTCCAGGAGGCGAGCTGAACCCTATGCAAGGGAACCTGCCATGACAGTGAGTGGCCTCCCACTTGGAACCGCTGAGCACTAGCAAGTGTGTGGGCCTCCTGCCCCTCTGCAGCCACCTCACGGGCCCCCGCGATGCTGGACTCATCAGTGGCAGACCAAATGACCCGGCTGACACTGAGGCTCTTGGAACAGGTACAGCTGCTGGACGCTGGTCAGCTTTGAGCTTAAGAGACAGGTGCCAGGCAAAGTTAGTGCATCTGTCTGCAGACTGTCTGTGAGCATGTTCTGCTTCTAAAGCAAATCCTTTCCAGTGGTTTTTAGTCTCATAATGAAATGTGGTTTTTCTGTTTCTTTGCACGTATGTAGTACCAATTAGGTTCTTCTAGTGGTTTCCAAAGTTGGGCTTCAACACAGCCCCAAGGCTGAGCCTGGTCCTTCCCACACCGCATTTCATCTTCTTCCCCTGCCTGGCTCTGGGTGGTCTGGGAGCTGCAGGCCTCCTCTGTGTCACCCACCCGCATCCCTCCTCTGCACCACTGGGGCCCCAAGTCCAGGGCCTGGTGGTGGTGATCAGGGTGCTCTTCAGCATCCGCTGCGCTTAAGAGGTGTGCCACATAGCCAGCATCACACAACCAGCATGGCCCCTGCCTTCCACTTCACCCACGCCTCCTGTCCCCAGCACGGCAATCTGGGCAACGGGCACACAGCCCACATCACTGTCATGGCCTCTGTTCCTCACAGAAGCTGGAGCAAGAACGAGAGAACTTGGAAGGGGGCTCTGAGGGCACCCACCTTGTGTCAGGTAAGAGCCCAGGCTACATGGACCTTCTTAAACAGGAGCGGGGCAGCCAGCGGGGATGCAGAGGCAGCGGCCCCTGGGAGCTGCCTCCACCCCAAAGTGCTTCCTCCTCACTGAGGGCTGGAAGGCCTTTGTTCACGCACACACACACACACACACACACACACACACACACACACTGCACTGTTTCCCTAGGGCAGGCAGAGGCTGTGTTCCCAGCCCTTTCTGCAGTGAAAAGGGGAGTGGTCCCGTAGGGTCAGACCACACCATTCTGACTCTAGAGCTCTGAACTCCCAGGGTCAGGTGGGGTTGGTCTGGTCCTCATTGTTACCTGGTGACTGAGTCTAGGCTCGGGGAGGCTGGGGCAACAGGCAAGGAGGAGGTCTTGTTCTTTGGGCCCTGGTGCTCTGAGAGCTCAGAGGGCAGCCTGGGGCCCTAAATTCCAGCGGAGCAATGGACACCTGGCCATGTGACCCAGGGCCAGTGAGGGGCAACTGGGGCTACACCTGTGCCAGGAGTGGGGTCCCTGGAGAGCCCACAGCCCAGTTCTGGCAGATGCTTGGAGCCACCAGACCCTTCCAAGGCCTTCCCTGCATCAAGTAGAGCCGGATTTTCAGCTGCAGCACATAGGAGCCTCAGCACCAGGCCCTGCCCCACTCATCAGACTGACTCCCCAAGGTCCCCTGCTCTGCCATGGCCCTCTCAGCTCTCATCCCCCTTCTTGGGATGAGCATTTGGAGGGTGAGGGTGAGGGTTAGGGTTGGGTTAGGGTTAGGGTGAGGGTGAGGGTTAGGATTAGGGTTGTGGGTCACCCTGGGACTTGGGATGTGGGGAGGTGGGGTACACTGACAGGTCTGCTGTGACATGCCTGACCACCTGGCCACCCACCTGGAGCCTTCCTCAGTGGGCAAGAAACGCGCTTCCCTCAGGACACGAGGACAGGCCAGACGAGGCCCTGCAGAGTGCTCGGAGGAGGAGGAGGGAGCTTCTGCTGAGACTCCGGGTAGGTCCGGCATCAGGCAAGCCTCTGGCCCCCAGCAGGCCAGCCCACCACACCTCATGCCCCTCCAAGCCCTGCCCCCCATGCCAGGTCTCATGCCCCTGGGGAAGGCCCTGTACCCCGAGGGGAGACCTGGAATTCTGGGTAGTCTCCACACCCTGGGCTGACCCCAAGGTCCCCTGCAACCCCTCCCCATGTCCTTGCTACCCCCAAGTTCCCTGTCCTCCAGGTAATATCACACTGCGGGGGGGTGGGGGGGTGGCTGATAACAGAAATTGAAAACCAGGCCAAGAAATATGAAGACATAGGGAAACCTTTTAACTGAGAAGGAAAAGAAAATGTGACAGGAACTCCATATTGAGAACAGCTGAAGGGGCCCAGGTCTGACAGAGACTGGACTGACACTGAGGAAGGCGAGGAGCCAGCTTTGCTGGGGTACATGGGCGGGCAAAGGCCAAGTTGATCATAACCTCGGCTCTGGTTCTGTGAGCTGGCTCTGGAGAGGTCTGTGGCTGGAGAAGGCAGTCCAGTTTCCAGGCAAAGTCGGCTCTGCTTTGGAGAAAGGCTATGCCATGGTGGTCTGTCTGTGAGGCTCTGCTGGAATCCGAGGTGGATTTGGGTTTCTAACAAGAGGCTGAGACGGGAGGCTTCCAGGTCCTGCTTCAGGGGCCCTGGGACAGGACACTGTAAAAACAGGCACTCAAAGGTCCCCTCGAGTCTTGAAAATATCTTAGGTACTCTTGCCTTGGTGCTCTCAGTCTTGAAGAGAAGTGAAGTAGGTAAAGTTAGAGTGAATAAACCTGAATCACCAGTTTTTAGACAGACACTCCTACATGATTAAGAGGCCTACGGGCAGAGTGGAGCAGGGATCTGACCAAGAGCTTAAGCGAATAAAGGACACAGATACAAAATGAGGGTAGAGATCCCAAGTGTAGTCCAGCTTTCAGTTACCCACTGGCATCTACAGGACCAAGTAAAGAGCCAGTGCTTTGAACAAAAGCAGGATTTAAATCTCTGGCCATCCCCAGGTGGGTCCCTGACCCTTTAGGTGAGCCCACACCTCCAGCAGGCCTGGGCAAAGCTCACTGCAGCCAAGACCCACTGTACTGAGGCTGCAGGCCCGGAGGCGTCTTGGGTATGGGGGCTGGCTTTCTCACGCCAAGAATCAGGTTGGGCAACTGAACAGTGAGCAGGGGACACCTCAGTCGCTCCCCAGAGGGCCTCTGCTGGGCACACACAGGCATGCACATTGGAGGTGGCAATGTCGCAGAAGGTGCAGCTCTCACAGGAAGTCCAATCGTAGGGTGCCAGGGCTTCATCCAAACAAAACTGACCTGCAGCAAGAAGTGCCTGTGCCTGAGCAGTCTTCATCTGTTACCCAACACTGTGGGGCAGGAGGTTGGCTCATCTGGCCAAGGGTCCTCATGCTTGAAAGTGATTAGACTCCATTGACAGAGGGAATACAATAACCAGAAACTTGTTTAAATTATTTGATAAACTTTAAAAGCAGCGCTATGTATTCCCATGAGGGGCACACAAGGGTCTTTGACCCTGTTTTGGGGGCGTGGCTTCAGTTTGGGTGGCCCTGGGCTGAGCCAAGGGTCTAAGCACCAAGGGCCCCTGTATCCTGGGTAGGATGACAGCTTGGTGCTCAGGTCCAGGGCCCCCAAGCCATGCTGGGTGCAGAGGATCTGTTGACCTTGCAGGAACAGCAGCTCCTGGATGAGCACCCCTGGGCCCACACCTGGAGGGGAGCACGTGGAGGGGCTCTGGGGCCAGCCCTGCTCCCAGAAGCACCCCCCATGGGCATCTACCCCACTGCCTCCCCACCCCCGCCGGCCCCAGAGCAACCGAGAATCATCCAGCACCAGGTAAGAGGGGCAGATGAAAACAGCAGCTCTGGTGGGGCTGGTGTTGGGAAAGACAGACCTCGCCACAGTGGGGGCTGTGCTGCCAGAATCTCCTACCACCTCCCACTGAGGCCCCTGCAGCACAGAGGCCACTTGCTCAGAGGTGCCACAGCTGTGACGAGAGTCCTGGAGGCCAGTCCTCAAGGCACGCAGATCCCCGGCCTCTCGATAGGTGGGAGGAGGGGAAACACAGCCTCTCATTTCCTAACTTCATAATGACCGGGGGAGCTGAGACCCTAATTATCAAGGGCAGAGTGACATAGTGTTGCTGTGTCAAGAGCTTCCCATAGTTTTCAGCATTATGGGTTGTGAGCAACAGAAAGCAACTGACTTCTTAAGCACAAGGGAGTGTTAAGAGGCCCCAGGAAGGGGGAGGCAGGAGTCCAGAGCTGGCATGGGGAGGCTGGGGGACTCAGTGTGATGGGGTGCAGAGTGCATGGGGGAAAGAGAGGGAAGTCAAGTGGAGGGGGTTCTGGGGTAGGCTGGTGACGTGGAAGATAGTTGTCTTTCGGCAAGAGATGCTGGCAGTAGCAGCGTGTGGCCAAAGAACAGACTGGGAAGGGGCAGCCTTGGGAATCTGTGCAAGTGGGACCCCCAGTTCCCTTCTGTGGATGGGCTGTGGCCCTGCAGGTTGCCTATGTCTCATCTAAGCCTGAGGCAAGAAGGCCCTGGGCACTGGTAAACACCCCAGAGCTGGCCTGGAGACCCTGAGGCCGGAAGTCCTGGCAGCAGGAAAAGTGCAGATGCTCTGGAACAACTGTCCTTGCCAGGGGTGCCGGCTGGCTTCGGCCCTAAGAGACAAGGATGGTTTCATGTTCTGTTTTGTTCATTTGCTTTGCAGTGCTAAGGATCAAACCCTGGGCTTTTGGCATTTTAGCCAAGTGCTCTACTACTGAACTACACCCAGTATCAGTTGTTTTTTGTTTTTGTTTGTTGTGATGGGGGTTGAACCAGGACTTTTGCACTGAGTTACATTCCCAGTCCTTTTTGGGGGGAAGTGGGGGGGCAGGGTTTAAGTGGCCTAGACTGGTCTTGAACTTGTGATCCTCCTCCCATCTCTTTTTTTTTTTTGGTACCAAGGATCGAACTCAGGTCCTTCTGCTTGCGAGGCAGGTGGCGGAACCACTGAGCTAAAGCCCCGGCCCCCAGCTCCACTTTTTAATGTTTGGGAAATAAAAGAGTAATATTTTGTAATAGCACATAAACATGATGAGAAATGAACGTCTGTGGGACCAGGACCCTGTGTCCACATCTGCCTGTGGCTGCTCTTCAGGTCAGCCGTATACATCTGTGGCCACTCTATGGTACATAGCAGGACATCCCAGCCTGGCTGCAGCAGAGCCTGTGTGGCCCATGAGCCTAAGCAATTTACTACCTGGTCCTCTGTAGAAAAACGCAGCAGTCCCTGGTCTATGCCATTCTTTCTGTCAGTGGAGACAAGGTCATGCTAGACTTGCATGTCCAGAAGAGGATTGATACAGATTTTAGTTGGGTGTGGTGGTGTACACCTCTAATTCCAGCTACTCGGGAGGCTGAAGCAAGAGGACTGCAAGTTCAAACCCAGCCTGGGCAACCTAGTGCGGTTCTGTCTCAAAATAAAAAGGGTTGGAGATGTACTTCAGTGGTACAGCACTCCTGAGTTCCACCTCCAGCACTGCACCCAAAGAAATAAAACCCAGATCTTTCTGCTGTTTTCTGGAAATTACTGCTCATTTATGTTCACTCAGAAGAAAAGCTAGAAGTTCTACTTCCAAGTTCTATATACTTCTAGAGTGCATGATCAAGCCACAGCAATTGGTTAAGTTGGCATTGGTGCCAGGAAAGACAGGTCACTGGGACAGAAATGTGAGCACCTATCAGGTGATTCGGCCACTAGACACAAGGTTTGCCCCAGAATCCCTATATCAGTCCTTAGGGAAATGCAAATGAGAATATGACTACTAATATGACTGAAATTTAAAATGACTACCTATACCAAGTGTTAAATGTGTCTATTAAAGATTTTTTTAAAAATGAAACCAGACATCAGCTTATCCTGCTGAAGACAAGAAATGTGGGAATCACTAAAAATGCCACGTACATCCAAACTGAAATATCTTTCTACTCAACCATGTATTCAACCTTTGGTGTTATCATTTAACCTTTGGTGTTAAGTCATTCTCCTTCAATGGATGGATGGATGACTAGATATATAGATGGATACAAGGATGGGTAGAGGAATGGGTGAATGAATGAGTAGATAGATGGGTAGGTGGATGGAGGGATGGATGAAAAGCTGGGCAAGTGGGTGGGTGGATGGGTGGGCAGAGGACTAGGTGGATGGGTGGGCAGATGTAGAGATGGGTAAGTAGGTGGATGGACAGATTAATGGATGCATGGATAGATGAGTAAGTGAAAGGGTGTGTGGATGGGTAGAGGGATGGAGGGGTGGATAGATAAGTGGAGGGAAGAAGGGAAGGATGGATGGACGGATTGAATAGAAGGATGGAGGGAAAAAAGAAAGTATCATGGGTGAAGGGATGGATGGGTAGGTAGATGCATGGATGGGTGGATGGCTAAGTGGAAAGGAGGGAGGGATGGACAGGTGGGCGGGCGGGTGGATGGATGAGAAAGTAGATGGATGTGTGTGTGGAGGAATAAGTGGACGGGTGAATGGGAGGGTGGGTATGGGGATGAGTGGATGCAGTGGTAGAGCACTGTCTTGAAGTCTCCATGCAGGCAGCTGATCACTTGGCTCTTCTTAGGTCCCCCACCCTCCTGCCACCATCATTCAGCAGCTACCTCAGCAGCCACTCATTGCACAGATTGCTCCTCCTCAGGCCTGTCCCACTCAAAGGTCAGGAAGCATTAAGGAAGGTAAGTGTTCTGCAGTGCTATGGGTGTATGAAATTGTCTACTAAAAGAGCAAATACTTTGTTATCAGGATACTCATTTAGGGTCAGCTCTTGGTTATTGAACATGAACAGAATGTTAACTTTAATAAATCCGCGGAAGAGGGAAGTGACACACAGCCCTGGCTGGGCAGCCGCCCTGTCCCGCTTCCTTTCACACTGTCGCTGCCTGTCGTGGCACTGTGGTCAGAGGGAGGTGGCAGGGGCAAGTGATATCTGAGAAACTCCTTTAGGGGACATTGTGGAGCTGGAAGCCCCTTGGAAGAATTCGAGAGCCAAAGGAAGGAGAGACAGAAGGGTGGCTATGAAGATGCCAACAAGATAAGCAGAAAACACATTACATCATGCTGGAGTGCTAGAAGGAAATCAAGGTACCATCAGAAACAAGAGACAATGGTGCTATGGATGATCTGGGTGCTCCCAAGCCCCCCAAAGCAAAAATGAAACAGAAGCTAAATGGAAAACTGCAGAAGGATTTAATAGACTTTCAGATGAATTTCCACATCTCATAAATCAAGAAGAAAGGATCTATCAAATGGAGATATGGAGAATGTGCGAAAAAAATCAAAATGTGTCATCCTTAGAAAGTTCTCATAAATCAAGTGATAATAAACTAACTAGAGGAGACTACTCTAACATCTGAATAGCAAGAAGGAAACTTCTCCAATTTCTGTTTCTGAAGAGACTAGTATAAAGCTTTTGAAAGTTCAAGGGGTAACATATCTTTTTCCTATTCAAATTAAGACCTTTGACTTTAATTCTATATATGAAGGAAAGATTTATTTATTTGTACCAGGGATCAAACTCAGGACCTTGCACTTTTGAGGCAGGTGCAGGCACCACTGAGCTAAATCCCCAGCCCTTAGTTTTTTGTTTGTTTGTTGTTGTTTTTTTGTTACTGGGGATCAAACTCGGGAACTTGTGCTTGCGAGGCAGGAGCAGGAACCACTGAGCTAAATCCCCGGTCTGCCAGCCCTTTTAGTTTTATTTTTATTGGTACATTTTAGATACACATAAGGATAACATTCATCATAGGGAATTTGTACCTGTACACGATATATCTTGCAGCTTCCTTTTTTCCATTCCCCTGCCCTCCCTTCAACCCTTCCTTCCCTCCTTATTTAAAAAAGCTGTTTCCATTTATTCCTTCTTTCCCTGTCCCTTCCTTCCTTTCTCCCTCCCCCTCCCTTGTTCCCCTTCTCATTTGAACATTTTTTCATTTCCCAAAATCTATTATGCATTTTGGCCCTTATTTACACTTTTGGTTTCTCACACAGAGAAACAATGTGGTATTTAAAGATGTGTGTCACTTAAGATTATGGTCTCAAGGTGCATCCACTGAGCTAGAAATGCCTCAAGCCCATCCTTCTTTATGGCAGAGTAGTGCTCCGTTGTATAGAAAAAAAACATTATCCATTTGTTGGTTCTTTATCCATTCATTGGTTGAAGGGCACTTGGGCTGTTTCCAATATTTAGCTATTTCAAATTGTGCCGCTACAAACATGGGTGTGCATATATTGCTGTTGTATGATTTTAATTCTTTCGAGAAGATATCAAGAAGGGGAATATCTGGGTCAAATTGAAGGAAAGATTTAATTGCTCAAGAACAGACAGAAAAAGGAAAGACATTCTTTTTCCACATCATTAAAAGGTTCCAAAGAAATAAAGGAACAATTTTGAAAGCCACTTACCGAATTTATTTGTTTTGGCTCCAACAAGGGAACTAGCAAACCAAGTAGCCAAACACTTCAAAGATATAACTAGGCACTCAGTGTGGCCTTTTATGGTTGAATATCATATCAAACCCAAATTAATCATATTCAAAAAGTATTGACATCTAGGTTGGGACCCTTGGTCATATCAAAGACCGTTGTTTGGATCTTTCTAAACTGTGCCACGCAGTACTTGATGAAATGGATCAAATGTTAGATTTACGTTTTGCTGAATGCTGAACAAGTTGAATGTATTATCCATGAATCCTATAAAACTGATTTTGAATGTAATCCTCTGGCTCTGCTCTTTTCTGCAACTTGGCCCCAGTGGGTATATAAAGTTGCAAAAAAAATATGTAATCCAGTTATGAATACATTGACCTTGTTGAGAAAATGACTCAAAAGGCTGAAACTAGCATGGAACATTTGGCCACCCTGTGCCACTGGACTCAGAGATCAGCAGTTAATGGAAACATCCTCCAAGTATATGGTAGGTCTGAAGAGAGGGCTATTATCTTCTGTGAGACCAACAAGAATGTAATTGAAATGGGCATGAATAAAACATCTAAAACAGAATGCCTAGTGTCTACATGGGGACAACGCATAGTCACAAAGAGAAATTACACTGAAAGGCTTCAGAGAGGTAGTTTTAAAGTTTTGGTGGTCACCAATGTGGCTGCCTATGGTTTGGACATTCCTGAGTTTGACCTGTTGATTTGAAGTTCTCCTCCACAGGATGTTGAGTCCTACATCCACCACTCCAGCTGACTGAACAGAGATTTGCATATGTTTTTATCAACCAAGAGAAAAAAGTCAACTAAGCTATGTGGACCAAAAAGCAGGAATTACATTTATTTATTTAGGTACTGGGGATCGAACTTAGGAACTTGCACTCATGAGTCAGATGTGGTGCCACTGAGCCAAATCCCTGGCCCAGAAATTCCTTTTAAATGTGTAGGTGTTCCTTCTATGATGGGCTTAAATCTAAAAGCATGGGTGCCAACAGGTACTCTGGCTTCTGTTTCTTATGCTACGGTTGATTTTTTCTGACCATCAGCTCAGAAACTGATAGAAAAGAAAGGGGCAGTGGACACGCTGGCTGAGGCATTAGCCCACATTTCTGGTTCATCAAGCTTTGAACCACATTCTTTGATCACTTCCAATAAGGGGTTGGTGACCATGACTCTGGGAAGCACAGGAGAAATGCAGGATGTCAGCTGTGCTTAGAAAGAACTTAACAGAAAGCTGAGTAGTCATGCTGGATCCCAAATTACTAGAGTATGCCTCCTAAAAGGAAATATGGGGTTTGCTTTGATGTTACCACAAGTGAGTCAGAAAGGTTACAGGCAGAGTGCCATGACTCAGACTGGATATTCTCAGTGGCACCCAAATACCCTGAAACTGAGAATAGTATGATGGAAATACATCATCTAACTTCAGAAGAGTGGTGGGTCAAGTGGCAGGTCTGGCCCTCCAATCATACCTTTGAATAAAAAAGCTTCCCTTTATTGCCTTAAAAATAAATAAGGAGCCGCAGGGATTTTGCTCAGTGGTGCCACTGCCTGCCTCAAAAGCACAAGGTCCTGAGTTTGATTCCCCCGTACCAAAAAAGAAACCCAAGGACGAGTATGTGCTTAGCATGCACAAGACCCTGGATTCAATCTCCAGAACTACAACAAACAAACAAACCCTCTTATAAAGGCTATCTTTAGGCTCTAGGAAGAAAATAAGATGTATAAGAGAGAAGACTGGCCAGGCATTGTGGCACACATGTATGCCTGCATGTTATAGCTTGTATCTAGATGTCTCCTCAAAGCCTCAGGCAGTCATAGGTGGGGCTTTTCAGAGGTTGCTGGATCTAGGGTATGTGATGCTGGGAGTAAGGTGTGTGATTCCTAAATGTGTCCAATAGTTGGCTTAGCATAGTTCTGCATGTGAACAATGATAAGGCCCACCTTGGGTGCGGGTGGCACCACTCAAAGGCAGGTAGCCTGGAAGAGATAAAAGGGAGAGGCAGGCTGCTGCTCATGGCTCGCTACCTTCTACCTTCCCTGCCATACTATGGACTATTTCTCCTCTGCAATGCCCCTCTGCTGCGCCACCCTGCGTTGGAGCCAGCTGACTATGGAGGGAAAGCTCTACAAACTGTGAGCAGAAATAAACCTTTCCTCCTTTAACTTGTGATGTGGGTTATTTTGTCTTAGCAAAGAGAAAAGTAAGTTTCCTTTAACGTTGGGCATCGGGTACTTCGTCTCAGCAATGAGAAAAGGTAACTGAGATAGTTCCCCAAAGTGGCCTTAACTCACTTACACCCCAAGGGAGTGAACGCAAACTCCAGTGGCCTACAAAAATTCACCAAGCCTTGGTGTTTCCAGATCTTTTTGCCAGTCTGGTGAGCATGTTCATTCTAGTTGTAATCTGCACTTCACCTTCTCATTATTTTTGGCCATTTAAATATGCTCTTCTTTGGGCCGGGGATTTAGCTCAGTGGTGCCACTGCCTGCCTCGCAAGCACAAGGACCTCAGTTCGATCCCCAGTACCAAAAAACAAATGCTTTCCTTGTTAAGTTCCCATCAAATTCCTTTCTGGTCGATTCCTAGGAACTGGCTGATCTCTTGCGTGAGTCCTTTGACATAGGCACTGGCATAGATGCACTTCAGTTCCTTGACCAGATGTTCTTATTGTGATGAAGTTCAGCTTTTGGGTCTCTCCCCTTTTTTTGGAGACCGGGCCTCTCCATGTAGTTCCAGCTGGCCTTGAACTCAAAGCCATCTTCCTGCCTCAGCCTCCCAAGCACTGGGACCAAAGGCACACGCCACCATGCCTGGCTGTCTTTTCCTTTATGGGTAGTCTTCTGTGTCCCTGCTGAGGTCTTCACCTGCTGAAGGTCATGGAGAATGTTCTGTCGTTTCTTCTGCAGCTCTGCTTCTGACATTTAGACTTGTGATCCGTCTGTGTGTACTTTAAGTTAGGATCCACCTTAGCCCATTGCTATGGATATGAACTGGACCCTGGGCCCTGTGGGAAAGACTCTTACCTTCTTGTTGTACCATAGTCTCACCTGTCATAAGGCAGGCGTGGGACCATTTCTGGCCCTTTCTCTAGTTGTCTGTTTTCATGCTGGACTGAGTGGGGTGTCAGGGCCTGACCTGGGGAAGTCTCCCAACTCCAAGCACTTGTTGCTGAAGCTGTGGGGGTGGAGATGCCCTGCCCAGGAACATGGGGGTGCTATTGGGGCCTTTGCACAGAGTGGGCCTTTCACGCTCAGCTTTTCAGCTGTTCCTGAAGATTAGCTGTGGTGTGCGGGGGTCTGGCTCTTTTCCACTTCACACCTTGGGTCTTTTGGCCATGGGGCCTAGGCATCCCAGCTCCTGGGTACTCCCATCTTAGTCCACTGTGGCGTGATGGGCCTGCATTGGTTTGGAGGGTGGCCCTGGGAGACATGTTTCTTTAGTGAGGCCAGTATTGTGCACAGTATTGTGCATTTCCAGCGATAGCTGCCAATGAGAGAACCAGTGTTTGTCCATCCCACTGTCAAGAGTTAGAACGTGTGGTGCCCAGGGCTAGTGAGTAGATTAGCTTCCTGTGCCTGCGCTAAAAAAGCACCACAGCCGGGTACGATGGTACGCCCTGTAATCTGAGCACTTGGGAGACTGGGGCAGGAGGACTGCTGTGAGTTTGAGGCTAGCCTAGGCTACATAGTGAGTTCAAGGCTAGTCTGAACTGCATATCGAGATCCTATCTCAAAAAATTAAAAAAAAAAAAGCACCACAATCTAGGTGGTTTACATAGCAGAATTTTAATACCTTGCAATTTGGGAGAACAGACTTGAGAAGCCCAGGTGTGAGCAGGACTGCTGGATCCTCGGGAGGCTACGGGACGGTCCTGCCCATGCTCCTGTGCCTGTGGCCTTGTCCCCCATCCTCGCATACCCTCCCCCAGATTGGCCCCTCTCTTAGTACACAGTACTTTCACTGGGTTTAGGGTCCTTTCCAGGATGATTTCATTTCAGAATCCCTAATTACATCTGCAAAGACCCTTTTTCAAATGAGGTTACATTCAGAGGTCTTGCAGTTAGGAGGGGACTATGCTGTTCTGGGGTCACCATGCAGCCAGGGGATGTGAGGGACGGAAGTGGCAGTGAGGCCAGCCAGGGAAGCCACGGAGCCTTTCCCACACCTCCCCTCCCTGGGAAGTCCCACTCCTGGAGCGTGCCATGGGCCTGCACAACACGGACACGGAATGTTCCCGGTGCCTGTGAGGTGCGGCACCCTTTTAACAATGTGAGGCACTAACGCTTTGCTTCCAAGGCAGAGCCTGAGGTCAGGTCCCAGTTTCTCCTTCCAGACATGGTAGAGATGATGCTGATGCAGAACGCGCAGATGCACCAGATCCTCATGCAGAACATGATGCTCAAAGCCCTACCTCCTGCGCTGGCACCCGCGGGACCGCGCCCTGCCCTGCAGGTGGGCCGGGGGGCATCCTGGGACCCCTGCATCTGGGTAGCCCTGAAGGGCATCTTTGGCTCCAACCTTGGTCCAGCTGTGAAGCCCCAGTGATGCTGCCCCCTCCGTAAGGAACGGGTTGTGCACCTGAGGTCCAGGAAGCCCCTGGCCCATGCTCTACCTACAGCTGCTGCCCCTTCCTGCCTTCATGTTCAACCTGTCCATCAGGTGTAGGTTCAGGGAAAGAGGCCACCATCCTGAATCTAGCTATGCGTTCTATGCCAGGACCCGAGGGGAATGCGCCCGGTCGTCCTGCAAGCTGAGAGGCAGAAGCCACCTGCGGTGCACCACCACCACCACTACACGCCTTCTACCCCACTACAGCCTGGCTCCGTGCCAGGCTCCTCCCTTAGTTACTCTGTGTGGCCTCCAGTGGTTGCAGCCACTGCCCTGCCACCCGCCACCAGCTTCCTGCCCACCATGTGCCACATGGCCAGTCCCGCTGCCCTGCCTGCCCTTAGCACGTAAGTCTGGAAGACAAAGGTGGGGGTCCTGTGGCAGCAGAGTGGAAGGCCCCCCCAGGCCTGAGTGGTCAGGCCTATAGGCTGCAGCAGGAGGCATGGAATGGGCTGGGAAGACTCCACTACCTTCCAGAAGGCTGCAGGGCTCAGTGTCCCCCCATGTGGACTGGCCCTGGAGTGCCCCTGCTGCAGTGTGGGTGCCTGTGAGGCAGGCTAGCCCAGGTGCTACACCAGGGTGACCCTCACCTGTCCTCTAGGCTGGTGTCCGATGGTGTCCTGTCCTCGCAGGCCCCGGGTGTGTGAGCGGCTTGCTCCAGGTCGGTAAGCAGCAAGGCCTTCCATCTTTGGTCTCTGTCTGGGATCCTTCTGGAAAACCAGGTGACTCCCACCCAGGGGAAATACAAAGGTTTCATCAGGACAGAATTTAAGAAAACAGGGCCCAGGATGTGTAACAGAAAAGATCAAAAGCTTCAGCCACATGAAAACATAAAACATTCCTCTGGGGGTATGAAAGGAAGTCACACTGGGGCTGAGGATGCAGCTCAGTGGTGCAGTTGCCTGCTTTGCAGCATTAGGCCTGGCATGAGGACCCACCTGACATGTAGAATGGTCTCACATCAGTGTGAAAGCAAGCAGAATACATACACTAGGACTCCATTTGAGCTATGGTCTACACAGGAGGGGACCCACACTCTGGGTTGCTTTGAAGGGCAGCAGCCAAACCCAGCTTCTCTGTAGTCTGTCCCTCCTGTACTACTAGGACTGGTGCCCTCTGTATAGCTACCGTGACACTTACTTTCTTTTTTGGTAGAATCATGTCCCCTTGCTGTTCTAATGTTGTATTTAAAAAAAAAATGTTTTTTAACTATTACACATAAACTTCCATTTCCTCCTTTTCAAGGCCTTCCTTTATTTCTCTCTCTCTCTAGTGGTATTGTGGATTGAACTCAGGGCCTTTAGACTGAGCTACATCCCAAAACTCTTTGCTAGTTTTTACTTTGAGACTGGGTTTCACCAAGTTACTAAGTTGCCCAAGCTGGGCTCCAACTTCCAATTCTCCTGCCTCAGCCCCACAGCGCACTGAGATTACAGGCGTGGGCTGTCACACCTGGCTCATGGTTCCCATTTGTGAATTCCTTGCCTAACCGTGTTTATGTCCTTGGAACCTTGCAGGTTGGCGGCGAGATGAGTCCGAGCCTCCCCTCTGTCTGACCTGGCTTTCAGGAGAGCTTCATAGCCATGAGCAGGGCGCATGTCCGAGTGGATGGGTGGGTGGGTGGAGAGTGACAAACCCCTGGCTCGAGGGCGGTTCATCTGGTTCTCTCACAGCCATCTTCCAGCACACCTCTGAATGGGATTCTAGACTCTGCTGTGTTAAAAGCATGAATTAAAGGCCTGGCCCTATTTCCTATTTTTGTGATCGTTCTAACATGGCTTTTCTTTTGGTTTTATCTCTTGCCATAATTATTAATTTGACAGGGGAAGAACTTTGGCAGCTGCTGATTGTCCTTACTTCAGGCCTTGCTGGTAGGCGGCGTGAAGAGAACATGTCAGCGCTGGGAGTCCCGGCTCTGTGCACCACTGGCTGGACTGGGCTGGTCTGCAAGAGTGGCAGGCAAGGAGCTGCCCTCACACTCAGTGCCCTTGCCTGCCACAGGCCAGGTGTTTGAGGGGCCTGTGGGGAAGGAGAAGTGTGCAGTGGGCTCTGGTGGGGGGCATGGGGTTGCCTGGGGTTGGTGTTGGATGCAGACTCAGCTGCCAACTGGGGTGTGGGCATCATTTCTCCCCTTTAGGCCAAGACACTTCCTTATGTTCTGTAATAAGACACAGAGTGTTTTTCAAAACTATATAAAAACACCAAATCAAAAGAAAAAAGGAAAACAAGTACAAAAATAGACAACCGATAGGAGCATAACAGTGAGAGGATGATAATGAGCAGTCAGGCGCAGTGTGATGGGGGATAGCACAGCCAGTCACACCAGGGAAACAGCCCTGGCAGGGGCTGGGACACATCCAGGTCGGGCCAGGCCCAGGATCGCTAGCTAAATGCTGCTGGGGGCACAAGTGATCATCCAGGCCTTCAGAAGCATAGGGTGTACCTACCTGCAATCTCACAGCTGGGGAGGCTGAGGCAGGATTATGAGTTTGAGGCCATCCTGGGCTACAAAGCAAGACCCTGTCTCAAAAAAAAAAAGCAGCACTGGGATTTAATGGAGCCCACGACCCCTCCGCACCAAGTTTTGCTGAGGCTTGTGACCTAGGAGTGGGCTGATGTCTGCTGAGCTCTGCTAGGCTAGACACTAAACATAACAATCCTAGCTAACCTCAGACAGGCCATGCACATCCCATAGAGGCCAGAGGAACAGGGCAGGCCTGTCCCACCTTCTGACGGATGCCACTGGGAAATATTTCCACGCTTCTGCATCATTTACTGAGTCACACATCACTGCAGTCCTAGTGTCTCCAGGTTTTAGGGCTGTCTCTTACTGACCTCCCGCAGTGTCTACTGTGCCTGGGGTCCTGTTTAGCAGTGGTGGGAGATGCAAGGGCCCAGCACCCTCTTGATCTGCTCCCACCAAGGACATGGGTGGCATTTGATCCTGCGGGCTCTGGAACTTGGGGTTTATTTCAACTTTCAGAGGATGATCCGGAAAGACTGGCCCAAGGTACAAAGGAACTTCGAGCCTCCCACACCTCCTGTGCAGAGGAAGCAGGGCAAGTCCCCTCTTGAACCTGGGTAGTTGTGTCCACAGAAACAAACTTGGGAGAGGCCAGGGGCAAGGTGGCTTAGTATTTTCAATGTCCGAGTGAGTCTAGCACACCCGAGACCTTGGTCCAACCCTGCATCCTGCAGTGCCCACGGTGGCATCAGAAGAGACCCCTGCTCAGGGGCTGGAGCTGGGCCCCAGTGCGCCGGCTCAGCTCCTCCAGCACCTGCTTCTCCTGAAGGTACATCTGAAAGACAGAAACTCGGCTGGGGGCCTCTGGGTCCCTCACCCCCTCCCACAGCCTATGAGGGGAAAGGCCTTGTGACACCTGCACAGCCCAAGGGCAGCACCTGGATGGGGTGGGTGAAGCCAGCAGGGGGCTTCTCTTAAATTGAAAGATTTTCCAGGTCTTTTGAGTAATGGATAGTTTGCTCTCAAACACAAATCAAGTTGGCTGAACACAGTGGGTAGAACTGATTCACTTTATTTAAAGAAATCTTTTGAGACAGGGTCTCACCATGCAGTTTAGGCTGGCCTTGAACTCAGTATGTAGCCCAGGTTGGCCTTGAGCTTGCTTCGATATTCCTGCCTCAGCCTCCCCAGTGCTGGAATTACAGGCATATACCACCACACCTCATTCACTTTAAATCCGGTCTCTCTCTGCACCCAATCTTGTTTCCTACGGCGGCTATCATCAGGTTTTTCTGAAGACTTTCTAAACAGTGTGCTTTCCCCCAGCATGAGTTATGAGTGTTGGGGGAAGATAACTTTCAGTCTGTCTGCTCACATCTGCTGTTCAATAGTCAGCACCAATACTGCTAAAGGTATTTGGGGAGCCCAACATTTAAAATGGACTTTGGTGAAGCTTTTTAAAAAAGTAAAGGACAGGCTGGGCTGCTGGGTGCAGACTTGCCTGGGGCTCCTACCTTTCTCCACTCTGCTTCTGAGTTGTGGGTGAACCCTAGTAAATGACAGAGTCCATGAGTGGCTGTCACCTGTTGAAAAATTTAAAAATTGGCTCAGGGTTTGAGCCCATAGGAAGCTGCCCTTTCAGGATCACCCCCAGGGTTCCAGCTGGCCTTGGAACGCCAAGCTGTCCTTCACCTGGGTCACCGTCCTGGGCAGGGATTAAAGTGCCTAGCCTCAGTTCCCTGTCTGAAATGGGAACAATCCGCCAAGCTGACTCTTCAAGGTGGAGTGCTTGGGGCTGGGCACAGAACCAGGGAGGACAAAGAGGAGTGTGCTGGCCAAGGCAGCAGTAGCTGGAGAGGAACTGTAGGGAGAGGGGGCTGGCACCTCCATCCCAAAGAGGGTAGGGGTGGCGAGGATGGAGGCTAGGGTGGGATCCCCCGGCCTATGAGTTCCACATGGGCCTAGTCCTATCTCAAAAATAAATGAGTTCAGCAGCAAGGAGAGGGATAAGAGTGGCCACTTTGGGCCGGGGATTTAGCCCAGTGGCTCCACCTCTCAAGCACAAAGACCCGAGTTTGATCCCTGGTACAAAAAAAAAAAAAGAATGGCCACTTTGAGCTAAAAGGGAAGAGCTGAGGGCACAGTCTGCACCCCAGGCTCAGCTGAGGAGGAAGGCCTATCACTGAGGGCATGAAGGTAAAATAGGGTTGGGGCTTGCTCTGTATAGAGCATGGGCATCTGAACTTTTGGCTTTCTTGGGCCACACTGAGTGAAGGCAAATTGTCTTCAGCCAGACACAAAATATACAGTTAATGTATATAAGTAACACCCCCCTTCCCTTTTGGGCAGTCCTGGGTATTGAACCTTTGGCCATTGCACTAAACTACATCTCCAGTCCTTTTTAAAATTTTGAGTCAGGGTGTAAATCACCTCACCTGTGGTGGAACTCATATTCCTCCTACCTAAGCCTCTTGGAATGCTGGAATCATAGGTGTGTGCCATTATACGCCTGGCTCTTTTTAAAAAAATATTTTAACTTATTAAATTATTTTATGAAATAGCGCAACAAGCCCAAGTTTAATGTCTGCTTACTAACAATAAATGCCTGTCTTTATAACCACATATACATGAAGGTAAGTTGCTCTGTGTTTTACTGAGCAAATCACAGTGTGTGTAGCAGCTGATGGGGGCAGGGGGCTCTTCACTCCAGTGTGGCAGCACAGGAGGCAGAGACAGCACTGCGGAGCATCTCCCCTACGCAGCCTTCCACTGTTGCTTATGCAGTCCATGAGGAAGAACCAAATCACGCCATGATGGTAAAAGTTTATGATCTTGCAGGGCCACGAAGACTGCAGGCTATGAGTGGGCGACACCTGGTGTGGCGCCTCTATGTAGTCAAGGTGGGGTATGGTGCAGTCGAGGGGAGGGATCTCAAGGGGAAATAGCCGGGGTTGGATTAAAGCCTACAGGAGAGGGGTATGGGACAGCAGGGGAAGTTATGGCCAGTAGGTCAGAACCCTCTTCTGAGCAGGTGGCAGCAGAGTGGAGTTGGCTGCAGCCTGCCTGAGGCCCTACAGGGCTGGAGTGGGGTAGTGGGCCGAGGCCAGGTGCTTTCCCATGCAAAGACCATGATCTTTCCAGGGTGGGAGTGGATGGGGAGGCCCCCCAAAGTCAGACCATGTGAGGCACAAAGTGTGGGTGGGAGTAAGGGTGCAGTTGGGACCCAGCCCAAGCAGAGCTGGCTGGTGTCTTCAAGGGTGGGGTCCTAGGAGTGACAGATAGGCTGTCCACTTGGGGAAACAGGGAATCACATCAGGGAGGGCTTTGGGCCCAGGAGACAATGCCAAGGGACAGAATCCTCTTAGGGAGCAGGGGCTGTGGAACCAGAGGTCCAGCTCCACCCCTTTCCTGGAGAGACATAACTACTGGCCAGAGAGATCCCAGGACGGAACCTTGTGCTGGGGTACTTCCTGTCCCTCTCAGGAACAATGTCTGCAACTTCCTTCTCCATATCAGTGCAGTGAGCCCTGCCTTGGCCTGGGAAGGAACACTCAGGACTGAGGTCACACCCTTCACACTGGGTCTTCTGGGAAGCTCTGTTCCAAGTAACTAAGAAACCCTAGAACAGTGATGATGAACCTTTTAGAGGAGTGTCCAAAACTACAACCCAAAACGCACTTACTCATCGCAAAGTGCCAAGACTGCAATTAAACTTGAATTCTGAGGTTTTAGTGTGGATAAACAACTCATACATTAACATCTTTTGTCTTAAAAGAAAAACAGCACAGGTGCCATAGGTTTGCCAGCACTGCCCTAGGGTGTCTCAGAGACAGTCCAGGTGGTGGCTGTCCTGCCAAAGAAGCCACAGGAGGCATGGAAGACCCTAGAGGCTTGGATTCTCCCTGTTCCTGGCAGCTTAAGAAGCTGATCTAGCAGGTCTGTCTGAGTGATCCCCATGGATGATTTGAGAGGGCTTTTAGGACCCCTGTTTTTTCACAAGCCTAGGTACTCCTCTATGCCTGTGAGTTCTCCTGTTGTAACCCAGAGTACCTGGGGCACTTGGTGTGCACACAGTGGTCTCCTTCCTAAATCCTGTGGATGGCAAGTGTTTTATGAGCCAGGATATGATTACTTACAGTCAGAATGTCACAGTAATCTTCATTCTCTTTGCACTGCTGGAAGATATATTCCACTCCTAGGAAAATGTCTCCCAAGTTATAGTCATCTGGAAATCCAGGCTGGGGAATTTCACCTGCTTTCAGATCCTAAAAATGAGGAAACAGACTTAGAATACATCATTCTGGCTACAGTAACCCAACCATAAGGATGTGGCTCAGAGTCCTGGGCAGCATGCTTGAGTGGGACTATTGAGGCCTGCAGGAGGCAGGCTGCACAGCTACCACATACACCAACAATCTCAAATGCTTCCACCCTGTCAAATGAGTCCCTTTCCATTTCTTTCTTCCCTCCCAATGTGGAATCACCCCTGCCTCGTTTCTTCAGAGTTAAGTCAGTGTGACAATATAATTTTCTATTTGTCTTTCTCTTAGTCTTGAACAAAATCTTTCATTCTCACAGAAACTGTAAAGACTAGGCCCTCAGCTGAGGACTATCCATACTAAGACAGTCATCTATGCATTTAATGCTGGATATTTTAGATATATCCATTCTTCCCATATTAAGGAAAACAGTAAGTAAATACTCTAACACATTTTTACACTATACATTTAGCATTGTATCTTCTCCCTTCTTTGGATTTATTTCACCAGATGTGATACTAGTGGATACAGCATGGTTGTTTTAAAGGCTCTCTGAAGCTATCTGTATTGGCAAATAGCTTTCCAAAAGGGAAATTGCTAATTTATGCTGCTTCTAACAAGTGAAGCCCTGCATTTATGTGATGTGTATATACCTGTAGCAGTCACACTGTATGTGTTAAATTACTCCGGTTTATTTTTCAAATCTACTCCTGTTCACTGAGTCATACTTAGAGTTGCAGAAGCTCTTCTTTCAAGTCACTGACAGTACTGAGGGGAGGATGGGGTCTAGTCGCCTTTCTTCTTCCACTTGGTAGCATCTGGTGAATTGTGGGGAATGCTCAGCAGCGTCAGTCATATTGCTTTCATTACTTTTATGGGGTTTTTTTGAGATACTGAGGATTGAACCCAGGGGCCCTCTACCACTGAGCTACATCCCCAGCCCTTATTTATTTTGAGATAGGGTCTGGCTAAGTCACTAAGTTGTCCAGGATGGGCTCAAATTTGTGGTCTTCTTGCTTTATCCTTCCAAGTAGCAGGGATTACAGGCATGTGCCAACAAGCCTGGCCATTTTTGTGTTTTTGAAAATTTTTAAAATCAAAATTAAGAACCATGCTTGCAATTAAGACAGAAAATGTATTCTGGAAGGCAGGCTAGACAAGAGGAGGAATCTATCTTTTACCTCATGAAATGGAAAAGAAAGCACATCGGTTGGGACATTTTTCTTTCTGTAGATCCCGTTAATATGTTGAATATTCTTGTTGTCAAGACAGATGATCCCCAGGTCAAATTTCTCCACTCCTAAAATATTCCGTACAATCTCCACATTCCTGCGAAGTGGCACTCTCCTAATGGGGATCGCGCGTTGCAGATTTCTAATCACCAAACTCATTTCAGGAAGAACATCAAGTCCTTTAAAACTGTTTAGATGGAACCTGCGGTTAAAATTGAAGAGATCATCAGTACCAGAAAGAGGTTAATTTTGTAAAAACACATCACTAAAACCAAATCACTTTATTTAGTGGAATTTGTTGCCTACTTTAAGGGAATTTACATTCATAAGAAGATATAAGAATGAGGAATACAGCTCTGCTCGGTGGCACACGCCTGACTCCTGCAATTCGGGGTGGGGGCCGGGGCAGCAGAATCAAAGTTTCCCCGTCTCCACGGCTTTTTTCTTTTTTTTTTGTATCGGGTATCGAACACTGGTCCTTGAGCTTGCGCAGCAGGCACCGAAACCACTGAGCTAAATCCCGGCCCGGTTTTTGTTTTTTAAAGGGCTAGGGATGTAGCGCACTGTGAAGACCCTGGGTTCAATCCCACCGCTGCGAATAAGTAAACAAACCAACAAATAAATATCCTGAGGGTGTAGCTCAGTGGTGCAGCGCCCCAAAACTGGAACGAAGGGAAGTCACGCAGTCTGGCAAAACAGCACCAACGAAAACCCCAGGAAACCGCCTGCAGGGCTGTCCTCACTAGGGGGAAACTGCGCGCGGTCACACAGAGCTGAAGAGTAGGGTGAGGACGTGGAGACTCAGGGCCGCCGCGCACTTACCCGGCCGGAAGCGCATAGCAGACCGGAAGCCGCGGAGCGGAACTTGACCGCGGCGGGCCCGGCGGACCGGAAGTCAGTCCGCTGCGTTTTCTGTCCGCTGTTTGCTCCCCCTGGGTGTTTTCTGCCTGCCGCGCGTAACGAAGCGTCGCCCCGGCCTCCCGGGTGCCGGGACCTACGCGGCAGGCAGGCGGAGGGGACGGAGGGGGGCGGCGGCGGGGAGACCGAGGAGGGCGGCGAGCGCGGGCCTGGCCGCTTCCAGGCGTTGCCAACGACGCCCTGCCGAGGTGGAGGCCTCGCCCAAGCCAGCCTCCCGCAGTCGCCATCATTGAAAAAAAAAAAAAGTCAGTTTCTTGGCCAGGAAAAGGTGTTTCGTGCTTCGGTTGCTCCGAGAAGAATTAGACATGGGAGAGGGCAGTCACGGCGCAGAGGTTAAAGTATAATCTCTGGTCCGGAGACTGGGGAGGCTTCGAAGTCCTCTCTGTACGTTGAAAGGTGTAAGTAACGCATCCATTCTTATTGCCGAGGGAGATTTCTCGTGAATTTATTAACTCAGTAAA
Source organism: Heterocephalus glaber (assembly GCF_053883595.1). NCBI lineage: Eukaryota > Metazoa > Chordata > Mammalia > Rodentia > Bathyergidae > Heterocephalus > Heterocephalus glaber. The sequence goes on from NW_028258138.1 coordinate 406,502, forward strand.
ATGATTTGGGTTTTCATTTTAGTCTCAAATGATCAGGTTCTAAACCTCTGTATAATAACTATTTTATGAGAGTCAACAGGTTCCTTTGCTTGAGGGAGGAGGGAGAGGCAGAGTGATAGTTCACCGTAAAAAGTTGCTCAGACCTTTGCGTTGCCGCCTTTAACGTAATTATCCTTTGAGCTGGGCCTGGTAGTGCAGGCCTGTAATCCCAGCACTTGGGAGGCTGAGGCAGGATCGCTGCAGATTCAAGGCCAGCCTGGGCTACTAGTGAGTTCAAGACCAACCTCAAAAACATAGCGAGACCCTGCCTCAAAAAAACAAAGCTTAAGGCGGGGGATTTAGCTCAGTGGTTCCTCTGCCTGCCTCTCAAGCTCAAGGACCCGAGTTCGATCCCCGGTACAAGAAAACCAAAACAAAAAAAGATTAATTAATTATGGTGTGTAAGTCAAGACTGTTCTTAGTCCCTAGAAGGACATATTGTGATGTCCTGAATTTCTGTCTTTCAGCTTATCCTGAAGATGAAGGGGAGCTCCCTAGTGAAACCTTGACTGTTTAGGGAAGAAGACTAAACACATGGTATTTATTGCTTTCTAATAATTGAATCAAAGATGAACCCAGTGAACCCTTTCATTGGGCAGCAGCCAAGTGCTTTTGCAGCATCTTCTAGTGGTACAGCAGGGACATTTCAGTCCAAGCCACCCTTTCGATTTGGTCAGCCTTCACTTTTTGGACAGAATAATACATTGTCTGGAAAGAGTCCAGGATTTTCCCACATGCCCAGCTTTGGAACACCTTCTGGAATAACTCATTCTTCAGGGCAAACATTTGGACTCACCCAGACCTCAAGTTCTGGACTCTTTTCTGGACTTGAACGAGCTCCTCCCTTTGTAGCTACTTCTGGGCCTTCAAGTTCATCGGTGCCTGGAAACCCAGGATTTAGTTTTAAATCACCTACCAGCCTTGGGGTTTTCTCAAGTACTACTGCTTTTGGATCAGAAGCTGGAGAAGTAGTGAGCTCTGGTTTTGGGAAAACAGAATTCAGCTTTAAACCTCTGGAAAATGCAGTCTTCAGACCAATACTGGGGACTGAGTCTGAGCCAGAGAAAACCCAGAGCCAAATTACTTCTGGGTTTTTCACATTTTCCCACCCAGTTAATAGTGGACCTGGCGGCCCGACTCCTTTTTCTTTTTCCCAGGTGACAAGTAGTTCAGCTCCCAATTCAAGTTTTATCTTTTCAAAACCAGTTAATAGTAATAATTCATCTTCTCCCTTTAACCCTGCTTTGTCAAACCAAAATGTAGAGGAAGAGAAGAGAGGACCTAAGTCAGTATTTGGAAGTTGTAATAGTAACTTCAGTAGTTTTCCTGTATCTTCTGGGTCTTTGGGGGAGCCCTTCTCAGTTAACAAATCAGGTGTTCGACAAGGGTGTGAAGAGGCTGTTTCCCAGGTGGAGCCACTTCCCGGCCTCATGAAAGGACTGAAAAGGAAAGAGGACCAGGATTGCTCCCCGAGGAGACATGGCTATGAGGCAGCAGAGGACTCAGACCCCATGTCCAGAGGTGACCATCCTCCAGATAAACGGCCTGTCCGCCTGAATCGACCCCGGGGAGGTACTTTGTTTGGTCGGACAATACAAGATGTCTTCAAAAGCAATAAAGAAGTAGCTCGCCTGGGCAATAAGGAATATAAAAAGGAAAGTGGCTTTGTTGAGTCTGGGGAAAGTGACCACATAGCTATCTCAGGAGGTGGTCAATCTATCCTTGCACCTTCCCGGCTTCCTGGTATAAATAAAGAGGAAGAAACTGAAAGCAGAAACAAAAAAGAAGGTGAGTTCAAAAAATGTACATCATAGAGGACATTCTGCTAGCAGGTTCTCACTAAGGTTCCTGGGTGTTTAGTTGATTTTGTTTTTCTTTCAATTTTGCTGTACAGGGGGTTGAACCGAGGGCCTTTGCACTGAGCTATATCCCCAGCCCTTTTTATTTTTTTATTATTTATTTATTTATTTATTTATTTTTGGTATGGGGGATCAAACTCAGGACCTTGTGCTTGCGAGGCACGCAGTGGAACCCCTGAGCTAAATCCCCAGCCCTCCCCAACCCCTTTTAAACATTTTATTTTTTATTTTGAGACAGTATCTCACTAAGTTGCCCAGGGTGTGTTTGAAGTCGTCATTCTCTTGCCTCAGCCTTCTAGAGTGCTAGTACTATAGACATGGACCAGCACACTTGGCTACCTTGATTTTTCTAGTAAGTTCCCTGTGTTAGGGGCCCCAACATAGGACCTTGGAGTAGGCCTTACATCCATGGAAAACTTGCTTTGCTTTTACATAGTTGGTGCCTCCTGTGGTTTGTTTTTTTTGTTTGCTTTTGGTACTGGGGATCAAACTTGGGACCTTGGGCTTGTGAGGCAGGTGGTGGCACCACTCAGCTAAATCCTTGGCCCTGCCTCCTGTGGTTTGAAAATGTCACACATGATGGGTTTATGTCTCCTGTTCTCTCAACCCCTAGAGTCTGTAAGGGGAACACCTGTGCACCAGAGTAAAAGAAGTGAGAGCACGGACAGTCTTGGGCGTTTGTCTCCCACAGAAGTCACGGCGATCCAGTGCAAGAACATCCCAGACTGCCTGAATGACAGGACTACCTTAGAGAACTACTTCAGCAAAATTGCTCAAGTGCAGCGCATCTTCATTAGACGCAGCAAAAAGCTTGCAGTGGTGCATTTTTTTGATCATGTGAGTATTCCTAACCTTCTATGTTACCTACATTTGGACTTTGTCTTTTTTAAACCTGTTTTTTGCATTTACCAGTCCCTTGAGTATAAGAGAAACACTAAAATGTCTCATTTTTACTTTAGAAAGACTGGGATAGCAGTGTTTATTTCCTGACTTGGAGTCATGAAAGGCATGCAGTCTTTGCAGAACATAATGCTCTAGTGAAGCTGTGAGTGGCTTGTGTGAGGTCTGATTTCTCTGGAAGGCTTGGGAGTGGTTCTATAACCCATTCAGCACTTCCTAAACTTACATTTTCTGTTTGTTTGTTTTTTTTTAATATTGTCATAGTACATGCTCAGTGTAAACTTTCAGATAATATGAAGCAAAAGTGAAATCCCTCATAATCCTGCTGTCCCATGACTACTGGCTTTGCAGCCTGACTTTGAGTGTATATGTAATACATTGGTTGTAGGGTACTTGTATACATGTATTACTCATATTAAGCAGCTTGGTATCTATTATTTTAAAAAAATATTCTTATGGGAAAAAATCAAATTCAGTAAGAATTTATAAAGTAGAAAGAATGGTTTTTTGGTTTTTTTTGGTACCGGGGATTGAACTCCGGTCCTTGTGCTTTCAAGGCAGGTGGCAGAACCACTGAGCTAAATCCCCGGCCTAGAAAGCATGTTTTTATAACTTTTATTTATTTATTTAGAGACAGGGTCTCATTCTGTAATTCAGGCTGGGCTTGAACTCACAGTGATCCTTCTGTCTCTCCTGTCATTCAGGAGCATCCCCGATTACCTAGGATGGTGACTGTTTTTCTCGATATAAGTGTATCTATGCCTTTATAACAGGTAGTTGATTTTGTGATAAATGGTACTCCATGAGTATCACTTTGCAGCCTCCTTTTGTGCTTAAGAGTGACTTGGCAGGCTTTCTGTTTCTGTATATGAAGTCAGGTAGTGAGATTCATTTCACTGAAGCCCAGAGGCCAAGTTCATGGGTTCTGACACTGCAAAGTTGTTTTGAAAAGGAGAAGAGCCGTACTTGCTTGTGAGGTAGAAAAGGGGAGGAGGGCTATGGCTGCCATGCTGGAGGCAGACAATGTGGGCAGAACATGTATGGCAGGAGGCAGTGTCACTGTAGCACAGAGAAGAGCAGCTCCTTTTTATTTATTTATTTATTTATTTATTTTTGGTATGGGGGCTCGAACTCAGGACCTTGCGCTTGTAAGACAGGCGTGGTGCCACAGAGCTAAATCCCCAGTCCTCTTTTTTATTTTTGAGTGGCCTGTTCTTGCTGCATTTGCACTTTCATTCTCATGTTCTTTGGCTTGCTGTCTTCATACTTGGGTGTGGACTGTTTTTTAGGCATCTGCAGCCCTGGCTAGGAAGAAGGGGAAAAGTTTGCATAAGGATGTGGCTATCTTTTGGCACAAGAAGAAAATAAGTGAGTTTTCGATGATTAGTTCCCATTCTAATGTTCTGTGTGTGAAGCCCTTTGGCTGGGAGTGTGCATCCTTTTCCCAGGGCCAGTGCGGAGGCTGGATTGGAGTGGGTCCTTGTGTCTCATAGTTGTTTCCTTGGGCTCTCTTATAATGTGCATCAATATTCCTTTGTCAAAAAGAAACTGGCAGTCCAGCCTCAGGCCTGTGGCACCATAAGCTCTGTTCTGTGTTGTCAGGTCCCAATAAGAAACCCTTTTCCCCAAAGGAGAAGAAACCTGGGGACGGTGAAGCCAGCCAGGGCCCGGAGGATCTGCCCTTTCAGCACTCTCATCTTGGCAAGGCCGCAGTGAGGGCTGCAGCTGGTGGCCTCCTGAGTAAAAGGTGGGACTGTTCTCTCCTGTAGGCCACGTTCAGGAAGGCCAGATTGGAAATGGACCACATCATGATACCTGAGTGGGAGTGAGGGACCATGAAGGGTGGGAGGCGACAGGAGCTTGGGGTTGCCTACGACTGGACTGCCGGGGGCAGATGGGAGGGGTCCTCGGATCCAGGCTGTCAGCAGGACTGTGAGGTGGGTGGGGCTGAGGATCCTGGCTGCAGACTTCAGAGTTGAGAGTTTTCTGTTTGGCACTGAGCAGCTGCAGGGCTGATCCTGTCTCATCCTGTTCTGACATTACGCTGGAGCTGAGAAGGTCCTCTTTTGGGCCTGGATTTTTGAAAAAGTCTGGGCATTTTCTCTGCAAGAAGCTCAGCACAGCTCCGGAGCTAGCTGATCCTTTTGGACACAGCTGGGGGACAGTTCTTACTCAGGAGGCTGCTCCCTGGGACGGCAGGGCTTCTGTCTGCACACAAGGGTGCTCACCTGAGGTGGAGCACATCTCCTTGTTTGTCTCAGTCCCTGGTCTCATGGAGTTGCTTGCAGGTACACCTGACAGGTTAATGCATATGTGGTAACTTTTCCCCGTAAAAATCTAAATGGCTTTAATAACTGCATTTACTGTTCCTGCCACTCAGCCACTCTTAAAGCCTCTTGGACATTCAGGTTCAGAGAATGTTGGAAACCAGTAGATACGGGGAAGCTGAGAGAGGATCGGGTCCTTAGTGTGGCTTTCTGCCGAAATAAAGTCAGGTGTTAGGCAAAGTGTTCCTCATACTGTTAAAGTGCTTTTTCCGTAATAAACTTAGTTTCTTTGAGGTAGGAGTGTATAAGTATGTATGTCAGCTGTTTAAACAAGATCATCTCACTCACAAAACTGTGAGATGTTTTACAATTGTTTTAAAAACCTGTGAGTAACACCTTTGTGCCCATCTCCAGCTTCTCCCCTCCTTTTTCTGTTTTCTTTCTTCCTTTAGATGGCAGGCTCACTGTTTCCCAGGCTGTCCTGAGTTCTTGGGCTTGAGTGGTGTTGCTACAGCCTTTTGAGTAGCTGGGACTGCAGGCACATAGCAACATGCCTGGCTTCTTTTTCATTTTATTTATTATTATTATTACTATTTTTGTGATAACTAGGAATTGAACCCGGGGATTGAACCTTGGGTCTGCATATGCTAGGCAAGTGCTCTGCCATTGAGCTCTAGCCCTGGGCCTTTTTTATTCTAGTTTGAGACAGGGCCTCGCTAAATTATCCAGGCTGGGTTTAAACTTTGATCCTCCTGCTTTAGCTTCCCAGGTAGGTAGGATTATAGGATTACAGCCATTCCAGGGTTTTGGTTTTTTTTTTATTTTAAAAGGAAAAGGTTTTTTTTGTTTCTTTTCTCCTCACTAACTTTATCAAGATTTGTTTCATTTCAATGCTTGATTCCCCCCTCTCCTCCCCGTAATTGGAATTGAACTCAGGACTTTGTGCTTGCCAGGCAGGCGCAGCACCATTGAGCTAAATCACCGGCCCTTCATTTCAGTGTTTATACTAACTTTAGAGGTCCAGAAGTTCTTGAGAGGTTTGGAAATGGAAATGGTGCCAGGACCCTTGATGTGCGATTTTCCCTGTAGCTCTCCAGTGAAAAAACCAAGTCTTCTGAAGGCTCATCAGTTTGAAGTAGATGTTTTTGACTCCGGGTCTGAGTGCTCTGAGGGCCTTGGGACCTGCGTGTCATCGCTCAGTGCCCTAATAGGCACCGTGGCTGAGACGTCTGAGGAGAAGTATCGCCTGCTTGACCAAAGAGACCGAATCATGCGGCAAGGTATGGCGCTTACTGGCACAGGTTCCAGAGCCTGGCAAGGTAGTGGTGGAGTGCTTTTGGGGGAGCTGCCAGGGAGAGAGTGACCCCTTTCCAAGGAGCCTGCTGCTCTTCAGTCTTGGGGCTCTGATGTCCCACCTCTGATTGTTACTGTTAATCAGTTTTCCTGGGGTGAATGCTGTGTTTATACCTGTGTGAATGAATACATTTGCCTGTGTATGTGTGAAGTCGGGGCGGGGTGCACAAGAACTCATGCTGATTGTGGTAGAAGGGGAGAAGGGTACTCCATGTAGACATTGTTGCACCTCTGGAGTGCTAAATTGACTGTTTACCTTCTAAAGGTAATTATTTAACATTAAAATACATACAGCAGGGGCTGGGGATTTAACTCAGTGGTTCCGTCGCCTGCCTCACAAGCTCAAAGACCCGAGTTCGATCCCCGGTACCAAGGAAACAAACAAATAAAATACGTACAGTGACCAAGAAGGAAACACATGTACTCTTGGTAATTTTTTTCCTTAAATTTGACCTGTAGGAGTTTTTTTTTTTTTTTTGAGATAGGTCTCACTGGGTAGCCCAGGTTGGCCTTGAATTTGGAGCAATCCTCCTGCTTTAGACTCCTGAGTGCTGGGATTACAGGTCTGCTCCTGGAAGTTTCCTTTTTTAAAACCTGTGAATAATTGGAATAATCACAGTGCTTAAATTCGTAACAAAAGCATTGATAGGGTGATTTTTACATTCCAAATAAAATTATTACTAGATATTGGAATTTTAAAAAATAAAAACAAAGGTGTATATTTTGAGTGTGAAGTTGTTGCATTCCATTTTATTTAGAGATTTGTACCGTTAATTCTGTGGGTAATAACAGTGGGGTACTTATTCGGTCAGGACCTAGCTAACTTTCAATATGTGATTCTGAATGCAGAGGTGATTCTGAATACAGAGCCAGTTCTGTAGAATACCAGTATATTTTGAATATTGGTTGTTAATGAGTTTCTGTTTTTAGTAACATCCCGGGTCATGGTTGTCACTGGGACAGTTGTAGGAGTTAACAGGACTCAACATTAAAGGGGGGGGTCTTTTGGAGAAGGGTGGCCCCAGTGGTCTTCAGCTTTGACCAGGTTCATCACCTGGTGGGGTAGTCCACAAATCCCTCTGAGTTTTAAAAATAATTGTTTTCCTTTGAAGTTTTTGTGTGACTTTAAACAATTTTTGTTTTTTCTTTTATCATTATTGTTACGAAAATGCTTCTGTGGATACTCAGTTACCATGTGGTACTTCCTTGTGTTTTACGTGGTGTCACTTAGCTCGGGTGAAGAGGACCGACCTGGACAAAGCGAGGACTTTTGTTGGCATATGCCCTGACATGTGTCCTGAGAAGGAGCGGTACATGCGGGAGACCCGGAGCCAGCTGAGTGTGTTTGAAGTGGTCCCGGGGACTGACCAGGTGGGACACTGGGTCTCCCCACTACTTGGGGGTGGAAGGTGGGGGTGTGTGGGTCGGGGAAGGGGGAATGTGGACTCTTTGATTGTTTGCGCTCTTTGGAGGGTGGCAGTTATTTGCATTATTAGTAGTCACATTAAGCTGTTTTGTAGTGCGCATGTTTGCTTAGTACTCTTTGTGTATGATTGGACCACGTGGTAATTATGTGATAAGGTATAGATATAGGGTTGTTCTGTTTTTGTTTGGTTTTTTTTTTTTTTTTTTTTGGTACTGGGGATCAAACTGAGGACCTTGCCCTTGCTAGGCAGGCATGGTGCCACTGAGCTAAATCTCCGGCCTATTTGTAAACTTTTGAGATAGGGTCTCGCTAAGCTACTAAGCTGCCCAGGCTGGTTTGAACTTGGGATCTTCCTGCCTCAGCCTCCCAGAGAGTTGGGATTATAGGTGTGAGCCACCTCCCCTGGCTTTAGATGTAGGTTTTAAAAATCGATTAAAATTGTTTAATTTCTTTTTCTTTTTTTTGTTTTGGTAACGGGAATCGAACTCAGGCCCTTGCCCTTGTGCAGCAGGCAGCCAAACCACTGAGCTAAATCCCCAGCCCTCTTTTTCCTTTTTACAATTTCTGTCCTTTTCTGTGTTTATGTTCTGTGCATTTGAGATTATGTTCTAGATTCAGTTTGTATCTTTTCATAAGTACTACCTTTGTCACAGTAAACTCTTGAGTATTTCTACATACAGCGTATTTGAATATGTAGCTCTGTCAAAACACTTTTGCAGGGAACAGGCTATTTCTAATTTTTTCTTGTTTTTATTTATTTTGTTTGTTTGTTTTTTTGGTACCGGGGATCAAACTTAGGACCTTTTGCTTGCAAGGCAGGTGTGGTGCCACTGAGCTGAATCCCTGGCCCTATTGTTTTTATTTTTAATTTTTTTTTTTTGGTACTGGGAATTGAACTCAGGACCTTGCACTTGCTAGGCAGGCATGGTGCCACTGAGCTAAATTCCCGGCCCTTGTTTTTATTTTTAATTAATATTATTTGGCATATTTGTGTTATACTTCTGTGGTGTTTTGAACATTTTCTTCAGCTGGATCTGAAGGGTTTGTTTTTTTTTTTTTTTGAGACAGCATCTCGCTATGTGGTTCAGACTGGCCTCAAAATCATTATGTAGCCCAGGCTGGCCTCAAACTTGCAGTGGTCCTGCCTCGGCCTCCTGAGTGCTGGGATCAACGTGAAGTATTAAGTCATTGTTGCATCATGGGGTCTGCCTTGTCCTGAACATGCATCAGTTTACGTTGCAGATGGTTTCCCCGGAAGTCTGCACCCCTGTAGATCTTTGGCTCCTCAGTCTTGCTTGTGAGCTTCTCTGCTTGGCTGGCGGTTTTGCCTGACGTAGGGTCCCCAGCCTCTCAGTGGATGTCACCACGGAGGCCCAGGACCCTGCCCTCAAGATAGCAGGTGACCCGGGTGCAGCCCTGGGCATCTGCTGCTTGCGGTGTCCCTGTGCCTTCTTGCACAGGTGGATGTGCAGGTCCAGGCCGCTGTGTGCAGCTGGCCCCGGTCTCGCCTGCTGCTCCTCACTGCCCGTCCGTGTTGTCGCCGGCCTTTGTAGGCTTGGCTTGGCACGTGAGCCTGGCTGCACTGTTTACAATGCTTGAAAGCCCTTTACTTCGTACTTTGGGCCAGGCAAGTGTGTCTTCACCAAATTCCTTCTTGTGTGAGATCTCCAATAGCAACTCCTTGTCATATTTGCCAAAATCAAGTTTCTCAATTTATTTTCTCTTTAAAATTTTTGTTTTTGATGGTACTTAATTTTTAATTTTGAGGTAGGGTCTTGCTAAGGTGCCCAGGGTCTCCTCGAAGTTGCAATCTTCCTGTCTCAGCCTCCTGAGTAGCTGGGATTCCATACATGTACCACTACACCTGACTTTCTCTTTTTTTAATTGGTAGCCTTGGCTTTATCTTTAATTTTTTGTTTGTTTGTTTTTAAGATTTGGGGATTTAATCCAGGGCTTCATACTGACTACCCTCACTTGCCTTTTTTATTTTGAAAGAGGGTCTTGACTGAATTACCCAGGTTGGATTCAGACTTCTGATCCTCCTGCTTTAGCCTCCCAAGTAGCTGGGATTACAGGTGTATACCACCACACCTGGTTGTCTTTAAAATTGTCACCTTTTAACAAATTTTTCATTTAAAAAGTGATCCGGGGTGGTGGCACACGCCTGCAGCACTTGGGAGGCTGAGGCAGGAAGATCATTTCGAGTTTAAGGCTAGCCTGGCTACATAGTAAGTTCAACACCAGCCTAAACTATGTAGTGAGACCTTGTCTCCAAAAAAAAGAAAAAAAAAGTGTTTTCACAACCATTGACTTTGTGTGTCATCTCTTCCTCATTTTTTTTCTTTTTGGGTGTTCTAGGGATTGAACAGATGTCTGTATTGAGCTACATGCCCAGGGCCTTTCCCCCTTTTATTTAATCTGAAAACAGGGTCTTAGAAAGTTCCCCAGGCTGAGCTAGAGCTTGCAGTGGTTCTACTTCAGCCTCCTGGAATGCTAGGATTACAGATGTGCCATAGCACAGAGTTAATCCCCCTCATTTTAGGGTACAGCTGCCAAGAAGCCCAGCACTCGCCACACAAGCCTTTCCCCATTTTGTGTCACCAGGTAGACCACGCAGCCGCTGTGAAGGAATATAGCCGGTCCTCAGCGGACCAGGAGGAACCCCTACCTCATGAGCTGCGGCCCTCGGCAGTGCTCAGCAGGACCATGGACTACCTGGTCACCCAGATCATGGACCAGAAGGAGGGCAGCCTGCGGGACTGGTACGACTTCGTGTGGAACCGCACTCGGGGCATACGGAAGGTATCAGCTGCCTCTGGTTGAGGCTAGAAAATGCATGTGTTCTGGAGCCAAAGTGCTCACTCTCATCATTTTATTTAGATATCTTCATCTGAAACAAAAATATGTTCTTTCTTTAAACTGTTATAAAGCCCTGTGTCTTTCATGGGCTCGGTTTTCAGTTCTGCTGTGAGATGCAGGCGATAAGCATGAGTCTCCCCACAGCTGCTGTACACATAGGAAGTGTGTGAGTGTGAGGGGCATGTGCAGTGTAAGCAGCGTGGTGCCTGTGTGTGTGTGTGTGTGTGTGTGAGTGTGAGTGAGTGTGTGACCCTCTCCCTTGCCTTGGGCAGGACATCACACAGCAGCACCTCTGCGACCCCTTGACAGTGTCCCTGATTGAGAAGTGCACCCGATTTCACATCCACTGTGCCCACTTCATGTGTGAGGAGCCCATGTCCTCCTTCGATGCCAAGATCAACAATGAGAACATGACCAAGTGCCTGCAGAGTCTGAAGGAGATGTACCAGGACCTGAGGGGCAGGGGCGTCTTCTGTGCCAGTGAGGCTGAGTTCCAGGGCTACAATGTTCTGCTCAGTCTCAACAAGGGAGACATACTGAGGTGAGCTTCTGGGCTCAGCAGTGAGCCTCTGGTGTGTGAACAGGCAAAATGTGAGCAGGAAGGGGCTTATCAGCAGTTGCTGGTAGTACTGAGCCTCCGGAGTGAACGCTGGGTGATGGCAGGAGCCCTGGTCTGAGCTGCACAGCCGACAGGCCGAGCTGGGGGCAGAGCCTTGGGGCCGGCTCTGATGGCAGTGTGTCTGACGCAGGCCCCTGGCCTCTGCCTGAGAACTGTTACTTCTCTTTAATGAGTACGTGAAGAAAGCTGTTCCCAGTGAGATGGGAGGTGAATGGGTACAGGGCAGCCAGGGTGCCTGATGGCCGTGGTCAGCAGCTCACTGTTTTCAGGCAGTTCTGTTGAAAGTCTGTAGGAAAGAAGAAAAACTTGTATGAAATGAAAATGATAAGGATAAAGTATTAAGCATGAATGAGTTTTAAACCATGCTCTGCTATATAAGTAGACCCTTAGAAGTAAGGCAGAGTTCTTGGTCCACGTTTGTATTGTTCATAAGCCAAACTCAGTGGTGGCCACTGCCCGCTTTAGTTCCATATTTGTGCTGAAATTCTTTTTCAGGTTAGTATTTTCTCCATGAACTTAGATATATGATTGATTTTAAGTTTTAAAATTAAGCCTTGGGCCAGGATTTAGCTCCAGTGGTTCCGCTGCCTCCCTCACAAGTGTAAGGTCCCAAGTTCTATCCCCAGTACCAAAAAAAAAAATTAAGCCTTGTTATAATCCCAGCACTAAAGGAACTGAGGCAGGAAGGTTGCTGCAAGTTCAAGCCCTGGGCTCCATTGTGAGTTAAGGCCAGCCTAAACTACATAGTGAGACCCTGTCTCAAAACAATCACGAAAACAAAATTCAGCCTCGAAGACAAACTGGTTATGGACAACGGCTGTGTAACTTCATATATGACAGTCGCTTGTTCCTTCTTGAATAATTTAGTCAAATACATTTATTTCTAAAATACTCCCAAAAGTTAAAATTTCTATGTCTTTGACTCGTTATTAAACACATCTGGCAGTTGGTTGGTATTAATTTAACTTTTCACTGACAGTGTCGTAAACTGTTGCTTGTATTTGTTTACTCATCTTTTTTTTGGTACCGGGGATCGAACTCAGGACCTTGCGTACTTATCTTTTTAAAGAAATCTGTCAGTCTAGTCCAGGAGGAGGAAGAGGGAGGAGGAGGGAGGAGGAGGAGGGAGGAGGAGGGAGGAAACAATTCAGGAGCTTGAGTCACTACCAGGCCCTTCTTCCTCAGTGTCACTGAGATCTAGTTGTTAGTAGATCTGCCTCTGGATGTGTCATCTGTTTCGTCTCCTAACAGAGAGGTGCAGCAATTCCACCCTGATGTCAGGAACTCCCCTGAGGTGCACTTCGCTGTCCAGGCCTTTGCTGCGTTGAACAGTAACAATTTTGTGCGATTTTTTAAACTGGTCCAGTCAGCTTCTTACCTGAGTGCGTGTCTGTTACACTGCTACTTTAATCAGGTAAGTAGGACAGCTCTGTGGAGCCAGCCAGGGAGGCTGTGTCTGGTGCTGTTGAAGGGCTTCGTGCCCCGTGCACCTCCATGGGGCTGATGAACCTCGGGGCCTTCCGCTGCTGCTGAGGGCTTCCCAGTGTTGCCTGTCATGACGGGAGAGGCTGGGCAGTGGGCATGCTGGTCTGTGGCTCAGGTAAGTGCCAAGCCTGAGCTTAGCTCTGTTGTCTTCCATGAAAACAAGTCAAAGAGCAGAAATCCCATGTCGTAATGCACAAAATCCCTAACCTTGGAAGTCTTCGTGTTATTAAAGTAACTTTTGGAGAGAGGCTAATGCTGTTGAAGTCATTTCAGCAAGTCCCTGTGCCTGCTCCTCCCTTGCCTATGTGTTCGGCTTACAAAGCTCATCAGAGCGCTCTTGTGTAAACTCGGCCTCAGAATCTCCAGTCAGTGTGTGAGCTCCAGCTGGGTGGGGAGACTTGGGGATGCCATAGAGCAGCTTCCAGGCCCCCAGTGCACTGGCTCAGGCACATATGAGCAGTGCTGTCTCCCCTCGCCTTCTGAGGACAGCCCACTTGCTTTGTGTATACCATGCAGTCTGGCCCCTTGAAGCTGGGAGTCTCTGAGAATGCTGCCTGACCTCTGCCACGTAGGGAGGGTCTTGGCTGTGAGACCAGGTCATGTCTCTTTGTTCAGACTCCACATCCTCCTAATAATAGTGAATAAACCCACAGTCATGGCCTGGGCAAAAAGTCTTTCACAGGTTTCCTCACTGTTGTCAGAGCTGACAGTTGCCAGTAGAATCGAAGCACTGATACAAATGAGAGATTTCTAATAACCTGCCCCGCCCCTTGGAACCACTGTATAGTGTTTAAATTGTTTATAGGTTGTGTGTGCATGTGCGTGCGTGTGCGAGCGTGCAGGGGGGAGTACTGAGGATTGAAGCCAAGGCGACACCCCCCCACCCTTTTTGATTTTTGTTCTGAGACAGTCTCCTCAAGTCGCAGAGTTGCCCAGGCTGGGCTTGAACATGGGACCCTCCTGCCTCAGCCTCCCTGAATGCAGGCGTGACAGGTGTGGGCCACCAGGCCCAGCTGTAGTTATATTTTCTAGATGATTTAAAGTTGTTACAATGGTGACTTTTGGGGGCTTTTTGGATTTTTGAGACAGGGTCTTGCTTTGTAGTTCAGGCTGGCCTCAACTCACAGCGATCCTCCTGCCTCTGCCTCCGCCTCCCAAGTGCTGGGATTACAGGCCTGTGCCACCACGCCTAGCCAACAGTGGTGACCATTTTTATGCAAAAGGGAAACACAAATGTTCTTTAGAAACAAGGCTTTGGCTAGCAGTGGCCTGCACAATCCCATAGGTCTCAGGCCTCATCTTGCCCTCTCACTCAGCTCTGCCTCCCTTGACTCCCTTCCCCTTCTCTCCCCAGCTCCAGCTCCACCTCACGGGCTCCGTGGCCACTGTCCTTTGTATTCTCACCCCAGCTGGCTTTTCAGCAGGGCCTCCTGACCCTCAGCCTGTTCCGGGTCCTTGTTTCCTGCTGTTGTGCTAATTACCATTAGATGTATCTTAGGTATTCATTTTCTCTAGCACTGGTGTCTTCCCACCTCTGAGCTATGCGGGGATGGCTATATTGTGGGTTGTGCTCCCTGTTGTACTCTAAGCATTAAGAAGAGCCCCAGGGACATAATGAGCACTTGAGGAGAGTTGGTTGGAGAAGTCAAGTGAAGTAGGCACCCAGGAACCCAGCACAAAATTTTTTGTCAGCAATTTCATGTGTGTGGGTTTTTTTTGTTTTTCGGTACCGGGGATCGAACTCGGGTCCTTGCGCTTGTGCAGCAGGCAGCGAAACCACTGAGCTAAATCCCTGGCCAGCATTTTTTATGTTTTGATATTGTTTTCTTTTTTTGAGGTTCTTGTTACAATGCTGTGAAACAATTTTGTCTCCAACTAGTTACTAAATTTCATGTCTTGCACCTTTCCATGGCATTCCAGAGTCTCCCCGGCAGGCTCAGCACCTCCGAAGCCTTTGGTTGAGTAAATGCTGCAGTTTACTCTCATGCTTATTTGATGGATGGCTTGTTTTCTGATTTTTTTTTTTGGTACGGGGATCAAACTTGGGTCCTTGTGCTTGCGCAACAGGCGGCGAAACCACTGAGCTAAATCCCTGGCCCATGTTTTCTGATCTTTTTAATAAATGACACCCTCATGGCCCATCCTTTTCTCTGGGACTGCTTGCTGAGCAGGCATTTCTGCCGCTGCCCTTCATTCTCTGAGCTTGGAGTTGGTGCTGCCACTCCGCCATCCAGAGGCACTGAATTATAGGAGGAGCCCATCCGCTGTGCTGCCTGGCTGTGGTCAGTGGCAGGAGTTTGTCCAATTGTACGTCTCACTTTGAGGTGGCAGTGATCTGGCATTTCTTTTCAGATCCGCAAGGATGCACTCCGGGCTCTCAGCATCGCGTACACCGTGAGCACGCAGCGCTCTACTGCCTTTCCCTTGGACGGCGTGGTGCGCATGCTGCTCTTCAGAGACGGCGAGGAGGCGACTGACTTCCTCAACTGCCATGGCCTCACTGTTTCTGAGGGGTAGGAGCTGACACTGGAACTGTAGGCTTCCCTTTCCCTTTCACTTTTAAGTACCAGCCAGGCCCTGGAGAAGGCGTGTTCTCTGTGCCACCCTCCCAGGGTGCATTGCAGCTGGGGAACATCCCCAAAGTTGCATGCTGTTTGTCAGCAGATTGGGGTTCATCCAGTTCTTTAAGACTCCAAAGTCACAGATTTTCATGAGTTACCAGACGACCTAAAGGTAAAGGTTAAGACTTTCTTGTTCTGTTCCTTGAGTATTGCTTTGCTGGCCTGCATGTAGGCCAGAGTGTTCTCCACTCCTTTGCAATCTGTATTTTGAGACTACTGTAGAATTCACAAATCCTCACCCCGCAGCTCTCCTCTTCAGCTCCTCCGTGTGGTCCTGTCCTCAGGGAAGTGGGCTGGCTTTGAGCGAGGCGGTGCCGCCCTTGAGCCAGGAGGGAGAGTGCAGGTGTGCGTCCTCCATGGGAGGCATTCAGCACACGAGGCCAGGTGGTTCCAGAGGCCTCGTCCTCTGACCTGTGTGGTGCAGGGCAGGACCTGTGTGGTGCAGGGCAGGACCTGTGTGTCCTGTGCCTTCCACAGTGACAGCTCACTTTGGGGTCTTTGTTCTCTGGGTAGCTGTGTCGAGCTGAACCGGTCTGCATTCCTGGAGCCGGAGGGATTATCCAAGGCCAGGAAGTCAGTGTTTATCACCAGGAAGCTGACCGTGTCCGTTGGGGAAGTTGTGAATGGAGGGCCACTGCCCCCAGTCCCTCGTCACACTCCCGTGTGCAGCTTCAATGCCCAGAACAAGTACGTCGGAGAGGGCCTGGCCACAGAGCTGCCTGTCGGGCCTCCAAGGGCCAGCATTGATGGAGCGGGTGAGTGGTGCAGGACTGCATCTTCTGGGAAACACTTGCCGAGAGCTGCTCGGCTCAGTGTTCAGTGACTGCTTTGCCTGAGCTCGAGGGTTCTGAGCCTCTGTGCAGGGCCCTGACGGTGCAATGGCAGAGCTGTTTCTGGGTGGAGCATGCCTCCCCGGCATGAACCCTCAGGGCCCACAGCCCCCTTAGGGCTGGTCAGTCCTTGGGGAGGAGGGGGCAGTTGTCCCTCCACAGAGGTGGTGGTACGCCTGGTGCTGGTCCTGTGCTCTGCAGCACCATGACTTCTCTGTGTGTGTCTTTCCAGGTGACAGGAAGGGAGAGGAATGTGGAGCAGAGCCTGATGTCCCTCTGCCAGGTCTCCTCCCTCAACCTCTCCTGCTCCCTGTACCCTTGCCTGCGCCTCTGCCTCATGCTCCACTGCAGAGCCTGTCTGCAGCACCCAGTCTCTTCCAGCCCTCCGTTCAGCCTGAGCTGCTGCCTCCGAAGACTGCACCTGTATACTCTGACGCGGTAGAGCATCTGCTAGAGCAAGGCTCAAGAAGCCCATTGTTGCATGAGTTTACTTACCCTCCTTCCCCGCTCCAGGGTGCCATAGTCTTGGTCTCATGGGAGGGGAGCTAGGGTGGCAGAGCTGGGGGCCAATGCCTGGGCTGAACTCAGAGCAGGACCTAGTGATGGGCTGGCCAGGACCGGTGGGGTCATGGTGGGGCTGTGTGCCCACAAACGGGTAGCCTGGGGTCAAGCATGGCCTGTCCACTGCCCAGGTGTGGGACTTGAGCGTATCTCCCTGGCTGCTCAGGGGCAGAGACTGACACTGGTGCCACTGCAGGATCAGGGATTCCTAAGGGAAACATAAAGAGTGGCTTCCGAATTGAGGATGTGAGCCAGGTGGACTG
The DNA here is from genome assembly GCF_053883595.1 of Heterocephalus glaber. Taxonomy (NCBI): domain Eukaryota; kingdom Metazoa; phylum Chordata; class Mammalia; order Rodentia; family Bathyergidae; genus Heterocephalus; species Heterocephalus glaber. Next base: position 423,584 of record NW_028258138.1, read on the forward strand.
GTGCACCCCTGTAATCCCAGCACTCTTAGGCCGGGGCAGGAAGAATGCAAGTTCCAGCCTAGCCTAGCCAGTTTAGTGACTTAGACCCCGTCTTAAGATAAAAACTATTTTAAAGAGGGGTGAGGCCAGGCATGGTGGTGCATACCTATAATCCCAGTACTTGGGATACTGAGGCAGGAAGGTCACCTCGAGTTTGAGGCCAGTCTGGCCTACATAATTTGGGACAAGCCTGAACGATATAGTGAGACCCTGTCTCAAAAAAACCAACAAAGCAACAAAAAGGGGTGGGAATGTAGCTCAGTGGGAAAGTGCTGGGTTCAATCCCCAGTACTGAAAAATAAAATTGAGGTTCCATGTGAACAAGAGAAAAAGACAGCATTCTGGGGCCGTCTGCAGGGTAGCCACCTGGCAGGCTTGCCATGGCCACCCAGGAGGCACTTTTCTGTTCCTCAGACTGTTTCTGAAGCAGCGCCCGGGGCAGCATCTATGCTAGGGACCACGCGCCCTGTCATAGCTGCCTTCAGACTGTGGCTTTGGGCGGGACACTGCGTCTGACCTGCACTGGTCTCTCCACAGGACTTGGCACAAGTGGTGGATGAGCTCATCCAGGAGGCCCTGCAGAGGGACTGCGAGGAGGTGGGCACAGCAGGGGCAGCCTATGCAGCCGCAGCTCTGGGGTGAGTGGCAGTGCCTGTCCCCCTCTTGCCCTCGACCGCCTGGTCCCTGAGGGCAAGGCTGTCCCTCCTCTTCCTCCTCATAAGCTGCTCTCGTTCTTCAAGACCTGTGGTTCCACTTAAGACTCACAGTGCCAGTTTCAGGGACTTGGCACCTGCTCAACCCTATTCTCTAGGCAGTTTCTCAAGTTCCTGACAGTAGTTTCCATTTGTAAAAGCTTTTTTTTGGTACCAGGAATAGAACTTGGGACCTTGTGCCTGCGAGGCAGGTGGCGGAACCACTGAGCTAAATTCCCGGCCCTGTAAAAGCTTTTTGAGAACATTCAGTTTGTTGTTTATACTGTGTGTGTGTGTGTGTACTGTGGGTGGGATGCACGGCATCGTGCGTGCTGGGCAAGCGTTCTACCACTCCACCACAGCCACAGCCTTTTTATTTTATTTTGAGACAGGGTTTCACTGAGTTGCCCAGATTGGCCTTGAACTTGTAATTCTCCTGTCTCAGCCTCGTGAGTAGTTGCGATTAGAGGCTTGCACCACTGTGCTAAGCTAAAGTTTATAAATCATAAAGCTATTTTTCTTTAAACTTCAAATGTAACTCAAAATTCTAGTGAAAATTAGTTCATTCCATTATAAAATTAAAAGAGATACACTTTTTTCAGTTTAATCTTAATGTTATAATCAAAACCTTTCCAAGCTCAACCAACTTTTGTAAAGTGAGTTGAATCTGATAAATTTGACAAATCTGGTTTACACAAGGATTTCAGCCATCTTTTAGAAATCCCAGTGCACGTGAAGGGGCACATGATAAGAAAAAATGTTACTGTGCCTTTATAAAGTGTAGCTACTTGGGAGACTGAGGTAGGAGCCAGAAGTTCAAGACTAGCCTGGGGAACACAGTGAGCTCCATCTCAAAAATACGAAGAAAGAAAACATCACACGAAAGGCTCAACCATGTCCATATGTTTAATTCTTTTATTTTTTAATTTTTTTTGAGATGAGTTCTTTGTGGCCCAGGTTAGCCTTAAATTAGCCTTAAATTCCTGGGCTCAAGTGATCCTCCTGCCTTAGCCTCTCTCAAGTAGCTGGGATAGTGGGTAGATGCTTCCATACCTATCTGATTGATTTTTTATCCTGGTATTAAACACATACTCTTTGATAGAAATAAAAGGAAATGTTTTAACTGGGCGAGGTGGTGCATGCCTGTAATCCCAGCACTTGGGAGGCTGAGGCAGGAGGGTTGCCATGAGTTTGACACCAGCATGACTCAGAAAACCAAACCAAAAAGAAAAGGGAAATATTTTCATGGGCTTTTTCCCTTAAACTGTGATAAAATACACCTAACAAAATTTATCATTTTAAGCATTTTTAGGTTTGTGTTTCCATCACCACTATTTCTAGAACTCTTCCAACATTCCAGATAGAAACCCAATACCAATTAAACAATAATTTCCCATTCTCTCCTTTCCCCAGCCTTTAGTTACCTCTCGCCTACCCTTTCTTTTCATAAATTTGCCCACTCTGGGCACCTTGTATAATGGAGTCACACAATATTTGTCTTTTTGTGTTTGGCTTGCTTCACTTTTTAAGGCCCATCCATGTTGTAGCATGTGTCAGAATCTAATTTTTTATGGTTGAGTAATATTCCATTGTGTTGGTTTACAAACAACTGAGTCCTTGCTGGTAGTTCTTACGGATTCATGGGTGGGGTGATGTAATTGGTGGGTCATATGATCTATTTTGAGTATTTGAGGAAATACCAAACTTTTCTACAACAAAACAATTTTATTTTAGATTCGCACTGGATAGACACAAAGATCCCAGTTTCTCCATGCCCTTGACAGCACTTGCTGCCATCTAGTGTGTGTTGTTTTAATACAGGCATAGTCATTTTCATGAGTGTGAAGTGGTAACTCACTGTAATTTTGATTTGCATTTCTCTAAGGACTGATGATGTTGATCATCTCTTCATGTGCTTGTTGCCCATTTGTATGTCATCTTTGGAGAAATATCTCTTCGAGTCCTTTGGGCTTATTCTTTTTGTGGTTGGGTTGTAGGGGTTCTCTTGTATTCTGCACATTCATCCCCTACTAGATATTTGATTTACAAACATTTTTCCCATTCTGTGGATTGGCCTTTCATCTCTTAATAGTGTTCTTTGACACAGAAAATTTAAAAATTTTGATGTACAGTTTATTATTTCTTTTGTTGAATGCTTTTTGCGTCACATGTAAGGAGTCAATACCAAATCCAGCATCTCAAAGATAGTTCCCTATGGTTTTCTTCTAAGAGTTTTATAGTTTTATCTCTAAAGTTTAAAGTTTAAGGGTTTAGTCCATTTTGCTTTTGTTTTTATGTATAATGTAAGGTAAGGGTCCAACTTTATTCTTTTACATGTGGATATCTAGTTTTTCCAGTATCATTTACTGAAAAGACCGTTCTTTACTCCATTGAAAGACCTTGGCACTCGGAAAAAGTCCATTGACTGTATTGGGAGGGTTTATTTCTGAGGTCTGTATTCTGTTCTGTTGATCTTTATGTCTTTCCTTATGCCAGCCCCTTCTTGTTTTGATTAGTGGAGCTCTATAGTAAGTTTTTAAATCAGAAAGTATTAGCGCTTTAACTCTATTGTTCTTTTCAAGACTGTTTTACTGTTCTGGGTCCCTGGAGATACCATGTGAATTTTAAGATGAGTGTGTCTATTTTTACAAAATGTGCTGTTGAAATTTTTTTGTTTTTGAGACAGGGTCTCATGAGTCCAGGCTGGCCTTGAATGCACCGTGTAGTGTGGCTGACCTCAAACTTGCAGTCCTCCTGCATCAGCCTCCTCAGCCTCCCCAGTGCTGGGGCTACAGTATCACAACTAGCCTGTGGGTTTTTTGGGTTTTTTTGGTACCGGGGATCGAACTCAGGTCCTTGCACTTGGCAGGGCAGGCAGCAGAACCACTGAGCTAAATCCCCGGCCCTTGTTGGGTTTTTGATAGCAATGGCACTGAATCTGTAGATTGCTCTGGATTGTACTCTCAGACACCCCCCTACCCCCAAGCTCTTGCATTTGCTAGGCAAATACCTTATCACTGAGCTACATCCCACCCCTTTTTAGTTTAAATTTTTTGCTCGTTTGTTTATTTGGTAACAGGGATCGAACTTGGGTCCTTGGGGTCCTTGCGCGGAACCACTAAGCTAAATCGCTGGCATCATTTATTTTGTGACAGGTTCTCGCTAAGTTGCCCAGGCTGGCCTCAAATTTACAGTCTTCCTAAGTAGTTGGGATCATAGATGGGTGTACGCCACCACAGCTGGCTGTACTGTCATTTTCTTTTAAGTCAGGGCCTCACCATGTAGCTCAGGCTGGTCTTCAACTTGCCTCCTGCCTCAGCCTCCCGAATGCTGGAATTACAGGCGTGCACCACCACGCCTGGCTTTGTGTTGTCATTTTAACAAAGTAAAACCTTCTAATCCATAAACATGGGGGTCCTCCCCCATTTATTTAGAGCTTTCTGTGTATAAGTCTTTTGCCTCCTTGGTTAAACTTATTTTTTTTAACTGTTGTAAACAGAATATTTTCATAATTTCATTTTCAGGGTTGTTCATTGCTATTGTTTAGAAGTGCCTCCTTGTCTGCCTGCCTGCAATCCATCCATTCTTCCATCAGCCTGCTTTTTAGGGGTTTTTTTGCCATGCTGAGGATTGAACCCAGAGTCTTGCACATGTTAGGCAAGTGCTCTACCACTGAGTTGCAGCATTGGCCCACTCTGTATTGATCTTTATCCTGCAACCTTGCTGAGCTTATTTATTAGGATCCCTTAGGATTTGTACATATAAAATCATGTCATCTGAATATACAGTTTTCATTTATTCCTTTCATTTGATGTGTGTCTTCCTTCCTCTTGTCTAGTTGCTCCAGTTCTAACTTCCTAGAGTACTGTGATCTTGTTTCTCATCTTAGAGCAATACCTTCCATCACTTTTAAGTGTGTGGGAGCTTCATAGATGGCCTGCACATGCTGAGGAGGTTTCTTCTATCTCTCCTTTATCATACCACTTTTTTCATGAAGTCTGTTGGGTTTTGCTAGATGCCTTTTTCTACATCCATTCAGATGCACATGTTTTAACTTATGTTAGTGTGATTTAATTACAGTGATAGGTTTTCATATATCGAACTGTCCTTGCATTCCAGTAACAAATCCCTGTTGGCAGTTGTTTATATTGGCTTGCTTTTTTTTTGAGTTTGTGTGCTGTCTACTTTATGTAGTGTTTCTAATGCTGCCATGGAGGACCTGTTGACAGCTGCAACCACAGGCATTTTGAGGCATGTTGCAGCTGAAGAAGTGACTAAGGAAAGGGAACGAAAGGAGGAAGAGAAGCGGCGGGCTGAAGAGGAAAGGTGAGTGGACACAGGACACTGCCTCTGATGTCCCTACCTTTTTTTTTTTTTTTTTCAGTTCTGGGATTGAACCCAGGACTTTCACACTGAGCTGCATCCTCAGCCCTTTTTTCAATTTATTATGATACAGGGTCTCATTGAGTTTCTAAATTGCTGAGGATGATCTTCAACTTACAGTCCTCCTGCCTTAGCCTCCCTGAGTGCTGGGATGCAGGCATGTAGTACCATACCTGGCCCTCTACTCTTGTTGATAAGCTGCCACCAGACCCCGGCCAGCCCATCCAGCACCCTCTTTGGTTCAGAGAATGGGCTGGGGCCCCGGGCCACACGCATGCTGTGAGCAGTGGCTCCCCTACAGCAGGTCAGGCAGGGGGGGCTGGACCTCGGCAGTCTGCTGACTCAGGCAGCACCACTCATGCCCAGTTGCATGGCATGGCCCAGAAGGAAAATGAGTATCATCATATTTATTTTCAAGCTTTATCCTTGTGTCTTTTTCTTTTACCTGTAGGCTGAAACAAGAGAGAGAGCTGGTGTTAGCTCAGCTGAGCCAGGGCCTGGCTGAAGAGCTGACAGAGCTAATGGTGATGGAGTGCGTGTGGGAGACCTGCTCACAGGAGTTGAAGTGAGTGAAGTGCTGCTTCCTGCATGCCAGTGGCATGATGGGGAGGGAGGAGGTAATCAGGCACTGTGGCCAGGAAGGCACAGCTCAGGATCATTGGTTTGCACTTTTGTTTGACAAAGAGCCTATCTTTTGGATAGCCAAATGACAGCATGCCATTCTGGACTCCAGGGAATGGAGGCAGGGAGGGACTCTTTCCATGTCCTTGTCGTGGATGCCTCTCTGGCCATGGGATGTGTCTTTCAGCAAATTAGCTGGTGGAGCCTTCTCTATACCAGATCATGTACCTTCAGTGTTTTTCAAATAGCCTTTTCCTTTGTTTCATATGTTGGAGAATTCCTTGGGTTGTTTACGTAAGAATTGTTTTTTATCATAAAACATTTATTGGTACATTTTAGGCATACACTCGTAGGGAGTTTGCACCTGCACATGATACGTCCTGCCTCTTTTTTCCCACTCCCCCCGCCTTAAGCCCCTCCCCTCCCTATGTACAAAAGCTATGTTTCCATTTTTTCCTTCTATTTTCACTTTTTTCTTTTTCCTTCCTCCCATTCTCCCTCCTCCCTTGTTCCTCTTCCCATTTGAACACTTTCTTCTCATTTCCCAATATCTATTATACATTTTAGTTCTTGTTTCCACTTTTGGTTTCCCACACCAGAGAAGCAGTGTGGTATTTAAACATGTGTGTCTGATTTATTTCACTTAAGAGTATGGTCTCAAGGTCCATCCATTTAGCTATAAATGTCTGAATCTCATCCTTTTTTATGGCAGGGTAGTACTCCATTGTATAAAAAAACCCACGTCTTTATCCATTCGTTGGTTGATGGGTATTTGGGCTGTTTCCGAGATTTAGCTATTACAAACTGTGCCACTATAAACATGGGAATGCATATATCGCTGTGGTATGATGCTTTTAATTCTTTGGGAAGATACCAAGAAGGAAAATAACTGGGTGAAATGGAACCTCCAGTTTTAAGTATTTCGAGGAATCTCGACACTCATTTCCACAGTGGTTGCACCAGTCTACACTCCCAGTGGAGCAGGGTTCCTTTTTCCCCACAGCCCCTCCAGCATTTGTTATTGGTTGATTTCTTGATAGCAGCCATTCTTTCTGGGGTGAGATGGAATCTCACCATTGTTTTAATTTGTATTTCATGAATGACCAGTGATGTTGAACATTTTTTCATATATTTGCTATTTGTACTTCATCTTGAGAAGTGTCTGATGCCCATTTTCGGATTGAGTCTTTAAATTTTGGGCAGGGGGTCTGATTTTTTTGAGTTCTTTATATATTCTAGATAATAGTTGTTTATCTGAACAGTTGGTAAAAATTTTTTCCCACTCTGTGAGTTGTCTCTTCACTCTGTTGGTGGTTTCTTTTGCTGTGCAAAAGCTTTTTAATAAGATGAGGTCACAGTCGTTGTTTCTTTGTATTATTTCCTGTACAGTCTGGGTTTTGTTCATGAAGTCTTTGCCTGGTCCTATATCCTTAAGTGTTCTACCTATTCTCTCTTCTAACAGATTTAGTGTTTCTGTTTTAATATTTAGATCGTTGATGCATTTCAATTTTAGGTTAGTGCTTGGTGAAAGATGTATGTCTAGTTTTAATCTTTGGCATGTTGAAAGCCAGTTTTTCCAGCACCATTTATTAAAAAGGCTATCTTTTTTCCAGTGTTCACTTAAGAAGTTTTAATGATTTTATTGCCAAGCTTCTTAGAAAAAAGAGATCCCAGTTGTGAAGAGGAGTCTGTCCTTGTAGCTCAGTGCGCCTCAGAAGCCTGAAGGTGATGGAGTTTGTTGGTGTAGTGCAGGCAGTGAGCCCAGCCCACAGGCAGTGTATCTTGAATCCCATTCCTATTAATTGGGAACCTATTTCTGTAGTTACTATGAGGAAGAGATTTCACAGATGATGGTGTATATCTGTTCCTGGTTATGGGAGTGTTAGTAGACATGTAAAACCCAGGGCTCACTGCACTGCATGCAGTGGGTCCTGCAGCTCCAGGAGACCTGGAGTTCTTTTAGCTAACCCCAGGCCATCTCCAGTGTCCGTGAAGATGGGCTGTTGGAAATGTGCCTTGCCTCAAGCTATTTTGATTTTATGACCAAATATATTTGATGTAATTCTCTGTGGTCTTTTTTTTCCTGTTTTTTTGAGATAGAGCCTGGCTATGTAGTTCAGGATTGTCTCAAACTTGCAGTGATCTTCCTGTGTCAGTCTCCCAAGTGCTTTTATTACAGGCATGCACCATCATACCCGGATATAGTATATTTGTGTGTGTGTGTGTGTGTGTATTTTATTTATTTTTTTCATTAAGTTTATGGGTACATTTTAGGTATACAGTACAGTTACATTCATCATTGGGATCTTGTACCTTTGCACGATGCATCTTGGTTCTTATTTTTTCCCCCTTCCCCTGCCCTCCCTTCACCCCCTCCACCCCTCCATATTTACAAAGACTTTGTTTCCATTCTTACCTTTTCACATATTTTTTCCTTTCCCTTCTTTCTTTTCCCCCACCCCTACCACTTCCCCTATTGATTTAGACCTTTCCTTCCTTTTTCACATTTTCAGTTATACATTTTGATCCTTATTTACACTTTCAGTTTCTCACACCAGAGAAACTATTCGGTATTTACACCTGTGTGTCCTATTTATTTCACTTAAGAGTGTGGCCTCAATATGCATCCATTTTAGCTATAAATGTCTCTGTTTATTTTAAGGTGATACTGGGGATTGAACCCAGCGCCTCACACATGCTAGGCAACTACTTTACCACTGAGCTCCAGCTCCAGTTCTAGCTCCTGTGCATGATAGAATTTTGTTATAAAAATTTCTCTCTGTGATACTGGTTTATCCAAGGGTCAGCACTGCGTGACCACAGGCAGTCATCCTTAGCAGTGCACAAGCAATTAATGGTATTTGAGACTCTTCTGATTATAAATGCCATAGTACTTTCCTGTCACTGATGAACAGTAGCTGATACCCACAAATTAAAGGAGTGGTTTATTTTGGTTCACAGTACAGAAGTTTCAGTCCCTAGTCTGCTGGCTCCAAGGCAGGGCAGCGTGGCAAGGGAGAATTACGGCCCGGCAGTGGGAAGCAGAGGAAGAGAGCAAGGGAGGAGAAAAGGGACACAGACCCCCTTCCAGGCCACACCACAGTGACCCACTTCTTCTGATCAGTCTTCACCTCCCAACCTCACATTTGGGTAATCTAGTGGTGAATCGACCATGGCTCCATGATCCAGTCACTTCCCCAAAGCCCCCGCCAAGTGCATGAGGCTTTGGGGACATCTAGATGTGAACCATAACGTAGATGTTGCTGATGACAATTTGCAGTTATCTCAGTGGTCATTTAAAAGATAGAAATTTCAACTATTTTATTAAGATAAAAGTTTCTTTCATATGTAAAGGTGCATATCTCCAATGATGAATGTCATTATGTTGTACACCTAAAATGTACCAGTAAAAGGATATACCAAAAAAAAAAGTTTCTTTCCTCTTTTTCCTTTTTTCTGAGATAGTTTTCTTGCTTTGTTGCCCAGGCTGGTATTAAACCTCTGGGCTTAAGTCATTTTCCTGTCTTGGATTCCAAAGAGTGGGTCACCACGCTTGGCTGGGTTGAAGGTTTATTTCCTAACTGTTACAGTGGCTCCGTGATCTATACCCTGGCACTCTGTATCACTTCTGTTCTTTTCCCTATCTTTCCAAGTATCTGTATCGTCTTCCTCCACCCCCGGCAGTACTGGGGATTGAACCTGGGACCTTCCCATTGAGCTACATTCCCAGCCCTTTTTAGACAGGGTCTCACTGAGTTGTTAAGTTGCTCAGGCTGGGCTTGAACTTGAGATCTTCCTGTCTCAGCCTGCTAGTGCTGGGGTTACAGGTGTGTGCCACCATGCCCAGCTAAGTGTCTGTGTTTTTTTGGGTTTTTTTTTTGTGCTGGGAATTGAACTCGGGACCTTGTGCTTGTGAGGCAGGTGCCAGAACCACTGAGCTAAATTCCCAGCCCACGTCTGTGCTTTTAAATAAAAATGAAACTGCTAAGTTTCTCTTTCTGTGTGAAGGACACAGACTCATACCTGTAAGAAACCCTCAGAGTCTGGACCTCAGTCATCACTGCATGACTTCCCTGTTTTCTAGGAGTGCAGTGGAGATAGACCAAAGGGTCCGTGTGGCCCGCTGCTGTGAGGCTGTCTGTGCCCACCTGGTGGACTTGTTTCTTGCGGAGGAAATTTTCCAGACTGTGAAGGAGACACTCCAGGAACTTCAGTGCTTCTGCAAGTATCTACAGCGGTGAGTCCTGTGTTCATGCAGGTAAAATAAAACAAGTGGCTGGGCTATACTTAGACACTTGTCTATAGGGAGCCTGCTGTTTAGGCTATACAAGACCCCAGGGGATGTCCATGAGTACACACGCACCACAGCTGCATGCACCAACACTAGTGAACGTCCAGAACACAGGTACAGATGTGCCTCGACTTACCATGGGGTAACTCATAACGTAGATGTTTCTGATGAGATTTTGCACTTATCTCAGTGGTCATTTAAAAGATAGAAATTTCAACTGTTTTATTAAGATAAAAGTTTCTTTCCTCATTTTCCTTTTTTCTGAGATAGTTTTCTTGCTATGTTGCCCAGGCTGGTATTAAACTTCTGGGCTTAAGTCATTTTCCCATCTTGGATTCCAAGGAGTGGGTGACCACCCTTGGCTGGGTTAAAGATTTATTTCCTAACTGATAAACTCATAAATTGAAAACACCTCTCCTACATCTAACCTACCCAACATTGTAGCTTAGCAATGCAGTACACTGCAGGGTGTTGGCTGTTTACCCCTGAGATTTTGTATCTGACTCAGAGCTGTAGCTCACATATGATACTGTCAGCATTGTGAGACAGTGTTGTGCAACATATTGCTAGCCTAGGTGATCAAAATATGAAGTTTGGTTTCTGCTGAACTTATACCACTTTTGCAGTATTGTAAAGTTAAAAGATTGCAAGTCAGGTCATTATGTAGGAGACTCCCAAAGTGAGGGGAAAAAAAGCAGCTCATAGGGAAATGTATACAGGTTCAAATACCATATATTCAAACTAGATTGTCCTGGATTTATATATAGTAGTATAACCCTGGAGAAAGGGAGAATAACGAACGTAAGCTCAGATTAGTGTTTATCCCAGGGAGTAAGGGAGCGTCCATTCTAGCCAAGGCTTCTCAGACAAAGCATTTATCATTTAACTGGGCATTTAGGTGTTAGTGTATGTTATATGGTGACTCATTCATAATAAAATTTAAAATGGGTGATAGCATCTTTGATAATTGCAACAGTATAAAAGGAGACCCAGCAAATAAATCCCTTCCAGGACAGATTCCTGTCCATTTCGCAGAAGCACCAGCTGCTTGTGTCCCCTTCCGGAAACTTCTTGTTCTTTCCTGTGGTCGTCATTAAAGCATGTTTCCTACTGTGTTCCAAGCCTTTCTTCCACTTGATGTGAACTAGAGGCCTGCTGGCAGGCTGTCCCGCACTCCCTGTTTGTGGCGATGCAGTACAGCATGTTATTGCAAGTGTGTGCCATAGATGACCTTGGTTCCTGTTGCTAGCTCTCACATGGCCCTCTTTTTGTAGCAATGTAGAATGCTCCAGTTTCCATCTTGTACTAGCATTTCATACTTGTGCACATGCTGTCAGTTGTGTTTGCTGGGTGATGGGTCTCTGTACCTTAGCTTTGTATCTATGTGGGCAGATCCATTTGTTGAGATCTTTAGTATTAGCTCTTAAATTTTGTTGTTTCAATGCAGACCCATCTCTTTTAATATCATGCTTGATTTGTTTGTTTGTTTTTAGATAGTTCTTGGTATGTAGTTCAGGCTGGCCTTGAACTCGAAGTGATCCTCCTGCCTCAGCCTCTTAAGTGTTGGGATTACAAGTGTGTGCCACCATGCCTGACTTCAAGCTTGCATTTTAATTCTGATTTCTTAGTATAAAGACTGTTGCTAGTAAAGAGCTACATAGACTGACAAACACTACAATGATTGATAATTGCAGTTTGTTTCCCCATGTTGTGGAGCTGGGCTGTATTTGTGCTGGGCTCTGGTTAACCCTGGACATACCCCGTGATGATACTTTGCTGTATCCTCCAGGTGGAGGGAAGCTGTTGCAGCCCGGAAGAAACTGAGGCGCCAGATGCGGGCCTTTCCTGCAGCACCCTGCTGTGTAGATGTGAACGACCGGCTTTGGGCACTGGTGCCCAGTGCAGAGTGCCCCATTGCTAAAGAGAACCTGGTCAGGAGCCTCTTGGACCTGGGCCATGCTGGGAAAGTGGGCATCTCCTGCACCAGGTCAGTGCCCAGCTGTACACCTCAGGGTTCCCTTGGTTTCACTGGATTCATGTGTGTATTTACAAGAGTCAGGAAGTGAGGACAGGCACGGAACTATATTGTGTTCTGTTTGTTTGGGGTTTCTTTTTGTTTTTTTGAGACGGTTTCGCTGTGTAGTTTGGGCTGGTCTTGAACTCTCTATGTACCCCAGGCTGCCCTCAAACTTGTCTCACACTTGGGAGAATCCACCTGCCTCAGCCTTCCAACTGCTGGGATTACAAGCATGTGCCACCATGCCAGGCAGGACTGCTACATTTTGAAGGCTGTCTTTTCTTCAGCTGTAGACATGTGACTTGCTCTATCACGGGGAAGCAGGTCTCTGACACAGCTTTCACCTTCAAAGAAAAAGGTCTTGGTGTAGACTGACTCAGAACCCTCTGGTCTTCTAAGCTTAAGTACACTGTCCACCCTACTTGTGGAGCCAGAGGTCCATGTGGGCCTTGGTTTCCACCTCCACCCTGTTCCTGAGCTTCTGCACCTCATTCATACAGTCTCAGCCTTCCCCAGCCTGCCTTCCCTGCTCACAGGGTCCCATCCTGTTGGGTTATAAGTCTGGGCCAGCCTTCTCTCAAGCCCCTCCTAAATTCCATCTTCAAAGCCTATTAGGGCTGATCTGCTTTCTCCATATCTTCCAGCCCTTAGCCACAGTCCTTCACTCACAGGAGTGGGTTCCTTTGATACCTGGTTGGGGCACCTCACTTGTTGTCAACATCCCTGGACTAAACTGCCCCTCCTGAAATTTCCCCTACCATCCCCAGAAATAGTCCTGTCAGCTGCTCTACTTCCGTCAGATCTGTTTTCACGCTTCATCTTGTCTAACACCAGAGTGAGACAATAGTTCATGTCAGTGTTCCTGTCTGGCCTGCCACATGCCACCAACTCATCTTGTAGGCTAGTGTAGCACTGTTCTCTCCAGGAGAGCGTGTTTTAGAGAGCCAGGGTTTTTGTCTCCATATTAAAGGATCTCCCATGGCTAGGGCACAGTAGATAATTATGTGGGATTTGTGGAATACAATGGTCTTCTGACCTGTTTGTCAGAAAATGTTTTCTCGGTCTCTTAATACTCCCAACCAGGAGACACTGGCCAATTATTTTTTGTTCAAAGACATCAGTAAATGGTATGGAGCGTCTTTTGTGGGTGTGAGCTAGCCACATGCTGGCATGGTGCAATTCTTCCTTTCTTTGTAGGTTGAGGCGGCTGAGAAACAAGACAGCTCACCAGATGAAGGTTCAGCATTTCCATCAGCAGCTGCTGAGGTCTGTCTCTTTCCCCTCCTGTGTATCTGCTCCTTCTCGGGGTGCATACATGGGCCCGACCATGGTGGTTTGTCCCTTTCAGTAATGCTGTATGGGCGCCTCTGGACCTGCCTTCACTTGTGGCCGAGCACCTCCCTATGAGGCAGGAGCGTGAGTTTTGGAAGCTGGTGCTGGTGTTGCCTGATGAAGAGAAGCAGTCCCCAGGGAGTCCTGGCAGGTTAGGGGGTTCCCTCCAGAGCTGTGAATGCTGAGCACCAGAGCTGAGTGGGGCTGTTGTCCTGGGTCAGGGCATTCCTCTCAGTGGTGGGAACCCTGATGCATAGGTTTTTGTTTTAATGTTTAAGCTTGTAGTCTGTTTTTGCTTATAATTTTCAAGATTTGAAACTGACATTTTAGATTTGATTATTTCAGTTTTTATTCTACATAATTGTCAGTTTTAGTCCAGAATCATGTAAGAGTGGATTATCATTTTAGGATCATGTTAAAGTGTATCAGTGTATCAGTGCATTTTAGATTCTTGGGGAAGTCAGTTCATTTTGTCTGCTATAATTTCATTTAATTATTAAAGAAAAACTTCCATTTTTAAAAAGAAAATGACGTGACATTATTTCCTGCAGCCAAATTGCTTCTAGAAATCATACTTTTAAAGCAAAGAAAGCTGGGCGTAATGATCCATACCTGGGAGGCTAGGGCAGGAGGATCACAAGTTCAAGGCCAGCCTAGGCTACACAGTAAATTCGAGGCCAGTCTAAACTACATAGTGAGACTCTGTCTCAAAAGACTAAAATAGGGCCAGGGATTTAGCTCAGTGGTTCTGCTGCCTGCCTCGCAAGTGCAAGGTCCCAAGTTTGATCCCCGATACCAAAAAAAAAAAAAAGGCTAAAATAATATCAACTGAGAATATGTTACTTTTCTTTTGGAAAAAGTTTTATGGAAGTGTTACTCATACACCATAAACTTTACCCACATTAAGTGTTGTTTCAGTGATTTCTAGTTACAGCCACAGAGTTTTACTGTCATCATAATCTAAGCCTAGGACAATATTTCTATCAGAACAGAAGTCTCCATTCTTCCTTACCCCAGCTTGACAGGCGTTTAAGTTCTTTCCATTTTTCAGCTGTTTTGAATAAGGCTGCTTTGAGCACAGAGGTATGAGCACTTGTGTGGACACATGTTTATAATTCTCTTGGTTGTACACCTAGGCACAGAACTGCCAGGTTGTACAGTAACTGGTAGTTTGAGTCGTTGAGGACCTGCCAGGCTGACTCAAGTGGCTGCACTGCTCTGCATCCTACCAGCAGTGCAAGAAGGCTTCAAATTCTTTGACCACTTTACTTTCCAGCAGTTACTGTTGGGACACGTGCAGGCTAAGGAAAAAGAGGAAGTCATGAGGTTTGTCTCATAGGACAGCTGAACAATGAAGAAAGTTGTAGCATTTTAAAAGTATTTATTTCTGGGGTCTGGGATTTAGCTCAGTGGTTCTGGCACCTACCTTGCAAGCGCAAGGTCCCGAGTTCGATCCCTGGTACCAAAAAAAACCCCAGTATTTCTTAAAACAGCTATTTCTGATTTGCTAAGTTTATTGGGCAGTGTGTCACTTAGGAATTCTTAAGAGCTCAGGCATAAAGAAATGTGATTCTGTACACATGTATTTCAAACTCCAGGGATATTTTCTATTGCTTGGAATCTTTTCTAGTGCTTTAGAATATTAAATAACTTTAGAATAATTTGGTTTCTTGAGTGTCTGCTTCTCTCACCCAAATAAATAAATAATCCAGTAGAAGTACTAACTCCATCTTAACCTCCTATAAGATTTGGTGTATGGTCCTTCTTTTCCTGACAGTCTTTTTCAAATTTCAAGTTAAGACTTTTCTTTAAATGTTATTTTTTTTTACCAACAGAATTTTAGCGGATTGGCTAAAGGTCAAGTTCATGGGAGATGATGGCTTGGTTGGTGACACGTGCAGTAATGCTGGTGAGATTCAGACACTCACGATTTTTAATGCACTCAGCAGCAAAAAGGATAAGATTGTTTCTGTCAGTGTGTGTATAAAGGTGAGTGACAGTTGCTTCATGTATTTACCTCCATGTTTTCATTATTTCTCTTACTGTCAGACAGGATTGGATTTGTGTAAGTGCTCCTTGTTCTCTACAGTGGTCTTGAAAGACGGAGGCTCAGAAGTGTCATGTCTGTCTGTCCTTGTATCTTGCTGCCATCGGTGGACACCTGTTTGGTGTGAGGCTCTAGGCTGGAGAGCAATGTGTTAGCTTTCTGTTACTGTTAACAAATACCTGAGATAATCAGTTTATTAAGAGAAAGGTTTATTTTGGCTCACAGTTTTGGAGGTTTCAGTCCACCGTTGATTAACTCTTGAGCCCATCATGAGGCAACACATTTTGGTGGAAAAGCATGGGATAGCAAAATTGCAGAGGTCATGACTGGAACCAGGGAAGAGGAGGAAGGTGCTGAGGTTCCCTAGTCCCCTGGGAGGGCATGGCTCCAGGGACCTGATGAGCTTCCACTAGGCTACCAGGTTCTACCACCTGTCACTAGTGCCGAGCTGGGGCCTTTGGGAGGGACTTTAGATCCAGACTCTAGCAAGCAGTGAACTTTGGCTGTCACAGACCCCTGAGAACTTTGTGCAGACTCAGCCATCCTAAAAAACACACAGGTGCACCTATGATGTTGTGCATACACTGGTAAGTAAGTCATGAGGGACGGAAGACAGAACATTTCACAAAAACTAAATGATTGTGACATGATTTACCAACTGCTGGATCTTAAGCTAGTGAGTAAGTTCATTATTGGTCATTTCAGTTTAGTTGTTGTTCTTCTTTTTTTTTTTTTTGCATTGGGAAATTGAACCCAGGGCTTTCACAGTGAACTACTTCCGTAGCCCTTTGTAAATTTTTATTTTGAGACAGAGTTGGTTTTTTTTTTGGTACGGGGGATCGAACTTGGGTCCTTGCGCTTGTGCAGCAGGCAGTGAAACCACTGAGCTAAATCCCCAGCCCTAAGACAGAGTTTTGCTAAGTTGCCCAGGCTAGGTTTGAACTTGGAATTCCCCTGCCTCAACTTTCCAGAGTGCTGGGGTTCCTGGCATGTGCCACTACACCCACTTGTTCTTGTTTCACATTCAAGATGGCCTCTGTTTTTTATTAACTGATTTGTGTGTGTTTTTTTTATAAGTATTTATTTATGTTTGGATTTTGAGACAGGGTCTTGTCATGTAGTTCAGGCTGGTCTTGAACTCACTCAGTTCTTTCTCTCCCTTCCCTCCGCCACCTATCCCCTCCATTCCTTGCCCCGCCCCCACCCCGGGTTCTGCACATGCATGTAAATGTGAGGGTCCTTTATGAGGGGAATTTGAGACAGAGTTATGCTGTTGGTCCCATGAGTTAACTCTGATTGAACTTTGTATTTATTAAAATACAAAATGACCACCTTGCCAAAGGTCTCAGGTATGCAAGAACACTGAATTCTCCCATTTGTTCCCACACGTACCCATGGGATCCCTAGCATACAACACATAAGAAAGGGGAAAAACATAGGCAGTGAAGTAGGACAAACTTAAATCTAAATCTTAGCTCTATTTTCTACTAACTAAATGACAGTGGGCCACTCTCCCTGCAGATCCTTGCATCTTAATATATCATCTGTAAAATGAAGTGCGTGAAAGTTGACATTGGCATTAAATGAAATGATGACTATAAAGTACTCTCCTGACTATCTGGAAACTTATTTAGTCACATACTTTCTTAATTTGGGGAGGTTGAAATGAAAGGAACAAGAGCTGTTCTTTTCATATATTGATGAAAATTAAGCAAGAGCCCTGGATGGGTACAGCATGGTCTAAGGGTCTCTTATATTTCCTGTCAGGATGGCTTGAGTAATACCTGCTCCTGGCTTGCCCCTTGGATGTTCCCTTGGCTGGTTTATTCCTTGGCCAGGTTCTCATGGGCCAAGGCAAGACTGTCATTAAGCTGAGTGCCCTGAGTCAGCAGGAACCCTGGCAGGTCCACAGGACTCTCCTAGTTTTTCCTCTAGAAGAAGCTACCCTCAGCCTGTCTTGTATATATTTGACCAGAATTTTCACCTTAATGCTGTGAAATCTGATGAACACTAGCCTCTCCCTGGTGGCTAAAATAGAATTTTTGTGTTTATTAAAAATGGTTCCCTTAAATTATTTTTAGAAATAGAGTCTAAATGCCTAAATATATTATTTGGTAACATCCCTAAGATCTTTAACTTCTGTTACAAAGTAACAATGAGTATAGAAATGTATTAAAACTAACATTTGTACAGTAGTTCAGATCTACCTGTACCTTTCACTCTTACTGGTTTTTGGTTTTCATCTTCAAAATATCCTAGCTTACTTGACTCTCTTTTTGTGGTCTTGCTGTGTTGCCTAGGCTGGTCTCAAACTCATGTGCTCAGGTGTTCCTCTTCAGCATCCTGAGTAGCTGGAACTACTGGCATGACCCATACCACCTGGCCCCACATGCCATTCTTAATCCAGCAGTTATACCCCCAGTTTATACAAATGATTCTAGAATATGTGCTGCCAAAGTGAGCACTATACAGACGATTCTATATAAACTCCAGTCTGAAGTACCCTTTCACTGGCCACAGAATAAGTCCAAAAATCTTTCATTCTGGCCTGCTTTGTGCTCTACTTCCTGTCTTGTTCTCCTTCAGCCCAGTTCTCATATCTATAAACCCTTTCTTCCTTCCTCCCTCCTTCCTTCCTTTTTTTCTTTTTCTTTTTTTCTTTGAGACAAGGTCTTGCTGCGTAGTTCAAGCTGGCTTTGAACTCACGATGTAGCCCAGGCTGGCCTCAAACTCAAGATGATCCTCCTACCTCAGCTTCTTGACTGCTGGGACTACAGGCCTGTGCTACCATGCCCGGCAGAGTCTTTGCTGCTTAGTTCTCTCAAGGCTTCATCTAGGATGGATAACTGGTGGCTCTGGTGAGCCCCAGTGACTGACTGGTCACAGCAAAAGATGAGTTGTCTGTCTTCCTGGTGGTAGGAACTCGAATTGAGCCCATGGGCTGGACACTTCCTCTTGGCCACTCTTTGCTTCCGTTTCTGTTTTTGAGTCAAATTTGCTTTCTGCCTCAGTTTCTCCTTCCACTTCTGATTCTTGATTGTCTTCCTCTGCCTCACTTTCTTGCTTATCCTCCATTTCCTCCTATCTTCTTCACTCTCTTCCTTTCTCTCATCTTTATTCTCTTCCTCCATCTTGCTCTTTTCTTCCAGCTTGCTGTCTTCCTCAGACTCCCTCTCCTCCTCTGCCTTGCTTTTTGCCTTCCTCTCCGGCTCTGCCTTGGCCTTGTCCTGGTCCTTCCCTGCCTTGTGCCTGTAGCACTATGAAGTACTTGGACAGGTGGTGACTGTGGAACTTCTGCCTATATGCCTTGGCGTGGTGGCACCAGTATCAGATGCTGCATTCCCTGCATACTTCCTTGGCCCCCGAAGCATCATGTATCTTGGTCACACATGACATCATGAGGTAGCTCCTCAAAGGCCACCTCTACCTCGGAAGTCATGTGGAGGCTGGGACTCTGCAGCCAGGCCTCTGGGCTGCAAGCATACTGCCTTGCCTAGGCGCAGCCTCTTTTCATCCATGTCTGCATCCTTATCCCTGTCCCTAGCTCTGAAGATCCTTCTATGGGAGTTCCTGCCCTGCTGGGCCATGTAGCATGTCAGAGCAGTGCTTGGGGCCGCAGTGGACCTTTCCAGCCCCAAGATTCATTAAGATTATAGGAATGTGGTCAAACAGTTCTGCTTGGAGACTAAATTATCTGTTGACTTGGGTGTTTAATCTCACTGGTTCATCGTCTCACAGAAGAAGTGCTGCCCCATCGGTGTCCTGAAGCCTTCCAGAGCCCTGTGAACATTTTAGTGTGTGGAGACTTAGCTGCACTTGCTCTGGGGCAGACCATTCACTGCTGGCTTGTCCTCTAGAGCATCCATCCTGATGTCCTGGGTGCTGTTGCAGGTGGTCCATGGCACCCTCGGTGATGCTGCCCTTGATGCTGTGGCAACAAAGAAGGACCTCTTGGGAGCCAGTGGGCTCATGCTGCTGCTTCCGCCCAGAGTGAAGACTGAGGATGCAGCAGAGGAGGACATGTATTGGCTGTCAGCCTTGGTACAGCTCAAGCAGTTCCTGCAGGCCAAGCCCTTCCTCCCATCACTTCCACTGGTGGTTCTTGTGCCCGGTTCCGGAGAGGACCCCATCGGGAAGGACGTGGAGGATGGTTTGTGGAGGAAGTCTTATTTATGAACCAGCTGCAGGGTGGGTGGGATAAACAATGAGAGGTGTTGCGTGTGCATGAGAGGGCAGACATGTGACCTCTTGTCTGTTTACCTGAAAGGTTTGATGCTGCAGGACTTGGTTTCAGCGAAGCTGATTTCAGACTACATTGTTACTGAAATCCCTGATTCTATTAATGATTTACAAGGCACAAAAAAGGTAAAGTTTCATCATTTTTAAAGGTCCATCAAGATATTTTGGTTTTGCTATCTGCAGTAAGCAGGAATCAAAAGATAAAATTTGCCCATAGTTCTGCTGTCTATAACAAATTCAATTTTCATGTAATTTAAAATTTTTTTTATGAAATTAAAATGAACATATATGCCTTATATCTGAGCATCAGATACACATTATTTTGGGGGGTTATTATCATTGCAATATGTGAAGAAAAAGTATTATCTGAGATTTCCTTTAAGAGGAAGTCTTTGTTGACAGTCACATTTAGGAACACAGGTGCCAGAGATTAAAATAAAAGAAAGTATAGGAAGAAAGAAAATAGGGTGTGAAGGCATCCTAGCATGAAGTAAAGCCATTACCTCTAAGCATGCAAAGATGTAGCTTCCATTTCTATGTGTTCAAGAGGAGGATGTGCCAGGATAGAAGCCCTAGGCCTTTCCAGGGGGCCCTGCAGGTGCACCTCCCAGCACACCTCCAGGGCCAGAGAAAGCGAAATTCAACCACCAGGCAGCAGTGTGCTGCCTTTCCTGCTGTGGCTGAGAACCTGGTGCTCCAGTGGCACCTGCTCTGAGCAGCCATGGGAAGAGCACTAAGCCCCTTTGGGAAAGTGCTTTTGAAAACGAGTGTGAGTTATTTAACTGTGCTTCTCTGACTATCTTTCCTTCTCAGGTTTCATGGGCAGTTCAGTGGCTTGTCTCTCGCTGCCCCCATGCCCTTGACCTTTGCTGCCAGACCCTCACTCAGTATGTCGAGGATGGAGTTGACCGTGAGTTTAGTGGCCGGTTTTTCCATGACAGAAGAGAGAGGCATCTGGGTGGCCTGGCCTCTCAGGAGCCCAGCACCATCGTTGAGCTCTTCAACAGTGTGCTGCAGTTCTTGGCCTCTGTGGTGTCCTCTGAGCAGCTGTGTGATCTGTCCTGGCCTGTCCCTGAGTTTGCTGAAGCCGGGGGCAGTCAGCTGGTTCCTCACCTGCACTGGAACTCCCCAGAACACCTGGCCTGGCTAAGGCAGGCTGTGCTTGGGTTTCAGCTTCCACAGATGGACCTTCCACCCCCTGAGGGTATGTGCATGTGCTGAGGGAGGAGGGGAGGGCTGGCAGTAGCTTGGCTTCTTGTTTCTTCCTTCTCTCTGTAGTGAAAATCTGGCAGGTAGCATGCTGCACTGTGAAGCTCACAGTCTACCTTGACCACGAGCCTGCTTGTGTCTGCCTTTGGTCAGAAGGAGATATGGGGCTTAAGGAATGGGGCTGTTGGCCTCAGCCCCAGGCCAGTCTTGCCTGCTCTATGGGTCCAGTTAGCAGAACAGATGGACTGGGGCAAAGAACACAGGGCCTGTGTAGCTTCACCCCTGGCCTGGGTAGCTCTGCTCCCTCAGTTCTGTCTTATACAATATTCCTGTGAAGCCTGGCTGTGCCAGGGCCAGGCCTGCAGAATGCTGTGACACAGATTCTAGAGAGCAACAGGTTGGCTTGAACCTACTACAGCAAGGGCTGCTCTTCCCATGGGAACACTGCTGTGGGGGCAACGAACCATCTGCTGCTTGCCTGACAGCACCCATCACTCCCTTTGGGCCTCAGGCACTCATCTAAGTTGTGGGGTGTGGTCTTCAGAAGGTCTCACTGATGCTCATTACTCAAGGAATCTGAAGGGAAATGAATGACTTGGCACAAACCCTGAGCCCTGCACCCTCAGCTAGGTGAGGGTCCCTGTGGGAAAGTGTCTTAGTTACTTTTCTTGCTACTGAGACAAAACACCCAACATACACAAGCTAAGGGAGGAAAGGTTTATTTAGCTCATAGTTTATAGAGATTTCAGTCTATAATCAGCTGGCTCCTAGGCAGGGTGGCACATGGCAGAAGGGCAACAGTTCATGGTGGACAGAGGTAGCAAAGCAACAAGCAAGGGACCTTATGAGTGTCTTTCTGCCCCTTTTACCTTATCCAGACCAAGGATCGGCAGCACTCACACCCTTAATTCTAGTGCCCTTGAGCCTAGCATTCTACCGTGAATCAATTCCAGCATCACACACTGTAGACTCAGCCACCTCTGAAAAAGTCCACATATGAGCTCATGAGGCTTTGCGGGGACATCTAGACCCAGGTCTTAACAGGAAGCCAAGACAGCCTATACCGGGTGCTCCTGGCCTGTTAAATACAGTCCCTGGGCAGCCACAGGCCTGTGGTGTCATGGCTGCTGGGGTGGCCCTTCTGTGGGCCTTGTCCAAGGTGGTGGTTTACACCCCTGGCCTCTCAGAGCAAGCCGTCCTTTCCCTCAATAGCTGTGGTTCTGCTGTGTGTGCACATGGAAGCAGATTTCCCAACCACACAGTTGCCCTCTGGAGGAAATACAGAGCACCAAGAGCGTCTTTGTGTACTTTCCCACCTGTACTTTGGTCCAACCTGGAACTAATGAGGTGCTTTCTTTTCAGCGCCCTGGCTTCCTGTGTGCTCCATGGTTGTCCAGTACACCTCCCAGATCCCCAGCTCACGCCAGGCACAGCCCATCCTACAGTCCCAAGTGGAGAACCTGCTCCGCACAACGTACCGCAGGTGGAAGAGCAAGAGCTCCTTCCTGGGCCAGGGCGCAGGGCCCTCAGTCACCGACATTCCATGGGATGACATCATTGCCTTGTGCATCAACCACAAGCTGAGGGACTGGACACCCCCCAGGCTCCCTGTCATATCAGGTAGCTGGAGCTTGGTGCTGTCGGGCCAGGTCCTCCTGAGACTTTCCTGGTCCAGGTTTGGCAAAGAATGTTTACTGGATATTTTTTCTTTTCCCTTGGGTTCCCATCCTCCTTCCTTTGGAAGTCGTCAGTGACTTCTAGGTAACTTAGGAACACTGGGAAGAGCTAAGAAGTTTCCTGGAGGGCCTGGGCTGCCCTTGCTGACACAGGGTTCCTAGGCCTACTCCGAGAGGAGTCTGTGGCTGAGAGTCATTCCTGGCCCTTCCAGTCTGGATGTAAGCCTGTCTGGACCTGAGTGACCCTTGAGTATATCCCTTAAGCATGGAAGTCACATCAGTTAGAAGGCTTAAATCAGTGAGTTTGAGCAGATGTCAAGTGTTCACCTGTTGCTCTTTTGGTATTTTTATCTGTCCCTGTATTGTTTTCTCAGGTGCACAGAGTGAAGATGGTCAGATATGTGTGTATTTTTTTAAAAAACACTTGAAGAAATACGATGTTCCTTTGTCATGGGAACGAGCCAGAGTGCAGACACAGAAGGAGCTACAGCTGAATCCAGGATGGTGAGGTCTATGTTTACTGTGTGTTTCTGTTGCTCTTCTAAACTGTACTGCTCCCATACGAAAGGGAAGCTAACATCCAGTAACAGCAGATCCAACCCTGCTGTGGGGTGACCCTGTGATCATTTCTCATCTCACAGTTCTAGGGCAGAGTCGCAGGCTTCTTACTTCATTTACCAGATGGACCTGATCCTTAAAAGTCATGTAGACAAGAAACCTGGTGTTGTATCTCACTTAGAAAAAACACCACCCAATAAAGTGTTAGTCTAAAAAAAATTCTAGTAAGGTTTCATGCTAGGACAAACAATTATTAACCGTGGAAATCTGTTCATGTAATTTGTTGTTACAGTAACAAAGTAAATGATATTTCAGTATCTTTGAAATTTCTTAAAATTTATACTCAAATCTTGATAAAATTTATTGTCATACTTGGGTAAAAAAGTTCTTTCCTTATTTGATTGTGAAATTTTAAAATTTTTTCATTAAAAAGAAAGTTCCTTAACTTGATAAGAGCTATTTACCTATCGTACAACGATCAAAAAAGAAAACAAACTCACCAAAACATGCTTCTTGGGTTTTTTTCTTTTTTGTTTTTGAGACAGGGTCTCGCTTTGTACTTCAGGCTGGCCTTGAACTCACTATGTAGCCCAAGCTGGCCTCGAACTCACAGCGATCCTCCTGCCTCAGCTTCATGAGTGCTGGGATTACAGGTGTATACCACCACACCTGGCAACATGCTTCTTGTTAAGACAGTAGAAACAATGCTTAGATACCAACTTAGGAAGTCCCTTTTGTCCTGGAAGCCCTGACCACTGCAGAGACATGGGAGAGATGGGCACGTATTAAAATCAGAACGTTTATTTCCAGATAATATAGTCAGTCCACAATAATCAACAGTCAGGGCTATAGGACTGTCCAGAAGTTAGCAGGGTGGCCAAATAGGTGACCTATAACCTATATAAATACTCACACAACATTTTTGAAATAAAGTGGTACCTCAGGTCATGAATGTTCTATTTGAGAACAATTTGGCAAAGTTTTTTTTTTGGTACCGGGGATTGAACTCGGGTCCTTGGTGCTTGCGCAGCAGGCTGCAAAACCACTGAGCTAAATCCCCGGCCCGCAAAGTTTTGTTTTTGTTGGTGGACTCTGCATCTGATGACAAACCCAACCACAGCCATATTTCCCACCCAAATACGAATGTGGCTATCTTTTTCAGAATCGTGAAACAAACTAATTTTGTAAACTGAGGTACCACTGTAGTTCTAAAACCCATAGGCATGAATGGACGTGAAAGGCCCGAACCCTTGTCCAGGGGAGTGCTCAGGACCCTGTGTGCAAAGGAAACCTGGTAAATGAGGTATAGGCTAGCTTTGTCATTGGGGGGTGTGGTACTGTTAGGTTGTCAGTTCTCAAACCATAAAGTTGGCATTTCTAATCAAAAAGTCAATAGAATTTTTCCTTGGTATTGATAAGGTGATACTAAAATTCATCAGGATAAGAAAATGTGTAGCAATTGCTGAGAAAGTTTTCAGTCTGAATAATGAGGAGGATCTACTTTACTTGGCCTGATAATCACAAGCATACACTAATGCTACACAGTACCTAAAGCCATGTGGTGATGCTGGAGTAGACAAATGAATCAGAATAGAAAGCCCCTGAAATAGACCCATATGTGATAAGAGTGTCATACTGATGGTGACATTAGTTGGGAAAGGATAGACATCAGCATCTGTTTAGAAAGGAATGGTAGAACCTCTCCATTATTATTATTTCTTTTTTTTTTTTTTTTGGTACCAGGGATCGAACTCAGGACCTTGCCATTGCGCGGCAGGCGCCCGAACCATTGAGCTAAATCCCCGGCCCCTCCATTATTATTATTATTAACTTTATTTCCAGGATTCAAGAGTTAAATGTAAAGCACAAGTATGTTGGCAAACAACCAACCTGTTTTATAAACTGGAATGGGTAGCAAGACACAGAATAGAGAAGCTTGAGAGCCCAGCTGTCGCAGAATAGTGGAAGCCTCTCAGAGCAATAGACAGTGTCTCCTGCTGCTGCTGTGTCGGGGGCATCGTGCAGAGCAGGGCTGCCTTCCCTCTGGTGCAGGAAGGACCCACCCTGGCGTGAGCTTCCAGGAGGGGGCGGGTCTCAGGCATGTGTGCCCAAATGTGAGTTCGTGTGTGCTGTGTGCATGTGCCTCACCTGAAGCTGTAGGGACCCTTTCTGATCTTTACTGACCAAAAGCATTTCAAAACATGTACTTACAGTTTGGGGATAAAGACTTTTCATCCTTCTGCAAGCAGTTTTCCCACTCCGTTGCTTCACTTGCATCACAAAGGGAAGAGAAATGCAGAGTGCTGCCGACTAGGGCGAAGTCTCAGTGCGGAGGACCTTGTGCGAGGAGCTTCTGCTGAGGAGCTCCTGGCAGAGTGTCTGTCCAGCAGCCTGCTGCAGGAGAAAGAGGACAACAAGAGGTGAGACTGTTTCCCTTTGAGTCCATGTGTGTCCTTCAGTCCACTTTATGCAAAAAGAGGAGATTGGCTGTTGCCTAGTTAAGTCAAGACAGCCAAGGTAGAGAAGGGGCAGCTGGGTTAGCAAGGGTTGTAGTGATGTTTGTTTTTTAAAAAGGTGAGTCAAACACTTGCAAAGAATAAGTTCTTGGAAGACAGGGCCCTAAGTGGTATGTTTGTTTTATTATTTGAAATTGATTTCATTGATTGCTTATTATTGAAAGTTAGCATCAGATTTTTAGTGGGAAATGTGTGGCCAAGTCCCCTCAGAAGAGAGTGGGTTACTGACTCTACCTGTGGCCAGACGGAGGCTTCTATGAATCATCCCACTATGGACGGGTGGGAGCTGGCTCTGACCTTTCTCTGCATTGCTCCTCTCCCTCTCAGGCATGCTTTCTCTTGCACCCTCCCTTGGTGGCCTTATTCACAGATTTACTGAGAAACAGAACTAGAAAGAAAGGACTTTACACAGATCATCCCACCACCTCCACTGTTCTACCCAGCCACATCCAGCAGCCTCCTTACATCTATTTCATTCCCTCTGGCTCTCTTATTACTGAGGAGGAACTATCTTCAGTGGTGGCAAACCTATGGCCCGTGTGCCAAAGTGGGCTGTTCATTATCGTTGAAAGCACGAGAAGGTTCGCCATCACTGATCTAGTGCATTGCCTTTAATTCCAGATTAAAGGGGAAGCCCCTGATAAGTCAGCCCTCTCCTTGGACTGGGATCTCATCTCCCACCCACTCAAGGGTACTCAGCCAGTGGGTGTCCCTTCCTTGTGTCATTGCCATCCTCTGTACTAGGTCATGCCCATCAGTATACAAACATAAAGACATGGTAGCATTTCCTCCTCTTGGAAATTTTCCCTCTCTAGTCACCATGTTTCTGCCCCTTAACAATAAATACCCTCAAAATGCTTGTGGTAACTCAGCTTTCCTGTCCCCACAGCCTGTACATGGCTGAATGTGTCTATGAACCCCGATTTCTGGAGTGATCCATCCTTTTGGTCCTTTTTTCTTTGCTACTTGGATGCCCCTAGTCTCCTCCCAGGACCTCCCTGTCAGCCCTCAACTGTCCTGCAGGCTCACTCTTTGAACATCACCTCTGTATCATCTATACCCACTTCTCCATGATTTCATCCACTTTTACAGATTTTTAAATAATAGCAATATTCTCACAACTCCAAATATGCATCTCAAATCCCGAGTTCTCTGAACTCTGGACTTGAATATACTACTGCTTTTGAAATCTTCATTAGACATCTACTGGGTGACCAGTAGCCCTTGCAAAGTTAATTCAAAGTCATAATCATGTGTATCCCATGTCCAATTCCCAGTTTCCTTCCAACCAGTCTCCTTCAGTGATCTTCTCATCTTTCCAGCCACCCAGGCCCAATGACGTGAAATCATCTCTACCCTGACCATTCACAAATCCTATTGGCTGTACTGAAAATATACTCAGAATGATACCATTTGTTAGGACATCCATGGCTGCCCCGGTCACTGTCACTTTCCTTGTGGACTGTTTCGAGTAGGCTGCAGTCTGGTTTTTTTTTTTTTTCTTTTTTGTACCGGGGATCAAACTCGGGTCCTTGTGCTTGCACAGCAGGAGATGAAACCACTGAGCTAAATCCCCAGCCCTGCAGTCTGGTTTTAGTTGACTCCTCTTGATATAAGGGGTCATGTTACTCCTATAGACTTTCAGTGGCTTCTTTTCTTTCACTTAGGAATTAAAGGCAAATTCTTTGTAAGGGTGGCCCAGTCTTGTCTTTTCTGACCTCAAGTCTTGTTCCTCTTGCCTGAGACTCTTTAGGCACTTCTCCCTTTCCAAGGCTGACCTCTTGTACACTCCAGGTCTCTGCTCAAACATCTCCTGCATTAGGCCTTCCTTGTGTGCCCCCACTTTCCCTGTATCCATGGCTCTGGTTTCTCATCTTCAGACTGTTTCCCTTGTTACATGTTCCTTGTCTGTCTCCCCTTACTAAAGTATAAGCTGCTTGGGATGGGGTCTTGTCTGTTTTGTGTCAGTGCTGTATCCTTGGTACTTAGAATGGTTAGGTGGGTACCTGATAAGTATGTGTTAGAATAGGTTTGCCTAGACTTATATAATTTGATGAGATTTTTTTTTTTTTTTTTTTTTTTTTGTGGTGCTGAGGATTAAACCCAGGGCTTCTTGCATGTTAGGCACATATTCTCTCTCTCTCTCTCTCTCTCTTTCTCTTTCTCTCTCTCGCTCTCGCTCTGTATAGCTCTGTAGTGTGTCAGGTGACAGTGGGATATTATTTTGAGTTAATTTATAACTATAAGTGTCAATCCTGTTTGCTGCAGTCTGGTCTTAGCTGACTAAGACCATTACCCGTTTGGGTAATTCAAGAGATCAGAGTTAAGAAGGCATAAAACCAAAGTAAGTCAGAAAAAGAAGATAAACCAAGTGAAAGAATTATAGTATCAGTAACATGTAGAACAAGTGAGAGAATTATAAGTAATATTAAGTAATACACAGAAGCAGTTTTTGGATTAATGTCACCTTTCTCATTAAATATAAATTGGACTTATAAATGAAAGAATTAAATTTTTTAAAAGTACACTTCTGCTTCTCAGTTGATGTCATAACTTTAGTTCTGTCCTTAGTAAAAGCGAGGGCATTTCCAAAGTAAAAGTATGTATAGAAAGGAAATGCATAATAGTTAATATTTTGCTTCTTAGTGCTCAAATGTTTCTGAATTCCATGATCACATATTTCAGATTTGAAGATCAACTTCAGCAGTGGTTGTCTCAAGACTTGGGAGCACTTACAGATTCAACTTCCCTTCCCTTCTACCTTCCTCAGACCCTACTTTCTCTTCCTCAGACTATTGAATCTGTAGTGAAAACATCTACAACCAGTAGCCCACAGGTAAGAAGAAAGTATATGTGGTATTCACATTAAAATTAAAAACTCAGTGTGAGGCTGGGGAACAAAGTAATGTTTCAGTTCATCATGATAACCAGTACAGTGTTAGCTTAAATGAGACCTTTTCTCAAATGCCATGTGTCAGTGTTAGAGTGACCCAACTAATTCTGTTTGTGCATGTGAAATTAAAGAAGGATGGAACTGAAACATGCTTAAGAACAGAACCTGTAACCTTTTGCTGATATATGCAGTAAGGGCATTAATGAGAATAACAAAGGCCAACAACAGCAAGCTTCTATTTGGGGAACACATACTGTCCAAACCTTGGTATCACCCAGACTTATTCTGGGATTAACTTTCCCTGAGAAAATTAATGAATGATGGGGGTAAGTTCACAGAAGTCAGCAGCCTCACCCTACAGAATTTAGCTGGTCAGGGCCTAAGTTACTTTTCAAAGCCAAATCTTAACTAGTCCGAAATCCCAGGGTCTTTCAGTCTCACTCTCATTCCCTCAGTGGTTAAAAAAGCAGAGAGTTTAATTACAGGTACGTGCTGCTAGACATGTGAAAGTCATTTTCCTGGAGTGGATTTAGGAAGTCCTTCAGTAAGGGTGGAAAGCAAGATGATGTACTGCTTCCATTTACTGCTTTAGCAAATGTGTACTTTAAAAATACACATACCTTTTGACTTCTTCTGAAGAAATTGTCAAGATATTTACAAAAATTAACGTATAAAAATGTTGACTGTAACACTGATTATACTGCATAAAAGTGGAAACAAAGTGAATGTCCAAAGATGGAAGTCTGTGTACACAATTACAGTACATTCAAATAAATGTGTTCTGATAGACCTTGTAAAATATCTTATAAAAACAAGTGACACTGGTAGTCCATGTAGAATACAAAGAGAAACAGTCCATATCTAGATGGTACTTGCCCTTGGTATGTACTAGAAGAGACTGGAAGGCTGTATTGGATGCTAAGAGGGTGTCTGTTGAGCCCAGCAGGCCCCAGGTGATATTAGTATGTACCAGATGTGGACCCTTCACAGAGAAAAAGTCTTGGTATATTGATATCTCAAAGCTATTTTTGTTTTTTAAATTCAAATAGAATGCAAGAACAAAGGAACAACTGCAGCTGTCAGAAGAAACAGATACATCTCTGACAGAACGGTTAAAGTACCTGGAACGGCTGATCCAGAGTTCAAGAGAAGAGGAACTTGCCTCCAAGCTCCATCTCTCTGCACTGCTGGACATGGTGGACATTTAAGCAGCCTGACCTGATGGGAGGGCTTCTCTCCAGAAGAATTTCTGCTTTTACTCAAAATTATGTTATTCTCAGATGCTTGCTTGATGCACTGTTGGAAATGCGATTATTAATCATGCTGATAAACCATTTGAATCTCTAATGAGATCCCTTACTGTTTTCAGAACGAAAAGCTGTTGGCCATTGTGACATCTTTGATATTATCTGTTTCATGATCTCTTCAGACTGTCATTCGCTGGCACAAGCTCTGAGGGAGTTTGCAGCTTTCATTTCCATGTGTAATAAGTGATTAATTCTCTCAGCTGTCTGTCCTATGTGCCTAATTCATTGAGAGCCCCTGCCTGCCAGGCCTATCTAACTTACATTAAGCCAATAGATATATATGCACATAGCTGTCTTAATGAGGTACATGGACACGTATTCATGGATTGGAAGCAGGGAAAAATGGAAGAGTGCACCCGAAAGGATGTGATGAAAGCCCAGAGGCACCCCTTTGATTGTGTGGCCCAGTGAGAGGCCAGTAAGGTCAAACCTTATTCTGAGTGCTTTGAAAACCAGTTGTTGGAGGACATGAGGCAGAAAAGTGACATAATTACATTTTTTCTTAAAAATGGCAGGTGGCAGACAGCATGAGGCAGGAATCTTGAAAGGGGAGTGTGGCAGTCATCTGAATCAAAAAAGAGTGTAAACCTGAGTTTGTTAGCAGTTGGTATGGAGAAGGGATGAATTTGAGCCATATACAGAACAGTATAAGTACACTTGGGTAATGTTGAGTATGATCATTGAACCTAAACTAGCAGTTAGCGTCTGACTACAGTCCTACATCCTCCAGATTCTCCCAAGACTATTTCATGTCTTCTAGTTCTCTTCAAACTTGCATTATTAGGTAATAGCCTGCTTATTTTATTGAGACAGAAGCACTAAGAAGAGGACTTCTTCATCCCACCACCACATCCACCAGATCCACCAGCCAGTCCCTTTTCCCCTAAAACACTGCTTTTCTAGGAATTTCTCCAGTAATTTCATATTTACCAATAAGGACTTAATGCATTTCTTGCTTATTTTTTTTTGGAGACAGTGTCAGGCTGGCCTCCCAATTTGTGGCGATTCTGCCTCAACCTCCTCAGTGCTGGGATTATAGGCATGTACCACCAGGCCGAGCTCTTTTATGTCCACACTTTGTGTGTGCATGTGTGTGCACGTACACTAGAGATTGAACCCAGGGTTTTCTTACTAAGCTACATACATCCCTGGCCCTTTGTTTTTGAGATGAGGTCTCATCAAGTCGCTAAATTGGGCAGGCTGGGCTTGAACTTTTGATCCTCCTAGAATGCTGGGATTATAGGCATGTGATATTACACTTGGCTTTAATGCCATTTCTTAATCTTGATTTTAGACACTGATTTTCTACAAGTGAGGAGTTCTCACAAATCTTCCTGCAAGGTTTATCGTCCCCATACATACATCTACAATGGCTGTTGAATCTTGTATTTTTATTTCCTTTAGGTACAATTTTTAACTTTTCCTAGAGTTAATGATTGTCGTTTCTTAAAATTTGCTTGGTTTTCTGTGTTCCATTCACTACTTCCTAAAACTCAGCCCTAACCATAAATCTCTCAACATAGTCGTCCACACATAAGGTAAAGTGCTAGCTCAGCTTTCTTGAAGACAATCCTCAAGCTCTGTTTTCTGGCCACAGCTTGGACATTTGAATACTGCATCATATCTTCCTTGGTTTGCTTTCTTATATTGATGGAGCTCATGGTCTAGTAGCCTTTTGAGCTTCAATATCTAAAATGTTTGTATTACCCTTATATTGGAATAATCATTTGAATGGGAATAGCATTTTACATTGGAAATCATTTGCCTATGTTTTTGTTTGCTTTTTTGTTTCTCAAAAATTTTAAGATCAATTCCTATTCTCAGGTTTCTCAACTGCATACAGCATACACATATGCTGACCTCACCTCCTGGCCAAGTTACTGTGCTGGGCATTTAGTAGTGCTTTTTTTTTTAGGTTTTTTTTCTTCTAATAAACTGCCCTAAACATTGCTTAAATTGAGGATTCAGTGGGGCAGCTTTTGGGATCTGCAGTGCAGCTGCAATCAGATACTAGATGAGGCTGTAGTTATCTGAAGCCCTGTCTGGGCTGGATGTCTTAGATGGATCTTCGCATAGCTCAAGGTGCTTCTGTATCGTTTTCTCCAATTGCGTGGCTCAGGCTGGTGATGGGGCTTTGAGAAACTTGATGGAAGCTTGGAAGCTCTGCTGGGCAGTTTGCTAGCTCTTAGGTTTCTCTGCTTTTCTACTAGGTCTTAGTTGCCAGTTTTTGTAAGTCTTATCTTGTAGACTAGTGCTTCAAAGGAATCCTCCCACTGCTGCTTCAAGTTATCTGGCTAAGTGGGAGAAGCAGGACTGGATTCCCACACAAGTGTAGATGTTACCTCATTCCCTCTGGTTTTAGTGGTTTCAACTATGCTTCAAGCCCAAGTTCTCCCTTCACGTTCTTTTTAGTTTACCTCCTCTGACCACTAATCCCCTAAATTAGAAACATTTGGGGCCCTAAGGCTCATTCTAGAACTTGATTCCCTAGCTGATCTTTCTTCAATCGTATGATTTCAAATACCACTTGAAAACAGATGACTCCTAGATTCCTCTCTAGCTGTGTCCTCTGTCCTGAATACCGTTCTGCTGAACATTTCCACTTCAGTGTCTAATGAACATCACTGTTAAAACATGTTTCCATAAATGACGCCACTGTATATTACCTGTTCAGGTCAAAACTCTCAAAGCCTCTGTATTGTGACTTGGTAGGGTACAAGGTGAGAAAATTTTTTTCCCACGATCGTCTCTAGAAATTTATTTCTGAATTCTCAGATCAGATTTACTTTTTTCTTCATATATTATTTTACTAAGTTCTATTATTTTACCACTCCAGTAAAGTATCAACTCAAACCCTTCCCCCATGAAACGTCTCCCCTCATACAGCTTTTCCCCCCTTATCTAGCTTTGCCAGACTCAATGTCTGAGTGACCTACTCGGTTAGTGAATCTGGAGGGACAGACAGGGTCTCAGGTGCTCAGGCTCCTTTGCCTGCTTCCCGGGGTCTCCACGTGGGCACTCAGCTGGCCCCGAGGCTGGAAGATGTTTATCCGATTTAGGTGTGAAGCAGTTAACAGTCCTTTGCTCTAAGCTTGTCCTCCCCACCGTTTACTTGTGGCAGTTATTTCTTTTTTGTGGCACCAGGGATCGAACTCGGGACCTTGCGCTTGAGAGGCAGGCGCCGGAACCACTGAGCGAAAGACCCGGTCCTGGCAAAGTTATTTCCATACCCACCCTTTGTACTGCTGTCTTCACTCTTGCCGAGCTGGGACCGAAGAGGAGAGTCCGCGCCCGACAGGGCGGGGAGGCGTGCGGGTGCTTTAACTTCTGCTCCGAGAGCGCAGCGAGGCAGAACTCGAGGGCCAGGTGCAGGGCGCCACCTGGCGAGCGCAGGTGTACTGGCCGGGCCGGGCCGGGCCCCGCCCCGCCGTCTCCGCCCCCCCTCAGGCAGCAAGCCGCCTGGCGTCCCCGCCGACCGAGGCGCTCTTCCCCTACTGCCCTCCTGACGCCGCAAGGTCTCAGGATGCACGCGACTCCCGAGGCGACCGGTGGGCCGGCCCCGCCCTTCCCCAAGGTTCCGCCCCCTGGGCCTCTCCTCGCCACGTGGAGTGTCGCGAGCCTGACCACTGTGGTAACCGGGCGCGCCCTGAGGTCCCCGCGAGGCACTCTGATTGGCTGCTCGAGCGTCGGCCCACTGGGCAGGGCGTGTCTGTCGAGGTGCACGCATGCGCAGTGTGCGGAGCAGCTGTTCAAGTGGGCGCGTCGCAGGGGCCCGCGGTCCCGGTGCAGTCATGACGGAGGGAACGTGTGTCCTGGCGGAGGGCGCGAGGGAGGCGGCGGGGGGCGCGAGGGACGCGGCGGGGGGCGCGAGGAGGCGGCGGGGGCGGCAGGACTCCGTTCACGCGCGCGCCATCCTCCCAGGTGCCTGCGCCGTCGCGGAGGACCCTACAAAACCGAGCCCGCGACGGACCTCAGCCGCTGGCGGCTGCACAGCGAGCTGGGGCGGCAGACGTGGACGCTCGTCCCCGAGGGCGAGGCGCCGGCGCGCGCGCAGAGCGGCCTGGAGGCGCACGCGCTGGGGCTGGACACGGTGAGCGGCGGGGGTCCCGCGGCGGGGGTCCCGCGGCGGGGCGGGACAGGCTCGTTCGCGGCCCCGCGCCCCGCCACGCGGTCACTGCCCTCGTTTTGTTTGGGGCACTTTAATTCGACGTCACTTTAGATTGACAGAAGAGTTGGGGAGATAGTCGTAACTTTGCTTTTATTCGCAAAAAGAACCTGTTTGACACCACGTCCTGGTTGTGTGCACCCCTAAGGCCCAGTCAGCCACAGACGAAGAGTCAATGAGCGCTCTGCCCAGCTCCGGCCACCAGGCCCTGTCCAGGCCTCCCGCCAGTGGCAGCCTGGGTGGACGTCAGTGCCCCACCCCACACGCTGTGGATGCTGGGCTTATTTAAGGTGTGGGGAAGTTGTGAAGGAACTTGCAGATTCTAACTGGAAAGTAAACCCACACAGCTGCCTTTTTTCTTTGCTGAGGTTTAATACTGTCGTCAGATACTTGCAGCTGAAACTCTAAGATTCAGTAGTCTGATCTGGGCTGTGGGTGAAGAGGGCTCTTCTGGCCCCACAGCGGGTACTGTCAGCTCTCATCTTTTTTCTGCCTTTGTAGAAAAGTTACTTTAAGGACTTGCCCAAAGCGCACACCGCCCACGAAGGGGCTCTGAATGGTGTAACGTTTTACGTGGGGCTGCAGGCTGAGGACGGGCACTGGACGGGTGATTATGGCGGCCCACTCTTCCTCCTGCCAGGTAGGAGGATGCTGCCACAGCCTGAGAGCAAGTTACCCTGGGTCATCCTTAAGGCCCTGGCCTGGCTGGTCTAGGCCAGTGGTTGCAAACCTATGGCAAGTGTGCCGCAGCGGGTGTTTGTCACTGAAAGCTCTAAAAGACTCCCCATCACTGGTCCAGGCTCTTGGTAAAGCAGGTGTAAACCCAGAAACACATGGGAAGAGAGCTGGGGATGGTTGCCCTGGGCAACCTGATGTTGGTGCCAGTAGGAGGGAAGGCACAGCTGGCTCAGTGTAGGGTGGCGGGCACTTTGATAGAGAAGCTAGGCAAGTTAGGGGCTTCTGAGTTCCATTGCAGATTGGGAAGGGCACTTTACATGGACGGCCCAGCCTATGTGGAGGCACTGTCGGTGGGCAGGTTGGTGGGTAGCTTGCTGGTGTTTGAGGAAGCGTGCCTGCTGTGATATCTACTGTGAACTAAAGGGTGGCTGAGGGAGTTCTATCTAGCAGGGACGCTTAGGTTCTGGCTGGTGAATGGTGATAGAATTGCAGTTGAGCCCCAGGACGGTGAACTGATTTGGCTGGACAAGAGTATTTTGCATCCTCTACAGAAAAGCTTTTAATATGGGAAGTTCCTCCTAGAATTTGTGCAGCAGGCCCCCTTTCCCCACTGATGATGTAAATGCATTGTTTCAGTGCCCTGAATTCTTATGCAAATACTGTGTGGGTTTGTTTCTGTGGTAATTCTGCCCTGGGACCCTGTGATGATGGAACCTCCTCATGGGGACTGGGGTTAAAGGGAGACTCAGAGCGCTGTAGCATGTTCAAGAAGACCAGGCTAGGAAAGAAGTTTCTTTGTGAACAGCGTTGTTCCCTCACACACACACATTTGCAAAGGGTGTGAGCTTCTAAAAAGTTTACAAAGCAGAAAATACAAATAAGCACTAAATATCACCCCGTCCAGGTTGACCATTTAGTGGTTTTTTTCCTCAGCAGTTATTAGAGCAAGACCTTGTCTCCCCTCATGGCCCACTATCTTGAATTCTAATTCCTCTTGGGCCTTTAGGGCACCCATGGAAGGCTTCCTCAGGGCCCTGTGTACCGTTTGGTGTTTCTCTGGCCTGGACCTTGCTATGGAAGTCAGGCATGGCCCAGTAGGCTCTGTGGGCCCAGTGCTGGGAGTGTCATCTGTGTTGTTGCTGGCACTCTCTTGAACTGTGCTCCTAAAGTCCCTGATCCAGCCCAGGAGGGCCTTCCTCAGCTCCATTCCATGGGAAGGAGACCCATGGGGACAGTTCCCTGTTTGGGTGGGATCCTCAAGAAGAAAGGGCCCTGAGTTTAGTAATGCTGAGCCCAGTGAAGACCATCCTTCCTGTCACACAGGCCTCCTGATCACGTGCCACATAGCACGAATCCCTCTGCCAGCTGGTTACAGAGAGGAGATGGTGCGGTACCTGCGGTCAGTGCAGCTCCCTGATGGCGGCTGGGGCCTGTGAGTGTGCCCAACTGCGTATATGTACATGTGTGTGTATGCATGTGTTTTTGTGTTGGCTCAGGTTTCCAGACAGCTGTTTAGGGGTGGGGTGACTGAAGCTGTGGGATTGGGGTGATGTGAAGGAGAGCTTGGCAAGAGGGGAATGGGCTGACAGTTATGTGCAGGCTGGACTTCACTTCATATCTGGTGTTGTAAATAGGTTTCATGGTCAATCAGGGGTCTTTCGAGACCCACAAGCAATGTGAAAGCCACCAGTGTTTCATCACTGTGGCAGAAAAAATCTGCCTTCAATCTGGTGGCAGGGTGCCCAGCAGCTTCTGTCTCAATGTGCTTTCCTGGTATGGGGCATACTCTGGGAGCTGGAACCCTGCACACAGGGAACTTCCCTGGGACAGATGTGTTGAGTGTGGGAAGTGAGCAGAAGGGTGGGGCAGATGGCCCAGGAGATTTTGGAGCAGCTCACATGTCATGAGAAGTGAGTGAGCTTCTCGTAATGATTCCTGTGCTGTCATGCCATGTTGGTCAAAGGTCTTTTAGGTTTCTTTCTTTTTTAGGCAAATTTCACTGATGGCATTACTTTATTTTTATTGTTTAAAATGATGGTAATTTTGGGGGGGGCTACTGGGAATTGAATCTAGAGCCTTTGCACTGAGCTACAAAGCCCTTTTTATTTTGAAACAGAGTCTTGCTGAAATTGCTCAGGCTAGTCTCAAACTTGCAGTCCTCCTACTTCAGCTTGTAAGAATGCTGGGATCACAGGCCTATGCACCATGCCTGGGTTTTATTTTTTAGAAGTAAGACAGAGATCATTTTCCCACCAGTTTGATGTTCCTATAGGCACATTGAGGATAAATCCACAGTGTTTGGGACTGCACTCAACTACGTGGCTCTTAGAATCCTGGGTATTGGGCCGGATGATCCTGACCTGATACGCGCCCGGAATGTCCTTCACAAGAAAGGTAGAAAAATAATTTACGTTACACCAGTGTTACTGGGATTTGCAGATGAGAATCAGAAAGATGTACTTCCAGTGGAGACACTGGGCAAAATACATGAACAAAGAATTGATCAAAGTAAAAATATATGGAAATTGTTAATTGCTTAATTTCTTAAAAAGCAAATTAAAAACAATGGATAATTATTTTGGTCTCATGAATTGGCAAAATTTAAAAGCCCTTTCCTACCTCAGGGCTCCCATGTCCTGCACCCTTTCATCCCACTTCCTACTCCCTGCCCTGCAGTTTTGCAGACTCCTACTTGCTCTTTACCTTGCGTCTCAAATGTCACTCCTTTGGGATATCTTCATGAAATGTGTCCTGAACACCTTTCTTGAAATCCTGCATTCTTTGTATGTTTGTCACTGTTGTAATTAATTCATTGTCAGCACACTAAGTTCCCAGAGTGTGTTTCCCTGCAGCACTCCTGGCTCCTGTGTGGTGGGGGAACATGTTTGGGCCACTCTTTGCCTAGTAGCTCCCTGGGTCTTTTTTTGACTTTTACACACCTGGGTTGGGGCCGGAGCTTTCTCCATAAAATTTGTCCTGCTCACTGTTGCCATGTACTGTGCCTGACACCAGCTGCTGCTGGGGGAGGCTCTGGACATGAGCCAAGAATGTCAGATCTGCTCTGGCCTCTGCCCTGTGATTCACCTGTGCTGGACTGTCTCTCAGATGGGAAAGCAGATACAGCTTAGGCTTGGTCTGAGAGGGAGACACTAGCACGCCTTCTCATTCCCTCCTCACCATCTCCAGGCATGTGTGGCCATGGTGCACTTTGTGCATCTGGGCCCCTGTGTCTCCCGAGCCCGAGGTGTCCTACACATTCCCAGGTAGCTGCCTTGTGCTCTTTTCTGGAGATCAGAGCTGCAAACAGCTCTCTGGGGGCTGGACACACACACTCCTGGTAAAGCTGTAGGTTCCACTCAGCTCTTTGGTGTTTTGGGCAACTCTGGAACCCACTTCTCACTTGGGGTTGCAGGACCTGCAGCAGGCTGCTCCCAGCTCATGAAAAAAGTAGCTCACATGACCCTGTAGGCCAGTCTTCATGTGTAGAGCAGGCTGGCTCTGCTCACAGGAAGCAGATGACATGGGCCTGTTTTCTTCCTAGGTGGTGCCGTGGCCATCCCCTCCTGGGGGAAGTTCTGGCTGGCCATCATGAACGTTTACAGCTGGGAAGGCCTCCACACCCTGATCCCTGAGATGTGGTATGCCTGTGTCTGCCAGTCACACCACCTGCCCTTGTAGATGGGTGGGCTGGTGGGGTGGGTTGGGTCCCCAGCAGAGTCCCCTTCCCCCACTAAATCACACAGATGTATGGAATCAGGGTTCCCTGTTAGGCAGGAGGGAGGAGCACTGAGTCTGGCTAGAGGACCCGGTTGTGTGTTGTGTGTGGGATGATGTGAGGTGATAATAGAACCTATTGTGTGGCATAGAAGGAAGCTCAGGCCCTGTGAGGTAGACAGTAGCTCATACCTGGTAATCATAGAAAATCTTGAGCATGTGTGTAAGCAGAGTAAAGAGCCACACTTCTACCCAGCCTTGGTTGGCAGGTGACAGTTGCATCTGTCCTTCCCTTCGCCTGCTTTAGAGTGAATATTTAGCAAGTCCTGGATATCACTTCATCCATGAATGTTGCTGTGTGCATCTTTAGCTTTGGTTTAATGGAACCATACTCGTTCCTTAGATTTTTTTTTTTTTTTTGTGGTACCAGGGATCGAACTCAGGACCTTGCGCTTACGAGGCAGGTGCGGTGCCACTGAGCTAAATCCCTGGCCCTTTTTTCTGGTTTTTTGAGGTGGGGGATCTCGCTATGTAGTCTTGAACTCATGGTGATCCTCCTGCCTCAGCCTCCCAAGTACTGGGACTATAGGCGTCTGCCACCACACCATTCCTTAGAATTTCATATCTATTGCCAACATCTGTTGATGTTTTGTAAACAATAGATGAAAGCCATGGGGCACTCCCCAGAAACACTTACGTGCATATATTTATCCCAGTGTTACAAAGTGTGATCAGAATATACAGTGAATGTTTAAATTTTAAAAATTTAGAGTAAAAGATATATTACTGTTAATCCCCTTAGAGTACTCTGCCTGACTTCAAACACTTTTCTCATCGTTTTTGCCACTTTATGAGCAGTTCTGGATGTCCTTTTTCTTGATGTTTTTACAATGTGTGTAACCAAAAATACGATTAATGCCATTGCCTAGTATATATAGGATCCAAAAGAAAGGTGGGCTCATGAAAATTTCATGATGTGTCTTCATCCACCCTATTCACCAGATCTACTATGGTGTGACTTCTAGCTTTTGCCCAATCAAAATGACCACGAAAGGTAACGGTTTTGAATCATTTCAGAACAACATTGAGGCAGCCACAAAAATACAACTAAAGATCTCATAAGAGAAGACTGTAGAACTGCTTTAGAAAATGGCAAGAACAATGGGATAAGTGTTTTCAAAGCAAGTGGGAAAGTATTTTGAGGGAGATTAATAACAATGTGTCTTTTACACTTTTTTGTTTTCATTAAGTTTATGGGTACATTTTAGGTATACAATATAATGACGTTCACCATTGGAAATTTGTACCTTCACATAATCTCTCTTGGTTCTTATTTTTTTCCCCCTTCCCCTGCCTTCCCTTCAACCCCTCCACCCCTCCCTATTTATGAAGACTGTTTCCATTTTTTCCCTTTTCTCATATTTTTTTCCTTTCCCTTCTTTCCTTTCCCCTACCCCTCCTACTTGCCCTACCCCTTTAGACCTTTTCTTCCTATTTCACATTACCAAGTGTACATTTTGATCTTATTTACCCTTTCAGTTTCTCACACCAGAGAAACTATTCTGTATTTACACACGTGTGTCCTGTTTGTTTCACTTAAGAGTATGGCCTCAGTGTGCATCCATTTAGCTATAAATGTTTCTAGTTTCTCGTTCTTTACAGCTGAGTAGTACTCTATTTTATAAAAAACCACATCTTTATCCAGTCTACTCTTAAAATTTTTTAAAACTTAAATATTCACCATGTTATGATCGTACCTCACCTACCTAGTGGAAATTGGGACCCCAGAGCTTCAGAGCCCAGACATAGCCCCTGCCATGTCCTGAAGTATGGTAGAAACAGGTGTTAGGGCCTTGTGGTAGGTGGGTTTGATGGAGGAAGGTAGGAAGTGATGGGCCTACCAAGGGAGGACAGCAGAGTCCTGAAACAAGAGCCAAGGGCTTAGCTCTGCGGCCAGGTTGGGAGGTGACACGTGGGAGGGCTGGCAGGTGCTGGGTGAGGGGTGGGGGTCGTGGGCAGTGCTGCCCATGTGTGGTGCCGGTGGAATGCGGTCACCTGTTGGGGAGATGCCCTGGGCCATGCTGGCATCCAGTGGTCCGTGGCTGGGAGCCTGACCTGCTGTGGGAAGAACAGGTTGAGGGAAGCCTGAGAAGGGTGGTCATTGTAGTCACCAGGACAGGAAGGGTGGGTGCTGGGGGCTGGGGTCGGGGGTCTGTGGTCTGTGTTCCTATGTGGGACTCCGTTGGTCAGTGCAGGGCAGCACTGGCGCTAGGGTGCTGTTGGTCCCTGCTGGACCTGGTTTGGGGGTGGTTTGGAGGGTGACCGATAGGGGGTGGGGTGGAGGACCAGAGACCTTGAGCCAGTCCAGCTGTAAAAAAGCTGGAAATTGTCCCCAGGGTGTAAAATCTGCCCTTCGCAGTGCGTGGATGAGCCCTCAAGAGCACGGAGGAGGCTGAGGCCTGTTGCTCACATTTTGAGAGTAGGAAGCGTGTGGTCAGCATGGCTTCTCGTGACTGTCACTCACGCCTAAGAATGGAGACCCAAGGGGAGAAGATGGGGTGCAGATCAGGTGTGCACTGCCCTGCGTAGCTGGTGTGGCCTTCGCTGTGTGACTTGAGTAGATT
Source organism: Heterocephalus glaber (assembly GCF_053883595.1). Taxonomy (NCBI): domain Eukaryota; kingdom Metazoa; phylum Chordata; class Mammalia; order Rodentia; family Bathyergidae; genus Heterocephalus; species Heterocephalus glaber. The sequence goes on from NW_028258138.1 coordinate 464,585, forward strand.
GAGAACTGAGGATCATAACCCAGGGCACTCTGCGGCTAGGCTACATCCATAGCTTTTTTTATTTTTTATTTTGAGCAAGGTCTTGGTAAGTTGCCCAGTTTGGTCTGAAACTTGAATCCTTTTGCCTCAGCCTCCTGAGCAGCTAGAATTATGTTCATGCAACAATGCTCCACGCAGGCCCAAAGTTTTTAAAGTATACTTTAAATCACAGACAGTCACCTCCCCTTAGAACATGAAATGCTGAGTAGGAGGGGAGGTCAGCTCTTTGGGAGGTGAACATGCAGGCGTCACTGCGCCCACAGGCGCGTATTCACACTTAGAACCCCTGTCTGCAAGACTGACAGTGGGGCAGGCTGTGTCCTGGGTGCTCTCACTGACATGTGCTGTCCTCTAGGCTGTTTCCTGCCTGGATGCCTGCACACCCCTCCACTCTCTGGTGCCACTGCCGGCAGGTCTACCTGCCCATGAGCTACTGCTACGCCACCCGGCTGAGCGCCTCAGAGGACCCCCTGGTCCTGAGCCTCCGCCAGGTGAGCCCCCTGACCCTGAGGGTCCTCATCACATAAGACCCATGAGGCTCAGGAAGACAGGTGGCCCATAGTCTCTGGGGCTGGGGTCCACACACAGGGCCCTGTGGAGCCTCCACCTTCCTCTCCTGTAAGCAGTGAGAAATAAACAAGCTCTGGCCAGAGGGACCTGTGCCAAGGGATAGGCAGCTGCTATTGCCCAGTGTCCTGGGGCCATGGAGCGTTTGTAGGCTTCAGGATATGGACCCTCAAGCCCTGAGCAGTCCTGGCCCATGGGTATAATTGTGTCCTTGGGAAATGGCCCTATGATGGGGGAGTACAGGATGGGTATTGGGCTTGCTCTTGGGAAGGCACGGAGGGCGGGTGTTGGACTGCTCTGAGTGGCCCTGACATAGCTGAGCCATCCAGGCCTCACCTACAGTGGTTATTTGGTAAGTGTTTCCGAACCTGTGCCAGAAGGTGTGACCCAGTGATCCAGGGCTGGCAGTTGGGGGCCGCAACTGATGCCCTGCCAGTGGTTCAGGTGCCACCTACCCTCCAGGAGCTCTACGTGGAGGACTATGCCAGCATCGACTGGCCAGCACAGAGGAACAACGTGTCTCCTGATGAGCTGTACACACCACACAGCTGGCTGCTGCGCACGGTGTACGGTGGGTGCCCCGAGGCAGTGGGCCTGGGCAGCCGGGGTCAGGAAGTCTCATTCACTAGTCCACTCATGCTGTTTATGGCAATGAATACCCTCCTCTGCTGGGCCCTGCCCTTGGCAACTCTGAGGACTGCCTGGGCTGGATTTCCTCATGCAGAGGCCCTCTAAGCACCACCTTGGCAGGGCAGAGGAGGAGGCACAGGCAAGGGTGGAGTGAGTAAAAGTAGGAGCCGGGGAGGCAGAGGCCCAGGCACTGCTCCCTCTTAGAGGGCCCTGGGTGCACCCTGCATGGGAATGGCAGGTGGGGGGCAGGGTGTCCCTGTGCCTAGTGCCCACTGACACTGCTGCCCTGCAGCGGTCCTCAACCTGTACGAGCGCTTCCACAGCACTCGCCTGCGGCGCTGGGCCATCCAGATGCTGTATGAGCACATCGCTGCCGATGACCGCTTCACCAAGAGCATCAGCATTGGCCCGGTCAGTGCCCTGCCTCTTGTGGCCCCTGCCTCCGTATAGCCCCTGGGGGCCAGGGAGGCCCCAGGCAGAACACAGAACCCCTTGAGTCCTGTCTCTGGAGCCTTGTACACCTCCATGTGGGACGAGGCCTGTTTGGAGGATGCCTGTCCTCATCCCCTCTGCCCAGTGAAGCTGCCTGGCCCCTTTAGCTTGCCCTCCCATCCATCCCCACCACCTGGCTGTTGTCTGGATACCTGCTCCTTGAGGCCACCTCCTGAGTATTCTGGCCAACTGGGAGGGGTGGTTTCCTCCCCTGACTTCCTCCTAGTACCTTTCACAGATAGTTGACCCTCTGCCCTCTTAAAGAATTTAGAGGTGCCCAGGGTGGGGGTGGCAGGGCTTTTGTGTTTCATTACTGGTCTTTTCCTTTGGGTCCTAATCTTACTTTGCCTCCTGGGGCTGTGGTGTCTAGTGGAAACCAGGTGTGCACACACTGTGCCTGGGGCCATGTTCCCTGTGGTCAGGGCATACAGCTGAGAACAGGCGGGGCTGGCAAGGACTTGGGAGGAAGCTGGCACACTTCTGGGATGTAGCTGGGCTGGGGTTGGGGTAGTGAGCTGCAGTGCCACCGTACTGTGGTAGGTCAGCTTGTAGGTTCTCTGGGCAAACTACCTGGCACCAAGCCTCCCTACCTGTGGACACCTAGACCCTCCTAACCCTTCCACATCCTAAGATGCCTCTTGCTTCACTTTACCTGACATCATCCTGGGTCTGAGTTGTTTCCTGGTGTGCTAAGCAAGCTCCTTTTAGAGCAGAGGTCCCCTGGCTTGGAGGTGCACTACACAGAACTTGACAGCCATGTCTGTCACAGATCTCAAAAACCATCAACATGCTTGTGCGCTGGGCTGTGGATGGCCCTGCCTCCTTTGCGTTCCAGGAGCACATCTCCAGGATCCCTGATTATCTCTGGTGAGTGTGGTCGGGAAGTGGCTGGGCGATGGTGCTGAGCGCTGACTACAGACAATGAGAGGGCCCTGGCTCCTGGGAATAACCCCTGGAACCAGGAGAATTTGCTACCTAGCAGAAACTTCAGATGGTTCTAGAAGGTAGGCAGGATTAGGAAGCCTGTGGATGGGTAGGGCAGGTCCAAGTTAGTATGAGGAAGGCACACGATGGGGAGGTTGTCAGCCCTGCCTGGCCCCAAGGTGGAGCCATGAGGCCCATGGCAGGAAGCTGTGCACTTGGGGAGGCAGTCTTTGCTCTGGGAACACGATGTTGGATGAGGCCAGCAGCTCCCACTGCCCCTGTGTGGTGAGCTGCTGTCTCATCTCTGGGCAAGTGTGGCCCTCATGCCCATGAGCCAGCTGAGCAGTGATGAGGCTGGCGCCTGGCCTCGGGACCGGTGTGAACACTCCTGAGGGAGGCCCATGTGGTGTCTGGCAGTGGCTGTGGGTCATCCCTGACATGGGCTTTTCTCCTCCTCACAGGTTGGGCCTTGACGGTATGAAAATGCAGGTAAGGGGTGAGTGGCCTTGGCTGCTGGTTGCTGAGATGCAAAAGTGACTCCTCCCAGAATAGATCCGCAGTGTGTGAAGAGGCCAAGTCATCCTCCAGTCCAGTCTGTGTGGGGCAGGGGCAGGGGCAGCTCAGGTGCCTCAGTTTCTGGGGTTGCCACCTATTCTTGAAGTTCCATCTGCAGCTGTAGTGTCTACTCTCAGCCCTGTTTGTCAGGATGGGCTAAGCCACTGCGGTGACAGGCCTAGGCGTGGCTCAGTCCCTGCAAAAGCACTTGTTTTGCAGCTGTGATGGGAGAGTGGCTGTGGATGGTGTGGACCTGTCTACCCTGCAGTCATTTGGAGGCTCCCCCAGCAAATCACTGAGGCTTTGTTCTCAGCTCTTGGCCCTTGGGTGCACCCTAGTCATCCCTGCATCTGTAGGTAGAGGGGAGACTAGGTCAGTGGGTGTGGCAAGGCCTAGTTACAGAGAGACAGAGTGTTTGCAGGACATAGCAGATGTGTGTTGTGTGGACAGCATTTTTCCAGACCCTTCCTGGACAAGGTGGACAGCAAATGCATTCCTTTTTGGACAAAGGTGCCTGACTGGGTCCTTGGCCCCCAAGGAAGGGTTCATGAGAGAGTTCATGAGAGAGCTGATCCTGTGACCACTCTGTGGGGTGGGGGGCTAGGACTCTGTCAGACATTTCAGAGGGCCCTGAACAAAGCTTACTGCACCTGACTGACCCCTCCTGAACTGAAATAAAGTGTTATCTGGGGAACCAGACTCCAGTCTGATTGGAGGCGGGCATTTCTGGTCATCCTGTGTCAGGCGCACTGCTGTCAGGGAAACACAGGAGCCTCATGGGATGGTCCAATCCTAGAAACACTCTTGAGTCACTGTGCTGGCTGGTGGCCCATGGAGGCAGGTTCTTCTTAGGCCCTTGCCAACTAGGAGGGTGCACAGGGCTCAGAGCATGGGGTAAGGTATCAGCTGGGTGAAGACCTGCACCCCTCAATTCTGGGAGGTGGCAGTGGAGGTGAGGTAGATGCCATGATTGCAGCAGCTCTAATGTCTGTCCCTTGTGTGCAGGGCACCAATGGCTCACAGACCTGGGACACCTCCTTTGCCATCCAGGCTCTGCTGGAGGTACGTGACTGTGTCCTCTGCAGTGGTCACCTCAGCTTCCTGTGTGTGTGTATTGCATGTCTCCCCTGAGGGGCATGGCACTGTGACCACACACTGTCCCTTGTTCTCATGAGGCTGGCTCCAGAGACTCTGTGGGTGATACCAAGGAGGTGCTGGCCCTGGGTACTGGGCTGAGTCTGGGACTTGAGAGGGCAACTGGAGGAGCCAGCCAGAGGGAGCCGGGCAGGGTGGTGCCGTGGGGGTAGAACCTTGGAGGCTTGTTGTGTTTGGAGGGTGCTAGAGAGGAATGAGGGGCCCCAGGGATTTAGCTCAGTGGTTTCGCCACCTGCTGCACAGGCGCAAGGACCTGAGTTCGATCCCCGGTACCAAAAAAAAAAATCTTCCACCCTAAGAGAGGAATGAGGGTTGAGGGTATTGTGTGTTGGGGGAAGCCTGGGGGTGTTCCTGGCCAGTTGGGGCTACCTAATGCAGGGGCAGGTCCTCTGGGGGACAGTTGCTGGCTTCTGTCCAGGGCAGTGTCTCCTACTCAGTCCAATCTCCAGTCACATCTCGTTGACTTTTTGTGTTGAAAGGTAAGTGTAACAAAACACCCTACAACTGCAGAGATGTGTGTCAGTTTGCTTCTGGTTCCCAGCTGGGGCAGAAGTCACCAGGACATTGGGGCATTTGGCTCAGCCGTGTTGTGCTGTGCTGCTGCTATCTTCCAGGCAGGTGCACACCACAGGAGTGACTTCTTGTCCTGCCTGCAGAAGGCACATGAATTCCTGCGGCTCTCACAGGTGAGGCGGGTGCCCTCCGCACCTCTGCCCTGCCCAGCTTCCTCAGGCTGCTGTTCCCGTCTCCCACCTCGCCCTCCTTGCCTCACCACATCGCCACAGAAGGACTGAAGCTGGGGTGGGAGAGTGGGTGGTTTGGTGCTCTGGCCTGCTCTGCCCAGCAGTGATGGGGCTGTGGGACTAGCCTCACGGGTGCCTTGCTGCACTGCTGATGTTGGGGCCGGCAGCACTCATCTGGCTCCCAGGTGGCAGCGTGGGGTCTCTGGTGACAGTGTGTCTCTGTGCTTTCCACATATGCCCCTTGGCGCTGCCCAGGTCCCAGACAACCCTCCCAACTATCAGAAGTACTACCGCCAGCTGAACAAGGTATGTGTGTGCCTCCCTGCCCCAAGCTCCCCCGGAACCGAAGGCATCTAGAGAGGGCTGCAGCCTGGGAGTCCCTGTGTTGGAGCCGGAGGTCTGCTTGAATATGCCTGGGCTGTTGTGCAGACAGTGGCTGGGGGTGGGGTGGGCGGCTATGGACGGTCACGTTGCACTCCACAGGGTGGCTTCCCCTTCAGCACCCTGGACTGTGGCTGGATCGTGGCTGACTGCACAGCTGAGGCCTTGAAGGCTGTCCTGCTCCTGCAGGAGAAGTGTCCCTGTATTACTGAGTGCGTCCCCCGAGAGCAGCTCTGCGACGCCGTGGCTGTGGTGAGTTCCTGCACCTGCTCTCATGTCCTGCAGGCGCCTGTGCTCATCTTCACCCCCATTGGCTCTGACTCGGCAGAGGGGGCCCAGGATGCTAGAGCTCATGCCCAGGAGCATCAGGCCTGGGCTCTGGGAACCCTGGGCTGGCCACACACCCTGGGCCGTGGCTGTGGAGCTGGGGCCCGGCTTGCCCTCGGCAGCCAGGGGAGGCTCTCTGATTCTGGAGACTGTAGGACCTGCCAACTTCCACGTTCTGGCTCCCACGGCCGGCCTTTTCCAGGGCTGGGTGTCCAAAAGGGGAGACTGTACTTTTGCATAAACTCCTTCCGGCACGCCATTCTCTGGAGCTTACGTTGGTCCCGCCGTGTCAGCACTCACCAGTGAAGGAGTGCCTCAGGCCCGTCACCAGGTGGCCCCACAAGGCTGTGGCTATAGCAGCTGCACTGGGCACTCGAGGGCTTGCCCAGCATGCAGATCAGCTCACTGTCCCCTGCTCCTGCCCTGTTGGTTGTCAACCCTGGGGTGCTTCTAGAAAGCTCTGTTAGGACCTGTGGGCTCGGAGCACACTCCATTCCAGAACTCCCTCTGGTTTTAGTTGCTGAACATGAGGAATCCTGACGGAGGCTTTGCCACCTATGAGACTACGCGTGGGGGGCGCTTGCTGGAGCTGCTTAACCCCTCGGAGGTCTTTGGTGAGTAGCACAGATCAGGATTGACATGGTAGCAGAGGCCCCCCAGGGGTCCCTGTGCCATGGAAGAAGACCTGCAGTCCGGGGGTTTGGGTGGGATTTTGGCTTCAGCCTGGGCTAGGTCTTGCTTGTCCACAGGAGGCCATCGTGCATCCTGTGTACCCTCCCTTGTGCAGCCCCCAGCACCTGCAGGAGTTGTGGGGCACCCTCAAAGGCTGTGCTGTGGGCTACTAGGCTGTGTCTGCATGTTGCCACCAAGGTTTTGGTCAGGCAGGGCAGGCTCTTTTCTCCTGAGGACCTTTGGGTACCTACTGTCCCCTCCTTTCTGGTCTCTGGTGTCTTGCTTCCCAGCCTGTCAAATAGGTGTTTGAGGTGGGCTGCAGCTGTCTGCTGTGCTCACTGTCTTGACTGCGCCCCCTCTGTGCCCTGTGTGGTGCAGGTGTGCAAGCATTCTGCCCCTTGTGGCTGTGTTGCTTGGGCAGGTTGGGGTCATGTTGGCACAGGCTCTGAATTCTGGGAGGCTGTCACTCACCGTGAGCTGGCCTGCGGCACAGGCCCTGGGTGGCAGTGGCTCTCACAGGCCCTGCTCTGCTTTCTTCTCCCAGGGGACATCATGATCGACTACACATATGTGGAGTGCACCTCAGCAGTGATGCAGGCACTGCAGTATTTCCACAAGAACTACCCAGACCACAGGGCAGCAGAGATCAAGTAAGGAGGGCCGAGGCACCAAGCCAGGGCCACACCTCAGTCGAGTCATTCTCAAATGCAAGGCCTTGGCTGCCTCAGCTGGGCAGCTGAAGGGAATGGCTCATTTAAATATGGGAGTGAGCTGGGCTTTCTGGGAGGCTGGTGCAGGAGGATTGTAAGTTCAAGACCAGATTGGGTGACACTTAGCAAGATCCTGTCTCAAATTTATTTATTTATTTATTTAATTTATTGGGACTGGGGATCGAACTCGGGGACCTTGCACTTGCGAGGCAGGCAGCGGAACCACTGAGCTAAATCCCCGGCCCTCAGAATTTTAAAAAATAAAGTCAGAATCCCAGCCAGTAGAGGCTGAGGCAGAAGGCCAACCTGAGCTACTTCATGAGACCCTGTTTGAAAAAAAAAAAAAAAAAGGACGGGGCTGGGGAAGAAGCTGTGGTAGAGTGCCTCTAGGTTCCACCCCCAGTACCGAGAAAACCACCCCCCAGCCTTTTCTGGTGTCTCTGATTTTGAGCAGGAGACAGGCGAGAACAGCAGTTGTAACAGAAAAGGGGGTTTTGCCTCACTTTAATGTTAAAAATGAGCGCGCACACCTCACTCCTCCAGATAAATCCAAATAAACGACAGCTAAGCAGCCTTTGCACACCGAGGGGCAGCAGATGCTCAGAGCAGTAGATGGGCCCTGCTGCAGTGCTCGGGGGCCAGGGCAGGGGTTGTCGCTGCCCTTCTCACCTCCCCTAGGGAGGGGCTGCCCACCTGCCTCAGTCACGGGTCACCCTGCTTGTTTGAACTGTGTGTAAGTAGAACCCACAGATGACTCGCTGAAACTGGTGGCAGCAGTGACCCTCTGCTCGTGATCATTGGTTGAATGAAGGTGTCACATTACCCATTTGCCTGTCATTGACACCTGGGTTGTGTGTGTGTATATGAGTGAGAGGGCGGAGAGACAGACAGACAGACACAGACACTGAGGATTGAACCCAGGGCCTTCACACTGAGCTACATCTCCAGCTCCTCTTTTTTAAACTTATTTTTTATTTTGAGATGGGATCTTGCTAAGTTGCCAGGGTGGGGTGGGGGCTTGAACTCACAGTCTTCTGTCTCAGCCTCCCAGTGTGCTGGGATTATAGCCATGTACCACCATACATGTTGATCCTGCTTCTGACATGGACTTATCCCTGAGGTTTACTTTACTCTTGCATTTGTTTGTGGAGCTCTCAACAGTCTGCTTCCCTCTCCCATGTTCTATAGCTGCTCTCTTCTGTACTGTCTGAATGTTTATTTTGACCTATTTTCTAAAGGAGACGTATCTACTCTGAGACCGTGGCAGGGTAGAATGGGTAGGAACTGTGGCTCTTCTGGAGCGTTCACTGGGCTGACTGCTTGTGTTGCAGGGAGACCCTGGAGCAGGGCTTGGCATTCTGCCGGCAGAAGCAGTGGGCTGATGGCTCCTGGGAGGGGTAAGTGTGCCCAAGCTGAGTGTGGGGAGTGCTGGCACGTTGGATGCAGCTGTGTGTGGGGCAGGGACCTGTGTGCTGCACCGGCTGTCTCTCTGGCTTCCTAGCATACCTTGCTCCTCGTTTGATGCCTGACTTTCCCTAGTGTGAATGCTCACGTGTGTGGGAAGTGCTGTGGCCTGAGTGTGATTGTTCTTGCTCACCTGTGCAGTAGTTGTGTCTAGTGGCTGGAGCAGATGGCATTGCTGTTGGATTTGTGTGGCTGGCTGAGGGCGGATGTGTGCTTTTCTGATGATAGCCACAGACCTGTGCTGTCTGTGCAAGGTGCCCCCGTGTGCCCAGGCAGAGTGCCTGTGCCCTGAACCCAGGCTGAGGCCTTTCTCCTCTGCCTCTAGCTCCTGGGGTGTTTGTTTCACCTATGGAACCTGGTTTGGGCTGGAAGCTTTTGCTTGCATGGGGCACACCTACCAAGATGGGTAAGTGCCGGACTGCAATATGTTTTCCTTTGACGTTTGTTTTATATATATATATATATATATATATATATATATATATATATATATATATATATTCATTTTAAAATAACGGGGTAAGGTTAGTATCCCTGAAAATGTGAGTTCCAGGTTGAAATGAGGTTGTTTTCCTAGCTCATGAGCCTTAGCCATGGGCTGCCTCACAGAGCTTTAGTGCCCAGACCTTCCCTACAGTGCCTGGTCCCACACCCAAGTAGGAGAGCTAGGATCCAGTACACTTGCTGAGCCAGACAGAGAAGAGTGAGGCCTCAGGTCCTCAGGTCCTCAGGTCTCTAGCTGCCTCACCAGCTTCTGGATCCAGTGGGTGTTGGGAGCAAGGAGTGTACTGGGCTTGGCCAGGTACAGTGTGGACGCTCCTGAGCATGTCTCCAAGTGCCCCTAGATAACCAGACTGCCATGCCAGTGAGGTCATCTGCTGTCCCAGAGCATTTCTGTCTGCTCTGGAGCTCAGGAGGAAGGTCTATCTGTCCCCATCTGCAGGCCCCGCCCCAGGACCCTAAGGCAGCCAGACCTGGCAGGTGGACTCCCTGGGACAGTGTCCCAACTCTTCTGGTCTCCTCAGGGCTGTCTGTGCAGAGGTCTCCCAGGCCTCCAACTTCCTGCTGTCCTGGCAGATGGCAGACGGAGGCTGGGGGGAGGACTTTGAGTCTTGTGAGCAGCGGCGTTACGTGCAGAGTGCCCAGTCCCAGGTCCACAACACCTGCTGGGCCCTGATGGGACTAATGGCTGTCAGGTAGGGGCTTGGGTTGGGTGGAGGAGGGACACTCAACTGGGAGTGGGTGGCCTAGGCTGAGTGCAGCTGTGGGAGAAGATGAAATGTGCCCCAGGGCTGCATTGCTGCTTAGCTGCCACTCAAGTACACGAGGCTTGACCTTCTCTCCTAGGAAACTGACAGCACCTTGTGCCAGGCCACAGCATCCACCATGTCTTCTAGGATCAAATGTTTCCCTTTCTGCTCACCTCTTTGCTTACGTGGCCTTGCTTCTCAGGGTTGCTGGGAAGAGGACATACAGGCTGGTCAGTGTTGCCCACAGACACTGCAGCATTTTGGGTTCTGTCCGTGCACCTGGCTGCACGAGGGTGAGGACGTAGATTTGTGCTGAGGAGCATGCCAGCCCACCACGCTCCAGCAGGCTCCTCTTCCCCCAGGCACCCTGACGTGGAGGCCCAGGAGAGAGGAGTCAGGTGTTTGCTTGAGAAGCAGCTCCCCAATGGCGACTGGCCGCAGGTGTGTGAAGAGTGCAAGGCCAAACACTGACCTGGCTTGCGCATGGGTTTCCACCCCACCTCCACCCCAGGTGCCTCTTGGGGTTCTCTGGGGACTTGGGGCGAGCAAACTCTGCCAGCCAGAGGACTGTGATGGTGGCAGGTCTGGGATAGACTGCCAGGTCCTGAAGTCCTGAGTGAATCTTGCTGTTTATAAATGAAGCTCTGGCTAGGAAAGGGCTGGGTGGGAGCAGCCCCTGGGGGCCGACCCAGAGCATTGCACATGGCCCTGTGATCTCTGCCTGCCCCTGGGGCTGTGGGGCTGAAGAGCCTCCTTCAGAGGAGTCTGGCGAAAGCTGGTGGGGCTGCTGCAGGGTGAGTCTGAGGGGTATGTGGCTGGGTAGGAGAACTGCCTGTCTGCATGCCCTCCTGGCCATTGTTCAGTTAGCTTTCCTTGGTTGTACTTGCCCTGGACTGGGCAGCCCCATAGCCAGGGCCACAGTCTGGGGCAAGCCCTCAGCCCTGGTGGAAGCTTTGTGGTCATTTCTGTGTCCTTCCAGGAGAACATCTCTGGGGTCTTCAACAAGTCCTGCGCTATCAGCTACACGAACTACAGGAACGTCTTTCCCATCTGGACACTCGGCCGATTTACCAGTCTGTACCCTGAGAGAGCCCTTGCTGGCCACCCTTGAGAGCTACCTGCCAATGGTGGGTGGGTGGTGGTGGTTTCTCACAGGTTCCATGCAAGACCAAGGTGTCTTCGCCAGGTGGTGGATGTCCCTGTCTCCCTGTCTTGACCTCCAGCCTCTCATTTTCCCCTTCTACAGGCAGGAATCTGGGATTTGGTTTGAACAGGGATGGGTACAGTAAATGTTAGACACTTGATCGTCAGTATGGGTTTAGTTCTGAGAATGGCTGGGGTGAAGAAGGAAACAAGATGAACCATGAGCCCTGAGGGGAGCACCCAGCACCTTCCGGAGGGTTTTCTTGACCAGTCACTGTCCTCGGGAGCAGCTGTGCCTGCCCTACTTCTTACCCAGGGTTGCTGTGGAGCACCCCTGGGGCAGGCTCAGGTAGGCCACTGCTCCTGCCTCTTTTGTGAGCTGGGCCAAGGGATGAGCAACAACCCTGTGACGCTGGTGGGTATGGGATGGGCCCTTGTTCACTGAGAATGCCTCAGGGCTTAGCAAACGTCCTGAGTTTGGCGGGATGCTGGTGTTCTGCACTCCAGCATCTTGACAGTTGTCACATACAGGGAGGCTGCATGTAGCAGGGGACGGGTAGAGTGGTCACAGTGGTTACCCCCACCCATAGAGCCTGCTAGGCAGGTCTGGTACCTTGCTGCCAAGTCCCCTGCCAGTTGTGTGCTGAGCTGAGGTAAGGTTTCTGGGGTGATGCCTCTTGGGCTGCACCCTGAATCCTGACGTCTAACTCTACCTGTCTGCTTGTATACATGTGGGCCTCAGGATAGAATATTCAGGTGCTGGCTTTGCCTTTGACCCATGTGATAAGCAGTCACATTCTCAGCCTCCCCAGTGTTGCAGCTGCTCTTCCTGGCTGATGCCTCCTCTGTTTGCTGTTCTCCAACCCTGCCACTTCCTAGCTTCCCCGGCCTGCCATGCTTCCGTAGGAAAGCCATGTTTGACCCTCTACCACCCTCGAGTTGCCTCTCTGGGGCTGTTCCAGAGGCTTTGGGCCACTTTCTGCCCAGCCCCTGGAGCCCCAGCCTTCATGTCCCCATGTGCGACAGCTCAAGCTCTCCGGCCTCAGGTGCATCCTGCATTGTTCTCCACACTGAACTTCCGTCCTCCCACCTGCAATATCAGGACAGACAGATCTGCCTCAGTAGTGGTTGCTGTCCCCATGAACGCTCAGCCCTAACCAAATCACTATAAAAAGCATACCCAGTCAGCTGGGTACAGATGCACACCTATAGTCAGCACTCTGGGAGGCTGAGGCAGGAAGATTGCAAGTGCAGTCCCAGCATGGGCAGCTTCATGAGATCCTGTCTCAAAATAAAAAATAGCAAAAGGGCCAAGGATGTAGCTCAGTGTGAAAGCCCTAGGTTCAGTCCCCAGTATTGAAAAAACAAGCAGATCAAAGACCTTAATGTAAAATGTAAAACTATTAAAAGATAACAAAAAAACCTAGGTGACCTTGAGTTGTGATTTTTCTTTTTTCTCTTCAGTTTTTTTGAGACGGGATCTTGCTATGTAGGCTAGGCTGGTCTTGAACTCACTGTGTAGCCCAAGCTGGCCTTGAACTCTTGGCAGTCGTCCTGCCTCAGCCTCCCATATGCTGGGATTAAGGCATGCGCCACCACACCTGACTTGAATTTAGTGATTTTTTTTTTAGATACAACATGAAAGGCATCATCCACAAAGGAAATAATTGATCAGCTGGACTTCATTAAAATTTTAAATGTCTGCTCCGTGAAAGACAATGGGCAAGAGAATGAAAAACCATATTCTGTGGAAAAATATTTGCAGAAGACATCTGATAAAGGACCTTTATCCAAACAAAACTCCTAAAACTTAAGAAAACCAACAACCCAATTTTAGCAAATGACCCAAAGACTTTAACAGACCTTGCCAAAGAAAGGTATACAGATGGCAAACAGGCTTGTGAAAAGATGCTTTACATCATGTCATCAGAGGAATGCGAATTACAGTGGGATACCCCTAGCACACCTGTTGGAATGGCAGAAATCCAGGACACCATACCAAGTGCTGCTCTGGATGTGCAACAACAGAACTCTGGTGGGAATGCAAAGTGGAGCAATCACTTGGGAAGACAGTCTGGCTCTGAAAGTATACAGCCTTACTGTACTACCAAGCTCTCACACTCCTTGGTATTTAATCAAAGGAGTCCACAGGAAATCCTTCACAAAAACTTAGTTTTACCCATAATTAAACTTGGAAGCAGCCGCAGTAGATGAATGGATAAACTGATACTCGATGGACTATTCAGTGCAAAAAAATGAGTTATCAAGCCAGAGAAAAACAACCGTGAAGTCTCGCCAAGTGAAGTCAGCCTGAAAGGGCTGCATGCTGTGTGTGACTGCAGCAGGTGACATTCCAGACAAGCCACAACTGTGCAGACTACCCAGAGAAGTGGTAGGCAGGGGCTGGAGGAGAGCTAAGGATGAAAAGGCAGAGCGGGGCTTTATGGCCCTGAACTGCTGTATGTGACTGTAATGGACGTGTCATGTCAAGAGGAAGCCTGGTGAACGCTAGGCGGGTGATGATGATGTGCCAGTGCAGCCCACTGACCAACAAGTGGGCCCTCGGGTGTTGGGAGTGAGGCTGTGCACGTGTGGGAGCAGGGTGTACCGATTATCTCCATACTTTCCTCCCGACTTCTCTGTGAACCTGAAGCTGCTCTTTAAAAAGGCTTTTAAGAAGATTAGTCCACAAGGGAAATCAGAAAATACTTCAAGCTGGATGAAAGTAAGCATGATATCAAAATTTGTGGGATGTATCTGAAGGGTAGAGTAAATGAGTGAAAAGTTTAAAGTCTGCGCTCTAAGCTTCTACTTAAGCTTGAAGCCGAAATAGATGGGAGGAAATACAGAGGTCAAATACAATAAAATAAATGAAACCAAAAAAAATCAGGAATTAGGGTCCATCACTGGACCCGAGACAGTGGTCCTCTGCCCCAGCTTTCTGTCCAGCTTGCTCACCTGGCCGTCTACCTTGAATCCACACCTCACCCTTGCCCCTTTGCCGTATCCCTGCTGAAGTAGTCCTGTCAGTGCTGCTGCTTTATGTTCCTTATTTCCTACCTTTACTGGGTCTGCCTGTGTCTGGAGGGGAGAGATTTAGATGGGCAGGAAGGCCCATCTCAGCCCTCATGAAATGCGTATGTTCCTTGAAAGGCAGTTACCAAAGTTGCCGTGTGAAGAGCATTTAAGTGGCCTTGTGTCTAAGAAATTGAACTGGAAATTTAAAACTATCTAGAAATCTAGGCCTAGATGGTAGCCCAGTTAACTTCTGTGAAACAGAAACAAACGAGTCCAACGATGATGGGTCAGAGCACAGTGGCACATCCTATAATCTCAGCACTGAAGCAAGGGGCCGCAAGTTGCCTTAGCAACTAAGATCTCAAGGTGGGGGTAGACAGGCCTGTGGCTGGAGAAGATACAGGAAAGCTGTGGGGTTTTGAATTCAGGGGAGCTGGTAGAAGGAAAGTGATGCCGGCTGGTGTTGCCCTCGGAGCTGGGTGTGGGGAAACCCCTGACTTGTGTCTGACCCCAGCCCTTGCCCCCTCTCCCCTGGAAGCTCTCCCTCAGTGGGCTTGAGTTCCCATCACCCTCAACTGCATGAGAACCCTACGGGGTCACTGAGGCTAGTCCTGGAATACAGGACCAGCCACTTAGAAGTCAGTCCCAGGGGCCCAGCATACTGCAGATCTCGTGTGGATGGTCTGGAGAGTTGTCCCCTGCTGCCCATCTCTAGCTAGGCCTGCTGGTAATGACCAGCAGATGCCCAGCGCTCGCCTGTGGGGTGGACACATGCTGCCTAGAACTTGTTGGTAATTCTCAGCCCCATCAGGACCCCCAGACCTTACGGGGCCACCGTGGGGCCCTAGGCTGATCTCCCTGCCACCCATTGCTCTCGCATGCTGGGTGAACCCAGTAACCACCTGCACACCAGTTTCCATCCGGATTCTGAGGGTCCCACTAGCTTGCCCCGTGAGTCAGGAGGTAATATGGGATCCACTGTCTCATGGGTACATGTCACTCGGGGTGAAGGCCAAATCCACTGCTGCGAAGGACTTCACACAATGGAGAGCTGACACCCACCTGCCCAGCAAGGCTGTTCTGTCTCTCCTGGAAGGTGCTTCTGGCAGGATCTGTCCTTGGGGTTGTGGGTGCAGCCCCACTGCAGGGCTGCTTGTGGGAGCTCAGCACACCACCTAGAATGTTTACCCCTCCGTTGTCTTGCAGACCCCCTGGTGTTGGTGACACAATCCACTACCCAGTGTGAGGTGTTTTGTGTGCACGGTGTGTGGCTCCACTACATACCTGGGGCCCAGCCTGGCCTGGACATCGGTTAGGAGGTGTCTGGGGGCCATGGGAGAGGTGAGGTGGTGCTGCATCTTTAAGGGTGGTGACGTCACAAGGCCATGGAAGCCCAGGTGGCTGCGGAACTCTAGTCGTGGCTGTTTCTGTGGGCTCTGGATTTCTACCTCCATGAGCCTTCAGGCCTGCCCATGAGCTCCCAAGGACAGTCATGGCTGAGGGCAGTGAGCTGATGACCAGGCTCATGAGTGAGAATGCGGACCTGAAGAAACAGGTGCGCCTCCTGAAGGAGAACCAGATGCTGAAGTGACTGCTCAGTGAGAGCTGCCAGGATGGTGGCCGAGGGGCCCATGACCTCCTCTTCCCCAAGACACTTCCCCTACCCTGAGGCCTGTTCCCCAGGGAGTGGAGGTGAGCGTGGCCCACAGGTGGCCAGACGAGCCCATGAGGGTGCAGGTCAGGGGGCAGTGGTGGGGCAAGGCCTTTCTGCCCCGTTTCCCTGGGAAGGCCTTTCGGGCCACAGTCCACACCTGGGGACAGGATCTGGCAGATAACCTGCTGAACTTGCCTCGAGTGCTACTGGCCTTGGCAGGGGCCTTGCCCTGCTTCTGTGCCTCTTCCCGTCCTGGGACTGCAGCTGGCCGGGTGTCCCCTCACACATCCTGTCCACTCACATGCCATCGGCCAAGGCAAGGCACAAGGCTGAGCCCGGTGACGAGGCGAGTTAGTGTCCATCCCAGTGGGAGGCCCTGCTGTTGCCTCCTGGGAGAGTGGGTGGGGGAAATGGCACTGTGAACTCGTTCATCAAGTAGAATCGACTCCAAACTTCTAGGGCCTTTTACACAGAAAAATAAAAAAAACCCCAAAAAACAAGGTTTGATACTTTCTGCAAAAGTAGTTGGTTCTGTTTTAGAGGTCTTTGGGAAAAGTTTCCCTTTCGGGGCATGGTTGATGGATGTCACTTTGGCCTTTCTTTGGGGTGATGGATGGCCAGCAGAACCCCAGTCAGCACTGCTGGAAGCAGCTGTGACCGAGTGGGGTCAGCTTCCGGCTGGATATGCCAGCCACTCACACTGCTAGGCCATGGCGGGGACAGGCATGCATTCCAGCCTGCCCAGTCGTCTGTGACCAAGCAGATGGCTAGCCAGTGCCCTGTGGACCTTGCTGTTTGTGAGAGCCATGTGGCCAGGCAGAGGCCGGTGCCCATGTGATGACCTGAGGTCAGCCAAAGGAAGCTCTGGGGCCCTGTTCCTGGTTGATCACTTCCTGGCCACTGTCCTCTTGAGTGTACCCAGCACCAGAAAAGGTGCTCTACATCCCCCAGTCCTGAGGTGAGTCTACTGGGCTTGTGTGGGCCAGCGTCAGGCCACCACAGTGCATATAGAGCCCCTGGAATGAGGGGTTGCTCATGGGGCCTTAGCACCTGTCCCTTGAAGAGAGAGCTTGGACACCTGAGGTTCCATGCAGGGAGTTGGGGTGGGGAGCAGAGTTAGTACTACTAGGATGTGTCTCAGAGGCCTTAAGACATGTATTGCGTAGCACTGGGCCACATGTGACAGGTGCTGGTGCCAAAGTCATATTGAGTTGAGGTTGCAGGCACTGAGCCCAGGTCTTGGTGGTGATGATCACTGTTGGAGGCTCACAGCTCATCCCACCTGCCAGGTCCTAGGCCAGAGCTGCATCTCCCAACTGTGCCTAGTGTCCTGCCCTTGGGCTATCCCCAGGGAGCCAGGTGCCCAACCTGAGGCCACCACATCTTTCCAGTGTGCTGGAGCCCACTGAAGCATGTGGGCCAGGCTGGCCTCAGGCTTTGGCCATGTCTGCCATGAGCAGGAGGGCCGGCTCAGCTGTGGATGGTACCATCCTCCTCCCTCTATGCATCAGCCCATCAACCCTAGGCTCCTGACGCTGCATTCTGAACTGGTGCTGACCTCAGTCACTCACAGGCCCATGAGCAGGCTTGTCCTCAACAGGGCACAACCGTGGTCTTGGGGGCTGGAGTTTGGAAAGCCACTGGCGAGGCCCTGCACAAAGGGAAGTCTATACACAGGAAGGAGCTACCACACGGCAATGGTTTGCACATCTCCAAGAGCCCCATAGCATCTGTCTTCAAAACAGGCTGTGTGCTTCAAAGTCAGCTTTTCTAACATTCCCAACATGTGCTGTGTCTGCCTGCCGCAAGCCTCGGAGGCCGTGACCCTTCAGCTTGCCCTGCCTGCCGTCCCACCACCATGGGCAGCCCGACCCACAGGTCCTGGCACTCCTGATGGGTCTTCATGTGTGTATCTCATCTCTTCGGTGTATCCAAACGGGCATACTGTTCTGCAATTCGACTTTTCCGGCCACTGTCCGTGTCTCTCACTCCGCTTCTGGCTCTTGTGTCTGACCAGCACACTTTGATGCTGGATGCTTTGGCTGGGCCCCATGACAGACAGTAGCATGCTCTCAGGTCTCTGTGGCCACAGACAGTCTTGCCGTAAGCAGCCGTATGTGCGCCCCTTGCTGGCTGCGACCTTGTGCCATCTGGAGAAGTCCTAGCCTGGATTCTTTGGGTCCAAGGCCGTGTTCGTTTGAAAAGTTGAAGCAGACACTGGAGGCTGTGGCATTGACCCTCCACTGTGGAGGAGTGGGGTGCGTGGCATTATTTCTTCATTCAGCACCACAGATGTACCTATGGGTCCCTGTCAGATGCCTGGACCTGGGCCTCCTGGGTTTGGGAGCCAGTAGGACGGCAGCCTCTGGACACAGACTGGGCACTGGGGAAGCGTCCGAAATGGCTTATTTTGTTCAGTTCTGCAGCCTGTTTCTGTGTCCTTTGGCTCTCCCAGGGCTGTCGGGGAGCCTTGTGCCCCCTGTGGCTGCCGAGCTCTGTAACCTGCTGCCTTTCTTGGGTCTGTCCTGACATATTCCTGGATGGGGTACTATGTGGATTTTTGTCTGGTCTTCGTTTTTGTGTGAGCCCAAACCACAGTTTTCTTTCTGAGGATTTTCTTTGTGGGAATTTGATATCAGCATTATGACAAGTTTTTAATCTTACTCCAGAGTCTTCAGTTTTTTCAGTATTCTAACCTTATATGATGTAGGAATCATGAGTTATTGCGGAACTTGAAAGACTTTGTCACATTACTTGGGCCTGCAGTCCTTTGGGGAACATTTATTTATTTATTTATTTATTTAGGTTATTTTTGAGACAGGGTCTCACTATGTAGCCCAGGCTGGTCTTGAACTCACTATGTAGCCCAGGCTAGCCTTGAACTCACGGCCATCCTCTTGACTCAGCCTCCCAAGAGCTGAATGCGCCACAATGCCTGGCTAGAGTAGGAAAATTTGTTGAGAGAGATGGCTCCTGAGAGATAGGAGGGGACCCGAAAGTGGGTTGCCCTATATTTTTCTTGTTTATTGGCTCCTTTAGGTTTTCTTCTTATTGAGTCATTTAAAAATACTTCTCCAGAAGAGCTCTCCTTTTTTAGCATTTCTTTTTGTTTTATTTTATTTTATTGGTACATTTTCAGTATACAATATAATGACATTCATCATTGGAGATTTGCACCTATACATAGTCTCTCTTGGTTCTTATTTTTCCCCCTTCCCCTGCCCTCCCTTCAACCCCTCCATTCCTCCCTATTTACAAAGACTTTGTTTCCATTTTTCCATTTTCTCACATTAACTCCATTCCCTTCTTTCCTTTCCCCTTTCCCTCCCACTTCCCCTTCCCCCTTGCCCCTTTTCTTCCTATTTCACATTATCTATTAGACCTTTTAGTCCTGATTGACACTTTCAGGTTCTCACACCAGAGAAACTACTCAGTATTTACACGTGTGTCCTGTTTATTTCACTGAAGAGTGTGGCCTCAGCATGCGGTCGTGGTTCTAATTGGCACGCAGTGGTACATAATGTTCTTTCACAGTGTAGGGTGTGGCGTGGGGCTTGAGGATTGAGGACCCCTGGCCTCCCACACAGCAGACAGAAGGCAAATTTTGCAGATGAATTTTCTTCTTTAGAACAGTTTTTCCTTGGGAAACATTTTTGGGGCCAAATTAGTTTGTTCCTATAAATGTACATTTTTTTTTTTGGTACCGGGGATTGAACTCAGGACCTTGCACTTGCCAGGCAGGTGCGGCACTGCTGAGCTAAATCCCTGGCCCTATAAATGTACATTTTCAGACAATTTTTTGATATGGTTCTTAAAAATAGTTTCTAACGGGCCAGGGATTTAGCTCAGTGGTTCCGCCACCTGCTTTGCAAGCGTAAGGTCCTGAGTTCGATCCTCTGTACCAAAAAACAAGGTTTCTTAAATATGTATTTACTTTAATGCTAGGAGAATAAACTCCTGACTTGAGGATGGAAAAGGACTTCATAAGCCCTACAAGGAAAGTTAAATGTGACCAGGAACTAGGGGAACATGGTATAACATCTGTGCCGAGAGCACAGCATTGCCCTGCAGCTGCGGGAATCAAAGAAGGTCAAACACACACACACCTGAGCCCAGGTGCAGCCCTCAGGGGCTCATGTGAGCAAGGAGACAGCTGGCAAGGCTGCTGCAGCTTTGTCTTCATAACGAAATGGGTGGAAAGACACTGTGTGCTCCCACGCTGGGAAGTGGTGAGCTACCCTGCTGGCTACCAAGTGGCTGAGCACAGAGAAGTCTCAGAAAGAGAGTTGCTCAGTAAAACATATTCGGACGCTACCATGTAGGAGATTTGAAAAGCGCATAAACGTGGCCAGGGAGTGTGGTCTGGGCTCCGGGAGCTGGGATGGTAAGGCCGGGGCCCGAGCTCGTGTCTCACTGTGCTCTCTGCACGGTGGGAGTCTGAGGGCCTGTGCCTGGCTTTGACCCCTTCCTCCCACCCCAGGTCCAGATTTTGGGAGGTTTTCCAGTGTCCCTGATGTGGCCTCCCCGCTGCCAACGTCGTCCCTGGAGGACCTGCTGTGTTCACATGCTCCCCTCTCCAGTGAGGACGAGGCCTCTCCTGGCTGCGTGACCTCCTCCCAGCTGCCCTTCAGGTCCTTCCTCAGCCCCCCTGAGCTACTCACTCGAAGTGACAGGAAGCTGTCCCCACTTCTGAGCCCCTTGCAGGACCCACTGGCAGACAAGGCACCGCTTGAGCCCAGGGAGATGCTGCAGCCTAAGAAGGTGTGTGTCTCAGAGGGCAACCCACCGGCCAGGGACAGGACCAGGAGGAGCTACTACCTCAGCAGTACCTCGCGTGTGTTCAGGGGCCCTGATGGGGCAGGCCACGTCTGGGCAACCCCGGCCAGCCAGGCTTCTCCAGCAGCACAAGGGCGGGGAGAGTGCTGGGTGGGCAGAGCCAGGGCTGTGTCTGTTCTAACCTTTTAGGAAAGCTGATTTCTTATCCTCTGTTGAGTAGCAAGAGTTCTTTACATATTCTGGACACAAGTCCTTTTGGCATACATGTTTTGTTGACGTGGCCCTCTGGTCTGCAGCTTTTCCATTTTTGTGTTTTTGAGGGGAGCAAAGCTGTTGAATTTGATGATGTCCAGTTTACTAATTATTTTCCTTGCAGTTAGTACTTTTTAAGTCCAATTTAGGAAGACTTTGTCAAACCCAGAGCCACAAAGATTCTGGCTTGTATTCTACAAGATTTATAGCTGAGGCTTTAAATTCAGATCTCTGATTAGTTCTGTGTTATTTTTTGTCTGTGATGTGAGGTTTGCATATAGACCTCCACTCCTCTAGGATCAGTGCTTTAAAAAGTGGTCCTTTCCACTGACCACCCGGGCTTGTCGGACATCAGAGTCACCCAACATGAGCAGGTGTCGGGACCCTCCTGTGGTTCCCTGGACCCACCTGTCCGTGACCACCAGCCCTGGGTGCTGCAGCTGTACCGAGAGGCTGTGATGTGGACAGTATGATGAGCTTTTCTCTGCCTTCTTTTTCCTTTTTTTTTTTTTTTTTTTTTTTTAAGGCAGCGAGGTTTTACATTTATTAAAGTTAGGAAAAGCAGTATCTTCTGAGGAGCGAGAGCAGGGCACTGAGAGAGTTCACAGTGGCCTGCCTTCCTTTTTCAAAGTTGTTCTCCGTCCTTCACATTTCCACATGAAATTTAGAATCAAATTGCCCATTTCTTTAAAAAAAGGCCTGCTGGGGTTTTGACTGGATTATCTTGAGTCTGTAGGTGAAGCAGACCAATTCCCAAGTAAAGGCACCTTCAAAACATTGAATATTCTTAAATACTCAGTAGCATCTGCAGCAGTTCTCAGCCATAAATTATAGTTCTTTATACACAAGCCTTGCAGATTTTTGTCAAATTTGCCCTTTGTGTTTCACATTTTTGATGCTGTGATAGATAGCATTTTTTTAATCAATTTGATATGTTTCTTCTATCTAGTAACATAGTTGATTTTTTTTTTTTGGTATCAACCCTTGTGATAGCTAATTTTATTATGTGTCAACTTGTTTGGGGCTCTGTATCCAGATACTTGTTCAAACATTATTCTGGGGGAGGCTGTGAGGTTGTTTGTAAATTAACATTTAAATAAGCAGATTGGCCATGGGGTGGACCTCATCGGATTGTTGAAGAAGGCTTGAATAGACCCTTTTCTGAGTGAGGGAGAATTCCTCCTTTCTTTTTTTTTTTGGTACTGGGGATCGAACTTGGGACCTTGCGCTTTCGAGGCAGGCAGCAACTGAGCTAAATCCCCAGCCAGAGAATTCCTCCTTTCTGACAGCCCTCTTAGCTCTTTCTGAATCTCAAGCCTGCTGATTACAGATCTTGCTACTTTCCAGTTATAAACCTGTGAGCCAATTCCTTATAATAAATCCTTCTTCAAGACAGGTGCGGTAGTGAATACCTGCAATCCCAGCCCTCTGGGAGGCTGAGGCAGGAGAATGTCAAATATGAGCCAAACCTGGGTAACTTAGCAACTTAGACCTTGTCTCAAGATAAAAGAAGGTCTAGGGATGTAGCTCAGTGTGAAGACCTTGGGTTCACTCTCCAGTACCACATGTACACACACACACACACACACACACACACACACACACACACACACACACACACCATTGGTTCTGTTTCTCTGGAGAACTCTGACTAACACAGTTCTATATCCTGCAACCTTACTAAACTCATTTATTTGTTCTAAGATTGTTTTGGTAAATTCCCTAGCATTTTATACATAGATGATTGTGTTTTGAGTGAAGATAAGTTTATTTCTAATTTTTATGCCTTTTATTTTCTTTTTTTGTAACGGTGGGTGTCAAATCCAGGGTTTTGTGCCTGCTGGGCAAGTGCTCTACCACTGAGCTGCACCCCCAGCCCCAATGCATCTATTGCACTAGCCAGAACCCCTAGATCAGTGATGGTGAACCTTTTAGAGCTTTTAATGATAGCAAACAGCTGGCTGCAGCACGAGTGCCGTAGATTTGGCACCACTGCTCCAGACTAGTGCTGAGTAGAAGTGGTGATGGTGGATATCCTTGTCTTTTCCTGATTCAGGGGGAGGCTGCTTAGTCTACCACCATTAAGTCTGAGGTTAGCTAAGGCTTTGGTAGGTGAATGGATGTTGGATTTTGTTAAATGTTTTTTCTGCATCTGTTGAGATGAACATTTGGTTTTCATTTGCAGTCTGTTAATATGATGTATTAGTCAGTTTTGCATCACTATATTGACATACCCAATACAAGCTACTTACAAAGTAAAGAGAGGTTTATTTTGGCTCAGGGTTCTGGAGGTTCAGGTCCAAGACTGGGTGATGTCCTTGTGTTTGGGGCAGCACATGGCAGGAGGATATTTTAGAGCTGGGAGTCAACATCTTGAGCCAGGAAGCAGAGAGAGAGAGAGAAAGAGAGAGAGAGACCAGTGTTTACAGTGACCTCTGGGGGCTAGGGGCCTCCCACTAGGCCCCATCTCTTCAAAGCCCACCCTAGGGGCCCAGCCTTTGCATATGGATATTGCCCAGACCACAGCATATGGCAAATCAAATTGATTGATTCTTGAATATTGAGGCAACCTTGCATTTCTGAGACAAATCTCATTTATTGTGATAAACATTTTTTGTATTGTTGGATTCAATTTGCTAAAATTTTGTTAAGAATTTGTGGGATCCATGAGGGATATGGTTCTATCATTTTCTTATAATGTCATTTTCTGGCTTTGATATCAGATTGTTGACCTCAAAGAATGAGATGGGTCCTGGGGCCCAGCCCCTTGCTCCACCCTTGTGGCCAGAGGTCCTGGGTCTCTAGGCTGGGGAGGGACAGCTCAAAAATGCCTGAGGCCACAGGGTACCAGCGGAGGCTTCTCTGTGTGGTGTGGTGTCCTCTGTGTGGGCCCTGAGTGCCTTTGGGTGGGCTGGGGCCTGGGGCTAGCCCCACCCAGACACAGCCATCGAAGCCTGCACTGCTGGCCGCTCTCAGGGGCTCACCGGCTGGCAGCTCCGGAGGGGACAGACCCTGCTTGGAAAAGCCCTGAGGCTTCAGAAATGGGTGTGGATGCAGGTGAGGGTGTTGTACGTCCCTCAGGGTGGAAGCACAGTGCTCAGGAGAATGACTCGGAGTGGCATGTTCTGGGGAGCAGTGACATGGGCTGTGGAGGAAAGGGAGGTGGGGTGAGGGGCTCCCGAGCACCTCAGTCTACAAGGGCTTCATGACAGAGGTCGAATTCTGCCCACTCCAGCCCTGCTCTTTTCTTGCTTTGACTTCTCTCAAATTCAGATGGCTAATTTTTCAAAGAGCACATGGTTTTGAAAGATATCAATGCAGATGGCATTGTTTGATGAATGACTCTAAAAATGACAGTAGCTGTGGCGGGGAGGGGTCTTTGGAAGCAGATGGACAAGGGACCCAAGTGTCCCAAGTAGTCTGCCAGCCCCACAGTCTTCGCCACAGACCTGGAAAAGATGGACAGAGTTCAGCCTAGCTGAACTCCCTTAGCTGCCTGATGTCTCCTGGGGCCACAGCACACTCTGTCCATCCCGAATTCCCTGGTGGCAGGGGGCTGCTCCAGGACCAGCAGTGGTGGCCCGGCCCAGCCAGCAGCAGGCCAGGGCTCCCCAGCATCTAGATCATTCCTACACATCTCCCACCAGGGGGAGCCCCCGGGAGCACTCTGAGAACAGTTCTCTCTCTTCAGCCCCAAACACCAGTTTTCTTGTAGATTTGTGTTTGTCGTTACAGTCGGGCTGGGAGGGGTGGCCTGTGAGCTGTGTCCGGGTCCTCACCCACCATAGAGATCCAGAGCTTCGCAAGCACAGAGAGGGACGGCTGCATCGTTGGGGAGATCGCCTTCCAGCTGGACTGGCGCATCCTGGCCTACGTCTTCCCAGGTGGACCCGGCTCTATGGCTTCACCGTGTCGTGTCCAACATCCCTGAGAAGATCAAGCAGGTGCGTCGCGATGGTGCCCCAGTGAGGGCGGGGGCCGAGGAGGGCTCTGGGCTCTGTGTGTCCAAGCTCTGGGCCCAGCAGGCCCAGGGGTGTGAGGCCTCCGTCTCCCCTCTCAGTGGCCCAGATGGCCCTGGTGGGCAGCCTGGCTGCCCTGACATGGCCCTGCACAAACCGCCTGGCCACAGACCTCCATCAAGTCCCTGGATGGCTCGGTGGATGAGAAAAAGCTGTGTGAACTGACGCACCGCTACCTCACGCTGACAGCATGGCTGGAGAAGCTGGGCTACAGATGTGAGGTGCACCCAGTGTTCACTGAGTTCCTCATCAACACCTATGGCATCCTCAAGCAGCGGCCTGACCTGCGCGCCAACCCTCTGCACAGCAGCCTGGCTGTGCTTCGGAAGCTGGTCATTGACATTGTGCCGCCCAAGTTCCTGGGCGACTCCCTGCTGCTGCTGAACTGCCTGTGTGAGCTTGCCAAGGAGGACAGCAAGCCACTCTTTGCCTGGTGAGCCGAGGCCTTGCCCTTCCTGCAGTAAACGTATTTGTTCTGAACCAGGGCCCGCCGTGCCTCCTGCGTGTCCCTCTGGGGCTGCCGTGTGGTGCTGGCGGTGGGAGGGCAGCCCCCATGGCCTGCACCGCCCTGAGCCCAGCCGGATGCCTGCCTCAGTGCACCAGGGCCTCACTGAAGCGTGTCGGCTTGTCTGCCTCACCTCTGGCTCTTTGAGGGCAGGGAGAGGGCTTGGGCTTTGCTGGCCGCAGGAGCTGGAAACCTTGGGAGTCTTGGTGCCTCCTCTGAAAGGACCAACGAGTCCTGACCCCTTAGGGTTCCCTAAAGACAGAGCCAAAGCAAGGGTTCGGGAACTGGCAGGACGGCTAGGAACAAATAGGGCTGGTGCAGAGTGGAAATGCAGCCCTTTGGTCAGATGTTTGAAATTCCAGGGTGTGACAGCCAGGACTCAGTCCCTGTGACAGCATGGCTTGGCCCTGGGCAGGCAGCTTCTCCAGAGCGAGAATCAGGGAAGCAGCATCGTGGGAAGGGGAGCTGGTCCACCCTGGGGACACAAGAGACCAGAGCGGCAGGAGGTGGAGTTTGCTGATTGGTCCCCACCCTACTGTCACACCTCTGCCTGAACGTGCGTCTGTGTCTGGCCACCCCAGCATTCCCCACTGTCCTCTGAGTGCCTGTGATGCCTCTGTCTCACTCATGAATGGTTCAGGATCAGAAGCCTGAGCAGACCCCTGCTGGAGGAAGCCCAGGCTCCTGGGGGACCATGTGGTGTCCTACATGAGTCCTAGTGCCCGGGAGTGGGGGCCTGGCTGACTGCAGTTGCTTGTGCTCCTCAGAGCCTCCAGGTCAGCACTGTGGGTCACATGGCCCTTTGGCGGTCCCTGTTCATGTGGGCAGAGTGGCTGGGCATTGAGGGTGACCATGTCAAATCAAGGTTGCACCAGGAGCCACATAGGGGGAGAAGCTTGGAAGTGAGGTGAGCACATCCACATGGGGGATGTACCAGGAGCCAAGTGGGAGGGCAGGCTGTGGTGTGAGAGTGGCCGCTCCACAGCAGAGCTGCATCAGGAGTCATGGGGTGGGGAAACTGGGCAGAGGGTGACCAGGTCCACACAGGAATGCACCGGGACCCATGTTGCTAAGAAACCAGGCAGCGAGGGTGACTTTGTCCATGTGAAGCTGCTCCAGGAGTGAGTCATTTGACCCAAGCAGTTGGGCACATTCACAGTAGAGCTGTACCAGGAGCCGTGGGGGTGGAGAAGGGGCAAGGAGAGTGATTGTGTCCCAACAGGTTGAACCGGAAACTCTGAAAGTGGAGAAGTTAGTTAATGACCATGTTGCCATGGGCTCACCATGGGAGCCTTCTGTTGGAGAATGAGGACAGTGAGGATGACCGCACCCACACAGGCTGCACTGGGAGCCATCGGGGTGGAGACGCTGGGCAGTAAGAATGACAATATCCACATGTGGCCAGACCGGAAGATGTGGGTGAAGAAAAGGGTGAACAGTTCCACACAGGTCTGCAGTGGAGCCATGCACGTGGAGAAGTTGGACAGTGACAGTGACCACGTTCTCAGGTGGCTGCACCATGAGCCATCTGGTCCAAGAAGACTGACAGTAGTGGTGATCATGCCCACACTAGGACATCAGCAGGAGCCATGTGGGCTTACAAGTCTGGCAGTGAGGGTGACCATGTCCACATGGGGCTGCACCAGGGGCTGTGCTGGTGGAGAAGATGGGCAATTCTGGTTCCCACATCTATATGGGGCTCTACCAGGAGCTCCTGATGGGTCCTCCAGCACAGGGTGCTGAGACTTCCCGCATTTATTCTTGTTGTAAGAGTGAGAGGAGATGGGACATGGTGAGGGGCCCTGTGGTGACTCAAGCCAGCCTGGAAGGTGGAGCTGACGTGGCTGGGTCCTGGAAGCATCCTGCTTTGTAGATGAGGTGGGCGCACAGTCTGGGCCTGGCTTGTCTGCAGCCCCAGCCAAGTCTAAGCTGTGGGGTTGAGCTCCACCTGCTAGCAGCTTCGTGGACTTGTTGGGGATTCTTCTGTGCAGGAAATTGGTCTGTTCTCCACATTTATTTACTGAGCCTGTCATTTATTCACAGACTCCGGGGTTTTTGCTTACATTTGAGTTGTGATCCAGTGCTATTCACCCCTGCATTCAGTTGGTTCCAGCTTTGAGGGTACCTTCGGTGTTCTCCTGTGTCCACTGACTGCCTTGTGAGGGCTGGTTGTTGGAGTCTGTTTTCCAAGCACCTCTGGACTTCCTGGTCAGATGCTTCAGGCCCATCTTGGGTCCTCCTGATGTCCTAGAGTTGGGAGTCCTGGTCCCTTCCCTGGAGAAAGTTAAAGTGCCAGTTAGTTGCATTGCTTTCCCTATAAATGGTGGGGCCACCTAGGACTTCTATTCAGAGCTATTTATAACACCCACTAGTTTCCATAGTCTCAGAACTGTCCCCAAGAACCAGGGCTGGCATCATGCACCCTATCTCTGTTGTGTGTCTGGTGTTCCTAGCCCTAGCCCAGGCCCGACTCCATGGGGAACACGGCCCAACTGTGCTGGGCCCTCCTGACCACTGTTTCTGGGCCCTGAAGGCTGTGGTCACTCACTGTGGGTGCAAGAATGGAGGTGTGGGGCTTCTGGGCCACCCCCAGTATGCATAGCCTTTCCTTGCACCCACCACTGGGTGTGTTCTGGATGCCCAGCGCCATAGGATCCTGGGTGAGGCAGCTCTGCTGCCATGAGCAAAACCACAGCCTGGGGACTCAGGCCACATGCATTTGTCATTGTGCGTCCTGGGGGCTGCTGGTCTGAGCCAAAATGTGTCACGGGGCTGGTTCCTCCAGAGGCCCCTTCCTTTGGCTGGAAGACAGCGTCTTCTCCCCGCACCCTTGAGCAGTCATCCTTGGTGTGGGGCTGTGTGCTGGCTCCTTAAAGAACACAGGTGTGTTGGATTAGGGAACTCATTTTAACTGAATCAGTTCTTTAAATCAGTTTCATCTCCGAATATGGATGTGTCCTGAAACCATGGGTATTAGGGGTTCAGCACAGGGATTTGGGGAGGACACAGTTCAGCCCATGAGAGACCCGTCCTCTCCTCCCAGCCTCTAGATGTGGGGCCCTGGCTGGGGGACTCTGCCTCTGCTCCTGAGAGTCTCAGCTCGTGCAGCCCCTCCTCCCAGGCCCATGAGCTGCTGCAGGGGAGATGGGGTCTCCAGGGAAAAAAAAGATCTCACTGGGGCCCATGGCTGCCCCTGCACCATTGTAGGGAGATGGAGCCTCACATCTTTGGTTGTGGGGCCCCTCCTGGGAGAGATGCCTGTGGAGCTTTAAGGGCACCCGACATGAAGTTTGGGGTGAGGCAGGGCAGCAGGGCTGGGGTGTCCCCACACAGCTGGGATGGCAGGGTTCTGGTGTCCCTATGTGGCCTGGACAGCCACGTGATGTGGGCCCCATGCAGAAGGAAATACCAGCTCCATTCTTTCATTCATTCATTTTGTTTTTGTGAAACTGGGGCTTAAACCCAGGGCCTCGCGCTGAGCGATCCCCAGCCCTATTTTAGAATTGTGAGACAGAGTCTTGCTGAGTTGGCCAAGAGGGACTCAAATTCATGATCCTTCTGCCTCCGCCTCCTGGGTAGCTATATACAAAAACCACTCACCACACCAGTGTGTACCGTGTGCAATCGCTAAGCTGCACACCCCAGCAACGCCCACCCAGGCAGAAACCCAACACTTGCTCACTGAGCACGAGCACCCACACACGTGTGCACCCTGACTCCCGGGCACACTCCTCACTCACACTCACGCATACTGTCCCCATGCCCTTCGTGCTGGGCTGACTTCAGTGGAGGGCCTGTGCTAGGAGACTCGGGCCAGGGTCACCAGGGGGGTCAGTGGGTGGCCCTGGGCCAAGCTGAGACGGAGCCCCAGCTGGTGATGCCCCTCAGCCAGACTGTACCTCTCCAGGGCCTTTGTGGTCCTCAGCTGCAGGCCCCCAGTCCAGTCTCGTGCTGCTGGGGAGCCACCCCCCCTCCCCCCAACCCTGGTTAATAAGAAGCCCACTGTGGGTGGTGCCTGGGGCTGTAAGGACCTTGCCACCCCAGAGCAGTGGTCCTTGTGCCTCCCTGCCCCTTGAGAGCAGTCCAGACCAGGGTGTTGGCCATGTCCCAACTGGTGGAGTGTGTCCCCAACTTCTCAGAGGGGAACAACAAGGAGGTGAGGCCTGCAGGCTCAGTGGAGGACAGGGTGGTGTTTGGTGGGGATTCAGTCAGCCTAGCCCTGCCCTGGAGCCCTGGGTGCTGCGGGGGGGGGGGGGTGTCCTGTGCAGATCTGGTACCTGCTGGGTCTTGGTGCTTCCCTCTGAACAGGGGGCCTCAAGGACTGTCCCAGGGTCTCTCTGAAGTCACGGAGGTCATCCACAAGTGACTCTCTCCTGTCCTGCACTGTCACCAGCTCTTAACCTAGAAGGAGACTGAGCCAGAGGCCAGGCAGGCCACTGAGGACCCCAGGAATGGGCTCTGAGCCCCTGCTCCTTCCTGGAGGTCCCTGGCCTTCCACCCGAAGCCCAGGCTCCTGCTGAGAGGCCATGGAGGGGGAGATGGCCTCTGTAACTGGCCAGGGGGTCACCTGTGTCCCTGGCAGGAGTGGCCAGGTCCCCTTCTCCTGGGCCTGGAGCGACCCCGCTGCTGTTCAGCACCGTCTGGCCTGGGTCTGCCCTGAGCCCCTGCTCGGGCCACAGCTGACCCTGGCACTGTCTCCAGGTGATTGATGCCATCTCAGGGGCCATTGCACAGACCCCGGGCTGTGTGCTGCTGGATGTGGATGCAGGCCCGTCCACCAACAGGACCGTCTGCACCTTTGTGGGGCGGCCGGAGTGTGTGGTCAGCGGCGCGCTCAATGCTGCCCGAATAGCCTGGCGGCTCATCGACATGAGCCAGCACCGAGGTGAGGGCACAGGGCGAGGTAGAGTGAATCCTGCCTCAGGGCCCCTGCTTGTGTCCTGGCTGAAGGGAGGCTCAGGGTTGTGTCCTTCTCTCTGCTCTAGCCCTGGGGCCGCTGATGTCCTCTGGGTTCCACTCCCTGAGACAGTGTCCGGTGGAACAGAGAGGGAGGCCAGGGTCCTGGGCAAGAAGGGTCGGGATGCCCTGTCTGGGGGAATGGGCACTGCCCTCTGGATCCTGGGTCCTGAGGTGGCCAGCAGTGGTTTGGAGCAGGCTTTGGGGTGGGGGCAGAAGATGTGGTCCCAGAAACCGACCTGTCAACTCTGCAAAACCAAACAGGATGGGGGTGGCAGGCAGGGGCAAAGGTCAGTGGAGCCCAAGCAGGTCAGAGGCCAGAGCACCAGCTGGCCCCAGGGAGGGGACCCAGTGGATCAGAGGCTCATTGGTGGCAGGAGGGGCCAGCCCAAGGTGGAAGGTGGGGGTCAGGGCTCTGACACACAGCTCTGTCCACTACTGGGGAGGGAGGGATTCTGGGTGGACCAGGGGTACATGTGGAGTCTGGCCAAGACCATACTGCTGCCCAGCTGGCATTTGGTGAGGGTGAGCACCAACCGGCATCCTTGAGAAGTTGTGCCTTTTAGTGGAGAGAGAGGTTGGCTTGCCCCACAGGTGCCAAACTGCTAAGGCTCCGCTGTTGGCCTGAGCTCGGGGCCTCCACGGTGTCCTCTGGTCCCTGAAGGGCGCCAGCCAGGGCTTGGCAGGGGTGCCCAGAGCTGGCCACTTCCCTTGGCCAGGGAGCCAGTGGGGCAGGTGACCAGGGCTGTCCCTCAAACCCTGCCTGCCCCCTGCAGGGGAGCACCCTCGCATGGGTGCCCTGGACGTCTGCCCCTTCATCCCGGTGAGGGGTGTCAGCATGGAGGACTGTGTGCTGTGTGCCCAGGCCTTTGGCCAGCAGCTGGCAGAGGAGCTCAGCGTGCCAGGTGAGTGCCCAGGAAGGGCTCTGCTGCAGCTTCCTGAGTACCATCTGCAGAGGTTTGCTGCCCGCAGTGTGCCCAGCTCTCTGCCTTTGAAGCCCCTTGAAATTGTAGCTCATAGCTGGGTGCAGTGGTCCACGTCTATAATCCCAGCATTCTGGGAGCTGAGGCAGGAGGATGTTGAACATGAATAACTTAGGAACTTAGTGAGACCCTGTCTCAAAAATAAAAAAATAAAGGGGTGGGGATGTAGCTCAGTGCAAAGGGTTCAACCTGCAACAGAACAGAACAGAACCCCAAAGAAACACCCCTAAAGGGCCCCTAAAACACAACAACAAAACCCTACAAGTGAACAACCCCGTAACGCAGGAAATTCCCCGTGTCCCTAACAATGCAATGAACACAAAAGAAACCCTGGTAGCCCAGCCCTGCACACCCAACCCTGCAGTGCCCAGCAGCAGGGGTCATTTGGCTGTGCTGTAGAGCAGCTAAGGAAGGTGAAGCAACAGACCTTCAAAATCTCATTTTAGGGCATTGACCTAACCAAGAGAATGACAGGGAGCAAACAGATACAAACGGGGGATGGGGCACGCCCGTCGCCCAGAGAGTAGGAGCCAGCTGTGTGGGTGGCACAGATGGGGCCCTCAGGCCTGGCCGGTGCCGGGTTGGGCTGTGTGCATGGCCAGCTCTGTGTCCTCTGTGTCCCTTCATCTGTGGCTACATTTGTCACAGGCTGAAAATGACTAGCAGGGAACATAAGGGTCCTGTCAGCACTTCCCACCACCGCGCGCCAGCCCTCGTCCTGTGGGCGTCAGGGTGTCAGCAGCGTGGGTGGGAGGCTGGATGAGTCCGCCAGTGGCCAGCCGTGACCCGACCCCTGAAGCCCAGGAGTGGGGGAGGAGGTCGCCTGGGTGGAGGCTGGGGGGCCTGCCCGCTCCCCTGACTGCTGGCTCCCTGCAGTGTACCTGTACGGCGAGGCAGCGAAGGTGGCCGGTCGCCGCTCCCTGCCAGCCGTCCGGGCCGGAGAGTATGAGGGGCTGCCTGAGAAGGTGCTGGGGCTGCACCAGGAGGGGTGGGCGCCCTGTGGGATGGGGCCGGGCTCCTCCTCACCAGGCGGCCGCTCTGCAGCTCAAGCAGGCCGAGTGGGCCCCTGACTTTGGCCCTAGCACCTTTGTCCCCAGCTGGGGGGCCACCGTTACGGGGGCACGGAAGTTCCTCATCGCCTTCAACATCAACCTGCTGGGCACCAAGGAGCAGGCCCACCGTATTGCCCTCAACCTTCGGGAGCAGGGCCGAGGGAAGGACCAGGCGAGTGGCTGGGGCATGCGCAGTAGTTCCCAGGAACAGAGACCAGATGGCCTGGGGCTGGGGGCGCTGTCAGCAGGGGTCCTGCCTTGGAGGCCAAGCCCTGGAGCTGGCAGGGTGGGGCTCAGGTGCTGGAAGCTGAGGACTCCGAGCTGTGATGAACACCATGCCTCGGGTAAGCCCTGCGCGCCCCCAGGCCACAGGACAACTGCCTCTTGGCCCCAGGTGCCCCTGTGTCCCCACATGGTCCAGGACCCCCTGGGGCCTCAGAAGCCCCACCAGCAGGGCACAGCACTTTTAGCATCACTCTCAGAGTCTGGGTCACACGCAGATGACACGGACGGCTGGTGAAGGAGGTAGGGACCCAGCCTGCCTGTCCCCTCCCCGGAGATCGGGCCCCTGGCCACTGAGGCCCAGGATCCCAGTTTACCACCACGCACCGCCATTGCTCATAGCACCCACAAAGCAAGTGACCTTCAGGGCCTCAAAGGTGAGGTTGGACCCCCCCGAAGCGGGACAGGAGACAGGTCCCACTGGCCTCATGTCAATGTCTCCAGGCCTCAGGACACCGTATGGGCAGAGCACGGTGCCCAGATGGGTGGCCACTCCTGCACCTGACCTTGGAGACCCAGATTCCCTGTGAGGGGCCTGTCCCTGCCCTTTCCTGTCCAGCCTGGGTAACAGAGGGACAGAGTGAGGAGCTGCAGTGCCTGCCTGCTGCAGGCTCTCAGTACCCAGCGGCAAGAAGGTGGGCAGGGCCAGGCGGTGGCTGGAAAACACTTCTCTGCAGCCAGGCCGTCTGAAGAAGGTGCAGGGAATTGGCTGGTACCTGGAGGAGAAGAAGCTGGCTCAGGTGTCCACCAATCTCCTGGACTTCGAGGTCACGGCACTGCACACGGTCTACGAGGAGACCTGTAGGGAAGCCCAGGTGGGCAGAGTGGGCGCCCGTGCCCCACATCCCTGCGGCTCAGCTGCCCTGTACTGACACCACTGCCCACAGGAGCTGAGCCTCCCTGTGGTGGGCTCACAGCTGGTGGGCCTGGTGCCCCTGCAGGCCCTGCTGGATGCCGCAGCCTTCTACTGCCACAGGGAGAACCTATTCGTGTTGGAGGAGGAGCACCGGATCAGGCTGGTGGGTGCTGGGTGGGGCAGGCTGGCACCGAGCGTGGGCTGTGTGGGAGTGACCACCCCTGTGGCCTGGTGGGCTGTGTTCATCCCAGGTGATCCCTTCAGCTTCCCGAGGCATCTGTGCAGAGCTTGCCTCAGGCTGGCAGATTCTGGCGCCCGGCTCTGGGGCCTGCAGCTTCTTGGCCCTGGAGGCTGTGCCCGGCCAGTGTACCTGTCACTTCTGCTCTTCCCAGGAAGGGACCTCTGGCGCAGGGGGTGGGTGTCACAGGCGAAGGGCTCTGCGAAGTGCAGGGGTGGTTTTTGGTGGACTGAGTTCTAATCTCAAATGGGAGGCACAGCTTTCTTTGGATCTGGGTGAAAGTCACTGTCCCTCACACTCTAGGGACAGGTGGCAGGGCTGGTCCCAGACTAAGAACTTGCTAGACGCTGGGATTGGAACCTCAGCGGGCTGTGGGGCACATGGGGCCAGTGGGCAGCTGCTGTCTCTGGCCTCAGTTTCTGGTGGTTGCAGGTAGGGGGTGCATCCCAATCTGCAGGGGCCTGGTCAGCAGGGCTCTGGGGTATGCGGGCTGCTGTACCCTGCCTCAACCCCCAGAAGGCAGGACTTGGGGCAGCTGAGGGGGCCTGGCCTGTGTGGGCAGGGCTGAGCCCAGGTGCCCACTTGGCAGGTGGTGAGCAGGCTGGGGCTGGACTCCCTGGCACCCTTCAGCCCCGCGGAGCGTGTCATCGAGTAAGTGGTCCCATCCCCAGCCTCCCTTCCCTGTTCTCGGAGATCGGCTGGCCTGGGGGCCACTGTGAGACTCCAATGGGCCCAGCCCTGTCCCCGCCGCTGAGCCCCTGCCCCGCAGGTATTTGGTCCCCGAGGGCCCAGAGCAGAGCCTGCTGGACTTGTCCCTCCGAGACTTTGTCCGTGAGGTGGGCGCCCGCTCAGCGGCCCCTGGCGGCGGCTCAGTGGCTGCAGCTGCTGGTGCCATGGTGAGCATGGGGCTGGGAGCTCCCCCGGGGGGCCCCAAAGAGAAGGAACCCACACAGCTGTCCCCAGGGTGCGGCGCTGGCCTGTATGGCTGGCCAGGTGACCTACGGGCGGCGCCGCTTTGAACACCTGGATGCGGCCATGCGGCGGCTAATCCCACCCTTCCACAAGGCAGCAGCCCAGCTGGCCCCACTGGTGGACGCTGATGCCCAGGCCTTTGCTGCCTGCCTGGTGAGCAGGGCCTGGGGAGAAGGTGGGGGCTGGGGGGCCTGGGGTTCAGGTCCTCAGCCAGCCCAGGGCCTGGGGGGCACAGACCACAGTGACCCCACACAGGCTGTGAGCTGGGACCCCAGGCCCCAGACCTGGAGGAAGAGACCCAGAGGAGACCATGTCAGGAGCTGGGTGGGGGCAGGCACACACTGGAGGGGCCTTCAGCCCCAGAGTGAGAGGGAGCCACATGGGGTCAGGAGATGGGAGCACCATCTGCAAATGTCTGTCCTGCTGTGGGTTATGGTGAGAGTCAGAGTTAGGATTTACAGTTGGGGTTAGGAGTAGGACTGTGGTTAGGGTTGAAGTTGGGGTTAGGGTTAGGATTATGTTATAGTTGGGGTTGGGGGTTGGGGTTAAGGTGAGGGTGAGGGTTAGGGTTAGGGCGAGGGTTGGGGCTTGGGTTAGGGTGAGCATGAGGGTTAGGGTTAGGGTTAGGGTGAGGGTGAGCATGTGAGTTAGGTGAAGGTGCGTGTGTCTATGTGCTCTGTCCTTGCCCTCTGCAGTCTGAACCTCTGGATTTAGCTTTGTTGAACCGATTTGCCTGTGTCACTTTAAATCGATGTTGACCCCAGGCCACCTTGTGCTGTGGGAGGGGATTCTGGGGCCCACCACACCCTCAGTCTCCTTGAAACAAGGGCCCAGAAAGTGCTGCTGACTGTCCTGTCCATGTCCCCCATGTGCCCTCTGACCTCACAGTGTGGCCCCCTGACCCCAACCGCCCATGCCAAGGACTGTGATCCACAGATCCTCACCGAAAACCTCTCTCAGTCCCCTTTTTCTGGTCCCCTGGCCTCTGGCCATCATCATGCAGCCCGGGAAAACGATGGCACTGGAAGTGTGGGAACCTGCTGCCCCTTGCCATCCTAGGACTCTATGTTCTACCACTGTCCCTCAAGCATGGTCATGGACATGCTGCTGATCTTTCACCTGTGGTTTTGCTCTTTTTCCTGTTAGGAGGCGATGAAGCTGCCCAGGAACACACCTGAGGAGGGTAACAGGTGTGTGCCAGTGCCCAAGAAGGCCTGCAGATGAGTGTCCATCCTCATGACCCATGGGGCTCTGTGTGCTCGGCCCTGGCTGGAGGGCTGGGGTCAGAGTGCACCCCTGCCCCTGGCCCAGGCCACCCTCCCCTCCCTTCAGACATGCAGCTGTCCTGCAGCAGAGGCTGAGGCAGGCAGTTGAAGTGCCCCTGGCGCTGGCGGAGACGGTGTCCCCACTGTGGCCAGTGCTACGGGAGCTGGCCCTCTGTGGGAACCTGGCCTGCCGGTCGGACCTGCAGGTACTAGGGACATCGGGAACTCCTGGGTCCCTTGGGCGGTCTCCACCCTCCCCCAGGAAGAGGACCTATTTTAGGTTCTTGTTCAGGATTGAACACAGCCAGACAGTGATGGACCCACTCTCCTCCCTGCTCCCCTCTATTCCCATCCGGCCCCTAGAACAGACCTGAGACAGCTGGTAGTGATGCACACCACTCCTGTCCCATGCCTGTGTCCGGTGTGGAGGACGTAGCATGGGGCAGAGCTGTGACTGTGGCCTGTGGCCACCCTACAAACACACAGTCCACAGGATCTTTACAAGAAAGAGGCCCCGTGTCCAAGGTCTGGTCCTGGGGTCTGAAGCTGTTGCTGGATGCCCTGACCTGGCCTCTCCACAGGCCCCGGGGAGCAGTTCCTGTGAGGTGGGAACTCTGCTGCCCATGCAATTGGAACCGGTCCTGCTTCCCGGTGTCCCTGCAGGTAGCAGCCAAAGCCTTGGAGACCAGCGTGTTTGGTGCATACTTCAATGTGCTCACCAACCTGCGAGACATGGCCGATGAGGCATTCAAGGAGCAGGTGAGGGGCCAGGCCTGTCCAGGGCACAGGGCTCCAGGAGGCTGTTGTCTCGGGATTTGTGGTAGTGTCCCCTGCCCCATGTCCCCTGCTCTCCAGAGGCCTCCTGAGCAAGGAAGGGACCCAGAAACCCATGACCCGGGGGCTGAAGGAGCTGTGGGCTCTGGGGAAGGGTGTTCTCTCAGCAGCCATGGCTGCCAAGTGATAACTGTTATTGTTACTATGATTGTTTTTTTAAAAATTATTTTTCTTTTATTTTGGTACTGGGGATAGAACTCGGGTCCTTGTGCTTGCCCAACAGGCAGCGAAACCACTGACCTAAATCCCCGGCCCAAAATTATTATTCTGGAAGTAGAGCTCAGGATGTACAATTCACCACGTTGCAGTGCCTGTTCAGTGGCCTTTAGCACGCTCCTGACCCGCAGCTGCCACCTCCACCTCCCTGAGGTCCTCCCCATTCCCAGGGAAGCCCCACCATTTTCAGACCCTGCCACCCCAGCCCTGCTCTCAGGCATCTTAGGTACTTTTATGATTTGGGGCTGCTTTCTGGCGTGGTGCGGTGGCCCATGGCCTCTTCCACCTTCCCCCAGCCACGAGTGCTGTCCCTCTGGCTGCGGGTCACAGCTCTGTCTCAGGGTCTGTGAGCCTGGCTGTCCCCGAACTTCTGCCCATGCTGGGAGACCTGAGAGATGCTGCCCAGGAGCCCCAGGCACCCGAGTGGGCAGGCCGGGGGGAGAGCAGGAGGTGGCTGTGGGGTCCAGGCTGTGGGGACAGCTGCAGTGGCCCAGGCAGGCACAGGGTAACCTCCCTCCCACCTCGTCGTGTCCCTCAGATCCACCAGCGCATCTCCAGCCTCCTGCAGGAAGCCAAGAGCCAGGCCGTGTTGGTGCTGGACAGCCTAGAGGCCCGGCGGGAATGACAGCCAGCAGGGACCTTCCTGTCCAATGAGGCCCTCATTCCCCTTTGGGCGGGGCTCCACACATAGCTTGTTCCCTAGGGTCAGAGGGTGTGTGGAGAACAGGGTGGGGCTTGGGCCAGGGCCTGTCTGGGTCCCCTGCAGGCACAGTCTGTCACCCTCAATCACCTGTGGCCACCAGTAAAGTCTGAACACCCAATGTGTATGGGGTGTCTGGGCTTGGGGCAGGGACAGGGGACCCTGTGGTGGGAAGAGCTGAGGGTGCCCAGCTGCAGTGGGGCTGTGGGCACCAGGCTCAATGTGGCCGCACAGGGCTCTGATCTGGGACAGGAGCCGCCAGAGGGCACAGGACAGCAGGCACAGAGGCTCTGTCGGTCCTTGTGGCTTCATAGGGCTGCATGCCTCAGTTCCCTGTGGTGATTAAAGGCTCACTACCCTGTTATTCCCAGCTGGCTCCTCCATGCACAACCCACCAGCACAACTGTCCTTGGGGTTCGTTCTGCCTGAACTCAGCAGAAGCCCGAATGCTAGTGGGACAGACTTTACTGCCTTCACATTTAAATGCTTGCTCTGGAGAGAGCACCTGAGGGAACTGACAAGAAAAAGAAAACACACCCAACAGGCACTGAGGCCCACGGCCCTCTGCGTCCGACTGAGGGGTAGGAGCTGTGAGCAGCCCTGGTCCTGGATGGGGTGCAGGTGCCTGTATGCGAGGCCAGCTGCAGACGCAGGAGTCCTCATGCCCTGCAGCCCCTCAGGGTGCAGCTGTGCCTCTCCCATGGCTCATTAAGGCTGAGAATCCCCAAGGGCGGCGATTGGGGTCCCATAGTGCTTGGGACAGGGTGGCCTGTGGGTCCAGTTCCCAGGCTCTGGTGTGGCTCATGCTCAGCTCACAAGTGCGTGCTCCCAGGTGCTGGTGGCCACTGCAGGATGGACCCTGGCCCAGAAGCTCAGCCTGCCCCACCCTCTGCCCTGCCCTGGTTCTTGGTGGCATACTCAGGGGTGGGTCTCAGATGTGGGTCTCAGGCACCATGCCAGTCCTGGGTGTGGGGCCAGTGGGCTCTTGAGGGGGACACACTCAGGCCTTTCTCAGATGCTGGCTCCTAGGAAGGAGCAGGGCATGGGATTAGGGGCCAAGCTGCTTGGCTGGAGCAGAATCTCCCAGGGATGGGCACCCCCTTTATCCTCATGGGTGTGGGGACCTGGTGGCCCTGGTGGCCACTGCTGTGAGCCGTGTCCCTGCAGCCCGGTTAGCCCTAGTTGGGGCAGAGCAGTAATTCCTGGGCCAGCAGGAAGCAGGCAGCAGCTTCTCCAGTCTGTGGTCACTGCCATGCTGGGGAGCAGGTGACAGAGCCATGTGTCCCTGCCCTTCATGCTCAGGACCTGGTGACCCTGTGACCTCTGGAAGAGGCTAAATGGAGGACAAGGCTGAGCCACAGGGAGGGGTCACAGATGTGGCTTGGGGTGGGGACAGATCCCACTGCTCTGCCTGGCTGGGCCACGAGGATCATGGAGCTGGGTGGTGAGGTCCGTGGAGCTCAGCGGTCTTGGACTCACTGTGCTGAGGTGTGCACCCTGGGGCTCGATTCCAGGGATCCCTTGTTACCCAGGGGAGGAGAGTGTAGGGTGGGCTGGGTGAGCTGGTGAGCTGAGAGCCTCCTCTCAGGGACCTCAGTGAGGGTGTGCAGTGCTCCTGCCATGCCAGCCCAGCGAGGGGCTCTGCAGGCCACTGTGTCTCTGGTGTGGTCTGGGTGCCATGGCCACAGGCCTCCTGTGGTGCCTGGGCAGGAGTGACCCAGCGCTACACAGGGTGAGGGGCACAGGCAGCTGGCTCTGATGCTGTCCGGGGCTGGCTCTGCCCTGATCCGTCAGGTCTGAGATGCCACTACCACTGCCTTAAAGGCCCCTGGGCCCTGTCCCATCCTGGGCCCTCTGTCTTCTTCCTCCAGTCACGGATAGCCTAGGCCCTGCCCTGGGGTCCTCCAGGCCATGACAGGGAGAGATATTTTGGGACTGAGGGGCCCCTCTGTCCCTCTTCCATGGGCCAGCTCCACCCAGCTACAGACCCCACAGCCTCTGCTGCCAGCCTGGACCACAGCCCTGGGTGTCGGTCCCATGGGGAATGAGGTGCCACCTGGGCAGGCCAGAGAGGCCCCACGGTGTTCACGCCTGGTCAGGCTCCCTGGTTGCTGGGGCTTGGGCCTGATGACGTCAGTCACTGGTGATCCCATGGTGCAGGCCTGGTGTTGAGAAGCCCAGCCAGCCTCTGCACATGTCCCCACTAGGGGATCCCACCACGCTGGGGCCAGGGCCACCCTTGAGTCAGCTCAGAGATGCCTAGTGTGGGCCCCGCTGTCCTCACAGGGCCACCATGGTCCTCATGGTCCCTCACTGTCTTCACAGCTCCCACTGCTCCCCCACAGACTCCACACTGCACCCATGGTGGCCCCTCCCTTACAATCCTCTTGGGGGTGGGCTCTGGGCTCAGCCCCTGCCTGGCCTCTGGCCTCCCCTGGGCCATGTCTTTGGGCAGCTTGGGCCTGGCACGGTGACCGCAGGTTTGTCTACTGCTGCAGAGGTGGGTTGCAGGGCCATGGGGCAGGAGCAAGGAGGTGGCTGCTATGTGGGCAGAAGGACCTGCAGGCAGGGTGACATCCCCTCCTCTTCCTGGATCCTGGGGCCAGGCATGCACAGGGAGGGGATGCATAGCAGCTGTGACCACCTATGCAGCCCCTGCAGCCCCATGGCCTTCAGGTTATTTTCTCCAGATGCCCTAGCTCAGTGCCATCAGGGAGCTGTGGGGCTAGGGTGCTAGTCCCACACTGGAGGTTCCATGTGGACATGTGCTGGAAGGTTCTGGGCTGCAGGCTGCAGAGCCCAGGCCTCTGTGAGGACCAGAGGGAGGGGATTTTTGTGGTACATCAGGCTGTTTCAACAGTATGCATGTTGGAAAATACTGGAAGGATCAGGCGATGTTACTGTGGGGAGTTCACACCCAGGTTTTCAGAAAGGCCACTGGGGCGTCTCTGCAGAGGGAAAGACTAGTGTCTGGGGGCTCAGGAATTGTGGGCAGTGCCTCCCTCCCTGTTCAGAGGCTGTGTCTTTGGGCAGGTTGGGGGCACAGAGGCCACCAGCACCTCACCTCTGGCCCAAGGGGTCCTTCTTCACAGCTTAGCTAGGTCCTCTCTAGGGGTGTCCATCCTGGAGCTGGGGAGGGCTTCCTAGGAGCTGCAGGGGCTCAGAGGTGGCCCCACGAAGATCCACCATTCAAAGCTTCATCCTGAGCTCCCACGGCAGAGGAGGTCATGCCCAGCCATGGCCCGGCCCGCTGCCTGCCCTGTATATCTGAGTTGCCCTCAGAAGCGCCACAAAAGCGGCTTAGAGGGTCCCAGGGCATGCTATCTTCGGCCTCTCTCCAGTCCAAGCCTAGACAAGGGCCTCCCTGACCAGGTCTGTTTGCCACTGTTCTCCATCCCTGTAACCCAGAAGTGGGTGGGCTCTCAGCAGGCTGCAGGAGTGATGACAGCTCATGCGAATCATCCCTTCCAAGTTCTGACTGGGGTGGTTAGCTGGGGTCATCTTTACAAAGAGCCAACAGGTGAGAGTCCCTTAAGGGCAGGCGTGCCAAGAAACTGAGACACTAAGAGTGCCTAAAATATCCCAGAGGCAGCCATTCGGCGGCCTGGGTGGGCTTCTTCCCAGGCCAGGACCGCACAGGGTCTGGGATAGATGGCTCACAGCCATCAAAACAGAGGACCGAGGGACATGAGTGAGGAGATGGGGGCAAGACCACAGAAGTGAGGAAGTGTGGTTTGGGCAAGTTGGGGTAACGTGGTTGGTGAGGGGAGGACGCTGGCGTGGGGACCCTGGTGTGAGGACCCTGGTGTGAGGACCCTGGTGTGGGGACCTTGGTGTGGGGACCCCGGTGTGAGGACCCTGGTGTGAGGACCCTGGTGTGGGGACCTTGGTGTGGGGACCCCGGTGTGAGGACCCTGGGGGACCCTGGTGTGGGGACCCTGGTGTGAGGACCCTGGTGTGAGGACCCTGGTGTGGGGACCCTGGTGTGAGGACCCTGGGGGACCCTGGTGTGGGGACCCTGGTGTGAGGACCCTGGTGTGAGGACCCTGGTGTGGGGACACAGGTGTGAGGTCCCTGGTGTGAGGACCCTGGTGTGGGGACCCTGGTGTGGGGACCCTGGTGTGGGGACCCTGTTGTGAGGACCCTGGGGGACCCTGGTGTGGGGACCCTGGTGTGGGGACACTGGTGTGAGGACCCTGGTGTGAGGACCCTGGTGTGGGGACCCTGGTGTGAGGACCCTGGTGTGGGGACCCTGGTGTGAGGACCCTGGTGTGGGGACCCTGGTGTGAGGATCCTGGTGTGGGGACGCAAGTGTGAGGACCCTGGTGTGGGGACCCTGGTGTGGGGACGCAGGTGTGAGGACCCTGGTGTGAGGACCCTGGTGTGGGGACCCTGGTGTGGGGACCCTGGTGTGAGGACCCTGGTGTGGGGACGCAGGTGTGAGGACCCTGGTGTGGGGACCCTGGTGTGGGGACCCCGGTGTGGGGATGTTGTCTGGGAAAGTTGGTAAGAAGGTGACGGTGAAGGGATACTTGTCAGTAATAATCGTGAGTCATGAGGATGAGGGAGTGGGGCACACCTGAGAGGGGTGGTGGTGAGGTGACACTGGTGTGAGCAAGTTGTCCAGGTGACCCTTGGAGGAGACACTGTTGAAGGAACCCTGGAGAGGGGACATATCTGAGGGACGCTGGTGAGGAGACATTGGAAGAGGAGGTTGGTAAGGGAATGGTGGTCATGGGACACTGGTGCGAGGTTGCTCAGGGGGATGGGTTGGTGAAGGATTGGTGGTGAGCAGACACTGGTGAGGGGAATTTCATGAGGGGATGCTGTGGACTGACGTTGGTGATGATGTGGGCATGCCTGCCAGGAGATGTTGGCAAGGGGTGCTTCTGGGAGGCACCGGGCATGGGGCACTCTTGGCTGTGTTGCTCGGGGTGTTGGTGAGGCCGTATGGGCGGGGAGACAGTGCATGGGAGCTACTGAGGAGAGGCTGAGTGGAGGTTGGTGTGGCGGAGATGACGCTGAGGGCATCTTGATGAGGGGCCACTGCTGAGAGGAGAGACAGTGGGGGTGCTTCTGACGGGACACTGATGAGGGCCGTTCATCCGGGGCCTTGGTGAGGATGCTGAGCAGATGACAGCAAGGGGATATTGTTTAGGGGTGCTGGTGAGGGGGGCCGGGGCTGC
Organism: Heterocephalus glaber; assembly: GCF_053883595.1. Classification (NCBI taxonomy): domain Eukaryota; kingdom Metazoa; phylum Chordata; class Mammalia; order Rodentia; family Bathyergidae; genus Heterocephalus; species Heterocephalus glaber. The sequence goes on from NW_028258138.1 coordinate 507,401, forward strand.
GTGGAGAGGTTGTCATTGTTTGCACATGGCTTAGGAGATGCTGGTGAGGGAGCAGTGGCACAGGGCCATCGCTGAGCAGGTGCTGCTGAGGGGTGTTGGGGAGCGGCCGCTGAGGAGGGGGAGGAGGCGGCGGACCTGCTGCGGCAAGGGTGCTGGCACAGCACGAGGGTGTGGGGTGTGCAGGAGCAGGCGCTGGGCTGGGAAGCCCGGCGAGGGATGGGGAGGTGGCCCTGCTGAGGAGGCGTCCGGGTGGTGACACTGGAACAGCGGGGACGTCGGTGAGCTGTTGGTGAGCACGTGCCGATGAGGGCAGCGGGCAGCAGCGTCTTGGGGGGAAGTTTGCTGGGATGTTGTGACAGCATGCTGCGGGGCTGTTGGTGAAGGGGTGAATTCTGGTGCGTGCATTTGGTTGGCGGGACTTCGGAGCGGTGTTGGTGAAGGCGTGTTCTTGAAGAGATGTTGGTAAGGAGCGGCTGCTGTGTGCACGTCCGTGATTTATTTGCGGGCGTGTTCGGGTATATTGGTGCAGGGACCTTGGTGTGGGCGTATTTTGAGTAACGTTGGTGAGGGGATGCTGACGTGTCATGTCGGCAAGTGAATGTGAGGTCGGGGATGCTCTGGGTGTGTCGGTGAGGACGGGTGTGAGAGAGTGTAGGTGAGGCTTGCTGGGATCTGGGCAGCATTTGCTGGTCTGCGATAGCTGGTGGAGGGGCGTTGGTGAGAAAGTGGGAGTGAGTGGGAGCCTTCTCGCCGATCGCTGGCTTCGGAAGTCTCCTCTCTGGGACTATCTTTCTCACCCTCTCTGGGTCTGAGGCACACATGCAGGGATTGGCATCACAGAAAGTGCTATCTTTTCCCTTCAGAGGCATCTAGGTCATAGTTGTGTGGGGTGAGCTCTGACGGGTGGGGGCCCTCTGGGTCCCTGTGCCTTCTCCTCCTCAGGAAGTTTCTGATGACAGTGCGGTGGTCTAGGGTGACACTCAGGTGGCAAGGACTTGTGGGAGAGGGTGAGTCTCCTGTTTTCTGTGAGTGGGGAAGGAGGGGAGGGGGATAGAACAGTGGGCATTCTCACTTTCAGCTGCAAGCTGTGCAGTCCAATGGCAGAGAGGTAGAACATAAAAAGTGAGTGAGTGACGCCCAGGAGGGGACAGATGAGGTGCCGCAGAGCACTGTGGGAAGAAGGGTTGCCCCTGAGTTCATGTCTTGCATGTCAGAATATGAGCTTATTTGGAAACAGGCGTGCAGAGGCCACACTGGGGCATGGCGAGCCCTAGTCCAGATTGACTGGTATCCTTATGAACAGAGGACTTGGGCAAAGCAGTGAGGATGATGATGGCAGCTGACTCAGAGCAGCAGTGGACTGTGGAGCAGCCGCCCACAAAGGAACATCATTAAGTTCCTGCAGGACCACAGTTTAGATAAATTATTAGGATATATTTAAAAATGCAGCCAAGATAGCAAACAAGGGTCTTTAGGTTACAGCCTATAACCATCTTGTTGAAAATAAGCATTTCTAGGGTGTCCAAAGGATAAAGTGAGCAAGTGAAAAATGAAACCTACAGAAACAGTCTGAAGAGACTGGATGAGGGTCCACCAGAACTCACAAAATCTAAGCCAAAAAAGGGAGATGAACCTGTCCCCAAAAGGGAGACCTTGCTCACTGTTGGTGTACAGGAGCACAGCAGGCTGGGGCTGCGGACACTGCTGCTCAAGTGAGCTCAGAGAAGAACATGAGGACTCACATTTTAAGGAAAAGTTAGCAGAGTGGGCGTGGCACTCCTGACGATGAGCGTAGAAGAGCAGGACTGGAACAGGACCTGTGTGGGCATATGGAGAGAGGACAGCCCCCTGCCAAAGTTTCACCAGTGGCCAAACTCATTTCTGAGGTAGAATTAGTGGATGGTGATTAGAGTAGCTGCATTTCAGATATAAAAACACTAGCAACAAGGGCAAAACTTGACCCTGAAGCTTAGGGAATTAAAGCTTGTCACCCTCAGAAGGGAAGAATCAACTGGAAAACTCAAGGCTCTAGTGTTAAAACTACCAAGCCCAACTTCTGAGAGATGTCATCCCTCAGAAATCCCTGAACTCTGAAATATTTTACTACTGCTGTGCACAATACTGGATACAGAGAACTGATTTTCCTTTTACCTCATGTTGTAAACTAAAAGGCTCAATAAAAATTTATCCCCTGTCATTAAAAAAAAAAAGGTGAATTTGGACAGGCAGAGCACCACGTGAAGTCAGCAAGGGCTGCTGCAAGCCAAGGACTAGCAGGGCTGGGAGCTGGTGGGCACCGTCTCCCAGGTGTGCTCCAGGGGAGGTGCTGTCTGCCTAAGCTCCAGGCTGGACTTGTGGCCTGGGACTGGGAGGCGATGAACACTGGAGGCCACATAGCCTTAGATCACAGAGCACAGCACCTGCCTCCGGGACCCTCCTGGACAGTGCACCTGAACTCACCACCCACTCAGCAGTGTTTCTGGCCGGCGCCCACAGGCTGGGGCTGTCCGAGTACATTGCCGGGGAGTGTGGTGGCCAGTGGTCCCGGCCCCTCTGGGACATGCAGGACACCGATCCGTCCAGGCGGGTGTGTGGCCAGGCTGCGTGTGCAGCTGGCAAGACCTGGGTCAGGCACAAACAGGAGCTGCGGCAGCCTGAGGGTTCAAACCTTTATTGGTCTGTGGAGTACGTGGCTCAGGGTGCTGGGGCTGGCCCTCAGGAGTCAGGGTGGGAGCAGGGGCCGGGCGGGGGCACAGGGGTGGCAGAAGCCTCTGGAGGGTCTGCGCTAGTTGAGGGAAGCAGGGGCTGAGGGTAGAGCCAGGAAGAGGGCACCGGGGGCCTCTGGGGTGTGGGGCCCCGAGGGTGGGTGTGGGCAGGACGGGGAGGTGGGAGGGGAGCCCAGGCAGCTGGGGGGCCGAGGCCTCGGGCTCAGGGTCCTCGGTCTGACTGCCGTGGAGGAGGCCCCGTCTGGAGGCTGGGGTCTGGTTAGCACCTTGGGTGGGGTGGCGATTCGCACAGCCCACGCGCGTCACTAACAGATCCAGCGGATGAACCTGTCGAAGAACCTGGGCTGCGCTAGGCTGTCGAAGTCCTTCTCGCGGAAGATGGCGGCCCTGTCCCCCAGGCTGATCTCGGCGAGCACGTGCTCGTCCACGTCGCCGCCCACAGCCACCACGGTGGGCACCACGTTCTGCTTGCGCATGGAGTGCACAGCCTCCTGCAGGCTCTCGTTGCCAGTGACACCGTCGGTGAGGAACACAAAGGACAGCTCGGCGTGCCGCCGCGCCCCGGCCCGGGCACCGCGCACCACGTGGTTGATGGCGTGCACGACGCCCGTGCCCACGTGCGAGAAGGAGTTGAGGTAGCGGGCGTCCTCCAGCGCCTCCCGGATGACGGTCAGGTTGGCGGTCAGTGGGAAGGCCAGCTGCTGCTCCTGCGGGCCCCCGAACTGCAGCAGCGCCAGCCGGGCGTTGAGCGGGTCGTCGTCCCTGCGCGCCAGAGTCAGGCGCTGCGCCACCTCCTCCACGAAGCGCCGCACCTTGTGGAAGTTCTGCTCGCCCAGCCGCTCGGAGCCATCCAGCAGGAAGACAATGTCCACGGGCCGCTGTGTGCACTGCGCCACGTACAGCTCTGTGGGGAGACGCGAGGTGGGCACTGGTGGGTGGAGGCAGGTGCCAGGGCCGGAGGCCTTGACCAGGCTGCGCTAGGAATGTGTCCTGCTCCTCTGGGCCTGCCCAGCTCCCTGAGAGCCTTCCTGCCAGGACTGAGCCCAGACTCAGGCTGAGGACCGGGCTGGGGCTCCCATCCAGGCGGCCACCTCCAGGCCCCCTGGTCCAGAGCCATCTGCACAAGGACCACCTTGGGTGGGAGGGAACCCTCAAAGACCCCCGGCCCTCGTCTCTCTCTTGGCCCTGATTCTCTGCAGCTGGCTGGGCCACGTCTCTCCCAGAATGACAGCTGTGTGCTTTCCACTTGGTGCGGCTTTCCTGTGTGCGAGCACAATGTGGCCAGACCCCGAGCAGCTGGCATGGGCCCCGCTAAGATGCATTGTGACCAGAAGACCCCTCCCCGTGTGGACGGTCACCAGCCTGGCCAGGAGGGACAGAGTGTGGCTGCAGCCAGGGCTGAGGCTGGGCCCTGCCTACACACGGCTTCAGAGACCATGGACTTTTACCCAGCTATCTGCGTTCCAGGGACACAGAGGGCCCCTCAGGGTGAAAAAGGGGGGGGACGCTGACACAACCCAGGCCTTAGACTCCTGGGGATCCCATTGGGAACAGAGTCCTAACCCTCAGCAGTACCACCAGGATGCTCAGCATCCCCCCAGCTTGAGGGACCCCAGGTGCAACCTGTCAAAAGCCCACTTGACCACAGCAATGCATTCAGTTTAAACGTTTCAGCTTTTATAAAACTTTCAGCATTTGCTCACTGTGCCTGAGGACAACCCCCCCCCCCCCAGCGAGAGAGACTCTGCTGGACACTTCACTCAAGCTTATTCATGATGTAGCTTATTTTGGTGCACATTGCTGCTGGAACTTGCTTAGCAGATCTGGTAAGTTATCCCCGAGCCCCCTGAACTATGACCCACCCACAGACGTTCCTACAGACTTGGAGATGGATGTGCAGTGGGGTGGCAGGTTCGGGAGGTGACTGAGATGCACGGCAGGTGGGAGTCAGGATTCTCGGGCTCTGCCTCCCCCTCTATGGGCTCCCTTCTCCTGCCTGCACCCCGCAGCAGGAAGTGTGGCCTGGCACATGGTGAGGGAAGGATGGGAGCCCAGCCAGGATGGGGTTGCTCCTCTGGCTCAGGTGTCCATGTCTGAGCTCACCTGGGCTGGTGGCAGGGGCATGGCCCTAAAGGCTTCAAATGGGGACCAGGGGCCTCCAGACTGGGAAGGTGAATTCCTGCATAGAAGACCCTGGTTATGGGGCAGCCCTGGAAAGCTACAAGCTATAAGCTCTGCATGGGAGCCCCACGGCTTCAGCACAGAGCCAGTGCGGACTCGGGGTCCCCTGTGATGTCCCTGTGCACCAGCTTAAAGGTGTCAATGAACAGCTGCATCCAGTCCTGCCGCTCGACCCCTGTGGCAAACTTGGCCCGCTCAGCGGTGTAGACCATCATGGCCACCAGCTGGGAGTACGAGGCTGGGTCCTGTGTGAACTCCGTGGTGTTTAGCAACTGCTGGATCAGGGGGATGGTCCTGGGGAAGGTAGGGTCTGGACCCTCTTCCGTGCGGAGGAAGGTGACCCGGGGCTCGCCGCCAGGCCTCGGTCCATCTGCAAGGGGCGTCCAGAGAAGACGTTAGGCCTCGGGCGTAGGCCTCTCCACGGAGGCAGAGCGAGGACCAGGGGGAGGGCGCTGGGCAGGCGCGTGTGCGGAGCTGCAGTTGGCGTGGTGGGCGCAGGGCCTGGGCAGGAGGCGGCGGGTGGGGAGTTGGCAGCAATCGACAATTCGAGGGAGCAGATCGAACGGTGGCACCTGTGGCCACTGGAGACCTCGAGGGGAGTTCTGGGCGGAGAGACCGCGCAGACACCACCGTGCCTCGCAGAGGTCTGGCTGGCGCAGGCGCAGCCGCAACACCCGTACCCGCTCCTCCCTCTCCCCCTGCCTCGCTCACTCAGCGGGGCTCGGGTCCGGAAGGAGGCATCAGCAAACCTGAGGCTGTCAGAGCAGCCCAGTCCACGGGCCTGGTCCCCAGTGCACTCGGAGCTCCCTGCATCCAACCCCTCCTGAGCGCAGGTTCGTGTCTGACACCCTCGGTGGTCCCGACACGGCTGAGGTGCGCCCTGGCTGGGGTTCTGGGTGGATGGGGCTGTGTGGCCCCGGCTGCTCACCCAGCACATGTTTGTAAAGTGTGCTCCACGGCAGCCCTGTCTAATTTGCCCTGGAGCCACATGTGGCTGTAAAGGGGCACTTGGTAAGTTCAGCATGCGGGCTGTAGAGGCTGGGACGGAGGATTAGGTGGGCTCGAGTGGCTGAGGTCACCATTTCCTCCCTGTCCCCTTCACTGTCCCCTCCCAGAGCCGGTGTGGCCCCCCCATCCCCCGGACCTGCCTGGTCCAGGTCCTGCGGCCACTACACCCTGAGCCCAGCGTTGTCTTGGCCCAAATGGCACTGACGTCTCGAGAAAGGGAGAGGCAGACAGCAGAGCATGCGCACAGAGCACACCGAGCACCTGCACTCTGGAGCAAGTGCATGGCGCTCAGCACCCAGCAGGCCCTGCTGCAGCCCCACACCACCCGCCACGCTTGCAGGGAGGGGTCAGTGGATCTAAGCCCAGTCCTCATCGAGAAACACGGCTTTCCTGCCACGGTCAGGAGGAAGCAGGGGCCCTGGGCTGTGGCGGCGGGCTGGCTTCTGCCAGGGCCTGAGCTGTGTGTGGCATCTGCTCCCCATGCACAGAGCCGGGAGGCCCCGACCCTGCTGGGGCTCAGACCAGTGTTGTGCCAGGCAGCCCCTGTGGAAGTGCTGCTCCCTGGAATCCCACAAGGCCTCTCGTGCAGTCCCCAGATCCTGCCTCTGGCAGGGACCAGGCCCACATAGCTGTCCCCAGAGAAGTGTATGGAGTGGCTGCCCAGGCATAGCTGTAGAGCTGGTCCTGGGACATCCTGTCCCCGCTGAGAGGACTGGCCCTCAGACTCCCTCACCCTACCTGCCCATAGAACCTGAGGATTGCTGCCTGTGCCTGGGGGGACACGACCATCTCCACGGTGAGTCCTGGGGACTCCTGGAAGGGCAGCTCCCAGGGCCCTGGTGTTCAGTCATCTGCAGCTTCAAGGCGCAGCGGAGCATAGGTACACCCTGCCCTCCCCAGCCCTGGCACTGCCACTGTGGGCCAGGATATGAAGGCTGCTGGCAGGGTTAAAGCAAGCAGTTGGCAGCCACATGGCTGTTGGCACATCTGCCTCAGAAGTCTTACATCAGCTCTTTTGTCCTCCAGACCCGGGGGACGCACCACCTAGTGCGTGGGGAGACTTCAAGGCCACAAGCAGGGACTCCCTACCCCCCACCCGACAGCAGCCAGGGACCACACGGTGCAGGCCAGCAGCACTGCCTGTGGTGCCAGACAGTCTGATGCCGGGCTCACCCCAGCACTGGGCCCTGGCACCACCCATCCCAAGGGTGTTCCCCCGGGGGACATCTTTACAGCACATGGCCCAGGTCCCACAGGCCCCTCAGCCCTGGCCCTGGAGCCTAGGAGGGCGGATGCCAGGGCTGCTCTGCCAGCCTGGGGTGGGGCTGGGGTTCCCACATTACCTGTTTGGCAGGGAAGCTCTGGACACACAATCTGCGGGTCTGGGAGAGAGGAGGGCCAGGGTCCCCATCAGCGCCCACCAGGCCCTCAGTGGCTGCCCAGTGGCCCGCCTTGAGGTCAGCACTGGGTCCTGCTGCCCACCGGGGAACGGCTGCTCTCCTGGGCATGGGACCCCCTCCCACCCGGGCATGGGCCCCCTACCTGGGCACAGCACATCCTCCATATCATCGATGAACTTCTCAGCCACCAGGTCAGAGAAGAGTGTCATGTTGCGCACCTGCTGTGGCTTGTCACAGGCAATGGAGTAGAGGTTCTCGCTCTCGTGCCTCTCGTGGAACATGTCGCCGATCCCGATGGCCGTCACCGTGACATCACGGTCACACAGCGCCCGCAGGTTGAGGTCGTCGTCACGTGGGTCATGGCGCCCATCCGTGATGACCACGGCGAACACGCGCGTCTTCTGGCGCCGGCTCTCCTTGATGAGCTGATTGTAGGCGAACTTGAGGGCAGAGGGTGTCCAGGTGCCACCCGCGATCCACTCCAGGTTCTTGACGGCCTCCTTGAAGCTGGACAGGGAGTCGATGCGCTCGTCGTCCAGCTGGATGGCCTCGAAAGTGCCCTCGTGGCTGTACTGCACCACGCCCACACGCGTCCCTGCAACGGCCGCTGCGTGAGGCGCCCCGAGGCCAGCGCAGTCCCCAAGCGACGCTGCCAGGGACAGCCCACCCCCCGACCTGTCTCCGACTTGGGGTCCTTGGCGATGGCCCCCAGCCTGTTGACCACGTTGATGACGAAGTTCTTCTCCAGGGTGAAGTTGGTGTAGCCGATGCTCTCGGAGCTGTCGATGACGAAGACCACGTCCAGGGCGCCACAGCGCTTCTCGCAGTCTGAGGGGCAGCAGGGTCCATGGGCGGGGCCCCAGGGCCACAAGAGACCCCCAGGCCCCGGGAGGCAAGGATGGGGGCCATGACTCACCACAGCACCCACAGGTCTCCCTCACGTAGGTCATGACGTCGCACTCCTGCAACATGGCACATGGGTGGTGTCTCAGGGAGTGGCCCCAGGGGAGTCCCTGACCCTGGGCACCGTGATGTCCAACCCCGGTATGACCCACGTGACCTCAACCCCTGACCTCGCCCTGCCCAGCACCCCCTGCTGCTGCCCTCGTTCCTGGTGTTTAGGAGTGAGAAGGACACTACCAGACCAGGATGCCGAGTCCAACCTGTGACACCTACCGTGAGGCCAGGGTCTCCGGGGGGGCCAGGCTCGCCCTACAGGAAGGAGGGCAGTGAGGCATGGGAAGAGCACACTGGCCAGGGGCAGCCCCGGGTGCAGACAAGGGACAGGGACCAGCCTACCTCGGGTCCCGGGTCTCCTCTGGGCCCCCGAGGGCCCGGTTCTCCATGGGGACCAGGATCAGCCTGTGGAGGAGAGCGCAGGTGGGCTCAGCAGTGCCCTGGGTGGGTCCCTGCTCCCTCGAATTAGCTGTGTCCCCCTCCTGGGCATGGCAGGCATTGCTACCCGCTCAGGAATTTCCAGGCCCTGCCACCCGGGAGGGCGGAGGAGTGCAGTGCAGTGGAGCTTGGGTGCTGACGCAGACAGCGCACCCCGGCCGGCCGTGGCTGCTTTCAAACATCCACCCACCACTGTCCCTCACGCCCAGTCGAGCACCCACCTGCTCCCCCAGCCCTCCACCCATCCCGAGACACTCACGGGCTCCCCCTTTTCGCCTTTCCTCCCAGGTCTTCCTTTCATGCCGAAGTCTCCTCGACCTCCCTGTGGCAGGGATACCCGTTAGTTGGGGTGGGGACGTCCGTCTCCGGGCTCCGCCTACCCTCAGAGACCTTCACCAGCCCGCCAGGGACGTGGCCGTGCTGGCAGGGGGGACCTGGCCGTGGCTGTCGGCCACCTCGCAGGGTCACTGGCTGCAGGGCCTGGCCAGGGTAGGGACGTGGCTGTGGAGACCACCATGGATGCAGCATGCGATGCCCACCCTTGGAGCGGGGAGAGGCCCAGACGGGCAGGGCCTGCGTACCTCTGGGCCAGGCGGGCCAGGCTCTCCTCTCTCTCCCTGGGAAGGAAGCAGAGGTCAGACTTGCCCGCCTCGGGCGGGGAGGGACAAGCCCCAGCATCAGAAGGAGCTCAGGCGTGCCTCAGGCAGGGGCCACAGGCACCATGCGTGCCACATACGCTGTCCCGAGGATGGGCCCTGTTTGTGACCCCTGACCCCGCACCGCTCCTGACCCCAACAGAGGAGGCCTAGAGGGCCCACTGAGAGCAGGCCCAGCCCCGTCCCGGCCCCTGACCCAGGCCCAGACTCACCGGTGTCCCCCGGGGTCCTGGGTAGCTGAATCCAGGCCTGCCGGGGTCTCCCTGGAGGGAGAGGGGAGTTACCTGGAGTGTGAGTGTGAGCTGAGGACGTCACACGGGTGGGGTGGCAGGGCTGCCTGTGCTGTGCACGGGGTCACAGGGGCCACCGCCCCACCCCCAGGGAAGGCGAGGAAAGTGACTGCACCCGGAGGTGTGAGCAGGGGCCCTGCCCAGGGGGGCTGTACCTTAGGGCCTGGCTGTCCTGAGTCTCCTCGGGGCCCGGCATCACCGGGGTCTCCCCGAGATCCCTGAGACAGGAGAGAAATGGGGTCAGCACAGTTGCTGGGACAGGGACTGACGGACACCCAGGGATCACCCGCCCACCCAGGCCAGCTCTGACCGACAGGCCACACCACCCTGGCTGGCGGAGAGGGGAGGTGGTGGCAGGTCACGGCCAGGGATGGTGGCTGGCAGCCGCAGATGGGGCCCAGGATCCCGGGGCTGGGGTGCGGATAGGCCCTGATACTGACCTGCTTCCCCGGCTGCCCGAGAGCCCCCTGGGGGCCTCTGGGTCCAGGCAGCCCTCGGTCCCCCTGCAAAGGAAGGGACCAGGCTGGGTCCTTGGGTGGCCTCAGACTCCAAGACCCAGATGTGGGCCCCTCAGATGTCAGGTCCGCTGCTTGGGGGTTCCTGGGCTGGCCCCACCTCAGCCGAGCACAGGGCCTGCGGGGGCGGGGGGCACAGGCCGGTCCCTGCCACCGCCCACCCAGGCCCCAGTACCTTGGCTCCTTTGCCGCCAACCTCTCCAGTCAGGCCGCGGGGCCCCTCAGGGCCAGGATCCCCCTGTGGGAAGGGCCAGGTCAGGTCACAGCTGGGGATGGCGTGGGGTGTGTGGGGAAGGGTCTGACCGCTGTGCAGGAAATGCTGGCCCAGGGGTGTCCCATCCTGCTGTCCTGTCTCCACCGACCACCTTGGCAGGCGCCCTCCTCATCTCCAGGGAACCGAGGGTGGCTTGTGCCACAGAACCCGTCCGCACCACCCTCCAGAGCACGTGCGTCTGTGGCAGGGGCCCTGCGGGGTGGGGCCTCGGTGGCATGGCAGGGATCCCGCCCACCTGTGCCCACTTTCCCTGACCCTGCTGGGTGCAGCCCTCACCCCCGCCCTGAGGTTTGCCTGATGGCTGTGGCCAGCCTGAGGTCTGGAGCACAGGCTGAGGCCCCAGTGCAGAAACAGGCGTGGCCAGGCCCGCAGGCTCCGCAGGGGCTCACCTTCTCCCCCTTGGGGCCGTCACTGCCTGGGCTGCCCTTGGCTCCAGGGTCTCCTCTGCGCCCCTGCAGGGACAGGTGTGTCAGCGGCCACTTGGACTCTGCCCGCCCCGGGCCCTGGTCTGTGTGCGCCAGCCCTCAAGGGTTTAGGGTGGTGGGGTCCTGCGCAGGCTGCAGTCCTAGGCAGCTGGCGTTTGAGGCCTTGCCTGGGCACTGCTGGGCCAGGATGGGGCCCCTCTTCGGGCTGTGTCTCCTCTCGGCCAGCGCTAGGGTTGGCCACCTCCCCAGTTCAGACCTCGGGCGCCTGCAGGGTGTGGCTGGGGCCCGGGCTGTTTGCCATGGGTGGCGAAGGCGGAAGGGACCCTTGGCCTGGGGCTGTGGCCGGAGACTCACAGGCTCGCCTTTGGGTCCGCGGGGCCCAGGTCCGCCCTTGGCTCCTTTCACACCCGGACTTCCAGGGGCTCCATTGTTGCCTTGGTAACCCTGTGACAGGACAGGACAGTGCAGCCTCTGTGAGCAGATGCATGCAGGGGCTGAGGCCCTCGGGCCCGGGGTTCTGGCGCCTGGCAGCAGAGGACAGCCTGACTGCACGCGCTTAGCAGACAGCGGGTCCAGTGGTCCTTCCGTGCTCACACCCCTGAGGGCGGAGCAGCCGGTGGCTGGCTGGCCGGTCCCAATGGGCTTACCTTGCTTCCTTTGTCTCCGGGGTCTCCGGGGGGGCCCCTGCGTCCTGAGCGGCCAGCATCCCCCTGTGAGGTTTGGAGAGATCCGCTCAGTCCTCTGCAGGGAGTGGCAGGACCAGGCGGGACTTGGGGTCTCCCACCTGGCCATCCCATCTCTGGGGCACCCGGGGTGTCAGGCCCCGGTGTGGTCTGCACGGGTTACTCTGAGCCCTCTAGGGCCACACAGGGTGGAGGCAGGGTCAGGGTCCTGGGTGGGCTCGGGGAGCAGCTTCCCCGCAGGGCTCCTGGTGGCGCCAGTCATGCGTGGCTGATCGTGGGGACAGGCGTTCTCTCTGTGGGCTTCCTTCTCAGTCACCCACCTTGGCGCCCTGGTCTCCTTGCTCTCCTGGGCTGCCGGCGTCCCCTGTGTACCCGTCAGGGCCCTGAGGGGAGGGGAGCAGCAGTGTCGGCCGGGGCCCTGGCTGCCGAGGAAGGGCAGCAAAGCGCTGTCCTCTGGGCTCGGGGGTGTCTCCCCCAGCTGTGGGGCCCTGGCTCCACGGGACCCCCATCCACAAGGCTGGCCCTGAGGATTCAGCCACGGCACCCAGCCCACAGGAACACCAGGCCGTTGGATGGCCCTGTCCCGGAAGCACCTGAGGGCTGTGTCCAGGGATGGGCAGGGAGGGGCTGGGTGGCCAGGAGGAGCCAGGTGCCTCAGAAACCTCACCTGGTCTCCAGGGACCTAGAGTCCCTGCCCTAGGAGCCCAGAATCCTCACCCGGTCTCCGGTGTCTCCCTTGCAGCCCGGGGGTCCAATTCGGCCCAGCTTGCCCTGAAGGAGGAAGGGGCAGAAGAGAGGTCATGTGGTTTTGGGTCCAAGGAGGGAGAACAGGGACCACTGGCTACGACACAGGGCTGAGGGGGCACCCTGACGGGTGCTTCCTGGGGACAAGGCCAGGGCAGTGTCCCCCACCCCTGTGTGCATGGCGTGCACAAGTGTGCCACGTGTGTGTCTCTGTGCACGGCCAGGGCAGCACTAGGCGGAGGCTCACCCTACCTTCTGCCCATCGGTGCCGTTCTTGCCTGCCAGCCCGGGGGCCCCCTGGAAAGGGTTAGAGGTGTGGTGAGCGCTGAACCTGGTCCCCTCGGCAGTGGGGAAGTGGGTGCCGCTTGCTTACCTTCCTTCCGTCGGCTCCAAACTCTCCCTGTGTGAGGGAAAGCGGGCGTGAGCTGAGCTCCCAGCATGGGGCACCACCTCCTCTGGGGCCTAGGCTGAGCCCTCAGGCCAGCAGAAGGCTGGAGGAACCCCATTTCACCACCCCAGACCCAGTCTCCCCCAGGAGCGAGGACAGCCTGGTGGGCTGCGCATCTTTCTGCTTCGGACTCCGCCATGGAAACTTACCTTCTCTCCTTTGAAGCCAGGCACACCCTAGGGCAGAGGGAAAGGACAGAGATCACCAGGGCACCCTGGGGTCCTGGAGGGTGGGGTTGGGAGGACGGGGAAGGGGGGAGACAGGCTGAGAACATAGGATGGGCAGGGTCCAGTGTCTGTCGCCTGGAAACCACGCGCAGGCTCTGCACGAAGGTTGAATGAGGGGTCAGATGGACGCTCGGTTTATCGTCAAACTGAGAAGGTAACAGGGTAGGGGGACCTGCCCCAGCCAGTGCAAGTCCCTTGAAGCAGGCCCCTCACCACCTGGTGGAGCTCACCTTGGGTCCTGGGAATCCGATGGGGCCTTCGATGCCGGGGTCCCCCTGTGAAAGAACGTGGCTTTGGATGGAGCCCAGCTCTGGGGTGCGGAAGGGTGGCTGGGAGCGTGGGGTGGGGTGCTTACCTGTCGCCCCTTCTGGCCGGGCTCTCCTGGCTCACCCATGTTGCCCTTGGCACCCTAAAGCAGACGGCAGGGAAGGGGGTAAACTGAGGGGAGGGTGGAAGGGTGGGCAATGGGGACCTCGCTGGCTCCCCTGGGGGGCAGGTTAAGGGCCACTGGTCACCCCAGATCTTGGAGTCAGTCAGCCACCCCTGAAGTCCCAGCCTCTGCCTCTCCTGAGCCCCAGGAAGCCACCCTGCCAGGGGCTCCCTTCTGCATCCATGGCTGTGACTGCAGGCTCCGACTGTCCCTAGGACTGTGTGGCATTCATGGTGACATTAATCCTCGGAATAGGGTGAGGGCCCCAGTAACTGCCCCCAGATCAGGGCTTCAGGAAGCCATGCCTCCACCCCCTGGAATGGAGTTTATTGATGATTGCACCCACTTATTGATGTGCTTCCTGTTCAGGTGCAGCGGGGCAGAGGAGCGGGAGACTTGAGGAATGAAATGGGGCCTGAGCACAGAGGCTCTGAGGGCCACAACTGTGCCCTGCTCCAGGCCTCTGTGTGCCCCCACCGCTCTGCCAATTCCACTCCTTTGCCACCAGGACCAGACACCAGGGAAGGGGGTGCAGAGGGTTTGGCCAGTGGCCAGGGGATGTCTTGTCAGACCCCTGCTGGCCTGGAAGCTGTCACAGCATTTGGAAAAAACGAAGGAGGCTCCCGAGTGGTAACATCCCCTGAGAGTTACTGTAAATGCTCAGTCTGGTCTGGCTGCAGAATTCTCCCGCCTCTGCCTTGAGGGGTTTTTTTTTTTTTGGTACCGGGGATCGAACTTGGGACCTTGTGCTTGCCAGGCAGGCGACGGAACCACTGAGCTAAATCCCCGGCCCTGCCTTGAGGTTTTTGACAGACAGAATAGTTGGAGTTTCAGACTCTCTGGTGGTAAAGTCTGGAAGGGTCCTGTTCCGTGCACCTCCTGCCATCTAATAAGCCACACCGTAGGTGCCCACTGTAGATCCTAGCCATGTCCCCAACTTTAGGGTGTCTTGGGTTAGACCTGCGTGTACTTGCCTGCTTGACAAGTGTTGGAGTATGGTATGGCTTAATAATTTTTTTTAAGGTCTTAGTTTTCTCAAAATGTTGTTTAAAAGGGAGTGGACAGATCTGAATTCAGTTTCTCAGGGTGGAATGTGGGAGACACCTAGGTTCAGCTGGCCTCAGATGCGGGGTTCGAGGTGGCCGGACGCTCACCTTCTGTCCTCGGTAGCCCTTGGGGCCGGGTGGCCCAGGGATCTCCAGGCAGCTCACCTTGTAGCACTGAAATGAGAAGGGACAGTGGAGGGACAGCAGCTCAGGCTGTGGGAAGAGTCCCCGGCAGGAGAGGGTTCGGGACACATGTGGCTGGGACTCACAGAGAGGCCCCACAGTGCCCGTCAAGCCCAGGGGACCAGAATGAAGAAGCAGACACGCGAGGCACTGACTAGGTGGGGCCTTCCTCTCTCAAGGGTTGTAACAAGGTTGAAGAACTGACCAGGCGCCGTGTACAGGGATTAAGCCACGGTCTCTGAGAAGCAGCTTGGAACACACTGAATGGGCCCTCAGGCACCTGCTCCCCTTTCCTGGGAGCCAGGGCTGGCACACGGCACACAGGCAAGCGGGGTGTCACAGACATGTGCGGACACACACTGCCACTGCCTGACCCAGCCTGGGTTGGACACAGCTGTCCCCAGGGCCACGACCCTCGACCCCTGCACTCATGGACGACCTAGCTCCGACCCAAGCAGCCTGGTTTGGGGGAAAGCCCTTGTCCAAGTCCAGAGATTGGGTCCAACACAGAGCAGACAATTTTGGCCCCTCTCCTCCACGTGTAGCTCCAGCCCCCAAGAGCCGGAGCCTCAAGCTGTGCCTTGAGGGGTCTTCGGAGGCAGCAGGCAGCAGGCCCGCGCAGGCTCCACTCACCTCTCCGTAGGCTTCGTGCTTCTGCAGAAAGACAGGGAGGGCTTGGTCAGTGCGAGCCTGGGCTTGTGGGGTGACCCAGCCTGGTGGGGCCTCACCCGTCCCTCCCCGCGGGGCCCACCGCTCACCATGACCTTGATGATGCGGTTGATGGTGTCCTGGTCGATCTCAGTAGAGTCCGGCCGCATGGTGGCGTAGTTGCTGCGGTAGAGCTCGTGGGGGGTGCTGGCGAGGTCCCGCAGGCCCTGCTCGTTCAGGTTCTGATTGGGCGCCACAGCGAAGAGCCGGATGGCCTCGTCACGGGCCCGCTCGGCCTGCAGCTTAATGCCGCCGCACGGGCTGCCCGTGACGTGGCCGTCAGTGATGACCACGGCGAAGCTGACGCCACGGGGCCCCGAGCGGCGGATCTCCTGTGTCATGTTGGCCAGCGCGCAGTCGGTAAAGGTGCCTCGGCGGAAGGAGCTGATGCCCTGCAGGCTCTTGGTGAAGGAGGCACGGTCACTGCCTGGCGGGCTGAAGACCTCCACTTGGTCGGAGAAGTGCAGGCCGCCGTAGCGCCAGCTGAGCGCCACCTGGTCCAGGTAGAGCTCGTTCTGCAGCTGGCTGATGAGCTGCGGCACAAACTGCTGCATGTGGTAGAGCAGGCTGTCGGTGGGCGACTGCATGGCCACACTCTCAGAGGTGTCCAGTACGAAGTACACGTGGACAGGGCAGTCGGTTTTCTCTGGGGACACGGGGTGTCATGGCCTGCCCGGCGGGGCCCCTTCCCCACCCTGTGGCCACTCCCGCCTGAGCCCTGGTACCTGGGCAGCCGTTTGTCCTCTCAGAGGTGACAGTGTCAGGTGAGATGAGCTCTTGCTGCTGGGCATGGAGAGTCCCCAGCAGCCCCCCGAGCAGCAGTGCCATGAAGGGGCCCCGCAGCATCCTAGTGGTCGCCTTGGGCCTCAGTCCTGCAAGGGAGGGGCACTGTGAGCAGCAGCCCCGAGGAAACGTCCCTTCGTCATCCAGGCTGCCTGGCCCATGGGCAGCAGGCAGGGGCCTGGTGCACAGTGCTGCTGCCCGGCCCTCAGCGGGGCTCCCACCCACAGTGAGCTCATCTGGGCTCCGTCCAGGGCAGTCCTGTCGCCCATGCTCCCATCCATTTGCCCAGGAAGTGAGGGGAGGGAGGAAGATGCTGCTCTGCCTGGTGGCTCCTAGGCCCTGTGTGTGACCTTGGCCAAGGCCATGCCCTCAGGCCTGGTCCCCTTCACTGGGGATGTTGGTGGGGACCTTGGTGAGGACAGAAGGAGGTCAATGCTGTCCAGACCTAGTGGTTCCTGGCACAGTTTTGCGTCAGGCTCCTGCTGATCAAGTCCCAGTGAGCCTGTGGTGTGTCTTGGGCCCTGGCATGATGCCTGAGGAGGCCACCTGCACGGGCCCAGAGCTGGCCTTGCTGTGCCTGCTGGCCGGGTCATATGTGGCCTGGGGACCCCAGAGCAAGGCTGGCAGCCACTGGGTCGAACAAGTCCTGGAGTTGTTGGAAACGCCCACTCTTATGGGACGCAGAGCCAGCACCACCCTGCTCTGCACAAACGTCCACCCCAGCTACTGAGGGCCATGACCCGGGGCCATGTCCCAGCATCAGCCTGCAGGGGTAGCAACACAGTGCTGGGGGTGGGTGGACATGTGTCCTGTGGCCCTCACCTGCCCACACTGGGTGCAATGAGACTGGCAGAGAGGATGCTGGAGCAGGGATAAGTTTGAGTCCCCGGGAAGCTGCTGAGGGAAGGAAGCCCATCCGGAGGACAAATGTTCAAACAGCTTTAGCTGGAGAGGGCAATGGAGCCAGGGAGCCAGGTTTGGTACTAAATATGACAGATGATGATAAGAAGTTCACTGAGAGCTTGGAAAAGGAAGAGAGCAAAGGAGATGAAGGAACCGGTGAGGGACAGAGCTCAGACCTGGAAATGAGTGGGCAGGAGACAGGGGGCCTCAGGAAAAGTGACAAAGTGACAGAGCTGCCAGCCGAGGACTGGGAGCTCATCCCTCCCAGGCAAAGGGAGCTAAGGAAGTGAGGCCACGTGGAGGGACAATGGGAGCCAACTCTTGGTGTAAGGAGAATTCTAGAATACATGCACAGGCAAACACAACATCAGAACAAAATGCAGGAAGTGCCTCCAGGGAGCTCACGTGGGTGCAGAGGCAGATGGAAGCTGTGTCCATGCCCTGTCCTCTCACACCTCTTGCTCTGGGCTGTGCATGAGGACAGAGTGTGGCTTCCACACCATGGAGATGCCTGCTGGCCTTGGCGTGGCTTGCTAAAGGGGAGGCCAGTGGCCACATCACGTGGATACAGCAGGGTGGCCTCCAACTTGGGAGCAGACCCTTCAGCCGTTGTCAGCTTCCTAATGGCCTTGGCCTGGCCTGGATCTCTACTGCCCCATGCAAGACCCAGGGCCAGTGCTGCCCAGTGGAGCCCTCCTGAGCTCCTGACCCAAAGATGTATGAAATTGTACAGAAAGCTGCTGATTCTCTTCTGTCAGTCTCAAACAATCAGAAAATGTTACAGAAAAAATACTGCTCACACCAGCAAGAAAAGCAAAACAAATCCAGGGAACAAAGTTAACAAGAATGCACAGGACTTAGGGAAAAAACTCAGCAGCCCTCCCCCCCAGCCCCAAGGACAAACCTTATCCTTGTTTTGTTCTTTCTTTTTTGGTACTGTGGATCGAACTTGGGTCCTTGGTGCTTTCGAGGCAGGCGGCGGCGGAACCACTGAGCTAAATCCCTGGCCCCAAACCTTGTCTTTGGATAAATCATCCAAATATCTTAACAGATATTACAAATATCAGTTATTTCTAACCTAATTTATAGTTAAGTGCAATTCTAATTAAAATCTCCAAGAACAATTTTTGTTGGTAAAAGTTGGCAAGATCAATCTAGGTTTCACCTGGAGGAATAAGAGTAGATGAGAAAAGTTTAAGAAGAGTGGTGAGAAAACAGGGCTGTGAAGTGTGAATGCCTGGGAACCTGAGACAGGGACCACGCCTTCCTCGCCTGAGACCCAGGGGCAGTGCCACCCTGGGGAGTGCACCAAGAGCTGGACAGGTCCCAGTGTGCGGTTGGCTCCTCATTTTCGTAAGGTGTAGGGATTTATATGGATACATTTTTTATAACTGTCATATCTTCTTGTTGTATTGAGAATTTTATTACTATGTAACTTTCTTTGTCTCTTGTAACCTCTTTTGATAGTATAGCTACTTGTGTTCTCTTTGCTACTCAATGGAATATCTTTCCCCATCTTTTCACTATCAACCTATTTGTGCCTCTGGATCTAAAGTCAGTCTTGAATATACAGCAAAAAGCTGAGTTATGGCGTTTTGAATCCAGTCTGACAGTCTCTGTCTTTTGATTGGAGAATTTAACCCATTTACAGTTAGCATAATTACTGATGAAGAAGACTTCTGTCTCTTCGTATCCGTTATAGCTTATAGCTTTGTGTCCCTAGATTTCCCTATTGCTTTCTTCTTTTGTGTTTGATTTTTGGTGTAAAGTATTTAAATCCTCTTCTTATTTCCTTTGTATTACTTTATTACTTATTTTCTTTGTGCTCACCATGGGGATAACACTTAACATTCTAAAATTAAAACACCTGAATTTAGGCCAACTTAAATTTAATAATGTACAAAAGCTGCTCCTTGAACAGCTGTATCCCCACCCTTTTCATTTACTGATGTCACAAAATTACATCTGCATATAGTATCTGTATGGAGATGTATTAGTATCTGTATGAGTATCTGTCCCTCAGTCAGATACTAATGGGACTGGTTCTAAACCGCTTGTGGATACCAGAATCCGAAGCTCAAGTCTTCTATAAATGGTGTGGTTCTTGCATCTAACCTGTGCTGATCCCCCCTTTACTTTAGTATATGTGCTGCCAAAGTGAGCACCCCTCTTTACTTTTAATCATCTCTCCATTGCTTTCAATGCCTAGCATAGGGTAAATGCCATGCAAATAGTGCTGTACTGCATTGTTTACAGACAGTGACCTGGAGAGAAAGGTCCATATGTGTTCAGTACAGACACAATTCCTTTTCAAATATTTTTAGTCTGTAGTTGTTTAAATTTGTGGATGTGCAGCCCACAGTTATGGGGGGCTGACCATATGTTATGTCAACGCATAACTATTTTAATGCATTAATTTCTGAAATTATTTTGCAAATAAGATGTGAAATTACAAATCACAATTATAATAATATTAGCTTTTAGACTTTTTTTTTTTAAAAAGCACGCTTTAAAATTCATATAGAAAACAAAACTGGAGTTATACTTCATTGGCTCAATGATACTAGCTTTTGTACTTGCCTGTGTATTTACCTTTCCAGAGAGCCTTATTCCTTCACGTGACTTTGATG
The DNA here is from genome assembly GCF_053883595.1 of Heterocephalus glaber. NCBI lineage: Eukaryota > Metazoa > Chordata > Mammalia > Rodentia > Bathyergidae > Heterocephalus > Heterocephalus glaber. Next base: position 527,056 of record NW_028258138.1, read on the forward strand.
CTTATCTAACACTTCATTTCAGCCTTCAGGCTGCCCGCTAGCATTTCCTGCAGGACAGGTCTAGTGCTGATGAGCCTGCCTGTCTGCCTTCCTTCCTTCCTGCCACTTCTGTTGTCTTAATTTTTTCTGTAGTTTTAAGGGACGGTTTTGCTGGATATAGGTTTCTTGGCTAACAGTTTGAATATGCCAGCCCACTGCCCTCTGGCCTCTGAACTTTGATAGTAAATCTGCTGGTGTCTTATTGAAGAGCCTTTGTATGTGATGAGTTATACACACCTCAGAATTGCTGCCTACAAAATTCTTTGTTTTTTGAGTTTGGTTATACTGTGTCTCAGTGTGGGCCTCTGAGTTCATCCTGCTTGGAGTTCATGAGAGTCTTGGATGTTTATATTCACGTCTTTCATCAAATCTGTGATGTTTTCTTTCAGCCATTATTTCTTCACATATTCTTTGTCCCTCTGCCATCTCACCCTGCGGGATTCTTGCACTGTACACGTCAGGCATCTTTACGGGCCTCCTTGGGACCTAAGCTCCTCACTCTGTTCACTTTTCTCCAGCCTTTTTACTTTCTGTTCCTCATTCTCAATAATTTCCACAGCCCTCTCTTAAAGTTCACTGATTCTTTCTTCTCGCAGCTCAACACAACCTTTGACCTCCTCTAGGGAATTCTCTGCTTCAGGTGGATTTTCCAGCTCCAGATCCTATTTTTGGTTCCTCATTCCCATTTCACGCATGGTTTTCTCCACTTTCCTCACATCTTCCTTCCGTTCTTCGAGCATCTCTAAGACAGCTGCTTTAATGTCCTTTTCTCGTCGACCTCCTGTTTGGTCTTCTTCACAGATGGTGTCGGTTGTCGCTTCTGCCCTGGGTGCCTTGTGATGCTTTGTGACACTAGATGTTTGGAAATCAGAGTCTCCCCAACCCCAGAACTGCTGCCGTTTGCTCCATCTGTGACTGTTGTGGATACCTCTGTGCCCAGGGGCAGCCGGGAGTGTAGATGTAGGGTCCTCGGGTCCTATCTGAGCCTGCACCTTCCCCAGGGAGCTGCAGTGACTTTCTGGCTTCCTCTGTACATATGGCTCCTTTAGGATATGCTTATGTGTGGCTTCTAAAGAGGGAACAGAGGAAAGGAAGGGAGAAAAAACACCTGCCCTTGAAGTGGCCTGGAAGGTGCAACAAGTTTGAAAAGGCAGAGCCTAAAAAGCAATTTGTCAGACCCCAATATCGTGAAGTTAGAAATCAACAGCTAAAGGAAACCAGGAAAATCACAAATTTGTGGAAATTAAGCAACATTCATAGGCCAGTGGATCAGAGAAGGAAGAAGCACAAGGGAAGTTAGAAAAACTTCGAGATGGGGCTAGGGATTTAGCTCAGTGGTGCCACCGCCTGCTCTCAAGCACAAGGTCCTGAGTTCAATCCCCGGTACCAAAAAAAAAAAAACTTAGAGATGAATAAAAATGAAACAAGAATTTCCAAAACTTGTGGTACACAATGAAAGCAGTGCAAAAGGGGAAACATTTAGTTATAAATGTTTGCTTTAAAAACAACAAAGAAGCCGGGCATGGTGGCACATACCTGTAATCCCTGCTCTCTGGGGCCTGAGCGTGGGGAATGACAAGTTCAAACCCGGCTTGGGCAGCTTAGCCACTTAGGGAGGCCCTGTCTTAAAAGATAAAAAGGGCTGGGAAAGCAGCTTAGTTTGAGGGCCCTAGGTTCAATCCCCAGTACCACGAAACACACGCATGCATGCACACACACAGACACAGAGCAAGAACTACCTAAAATCAACAACCTAACTTTAGAATGTAAGGAACTGGGAAAACAAGAACAAACTATATCCACAGCTAAAAGTAAATAAAGACTAAAGCAGAGATAACAAAATAGGAAATAGAAAAATAATACAGAACATCAACTAAACCTAAAGCTGGTTGTTTGAAAAAAATCAGCAAGCCTTTACAAACCTTTAGTTAGATGAACTGAAAAAAAAAAAGGAAGACTCAAATTACAAAAATTATATATGACCATGGGGACCCTATGACCAATTCTGTAGAAATAGAAATGATTATAAAATGGCGCTGTGGGCAATTTTATGCCTACAAATTAGAAGACCTAAGGGAAATGGAAAAATTCCTAGAAACATAAAATTTACCAAGGCTAAACCATGAAAAAACAGAAAAACTTAACAGACCTGTAACTAGTAAAAAGATTACTGAACCAAAAGATCTCTTGATAAAGCTTGGGTCACTTCCAGGGGCCAGGCACTGATTCAGGAAGGGGCTTCATAGTGGCAGTGGTGGGCTCTCCGCTGTGACTAGTGTTTCTCCGCTGCCAGAGGGGCAGACTACACGGCAAGTGTCATGATCGAGGAGGTACAGAAACATTCTGTACACGTGCTTGTGTTCAGGTCATTGAAAAGGACCCATGACATGTCTGTAGCTGATAATGGAAAACCTGCGCCTTTGGATGAAGAGAGTCACGAACAAAAAATGGCAATCAAGCTTCCTAATGAGTATAGTCCTGTGGTGCATATGCCTACTTCCAAAGAAAATTTTGAAGAGAAGGGCCCTCAGAATGTGCGGGATTCATAGGGTCAAAAACAGTATCCTGCCAATCAAGGACAAGAAGTTGAATGTGTAGTTACAGGGACGCATCCATATCCACCAGGACCTGGGGTGGCTTTGACAGCAGATACTAAAGTCCAAAGAATGACGAGTGAATCCACTGAACAGTCCTTAGCAGTGGCATTACCTTCTCCTCGGGCCAGGGGAGATACAAATCATACTGTCCCTGGTGGGAATGAATACCGTGGGGCTTCTGAACACCCACAGCCTACAGGGATGAATTTGATGGTTATGGAGACTGGCATCACCAAGAATTCTGCACTGATGGCTAAAAAAGCCCCGACGATGCCCAATCCTCAGTGGTACCCACCATGGAAACTACAGGGTCATCAGTGGGCATCTTGGCTGGGTGTGATGTATCGCCCTGGAAATCAGTGAGATTTCTAGTGGTTCGCTACTGGATCTGCTGACAGAACTATAAAGATGTGGGACTTGGCTAGTGGCAAGTTAAAGCTGTCACTGACTGGACATATCAGTACGGTGTGGGGCATGACAGTAAGCACAAGGAGCCCATACCTGTTTTCTTGTGGAGAAGACAAATGAGTAAAATGCTGAGATCTTGAGTATGATAAGGTTATAAGGCACTATCATGGACATCTAAGTGCAGTATATGGTTTGGATTTGCATCCAACAATTGATGTGCTGGTCACCTGGAGTCAAGATTCAACTGCACCAATTTGGGATGTGAGAACTAAAGCCAGTGTACACACTTTGTCTGGACATACAAATGCAGCTGATTCGGTGAGGTGTTAAGCTGCAGAAGCACAAATTATTACTGGTAGCCATGACACCACAATATGATTATGGGATCTGGGGGCTGGAAAGCAAGGGTGACATTGACAAATCATAAAAAGGCAGTCGGGGCTGTGGTTTTACACATTTGCATCTGGTTCTCCAGATAATATAAAGCAGTGGAAATTCCCTGATGGAAGTTTCATTCAGAATTGTTCTCGTCATATTGCTATCATTAATACATTGACAGTAAATTCCGATGGAGTGCTTGTATCTGCAGCTGACCATGGCACCATGCATCTCTGGTATTGGAGAACTGGCTACAGTTTTCAGAGAGTTTGTGCAGCTGTGCAGCCTGGGTCTTTGGACAGTGAATCAGGAGTATTTGCTTGTGCTTTTGACCAGCCCGAAAGTCAACTACTAACAGGTGAAGGCGATAAAACCATCAAAGTGTACAGAAAGGATGATACTGCGACAGAATAAACGCATCCCTTCATCTGGAAACCAGAAATTATCAAGAGAAAGAGATTTTAATGTGACACTGTCTCCATGGTGGCTGTTTTTTTTTTTTTTTTTTTTAAGCTTGCCATTGATGAGGAAATCCAGTCATTTCATGCTCTGGCTAGGAATATAAAGGAGAAACTCACTTCCGGAACTCTTGCTGCTTCATATTTTACAGTAAACTGTCCCCTGTGGCCCTCCCCCATCCCATTTTTTAATTTCTAAAATAAACAGTTTGTGGCTATAAAGTAAAAAAAGAAATCACTTGATAAAGAAAATCACGACCTGAGACCCTCCCTGGTAAATTCTACCAAACCTCTAAAGAAAAAGTAACACCAGCCCCTCTCAAACTTTCCACAAAACTGGAAGAGGAGGGGACACTGCCTATCTCATTCTGTGAGGCCAGTATTGCCCGACACCAAAGCCAGACAGACACTATAAGAGAGAAAAACTACAGACCAAAACCCTTATGAACATGAATTTGAAAATCCTCAATATGGGGGCCAGGGATTTAGCTCAGTGGTGCTGCGCCTGCCTCACAAGTGCAAGGCCCTGAGTTTGATCCCTGGTACCAGAGAAAAAAAGATTCCTCAACAAAATGCTACCAAATCACATTAAGCAGGATAAAAAGAGTTCTAAACCATGATCAATTGGGATTTATTCCTGGAATGCAAGAATGGTTTAATGTATGAAAATCAATCAATGTTGTTCACCTCATTAACAGAATGAAGGGTTAAAACCCACATGACCATTTCACTTGATGCAGAAAAAGCACTTGGAAAAGTCAACATTGTTCCAAGACTTAAAGAAAACACTTAAACTAAATGTAGAAGGAAACTACCTCAACACAGTAAAATTCATACACAAAGACACACAACCGACAGTGAGCTGCATCCCCAAGGTGCACGACAAAAGCTTCCCCTCCCAGCTCAGGAAGAAAGCAAGGACACACACCATCAGTACGTCCTTCAGTGCTGTCCTGGGGTCCTCGCCAACGTAATCAAGCCAGAGAAAGCAACAGAAGTCATGGAAGCTGGAAATGAAGAAGTAAAGCCATTTCTGTTTGTTGATCACAGACACACGCACACACACACACATACACTTTTCTGTGATACTCAGGATTGAATCCAGGATCTTTGACTGAACTATGTCCTTAGCTCTGTATCTATCATCTATCTCTATCTATCTATCTATCTAATTTGAAACAGGGTCTTACTAGGTTGCCCGGGCTGGGCTCTAACTAGCGATCCTTCTGCCTCAGCCTCCCAGAGTGCTGGGATTACAGGTGTGCATCACCACACCTGGGTGATGATGTGCTCTCATATGTAGAAAACCTTAATGATTCCACAAATAGTTATAACAAATAAACAAATTCAGCAAAGTGGCAGGATACAAAGTCAATTCATATAAACCAGTTATATTTCTATATAATAGCAATGGGCAATCCAAAAAGGAAATTTAGAAAATATCTTACTTACTAGTCTACCAGAAGAATACATATTTAGAGATTAACCTATGAGGTGGAAGACTTATGCAATGGAAACTACAAAACATTTGTGAAAGAAATTGAAGAAGACATTAATAAAAGAACAGAAATTTTACATTCATGGATTAGGAGACATAATACTGTAACATAATACTTGTAAGATGGCAATACTACCATAATTGATCTAAAGATTTAGTACAATTCTTATTACAATCCCAGTTATTTATTTTCAGAAATAAAGAACCATTCTAAATGCCCCTGGAATCTCAGGGAACCCTAGATACCAAAAACAATCTTGACAAAGCCAAAGGATTATTCATATTTTCTGATTTCAAACTTACTGCAAAGCTACAGTAATCAATACAGTATGGTACTGCATACAGACATGGCATCTGGCTCTCTGCAGGACAGAGTCTGCAATTAGCCCTCACACACGTGGCTGAAGATTTCAACTAGAGTTCCAAGATCATTCACTGGGGGAAAGGCAGTTTTTTCAACAAATGGTCCTAAGAAAACTATACATTCACATACAAATGATGACCTTAGGTCCTTATCTCACACTACACACAAAATAAATTCAAAATGTGACCTAAACACGAGAAAATCTAAAACTGCAAGACTCTTAGAAGAAAGCATGGGATTTTAAACTCATGACATTGGATTTGGCAAGGATTTGTTGGATCTGACACCAGAGGCATAGGCAACAAAATTTAAAAAAAAATTGATAAATTGGATTTCATGAAAATTTGAAGTTTTTGTGCATTGAAAGAGACTACCAACAGAATGAAAGGGGATTCCAGAGGATGGGAGAAAATATCTATAAATCATATCTGATAAGGATTAATATCTAGACTATATAAAGAACTTCCAAAACTCAACAACAACAACAACAAAATCAAACTTATTAAAAAATGAGCAAGGGCTGGGGATTTAGCTCAGTGGTTCTGGCGCTTGCCTCGCAAGTGCAAGGTCCTGAGTTCGATCCCCAGTACCAAAAAAAAGAGAGAAAAACTTACATAGATATTGCTCTGAAAGAGATGTATGAATGGCCAATAAGCAGATGAAAAGATGGTCAGCATACTAACCATTAGGGAAATGCAAATCAGAATCACCATGAGAAACACCTCACACCCATAGTATGGGTTCTATAAAGAACAAAAATAGAACAAGTGCTGATGAGGCCATGGAGTGAGGGGAATCCTGATGCACTCCTGGTGGGGATGCAAAATGCTGCACCCGCTGTGGTAAATGGTATTGTGGCTCCTCAAAAAATTGTAAGTAGAACTCATGACTCAGCTGTTCCACTTCCGGTATAGATTCAAACAAACTGAAGCAGGGTCTCGAAGAGGCATTTGTATGCTGCCTATGTCCACAGCGGTGCTATTCTCAACAGCTAAGACATGGGAGCAGCCCACGTGTCCAGCGGCAGCTAAGTGGGTCAGCAAAATGGGAAGTGGGCATAGACTCCAGTGGAACATCATTCAGTTGTGAAAGGGAAGCCGCCTCTGCCGGGTGCTATGCCGTGGGTGGACCTGGGGACACTGCTGAGCAGAACGACTCAGGCACCAAGTGACAAGCACGATATGGTTTCTCTCACACCAGTCACTGAGGCAGCCACAGTCACGGCGACAGGGTGCGAGGGTGACTGCCAGGGGCGGCCAGGGGCTGGGGGTCCTTGTTCAGTGGGTTTCAGTTTCCCAAAACGAAGAGCTCTGGATGTAGATGGTGGTAATGGTTGCAGAACAACAAAATGTGCCTAACACCGTGAATCAAGCACTTAAACATGAATAAGACAGTACATTTTATGTTATGTATATTTTATCACAATAAAAAAAGTTGTATGTTTGTGTGAAGCTCTTGCTAACCAGTAAAAAGATGAACACCAGCTGGGAACATGGCAGAAATCACAGTCAGGCAAGTCAAGGAGAAACCTCACGTGTCAGCGGGCAGATAATGCTGCAGTGCATGGAACCAAAGACACGCAGAACAGACTCACACCAGGCAGCGGCTGGCGCCCAGGTGGACAAGTTGGGAGAGGCCATGGCGCCGTGCACTGCAGATAGGCCTGACCCTGCTCTACTTCCCGGTGGGTTCTGAAATCAGGCTTGAAGCTCTGGCGTGCAGGGACCCCTTGCCCGCCCCGCCCCGCTTCCGGTCTGCTGGTGTCCCGCCCTTCCCCGGGGCCCGTGCTCACGGCCTGTGGCAGGGACGCCGCCAGGCCCACAGAGAGCAGCACTCAGGGCCACGCCTGGGTGTGGTGTGGCACATACCAGGGTCCACGGCTGCTGTGAGAGAGGATGGAGGAGGGCTGATCCTCAGAGTGCAGGGCCCGGGGAAGTTCCCCTGAATAATCACAGGAGCCCTTCTTCCCCAGATTCGACACCTGAGGCTTGTGGCTGTGAACGGCCTGTCCAACGGATCTGGGGACCCCAGCAGCCTGGACCCTGGGAGCTGCACCTGGAGGCCCTGTAGCCCCGAGACCTGAATTCGCTCCAACAGACACAGTGTCCCCAGCTGTGTAGACAGGCGCTGCCTGGGGCTCTGGGGAACCACAGAGGCGTGAGCCTGGCTCTGCCCCGTGCTGCCCTTCCCACGCCCCGTGCCACTGTCACCAGCAGAGGGGCAGTGGCCGAGCAGCTGTGTCCCCGACTGCGTCCAGGGACCCCTTCAGCCTGGCCGGGGCTCCTAGCCTCTCCCCACCCCAGAGGGAGGGCGGTAGCAGCTTTGCCTCCTGGGCCCAGTGAACTGAGGCAGCACACAAACCCCTCTTTTGGCTGCCAAGGCAGAGCTACTAGCTTGGGAGAAAAACAACAGGAAATCGGTGGCTCTCAGGCCCCTGCTTTGGGGTGCTGGTCCTCCCTGGGCCCAGGCTCCGTGTTTCCAGTGAGCCCAGATGGGCCCTGCACATGCGGGTCCCTCTGCCGCCCTGCGTGGGTGCCGGCGGCAGCGGAGATGTCTCCGTCCCATCCACGGGCGCTGGGCCCTGGAGCTCTGCTGCTGCCTTCTGCAGGCCCAGGGCGGGTGTGGGGTGGGGTGCTGCTCCCCCGGGCCCCTCTCCCTCCCTCACCCAGGCACACTCCAGGGCCGGGATGGGAGGCAGGTGGGCCTGTCCTTGGCGGGAAGGGCTTCGACTGCCCTCCTCTGCTGCCGAGTGCCCCAGGTACCCCGCCCCATGCTGGGGTTCAAGCCTGGGGTGCCCTCCCGACCCTCCATGGGCCCCCAAGGCCAGGATCCCGGGCCTTGGACTCCGGCGCTTGGCGGCCTGAGGAGAGGCACTAGGGACTGGGGGGAGCTGGAGAGCGGGGAAGCGGGGTCCCCGCCGGATCCCTTGCCCAGAGGCCGAGGGGCAGAGGGGCAGCGAGCGGAGACAGCGCAGAGGGGACAGCCTCGGGCAGGCTCGGGCAGGACGGCGCTCCGAAGGGGGCCCGGCAGCGGAAGTGGTCCCAGCGCCCCAGCCCCTCGGGCTGCCTCGGCACCGCGCGGCCACCGCCCGACGGCAACACTCACCTGGATCGGGGCTCCGGGTGCTGCCGGCCCGGGACGCGGGCGCCGAGTGCGCAGGAGGCGGGCGGCGGGAGGGGACCGGGAGGGGCTGGGAGGGGCCGGGAGGGGCCGCCCCTTCCTCCCTCCAGGGCGGGTCCCGCGGCGGCCACCGGGGGGTGCTGCGGGTTCGCGGACGCCCGAGGAGGCTGGGGCAGCGGGACGGGAGTCAGAACAGACCTGCGAGCCCAAGGTCCTCGTCTCGGTCCGCACAGGGGCCCCCGCCTCGCCCCTCCGACTTCAGCTGTGCCCCTTCCCCTGGCTCCTCAGCCGGAACAGAAGTGCGCCTTGGGGTCCTTGCGTTGCCTGCCCCCCCCCCCGCACAGTCCCGGGGCTCCGAGGGAGATGGGGGTCATCTGGGAGGCCGGGTGGGGCTGGGAGTCCCTCGCATGACCCCTTCCGGCAGGAGCCTCACAGGCGGCGGGGGGCCCTGGGCCCAGCGTGTACCTGGCAGAGCCACAGGTGACCAGCTGGCACCTCCACCGGGAGCCTCCGGAGCCTGGGGCCGGATCCTGAGGGGCCTCAGGGGACAGAGGGAATGGATAAGGGAGACCAGGGACAGCTGCTCAGTCTGGTGACTGGATGTTAGGAGTTTTGAGGACACAGGATCGGAGGGATGCCGAGGACCATCGAGGCCTCCTGCTAGGGAAGGGATGTATGGGGTAGGTGATGAAAGGAATCCTGGCTGTGGTGCTGGTCGTTTCCTGGGCCCTCCATGTTGCAATAACTCACATTGCATTCTAGGCCCCAGGACGTCAGTCAGTTTTTTGTTACTGTAACAATACCTGAGGTGGCTTACTTCAGGAGGAAAAGAGTTGGTTAGCTCCAATTTTGGAGGCCGAAAGTCCAGGACTGGGAGGCCCCATTGCTTTGGCCTCTGGTGAGAGCCCCTGGTTGCTGGGAAGGTGTCACGAAGCTGGCACTCATGCGAGCACATCTCCAGGAAGGAGGTCAGAGCGATGCAGAGTTGGGCTGTTCGAGCTCAGGGTCCCGAGAGACCTCCCCGATCCCTTCCACCAGGTCCTCGACTCAAGGTCCCATCGCTGTCCTCCAGCACCACCCGCTGGGCTTCAAGCTTCCCCTGCTGGACAACCAGGGACTCAGGCCGCAGTGCAGAGCTGCTGTGTCCTGGGAGGACAGCGTCACAGGAAGGATCGCAGGAAATGGGTGGCGACCACTGTGCCTGTTCAGCCCCTGACCTGGCCTTGCAGAGATCGTGGGCCCCGTAGACAGGCGGTGTCACGAGTACAGCAGACTACTGAGGCCAGTGGCAGCCAGGCCACAGCACTCGGCGCCATCCGGTTAGAAAAGGAGCTGGCGTGAGAGGGCCGCCTGGGCATGCGTGGAGGCCTGAGGACAGCACCGGGCCTGGCGACTACTCCGCCAGTGCGGTCCGGAGACATGGGACCACTGAGCCCCGTAGGGTGTGATGCTTGTCCCCACGGCGGTGGCACTGTAGGGGAGGGGCATGAGCCTGTTGCTCAGTGGGTGGGGATGAACCCTGTGGGCATCCAGGATGGGCCTCTGGGAGGTTTTCAGGGGTCCAGGGATCCCCTCAAGGTAAAGACTGCTGCATGGTGCCCCTGCTTCTGAGAGCGAAACGCATCCACCCCAGCAGGGCTGACCTGAACTGCGGCTCAGGCAGGGGTGGCCAGCTCTGAGCACGTGGCCAGAGGTGCCCTGCTCTCTGCCATGTGTGCTGTCCTTGTGCTCCTTGGGGCTGTGGGGCATGTGACTGACCTCAGGTCACAGCAGTGACACCAGGCACCCTGCTCTTCGTGAAATCCTGCATGTTCCTGGGGCTCTGGGGGACCCACACTTTTAGCTTCCTGCCTGGGGGGGACTCTGTCCTCGGGCCTGGCTGGTGGTCCAGGGTGCAGATGGCTCAGGTCTGGGAGAGGCGATGAACCCACATTCCAGGCAGCAGGTCTCCCAGTTCCTCCGCCGGGGACAGCGCTGCAGGCTACCCTGTGGCTATGGTCCCTTCTGGGCACCATGAAGGGCCCTGCAAGGTTGGCTGCCGAGCTCATAGGTGGCTGTTTCTCTGGCTTTCCTCTCTTGGTGGTGCAGTGGTGAAGAGTGGACATGCTTTGATGCCGGGAGGACTGGTGGGAGCTTGTGACATGTGTGTGCTATGGGAGGAAGTGCTTTCTGTGCTTGGGCTGTTGGTATGCGCTGGCCGGTCTGCTGGGCCAGGGAGGCCTGGGTCCACACAGAGAGCCCTCTGTGCCCATCATGCTCATGACATCCGTGGGTCATTCTGGGTGTCAGGAGCTGTTCTTGGCTCTGTGCTTAGAGATGCCGAGGACATGTTGGAAGATGCTTCTCCACACAGAGTCCCCTCTGCTCACTTGAGGAGTTGACAGGTGAATGACTCCTCAGCTCCAGAGCACTCGCTCTTCTTCAGGGACAACTCAGAAAAAAGCAGTCCCGTTAGAACCCACCTTACAGGTAACTGCACAATGACTCAGACTGTGTCCCCGCGCTGGTGTTCTGAGCTGCTGTCGAGCTGCGGGTTTTGTGTCTAAGTTAACACTGCCCTGCTAGTCCCAGTCACCTTACCAGGTTCTTGGGTTGTTAAGCACTTGTATTTTTGTCTTTTTGCACAAGCATGGAGTGCCAGGAGGCCTTTGTGTGGACAGTTGTTGACATTTCCAGTGGAATCCAGGACCACAGCTCAGGTGTGTGGGGCCCAGGTGGGGCAAGGACATGGGGTAGGAGGCGGCCTCCTGTGTGGCTGGGTGGGAAGCACCACGAGTGCTCGGCAGACTCAGGGCAGAACCCAGCTGTGCAGAGGCCCTTGGAGTCATCTTCCCTGAATGTCGAGGTCATTTCTCAGGAAGGAAAGCCAGCCTGGTGATGGCAGCCCTCCCTAGTGTGATGCCCAGAGAGCCCCACTCATGGCTGAGCTGGGGGACCCGGCATCACCGGGAGGCCACCCACCCCATGGAGAGGCAGACAGGGTGAGAAGAAAATTCCAGGCCTTCTACCTTTGGCCTGGTGGTGATGTTCATTTCCCTCCACCACCTCTGAGGGCATCTAAACTACATGCAGGCAGATTACAAGTATCTCAAAATATTTATGCCCAACAGAAGCTCCCTTCTTCACCAGCTGTGCTCTGCTGAACTGAGGCCACTCGGCTGTCCTGCAGCTCGGCTCTGTGCCCGCTCAGGAAGGCCATGCACACCAGCTCTCTAGTGTTGCCTCTGGGATGTGAGCGTCAGGAAGCCCAACCGAGGCTCCTCACGGAGGGCAGGTTGCCTCTCTCCAAGGCTGAGCAAAACCTGTGTTCATTTTCCTGGGAAGGGGCCAGGTTGGAGTGGACTCTCACAGGTACATGCAACTCAAAGATGTTATGTATTTTTAAAGATCTCAAACAACACAACACGCAAAAACCATGACAAACAAGATGAAGTCTTTCTACGATAACTTAGAGGACACAGAGGTATCACCTCCACTGTCATCCCACCACCATCACTGCCACCAGGTTACCTCCACCTTCCCACGCATGCATCGTCAACATCACCTCCTCCTCCTCCACCGTCATGCGGGTCCATCACCGTGCCACTGCCATCCGCCACTACAGCCCCATCACCAGCTCTCTTGCCCTGCGAAGCACTTCTGTTTCTCTGTAACAAGTCATCTCATGTGTCGTGGCTTGAATCAACCACCCTTTCATCTGCTCTTTTCAAGTGTGTGGATATCGGGCTGGCTCAGTGGGCCAGTCCTCTGCTAACTGCCCCAGCCTCATTATGTGGCAGCCATCAGCTGCTGGAGGGGCAGGGTGACCTAAGAAGGTGGAACTTATGGGTGTTGTGGAGCAGGCTGCTTGCCAGGCACTGTGGCTGTCCTTCATGTGACCTCTCTGGAAGGCTAACTGGGACATTGAGCTGGCATCAGTCTTCCAGGAGAGTGAGGACTAAAGCTGCTGAGAGTTTTGACATCTGGGATTTCCAAACATGCCATGTTGGTTTGCCACATTTTGTTGGTCAAAGCACATCACAAGGCCAACCAGGATTCAGGGGATGGAGAAATAGACTCTAGCTCTGGATGGGGAGAGCTGCAAAGACTTTGGGACCATTTCCCTTCACCTCCCTCTGTCCCACTGTGTGTGCTCTGAGCAGGGACTCACCACTCAGGGTCCCAGGAGGCAGAACGGCACAGCCTCTGCTGTGCAGTTGCAGTTGCAAAATTATGGAGTTATAATTTCTATTTCTATCACAGTGGATCCTTGAGTTACTACTGGCTGACATATGAACAACTTCGTTATGACTAGAATGCTAAGTTTTAACTTACCACTAAAGTCTTGAGTTATAACCCAAATGCCAGTCTCTTGTGATTCCAGATGGTCTCAGACACAGATCTAACCCTTAAAGTGTTCTGGAAGGAGCTGTCTAACGTCCTTCCCTGTGTGGGGTCAACTGAGGAATCCTGGGTCAGGGTCTCTCTAAGGACACTGAGATCCGCCTGTGCACAGGAGAGAGACTTTGAAGACTGTGTAGAGGAGTCTGAGCCTTCACTGACCAACGTGAGTTACAACCAGCCCTGGAATGAACTGAATTCGTAAGTCAAGGGTCCACTGCATTTCTTTTTTTCCACATAAGTATGTGGTCCTAGCCCTTGATCTGCCTAGTAAGTTTTGGTGAAATGCTAGACATTATGTGTGAAAGATGTGGAAGTTCTGTTCAATACAATCTGCCTTTTTATAAGATTTAATGCTATTTTGGTTGTCAGTGAGTAGAGGGAAAGATCGTCTTTTCCAACTGGGGATTGGAATCAGCCTGTATTTATGTCTTTGTCAGTTTTTCCTTACTCCTGCAATGTAGCTTTTCAAGAGGCCTGGCTGAGAGCCCATGCTGTGTACTAAAGTTTGATTATGTTGGTGACCAGCACTGAAGGCTGCAATGCTTAGCTTTTTTTTTAAAGACAAGTTTATCGAGGTATCTTTTATATAGCATAAAGTCCATGATGTTCATATATGATTTAATAATTTTGGTGACTTTGCCAGTTCGTGTAACTGTCATGGTAGATCAGTTTCCAAGCATTTTTATTACCTTGTAAGACCTCTCATGCCCTCTACAGTCAGTGCCCATTCCTCCCTCCCTCCACCCCAGGACTAAACCATTAGTCCACTTCCTGTCTCTCAGATTTTCCTTTTGGGCATCTCATACAAGGGCTCTCATGCCTGGCCCCTCCTGGGTGCTGTGTGTTTAAGGTTTGTTCGTGGTAGATAGAGCAGGAGTGAGTGGCTCGCACACTGTTTTTTCTTAAACAAATGCTCTTCAGATTGCAGTAATCATTCAGTTAATTTCCAGGGCTCTGAAAAAACAGATTTTGATGACTATGTGAGTAATTTAATTCCTCTTAAGGAGGAAAAGGTTTATCAAGAGACTCCCTTGGCCACCCCACAAGCCCTGCATGATCATTGACTTTCGTATATTGAGTCATTGCTTGCTATAAATTCATTATCATAGCTTTGAAAAATAGACTGTAGAACTTACTTCTTCTTTCCAATATACAGATTTTATTTCTTTTCCTCACCTTATGCACCGGCTAAGCTGCTAGTAAAGTGTCAATTAACAGTGCTGAGAGTGGAGGCCTGCTGTCCTCCTGAATTTAGAGAGGACATCTTCTGTCTCCCACACTAAATACAACATTAGCTATAGGGTATTTTAGTCAAGAAAGTTACTTTCAATTCCTGGATTTCTTCAGAGTGCTTTCATAAACAGAGGTTGTCTTTTGTCAGCTATATTTTCTGCATTTATTGAGGTGGTCAGTGCTTCCTCCCCTGTTCTATTTACTACAAAACCTTAAACCAAAATTGCACTTGGAGGATTAGCCCACTTGATCATGGCTTTGGTAGGTTGTTAATGTTCTGTTATGAACTTTTGTGTCTATGTTCCTGAGGGATGTTGGTCTCTGTTTTTCTTTTCTTTTTAAAAACATTTATCTGGTTTTGGTCACAGACGATACTAGACTCACAAAATTACTATTATTACTAATTATTATTATTGCAATACTATGGATTGAATACAGGGCCTTCACAATGAGCTACATCCTTAGCCTTTTTATTTATTTATTTTAAATTTTAAGCCAGTGTCTCAATAAATTGCTAAATTGTCCAGAATGGCTTGAACTTGCCATCCTCCTACCTCGCTTCCCAAGGTCCTGGTATTATGGGCATGCACCCCTACAGTTGGCAGCAAATGGATTTTGAAATGTTCCTTTCTCTTCCGTCAAAACAGTTTTTACAGGATTGATGTTACTTCTTTCTCAAATGTTTGATAGAATTGTTCAGTGAAGAACTTGCAGGAATGAATTCATCTTTTAAAACATTCAGACTATTGCTTCTTGAATTGGTTTAGAAATTTGTGTATGTCAAGGAATGTAGTCCCATCCGCTGTCTCAGTGCACTGGCATAAGGATGGCCGTTGCATGTCTTGACGGGCCTTCTAATGTCTGTTGGAGCTGCAGTGATGAGGGTGTTGGAGGAGGAGTTGTGGGCTGAAAGCGACTTCAGGACACTCTGGTTCCGGGGGCTTTGGCTGAAGTGCCACAGAACTTTCTGTTTCCCCTTTGGGTCAGGGACCTCCCAAGGCCCCTGAGATGGTCCTGGAGGATGCCCAGCTGGGAGCAAGGCCCTGCTGGGGCACAGAGGAGGGCACAGCCCTGCTGGGATCAGCCTGCCTCTGCATCCTCTGCTGTGGTGGGCAAGGCTTGGAGTGGCTGCTGTTGCCCTGGGAGCCCAGGAGGGAGTACACCAGGATCCCCAGTAGAGACTCCGCCTGCCCACGCTGGGCTGCAGGCAGAGACCCTGAGGCTGGGCCTCCTCCTCCTCCTCCTCACCTGGGCCTGAGGTCTTCTTGGGGCTGGGGCAGCTCCTGTCTCTCACCCATGTGGGGGCACAGGGACTGGGGACCAGGGATGCAGGCAGCTCAGTGGACACTGGACTCCCAGGTGACACACTTTCCACCACAGACAGGGAGCTGATTTGTCACTCAGATAGAATGTTCCGAGGTGACTTGTCCAGGTGCATGTGTCACAGCAAACGTACCAGGAAAGAATCTGGGCTGTGGGTGAGTAACTGTGGTAACAGTCAAACGCCCATGTGCTCTGCACAGCAAGGCTTCTATGGCTGAGCTCAGAGGGTAAGGATTTTGGTACGTGGCAGTCTCAGAGGCTTGGCAGTTGAGTGTCAGGCTTTGGCTTTTCTGGACTAGCACTTTCCTATGAGGTTCAGGGCCTCATACAGACCCTGCTGCCTAGTGAAACCTGCTGGTCCTGGTGTCTAGGTCTGCAGCCAGCTCCCTCCTCTGGCAGGTAGAAGTCTGTGAGGCCCTTTGCTCTTTGTCCCTGTGTCAGATGGCAGATGTGATTAAGGTTGATCATCAGTTGACCTTGAGATTGGAGGTCACTGGAGGAGCCTGCCCTATCACATGAGCCATGAAGAACTAGTGGAAACATTGTGTGTGTTCATATGTTTTGTATAAGCATGTGTACACACGTGTACATGCCACACACCCATGTATACACACCTACACACATGAACGCGTGTATAATGGACACACGTGTGTGCACATAAGTGCATGTGTGTATATATGTATATCAATGCATACATGCAAACTGCATGCAGATGTCCAACTTCACACATGCGAGCATGTGGGCATCTGTGCACACATGTGTGCAACACACACGTCCATGCATGGATATGTGCATGTGTATACATATGACAGAAGTACGTAGCCAAGTGCTCTTGGCTGGGTTGGAGCTTTCCTAACACCTGAGCCCGATGAACTCAGCTGTGTGGCCAACACATGTCAGCCATGGCTCTGGGGGCTCACAGGAAGCCGACCCCCCCCGAAGCCTCAAAGGAGGGAACAGGACGTGCCTATGTGAGTGGGCGGGGGCGTGGTGTGGGCTTCCTCTGAGTCACACGCAGAGGCTGTTTCCAATTATGGTCCAGCCGGCACAGAAACAGCTGTGCGGGGCTCAGAGCTGGGAGCAGGGTGTCAGGGGCCCAAACGCACCTCAGAATCAGTCCTTGCAGAACCACTGGGTTAGGGAAGCCATGCGCT
The DNA here is from genome assembly GCF_053883595.1 of Heterocephalus glaber. Taxonomy (NCBI): domain Eukaryota; kingdom Metazoa; phylum Chordata; class Mammalia; order Rodentia; family Bathyergidae; genus Heterocephalus; species Heterocephalus glaber. The sequence continues at coordinate 544,011 of NW_028258138.1, forward strand.
GACAGTGACTGACAGCAGCCTGGCTTCTGAGCCCTTGTCTGGGGCCACTTGCCGGAATCCCTGGCAGCTCCGTGGCCGGGTCCCTTCATGGGCATGGGGCTGAGTCCTGGGGGCCTTCTCCAGCCTGCAGGCCTGGTCTGTCCAAGTCTCCCCCTCAGCAGTGCCAGATGCAGCCTCTTCATTTCCTAAACTTGTTAGGGGCGGCTCAGGCCTCGGCACCTGGCACAAGGGCAGCTCGACTCCATCACAGGCAGCCCCCAGGGGGTCCCACCACTCAGGCACAGGGGATGGGGGCCTCTGCCTGGCCAGGCCTCAGCTCAGATCCCAGCAGTCCCCTGGCTGTCTCTGTGAGGCTGTTAGGGACAGCGGGGACTGGGGCCCAGGTGTCCTGCTGTCGGACACTCACACTGGCCCAGACCTGGCTGGCGGCGCAGGCTTCCTCTGTTCTGCTGAGCCCCTGTTCTTGGCGAAATCACCCACTATGGTCACCTCCCAGGCTTGGCCTGTGACACATGGCTTTTTTCAGAACCTTGCGGCCCTGCCTGGGGACTTCTGTTCTCCTTGGGGCCTGATACTATGAACATGACAGCTGGAACATGAACACTGGAAGAGGATGCTCTTGCTTTTGGTTTGGGCTGCAGAGAAGCCTTGGTGACAGTGGCCTGGGAAGCCCGAGGTGGGTGGTGTCTCCTGTACCCCGAGGGAGAAGGAAGGCCCAGGACTGTTGTAGGTATGGGAAGCACCCAGGCCGCTGAGCACCCAGGCAGTTATTGGCTCTGACCTTCATGCTGTGGGGCCCTGGAAGCCCCTCCCTCCCCAGCCCTGAGGTTTCACCTGGGGTGGACGTCCCTGTAGCTGTACCCCACCCCTCAGGGACAGCACACACAGTTTGGACGTAAGAAATCCCACGAGCACTCAGGACATCACTGTTCATCTGGCCCTCAGCAGTGTGGTGACTGGTGATGTTCTGCAGGCCACTGGGACCTGGTAAAGGGGCTCATTCCATCCCAGAGCCTGGCAGACACTAACCTCCAATCCCAAACGACAGGAGGCACATTTCATCTGCATCTGCTTGAAAAGGGAGTTTTATTGTATGCAGCCTGCCAGAGTCAATATCTTCCTGCACTCCTTCAGCCAGTACAAAACCCCTGAAGGAATCAGCCTGGGCACCCTTCCACTCTCCTGTCTAGGACTCGGATTCTTTCTCACCGAGACAGCTGAGAATTGCCGGACTCTCCCTTTTCTGGTGCCAGCTGGTGGGGGTGGGGAGCCTGGTTTGGGGCATAGCTGCTGCCCCCCCCCACTTGCCTTGCCTCCCTGTTATTTAGTGGCCCCTCTCTTTGGGAGTGCAGCTCAGTAGTGTCCCTTCCCCACTCTGGATGTTGCCGCTGCCTCTTTGACAAAGCAGGGGGGCCCCTAAATGGCTAAGATGGGGGGAGAGGTCTGGCCCCATTGTTAACATCCCCAGTCTCCCCAGGAAGCCATGATGAACACAGCTAGCCCTCCTGAAGATTCTCAGATTTTGGCCCACCATTTTTTAAATGCAGATTCCACAGTTGTTGATTGAACAGCTCATGTTGCCCTGCCCTGTCATTGAATCACTGCCATAAGAGCTGTGGCTGTCCTGGAGTCCCACACACACTGGAACCAATTAAGAGCCTACACTTGGACCAATCAAACACTTGCAGTTGTATATAAGTAACACTCCCACACACTTTCTGGGCTGGTTTCCAAGGGGTTCCTCTGGAGGAATGACCCTCTCTAAATAAATAAAAACTAAAGCCTCACTCTGATGGTCCTGTAAATCTGCTCATGATTTATTTCTCAGGTAGTGTGGGCTCAGAAGGTCCCGTAAACCTATTCAAGATCCTTATCCTGAGCTATGTGGACAGAATGATCATGTCAGAAGAAAGAGAGAGCAATAAACACTAGCGGCTGTTGTCACTGAAGAGCTGCAGAGACCAGCAGCTGGTAAAGATCAGTAGCTGAAACCAGCACCCGGCAGAGTGACCAGTGGTATCCCGCACCAGCTGGGGTCCTCCAGTGGCATCAGGGCTGCTAGCAGAGTTGAGCCTGGCAATTAGTGATTTCTATCTGAATTGAGAGAAAGAACCCTTAATTGGTTGGCAATATAACCACACAGGTGAGACACTTCCAGTGCTATCTGGTCCCACTGATACCTGTGTGGATTCACCTTGTGTCCATTGTCAACTCTGTTCACAACTCCTCTTTCCTTCTCCGGCCCATATGGTGTCTTGCTTCTGCCTAGAGCAATCCCCTGGAATTTCCTCTGGAAAGAGGACACTGGCAGCTGACAGCATAGGAAGCTGTGTTCAGCCCTCATTCTCAGCGCAGCTGGTCTCGGGTTAAACAGAGCCCACCAGCAGATCTTCCCACTCAGCACACTGCAGGCTTGGCCTTGGCCTTAGACCCCTGGTTGCTGCTCTCACTCTGGAAACCCTCTTTGTTAGTGTTTTGTAGTTTGTGATTTTTGATGAACTACCAACTCTGGACCATCTGCTTGACATTTTAATTTGAATTACCCTTTTGACATTTTTCAGGAAGTGAAAGATGCATATAATCTTTTTCAGTATCTTCTTTGCAAATACTGAATTTTGTCAGTATTCCCACCTTCACTTTATTAATCTTTTTTTACTACAAAGAGATTATTCTGTAGTCAGCAGTGCATTTAAGACTTGATGTTTTTGACTCATCATTTTTGTGTTTAATGTCATTCAGGAAATTTAATTCTCCACACTGACAAAATAGAAGTCAGTGGCGGGTCTTTGAAAATAAAATCTAGAGTGCTGGGGATTTAGCTCAGTGGTTCCGGTGCCTGCCTCGTAAGCGCAAGGTCCGGAGTTCGATCCCTGGTACCAAAAAAAAAAAATCTAGAAGGGCCAGGGATGTAGCTCAGTGGTACAGTGCCTGCCTGGCAAACATGGGGCCCTGAGTTCGATTTCTAGTACCCCCTCCCCCCAAAAAATCTAGAGCTGGGTGTGGTGGTGCACGTCTGTGATTCCAGGACTCAGGAGGCTGAGGCAGGAGGATGACCATGAATTCGAGGCCAGCCTGGGCTACATGGTGAGCTTAAAGCCAGCCTGAACTGCATAGCAAGACCCTGTCTCAAAAAAATAAAATCTACTGATGTGTAACTGATAGTGTGATGAGTTTTGACAAATGCATATGGCTTTGCAAAGAGCACACCACTCAGGATCTAAGACGTTCTTATTATTGCCCACATTTCCCTGGGCCCCTTTGCAGATATTCGCCACCCACTCTCAGGCAAACATTAATTTTCCTATTGTTATAGGTCAGATTTTCTTTTTAAAAAGAGCCCCATATAAATGGAGTCATACAGTTTCTGAGGCTGGTCCACGTGCTGTGACAATCAGTAGCTCCTTTCTTCCTCTAACTGTGCACTATTTCATTGTATGGAGGTACTGCCATTGGTTTATCTCTTCTATTAATGGACATGTTATTTGACTATTGATGAATAAAACCTCTACAGGCTTCTGTACAAGTCCATATGTGGGCATATATTTTCATTGCTCTTGAGTAAATATTTAGGAATACAGCTGCTAGGTTATAAGTGGGTGTATATTTTGTTGATAAATGACCAGTTTCTCAAGATGGCTGTACCATTTTTTACTCCTGTCAGTTACTCCACATTCTTGTCAACACTTAATATTGTCAACCTTTCAAATTTTACTGCTTCTACTGGATAAACGTATAGCATTTTACTGTGATTTTAATTTGCATTTCCTTGATGACAATGTTGAGCATCTTCTAATGTGATTATTGACCATTTGAATATGTTCTTTGAAAAATATCTATTTAAATCTTTTACTCATATTTTATGGGAACATTTCCTTAATATTAAACTGTAATTATTCTTTTTATATTCTGGATACACATCTTTTGTCAGATATGTGACTTATAAATTCTTTCTTCTAGCCTGTAGCTTTTCACTTTCTTTCTTATTTATTTTTTATCAGTATATGTTTGTGATACACAGTAAGTGCATTCATCCTGGGGAGTTGGCACAGACACGTATTGCATCTTAACCACTTAACAGTTTGCCTCGAGTGTCACTTGGGCAGTGCATTTGTTTAGGCCCTAACTATTCTGAACGTTGCTGGGCAGGTGTCATTTCAAGTAGTCAATTCTTGTTTGTAGGAGTCACACTCGTATATCTGTTTATTTTCTTTATATCAGATATTTTTGCATACTTTTTTATTTAGAACATTGTATCCACCTTTGATTTTTGTTTCTAGTAAAATCTAATAATAAGCTCTGGTTATTTTCTTTTATAATTTGTGTTTATTTTGTGAAAAATAACCTATAGTTTTGTGCTACAATCTATAAAAACTCCTATCATAAGTACATTAGATATAATTTTATACTTTTCTAGAACTCTGAGATATTCTTTTGCAATACAAAAGGGAGATGCTTGGGACTGAATAAGAAGGAAGTGCCAAAAGATCTGACAAAGAAAAAAATTGAAAAAGAGAGAAATGTTAGCATACTGGAGAGGAAATGTCTGTTATGAAACAGAAAGACAAAAAAGGTGTCTCCTTATTGCCAACTCTTCATTATACAGAAGTGATAGAACTTGAAAGAAGAAACGAAGCTAAAAAAATACCAATAGTGGTCAGTGATTACAATATTTCTGTGGAAAGTGTTGACAGAGTTCAGCAATATCTGACAAGCTATCCTGTAATCAAAGTGAGGAAGAAACATTATTATGAAATATTTATGCACCTTTTGGATCAAACAATATGAAACTCGTTTGTTACTTATTCAGAATAAAGTGGTTCAAAAGTCATTTACAATTTAGATTAGGTCTAATAGACCAAATAATTGAAAAATATGGGATAAAAAACTGCCACAGTGTCCATCATCGATGTCTTCACCCTGACATTTAGTGAGCAGACACTTTATTGAAATTATACCATGCACAGAAAAAAAGGAAAGGCCAACATGACAGTGTAAAGTCCAAAGAAAGTGAGACAATAATGCAAAAAGAATTCGGAAAGAGACTAGATAGCCCTGTCCAGATGTAGCGTTGCATTGTATGCTGAATGTTTTAAGATGTACCATACACAGAAAATTTATTGAATAAATTTGCTAAAATTATCATTTTATATTTTCTGTTATAGTATCTTATAAAAACTAATGAAAGAGGTTAATCATTTTTACTTCCCTTTCCCCTCTCACCCTCCTATCCTCCCTCATTCCCAGAATAATGGTGCTTTTTGAAGAGAAGATTTGAATTTTGATGGAGTCTATTTAACAGTTTGTATTTATAGTTATACTTTTTTATGTCTTGTTGCCTAGCCAAGGTTGTGAAGATTTTCTTCCACATTTTCTCTTAGAAGTTTTACAGTTTCAACTTTCTGTTTAGGTCAATGGCATCTGTGAACTGATTATTGTGTATAATGTCATGTGAGGATCAAGGAACTGTTCTCTTCCAGCAGCCTTTGTAGAAAGATTATTCTTTCCTCATTGAATCACCTTGACATTTTTTTTTTAACCAGAGATTGAAGTCAGGCCCTTGTGCTTGTGAGGCAGGTGTGATGCCACTAAGCTAAATGCCCAGGCCCTCACCTTGACATCTTTTTGTTTTGGTACCGGGGATCAAACTTGGAACCTTGCGCTGTGAGCCAGGCACCATAACCACTGACATAACCCCGCTCACCTTGACATCTTGATCAAAACCAACTAACCATGGATGAATGGGTCTATTTTTAGACTGTGTACTCTTTTTCATGAATCTATCAGTCAAGCCATATGCAGTTTCAAACTCTTATGATTACTCAATTTCTCACTGAGTTTTGAAATCAGGTATGATAAATTCTTCAATTTTTTCAAGATTGTTTTGACTATATGGAGATTCAAATTATGACAATTTGGTTGGCAAACAAAAGCATTTGGCAAAATTTTGGTTTTGCTTCCAAACATTACATCGGGTGACAAACAACCACAACCATCTTTCCTGCACAAACACAGATGTGGCCATCTTTTCCAGGATGGTGGAACAAATTAAGTTCATGAACTGAGGTACTCCTGTGTCTTTGCCTCTAATACTAGAATAACTCTGCAGGAGCCTGCAATGTTGATTATGCCCAAAGCGGGCTGTAAGCAGTGCAGGCTATGAAGAGTTAACCCCACAGTCAGCTTGTTTACAGAAGTGAGTCTGGCCAAAGCATATGTGCCAAGGTCAGAGTAACTTGGACCCAAATTCCATTCCCACAACTAAAACCTTCTTAACTAGAAGGACAATGTTCGAATTACAACTATATATTTTGTCTATTCTGTTCCTAATTTGAGAATGCTTTGTCTTGTCTTTTATGAGCCTTGCTTACATTAATTTCCATAGAAGTTGCACGACTGCACATCCTCACATGTAGCTTATCCTGCCTTGCATGTAGCTCACTTTTACCCCAATTAATCACCAGTAAAAATCAGTGACTTGGACTGGACAGCACCCTTGTTGGTTGCCCTGGCTTTAGTAGTCCTGGTGCCTGCTTTCTGTCTCTCTTAGTTCTGTCTTTTAGTTTTTTCCCTCAGGCCTGCCTGTGCTGTACACTGAGCAGGAGACTGGAGCTTACTATAGACATTTCCAGAAATGTTTCAGGGGTTCCTGGTAATAACACTGCATCAAAAATAAGTTGGAAATTTTCACATTTTTTATTTTCTGAAAGAGTTTGTGAAGATTAATATGACAACTTCCTTAAATATCCCATAGGGTTCTAGGCCTGGGGTTTCCATTTTGGAAGGCTTTTGATAATGATTTTATTTTAATCTATGGGTATCTTTAGACTTTATTTTCTCCTTAAGTTTGGTAATTTTTATGTTTTAAGGAATTTTTTCACTTCTTCTAAGTTGCCAATTTTGGGAGGATAAAGTCTTTGTAATATTCCTCTGTGTGTGTGTGTGTGTGTGTGTGTGTATGCATGTGTGCATGCATGCATGTGTGTGCGCACATGTGTATGTGTTTTCTGCTTTGCAGCCAATTTTATTTAAAAAACTTTTTTCATTAGTGTGTGTTTGTGATCGATAGCATTTACACTTAGCTTGGGGTTTGACATGTGCACACCATACCTTGCTAATTTTTACTCCCCCTTACCCTCCAACCTCCTCTCTCCCTCCTTCTGTAGATCTTCTCATCTCTCAGAGTCTACTTTCCTGTTTCTTAACATGGGTCTTCTAGTGTGCTCTTTAAATAATTTATATTTTCAGTTTCTCATATTAGAGAAACTATTCATTATCTAACCTTTTGTGATTGACTTATTTCACTTAATATTATGGTCTTATTTCCATTTTCATACAAATGACTTAAATTTATCCTTCTTTATGATTGAGTAGTACTATGTTATGTATATAGATCACATTTTATCAATTCATCTGTTGAAGGGAATATAGGCTTCTTGTAGGATTTAACTATTGTGAGTTTTGCTGCTATAAACATGGGTATGCCTGTATCATTGTAGTATGAAGACTATCTCTTTGGGGAAGATATCCAGGAGAGGTATATAGCTGAGTCAAATGGAGTTTCTATTGTTAGCTTTTTCAGGAATCTCCATACTGACTTCCAAAGTGGTTGTGCTAATTTCTATTCCTACCAACAATGTACAAGGGTTCTTTTTTCTCCAGCATTTATTATTTTTTGAGTCTGTAATAATGGCCATTTTTATTGGAGTAAGGTTGGATCTCAATGTTGTTGTGATTTTACATTTCTCTAAAGGCCAAAGATGTTGTTTTTGTGCCAGTTCCTGTTATTTTTACAATTGTAGCTTTGTAGTGTAGCTTGAAGTCTGGGATTGTAATGCTCTTATTGCCCAGGATTGTTTTGGCGATCTTGGGTCTCCTTGATTCCATATAAATTTAGAATTTTTCTAGTTCTGTGAAAAAAGCTTATAGTATTTTGATGGAGATTGCATTAAATCTATCTACATGTAATTTTGGCAACATGGACATTTTGACAATGTTATTTCTGCCTATCCAAGAATAAGAGATGTCTTTCCATTTTCTAATGTCCTCTTCAATCTCTTTTTTCAGAGCAATATAGTTTTCATTATAAAGGTCTTTTACTTCCTTGGTTACGTTAATTCCTAGACATTCAATTTTTTTGAATCTACTGTGAATGAAATTATTTTCCCGATTTCTTTCTCGGTGGGTTTATTCTTGGTATATAGAATGCTATTGATTTTTTGTGTGTTTATTTTGTATCTTGCCATTTTGCTCTAAGAATCTGCTTGTGGAGTTTCTTGGATTGTCTGTGTAAAGGATCATGTCATTTGTGAAGAATATTTTTTCTCCTGCCTAATTGCACTGGCTGAAACCTTGAGTATCATATTGAACAGGAACAGAGAAAGTTGGAATCCTTGTGTTGTTCTTAATTTTAGTGAAAATGCTTTTAGTTTTTTTCCTCATTCAGTATGATGTTGGCAGTGGGTTTTTCATAAATAGCTTTTTAAGGTAAGATCCTTCTATACCATTTTCCATCGAGGTTATTTTTTTTAAAAAATCATGAATACATATTGGATTTTATCCAAGTTTTTTCCGTAATATTCCTTTGTGATGTTCTGGTGTTTTGTTGTTGATTTGTTTGGGACAAGGTCACAATATGTAGTTCAAATCGGCCTTGAACTCACCATGTTTCCCAGGCTGGCCTCAAATTTGCTGCAATCTTCCTGCCTCAGCCTCTCAAGCTCTGAAATTTCTGATCTTTTGAATGTTTTTAGTTCTGATTTCCTAATTCATTCTTGATTTTGGTAATCTGTGTTTTTTTCATCTTGATCAATCTCTCTAGATATTTATGAATTTTATTGACATTTTTAGTAGATCAGCTTTGGTTTATTTTTTTAAATTTCATTGCTATCCATTGTTTTCTAATTTTCTTCTTTCCTCTCACTTTCTTGATTTAATTTTTCTAGTTTTGTATGGTGGAAACCTATATGCTTATTTTACATCTTTCTTCTTTTCCAATATAAGCACATAAAAGTATGTTTTCCTCTAAACACTATGTTAGCTATACCAGCATAATATATGGCAAAGGTTTTTTTATTCAGTAAAAAGAAATTTCTAATTTTTTTATCTCTTTGACTGAGATATTATTTAGAAGTTTATTGCTTAACTTCAGAATACTTGGGGAACTTTGAAGATATATTTTTATTGACTTTTAGTTTAATTCCAAGGTTTGTGCTTTCTTTCCATCATTTACTGAGAAGGTATTGAAATCTCTACAACTGTGGCTTTATCTAATGCTCTCTTCAGTTGTCTCAGTTTTTCATTCACGTGTTTTGGAAGTTTTAGAAGTTAGATGAAGAAATCAGGCGAGCGTACATTTCATAGGACACCTTGCTGATGAATTGCCACCCTCATCATTATGGAACATGCTCTTTAATCCTCCTGTTTGTCCTGAGTCTGCTTTGTCTGATACTAACATTGGACTCCTGCTTTCTTAGTATTTCCAAGACATATTCTTTCATTTTTCTATTTTTGCCTATCTGTGTCCTTATATTTAAAGTATATTTCTTTAAATATTATTTTCTTGCATTTTTATGAACACTGAGGTCTCTGCCTTTAAAGAAAAGTGTTTAATTTCTATTTAATATGAATATATCTAGATTAAATGTACCCGTTTTCTAATTTTTATTTGCTCCGTTTATCATGTCTCTTCTTTTTCAGTCTTACTTTGGGTTACACATTCTTCAGGGCAGCTATGTGCCGTTTCACGACGGGGACGCATTCCGAGAAACTGCTGTGCCCGTTGGAGTGAGCCGCGGACACAGATGGCCAAGCCCTGTGCGCGTGCACGGCCTGTTGTGTGGGGCCCGGCTGCATTCGATCTCAGCGCCTCACTTTGTTTCTTGGTCACATCGCAGCTGTGGTTTGCGTACGTGTCTCCGCGGGTCCATGTGTTAAGGTATGGTCCTCCCCTCAGTGCCGCTGCCAAGTGGCAGAAACTGCAGGAAGTGGGGCCTGGAGGGCACCCTGGGTCGGGGGACGGTCCTGGGGCACTGACAGAGCCCATCCCTTCCTCTTTTCCGTTTGCTTCCTGATGACGAGGGGCGTGGTTTTGCTCTGAACGCCCTCCTGCCGCCAGGTGCTGCTTCGCTCAGGCCCAGGGCATCGGGGCCAACTGATCACGAGCTGAAACTTCCAAACTGTAAGTCAAAACATGCTTTGGGGATGCTTTATTACAGCAAAAAAAAGCTGACCAATACAACTTCTCATTTTTCTCAATGGTTGTTCCAGAGTTTCCAATATACACTTTATTTTGGTGTTGGGATGGAACCCAGGATCTCACTCTCCCCACGGGGCTGCACCCCAACTCTGCAAGCTCCCTCGTCTGTGTTCAGACCCCCACTTCACACAGTGCCATCAGTGAGCCTGCAGCCTTGGGCTCTTACCCTGTGTGCTACCACTGGTTCACGTTTTATCTATTCCCATGTTGTAAACCCCAAGTACACTGCTGTTTTTGCTTTAAACAGTCAATTATGTGATAAAGCTATTTTTTTAAGGAGAAAGTAATTCTTTTTTTTGTACCAGGGATCGAACTCAGAACCTTGTGCTTGCCAGGCAGGTGTGGTGCCACCGAGCTACATCCCTGGCCCGAAAAAGTAATTCTTCCTATCGGCCCGCAGTACTGTTACTTGCTTTGTGTCAGTGTGAACTGTGTCTGGGATCACTTTCCATCCTTTTGAAGATGTTCTGGAGATATTTCCTGCAGGTACTGTTCTGCTCATGAGGGGTCTCTGTATGTTTGAAAATACCTCTATTGGGTTTTCATCTTTGAAGCTGGGGTTGCTTATCACAGGATCCTAGGTTAATGCTGCTTTTCTCCTCCGCACATGAATGTCTGTCTGTCTGTCTCTTTCTTTTTTTGGTACTGGGGATCGAACTCAGGACCTGGAGCTTTTGAGGCAGGTGGTGGCACCACTGAGCTAAATCCTGGCCTGACATGGTGTCTCAGTGGTTTCCTTCTGACTGGTTTAAGGGTTCCTCTTCACCACTGCAGACACTGCAGACAACTTAGTATGATCCTCCCTTGTATTTATTTATTTTGCTTATGTTATTCGGTGCTTGTTGAGATTCTTTTGTCTGTAGCTACATAGCTCTCAGCAAATCTAGAAGAGCTCATCAAGGACTCATCAGCCATTTTCCTGATCCCTCAGTCCCAGGATTCCAATGCAAAGTAGGTCTGAGTGGTTGGTATTGAATCTCAGACCTCTGATGCTCTGGTCTTCCTTCATTACTTTGTTTTCTGCGTTCTTCAGGGTGCAGTTTCCATTTCTTTTTTCTCTAGCTCACATTTTCAACTACAGCATCTAACCTATACTGCATGATAAAAAAAACAGTATTTAAATTTTAAAGTATTTGTTACAGTAAAAGACAGGTTGCCACGAATTTCTCTCAAAATCCTGCACGTCCTTGGCGGATACTCATCCCATCATTCTTGCCACTTTCTGGAGCTGTTTTGGAAGTCCTCCTTACTGTGTGTCTCGCTCTCTCCTGGCTGTCTTGATGTCCTGGGTGGATTCAATCTATCTTCCAGGGTCATTGTACTTTGGGGAAGAGCCAGAGGTTGAACAGTGTGGGTCCAGTGAAAAATAAGGCAGATGAGGACACAGTGTTTTGAGGAGTCTGTCTTTCTGTTGGATGGCACTCAGCAGCAGCAGTCAACATATTTTTTAATCTCACTTGGTAAAGACATGAGAAAGGATGTAAGCAGGGCCCACTCCCAAGGCAGATCCTGCCGCCTCCAACTGCCCAGAGTCTCAGGGATGCCCGCTGGGCACATGGTGGGGAGTCAACAGCATGGGCCAGCCTTCCATCCTGGCTATGGGGTCATCGTGCAGGCTCACTGCGCCTGCTAAGCAGGGCCTCCTGAGCGCCTGGCCCACAGGCCCAGCGTCCAACCAGGAGGCCCACCGCACGGTGAAGGGTGTAGGTGTGGCTCTGACTGTGGGACCCACTGTCTGGTCACACTTGCTTGGCAGCAGGCATGAACACCTTCGGAAGGCAGGGCTGAGCCAGCAGCTGGAGGCCCCGTTGGACAGAAGGGCCCTGCTGCAGGATGACGCCTGTGTCAGCCAGACCCATGTGGAGGACTGAGGGTCCAGGGAGGACGGGGTCCAGGACCCAGAGGCCGGATGCAAACAGATGTGGCCTCACTCCCACCTTCCGTGACCCACTGGGGATTTGGGGTTTCTCCTTCCACAGCTCTGGGCTCTAGAGAGCTGGGGTCTAACCCTGAGTCCTACTGACCACAGTTTCAGCTGCCACCAGGGTGTTTGCTCCTGGGAGCAAGCAGAGGTGTCTTGCCTTGGACAGTGACCAGCAGGAGGAACCAATGTGGGTCTGAGGAAGTCACATGAGTGCCTGTGCCCCTCCCACCGAGAAGCCCTGGGGGATGAGCTGGACAAAGGCTTCGGCTGCCGCAGCCCAGGGCCTCAGAAAGAAGGTCTGGGCGACTGCCGGGGATGCAGGTCCAGACCGGCCCTCGGGACTTGCAGGCGGCCTTCGGGCGATGAGTCGGGCACCGCCTGAGACCCGCCACACCTGCCGGCGAAGCTGTGGACTGGCGTGGAGACAGGGTCCCCGAAGTGCTCGTGGGCAACAGTGCAAGCCATGGAGGATGCTGCAGGGCAGCAGGTCCAACAGGCAGCTCTCGGCCTGGGCACATGTGGCTCACTCCCCTCGTCTGAAAGTAGGCGGCAGGCAGGACTCCACAGAGGGCAGCCGGGCCAGCCGCTCCCCACCCCACTCCACACCTCCCACCTCCCTTCCCTGTCTTTCCCAAGACAGATCCACGCCTCGCCATCTTGGCACCTGCGTCTGAGAGCCGGAGCCCATGCCTGTCCTTCTGGTGGAGTGGGAGCATTTTCCTCACGCCCCTGATTTCCCCTGTTCAGGTTCTGAAGGAGGCCTTAGTCCAAGTGGATCTCGGGTCACAGGCTTGTTGGAACCGAGGTGGGTGCTGTGCTCCCTTGGATCCCTTCGCAGTGGGCGAGGGGCTGTTACCCTGAAATGACGTGTGGAGCTTGAGGCCCAGCTGCTGGTGTGGGGGCCACAGAGAGGAAACGCAAGGGCTGTGAATCCAGGAATCTTGGCAAATGCCCACCACTGTGGCCCAAGCTCCCCCAGGAGCAGGGAGTCGGGGGTCTGCATGCCTGGGCCTGGGTCACCTGCAGGAGGCCCTGCCTGGCTTATCACCACACCACAGGAAGGCTGGGTGGTGTCCGGGCTTGTGGCCCGAGCACATTTTTAAAGAGGGTGGGCAGTTTACAGCCCAGATGTATTTTGAAAGGGCTCCTGGACGGGATACTTAGAAAGTGCTTTTCAAATTACTATTTAGCTTGCAGCTCTCTCCCCCAAACTTCACTGTAAGCTGCAAAATATGGAAAATTGTTTGTACGGGCTCTCATTGAACACAGGTCGGCACTGGTGAGGAAAAGGTTATTTAGGAAGCAGAATGATAATTCTAGTTTCTGCTGTCCTTCCCTTCCATGAGAGCAGGCTGCAGCCAATAACAAGGGCTCAGGAGCCAAGATCTCAAAGGCTCCTAATACTCTCCCTCCTTCATGTGTCACAGCAGGATGACCTAAACACTACGAGAGGCCCATGAAACAGCTGCCCTTGCCTGGAGCCCCGCAGGAAGGCCTCGGCAGCACCTGCCCCACACCGCTGAGACCCCTGCTCTCGGGACCCACCCCACCCACCCACACAGCAGGCCCACAGTGGGTGTGGCCGGCCCTTGGTGAATTAGTGCCTGAAAGAGAAATCTGTCTGCTATGCTGGGATGTGTCAGAGAAGCTGTGCTCTCAGAATATGTACTTGGGATTCAAAACTGGGTGGAAATAGGAAATTCTTTGTTCAGAACAAAAATAGCACAAGTCAGCAGAAACAGAACTGGTGAAGCCGCCAGTTCCCGGGGCTCTGGAGGCCCCCAGGCAGCTGCCTTTGCTCAGCAGCCCGATGGTGTGAGGGGCGTGGTGAAGGGAGTGCAGCATGAGGGCCCCTCTTCCTGGCTCTGCCACCCATGCACCATGTGGCCTTTTCTTTGCTCCTTGGCTTCCTAATTTTGCAAGGAGCTGGATGGAATAAAGGTACAAACCCCGAGCAACCGCCTTCAGTGATTTCTAGACAAGGAATCCCTTGCTCTCTATCAAAGAAGAGTTTTTGACTGTTTCTTCTCCCCACAGAGGTCTGAGGAGACCGTTTCTCTCCAGTGGTGAAAAGGGCAACCCTGGCTGGTCCTCAGGCCCTGGAGGGCACCGGGGCAGAAGCAGTTAAGAGAGCAACGCCAGAGTTTCTGGCGGCCGAGCCCTGCTGGGTTCCAGCTCTAGGTGTCTGCTGGAAAGTGCAGCTGGGAGCCAGGTGACACGCTGTGTGTGTGTTTTGCTGTTACCAGAGAAACAAGAGGGAAAAATAAAGAACAGTTTCCACAAAAATCCAAACGGAATTCAAAAGTGTCTGTGTGCAGGGAGAGAGGAGAAAGGCAGGCGGGGATCCCAGTAACGGCCACTCTGTCCTGCCGGGCGGCCACTCCACCCATGCCGAGGGCACACGTTCATGCGGCCCTGGAAGTGGGAGGGCAAGTAGGATTTCCCGGGCAGAAGTGGGCTGTCCCCGCCCCTGGCCTGAGCTGTGCCTCCCCTTGAAGCCATCCGCCAGGGTCCGAGACACACACTGCACTGTTAGCTTTGGGTGGGACGGGTTCAGTAAGACTGCAGTGGCAGAAGATGCTGGTCTGCCTGCCCAAGTGGCTATAAATAGAAGGGAGGGGTCTTATTAGTGCGTGAAACACCAAAGATGAGGGGCCGGAAAGGAGGAGGCTGTGAACTTAGGGAAAGGCTCAGACCCAGACACCTCGGGCCAGTGGGCTCCAGCCCAGCCCACTGGGCCCAACATGGCCCTCTAGCAAATGAAGGTCTCTCCAGAGCCGAGGTGGCACAGGCCCTGCCCCGGTGCTGCCCCTGCAGAGTGGGCTGAGGGTCTATTTCTCTGGGCCTAGAGGAAAGGGCGCTACACACACAGGGCCAGCAGTCAGGCCAGTGTGGGACCGAGCCCTGCTGCCAGCAGTCACAGGTGCGGTCCATCTGCCCAGGATGCTCCTGGGCCTGGTGTGCACACAGACAGCAGGGCTGCAGGGCTGCACCGCTGCTGTCCCTGCCTGTGGTCTCCTCAGGTGTCCTCAAGGAGCCTACCGAGCCTGCCCTCCATCCTAGGTGGGTAAAACTGGGCCCTTCAACCATTAAAAGCGTTTGCAGTTTGCTGGCATTTACTCCACTCGGTGTTGTGCAGTCATCTCCTCCACTTGGTCCCAGAACCCTCTCTCCTAGGGGCAAACCCTGACTCTCTTGCCCTTCCTGTGGCCCTGGCACCACCAGCCAGCCTCCGTCCCAGGATTGGCCTAGATGAATGACATTCGTGGAGTGGCTTTGTGTCTGGATTCTGACACCCAGCACAGCACTTTCTAGGCTTGTCAGTGGTCATTCTGTTCATGGCTGCTTAATATTCCACAGTAAGAACCGTCCTCTCTGTACATCTGGATCATCCCCTGTGGCTAGTGTCACTAAAGCTGCCATAGCCACCATTCTTCAGAGTCGTGTGACTTTAGCATGATAAAGCAGGCAAGAGGGTGGGCAGTCGTTGGGGAACTGATCCTAGACTAACTCTGGTGGGGGTGGAAGGACATCTGGCACCCCCGACCTAGCACTAGGGGTACTCAGTAGCCAGGGGACATTTGCCACCAGGGGACTCAGCACTGGGAGTACTTGGCACTGGGGGCCCTTGGCAGCCAGAGGACATTACTACCAGGGTATCAGGCACCAGAGGTACTCAGCACCTAGCCAGTACGCCTGTGCTCCGCGGGGCTTTCAGCATCTCCAGTTTTAGGCCTGTGACTTCCGGGGCGGGGCTTTCCCTGCCCTCTCCCTGCCCTCTCCCTGCCTCCTCTGCCCTGCGCTGAGCGCAGCGTGGCCGGCTGTGGGCCACGCGCGGGGCGGCCTGGGCTGCGAGGTCGACCCGGCCCCGGCGTGAGCCTGCGTCTCAGCACCAGGGCGCTGGGGGCCGGGCTAAGCCTGTCCGTCGTGGACGCCCGGCTGGGAAGCAGAGCGTCCGGCGGCTGCGGTTTCCTCGGCGCCCCCGCCCGCCCCGCCTCCGCGTCCTGGGCCGGAAGAGACTCTCCGCGGGAGTCCGCGCCGGCCTGCCTCAGCCTGGTCACCTGGGACCGCTTTCCACTGTGGCTTTGGCTCGGGACGCCCAGGCTCCTCTCCCGCAGGCTCCTCTCCCGCAGGCTCCTCTCCCGCAGGCTCCTCTCCCGCAGGCTCCTCTCCCGCAGGCTCCTCCTCTGGGTTCTGCAAGCGCATGCGCTTCGGTCCACGCGGGCCCTGTGGCCTGCGGAGCCCCCTTGCGCGTGCGCAGCCTGCACGTGAGCTTTCCGCTGCGCCCGGGGTGGCTGGGAGTGGCTACTGCTGAGATAAGAACAAAAACGAGGGCTGCCTGCCTGTCGTCCCAGTAATGGGCAGACTGAGAATAGGCTGCAGAGTGAGACCCTGTCTCAAAACAAAAAGAACAGAAATGAGAGACGTGAACACACACCTGTCCGCGTGGTTTCGGGGGCAGTGCCCAGGTCAGTGGCCCTGTCCTGCGTCCTCGTGACCTGGACGCGGGTTGTTTAATCCTGAACACAGGCTGCCCTTTCCGCGTTGCTCTGCCACAATGTTTAACCAGCTCCCTGAGGCTTATTTTGGGCTGCGTAGTGGTACGACTTCACCGCCACCAAGGGTCCTGGTTCTGAGAAGCTTTGAGATGGCTCGCACGTAACCCCTGCTTGGTGACATGCCATTTCTCGGGGGCTGGTGAAGCCATGCACGTGGGGACCCACTGGCTGTCCTTAAAACCTGCAAGGCCATGTCATTGCCCCGTGAGTCACAAGAAGTCCAGGATCAGCGTGTGGCA
This sequence comes from Heterocephalus glaber, assembly GCF_053883595.1. Classification (NCBI taxonomy): domain Eukaryota; kingdom Metazoa; phylum Chordata; class Mammalia; order Rodentia; family Bathyergidae; genus Heterocephalus; species Heterocephalus glaber. The sequence goes on from NW_028258138.1 coordinate 560,988, forward strand.
GGCCAGGCTGGACATGTTTTTCCGTGGGTGTCTCCCAGGCACAGCAGCACCTGCCGGGCCGAGGCAGCTCCAACCCAGCTCTCTGGGACCTGCGGGGATGCTGAGCTTGAATGGGATGCCTCTGTTCTTTCCAGGAAGGAATAAGTGCATTTCTTTTTTCTTTTTTTGGTACTAGGGATTGAACTTGGGGCCTTGCGCTTGTAAGGCAGGTGCCGGAACCACTGAGCTAAATCCCCAGCCCAAAGCCCATGTCTTAAAGGGAGGTGTGGAATCCAGGTCAGAAACATCTGCTTTAATGCCCCCTCCCTTCCATGGGGCATCATCATGGGGAGCATTTCTCAGGCCCAACTCTCCAGGGTCTGGCGTCTGGACGGCAGAGCAGGGGAAGGTGATGTGTACCGTAACATAAAGGGAAACAGACTTGTTCTGGGAACTGGCTGCCCTTGAGCTGAGGTGGAGGTTGCTGGCTGATGTGGGAGGTCCCCTCCTCTTTGTTGGTGAGACCTCTCCTGATCCGGGATCCCTCTCTGCTCCCCAGGCTGCAGAAGTTGAGCTCCCGCTGTCCACCTGGTTGGAGAAAGGTTTGACTTGGATGAGGCCATGGGGGGTCAAGCCCTAGGAGTCCTGCCGTCCTGAGGGCTGGATCCTTGGCAGACAGCTGTGGGAGTCAGATTTCTGGACCTGGCAGGCTGTCCTTGCCCTCTGGACCCCAGTCTTCGGGACCATGGCTGGTGGCCCCGGCCCTGGGTGGGAGAACTGAGTGGGTGGGGCTCCCCACGGACATCCTGTGCCCCAGTGGGCAGAGTGGACCCAGTCTCTCTCGGGTGGTAGAGAATAATAAACAGCAAGCCAGGCGGCAAAAGCGACTGGAGCAGTCAGTGTGGCCATCCCAGTGCCCCAGGCATGTGCTCCAAGGTGACCCCAGTTCCCAGGGCACCGTCAGTTCCCACTGAGGGTCTCTCTGTGTCACTGGGCCCGCAGAGCCGTCCGCTCCACCCACCCGACTTCGGCAGCTCTGGAGAGAAGCTCCTGAAGCATCTGATTGCTTAAGTGTTCCCATCTGTGAGACCAAGCCGGGGAGACCGAATCTAACCATAAATGGAAACACTTAGATGGGTCCTAGACCGCTGCCAAATGACTAAGCAGCCGAGGAGGGGATCTGGGGTCCAGCAGGCCGGTGTGTGGATCTGCCAAGACGGCTGCACAGGGCTGGGAGGCTGTGGGAACAGCGTGGTGACTCACCCGGGCCTCAGCCGCCTGCTGGCAGGCTGTCCTGGAGGCTTCTCAGTTGGTAAAGAGAATGCCCTCAACATCAGTCGAAAGCTAATGAAAGAGGACTTTCTTTCAAAGTCAGGACTGATAGATGTTGGCAGAAATCAAAGGGAAGCCGTTTCCACACAAATATGTTTGTGCATACCACAAAGCCATCAAGCACCAACAGATTTGTTCAAGTTAATAAAAAGCAGGCAAGAGATAATTACGTAGGGTTTTTGTTTTAAGTTTTTAATCTATGCTATGTGAACTCAATTTTTGTTTTAAAATGGCATTTCCTTTCATTTGGGTTGGCTTCCCATTTCTTCCAATTTTGCAAAGTTCTGTGCACCACAGTGGCATTCTGACACGACCATGGCCATCCACTGTTGTGTGCAAATGAAGCGCCACTACAGTGATAGAGCAACTGCCAGACGGGAGGAATGCTGAAGGTCGCAGGGAGAGGCGTCCCCGAGTCTGGCTTCCGCACTTGGATCACTGTTGGGTGATGGGTCACCTCGGATTCCCAGGAGGTGACCCGCACTTGTCTTCCTGATGGGGTCATTGAGGGGACTTGGAGCACCAGGCCCTTCAAGCCATGAAAGCAGAAGGTTGACAGCAAGTGCCCCCCTTGTAGAGGGGAGACCCCAGCTCAGGGGTGAGGGTGCCCACTGTCATCTGCACCTCTGGGCACAGCCACGCCCACTTCCAGCCCCCTCCGCGCCTGGTGGAGCCCTGTGCCTGTTCTACCCAGGGAACATGGGCAGCAGGCCTGACGCATCAGCACCTGAGCCATCCCGTGTTTTCTCTGTCCCCTCCCACATGGGTGCAGGGACCCTGAAGCAGTAGGCTGGCTGCTGGGAGGAGAAGGAGCTTGAGTCCCAAATGGCCACAGGGGTGAGACCCTGTCCCCCACCAACCTGCTCTGGGTCCTGGTGGGCATGGTACCGAGGTCAGCCCCAGGAGACAGTGCTGGCTTCCCAGGCCACCCCTGGGCTCTTTCCACAGCCTCATGCTGCTGTGTGAGGCTTTACCTCCACGGACACTTTACAAACCTGTTAAATGTGAAATTTCGGCCTCAGCCCCAAGATGCACAAGACAGCAGAAGCACACAGAGGTCCAGAGCCATGGCAGAGCTCAGGCTTGGGGCCCTGGCCCTGCACCACACTCTCAGGCAGGGAAACCAGACCACTCAGAGGAGGCCCAGGCAGGGATGAGTGTATTTGGGCCAGAAGGGGGCTGGGGAAGGAGTAGCAGGTCCTTTGAAGTCCTCTGAGGCCACCTGGGGAGGGGATCTGGTTCCAGACCCTGGAGGCAGAGGCCGCCTGCAGAGCTGGGCCGGCTGAGGGAAAGGGAACCTTGCACCATGGGGTCAGAGGGCCCAGCGGGCAGTCCGTTTCCCACCGTGGTGCCTGCACACCCACCGGGCTCTCCCCAGTGTCACAGCGATGAGGGCTCCCAGTTTCCATGTTGCAGCCTGGGAAAGGAAAAGACTGAAGGCCAGCCATTCACAATAGCACCAGAGGATCGGATTCTTAGGGATAAATTACGAAAATACGCGTAAGACCAGTGTGTTGCAAACTGAAAATCACTACTGAAAAGTAAAGAGCTCTAAAAAGTAGAGAAATGTGTCACATTCATGTATTGGAAGACTCACTATTTTTAAGCAGAGTTTTTCTCAAATTGATATTCAGATTTAATGTGCTCAGTCAGTCTTTTTTGTAAACATTGCAAAGCTAATCCTAGAATCTGTATGGAAACTCGACTGGTTTTGAATAGATAAAATACTTGAAAAAACAAAACCCAAGGGGGGTGGATCTTAAACCACTTAATTTTAAGACCTACTATAAAGCTACACTGTTTAAGACTGTGGTATTGGTACAATGCTGAATACTTACATGTCTGTGTCTGTACATCTGTCTACCCCTGTAGTAGGTAAGTAGTTAATTTAATGCAAATTAAAACCCCAGTGAGGTATTCTGTTCAGAATTTCTCAACTTAACAAGACTGACAGGAGCGAATGCTGGTGAGGCTGGGGAGCAGCTGGACCCCAGGCCCATGGGCAACTGGAGTTCACCTGGCTGTTGAGGAAGCAAAATTGACTCTGGCGTGGTGACCCACAGGTTTTGCTCCCAGTATCTCCTCAAGTCAGATGGCAGCACATTGGGCACAAGGCTTTGTCCAGGGTGTGCAGAGCAGCTTAGGCCACCGCAAGAGCAGAGTGACAGCATCTGGCACGGGAGGAGCCTGCCTGGCGTGAGGGGCTGTGGCTGACGTGCACAGCAGAGGGAGGGCAGGGAGCAGATGTGGAACTGCACACTTGGTTACCTTATCAGGGCCTTTCTGACAGGCAGAGCAGCCACAGTGACGCCCCAGACCCAGGCTCTCTGCTGCGGGATGCCCCTGTGGCTCAAGTGGACTGTGGTCACATGGGCATGCATTTGTAAAAAGCCACCAAACTATACACTTACATAAGTCTCTTCTGTAAACTATGCCTCAATGACATTGATTGTAAAATTTTAGAAAAGGTGCTGTTTGTGAAGCAGGAGGGAGGCCTGCTGCCCTGGTTGCAGTGGTGGCTGTGAAGCTGGGGCCCTGGGTCAGGGCTGTTACCAGGTTCAGGGGATCTGTAGACTCTTTAAAGGTCCTTGGGGTCCTGAACAAAGCACTGGGTGAGACAGTGGTATCAAAAGGTAGCCAGGTTTTACATTATTAAAGGTAGAAAGGGAAGTATGCTCTGCAGAGAGAGGCCACTGGGAGAGTTCACGGGGGCCATGGGGTTGGCGGGCCGCCTTTTCTACCCCCTTCTTTGGGCCCATGTTAGATCTAGGCTGTCCTATCAAAAACCTGCTTGAATTTGAAGAACTGAAGATAGCACTTTCTGACCACCCCCAGGTGCAGGGCTTGGGGTCTGTTCTGGGCCATGTCCTGGATCTTGTGATCAACAGGTCACACCCATTTGCTCAGTCGGTTTGCCAAGCCCTAATCTCCTGCCTCAGGCTGCCTGGGTTTGGACCCACCTTGGGCAGGAGCCAGCCACAGCCCCGCAGGGCCACTGTGCAGCAACACAACATCAACCTTCTGTTCTCAGTTCCGGGGCCTGTATGTTCGAGGTGGAGGTGCCCAGGGCTGTCCCTGCTGGCAATGGGGCTTCTCACGCACTCTAGCCCCCTGCCCTCCTAGTGCGAGACCAGTCTTGTGGGGTCAGGTACACCAGGGGCATCAGTGCACCTCACCTACCTGACTCCAGACAGGCTGGGCAGAGTCCAGCATGGGTGGGCACTGTGCACGCCATTGGCTCGGGTTAGAGGAGCACGTCACAGGCACTGAGACCTTGTGGCTTTTGCCAGACACGCAGCCCCCCCCCCACCATTCCAAGGGGCTTGTGAGGATGCAGAGGGGAGACACCTGGGTAGGGAGGGAGCCGGCATGGGTGCGGGAGGCTGGGCTTCGGGCCAGCGAAGCAGTGGTGGTGGCTTTATGGAGGGAGGGTGGCGGGCTTCCAGACAGAGGCAGTGCTGAAGGCCCGCTGGCCCTCCCTAGACCCAGGGCCCTCCGTACAGGGGCTCTGGACACCTCAGCCTGTGCCGAGGGCCTTCCACGGCCAGCAGTGTCACTAGGGGCCGACCCCAGTGGCCTCACACCAGGGCCCTTGGCCCACTCCGCTCTGGGAAGTTGTGAGGACTGCAGAGAACCGTGTGTGAGTTTTAGCATTATTTATTGACTCAAAACAGAAATTAAAAATATTTTCCAGTTTCAAGTTAACAGGGAAACCCCGTTACGTGATAGCAGAATGAGTTTCCAGCCCTAAAGGACTGTGAGAAGAGTGGGGTGCTGTGCATTTTCACAACGCACCTCGATGTCGTCTTCGTGGCAGACATGGGGTTCCCATGCCACCCCTTCGTGGCTGCTGTGGGTCGTCTCGGTGACTCGACTGCGGAAACCTGGCCTCCTGCAGCCTGGCCATGGAGGAAGGGCCTCGTGTCCCGACCCTGACCGACGCTGCGTGAGGTCGTCTGAAGGGCTGGTGATGTGGGATGAGACAAGATCAGGGTACTTGGTGTCAGCGGGGATGAACACACGGATGGCGCTGCAGTGTTGCTCAAAACCTCTCAGCTCTGACCCCAGAACGGGGTGCTGAGTCCTCAGAAGGGTTGTCGCTGTGCACAGTGTCCACTTGCTGGTGAGTCCTGAGATCATCTGATTCCAGGCTGAGGCTTTTAAGGAGCAGGGGGTGGGGAGGGAACAGAAGGGCAGAGCCACCATCCTCAACCCACCTACAGCCTCACCACAACTGGGCTTAGCGTGTTTCCTAACAGTAGGACCAGACCACACAGTATCCATTCTCTAAACAGGAGTGTGATTGTTCTACAGGACTCTGAAGTCCTATCTTCCTTCTCTGTCCCCCATAATAAGAGACATCCATTTTCATGGTTGCCTCATGGACCATAATGACCGCTGAAGCTGCTGCCCTCACACATGCATCCCAGGATGGGCAGCAAGAATTATCAGGAGGGCCAGATGCATCTCTAATCTAATTAGAATAGCTAGCTTCCTTAGGGCCTTCTGGGATTCCCAAGTGCTTCCACTCCTCCCTCCTGGGTCATGCTTCACTGCAGGACAGGCCAGCATGCACTGCTGCCCTGGATTCCAAGAGGAGTTAGCAGACACAGTTCAGCTGCACCCGGCTCTGGTGGCTCTCGTGGATGATGAGCCCTTGCCTTTCCTGGCACTGTCCAGGGAATGCTGTGGTCCTTGTCACCTGGACTGGGTGGGGTCTTGGGTTCCCTGCCCACCCTGCACCCGCTGGTGGGATGTGGCTGTGCTCCTCTCCCTCCTGCCCTGAGACCCTGGACAAGGCAGCCGGACCGTGGTGGGCTGGGCCCCCATGCTGCAGCCCCGGGCCCTGGCTGGGTAAGGTTGGCTGGTGGCTAGGAGCTGTCCACAGGAAGCCTGTGCCCTGCACTGAGCAGCTCCAATGTGGCCCGTGACTCAGGCAGCCGGGCTGTGCTCTCGGATGGCAGGAGCAGGGATGTCCAGCCCACTCTCCCTGCATGGCTGGCTCCCAGGTGGGGCCTGCAGCCCGGAGGGGCCTGTTCAGAGGCTGCCACACACTGCAGACCCAGGGTGCTTCCCGAGGGTCAGAGCTCTGGGTGTGGTGAGTCTCTTGCTGGCCTGGGGTCAGGCCAAAGCCGAGTGGACTCAGACCCTGCCTGCTGGGGCCTCTCCCACCTGTGTCCCCACTGATGCCACGCCCAGTCCGCCTGGCCACCTTGTGCCAGCCGAGTGGAGGCCTGAGCCCTGCTTGTTTTGACACCACAAGTTCTGCTTGTGACCCCGTAGAGTGCCTTTCTTCCCCGGAGCTGCAGGTTGGGCCCCAGCGTTGTCTGTCCAGGCCAGATGCCTGCAGCATTGGTGCCCTGGCCTTGAAGGATCAAGGCCTGGGTCCTGAGAGTTTGGGCCACACTGGCAGGTTTTGTGGGGAGCCAAGTGTGCTGAGTCCCTAAGAAGCTGCCTTGCTGGCCTGGACCCCACCCTCCTGGTTGTGGGGTTTTAAAAGCTAGCAGGGCCTCCACCATCACCTGCTTTTTAAAACAATTTGGCCATCATTCGAGTTACCCATGAAAGACTTCTGCAGCCCAGCGAGCATTTCCTCCCTGGGGTGGATCATCTCCGAGTACCTAACTGGAGTGAGATGCTTTTCAAGCGGAAGAAAGTCTATATCTTTAAAACAAGCAGCGAATATCCCTAAAAAACAGAGCTATAGGAAGACTAAGAGAGAGAAATAAGTCTCCCTGCAGGGAGGAAGCGAGGGACAGCTGTGCAAAATTAAGCCTGGATGAAATGTTCTTGAGGGACAGCTGAATCTGCAGGCCTCTGTGAGCTGCCTCCAGCCCGGCCAGCAGGGAGCCCAGCTCTGGGCAGCTCTCGGACGCAGGTCCCTTGCTGGTTGTGCAAGGCCTGTTCCCACCCTCTGCTAGGCAGTTGCTCAAGGAGCAGGGCTGTGGCCAGCAGGCTGGGCGGGTGGGGCGCCCTGGCCCTGTGTGTGTGTGGGAGGAAGGACACACGCCTGCCTGGCCAGTGCCTCTTCCTGGGAATCTCACTCTGCAGCCAAGAGGGCTTTTGGGAGTTCCCAGCAGGCCTCTCTCTCCCTGGGCTGCTGCACGCAGGGCCTCTCCCTGGTGCAGAGCCATGAGAGAGGGGTGGGTGGGCAGAGTGTCACGTCCCAGGCATCCAGGGCACTGAGAAGTTCAAGCACAGCCCACGAAGGACATGGGGCCTGCAGTCCATGGTGAGAGGCCGGATTCAGCGAGCGTGACCTTCAGAGGTGGCTGGATCTAGAGGTGATGGCCTTGAGTGCCGTGGTCTGCTTGAGCCCCCCCCACAACGACCTACATCGGCAGTGTGGTCGCTTCCCTGTGTACACACATGACTGTGAAAGTGTCTGCTTAGATGACAGCCACAGCCTTGGGTTTGCAGACAGGGACTTCTTGAGCATCAGGGTCACCTCACAAACCCACAGGCTATAAAGTGGGGTAGAGAGGACTGTGACTAGCTGGACCCCAAAGAGTAAAGGTCCTGGAAGAAACCACTTATTTAGAAATACATAGGACATTTTTCCCCTCTTGACCCATTCTCTCTCTCTCCCCTGCCCTCTCTGTTTCTCTCTCTCTCTCTCTCTCTCTCTCTCTCTCTCTCTCTCTCTCTCTCGGGTGGCTGAAGTTTTATCTCTTATTTCCTTTAAAAATTTTTCGTTTGATTTGATCTTCTTTTTTCCCTCTCCTCTCCTCTCCCCTGCTCCGTGACTCTCTCTCTCTTAATTTGTTCCCTCAGTATTTGTTCTAGTTTTCCTTTAATTTACTCTTTATTTTTTCTTAGGTCTCCATTTCCTTCTTGGCTTTAAAAAAATATTGCTTAAATACTACTAACCTCCCTTTATTACTTAACAGGATCCTCTACTTCACATTTTTTACTTTCGTCTCATCTTTCATCACCTAATTTTTCAAATCTACTTTTTCTATGCTCCCATTCCCTACTAACTTCTAGCTTTTCTAGGACAACTATTAAGCTCTATGAATATATAGATAGTTAACTATATCTTACTATGGTTGAACACTGTTGCATTGTTAGTGGAGGTAAAGTCGTTCTATTGAGCAGATATTTATTACACATCAATGTCTTATTTTAGTGTTTAGCTATAATTTCTATGGTTAAGAGTGGTACATTATTGGTCTGTAGGGTTTGTCAGCATCTGGTTTTCATTTCAAGCTATTGTCAGTGCTGATTTTACTACTATAGCTAGTTGTTGCTATCAGTTGGCTTTCTCTGTATGCCAAAATATGGATTGCCTGAGAGGCATAAACAATACAGTGGCCCATTCCAGGAGAACTGGGTACTGGGCCAAATAAGCTGTACCCCGCCCCCCTCCCATAAATGGGGGTGGCTGGATTCTGGGACAGAGGCAAAGGCCAATAGTTAGACATGCCCAAAAGGTATATGTGAAAAGTAGATATTAACTAAAAAGGTCTCCATACTAGCAACAAAACTACCAACTATATCAACCACAAGCCTCAGCACAGAAAATAAAATATACAGTGATACCTCAGTTGTTGAATGGCTCCAAGCTCAAATTTTCCACTATTTGAACACCAAAATTTGGAAAAAAAATCTACTTGGTGTTTGTAACTTTGCTCAAATGAAAAATCTGACTTGAAAAAGCCTGTACAGGCAGAGAGTGAGTCACACACTGTGTCTCACTGCAAACACAAATGGGTCATACTGTGGTCTAAGCGCTGCTCTCCCCCAGACAACACACAGGGGTTGTGTTAGTGCATTAAAATATTCACAACTGTGCTTTTTGGGGGACTTTATTTGTGTAAAATATCATAACCATGGTTCCAAAGAAAGTGATGCCAGCAGTAAAGCTCTGTCATGAGACCCACAATAAAGAAAGAAATTACTGCAAATTTTGCTAAAGTCGTGGAAAAATGAATTTATAATTCATATAATTGTAATTTTTGAGTCTCAGAAACAATTATTTGATTTTCCATTATTTCTTTAGGAACAGGCAAAAGATTTATACAATCTGAAAAGAAACCAGAGTATTCCATTTTTTTCTCATGGGAAAAACATGTTCCGTTCTCAAACTTTTCAGTGTTCAAACATGAATTTGGGACAAATTGAGTTCAACAACTGAGCCATCACTGTAGAAACATGAGAAGACAAGGTAACAAAATGCCTTCAAAAACCCCAAACTCCCCCAAAGTCAGTACAGGCAGTACCAAGGGGGTGGAAATCAAAAGCCACACAGCTAAAATATGTGATAGGATAACAGTGGAAGGTAAGAAAACAGATTTAAAAGGTGCTTGTCAAATTCAAAGCGGATGTAATTAAACAGATAATGACCCTAATGAGACAAGTGATCAGCAAGTATACAGAAGACATGAACAAATAACTAGAGAAGCTAAAGAAAGACACTAATAAACAACTGGCAGAGCTAAAGAAAGAGATGCAAAACATGAATGCCTAGCACAGAAAAGAATTGGAGTCCATAAAAAGGTTCCAAAGGGGAATCCAGGAGATTCAAAATTCCACTGAAAGTAACAGAAACAACTAATGTAAGGACAGTGTCAGATCTAGAAGATGTAGAAGATGGGCCTATGGTTGATGATCAGTTATGAAAGATACCTGAAAAACAAGGTAACATGAAAAATCAACCCATCAGCTGCTAGATGATGCAAATACAACTAATCTAAGATGACTTGGAATTATCGAGTAGCCAGAAGACAACAAAAAGGACATAAAAACCTGTTTACAGAAGTAATAGGAAAACCTTTCCAAACATGGAAATTTAACACACAGATACATATGAGGCTTATAGAACCCCAAACAGGCATGATCAGAAAAGAACCATGCTATGACACATTATAGTTAAAGTACTAGAAATCCAACAAAAGAACAGAATCTTAAAAGCTGTTAGAGAAAACCAATGAATCACTTATAAAAGAAAACTCATCAAAATTACAGCAGACTTCTCAACACACACCTTAAAGGCAAAGAGAGCTTGAGGTGAAGTGTTTAGAACCCTAAAAGAAAACAACTGCCAACCCAGACTGATACATGCTGCAAAATTATCCTCCAAAACTGATGGAGAAATAAGATGTTTTGATGATAAAGAGCACCTAAAGCAATTAATGGCCACCAAACTAGCACTCTAAAAAACAATTTTAAAAGATATTTTAGAAAGAGCCAATGAAGCTAACAGTGCCAAGAGGTCTGAAAGAGAGAGTGTACCAGGAAAGCTGAGCACTTAAGTAGAAGAGAAAGAAAGGATACGAATACCTGCTTGCTTTTCTTGCCCCTCAATTGAATACATATTTGGTTTTCTCAAAAAGAAAAAAGAAAAGAAAAAAAGAAAAAAGAAAAGGAAATCAGCAGCAGGAAAATACTACAATGATAGGAATAAGTCAATACTTATCATTTATAACTATCAGTGCAAATGGTTTCAATTCACACAGACTAGCAGAATGGATTAAGAAAACCCAGGAGTGTGCTGTATACAAGGAACACATTTAACCAAAAAAGAAATTCATAGATTGATAATCAAAGGATGGAGAACAATATTCCATGCATGCAGTGGGAGCCCTGAAACAAACAAGAGTAACTGTCATATTTCAAACAAAGTGATTTAAGCTAAAACTGATCACAAGAGGCAAAAAAGGACACTGCACATTGGTTAAGGGGACTATTCAACTGGAAGAGATAACAATTTTAAACTCATATGCACCAAACAATGGTGCATCCAGCTTTATAAAAAAAACTGGACATAAGAGATCAGATAAACATAAATACAATTATAGTGGGGGACCTCAATATCACACTATCACAGACAGATCAACTAAACAAAAAAATCAACAAAGAACTATCAGAGTTGAATCAAATCTTCAAACAAATGGACTTAATAGATATATCAGAGCGTTCTTCCCAAGAACAGAATAAGCATTATTTTTGGCAGCACATGGAACTTTCTCCAAAATAGACTCCATGCTAACCAATAAAGCATGCATAAGTAAATGTAAAAAAAAAATCAAAATTTTGCCATCTATATTATCAGATGCTCCAAAAGAAACCACAGAAATTATGCAAACACTTTTAAATTAAACAAGACACTCTTGAATAATCAATGGTTATAGAAGAAATCAAGGAAAAAATAAGAGAGTTACTGGAATTAAATGATAATGCCAATACAACATATAAGAACTTATGTGATACAATGAAAGCAGTCCTAAGAGGGTAGTTTATAGCTGTGAATGTCCACATAAAAAAAACACAGTGAGCTCAAATAAATAACCAACTGATGTACCTCAAGGTACTAGAAAAACAAAAACAATCTGAATCCAGAGTTAGTACAAGGAGGGAATTATAAAGATCAGAGCAGAAATTAATGAAATAGAGAATAAAAAACAATACAAAGAATCAATGAATTAAAGAGCTGGTTCTTTAAAAGAATAAACAAATAGACAAACCTTTAGCCAATCTTAAACAAAAGGAAGAAAAGGCACAAATCAGTGCAATTAGAAATGAAAAAGGCGAAATCACAATTTATACTAACAAAATCCAGATTACTAGCAAGTACTACACAAACCTATATGCCAATAAATTGAGAACTCAGAAGAAATGGAAAGATTCCTAGATGCATATGAATTACCAAAACTGGATAGAGAAGACCTAAAATCCTGGATAATCCAATAACAGGAAATGAAATTGAAGCATTAATTAAAAATCTACCATATAAGACAAGCCCAGGATCTGATGAATACACTGTCAAATTCTACAAGAACTTCAGGGAAGATATAATGGCAATACTCTTTAAACTCTTTAATGAAATAAAAAAGGAAGGAGTACTCCCAAAATCATTCTTGGAAGCTCACATTACCCTGATTCCAAAACTAGACAAGGACCCAACTAAAAAAGAGAACTACAAGCAAATCTCTCTAATGAACATAATGCAAAAATTCTCAACAAGATACTGGCAAACAGAATGCAACAAATCATCAAAAAGGTCATACACTATGACCAAGAGGGCTTGATCCCAGGAATGAAGGGATGGTTCAACATATGCGAATAAATTAATATAATCCATCACATAAACAGAAGCAAGAATGAAAATCCCATGATATCTCAATAGACATAGAAAAAGCCTTTGACAAAATCCAACACACTCTCATGATAAAAACACTGAAAAAAAATAGGTGGAAGGTCCTTATCTCAATCAGAGAAAAGCCATTTATGACAAACCAATGGCCAACATCATACTAAGTGGGGAGAAGCTGAAAGTTTTCACTCTAAAATAAGTCAAAGATGTCCGTTATCACTACTCCTGTTCAATATAGTTCTCAAAACATTAGTCAGAGCAATCAAGCAAGAGAAAGAAATAAAAGGGATGTATATAAAAAGGATAAAGCCAAAGTATCATTCTTCGCAGATGACATGAGCCTCTACTTATGAGGCTCCAAAAATACACCAAAAGACTCCTACAATGAATAACCAAATTCAGCAATGTAGCAGGACACAAAATCGGCACACAAAAATCAGTGGCATTTCTGGGCACCAATACTGAACTCATTGAGAAAGAAATTAGGAAAACAATTCTATTCATAATAGAATAAAAAAACAATACCTAGAAATTAATCTAACTAAGGAAGTGAAAGACCTTTACAATGACAATTACATCACTCTGAAAAAGAAGGTCAAAAAGGACATCAGGAAATGGAAAGATAAAGCTGGGAATGCTGGTGCACCCCCTGTAATCCTAGCACTCAAGAGGCTGAGGCAGGAAGATTTCCATGAGTTCAAGGTCAGCCAGGGTTACATAGTGAGTTCAAGGTCAGCCTGGATTACAAAATGAGACCCTGTTTCAAAAAATAAAATAAAATATGAAATAAAATAAAATGACTTAGGAAAAAAGAAAATGGAAGAAGCAGAACCAACAATAAGCAGAACTAACATAATCAAAATGGCTATACTTCCAAAACTGACAGATAGATTTAACACAACCCCAATCAAAACATCATCAGCATTCCTCACAGATCTAAAGAAAACTATCTTAAAATTTGTATGGAACTAGGAGACCCAAAATAGCAAAGACAATCCTGGATAATAGAAGCAAAGCAGTAGGCATCACAATCACAGATTTGAAGCTATATTACAAAGCTACAGTGATTAAAAACAGCATGCTACTGGCACGAAAAGAGACATGTGGATCAATGAAACAGAATAAAAGAAGAAGAAACAACCACTGCCACTGGCAGTTATTTGATCTTTGACAAAGGAGCCAAAAAATATACACTGGAGATAGCCTCTTTAATAAGTAGTGGTGGGAACATTGGATAGCTATGTGAAGTTGATCGAGTCTAAACCCACATCACCATGCACTAAACTAAAATAAAAATGGATCAAAGGTCTAAATGTTAAAACATTAACAATCTACTGGAAGACAAAATAGGTGAAAGTCTTGATGACATAGACATAGGCAAGGACTCCAGTTGCAAAGGAAATAATACTGAGAATCAACAAATGGGATCATGTCAAATTAAAAAGCTGATGCGCAGAAAAGGAAAAAAACTAAGAGTGAAAAGACAACCTACAGAATGGGAAAAAAATTTCCCACCCATTCCTTGGACTAAGGACTAACAGCTAGAATATATAGAAATAGACTCCCTCAAATAAAAGATCCAATAACAAATAGGCAAGTGAAATGAGAATGTGGGAGAGAGGTGAGAAAAAGGGGATGAGGAAAATTGAGGGAGAAATGGAAATAAAGCTTTTTCAAGTGGGAAGGGGACAGAGTTCAAAGGAGCAGGGGCCGGAGAGAGGGGTAGGGATGATGAAAAACAGTTGCCATGTGCTTTGTATGTGCACCAACTCCCCATGATAGATGTGATTATTATGTACTGCAAACACATGCTAATAAAAAATAAATTTTGAAAAGGGATTTTGACCAATTTATATACCATTTGACCATTAGCACAAGTACAACAGACAACATATCCATCACCCCAGGAGACCCCTACACTCCAGGTAATAAGTCATCCCCACCCAGTGCAATCACTGACTAGCACTCAGGAACTGCAGACTGGTTTTACTAATTATATGTTAATTTCATGTGTGTGAAATAGCACGACTTGTGTCCCCTTGGCTTTGCACAAAGCATCCAAGGCCAAGTGTGGAATACTCTGTTGTGTGGACATCTCAAAGCCTGCAGTTGTCTGTCCTGAGGATGTGTCTTTTCCACTCTCAGGTAAACGGAAACAGAATGTCTGGGTTACCTGGAAGGGCACGTCTAACCTCCTGGTGCTCTGCCAGTGTTGTAAGAGGTTTTGCCAGTTCTCACTCCTGCAGGGCGTGTGACAGCTTGTTCTCCCTGACCTCAGCAGACACTTGGTGCCACCAGACTCTAATTTCATCCATGACTATGAGTCAGTGGTGGTGTCTGATCATGGTTTGGGGTTGTTTATTGGTATGCTTGCAGTGCACACTGTTTACATTCCTTGTGTGGAGTTGATACCTATATGTAACACATCTGCATTTCTTTTTTTGTCCCTCTTTTCCTCCCTTTCTCTCCTTCCCCTTCCCTCCATCTCTCAGTGTCCTTCCCGTTTGAGAACAAACTGTCTCCCTACTTCCTGTTATCTATTTTTTATTATGCTCTTTATTTTTATGCTGGATTTCTGTTGTAAGAGAAACCATATGATATTTAAGCTTGTGTGTCTGATTTATTTCACTTAACATTGTGGTCTCAAGGTGCATCAATTTTTCAACAAATAACTCAAGTTTATCTTTCTTTATGACAAAGTAGTACTCCATTGTGCTCCATTGTGTGTAAATACCACATTTTCTCTATTCATTCATCTATTGATGGAATATAGATCATTTCCAATTTTGAATTGTGCTGCTGTAAACATGGGTATGCATGTGTCATTGCAATATGATGTCCTTAACTCTTTCAGGAAGATACCTAGAAGGAGAATATCTGGGCCAAATGGAATTTCTAGTTTTAGTTTTGGGGGCAGTTTCCAAACTGATCTACACAGTGGTTGTACTAGTTTGTAGTCCCACCAACAATGTGGAAGGGTTCCTTTTTCCCTGTAGCCTCTCCAGCATTTATTGTTTGATTTCTTGATGATGGCCATTCTTTCTGGATTAAAATGGAATCTCAGTGTTGTTTTAATTTGTATTTCTCTAACAGTCACCAATGTTGAACATTTCTTCATGTACTCACTGGCCATTTGTAGTTCTTCTGTGAAGTGTTTACTTATTTCAGTTGCTCATTTTTAATTGAGTCTTATTTTGGGGGCTCTAATTTTTTGGAGTTCTGTATTATAGATATTATCCCTCTATCTGAGGAATACTGGCATTTTTTCCCCATTCTTTAGGTTTTCTTTTCATTCTGTTGGTTGTTTCACTCAGCAGAAGCTTTTAAAATTTGATATGATCCCATTTGTTGATTCTTGATACTATTTCCTTTGCAACTGGGGTTCTGTTCAGAAAGTCTTATGACTTCAGGAGTTTTACATATTTTGTCTTCCAGCAGCTTAAGTGTTTTTTTTCTAACATTTAGTTCTTTGATCTATTTTTATTTTAGTATACTTTTTTAGTTTAGTGAGAGATATTAATCTAGATTGATTTTTTTTGCATGTGGATATCCAATTTCATGACACTATTTATTAAAGAGGCTATCTTTACTTCAGTGTGTTTTTTACTTCCTTGTCAAAGATCAAATAGTTGAATGTCTTCTGGGAAGAGGGTGGAGTGGTGAACAGCATAGAAACAGCCTCTCCAAGATTTAATGTCCAGATGCTGGAATATAGCAATGTGAGGAAAAGAAGGAGGGAAATGGGTTCCCAGGACCCAGAAAAGAGCTGAAGAATTGAAGCCCACAAGGAGAGTGAAGAGAGAGACTCAATGCAGAAGAAGGGGGTGACAAGCAGTGTTTTCTCCCCGAGCCCTGACTCACTGCATAGGAAGGGTGGCTGGAATGTGCAGATGCACGGTGACTACTGGTCATGGAGGAACACACCAGTGGAATGGAGCAGTGGATGCATCATACTATAGTGGCTGGTGAGTTATTCAGGTTCAGATGTCCCCCAGGAGGGGAATGATTGGGCAGTAGCCATCTTGGAGAGAAGTCAACTGAACTCAGAACTCAGAGCAGCTGCAGGTTGGCTCCATTTAGTGGCTCCCAGTGTCAACATGAGGCAGAATCAAGTTCAAGTTGATAGAAGGTCAAGGTGCTGAGATCAAGCCAGCAGGGAGCCAAATTCAAGTTGGCAGGAGGCACATGGATTGTTGCAGGTGGAATAAATCAGATTTCAGCCTCACAGCCAGAAACCAGCCTGAACTTCAGTGGAACTAAAGGTGCAGGCTTTCTGGGATTATCCACTACCCCACTGTTATTTTTTATTAAATTCTTTTATTGGTACATTTTAGGTATGCAACACAATTACACTTCTCATTGGGAACATGTACCTTTACATGATGCATCTTGATTCTTATTTTTTCCCCATTCCTAGCCCTCCCTTCACCCCCTCCACCCTTCCCTATTTACAAAGACTTTATTTCCATTTTTCCATTTCTCATCATTGTTCCTTCCCCTTCTTTCCTTTTCCCTGCCCCTCCCACTACCCCTACCTCTCTGGACCTTTTCTTCCTATTTTGCATTATTGATTATTCATTCTAATCATTGGTACATTTTCGGTATACAATATAATGACTTTCATCATTGGAAATTTGCACCTTTACATAATCTCTCTTGGTTCTTATTTTTCACCCTTGCCCAGCTCTCCCTTCAACCCCCCCATTCCTCCCTAGTTACAAAGATTTTGTTCCTGTTTTCCCATTTTCTCATATTAATTCCATACCCTTCTTTCCTTTCCCCTAGCCCTCCCACTTTCTTCCCCTTTGCCCCTTTTCTTCCTATTTCACATTACCTATTATACATTTTAGTCCTTATTTACACTTTCAGTTTCTCACACCAGAGAAACTATTCGGTATTTATACATGTGTGTCCTATTTATTTCACTTAAGAGTATCGGCTCAATGTGCATCCACTTAGCTATAAATGTCTCTAATTTCTCATTTTTTTATGGCTGAGTATACTCCATTTTATAAAAAAACCCCACATTTTCTTTATTCAGTCTCCATTTGATGGGCATTTGGGCTGTTTCCAAGTTTTAGCTATCACAAACTGTGCTGCTATGAACATGGGTGCACATATATCACTGTGGTATGATTCTTTTACTTCTTTGGGGAAGATCCCCAGCAGTGGAATAGCGGGGTCAAATGGGACTTCCAGTCCTAGTTCTTTGAGGTATCTCCATACTGATTTCCACAGTGGTTGCACCAGTCTACACTCCCACCAGCAGTGGAGCAGGGTTCCTCTTTCTCCACAGCCCCGCTAGCATTTGTTATTGGTTGATTTCATGATAGCAGCCATTCTTTGGAATCTCAGCGTTGTTTTCATTTGCATCTCTTGAATGACCAGTGATATTGAACATTTTTGAATGTATTTATTTGCTATTTGTACTTCTTTGTCTGAGAAATGCCTGTTCATTTCAGATGCCCATTTTCGGATTAGGTCTTTAAATTTGGGAGGTCTGATCTTTTTAAGTCCTTTATAGATTCAAGATAGTAGACCTTTGTCTGAGGAAGAGCAGGTGAAGATTTTTCCCCACATTGTGGGTTGTCTCTTCACACTGTTGGTGGTCTCTCTTGCTGTGCAGAAGCTTTTTAATAAGAAGAGATCCCACTTGTTGATTGTGCTAGTTCACAGGCAACTGAGGTTTTGTTCATAAAATCTTTTCCTACACCGATGTCTTCAAGAGTTCTACCTAACCTCTGTCCCAACTGGTTCAGAGTTTCTATTTTAATATTTAGATCTTTAATCCATTTTGATTTTACTTTAGTGCATGGCGAGAGATATAGTTCTAGTTTTAATCTTTGGCAAGTTGAAACCCAATTTTTCCAGCACCATTTATTAAAGAGGCTATCTTTCCTCCAGTGAGGGTGTTTGGCTCCTTTATCAAAGATGAGATGGCTGAGTGTGTCTGGCATTGTTTCTGCATCTTCTAATCTGTTCCACTGGTCCTCAAGTCTGTTTCATTGCCAGTACAAGCTGTTTTTATCACAGTAGCTTTGTAGTAGAGTTGCAGGTTGGGGATTATGATACCCCCTGCCATGTCTCTGTTACCTAGAATTGCTTTTGCTATTCTGGGTCTCTTCTTGCTCCAAATGAATTTTTGGGTTGTTTTCTTGAGGTCTATGAAGTATGCTGCTGGGATCTCAATTGGAATTGCATTAACTCTATATAGCAGTTTTGGAAGTATGGCCATTTTCACTATATTAATCCTTCCTACCCAGGAGCAGGGGATATCTGTCCATTTTCTGATATCATCTTCAATCTCTCTTTTCAGAGTGCCATAGTTTTCAGAGAAGAGGTCTTTGATTTCTTTTGTTAGGATGATTCCTAGGTATTTCAGTTTTTTGGATGCTATTGTGAAAGGAATTATTTGCCCTATTTCTCTCTCAGTGAGTCTGTCATTCGTGTAGAGGAAAGCTATTGATTTTTGTGTGTTGACCTTGTAACCAGCTACTTGACTGAATTTGGTTATTAAGTCTAGAAGACTTTTGGTGGAGTTCTTGGGGTCTTCTATATAGAGTATCATGTCATCTGCAAAGAATGACAATTTGACTTCTTCATTTCCTATCTTTATTCCTTTTATTTCTTTCTCTTGTCTAATTGCCGTGACTAATGTTTCCAAAACTATATTGAACAAGAGTGGTGATAGTGGACATCCTTCTCTTGTTCCTGATTTTAGTGTGAAGGATTTCAGTTTTTGACCATTTAGTATGATATTGGCTGTTGGTTTTTCATAAATGGCTTTTACCAGTTTGAGGTAGAGACCATCTATTCCAATTTTTTGTAGGGTTTTTATCATAAATGCATGTTGGATTTTGTCAAATGCTTTTTCTGTGTCTATGGAGATAATTATATGGTTTTTGTCCTTGGCTCTATTGATACAGTGTATTGCATTGATTGATTTGCGTATGTTGAACCATCCCTGCATCCCTGGGATGAATCCCACTTGATCAGGGTGTATGATCTTCTTGATGATCTTCTGCATTCTATTTGCCAGTATCTTATTAAGGATTTTTGCATCTATGTTCATTAGTGAGATTGGCCTATAGTTCTCCTTTTCAGTTGGGTCTTTCTCTGGTTTGGGGATCAAGGTGATGCTTGCTTCCAGGAATGAATTTGGGAGTACTGCTTCCCTTTCAATTTCATTGAAGAGTTTAAGCAGTAGTGGCAGTAGTTCCTCTCTAAATGTCTTGTAGAATTCAGCAGTGAAGCCATCAGGGCCCGGGCTTTTCTTAGTTGTTAAGTTTTTAATTACATTTTCAATTTCATTGGTTGATATTGGGTTGTTTAGAATTTTTAGGTCTTCTTCATTCAACTTTGGTAATTCATACGTATTTAGGAATCTGTCCATTTCTTCTGTCTTTTCCATCTCATTGGCGTATACATTCTGGAAGTAGGTATTGGTGATCCTCTGGATTTCTGCTGGGTCCGTTGTAATTTCTTCCTTTTCAATCCTAATTGCATGGATTTGGGCCTTTTCTTTCCTTTTTCTGATAAGGTTGGCTAAGGGTTTGTCAATTTTGTTGATTCTTTTGAAGAACCAACTCTTGACCTCATTGATTTTTTGTATTGTTCTCTTAGTCTCCATTGCATTGATTTCTCCTCTGATCTTTATAATTTCCTCCCTTGTATGAGCTTTGGGTTTGTCCTGCTCTTCTTTTTCTAGAAGCTTGAGGTTCAGCATCAGGTTGTTTAATTGGGCTCATTCTATTTTCCTAATATGTGTATTCACTGCTATGAATTTCCCTCATAAGACTGCTTTCATTGTGTCCCATAGATTCTGATATGTTGTATTGTCATTGCCATTTAATTGAAGGAACTGTCTGGTTTCTTCTTTAATTTCCTCTATGACCCATTGGTTAATCAGAAGTGTGTTGTTCAATTTCCACATGTTTATGAAATTTTTTGAGTTTCTTTTGCTATGGATCTCCAATTTCATCACACTATGGTCTGATAATATACCAGGGATAACTTCAATTCCTTTGCACTTACTTAAATATGTTCTATGTGTGAGTATGTGGTCCAGTTTGGAGAATGACCCATGTGCAGCTGAGAAGAATGTGTATTCTGATTTTGTGGGGTGGAAGACTCTGTAAACATCTGTTAAGTTCATTTGTTCAAGAGTTTGATTGAGTTCTACTATTTCATTACTTATTTTTTGTCTAGTTGATCTATCTATTTGTGACAGTGGGGTGTTGAGGTCCCCCTCTACAATTGTATTAGTGCATATATGACTTATTATGTCCATTAGTATTTGTTTTATATAGTTGGGTGCACTAGTGTTTGGTGTATAAATATTTATGATTGTCATCTCTTCCTCTTGGATTCTTCCCTTTACAAGGATGTAGTGTCCTTCTTTGTCTCTCTTAATCAGTGTTGGTTTGAAATCTACTTGATCTGCAAAGAGGATAGCTACTCCTGCTTTTTTTTGGGATCCTATCCCATGGAGTATTGTTTTCCACCCTTTAACTCTCAGTCTTTGAGTTTCTTTTTGAATTAAGTGTGTTTCTTGTATGCACCATATTGTTGGATTTTGCTTCTTGACCCATTCTGCCAGTCTGTTTCTTTTGATTGGTGAATTGAGACCATTAATGTTCATGGTTATAACTGAAACATATTGACTTGTCATTGCCATGACTTTTTCTTTTTGCTGGGTTCTCCCCCTCTACATTTAATTTCTTGTCAAAAAAAAAAATTTCTTGTCATGCCAGATGGGTTCATTCTGCTTTGCTTCCTGGGGTTGTGATCCTCAATGTCTGTTGCTAGGATATTGTGTAAAATTCTTTGGAGTGCTGGTTTGGTATTCACGAAGTTCCTAAGGTGCTCTTTGTCATGAAAGTATCTTATTTCTCCATCAATTTTGAAAGATAGTTTTGCAGGGTACATCAATCTGGGTTGGAGGCTGTTTTCTTTTAGGGCTTGGAATATGTCACTCCAAGTTCTTCTTGCCTTGATGGTTTGTGTTGAGACGTCTGCTGTGACTCTGATGGGCTTTGTATGTGATTTGTTTCTTTTCTCACTGCTTGTAGAACTTTGTTCTTCTGTTGAGATTCTGAAATCTTAACAATTATATGCCTATGTGTAGATTTTTTTGATCAAGGCTATTTGGAGTCCTATATGCCTCACTTATCTGTATGTCAAGCTCTTTTCCCCTGTTTTGGAAGTTTTCTGCCATTACTTCTGTGAAGAGTTTTTTTTTATGTCATCTGCACTCTCTCCTGTTTCTTCATTGACTCCAATCAGTCTTATGTTATTCTTCTTTGCATTGTCTAGCAGCTGCTGGATTGATTTCTCATGTTCCCTTATAATTTTGAAACAATTTTTGTTTTCCTGGTCATTAATTGCAATCTTATCTTCTATATCTGAAATTCTGTCCTCACATTGGCTCATTCTGCTGTGTAGACTTTCAATGGAGTTTTTCATGTCCTGGAAATCTATTTGCATCTGTTTTATGGATTCCATTTGTTTCCTGTGTTGGGAGTCCATCATGTTCCTCAGCTCTTCTCTAGATTTATTAATCATGTCTTGCACTAGGAGCACAATCTCTCCTGTTATCTGAGAAATTATTTCTGATTTCATTTTTTCCAGATCCCCTTTTGTGGCCAGTTCAGTGGGTCCAGGTGGTTGAGTATCAGAGTGTTCCATCTCATTTCCCTTTGGGGTTGTGTAGGTGATCTGGAAGTCTGGTTTTGAGACTTATTTACATGTTTTCTCATTTCAACTGGAGGGGCAGGGAGTTGCTGTTGGCATCCACGTGGCTCACCTCCTCTGAGCTGGGAGAGGTGGGCCAGGGGCCAGGAGCGAGGGTAGGGATGGTGGCCCAAAAGCCCCTTCCTCTGGGCCAGGGGTGGTAGGATGTTTGGCAGCCCAGAAGCCCCTTCCTTTGGACCAGGAGCAGTGGGACAGCAGCTCAGAAGCCCCTACCTCTGGGCAGGAATTCTTTAAATGCTGAGAACTTGATTAGCTCCAGTACAGTGGTCTGGTGGTCCGGTGGTCCGGTGTCCTCTGCATCTTTGTAGTGTGGGACCAGGTGGCTGTACAGAGAGGAGGCCAAAGGAGTGTGGGGGGGTGTTCGGTGGATTGCTGCTGGGGCATGGGCTGATTCGGTGGTGTTTTCAGTGAGACGTCCACAGACCTGCTTGTCTGCAGTGTACTACCTCACTGTTAATCTATTCCTTGCTTCCTTGGACTGATTGGCATGGATCTTGGCTCTGTCTGCCTACTCTGTCTACCAGTGATGCCCTGAAGTGGACATTATTTTTCTTCTTCTTTTTTTATTTCTTTTTTTGTTCTCTTTTCTTTTTTCTTGATTGTTCTTGTTTTTATATGAATGTGAACATTGTTTCTAGCTTTCTTGTTGTTGTTCTGTTCTTGTTTTTATTTCTTACTTTCCTCTTTCTCTTCTGTCTTCTTCACCAGTTTCCCAAAGTTTACATAATCTTTGTCTTCCAGCCTGCTTCTAATCTCTTCTTCTTCTTCTATTTCTATATTTTCCCCCCTAGCTCTTTAAAATTTTCTCTCCTGAGGGTAAAATCACCATATTGAAGGCATATTTACTGTACACAATTTTCTGGTTTATTTTAGATTTTGTTACATAACCACAAATATAGTTCATACAGTTAAAGGTGGGAAATTAGTAGTTACACAGCTTGTCATTTTCTAGTCTGTGTTTGATGCTATTGTTATTGTTGTTTGTACCACTTTAGGCAAGGTGACATAAGTGTTCTAATCAGTTCTTCCTAGTATTCCAAAACTGAGACTTGCCTGTAAACAATACTATAGGCCAGTGCCAAAGAACAAGTGGTTAGGCCAAATAGGTAGCAACTTCTCATCTCCAGGAAATTGAGGAGGTAGGATCTTGCAACAGACTCAAAACTCAGAAGCCATCTACACCTGGAAGACATCTCTGAGAAGTAGTCATTCCCTAAGGGTTCTAAGTACTAGCAATAAAGCTACCTGTCATAAGCAATTTATAAGCATCAACCCAGGAATTAAACTAAAAAAAAAGAAAAAGAAAATGAGAAGACACTTAAGCAAGATGCAACCACAGACTTCCAGCTCACCAAAGGCAAACTCAGAGGGCAATGAGGTGGAACAATTTGAAATTCACCCATATGGACTCTCTGAAGTGGTAACAGTGGAAGTAACAAAGCAGATGAATGAGAGCATAGAAAAAATCAAATCAGAAATAATCTCTCAGGTAACTACAGAAATGGTGATCATAATGAAAGATATGGCTAGTGACTGTAGAGTATATAGAGATTAAAAAAAAGAGGAGCTTAGCAAAATGATGTAAACCATGAATGTCCCTCATAGGAAGGAGATGGAATCCATGAAACAGATATCCAGGAAAATAAAAATTCAATTGCAAGTATACACAGCAAAATGAGCCAATGAGAGGACAGAATATAAGATATAGAAGACAGGATTGAGGTTAGCAATCATGAAAAGAAAGATTTCTTAAAAATAGCAAGGGACTACAAAAAATCAATCCAACAGCTGCTAGGTGACACAAAGAATAACCTAAGATTGATCAGAGTCAATGAAAAAGGAGGAGATAATGCAAATGACATAAAAAAAACCTGTTCACAGAAGTAGTGGCAGAAAACTTTCCAAGCACAGAAAAAGAACTTGACATACAGATAAATGAGGCATATAGAACTGAAATTAGTCATGATAAAAAAAATCTACACCAAGGCATACGATAGTCAAGATTCCAGAAATTCAACACAAGGACAGAATATTAAAAGGTGTTAGAGAAAAGAAACAAATCACACATAAGGGAAAGCCCATTAGAATCACAGCAAACTTCTCAAAACAAACCCTCAAGTCAAGGAGAGATTGGAGTGAAGTATTTCAAGTCCTAAAAGAAAACAATTTCCAACCCAGATTGATGTACCTCACAAAACTATATTTCAAAATTTATGGAGAAATATGATACTTCCACAACAAAGAGCACTTGAGGAAATTAATGACCACCAAGCCAGCACTCCAAAATGTTCTGAAGGACATTCTAGAAAGAGATAATGAGGACAACAACATGAACCCCAACAGAATGAATTCACCAGGCAAGGTAAGTAATTAAACAGAGAAGGAAAAAAAGGTACCAACAACAGGAAAATAACATGACAAGGATAAGTCAATACATATCATTTATCATCATCAAAGTAAATGGTCTACATTCACCAATAAAAAGAAACAGACTGGCAGAATGGATCAAGAGGCAAGATCCAACAATATGCTGCATACAAGAAATACATTTAATCCAAAAAGAAATTCATAGACTGAAAGTCAAAGGATTGAAAGTAATACTCCGTGTGACAGGAACCCAGAAAAAAAAGTAGCGGTAGCTATTGTATTTGCAAACAAAGTGGATTTCAGGCCAAGATTGATTAAGAGAGACAAAAAAGGTCACTATATCCTTGTAAAGGGAACAATTCAAGAGGAAGAGATAACAATCATAAATATATATGCACCAAATACCAGTTCACCCAACTATATAAAACAAATATTAACAGACATGAAAAATCAAATAAGCATTAAAACAGTTGTAATGAGGGATCTCAATACCCTATTGTCAACAAAGAAATATCAGAACTGAACCAAACTTTTGAACAAATGGACTTAGTAGATGTCTACAAAGTGCTTCATGCCACACCATCAGAATACACATTCTTCTCAGTTGCATGGAACTTTCTCCAAAATAGACCACATACTAGCTCATAGAACATATGTAAGTAAATGCAAAGGAAGTGAAATTATCTCATGCATATTACCAGACCATAGTGCAATGAAATTGAAAATCAAGAATAAAAGAAACCACAAAAAATTGATAAACACATGAAAATTAAATAACACCTTCCTGAACAACCAATGAGTCACAGATGAAATTAAAAAAGAAATTAAACAGTTTCTACAATTAAACAATAATGACAACACAACATACCAGAACTTATGGGATGCATTGAAAGCAGGCCTACAAGGGAAACTTATAGAAGTGAATACCCATATCAGGAAAACAGAGCGGGCCCGAACAACCTAATGTTGAATCTCAAGCTTCTAGAAATAGGAAGAGCAAGCCCAAAGCTTGTATTAGGGAGGAAACTACAAAAATCAGAGCAGAAATTAATGCAATGGCGATAAAAAAAATACAGAGAATCAAAGAGTTGGTTCTTTGAAAGATTAAATAAAATTGACAAACCCTTAGCCAACCTTAGTTTTAAAAAAGGAAATAAAAGACTCAAATCCATGCAATTAGGAATGAAAAGGGTGAAACCTTTTCATTGCAGATCTTGCAGAAATCCAGAAGATCATCCATACCTACCTTGAGAATCTGTATTCTAATAAGATGGAAAATACAGAAGATATGGACAGATTCCTAGATACATATAAATTACCAAAACTGAATCAAGAAGATATAGAAGTTCTAAATAAACTAATATCAGCCAATGAAATAAAAGATGTAATTTAAAACCTACCAACAAAGAAAACCCCAGGCCCTGATGGATTCACTACTGAATTGTACAAGAAATTTAGAGAAGACCTAATACCACTACATCTCAAACTCTTTGATGAAATTGAAAGGGAAGCAGTACTCCCAAACTCATTCCTGGAAGCAAGCATTACCCTGACTCCAAAACCAGAGAAGGATCCAACCAAAAAGAGAACTACAGGCCAATCTCCCTAATGAACATAGATGCAAAAATCCTCAATAAGATAATAGCAAGCAGAATGCAGCAAATCATCAAGAAGATTATACACCATGACCAACTTGAATTCATCCCAGGGATGCAGAATTGGTTCAACATATGCAAATCAATAAATGTAAAACACCATATTAACAGAGCCAAGGACTAAAACCATATGATCATCCCAATAGATGCAGAAAAAGTGTTGACAAAGTTGAACACCTATTCATGATAAAAATCCTACAGAAAATTGAACAGATAGTCTTTATCTCAATCAGATAAAAGCCATCTATGACAAACCAACAGCTACAATACTCAATGGACAAAACTGAAAGTTTTCACTCTAAAATCAGGAACAAGACAAGGATGTCCACTATCACCACTCTTATTCAGTATCGTTTTGGAAACATTAGCCAGAGCAATTAGACAACAGAAAGAAATAAAAGGAATAAAGATAGGAAAGGAAGAAGTTAAATTATCATTATTTGCATATGACATGATGCTCTATATAGAAGATCCCAAAAACTCCACCAAAAGTCTTCTAGATTTAAAAACCAAATTCAGTGGCATAGCTGGATACAAAGTTAACATTCAAAAATCAAAAGCATTTCTGTAAACAAATAACAAACTCACTGAGAGGGGAATTGTGGAAATAACACCTTTCACAATAGCACCCCCCAAAAAAGAAATACCTAGGAATGAATTTAATGAAGGACGTAAAAATTCTTTACATTGAAAACTACAGTACTCTAAGACAGGAGATTGAAGAGGATATCAGAAAATGGAAAGACATCCTTTGTTCTTGGGCAAGAAGAACCAATATATTGAAAATGGCCATATTTCCAAAATTGATCTACAGATCTAATGCAATCTGGATCAAAATACCAATAGCATATCTCATAGAATTAGAGAAAACAATCCTAAAATTCATTTGGAACCAGAAGTGACCTAGAGTAGCAAAAGTAATTCTGGGCAACAAAGGCAAGGCAGAGGGCATCACAGTCCCTGTCTTGAAATTATACTACACAGTTACTGTGATAAAAAATGTATGGCACTGGAAAAAAACAAACCCAAGGACCAATGGAACAGTTTTGAAGATGCAGAAACAACTCCAAATACAGTCGCCACTTCATCTTTGACAAAGGAGCCCTAACACATTCACTGCAAGAAACATAGCCTCTTTAATAAATAGTGCTGGAAAACTGGATTTCCATGTGCCAAAGATTAAAACTAGATCCATATCTCTCACCGTGCAATAAACTAAAATTGAAATGGATCAAAGATCTAAATTTTAAAATAGAAACACTAAATCTGCTGAAAGAGAGAATAAGTAGAACTCTTGAAGACACTGGTGTAGGCAAAGACTTTATGAACAAAACACTAATTGCACAGAAAATACTACAAAGAATCAACCATTGGGATCTTATCTAATTAAAAGCTTTTGCACAGCAAAGAAACAACCAACAAAGTGAATCCACTGTGTGTGGAAAAAAGTTTTGCCAGCTGATCCTCAGACAAATAACTAATATCTAGAATATATAAAGAACTAAAAAAAAACAATCAGAACCTCCCAAATTTAAAGACCCAATCCAAAAATGGGCATCTGAAATGAATAGACACTTCTCAGAGGAAGATGTAGAAATGGCAAATAAGTACATGAAGAAATGTCCAACATCACTGGTCATTCGAGAGATGCCAATTAAAACAACACTGAGATTAGAAGATGCAGAAACAATGCCAGACACACTCAGCCATCTCATCTTCCATAAAGGAGCCAAACACCCCCACTGGAGGAAAGATAGCCTCTTTAATAAATGGTGCTGGAAAAATTGGGCTTCAACTTGCCAAAGATTAAAACTAGACCTATATCTCTCACCATGCACTAAACTAAAATCAAAATGGAATAAGATCTAAATATTAAAATAGAAACTCTGAACCAGTTGGAACAGAGGTTAGGTAGAACCCTTGAAGACATTGGTGTAGGAAAAGATTTTATGAACAAAACCTCAGTTGCCTGTGAACTAGCACAAACAATCAACAAATGGGATCTCTTCTTATTAAAAAGCTTCTGCACAGCAAGAGAAACTACCAGCAGTGGGAAGAGACAACCCACAATGTGGGAAAAAATCTTCACCTGCTCTTCCGCAGACAATGGTCTACTATCTCAAATCTATGAAGAACTTAAAAAGATCAGACCTCCCAAATTTAAAGACCCAATCTGAAAATGGGCATCTGAAATGAACAGACATTTCTCAGACAAAGAAGTGCAAATAGCAAATAAATACATTCAAAAATGTTCAACATCACTGGTCATTCAAGAGATGCAAATGAAAACAATGCTGAGATTCCACTTCACTCCAGAAAGAATGGCTGCTATCATGAAATCAACCAATAACAAATGCTGGTGGGGCTGTGGGGAAAGAGGAACCCTGCTCCACTGCTGGTGGGAGTGTAGACTGGTGCAACCACTGTGGAAATCAGTATGGAGATACCTCAAAGAACTAGGACTGGAAGTCCCATTTGACCCCGCTATTCCACTGCTGGGGATCTTCCCCAAAGAAGTAAAAGAATCATACCACAGTGATATATGTGCACCCATGTTCATAGCAGCACAGTTTGTGATAGCTAAAACTTGGAAACAGCCCAAATGCCCATCAAATGGAGACTGGATAAAGAAAATGTGGTTTTTTAATATAAAATCGAGTGCTACTCAGCCATAAAAAATGAGAAATTAGAGACATTTATAGCTAAGTGGATGCACATTGAGCCGATACTCTTAAGTGAAATAAATAGGACACACATGTATAAATACCGAATAGTTTCTCTGGTGTGAGAAAATGAAAGTGTAAATAAGGACTAAAATGTATAATAGGTAATGTGAAATAGGAAGAAAAGGGGCAAAGGGGAAGGAAGTGGGAGGGGTAGGGGAAAGGAAAGAAAGGAATGGAATTAATATGAGAAAATGGAAAAATAGGAACAAAATCTTTGTAAATAGGGAGGAATGGGGGGGTTGAAGGGAGGGCTGGGCAAGGGTGAAAAATAAGAACCAAGAGAGATTATGTAAAGGTGCAAATTTCCAACGATGAAAGTCATTATATTGTATACCGAAAATGTACCAATGATTAGAATGAATAATCAATAATGCAAAATAGGAAGAAAAGGTCCAGAGAGGTAGGGGTAGTGGGAGGGGCAGGGGAAAGGAAAGAAGGGGAAGGAAAAATGATGAGAAATGGAAAAATGGAAATAAAGTCTTTGTAAATAGGGAAGGGTGGAGGGCGTGAAGGGAGGGCTAGGAATGGGGAAAAAATAAGAACCAAGATGCATCATGTAAAGGTACAATTCCCAATGAGAAATGTAATTGTGTTGTAGACCTAAAATGTACCAATAAAAGAATTTAATAAAGTGCAAAAAAAAAAAAAAAAAAAAAAAAAGGAGATTCCATCCACTCCAGAAAGAATGGCTATTGTCAAGAAATCATCCAATAGCAAATGCTGGAGGGGCTGTGGGGAGAAAGGAACCCTGCTCCACTGCTGGTGGGAGTGCAGACTGATGCAACCACTGTGGAAGTCAGTGTGGAGATTTCTTTATAAACCAAAACTAGAGGTTCCATTCAACCCAGCTATTCCCCTGCTGGGTATCTTCCCTAAGAATGAAAAGCACTCCCATGTTTATAGCGGCACAGTTTGTAATAGCTAAAGCTTGGAAACAGCCCAAATACCCATCAACCAACAAATGGAAAAAGAAGATGTGTTTTTTTTTAATTCAATACAGTACTACTCTGCCATAAAGAAGGATGAGCTTCAGACATTTATAGCTAAATGGATGCCTCTTGAGACCATACTTTTAAGTGAAATAAATTGGACCCAGATGTTTAAATACTGAATTGTTCCTCTAGTGTGAGAAACCAAAAGTGTAAATAAGGACCAAAATGTATAATAGATATTGGGAAATGAGAAGAAAATGTTCAAATGAGAAGCAGGATGAAGGAGGAGGAGGGGGAAATGGATGGGACAAGAAAAAAAGAAAATAGAAGGAAAAAATGGAAATAAAGCTTTTGTGAATAAGGAGGGGAAGAGGGTTTGAGGTGAGAGGAGGGAATGGAAAAAAAGAAGCTGTAAGATATATCGTGTACAGTTACAAATGTCCTCTGATGAATGTTATCCTTATGTATATCTAACACGTACCAATAAAAATAGCTTGATGTGCTTGGAGCTGTTTCTGCACCCTCTGCTGTGTTCTGTTGATCCTCGTGTCTGTTTTTGTGCCAGTATCATGCCTTATTTATCACAGTAACTTTGTGATAAAACTCCAAGTCCAGGACTGTGATGCCTCCCACTTTGCTCTTGTTGCCCAGGATTGCTTTTGCTACTCTGGGTCTCTTCTGGTGTCACATGAATTTTAGGATTGTTTTCTGCAGTTTTGTGAAGAAGGCTGTTGGTATTGCATTAAATCTGTGTATCAAATTTGGAAGTATGGTGTCTAGGTACTTTTCTTGTTGCTGAGACAAAATACCCGACACCTAAAATTAAGGGAGGAAAGGTTTATTTAGCTCACAGTTTTTAGAGGTTTCAGTCCATAATTGGGTAGCTCCAAGACAGGTGGCATGGCAGAGCGGCACTGCGAGGAGAAACAGTTTATGGCAGGCAGACAGTAGCAAAGCAAGGGACCTGAACAGTGTCTCTGTGCCCTTTTATCTTACCCAGACTACTTAGGTCTGATAGCGCTTACACCCTTAATCCTAGTGGCCTTGAGCCTAGCATTATACCATGAATCATCCCAGCATCACACACTCTAGATTCACCTACTTCTGAAATAGCCCCACCTAAGACTGCATGAGATTCGGTCTATCCAGGAACAGGAGATATCTTTCCATTTTCTAATTCAATTCGCTCTCAGAATGCTGTAGTTTTCATTCTAGACATCTTTCACTTCCTTAGATTAATTCCTAGGCATTTAATTTTTCTTGATGATATTGTGAATGGTATTGTTTTCCTAATTTCTTTTTCAGTTATTTCATTATTGGTATACAAGAATGCTATTAGTTTTTGTGTGTTGATTTTGTGTCCTGCTACATTGCTGAATTTGGTTATTAATTCTAGGAGTCTTTTGGTGTGTTTTGGGGGCCTCATAAGTAGAGGATCATGTCATCTGCAAAGAATGATACTTTGAGTTCACCCTTCTTTATATACATCCCTTTTATTTCTTTCTCTTGCCTGATTGCTCTGGCTAAGGTTGACAACTATGTTGAACAGGAGTGGTGATCGTGGACGTCTTTGTCTTGTTCTTGATTTTGGAGGGAAAATTTTCAGCTTCTCCCCATTCAGTATGAAGTTGGCCATTGGTTTGCCATAAATGGCTTTTCTCGATTGAGATAAGGGCCCTCTACACCTGTCTTCTTCAGTGTTTTTATCGTGATAGTAGGTAGATTTTGTCAAAGGCTTTTTCTGCTTCATTTGAGGTGATCATGAGCGTTATGTCTGTGCTTCTGCTCATGTGATGGATTACAGTTATTGACTTGCATTGATCATGGTTTTAATGAGCCTCTCCCTGATTACAGTGGTGCCAGTGCTATTTCATGAATTCACTTGTTTGCCAGCTTTCTTTGTGACGTGTGTGCCCTAATTGTTTTTCTTTACTTTTGAAATGATTTTAAACTCACAGATAAGTTGGAAAAAAAGCTGATTTCTCCTGTCTCCCCTTGCTTTGGTTTTATTTTGCTCCCCAGTGATGTTATGCTAGGAACATTTAAGTCAAAACACAGAAACCAAGGAAAGGGCCTTGGCACCAAGTTAAACTAAACTGCAGATCTTCATCAGCTTTTACGGGCATTTTTTCTATGTGTTGCTCACAGATTTGTAGCCTTGTGTAGTCATGGCCACAGTCATAACTACCCAGCACCCCGCAGACTCCCTGCTGCCCTGGGCCTGGGCATGCAACCTGTTCTGTCTCCCCGGCTTTGTTATTTCATGTTATTTCAGAATATGGAGCAAATAGAACCACTCAGCACGTAGCCCGTGGAGTGACTTTGCTCATTCCGTTTGTGTGTGCGAAATCCACTCATGCCGAGCTCCAGCTCCAGTCCTTTCGGCCGAGCTGCCTTCCATGAGTCCGCCTGTTGCCCAAGTTCCTGGAATAAGCCTTGAGTGGTCTTGGCTTACTCTTCTCTTTCTGTGTTGCTGTCTTTGTTTATGATTAGTGAGGAATGCCAGTGTGCAGCTTTCTTCTTTTGTGCTGTTTTTGTCTAGTTTGGGTGTCAGGTAATGTTAGTCTTGTAGAATCAGTTGGAAAGTATCCCCCCATTTTCATTTTCTGGAAGATGTTAGGTGTAATTGGTGTTATTTCCTCTTTAAAAGTTTGGTAGAACTCACCTGTGAAACCAACCAGAAATAGTATTTCTTTTTTGGAAGACATTTCATTTAGTTATGGCACTAAGCATGGCACGGTTGCACATGCCTGCAATCTAGCATTTGAGAGGCAGAGGCAAGAGGATTCCAAGTTTGAGCCCAGTCAGACTACATTGAGATGCTGTCTGAAAAAAAAGTTATGGAACTATTCAGATGTTCTCCTTTTTTTTAACCTTGGATAAGTTTGGTAGTTTGCAGTTTTTGAGGGGTGGGTTCACTTTACCTCAGTTGTTGAATTTCTGTGTAGGTCTGGCTGTAGTATCCTATTTTCCTTTTAATGTCAGCAAGGCCGTTGTAGTCTTGCTATTTCTTTTTGCATTCTTGAAATTGGAAATTATCTTCTCTCTGCTTTTGGTTAGTTTTGTTAAAGTTCTATTGATTTTTTTTTTTTTTTTTGGTACTGGGGATAGAACTCAGGACCTTGCGTTTGCAAGGCAGGCGCAGTGCCACTGGGCTAAATCCCTGGCCCTAACCTGTATTGATTTTAATGGTTTCAAAGAGCTAGTTTTTGTTTCCACTTATTTTTTGTTTTCATTTATTTTCTCTATCATGTTTTAAGTTCATTGGTTACAGCTCTTACCTTTATTTGCTTGCTTTGGAGTCATTTTGCTCTTTTAAAAGTTTCTTGAGGTGGAAAGTTGGATTTTTTTGAGATATTTCTTTTGTAATATAAATGTCCAGTGCTGTACATTTCCCTCTGAGCATTGTTCTAATTGCATACCATGGATTTTGATATGCTTTCATTTTTATTGAGTTAAATATTTTTAATTCCCTTGAGACATTTCTGTAATTTAGAATTATGTTACTTATTGTTTAAGTATTTAGAGATATTGTTATAATCTGTTGGGATAATGGTTTAATCTCATTATGCCCAAAGACCATACTTTGTATGAATCAGTTCTTGTAACTCTGTTTAGGATTTTTACTGCCCTGGAGATATCCGTCCCACATGCCCTGGAGGGGTGGCTGGTTCTGCCTGGCCTGGTGTGAGCAGCTGTCAGTGGGACCTGTGGACTCCAGAAAGGTCAACGTTATTAACTATAATTCTGGATTTGTCTTTCTTCATCAGCTCTGTCTTCATGATTTTGCTTCGCATGTTTGAACCAGTGTTGTCAATTGCATGCACTCTTAGCATTATTATATCTTTTTGGTGAATTGATCCTTTCACTGTCATGTAATTTCCTTTTCTGCTTCTGATAATTTTCTGACCTCTGAAGCCTATTGGATATTAATATGGGCACTCCACTTTGTTAATATTTGTACTTGCATGGCATATCTCTTTCCATCTTTTTTTTTGGACTGCCATTCCAAAATTATCTTTGAAATGAATTTCTTCTGGACAGCATATTGGCTGGTCTTCTAAGAAGTCACTGTGCTGGGGGGCAGGGTTGCACACCTGTAATCCCAGTACTCTGGGAGAAGGATGCAGGAGGATCACACGTTCAAACCCAAACCTGGCAACTTAGTGACTTAGCCAGACCCTGTTTCAAAATAAAGAAAATGGGAGGGGGAGGGTAGGATATAGTATAGTGCTAAGACCCTGGTTCAATTCTTAGCACCACACCCAAAAAAGATCACGATGATAATCTCTGTCTTTTAATTTAGGCCATTTACACTTAATGTAGTTATTGATTTGGAAATTTAATTCTTTCCACTATTCTGGTCATAATCCATATTGGATGAGAACCAAATCAAATTCAATGGTTAAGTTAAATTTTGCACTCATGGGGAAATTTGATTTGGTTCTCATCCAATTTGGTTTGCAACCAGAATTACAGAAAGAGTTAAGTTTGTGAACCAAGGTACCACTGTACTTGGATTCAAGCCTATCATTTTATATTTTGTTTTCTGCATGTTTCCTCTATTTTTTATTCCTTTGTTTCCTCAGTCTTGTCTTTTTGCTTTGGTTATGTGAATATTTTTAGTATTTTATTTTAAGTGGCTGTTGGTCACGTATTCTGAGAGTTGCACTGTGTGTCCTCACCCTCTCAGTGCTACCAGGATCAGCATCTGGGCACAGCAGGGGTCTGCAGGACCCCCTCGCGCCGGGTTTCCTGTGCCCTCTGTCCCGTGCGCTGAAGTCAGCTTACTTACTCATCACAGCTTTGTTTGCTGAACGTTCGGCCAGACCACAGTACATTTGCTTTCAATCATCACACTTATTTTAAAGAACTGAAGTAAAGAATCTATTATATTCCCCCAATATTTGCCATTTTGTTGTTTTTCCTTCATTCCTGATCCTAGGTTTCCCTCATTTCTGTCTGTTGAACATTTTAGCCATTCTTTAGGGTCTTCCTGCTGGCAGCAAGTTATGTTTCCCATCTTCTGGGGAGGCCTTTGTTTCGCCTTCACTTTTGAGGAATATTTTTGCTGGACCCAGAATTCTGAACTGATAATTCTTTCTTTCTTCTAACGCTTAAAAAAAAGGTGCCTCAGAAAGCCCAGGGTCTGGGCTCATTCTCAGCTCCCTGCGGGGGGTGGGCGCTGGTCCCCTGTTCTCCGACCCCTGGGCTCCCACGCGGCGGCGGCGCGAGCTCTGCGCCCCCGTGAGCAGCTGCAGCCAGTGGGGTGACTGCGATGAGTGGGGGAGGGCTGGGTGTGAGAGAGGAGGGGCAGGAGCTGAAACAGCCTGCGGGTGATGAGGCAGCAGCTCTGGGCCGTTCTGGTGCTGGGTCAACTTCTGAGATCTGGGCAGGGCCTGGGGGAAGGGGGTGGCCTGAGCCTGCCAGTTGCCCCAGGGCCCTTCCATCCCGCCCAGCCCGTGCTCCCTGGAGCTGGGGACTGAGGCAGGCCTGGGAGTTGGCCTGGCCTCAGGGGCAGGACTCAGAGGGGCAGCTGGCGGGAGGGCAGAGGCGTTCAGAGGGCCCCAGGTGTCTCGAGCACAGAGCTGCCCGGGGGCCCAGGTCTGGTAAGGACCACGAGCACCTGCAGAGCCCCAGGGGGAGGCCTGGGACCCCGGGGGGGACAGTGTGTGGCCACTTTCGGGTGCTGGCTGCAGCTGGAGGAGCAAGTGCGGGTCTCGCCGTGGGGCGGGCTCTGGGGCCAGCGGGCTCGCGGGCCTTGGCCGGGGCGGGTGTGCCTGCTGGGCCGGCTGCGTGCTCTGGGAGCGTGGAGGTCGGGGTGTGGGGTCTCCGGCGGGCGTGGGTCTCCGGGTGTCAGGCCCGCGTGGGTGGTGGCCTGCACGTGGGCGGCGCTGCGGGGGGAGCGAAGACCTCGGCGCTCAGGCCCGGTGGCAGCCGGGAGGGCGCTCTCGGCGCCGCTCACGGTTGCTTTCAATGCAATCCGCTTGAATTGCTGGTTTATGTGTTTAATGCGGGCTGTGTGGAGCCTCGGCGCTCTGCGGGCGGCCGGGCCCTGCGCGATTCAGGCCTTTCCTCTCGGTCCCAGGGCGCCGAGCCCCACGCAGCCCGCGGAGCCGGCCGCCTCAGCAGGAAGCCGCGGGCCTGTGTGGGCGACTCTCTGGGGACGGCCCTGCTGCGGGGGGGCTTGGGAACGGCTCTCTGCGTTCCGGGGGCCGGGCCTGGCTCCCGCCCAGGCCTCCCCAACCTCCAGCCGGCCGAGCCCCGCCGGCCGCCGCCTCCCTCGCCCTCTCGTTTCCCGGTCTCGGTCTCCACAGCTCCCGGCCGCCAGCGGTGGGATGCAGCCCTTTCCTCGTGGGCATGTTTGGGGCGGTTCTGCCCGACACCCCGGAGGCTGCAGGTCTCAGCGTGGCTCGACTCAGACCCCAGACGCCGGGCGGGCGGGGGGGGGCACCGCGCCTGGCAGGAGGCCGAGAGCGATCCCGCCCGCAGCTGGCGCCCGAAGCCGCAGCTGTGCGGAGGGGAACGAGCGCGCCCGCTGGACCTCCAGGCCCCAGCTGCACCGCAGAGCCTCCCGCTCCCTTTCCAGGTCCGCCCGGCAGACATCGCCACAAGCGACTGGGTGAAGATTGCGCCCAAACTCCCCGGAGCCCGGAGATGGGCCCGAGCCCCGTATAAACGCCAACCGTATTTCTGAGGAGACAGACACTGGGTGCCCGGCTCTGCAAGGAAAGCCTCAGGCTAGGTTCCAAGTGCGGCTTTAAAAAATACTGCGTTTTTAAAAAGCCAAGTATTTACCTACTTATTTGGAACCTAAGATCTTGTGTATGCTAGGTGTGCTCTGTCCCCGAACTACAACCCCAGCCCCTTAACTGCATTAAAAACATTATTTTAAAAATTTCATACAACGAACACACACAAAAAGGAGTGCAACCGCCGTGGCATGCAGCGGTTTCCTCACTCCGAAGGCAGTCGCGCGGCCCTCGATGGTCGAGCCTGGCCCCCAGCTCCAGCCCATGCCCGGGGTCTCCTCAGTGCCGTGCCCCTGTGGAAGGCAGCCGGGATGGAAGCGCTGCTGTGGGCCCTTGGCGCGAGGCCTTGCCTGGACCGGGGTTTGCGTTTCTCTGGGGCATCGTCCTTGACCGGGATGTGGGTCACACGGACCACGTGGCTCCCTGTGGGACAGATGGCCAGCCTGTTTCCAGAAGTGGAAAATACCTCTTCCCAGCCTGCGTCCCACCAGCCGTGGGGGCGGCCAGCTGCTCCGGTCGTCCTGGGCACTGGCTATTGCCACAGCTTTTTTAAAATTTAATTTTAGCCATTCTGTGAGTAGTGGAATCTCGTGTGGTTTCAATTTGTGTTTCCCTGGTGATTAATAATCTTTGACTTCTTTTTTCTTTTTTGGTACCAGGGATCGAACTCGGGTCCTTGTGCTTGCCCGGCAGGCGGCAGAACCACTGAGCTAAATCCCTGGCCCCTCTTGGACTTTTTTTCACACATTTGTCTGGCATGCATAATTTATTCTTTGGTGATTTTTTTTGAACTTATGCTTCTTTTAAAAAATTTCATTGTTCGCAAGGACCTGAGTTCGATCCCTGGTACCAAAAAAAAAAAAAAAATTTCATTGCTTGGGGCCAGGGATTTAGCTCAGTGGGGTCACGCCTGCCTCATAAGCGAAAGGTCCTGAGTTTGATCCTCGGTCCAAAAAAAAAAAAAAAATTCATTGCTCGTTCTCTTATTGAGTTTTAGGAGTTCTTTCCATATTCTGGCCATGTCCTTTGTGAGATAGAAGCTATACAATTATTTTCTCCCTCTATGTGACTAGTCTTTTTATTCTCTTAAGGGTGTCTTTCAGAGGGCGAAGCTTTTAGTTTTGATGAAGTCAAGTTCCTAATTCTTTCTTCTATCAATCTTTGATGTTTCTGAGACTCATTGCCCTGTGAGAGGTCACAAAGGTTTTCTCCCGTGTTTTCTTCTAATGATTGTAGATGTTGGCACTGGGGGTGATGTTGGGTCCACTCTGTGTTTGTACCCTTGTGAGGCTGAGGCTGAAGAGAATGATTTGTCCCAGCACCGTTCCCTGAAACGAAGGTGTTTCCTCCATGGATCTGTGTCTTCACCTCCATCAAGTACTCCATTTTCCAAGTAGAGATGGGAACCTGGAGGACAAGGATGGCGGGGCTTCTGGAAGGTCTGAGGCACCCATCCAGGGTGTATATCCCCACCCAGAGTTGGCAGAGGGCAGCTGGCCTGTCAGCAGCTCCAGGTGTGAGCAGGGTTGGGGAACCCCTGCCCCCCAATGACTGCACCTGTGTTCTCCAGCTGCACAAGTGGAGTGCTCAGGGCGGGTCCCTACCTCCTGAAGGCCTTGTCCACCTGGCTCTTGTTCTGGAGGCTTCCCTGTCAGGGAGTTGGGGTGGGAACTGCGGCCCTGGACCCCCTTGCCAGCCCTGGCTCACAAATCTTGAGTGTTGGCCTAAGAGAGGTTTCCAATAATGTTAGACATTTACATGGCTTCCAGAAACTGAGTAAATGTTTACATTTCAGACTAAGTCACTGGTAAATATTCCTAAAAAGAGTCTAAAGGAATAAACATTTTTGTGGATATTTGTGCCTGTTTTTAAATTGAGATGTAATTTCCAATAGGAAAAGGCACAAATCTGGGTATGCAGCTGCACGACTGTCCCCGTTAGCACTTGCCTCCACCTCCTGGACTGTGCTTGCCCATCCACTTCTCGTAAGCGGAGCCACAAGGATGTGCTCTTCCTGACGTATTGCGCACACTGAAGGAGAGCTGTGTGGGGACCTGCTGTGTGGCTGTGCGACATTCTCCTCCATACTGATGAGCAGGGCTGACCAGGTTTTGGGCTGTCATAAACAACTCTCCCATGAGCACTCGTGAACCGGCCTTGTATGGCTGTAATACTCATGCCTGCAGCACATGCATGGCCCACTGTGCACAGCAGAGTGGATGCTCAGCTCTGGCAGGTTCTCTACGGTTTTTGAAGTGACTGGATCCTTCTGGCCCCATCAGCACAGGCCACTGTTGCTGGGTTCCACATCTCCCCAGCATATGGTACTGATGGTTGGTCTAATTGTAATCATTTCAGTAGGTGCTCAGTGGAAACTAAAGAGACTCCTCTGTATTTTAAAGATGATTGTGAGTTGTTTGGATGACCTCCTCATTATCCAAAGAGGTTAAGAAGTAAAGGTAAGAGCTAAGAGATGTTACCTTACACTTCTGTAACAAAAATCCCAATGTGGGTCCTACTGGTCTTCTTAGGAACTTGAATCAATGCTTATGTCCACCCAAGGACTTGAACACAAGTATTCACAGCAGCTTCATTCATAATGGCAAACAATGAACACAGGCAAAAGATCCATTAGGAGGGCCATGTCCACTTCTGAGGCTGAAGGGGAGGATAATTTCCATGACTTCTCCAGCCTCCTCAGCTGCCTGTGTTTCTTGACTTGTGACTCCTTTGTCCATTTCCAAGATCAACAGTGGCTTGCAGTCCCTTCCTCCTCCTCCAGTGTCCACATTGGCACATGACCTTCCTTCATCTCTGGGTCCAACAGTGATGTGTGGCCCCGTCCTCCATCCCCAAGGCCAGCAGAGGCTTGTGGCCACCTTCCGTCTCCAAGGCCAACAGTGATAGGCTTCATCTTTTCACTATTATGCTACTCTGCTCTTGCCTGCTTTTCTCTTTCAATTTTAGGGATCTTGCAATTACCTTGGACCCACGTGGATGATCGAGCCAAATCACTGCATCACAAGGTGAGCTGCTCAGCAGTCTTAGTGCCACCTTCGACTCTAAGATAGGCAGATTACCCTTGATTACTAAATGTGCCCGAGGTAATCTCAAGGGTCCTTAAGTGCGCAAGAGGGAGGCAGAAGAATCAGAGTCAGGGAGTGACAGAAACAGACCACTAGCTTTGCAGATGGCACAGGGCAGGATATGTCAAGGAAAGTGGGACCTCCGGAGGCAGAAAAGGCAGGAAGTAGACTCTCCTGGCACCTCCAGAGAAGCCAAACCTTGACTCCTTGCCGTGAGCCCCACGAGATCTGTTTCTGACTTCTGACCTCCAGAACTGTGAGAAAATAGATTGGTATTGTTCAAGGTCACTAAGTTTATGATAATTTGCTACAATGAAATACTAGCACAGGGGTTGGGGCAGCCAGTGACCATTGTGGATTTGTCTACTTCTCTTGTCTGTGTTTTGCTTTCCCTATTTTGCAGCTGTATTGCTTTATGCATAGACATTTAGGGTTGTGTTGTCTTCTTGGAAGAATGTCCTTGTGATAGTTAAGTGGTGGTTGTGTCAAGTTGAATAAGAAACACTCAACTACATTGGTTCAGCACAGTTCTGTGTGTCATCAGAATAGAATGAAAGGGAAACGAAGGAGGAAGGCTCACGTCTGTGCCTTCGGAGGAGCTCCAGTCTTCACTTTCACCTTGGACGTTGTCTCCTGGCTTCCAGCACAAACTCATCAGCCTTCCATCACAGACCCTTTGGCCTCCTCATATAAACTGGCACGGGATACTACACTAAGCTCCAGGCCTTAACTGGATCCTTCAGATCTCTAGTGCACAGATAGTCCTCTTGTGTGCTTCCAACCTGACGCTGTGAGTGGCCATTGTAAGCCCATCTTGTAAATTCTTATATATCTGTATATCTTGCATTAAATCTGTTTCTCTAGTAAGCACTGATATAAGCCCTATTATCATTAAATCATGCCTTTCTGTCACTGGTGTTTTTGAAGTCTACTTTATTGGAGGCCAGAAGAGCTGGCTACTTTCTCCTTTGATTAATAGTATATCTTTCCCATCCCTCTACTTTCAGCAGCCCTGCATGATATTTAAAGTGAGTTTCTGTGGACAATGCATAGAAGAAGTAAACTGATCTCTATTTGCAAATGACATGATTTTTTATATAAAAATTCCAGAGAAGCTACAAAAACTATCAGAATTAATAAATTAGTTTAGCAAAATTGAAGGATACAAGATCAATATGTAAGAAATTCTTTGTGTTTCTCTATGGTAGTAATGAATAATTTGAAGTGAAATGAAGAAAACCATTATAGTTACAATGGTATCAAAAAAGAATAAAAAGCTTGGAAATAAATTTAACAGAAGAAATGCATAGCGTATACACTGAAAATTACAAAATATTATTGAAGGAAATTAAAAACCCAAATAAATGAAAAGATATTTTGTGTTCACAAATTACAAGACTCGATACCGTTATGATGAGAATACACCTCACACTGATCTACAGATTCAACTCAATCCCTAGCAAAATTCAATCTGGCTTTTTTGCTAAAATTGACAGGTTGATTAACAAATTCATATGGAAATTTCAGGGATCCAAAATTGCCAAAACAATTCAGAAAGTAAGAATCAGCTTAGTATGAAGCTAAAGGAACCAAAAACAGTGTGGTTCTGGCATAAGGATAAACACACAGACTAGTGAGACGGAATAGAGACCAGAGCACCCGGAGATTAAACTCTTCACTTCTAGCCAGTTGGTTTTCACGAAGAGCACCAACCACTCAATGGAGAAAACACCTTTCCAACAAATGGTCAACAGGTCATCTGCATGAAGAAGGAAGGATATCCTACCTCATGCCCTATACAAAAATAAACCTAAGATGGACCAGAGGCTTACATGTGAGAGTTAAAACTGTAAGGCTTTTAGAAAAGAAACAGCTATTAAAAGCCCAGGCTTCATAGGATTCAGCAATGAAAGCTAGTTAAATCAGACTTCATCAAAACTAAACTTTTTTTGTGCTTCAAAGGGCATATTAAGGAAATTAGAACACAACACACAGAATGGATGAGAGGACTTGTGAGCCATACATCTGATACCTAGATCGAATATCCAGGATACATAAATAATTCTTACAACTCAGCATTAGAAAAAACTAATCCAATGAAAACTGGACAAAAGACTGGATTAGGTATTTCTCTAAAGAGGATGTAATAATAAAAGCATACAAAGAAATACTCGAAACTGTTGGTCATCAGAGAATGTAAATAAAAAACACTAGGTATCACTTCTCACCCACTAAGATGGCAGGAATAAATAAGGTCCCACAGGTCCACAGCTAGGGGACCATCCAGGAGAACTGAAGACAGCATCCACATAAAAAGTGCACACAGATCACAGCAGTGTTGCTCATGACAGCTGAAGAGTGGAAACAGCCCAAAGTTTCTCAAAAGAAGCACTGATGGGTAAACATGCTTCAATATATTCAGAGTGGAGTGTCATTCAGCAATGACAAAGAATGAGAACCCACCCAGGCTAGGACATGAGAATATTGCGTTGAGAGGGCAAAGCGCATCAGAAGCACCTGGTTCCATCCCATTATGCATGAAGGGTCCAGATCAGGTGAATCCGGAGACAGGCAGTAGATGAGGGTGGGGTTTCTTTCTGGAGCAAAGGAGGAATCTGGGACCAGATGACACAGTGGCACTCACCTTTCTGCACACATCAAACACCACTGCGTTGTGTACTTTTAAATGGTGGGTTGCATGGTATGTGAATTATGTCTCAATAAAAAACACTGTACTCCTGATTTCAGAAAGAAAAGAAAAAGAAGTTCCACAAGTTCCCTGACTGTAGAAGAGCCAGCACTGAAGTGTGAAAAACAAACTACAGGACAAATGGTGGTGAGCCGGGATCATAGCATCTGCATTTCTAGGAGCTTTGCATGGCAGGTGGCATAAAATTTGGGGACTATACAGGACCACACCAGACAAGTCGTTGGGCAGAACCATCCACCTCAGAGATGGCTCTGAGCAAGTCAGTGTGTGTAAGAAATATCCAGATTTTAAGCAGCATGTTCAGATAAATCTGAATAGAAGAATAAGTCTTAATTTTAAAGACCCTGAAGCAGTCAGAGCTTTGACCTGTACTCTTTTAAGGGAAGACTTTGGACTTCCTGATGATATTCTGTTGGAGAGACAAATTCCCACAGTTCCTTTGAGGCTCAACTACATTCATTGGGTGGAAGATCTGATTGGTCACCAGGACGCTGACAAAACTACACTTCGAAGAGGAATTGACATAGATACCAGGCCATCCTGCAACTATCCCTGAACTGGAGCAACCTTAAATGGCTGATATTTCCTT
Organism: Heterocephalus glaber; assembly: GCF_053883595.1. Classification (NCBI taxonomy): domain Eukaryota; kingdom Metazoa; phylum Chordata; class Mammalia; order Rodentia; family Bathyergidae; genus Heterocephalus; species Heterocephalus glaber. The sequence continues at coordinate 603,964 of NW_028258138.1, forward strand.
GCAACGAAAGTGGATGAAATATGTTTCAGCTACACAAAGAAAATGTGGAACAGAATAACTTATCTGATCTCATAAAAGTGGTAAAAGTACCATAGAAGACACTCCCAATGGATACTCTTAAAGAAGAGTGTGAGGGCCGGGGATCTAGCTCAGTGGTTCCACTGCCTGCCTTGCAAGCGGAAGGTCCCGAGTTTGATCCCCGGTACCAAAAAAGAAGAAGAATCTGAGATAATCTATGACTTTTGCATGTACAACCCTCCTTTTTTTTTGCCAACCAGTTGGAGCCCAAGGGAGTAAACTCTAGAAATTCTCAAAGAACTCCACCTAGTTCTGTAAATACAGGAGGTATCACAGAAATCATGGCTGAAGGAGGTGAATTAGAGTTTGTTAAAAGGATCATCCACAACTGTTTACAATTTAAAAAATGATTAAGGTGGCACAGCTGCATGCTGGGAAAGAAATGCAGCCTGGGTCCTCTGAAGGAAGGGTTTTGCATCCAAGGGGTTCCCAAAGTCATCTTCACTGAGTTCTGTCAAGGTCGAACAATGAGACGGGCCTTAGCTGTGAGTTTTTATGATGATGTCACAGTACCATCGTCACCTAGAGAAGCCAAGGAAACCCAACATGTTTGTAGTGCTGGAGTCTGTGATGAAAGAATTATCCCTCAAAGCATCGTCTTTGGGCTCTGAGATGGTGGAAGGCATAGTGGTTGTTACAACATGGATAGAAAAACTTCTCACCGATCTGAAGGTCCAGCTTAAATGAGTTCCCTGTGGAAAAGAGGAAGTTAGCCTTTTCCTGACAGCCATAGAAAACCCCTGGATTCATTTAAGGAGAAAGAAAAGAGAATGAGTGAGACAGCTGAGGGGAGTGCCTCGAGCTCCTGAGGATGTCATCCAGGCCTTGGAGGAGAAAAAGGCCACCCCTAAAGAGTCGGGCAGTAGCCAGGATGTGGGCCTGGCCGCCCAGGAGAGTGCCCCGTGTGGGCCTGCCATGCGGGAACATGAGTCTGCCATGGTCAGGGCCCACTGCCCAAGCCAGGAGTCACTGTCCTGGGACGAAGGAAGCCCCAGGACCCCTGGAGGATGAAAGGAGTGAGGAAAGGGGTGGGACAGAGGCCATAGAGAGTTGTGGGTGCTGGGAATTGAACCCAGGGCTTCTTGCACACTAAGCACACGCTTTATCATTGAGCTACCTACACCCAGCCCCATACACACTGAACTGTACGAGAAGTTTGGTGTTAACTAGCAACAAACCTGAAAATTTGGTTACGTATATAGGTACAAAACTGGTTTATCAAATCTCTGTTCTGGCCCTCAACCCAATGCATTTCAACTAATGCATCGTCTACTTCCTTCCTGACGTTTATCAAACACTTGAAGAGATGCTGTGCACTGCTCCATGAAGGTGCTGCCCCTAGTCAGCCCCAGGGCTGCTGAACTGCTCAGAGGCCTCTCAGTCCTGGGCTCCATCACTGGCCCGGAAGTGACACTGTGTGGAATTATCCTAAAAAGTAGAAACCAGTTAATCCATTTAAACCATCCTCCTGTGCTGCCCTTTCATTTTGTTTTTGGTTACAGGGAGTTGTGGTACGGTAGTTCGGAAAGAATTGCTCATCAGCAACAACAGAAAGCTGTCAATGATTCAGGAGGAACTTAAAGCTGAACCACGCTGGCCATGGTAGCTTTAGACTAACTCTGTGAGGCCAAAGGGACATAACACATCTGGTGTGGTTCAGTGCTGTCCAGAGCATTCTGGTCTCTGTTCCCAGGGGTTGGCTTGTGAGAGGTGCAGTACAGCAGGGCAGGCAGAGGCCCACTTTGGGTGACCCTCAGGACCGAGCCTGCTCAGCCTGGGCACATGTGATTGATGAACTGTGCTCAAGTCCCCAGAATGGAGCTGGCCCCATGGCAGGCAGTGAGGGGTCAGGGAGAGAGGGCCAGGAAGGAAGGCCCATTTGAGCGGCACTTGCCTGCCTGGCAAACACGAGGCCCTGAGTTCAATCCCCAGTACCACCCCCCCCAAAACAAAAAACCAAAACCACACATCACATGTGACACCCTCCCATGCTGCTTTACCACCTTTGATAAGGCATTCTGCTACACGACTCACTGGGAAAAATGGGTCCCTCTGCAGGTACCTGTTTGTAACTTGCTGTCAGTACAATATAAATTATTTCATTGTAATAGATACATTTTGCTGTTTAAAAATATTAGTGAGCCATGTACCGGGGTGCTTGGCTTTCCTCCGTCTGCAGAGGGCCAGCAGGCATCCAGAAGCTGCAGAGGCCAATGCCTGCTGGGTGCGCAGGGTGGGAGGTGCCCAGAACCACTGGGACCACTGCCTGTGCTTGTCTTCATTTGTCATGTGCTAAAGTGTTACCAAAAGTGACAAAGGAGCACGGAGTGTGAGTGGTGGCCTGAGTACCATCTCCACGTCACCCCCAAGGAGGAGCCTGGGGAGAATTGAGACTCAACAAGGGAGGCTGAGAACCCAAGTATTACGGGGCCACGTCTCACACATGGGCACTGCCCTTGAGAACACCCTCAGATGGGCTTCCTCCTCTGCTTAGGAGGCGGGAGCCCTCTCATCACCTGGGCTGTCCTTGGTTGTGGACGAGGGCATGTGTAGCGTGTGTGTGAGTGTGCATGTTCGAGAGTGCACATGTGCAGGCAGAGCCACTGAGACAGAGAGATGGAGAGATGCTGGCAGTGCGCCTGCAGGCACGGCCGCCTCCTCCTCCTCACTGGGCACCTGGTAGTCCAGGGAGCCACCCCGTGAGGCTGCCTGGTGCCTGATCTCACAGGAATGGTGCTGAGTCACCTTTGCCTCAGGAGCCCGTAGAGACACCTGAAGGCTGCAGGAGCACCTGCAGGTTTTATGCTATGGGCCGTCTGGAACCCTGGCAGGTGTTGGGACCACCTGTGCCCCATTCTGTCAGACTGGGGACCTTGTCCTGCCTTCCTGGGCAGCCCTCACCATCCCTGGCCCAGGCTTGGCCAAACTCCAACTTGCCTGCATTTGGCCCCAGGATGTCCACAGCTGCCCAGCTTTGGGAAATGCAGATTAGGATGGGGTGATATGACAGGGTGCTGTGTGGTAGTATGCAGGGAGACCCCTGAGGGGCATTTACACCAGGCCAGGGTAGGATGCCAGCTGCATAGGGAGAGACCCCTTCCTAGACCCTGGCTTTGTGTGGCTGCCCCAGGAGTCAGTGTGAGTATGTGTGTGTGTGTGTGGGGGGGGAACTGCACCTTCCCAGGCTTGAAGGAGGGCAGGTGGTTGCTGACCCCTCACTCCATCTGAAGAGGCACCGCCTGCCCACACTGTAGCTGTGTTGCTGTAGGGGTGCAAGTCCTCCCGAGAGATCCTCCTGGGGAGTCTCTAACACCCAAGGCAGGACCTGAAGACCCTGGATGGTTGGCCTTAGGGAAGGACCTGCAGCCCTACCACCCACAGGCGTCTGCTCCCTGAGTCCTGAGGAGGCCTTGCTGATGTGCCTCATCTGAGTGTTTGTTTGGAGCCTACTGACATGTTCCAGGAGCAGATGATTTTTGCCAGGCCATGGCTCTGGACCCAGCATCAGGAGGGGCCTTGCTTCCCATGGGGAGGGGACTGGACCCTCTGCTGGGGGTTGAGAGGTTTGGGGCAGCTTATGTGTTCACTCCACAGGCTTGGGCTGCCCAGGTAGGGCCCCAGAGCGAGGCTGCTCTCTTGTCCCCAGGCACAAAGACATGGTGGGGCACCACCAGACATCCTGCGTGGCCCAGGAGCTGTCCCCTGTCCAGCCTGGGCTCTGTCACCGGGTCACCATGTGTCCTTTGAGACACAGGGCAAGGTCGGGAGGTAAACGAAGCTCCTGGGAGCCATCACCCTATTTTCCTCCACCAGGCACCAGATGTAGGTGCCCCCGCTGTCAGGGTCCCCAGACTATGGGACCATATGCAGAGTGAGCAAGTAAACAGCTCACCACTTGGCTGTTGTAGCCAGTGAGGGTCTGGGGATGTTTGTTTCCATGACGTCTTCTAGTCCATCTGACCAAAATGAACCCAAATACCTACTGCGAAGGGGCTCCAGACCTTGGATTGAAAAGGCGATGGCAGAGCCGGGGTGATGGGGAGAGGCTCTGTTGGACAGGGTTGGCTCTGCACTGTTTTCCAGGGTCGGATGTGTGTGAGGTGCTGGCCCTGGAATGGCTCTCAGCCATCTCACCATTGGACTGGCCCTTCCCCGCTAAGCCCCATCTGCCTGGCAATCCCACAGCATGGTGGTGAGCAGTGGGGTCACTTTGCATGTCTCAGCCTCCATGTGCCTCAGTTTCCTCTTCTCTAAACAAAGAGTCAACCAGCGGCTCCTTCACTGGGTGAATGTATCTCAGGCCCCTCGGTGAGGTCAGCTGCCATGTATCACAGCCTCAGCAAGTCCCCAGAGCTGTGTTGCTGTAGGGATGTTCAGTAGGAGAGCCCCACAGCTTGGTAGATGCTAGGTGTCCAGGTGGAGGTCACGGTGGCCCCAACAGCCTGGCCCTCCTAGGCCACCCTGCCCAGCAGGGTCTCGAATAGGCTGAATTGTGTGGGCTGGATCTTTCTAGAAGAGGAAAGCTGCATGTCTGACTTCTGTCTGCAGGACACCTTTGAGACTCCGGCCTTTCTTGACACCATGATTCCCACATCCATCTACCACAGGCACTGGTTAGCTTCCTGTGGGGCCACGTGGCCTTCCCATGCGGCAAACTGCGCTTTCCCAAGATGGCACAGGATCTCCATCTCACCAGTTAGAAACAACAGAACCCATTTGAAGGGCTCTGGGGCCTCAAAGTGAGACCGTGGGACAGAGGGGGAAGGACATGAAACTGCTGTCTTTCCCTTTCTTAAATGCTGATTCTACTACTAATAGACCAATCTTGTTTGGCCAGTACTTGCCCTATCTATATCTCTCCTTTTTGATTTTAGCTCATCAGTGTGGTTCACTGCAGTTCAGTCTCATGTCCGCAATATTAACTGGATATTGATCTCTATCCTTTAAAATCACGGGGTCTATTTACAGTTGACGATCAACATGTGTAAACATTTTTTGTTACTTTGTGTTTCCTATTTACTATGGTTTTATCCTGTTTTTTCGTTTCTTTATCAAATTGCAATAGACATGTTCTTAATGTTTCTCCCTTTCTCCACTAGTTTGGAAACTAAGATCTGTATTTCTATTCTTTCAAAAGTGACCCTTAAAATTTATCACCCGTAATTCAGTAGAAATTTCCTAGCAGTCTAAGCTACTCAGCATTTCCATCTCCTTCACATTGTAAGGACCTCACATGCTTCTGTTGTTAATGTTTTAGTTTTACCTTTTTAAAAGACTAAACTTTTAAAATAACAGTGTGTTGTGCCACAGTTTGACTGTACTTTTAGTTTCTATTTTGATTAGCATATGTTTGGGATACATAGTGGTTACATTCATCTTGGGGAACTGGCACTTACATATAGTGCATCTTAATCATCTTTAGTTCCTCTTCCCCTCTCCACCCTTCCATCCTCCTCCATCACCAGATCTATTTCCCATCTCCACAAAGTCTACCTCCGTTTCCTATGATCTACCTTTTATTCACTCTTTAATTTACTTATACTTTGGGCTTCTCATGTAATATTTAACCTTCTGTGTATGATTTATGTCATTTAGCATTATGGCCTGGAGGTGCACCTATTTTCCTACAAATGATTCAGATTTATCCTTTATGGCTGAGTAGTACTCCATTGTGTGTATACAACACATTTTCTTTATCTATTCATGTTGTGATGGGCACATAGGCCACTTCCAAGATTTAGCTTTTGTTGAGTTGTGCTGCTATAAACATGGGTGTGCATGGATCACTTACATGGTGTCTTTAACTCTTGTTGGAAGATATCCAGAAGAGCAATCGCAGGGGTCAAATGGAATTCCTATTTGTAGTTGTTTGAGGAATGTCCATACTCCGTTCCAAAGTGGTTGTACTAGTTTATATTCCCATCAACAATGTAGGAGAGTTCCTTCCCCCACAACTTCGCTAACATTTGTTGTTTTCTGAGTTCTTGATGATAGCCATTGTCTTAGTTACTTTCTCATCACTGGGACAAAATGCCCAACACCTGCAAGTTAAAGGAGGGAAGGTTTATTTTACATCAGAATTTACAGAGGTTTTGGTCGACAGTTGGCTGACTCCAAGGGAGGGGAGCATGGAAGAGGGGCCTGGATGAGGAAAAGCAGTTCATGGCAGGGCAGGAAGGAGGCAGCAAGACTCCCTTCTTCTTTCCCTTTTTATTCCCTCCAGGCTGCAAGCCTATTGGTTGGTGCACCCACACCCAGGGTGGGGCTTCGCTCTTCAGTAAGTCCACCAGCCACACCCAGACCTGTGCCAAGCTTATCAAGTGGACTCATCCCGTGTCGTACATGACCTGGTATCACACACTCATAATCCAGTCAGTCCCCAAAGCCCCACCTATGAGTCTATGCTGCTGTGGGAAGACATCTAGATATAAGCCATAATAGGCATGCTTTCTGGAGTAAGAAAAAAACCTCAGTGTTGCTTTGATTTGGTTTTTCTAATGGCCAAAGATGCTGACCTTTTTTTTCCTCATGTGCTTACTGAGCATTTATTTGTACTTCTTTTGAGAAGCATCTGTTCATTTTGTTACGGAAATCTCAGAAAGAAATACACAGAGACACAGAATTTGGATAAAATAATAAAATTTCTTCTCGTGAGCGGATGGACATGTCAGAAACCAATCTGGTCAATATCCGTGCCCTTTGTTCAGCATTTCCCTTTTTATATCCTTTTTAGCCATTATTTCATCCCTAGTGGTCTTTGATATGTAAATACAATTCCAGTTCCTATTTACAAGTCACAGACACAAGATAGGTCATATACATTGTAAATTCACCCTGGCATGGTAACTTTGTTAGGTTAATGAAGTTACTGGTTAGAGTTAGATAATCTTCACCTTAAACAAGGAGTTACAGGAAAAGCAAATCTTAAAAGAACACATTACTTATTTTGCTTCTACAACTACCTTAATATTCAATCTATTAAGTTATCTAAAACTTTTCCGTATCATTCCTCCCTGTTTACTTCGGGATAATTCTTCTATCCATTACAAGTTTTATCCAGTTTATCTACATTTTTTAACACTAGCAATTGGTAGTCTTGAGCTGCAGCACTGCGCTACCGTATAAATTTTGAAATCCATTGGATGACACAAGGACCAAACATTAATAGTAATATTATAACAAGAAGGGGACTCAGAAGAGTTCCTATCCAAGTTTTTTCATTCTGCCCAAGTAAAATTAATCTCACAGGACAGCTCTCCTATACCAAATTCCTCAAGAGCCTTGATCTGATCTTTTAGTTTGCCTAGTGATTCTTGTACTACACCAGATTTATTAGCATATTAACAACTCTCTTCACCAAGAAACAAGCAAGTCCCTCCTTTCTGAGCAAATCGAGAGCACGCCTATTTTGTAATGACATTGGCCAGTCAATCTAGTTGAGTTTCTAAAGCCTGAAGTGTGTCTCGAATTTCCTCAAGATCTTTTCAAACTTCTTGTCCTAATGAAATATATTACTCCTTGTAGCCAAATAAGATCCCACAGGGCTGGCATATACATAGATATAGGATTACACTGACCTTGTTTACAATTGTTGCAATTACCAGTGGCTCATCCAACAAGGGAGCCGTTGATCCAAACTTGTGTTTTCTCTTTGCAATATAATTTTTCATTAGAATAGCCCCCCATAGTCAGAAGTTATCCCAGGTCCCCTATAATGTTTTTATCAAAGAATATTGTAAACGCATAGCCTTCTGGTTCCCATTTTACCATTTTAAAAGTCACATATTGTTCATCAAACTTTTCATAACTAGGTCTAAACACCCATAGTTCAAAAACAAAGAAACTTAAGGCAGTGGTGATCTGGCACAACACAATAACCCATGTCAGCCTTGTTGGTATTCTTCAGCCGTGCGTTGACTCACCAGCCTCCGGAGTGGTGAGAGCAGGGCTTTAAGTGCGTTGCCTTTCTTGGCTTTTGGCATCAGCTTTATTGTTACCGTGTGCAACGAAGTCTTTGCCTTTCTGATGTCCTGAACAACATATTACTGTGACTTTGCTAGGTTCCCACACTGCCTCTAGCAACTGTATAATTTCCTGTTTATTTTTAATTAGCTTCCCTTCTGCCATGAGAAGACCTCACTCTCAATAAATCATGCCAATGATGTATAATGTACCAAAGTCCGTATAGATATATATACCTTTTTTACCTTTTGCCCATCGGAGTACATGTATGAGTGCCCAGAGCTTAGCACATTGCACCTACGGCCCTGGCTAAGACCACCTCATCCTTCATGGTTACCGCATATGCAGCATGATGAACCCCATCTTCCACGAAGCTGCTCCCATCCATGAACGGAACGAGGTCAGCATCGGACAAGGGTGTCATTTGCAAGTCAGGGCGGCTGGAAAAGAGCTCATCAGTGACACTCAAGCAGTCATGATCAGGAGGACCTGTCTCCATGGGCAAGAAGGTAGCAGGATTTAAAGTTTTTATAGAAATAAACCACAAGTGGGGATTCTCACAGAGAAGGTCTTGATACTGAGTAACCCAATTATTTGAGAGCCAATGATGCTCCCTTGTGTTCAGCAGTTCTAGGACCGGGTGTGGAACCTGCACAGTCAGTTCCTGACCTAAAGTCAGCTTGTCTGTTTTTTTGAATCAACAGAACTGAAGTTGCTAAGGCCCAAAAGCAATGAGGCCATCCTTTTGATACTGAATCTAAATTCTTAGACAAATATGCCACCGGTTGATTCCATGGGCCTGCTTCTTGGGTCAACACTCCAAGGCCACCTGGGTTTTTTTCTGTCACATACAGAGTGAAAGGGCGTTTTACATCTGCTATGCATAGGGCTGGGGTGGCTGCCTAAGTCAATTTTAAATTTCTTTTTTAAGCTTCCTCCTGTTTTACAGTCCAATGCAGATGATTTTCCTCTTGTCCCTTTAGGGCTTCATAAAGGAGTTTAGAGATTTCTGTAAAGCCTGGAATCCAAATTTTTACAGAAGCCTGCCGCCCCAAGAAACTCTCTCAGCTGCTTCTTTGTTTGGGGTATAGGGATGGCACTAATAACCTTTCATTTCCTAGGCAATGCATGCCCTGTGTTATTTGAAATCCTAAATATTTAACATGCTGTACACAAATCTGGGCTTTCTCCCATGATACCTTATATCCAGTTTCTTGTAAGTGCAGCAACAACTTTTTGGTGCCTTCCCAGCACTGTTCTTGGGTTGAGCTTCATAACAGTAAGTCAGCCACATACTGCAGTAGGACACAGCTATATTGTTCCATGGGGAAGGCAAGCAAGTCCTTGGGTAGGGCTTCCTCAAAAAGCGTGGGTGAGCTTTAAGTCCCTGTGGCAATCTAGTCCAAGTAAACTGAGTCTTTTTCCCATCACTCGGGTCTTCCCATTCAAATGCAAAGATGGGTTGACTGAGGGGAGTGATGAGAAGGCAAAAGAAGGCATCTTTTAAGTCCAAACAAGTAAACCATGCTGCTTCTGGAGGTATCAGACCCAACACAGCATAGGGGTCAGGGACCACTGGGTGCAGTGTTTCTGTTCGTCATTTACAGTCCATAGATCTTGCACTGGCCTATAGTCCCCATCGGGTTTCCGAACAGGCAGCAAAGGGGTGTTCCAAGGTGATGTACATTCTCTAAGTCCCAATTCCTTTAATCTCATGATATAGGGTTTAATTCCAATACGGGCTTGCCTGGACATTGGGTATTGTTTTACACCAATGGGGCCGAATTGTCTTTTAATTTTATAACTGTGGGTGGATGATTTTTAGCTAAGCCTGGGGGTGATTCCTCTCCCAGTACTCTAGGAAACATAGTTCTTAATTCTTGCAGAGCCTGGAAAACATCATCCACATTGTAACACTGCCATTCACCCTCTCTTTTAGTTGTTACCATCATGATGAGATCTCTTCCTGGGTCTAAATGCAGAGATGCATTTCCTCATTGGGTGAAAGTTATTGTAGGTCCCAATTTAGATAATAAATCTCTTCCTAATAAGGGGCTAGGACATTCTGGCATATACAAGAATTCATGTTTCATTTTATGTCCTCCAATTTTACATGTACTTTCATAGCAAAACTGGTGCTTTTCTGAAACTCCAGCGGCACTAATCACTTGGATGCGCTCTCCGCTCAGAGGGGCAACTGGAGCTGTTACTCCTGAATGTTCTGTGCCACTCTCCACCATTAAGGACATATTTTGGCCCCCCATCTACATATCCACCATGGGCTCACGGGGGCCTAGCTGCATTGAGCCCAGTCTGTGTCCATCACAGTCTTCCATCACAGGCAACAATGGGCCAGTACCCTTCCTTTCCTTCAAGTCCTGCTTTTTCTTTTCCTTGAGCCTTGTCTTTCTTTTTCCTCTCTTCCTTGGCTCCCATAGCTACTGCTATCTTCCTTCCTGGCTCTCTTTCTCTTTCATTGTCTCTCTATTTACATACATTTTCCCAGCTAATTGCAACAATTGCGTTACATATATTTTTTTAACAACTGCGTTATATTCATGCCTTCCCAAGTCTCCTGCCTTTGGATTTTCCTTCTAATGTCTGGTGCTGACTGGGTTACAAAAGTTGTATTAATTAGCTGATGGTTTGTTTTCAGGAACAGTAGGATCAAAAGGTGTATACATTCTGTAAACTTTACAGAGCTACTCATAAAATCTCTCAGGGCTCTCATTGGGGTCCTGCTGTGTTTCTAGCATTTTAATCATATTTGTAGGCCTTTTACTTGCAGCCCGCATTTCTGCTAAAAGGGCTGACTGATAATTTCTCAAGTTTTCCTGCCCTGCTTGGGTATTGGGATCCCAATTGGGCCACACATTTACTGGGAATTGCTGTTCATATCAAGCATCTGGATTCTGCACAGCACCCGGTATTCTAGTGGCATTAACTTTTTAATTTTTCCTAAAACTCTCTGTATATTTTAGAGGTTAACAAAGTTCTACAAAGTTTTTCACAGTCTTCCCAATTAGGACAATGGATAGCAAAGATGGAATCAAATAATTGAAGCATTTTGGAGGGGTCTTGGCAGAGAATAAATGACCTTTTTCTCTGGACCAAGCCTCTTTTTTTAATCCTTTTTAAAGTCAAATCTCAAATATCGCACCTTGGTCTGACATATTTGTGCCTTTTTCCAACAGTTTTTTCTAACTCACTATAAAGCAGGTCATACTGTAACCTGTTGGCTCTTAAATCCTTTGAAGATGACCAATGTACACATATTATAGTAACATATTTAGAATTTAACCCTTTGATAACAACTAATGTAAACATATTTAAACCTTTTATAACATAGTTGAAACCAACAAACATACATTTTTTGGATAAATCACTTTCACGCATCTTTTGACATACTTAGACCTTCTGGTCTTGTATATCTTTTTATCTTTTTAACAAGACAAACACACAGAAGTTTTTATATCAAAATTGTATCTCTTTTACTTATAGCTTTTAAATATATATTTTTTTATCTCACTATAGACCTTTTATCACAAACTAGTCTTTGGCTGTTAAAATTTTAAAGTGTCCCTTTTTTTATTTTCAGATTGTTACACTTTAAATTTGGTTGGCTGCCAACTGAATGGTAGTAACCTTGAGGTTTTTTTTTTCAACAAAGTGCAGAAAAGAGCAAGTTAACCTTATAATTACAATTGAAGAATTTGCAATGTACAATACTTTAAGCACACCAATTAATCAACTCAAACTGAAACACAGATACATCAATTAACTAAAATTTGTAACTTTTCAAACTGAAACAGATATTTATCAATTAACTAAAATTTGTAACTTTTCAAACTGAAACACAGATACATTTATCAATTAACTAAAATTTGTAACCCTTGTAAAATTTCTTACTTTCTCTGGCTTTATGTCCTTCAGAGCTTTTTTTAAAGCTGTTTTTAATCCATTACTTATTTTTTCTTACTAATTTTTAAAATTTGAATGTAAGCCCTATTCATTCCTCTCTGAGTCTGACCACAGCATGGTGCTCTGAAGCCAAGCAGTTTTCATGCTTTTGTCCCCACCTCCTCCAAACCTGTGAATTTAGCAACTCAAAAAGAGGGGGAAAGTCTAAATTTTCTCTTTCCAGATCTGAAAGAACCGGTTACTTTTCAGCATTGTCCCCTTTCTGACAGATGACCAGGATGTTGCTTTTCGCTTCTGGGGCGCACACATGAAGCCAAGGAGGCATTCTGTGGCACAATTTTGAGCCATAAATCAATATAGGGAAATTGATCTAGATATTCCTGTCCAGGGGTGGTGATTGTTAGCCAGACAGACCAAACGAGACCCTTACCTAGGGATCTCTCAGTTGGCCAAGCTAGGCAAAGCTTGGGCCATTCTAACTCACAAAAGGCTGTAAGTTTTGGGGTTTCATCTTAATACCATAATTTCCAGTAAAACCTTTCTTAAAATTCTTAAGCATGCATTCCAAAACAGTAGGATGAGATGTTTCTGTCCCCACGATCGCCCGATCAGAGTGTTGGTGCATACATGGGTACCCTTGTACGGAGACGAGATGCAAAACAAAGGTGGCGGGTCACTTGCTCGCCTGCCTGGCTGCAGCCCTCTCAGCCATTATAAGGTCCGTTCAGGCTAAGGTGGGCTGTTGTCTAAGCTCACCATTGTGCCTTTGTTAAACGCGACCACACACAAATTCTACAACTCCGAGAGGACTCTTTAAGCACAAGCACTTCCTCCCTCTGTCTTGTTCTGCAGCTCGTTTCACACACTCTCCTATCCAGAACACTTTCACTCACACATTTATTCAGAAGTTATCACATTCCCTCCTGATGATCCCCTAACTGTAACCAAAACAAATGAAAGAAGCTACCTCCCCAAATGGCAAAGCACAAGGGGTGATCAGGCCCCTGCACTATGTTTGCCCAAAGTTCACAAAGTGAACCAAAACAAATGGGAGGAGCTATCTTTCCAAATGGCAAAGCACAAGGGGTGATCAGGCCCCTGTGCTGTATTTGCCCAAAGTTGCAGAATACAAATTCACAAGGCGAAACCGAAAGTTAACGACTAGGCGGGGTTTCCTGGGGTTTCTCACCCAGCAAAGGAAAGAGACAGAGGAGACACCAAGATCAGTAGTCCTCCTTCTGTAGTCTCCTTCTCGGGTTTGGGCAAACCTCCAACGGTGAGCGGATCTGTGTCCAGTTGGGGAGCCTAGGAAATTAGTCCCAGGGGTGCACCTTTCCTCTCGAGGAGACAGAGCCGCTCCCTTCGGTGGGGTTCAGGCCGATGCCCAAAAGGGCTATTTCATTCCCGATTCCCAGCCAACGCACCAAATGTTACGGAAATCCCAGAAAGAAATACACAGAGACACAGAATTTGGATAAAATAATAAAATTTCTTCTCACGAGTGGACAGGCATGCCAGAAACCAGTCTGATCAATATCCGTGCCCTTTGTTCAGCATTTCCCTTTTTATATCCTTTTTAGCCTTTATCTCTTCCCTAGTGGTCTTTGATATGTAAATACAATTCCAGTTCCTATTTACAAGTCACAGACACAAGATAGGTCATATACATTGTAAATTCACCCTGGCATGGTAACTTTGTTAGGTTAATGAAGTTACTGGTTAGAGTTAGATAATCTTCACCTTAAACAAGGAGTTACAGGAAAAGCAAATCTTAAAAGAACACATTACTTATTTTGCTTCTACAACTACCTTAATATTCAATCTATTAAGTTATCTAAAACTTTTCTGTATCATTTTCAGTTGCCTAAGTTTTGGATGGGATCTTTAATTTGGGGGGGGGTCTAAGTTTTTTGAGTTCTTTATATATTCTAGATAGCATTCTTTTGTCCAGGGAGTAGGTGGCAAGTTTTTTTCCATTCTGTAAGCTGTCTCTTAACTCTGGTGAGTTTCCCTTGCTGTGGAGAAGCTTTAAACTTGATATGATCCCATTTGCTGATTGCTGGTGTTACTTCTTGTGCAAGTGGGTTCTGTTCAGAAAGTCCTTGCCTATGTCTGTGTGTTCAAGAGTTTTACCTATTTTATCTCCCAGCAGATTCAGTATTTCTGTTTTAATATCTTGGTCTTTGATGCACTTTGATTTGATTTTCACAATTTGACTGTTTTCTTACAACTCACGCCCCCCCCCCATTCTTTTTCCTTTTCCCGAAGCATGTTTTTTTTTTCTTAATTTCTTTTATTGGTACATTGTAGGTATACAACACAATTACACTTCTCATTGGGAACTTGTACCTTTACATGATGCATCTTGATTCTTATTTTTTCCCCATTCCTAGCCCTCCCTTCACGCCCTCCACCCTTCCCTATTTACAAAGACTTTATTTCCATTTTTTCCATTTCTCAGCATTTTTCCTTCCCCTTCTTTCCTTTCCCCTGCCCCTCCCACTACCCCTACCCCTTTGGACCTTTTCTTCCTATTTTGCATTATTGATTATTCATTCTAATCATTGGTACATTTTAGGTATACAATATAATGACATTCATCATTGGAAATCTGCACCTTTACATAATCTCTCTTGGTTCTTATTTTTCACCCTTGCCCAGCCCTCCCTTCAACCCCTCCATTCCTTCCTATTTACAAAGACTTTGTTCCTATTTTTCCATTTTCTCATATTAATTCCATTCCTTTCTTTCCTTTCCCCTACCCCTCCCACTTCATCCCCTTTGCCCCTTTTCTTCCTATTTCACATAACCTATTATACATTTTGGTCCTTATTTACACTTTCAATTTCTCACACCAGAGAAACTATTCAGTATTTACACATGTGTATCCTATTTATTTCACATAAGAGTACCGCCTCAATGTGCATCCACTTAGCTATAAATGTCTCCATTTTCTCATTTTTTATGGCTGAGTAGTACTCCATTTTATAAAAAACCCCACATTTTCTTTATCCAGTCTCCAGTTGATAGGCATTTGGGCTGTTTCCAAGTTTTAGCTATCACAAACTGTGCTGCTAAGAACATGGGTGCACATATATCACTGTGGTATGATTCTTTTACTTCTTTGGGGAAGATCCCCAGCAGTGGGATAGCGGGGTCAAATGGGACTTCCAGTCCTAGTTCTTTGAGGTATCTCCATACTGATTTCCACAGTGGTTGCACCAGTCTACACTCCCACCAGCAGTGGAGCAGGGTTCCTCTTTCCCCACAGCCCCACCAGCATTTGTTATTGGTTGATTTCATGATAGCAGCCATTCTTTCTGGGGTGAGGTGGAATCTCAGTGTTGTTTTCATTTGCATCTCTTGAATGACCAGTGATGTTGAACATTTTTTCATGTATTTATTTGCTATTTGTACTTCTTTGTCTGAGAAATGTCTGTTCCTTTCAGACGTCCATTTTCAGATTGGGTCTTTAAATTTGGGAGGTCTGATCTTTTTAAGTCCTTTATAGATTCGAGATAGTAGACCTTTGTCTGAGGAAAAGCAGGTGAAGATTTTTTCCCACATTGTGGGTTGTCTCTTCACACTGCTGGTGGTTTCTCTTGCTGTGCAGAAGCTTTTTAATAAGAAGAGATCCCACTTGTTGATTGTTTGTGCTAGTTCACGGGCAATTGAGGTTTTGTTCATAAAATCTTTTCCTACACTGATGTCTTCAAGAGTTCTACCTAACCTCTGTCCCAACTGGTTCAGCGTTTCTATTTTAATATTTAGATGCTTTTTTTTTTCTTTTGATACCGGGGATCGAACTCCGGTCCTTGTGCTTGCGCAACAGGTGCCGAAACCACTGAGCTAAATCCCTGGCCCTCATATTTAGATCTTTAATCCATTTCAATTTTAGTTTAGTTCATGGCGAGAGATATAGGTCTAGTTTTAATCTCTGGCAAGTTGAAACCCAATTTTTCCAGCACCACTTATTAAAGAGACTAGCTTTCCTCCAGTGAGGGTGTTTGGCTCCTTTATTGAAGATGAGATGGCTGAGTGTGTCTGGCGTTGTTTCTGCATCTTCTAATCTGTTCCACTGGTCCTCAGGTCTGTTTCTTTGCCAGTACCATGCTGTTTTTATCACAGTAGCTTTGTAGTAGAGCTGCAGGTTGGGGATTGTGATACCCCCTGCCATGTCTCTGTTACCTAGAATTGCTTTTGCTATTCTGGGTCTCTTCTTGTTCCAAATGAATTTTTGGATTCTTTTCTCAAGGTCCATGAAGTATGCTGTTGGGATCTCAATTGGAATTGCATTAAATCTATACAGCAGTTTTGGAAGTATGGCCATTTTCACTATACTAATCCTTCCTACCCAGGAGCAGGGGATGTCTGTCCATTTTCTGATATCATCTTCAATCTCTCTTTTCAGAGTGCTATACTTTTCAGAGAAGAGGTCTTTGATTTCTTTCATTAGGTTGATTCCTAGGTATTTCAGTTTTTTGGATGCTATTGTGAAAAGAATTCTTTGCCCTATTTCTCTCTCAGTGAGTCTGTCATTCGTGTAGAGGAAAGCTATTGATTTTTGTGTGTTGACCTTGTAACCAGCTACTTGACTGAATTTGGTTATTAAGTCTAGAAGACTTTTGGTGGAGTTCTTGGGGTCTTCTATATAGAGTATCATGTCATCTGCAAAGAATGACAATTTGACTTCTTCATTTCCTATCTTTATTCCTTTTATTTCTTTCTCTTGTCTAATTGCCATGGCTAATGTTTCCAAAACTATATTGAACAAGAGTGGTGATAGTGGACATCCTTGTCTTGTTCCTAATTTTTGTGTGAAGGATTTCAGTTTTTGACCATTTAGTATGATATTGGCTGTTGGTTTTTCATAAATGGCTTTTACCAGTTTGAGGTAGAGACCATCTATTCCAATTTTTTGTAGGGTTTTTTTTTTTATCATAAATGCATGTTGGATTTTGTCAAATGCTTTTTCTGTGTCTATGGAGATAACATATGGTTTTTGTCCTTGGCTCTATTGATATAGTGTATTACATTGATTGATTTGCATATGTTGAACCATCCCTGCATCCCTGGGATGAATCCCACTTGATCAGGGTGTATGATCTTCTTGATGATCTTCTGCATTCTATTTGCCAGTATCTTATTAAGGATTTTTGCATCTATGTTCATTAGTGAGATTGGCCTATAGTTCTCCTTTTCAGTTGGGTCTTTCTCTGGTTTGGGGATCAAGGTGATGCTTGCTTCCAGGAATGAATTTGGGAGTATTGGCAAGCATGTGTTTAACCCTCCATTAGTGATGGCTTTTGGAGGGCAGGTGTTCTTGTTTTCTGTCAATTCTGACAGAACAAGGCAGTTGCAGCAGTGCAAACAGCTACTCCTTGATGCACCCAGCTCCACAGGCCAGGAATTCAGACAGAATACTGCTACAGGCAGGGCTTTTTTTCTCTCCACAGTGTCTGGGGCCTCCATGGCCTCCTTCTAGACAAAAGCTGTTCGCATTATTCCCCCAAAACAAATACACTCATCTCCTCCTAGCACCTCCCCAACTAGCTTTATCCCATTAGTTTCAGTCTCAGGATAAACACTGAGACTCTTGTCCCTAATTAACTCCAGATGTGACTACACGCTCCAGGGTTGGTCCCTGGGGATGACTCTTCTTGTTCTAAGAGTTATGACAAGGAAATGAGTTTGCACACATGATGGATGGTGGTGGAACATGAATGGAAGGCCACAGTAAACACTCCTGCCATGTGCTAGTGAGGGCAATTAGAGATTGTGGCCATTCTGATACCACCGATCCCTTGGCTGTGGTTTCCCCATTCCTGTGACCCTCATCCTGAGCTCCTAGTTCTGTCTCTGGCTTTGGACTCACTGAGAGTTTCAAAATAAATGACCCACATTTGCAGCTGGGATTTCTGGCCTGTTTCCTTTCCACAGAAGTCCAGGGCCCTGGGAACCTCTTGTGGTTCTGAATTTTCTTTGTTTCCTTAGACAAAGTTAATGATTCCTTTAAAGACATTGTGGGTTTCAGTTCACATAAACTGCCTTAGGCAAAGCCATACCTAGAAAAGGTCCCATATGGGCTTCCTGTGGGCAGTGACCTTAAATAGTTAGGATCCCTGCTGGTAACAGGGAGGTCTGCAGGGCGTATCTGTAAGGTCCTCAGAAATGTGCTCATTTGCTTGAAATGGTCTTTGAAGCACTACTCTAAATGTTTCTGGGGTCTTAGCTTGTTTCTGTTACTATAACAAAAATCCCAAAGACTGGGTAATTTATAAAGAACAGGGATTCATTTCTCACAGTTCTGGAGGCTGGAAGTCTAAGGTCAAGGCACTTGCATCTGGTGTGGGCCTTCTTTCTGTGTCCTCATGTGGCACAAGAGCAGAACAGAGAGCCCAGCCCCCTCCTGGCCCTTCCATGAGGGCAGTGACCCATTCCCAAGGGAACCCATGGCTTGAGTACCAACTGGGAGGCTCACTTCCACCACTGCTGCCTGGGGTTGAGTTCCCAAGTCAGGAGCAGTAGTGGGGAAGGGCACATCTGAATAGCAGCAAAAGCATTAATTATGGACTTACAGCCCCATTCTTGGCTTCATCTTCACGCTGAGGCCATATTATCTGGAGTGGCCTGGATCTGATCTTCATCTGAAAAGCTCTCTCCTACTTTGGAAATCATTACTAGCAGGTAGGGTTGTTGTTCCAAATTTCTCTAAATTTTATTCTAAAACTGAAAAGTTTGTCTCTTAGCTGGCCTCTTTCCTCCTGCATTTTTATCAGGGTAGCTCCTTCCACACCCCTTGCGCAGGGGCTTTTCAGTGAGATCGAGACTTCTTGGGAACATCTTCTCCCCATTGCCGTCGCAGGCCGTGTTGTTCAATCTCCACACCCTAACAGCGCAGCTTCTGGGGACATTTTCACTGTTTTCCTCCCTGCTAGCCCTAATCTTCTCAAGGCCCAGCAGGCTTCTGCTTGCTGCCTATTCCCCAAGTTAACAAATCTTTAGGGTTTTTTTGTTTGTTTGTTTGTTTAATAGCAGCATCCCAACTCCCAGCTACCAACCACAGAAGACTTTTTCAGTCACATCCCTGGCTTCATTTTACCTCAAAACTGCACTTTTCTGGGTTTTATCTCTGCCCTGAGCCCCTTTCTGGATTCGAGAGCTCTGCTGCCTGGAAACATTCCTGAGACTTCTTTATTTTCCTTAAACTCTACCTGAAAATGGCACAGTTATTCACCTCAATTGTTACTCAAACCTCACTCTTGCATGAAACCTTAGCTGGGTATAAGATGGGTTTTTTGCTGGGAGCTATGTTTCATTTGTTTTCTTGATCCTGTTTATCTTGCTGAGAGGTCTGCTGTTAGTATAACTGCTCTTTTAGGCCTTTGGTCTTTATCCTTGAAATTCTGTAGTTACATTTGTGTGCTGGGCTGGGAGTAGGATAGACACTAAGTTTCTCTGCTTAAAGGGCTCTGCTTTGTATTTGAGGGAAGGGAAGGGCAAAGGAAGGCAGACAGTTCCTCAAGACCCACCAAAGGTTGGCACCAGAGCCAGGTGAGACCCAGGCCTCCGACCCCCCCTTTAAAGCCTTTCTATGGCCCTGCCCTCCCTTCCACAGAAGCATGCTCTTTAACTAACGTAGGTGGTGTGGAGGAAAGCACAACCCGGGCCTTCCGTGATGACGCTTTTGCTTCTCTAAATAGTACACACCCGTTGAAGGCAGGGTTCTGTCTTCTTCCCTCTCCACTCCTCCTCCTCTCCCACTGCTGACAATGCAGTGTCACAGAGCATTTATTAAAAACAACAGAAACAACTTTGGAGCTGGGCAGATGTGGGATTGAGTCCAAACTGACAGTTGTGTGGTCTTGGACAAATTAGGCAGCCTTGGTGAACTTTACTATCCTCAGTCCCCATTTTCAGATGGGGCAGATGGCAGTGCTGGGGCACATAGCAGACACATGGCAGATGCTTGGCACAAGCCTGCTGGACAGGTGGTTGAGGGTGGTGATATGGGGCTGTAAACAACTAAACTAGAACCACTCAGACTCCACAGGTGGGAGAGAGATAGGAGAGAGACTCCCCCTTCGTTCCCATGCACACTGGCTGACCCAGTGCATCCCTGAGAGACTTCTCAGGGCTCTGCTTGCACCACCAGGTGGACTGGGTTGCTGTTTTTGGCTATCTTCTTTATTTTTCTGAGTGGAGATTTATGGAAGGAAGAGAGCCAGATCCCCAATCCCAGGCTTACTTTGTGATTTCATTCCAGAGCCTCCCAGTAATGTTCCCCAGAAATTCCTGAGCTGGCACTGCAGCCAGGGTGAAGTTTCCACACTGCTGCTGCTGCTGGAGGCCTGTGGATTTTTTCTAGCACCTGGATGAATGGCTGTCTCTAAGTGCATTTAGATCCTTCCTAGAAACAATGCCTGTTACTTTACTACTGCTTAGAAGCAGACTGACACAAGTGGATTTTAAAATTTTTAAGTTTATGTCCTTCAGGACAAAGAATTAAAAGACAATTAATCCACCTAAAATGCAGTAACTTAACACATTTTCTGTGTGTGTCTCAGGTTCCTTTTGATTCTGGTGGTCTCTGGGAATGTAAGCTGATGCTGCAACTCCACAGAGGTCAGTACTGACGGACCAGATGGAAGTGTGGCTCAGAGCCACGGAAGAGAGAAAATCTCTAGTGAAAATCCTGACCAGCACTTCAGCCAGCAGATTCTCCAGAAGAAAGCTGCTCATACGAGATGCCAGATGCTGGGCATGCTCTGAAGATGTCCTCTGTTTGTAAGCTCAAGGGGTCACATTGGGCCTTGAGGCCACATTGAGACGCTGCACACAAGTTCACCACAGGAAGGGAAAATTCAAGTTAGTCTGCAGACACGGGGACACAGAACTTGCTGCTCACGTGGATCGCATGGCATCATGATGGCCATGTATGACCAGGTCCTCCAGTCCTCACCAATATATATCAGTCTTCAGATTTCAGCCTTGTGGTCAGTGTGAGGCGATATCTGACTGGGGTTGCAATGGACAGGCTCTTGATGATTAGTGATGCTGATCATTTATTTTGTGATCACTGGATATCTGTATTCCTGCTTTTGGGAAACTATTATTCAAGCCTTTGGCCCACTTTTAATTGGGATGTCTTTTTATTATTATGTTTAGGGCATCTTTATTTATAATGAATGTGAATAATTTTTCAGATGTATGTTCTGAAAATATTTTATACTATTTTGTAGCTTGCCTATTTTTTTAGTAACAGACTTCAATAAGCACAAGTTTTTAATCTTTTTTAAAAAATTAATTTTATCAGTACGTTTTAGGTATACAATATAATGACATTCATCATTGGAAATTTACATAATCTTTACATAATCTCTCGGTTCTTATTTTTCCCCCCTTCCCCTGCCCTCCCTTCAACCCCTCCACTCCTCCCTATTTACAAAGACTTTGCTTCCATTTTTTCATTTTCTCATATTAATTCCATTCCCTTCTTTCCTTTCCCCTGCCCCTCCCACTTCCCCTTCCCCTTTGCCCCTTTTCTTCCTATTTCACATTATCTAATACCTTTTAGTCCTTATTTACACTTTCAGTTTCTCACATCAGAGGGACTATTCAGTATTTACACGTGTGTCCTATTTCACTTAAGAGTATAGCCTCAATGTGCATCCATTTAGTTATAAATGTCTCTAATTTCTCATTCTTTATGGCTGAGTAGTGCTCCATTTTATAAAAAAATACATTTTCTTTATCCAGTCTTCAGTTACAAGTTTTTTGGTTTTTTTTTTTTTTTTGGTACCATGGATTGAACTCAGGTCCTTGCATTTGAGCAGCAGGTGAAGAAACCACTGAGCTAAATCCCTGGCCCTATTGGTGATATTTTTAAATTTAATGTTTCATTTTCCAATTGTTTATTGCTAGTGTAATAATCATTTGATTCCTGTATAATGACTTTGCATCATGTCACTGAACCAATTCATTATTACTTCACACACACACAATCATGTCTTCTATGAACAAAGGGGTTTAACTCTTCCTTTCCTATTATTATAATTTTTATTTTTCTTGTTGTATTGCACTTCACTAGGAACTCCAGTAGAGCACTGAACAGAAGTAGTAAGACTCCACATATTTGCCTGTATCCCAGGACTTGAGAGACTGAGGCAGGAGGACTGCAAATTCCAGCCCAGTCTGGATGATGTAATGACTTAGTGAGACCTTGTCTCAAAATAAAAACTGTAGCTCAGTGTGCAGGCCCTAGGGTCAATCCCCAGTACTGAAAAGCAAACAAACAGCAAAACCAGAGTCCAGATACTTGCCTTATTCTAAACCTTAAGTTGAACACATTCAGCTCCTCTCTATAATCTGTAACGCTATCAATAAATTTGCCAGTTCAAGAAGCTACTTTCTATTGCACATCTCAAATCATGAATGGATACTGAATTTTGTCCCAAAGTTTCGACTGCACTTATTTAGATGATCTTATGAATTTTATCCCTGAATCATTAATATGATGAAATGCAGACAGGCATAGCGGCACATGCTTGTCATCCCAGGACTGAGGAGACGGAGCCAGGAGGGTTATGAATTCAAGGCCAGTTTAGGCTACATAGCGCGTTTGGGGGTAGCCTGGACTACATAGCAAGATCTTATCTCAAAAAACAAAACAAACAAATAACAAATATACTTACTGATTTTCAATCACATTACTGAGACAAACTTCACTTGGTCATGACAGTGTGCCTTTTAAAAATGTATTTCCACTGGATCTGCTAATTTTTTATTATTTTTTTCATTTGTGCTCACTAGGGATACTGATCTGTGAATTTTCTTTAGTCTGTAAAGGTTTGGTCTCAGGATTATTCTGCCCTCATAAAATGATTTGGGAAGGATTCTCTCTTCTATTGTGTTTTCAGGGAAAGGTTTGTGAATAAGTATCACTCCTTAAAAGTCTGGCATAATTTTTTGAAGCCATCTGTACCTGAATTTTCTGGTTTGGAAAGTCTTTAAGTATGAGCCCTATTTTATAGTTTATTTATTCTTGAATCAGTTTGGTAAGGTCTGTCAAGGGGGTGTTTTATCCTTTTCATCTAAGCTGTTGTTGAATTTATTGACATGAAGTTGTTCATAATATTCCACCACTTTTTATTAGTAGTTTCATTGAGATATAACCTAAAATAAAATCCACTTTTAGAAGTACACAATGTTTTTAAGTATATTTACAAAGTTATTAAATCACTACCATCTCCATTCACCAAGCCCCGAGAAAGCACTGATCTATTTTCTCTCTGTGGATTTGCCTATTCTGATAATTTCACTTAATTGGAATCAGTCTTCTATGACTGATCTAATTTACTTAGCAAACCATCATGTTCATCCATATTATAGCATAAGTCAATATTCTGTTTCTTTTTATGGCTCAGCAACATTCCAGTGTATGGATACTACCTTTTCTTTTTTTTTTTAATTATTAAATTCATGACAAAGTTTATGTTTATTGATTAAAAACAGGACTGTTCATGTGTACAGGTGAGAAAACACATTAAAATACTTGGATACATTAAATATATATTTGTGAGACTTTGAAGGGTTTACTCAAAAGTATTATAAGTTCAAAGCAGTATTATACTTTCTAATAATTACCAATTTTGATTTTGCTCTTTTTTTTTTTTTTGTACCAGGGATCGAACTTGGGACCTTGCGCTTGCACGGCAGGCCGGAAGCACTGAGCTAAATCCCCGGCTTTTAACAGAATTTTGGAGACACTTTCCAACAAATATATTAAGACTGTAGAAAATAAAAGATGACGACAGGTGTCCAGAAAAGAGCAGTTTGGGGGTAGGAAATGAGTTGTCTTGAACAGTGTACATTTAAGTTCCAGTCTTAAAAATTGAAACAATTCTTAAAATTCTCTCTAAAAGCACACTGTTTAATTTGTTTTTCCTTTTCTGGTACCAGCAATTGAACCTAGGGCCTTGTACTGAGCTGCATATCTCCAGCCATTTATTTATGTTGAGACAGGGTCTTACTAATTGGCTGAAGTTTAAACTTGTAATCCTCCAACTTCAGCTTCCCAGAATGCTGGGATTACAGGCAATTATCACCATGCTGATACTGTCTTTTCTTGATCCATTCATCACCTTTGGGTTGTGTCCACTCTTTGGTCATTATGAATACTGCTGCTGTGAACACTCATGCACATACTTTTATGTGGACATGTTTTCAGTTCTCTGGAGTATATGCTTAGATGTGGATTTACTGGATCATATGGTAATCTATGTTTCAACATTTTGAAGAACTCCCAAACTGTTTTGCCTGTACAGTGCTGCACCATTTTATATTTCCACCACAAAGACTGAGTGTTCCAATTTCTCCACATTCTTGCTAACACTTATTATTATTTTTATTTTTAGCCATCCTAATGAATGGGAAGTAGTACCTCTGTGTTTTTGTTTTGTGACAGAGTCTCACTATGCAGCTCAGGCTGGCCTCAAACTCAGGGTGATTCTCCTGCCTCGCCTCTGGAGAGCTGGGATTACAGGCTTGCACTACCATACCCGACTCTGACTTGCATTTCCCTGATGGCCAATAACATTGTGCAAGATTTTCTGTATTAGACATCTATATATCGTCTTTGGAGAAGTGTCTGTTCAAGCCTATTCCTAATTTTTAAATTATGGAGTTTTAAGTATTCTTTATATATTCTGGATACCAGTCTCTTATTAGATATGTGATTTACAATTATTTCGCATCATTTGGGTTATTTTAACTATCTTGATAGTGTCTTTTGAAGCATAAATATTTAAATTTTGATGAAGCCTAATTTTTTCTTTCATTTTCTGTGATTTGGTATTATAGCCTGTGAAAGTATTATTAAAAATATTTTCTAATTTTCTTGTTTCTGCCTTGAGCTGTTATTTAGATTTACATTGTTCAATTTTAAAATACATGGGAGGATTTCCCATATATATTTCTGTTACTGATTTCTAATCAGTTCCACTGAGACCAGGGAACATACTCTTCTCTCAATTGTATTAATTTCACTAACATTATTTTTTTTTTATTTCATTTTTTTTTTGGTACCTGGGATCGAACTCGGGTCCTTGTGCTTGCACAGCAGGCGGCAAAACCACTGAGCTAAATCCCCGGCCCACTAACATTATTTTATAACTCAGCAAATAGCCTATCTTCTAGTATGCTTAACATGAACTTGAAAATAATATCTATTTTTGAATCATCGGGTACAGTGTTATTTTAAGTGTCAGTTAGGTTAAGTTCATTGATGGCTTTTCAGGTATTATGTAGTCTTGGTGATATCTGCTGAGAGGAATTAAACTACCAATAATAGTACGTCTCCTCTTAGGTACTTATTTAGATTTACTATGTTTTCTTGCTAAAATAATGCTCTCATCATTTTGAAATGTTCTCCTCTCCTATTGCTCCTGTTCCCAGTTAAGATCCCTTTCTAAGTGAACACAGCCACTCCAGCTTTTTATTATTTTCATTCTTCATCTTTTTTTCCATCCTCTGAATTCTCCGTTTATAGCTTTACAACATCTTACAAACAACCTATCGTTGGCTTTTGCTTTTTAAATCCAGTTTCATAATCTCTGGCTTCTAATTAGAGGATTTAGGCCATTTTAATTTATTGTAATTTAAAAAAAAATCCCATCTGAAATAATAAGGGCCGGGATTTAGCTCAGTGGTGCTGCTGCCTGCCTCGCAAGCACAAGGACCCAAGTTTGATCCCCGGTACAAAAGAAAAAAAAAGAAAAAAGAACAGACCCTAGAATTTATTGTAATTATTGATAAGGTTAGGCTTAAATCTACTGCCCTGCTATTATTTTCTATTTATTTCTTTTTCCTCTTTTCCTACATTAAAAAACCAATCCCATATATTTTTGTATTCCACTCTTTCTCTGGTGATTTTGAGTTATACTTGTATAGTAGTTGCACTACACAATTCATATATATTTATTAGTTTACTTTGAATCAATATAACATTTGACTTGTAACAAAATCTTGTAAGAGTGTGTTTCTGTTTGTTATCTTTGCTTTTAACCTGGTTAACTTTCAGAAATTAAAGACACAAGAAGTATTCATTTCTATTAACCTATGAAGTTAATGAAGCCCTGTGATGCTTTACACTTTCTCTTGTAGACTTCATTATTTCAGAACACACTTTTGGTTGCCACAGCTGGAGGAGAGACCTCTTGGCATCTAGTGGGCAGAGGACAGAGATGCTACAAAATATATATGATGCAAGGACAACCCCAACAAAGAATTACCCTGCTCACAACATCAGTAGTGCTGAGGTGGATCCATGTTTGTATCTAGCATCATTTCCCTTTCCCTTAAAAAATTTCTCGTAGAGGTAATTCAACTGCTATAAAGATTCATGTTTATCTTTTATTTCTCTGAACAAAGCTGTATTTCATCTTTCTGATGAGTAACTTTGCTGGTTACAGTTCTAGGTCAAATTTTTTTTCTCTACCAGCACTTTAAACTTGCTTTCCATTGCTTCCTGCTCCCCAGTGTTTCTTTCTAGTGATAAATCAGCCATCATTAAAAACAATCACTGCTCTTTCTAGGTAATGCATTTTTTTTTTCCTGACTGCTTTTAGGGTTTTCTCTTTATATTTGGTTTTCAGCTGTTTGATTGTGATGAATCTAGCTATGGCTTTCTTTGTATTTATCCTATATCAGATTCATTAACTTCCTGGATGCATGGATTGGTAATTTTTTATTAGACTGAAAATATATTTGGCCATTAAGTCTTTAAATATTTTTCTCCTATTTTCTCATTCTCTTGCCCCTCTTATTCTTGGTCTCTAAATGTTTATATTTCAGACCACTTGATACAATCTCATATTTTAAAAATGTTATTATTCATATTTTAAAGTCTTTTTGTCCTTTTTCAGCTTTGACAATTTCCACTGGTCTTCAAGTCCACTGATCCCTTCCCTTCTGCATTATACAACTTAAATCTTGCTCACTGATTTTTTTCTTTCACATGGCCATTATTTTAGATCTTTCTTTTTTAGTATTTCTATTTATCTTTTGAAATAAGCCATTTGTTTACCCATGTTCAAAATAACTGTTTTGGCTTTTCTTATTCTAATAATTGAATCATCTGATCATTTCTTTATAAAGGCCATATTTTCTCTTAAGTATAGGTAACATTTTTCTACTTTGATGTTTTATATATTTTACTGTAATCTTTACATTATATATAAATGAATAATAAAGACTGATTTATTTTTGTTTTGTTCTGTTTGTTCCTTAGATTATGATCCCTTTTCTTTGAGTGTAGTGAATGAGGAGTCAGTCACTCAACCTTCTTCTAGTGTCCAGTTGAGACAGAGATGTTGCAGTTCCAGTGAGGCTGAGTTAATAATGATTATTCCAACTTTAAATTTCTGAGACAGTCTTGGATGTTGTCAGTGTTTGTGTGGGAAGAGACTGGTTGCAGTTTCAATTGAGGGAGGCTGCGGAATTCTTTAGCCATAAGAAACCATTAGACTGTAAGTTCTTTCTGCTGAGACACCCCTCCTTCACTGCCAACTTCACAGTGAAACTGGGGTAGGGCAGCAGTAGAGCTGTGCGGGATGCCATCTTACCTTTGTGGCTCTTCTGGACTCAAATTTGTCCCATCAGTCATTCTATCATACAAAGTGAAGCCCTTAGTTCATGGCAGGCCAGGCTTACTCAGAGCTGAGTATGGAAGCTATGAGCCAAGCCTCTCACTCATGCTTGTTTTTTCTAGAATTCATTCTGTCCTCTCCCCCTCTTAGACTTTCTTGTTGTTCTCAAGGGGATAAGGTCTTTCTCATGCTAATCTGAAGTAGAAATCTCCTGTACTTTACTTGCTTTTCCTAGTCAATAGTATGTCGTGAAAAAGAACACAAGAGCTTTGCCTTATAATTTTAGAGCTTTAAGCACATCTACTTTTGTGAAAAATAAAGTAAGTCCTTTTCAATCCAATTCAGCAACTTGATAAAATACTAAAAAGCATAAAAATAAAAGTTAACCAATGTTAACTTTTCCTTCCTTCCTTTCTTATTGAGAAATAATTTACAGACAACATACCCAAACTTTGATCTTAATTGTAGAGCTCAGTGAATTTCACACACATTTACACTGGGTGACCACCACTCACAACAAGATGTATTTCTATCAGGATTCTTTCCAGTCAAGGTTCTCTTTCAGAGGTAACCATTATTTTTTTCCTAGCACCATAGATTTGGTTTTTCCTGTTCTTGGATTTAATATAATTTAATATGGACACACATGGCATACTGTCTTGTGTCTGTGATTCTTTTGCTCAATAATACTTATAAGATTTATCCATATTCTCATGTATTTGTTTATTCTTTTTTGCTGTGTAATATTTCCTTGGTGAATTATACCACAATTTATTTATTCAATATCCAGTTGGTGGACAATTGAGTTGGTTCATGTGTTTGGCTTATTATGAATAAAGCTATCATGAAAAAAATATGTATTTTATTTTGTAGAGAATTCCACTCTCTCTTGCTTTTTTTTTTTTTTTTTTTTTTTTTTGGTACCAGGGATTGAACTCTGGACCTTGTGCTTATGAGGCAGGCAGTGGAACCACTGAGCTAAATCCCTGGCCCTCATTTTTAAAATTTTACTTAGGGTAGAATGGTTGTATCAGGGGAGGTACATCTATCGACTTAACAGAAACTGTCAGTTTTCTCAAGCGATGGCACCATTTAACCTTCCAGTAGTACATAAGAGTCCCAATCATTTCAAATCCTCAATTTGGTATTATTAGTTTTTATATTTCTGCCATTCTGCTTGGGTGTTTGGCAGAGCCTCATGAAGTTGTGTTACCCTAATGCTCTCCAATTCTTCGTGACTGTGTGGTAATTTCAGTCCAAATATGCCAGAACTTATTTAGCTATTTCTCTATCGTCAGATAGTATCTTTGTCTCTAGTTTTAATATTTTAAACACAGTTTCACGGTACACCCTCAACCCACACCTTTGAGCCTAGATGCAAATATTTCTGGTACAGGTCTCAGGACACTTGGCACTGCAGTGTAAAATTTGGGGGGGGGGGTGCATGCCATGTAAAGCCCTGCACAGCCTTCACAGTCCAGCTTTACAGTGCCTCATCTCGTAACAGCCACCCCGAACAAGAAAGTCAAGGAGATATGAGGCCTTTCCCGTGCTAAGCCCAGAGCCACATCTTCAGCTGCCTTTCGTTCTTCTGTTGTCGAAATGCCCTTTCTTAGTTTCTACTTTCCCTCTGACTCCAGGGTGCACAGGGTAGATTACCCTTTTTCTCTTTCCTGGCTACCTTTCAAAGAAGACATTTTTAGGAAAAGAGCTTTCGTGCCTATCACTTCAAGAGAGGAAGGACAAAAACAACAGAAACCACCCAAAGAAGTCACGCACCTCAGAGGTCCTCTCGGGGACTCCAGGTCCTGGACTCTGCTGCCGAGGAGGAGACGAGGGGCTCCCTCCTTTCCTCGCCTGCTGGAGGAGGCCTCCTGCACTCAGGCCGGGCTGGCGCTCCCTGGGAGACGTCCGGGACTGAGAAACGGAGCCCCTTAAGCTGACTTCAGACGGAGGGCGGCCGGGAAGCCACCCTGGAAGGTTCCCTGCCGCGGGGCGCGGGGCGGGCAGCGGGCGCGACCTGCCGATTCCGGCACCTTGGGTCCCACGTTGGCCTGTCCACTGCTCGGCCATTTAGTCCGATCGGGCCCGGAACCGAACCTCCCCACACACCTCGGCTGCCAGTACAGGAGGAACGGGCGGACCGAAAGTCGGGCGGGTCCAGCCTGGTCCCCCTCAGCCGGTGGGTTCGCCAGGGCTGTGGGAAGCGACAGGCGCTAGGCCGCAGCGAGGCAGGGTGCAGCTGGCCTTGTCAGTGTGAGCCGACCTTGGCCTCGCCGTTCTCCTCAGTCTATGGAGGCCGGGCAGACGGCGAGCGGCGGGGGGCAGGCACCGCCTCATACTGTTGACCGGCGACCACTCACCGCTCACTCGGCTGGGAGACCAGCCAGCGGACCCAGCCCTGAGGACACACTGGGCTGTCACAGAACACTGTGCGCCTGCGCAGCAGGGAGGGTGGAGCTGAGCTACGTGGCCGGGGATTGGGCTACGCATGTGCACGTGACACTACTCTGACCAATGAGATGCAAGGATGGGGGAGCCTAGAGGATTCTGGGGATGCCTTTCCTGACGCCAAATGACTTAGGCCTACGATAGGAGTATGTGAGCGGTGTTCCCATGTCGTGTGACCTGTGTCTTTGTGTGCACTCCCTGGGGAAGCGGCCCCATCACGACCCCGGTCAACAGGCCTGGAATGGAGTCCAGTCCAGAGGAGTGGGTTGAGGACCCCTGGAGACCAGTGAGATCATGATGAGCCTCTCAGGCTGCTGGGACTTCTAGTTTCTGTTTCTGTGGTTCCACAATGCAGTTTCTCCTGCCCTAGGGTGAATACTGGAGACTGTGTTCTGGGAAGCTAGCCTGTTATCACTGGAAAATTCTCCAGCTGGAGTCCTCCAACATGCCAGCTAGGAAGCTCGTCTCCCTCACTGAAGGAATGTTCTGTGCAGCAGGGTGTGGCTCCCATCTTCCTGCGTGTAGTGTTTGGACAAAATGTTCTGTTTGGTTTCTGGTGCTTCCTGAGCATGTAAAGAATGCGAACATCTTAGACCTGAGCCCTCAGCTTCTTTTCCTCCTGGTCAATGACAGCTCATTAAAATGACTTGGATTCCTAACAGAGCTGGCCAGACCTGGGCTCCAGCCATGAGGACCAGAATCACTTGGTCTGGGCTGGATGTGGCATCGGAATCTTTATCACCCCCAATTCCAGCATGGACTAGAGGTGAAGTTATGAATAACCTGGGAACTTGACTGGGCTGAGTCTAAGGCCTGCCAGGAGGAGGCTGCTCCAGTCCCCACCCCAATCTGCCTGAGTCTACTGGGTCATCTCTACAGTGGGGAGAATGTGGCTTGACACGCGTGGACAGTTGGTACGTGTCTGGAGCTTCCTGTTTGAATTGTGCCTTTTGTCTCTTGGGGCAGTTCAGCCCAGCTGTCCTCAGCCCAGCCATTCCCTGAGTGGTGCTATCACAGCTGCCCCGTGGCCTCTCCAGCCACATTTGGGGTCCGTCTGGGAGAATTGGAGATCAAATGCAAGCCTGTGGGAAACCTCATTAGATCCAACTGGCAAGAGATGAACAAACCTGGAGAACATGAGACAGAGCCCACAGGAAAAACAGTATGAGCAGGATATGACCCAGGAAGGCTGTCCTGGAAAGGTAGGATGGGGGATGGAGGGTAGCAGCACCACTGGTGCATTGTGCACCTCCATAGCATGAGGTGCACTGTCACTCCCCATGTCAGTTCATCTCATGGCCATCGATAGGCATTGCTCAGTCTACTTCCCATCCTCCTTGCCACACCCAGGTGCTGGTCTTGGTGCTTTTCAGGGTGACTAGGCAGCTCTGTGGGTGTTTTTATCACTGCACATCAGAGTCAAACAAACAGAGGTACTGAGACCTGCATCAGAGCAAGTTGGCTGCACATCTCTCCCTTATCCACAGTGCCGTGTTGCCTCATGTGACAGTCAGGGCCGAGGCTGGGAAAGGCAACCATGAGTTCAGTGCTGATCCTCTTTCAGAGATACAGATGCCGGCCTCTTGGGGATCTCTGCCAATTCATGAAGACTCAGCACCAGCTCTTCCTTTTGTCCACCTAGGTTCCATGCACCTTGAGTCCTGGGCCCCTCAGAAGCACTGAGAGAGCTACCTGAACTGGGCTGAGTGGAGGAAGCACACTCTCAAGTCCACTTGCTCTCCCCAGACTCACCCTGTAGGCCTCAGCATTTTCTCTTCCTGCCACATTTCCCACTCCATCACCTCCCTTCTCCGCAGCCCTGTGGCCTTGTCCAGTCACCAGGGAGAGGGAGTGAAGCCCTCTGCCTTCTGCCTCAGTTCCTGTTGAAGAGTTTGTAGTAAGAAAGGCACTCTTTCCATCAAGGTACCTGCTGCTGAGCCAAGGCTCCCCGTTTTGTGGCTGAAAAGCGTCTCTGCCCTAATGGGGAGGTGCAAGTGCAGGACAAGGAGCGGGAGGCTCTGTGCCACTGCAGCCC
This sequence comes from Heterocephalus glaber, assembly GCF_053883595.1. Classification (NCBI taxonomy): domain Eukaryota; kingdom Metazoa; phylum Chordata; class Mammalia; order Rodentia; family Bathyergidae; genus Heterocephalus; species Heterocephalus glaber. The sequence goes on from NW_028258138.1 coordinate 636,058, forward strand.
ACTGTCGGCTGCCCAACGCCTCCTCCCAGGGCGGGGACCACAGCAGCCGCTCCACCAGAGCCACCCCTCTTCTGGTGTAGGAGGCAGGGTGGATCCGCTCCTTCCTCTCTGCACTGCAGCCAGGGCTGACTTGATGCCCTGGGGGCTTTCTTTTCCAGTAAAGCTTGAAAACTGTCTGCCTGAGGCTCCAAACTCCGTGCATCACCTTGAGGTTGATGGATGATGAGATGTGTTTTTACAAATAAAGTTTAAGCATTTTTTTCCTTCTCAAATCCTGAAAATGGCGCAGAGACCGCCCCCTCTTTCCCCTCAGGGCTGAGAGCAGCAGCAGCCTGTCTGGCTCAAGCCCCCATTATGGTTTCCAGAGAAGCTGCTGGCTGGAGATAGAACATCTGGTTTGTGTAAGAGGCACAGCTCAAACTTGGCTATGAAGAACTGATTTCTGAGGATGGCTTCTCATAGCAGTTTATTGGTTTTCTGAGGGGATGCTTTTCCAGGACAAAGAAAGGTACAGAAAATGAGGGGCCAGGACGAGGTGTTGACTGTGCCATGCCCCTGCTCTGAACAGGCACTTCTTCCTCCTCAGCATTCACCTGCTCCTCCACAGTCAGCCATAGCACCCCACCACCTTGAAGATCCCTTGTCTAAATTAGATCTCTTTGTTCTTTTATAAAATTCATTTTAATGTTCATTTATGAAACTTTTTGAATCTACAGGGAGTAGGAAGGATCCAATGAATAACTGGTACTCTTTGCAGGTTAATTGCTATATCCTTGCTTTAATTATTTCATGGCCAAATATTTTAGAGTGCATTAGACATCATGACATTTCACAGGGAGATACTTGAGTATGCATCTCTCAAGTAGGAGGACTACTTTCTGCACCTGCAACACATGGTGTCTGCACCTAGCCCAGTTAGAAGCAGCTCCTGAATCTTGTCTAGCCCACTTTTACATTGCTGTAGGTCTCCAGAATGGTCTTTTCCTGCTTCTCTTCTTTTTTGTAAATTTTAAACTCCCTCCCAGTTCTCTTTGTCCTGTATCTCATCAGGATAGGAAGTAAAGCTGTGTTGAGCTGACCTTTCTTTTGTGAGTTGTTACCATTATATATATATATATATATATATATGGAGAGAGAGAGAGAAAGAGAGAGAGAGAGAAAGGAGGACAGAGAAATAGATTTGTTTTCAATACTGGGACATTTCTTCTTTTTAATTTAATTGTTCAAATATATAGAACATTGACCTGACTCAAAAAACAACAAAAAAGATGCCGGGGGTATAGCTCAGTGGGGCAGCACCTGCCTGGCAAGTACAAGGCCCTGAGTTCGATTCCCCATACCAAAAAAAAGGTTAAAGGTTAAAGCTACTACACCCCTGTGCTCCCTGTAGGAACCATTTAACTTTTGGTTAATTCAGTGTTTCTTTTTGTGACACCTTATTACACGAAAAATAGCATCTAGTATTCACAAATGCACACTCTACTTTTTCTAACACCAACAGCTGGAGAGCACTGTGCAGAGTTCTTCCCCTCTCAGAACTGGCCTTTCTGTGGTGTGGCTCTTCCATGGTTTCGAGCAACGCCTCACTGTGAGATGCCCCCAGAGCTTGAGACTCAGAGAGAAGCCACGTGCTCCACCTCTCTCTGCTTTGGTGCAGGTGCCTCATGGGACAGATCCAGGGATGTGGCCTGTGACTGCACAGGGGGCAGTGACTCCCTACCTGCTAGGCCACTTGCTGGTAGCCATGATGCACAGCCGGGCCTCCCGCATCTCACAACAAAACAGGCTGGCAGGGTTTGGCAGGGGGAAATGGCATTTCAGCATCTTTTCTACTGCAAGTGAGGCTGAGCATGTGCTTATTGTCAAGGGCCTTGATGTCTGTCTTCCTGAGAAAGCTCTTCACAACTCTTGCCCATTGTTCTGTCATTCTTGGTTTTTTTCTTCTTCCATTTCTGGACACTCTTCATATGAAATAGATTATTCCTTTTGACAACTTGCAAATGTTTGTTCCCAGATTGCCATTGGCCTTTTGGTTTTGTTCTTTTTTGGTGGTCAGAGATGTTTATTTTAGTGTGATTTAATTTCTCAACATCTTCTCTATTGATACGGAATCGTGAATGATATTTAGAAAGAGTTTCCCTGTCCCTGTTATGAAGCAGATCAAATGCGTTTTTCTCATACTCACATAATTTTTATTGGGGGGTTTCTGATCCATTTGCAGTTTGCCCTCCTGCAGTGGGCAGCATGATACAGGATCCACCTGTGTTTTTCCAGTGGCAACCCAAGTCACCAAGCACTGTTGTTGAAAAGTCCACGTTTTCCCAACTTGAGGCATGGCCTTTCCCTAAAACTTCATGTACGAGTGTGAGTCTATTATTGGGCTTTCTAGCCTGTTCTGTCTCCAGTCTGTTTATGCACCAGCCACACTTTCTGCTATGGACACTTTATGTATTTTTAACATCTGCTGGGGATAGCTCCACACCCCCGCCATTGCTAATCTTTTCCAGGATTTTCCTGACTCTTCCTGTTTATTTTTTCAAGTGGACTTTAGAATAAATGAGTAAACCATGGAGGAGACTGGAGGTCCTCGTTCTCCTTGGTCTCCCTGCCCGAGACTAAATGCTGCGGTTTCCTGGCCAACTCTGCTTCAGGTCTTTTTGGTTGGAACTTTCTTCGTTCAGGGTTCCATCTTTCTGGTTTGTCTCTGGCTATTTCATATACTTTTACTATTGTTTTGTCATTGTTTCTGATGGCAGCTAATTTCTCCACACAGAAATTTAGATGAAATTTAGACTAAATAGCCAAGGACATTTTACAGTGTGTGTTTTGACACTCAGCTTTACATTAATGCTATTTACATTACTTCTACTCTTTGGAACTAAGATTGTTATTGTGGCTTCTAGAAATGTTCATGTCCACTATGCGCTGGAAGAGGTGTCCTTTCTGCTCTCAGGGTCAGAGTTGGGGAGCTCCTGTGGCCCCCCGCTGTAGCACAGAGCCTCGGCATCCCGGGGCCTTGGCTCCTGAAATCAGGACAGCATTCTGTGTTTTTGGGGGCCTGTTTTTTCAAACTTTTCCAAATTCCTCCCACAAACCAGTTCCAAAGGCGAATGAAACACATGGTCAGGTATAGTCACAGCGGAGGGTCCTACTCTTGATAGTGTGTGATGGGTCCAGAGATAGATTCTAGTACGGTTAGAAACAAAGGAGCTGCGTCACTCCCTTCCCTCCATGTAACGGTAAACAGCACCTGCTTCCATTATCCTAAGAGAGATTAAAAAGTAGCAATAACACAACAAAAGCCTACAGAATGCTGTAAGTGGAACTGAGTGGGAGAGTCAGGCAGTAGCATAACAGACAAATACTGACAAGTGTGGACAGAAAAGGTGGTGCCTGTAATGTTTCAGATGGGAAAGAAACAGCTGTGTACCGGACCAGAGGCCATACATATTACATTCTGGCAAAATCAATCAATCAATCAAATCTTGTCCACATTTTGTTCATACTCTTACTTTATGGGAGGCTGAATTTAAAGGCCATAGACTAATCTGTGGAGGAAATTTCAAGGCAGCAGAACATTCAGGCTGTGGCATGGATATTACTGGCTGCACTTAGCCAGATTACACCAAAAATTGGAAATGAAAAGAAGGCCAGAAAGATTAGGAAAACTTGCAGTATGGGCGGAAAAGCACAGGTAAAGTTGAGGCCAAGGAAGATGTGGTTGGTAAAGAGATTAGAAATGTTACAAAGAAGCCAAGTAGCCAGGGATTTAGCTCAGTGGTTCTGGTGCCTGCCTTGTAAGTGCAAGGTCCCGAATTCGATCCCTGGTACTGGAAAAAAAAAAAAAAAAGCCAAGTACTTTGTACTGGGATAATAGGAAAGATGCATCGAGGGCATCTCAGGAATTGGGCAGACTGCCTGCTGCAGGTTCATGGGTGTAAAAGCGTAAGCTCCTTTGAAAGACTCAGCTTTCCAAAGAGGGCCTCCGGGCACTATGCTCACTCCAAGCCACCTGGGGCAGTGTTTCCCTGCATTCAGCCATCCAAGCATTCAGAGGCCACTGTAGTTGTGAACCAAGAGTGCCCAGGTACTGTGTGTGCCGTTGGGAGACCTTGACATTGTCCAAGTGATGATGGTTTTTCAGGGAAGTAGAATGCAAAAATTGCAGGCTCCTGGAGGCTTCCACCCAGATCTCAAAAGAAGGCCTAGGAGGCCAGGCAATGTCAGAGTCCCTGTGGCCATCGCTGGAGAGGGCAACACATGAAGCTGAAACTGGAATGGAGACCCCAGGCAGTTAAGGTTGCCAGAAACATGGAACATCTTCCAAGGGAATCTGCAGGCTCCAAGCAGAGCCAGCCCGAGAGAGAGAGGACATGTGGGTTGCAACTGTCGAGGCTGTGGGGCAGGCTGCCTGCACCCTTTGAAGCTCACATCTTGCCATCCCATGCCCTGGATGGTAGACATGGAGCTGCAGGATTCAATGTTTGACTTGCTGGGTTTGGTCTTGCTTTGGTTGCTTCCTCCTTTCTATTCTCCTGTTCTAGTGGTGTTGAACCTGTGCACATGTGCTGCAGCAGGCACACAGAGCCCTCTCTGTAGGCACACTAGCCAGGTTGCCCCAGCAGCTGAGCATCAGACGACAGTTGTTTTTTCTAAACGAAAACCTCAGTATCCAGGTTTAATTGCAGTGTTGGCACTTTGTGATAAATAAGTGAGTTTTGGGCTGCAGTTTGGCACTCAGTCTCCAAAAGGTTCCCCGTCACTTCCCTCTTCTTTTTGGAATGGTAATATTTACTCTGTGCTATTGTAGCTTGTCTTTTGATTTTACAGGTACTCACAGCTAAGAGTTTGCCTTGTGTCTCAGAGGAAACTTGGGGCTTGGACTTTCAAGAAGGGCTGTAACAGCTGAGACTTTGGGTACTCTTGGACACAGACCAAATGGTTTTTGCATAATGAGATGGACATAATCCTTTGGGGGCCAGGGTGGAATGTTATGGCTTGGATTGAAGATGTCCTCCAAAAACTCTTGTTAACAGATGAGGCTTTTGGGGAGATGAGGCTTTGGATCATCAGGGCTCTAACTTCACTGGTGGATTAATCTACAATGGCCTGAAATTTGATGACATTATTGAGAAGTGAGGAATACTTGCAGGGAGGGACCTAATAGTAGATTAGGAAATATGACCTTGGGACCCTGTCTTCTCACTGGCTCCTTTTTCTCTGGCTCATCTACTTCTCTCCGCTTCCTAGATGCCATGAGCTGAGCATCTTTCCTCCACCATGCCCTTCCACTATGATGTTTCTGTCTTGCTTTATGCTCATAGCGGGGGAACCAACAGTGGGGCATGTCCAGGGGAGGAGGGTTCCATGGGGGGTGTTCAGGGAGAGGGCCACATGAGGGCAGGTCTTCCCCTGGGTTCCCACAGGGTCTCTGTGCTAGTTGTGCCCTGGTCACCTCTCAGTCTTTCCTGCCTGGGGTCCCTGGTGACCACTTGGGCATTTGGAGATAGTGGATGTGGAGACAGAGACGGGGGGTGTATTGAGAACATCCCAGGCCTGAGTCTGGAGAGGTGGACCACACCTCCCTGCCACCTGGAGCCAGGATACAAACCTGAAGGTGACTGGGAAGGGCCTGGAAGGTGGGGAAGGCAGACTCTCCAGGGAGCACTGCAGAGAGAGGCTGGTGTGTCCTTTGTGAGTCCAGGCTCTTCTCCCTAAAACTTCCCCTCCTGGAAGCCTGCCCTCTGTCATAGCTCCTGTTGGGTGTGGGGCTGCTGGCCATGGTGGGTACATCCAGGTGTCCCCATGCCTAGGCCCAGGGCTTGCTGCCAGGGAGGAACCCATGGTTCTCTCAAGCGGGGACTGCCATGCCACTAACCCAGTCTACAGTTGAAGAAGCAGAGGAAATGAATTTTCTGTCGGGGGTGTGGATGGCCCAGGATGGGGACAGCCCCAGAGGAGGCTCTCCTCTGTCATGGGTGTGTCCCTCTGTCTTTCCCCCCATTTCTACTGGGGATGCTTGTTCCTCATCTAGGCAGAATAGGTCCTGGGATTTTGGTGGGTTGGGCTCTCAAAGTCATGTTAGGGTGGGTACTCAAGTGAGGGTGTCCCCACACCCTGCCCCATGTCCCTAGGCTATGTGTTCTCAGTGGCTGGTCCCATACCCTTTCCCCCTCCCCCAGCATCCTCCTCCTGGGGGAGGCTGAGCATCGGGGATCCCGGAGTCTAAGGCTACAAACTTCTCCCCCTGACACTGTCCAGACCTTCTTCTGTGTGGCCTCTGCCCTCCTGTGCAGCCCTTCTAAGGCCAGAAGCCACCTCTTGCCAACCGCCCAAGGCCTGGCCACCAAGGCAAGCTGTCAGCTTTCTGTGAGGGACCCTTTCCAGCATCTTCCCTTGAGACCTATGGACCCTGACTCCGCTTCTAGACTCCTGGGGCATTTTAGTATCAGGACATCACCAATGCTGGTCCTTTGGGTTCTGATTCTGTGGCCTGAGGTGCTGGGTGGTACGTACAGGAAGGTAGGTTTGGTGAGGTCTTTGTGTCACAAAGTCTGCCTCCAAGATGCTGATGGGCAGTGTCCATCGCATTCTTGTGGTTTGGATCCAAATGTCTCCCCAGAATTTCATGTGTTCAGAGGTGGGGCTTTTGGAAGGTGATTGGATCAGAGGTGATAACCTCATTGGCAGATTAATCCATTGGTGAATGAATTGCTGAACATGCTGTTAGAAGGTAGGCCCAGCTGGTGGAAGGAGGTCCTGGGATGAGACCTGGAAGAGGCCATCGTGTGCCTGGTCATTTCCTCTCAGGCTCTCTTGTCCTGCTCACTCTGCTTCCTGGCTACCATGAGGTGGGCAGCTGTCCTCCACCACATACTTCCCCCAGATGTCTCTGCCTTTGGGTCAACTAACCATGGACTGCAACCTCTGAAACTGTGAGCCAATAAACCTCTTCTCCCTTTCCTTATGCACGGAGGTGTTTTGTCCCAGAGATGAGGAGCTGACTAACACACCCTGGTTGGGTGCTGGAGGCTCATGCCTGCCATCAGCTTCTTGGGAATGGGTTGTGCTTGGGCAGATGACAGGGAAGAGCCACAGAGAGAAGTTGGAACTTTTATTGGCAGAGATTGTTGACATGGGGAAGACTGATAAAAAAAAATACAGGGAGTAGGAACAAAATGGACACAAAAAGTGTCTTCAGTGAAATGCACGACTAGCCACTATTTGGAGGAGAAGGAGTTCCGGGCTGTTTCTGAGAATGCTTCAGCCGTCTGGTCCAGACCAGGCCTCTGCATCAGTGTGGGGCCCTCACGGGCAGCACCTCTACTCTTGAGATCTGAGAACCAAGGTCAGCGCCAGTGGCCCCGCGCCTCGGCCTGAGCCATGGAGGTCTGAGGCCTGGGACCAGGGCCCGGGGGACCACTGGTGAGCCTCTGGTGGGAGGACCTGACCCCTCATGCTTTGTGTCTGAAAATCCTCTTGACCTTGACCTCGGTTTCTCAAGTGAAGCACAGTCCAGCATCTCACCTGGACTAACAGGGTCTGCTTTGACTGCAGTGGGAGGAAGCGGGAGGAAGCGATCATGAAGGTTCCTGCAGGATGGAAACCAGCCCTGAGGAGGGGCAGAGAGTCAGGGAGACAGCAGGGGCCCTCAAAGCTGGGAGCAGAGGGAGGTCTGAGAGGTGGCTGCAAGAGAGCAGGCGCATCCCAGGGAGGGAGGGCGCAGACGCCAGCTCCGCGAGCCGAGCCGAGGAGAAGGTCACCCAGCACGCGAGGGTCTGCGGTGGGATTTCAAGCCTTCCCTTTAAAAATGTCTAGCTAATGAGGAAAACTCAGGTCACATTTTCTGTTTGGTCCTGGTGGGCGGGGTTGGGAGGCTCGTCGTGGGGCAGCATGCGCCCTCGGCCCTAGCCCAGCGCCACCTTCCTGGAGACACTCTGGGAGAAGGCACCGCGGAGCAGGGCCTGGTAGTCAGGCACCCGGAAGAGGTGGCGCTCGCCAAAGGCCACGTCGTACTCAGCAGTCTTGCCGGTGACCAGCACGCGGATGTGGGGCTCGTTCACCTGGCGCCCCACCACCACCACGAAGATCTCGATGCCTGCCCGCTGTGCCTCCTGCACGGCCTTCTCAATGGCTGCTGCTGTGGCCCCCTGCGAGTTGCCGTCCGAGAACAGCAGCACCCTCTTCTTCGTGGTGCCTGAGGAGGCCTCTCGGTAGAAGCGCGTCACGAAGCTCAGGGCATCGTTGACATCGGTGGCGTCGTTGAGGAAGTCCATGCTGTCAATGGTGCTGGCCAGCACTGTGTAGTTCTGCAGGAACTGCAGGGCCGGCCGCCCTGGCCTCTGCTGGCCTGGGCCACTGTACTGCACCACTGCCACCCGCACGTCCACCGTGGGGTCCTCCCGGCCCGCAGACAGGAAGCGCTCAGCCAGGCGCTTGGCAAAGCGCTTGGTGACTTCGAAGTTGTGGCCGCCCACACTGGCCGAACCATCCAGCATGATGGTGATGTCGGCCGGGGAGGAGAACGTGACTGTGGGCAGGGTGGACAGCTGTGAGCCTGAGACCCCGGCACGGCAGAGGCAGTCAGCTGGGGCCAGCCCAGAGCCTGGAAGCAGGGCCGCCCACCCCCGTAGGCACCGCCCTCCCTGCCCCAGCCTGGTACTCACTCGGGCAGGTGTAGTCCGGACACTTCTTGTCTGCAGGGAGAAGACCCCAACTGTGAACCACCATTCCCCACTCTGCAGCACCCACACGCCCACCCCCCGAGAAGTGGAGTGGAGCCCAGGCCTGACAATGGGGAACCGAGGCTCCGAGGAGGAAGGCAGCCTGCAGGCCAGGTGCTCATCGGTGACTGTGGGCCGAGGCCTGGGGGCCCCAAGTGCCCATGGGCATTGAGCAAGGCAGACGGGGCAGAGGGCAGCAGCACCCGCTGGAGCAGGGCTCCCGAGAGAGAGGCGGTGGGGCGTTTCAGGGTGGTGCCCCCCGGCCCACCTTTGCAGATCTGGGCCGTGACGTTCTTCAGGAAGGCGTCCTCCAGCAGCTCCGCGTAGTTCTCCTTCACCAGGGAGATGCCTGGCCGGCCCTGGGGCGACAGGCCTTGGCAGGAAATGACGTTGAGCTGGTCGGAGCCCGCCACGAAGCCAAACATATCCCTGATGCCCACGGACAGCACCTGCGGGGGACGGTGGGAGTGGTCGGTGCGGCCCGTGCCCCCGCCCTCCTGGGGGGAAAGCCCCTGCTTTGGGGGTCACGCGGCAGCCCACCTGGATGTTGGGGCCACAGAGCACACTGAGGGATGTGGTGTCCCGCTGGGTGTCCGAGCGGCCGTCGGTGATGACCAGGGCGATGCGGTGGTTCTGGCTGGGCGGTAGCAGCTGGTCCCGCGTGTACTGCAGCGCCTCGCCTGTGAACGTGCCACCCGCCATCCACTGCAGCTTCCTGACGGCTCTGCGAGCAGAGGGCTGGGTGAGGGCGCAGTCCTGTCAGAGGCCGCCACCCACCCCGGCCCGGAGTGTCGGACGGCGCCACTCACTCCTTGAACTCCTGGGCATTGCGGATGTTCGGGCTTCGCAGGTCCACGTGCTCCTGCATCTGGTTGTGGCTGTACTGTACCACGCCCGCGTATGACTGTCCTGGCTCGAACTGTGGCGAGGGACAGGCTCAGCTGGGGACTCCTTCTCACAGGGCCCCTCCTCCAGGGCGAGCTCCGGAGCCAAGGACAGGCAGGGCCTGGACGGTCCACCCCGGCTCGCTTCCCGGGCCGGCCTGGCAGCCACGTTCTCACCTTCACCAGCTCATCCCTGCTCAGCCGGTCGATGACCTTGATGATGAAGTCCTTGGCGATCTCGAAGTTCTGCAGGCCGATGCTCTCAGAGCTGTCCAGCACGAAGAGGATGTCGATGGGGCCGCACTTGCACTCTGTGGGGCAGGGTCAGCCTCAGCCCCAGGCCGCCCATCCACAGGCCCATACCCGTCTGATGCTGGGCCCCGGCCGACACTGGGATGGCTGCTTCCTGCCCCACCCCAGCCCCAAACCCTGATCCCTGAGGACAACGGACAGGACAGCGCCGGGGTGGCTCCTGCCCCTGTGAGGTGGCTTTGTGTTGCTGCAAAAGAAGACAGCGGGCACGGTGTCCCAGGCCATGCGTGGGCGTCAGCGCAGTGAGGACACGGCTGCTGGTCTGCCCTGCATAGGTGGGACTTCCCCTCCACCGGAGGGTCCTCTGCTCGAAGGTCAGAAGTACAGGGGTCCCGGAGTGTGGGGACGCTCACCACAGCAGGCTGCGGAGGGAGAAGGGCTTCTGTGTGGCTGGGTGTTCAGTTACCCACTCAGGTTCTGCCCAGGTTGGGTCCCAGCAACCTCAGGACCTTGAGGCCCAGTCTGCCCTGCTGTGCGGTGCCAAGGGCCAGGGGCCTGCCTCCCCACCTGCCCGCCCCCCAGAGTGAGCAGAGGTCCTTATGGGGCACAGTGAGGGGCTGGCAGGGGCCTGTCCTCCCAGTAGGACACTCACAGCACATCTTCATGATGATGTCCAAAATCTCACACTCCTGGGCAGGAGACACAGGAAGTCAGCAGGCCTTGGGCTGGGGCTTCCCTGTCACCCTGGGCCCTCTGCCTCTCACGTCCCAGGGTGTGCAGGATCTGCCTGTCAGAGCCTGCGGTGGGTGCAGCCCTGACACAGCCCCAGGCATGGCTCTCACCTGTCCTCACAGTGGTACCCCTGTAGCCTTCCCGTGCCCCCACAGTCCTGTGTGTCCCCTGTGGTCATTCCATGCCCCCCATGGCCATCCCGTGTCCTCTGTAGTCATCCCGTGTCCCTGTGACCATCTTCTCTGTGTCTCATTGTCATCTCACGGCCCCTGTGGTTCCCCAGGGCCCCCGCTGCTGTCCCACAGGTGAGCCCCTCATAGGACCATGGCCCTGTGGTCATCCTGGGGGACATCTGCAAACACCACTTACATCTGGCCCAGGTGGTCCCACGTGGCCTGGGGGACCCTGTCAGGGCAAGGACAGACAAGGATGAGCAGGAGGTGCCTCCAGGATCTGTGACCTGTGTCCCACCCAGGCTGGTCATCCCCCTCCACAGAGGTCACCGTCACTGCCTGGGCAGACAGGCGGTGTGGGCCCAGGGTCCTTGTGGACACTCTGGACACGGCTTTGCTGCCCACAGAGGTCACCCTTACTCTGGGGACCACGAGGTGGGATGTTTCCGCCACCCCCAGGAGCCCAGAGTCCCCACCAGCCCTCACCCCGTGCAGCCTGGGGGTCCGCGGCACAGCGTGTCACCCACCTGGGGGCCCTCTGGGCCACGGTAGCCTTTTGCCCCTTTGGCCCCGCGGGGTGAAATGTCGCTGTTCTGCGGGGAAATGGCACAGGTCACAGGTGGCCGCCACCCTGGGCTCCCTCAGCCCTGGTGTGCACATCTCCTCCTCCAGCAGCCCCACTCGCCACCCAGGGAGCCAGGCCGATTCGGGCTCAGGCACAGCTCGGTCCCACCCCACCCGCTGCGCTTACGTCCTCTCCAGGGTCCCCAGCTTCGCCCTCATCCCCCTTGAGACCGGGGTAGCCTTTTGTGCCCTGTGGGGGACAGAACAGGTTAGCGGCCCCTTGGGGGGGACGTTAGAAGGTGCCGTGCACGGCTGGACGGTCCCCGAGGCCCGTGGGGACACTGGGCCATAGGGGTGCACGGCCAACGCGCATGGGCACTGTGCCTGCGCATGTGCTGTGTGTGGCCGTGGGCATCGTGTGAGCACATGTGTGCTCCTGCATATGTGTCAACACATGCATGTGTGCGTATGTGGGCACTGAGCACACATGTGCCAGGCGGTGCACAGCGTGGCTAGGCAGAGGGGCTGTGGCGTGTACTCACGTTCAGCCCAGGGGGGCCCCTGCTGCCTGGATAGCCCTGTGGAGGACAGAGAGCATCACACCAGGACCTGGTGTGGGTCTGGCGTGGCTGCATCACCAGGCTCCAGGGCCGGGCTGGGGCCACGGGGCCTGGGACCACTCACCGGGAAGCCGGGGAAGCCCTCAGTGCCATTTCCAGGGTGCCCGTCTTCTCCCTGGGGAGCAAGGAGGTCACTGTCACCAGGAGCCCACAGACCCCTCCCTAGTGCCCAGGCCCCCTCCAGGCCTGGCTTGACGCGGGGTCCTTGACCCAGAGGGAGACCCTCCCAGAACACAGGCGTCCCATGCTCACCCGCTCGCCCACCAGCCCGGGGTCTCCAGGCGGCCCGGCGGGTCCTGGGGCTCCTCTGAGACCCTAAGGAGGGGAGGGCCGACAGTCATGTCCCACAGCGTGGGGGTCCCGAGCCCTCAGGTGGACAGGGGCGTGGCCAGTGCTCACTGGGCTGGGTGGGCAGATGGGGCAGCTCTTACCTCAGGCCCGGGGGGACCTTCATCACCTCGGTATCCTTTAGGTCCGAGCGCACCGGCCTCACCCTGAGGGAGGGAGATGCGGTGGGACCCCAGGCCACACTGTCCCGGGCTCAGCCCTCCCTGCTGCCCAGGCCTGAGCCGCGGGGCCCAACATGGCCCGCATGTCCCCAGGCTGGGGCGCAGATGGAGACCTCATGCCCAGAAGGCCCTGCTGGGCGGCCACTCAGCACCGGGTGCCCACAACGGCGTGGCCAGGCCCGGCCCCAGGGGATCTCCACACGTCAGCCCCCGGGAGCCCTCTCAGGTCCGCCCAGGAGCAGTGACCATCCTGGACCCTACACGGGGCCGCTTGCCCAAGCCCTCAGCCCCTCCCCAAGACCCCCAGCCACGCAGCGATGGAACCACTCCAGAGCGGGCAGGGCCACCCCGCGCATGCAACCCCCGTGGGCCTGGGGAGGGAGCGGGCACACCCTCAGGCTGCTGCTGGGCAGCAGTGGCCGCATCAGAGGTCTGTCCCAGGGCCTGGCACCGGGCACACATCCCAAGAGGGCCACGCTTGGTCCCCTCACAGCGTTTCCAACCTTCCCCAACACCTCGTGCAAAGGCAGCCCGCCCAGCTTCCTCCACCAGCCACGAGGCACCGACCCTGCTCAGAACACGCAAGCAGCCGGCTGCCTTCTCCCCTCGCCCAGCATCGGGGCTGCGCCTCACCAGCCTTTGCACTCACAGCCCTCCCAGGTTGGGGTCATGGGGCACAAATGTGGACCCTGCGAGCCTTGGGGCCTGACAGGGAGGGTGGGAGGAGGACAGAGGAGGCCGGTGTGCCATGCCAGGTGAGTCTGGCAGGTGCCCTGTGGCCCTGGGCCTGAGAACTGGGTGCTGAGACTCCCAGGTTCCTTTGGGACGGGTGGGAGGCAGGGGCTGCAGCCACATGCAGGGCGGGGCCTGTGCGCCCCCTGCTTTCTGGGCCTCCCCACTGCTCTGTTCCATGGTTTGAAAAAGCGAACATTTCCCTAGAAACGTGCTCCTCTGGCCACAGCTGCGGGGGTCACGTTTGGAAACATGGTGGCACGCATCCTGCGGCTCCGGGCCCCTGTCGAGGCCAGGCCGGCACCTGGGATGGTGCCCGGGTGACCTCGCGCACGGGGAGACTGGACCAGCTGTCCACACAGCCAACTGCTGGCTGCACAGACACCCCCACTACCATGGGGGCCACCTGGGCCTCCCGGCCTCTGAGCAGGGCAGGGACACAGCTGTCAGCGCCCGGAAGTCGGTGGCGGGAGGCGGGCCCACAGCAAGGCCCTGGCCAGAGCTCCCCGCGCCAGGCCGGGCTTCCCTCCCTCTCGCCCGCGTTCTGTGCCCTAAACCTGCGCAGGAGCACGGACAGCGGGGCTGAGATCTTCACCAACCCGAGAAACACCCAGCGGACAACGAGCAGCCTGCGGAGCTCGCCACGGGCAGGCAGGGAAGGCCCCGGGGTCCCCGTGCGCCTGCTGGGGCTCCCAGGCGGGCACTGCCGTGGGCTTCCTTAGCCCAGCCAAGTCGGGCACAGCGCCGTGCGGGGAGCCTGCCCCGGCCTCGGCCCTGCGCTGCTGGCTGTCATGGGGCGAAGTCACATGGCCGCCCCTCCCATGCCAGCAGCCCTGCACGCAGCTCCGCAGAGGCCCGGCCTCCGCACAGCCAGCTGAGAGGGCTCCTGCGCTGCTCCCCCAGTCTCCCAGCTGGGCAGCTCGCGTCCCTGGGTGGACGGTCCACCTGCCTGCAGCCTGGACCGCACCAGTGTCAGGAGGCCGGAAGCACCTGCCACGTGGCTCGCCTGTCCTTCTCCCGCCACTGTCGCAAGCCTGTGCTTCCCCCGGAGCCTCTCAGCGGTGGCACTGCCCCCAGCCCGCACTGGGACGCTCCTGCCTCTGGGGTCCCGCTCTGCACCAGGTGGCCTCTTCCTCTCCCCAGTGCGGTCCCTGGAAGGCCTCACTAGTACCTCAGATCACCCACTGGCTTCTCCCCAGGACCAAGCCCACCCTGCGCCCCCCAGGTCTGAGTGTGCGTCACCAGCTGCAGCCTGGGGGTCCCCTGGCCCACCTGCCCCGTCCCACTTGCCGGGCCTCTGTGCCACCTGCCTCCTCCAGCACAGCCCCGCCGGGCACCCTGCCCAGCACTGAGGTCCAAGCGCAGGTGGCCAGGGTCTGTGCACTCATCTTAGGGTCTCTCGTGGGACCCCACAGTCTCGGGGAGCAGCCCCCTGGGAGGTGTCCCCTGGGAACAGCCCGACACAATGGCTGATGTGGCTCTGAGTTGTGTGTGAGCTGATAGCCAGGGCGCTGTCCAGAGCGAGGACGCCCTACCGGGTCTCCAGGGACGCCGACGGGGCCTTCTCGTCCCTGGTCACCTTCCGGTCCAGCTTCACCCTGGGGGAGGCAAACCCGTGAGTGGAGGTTGGGTCGCAGGGCAGCCTGCTCCGCGCCCCTAGGGTGGACACACAGCTGCCACGGCTGCTGGGTCAGGTGGCTGGCGGGAGAGATGCAGGTAGGTCAGGGCTGCCCCTCACCCTTTCCTCCGACCTGCCCACTCCCGGGCTGGCCAGGAAGGCCCACGGTCTCAACCCCAGGGACAGCACCGACCTCAGGGGCCATCGAGAGGAGGCTGGCCTCGTGCTGAGGCCAGGGTCCCCCCCGGGCCCAGCCTCTCCCAGCCCCATTCTGGAGAATCCAGCCCGAGTGCTGCGGAGCAGGGACCAGGGCCACCGGGCCTGGGACAAGACGAGGCAGCAGCAGCTGTGCTGGCTGGGGCAGGCGAGGCGTGGGGCGCTGTCGGACCCTTCTCCTCCCGGCCACCTCCGGCCCAGCAAAGCCTCACGCTGGATCAGGACAGAAAGCCCACCCTCCACTCAGGAATGGACTGGACCAGGCAGGCGAAGGCCACCGCCGTGTGCTGTGGGATCTCTGCCGCCGGGCTCCCGGAGCAGCCCACCCTGGGCCTGGCCCTGCCTGGGTTCGGCCCAGTGTCCTGGCTCTGGGGATTCACTGAGCAGGAGCCTGCCCAGGCTCGGGGTCTGCACAGGCGGCCTCGCAGTGGCCGCTGGGGCTGCTCGTGCAGAGCAGGTTGGGAGCCTACGGCTGACTGCGGCAGGGGTGGCCAGGAACGGGGCTGCCTCTGAGCTGTGATGACAAGGACATCGCCTCGGCTGTAGGACAGACCAAGCCCTGGGTCCCAGTGAGCAGGGGAGGTGGGGGCCCTGGCCCACTCCCGCGGCCGCCCTGGCTCTCCATGTCTGCAGGACCAAGTCTGCACCGTGGGGATGAGGGCAGCCGAAGCCTGGACACCAGGGGCTGTGTGGCTCGGCCTGTCCGGTCCCTGCCACGACCCAGCCTCAGGACAGACTCACCGGGTCTCCCCGAGGCCCCCGCACGCCTGGGGTCCCCCGCGGTCCCCTCTCTCCAGGGTTGCCCTGCATGGAGAGGGTGTGGTGTGAAGCTGCTGCTGGCAGGAGCCCGGGGCCAGGTAGGCACTTGCCAGGGTGGCCAGGCTCCCTGCTCCCCAGGGCCCCCCGCGCCCCGGACAGAGCCGCAGTGCAGCCCGCTCCTGTGGCTGCGCTGTGCAGACAGCACCGCGGTGACTTGCCTTCTCTCCCGGGGGGCCGTCGGGTCCCGCGTTGCCCTGGAAGAGGAGCGGACAGGGGCATCAGTTCGCACGCTGACCTGCGTGGCTGAGCGGATGGGCACCTCGCTCACCTCGCTGCCGGCCTCTCCCTTCTCTCCGGGGGCACCGGGCTCTCCAGGCTCACCCTGCCAACCACAAGGGCAGAGTCACTGCAAAGCCCGCCCAGGCCCCTCGTCCGTCCACAGGGCCGCCACTGGTCCGCCTTACCTCGTCTCCCGATGGCCCCGAGCTCCCTGGCCTTCCAGGCTCCCCAGCGGCTCCAGTTTCACCCTGGGGAAGGTCAGAGGGCGCAGGTGCTGTGGAGTGGCCCCGAGGTCACACTGGGTTCCAGGGACCCTGTGCCCACGTGCTCACCACTTCAGCCACACAAATCCCAGGCCTCCTGGGACCCAGCACTGCCTGGAACACCTCACCCTGGTGAGACCCCGAGGGCCCAGGCCAAACCCAGAAGGCTGAACCCCAAAGGCCCCCAAGTCAGGCCCAGAGGGCGATGCACAGGCCAGAGGGGGGATCCCGGAGCCCTCGCTGGATCCCTGACAGCTCCAAGGGGGCAAAGTCAGACCCCCTCGTCCTGCCCAGCACTTCCTGCACCCTCAGAATCCCTAGGCTGGACTCAAGGACCCCCACTCCTCTGCCTGCTACCGGCCACAAGGGCCTCCTGCTCCCTCAGGTCCTGGGTCCCTGGACAGGGGTCAGGAGGAGGCCCGGCTGCGGGTGTGCCGTGGCTGCTCAGTCCTGGCTCTGAGCAGTGAGTGGCAGGGTCCTTGGGGTCAGTAGCTGCATGCAGCCCCAGGCCTGGCCACGCCCCAGGAGCCTGCAGTGGAGACCCAGCCCCCAGCAGGAGCTGGGCCTGCACTCTGTGGACATGAACACGAAGTCCAGCCCGAGAGGCTGGCCCCACTCACCTTTTCTCCCTTCAGTCCGAAGGGCCCAGCATCTCCCTTGGGCCCGGGGGGTCCTTGGATGCCCTGGTGAGAAAACAGGGTATCAGGTCCAGTGGGCAGAGGTCCCCTGAGCCTCCAGTGAGCCACTGCCTGGCAGGCAGGAGGGGCTGGGGACCCCACGAGGGATGGAACTGACTTACATCAAATCCTGGCGAACCCTTGCAGCCCGGCAGGCCTGGGTACCCGGTCTCCCCCTGGAAGAGGAGGGGAAGGGCAGGGCTGGGGGTCTGGGGTGGTCGAGGCGGCCGGAGGCAGACAGCCGCCAGTCCCTAGCTCTGCAGCCCTCACCAGTGACCTGGAACTCAACTGGCCGGCTTGGGGTCCCCTGGGGTCTGGGGCTGGGCAGTGAATACCCGCGGGAGACATCTCCTGACCGGCTCATCTTCCTGACACCACCCAGCCACCCCAGGCTGCACCCCAGGGCTACCTTCATGCCGTCCACCCCATCGATGCCACGCTTGCCCTTCTCTCCCTGCAAGGCACCAAGACAAAAGAAGGGTCAGAGGAAGGTCGGACCACGGTCAGACAGCACTGCCTGGGCTCCGCGTCCCAGCTGCCACACGCACCTTGTAGCCCTTGGGTCCCCTGGAGCCCTGTGGAGACAGGAAAGGAGGGTGAGGGTGGCCAGCAGGGTGGTCCCCGCCCCCCGAAGTGCTGCCCAGCAGAAGGGCGAGGTGGGGACGTCTGGCCGGGACCCCCACGGGCACAAAGTTGCCCCAAATCCAAGGGCACTGGGTGTGGCATAGGGCCCTCTGAGTTGAGGGTGCTCAGCCCTTGGGGTGCCTGGGAGAGTGATGGTGACAGGAGGGGCCCATCCCGGGCCAGCCGCATCCTCTGGGGTGGGAGGCCCCGCAGCGTCCAAGGAGGGGAAGTGCACCTTCTCTCCGCGGCTTCCCTTCTCTCCCTGCGGGCAGAACAGATTGGCAGAGTGGCATCACGCTGCCAGGCTGCAGGCCCACCGTGTGGACCCGGCACGGGCCACCTGGGGGGGGACACGCACCTTCATGCCCTGGTACCCGACGGGTCCGAGGTCCCCAGGTCGTCCCTGGAACAGGAGGGAATGGGTCAGACACCCGCATTGTCCCCCAGCCTCGCCTCACTGTGGCCCCAGCCTGGTAGCTGGAGGGACTCAGCATCTGGGAGTCGTCACCGTGAGGTCCCCAGGGACGAGGTGACCCACAGAGGTGGCCAGGGAGGGGACGGGCTACTGCAGGGGATGGCGTAGGGGAAGAGGTTCGATGGGGTCTGGTTCAGGCCCAAAGCAGAGGTCCTGGGACTCCAGCCCCTCCCGATGAAGACACAGCAGGTGACTTTGTCACGCAGCCATGGCTCTGGAAGCTTCTCGGCACTGGCCCCCTTCCAGGCATTGGGCACTCACGGGGTCTCCAGCTTCCCCCTTCTCTCCGGGGAGGCCTGGCTTTCCTCGTTCTCCCTGCAGGGCAGAGCAGACAGGTCAGGGGCAATTCTTCCACTCCCCCAAAGTGAGACTGGGGCCCTGCTTGTGCAGGGACAGAGGCGTGCAGAGCCCGTGCCCTGGGCCTGTCCTGGGCCCTGCAGCCCCTGCCCTGTGCGTCCTCGCCCTGCGACTGCCTGTGAGCCGCACTCACATGAGCGCACTCCTGTGGCTCCGACCCTCCGGGGACCCTGAGCCCTCTGGGCCTGTGGCTGACCCACGCCATCGTCCTGCTGTGGGCCCTGCATTCTCACACCGCAGCCCTTGGGTAGTCCCCTCCCCGGATTCAAGCAGGCGCCAGGGAGAGCTTGGGCCTTGGAGCCCAGCCTCAGGCCAGGCCACAGCCCGTGCCGCCACTGGGACTTCCTGCTGGACTCCCGGTGCCCAGCCTGCGGGTACCCAGGACCACACACGCAGGGTTGGAGCCCACGTGTCCCCGTGAACAGAGCAGGGCAGCCACTCACCTCGTACCCAGGGTCGCCCTGGGGCCCTGGAGGTCCTCTGGCGGGCTGCAAGACAGGAGGGCGTCAGCTCTGACCCAGGCAGGGCCACAGGCTGGGCAGGGCTGGGCAGTGGCCACTCACCTGGCACTCGAAGGAGCAGCACTGCGGGGAGGCACAGAAGATGGTCAGAGGTGGAAGATGAGTGTCGGACACACCTGGACACACTCCCACACGCATGCACAGGACAGGTGCCCAGACGAGCTCCCATGCGTGCACGTGGGACATACGCCTGGGACACCCCCACACGCAGGTGCTGGGACACTCCCCCCACAGGCACAGGACACACGCCTGGACACGATGTTCTCACAGGTGTGCACCAGGACACGTGCCTGTATACTAGGACGCACAGCTGGACCAGCTCCCAGAGGCATGTGCAGGACACGTGCCCGGAGGCTTTCCCACGCGTGTGCACAGGACATGTGCTCAGAGCACTCTCCCACGTGTTCGCGACGCATGCCCGGAGGGACCCACAGAGCACCTGCAGGCAGGGCTGGCGGGCGGGAGGTCTTACCACCTGCTCCACGTTGTTTTTCTGAAACGAGAGGGAAGCCTGAGTCACTGCCTCTGGGGGCCAAGGTCACCCCCGGCCCGCAGCGGCGCGGGTGCTCACGATCATGTCCGCGATGGTGTCTATGGTCTGCGTGATGGTCTCCTCGGCGTCGGGGCTCTGCCCCCAGTCTGCCGCCGTGAAGTTGCGCCGGTAGGTGTGGTCGGTGGCGATGATGCTCAGGCGTGGCTCCTGTGCACGGGGGCAGCGATGAGTGGACCGGGCAGCGGTGCCCCCCCCGGGCCGGGCCAGCCTGCGTCCTGGGCACTTACCAGGTGGTCAGGGGTGATGGCCACTGAGAAGACCTTCACGCCCAGGTGCTTGGCCTCGCTCAGGGCGTCCTCCAGGCCCCCGCACGGCTCCTTGTAGCCCTCCAGGGGGTGCCCGTCGGTCACTACGATCAGGTACTTGTTCTCCTTGAGGTGGGAGCCCCTGGGGGAAGCAGTGTGAGGCCCTCCGCAGGACCCCCCGGTGCTGGGGCCTAAGGACCCCCAGAGCCAGAGGTGAGGCGCCAGGAGGGCCCGGGCCGGCTGTGGACAGCACCGGCCCTCCCCACAGGCGGGCCTCTCCCTCCTCCAGCTGGGGGCCTGGAGAGTGGTGTGCGGCGCACTCACCCCACCAGCAGCTCCTCCAGCCCCTTCTTGACGGCGCAGTCCGTGTAGGTGCCCTTGCCGAAGTACTTGACAGCGTCCACGCTGGCCTTGAGTTCACCGCGGCCTGCGGGCATACGCATGAGCCCGCGGATGATCTCCACCTCGTCACTGTAGTGCAGCGCGCCCGCATTCCACACCAGGCTGCGGTCGCAGCGGTAATACCTGCGGAGGCCGGGCGGCGGGCCACTGTGAGGACATGCCCCAGGCTCCTACCGGCAGAGGCCCAGCCTGGGTCCCAGTGGCTCTGCCGGGCCCAGCCCAGCACTGGGCGGCTGCAGGGATGGACCAGCTGCGGCTCTGCCCCATTTCACAGGTGGGAGACGGCACAGGAGCCTGAGTAAAGGCCTGGAGGATGCCCTGAGGGGGGCACCAGGCCGCTCAGCGGCCCAGCGGCTCCTTCCTTCCTTCCCCGGGCTCCGCCTACACCACCCTCCTCCTCCCTGTGGACCTGGGGCTGCTGGTCACAGAGCTCCTGCGTTGGCAGCCCAGCCCCAGGGTGAACAGTCCATGTGGCCCCACAGGTGCCCTTGGCTCCCATGGCCCCTTCTGGTGGGCAGCCAGCGGGGATGGGGGGCTGGGGGGCCTGTGCCCGTGGAGCCCATCCCCCACCAACCAGAGGTGCTGCAGGCCCAGTGCCTCCGCGGGGCCCCCAGGTCCACCCAGGCCCCCGTCCAGGGCCCAGGGCTGGGAATCTGCACACAGGTGCCATGGGGAGTGAGCGGCACGGCCATACCCAGAGACAAGGCCGGTGGGCCAGGACGTGGAGGCCCAGGAAGGTCAGGGACACGGGGCTCGGGCTCAGCAAAGGCCCTGATACCTGTGTGGGCGGCAGGCAGGGCCCAGCTGGCTAGTGAGGGGCCCAACTCCCTAAGCCCCAGGGTGCTCAGGGGAGCAGTGGGCCCTATCTGTTTGGGGCTCAGGGGTGCAGCCCAGCACGCCACCCTCCACCCTTGCCCAGGAGGCACCAGGAGTCTGTGCCTCCCCTCTGTCCCCCGGGGCCTCCAGCCGGTGGGTACGGGTGAAGGCTGGGCAGCCTCTCTGGCCTCTGGTCCCTGGGCCAGAGACGCCACCAGGCCAGCCTTACCTGTCCCTCAGGCTGTCGACGAAGCGCTTGGTGAAGTCCTTGACTTTGTCCACCAGTGCCCCGTAGGGCTTCAGCCGCAAAGCCACGCTCTCAGAGGTGTCCAGCACGAAGAACAGGTCCGCCGGGCAGTCTGGGCCAACAGGTCCTGTGAGCCGTGCTTTCTGGAGCACCTCCCCCCGAGCTGGCTCTGGGCAGCCCCAGCTGGACAGGGAGAGGATGAGGCCCCACCCCGCCACGGCCCCAGCCCCCAGCCCCGGAAGACACAGAAGATGGCCTCTCCTTCAGTGTCCAAGCTGGGTGTAAAGCCACTGGGGGCACAGCCTTCAGCAAAGCGGGCGCAAAGGGCACCCTGTTTCTAGGCTGGAGGGGAGTTGGGGAGTGAGCAGTGTCTGCCCATCACAGCCTCTGTCCACAGAGCACAGAAAGCTGGCCCAGAGCTTGGCCATCGTCCGCTCCCCCTCCATAGGGTCCCTCCTGAGTCTGCCAGTCTGGCATCGCCAGAAGCAAGGGGTGACAGGAACCGGGCCTGGCAGGAGGGGACAGCCCCACGCTGGCCTCGGCTGCGTCCAGTCTCAGCTTCTCCCCCAGCTCCGAAAGTGGGGAGTGGAGCGGCACAGCCCGGCACTCACCTTGGAAGGTGATGGCCTTTGAGGTCACCTGGATGTCTTGCGTGGCCACCCAGCAGGCCTGCAGCAGCAGGGACAGCAGGATGCCTGCCCGCCTCATGTCGCCGGCCCGCCTTCGGTCCCCTCGGAGGAGGCTGGATGGTGGGACGGTGGGACGCAGAGCAAGAGGCTGTCTCTGGCCCAAGTCACAGCCAGGCCTGCCTGCGGGAGGCAGAAGGCGGGAGGCGGAAGGCGGGAGGCGGGGCGGGGCGGGAGGGGCCCAGGCGCTGAGTCATGGGCAGTCCCCTCCCTGGCCTCTGAAACCAGAAGCCCCTCCGACCTGAGGCTCCCCCTGCCCCGGGGAGGACTCTGCTTCCCAGGGCTTTGCGGGGCCCTGTGGGCCGCAGCTTCTCGCAGTGGGAGAAGGCAAGATGCCTGGGAAAGAGCTCAAGACCCAAAGCAGTTTGAGGTTGTTTCTCCGGCTCCTAACTGCCTTCACTTGCACAGCGCCCAGGTCCTGTTATTTCCGTGGGAATACTTTTTCACAGTTCAGTCAGAGGCAGATGTGCAAAGGGCCCCTTTTGAGTGTTACTGTGGAGACACGCAGTTGTCCAGCACTGGATAAGTGTGCCTGTGTGCACATGTATGTGTACACACGCGTGCACGTGTGCGCAGAGAGACCCCAGTGGTGGGCAGAGCAGAGGAAGACAGACACATGCCCGCCCCCGAGAGGAGTCCAGAAGGGCGCCGGAGCTGTCGGCGCTTGCCCAGCGTCAGCCAGAAGTTTTGTGATCTGAAATATTCGAGCAGGATGGTTGCTGTTAAAGGGACCCTTCGGCAATCGCCCGGGGTTGCCCATTGTCCTCACTCTGCCTCACAAGTTTGCACGGTGGCTATTGTCTTCCTACTTCTGCTTCGTCAGACACCGATTGGTGCTGTGCAGCTGTGGCTCCTGATTCAGACGTGGACCTGGAGCCACGTTCAGGTGCGGACTCACAGGGGCACTGTGGTCAGGCGTCCTATCTGCGGGTGGCAGTGATCCTGTGCCCCGGTTGTGGGGGGAACCGTGTGAGAGCCCAGGCGGGGCGGGGCCCTCAGGCCAGGGAGTCGGGGTGTCGTGGTGGGCAGCAGAGGGCAGCGCAGGGCCTCCTGGCCTCTCTGTGTACTGGAGAGGGGCTGTGGCTCTGGCAGGTGCTTGGGGAGGACCACGTGAGGGCAGCGCCTTGGCCCATCTGGCCACGCCCACGGGAACACACGGTGGGCGGCCTGCTTCTCCCCGGCCTTCGCCCCTGGAGCGGCCGGGACATGTGCGGAGTGGGCCGTGCTCCCTGGGGCAGAGCCTCAGCGTGGAGCCCCTACCCAGACCTCTGGGCTCCTGGCGGGAACCGCTCCTGGGTCTCGGGCATCTCTGGGGATGTGGCCCAGCTGGAGAGGATGCAGAGCCCCGAGCCCCTGTGTCCCACTGCCGTGCGGTCCCGCCCACCCTGCGGGTGAGTCCCCTCTGCTGCCTGCCGGCCGCTCCCACTCGGTCTCCAACCCTCCCTGGCCCACTCATTGCTGCCCTGGGAGCCCTGGAAGCTCTGCAACGTTTGGGCCCCCAGCCCCACCCACATCCCTGCTGCCCTGGGTCCCAGTGCAGGAAGAGTGGCCCCCGGGGTCAGCCACGGGCTGGGCTGGGCCAGGTGTGAGAAGGCCCTGCAGCCCAGCCCGCCCACGAGTGCACAGGTGCGAGTGGGTCCTTGTGTGCACGTGTGTTCCCGAGCGTGTCTGCGTATCTTGGGACCTGGTGAGCTGGGATTTCTCATCCCTGATGCCTCTGTAGAGGGCTCAGAATCCATGTGCTTGGGTGCACAGCGGGGACCTAGGTGATGCCCAGCAGGTGCAGCCTCCGGGGGTGGGGTCCGCACTGGAGGGGCGAGGCCCGTGCGGGAGGGCGGGGCCAGTACGGGAGGGGCGGGGCCTAGCCCTCGGCATTGGTTCCAAGTTCCAGGTGGTAGCAGGCAGGGAAACCCTAACCTTGACCTACCTGAGCCAGAAGGAAGGGAAGGACCCCCACCTCTGCCAGCTCTTGGGTCCTGAGTGCACAGCGGATAGGCCTGGATGGGCGGAGCACCCGCCAGGACCCTGGCCTTTGGGTAGCTCCTCTTGCTCCCCCCAGCCCCCCTCCCTCCCCCTCCTCCTTTCCCAGCGTCTTTTGGGGAGAGGACTTTCTCCCAGAGGGAAGATGGGCAGAGTGAGGAGCACGGCGCGCCTGATTCAGAGCTGCAGTGTGTGCCGCACTGAAATGCCACAGGCTGCCCCTTGCCGAGGTTTTGTTTTATGCAACAGTTAAACCATTTCTAAAAAAGCACCCCCGATGTGCTCTAAGATGCCTGGGGGATGGCAAGGTCCTGCCAGGCAGGGGTCCGTGTATGGGGTCCTCTCTGGGGAACAGTGGGGCCCTGACCGAGGGAGGAAGTGCGTTTGCCCAGGACAGCAGGGACACTGCCAGGCCTCGCCATCCTGGCCACACAGAACCCAACTGCCCTGGAGCAGGACCCAGAACCCCAGCCTCAGCGTGGCCCCCACACCTGGTGCAGGTCCCTTGCCGGTCCTGCGGCCTCAGCGCTGTCCACAGAGGTTCTCGCCAAGCCCCAGTCCTGGCCAGGACTTGGGGGGCTAAACCCAGGAACCTGCCTAGGACCCTCCGGACCTGCCCGCTCCTCCTGCTGCTCTGAGTGCTCAGGAGCCCCTTGGGGTGTGCTCCGCTTCTGACTGCCCACCTGGCCGCTGTACAGAGCCCTCGCCTTGGATCCTGCAGGGAGGCCGTGGTACGGGTCGAGTCCCCAGAGCCTCATGGACAGGAGGCCACTGCCCCGAGGCGGACCTCACCCCTCAGCCCAGCTGGGGAAACTGAGTCAGGTCAAGGTGCTAAGTATGTGGCTGAGGAGTAGCCCAAGGAGGCAGGCCCAGGCTACTGACCCTGAGTGGCCCTGGCCTCTGAGCTGTCCCCTTGTCCTCCCTGGGATGCACCCCAGGAGCATCTGCCTCCCTCCTGCCCACAGGCTCAGGTCCCTGCCAGGCCCTCTTTCTGCTGGCTCACAGCAGGTAGAGTTTGTTCTGCACAGGGTCTGTCCCACCCCCTGGGCTGGAGGACAGAAGTCTGGGGATTTTCCACAGCCCTTCCAAGAGGGTGTGGAGATGGCTGTCTGTGCGACACAGCATCGAGCCCAGGCGGGGTGGCCCGGGTCTGAGGAGCTGTCTTGTCCGCAGGGATTCCAGCCATCTGCTCCTCCCTGGATGTGGGTAAGGCAGGCACCGAAGCCCAAGTCCCCTCACATCTGTTGGACAAAGACACTTTTGATGTCTTTACTGCCTTGAGCGCCGAGTAGATTTCCTCCCAACTTAGAACATGATTCATCAAGGAAAGTAATGTTTTCCTGGGGCTGCATTCATGGTCTCCATGGCGACCTCCCCTCAACGCTGGGGCTGGTGTGGATGCTGCCAGCCACAGCCGGGCGCTGCCTGGCCCTCACTGAGGAGGAGTCCTCTCTCCCAGGTGCCTGTCCCTGTGGTCTGCTCCCCTGGGTCCCTGCGGCCTGGCCCATGGCCAGTCTTGGCCGGCTGTCTGCTGGGCCCTGGGGACAGTGTGGCTTCTGTCTCCTGGCCCCTTCTGCAGCCTCAAAGTGAGTCACCTGTGGGCAGTAGTCAGGAGTGGACCCGCTCCTGGGGTCGGGCTGGGCCACCGCCTGGCTGCCAGAGCCACTGATCCAGAAAGTGCAGCCCTGGGGCCTGCAGGACAGCGGCCGGGAGCCGGGGCCTTGGTGCTGTCAACAGCTGCATCCAAGCCCTGCTCCTGCAGAGAGGCTCCCAGGTGACCACGTGTTTTCAGCTGGCAAGGAGCCAGCATCAGTGACAAAAGCTGAGCCGAGCCGGGGACAGCAGCTAAATGAAGGCCGGGATCTCAGGACCGGCTAAAGGCAAGAGGATCTGAGAGCCTGCCGCGGGGAGAGGACATGGGGCCCTGCCGCCCGGGGTGGGCACGGGTGCGGGTGTGCAGGAGCAGACTGGGCTGTGCCTGCCCATGTTCGGTTCCCTGCCAGGGAGGCCTCCCCTGCCCGCGCCAAGATGCAGCAGAGTTCAAGTTCTCCAAGCATTGTCTGTGATAGCCAGAGGCTCCCACTGGGGGCTGTTCAGTCCTCAGCTACACAACCGTCCTGGGGCCACGGGTGGCCGAGGAACGACAGGGAGGCCAGGATGGGGGACATTGAGCCCTCAGCCTCACAAGGCTGCTCAGCCCACAGGCTCCAAGGCTGACTGGGGCTGGTCGGGGCCCACACCTCTGAGGAGCAGAGACCTTGGGAGCTGAAGGCCTACTGAAGACCCCTCCTAAGTCCCTAGGGTCCTGAAGGGGTGGTGTCCACTTCCTTGTCCTGGGCAGGGTCTCGAGGAGGACAGGCCAGGGTGTGGCCAGGGGAGTTGAGACCCTTAACGGGAGAAGGGCTGGGGATGCAGGGCCACCAGGGAAGCCCAGAGTGGGGATTGGGTACCAGGGCAGCAGCTGCCCATCGAGAGTGGGGAGGTCCACGGAGGCCACAGCCACCCACAGTACCCAGGACACGCTCAGGGCAAGATGGCTGGGCAGGGGCAGCTTCAGGGCTCCACTTCTCATCAGGGGAGCTGCCCCGCACACCCGCCAGACACGGGCCTGGAGGGCCGAGGGCTGGAGGGTTAATATTTCCGTTACCTCATGCTGGCCTCTGGTTCCTTGGAAAGAGCAAACATCTGGCAGTGATGTTTCCCCACTGCTGGGCCTGGGAGCAGCTTGGCCTCTGTCCACAGAGCTGAGCGGGGGAGGAGGTCTGCAGGCGGGGGGGCAGGGAGGGGGCTTCCCAGGAAGTGGCAGCTGCGGTGGGCTGGCCACCTGGACGCCCTGACCCCACCCAAGGGTCCCCAGGGTGCGGGGAGGGTGCCCAGCGTTCCTGGGAATGAGAGTCACCTCCTGTCTTGCCGACCTCGGGGAGCGGGGCCGGAGCTGGACGTGGAGACGGAGCTGGACGGTCTGGACCTCCAGGCCCCACGTGTCCCCGGCCCTGCCCCCTCTGGCCTGTGGGCTCCCCATTCCCAGCCGCCCGGCTTCCTCCGTGAGGCAGGTATTCCATGGCCGGGGACCAGGCTCAGCCAAGTGTTTGTGTGCTCAGCCACACGCTCGTCCTCACTGGGCACACGGCCCCGGGCTGAGGGCTGCCTTGGCCATGACCCACGTGGCCCTGTGCACCCTGGTCACCTCAGTTCTTTGTGGTGCTGGGACTGGACCCAGGGCCTCCTGTGTGCTCGGCCAGAGCTACTCCACTGAGCTACACCCCGGCCCTTTCTGTCTTCACTTTTACATTTTGAGACAGGATCTTGCTAAGTGGCCTGCTGACCCCAACCTTGCCGTCCTCCTGCTGCAGCCTGCAGTGGTGGGACACAGGCGCCCCCCCCAAGCTGCCATCTCCTCAGTTCCAATAAGGCTGAGTTCTGGGGTGAGGCCCCAAAGACCAGAAGCACCCTTGCCCCCTTGGGTGGCAGAGGGAAGGGGTTGTCCCACCCCACCTGGCCCAGGTCACTGTGCCCAGCCCCTCAGACAGGCAGATGACCGCCCAGCAGTTGGTGTCTGCAGGGGGGCTCAGGCCTTGGGCTCCGGTGGAGAATCTGGTCTGCTGCACAGGCTGTGGGCACGAGGCAGCAGGCCTCAGACCTGGGCTGGTCCTGGCTGTCATCCTGTCATGTGACCCCCGCCAGGGACAGGTCCTCCCGGCAGCTCCAGCCTCAGGCTGTCCAGAAAAGCCCCACTCGCTGGCAGGACCAGAGGTGGAGCCGAAGTAGCAGTGTGGGGTGCAGCCTGCCCAGAGCCCAAGGACCCACCCACCTGAGCCGGCCGTTTGTTCTCAGGGACCCTTGCTGGTGCACGTGCCGCTGCCATCTTGTCAAACCTGCGTTCAGGGAGAGCTTGATTCTTCCAGGGAAAGCAGGCAGGCCCCAGGGGGCCCTGGGGGCCCCGCTTCAAGACCCTCCACTAGGATTGGGGGGCTGGGATTGAACCCAGGACCTTTGGACTGCCACACCTCCAGCCTTTTAAATTTTTTATTTTGATGCAGGGTCTTGCTAAGTTGCTAAACTGCCCAGGCTGGACTCAAGTTTGCAGTTGCCCTGCCTCAGCCTCCCAGAGTGCTGGGATTACAGGCATGCAGCACCACACCCAGCACAGAACTGTTTTTGAGAAAACAGCTCCGCTCCAGGGGGCCTGTAAGCGGGGTGGGGCTGGAGGCCAGAGGCTCTCTTGGGTGAGCTGCAGGCCTGGGGCGCCCTCTGCTGCCCACTTGAGGGATTGCGCCAGACCATGCAGAGGACCTTTGGCCTGGGGACCAGAAGGTCACCTCCCTCAGGCCCCACTGCCCGCCCAGCACCTGGACCCATTTGTGCCCAGGACAGCAGAGGCAGGGTCCTGCATGTGAAGGATCTGTGACATGCCCTGCGGGTCACCAGGGTGCATGTCACCTGGAAGGCCAGCTTCAGGGAGGAAAGTTGGTCCTGGGGCCTTCCTGAAGCCAAGATGGCCCTGGTCATGTCCTCCTGTCCCCTAGACTGTGGGGACGCCTTGCCCAGCGCTCTGGATGCTGGAGTCCAAAGGCTTTGGGCTCTCTGGGCCAGCTGGGCACCTGATGTCTGAGTACCCACCCAGCCCAGGACAGTCAGGGATGGGGGATTCTGCGAGCCCCGGCTTCTCAGCAGAGACCTTGTGAGATGGCAGTGTCATCCTCTCACCATGCTGGCAATTATGAGTGCAGTCCCTGTGGCCAGCCCCTCGGCCAGGGGATGTGGGTGGGTGTCCTCTTTGCTTCCTGGCAGAATGTCCACTCCACAGCCAGGAATTGGGCTCCAGGAAGGGCACTACCTTGGACCACAGGTTGGGGCTTGTGGGGGGGCTGATACTAGTCCCTCACTCCCTGCCTGGGCTCCGAACCTCAGTAAGCACAGACTGGCGAGTGGAGGCCTGCAGGGTCAAAGCTGGTCAGGAGGCACCAGGAGCTCCTGACCTGGGGTGCTTGGGGACCACCTCTGGCATCTGGCTGTCTCCTGGCGGAGAGGGAGCAGAAGGGCTGGATGTCCCCTGGTCTCCTCCACAGACAGCCCATTGATGTGATTGCAGCACAAGACCCCTGTGCCCACAACCCCCAGACAGGCACCGTTGCCACTCACAGACGGAAGCCAAAGCAGCATCAGGGACCAGTGCCAGGCCTCCCCGGGCAGAGCAGATGTGAGGGCCAGGCCTGGCCACAGCGTGCGCCCTGTGTCACGCACAGGGACGGGTCCCTCCTGGGCCTTTTGTGGTTTTGGTCATACACAATGGGATTCATCCTACAGCTTTCACCCTTTTTCTCTCTTCTGGTCTCTTACCACTGTGGATGGGATTCCCACCTCCACTGCACCCTCTGAATGCTATCATTTGCCGGAAAGCTATTCATTTCCAGATGCTGATTTTATAACCTGGTACTTTACAGAATTCTTCTATTTTCTGCAGCAGTTTTCCTATGGGCTCTTTGGGTTTTGCAGGTATATGATCCAGTGATATGTACACCTTCCTTTCCAAGCCCTGTGCCTCACTGCGTCCCTGTCCGGCAGCTTGAGCTCAGCCTGCTTTGCGGCCTTGCACTCGTGCTGCTCTGGAGAAGCGCAGCCCAGACGGACGAGCTGGGAAGTGCAACCACTGGGCAGCTGTGCTGCAGCTGGTGGCCAGGGTCACCGTGGCTTGCGCCCGTGTCCCTCAGCCAGATCCTGGTGCCACCGACACTGCAGGCTCCCGTGGGCTTGAGGGCAGATGTCTCTGGAAACACGGATGTGCTCCTGCCCAGTCACTGTGCCATGACCGTACTCAGGAAGCAAACACGGACCAAGGCCTCTGCCGCCATTGACTCGCGAGGTTGCTGTCAATGGGTCACGCCGACAGAGTGCTTCACGGCAAAGAGAGCCATGCGTGTGCACACATGCAGGGACCCTTTGTGTACTCAACATGCAAGCCCTGTGTCACTGCTGGGAGGTGGCGGAGAAGCCCGGTCACTGGAGTGCACCCTTGAAGGAGATCTGGGCCCTGCCCTTCCCTCTCCCTGCCTCTCTCTCTCTGCTTCCCGGCCACCACGAAGTGAGCAGCCCAACGCTCCCGTGTCCTGCCGTCATGATGTGCTGCACACCACAGGCAAGGTAACGGCCAAGGGGCCATGGGCTGGAGCCTCTGAGGGCGTGAGCCAGAATAAGCCTTTCCTCCCACTGAGTGGACTAGCTCAGGTGTTTTGTCACAGTGATGGAAAGCCGACCAACACGTCTCTTATCAGGTACTTGATCTGAAAGTAAGTTCTCCCGGTCTGTGGCGTCCTTTCCCCCCAACTTTAGTATTATAAGAGGGCAGTGCTCCCCAAAGTGATCCGCACATTCAATTCAATACCTGTCAAAATCCTTTCTGGCTTTTTTGTTTTTCTTCCAGAAACAGACAGATGTCTTAATCCGCTCTAATAAAACAGCATGGATCGGGCAGTGAAGACAGGAGTTTGCTTCTTCGCCGTTCTGGGGCCGTGAGTCAGGGATGTAGTGCCTCAGGGCTTCCCTCTGAGGCCAAGTGGGAGAGTCTGTCCCACGCTGCTCTCTGTGGCTGGCCGACAGCTGTCTTTTTTTCCTCTGCACTCGTCTGGTGCCCAAATCCCTTCTTCTCGTAGACACAGTTGTGATGGACTAGGCCACCCTAATGACCTCCTCTTTAACTTACTCTCATCTTCGATGACTTTATGCCCAAATGCGGCCACATTCTGGGGCCCTGGGGACTTCAACACATGCATTCAGAGACACAGCACCCAAGGCAGCCAGGTTGAGGAAGTTTCCGTTTTTGTTAGTGTCTTATTTTCATCTTGAAATGGTGTAGATTTTGCCAAGACTTTCTCTGTGCCAAGGCAGTAACAGAGAGTGCCCCTTATTTGTCAATAAGGCGCTGACTGGTTTCTGGATGGAAGCAGCCTTGCTCCCTGTGGTCAGACTCCACAGTCCTGGGCCACAGTGCTCCCAGAGGGCTTCTGCATCCGTCTTCACAGGGATGCTGGTCTGAGGTTTTCTTCTGAGGTGTGGTTTGGGATCAGGACCACAGGGCTCTACCTGTCCTGGGCCACAGGGGACCCCTGGGAGTGGCTGCCTGCCCTGGGGGAAGGCTGTGCTGGGCCGAGGGCTGGACTGAGGGGGCTGGGTGGTGACCCAAGGGTCAGGTGCAGGAGGCCAGAAGGGAAGAGAGAGAAGAAAGTGACCACTGAGGGGGCTGGCCAGCAGAAGGCAACAGATCGACCCACAGGAAACAGTGTCTGAATAAGAGAAAGAGGGAAACAGAGGGGATATCTCATGAAGTGACAGAAACACATTTCCAAGAACTCTCCAGATGGAGGAAGCTGCTGGGTGGCAGGAGGCAGCGGCCCCAGGACCTTCACGAAGTCATCCTCCCAAGGCTCCAGGGGGCAAGGCAGCCTGTGCAGGAGCAGAAGCGGCCACCCTGGGCCCCTCCCAGGTGAGGACAGCAGGGCTTTCCCCCAGCGCTGGACCAGAACTGTGGGCCCAGGCCCAGGCATGGGTACAGGGCTTTGCACGAAGAACCCCTCAGACTGCGCGGGAGGCACCAGAGAGAGCAGACAGAGGCTGCGGTTAGAGGAGATGGGTACATTGGAGGTGACTGGGGTTTAGCACCGTAGACAAAGCCAAAGAAGAGTGTATTATAACAACTCCCGACTAGAACTGCAGTAGTACTAACACATGCCGCAGGGAGAAGGGGGCGTCTTGGGAATTTAAGACAGCAGCAAGAGGGCCGGGGATTTAGCTCAGTGGTTCTGCCGCCTGCCTCGAAAGCACAAGGTCCTGAGTTCAATCCTTGATACCAAAAAAAAAAAAAAGCAACAAAAATAAGTAGGCATAACATTTAAAGTATGGTAGGTTTAGCCAGCATAAGAGAAAGCTATTCATTAAAATAGAAACAGAGGGAGTATAAATGAAACATGAAATAGCATTGAATAAATTTAGTTTTATAATAATTACAATAAATACATTAAACTCTCCAATTAAAAGACAGCTAATCTCGATGAAACCCAAGATCTGGTAATAACAGGTATTACCAAAAACACATAGAAGCTATAAAAAAAAAAGAGAAAGCTGAAAATGAGAGAAGGAAGACATAAATGCTAGGCTGACACCTGGAAGCTCCTGGGGTGGGTGGAAACCCAAATATCTGCCGGGGGAGCCTGAGGGAGAGATCCAGGGCAGGGGCGGCTGGTTATGAACAACCGTAAGTGCTGCCACGCCAGGCCCAGTGTGAGCTACGACCCAGCGAGCACCCACGCTGGACAAGCACAGGGCGACGCCGACCAGCCCCAGCTGCCCCCGGTCGGACACGCCTGTGGTAAGGCACCCCCGCCACACAGCGAGGTTTGAGGCCCCATTCCCCAAGTCTGGGCAAGCTGCCCAGAAAGCCTGTGTTCCCTCCTCCAGGGCAGATCGAAAGCCCACCCTGTTCCACTCTTTCCGGCTACCTTCCGAGCAGCCTGAGCTGTAAGCCTGCTGCCTGCAGGAGTGAGTGGCCCTGCGGTTCCCTCCCACCTGGGGTGAGCACAGTGGGCCCCCCTGGAGAGTCCAGCACTGGCTCCTTATTTTAGGGTCAGCTGAGCAGAAGCCTTCATTAGCATGCAACCTTAATACTCCAGTTACCTACCATGAGATGATCCTGGGACTCATCCAGGATTAGGATGCAACTTCTTCTGGTACCACCATCTCTCCCAAACAGACCAAATCAGATGAAAATAATCAGTGTGCTCTGGGTATGACAATGTGATGACTAAGAGTGGTTGTCAGATGGAGTGGAACTTCACAGCCCTAAGCAGTGTCTGTCCAACCCATTCACAGAAACCCACCAAGACCATGAAGCTCAGCTGTGTCAGCTCGCCTGGCTTGGGGGCCAGCTGGGGTTAGGAAAGCATGCCTCGCTGTGTCTGGGAGTCACAGAGGCTTGACTTGGGGACTTTATCTGGTTCCTGGGCCCTTCCTCTCTGGCACTCTTCCCCTGCTTTGCCTCCTGGCCACCAAGTACTAAGCAGCTCCCTTTGACCACGCCCTTTTGCCATGATGTTTCTGCCTTGGAGCAGCCAACCACAGAATGAATCTCCTGAAACCATGAGCCAAGTTAAACCTCCCCACTATTTTTTTTTTTGGAACGGGAATTGAACTCAGGACCCTGCTCTTTCAAGGCAGGGAGCAGCACAATGGAGCTAAATCCCCGGCCCTTAACCTCCCCTCTTTTAAGTTGCAGGTGCTGGATATTGAGTCCCAGAGATGAGAAAACTGGCAAATACACCCAGTATCAAAGTGATTACGAGAGATGCCCATACACCCCAGAGGTGTCAGTGAGACTACAAGTGCTCACCATGACACAAGAAGCTCAGAAATTAACAGGAGAAACTCACATATGTGATTTTCTTTTTTGTAACAGGGGTCAAACTCGGGGCCTTGTGCTTGTGAGGCAGGCAGCGACACCACTGAGCTAAATCCCCGGCCCAACATATGTTGATATTTAACAGCATCTTACTAAGAATCTTTAGGTAAGTAGACAACTTAAGGGAATGAAAAAATAGAACTGAATAATTGGTCAAAATTCCAAGGTCACAGCTAAAGTATTACCTAGAAATATATAGTCTTAAATCCATTTCTCAAGAAATAAGTCAGTGGAAAACAAGTCAAGTAATTAAAGACAAATAATGGAACAAGTAAATATAAATGAATAAAACAGAAATAATAAAGAGATGGGCAAAATCAATGAAATAGAGAAAAATATGTACTATTAATAGCAAAAACCAAGCTGGGGACGGTGATGCACCCCTGTAATCCCAGCACTTAGGAACCTGAGGCAGGAGGATCGCCAGGAGTTTCAAGCCAGCCTGAACTATATAGCGAGACCCGGTCTCAAAACAAGCAAACAAACAAACAACCAAAACAAAACAAAAACCCCAACAAAACAGTAGCAAAAACCAAAGGTGATATTTTGAAAAGATTAATAATATACTGATTTTTGACATACTGAGCAAAAAAGGGAAAATTTGAATAAAAATAGACACTGAAAATAGACCATAGACTGACAGATTTAAAAACCTACAAGAACATTATAAGCAGTTATATTTTATGAAATCACTTCTCGGCCTTTTGGCTAAGATCAAGTTTAAAAATTTTGAATTCAAAGATCAGTGCAAAGAAAAACAGCTAGGCTTGGTGGCCCATGCCTGTAATCCTAGCAGCTCAGGAAGCTGAGGTAGGAGGACTGCAAATTCAGGGCCAGCTTGGGCTACATGGCAAAACCCTGTCTCAAAAATAAAGTAAAAAGGAAAATTCTGGGGGAAATGAGGTGGAAAAGTCAGATAATCAACCACCTGGACACCCTGAACTGATAGCACAGGAAGTAACAAAAAAGATCAATGAGGCTCTAGAAAAATTCAAAGCAGAAATAATCTCCCGGATAACTACAGAGATGGTGAGCAGAGTGGAAGATATGATTAGAGGCTCTAGAACAGAAACAGATAAAAAAATAGATGAGCTCAGAAACATGCTGGAAGCCATGAATGCCCAGCATAAGAAAGAAATGGAAACCATGACTGCCCAACATAAGAAAGAAATGGAACCCATGAAACAGATTCAAACAGATATTCAGGAGATTAAAAACTCCATTGAAAGCAGGCACAGCAGATTAAGAAAATCTGAAGATAAAATATCAGATATAGAAGACAGGATTGCAGTTAAGGACCATGAAAACAGAGATTTCTTAAAAACAGTAAGGGACCATGAGAAATCAATCCAACAGCTGCTAGATGATGCAAAGAAGAATAACATAAGACTGATAGGAGTCCATGAAAAAACAGGAGAAAGTACAACTGACATAAAAAAACTGTTCACAGAAGTAACAGTAGAAAACTTCCCAGACAGAGGTGGAGAACTGAACATACAGATAAGTGAGGCATATAGAACTCCAACTAGCCTTGATCAAAAAAAATCTACACTTAAATATGGAATAGTCAAGGCCCCAGAAACCCAACAGAAGAACAAAATCCTACAGGCAGTTAGAGAAAAGAAACAACCTACAAAGGAAAGCCCATCAGAATCATGGCAGATTTCCAACACAAACACTCAAATCAAGGAGAGCCTGGAGTGAAGTATTTCAAGCCCTAAAAGAAAATAATTTCCAACCTAGACTTGTATTCTGCAAAATTATCTTTCAAAATCAATGGGGAAATTAGATACTTCTACAACAAAGAACACCTGAGAAATTTCATGAACACCAAACCAGCACTCCAAATAATTCTAAGCAATATCCTAGAAAAAGACAATGAAGGTCACAACTCCATGAGGCCCAACAGAGGGAAGCCACCACGCAAGGTAAGAAACTAAAGGGAAAGGGGGCGGGGGGAGAAGAAAGAAATAAAACAGTCAACAATAATAAAACATCATGACAAGGACGAGTCAGTATCTATAAATTATAACCATCAATGTTAAGGGCCTCAATTCACCAATCAAAAGAAATAGACTGGCAGAATGGATTGAGAAGCAAAATCCAGCAATACGCTGTATACAAGAAACACACCTAACTCAAAAGGAAATTCATAGACTGAAAGTAAAAGGATGGAAAACAGTTCTCCATATGACAGGATCCCAGAAAAACGCAGGGGTAGCAATCTTATTTGCAGACAAAGTAGATTTCAAACCAAAACTAATTAAGAGAGACAAAGATGGTCACTACATCCTTGTGAAGGGAACAATCCAAGAGGAAGAGATGACAATCATAAATAAGTATGCACCAAATACGAATGCCCCAAACTATACAAAACAAATATTAATGGACATGAAAAACCAAATAAGCATTAATACAATTGCAGTGGGGGACCTCAATACCCCACTATCACACCCTCCTGAACAACCAATGGGTTACAGAGGAAATTAAAGAAGATATTAGACAGTTTCTACAAGTAAATGATAATGCCAGTACAACATACAGGAATCTATGGGATGCAATGAAAGCAGTTCTACACAGGAAATTCATAGCAGTCAATGCCCATATTAGGAAAACAGAGAGAACTCAAATAAATAACCTAATCCAGAACCTCAAGCTCCTAGAAAAAGAAGAGCATAACAAACCCAAAGCTCATACAAGAGAGGAAATTATAAAGATCAGAGCAATCAATGCAATGGAGACTAAGAGAAAAAAAATCAATGAATCAAAGAGTTGGTTTTTTGAAAGAATAAATAAAATTGATAAACCTTTAGCCAACCTTATCAAAAAAAGGAAAGAAAAGGCTCAAATCCATGCAATTAAGAATGAAAAAGGTGAAGTTACAACAGACCCAGCAGAAATCCAGAGCATCATCAATACTTACTTCAAGAACCTGTACTCTAATAAAATGGAAAACACAGAAGCAATGGACAGATTCCTAGATACTTACAAACTGCCAAAGTTAAATGAAGAAGATACAGAAATTCTAAACGTCCCACTTACAATGAGTGAAATTGAAAATGTAATAAAAAATTTACCAACAAAGAAAAGCCCAGGTCCTGATGGCTTCACTGCTAAATTCTACGAGACATTTAAAGAACTATCGCCCTTACTCTTTAAACTCATCAAGGAAATTGAAAGGGAAGCAAGGCTTCCAAATTCATTCCTGAAAGCAAGTGTTACTTTGATTCCAAAACCAGGGAAAGACTCAACCCAAAAAGTGAACTACAGCCCAATCTCCCTAATGAATACAGATGCAAAAATCCTCAACAAGATACTGGCAAACAGAATAAAGAGGGTGATCAAGAAGATCATACACCCTGACCAAGACGGATTTATCCCAGGGATGCAAGGATGCTTCAACATTTGTAAATCAATAAATGTAATACACTATATTAACAGAGTCAAGGACAAAAACCATATGATCATCTCAATAGATGCAGAAAAGGCATTTGACAAAATCCAACACCCATTCATGATAAAAACCCTACAGAAAATTGGAATAGAAGGTCTTTATCTCAACCTGATTAAGGCTATCTATGAAAAACCAACAGCCAACATCATACTAAATGGTCAAACACTGAAAACTTTCATGCTAAAATCAGGAACAAGATAAGAATGCCCACTATCACCACTCCTGTTCAATATAGTTCTGGAAACATTAGCCACGGTAATTAGAAAAGAGAAAGAAATAAAAGGAATAAATATAGGAAAGGAAGAAGTGAAACTGTCATTATTTGCTGACGATATTTACATAGAAGACCCAAAAAACTCAGCCAAAAGACTTCTAGACTTAATTGACAGATTCAGTAGAGTAGCTGGATATGAGGTCAACACTCAAAAAACAATAGCCTTCTTATACACAAATAACAGACTCACTGAGAGAGAAATTAGGGAAATAATTCCTTTTATAATAGCATCCAAAAAAAGGAGAAATATCTAGGAATTAATCTAACAAAGGAAGCAAAAGACCTCTACACTGAAAACTACAGCACTCTGAAAAAGGAGATTGAGCAGGATATAAGAAAATGGAAAGACATCTCTTTTTCCTGGGTAGGAAGAACCAATATAGTGAAAATGGCCATACTTCCAAAACTACTATATAGATTTAATGCAATGCTGATTGAAATTCCAACAATATATTTCACAGAACTAGAGAAAACAATCCAAAAATTCATTTGGAACCAGAAGAGACCTAGAATAGCAAAAGCAATTCTAGGCAACAGAGATATGGTTGGGGGTATCACAATCCCCAACTTGAAACTATACTACAAAGCTACTGTGATAAAAACAGCATGGTACTGGCAAAGAAACAGACACGAGGATCAGTGGAATAGATCAGAAGATGCAGAAACAACTCCAGACATACTCAGCCACCTCATCTTTGACAAAGAAGCCAACCACCCTCACTGGAGGAAAGATAGCCTATTTAATAAATGGTGTTGGAAAAACTGGATTTCAACCTGCCAAAGATTAAAACTAGACCCATACTTATCACCATGCACTAAACTAAGATTGAAGTGGATTAAAGATCTAAATATTAAGACAGAAACACTAAACTTGCAGGAAGATAAGTTAGGTAGAACTCTTGAAGACATTGGTATAGGAAAAGTCTTTATGAACAAAACCTCAGTAGCACGGGAACTAGCACGAAGAATCAACAACTGGAATCTCATCTTATTAAAAAGCTTCTGCACTGCAAGAGAAACCACCAACAGAGCTAAGAGACAACCTACAATGTGGGGAAAAAATTTGAGCAGCTGTACCTCAGACAAATATATAAAGAACTGAAAAAAGTCAGACCCCCCCCCAAATTCAACCGCCCAATTCAAAAATGAGCATCTGAAATGAACAGACATTTCTCAGACAAAGAAGTAAAAGCAGCAAATAAACATATGAAAAAACGTTCAACATCACTGGTCATTCGAGAGATGCAGATGAAAACAACACTGAGATTCCACCTCATCCCAGAAAGAATGGCTGCTATCAAGAAATCATCCAATAACAAATGCTGGTGGGGCTGTGGGAAGAAAGGAACCTTTCTCCATTGTTGGTTGGAGAGCAGACTGGTGCAACCACTGTGGAAATCAGTATGGAGATACCTCAAAGAACTAGAGCTAGAAGACCCATTTGACCCTGCTGTTCACCTGCTGGGTATCTTCCCCAAAGAATTAAAAGAATCATACCACAGCAATATATGTGTACCCATGTTTATAGCGGCAGTTTGTAATAGCTAAAGCTTGGAAACAGCCCAAGCGCCCATCAACTGGAGACTGGATAAAGAAGATGTGGTTTTTTTTAATAAAATGGAGTACTACTCAGCCCTAAAGAATGAGAAACTAGAGACATTTATAGCTAAATGGATGCCTATTGAGGCCATCCTCTTAAGTGAAATAAATAGGACACACATGTAAATACCAAATAGTTTCTCTAGTGTGAGAAACTGAAAGTGTAAATAAGGATTGAAATGAATAATCGATAATGTGAAATAGGAAGAAAAGGTCCAAAGGGGTAGGGGAAGTGGAAGGGGTGGGGGAAAGGAAAGAAGGTAAAGGAAAAATTATGAGAAAAGAAAAAAATGGAAATGAAGTCTTTGTAAGTAAGGAAGGATGCAGAGAGTGAAGGGCGCACAGGTAATGGGGAAAAAATAAGAACCAAGATACATGATGTACAGGTACAAGCACCCAATGATAAATGTAAACATACTGTATACCTAAAATGTACCAATAAAAGAATTTAAGGAAAAAAAATAAAAAAATAAAAATGACACAACTTGGAAAAAAAAAATAAAGTAAAAAGGGCTGGAGATGTAGCTCGGGGCAGAGTGCTTGCCTAGCATGGGTGATACTCTGGGCTCAATCCTCAGTGTGGCAGAAAACAAATCAAAACAACCCTCATGCTCCCAAACAAAACCAACCAACCAAAAAGCAAAAACCCCAAAACATTACCTGCCCAAGTCAGCACCCAGGGACCTTAGGGTACCAGGCAAAGCTGCTGTTGCTCTTGCATAGGTGGACACATGCTCGATGAGGCTGCTTTTATTTTGGGCAGAGTAACACATCTTTGATTTTTTTGGTGGCAGGGATTGAACTCAGGACCTTGCGCTTTCGAGGCAGCCGTGATGCCACTGAGCTAAATACCTGACAATAACACATCTCTTAACCAAGTCAACAAAACCTCTTCCTAACCCTTTAGGATGAAACATATTCCTGTCGCGATGACTGTGCCTGACTGCGTTCTGGGGTCAGGCATGGGGACTGTCCTGACTGTAGTGAAGTCACTGCTGACCTGTCTGACAAACTCACAACTGCTCAGGAGGGGGAAGCTGGTCCTCAGCCCTGAGCAGTGTCTGGCCGGTGTGGCTGCACCTGGGACAGTGAGGTCACCCAAGTTAGAGTGGGCAGAGCAGGACCTGCATAGGGGGAGGCTGCACCTGGGCTCTGCCAACCTGGCTGCCTGACCCACACACGCTACAGCAGGCAGCCCTGCCAGGCCCAGATGCTCTCTGGTTCTGGGGTCACACAGAGCGGATGTGTGATGCAACAGATGAGTTCAGCTGCAAGTTTGGGGGTGCTGATGCATGTCCTGCTGCTGACGTGCCAGGCTCCTCCCCAGCTGGACACCAGCAGGCGCCTGGTCCACTGTCAGCCTCCCTGTGCCTGTCTCTGCAGTGGCCTCCCTGGCCCCTCCACCTCTGCACACTCCCTGCTCCTGGGACAGGACAGGCTGGCACTTGGGGACAAAAGCCTGCTGCCTGCCATCCTCAAAGATGCCAACTGGAGCTGAGCTGCCACAGCCACGGAGTTGTCTCCAACCTGGAGGACACGCTGAGGCCAAGGGGTGTGGGTCTGGCTCGCTCTGTCCGACTGCTTGAGGGGCCCTGCTCAGGCTGATGCTCTAACATTGTCTGGAAGGGGAAGGGACAGCAGTTGACCACCTGGGCACTGCATGGCTCCTAAGAGGATTAAGTGTGTTTACCGCGTTGAGAAACTAAACTCGGAGGCTTCAGCCCCAGCCCTGCGGCAGGGGCCTGCTCTACCACTTGCCCTGTGACCTGTCCCCACGAGAGGACTCATTCATATTTTGGACATGATCCACACACAGGCACAAAAGCTGAATTTTAAGCCTGCTGGGGTCCTTGGAGGGAGGGTCCACAGGGCAGGGAGAGGGTGTGCAGAGGGCCTGGTCCGTTCCTCCAGGGCTTGCCGCAGGCCATTGCCACCACTAGTCTTCTCATAGCCAATACCCACGACACCAGGGGAAGTTTTCCCAGAGGGGCTGCTTCTCCCGCCCAGCCTGCCGGAGCCGAGTGCTCCATGCTGAGCTGCTCCTCACCTGGCCTGCTCCCCATCTGGCCTTCTCCCGACCTGGGGTGTCCCCCACTTGGCTTCCACTATTCTATACCTACCCTGTACCCCACCTGGCCTGCTCCACACCGGGCACGCTGCGGTCCCTGCAGTTCTTCCTGCAGGAGTGTACCTCTCCCCAGGTACCTCCCACCTACAACTGCGAGGGTCCCTCTCCATGTGCCCATTGACACTGCACCCCATGTTAGGCCTCACCTCATTAGTA
The DNA here is from genome assembly GCF_053883595.1 of Heterocephalus glaber. NCBI lineage: Eukaryota > Metazoa > Chordata > Mammalia > Rodentia > Bathyergidae > Heterocephalus > Heterocephalus glaber. Next base: position 677,024 of record NW_028258138.1, read on the forward strand.
TCTACCATTTTGTTCATTCTCACGCTATTGCCAGACTCCTGCTGTGCCTGCTGACAGGTGCAGAGGGTGCCCACCTCTTCCACATCCCACGTCCTCCTGGGTCCTGGTCCTCGTCTCAAAGGTGTGGGCATGAGCCTGGGCTCCAGCTTGCTGGCTTGGTGAGTGGGTCTCGCCTGGCAGGCAGGAAGGGGGTTCCTGCTGAGGGCACCAGGCCATAGGAGCCTTGACAGGCCACTGTGGCTGTGGGCGCTCCACAGGTGCCAGGCCAGGCAGAGGCACTGCAGACAACTCAGAGGGAATGGAGGGCAGAGCCCTCCCTTGGCCTGGATCTGCCTGCCTCTGTAGGCCCCACCCCCACTTCTGGATGGTCTGGGAACCCCAGATCCAAGGTGGGGCACCCTGAGTCTGGGGCAATGGCTCAGGAGCCTCACAGTGGGTTGAGGAGTCCATCTGTTATGGCTTGTATCTAGATGTCCCCCCCAAAACCTCATGCACTCATAGGTGGGCCTTTTCAGAGGTGGCTGGATCTAGGGTGTGATGCTGGGATTAAGGGTGTGTGGATTAGTCCATTAATTGGTTTAGTGTGTTATGGTTTGTGTCTAGATGTCCCTCAAAGTCTCCTGTGGTCATAGGTGGTGCTTTTCGGAGGTGGCTGGGTCTACAGTGTGTGCTGCTGGGATCAAGGATGTGAGGCTGGGACTGATTCATGGTGCAATGCTAGGATTAAGGGTGCCCAATCCTGGGTGTGAGTGCTACCCACCCTTGTCGCTGTCGCTTGCTACTTTACTACTTTGCTGCCTTCTGCCTGCTCTGCTTTGCCATGGTTTGTTTCTCTTCTGTGCTTGCCCCACTGCCAAGCCACCCTGCCTTGGAGCCAGCTGATTATGGACGGAAACCTCTACAAACTGTGAGCTGAAATAAACCTTTCCTCTTTTAACTTATGGGTGTTGGGTGTTTTGTCTCAGCAATGAGAGAAGTAATTAAGACACCATCCCAACCACCTTCCTGGGCTCCTCCTCTGCCCAGGCCTGAGGCAGGGATGTGGATAGGCTCACACTGGACAGCAGTGGGGGAGCCAGGGCCTGGGCCTTGGGCCCAAGGCAGGGGAGAGGATGGGCTCCCGGGGCAGGAGCTGGCACAGGTGCTGGGCAAGAGTGTGATTTGGGTTTTTGCAAGTGGTTGTGCAAACGTAACAAAAAAGAGCTTAGGAAAGTAGTAGTGAGAGGAACCTTACTCGGTTTGTGCTGGAGAGAAAACCCAGGCTCAAGACCACAGGCTGGTCACAAGTGTAGCCTCCTAGTGGCCACAGGTGTGCGGGGCAGAGATGAGCCGGAGGCGGAGAAGCGCACAACATTTATTAACTCCAACAACGAGTGCCAGGGGCTTCCTGGATGCCGCCGCCATGAGGCACCGGGAAAGCAGACCAGCAACTTCTGCCCCACCCTGCTCCTCAGGCCGCCCCCAAGTCCCTCCTCTTGCAGGCACTACCTGCACATGCAGGAAGAACACCCTGACGTCAGCACACGACCCGGGGTGGGAATGAGACCCCAGACAGCAGGACTGAGGGGAAACTGAGTCGGCATGATAAAGGAGAGGAGGGTGTCCAAGCACGGGAGAGAGGAGGTCACAGGAAGTGCTGCCCAAGCAGGCCAACTATTAAAACAGACAGTCACACTGACACCGAGGAACAGGTTTCTAAGACGACACAGACAGGAATACCATGAAGCATGAAAGTAACCGGCACAGCATGCGGACGCAGGGGACGGGCACAGCTAACTCGGGGCACGGGCGTGGATATCGTGCCATGTCCACAGCACACATGGGCTCTGCTAGTAAAGAAAACGCTCTGTTCCTGTTTTCGAGGAGGGGCAGATGGCCAGTGAGGCTGCAGGCTCGAGCGCCAGGTGTGCAGGACGGAGGGTCCTGGGCAGGATTAGAGCGTGCCCATCCCGGTGACCTCAGACGTCAGCCTGGAACAGACAGGCACACAGAGGGCCCCACAGGGCAGTCAGCAGCGAGCCAGGCAGGGCGGCGCCGCAGGAGCCCTGGTGTGCTGGAGGACCGCGCAGCCTGGTGAGAGGCCTTCTTCCCTGCCGCCAGCCCTGCCACCTGTCACCATGTTCTGCTGCCCCTCGCAGGGGCGCTCAGCCTCCTGAGCCTCCCTCCCTAGCTGAGCAGGGCCTCACGCGTGCTCGTCACAGGGATGACCATGAGTGTGACAGGTCAGTGTCCTGTACTGCAGGAACAGACTCCAGCAGTGCTGCCGCCCATGGGCAGGCGGGTGTGGGAAGTCTGGACCCCTCCAGCGTGCCCCAGCCCACTCCACCAGATGGAAGAAGGCACCAGACTGGCCCCACAGGAGTCAGGTGGCGGGGGGCAAGAGACGCACAGGAGAAGTCAGAGTGGGGTGTGCTTCTCTTCGCTGTCCACCCTCACACCCTCGCTGGCTCGGAGCTCAGCACCAGGACGGGGTGTTATGTGGCCCATGGGGCTGCGTCTGCCCGCCAGGGGTCTGGCTGGGGAGCATGTGTCCTTCGATGGTTGTGTGCATTTCGGTTCTGCATGTAAGGACTGAGTCATGGTGGGGTCAGCTTGGCTCTAGGCAGGGACATGGAAGGAACAAGGCCAGCCCTGCCCTGTCCCCAACCTACATTGTCCTATGAGTGGGAAGAGGGAGGACCAGAAAGCAGAGGCTGAGTCACCAGTGTCCTGGACCTATCCACGTGCTTGAGGGGCAGGCTGGATGGAGGGGCCTTCTCCTGGCCACCCCAGATGGCCTTGCTCTAGCATCTGGCTCTTCACAGGTGACTGTCAGGCGCGTGGGGTGGCCATGTCCATGTGGAGACCAACTCTGTCACGGCTGTCCCCATTGTCCACCCAGGAAGGCAGGGGTGGTCAGGCCTCCACCCACCTGTACTCTGTCCTGGCCAGGATGTGGGGCCCCTGGAGGACCCTCGCCTGGAGTCACTCACCTGGCGTTGATGAGATACTGGGCAAGGCTGATGTTGGCCGGGGTCCCTGTGATGGTGATCTGACGCTCTGAGGACCCTTCTGTGGCATTGGCGATTTTTATCTGAGCCCCAGACATCTGACGGATTTCATTGATTTTGGTCCCCTGGCGTCCAATTATGCAGCCTATTAGCTAGAAAAAAGGATGGAGGAAGTTTCTTAGAGGACAGCCCAAGCCATTCCTGCAGGATACCAATAAGAAACCCTGGGTTGCCCCGGGGGACAGGGTGCTGGGCTCAGTTTCTACCCCTTGCCCTGGAGCTCAGTGCTCCTAGGAGGAAGGAGTGCTGCCAGGCTGGGCCCTCTGCTCAGCCCCTCCCATGAAAAGTCCACCAGACCAAGAGATGGCGGCTACATGGCCTCACTCCTTCAGTCCCGTCAGGAGTGGCCAGAGTGGGCAGGACGGATACTGAGTATGGCCCGATAGTGGCCAGGCCAGGCTGGGAACAGCTCTGCCTCAAAAGGAAGCATCACTGCACTGACTGCAGGACCGTGAAGCACACTGCCATGGAGAACTTGTCCTTTGTGAGCTCGGATGCAATTCTGACAGCACATCAGGCATTCACTTCCTTGCTACTCTGGCCTCTGAAGCACTGGTCTATGGCCAAGGAAGCCGTCCAGAGCAGAGCGGGGCAATCTGAAGTAGCCAGGGACAGGGCAGGGCCACTTGGGCATAGGGACAGCAGCTTGGAGGTCAAGGCCTCCCTCTGGAAGCAGTTGAAGTTGTGTAGGCTCCTGCCAGCCCACCTCGCTGTGTGGTGGGAACAACTTGGACCCCAGAAAGGCTCTGCAGAGGGGCCAACTGCCAACCCTCAACTTTCACCATGGATAGAACAGGACCTTCACAGCCACATATGGGCACTGCTGGAGTGAGGACAGGAAAAGGAAGTGGCCAGACAGGAAGCGGCCAGGAGCTGCAGTAGTGGGCACATGCCAGTCCTGGATGGCTTAGGTGCTCTTGCTCCTATGGGTACAGTCAGGGCTGTGCTGAGGCTGAAGGTGAGCAAGATGCTTCTACTCCTTTCCAGGGTGCAGTGAGATGTCACACAGAAGGGCTGGGTGGGCCGTAAGAGGGTGCAGGACAGAGAAACCACTTCAAAGCCTCTGTGAGAGCAACAGGGCACCTGGGTGGGACCAGATGTTGTGTGAACTGGCTCATGGTCTGGGGAAAACCTTCAGCGCGTCCACTCCACTCACTTTTCAGGCATTCTCTGCTGAACCTGGGTTAGGACTAGCTCTCACTGGACCAGGATAATCAGGTCCTTGTGAGCACAGAGGGAAACCTCTGTTCCAGAGAACCCAGAGCTCTTCAGCTCCCTGGTCTCCTGCCACCACCTCTGGGTTTCACCCACAGCTCAAAGGCCCCACCCAGCCTGCCTGGCTCCCCCTGCATCTTCCAGGCCCCAGCCACAGCCCCACCCACAGCTCCTAGGCCCCACCAGTGCCTGGCAGATCCCGCCTACATTCACGGGCCCCACTGGCAGCCTACTCCTCTGGGTTCCCCTCACCTCCTTTCCTGATAACATCTGAGTCCCTTGAGTGTGCCTGGCCCCACAGGCCAGAGAACATGGCTTCCCAATGTGCATGGCCACATTAGCCTGCTTGGCTGTGTCCCCTGCACTGGCACAACAATCAAGGGGACTCATCTCTCACCAGGGCCAGGTGTGAGAACTGGAAGAGGTGCAACCAGAGTCCCTGCATGTGCCATGTGCAGCCGAGCACATCACCCAGGCCACACAGCCCCACAGCCCCGCCTCCCACCACCAGCCACTCCGGCTCTGTCCTGGCATCATCCCTTCTGGGTGTGTGCGGCATGCACACCTCCCAGTGTGGCTGTCTGTTGCTCATCTGTTGTATTTCCCCAGCAGCCTGAGGGGCACAAGGCCCTGCTCTCCTATTTCCTGACAGTGCTCTCCCCTCCCCTCCCGGGGGTGGGTGGGTCGAGGGCAGCTCTGCCTGCTGTTCCACCTGTCAGAACAGGCTCATCTCAGCACTGACAACCCACGGCCACCAGCAGCCCAGGGTGCCCTCCATCTGGCTTCCCCTGGACCTACAGACGCTGTATGCAGCCCCAAACTCACTGTGCCCTCACTTTGGCACCTTCCGTTTAAAATATAAAGAAAAATGATAGAAATATTCTGAAACAACTATGTGTCGCCAAGCCCCACAGGAAAGGCACCTGGTGCTCAGGGCACAGCATGGGGGCCTGGCCACCAGAGATAAGAAGTGGAGAGCAAGCTCTGAAGAGGGCCATGAGGAGGGCCACAGTGGCTGTCAGGAATGGACCAAGGTCCCAGCCTGGGTCTCCAAGGCCCTGCTGCGCACTTTTGAGCACACATATCCTGTCATGGGGTGCATTTCTGCATCTGAGGTGAGGTGATTTGCAGACATTGGCATGATCCCCCTGTGACCAGGGGACAGACCTGGACATGGTGACAGTAAGTGTTGGGAGCACAAACACATAATTAACTTTCTTCCTGGTCTCCATGAAGGTGACAGGTGGCTGCAGAACCTCAGCTCTGTGGATGGTGTTGGTGTTTAAAGCCTGATGTCCCTGAGGGGTCTGGGTGGGCAGGCGGCCATCGAGGGCCCTCCATGCAGGATGAAGGACTTGCTGTGGGGGGCGCTGGGTGACAGCAGCTGCCTTCCTTCTGAGCAGCAGACTGCCCTTCCAGAGCCCAGGACAGAGACAGGGCATGTGGCCATGGGGAGCAGGTTCTGTACTCCAACTCTCTAAGGGCCCAATCTGTGCGCACCTTGCATCCATTTCCACCTTACAATGAATGCTAGGTTTGGAGCAGCTTTCCAGATGCTGAGGGCAGCCCAAGGAAAAGCCCTTCTTCGGGAGCACGAGTGACACTCATCATGTGGGTCTTGAAGGGTACAGAGCTGAAACCACCATCCTCCAAGGATGTAGAGCAGGCGACCCTCTCAACTCAGCCCAAGCTCAAAAACACTCTTGAGAGCCAAAGGCTGGTCAGCGAAAGTGCTTGGAGTGGATGCCGTGCAGCCCCACACAGACAGGGACTCTGTGCCTGCCAGGCAGCAAGGACAGGAGGCTTGGAGCAGCACTGCTGCCTGTGCAGAGGCCGGGCCTTGGCCCACCACGGGACCCCGAGAAAGGTGTTTCCGGGAGGGTCAGCCGTGCTGGCCAGAGTCTTATGGTCCCTCCACTGCACGCTGCTCTGCTGGGCTCCTGCCCTCCAGCCCTACACTCTGCCATCCACACTCAGGACAGGAGTCCTAGAGCTCCCAAGTCCACATTTCCTGCATCAGCTCTCACAGGGAAGGGGCAGGGGCCAAGTTTCCTGCCAGGCGGGGTCAATGGGCAGAGCAGAGAAGGTTCCTGAGAGTCCAGCTCCAGGGCACACAAAAACTGGAAAGGGAGCAGCCACTGCACAGCCCACAGAGGGCCTCCTCTTCCTGGTCTCTCAGCTTGGAGATGATCCAAGGGTTCAGGGAAGGGTCCCCCTACTCAGCCCAGGGAGGACTAAGGGGAAGGCCAGAGCCTCAGGATGAGCAGACCCCAGCACTGAACACAGGATCCAGACAAACCTGTGGCGTCCAGCTCCCTTCTGGTCTTCTGGGCCAAGAACAGAGTCCCAGGGGCCGGGCATTTAGCTCAGTGGTGCCGCCTGCCTTGCAAGCACAAGGTCCCAAGTTCGATCCCCGGTACCAAAAAAAAGAACAGAGCCCCAAACCTCAGGAGAGGCAGGGCTCATGGGGTAGCAGTGCGGGGAGCCCACTCGGGGCATTCTACCCCAAGCTAGGACAGTACCTTCATCACACACAAGTTCCCAGCCCAACCCCTGATGAACTGTGAGGTCACTAGTCCCCCTTTCTCATTTGATATCTTGAGATCAAAATCACACATTTTATGAGCATTAGACTAGTATGAAATGGAAAAAAGGAGGAAAGAAATCAAACAGGTTGGGTCTCCAAGGTGTCACTGAGTAGTGGGTAGCAGCTGCCTGTACCTGGCCTTTCGGCAGGGGGATAGAGGGGGACAGGCGGGCACAGGGTATACTCACATCATTGGGAATGGTGAGCTCGTGAGTGCTGGCTGGGGGGCTGGCATCCAGACCTGGGCACACCAAGGGAACATGGTTAGGCTGGTGACAAGGCTGCTCACAGATGTGCCCCAGGCTTGGCAAGGTGGGGTGAGGACTGGCCGAGGGCCCTCTGAGCTCCCAGCCCCACAAGAACCCAGCCTCTTGAGCACCAGCTTCTGTCAGGAGAAACGGGGCACAGCACAGTGACATTTCAGGCCCCACTCTGGCACACCATGCCTGTCCTCCCCTGTTCGTACAATCTCTCCTTGGGCTCAGGGAGGGTGTCCACCATGTCCTGGGCCTCTATGGCACCTGGGCACAGGCCATGCTGTCACAGTGAAACCAAGTGCCCTTCTCCTTCAGCTCATGGGAGACCTTGCTGGCTCTGACCACCATTCTGCTCTCTTCTGGCCCTCACTCCCAGGGCCCTGCTGCTGGCACCAGAGCAGCACTGTTGATTAATTCTGTCCAAAGGCTGCTGCACGGCTGGGGCAGCCAGGCCCATGCAGGGCCCTGTAGCCTGCAGCAAGGACACCTGATCGCCAGCTCGGTCATGTAGGAGCTTAATAGGCCAGGGAGAGGCCACATTCCTGGGCAGATCTCCTTCTTATGCTGGAGGACGAGGACAAAATCTAGGTTACACCAAGCCCAGGCTGTCGTCCTTGCAAGGATCAGCTTGCACCACCAGGTAGCAGCTTTACAGAGTCCACATGCAAGCTTGCTCCTGCCTCCAAAACAGAGACAATGGCACAGAGGGCCCCGTGCCGGAAGCCGCCATGGACATCCCTGTACAGCCATAGCGGTCTGTGTTCCGAGTCCCAATTTCCTGGAGAGGTGGCTCAGACCTAAGACTAAGGGGGAGCCCTGTTCATGTCCCCCCAGGCCCTGAGAGGCCCCAGGCACTGGGATCACCCAGACCCAGGCTCATCCCTTCCATCCGCCTAGCCTGCGGCTGTGCCCTTCAGGGTTCCCCAGAACCCTCGCCCTGCACTGTGCTCCTGCTGGGCCACTCCACCTTGCGCTCAGTCTCATCCCCTCACAGCCCCGGGCAGCCCCCCAGAGCAACCTCAGCAGGCCACTGCTCCAGGGTGCACCTCGCTCTCCAGCTGTGTGTGCCAGCCTCGCCCCTCTCTCCCAGCCCCTGGGAATCCAACACCCTCTCCCTGCCGAAGTGACCCCTTGGGCAGACATCTGGCATGGTGGGGCCAGGTGGCAAGTGCTGAGTGAACCAACTCATCCCCAATTCTGTTTTCTTTTTCATGTCTAAACCTGGAGTTTCTGTTCTTTCTCTTGTTTTACTAACAATTTTTTCAATACAATAATTATTTGGTTAACGACACACATCCCATAAATGGTGACATCTAACACATCATGTGAAAGATTTCTTCGTCCTGTTTGAACCCTGGACAGGAGCCCCAGGTCAGCTCAGGATGAGCGTGGAGCAGCTGTTACATGTGCGGCCTGGAGAGCTGATGAGGAGGAAAGTGGCTGACCCTTTTTAAGGGGCACTAAAAGGGGCACTAAAAGGGGCAGTTTAGGACACAGCTATTTAAAGCAGTGGATTTCTCTTGGGGCAGTACAGCCCCAAAGCCAGTGCTTTCTCATGCTAGTGCTATCCCAGCACGAGGAAGAAGCCCAGTCCCTCATAACCTGCAGAGTGAGCCCTGCAGCTGCTCCAGGCCACAACCTCCTCGAGACCACACCCTCTGGAAGAGCTCACCCACCAAAGCCACACCCTTTAGAGGCCACACCTTCCCCAGTTCACACCCAGCACAGGCCATACCTCACAGAAGCCACACTTCTCAGGCCACACCTCTCAAGACCACACCTCAGGCCACACTCTCTTCACCTGTGGCTGTGGCCAGGCTGGTGTGCCCTGCTGCTCTCTGGGGGCCTTGGTGAGGGGAAGATCATCACAGGCTGACACCCTGGCAGCCAAAAGCCCCCCCAGGGTGGAGAGCCCAGGCATCTCCCTGACAAGAGTGCAGGGAACCCTCTCAGCTCCCAGCCAAACAGTTCCTTGAACCATTAGTCACGGAGTCTACCCGGCTATGCAACACCCGCGTGTGCTAGAAGCAAGAATCTTACTGCCACGGGGAGGAGCTCTGACAGATCAGCACAGATCCTGTCTCCAAGGAACACGTTTTTAGAAGCACACTCTGGTCACTGCTTCACTATGTGTGCCACACGCTGTGGGCCCTGAGAACGAGACGCGTGCAGACTGCCCTCCCTGACTAGGCCGCCTGCAGACATGGTGACCAAGCCCTGAGCACACTCAGACCCCCCAGCCACAGCAGGATGTGCCCATCGTGGCTGGGCTCCAGAGTGCTGTGCTCAGCTGCAGACGTGGCGCTGGCACATGAGCTGTCCCCCAGCACCAGCCCTCCGGGGCCGGCCTCCCTGGCTGCTCTCCCACCCGTGGGGCTGCTTTACCTGGCGACTGGCCCATCAGATTTTGAGCTTCTTCAGAGGAGTGTAAAGGCAGCTTTTCTCCTGGAGAGCAAAGAAGAGAGAGGTTTAATGTTTTGCCCTCAAGGAGATAAGCAAGGTCCCTTCAACCAGGGAAGCTCAAAATATGACTGGCACAGCACAGCCGACCGCGTGGCCAGGCCCTCACCAGCCACAGCTGCCAGCCCTACCTCTGTGGGACGGGCCTGCCGCCGCTGCCTCACACGGCCTGGGCTGGGGCTGGCTCCTGTCACCACCTCCTGTCATTGGAGTGCCTGCTCCAGGCTGGCCACGCGGAAGCCTTCACAGGAAGGCCCCCCCGGGGGGGGGCGGTCCATAGGCAGCACAGAGCCCTGCTGCTCGAGCAGGGTCCCTCGAAGGGCAGAGGTCACTTCATAGGCAGGATGTGCAAGGCCAGGTGAGATGAATCAGCCCACAGCGGGAGAAACCGACCCCCGCCCAGCCATGGCCACATGAAGCCCTGTGACAACTGCACTGCTCGCTGCACTGTGCAAGGACAGCTCAGAGAAAAGTCCCCAGGTGAGAAGAGAAGGAGGTCAGAAAAGGGCAGCTGGGTACGTACCGGGGAAAGCGGGGTTGGTCTGTCCGAGGGGAGGAAAGGGGGTTTGCTGCATGGCCAACTGGTGGAGCTTGGTCAACTGCTGGGGGTAGGAGGGACACGAGAGCTAAGAAGGTTATTGTCATTGAGTACAAATCACACCAAATTAAAAACGCAGTAACAGAACTTTGCACAGATAGAGGGGCCATGAGGACACATGGCAGACGCAGCAGGACTCAAGGACTTGGCCTGGTGGAACCAAGGAGCAGGCACGCCTCTCCTCACCAGAATGGCAGAAGGCTGGTAGAGGCCGTGGGCCAGGGGCTGCAAGGGAGGCTGAGGTCCACAGGGAGGGGCCAGTGGGGATCCTAGAAGCCGTGCAGACTCACACTAGTTGCTGTGAGGTCCAGAGGGGTTGTCTCCAGGCTCACCCTAGTCCCACCCCTACAGCCACCGCTAGGGAGCTTTCTGAATACGACTCCCATGGAGTTATGGGTGTGAGGGATGCCAGGGGACTAGTATAGGTTCTCCTCTGGGAGTAGCCCACGGGCTTCATTTCTTAGGTAAAACCAGAACAGTGAAGATAGGGTAAGTGTGGTCAGATTAGGCTACACCTTGGGAGCAAAGGTGTATTCTTTGCAGGGTAAGGGGATCTGGGCCACAGTGCCACCAGAGTTGGGCCTGGATACTTGTTCCCAGAGCTGGTGAGTGGGGTGACTGTGAGACAGTATGCAGAGAGGGGCAGGACACTTAGGGAGTGGAGCTGTTGCTGGCTCGTTGTGGACTCAGGTCCCTGAATCCTGGAGCACCCAGCTTCTCCATGAGCTCCTGCGGGCAGGGGCATGTGGCTCCAGGTGCAGGACACCCTCGCCAGGACTTCAGTCCTCAGCAGAGGTGAACTCTCCAGCCCAAGGAGGGTCAGGGGCAGCGCCCACAGCCTCGGCCCAGGGGGAGCCTCTGCTCTGGGAGTGTGATGAGAACGGGGCCGCTGGACACTGGCTGGGCTGCCCCTCTTCCCACTTCTGCAAGAGATCCCAAGGGAGGAGGCCACCTGTGGCCCCAGGGTCATACCTGGGGACAGCTTTGTCAGATGGGCTCAAGGCTGCAGCAGAAGCTTACGGGACAGCCTGTCTTCCCTGGCCTACCTCCCAGCCCCTGGTCCTCTCAGAGGGCTGCTTTCTGCCTTTGCCAGGAAGAGGGCATGTGCCCACAAAGGGACATTGGGAAAGAAGTTCCCTGATCCTCCACCGCCTGCCCCTCTGCATTCTTGGCTGTTTCCTGAGCCTTGCAGCTCAGCACTCGGGCCTGCTGTTCAAGAAACCTGGACTCAGTAAGGATGCCTGAAGCAGCTCAGGTGAGGAATATAGTGATCTGGGAGCAGCTTCAGCTCCGAGTCCCCTGAGAAGTGGTGTTCAGAAAAGCCTTGGCAGAGGCTGGAGGGCTAATGGCACAGTACTGCCTGGCATGGCACAGCGCCAGCTGCCAACCCCAGGCAGATGAGGCCCAGGGCCTGCAGACCCTGTGTCCGTGTCTGCCCTGTGACTCCACACTGATGGCACTGTAGCTACCTGAATGGACGTGGTGACCAGAGGCCAGGGCATCCAGTCACCAGGACACCAGTCCAAGTCACAGGGACAGATGAGAGGGGCGGGCCTGAGGGGTAGCAGGAGGGAGTAGAGGATGGCACTCCTGGACATGAGTGGGCTGCAGCCCTGCAGTGGGCCTTGGCTGGTATGGTGACCTGAGTGTGGCAGGCGGGGAGCCCTGGCAGCTGCACACTGATCGCCTGCTACTCCTGGGCCCCGTGTCTCTCGCCAGCCCCCAATGTGCCCACCCAGTGTTTCTGGAGACCACACAGCCTGTGGGGGTCTGGATGGCAGGAGCACACCCTGGTGAAGGGGCGAGGCAGCTGGCCCACGTCCAGGGTGTGCAGAGGGAGGTTCCGGTCTCCTGGGCCTCAGCTCCCTCACGTGGACATGGAGTCTGTCTGTGAATACATCTTGTGTAGCGTGGTCCACATGTCAGCTGACCCTGGGGGCCTCCCTCATCCACTGTCACATGCCCTGCCGTCCTTCCTCCTGCTGCCCACACAGGTAACGCTAGCCCACCAGCTCGTTATAGGCAAACCAAGTCCTGGCAGAGTTGGCTCCCTTAGTATCCAGACTTTGACATTCAGAAGCTCAGCAGTTCTGCAACTCAAACCTCTCTTCTCACAATATTTTCTGCCTATATATTTTTCATTTTGTGGTGTTGGAAATTGAACTGAGAACCTTCACACTGAACTACATTCCCAGCCTTTTTAGTTTGAGACAGGGTCTTGATAAGTCCCTAAATTGCTCAGGCGGGCCTTGGATTTTTGATCCTTCTGCCTCGGCCTCCAAGACTGCTGGGATTACAAGCACATGCCACAGTGCCTGGTCACATCTTCTGCTTTTTATGAAGAAATGGCCACACTAGCAAATCAATGCCTGGTCCATGAATGTAGAGTGATGTCACGGATGAAGGATGAGCCAGCCCTGGTGGTGCTGGGTGGGCATTTGCCTGGCCAGTGGGTAGGCAGAGGTCAGTGGCACTTTCTTTGTCTTGGCTCAGTCCTGCTCTAATTGAGCCACTTCATCTCTTGGGAACTCCATTTCTACACTTTCCAAAGGAAGGGACAACACTAGGTGCTGAGGGGCCTTCCACTCTTTGAGATGTTTCTGCCTTTTAAGAAATCATACTTTTGGCTCCAGGGCCTCAAAATCATTGGCAGGGAAAGGCCGAAGGAAGGCGAGAAGGAGGGAAGAAAAGCTGGAGGGAAGGGGGAGGAGAGGGAAGGTAGTGTGTGTGCACACCTCTGTTACAGTACCGCAGTCTTCCTGCAGCTCTTTGCCACTTAACATTATTACATCAGAACACAAAACACAGACAATCAAAGTGCTCGTGAGCATATGCCTCAATGAGCCACCCAACACAAGCATGCACAGCTGTCCTGGCCAGGGAACAGGCCTGCGTACGGGCCAGGCCTCTCCTGTGAATGCTGCCTTCCACACAGTGCTCCTGTAGCCCAGCGGGACCCACCTTTCAGAGGCTGGTCCTGAAGCCGCTCCTATTTGCACAGATCTCCTCTCTCCTGTGGCGCCTCAGGGAGCACAATTCTAAGGGTCCAGTGAAGTCAAGTTCATCAATACCTTCCTTTCTGGTCTGGGTCTCTGTTTCAAGAACTCCTTCTTGACCCAAGAACAAATGGCATGCCTCTATGATGTCTTCTGAATGCCGTGTTCTTCTCTCGCACTGATGTTCTTGATACACTGGAGGAGTCATCCCTGCACAGGACTAGCGCGCTGTAAGTGGCACATGCTTCTTGCCTTCCCTAACTGGGCTATACTGTTTTATATCAGGAGCCAAACCAAAGCCCTAGTGGCTCAGATGGGTGTGTCAGCTGGTAGACTGGGGAAGTATAGCCCCTCCCCCAATGGCTGCCATGGAGACCTAAACCCTGGTCTGTGACGTGCAGGGCTCTGCTGGGTTACGTGCAGGGCTCTGCTGGGTTATGTGCAGCTGAGGTCAGCCTGACCCCAATTAAAATCCTTCCCCCTGAATTATGGCTTCTCACAGACCTGATGGGTTCCTGGTTAACTGCAACTCAGTCCCGGTACCTGTTTGTTCTCTCCAAGCAAGACAAGCAGTGCCTCCTCCCTTTTACAGCCTTGCTTGGTGCCATCGCCAGATGTTTCACACAGTATCACTAGACGTCTTCAAAGCATACCCTGCTCACCTTCTTTTCATGCTTGTAATCAATAAATACCGGAGGTCCTTGGCGCTCTTGGTCTTTGTTGCTCAGAACAGCATAGATCAGCCCAAGACCCAGTCTTCTCTCCAAGTTTCGAATCTTTTCTTTGTTCTTATTAGCTTGCATTGTATTGCCTCACAGGAGACAGAGATCCACTGCAGGGATTTTCAGCAATGTTCTCATTCCCTATAATACACAGGATGGGTTTTGCCTGTCAGTGACCTCTTTCTGCCCTTCTCTCCTGGGTCTTCCTTGAGGACCTGGTCACTGCAGGTCTCCTTGCCCATGGAGCTCAGATCCTGGGGTCTCTGGTCTCCTCTACTTGTCCTCCAACTGCACTGTCCCAGTCACTGTGACCTGAGTCTTTGTCCTGCTAATTCCCCATTACTCTCATGTGTATCCTGATGATTCCTGATCTATGCTTTTCCATATAGTCCTCCCAGTTCTGGGGACTGAATCGGGCCTGGGCTGGTGCTAGGCAAGTGCTATACTACTGAGCCACAGCGCTATCTTCCATACACATTTAAGACAGCATGTTAAGTTCCTAAAAACAAACAAACAAAATAAAACAAAAACCAAAAGCTTTTTGGATTTTGACTGAAATTGTATTGCATTTGCGTGTCAATTTGGAAAGGTTTGGCATCTTTAGAATTCCTAGTGTTTCCATCCATGCATTGGATGTCTGATCTTTTGGTATTATTTAACTTACAATTAAAGGCAAGTTTTCAAAAAGGTCAGCTTTTTGTTACTGATCTCAAACCAAATGTTTTGAGATAAGCACATGGCTTATCCGATTTCAGTCTGAAATTGAGAGCTGCTATATGGCCTAGTTTGTGAGTTTCGAAAATGTTTCTGGGTTGGATGTCACAGTCAACACGTCAGTTAGATTAGGACCCCTCACAGCTGTGGGTAGCTTCTGTATACTGATCATCTGACCTGTCATTCTCAGATGTCAAATTTTCCCTCAGGTTCCTTTTGGTCATATTTTCTAAGCATTATCTATTTCCATTCTTTTAATTTTGGGGGTCCTTATGTTATAGGTGCATCTCATTAAAGAAAGAATTTTTCCATGTTTGTGTAGCTATCTTCTCTATTTGTTTAGGTTTTAAAAATATAGTCTGATAGCCTTTGTTTGTTGTTGTTGTTTGTTTGTTTTTGGTACAGGGATCGAACTTAGTACCTTGCCCTTGTCAGGCAGGCGAGGCACCAGTGAGCTGAATCCCTGGGCCTTGAGAGTCTTTGTTTTCTAATTGGAAAATTTCATTCTTTTACTTGATCATAATATCCATATATTAGGGTCAGTTCCTGCCATCTTATTTTGTACTTTCTAATAATCCTGCTTTTCTATGGCTTTTCTTTTTTTTTAATTCCTTTTCTTTTGGACTTTTCCTCTTCACTCACTTTTTCCTTTATACTGCTATGGAAGCTACATAGCTGACTTGTTTTCTGTTAGTGGTCACTCTGAAATTTTAACGTGTACATTTACGCTTAAAATTCATATCTTTATCCTCTAGTGGAATGATACAATGGCCTAACAAATACTTAATCTCCCTCACTACATCCAACCTGTGTGTTATTTTAATGCACTCAGTGTTGTTATGCTGAGCCTGTCAATGAGACAGCATTGAAAGGACTGTACAGACTGTGTGTACTTCTTTTTCCACACGTCTACACTTTCTTTGGTCACCATTCCTCCCTGAAATTTCAGCCTTCCTTCTGGGATAATTTTCCTCCTTCAAAGGGCATTCATTGTTGTGGGGATGTTGGTCACAGCTGTTTGGCTGCAGACGGCTTTATTTAGGTTCTTTCCCTTTTCTTTCTTTCTTTCTTTTTTTTTTTTTTTTTTTGGTACAGGGGATCGAACTCGGGTCCTTGCACTTGCAAGGCAGGCGGCAGAGCTACTGAGCTAAAGCCCGGCCCTCCCTTTTCTTTTTGAGACAGGATCTTGCTATGTAGTTCAGGCTGGCCTTGAACTCACTAGTAGCCCAGGCTAGCCTCCAACTTGTGGCAACCCTCCTGGCTTAGCCTCCCGAGTACTGGGACTATAGGTGTGCGCCACTATGCTTGGCCTTTACTTAGGTTCTTGGAAGATCCTCTTGGGATACTATTTTGTGCTGACAACCATTTTCTTGTACTATGCCATGACCTCCTGGCTATGCTTGCTGCTGCTGAGGAGTCAATTAGATTCTTTATGGCTGTTCTCTGTAATATTCTGTAATATTCTTTATTTCTGTGATTCCTTCTCAGGGTAGATGTTGGTCTTTGGTGTTAGGTACTTTGATTTTGGAATGTCTAAAATGGGTTTCTTTTTGTTTACCTTGTTTAGGGTTAGCTGGGATTTCTAAATGTGAAGACTGGCTCCTCTTACTAATTTTGGAGCATTCTAAAGGTGGCTCTTAGTCTCCCCTCCATCCTGGTGTCTCCTGTGGTGTGTTCTTCTCTATCAGCCTGTTTCCAGAATTTTCCAGACATCCCTGAGCAGACAAGTCACGCCATCCAGGGCTGGGAATATGAAGGGCTGCTCCGCAGTGGCAGCTGGAGGACTGATGCATCAGACCGTGCACCTGACTGGCTCCGGGAGGTCATGTGCTTTCCTCTGATCCCAGAGTAGAGGGGCAGGGAAGGCTGCTTGGGCCGCTGGTTCTATAAGGTGACTGTGGAGGCCTCCGGGGGAGCAAGTGGAGCCAGAGGAAGCCTCTCCAGCGCTCCAGCTCCAGGTGGGGAGGCCAAAGGCCTGGAGCCCAGAGCCATGGACTTTAGCTGTGTAGCTGTGCACTGCAGTGTTGGCTCTTTCTTCTTTCACTGTCAGCAAGAGGGCTGCCCTCATGTACTTCTCCAAAGGGTCATGGAAGGACACACTGAGCCAGCAAGAGGGCAAGCCCTCCATGGTGACCCGCCCAAAGCCCTGCAGCACCCAGGCGGCAGCTCTCCAGTGATTGTATTCAGCCTTGGAGGCACTGTGACTGGCCTGGGAGGGCTCTACAGGCACAGGGTCTGGCTATGAACCTCCCAGGCTTTCCTTTGGTATGACACATGCATCTTAATTGCCCCATGATGCAGCAACAGAGAACCTTCCTAGCAGATCCCGATGACTGTCTAACTCCACCAGACTCAGCGTCCCCTGTGCGTGGCATGTGGGGAGTGCCAGCTTTCCTGCTCACTGCCCTTCAGCCCTGCCAAGGGCCTCAAGAGCATCCACTTCCTCAGGTGTGAAACTGGCAAACCTGAGGTACGTTTCACAGCCTGTGCAGGATCGGGTAAAGCAGCATGGTGCTCAGGTGAGATGGCACAAGCTCAGGTGAGATCACAGATACCAAGATCTCTGTGAACGCTAAAGTGCTGCTGTTTTTATTTTTGCTTGCTTTCAGCATCCCCTTTAAATGATGGGATGCTAAGTAGCACAGATATTTGGAAACTGTGAAGGTTAGCTATAAAGATTCATGCATATGAGGGAATTTTTGAAGTTCATTACAGTCTCTTGGTTAGGGTGGTTTGACCTTATGGCCTGAAGCAGTATGCATTCAGTAGAGACTGCACTTTGAGCTTTCTCTGGGGGTAGTGATATGTGGTCAGCACTCTCTGATGCAGGGTAGCAGCAGTGCGCTGCAGCTCCCAGTCAGCCCTGAGATCATGAAGTGAAAGCTGACACCCCATATTGTGCTGTCTTGCTAAGCTAGGACACTGAGAGCTGTTGAATGCATTTTTATCAGGGTGTGACCCCACTGTAAACTGAGGGTGTGTGTGATTTCCTTCAGAGAAAAGTATCTCCTTCCTGTGCAACTGCACTGCTGTCAGGAAAGCAGCAGAGGCCTAGGGTGCAGGGGTGCTGAATCTGCACAGGTTTTGTGTCCTCTCACCTGCTCCCAGGTCCTAGAACCTGGTGCTCTTTCACTTCCTGCTTCTGAAGAGCACCTGACACCCTGGAAAGATGTGAAGGCGTGTGCACACTTCCAAGGCTCCTGGTGGCTGTCCCAGGGAATGTGACCTGACTGTGATGGGCAGTGCCCCAGGCCTTCCCACCATCCAGGAGCATTTCATGCTTCTTCATAGCACCTGAGCCCCGAGGGCTCAAGGAGTGTCTGGGGAACCTGGGTGAAGCACTACAGGTAGGTAGCAAGGATAGTCTCAACAGGCCAATTTGTAGACGTTGCTTAAAACTGGGTGCAGGAAATGTGGACATTCTAGTCACACAGATCTAAAGAACAGATCTCTGACGGGCCTGCACAGAAACTGAGCTGCTGACAGTAGCCAGACACTTTGGTTGAAATAACTTGGTATGCAATTACATTATAACATAAAACAATTAACATTCCTATAATTATATCTGCATTCTAAGAAACTGAAGCTTTTAAATCCCTACTAATTACTAAGCTCAGATAAAGACTGTGTCCAGGCTGTTAGCTACATCCCTGAACAATCATTTTATTGTTGTTTTATGTGGATGATTCTAGGGATTGCCCAGATCCTCAATTTTATGTGCCTGGAAGGAAGACACTTTTGGAAGTCCCCACTCTGCTCACAAATCACACACTGCAGCTGCAGGACACAGAGTGACTGCCCTAGGAAGCCACTTCATGATAGTGACTGAGGTCTCAGTCCTGCTCCTGCTGTTTAACAGAGCCATACAAAGGGGCAAGCTGTAAGGAGGCCCACGTTTTAGGTCCGGAGGCTGGTAGGTTATATGTGTGGTGAGGGCCTTGAACGCTGCACTCACATGAAGGAAGGGACAGAGGGGGCAGCTCCCCAAAGCCTCGTTTGTAGGTGCACTGGTCCCACTCAAGAGAGGAGCCCTTGCGACCTAATCACCCACACAGCCCTTCATCATTCGGTTTCAATGTAGGAGCCTCACAGGGACAGACATCCAAACCACAGCCCCAGGTATCTAGGATCTGACCACACGCAAGTGGCAATGACTTAACAGTCAATTATGTTACTACTCTGAAACAAAGGACCTGTAAACTACCCATTAAAGAGACACTGAGAAAAGTCTCCTGGAAAAGAACAAAACAGCTAATGGATATAAACAGCACCCAACCAAAGCAACCCAAACCTCTCACTCTCAGGGGGCCTGCACCTTAGCCTCTGCAGCTCAGACCAGAAACCTTCCATCTGCTCAAGCGTCTGCACCTCCAGAGGGTCAGTGAGTGCTTTGGGCTCTGTGGTCACAGGAAGTCCACAAGCATTTGCCGAATGGTCCCTGCAGGCCTGCAGGTCCCACTTTGAAGCCACTGTTTGGGTAAAGACAGACAGGCCTTGCCCTCACCCATCAGAGGCCTTTCAGCAGGGCCACACTCTGCTGTTCGAGCATGCTAGAACATCACGACATTCAAGCAGCCAGGCTCTGGAGCCTGTCCGTGTCTACGACAGCCCTGCCCGGCATGCCACGGAGACTGGCCATCCTGCAAGGCAGGCTCTGGCCCCACCTGCCACCACCCTTCCCATCCTCAGTGCCCATCCTTCCTGGCACGAGCACTGTTAGCTCCTAGCAGCTGAGTGAAGCCTCCCAGGGCACTCTGGCCAGAGAACCATGGCCGTGCCTACAGCTTGCCTCTGGCACAACCCAGGCTGACATGTCCATGGTCGCCCACCTGAGAATGAGATGCTGTGGGCTCAGAGGTACCACAGGACTGGCCAAGGTCTGAAACCAGGAGCCATTAACCACGGCCTCTCGTGTGACTGGGTGGAAGGGGCTTTATCTGTTTATTATTTGATTTGGGTGCTGTTGCTATATTAAAGGGAAAAAACAATGCTATTTATTTTCCATGCAAAAGAAAAATTTCCTGCAATGCCAGTGAATTGAATTCCTATTTCAAATACTTAGTGTTAGTTAATTCTTGATCATACTTCATCCAGGTGAATGTCTCTTTCCCGCCTGCCTCAAGCACGAATGGTCAGTGGGGCTTGGCAGCTGGCAGGTGTAGTGGGGTCCCCCGGGCGCTGGTACCTAGTATCTTGGGACACAGAACAGACGCAGTGCAGGGCCCTCAGGGGAGCCGCCAAGTGTGGGAAACCTTCACAGTGACTTACAAAGGAAGGCATCTTGGGACCAACTGGCAGCATGCAGTGGCTTCCCTACCTGGCCAATTTGCTCTCGTCCTCTCTCCGTAACTCCTTTCTCAGCACCAACTGGCATAGACCCCACCTCCCCCGTCTCTAATGCCCTCTCAAGAGTGCCCTTCTGCTCATGGCTGCCACCCTTCACCCCTTGAAATCCTAGTGCCCCAAGTGCCTCCTACTGTCCTCCTGTCCCCAGGAGCACAAGGAGCAGCTACTTGAGGCTCAGGAGGCAGGCAGGGATCTGCCTCCTGACGAGTCCTTTAGGATGAGGTCATAATCCTCCACCACAAATCCTATACTCAGACCAGGCCCTGTGACAGGCAGCAGGACAGGGGCTCCAGAGGCCCCGGAAGAAACCCAGAACGCCTGTGTCCCCATGTAGCACCTCACTAGCTCTGGAAGGAGAGTGGGGCTGGCTGGCTGTCAGCACTTTCTTCTCTGCACAAGGGCCCTCTGTGCTTCAACATGGGCTCTGAGGGGCAGTTTGGCTTCCCGGACACTGAGATGCTCTTCTCAAGCAGCCTTGGAAGGCCTAACTTCTCAGGGACACATGTGGCTCCGCATTGGCAGGGACAGTGCCATCTTCCATGAGCCTGTGGCCCATGGGTGGGAGGGAGGTCCTGACTGCAACAGACCATCAAAACAATGTGACATCAGGCCAAGTCCTCAACACAAGCAGAATTAGTGCTAAGAGGTTAAGAGGTTATCAAGGTCATATGGATACAACATAGGTCAGGAACATTGAGAAAACTGATTAAGATTATTGTGTAATATTAATATTAGTAGCAATTAAACAGCAGCATGAAGGTAGGTACACAATAATAAGAGAAGAGTGGAAAGGAGACAAAGTGAAAACTCACATCTGGGTGGGGGATGGCGTACTGTCCCTGGATCGTGTAGGCCTAGGGAGAGAGAGAGAGAGAGAGAGACCTTCAGCTCACGATGTGGTGGGACCTTGGCTTGTCACCTACCAGCAACCCTCCCCTGTCTGACAAGGACCCTTGGGGCCCCTCTCTCTCCTACAGATGCTTGTCCACCTTGCCCCAGCTGCTTGGGACAAAGGGTGAATCCTCCCAGGGCGAGTCAACCCCAGAAGCCACACACTGCCTCTGAGCTGTGGCAGGCTGAGTGCCAGGCCAGTGGGAGGAGGGACTGGGCCAGGCCTCCATGCTCCCAACCCTCATTGCCTCAGCTTTCCTAAAAGACTTAACGGTGATCTGTTTGACTCCCAGAAAGAGGCCCACTGATTATTAATTATTAGTCACCAGAGTAAATACTTTGGGAAAACATTTACTCCAAGACAGCCAAACAGAAAAATAAAGCTTTAATTGGTGACCCAAGCCAGTTCTGCAAAAGCCAGATTCAGTAAAAACATGGCTCTAAATCGGTCACAGGTTTGACTCAATTTGTCACTTTCTTATCAAATCTTCACTGAGGGCCCTGACAATGGGGGAGGGCACCTCTTTTGGAGGATCAGTTGGGGTCCCCTTGGCCCCTCCGGTTTTATTATTCCCCATTTCATATCCGTGCCTGGGCCAGCTGGACTGTCCACCCTGCAGGCTCCTCCACCCTCAGCCTTACTCAGAAGCCGCAGTGGACAGCAGATCTCCCGCAGGTCCCCTCAGCTAAGGTGCCTTCTGGGGACGCAGAAACTCCCACCAAACCACAGACAACCACAGAATCAAGGGAGAGCCGCCAGGCCTGGGCATGGGTGCCACTCAGCCTGGAGGGAGCTGGGGCGAGGCCATGGTTTCCAGCACCTGGTTGCGTGGACACCATGCCTTTCCAACCGGACATGTGAAATCCACTCATTCCACCCTCAGAGTCCCTGGCCACCTTACAGAGATATCTCAGGAGGCCAGGAATCCCTTCGGTGGAGCCCAGACCTTCCCCCAGGCTTGTATCTGCTGAAAGTTTTCATCATAAACAGCCTCACTCCAGGGCTAACCAAGCACCTGGCAGGGACCCAGCTGCAGCCAAGCTTGGAAACAGACTCAGCCTGTGGGGAGGAGGCCCTAAGAGGCCCAGTCTGGGCCGGCCCCAAGGCACCACAAGAGGAAGTAAAAGAATCTTATCAGACAGAGCGGAGCCCTGCAGAAGAGACAGCCCCACTGTCTGGGAGCAGCAGAGTCTGCAGACCCAGCCTTGGGTTCTGTGAAGTTGCTGCCAGGGATGTGTACCCCTGTGTCACACACTGTCCCGATGGGCCAGGCTGCTGGGACACTTGGGGCCCAGGTGAGCTCAGGTAACAGCTTGTCCTGGCCTGTCTACTCTCCCGACATCTCTCCCTTGCTGCCTCACACTTACACCCTCTTCCTGCACCCTCCTTGGCAGCTCCAACTTCCCAGGAGTCATACCCTGGTGGCCTCCTCTGAAGTCTGTGGTCTCCTTGCATCCTGCCTCTGGGCAGCTATGGTCTGATTCTGGGAGGGTCAGGCCTGCCAACTCACACCCTCACTCTGAGTTTGCCTTTGGCTCTCTCCTGGGACTCTGGCCAGGCCACAGACCATCCCATGGTGGTGACAGCCTCAGGGACAAGCGCCCTAGGCACAGTGACCTCTACTACTAAGACTAGAGAGAGTGGTGGCAGGCAGAGGGGCTGGGGTCATCACTGGCGGGAGTTTCCTATGGCAGCTGGAGTTGGGGTCCAGCCTTGCAGCATGATAGACTCACTGGCTCTATAGAGTCACCTTTCCTTTGCCTGAACCCCATGTTTTACCCCATGATGTCATCATGGGTTTGTTTAAACCCTGAGGTGGTGCCTGCAGTTTCTGACCTGCCAACAGCATGAGCCTGGGGAAGCTGGCCCAGGACCTGCAGCCATGTGACCTCTGCTCCCTGAGGTCAGTGCGGGGCTGTGAGGCTGGGAAGCCCTTGCCTGGCCCGGCCCGGCTTTCCGCTCTGAATGGCCGTGTTGTGGGGGGGGGGGGGCGCTGCTTGAGCACAAGCGCACAGGGGCCCCCAGCAGTGGGGAGCCAATCAGCACAGTCACCAGGGATGCCTTTCCCTTGCCATGAAGATGAGCTTGGGTGCTGGCAGGGAGGTGGGAACAAAGGCTCCCCTTTTCCCACCTAAGGAGGACTCAATTTCAAGATCTGATAAGATTCCTTTACTCAGAGAAGAAAAACATGAGGGGAAGCTTTCTTTGCCTTTTTCTTTCTTTTTAATGGTATTGTGGAACCCTGCACCCACTGTTTCCCAGCTGGGTCACCAGTGGATGTTTCCATCTCAACTCTCCCTTGGACAAAGACACACACTGCACCAACTGGACACAGAGCTCTTCCAGGCCAACCCTGGCCGGTGTTTGGTTGTCCATGTGGACAGGCTGTAGAGATCTAGGGCAGGCCTGCCAAAGCAGGCCAGACCTCAGCTTCCCTTCTCATGCCTGTGCTCTGGCTGTGGGTACGTTGCGGGGCCTAGGAATGTGTATTTTAGGAGAAAACAGGACCCCACTTCTCACAATCCTCATGGCTTCCAACAAGAGCCATGAAGTCACCTGGGACGCTCCCAGCTCTCTCCAGGCTTCTCAGGAAGAGCCCAGGGCTAGTTTTGGCTGCTGCTGCCCACAGAACCAAGCTCGGGGAAGTGTCTGAGGGACCTGTGGCTCTCTGTCCCCCCACCCCCACTGCCTGGGTTGGCTGGGAGCTCTGAGTCCAGCGGTGGTGGGAGACGTGCACGTGAGAAGGCAAGAAAACCTGAGTGCACTAACGGGCAGCGGCGGGTGCTGCAGTAAAAGGCTGAGGTTGGCAGTGGAGGCCGCGAGTGGGTCGGCTCTTACCTGACCACCTGCAAAAATGACAGGGGTGGAGGCGGGCTTTGGGCGGTAGGGAATGGTGGCACCTTTCGGTGGGGACTAGGAAAAGGGACAGGAGAGGGAGAGAGACGTTAGGGCAGCCTTGCTGCTGGCCACAGGGCATCTTCCCGAGCCCACCCTTCTGCCAAGCTCCTTCCCCAAAGGTGCCCAGGCGGGGGCTGCATGGGCCACAGTAGAGCAGGAAAGGCCCTTGCACCTCCACACAGGTGGCAGGGTGCAACCTGCATCCTCACGCCACTTCCTCCCATGTGTTCCTTCTCCCTGGGCCACCCGCCCTCAGCGCGCCACAGGGCCAGCCCAGCAGGACACTGTCACTCCGCGGCAGTGTGGAGAGGCTGTTCGGGGAGGCCAACAGGGATGGCCCCCTTCTAGGGGACGACAGCTGCTGAGGATGGCTCTGTGATGCTCACTCACTGCCTGTTCCTTTCCTCCTAATGCAGCCCCGTGGGGACTGTGAGCACATGGCACCTACAAGGCCGGGCAAGTCTGTCAGCTCAGTGTTTTCTGACAGAAATGCTCATGCAGCCCTGGAAAGAGCCGAGCCTTACACACAGCATCCCGTGGAAACGGATGTCCAATGGCTCCTGTGGGGCCACAATGACTATCAGTAGAGATGGCGACAAGCAAGTCAGAAGCAACGATTTCACATTAAAAAAAACTTGCAGATGCCAAATCAAGTGTTAAAGTCATGATGAGGCTTGCTGTAATTTTCCTTGGTTATTCTGTGTCCAAGTCAAGGAATTCTTATCCCAGGTGAATGTCATTCTCAGGTACCAAGATTCTCCCTGAGCTCCTCTCTACGGTCAGAGGTGAGCAGCCCTTCCTGGATCCCGAGTAGTCCTGTCCTGTGACAGCTGGGCAAGTGGCTGCAGCATAAGGAACACCCAGGGCACAGCCTAGCCACTGGCAGTTCTGGGCTGCAGTCCCCTCAGGTCCACGGTGTGACTGGACAGCTCCTCACACTGGAAACCTCACAGTGATAGGTTTACTCCACAGGGCAGGTGGCAGCAAGACACAGCCCAGCCATCATGATGACCTTGCTGTGGAGGGGACAGGCTGTGGAATGGGTCTCAGCTGTCTGGGGAATGCTGGTTCTCAGGGAAGGCCCATCTTCTGCATTCCTGGGTCCTGAACAAATGTCTCCGGGCCCACTGAGGGTTCACAGCCAGACTGAGGGTTTGTCATGGAAGGAACACACTTCGTGCACCCCAGTTGATGCCTACACTGTCCCACACTGCCTCCCCTCCCAAGTCCTCTGACCCTAGCCTTCATCCCTGCTCCACTAGGTATGACCCAGCATGTGACTTCCCTTTGCTGATCCCGAGGCACCCAGGGACAATGAATGATTCCCAATTCCTGTTCTCACTCACAGAGGACAGACCCTCTGGGCATGGGCCATTGATGTCTTAGGAGTCGGCAGGGCGCATGGGCTGCTCCTCCTGGGCTTTGGCAGGCCCTGCCCAGGCCTCATCTGTCATGGGGCAGCCCTTTCAGAATGCTGGAGGTTCAAAGCACAGCCCATAAGCAAGGAGCTGACAAGTTTTTTGGTTTTGTTTTTTTTGTGGCACTGGGGTTGAACCTAGGGCCTTTGCACTGAGCTACATCCCTGGCCCTTCTTTATTTTTTATTTTGAGACTAGGTCTCACTAAGTTAAGTTGCCCAGGCTGAGCTTGAACATGTGACCCTCCTGCATCAGCCTTCCAAGGTGCTGGGATTACAGGTGTGCCTACCATGCCCACCAGGGAGGTCTTTAAATCTTTGGCTCTACTTTTCCAGCTACTCTTCATTTGAAAGTGGGCCCATCTGGTTTCAAACGTGGTGAACCTCTCTTCCCTGGTGAGATGGCCTTGCCCCATCTTTGAGTGCTGCATGATAGGACCAAGAGCAGAGCATCCTCGCTGGGCCGACACCCACTGCCCACATCTTACACCACTGACAAGGTGGTTCCAGCACATGCCCTGGGCACTGATCCACCTGTAGGGGTTGCAGCGTCTTCCTGACACCATGGGGCAGGTGACAGGGTAGGTGACAGTGTAGGGATTCTGACAAGACCACAGGGTTAGTCCTGAGGAGCTAGCCTTGCCCTAGTCAGGGTCACTAGAGGTGGTGCCCCCAGTGAACCCTTCCCAGGCTCAGGCCACTCCAAGAGTGCATGATGTGCTGAACAGAAAGCCACACACTTCCCACTTCCTTAGCGTGTGCATCACAGAGGGCCCCGTAACCCTCAGACTGGTGGCGCCAACCAGCCTTGCCCTGTCACCTGACCAGTGTGTGGTAAAACTTCACAGATGAATATTTTGAAAAATATTTTTGACTTCACAAAATATATTTCCGGAAACTAAAACTAGCCTGCCTATCCAGGCAGCAGCCTTGTGGGAGCTGTGGAGCCAGTGGGTCAGGTAGCAGGGCCATGGCCAGCTGCAGGGGGTATGACCAGCCTCCCAGGTCAGAGGACCTTCCCTGCACTGAGTAGGGTACTTCAGTGGTTTCGAGAGAAAGCAGGCCTGTGAACAGGGCCATGAGTTTTGCTTCCGCAGGGTACTGGCTGGAGCTCAAATCTCAGGGTCTTTCCTCCCCCATGTGAAGAAGCTGCTCGTGCCGGCCTCACCATCTTTGCTTCTGTGCTTCCTTCTGTCTCCTCCTCTCCTCCGCTTTGCGGGCTCCTCGCACCCTGTCCTGAGTCTGTCTGCCTGGACCTCGGGGCAGCCGCCTTACTGTGCTCCCATCTCCTCCCCACTGCCTCCGGGGAGGGCAGTGTCACTCCTCAGGCTGACTCTTCCTGAAACCCTGGCCAGGACCAAAGCTTCTTATCTAGCTCCAAGATAAAGGGAAGCTCATTCCTCCCAGTGCTCTCCCCACTGCCAGAGCAGATGGTGGCCTGGGCCAGATGCTGGCAGCCCCTCCCTGGGGGCCTGACTACTGGGCTGGCTCCCCTCCAGAGGGGACCCACCCGCTCCTGATGCATGACTGATCTCCTGAATCCTCAGGACAAGGGAGGTGAGAGAGCCGGTGATGACACCAGTGAGCCCAGCGTGTGAGGGGTGGCTGGTGGTGTGTGTGCCAGCCCCTGACGCGCAGACTGTACCTCCAGCATGACCACGCAGATCTGCTTGACACACTGGATGATGGCATCTGGTGTCCCCGAGATGGTCACCGCCCGCTCTGTGGAGTTGGGCAGCATGTCCCCCGCCACCTGAACCTGGGCACCTGTGGACTGGAAAAGGGGGCTGTTGGGAGGGGAATGACAGAGGCAGCAGTATGCACAGGAGGAGCAGTACCTCCTGAATCTTTGGGAACATCTGCATCAGGGAGAATCGTTCCCTGGAAACTGCACCCTCCCCCACATCACTGTCACTTCCCCTCCACACCCACTTGGCACTGACACCCCAAGTCTGCATGTCCCCTCCAGAGTACCCCCCCGCCCCCCGCGAAGGGCATGTGCAGGGAGATGGAATCACTTTTTCCAAACACAAGAATTCCACAGGCCAGAGAGAAAGGTGGATTCCAACGGGAAAGGAATCATGACAGGAATCATGCCTCCTGGGTAAGGGAAGGACTGGGTCTTCCTTGAAGCCAGAGGCCTGTGAGTATCAACCACACCATCGAGGGCTGGTTGATGTCCCGGGGGCAAGGATGGCATGAGGCAGGAGCAGAAATCAGGCCTGAGTGCAGCCAAAGCCATTGTCTCAGGAGAACCCCAGCAGGGCCATCCCACACAAGGATACCATGCAGGTCTGTGGACATGGTGAGGTCCCCACAAGCCACCTTTCACTCGATTATTGGATTATCTGTCCCTACCACATGTAAGCTCCAGGTCAGCATGGCCAGTGGCGGCATATGCAGACCTTGTAGGGGATGTACAGTGTGATGCCTGGGCCACTGCAGCCACTGGGACTGTCTGCCCGACCCTGGGCTAGGGATGGTCCTGGTACCTCCCTGATCTCCTTGATCTTGGATCCACCTTTGCCGATCAGGGACCCACACTGGCTGGCTGGGACCACCAGCCTCAGTGTCACCGGGGGCTTGCTGGTGGCAGGGCTGTTACTCATGGAGTTAATGATGTCCTAGGGAGGAAAAGACACATGTTAGCCCCAGGCTGCTGAGTGCAGCTGCATAGGTGGGGGCACCTGGAGGATGCACACACAGCATCCTTGCCCTGACAGCCCTGGTACACACTCAATGAGCTCATAGAGTCCTCACACTCATGCAAAAGCCCTGCTAGGGGCAAGCTGTCACTCACAGAACCTTCAAGACTAGGGCATGCTTGATGCCTGCAGGTTTGGGCAGATCCACATGTGAGGTGCTGGTGCTGGTGGAAAAGGAAGCAGACTGGCAGGGGGCTAGGTCACCAGGAGCAGGTGAGGGGTGAAAACGGCCCCCTGCTGTCCAGCCAGGAATGAGAGACAAGTCATTAACTCAGAGGTGTGGGAAGCAAAGGTGCAATGTTTAGAGGCTCAGGGGATGACCAGGCTTCTGTTCAGTCTGGCAAACTAGGGGCAGGTGGTACCCAGAGGCATCAGCATGGGAGCACCCGAGCTCTGCAGGAGCAAGGACCTGGTAGAGGCCCAGGGCCCACTGCAGCATGCTGAGCACTCACACAGACTCTCCATACAAGCGAGGGACAGAGGTTAGCCCTCTCGGGGATGGTCCCTCACAACTCCAAGTCAGGATGCATGTGACATGGTTTACTTCCCACCAAAACATCTCTCTCTCTAACAATGTCAAGGCTATGGAAAACAACACATCTGATCATTCCCAGTGCTGCACTCAGGAGGTGCAGGATGGGGAGTGGTACTGGGGAACAGGTGGAAGGGAGCTCCCCGGGGCTCTGTGCTGGGTGGAGACTCCTGGTTACTTGTAGTACCAGAAAGTCTGACCATGGAGCAAGTAGCCTGGGAACAGGGAGGGAAGCCAGGGACCGAGGTACTCCAGCTCACAGGCTGAGCTCTGCAGCTACCACTCTGGGAGGAGGCCATCACCTGGCCTGCAGCTTCCTGGTGTCTCTCCCCACTTCCCACTCAGGATCACCCAGAAAGCCAGCTATGCATTTGCTCTATTTGGCTGCTTGAGGCCTGCTTCTAGAAAGCCTGCCCTGCCTAAGTCCGGCAAACTTGTTTCAGGGTCTGCCCCACCAGGGGAGGGTCGCTGGCTACTGTCCTAGTCATCTCTATACTCACAGCCATCAGTGCACTCACAGCCTCTGCTGCTGTTGACACAGCTGTTCATCTCCACACACTGCTCTCTCCCTGGCTGTGGGCACACTCCCCTACCTAGGCATGGCACCCCAAGGGCCCTGTGCCCCTGCCCGTGAGGTCTAGGGAGTAGCTCTGGGTCTGGACCTTGCTCTCTTGGCTCTGAGCTCCAGGGTGGTTCTTTCCTAGCCTGGGGTGTGAGGCTGGTCACTAGCTCCTGCTGCTTGGTGGACCAGGCCATGTCCTTCCATCCTGTTGCTAGCTCTGTGCTGCTGAAGCACATTTGAACACAAGCTGCTGCCTTTCTTACAGGCTAGTGGATTTGTAGTCTCCCTGAGCAGCATCCGCCTGGATAAGCATGGCCATGAGTCACCACTAAAACTGGATGAAGATCTTCTCCTCTCAGGTGTGTGTGCAGAGCTTGACGTTGATCCAGCTTGTCTGTCCCTTCGGTCCCACCTGAGCTGGGATGGCAGTGCTGGAGGGATGTGAGCCCTTCGGCCCTGTGCGGCTGTGTGTCTAAGCCCCCCTTCCTGGCCCAACCTACTGCAGCCACAATCTGTGCCTGTCTTTCTAGTGGCCTCCTTGCACCAAGCATGGCTTGGGCTGTCAGTGGCCACATGGGGACAGCAGACTTTTATAGGGAGCCAATCAAGAGGCACCTTATAAAAGAAATGCACAAGACTTCTCAGGCCCATGGGCTGAATTTTGATTAGCTGCAGAGGTCTCCAAATGAAATTCTGATTTAAACATTACTTAACAGAAAGACTCTGGCTAAAGTGAATAAGCAACGTGGCAGACCTCAGGAACAAGCATAACTTTTGTCTAGCGGGGGCCCTCTTCCTCGTCCTCCAGCATCTCCTATACCAGCCCTGCTCCCAACACGACTCCCCACAACTCCATCCTGCCTTTCCCCAGCAATGGTCCTAAGATCCCCAATGCAAGCAGCTGCAGAAACCACCCACCATGAGATGGCAACATGGATGGCCGTGGTGTCTAACTCTGAATCTGAGCTGAAGTACAAACTATAATTAAGGACTTCCCCATGTAGATAAAACCAGCAATGGTTAGCAGAACTTTAAATTCTTTTGGTGCAGAGGACCCAGGGTCCACAAATCCAGTGGTCAGAAAAGGCCCCACAGAAGGGCAAGGTCTAAAAGCCACAAGCAAGACAGTTCCAATAGGAACTGATTCAACACGTCATGCAGGGGAAGAAAAAGACTTGGGGGGATTTCTGGGCAGACTGGAAGGTGCCTTCTAACAACATACAGGAGCTGTGGAAGGTGATGGTATGGCACCATCCACTATCCTGTTTGCTCAGTGGAGACGAGCCTAATTTGAAGACACAAATTAGGATGGCCCATCAGCTGAACCACAACACCTGGCAGAACATTCAAGAGGGCTCCAGAAGAAAAATGAGGCAGGACCAAATGAACTTGTGGCCCTGTAGTCCCAGCAGAATGGTGGCCCACTCTTCAGCCACCAGCTGCCAACAAGAACATGCAGATGGTGTGAACAAATGCAGCACAGGAAGAAAGAGGATCCTGTCTTCGTCTTGAGGGATAAAAATCAAGACAGAAAAATCCCTCAAGTCAGATCAGGAAAGCTGCCCAAGCTACTGCTACACCCTTGACCCTAAGCTGGCTTTGCTGTGGGTCTTTACCACTGTCCTCCTCCTTGCCTGGCAGGACCCAGCGGGACACCATCCTTGACATATCCTCCTGCAGCCATGTGCTTCGTGCGGGGGACCCTGCTTTGTGCTGGACAATACACTGGCAGACAGGGACAGTCAACACATGAACTTTCACGGGGCACAGCAGGGTGCTGGGCAGTTGAGCCCTGGGGCACTGAACTGCCTCCTACTTCTCCTAGGCCCCTAGCCAAGACCTAAAGGACTAACATTTCCATGGAGCTTCTGCTCTGGTACAATATATAGAGGCCCTTCCACCTTGCTCAGAGAACAGGAACCCTGAACAGGGTTCTGATTCCTGGCTCATGGCCTTGGCAGGCCCTGCTGAGAACCCTGACGCACCATCCTCAGAGTTGAAGCTGGAGGTTGTCAAGCAAGGGACAGGATATGGACTCAGTTGTGTCCCCAAAGTCATCTGGGAGCCCTGAACCCCAGTGTACTATTTAGAGATGGAGACTTAAGGAGGTTGAAAGGTCGTAAGAGTTGGCTCCAGTCCAATAGGACTGGGATCCGGTGAAAAGCCAGGTGCCAGGGGTGTGCCCACAGACAGAAGGACAAAGAGGAGGTGGCCATCTGCAATCTAAGGCCAGACGCCCCAAGAGAAACCAGGCCTGATGGCAGGTGCCTTGACCTTGGGCTTCCCCACTCCAGAGCTGTGAGAAGTAAACATCTGCTGGTTAGGGTCCCCAGGCTGTGGTATACTGCCATGGCCTCCTGGGCAGACTAAGTGCCTGCCTCAGCTCTCCTTAGAGACAGCAGAATACACTGTCAACCATCAAAGGCCAGAGAGTAAGCACAAACACAGACACCAGTGATGCTTCTGGGGAGTCCATGACTTCGGAATACTTCGGGGGTCTTCATCTCTGCTGAAGCCCTGTCTGGTATGAACAGTGAGGAGAGGACACTTAGGGCTGAGATCATGAAGACCGAGGCTGATGCAAATAGAGAATATGGAGGAAAGGCTTCAGCAGATCACACAGGCTGCTTCAATTAAGGGCAATTCAATCTGGCACCCACACAGGATGCACAGCAGGGGGCATTCAAAGGGGCCGTAGTAAGATATCAGTGTCTAATCCCTGACTCTGGAGAGAAAGGATGGGGAGGCCAGAGAGCCCTTCCCCAGGTGACCTCTGCACTCTCAAAAGCATCCCTGGGGACAATGGACATCAGCAGAGTTGTCCATACAACTACTCATCGTGGAGTGGACAGACTGGTCAGTGTCTGAAACCAACATCACAGAGAAACTGTAAGAGAGAGCTGAGGGCATTTTAAGGTCCTGTATCACCTGTCAACAACACAATCCTAGAAGAGATGGGAAGGTGATACTCAGCTCCAAGGCCTTGAATACCTTGGGATGGAGTCACCTGTTTCCTTTCTGGGATTGAAGGGTTGCAGTGATCACATGACTATTCAGGATGCTAGGGTGATTTCTTGTTGAAAAGCTATAGCCTTTAAGAAAAACTGCTTGGTTTTATGTCTCCAGCCTGGAACATACCAACTTTATATCAACTGATTGGGGCACATACTTTACCGGAGTCTTTATGAGAATTGGGTAAGTGGCTACCCCTTACTGAAAAACTACACACCTGTACCACTCACAGTCTTCAAGGAAGCTGAACAGACCAGTGGCAATTAAATTTATCAACACTTTCTGGAATAGGGGTGAAGTTCAGTGGCAAAGCCTGGCTTAGCAGCATGTGGCCCTGTGTTCATTTGCGACAGAACACACCCTCAGCTCTTTATTGCCCTCTGAGTGAAGACACTAAATGGAAACACATGAGAATGCTGAGCTCTAGCTCAGGCGCACAGAAGTGCTGCATCCACACCATGTGTGGTCCAGCAGCACGGTATGTGTCCCCTGGAGGTCAGCTGCTGTGTGGTGTGTGATTGAGGCCAGGGTCACACTGGCCAGAGCTTTGCTGAGGCCCATGGAAGGAGTCGTGGCCATGGCTGGGGTCAGCAGCACCAGAGGGCCCTGGTGGGAGGCAGGGTGCTCTGAGGCTGGGCCTGGTGCTCGGGCGGGGTGGGGTCTGGGGAATGCCAGTGAGGGGTCTTCTCCAGCGTGTGCCTGCTGGAGGGGCTGCTTTAGGTGGAGGGCAGCTGAATTAGATAGGGCCAGGGTGGGAGAGGGCACTTCAGAGGCAGATGAGGCGACAGGAGCTCGAGCAGTGTGCAGCCCAGCAAGGTGTCTGGGGCGGGCTGGGCCAATCTCTTGTCTAGGGACTGATGTGGGGCCCACAGCCTCCCAAGCCCGCTGGTGGCAGTCTCGTGCAGGCATGCCTCACCTCTTCAAACTTGTAGGCGATCATGGCGAAGGCCTTGAAGATTGCGTCTGTTGGGCCTGTGATGGTCACGATTCTCTCTGGGCAGTTTCCCTCCGAGATGTTGATCCTGGCACCACTCTAGGGCGAGAGCAGAGCAAATGTGTTGGCAGGAAAAGCCGTGGGAACAGTGCTGCCCTGGGTTCTCTAAGCTGGTGGGCAATGCCCACCACAAACACAGGCGTTGGCCCTGCCTGTAAGCCCCACCCGGCACTGGGGTTCCTTCGGCAATTTCCTTTTTTCTTTTTAAATTATGGCACAGGGAATTGAACCTATATCCCAAGCCATATTTCTTTATTCATTCATTCATTCAGAGACAGGGCCTTACTAAGTTGTCAGATGAGACTCAAATTTGTGACCTTCTTGGCTCAGTCTCCTAGAGCACTAAGATTTTAGGCATGTGCCACCGCACTCGGCTAGCAAGCTCCTTCACAGTGAAGTTTTCATTTAGCAAAAGGACCACAAGTGGTGTGGAAGGGAGCATGCACCTGGCACTGGAACCTCGCATGCACTGGTGTCAGTGGGAAGCCTGCCCTTACACGGCGAGGCCCTGCCATCCCTGCCCACAGGGCAGGCCCCAACTTGGGAGACAGACGTCACCAGGGTAAGCACACTCACCTCCTCACGCATCTTCTTCACAGTCTCCCCTTTCTGGAATGGAGATGGAGACAGGGAAAAGTGTCAATGGCATTCCTGTGGAGGGCTCATGGGCCTCGCGTGGCCCGTATGCTGGCAGACATGTCTCTTGTGTGCCAAGGAGAGTGGGCACGGTGCCGAGGGGCTGGGCAGGGGGGCTGCCTGCTTCCTGCTGGCCTGGGAGTGCGGTCTCTCCACTCACATACAACCCCTCCCTACCACCTCGCAGCCCTTCCGGGATGGAGGGTGGCATGGGAAGGGAGCATGCTCTGCAGGAGCACAGCTGGCAGGCGGTGGGTTCTAGGCTGGCCCAGCATCTCCTGCCGTGGCACTACATACACAGGGCCATGATGTCTGCAGGCTGTGAGGTACCTGACGGGCACTGCCCAGGCTCAGTCACCCCCATCTTGCAGACAGTGATGCCTAACGTGCTTACTCCGAGGAAGAGGCGAGATGATGAGGCACTGGTGCCTCCCCACAGCAAGGGGAAGTGTGTCTGACCTAGCCAGCAGGTGCGGGGCCCTGATCTGGGCAAAGCCCACCCACACAGAGGTGCGGTGCCGGCCCTGGTGTCAGGCGGCCCTCGCATACAGCAGGTCCCCTCACATATAGCAGGCTCCCCTCACATACATACAGCAGGCTCCCCTCACATACAGCAGGCCTCCCTCACATACAGCAGGCCCCCCTCACATATAGCAGGCTCCCTCACATACAG
This sequence comes from Heterocephalus glaber, assembly GCF_053883595.1. Taxonomy (NCBI): domain Eukaryota; kingdom Metazoa; phylum Chordata; class Mammalia; order Rodentia; family Bathyergidae; genus Heterocephalus; species Heterocephalus glaber. The sequence continues at coordinate 711,289 of NW_028258138.1, forward strand.
CAGGCCCCCTCACATACAGCAGGTTCCCCTCACATACAGCAGGCCTCCTCACATACAGCAGGCCTCCCTCACATACAGCAGGCTCCCCTCACATACAGCAGGCCCCCTCACATACAGCAGGCCCCCTCACATACAGCAGGCCCCCCTCACATACAGCAGGCCCCCCTCACATACAGCAGGCTCCCCTCACATACATACAGCAGGCTCCCCTCACATACAGCAGGGCCCCTCACATACAGCAGGCTCCCCTCACATACAGCAGGCCCCCCTCACATACATACAGCAGGCCCCCCTCACATACAGCAGGCCCCCTCACATACAGCAGGCTCCCCTCACATACATACAGCAGGCTCCCCTCACATACAGCAGGCCCCCCTCACATACATACAGCAGGCTCCCCTCACATACAGCAGGCCCCTCTCACATACAGCAGGCCCCCCTCACATACAGCAGGCCCCCCTCACATACAGCAGGCCTCCCTCACATACAGCAGGCCCCCCTTACATACAGCAGGCTCCCCTCACACATACAGCAGGCTCCCCCTCAGGCCTTTGCCCTCATGGAATGCACAGTGCAGATTACAGGGCTGCTACAGAATGCTGGGCTCCCATGGCCAGAAAATGGGTGGTGGTCAGCAATGCAGGTGTCCTGGGAGCTAGCAAAGTGGCCAGGGGGCCTTGCTGGGCCAAGGGAGAATGGTTTTCCTGGCTCACGCAGGGCCCAGGGCCAGTTTCAGGGTGTGCAGGATCCTGACTGTCTCTTGCACCGTGCTGCATGCCTGGGGGGCATTCAGGGCCACCCAAAACCAAGGCTATTGGTGTCCTTGCTGTCCCTTACAGAGACTCAAGACAGGTAGAGTTCATTCAATAATTACCTTCCCAATGATGCTGCCAACTTCCTGTAAGGAAAAAAAAAATCACAGAAAGATGTCATAGAGCAGCAGAAGGAAAATGTCTGGGATACATGCTGCAAAACCTGCCTACCTCCCTGACATGACAGGGCAGAGTTTACTTACTGATTTGTTTTTTGTGGCCTGGGGATCACACCAGGACCTGGTATACACTAGGCAAGTGCTCTGCCGCTGAGCCATACCCAGCCTAGAGAATCTGGACCCCACAGGAGGATCTGACTGAGCCTGGCCAGTGGGGAGCCCAGGAGGAGGGCAGGCCAGCTGCTCCCCAGGTAAGTGACCAGGAGGGCACCCATATGCCATCCCTGTGCAGCAAGGCTGACCCTGATCCTGACCCTGACCCAACCTGCCACAGGCTGGCTTCACCTCCCAGGAGTGCATGGTGGCACTGAAGGTGACGGGGTTGGGGGCACTGACACTACCCCTAGAGAGCCCACTGTGTCGCTGCTGTCTGCAGGGCAGGTGGGCCCATCTCTGCACCTCCCAGGTGAACATCCTGGGCATGTACTCCCTCTAGGAATCCCAGTGGGCAGAGCAGAGAGTGCTCCCAGTGCCGATCCTGTCTGCTCAAAGAAGCCAGGGTTCCTGGGGATGGGGCCGATCCAGAAAAGGGCAAGGTGAGGCAGGAAAAGGAGATAGTGCTGTAGGAATGGTGGGGATGTGTCAGGGGGCTCAGCCGCTGCCAGGGCAGGAACAGTATGAAGGTCGCGATAATAATGACGGTGTGGGGAACAAAGGCAACTCCATGCCCACATAGACATGGATGTGTGAACAAATGCATGAGGCCCAAGGACAATGGATGGGGAGTGGGCAGGTATCTTCCACCCAGTGCCACCACAGTGACATCTGAGCCACTGACTGGAAGGCTTCTGTGACATTCCTGCCAAGGCCAAGGGGACATTCAACAAGGCCAAGTGAGGGGCACATACAAGAGCAAGGCAGAAACCTTCACCAGTGAGTCAAAGAAAGGAGTGTTTCAGATGGAAGGAGACTGGAGGGAGGTGCAGAGGCCATGCTCAGCCTGTCTGAAGGGGACCTAGCCATGGAAGGCAGCATGCAGGCTGGGAAGCAGCAAGGGCTAGAGCGGGGATGCCCTGACTCGGAGGGAGAGCAACCTGCCTGTCGAAAGGCGCACTGGGGCACTCAGGGACAGGGCTTGGGTTGGCCACTGCATCTGAAGTGCTTCCAGGAAGGGTGTCACGTGGGAGGGGTTGTGCCTGCTTGAGAGCTCAGAGTGAGAAACACCAAGCAAAGACTTCAGTGTCTCACCCCTTCCTCCTGGGGCCACTCTGTACCTTTCCATGCATCAGCAGGCGGATGGTCAGGGTCACATTCAGGCCACCTTCTGAGACCTTGGACTCCATCTTTTTCCCAAAATACAGCTGTGGGTGGAGGCTTAAGGTGCTGAGGGTGCTGTGAGGAAGGACAGATGGGGCCCGGATGGTGTCACCTAGAAAGAGAAGGTGGGCTGTTGACCATCAGCCACCAGCAGAGCTGCTGACCTGCAGGAACTCTGGCCTCCCATGCAGGAGTGGATGTGCTGCCATCACTGCCATGTGCTGACGAGGCCTCACCTGTAGGGCCTGGGGTACCTGGTGGCTCACATCGGGCTCTCCATGACTCACGGCACCCCTGGGTAGGTCACTGAAACCCTCCGGCCCCGGTCTCCTCCTCTGTGAAGAGGGTCACAGCAGCACCACTCTCAGAAGTCGGAGAGCATAGGAGCCCCAGTGTGGTCCCAGAGAGAGCTCGCCCTGTTGCCTGGGGTTGGCCAGCCCCCACTCTCCTTGTAGTCTTAGTCCTGCCCATTTTTCCAGTCACACCAGAAGCAGCCCTGGCATTCTAGGACCCTCTCCCAGAGGCCACTTGCTTTACTCTCAAGGATAAGGGAAGGTACTGCATTGGTCCCTTTGCATGTGGGGACACAGGCCTTGGTAGCCTCATTGTTTATGTGGACTCAGTCTCCAGCCACGAAGCTGCCAAACCGAACTGCTGAAATCCCTCAGCCAGAGCTGTCAGAGATCCCCCACCCCACCCCACCCCACCATAGACCTGTGCTTCTTCTAGCTTCCTACAGGCAGGAATTCAGGGGGTGCCCCTGGGCTACATTAAGGTTTCCTTCCATTACTTGCAGGCAAAGATTGATCAAAGGTGGTACAATGGAAATGCTCATGGGAAATAACAGGACAACTTTGTGTCCTTAAAGGTCACTTGGATCCAGGCTCCTGCTGGGGAGCAGCCTGAACTTCTGGAGCCCCCAGCACTACGCTCCCCATGAGCTCCTGAGGCAGTCTCTTGTCAGGGATCCCCAGGTATGAGGACATGCCATCCTCACCACAGTGGTGCAGCTGCTGCCCAGCCATATCTGTAGACAGCGGTGCCTGCAGATGTGCCCCTGAGAGGATAAAAGGGAGGCAGGGAAGACAAGGAGTGGGGTCCACAAGGATTCCAGAGGCAAGGGGGCAAGAGAGATGCTGGTGTCCAGGAGAGGGTAGCACTCAGTCCCCCCGCATGGGGCATGGATATAGGGATACGGGGGTCCCCAGGGACAGAGAGGAGACAGAGCAGGTCCCAGGGCAGGCCATGGGTGTGGGTGGCCCCCATAGGACCCACAGCAGCGCATCAGGGGGGCATAGGTAGCAACAGGTTCCCATAGTGAAGAGCCATGTGGTAGACGGAGAGGCTGCTTTGGGGTGGGAAGCATTCGGGTAGGTTTCCATGTGAGGCTCAGGATGAGCCTCCAGATGCCTTGCATACCTACCAAGATGCGCACCTGAGAGGTGGGCAGCGTCTCTGGGGAGAGGAAGGGCAAGGCTGTGCTTCCCTGGGATGAACCAGAGACTGTGCTCAGGCAAGTCCTTGCCACAGTCCTCACTCACACCTTCACTCAATGACAACACTGTCCCAGGGGAATAGCTGCCCTAGGAGACCCTTCAGGGACAGACTTGGGGACATGTGTGTGGCTAGTCCCATGCAGCAGGTTACCCAGACACTGACATAACCAGGAGCTGGGCCTATCGTTAAAAACTGGGTCAAAAATTGTTTTCCTCATCACAGTATTTCCCCTGAAAATGTGATAAAAGGAGAACACAAACATAAAACAGAGCAAGAGCCTGTTCAGTCAGCCGAGTGGTGTGTCAGGATGTCTGGAAGGGCAAGCATTGGTGACCAGCAGTGTATAAAGGGACAGCGATGGATACACTCCTGCATCAAGGAAATAACGGGCTATTGCACTTATGTTTTAAAAATGGATTTACAGCCAACTTCCTCAAAAACTCAAATCATTAATTCTCATTATTATTCATGATAAAATGAAGTTTTTTGAACCACAAGGCATTTAACGTAGGGTGTTAACACAGCACTCAACAAGGGTTTTACGTAGCAAAGAGTGCTTAAGATCATCCTGGCATACTAATGTCTCTATCGGCACGGCCCAACACCAGCCACATGTCCTATTCACTTTTCAAACCTAACTCACTGGGCACCTCTGAGTGGCTGCTGGCTGCCCTGCGGAACAGCACAGGGAGGAGGAGTTCTGTGGCCAGCACATTTGCATGCTCCCTGCAGAGCACTGTGAAGATGTACTGCAAAACAGCACACCCAGCTCCAGTGGCTTCCCTGGCACCAAACAGCCCTGGATGTCTACACAGACATCTGTGACAGGCCAAAAGACTTTCTTACAAATTCATGTTTCTGTAAGGCTGACTTCCTAACACCAAAAAGCTGGATCACATCGTGGCCAGTCTGAGGCTCTGCCTCCTTTTTAATTAAAGACATCGCCTCCCACCAGGGGGACAGCACAGCCCTGCAGCATCTGTTACATAAATGTTCCAGCCCAGGGAGGAGAAAGTGGGTCAGTGCCTGCCCCGGGTGCTTCTGGCTCCCAGCTGTCAGCAGCAATCAGTCACACAGACCAGCACTTCTCCCCACAGAGGTGGAAGGGGCTGTTCAGGCCCTCCAAGAACTTCGAGGGGAGGAGCTGTCTGGGGAATGGCATGGTCACTGGGATCAGGACTCAGTCCTAAGGACTCACCCTGCTCCAGCTGCAGCATCTGGACCACAGCCCTCTTGACAGCCATGGGGTAGAGAAACCGTACACCTGTCTTCTGCTGTCCCGGGACACCTGTGTGCTCGTGGTGACTTGAGAGTGTCCCAAGCCATGCTTGCATCCAGCCCACACTGGCTGTCCACCCAGTAGCCCTGGGTAGCCCTGTCCACCCAGGACTATGAGGGAATTAAGGGCCAAGGTGGTTGCTGGAAGGAACTCAGCAGGAAGCAAGGCCTGTCGCTCTGCTCAGTCATCTGTAGCCATGTGGGACTGGCAGCACCTCTTAGGACCCTCCCTCTCCTCTCTGGAAGCCCCTCCCTGTTCTCTTCAGTGCTGCCATTTAAGATATTTTTGGGTCACCTAAAGGGAGGCTGAGAAGAAACAGGCATGGTCATCCCTAGCCTGTCCACACTTTCCCAGCAAGCCTGTCCAACCCTGGCTTCAATTAAGCCTGGCTTCAGTGCCATGTTGTGGGAACACTGTCCACACAAGGGCCTCAGCCCAGCACATGCCCTGCACCTCAACTCCCAGGGCAGGAGGCTGGTCCAGCTGCATGGGTTTCTAGGCCTGCCTGCTCGATCCTCCCATCTGCCAGGGCACTCACCCGTCCAACTGTCTCAGCATCCTCCACCCAGCACTCAGGCCAAGCCTCTCCTTTCTCCTCCCGGCCCAGCCACTGACACTGGAACCCAAGCCCCTGCCCCCAGAGGCAGTACTACCCACCCTTCCTCACCCGTGGGTAAGCCCTGCTGGCTACCCCCCTTCTCTCAGCTCTCAGAGTAAGTCCAAGCCCGCCCCGCCACCAGACCCACTGCCCCTCCCTCTCCCTCCGCCCTTCTCCCCAGAGACTGCACTGCAGGGCTCTACACCTGCCACCCCCTTGTCCCAGAACCCAAAGCCCTTCTTCCCACAGCTCAGTGTGGGCCCCTATCTCTCACTGCTCCCAGAACTACCCCCTTGTGCACACATCTCACACACACACACACACACACACACACACACACACACACACACATATATCTTAAGCACAATGGGTTAGAGACAGCAGCCCTGCCACTACTGTGGAGACAACCACTGAGAAAGAAAGGAAAAAGGGTGAGCAGAGTGACAGGGACCAGGACGCGAAAAGACGAGAAGAAAGGAGAGGGGAAGGGCTAGTGAGGGGGACGGGGCGGCAGTGAGAGGAGGCCTGGGGCTCAGATGAACAACAGCCAGGGCCAGAAAGTCTGGGGACAGTGCCTGCACCAGTCTTGGGGCACAGACCACTGCAAGGAATGACAGGGTGCCCTGGGCTGGTGCACACCAGCAGCCAGTTAGGGCAGCCCTTGCAGGGCCCGCCTCGGCTCCAGGCACCCCATCTGGTCCTGGGCCTGCTGGCTTTCAGGCAGCCTGTGCTGCTCCCCACTGCAGTGCTCTCCAAGGCATGCTGCACATAAGCTCTGCCTCAGGGGCTGTGTTGAGGCAGCAGTGTGACTTTGGGAAGGGTGGTCTGGCAAGATGGACAGAGTCCGAGATGTCTGTGACCTTGAAATGAGAAGTTGCACTCTCACCGAGAAACACAGAAGCACAGAGGTCAGACAAATCCACACGTGGGGTTACACTATTTCCGTGGGGTCTCATTGACCATCCTCCGCTGTGGTGGGGTCACCACTGTCTCTCCACTTTACTGATGGAAGGGTGGGCAAGAGGAGAGGCTAGGGGACTCGATGAAGTGCTCAGCTGACTATGCAAAATGGGCGAGGACCCAGGCAGCCCTGGCCATGCCTGTGACCTGCAGTCACAGCTCAGCAGGAGCAGCAAGACACCTGCTGTAGGGAGAGTTAGTGGCTTCCCCTAGCTCCTGGCAACAGCCAACAGGAGGATATGACACCCATGGCAGACACAGGAAGACACAGGCATTGCTGGGAAGCCAGGCCGCCAGGGACAGGGCCCCGGAGTGACCAGGGAGACTGTTCCGGGCCTCCTTTCTGCGTGGGCTTCCTTTCTGCCGTCTCACACTCAGAGGTGAATAAGGCTGCACACTGGAGACACCAATAGATGGGGACAAGCAAGAATCCCCACCAAGGAGGCCGGCCACGTGGGGAATGCTTGCTGCAACATCTCCTACTCTGGCCACCCTTCCCCTGGACCACAGAGGCTGGGGTGGGAGCCCCCCACCTCGCCAAGCTCTAAGGTGCCCTGGTCCTGGCTCAGTGTACTAGCAGAGGTCACATGAGAGCTGTGAAGAGGAGTGCTGGCACTCAGAGCCAGGGAGGTGTCAGCAGGGGTGGGGTAGAGCCAGAACACTGGCCCTGGCCCACTCTGGCATCACCAGAGGGCACGTGAGGACCTGGACACGCCCTTGACCCACTGCCAGAGCTGTGCCAGGAGCAGTAGTAAGGTCCAGGGTCTCACCACATAATACACAGATGTGCAGGTGTCAACAGAAAATCGCCCGTCACACCAAGACCCAGAAAGAATCCAGAGGGAATAAAAGACAGTCGAAGAGGCCAACCCTGGACGACAGAGATGTTAGGGTTATCTGACAGTAGTGTAAAACAGCCACCATAAAAATGCTTCACTGAACAGTTAGGAATCCTTTTTCAACCAATGAAGAAGCATAATGTCTCATCAGAGAAACAGAAAATTCTCAGCAAACTGATGGAAGATGTACAGAACGAATGGAAATAGCAGTACCAAAAGGGCCATGATGTGATGAGGGTAAGAGGAAAGAGCCAGAGCTGGGAGACAGCAACAGAAACCTCAGCCCCAACAGGAGGGACAGCAAGAGCTCCAGAGACCTGCAGCATGGTGGCAGGAGATGGGCACTCATATCACCAGGGCCAGAGAATGAGCTGAAAAAGCACCAGAGGAAATAACAGCTAAGCTCCTCAGCTTTGGCAAAAGTGTAGCCTACACATTTTAGAAGCTGACCAAACTTCAAACAAGATAAACCCAAACAACTCCACACAAACACACATCTTTAGCAAACATCTAAATGCTGGAGTCGAGGAAAAACTTGAGAGCTGCAGCATGCAGGGATGACAGGCCACAGCTGAGACCTCTCCCCAGCAGCTGCAGAGCAGGAGACATGGTGTGCTTTTAAGCCTGAGGAGGGAAGGACCCTCAGCTCAGAATTGCACATCCCTAGGGAGTGAAGAGGAAGAAAGTCCTCCCAGGACCAAGGGAAACCAGAATACTGCTGTTGGCTGAGCTCCCCGGGAACAGCCCGGTGAGGCCTCTCACCAGAAATGCAGCCATGTGGAGGGAATCTCAAGATGTTGGAGGGAGGAGACATGGCCGCAACACCAAGGGCAAACGCAATAGACCCCAGACCTCTGGAGCTTTCAAAATGATGTTTAATAACTGAAGCAGATCTTTCTGCACTGCCTGATGTGAATAGTATGGCTAAGAAATATCTGAAACAATTATAAACTGAGGAGGGTAAAAAATTATAAGAATCCTTCCCTCAAACTGGTAAAATGTTAACAATTAGAATTGCTAAGTCATGTATATGTGCAGTATACACATATACATGTGCACGCACACACAGAGAAGTACCTGGAAAAAACACTAAAAACAAACAATAGAAAAAACACACATAAAGCCAAAAGCCATGGAGACACTTAAAAACTGTCAATAAATCAAAGTGGAATTTTTAAAAAGTTCAGTTACCTACAGGAAGGCAGGGGGGAAAAAACCCCTAGATAAATAGAAACAAAACAAACAAACAATAAAAATAAAATGGCAGGCTTAAGCCCTGGTATCTTAATAACTGCTTTAAATATAAATGGTCTAATTAAAATACAATGATTAGCAGAGTGGATTAAAAACAGGATTCAATCTTGTGCTGCCTACAAGAAACTCACTGTGTTACTAAAAGGACACAGTTTCTTCAATAAGTGGTGTTGGAAAAACTGGTTGCCCACATGTAGAAGAATGAAATGGGATCCTTATCTCATATCATATACAAAAAAATCAGCTCCAAATCAAGCAAAGGCTTAAATCTAAGACCTGAAACTGTAAAACTACTAGAAGAAAACATAGGTGCAAATTTCCATGACATTATTTTGGGCAGTGGTTTTCTTGGAAGACACCAAAAATACAGGCAACAAAAGCAAAAATAAAGAAATGAGATTAAACTTATTCGACTAAATGAAGATTGAAAATGTGCCCCCTGTCCTGCCCCAAGTTCCAGAAAATTCAAAAAAGCAATACTTGAATTTTCAGTATGCTGAACCCTGCACTGAACCCACAAGAACACAGTGCTGGGGCACCCTCCTGGGCTGCCCTCTGATGGGCCTTAGCCTGCCCACGCAGGCTGCCTAAGTGTGTTGTTTGCTCTTGCCCCACCCATGTGTTATGCTGTCAGGCCTTGGATGACTGCTGCACCCGTCCTGAAATATGCAGGTTTTTTTCCTTGTCATTATTACCTAAACAACACAGTGTAAACTACTTCCATAGCACTTACATTGTGTTAGATATTATAATTAATCTAGATATCATTTGAAGCATACAGGAAGACTGCACAGGTTACAGGAAGTGTTGTGCCATTTCTTATAAGGGACATAGGCTCGTGGATTCAGTACCCATGAGGGTCCTGATGCATCCCCTGTAGACTGTACTTCCATGTACCCAGGGCACTCATCCGGATGTTCCTACACTTGAGTCACTGGGGTCTGATGTGTGCATGGTTGCAAGAGAGGATGTGCAGACCTGGAGTGTGGAGGCTCCATAGGAGATACTCATGGCCAAGAGGAGAAGAGTGCAGGACTGGGACTGTGAAGCCCCAAGCCCACTTCTACCAGAGGCCCAGGAACATCCTGCAGAAGACCTGGGGAACGGTCCCCATGTTACAAGGTGACACTGTCTCCGTCCAAGGCTCAGCTGATGTGCAAACCCACCTGTCCCAGGGGGTGAGGGTGGAGGGAGCATGCTTACAAAGGGAACGGGTCCACTTTAGGCCAGTAAAGAAACTCAGGAAAAGCATCACAGAAACAGACCTGAACCCCCACACCATAAACAAAAGCAGCAGCAGAGGCGGGCTGCCATCTTTCAAGTTCCTGAAATACACAACTGTTTCGTTGTTCCTTTATTTGATGTTCCAATTTGAGAGGCTTGGTTCTCTTCTGATTTTGTTTTTAGTGCTATTTTATCTTTTCCTCCATCCAGCCTTTAAGTTTCATCAGGTGGAAGCTGAGATGACATGCAATCTTTCCTCTTTTCTAATATAAATTTTCATGTTGTGAATTTTTTTAGGGCCCTGAGTTAATTGTATCCTAGAAAATTTTTGTGCATTATTTCCCAATTTTTCTTAGTACAAAATATCTTCTGATACTTCTTTGACCAGTACAGTTTTTAAAGCAATAGCTGTTTTGATTTTTAATTATTTTTCCCAGTTATCCCTGGTTATTGGTTTACAGTTTAATTCCACCATGGTGAGAAAATACACTTTGCGTAATTTTGATTATTTAAGTGTGTTAGGCTTTTCTTGTTTTTGTCTTTAAACAGCATAGGGTCTGCCATGGTGGGCACCCACATGGAATCAGCGTGTACTGGGCTGTCTGTGCTGCCCCAGGGGACTCTGAGCCGCTTCTGTCCCCATGCTGCTGTGATCAGCTCGGGTCACAGGCACTGAGCTGGATTTCTGTTGTGAACAGGTCACTATCATCTCCATCCTATCACTGAGTCCCCATAGAACAGCAGAATTTTTTTTTTTTTTAGAATGGTTTGTATTTTATTAGATTTTTCAGTTCTAAATTCTCCATCTTGTTCTTTTCACATCTTACATGTCCTGCTGAGACTTTCTGTCTCTCTTGTTCTGGAGGCGTGGACACAGGGGCTGCTCTGAAGTCTGGTCATCCTGGCACGGGGGCTGTCCCAGGCTGGCTCCGCAGTCAACTTTCCCTTTTGTAAGGTTGAGGTTCTTGGTTCTTTGAGTTGCATGTGGACACTTGCTGTCCCTGCCCATGCTGAACATTGTAATAGGACTCTAAATGTTGCTTAAATCTTATGTGGACTATTTTTATTTTAAAAGCAGAAGTTTCAGGTGGTCAGTCCCACAGCTTCCTGTGGGCTGTGTTCCAATGCCAGCTCAGCTCTGGGAGCTCCTATTATGATATTCAAGTCTGTCCACATGTACTGCCCAGTGTCCAGATGGGCTTGCGGTCAGCAGCCTACAACTTTTGGGTCAAAGGTCTGCTGTGCTCTTTCTGGTCAGATCCATGAATTCTGTACTTGAGGTCTGCCCAGGAGTCACACAGAGCATTATAGGATCCCTTTATGCCAGGGCCTTCTGGCTCCCAGGGTCAGAAAGCCAGGACCTCACCGCTTGTGCCACTGAATCTGCCTCAAGGGCTAGGTGGTTACATGGCCGAGATGAGGGAAAACAGCAGCTTAGAACCCTGGGGTCTTGTCCCTCTGTTAGGTGAGAAGCTCCCCTCCCTCTGGTTTAGGCCTGCTCTCCTCCACTGCCTTCAGTTCCCACATGGTGCCTGGAGTTGGAAAAAATCAGACACCAAAGTAATCTCTAGGGCCTCCCACTCTTTCCCACTGAAGTCCCTTTTCCTGCTCCTTGAACAGAAATGCAGCGCTGCTCTTGGAGGCTTATATTTCTGTGCTTGGGCTGCCTCAGGATCCAGGCTGGCACACAGGACAGAATTCTGGTTCCCTTCCCTGTCCATCTGCTGTCACAGACTTCAGAGTCCTTCAGTTGGCTGCTCCACACATTCTGTCCAGAGGGCTCAGGCTGCTTAGTGGGAGGAACAAGGTGATGTGTCCTCCAGCTTGACCAGGGAAGACCATCAATTAATTTTATCTTCATTAATTAGGTAAAATCTGTTTATAAGCAGCACCACTATTTGTTCTGAAAAAGCACATTTGCTGCTGGGTACTGCAGCACATGCCGGTAACCCTAGGACAGGAGAAGCTGGGGCAAGAGGATGGCTATGAGTTTGAAGCCAGCCTGGGCCACAGAGTGAGTCCAAGCCAGCCTCAACTACATAGCGACGTGCTGACTTAAAAAGCAACATATGCCAATCCTTTCTTTTTGAAGAACAATTAACAGATGGTTGTAAGGCAATGTTGTTATACTGAGGAGTGCTGTGACAATACAGCAGCTGCAGCACACTGTACACAGGGCCTGTGTGTACACATGCATTTCCTGTCCTAGCTCAGCATGGAGGCTCAAGTCTCTGTTTTGCATGTGAGCAACAAGGGCCAACTCCAGGCCCAGGCTCCTGACCACCAGAAATGCAACCTGTGCAGTGTTCACGCTGATCAAAAGCAAAATCGGGACAAGAGGTTGCATGTACTCTTGTTCAAGTGTCCTGCAGCGTCAGAACAGAAGGCTGAGCAGACTTGGATGTGGAAGTGAAGTGATGGGGTCTCTGCATGTGGTGGCAGCAGTCTCTCCTGTTCAGGTGCAGCCAGCAGGGACTCCCCGCGTCCTCCCTTCAGGCTCTCTCATCTAGATCAGAGCACAGGGTGCCTGAAGTGCAGTCAGCAACCATGCCACTGCAAGGAATGCCTGTCCAGGCCAGTGGCTCCAGCATGCCTCCATTAGCTCTACCTGGGGTTGTTTCCAGGCCTCAGCTGTGCACAAGTGGCATATGGGTGGGGAGGGGGTAGGCACAGACTTGATCTATTGTGTTTAACAGCTCAGTGGCTGCATCAGGCTGCATGAAGCCAAGGCAGCAGAAGGTGACAGAGCTGATTAGCTGCTTCATTCTCCTTGAGAGACTCACAGTGCACACTGTGTCCTCCAGGCCATTGTGGAGGGGAGATTTCTACAATTTAATGCTCCTGCCAGTCACAGTTAGCATTAAAGGACATCCTGGGCTTACACAACCCTGGCTTCAGTGAGCATTCTGAACAGTCCATTCCCGCGTCACTCAAGTCTCAAAACCAGGAGTGATAGAAGCAGGGGACCAGTGACCTCTCCCCTTACCTCTGCTCTTCAGGCCAAGCACAGGGCTGAATCTGGAATCTGTGGGCCTGCTCTCTTCCTGGCAATGCCAGGATCCCCCGGGAAGGCCAACATTTCTCAGTTCAACCTCTGGAAAAAGTGCCCAGGATCCAGCATGAAACCTACATCAGTGCGTGCCTCTTACAAACATATTTTTTTTTCTTAAATTCTTTTATTGGTACATTTTAGGTACACAACACAGTTACATTCATCACTGGGAACTTGTACCTGTACATGATGTATCTTGGTTCTTATTTTTTCCCCCTTCCCCTGCCCTCCCTTAACCCCCTCCACCCTTCCCTATTTACAAAGACTTTGTTTCCATTCTTTCCTTTTCTCATACTTTTTCCTTTACCTTCTTTCCTTTCCCCCACCCCTCCCACTTCCCCTACCCCTTTGGACCATTTCTTCCTATTTCACAGTATCACTTATTGATTTTAATCATTATTTACACTTTCAGTTTCTCACACCAGAGAAACTATTTGATATTTACATGTGTGTCCTATTTATTTCACTTAAGAGGATGGCCTCAATGTGCATCCACTTAGCTATAAATGTCTCTAGTTTCTCGTTCTTTATGGCTGAGTAGTACTCCATTTTATAAAAAAAAACAACCCGTATCTCCGTACTGATTTCCACAGTGGTTGCACCAGTCTGCACTCCCACCAACAATGGAGAAGGGTTCCTTTCTCCCCACACCCCAGCCAGCATTTGTTATTGGCTGATTTCTTGATAGCAGCCACTCTTTCTGGGGTGAGGTGGAATCTCAGTGTTGACAAACATACTGATTTTTAAAACACCTATCTCAAGATTCATGACCTCTACGGTGTGGAGCCAGGACAGGCTTCCCTGAGAGCTTCTTGGAGTCAGGCTCTGATGCCACCCCAACCCGAGGCAGCCACCAGAGCTCTGCCTACTGTCTGTGCCCTGTGCCCCACACAGCAGCTTCTCTGAATGTGCTTCAGCTCCCACAAGGCCTCTGGGCACAACGGGAGGCTGTGACAGGGTTCGTGAGGACATTCCTAACATCATTCATCTTTCTGCTGTCCTTATAGGAACTGGGCATGCAGGGCAGTGGGCTCAACCCCCACCCCAAGTGACTCACAGTCTGGTGGAGAATTAGGCTGCAGGCTGGGACTGCTGACAGCATTAGATTCCCCACCTGCTCCCAGATGTCCAAAGGTAGGCCAAAGACCCAGAAGTGAAAGGCAAAAACGTTCAGCTCCTTGAAGGAGGTAAAGGAAAACTCCTATGGCTGAAAGGTCCTTGTGAACAAAGGAAAGGCTGGGATGAGCCAGCCCTCCCATCTCCTGGAAGAACATGGGGACAACCATTGCTTCCACCTGGCCCGAGATGGGGAAGGACCACCCTGGCCAGATGTCTCAAGACCACTGAGGGTGAGTGGACAGGTGTGGAAGAGCTGGGCCAAGAGGAGTCAGAGAGCAAGGGCAGAAGCATATGGGGCCCACCTGCCATGCAACAGCAAGGATAGCCCTGTGTTTGCTGACCCTGTAATTCCTTCTATAGCAGGACACTGTGATGCTGTGATGAGCAACAACTATCCAAGTGTGGCTGGCGATCATGGAGACATGACACGAAGCCAGGGCGTGCAGCATGGAGAGGCCAGCCCTCAGAGATGCCAAGCTTTCCTCGGCCCTGGACAGCTGGCACTAAATGTGGCTCCCAACAGGGGCTCCTGTAATGGCCCTGAACTAGTCAGGGGACTCATAGCTCAGGTAGGGGACTGATCAGCTTCCTTCAGGAAAGGAAGTGTTGAGACTGGTGACAAGTGCAGGCTCCTTCGTGAGTGGCAGAGCTCCCACCTGGTCCTGGGTGGGCCATGCATTGCTGAGTGCACTCACAGCTTTCCTACCCTCTCTCACTTTCAGACCTGCACATTCCATTGGGAGTCTGTGCTCCCGAAATTCCTGGGTCCACATGGGGCTTCTCCGGAGTGCACAGTGGATGCAGACATCCACTGCTAGAGGCCAGCAAGGAGGAACAACAGTGTAGGGGACATGGCCAGTACAGGGAAACTGAAGTGACCTGCAGCTAGTGGATAGGGATGATATCAACAGCAGGCCTGGCTGTGCATATTCCAGACCAGCAAGTGTTAGAAAATAAAATACAGAAGAAGATATATTTACACAAGAACATAAAAACATTTAAGGTTGAGACATACATACATACATACATACATACAAAAGATAAGTAAAACCTCCATGTAGTAAAGCAGGAAATTTTACTGACCGAAATCAGAGTACCCGAGAGTTAGAAGATATGTATTATTGCCCTAGACTTGGATACTTAAAATCTTAAGATATTAATTCTTCTAGATAGACCTAGAAATTCAATCCCATGGACAAGGTTATTTTAATATGTGTGAAGAATTAATCGGGCCAAGAATAGCCTGAGGAGAAGAGCAAAGCAAGACTTCTTTTGCCAGTGATCCACACATATAAAGCTATAGTAAGTTAGCTATGGGTAGTAGTATGAGAATAGACGAGCAGAACAAGGGAACTCAGCAGTCAGAAACCAGTCCTCACACACACAGGAAGCACAGGACAGGCTTCTTGGAAAGCAGTGCTTGGTCAACTGAGTGCACGAGTGGGAAAATAAAGCTGTAATGTCCCCTAACCCAGCCCAGTTGCCCAAGGATCCAGGGAGGGTGACAGCCTCTGGAAGACAGCACAGGGTCCCATCAACACAACCATACATCTATACGGACTTCTCAGATACAAAACAGCACTCACTGTCGAGGAAAGGTAGAGATGACAAACTGTCAGAACTAAGATTCCTGTGTGTCAACAGACACAGCAGGGAGAAAGGCAGCCAAAGGGTGGGAGTATTTGCAACTTATTTAACTTGCAAGAGCTCCCATCTAGGGAATGTTCCCGCACTGCTCTTGGGAAAGAGGCAGAGCCCTGAACAGGCACATCCCATGGGGGCATCCATATGGCTAATAAAGAGTCAGCCCTTGGGCCGGGGATTTAGCTCAGTGGTTCCAGCGCCTGCCTTGCAAGCACAAGGTCCGGAGTTCGATCCCGGTACCAAAAACAAGCAAACAAAACAAAACAAAAACAAACAAAAAAAGAGTCAGCCCTCTGAGGGCCGGGGAATTTACCTCAGTGGTTTCCCCACCTGCTGCGCAAGCACAAGGATGCAAGTTTGATCCCCGGTACAAAAAAAAAAAAAAAAAAGTCAGCCCTCCAAATCCTTGTGTTTCACATTCAATCAGCCACAAACAAAAAAATATTTGGAATAAAAGAATTACATCTGTACTAAATGTGTGCAGTTTTTCCTTGTCATTATTCCTTAGACAATACAATATAACAATGACTTCTGTAGAATCTGCATTTCATTAAGTGTCCTAAGTAACCTAGAGAAGATTTAAAGTGGACAGGAGGATGTATGGAGCATTTATGCAAATCCTGCATCATTTTATATAGGGACCTGAGCAGTCTCAGATTCGGGTATCCCTGTGCAGCCTGGCATGGGTACTGTGGCAGATGTGGAGGGATGACTGTGTATGAAGACAGCTGACCTCATTAGTCAAGAGGGAAAACCAAATTAAAGTCCCAGAGAGCACCACGACATGCCTACCAGGGTGGCTAGCACACAGGCATAGGTCCCTAGCAGGAAGCACTGGGGAGGACAGAGCACCTGGCCTGTGTTTTGGTTGGCATGTCTTCTGGTAAGCCATCGGAAGTGGACCACATGTGTCTACCAAGACCCAGCAATTCCAGCTTTTAGTGAGATGGAAACCCTATCCAATGTTCTCACTCAGAAGTTTATGAGTAGAATTAGCAAGGCGTGTGAAGGCTGATAACACATAATACTTTAGTGGCACGTATACTCTCAGCAGATGGAGAACATGTATCAGGAATCTGCCCTACCAACCTGCTGAAGGAGGGACCCCATCATGGAGCCGGTGTTGACGAACTATAGCTAACACTGATGGACCTCGCACAGTGTGCAGCACAGTTCCCACGGCGGCTGGTGAGGAAGGAAAACCTCAGGGTGACTGGGAAGTGTTGTAGGCGCCCGGTGGGGAGGGACACCAGGATGGTTGCCACTCACTGCATGTGTGGCTCCTACGCACACATGGAAAAGTCTTAATACAACGTTCAGCATGCCTGATGAGGTGGAGCCACTGGGGCAGCAGGACGCACCTCAGCCAGGTGTGGGTAAGTTAGCAAACAGAAAAGCAAAGCTCTGATTTGGCTAGATTTCCAGGCCATCTTTGTCACCATTTCTGCTGGGGTGGTAGCACAGGGTACAGTTCTCCAAGTGCCAGCTTTTATTAAGATAAAGGGACACTAATGACAACTTAGGCCTGGAGCGATCTGGGACTCAAGAAAGACTTTCTGATAACCACACAGAGGGGAAGGAGCTGCTCTGTGGACAAGAAAGCTGAGATTGGCCCAGCAGGATGTGTGCTTTTAAAGGAAAAATAAAACCCAATCAATGGAGGAGGAAAGGGCCGTGAGCAGGGTGCACACTGGGGTTACAGCCTGACTCTGAGGAGGAGTGGCCCCTGTAGATGCCCTTCCGGCTTATCTAAGTCAGTGTGCAAGGAGAAGGGTCGCAGCCAGCCAGGAAGAGGCTCACAGGTGAGGGTGGCTTCCAGGCACAAAGGTCCAGCCCCTCTGAGAGGGTTCCCAGCAGCTGCCTATCCTTCCAAGAGGAGCTGTTCCTTTGGGGAATCTGCAGCAGAGAAATGCAGGGCAGGAGGGCCATCTCCTCTGCTGGATCCAGGCACCAGGAGGGAGGCCTGGCCTGGGAGGTGCTGCCACCCACACAGCTGGGCACTGCTGTCCTTCAGGACCGAGGCACAGCCAACCTGCTCAGGGTCTGAGCCCCGCAGAGGGGAGGGTCTTCCCATGTAGGGGCAGTGAGCAGGGCCACGAGGCACAGGACACCCGGCTTTCCCTGTACTCCTCACTGGTGAAGAGGGCCTTATCACCCCAAAGGTGGGGCGGAGGGTAGAAGCCACATGTGGCCACTGTCCCAAGGTGACAGTCAGCAATGGCAGCAAGTGCAGACACACCTGGTGGCCAGCTCAGGGCTCCCCATGCCCCTGCTGTGCACAGGGTCCCAGCACCATGGGCCAGAACTTTCAGCCAGGTGTGGCTGCTCCTAGGATGCAGGGGTTGTGCAAGCAGGTGCTGAGGTCACACAGACTCCACGGAGGCCATGGTGGGTGAGGGAGACCCAGCTCCCAGACCCCTGGGGGGAGGCAGGTGGGGCTGGCAGATCCTCTGGGATGCTTGATTCATTATGTTACAGGATTCATTCATTAACATGGGCAAAGCATAGATCATGTAACCTTCAGAGAAAAATAAGCTAAAATTAGATTGACAAGTCATTTCTCTCAGTATCTTAATATGTTAACAATAGTATGTCTATAATCCCAGCATTCTGGGAGACTGAGGCAGGAGGTTTGCAAGTTCAAGCTCATTCTGGGCAATTTAGTGAGACCTTGTCTCAAAACAAGAAAAAATAAAAATGGTTTGGGGATGTAGCTCAGTCTGAAGGCCCTGGATTTAGCTCCCAGCTCTGAGAAAAAAAGAAAAGGACAAAAAAAAAAGAAGCAAGATAGATAAGAAACTAAAAAGAAAAACAAGGTCTACAGAGTGACTATAAGCCACGGAGTCAGATTAAAGAGTGAAGCCCGCATGGTTGCTTTGGAAGCATCTTTGCTTGAACCCAGGTAGGAGAAATCCACAAAGCTCAGCCCATTCGGGCTGCAGGCTCCACAAAGACCTGTGAAGCAGTAAGAGCTGGGTCCATGTTAGGACAGGTGTGGAGGGCGGCAGGAAACCCCCAGCCCCTGCTGTCCTACCCGCTCAAGACCCCATGCCCAGGTCTCCTGGCCACTGAACATTGGCCCGTGCATGTGCACGTACGAACTGAATCCTGCATTGCTGCCCACATGCATGTCCACTGTATAATGGGGGAGTGGCATGCTGAATGGTGTGGGGCTGGGATGGCTTCCCCCTCATGCAGCACACTGTGCCAAGGGCTTCGCATGCATTAGGTGACCCTAGGGTGGTGTCCAGGTGGGGTAGCTTCAGCTGAAGAGGCTGGGGGAGGGTGGGAGCCTACAGGCTTCCTGTGTGGCAGCTGTAGACACCCCCTGCTCCCCAGGATTAGATTTAATCCCCAGAACAGCAGCATCCAAGTGAGGTGCTGCGACTTCAATCTGCTGATGGCCTTTAATCTGAAAACCTCACAGCCGCTGGCCTCATTTAATCTCGTTTTAATAGGTTTGGTTTGTTTTTATTTTGGCGTATGTGTTGAAGACACCGATACTTGCGTAAAAAACAAGCTCAGTATTTTTGCATCCCAAAAAGCAAACACAGATTTATGAACACACTCATAATTCTTCCCAGGCAAAATCATTTTAAAGCCCCCAGATTGGTTGTTCAAATTCTTGAGGCTGGTCCTACTGAACTCTGTCAGGAGTAAGTGGGTTGTGTGAGCATTGTCGAATCAGGATGCTGCAGGGCAGGATCTGAAGGGGTGCGGAGGGTCCCGGCCATCAGTGTAGCTTAGGCAGGAAGTCGTGGTCCCTCCCTGCCTCAGCTGTGCTTCTCACCCTTGGTTTCTTCCCAGGATCCTGGGCTGGGGTCTTCACTGACTAGGGACTGGCTCTAGAAGCCTGGGCAGCAGCAGTAAGGGACAGGCTGGGAGAAATGCCCGGCAGAGCCAGGCGATAGAGCCATGGACAGCTGGATGTGACCCAGTTCTGCTGTCCTGCTCCTGATGCCACTCTGGGCTCAGGTCAGCACTGACCTCAGGAGCTGAACATGCCTTTTCACCAGGCACTTTACTAGACCTGATGGCCACAGCAGCAGGAACCTCTCCAAGATCAAAACAGAGAACAAAGAAGGCAACATGGAAGCCAGCAGCACTTCTCTGGCTGGGAATTGAGCCGCCAGAGCCTAGCTGAGCAGGTAGGATCTGAAATGTGGACAGAGGAGGGGCTGAGCCACTCTGGATCCATAGTACACATGCCAGAGCAGGGGCTGGTCCCCGTCCCAGCCCTGCCTGTGTGAGCCCCACATCGTGTGTTTGTCCTGATGTTACAGTGTAGGCATTAGCTAAGGTGGCAGATGGCATGATGTGAAGCACACAGACTGTCACACAGTCACTCACCACCACATGACCTCTGACACATGACCCAGAACATTCCATACCCAAAGCAAGGCACGTCAGCCTAGTGCCGAGCAGCAGCTCCAGCCTTCACCCAGTATGCTGGGCCCAGCGTGGTCCCCAGCTGCTGTCCCTAGCATCTTGTTCTGCTCCCTGAGGTCTACACACTGAGCCAGCCTCTGACTCAAACAGATATCCCTGAGACACTCACAAAGCCTACTCCATACCCTGCATCTCACTGCCGGGCGGGGCTCCATGGTGTGAAGGTGATCGCAGCCACTGGCCCCTTCTCCCGAAAGTGCTGTCTGCTCCCTGTGTGGGCTGAGGAGCGCAGCCACTGTGTCCTGGAGCATGTGTGCCCAGCGAGACTCGCTGCCTCCCTGAAGGCTCACTGTGTCCTGAGGGGGCACTGTAGGTGTCCCCCTTTTCTGTCCCTTACAAACCTATGGGAGGCTCAGTAAATGCCCCACATCTCTGCACACACGGGGGCTTGGTAAGAAGGGTTCTTGGTGGAGAACTAGAGGGTCAAGGGTATTCATATCTAAATCGCTGGCAGATGTGGCAAAAGGTCTTCTATACAGCTGTCCACTCCACCCTTCCCCAAGCCCAAGCAGCACAGGCTCCATATCCTTCCTGCTCCTGCCCCATGGACATCTGCAGGCCTTTCATATTCTGTGTTTCTTAGAACTACCTGTGTGTTTGGCCACTGTTTCCACACTGGTTCTGTGGCCTGTCACCATGTGGCAGCTACTTCATGGGGAGGTACAGCCTCCCAAGGTGAAAGTAGAGCCTGCTCTCTTGCCTTTTAGGTGTGCCTTCCTCGAAAGAGACTACTTTTGGAAACAGACACAGGACTTGTGTATCTTTAGCTCATGACTCCATCTCAGGTACATCTGTGTTTGGGATAAACTGAAGTTCAGGATTCAGCATTTTTAACAGATACCTACCTGACCCAACACCGTGACTGAATGCTTTTCCCACTCCTAGTGACTTAAATACCACTTTGATTAAAGCAAAGCAAAGCAAAGCAAAGCAAAGCAGCTCCATCTCTCCTCCACCTCCAGTTCCTGCCTGTTTTATTCATTCTCCCTGACAGTATGTTTTGTATGGGTTTCTTTTCTTCCACTGTCACATTCTTTTGATTGTTTTTAATGGCTGTAGCCCCATACACAGCTTAGTGTGGGGGTGCACATGCAGGGGGTGAGCAGCACAGACAGGGCGAAAGGGGTGGGGGTGGGAGGGGGATACGGGACAGAGAGGGATGCAGCAGGTGCCTTTGGCTTTGCTGAGGTCCCAGCTGTCTGTCACTGTGACCTCAGGGAACAGATCTGCATCTGGGGCTGGCCCTTGCAGTCCCCGCTTGGCCCTGCCAGTGCTTGTCCCAGTCCCTGCTAAACCCCTCCCGGGCAGGCTCTCTCCTTCCTGAGACCACCAGCTGTCCTTTCCCTCTGCTGACCTCCCCACGGGGTGGCCCTGAAACACCCCTCCAGTGGTGCCTGGTCAGTGGAAGTCACAGCATTTGTCACGTCTTCCCTCCTAGGTGCTGGCCTTGGCTCTGGGGTCGCTTCTTTCCGGCTCCCTCTTCCCTGATCTCCCCCAGGTCTCTGGTCCAGCAGAGGCCTAGGGGGAGCAGTCTGTGTCTCTGCTATAGGGAGGCCCTGGCTACATGCAACAAACAGCCTAGGCCAGTCTGCTGGTGTCTGACCTGGTAATCGGGGGCTGCACAGTGCTCTCCTGACTCTGTCACTTAGCTACAACTCCAGCGGCTCCAGGGCCCACGTGAGCATTTGCACTTTCAGTCTCCTACAGTCATGCTGGTGGTCTGCAGACTCACAGCCCGTCCAAGACCACACTGCAGCCCAGCCCTGCGCTCTCGACTCAGTTGGCATGTGGGAGGGCAGCTGAGGGTTGGCATCTCGAGTCCTCAGGAAGTGGTGGAGTCCAGGGACCACTTGTGTGAAACCAGAGACTCATGTGGCTTCACCAAGACCGTGTGGCCAAGACGCAGAGAAGGGAAACCTGCAGCTCTCCTGCTGACCTGGAGTGCCCAGCGGGCACCACTGAGCCCATTGGTTCTGCCATGTGCAGCTTGTCTCCAAGTCCCAGAACCGGGGCCTGCTGGTCCTCAGGCTCCAGATGTGGGGCGCCCTGACCCCAAATCTTCCCAGGCCCCCTTGAGTGGCAATAGGATGCTTCATGGAGGCTCCTGGCCTCTCCAGCCGAAGCCCAGCAGCCTCCAGGAACAATACTCCCCCCACAGGAAGCATGTGGTACAGAGTCAGAGAGGCTTTGCCCGAAACATCACCAGGCCCAATTCCGCCCTGGGCCCTTCTGCTCCCAGATGAAAAAGGCTGAGTGTGACGAGGGCAATGTGCCCAAGAAGGGCTGTGCTGCGGTGGGGTGAGGAGCGCCTGGGCAGTGAGATGCCCGGGAGGGATGAGGCAGAGCACCCAGGGGCATCCAGCTGTGCGGTGATCTGCTCTTCTACCCAGCACCAAGCAACACGGGCCCATTGCCTCTGGCATATCTTTCATTGTCAAGAAGGGGAAAAGAAGGACCCAGGCTTGCCTCCCAGGGCAAGTTTTCTTTCTAAAGGCAGCCGCACAAATTTTCCCTCTGAAGGCAAGAGCGGGGTGGGGTCGGTCATAAGTCTGGAATCAAGGTCAACATGCATGGTCATTACGACAGTGAGGCTCTGTCTTGCCTCTGTGTGCCCTGAGTGAGCTCACGTTAGGCCCAGTAACTGGGACACATGCTAGCAGGTGCAGGTGATCAAGACAATGGGCAAAAGAGGCATTGTAACCATAAATACGGAAAACACTGAATTTTTCTACCCTGTTCTAATGGACCAGGAGAGAAGTTCCCTTCCCCAAAGATGGGAGAGTAGGAGGAGACAGTCCCTTAAGATATTGCATGCTGGTCATCTGTGCTACTGGCCATGCAGGACCTCTCCACAGCTGTGCTCTTGGAAGAGGACAGCCTCTGCTGTGACCACGGGACAGCTGCTACCCCACACCACTAAATACAGAGCTGCTTATAATCACAAGTGTTTGCATTCATTTCTATGCTCCTGGTCATTTACCCATGTTCTCTGAGCAATCAGTTGAAACACAAACTTAAAATATTTTATCTCTGAAAGGCAAAAAACTGTTCCCCGATGGAACATACTCAGATAAAATTTCATTGTGACTCTGATTCTGGCAAACTACTTCTGGAACATCTTCCAGCAGACACAGGCAGAAGCGTGGAATCTGACCGAGTGTGGCTCTGACAGATGCCACTGACAGGTTCCATTGCACTCACCGCTGGGCAGGTCTGAGCTGATGCAACACTCAAATTCATTTATAGGACAAGCAAAAAATATAAAGTTTTTCTATTTATAAGCTGCAAAACTCATTTTAGTTTTACAAACATTTGAAAACTTTTACACATTCCACATGCTTTATCAGACAGGAATCACACTCAATGGCTTCCCAGAGCTCAGTTACATCCCAACGTCAACTCCTCACTGCAGTGTGAGTCCTCTGCGTGCCAGCGATCTGTGTGTCCACCCTATGCTGATACCTGGGTTTCGCAGTGCTCTGCCTGCTCGCTCCTGAGGTCAAGGTCTCCAGAAAGGTGTACCAGGTGCTTGCTGAACTGGACCACTCTGGGCCCCATTTCTGAGGGTGACCCACAGTCCACAGGTAGGAAGGAGTATATCCCCAACCCTGTCTGATATCACTGACAAACATCCCTAAGGTTGTCGTCTGTTTTTCTGTAAATAATATAAAGAGACCAAGACGATCCAATCCTTCAGAGGAAGCCAAGTATTAAAGCAGAGGACCCAGCACGAGCATGGTTCTCTAAGTGTCAGAACTGCTCGCACTCACACCGATCCTGCTCCCCATCACCAAGGAGAGCCTTATGCACTGCGCCCTCAGTCCATCTCAGCCTCCCTGAGGCCACACACGTGAACCCTACCTGCCCCGCCATGCTGCCTGGGGCTCCGAGCTCCGGCTTGGTCTGTCTCCTTGCCAGTCTGCCTCACCCACCGGTCCTGCTCCATGGACCTCTCACCAGGGCCCCAGTGTCCCTTACCTCAGAACAAAGCAGCCTGTGAGGTTGGGAGGATCGGGCTGGATGTGGGTACCAGACAGATGGCCACACTCCCTGTTTAGAGAAGACGAAACACTAAAGGAGAAAAATTAGAGGGGTGTTTTGTTCTCCACCGAAGGAGGCCACCCCATCCCATTGGCCTGGGGTGGGAAACCGCGTGACATGGCCCAGGCACATGTGACCTACTTTTCGGCCAGCTCCCCTTGTGCCCTTGGAGGGGCACCCAGCACTTGTGGGCTGTCATTTCAATGGTTCCTTCCCCCACAGGGCAGCTGAGCAAGCCAATGTGCCTGCAAGACATGCGGCACGCTGTTAAGCCTGGGTTGGGGGGGGGTCCAGCCAGCATTAATCCACACACAGCTCTTCGGACTCTGCTGTTGCTGCTGCTGCTGCTGCTGCTGCGGACTGTCAGCCACTACAGAAAGAGGCTGGCCCATTCCCGTCTACTGCAGGGCAGGCCTGGGCTTGGCTGGAGATGTATTCACAGGTCCACATGGAGCTGAAGAGGAGGCATGTGGAATGGCATAGACCAGAACTTTTCTCCTTCCCCAATTGTAATTCAGTCTAATCTTCCCCAAGAAGCAAGCTTATGCATAAGCTCAGAATCAGACGGGTGCATTGCATCCTCAAGAATGGTCCTAATCCAGGCTGTGGTCTGACCCAGACACCCAAGCCTCAGGCAATGGGAGCTGACAGAAGGGAGAGCCCACGCTGGTCCACCAGCAAACTGGGCAGGACAGCAGCCCTCTGGCTGTACCTGGTGTTCATACAGCACCTTTCTCCCAGAATCCTACATGAAGATCCCCTCACACAAATGCATGAAGGCTGAGTGCAGAGAGGAACGTGGCTGTGCAGGAAGGCGGCTGTACTGGGCAGAAGGAGCTGGTCAGTGATGGCCCCTGGCAGCCACTCTCCCTCTCTAACACCCACCAAAGTGCAGGGAGGGAAAGTGGAGCCCTGCAGGCCCTGCTGCCCACAGTCAGCCTGATAGTCCGTTACAGGGAAAATACTAAAAGAACCTAAGTATTGATGTTCACTACAGGAAAAAACCTGTAACTGTTTCCCAGAAAGACCACTGCTCTGTGACGGCAGGAAGTTGGCCTGTGCAAACTTTTGTCCAACTGGTACCATTAACTCTTTTTAGCAAAAACAGGACCCACCCGTGTTTGTCCTTTCACATGTCTAACGACACCCTAAATATTTTCTCTATTAACATACTTGGTCCCAATTATGATCAAATGGTATTTCATTTTGTGCATAAGATTTTATGTATTCTACTTTTATTTACTCTACTTTATTCTACTCTATTTTTAGGAATAACTAGTCTGCAATGGCTGAAAGTGTCAGGCATTTTTGTATTGCTATATTAAGCAATGGTTGTTTTTTTTTGGTACCAGGGATCGAACTCGGGTCCTTGTGCTTGCACAGCAGGCGGCGAAACCACTGAGCCAAACCCCCGGCCTTAAGCAATGTTTTGATGATTGCTAAGGTTTGGATACATGCCCCCGCCAAGTCACATGTTGGAACTTAGCCCCCATTTACAGCAGTATTGAGAGGTAAGGTCGTGAGGAGGTGCTGAGGCCAGGAGGAGCCCACCCTCATGGACAGGTGAGTGCCACAGACAAGAGCTCACTGTTATCAGTGGGGGTCTCTCTGCCCTTCCACCTCTTCCTCTGGGTGAGGATGCAGTGTTTGCCCCTCCAGAGGACATGGAATTGAAGGCACCATCTGGAAGTGGTGACAAGCTTTCTCTAGACTCAGAGCCTGCTGGCAGCTTGACCTTGGACCTCCAGCTCCCAGAACTAGGAGCAATACCTTTATGCTGCTTTTAACTTACACTGTCTTGAGTACTTTGTTATAGCAGCAGAAATGGACTAGGATGGTACCTTGGGTGGATCTTTCTTCCCTCTCTGTGTCCTTGGAATCTATATTTATAACAATAATTTCTGGGTCAAGATGCACAAGTTTGATGCTTCTCCTGCACAGTGACAAGCCACCAGCCAGTGGCCTTCTATTCCTATCCGGCCTAATAAGCTTTATCCTCAGAGCCAGGCTGCAACTCTGGGTCCATACTGAGTGGAGAGGAGGCAGTGGGTTTCAGGATGGCCTCATGACATGTGGTCCTGCTGCTGTGTCCACCATGCAGCTGCTCTGGCTGAGGTATGATGGTTCTGTTGAGATGGAGACAGCGGTACCCCAGCGTCAACACAGTTCATGGTCACCAGGCTCAGGGCCCAGCCTCTGGTTGACGGCTATGTTCTTCCTGCTGGTGGCTGGGAGGGCTGGACATGGGCCTGTGGGCTGGTGTGGGCAGTCCAGTGGTGACGGTTACAAAGCACTCTGGTAGAAGGTAAGCCAGCAGGCACAGTGAGGACAGGCATGGAGGTCCTGGCCACTGGTGGGAGAAGAGATGGGTGGGAGCCACAAGTCATGTATGCTCCAGGCAGAGGCCTGGCCACTTTCTGAGTGCAATAGGAGATGGAAGGGAGCTGCTGATGGAGGGTGGAGAGGAGACTCAGCAGGGCCATGTCTCTGAGCCAGGAAGGTCAGAAGGCTCAGATCCCCATGAAGAGGAGTGGCGCAGGGAGAGGAGGGGAGCTAGGATGTGTCATGCACAGGAGGAGCTGCTGGTGCTGGCCCAGCCCTGAGGGCTCACAGCATTCGGGTGTAGGCCAAGTGGCCTGTCACTGAGAGGGGTTGGGGGATACCAACTGCAGCTCTGTGCGTCACCTCAGAGGACAGAGACAGAGGTGGAGGGAGGACCACAAGGCAGTGTCGCACACCGCAGGGGCTGTTGCTGGGGCTCCAGCCTGACACTGGCCTGACCCTGCTGTGCCTCTCCACACCCTTTGCTATCTTCTTCCCCTTCTGTCTCTCGAACAAACATCTTGGGGTCCAGGCTCAAGGAAGGCTGGAGTAATTGTGTGTAGTTCCTGGACTCCTTGGGGAAGTCATCTCGTCCCTGTTTCTACACCTCAGTATGTGCTGTGTGCAGCAGGCCACAGGCCAATCCTACTGGATGCTCTTCAGATTGGTTCCCATGGTGTGGTGACACGTCCCTATCTGCTTTAGATCTGGGGCTGCTTATTTTGTTTTCCCTCGATTCTTGTCAATAGGTGCTCCCAGCTCACTGTGCTTCCACCCAGGCCTGCGCAGTCACTTTGCCTGCAGCCTGGTTCCTCTCATTTTGAGCCATTTTAGTTGGTCAAGGACAAAAGGCTATGTGGCTAGCAACTACAAAATGCATGCTCAACACATGCAGCAACAATAACTTGGCATGGAAATCCTAACCAGGTTGAGCTGCACAATTTTATCTGGTGTTGGCCAACTCAGTCCTTGCCATATGTAGCTTTCAATGTAATAAAATTAAGAAACTAATGATGTTTCAGTAAAAATCAGAAATAAATTTCAAATTTAGAAAGGGTTTTGTTAGTTTTATTCTCAGAAACCACCAGAACACAAAGGACATCTGACGGACTACTGGGGGTGGGACATCGTGACAGTAAGAAAAGTTCCAGTCAGGCTGGGCCATCTGACCTGGGGAAGCACCAGGTCTGATTCTAGCCTTCAAAGCTGAATAATGCAACCACAACAGCAAACCCGGAGGCCAGCCTGCTTCTCTCCCTCCCCTTCCAGGGCTGTTCCAAGTGTGTCCCAGAGTGGAGCTGGGGCAGCTCCCAGGACAGTGGTGGTGGTGGTCCATCCTCCCCCGCTGCAGCTTCTGTGCTCCCGGAACCCACCCGTGACTTCTGCAGCTGCGTGCTCAGACTTCTCAGCACAGGCAACCAGGCGCAGGGTGACAGGTATGTGGTTCCTGACCCCAGTTAGTGCCTGGGCCTCACAGGGGTCCAGGTCAGCTAGGTGAGGGGATAGCTCCCACTCTCCTTTAAATCCTGTAGACAGTATCCACACCTTAGTGTTAGGAGGCAGGCAGCAGGGTTGGGTTCAGGCTCTGAGTTCTGGATGGCTGCATGTGGTTTCCCTGTCAGCTCTGCCTCAAGCCTTTGCAGCCCTGTTCAGTCCTCCCTGTGTATGCCACTTTGTACTGTGCCCAGTTTAGGACCTGGGGAGCACCCACCCCACAGGGTGGCCCTGGTGCATTTACTCTTCGGGGTCTTTCTTGGTCAGATTCATACAGGTGAAGCTCAGGGAGAGCCCAGGAGCTCCCTGACCTCACGCAGGCTCTCCTTCGTGGATCTCTGCTGGCCTTCACTTCCCATGTGTGCCTACATCTGGGATCAAGTGACAGGAAGGCAGAGAGGGAAAAAGCAGCAGATGCTCATCCTGCCTCTTGGCACTGTGGCTGCACCGGTAGAGAGGAGACCTCCTTCTCCCTGTCTTAGACCCTGTGGCTCCACCACTGCCACTGTGGGACAGCTTAGGGCTTGTTGTGGGAGAAGAGAGAAAGAGCCACTCTCTTGACCCCACTCTCTGAGCTTCTAGACCCCTTTCTGGCTCCTTGGGCCCTGTTTATATCTTTTCAAGAGTTCCCATCTGGCCTGGGAGCAGTGAGCCAGGGACAGGCTCCCCACACTGCCACCTGCTTTTTCAGAGCCAGGTGTTCCTGGCAGGATAGACAGCAAGGCACAGAGAGCCCCTCCACTCACCCAGAGCCAGACTTCAGCGTCCTTTCTATTATTACCCTTATCAGAAGGGATTTCAGACTAACAGTGAGCAATCCAAACAAAAATTAGATAAACAATTCTACTTACAATAGCATTCAAAAGAACAAAATACTGAGGAATAAACTTAACCAAAGAGGTGAACAACTTATACTCTGAAAACTACAGAATGTTGGTGAAATTAAAGGCCACACAAACAGAAAGACATCCTTGCTCATGAATTGAGAGACTTAATATTAAGACATCTGTATAATCTACAGATTTAATGCAATCCCTATCAAAATCCCAAAAATATTCCTTGCATTTCTGAAATTCATATGGAGTTTCAAGGGACTCCAAACAGCAAAACAATCTTGAAAAGAACAAAGCCGGAGGACTCACACTTGCTGACTTCAAAACTTTTTACAAAGTGAAAGTCATGGAAACAGCACCGTATGAGTATAAAGACTGACAACAGACAGATGGAATAAAGTAAAAGGCCCAAAACCCACCCTCTCACGTACCGTCAAACAATGTTTGCCAAGGGTGCCAAGCACATTCTGTGGATGAGTCACAGCTTATCTACTACCACACACAAAAATAAACTCAGACTGATCAAAGACCTAACCACAAGAGCGGAGACTATAAAACTCTCAGAAGAGAAAACAGGACAAAAGCACTACGACCTTGGAATTGAAAGAAGTTTCTTGGATATGACACCAAAACACAAACAACGAAGTAAAAATAGCTAAATTAGACTCCATCAAAGCTTAATATTTTGGAGAATCAACAGAATTAACAGAGTGAAAAGGCAACATATGGAATGAGGAGAATATTTGCAAATCATATGGACAAGGGGCAAATCCAGGTTAGACCAAAAACTCCTACAACACAACAAAACCCAAACAACTCAATTAAAAATGGGCAAAGGACTTGAATAGATAATTTTCAAAGTATACATACAAATGGCCAACAAGCACACGAAAGGGTGACCAACATCATTTGTGGTTTGGATGTGGTCTGTGCCCCCAGGTTCTGGACCTCAGTGTGTGGCAGTGGGTTTTTTTTGTTGTTGTTTGTTTGTTTATTTTTTGGTACCTGGGATCGAACTTGGGTCCTTGCGCTTGCAAGGCAGGTAGCGGAACCACTGAGCTAAATCCCCAGTCCAGTGTGTGGCCGTGTTAAGAGGTGGTGGGCTTTTTAAGAGGAGGAGCCTAGTGGGAGGTCTGTAGG
This sequence comes from Heterocephalus glaber, assembly GCF_053883595.1. Taxonomy (NCBI): domain Eukaryota; kingdom Metazoa; phylum Chordata; class Mammalia; order Rodentia; family Bathyergidae; genus Heterocephalus; species Heterocephalus glaber. The sequence continues at coordinate 741,282 of NW_028258138.1, forward strand.
TCACTGGGGGTGTGCTCTCAGGGGGCATGGGAGGGTCTCTCTCGTGCTTTTTGTCTTACCAGGTGATCCTTCCTCTCACATACACTTCTGCCACTGTGATGCCATCCTCTGTAAGGCCCTGCTGGGGCTGAACAAATGGCAGTGCCATACCCTTGAGAATATGAGTGCTGGGTTTTCTGTGCCCAGAATGGTTTGCCATCACTAATCTTTCCTGGAGGTTGAAATCTGCCCACTATATTAAGATCCCTGCCTGTTCCCTGCCTGTTCCCTGTGGACAAGTGGCTAGGGAAGTCTAGCTGCTCTATAGTATGCTTCCACCATGTGTTACGCCTTTTCTCTTCCAGGAAGAGACACTGAGATCTGTTCCATGTTTATATCCACACAGCTCAACAAGGCATGTGGGGTGTCTCCCTCCCCACGTGCGTGTGTTGGGGGGCGTGGAATTTCATCTACGCAGAGACACAAGACAGATGCTATGCTGGTCAATGCAGTACTGATTCTGTGGTCCCAGCCTCTGGAAGCGTGTTCCAGGGTGCTGCTGTGTTGACCTGCTATCACCACACTCGGCATCAGATGGTGCTGTAGTTTTGCCAATCTCTTCAGCACAGAGTGGTGTAACACTGTTCACTTTTCATTTCTCTGGTTAGGGGTGAGTTTGAACATCTCAACATCAGCCTTCTGCATTTCTTCTTCTCTGAACTGTTTTTCAACCCTTTTGAAAGGTTTTTTCTGTTAGTTACATGTGTATTAGTTTCCTATTGCTGATGTTACATATAACCACAAACTAGGTGGCTTAAACCAACACAAATGGATCATTTTACAGTTCTGGAGGTCAGATGTCAAAAAAAGTCTTGCTGGGCTGGATCCTCCTGAAGGCCCCTGGAGACCCTTTCCCAGCACTTACAGGCTGACACAATCCTCCTAGCCTCTCCCTCCACCTTCAAAGCCAGCAGCTCAACAACTTTAGAACCCTGAGTCTAGCCTTCTTCCCCTCTTCCATGGTTACAGGTCTCAGGCAGTTCAGAAAGCCCACAGGATTGGCCCCTTTCACTGAGCTCAAGCAGCTTAGCAGCCATAAAGCCATCTGCAACGTTAGCCCTGCCACACAAGGGCATGTGGCCACAGCTCCAGGGATTAGGATGCAGGTGTCTGCGGGGCTTTACTCTGCCCCGCAGAAGGAGGTTTCTTTAGATTTTAGCATTCTCTAGACATTGATGCTTCATTGGTTTCAGGATCCCCATATATCCTCTCCTTTCTCTCATTTTTAATTAACTTTTTCCAAGGAATCTATCTAATTTGGTATAATCCAACTTACCAAATCTTTATCCTACCATTTTTTGTTTTTTAAAGTTTTATTTACAAATTTCTTTTTTTGCCCCCAAATAATAAATGTATTGCCCTAATTTTTCTCTATTAGTGCAATAGGTTTTACCTTTCACACGTAGGTCCTGTCCAATTTGATGCCAATAGCACAGTTTCATAACCCTGACAGCAGAATGTCCAGCACTCTCAGGAGTCAGGCCTTTCAGCTTCCCACTCCTTCAATGCTGACAACCCTCTTCTAGACTGTTTATTACCTAGAGACTTTTGTGTGACCTCTAAGTGTTTACTGAGTTCTTCAAAATCCACTTGGAATTTTGACTCAAAATAACACTGTTCTAACATCATTAGCTCATGAGCTCTCTCCCCCTTCCTTTAGGCTGTCCTGGATCTTTTATTAGAGCATCAGGTTTAGCCTCATAGTTCTGTGTACTCTCACTTAGATTAACTTCTGGATGCTTTCCGAATTCCAAAGCCATTATGAACAGAATGATTTGTCTGTCTGTCTGTTTGTTTGAGACAAGATCTTACAATGTAGTTCAGGCTAGTCTTGAACTCGTGGCAGTTCTGCTTTGGCCTCCTGAGAGCTAAGATTACAGACATGCGTTTGGTATTTTTAAATTATATTTTGTTTGGTTATTGCTGGTATAGAAAAAGGCTAATCACTTTACGCTTGCTGATCTTATATCCTGAAAACCATTTGTTCTAGTAGGTTTTAGTCCTTTTGGCTTTTCTACAAAAAATCATCACACTCTTTGCAAAGAACACCAGTGTTATTTTTTCCCTTCAAATCTTTCTCTCTTATTCCTGTGATATCCCCTTGTGTATGGGAAAGATCTCTACGGCTGTTAATAGTATCAGACTTCATCACATGTCTTGAGTTAATCGTGGTATTTTTCTCTCTTCATCTGTTAAAGAATTGATTCATACTTACATATGTCCTCTTGTTGAATCAACTTTGAAATCATATGATAAACTATTAGATCACTATGTTCTTTTTAGATTTGTTTTAAATGTACCTGTGAGTTTGGCACATTAACATTTTACATTGAATTTTTAGGTATAGTCCTAATAAAATGTGCCCGTTCTTTGTTTTAAAAAGTCATATGATATTGCAGTCAAGATTATATTCATATTCTATAAAGTGTGAGGCGGGGTGTTTCCCTCTATTTTCTGGGACACTCTGTGTAGTTAGAAGACATAGGGTTCCTTGAAGTTAGGTACAGTTCACCCATGACTCAGTGTGTGAAGATTTTTTTGAATGGGAAGTCTTTGTCATTTAATATCTTTAATACTTGTTGGTCTACTAAAATTCTCTAGGTTTTCTTGAGTCTATTTTGGTACTTTATACTTTCCTAGGCAATTATCAAAGTCCTCTAAGCTTTCAAACCTGCTTGCATGTTACCACAATACTCCATAAAATTATGCCCAAGAAAACGATATATAGATATATATATATAGATATATATATATATGTTAAAACAAAAAGGAAAGAAACCACATCTATTCTCTCTATACAAATTTAAAGAGAATTTTTTTCAATATTATTTCCTCTTTTACTATATCTCTTACTGTTTTATAAAATTATAGAAAGACCAGACATCAAATTGAGCCAACATAAGACGTCTCCCTTCCTGGCCTGTCAAGATCCTGTCTCTTGATCTTCTCGACGTTAGAATCAAGAATTTAGCCTAAATAAAATAAAAAAGGGGGAATTTGTGGGAAATGGTAGAATTCAGGTATCTAGTTCACAAGAAGTTTGTCAACTAAGAGAATTAAGTCCTTTCTGGGAAATTCCACAAGTCTGTTTGTTAAAAGAATGCCAGAAAACTTTGAGACCTTGTAAAAGTCTCACAGGAGAAAAACAGGTTTTCCTAGTTTTCTTATTTACCATTTTCTGGGATCAGAGGACTGCGACCCAATGACTCTACGGGTGGTGAGAGAGATACGACTCACTATGCACATCTGTGATGTTTATGGTGGGCCGGTGGGCTTGATTTTTGGCTAAAGTCGTCCTGCTCTCTTGATACTATCTGATAAGAAGAGGGCTTCGGTGTGCTCTTTGATGTACAGGATTGGTGAATGGAAACAGGGAACTTGTGAATTCTCCTGTAGCTTTTGTGAGTCACTTAAAGTCACTGGTTATCAACAGAGGTGAAAATCAGAAAGACATAGCCAGAATGACCAAGCTGCTTTCCTACATGTATAAAAGCCTTGCTTCTTTCCTTTGTGATGGTCGAATAGTGCCAGAGAATTAAACTGCTGTTCACCCCCAGGCTGTCTCCTTTTCTTTCTTTAAAAGTCGGTGCTTTCCGGGGTCTCCGGTTTCCCTCAAGAGAAACCAACAAGTGGTGGGTTTTTCTTCTCAGTTGTATCTATAGCTATTTCCTGTTTTTGTGTCTTTATCCCCATATCATCCTCTTCTTCCATCCTTCTTATCAGAGGCCTATCTACTCTTTAACACAACAAGCCAGCCGACAGCGTTAGTCCTGCTGAGTTCCTCTGTGATCCTGTGTTCTCTACTGGCTGACCTCTGCTGTTTCCTTTATTGTTCCTGGCCTGGATCCTCAGGTTTCTTCTCTTGCTCTTTTTCTCGACCTCTGGGGTTGGCTTATCCTGGCACTTTTAGTTTTTCCCATTCTGAGCACATGTACTACATGTCACTGATGTCCTCAGTGCTGTTTTAGCAGCATCACATTAATTTAGATGTGTTGTTTCATCATCACTCAGCTCCAAGTTTCCTTACTCTCTCCTATGATTGTGCTTGGAATGTGGATTTTAGAACTTCTTGTAACTTGTTATTTGTATGAGCCTTCCTTTGCTATTGATTCCAGTACAGCTCTTTTGGGGGTGGGGAACACATGCTGTTACCAAATTACTGAGGCCAAACATACTCTAGATTTGTACATTCCCTCTGAATGCTTAAAAAGTAACGTAAATACCAGCACTCTGGGAAGCTGAGGCAGGAGGACTGCAAGTTCAAGCTCTGCTCATCATTCCCGAAACCGAGCTTCTCACCTGCTGCCCTAATGGCCAAGTGGACTCCAGGGGTCAGCTGTGGGCCCGAGACTGGCCCAACCACATGCACCCACAGCCAGTCTGCACCCAACAGGATGAGGAAGCTCCTCCAACCCAGCACCATGTGCCCAGAACTCAGACCTCTGGACCGCAGCAGTGGGACACAGAAGTGAACACTTCCCCGGGCGAGTTCAGATCTGCTGTGATGTCCCTGGTGAAAGCCAGTGGCAGAAGAGATGGCCACTCACCTCCCCATAGGCAGGCTGGACAGTTCAGAGCAGGTCCGTAGACACAAACACTGGGTGCTCCTCGGCTCAGAGCATCGTCACAGCAGCTGGGATCTGCAGAGTGGCCAGCCTGTGTGGGGCCCACCTGAAACACAAACACAGGCACGTCGAGTCCAGTGCACAGCTTTGCCCTGGGCACTGGGCCTCGACCTCGCTTCTGGCATTAGCAGAGCAGTAAATGTCTCTGGAGCACTCACGTCTAAGCCTGAGTGGGGAGGAGCCAGTGCCAGCAGAGTTGACCTGGGAAGTGCCACCAAGAGGCCTAAAGAGGCCACGGCACCCTAGGCAGGCTCCCAATTCACAGTGCACAGCCCAGGGGAAATTTCCTGGGGAGCTTGTACAGTGTTACACTTAGTGTACACTTAGTACACTTACCCCCCCATACACTGATTTTAAACCGACACTTATAAAACTGTACTTTTGTTCAAGTGCATGGCTGGTTTTCTACTTTTATAGCAGGGAGATCATCTCACTCAACCTGTACCTCCAGCTTGCAATCTTGCCCACTGGAGCCGCCTCTGCACCATCTAGTGTTTTTCCAGAGGGCCTCATTTTCACCTCAGCCCACGTTTTTGACATTTTGCCTTTTGAATTCGGGTCTAGTGCCCAGGCTGGAGACCTGACTCCTAGTGACAAGCACTCAGTGCTCCTGCTGTGCTCATAATCTATTCTGCTCGTGGATGTTTATAACCTCCACCAGTCATTGCCATGGGCATCCGAGAAGGCCCACTGACAACAATTCCAACACTTGGACTCCTGAAACCATAGTCCCCATAGGAATCAGAATCTGTGCTAGGTGCTTATGCCCTCCTCTGAACCAGCCAGGTAGCCACGGGCTGTTTCCTGGCAATGTCCTGCTCATACCATTGTGTGAAGTTCAAAGTGAGGTGGACCAGAAAGTGCCAGTGCAAGGTGAACTGGTCAGCTATCCCACTGCTAGAACTAAATACCCAATCTACAACGTGAAGGGGGAAATGGTTTACTCAGCTCAGTGTTTCAGAGGATCCAGTCCATGGTCAGCTGGCCCCAAAGCAGAGACATTATCAGAAGGGCAAAGCTGTTCACTTCATAGTGGGTGGGAAGCAGAGCACCAGCAAGAGATGTACCCTCCACAGGGTCACCCAGTGACCCACCTCTAGTTGGCCCCAACTCCTAACAGCACACTCAGCTGTGACCATCAGAGATGAATCACCCCATGATCTAGTCACCTCTCCAGGAGTCTCTTCATTCGGTCAAGTTGACAGCTAAGCTTAACTGTCACACAACGAGAGTCCATGAAGGATGAGGTTGACTGAAGACCATCCTCTTTCTCAGGGCCCACACCTGGGGAGGCAGCTGTGTGGGTGCAGCACAGGGCATGGGAGACACAGCTGTGGGGCTGGGCCCTGAAGTTGATGCATGGGATATACTGAAGTTACTGGAATGCACATTTTAAGATTGAACCTCGTGGTGTATGAACTGCATCTCAATTTAAAAAGCTAAGGTAATATTCAAAGGTTAAAAAAACAAAAAAAGAGCCAAGTGTGCTGGTACATGACTATAATCTCAGATACTTGGGAGACAGAGGCAGGAGGAATGAAAAGATTGAAGCTACCCTGGGCAACTTAGTGAGACCATATTTCAAAACACAAAAAAAGGCCAGAGTGTGGCTCTGTGGTAAAACACTTGAACAGCACATGAGAGGGCCTGGGTTCAATCCTCAGTACTGAAAAAAAAAAAAAGAAGAAGAAAGCAATGGAAGAGACCTCCCATAAAAAGTGGCAGAATGTTCGTCTTCACCCTTATAGAAGCCACACTTAATGATACTGAGAAATGGAAAGGCACGTACCAGCACGCAGTAGCCATCAGGAGAAAAGCATACCTCTGTAGACAATGAGCATCGGGACAAGGGAGAACACTGGAATTGTGGACATAGTACTGCAGTCAGGAAGAGGGGTAAGCAATTAGCAGTGCAGGAAAGCAAGGGAAGGGGAAGCCTGAGCCAGTGAGAAGAGTGCCAGCAGGACAGGCCGCTTGGCAGTGAGAGTGGGAATTAAGATTTTTATAGAGAGCCTTAGTCCCCAGCTAGCCTCAGGCACCTCTTGCCACCAGCTGCTCACTCTTCCATTCCCACAGGAGCTCATTCAGGCTCCTTGCTCAAAGACAATAAGAGTTCTGAAGATGGCGAAATGCCAAAATTAAAGAAGGGTTAAGTGGAGAAAACAAACTGAACAGCAGGACCTCTCATTACCTAGCCTCAGAATTCTAGCAGCCAGGATAGCTTTCAAAAATCAGAACTGAGAATTCTGTCCCTTGAAGACCCCACAGTTAAGTAGCCAGAGCTCTACATGATCAGCTGACAGGGAAACTAGCAGCACAAAGGAGAGAGTCAAGGGGTCCCAGCAGATGCAGGACAAAACATCAACCCAAAGCAGTGAGGGTTCCAAGGCCAAAGATGAGAGTAAGCTGTCCTGGGGCAAAACACTGAACTCTCGAAAATAAGGGAGGTGAAGCGGAGTCCGAGGGCAGAGGTGACAATCTTGAGACAAAGGTGCTTCAGAGGAGCAAGAGGAATGGAAGTAGAAGGCAATGTGGGAGCCATGGTAGGAAAGACGAGAGAGTGCAGGAAGAGTAGATGAGCAATACACGGAGGCATCAGAAGCCACACTGATTTAACTTATCTCCAAAAGTACTATTTTTTAAAAACTACATTTTTCTGACCAGCAGAAAAGGATGCTCCTGGATAAAGAAATCTAGTGAGCCCCAAATCCCTCGAAACCCCCTACTCAGTCAGAGACTCTTGCTACTGCTAGTTCAGGAAGTCCTGTGCACTTTGAAACAGATAGCAAAGGGCACAGAAAATCCCTTGGATTAGATAATCATCTCAATGTGAAGTCTGTTATGGTTCTGTGAGAAGAAACATCAAAAGCAAATCTTCTCAGCTGACGACATTACCTTAACCACAAAGCGGAGAATCCAAGAAAGTACTCCAGAAGTAACTGAAACTACTATTGGCATGTGCAGATGTGAGAGACACCAGAAGGGAAGAACTTAATGTCCCAAGAACACAAATGAACAATTAGGCCAGGGATTTAGCTCCGTGGTTCCGGTGCCTGCCTCACAAATGCAAGGTCCTGAGTTCGATCCCCGGTATCAAAAAAACAAAACAAAACAAATGGACAATTAAGATTGAACAAAACAGGAAGCCTGAATTAAGAATGAAAGAGAAAAGAAATGAACAAGAAAGACAAAATCAGCCTGGAAATAAAGACTGTTACAAGGGGCGGAAGGAGAATAACTGCAGTTGAATGTGTAAGGGAAGACTGAAAACATCAAAAAATGAGACAGAGCAAGGTAAAAACGAGCAAAGACAAAGTGATATAAAGTATAATGTAAAACTGATCCAAGAAGTATATACCGGAATTCCTAAAAGCGAAGAGTGAAACTATGAAGGAGAACTCATGCTTAAATCCCCAGATATGATTCTCAGGGGAAAATGACTGTGAGCTGAAGAGGCTCATCACAAACCTAAGCAAACTGACCAGGACATGGCCTCAGAGGCACAACCAGTGAACTCCTGAGACCATGAAGATTCTCTGGGGCTCTGGGTAAAAGGACTGGCTCACTCAGCAAAAGCCAGGAGCCAGATTGGACACAGCCATGAGCAGGTTGCAGTGGGGCCACCCCTTCATCAACTCCGTAAAAATAAAGTTTGGCCACAGGGCTTTCTGTCAGCCAGACAGTGCTGCAAAATTAGAGCTTTCCATATCCAAGAGCTAAGCAGAGCTGTGCCTTACAAGTGTCACAGGAGAAGCCCACTAAAGGCAAGCTCCCTCATGCCAAGGGACAGTTGGGGAATTGCTTGCCAGCTCTCAATGAGATTCAACCAATCACAGATTCAAAGTACTCAGAGGGAAACTGCACCTGTACTGAGCCTGTACAGGTTTTTTCCTCTGTTCCCTAAACACTGTAGTTTAACAACAACTTACAAGACATTTACATTGCATTTGGCATTATAAGTAACATAGAGATGATTTAAAGTTTAAGGAGGATGTATGAAGGCTCTATGCAAATACAATGTCACTCTGTACATGGGATATGATCGTCTGCAGACAGCAGTGTCTGAGAGGGATTCTGGAACCAATCTCCTACCAATGCCAAGGGACAAATGTATGAAGACAACCAAGAAAACAAAGAAACAAGCCTTCATAAATGCCAGAATTAAAGTGGGAGGATCAACGATGACAAGCCACATTTTTAAAAAAGATACACAACAAATAAAACACAACATACACACTAAATACAGAAGCAAGTTACATGACAGTCGAGTATGAACACATCGGTTATACCAGCACATGCATAAATGCAGGTGGGTTTTCCAGCTATCAAAAGTCTCAGGTGGCTCACAAACCAGCTCTGCTTTATATTAGAAACACAGCTGCTAACTAAGTAACAAGGCTAAATATCAGTGAGTGGGAAAAACACAGCAGGCAGAGGCACAAGATGAAAAATCTGGGGCTGCGATGTGGATCCCAGACAAGACCCAGTCTGGCCCCAAGCACTGACCACAACCTGCAGCCGTCTCCCGCTGCAGAAGGCTCACCCCACCACAAAGCCGTGGGAGCTAAGTGTGCCCAAGAAGCAGGCAACAGAGGCAGGAGCTGAGGTTCCAGGAAAGAAGCAGAAGCACAGTGACACCACAGAGCATGGGTCACTGTCAGCCCAGCAAGCTGGGGGTCAGCACAAGCAAACAGGAAAGAGTCATAGCGAAAGGCAGACACGAACATCAAACCTCAGTGCCAGAAACGGCAAGAACACTTCCTCTCAAACACCCAGAAACCCACTAAAACCCCACTCACATCACAGCCCAAAGAAATCTCAGTAAGTTTCACGGAACAGAAATGGCATGGACAGCAGCAGTCTCTGATAACAATGCAGTAAGACCAGAAATGAATGAATGAACTTTAAGCAAAGGGCATCCATCTGTAATTTATATCATTTTAGGAACATCTAGAGGGGAGTAGTCACTAAAGTGGTAAGGAACACCACGAGGCCAAAGCCTAGAAAGTGGGGTGACCAACAGACATGCCTGCAATGACCCACTTCTTTCAAGGACACCCACAGGCTGAGGGAGCCCAGAGAACCAGCACCCCATGGAGCTGGAGAGGGGGCGGTGCAAGCCCGTGAAAGCACACCCTGGTGTCCCCTCCGGCAGGGGACCCGTGAGGACACAGCTCTAAGCCTCTCCTCTCCACCTGCCGCTGTGTAACCCAGAGGGGCAACAGCAGAAATGCTTCTAATGCCAGCTGAATAAGTCACCACGGCAAGCTGGCCTCAAAGGATGGGGTCCCCAAGTACGCCACATTCCCCTCAGGCAGAGTCCAGAAAAAAGCAGCTCACTCAGCTGGGAATGACATGCGCTCGCACATACCACCACACGGTGCAGAAGCAGCTCCCACTGCCAAGCAGCATGTGGGGCCTCAGAAGCCCCGGCACAGGTGATCAGGTCAGGGAGCTTCCGGCTGCCCCGTGGGCGCCTCTTGGGTGCCAGGGCAGCAGCTGTTGTGTCTTAAGACTTCACCTGGCAGGAGGTACCCATGTCAGCTAAGATGTTAAGGACAACAAAGGACAGGAGAGGGCCACACTGTGGGATCTGCCACCCGAGGGGTCCCCAGGAATCGAGCATGGGCCTCTTTGGGACAGAGTCCAAGATGATGCAATAAATCTCAGGTCTTCAGTAAAAAAAGAGTGAGAATTCATAAAAGGAAGCCTCTGTGGAACAGAATTTTATTCCACTTAAAGGCAAAACAAGAAGGATTACATATACCAGCTCAGAGGCAGACTTCTTCCTGGGAATCTGCCTGAGGGAAAGGAGCTCAGCCATGCTGTCACAGGCCCTGGCGTGTTCCCCAAACACAAGCCGAGCTGCTGGTGCAATGGGACGAGAGTGTGAGGAGACCACAGGCGAGTGGACTGTCACAACACCCACAGTGCCCAGCACAGAGACAGCAAGCAGGAGCCAAGGTACCCAGGTTGAGCAGCAGCTCTTTAGTTCTCCAGCCATGCTGGATTCTACTTTCTGTGAACAGAAAAGAAGAAAACCACTGGGCTCTTCCTGCTGGACTCTGTAGGCACCCTGCAGTGGGTGGGGCCATCGAAAGGCTCTGCAGGGCAGGGGCACACTCCACTCCGGCCACCCAAACTGTAGAAAGTCCCCAGGTCTGGGGTGCTCTCAGGCACAGCCTCAACACAAAGTGTCGTGGTCAGTGCTGTCAGGTCTCCCCAAAGTGGCCACGCCCGGTACACAGTAGGACAGGGCAACCAAAACAAGACGTCTGTGTCCACAGCCTAACGACGGGAGGTGGGCCCAAGACTCCAGTTAGAACCCCAGAAGGAGGGCCTGGCAGAGCTATGGCATCAGGAGGGACAGCGGGTTCACAGGTCCTGGCTGGGGGCATTTTGGGTACTGGGGGCACTGGCAGGAACAGGGGAGAGCAGTAGGGAGAGTAGGCAGACCAGTCAGGTGGTGTGGGTACATGGTGAGGTGCAAAGGGGCAGGGCCACAGCCAGAGCAGCAGGGATGGCAGCAAAAATGCAGTCCAGGGACTGTAACTGAGTGTGAGTAGTGAGGAAGCACACAGAGGCTCAGAGCCCACGAGAGCAGGACGACAGCAACATCACAGCCAAGAGACAGTGGAGAGTCAGGTTTAGTGGTGCACACCTGTAGCTCCTGCCACTTAGGAGGCTGAGGCAGGAGGGTCACTTAGGTCAAAGAGTTTGAGACCTGCCTGGGCAACACAGCAAGATGGGGAGTGGGGTAGGTAGAGGGATGGAGTGAGAGACTGGGGGAGAAGAGAGAAAGGTAGGCAGACAGAGAAGCTGAAACTCAGAATCCACTCTGCCAAGTCACACCCAAGCCAAGCCACCAACTATCCTCTCTCCATTCCAGCTCACATAAGTGGATTTCCCTCCCCCAATAATGAAGATGTAGAATACATGAACAACACAAAAACTTGACAGTGTATTTATGCTATACAAACCACACCTGACAATTAGGTAACATATTCTCCTAAAGCTCTCAGAGGAAAAAATAAAAATTGATAATATTTTAGCTCATAGTCTAAATTTTGAAGACATAAATTGACAGACTATACTCTCTACCTACTAGGTAAACTGAATATCAGTGGCCAAAACTTTTCATTTTCTTGGGCCTAACATTTAAAAATATTTTTAAATAAGAAATAAATGGGACCCAGATAATGAAGTTGGAAAACAGAGTTCAACAACAAAATTACTACATGACAAACCTGGCAGCCAGCAGCTACAACCTTACAGAAAAGTTTATAACTCTGAAAGTCCGAATTAGGAATTAAAGAGGCCAAAACTTTGAGTCGAGAGTCCAATGTAAGAACTTAGCTAAGAAACACAAAGTGTTCACAGAAAGTAGAAAGTCATTAATAAAGAAAAGACTAGAAGTTAACAAAGAAGACTGACAATGGAGAAAACCAGTAAGAACAGAGTTGGTTGTTTTAGGAAAGGTGGAAGCAATACACAACCCTAATGAGCTCAGCAGGGAAAGCAATCAGGCAGTCATCACAGAAAACAAGGGCTGGTGACACTGACACCGCAGAGTGTGTGTGCGTGCACACATCAGCCCCAACCTGGATGTTCTGTGAGGAGCAAACATGAGTGGTGGAGACACAGGTGGGCTGGCCAGGGTCTCCAGGCTTTTAAAAGAATACATTAGAGGGGTTGCTATTCTTTATTTTTCTCTCCTACACAGTCGATGTAAGTCAAAAGCCAAAAACGAAAAAGAACAACAAAAAAGCACCAAATAAATAAAAGTCTCAAGAAAACCTAGCTATCTCCAGGGAAAAGACAGGGAAAAGGAAACCTAGTAAGTGAGAAATCTTTTTAATAAAACCTACCCAGCTTCACTTAAAAGCGACAGGACACACATACCTCTGTCAGGAGGGGCTGGACCTCCACCCACCAGGCACTCAGCCCCTTCTCCCCAAAACTGGGGCCCTGGACCTCCACCCACAGGTGCTCAGCTCCTTCTCCCAGTGCCACTGCTGTGCTGATTGATAGTGGAGGCCTGACTTCCCCTGAGCTTGCTGGTATATGCTGTCCCCTCCTCCAGGTGTTGGCACAGACCACTAAAACAGATTTATTTAGAATCAGAATTGCAAGACATACCCATACTTTGCAGGGTCTAAACAAAATTCACTTGTCATACCAAAAACTAGGAATATTTCAACATGAAAAGGAATCAGTCAATGTGGGGCACCACTAAGGTGACAGAGGAGTAAGAGTTCTTTGACCAGGACAATAAAGCAGCCATCAAGTGGGCCTCCAGAAGTGCCTATGAACCTGTTTCCAGCAAGCTCCTGAAAATTCAGAGGAAACAAACAGGGACATGAGAATAAGCAGCACAGCACCACAAGCACTGAATGGAAAGACTACAACATCCTCGTAGCAAGGAAATAAACTGAATTCTAACAAAAAGCTCCAGAAAGAGAAATCTCCAGGTCCAAAACATTTCACTGGAGAATTCTACCAAACATTTGAAGAACAAACAGCAAGTTCGGGTAACTTTTTTTTTTTTTGGTATTGGGGCTCGAACTTGGATCCTTGTGCTTGCGAGGCAAGTGGCAGAACAACTGAGCTAAATCCCTGGCCCTTCAGGTAACTTTTATAGAAAATACAACAGCAGGAGAACACTTGCTGACTCATTTTTGAAGATACTATTACCCAGATACCCAGACCAGAGATGAAGTACCAGAAAGAGAGAGAGAGATGTGATCTCTTCCCCTCACATGCACTGAGCCACTGCCATCTCCTATGAGGTCACACAGACTAGTGGCCCTTGCCAGAGCCTGTTTGGATTCCAGCTTCCAAAACTGTGAGCTAAATGAGCCTCTTTTCTTTTTAAAGTTAGCCTGTCATATGTAGTTCATTATGGTAACAAAAATGGACTCTTATACACTGCTGGGGAGGAGTAAATTGGTATCACTGCATTGAAGAATAATTTAACATTATTCTGAGGGCCAATCTTGCATGTGTCTTCGATATACCCAATTCCATTTCTGGGTACACGTCCAAGAAAAATTATCATATACCCCCTAAAAGAAACACACAAGATTGTTCCTAAGTGTTGCCTACATTAGCAAATAAACCAGAAGTCCACTGCCAGGAAATGGATAAATAAATAATTCATGTCCACATCATGGGAACCTAAACAATAAGCACAACTCCACCCACCAACTCAGGCCAATCCAAGAGGCCTAACGTTCCACTAAAACAAGACTGAGGGGGCCAGGGACTTAGCTCAGTGGTTTCGTCGCCTGCTGTGCAAGCGGAAGGACCCAAGTTCGATCCCTGGTACCAAAAAAATCCAAAAAAACAATAAAACAAGACTGAGGTTTTAAGTCCATGTAGAGATTGACAACCCTCTCTGAAAATCCAGAAACAAGCAATTATACATACAAAAAATAATCTGAAAGAGAAAAGCTCAGGGTGGAGGAAGAGGCAGAGTGTAGAATGAAGACATACTTGTGGCAGTGGGGCCAGGATGAGCCTTCCAGCAGGCATAGACACTCAGTAATAAGTCTGCCCACAGTTTACACTGCATATATGTCATACATTGATTCTCACTTACTATAAAATTAATTAATATTGCTTCTTGGCCTTTTGGCTAAGATCAAGTGTAAAATTATTTAATGAAGAGAAATGGAGAGTGCAGCCAACACACACCATCAGGGGTCAGGTGGAGTGTGGCACTTACAAAGGACTATAATAAAGCCAGGGTCTTGGAGATAGTTGTCACTGAGATGGAAGGTCGGTGCACAGGAAGACAAGAGGGCAGGGCCTGGCTATGCAGCAGTGGACAGCTGGACTGTGTTCGCAGCGCCGGACGTGTACAGCAAGGGTTGGCACAGGGTGGACCATGTATCCAGCTATGTTTCTTGAAAGTCATACTGGCCACTGCATGGATGTGATTGGTCTGAGACTAGGGCAGTCAGGTTGGGGGAAGCAATGCCCTTGGAGCAATACTAAAGTCAGGGTTCACTGTGTAGGCACAACTGGGAGGTCTGGTGTTTGTGTTGGTTAAACTTGTTGTCAAATTGACTGAATTGAGAAATGCCTAAGAAATCAGCGAAGTATACTTCTGGGTGTGCTCTGCTGATTTCCTAGGCATTTCCAAAGATGGAAATGTGAGCATGTTTCCAAAAATGGTAGGCTGATGGGTCAGGAAACTGAGTGGGGGGCCAGGGATTTAGCTCAGTGGCACTGCACCTGCCTCACAAGCACAAGGTCCTGAGTTCAATCCCCAGTACCAAAAAAAACAAAAAGGAAACTGAGGGGGAAGACGTTTCCTGAATGTGGGCAGCACCACCTAATGGGCCGATGGCCTCGATGGGACAAAAACAGAATAAAGAGGAAGTCACCCTGCTTCCTGGCTGCCATGAGGTGAGCAGCTTTCTTCCACCAGGCCCTTCTACCATGATGTTCCTGCCTTGGAGCCAGCCAATCACAGACTGGAACTTCTGAAACCATGAGCCAAAACAAACCTCTCCTCCTTTAAATTGTTTATCTCGGACCTTTGGTTATGGTGTTGGAAGGCTGACTAACACACTGTTGGAACAGATGAGCAGGAGGAAATCCAGGATGCCACAGTTTGTTCCACCCACAAAGAACAACAGCAGGCAGCCAGACCCGGGGAAGTGGCTGAGCTCAGAGGCCAGGCAGCCCCTCTGAAGAATGAGATGGAGCTGCAGGTGACGTGTAAACACTGTCCTCCCCGCCTGCTCCTCTTGTGATCTAAACTTCTCGCTTGGGTTCTGGAAAACTGGGCAGCTTTTGTTAGGTGAGGTCATCGAGGCTGTGACTGAGGCGCCCTGATAGCCTGCTCTGTGGGAAGGAGGTACACAGCTGTCTGGCCTGTCCTCTCTGGGCTGCCTTGATGCTGGCTCTCCGTACTCCTTTCACTCCTGGGGCCAGGTCCAGGCTTCCTGCCCTAGGAAACCGGGCCAGTCACACAGAAGACGGGAGGCCTCGTGACGTCCGCCTCTGGGTCTGTTGGCGGGTGCAGAAAAGCACAGTGGCTCACCCAGTCTCATCTGCCAGCGCAGGGTCCAGGCCCAAGTGTGCTTGAAAGAGTGCACCGCCCTGTCCTCCTCACACACAGCAGTGTGCACAGCCAAGCACCCAGCACCCTGAGACTTCGGGCTTGAGTCCTGTGAGTGTATTGTGCCTCTCCGTCTGCTCAGATGCAGGAAAGACTGGCTGAGTTGCTCCCCAAGTCACTGTGCTTCCTGGATGCCATGAGGTGAGCACCTTTCCTCCACTATGCCCTTCTGCCATGAGGAGGTACCAGGGGTGCTATGAACACTTACAGGAACTTGGTTTTGCCTCAGCACCCACGCACAGGAGCGCTGCAGCTCACCACGCTGCAGAAAAATCTGCGCAACAGCTTCCAGTCGCCAGCAGGGGGCGCACGTGCTTCACTGCGGAGACTGGAAATTTAACTGCGGGCCTTGTGTCCTGGCCCCGTGTCCTGGCCCTCTTCAGCTATGGAGTCAGAAGTTAGGGACCTCACTTCTCCCGGCCCGCTCCTGCGGACTGCTGCACTGTGGGCTCGCAGAAGGTGCTGCAGAGCCCACTGAGCAGCTGCACAGCTGCGGTCGCTGCAGTGACAGCGGTCGCTGGTGGACGCCGAGGGGACAGCGACGTGTCTCAGGCTCTCTGCTGCACTCGCGGCCCAGACCCCTGCTCAGCTCCAGAATCCTTGGGGCCCAAAGCACAGGAGGATCAGGCGCACAGGCTCCTCTCTCTGTCCCTGTGCCTCCATGGCTACTTTCTGTCGTTTAAAACCTCTCACTCCACCTGTCTCCCAGGTAAGCTTCTGGAAGACGGAATTCAGTTTCTAAAAATAGTATTTCCTTCCCTCTGCCGGCCCATTTTGTTCACACTGTTCTCTTTGGTCTACACACTTTCAGAAATGTTACTTGTGATTGATTACTGTAGACACAGCAGCCTGGGGAAGGCATCTCTGGGGCTTCCTGAGCAGGCATGGAAAGCAGCTGCTGGGCAAGGGGATCGTATGAGCACAGGGCCACTGTGGAGAAGCCACTCCCAGCGTGCCACCACAAGCCTGCGACTTGGAAGAGGGGTCTGGCTGATTCCAAACTGGTGGGCCTTTAGAGAAGCATTTTAGCTGTTTTCTCACAATCTAAACTATAAGCGCTGATGACTGGCAGTGTGACCGCACTGGGCACCACTGCCCAGAACAGGGGCCAGTAGCAGCCAGACCCCGAGCAGCCCTGCCCCAGGCCCCTCCCAGCCTGGCTGCCCACCGCTGTGCTAGATCCCAGGCCTCCACAGCCTCCACTAGGCTCCTGAGCCTTAGGAACCATGAACTGGAGCCTCTACGGGGACCAGAGGCCCAGGTGCATGACGCCCACCATGGAGGCTAAGCTGACTGTCAGCCTGGTTGTCCTGGGAGCCGCCCAGGGTAAAGCACACTTGGAGTGTCTGGGAGGGTCAGGTAGGGTGACCCTGGTACTCTGCATGGCTTCCAGGCTCTCGCTCTGGCGCTGTTCCTCTGCTCTGCTTCCAGCCACTGTGAAGTGAGCGCCTTTGCTCTGCCACACCCTTCCACAACCTTGCACCACACTTCACCTTGGAACCACAGGGAGGCCAGTCAGGAGGCCTTTCCATGAGGCCGGGAGAGAAACAGAAGCAGGGAGGGTGGTGTGGGCTCCAGAGACACTGCTGAAAAAACTGGGTCGGAGGGGAACGCCCACCTGGGGCAGTGTGGAAGGGCTGCCAATGGGCTGGGCATGGCCAGGGCCCAGGGAAGAAGGGCGAAAGCACAGAGCAGCTTACCTACAGACAACAGGAACAAAGGTGACAGGCACTGTGCTCCTCTTGACTCCCCTCCTGCTGGGAAAGTCTGATCTCTCCACTGAACCATCTCTGGCAAGGATGGCCTGGGGTGAGGCTTTGGAGGGGCTGTCTGGGCAGAGGAGAGAGCTTCTGGTTGAAACATCCTGTCTGGCAAGGCTGCCCCTTTGGCTAGAGAGCAGGGTCTGTCTGGGTTTCTTCCTTTGTCTGTACCTACTGCACACTTTCAGCTGTGCTTGGCAGGAGGATCAGAGAAAAGTACGCCTTCTCCATCTTCCTGGGAGTCAGAAGTCCACTCCTGCTCTTTCTGTCACTATGGATTAGGTGGCTGTGCTCGATCTTCTGTAAGTGCAACCAGAGAATGGGCTCTTTCCTGTCCAGCTCCTTGCACTCTGCACTGACTGTCGTACCCACCCATGTCACGTGTGGGTCACTGGCTCTTCAGTGTCTGCCTTCTAACAGAAGCCTTAACTGTGCAATGCTATTGCTATAACTGATGATGCCGGGACCTGTCTCATTCTCACTGGCATTTTCTCTTTAGTTGTATATTTTTGCTCCATAGCTAGTAACTTGGAAATAATTGTATTTTAACAATAGTGGTTACAGTAAGGATACATCTCATTTGAAGATATTTTTATGCCAACATCAGGGACACAAATATAGCAGTAAATGCTTCCCTGTGAAATGAAAGATTTGTGGATAGAGAGATCATTTATCAAAAGGTGCTAGCTCAAATTGTTTTAGACCAAAAAAATTTTTTAAATTAAAGTCTGATTCTAATCTTACATTAGAAAAAAACACTGTTTTAGTTACTATTCTCATTGCTGAGACAAAATACTGGACATCCAAAGTTAAAGGAGGAAAGGTTTATTTTGGCTTATAATTTGTAGAGGTTTCAGACCATAGTCAGCTGGCTCCAAAGCGGGGTGGCATCACAGAGGGGCATTGTGGAGGTGAAAAAGTCCATGGCAGAGTGGGCAGGAGGCAGCAAGCAGCAAGCAGCAGCAGTGAGTCTGCCTTTTCCTTTTTATCCCATCCAGGCTACAAGCCTTTGGGGTGGTGCTACCCACACCCAGAGTGTGGGCTTCTGTCTTCAGTAAATTCTTTCAGCCATACTCGGAATTATGCTAATTCCAATCAGTGGACTAATTTAACATCACATACCCTTAATCCTAGTATCACACACCCTAGATCTGGCCAGCTCAGAAAAGCTCCACCTATGAGCAAATGAGGCTTTGGGGGGACATCTAGATACAAGCCATAACATACACCAATACACGTCATAGCTGTGATAATTAACTGTTGTGTCCACTCTAAGAAACGCCCAGCTGATTGGCTTAGCATAGCTCTGGGTGTGGACGACCAATTTACCAAAGAGGGAAGACCTAGCCTGGGCGCCAACCAATGGGCTTGTAGCCTGAAAGGAATAAAAAGGAGAAGACGGAAGTCTCGCTTAGGGTTTCTCTGGAGGAGCTCCGGTCGTCACCGTCGCCTCTGGATGTCTATATTCAGGCTTCTAGCTCAGACCCTTCAGCGTTCCGGCGGCGACCCTTCCGCTTCCGGACACAGGCTCCAAGAGGATTCTGCAAGCGAGTTTCAGGTCTTCCGCCTGACTGGGATCGTTCAGCTCTGTGGTGTGCAGACAGCTCTTTTGTACCCTTCCACACCCGATTCTGCAGGCGGCCACTGTAAGCTACTTTGTAAATCATGTCTATAAAGTAATTACATTAAATCTGTTTCTCTAGTGAACACTGACTGATACAATAGTACAATTTAAAAACTCAGAGTTAAACAAAACTACCGCGTCCCTCACTCTGGAGACCAGGCCAGCATCACATAAGTCATGTTGACAGTGGGTTTCTGTGACATGGTGCAAAGGGCACTGCTCATCTCCATGGTCTTCTCCAAACCTGCAACCTCAGTCTAACCATGAGAAAAACATTACCACCATAACTCTAGTTAAGGAATGTCCTAAATATGCCTGGCCAATCCCCCTCCAAACTGTCAAGGTCCAAAATAAGGACAGTCGGAGAAACACAGCCAGGAGCCTAAGGAGACGTGACAACTAAATGTCATACTGTCCCAGGTGAAATCCTGGGATGGAAAAAGACACTGGAGGAGACTAAGGAAACCTGAATACAGAATAGAGTTTGTGGGTGGCAAGGTATTAGTACTGCTCTGTTGATGCTACAAATGTACCACAGTAACAGAAGACAACAGAAGACATGAGTAGAAGGGGAAACTCAGTGAGGGTTATGGAAGAATTGCCTATGCTTTTTAATTTTTCTATAAATTATCAACAAGACATAGGGTAAGTAACCTGAGAAAATGCTCACAACATACACTTTAGAAAAATTATGGAAAGGATCTTTATATGATAGAATTTAAAAATTAAAACATTTGAGTGGGCAGGCTCACTAACAGTCAAAGAAGCACAGAAGGCCCTCGTTCCTATCCTGTCACCAGACTGACTGCAGGCAGGCTAGCATCGGGGCCCGGGGCTGCAGAAGGCTCTGTTCATACCCTCACCGTCTTTCAAGAAAGCATCTGATCAAAAGTACTAGAATTTCACATATTGAAAATTTCCCTATACCTGCAAATATTTTCTCCCAAAATCCTTTTAATGGTATTACAATTCAACAAACATTAAGAGAATCATTTTCTGTGATCAAGTGGGACTTACCCCTGGGATGCAAGGGCCAGTTCAACATTTACATGTCAGTAACCCTGGTGAACCATACCCTCAGCACGGGGGAGCAAACATGGTGATCTCAGTAAATGCAGAGAGGGACTCAGATAACTAAGGGGGAGGGATGTATTTTAACCCGCATTACACTCAGTGTAAGGAGCATAGGTTTTTCCTTTTAAGATCAGAACAAGACAAGGTATCCACTCTCACCACTTCTATTCAGCATAGTACTGCCCTGGCCAGAGCAAGAAAGCAAATGAAAGAAATACAAGGCCTCCAAACAGGAAAGAAAGAAGTGAAATTGTCATTGTTTACTGATAACACGATCTTATAGACAGGAAACCCTAAGGATTCCACAAAAAAAAAACCCCTATTATAATTGATAAGAGTTCAGTAAATTATAAGATACAATTAACATGCAGAAATCAGCAGTGTTTCTCCACACTGATAGCAAACTTTTTGAAAAAGAAACCAATAGAACAACCTTGCTTACAATAGCTAAAAATATAAATACTTAGGACTAAATTTACCCAAGGAAGTGAAAAGTCTGTACAGTGAGAATTAGAAAGCACTAGTTAAAGAAACTGAAGTAGACACAAATAAAGATATTCTATGGATTCAGAGACTTAAAATTATTAAAATCTCATACTATCCAAAGTGATCTACAGATTCAGCCCTGTCTCTATCAAAACTCCATGTAATTTTTCATCAATACAGAAAAAAACAACCCTAAAATTAATATGGAACCACCAAAAAAAAAAAAAAAAAAAAGGAAAAAAACCTGAGCAGCCAAAGCAATCATGAGCAAATAGAACAAAGCTGGAAGCATCACACTACCTGATTTCAGATACTACAAAGAGACAGTAATAAAACAGCATGGTACTGGCATGGAAACAGACACATCCACCACCAGCGGAGAAGAGAGTCCAGATATGAACCCAGGCACATTCAGTCAACTGATTTTCAACAGAGGTGCCAAGGGTACTCATGAGAGAGGGTAATCTTTTCAGTCATTTGCATTTAAAAAACTGAATATCCACACACAGAGAAGAATGAAATTGGACCCTCATCTCCCACCACATATAAAAACCACCAATAAAAATTTAAACATAACTCCTAGAAAAACCATGGAGGAAACTATAAACATTCTTTTAGCAATGGTTTTTAAGATTTGACTCTAAAAGCCCAGATAACAAAGGCAAAAATAGACAAATTGAATTACATCAAAATAAAAAGCTTCTGCACACAGAAGGAAATAACAGAGGGAAGACACAACCCATGGATTGGAGAAAATATCTTCAAGTCATATATCTGTAAGGGATGAACATTTAAAACTCTATAGGAGAAAACAATCAAATCAAGAAAATCAAATCAAGAATGGGCAAGGGATTGGAAAGGCCTTTCTTAAAGAAGATACAAGTGAATAAAAGATATTAAAAAACACCCAATATCACTAATTCTTGGGGTGAAAATTAAAACCACTATGAAGTATCTCCTCACACTTTTTTAGAATAGTTACTATAAAAGAGAAAAAGATAGGTATTGGTGAGGATGTAGACAAAAAGGAATCCTGCCACTGTTGGCAGGAATGTAAATTAGCATGGCCTTTATGGAAAACAGGATGGAGAGTCCTCAAAAGCTAAAACTAGAACTGCCATCTGACCCGGCAGTGCCATTGCTGGGCATGTGTGTGAAGGGAGACACGCACCCCATGTTCACTGCAGCACTATTCAATAGCCAAGGGACAGGACCCTTCAGCCTCCTGGAGTGTTGAAATTGCCAGCATGCACCATTACACCTGGCTTGCTCTGGAAAAACTTCTTCCCTTCCTTGTCCATGGCTGAATGCTATGGATAGAACCTATGTACTGCCTTTCTGTACAGTGAGCTTGCTTCCTACCCTCTAGACTCCCCACCTAGACTCACCCCAAGCCCTACTCCTGTTTCCCTCAGCCAGAAACCAACCAAAATGAAGGCTCATGGTTGCAGAGTGGCCCAGACACCTGCAGGACCACCTGACTCCAGCTCATTCCCTTCCACCCCACCTGCAACCTGTGAGGATCTGACGCTGCGGCCAGCTCCTGGGATGTCTGACCAGCTCTCTTGGACCAGGAGCACTCTGTAGGTTGTGAGTGTCAAGAGCCCAGGAACATAGCTTCCTGGAGGGATGTGCTCTGTCCTGAGGGGTAGTCCCCAATCTTAGGAAGGATTATTCCTCCAGGTCCCGGATGAGAAACAATGGAATTTCTCAAAAATCAGGACTTTAGGGTTAAGATGAAAAACCAAAATTGTGAGAAAAGGGAAAGGATGGAAGTGACAGCAGAGCAGGTATCAAGAACTCCAGTGTGACAGCGACTCCCCTGGAGAGCAGCCTGCCTGGGGTTACCTCTGCACCTCCACCTGTAGGTGCTCCCTGAACAAGCTCCCACGGGCAGGAAGATGGGGACCCAGAGTCAAGGACCTGGACCTGGCCACCAAGAGGAAGGTAGTAACAGAGCCAGCAAGGAGGCCAGGAGCAGTGCCTCGTGAAGCATGAGCATATCCTTTAGAAAGGATTCTGCTTTTGAAGTATGGGACACACCAAGTGAACCTAGACCCCAAGTCCATTGTGTCAGCTCTGGAGTGTGAGCTGGGCCTCGCTAGATACACACAATGCACAAGACATGCAGCACTGGCCCAGAGCAGGCCTTCTCCAGAGAGGGCGGCCACTGCTGTCCAGTGGACGGCCAACAAAACTTCCTTCACGCAGCAAGGGTGGCAGAGAGCACTTCCAATCTGGGTGCCCTCCCCCGCTGTTAATGGCCAAACTACAGATGAAGGATGCAGCTTGTTCCTTGGTGTGCAGTTACCGCCACTAGGTGGCAGTGGAGCTCTACTGCCCTCAATCACAATTCTCAGGAAAAAAAGCCATCTCTGAGGTTTCGGGAAGACAAGCTGTGTTTCTGGGCTTTGTCTGTCTGTATGCAGGAGTCTGCTCACCAGTCCTGGTCCGCCACCTATTTCTGTAATTCTTATTACAATTAAAGTACAAAAGGAGCCCTGTCCACAGTCGGCCTCCGGTGGGCCAACATGCTTGCACGTTATGGTGGACATTATTTCCCAGACCCTAAAAGCAGAACGGGATGGAGACACTGGCAGCTGCTACAACAATCACTTTGGTTCCATAGTCTTGTAGTAAGACACCGAGGTAGAGGAGGTCAAGTCCTGAGAGCCACCCCCATCCAGCCAGAAAGCATCCAGGGCAACTGTGGACTTCTAGGTAACAGGGCTGTGAGAATGTTTCCCATTTCCACTGACAACTGAATGATCACGGAGGACAACAGTGGATTCAGCCAAGTGGCAGCCCTCATGGGAGTGAGGGCCCAGATGTGGTCTTTGCACTTCCCTGCTGTCAGTGATGTACACTGATGAATCATGCTCATCAACAGTCCCATCAACAGTCAAAACCAGTTTGCTTCCTCATGGGATAACTGCAGTGGAAAGGTGACAAATACATAAATATTTTTTCCCAGTCTGTCATTTCTCTTTTCATTCTCTTGACAGTGTCTTCTGTAAAGCAGAAACTTAATTTTAATAAAATTCATCTTATGAATTCTATCTCAGATTATAATTTTAGTGGCATATCTAAAAACTTATTGCCAATGTGAATATCATCTCAATTTTTTCCTAAATTATCATCTATAAGTTTTGTAGTTTTGTGTTTTAAAATTCAGGTCTGTGATCCAATTTTTTAATTTTCTTTTTTTACCTCCTCTTCTTCCTTTTATTCCTCCTCCTCCTCTTTTTCTCTCCTTTCTTGGTTTCATTGATATTCTTTGAGTTTATATTTTCTAATTCATTAATATCTGCTCTAAGTTTTATTATTTCTTTCCCTTCTGCTTACTTTGAATTAAATTTGTTCTCTTTTTCTAGTTTCCTAAAGGAGAAGCTTAGATTGTTTTGAATCTTCATTCTCTTCTAGTATATGTATTCCCTACTATAAATTTTTCTCTAAGCATTGTTTTCACTGCACCCCACAAATTTTGATAAGTTGTATTTTCATTTTAAATTACTTCAAAATATTTTTATTTTCATTTGAAATTTCTTCTTTGAATTTCATGTTATTTGAAATTGTATTGTTTATTCTCTCAAATGTTTAGGGATTTTCCAGCTCTCCTTCTGTTACAGATTTCTAGTTTAACTCCACTGTGGTCTAAGAGCAGATAGTGTACTATTTTTATTCTTTTATCTGTTAAGATATGTTTTACAGTTTAGAATGTAGTCTGTCTTGGTGAATGTTCTATGTTAGCTTAAGACAAAGTGTATGTTCTATGTTCTATTATTGTTGGATGAAGTCATCCACAGCTGTCTATTATGTCCAGCTGACTAATGGTGGTGTTGAGTTCAATAGTTTCTTTATTGATTTTTTTGCCTGCTGGATCTGCCCATTTCTAATAGAGAGGTGATGAGGCTTCCAATATAATAGTGGCTATCTACTTCTTACCTCATGTATTTTGACACACTCTTAGCAACATACATGTTAAGAATTGTTATGTTTTCTTAGAGAACTGACTCCTTTTATAACTATATAATGCTGTTCTTCATCCTGAAAACTTTCTTTGCTCTGAAATCTGCTCTGTCCAAAATTAAAATAGCTATTCCCACATTCTTTTGATTAGTGTTAGCACAGTATATCTTTTCCGATCTATTTACATTTAATGTGTACATGTCTTTACATTTACTGTGGCTTTCCTGTAGATGACATCTAGTTTGGCCTTGTTTTCGATTAACTCTGATAATCTCTGTCTTTTAATTGGTGTATTTAGACCATAGTCTAAATATTGATATAATGGAAAAATATTGCAGTTGTTACAGTTGTGTATTTGTTGCCCTTTTCTTTACTCTTATTTTTGTCTTCTGTTTTTCTGTGTGGTTTTTACTAAGTATTTTATGATTCTATTATTTCATTTCTTACCATACATGGTACTTCCTTTTTAAAACTTGTTTTAGTGATTAACCTACCATTCACACAGTTTACAATATACCTTTAGAAGGAATCAAAGTCCATTTCCAAAACAACACTATACGGCTTCACAGATGGCAAGATATATATATACCTCTTCCTTCCTGTCCCTACCATCATCATGATTCATTTTACTTATATATAAATGTACATGAGCACAAACATATATCAGTAACTGAATACACTGTTGCTATTATTTTGAACAGTGTCACTTTTTGATTAAGAAAAATAATTGGACATGGTGATGTACACTTGCAATCCAGGCACTGAGGGAGGCTGAGGTAGGAGGACTGCAAGCACCCGTCCCAAGAGAACAATTTAGTGAGACTCTGTCTCCAGATAAAAAATAAAAAGGACTGGGTGTGTAGTCAGTGGTAGAGCACCCTGGGCTCAAGCCCCAGCCCCCAGCAGCCTCCCTCCCCCAGCAGACAGGAAAAATCAACATTTAAATTTTATCTTCACATATTTCTTCTTGATGTTCTTCCTTAGTATTGAAGCAGTTTACTGGTTTTTGTCATTTTCTCTCTCTAAAGAATTTCTCTTGACATTTCTTAGAAGGCAAGACTTTGTCAACAAATTCCCTCAGTTTTTGTCTTAGGAAATCTTTATTTCTCCTTCCATTTCTCCAGGTGCAGAATTCCAGGCTGGTGCTCTGCATCTCTCAACACCTTAAAGATTTCACTCCGCTTTCTCCTTACTTGAATGGTTTCTAAGGAGAAAGCAGATGTACATCTTATCTTTGCTTCTCTATCAGTAAGGTAAATTTTTTTCTTTTTCTTTCATTTTTTGTAGTTTGAACAGGACATGCATAGGTGTAGTTTTTCTGTTGTTAGTTTTTTGTTTTGTTTTGTCATTTATCCTGTTTCTTGGACCCTTAGATTCCTAGATTGGGGTCTGACATTAATTTGGAGAAGTTCTTAGCCTTTACTGCTTTAAACTTTTCTGCCGCTCCCTTCTCTCCTACTCCAGATGTCCCTTTTACACATCCTTTACACATCTAGCAGGTGTCCCTCTGTTCTTGGATATTCTGTTCTGTTTTACCTTCCTTCCAATCTTTCCTTTCTTCTTTCCTTTTCACTTTTGGAGGTTTCTGCTGATGGGTATATCCACAAGCCCATAGATTCCTTTTTCAGTTCTGTCCAGCCAGCTAATAAGGTCATCAAAGGCATTCTTATTTTTACAGTGTTGTTCCTTTTAGAATTTCCATCTCCCTGCCTTCATTTCCCATCCATTCTTACATGCTGTCTACTTACTCATTAGCATGCTTAGCATATTATTCATGCTTTGAATTCCTGTTCTGATCATTCCAACATCCCTGCCACATCTGAGTCTGGCTCTAATCCTTGTTCTATCTCGTCAAAATGTAGTTTTGCCTTTTAGTATGTCTTGTGTTTTTTTTCTTGACAGCAGATGTGAGGTGCTGGTAAAGGGAACTACTGTAGCGAGGCCTTTAGGAAAGCAGGAGTAGGGTGTTCTGTAGTACTGCAATTAGGTCTGTCTGTCAGTGAGTCTGTGCCCCTGGACTGTCACCTTCACATGTGTTTGCATGCCCCTCGCACGAACAGGCGGGACTGGAGGCTACTATGGGTGGAGCCGAGAACTTCTAATCTCCACACAGAAGGCTGAAGTGGGCTGGTGCTGGGCTATCCTTTTTTCCCCAGGCCAGTTACACTCTACATACTCTGGCAGGTCGGACTCTGTCTGAGTCGCAATTGCAGAACAGACCTTGCTAAGAACAGCATATCTGCCATACTTCAGAATGGCTCGCTGCTTTCATTCCTGGCCAGAAACATTAGGGGGTTTTTCTCCCATATTCATGAGAACTGGCAGAGCACCTAGAGGTAAAACTCACACAAGTGTGGAGCTCTAAACACTGGGGATCCTGGGGTTTTATCTCAGACTTGTGAACTCTGAACCTCCTATGGTTTGTCACATATAGATCAGGTGTTCCCCGTGGCCCCGGTTCTCAGAGAGTCTGTTCCAGTACAGTGTGGTCCTCTGTAGACAGTGTTTGCCCTGGGAATCCACTTCTCTTACACAATCAAGGAAAGCTGCCAGTTTATTCAGCTCTTTACTTGTTGTTGCAACAGAGGGGTCACTTCTAAGCTCTCTACCTGCCAAAGTCCGTCTATGAGTGCTTCTGATTTAATATCACATATGATGTGGGGCCAGATTATTGTTGGTGCCAAGCCCTGCCTGGGACTAAGGCTTGCCTGGGACCATACCCATGCCTAGGACTGTAACCCTACCTGAGACCATAGCCTGACTGGAACCATATTCTGCCTGGGACCAAGTCCTGCCTCTGCCAACAGGGGAAATGACTTTCCACCTCAAGCTCCTGAGCATGACAATATGCTCTGCACGGGGTGGCAGGCAGGTCAATGTCTTGGGCTCTAACTATTCCCTGCCTGATGTGAGCAGCTGGTGATGATGTCCCAACTGTGCTCCCTGTCTTTGAAGATCACATACTCTGCTCATGCATGAGCTGGGCTTTTCTTTGAATCTGGCCACTCCCCTAACCCTGGCACTCAGACAAGCACAGCTACTTTCTGCAGCCCTACTCAGTGCTG
Source organism: Heterocephalus glaber (assembly GCF_053883595.1). Lineage (NCBI taxonomy): Eukaryota > Metazoa > Chordata > Mammalia > Rodentia > Bathyergidae > Heterocephalus > Heterocephalus glaber. The sequence continues at coordinate 769,055 of NW_028258138.1, forward strand.
GAAGACAGGAACAGCCCTGTTGCACAGGCCTCAGGTGACCAAGGGGTCCATCAAGCAGACCTTGAAGGAAAGAGTAAGAAATGGGTGGAAGACACCAAGTGACCTGCTGGCTCTGGAGGTTAGGGAGCCTCATGGATGCCCTTGCTCTGTGTTCTTCTGGGATGCATGTCCTGGTCCACCCACGGTGGCTCACTCAGCTCCAGGTCAGCTCAGGAGCCCATGGGGACATGGGGCTGGGCTTTCCTTCTTTTGGCTTGAGGCAGGAAAGCAGTGTGAAATATGCACGCTTTTGGAGTTTGGAACCTTCTTGAACTCACAGTGACACAAATCCTCCTAATTCTTTTGCCTTTCTTCTCCCTCCATAAAAACAGGTAGGCATGGAAAGTTCATGGAGTGCTGCACTCCCATGCTATTTGCCAAAACCAGAAACGTGCATTCCCAACACACAGGCCTCACACACCCAGCAGTGCAGGGCCAGCACCCCATTGTGGCTATCAGCTGGCAGTTTGTCACACTGCAGCTAAAACCCCAGAGAAAGTTCCAGACTCACTGGCTTGAAGAACCACAGCAGCAAGAGCAGAGAGCACCAAGAGGGAGAGCCCAAGTTCTGCTCCACCCAAAGGGCTGGTCCTGGGCTGAGTGTAGCTAAGGGCAACCCCAGGCTGCACAGTCTAAACTAAAGCTCAGGCAGCTGTCCTCACTAACAAAACAGAACCTTCAGTGCAAGGCTTCTAAGCCAATTTCCTGCATTAGAAGAGGGCCAATTTCTAAACATGGCTGCTATGGACCCACCTGTGTTCCCAGATCCATACGCCAAGGCTGTATTTGAAGTAAGGAAGCAATTAAAGTTAAAAGAGGTTGTAAATGTAGATCCCTCCCCTCTCCACCTTGCCACAGAAGGACACAGCGAGAAGATGGCCCCGTGTAAGCCAGGAAGAGAGCCATTCCATGGACCTCTCGCTTCTAGAACTATGAGAAAATAAATGCCTGCTGTTTAAGCCTCCCCGCCCCATCTGCGGTGTTTTACCAAGGCCCAGGAGCAGACTAAGACATTGACAGAGCCCCAAGTCTTCACAACATAACCAGAATGCCGAGCCCCACCAAAATTACTCAGCATTTCTCAAGAAAAAGTACAACTGACAGATACTGATTCCCAAACAATCCATGTGTGTTGGGGCCAATTTTAAAGAAGCTGTTTTGAGTAGGGTCTAGGAGGGAGAAAGTGCACCCAGGGAGTAAAGACATAAGGGAAGCAGTGGAGCAACAGAGTTTCCTATGGCTACCATAACAAACTACCACAACTTAGTGGTTTAAAACAACAATTTATTCTCTCAAAGTTCTGAAAGCCAGAAGTCCAGTATCTGTATCACTGGCCTAAACCAGGAGACTGCAGGGAATGCTCCCTTGGGACACTGCCCACCCACCCCCAGCACCCCTGCATGGGGGTGGGTGCTGCTGTGGTCCATCAGGGTTCATTAACTCAGAGCCCCTCTATCAGCCTAACTTCTATTCTAGGTTTAAAGCCAGCTAACTTACTCACTCCATTCCTCATTCCCTTCCCAGGCCCAAGCTCCTTCCTTTAGCCCCAGGTTTAAAAGGTGCTGCCTCCTCTCAGGGGCAGGCAGAAGTCTCTGCTTCAGACCCCTGACATGTTGTGTGCTAATAAATCTTTCTGCCTCGATTGGTCAACTCCAGGTCTTGTGTGTGTGTGTTCTGAGACAGGGTCTCACTATGTAGTTCAGGCTGGCCTTGAACTCACTATGTAGCCAGGATGGCCTCAATCTCAGAGTAATTCTCCTGCCTCAGGCTACCAACTGCTGGGATCACAGGCATCCACCACCACGCCCAGCCCAGCTCAACTCCATGTTTTAAATCTACCTGATACAGCCCTTAGCCTGCAGCCCACCACTCCTCCCAGGGCAGCATCTTCACCTCTCTCTGCTCCTCTTCACCTGGCCTCCAAGTGTGAGTGAAGCCTCCTTCATCTCCCTCCCTCCACCGGCCATAGCGGAGTGGAACCCACATATGTTGGTGGTGGGAGGCAGTGCACAGTGGGCCATCTGACAGCCTTTCCCCTCATGCCACTCCTACTTCAGACAGATGTTTGCAGGGGCACAGGGAGGGGCTGGGGGCGCTCTCTGCATGGGGGATCCACAGTGCAGCGTGGACATGAGTTCACGCCGGATGGAGGGGAGCCCTTGCAACCTAATGCCCACCCATGTAAGAAGTGACCAGAAATTCCTGGTCATCCTGAAAACCGGGAAGATCAGAACCTGAATAGTAAAAGAAAATCAACAGAAGCCAACTCTGAAATGATACAGGTACAGGAATTATCTGTCAAGGATTTTAAAGCAGCCATGATAAAATGCCTCAGTGAGAAATTATATGTCCACTTGAAACAAATGGATGAAAAACAGTTTCAGTAAAGAAATCGTGGTTTAAAAAAGAATCACCAAATGAAAGTTTAGAAATGACAGACACAAAGTCACAGTGAAAACTCACAGGATAGGCACCAGAGCAGGAGAGATGACAGAGGACCGGTCAGTGAGCCCGGAGACAGATGTAACTACAGAGTGGCAGAATGAGTGTGTGCCACTGAGGCCAGGGAGAGGGGGCCCTGCTGAGAGTATGTGAAGAAATGAGGGAATTTTCCAAATTTGGTCAAAGACAGATCTACAGATTCAAGAAGGTAAGAAAACCCCAAATAGCATAAACCAAAAGAAATCTCACCAAGATCTTCAGAACACTAAAGAGAAAGAAGAAATCTTGAAGGCTACTAGAGAGAAACAACACATTTCCAAAAAACAAAAAACAAAAAAACACAAGGGTTCTAAACAGCAATGGATTTCTGATCAGAAACCACAGAGCTGAAACAAGATACAGGACGTTTTTCAAGTGCTGGAATAGAAGTAAAAGAATCATAAATTTATAATCCCACACCCAGTAAAAAAAAAGAGGTCCTTTAGAAAAATAAAAACTGTGTGGCCAGTGGGTCTACCATAAAATAATGGCTAAAGGAAGTTTTTTAAACAAAGTAACCAAAAAAGAAAGAAACTTAAAAAAAAAAAGAAAGAAAGAAAGAAACTTGAAACTTGAAGCATTAGGAATGAGGAAAGAGCAACACAAAGAACGAAAACTTGGGTACATGGAATAGGTCCCCTTTCTGCTTTTGAGTGACGAGGGATGAAGACGCTGTCTGAGGTAGATGCCCCTGTATGCTGAGAAAGTAGGGGGATGTGACCTCGGTGAAAGGGGAAGGCAAGAGCCTGTGGGAAGAGAAGTCTCATCCTGACACACAGTAGTGAACCATGTAGCAGCAAATGATGGCAAGTCATCCAGCATGGCATAATACCTCAGAGAGCCACTTCAGAAGTCTGTACAAATAGGTACACTCAAAGCATGACAGACAAGTCAAAATGGAACTCTGAAAAGCAGCCAAAGAGCCAAAAGGGAGGCAAGAGGAGTAAAGAGGACAAACCTTCAGGGGCCAAACAGACAACAAACAAGAAAATGACAGGCTTGAGCCTGAACACATCAACAATTCCATTACGAAATACATAGTCCAAACACACTGATTACAAGATAGAAATTGGCAAAATGGATTAAGAAAAAGAAATGACTATTATATAATGCCTAAGGCAAACCTTAGTTAAAAAACAAACTTAAGAAACAGGAGTGACTATAGCAATATCAAATATACCTGACTCAGAGGAAAGACAATAACCAGGGATGTCATAAATGACAGAAAGTCTCTCTACCGAAAGGGCAATTCTAAAGTTACAAACAACAGAGACACAACATTCACAAAGTAAAAACTGATAGAACTGAAAGAAAAATAGACAACTCCACAATTATCTTGGGAGATTTCTACATCCCTCTCAACAAATGGTAGAATACTACCAAGAAAATCAGCAGTACAGAGAAAGCACATCACCCATCAGAATGAGGCACGACACTGGGAGAGCGCTCCACCACACCTGCAGCACCACCATCATTCAAGGACCCCTGGGACATGGCCAAGACAGACCATCTCCTGGGCCATGAAACTCACCTCCACAACCGTACAGGAGTGGAAATCACACATAGTGCATTTTCTGATTGCAATTAAATCACACCAGGAATCGATAGGAAAACTTCAAACATTTGGAAACTTAACACAGTTCTGAATAATTCATGGGTCAAAGAGGAAACCTCAAGTGAAACTGAAAATATGCTCTGAACTGAATGAAAATGAAAATATGACATGTCAAACTCTGTGGAACACAGCTAAAGCAGTACCGACAGAGAAATCTGTAGGACTCAGCTTAAATTAGAAAAGAAAACTGGACTCAAATCAATGCGTTAAGATCCCACTTTAAGGAACTAAAAGAGCAAACCAAACCCAAATCAAACAAAGGGCTGTAACATCATGGTGGGGGTCTGGGGGTCTAGGAGTCTCCCGTGGTGCGACCCTGTTCCTTGGGTTCTTGCCCTACACCCCAGTGAAAAATGGAGAGGGAGCTGACTCAGAACTGAAGTACAGAGTGAGGAACTCAGAAAATGAAAATAGTGCAAAGCAGAGGTTTACTTATAATATTGTGAAGGCAGGGACATAGCTGTCGAGCAACAAGTTGCCTGGCAGGGAGAGCTTGAATTGAGCTTGTCTGGATAGCATCTTTGTTCTGTCCGTTCTTACAGGGGTTCTAAGCCAACAGGGTCTTAGCCTTTGTAGCTGGGCTGAGCTTGTTTGCCTAGGTGGGCTAAGGTTCACAGAGTTTTAGGATTTCCAGTGTACGCAAGCAGGTCCCTAAAAATAACTGTTCTACACCAGCAGAGGTTTCACAAAGGGCAATTTCTTCTAGTAAGCAGGTGGTCATCTCTATAACTATCTGTCACAGCAGCCATGTCCTGTCAGCCACTTTGGCCTATGTCCCTGCCTATCTCTCTTCTGTCCCTACAATAAAAAAAAAGTAGAAATCAACAAAACTGCAATTAGAAAAATAAAAGAGAAAATAAATAAAAATTGTTCAACAAACTAGCACTCTGGTAGGTTGAGGCAGGAGGATTGAAAGTTCAAGTCCTGTCTGAGCAATTTAGCAACTTGGTGAGATCCTGTCTCAAAATAAAAAAGTAGGGCTGAGGATGTAGGTCATTGTGAAGGCCTTGGGTTCAATTCCCAGTAAAGAAGGGGAAAAACGTTCAATGAAGTTAATAAACCTCCAGCTTGACAAACACCACAAGAGACATCATTAAAGATTACACACACATTAAAAGGATAGCCAGGGACTGTTGCAAACCACTCTGCACAACTCAGATGAAACACACCAGTTCCCCGAGACTTACACACCACCAAAACTCACCCAATATGAAACAGATAATCTGGATAGCCCTCAGCTAATAAAGAAATTGACTCAGTTAACACATCTGCTAAAAAAAGAAATCCTCAGGCCCAGTTGACTTTCCTGGAGGAATCTACTAAATATTTAAATAAGAATTCATACTAAGTTTATATAATCTCTTTCAAAAAAGGAAGATAAGGGAACACCACCCAACTCATTTCCAGAGACCAATATTACCCTGATATCAAACCCAGACAAAGCTAGAATGTAAAAAATAAAAACCACACCAATATTCCTCATGAACATAGATACAAAAATCTTTACAATATATAAGCAAATACAATCCAAAATAAGATTTATACTAGAGATGGAAAATTAGTTCAATATTTTAAAATCAATGTAACCCACTATATTAACAGGTAAAACAACAAAAGTCACATGATCATATTAGCTAATTATTGATGTGTGGAAAGCATTTGACAAAATTCAACACATATTCCTGACAAATATTTCCAGCAAAGCAGGAAGAGAGAGGAACTTTTTCAGGTTCATAAAGGGCACCTGCAAAAACCTGACTTGATGTCACACTTGACGGCAAAAGACCCCTGGCTCCCTGCAATCAGGAGCGTGGCAAGGAGGTCCACACTTGCTTACTCTCTTCTCCCTCCCGGTACCGGAGTCTGACCCCTGCAATTGGGTGCAAAAAGGAAAAAAAGCATATAGCTTGGAAAGGGAGAAACAAAACTGCCCCTATTTGAAGATTATATGATAGTTTACGCAGAAAACTTCCAAGGACTCACTCTATAAAAAGTTTCACTGAGTTAGGATGCAGATAAAGGGTCAACATATAGAAGATAACTATCTCTATTATAAGCAGTGACCATATGGGAACAAAAAGAATGCATCTACAATCACCAAAAAAGAAACAATGTGGTGAGAGTCTAATAATATGTGTAGGTGTTTGCTCCTATTATGCTGAAAACTATAAAACACTTATGAAAGAAACTGAATATCAAAATAAGAGCAGAGAGACTTCAAGGAATGGAAGACTCAACACAGGAAGACTGTCAATGCTCCTCAAGTAGGTCTGCCAATCTGATGCATTTCCGATCAAATCTCAGCAATCGTTTTGTACATACAGACAAATTATCCTGAAATGTACATGGACCATGCACCCTCCATGTGTGGAGCTCTGTGTTTCTAGGAGGGTGCAGTCCCAGAGTACACATCTTGGACTGCAACTGCAGCAGTGTCTCTTTAAACAAGGTTGTCAACATTTACTCTGGATCAGAGCAGAAACAGATCACATTCCATTATTTGTAAAGTTAACTGCTGTTTGCTTTCATTATTTTTGCTACATATTTTACTTGTATTTAAATATTTTAGGCAACCTAAGAATAAATGTAAAAGTGAAGAAGCAGTAAACATAAAATGCTTGGTATTCATTACTTCATGTATATCAAGCATAGTAGTAAACAGATAAAAAAACTACACATTTAATTTTTTCAAGGTTTTTTGTTTTGTTTTGTTTTTGTTATTTCTTTTGCTTTTGTGATTTTTTTGGATACTTGCCTAACATGGATGTGCTGTACAAATAGTTAACAGGGAAATAACCTGAGTTGATGGCTAGCTTTCTTCAATGTCTTAAGAAATCTTCATGAACAATCCAAGCATAATCGTCAAGATCACATGTATTGGGTTCATGTAAGTGGAATACAAGTTTTATGAATGGAAAATAAAAATCAAATGCATATGGAAAAGCAAAGAAACTAGACTAGGTAAAATAATTTTCAAAAACAGTGAGAGAAGATTTTAAGATGTAGCGTAGAACTACATGGTAGGAACAGTGTGGTGTTAGTGAAGGACAGAGGGATCATGGGGTAAAACAGAGAACCCGGAAACTGACCCACACCATAACAGCCAATCGAGTCTGGAGAGATGCAGAAGCAATCCATTGTAGGAAAGAAGGAGTTTTTGGACCACATATGGCTAGAGCAGTTAGACATTCAGAGATAAATGAGTAGGTAAACCTGTATTTATCTAATAATTATTTCAAGAAAACAGAAGACAATCTCCAGGATCCAGGGCTTGGTGAAGAGTTGTTAGGTGTGACAGTGAATTCCCAGCTGACATCCAGTACCTACCTACAGCAGGCCAAGTAAATGGGCCAACTTCAGGGTCCACAACAGGGAGCAACAGAGAGCTCCTGCCCTAGGTCTCATCTGACCACAGCACATGAGTCACCTGCCCAAGTCACAGAACCCTGAGTGGTAACTGTCAGTGATTCAGTTTGCTATTTGTGGTGAAAGTAGACCCCTTCTGCAGCCTGGCTTATGCAATCTGTACCCCCTACCTTATCAACCTTATCTCCTATCACCACAGTCATGAGCTGCTCTTCAGCCTACTGGAACTATTTCTGCTCACCATACATGGTCTGAATTCTACCTGGAATGGCTCACTACACACCTGTTCCCACACATGTTCCTATCTCTCTAGCCTTTCCACGCCCCTGCCCTTCCTCCACTGCCAATCCCTGCCCTTTGCCATTAGGTTGATGACGCTGGCCATGTAATGTTTACTGATGTGAAGTGAGCAGTCTTAGACGTGCTTGTGAGTGTGGGGTTTTCTTCTTGAGCTTCTGCCATCACCCTGAAAGATGCCTCAGACAGCTCCCAGTACACGGAAGATAAGACATCAGGCAAAGCCATGGGGACCTTCACACACATCGCTTTCCTGTTGTAAGTCACTGTTATTCTGAGGCTACTCATTATGCAGCAAAACATGACTAATACGCTTTGCCTAAACTATTCCCTCAACCTTAAAACTTTTAAAATACTGTTCAAAGTCCACCATCTCTTTAAAGCCATCCCACATTTTCCCAGACAGAAGAGCTTTTCTGGCCTCTAAATAATCACTGCAGGTTAACCACACTGCCCTCTCCGGAAGGGGGTGGTCCAGCCAATGAGCTGGAGCTATGCAAGGCCTCCAGGCACCCAGCTTAACAGGCAGTGGATGAAATACAGATGGTAACAATAAATAGCTCTACCATGCACCAGGCATTGTGCTAAGCACTGTATACATGTTAACTCTTCTAATCAGTACAGCCTCTTATCTGAAACCAAAGCCCAGGGAGGTTATGGAACTGATGTGTGCAAAGGCAATGGGAGACAGACACAGGAATCAAATGCAGAGGTCTGGCTACAGGATTCTCTCACTTTAAAGCACGCCATCACCTGCTGTGCCTGCATACAACCCATGTGCCTACTTCTTCCACTGCCACTCACTTGCCTGTCCTCACTGCTGGGAACAACAAGCAGGGGTTAGGGTTAGGGTAGTTTTCTCATTCAGGGTTAAGGTAAGGGTAGAGGCTTGCTGGGGATCCTCTTCCAGATCCAGGCATGTGGCAATAAGTCACCTGGTATACTTGTTCTGATACTGGTCATTTGGCAAAGAAACCTGGAAATTATCCCTGAATGTGGATAGCAGGTGTTACGGTTTGTGTCTAGATGTCCCCCCAAAGCCTCATGTGGTCACAGGCTATTTTGGAGGTGGCTGAATTGAGTGTGTGATTGATTCATGGTGGGGCTAGGCATGGAGGGCAGTAGGATTAAGGGAGTGAGTGCTACCTACTTGGGAGTAGTCTGAATAAGATAAAAGGGGCAGAAAGACACTGTTAGGTTCTCTTGTTTTTGCTACCATGTGGACACCGTGAACTGTTTCTCCTCTGTGATGCTCCTTGCCATGTGCCACTCTGCACATGGACCCAGCTGATTATAGACTGAAACCTCTACATACTGTGAGCTAAAAAAACTTTTTTCCATTTAGCTTTGGGTGTTGGGTATTTTGTCTCAGCAATAAGAGAAAAGTAACTAACACAGCAGGACATAGAGGGTTTATAGGATTACACTTATCTTCCAAGAAACTCCATAAAAGAAAGCAGCATGGGTCAGGAGCAGTGAACACAGAGCCACCCATGACTGTCATTTTATACTGATATGAAGAAGATGCTTCCATAAAAGAGCAAGCCTGACACTATCCACACCACAAAGCAATAAAGATAAAAGGTAAAATCAACATAACACTGCCCCCATAGCTTTGGTTCTACTTCTAGAAACTTAACGAAGTCTTCAAAGTATGCACAGTCTCTGTGTCTTGAATTCAGTCTCACACTAATGTTCCTTCCTTTGCCTGTGACGTAGACAGCACGACTATCACTCCCACTCTGCTGTCCCATGGTCTACAGAGCCACTTCCAAAATACCATGGCTCCACATGGTGAAGCCTGAAATCCTGCGTCTCCACATGACCTGTGCAGATCCTGGACAGAAGGGGAGAGAACAGGTCTCAAAGACTTCTGCCCAGGTGCTTGGCCTCTATGCCTCCTCCTCCAGGAGGCAAGCAGCTGCTGCTCCTGCAGCCTGGCCCAGGAGCAGGGCTGGAGAGCAGCCCTGAGTGCCACTCTTGAGTCTGCATCCTGCCTGGCCAGTCAGGTTTGGCCTCGATTGCTGAGCTGCAGGCAGCTTGTGCACCCACGGCATGAAAAGAGCAGGCCCTTGCTATAAGCTACGCTGACCTTCCAAATTATCCATAAAAGCACACAGAAAAGCAAAATGAAGTCTCGGATACTCACTTTTCATATTCAACAATTTGTTCAATTTGTTTCACTTGCCCCTTTTCAGTGTTTTGTAACTTCTTAGCAAGCTCCTGATTTCAAGTCATTTAGTATTTTCCAGCCAGATATCATGCCATTTCACCAATAAATCCTTCAGTATACATTTAGTCTAAGAATATTTTTCATAGTCATTATGCAATTGTCATACAGAATGAACTCAAGAAAACATCCTTAAGGTCACCTGAAACCTAGGATATACAGACATTCCTGTGAGCAGTTCGTTAACTGATTGCTAAATGAGGAATTGTATATAGGATGCTCGTTACAATATTCAGAACAGAGAAACGGTCCAAGGAAACTCCAACTTGATGACTTTGCTTTTATGTGCATAACTCTCACCGGCAGTACTATAATGCATAATAGAACCTAAAACTATAGTACTATACAGTGCAGTCAGCAAAAATTTCAGTACTGCATAAACAAGGTGTACTGTACCAAAAAAAAAAAAGGTTTCGCTGCCTGCTGAGCAAGCACAAGGACCCGAGTTCGATCCCCGTTACCAAAAAAAAAAGACAACAAGGCTCTATAAACAAGTCATACAGAACTGTACAAAAAAAAAAAAGATGGGTCGCAAGTCCAAGCAGCGGGTCATAAGTCCTAACAACATGCTCTGGTTTTAAGTCTGAACAGTCTTTTAACAAATAGGTCATTAAGTGAGGAATATCTGTATTCGAATTTCTAGCGGTCTCAAAGATGTCTTTTTCATAATTGCTGGTTCATAATGATACAATATGTTCTAGAGAATGCTCTTTCTTAGGACATCTCATTACAATTCTATTCTGTAACAGCCAGCACCTCTCTTCTCACGCCCTTTACTAGTTGAACAAATCTGGTCATCTGCCCCAGGCTCTAGACCTCAGGCATGGCCAGCTGCTCCCTCCTCTCCTACACATCTTCTAGCTTTGCTTCTGTGGGGTCCCAGGCAGGCCGTGAGGCCCCGTGCAGACTTAGGCTCCTGGCCCCGCTGATGCAGGATGCTTCCTATAGTGTGGCCTCAGAAGGCAGTGTATAGCAGGCTGTGCAACTGTTCACTATGCTGTGGTCTATGGGTGGGCCCAGCACTGTCAGGCTGAGATCTGTGTTATAAGCTTCCCCAGGACCTTTTTACATCTAGCTAACAGACCCTGTGCTTCCTCAAGGACTCCAAAATAGTGTTTTCCAATTCTATCATTCTGTGACAATGAGCTGCCATAAATGAGGGCTTTCCCTCACATAGAAAAGGAAGACACATGCTGGATTCTTTCACTATAATTTACTGCTTTGTCCCAACAAACAGCATCCAGAAAAGAATGGCTTCTGTTTTTGTTATTCAGGATCATTATGACTCATGGATTGTTACATATTTATTACATCAGTCTACGGCAGTGCCTATTATTTTTGATATTCAAAGTGTCACCTAGTGACACCTAGTGGTCTCTGGCCACCTAGAGTTCTTCCGGTGAGTCATATTTGGTTTTGAAATCACCTCATCCATCCTTAGTAGCCTCCTTGCTTTGAGTCAAAATGAGACATTCAGTTTCATTTTGTCTATTTCCCTGATGTATATGGAATAAGTTATTTCTCCCAGAAACCCCTCCTCTCAGCAGAGTAGAACGTTACCTGGAGATCACAATCTGGATGGTGGAGGTGTTCATAACTCCTGTTTTGTGACTGCTCCCTAGAGACTTCCAAACACTAACCATCCCTAAACAGATTTAAAAAGCGGATCCTAGGCACATCCACACGGTGAAATAATATTCACTGATAAAAAGAAACAGGCTAACAAGCCATGAAAACACAGGGAGGAATCTTAAATGTATACCGATAAGTGACAGATTCCAGTCTGAAAAGGCTGCATGTTGTATCAGTTCTGCCATAAGACATTCTAGAAAAGGCAAAACTGCAGGGGAGCGGGGAGCAGACAGGATTTTTAGGGCAGTGAAATAAGTCTGTATGTTTCAGTAATGATGGACAAATATCATCATGTACTTGCCAAATCCAAGGAATATTCAACACGCATAGTGCTGAAGGTGTGGCCCTGAGGTAGTACTACTGGTGCCACTGGGAGGTGGATCCTTTCAGTGGCACCTAGCGATGGAGGGCACTCCCTCAGAGGAGACCGGCTTCCAGCCTCTTCTTCCTCTCTTGCCTCCTGGCTCATGAGGTGAATGGTCTGCTCCACCGTTCATTCCCACCATGAGGTGCCAGCCTCTCCTCTCCTCACTTGAGCTTGGACTGGAACCAATGCAACCAGGAGTCAGAAAAAACTTTCTCCCTTTTTAAGCTAATTACCTAAGGTTTTATTAGAGTAACATGAAGCTGACTAACAACTGCTGGACTCTGATGTGAACTATGGCCTTTGCTAGTAATAATGCATCAACACTAGTTCATCAACTGCACCACAACTGTACACAAGATGTAACAGTAGAGAAACTAAGTATTGGAGCAGGGGATGGAATTTTCTATACTTGTTATTTCTTTTGCAGAATAAACCTGCTCTTAAAATAGCCTATTAATTTTGATAAAAGTAAAATAAGTCCTGGTTTATAATGATACCAACTCAAAATGGAAATTACAAGGTTTTGAACTTCCAATTCCAACCATGAAAGAGTATCACAGTAAGGACTTATACTTCCACAATAAACCACCTTAAAAATTGGACAAATAATAGGTCCCGGACAACAAGAGTACAGGGTTGTGGTCCTTGACAGGACCTTGACACATGCTGCCCTCCTCATGGACTCTACTTCCTAACACATTCCTATACATGGCAGTGAAACATACAGGAAGCAGCTGCCTCACTGGGCAAAGGAAATAAAATTGAGCAGTGGGCAGCTCAGTGTCTGGAATATGAGAGGGGGAACAGGAGAAGTGGGAGCTAAGCTGAGAAGAGGCACCAGAACCACATTACAACTTCAGCCAAGTCCAATGCTGGGTATGCACAGACTGTATGAGGTATGGCAGAAGAAAACAGGTAAGAACTGGTAAAGGACAGCAAGATGAACAGACATTCTCAAGGCTGCTTCGTGCTGAGAAACATTGGAGTTCTGTCCTGAAGGGCACGATGGAGCATCCCTCAGTGAACACCTGGTCATTCATTCACTTGAGACCCCAGAAGGGCCACACCTTTGGGACAAGACAGGAATAGGCCCTGGAGTAAGACTGCTGAAAGCTACCTTAACAAGGTATAAAACCAATCCATGACATGCAGCTTCAATAAACTAAATGCCTGCAGAAACAGAAACCAAACAATGAAGACAACATAATCCCAATTCTTAGTGTAGCAATCATACACAGGGAAACTATGGTTATAAATAGAAGGAAGACAATGTGGCCCATTACCAGAAAAAACAGATAATCAGTAAAAATAAATTGATAGCAGAGATACTGGTGTTATCTAACAGGGACTTTTAAGGGAGCTATTACAAATATATCCAAAGATTAAAGGGAATTGGGCCTATCAAGTGAGTTTATCAGGGAATCTAAAGAGGAAATGGAAATTATAAAAATTATAATCCAGCAACTGGAAACCTAGAAATGAAAAATATACCCAAAAAGACAATTCATTGGATGGGCTTAACAGCACCACAAACACTATAGACAAGAAGACTAGTGAGCTAGAAGATAGTTCAATAGAAGCTGTCCAAACTAAGTACAGATAGAAAAAAAAAGTAAAAAATAAAATAACAGAACATGAAAGACCTCACAATACTGAGTGGTTAAAAGTATGTTTAATTATAATCCTAGAAGAGAGAAAATATTGGAGTTGAAAAAATTATAAGTATAATGGCTGCACACTTTCTACATTTGGGGACTAGTGTCAAGCACATACATAAAGATATTCACGAAACTCCAATCAGGAGTGGAGGAAGAAGAGGGGGAAAAGGAAGAGGAGGAGGAAGAGGAGAAAGAGAAATCATACACAGCCATATTTTGGCTCACTCCCAAAAAGCACAGATAGAAAAAACATTTCAAAGGAACAAGATAGAAAAACACTTTACACACAGAGATATGAAGACAGAGTAAGGAATGAGTTCTGCCTTAGTTAGCTTCAACCTGAGGCCATTAATTCATAAATTGAAAGAGATTGTTCAGCTCATAGCCTTGGGGTCCAGAGGAACAAGATCTACATCAGCTCAGATCTGGTGGGGGCAGCAGATGGTGGCACATGGTGGGAACAGACAGGAGCAAAGCAGCCACCTCTCCAACCGAAGCAGAGACAGGGAGACAGAGCAAGACGGAGTGAGCAAGAACAGGTAGATTGCCACAGTCCCTCCGAGGGTATGTCCCTAATGACCCAAGACCCCCTCAAAAGTCCACTGCCTCCCACAATTATCCCTAGGGGACCAAGCCTTTGTTCCCTGACCTTCAGGTGACATCCAAACCAATCCAAACCAGAGCAATTTCTCATCCACAATAATGGAGACCAGAGGCCATGAAATGACATATTACAAGTAGGAAAAAACAAAAACTTTTAAAATTCTATAGAGATTTCAAAAATGAAGGCAAAATAAAGACATTGTCAAAATTATTCAATCAATGAAAACTGAGAGATTTCATAACTGTTAGAACTACCCTGCAAGAAACATAAATGGAAAAATTTTAGACAAAAGAAAATTATGCCAGATGGAAACTCAGATCTCTGAGAGGAAATGAAGACTTCTAAAAATAAAAGATAGTAAGTAAAATTTATTTTCTTATTTTTAATTTCTTTAAAAGAAAGGTGACTAGATAAGCCAACATGATAATAATATAGTTTATGGAAGAATTAAACTCCACATAATATTTATAGCAGGTGCAAACAGATTTAACACTCCAATTAAAAGTGTGCTGTCAGACTAGATAACAAAATCAGACTCAAGTACATGCTACATTTAAGAAAAACACTTTAAATACAAAGATACAGACAGGTTAAAAGTGAAACAATGGGTAAACACATCCCAAGCAAACAATGACCCTAGAAAAAGCAGGCACCTCTGATTAGTACCAGAAAAAGCTGCTGCCAAGAAGAGGACCAGCAGACATAAAGGGAGATGTTTCACAATGAGACGGTCGACTGACCAAGAAGACATAACAACTAGAGGGGTGCATGCTGCTAAGAGCACAGCTTCAATAACCGGGGCAAAACTGGCCACATACGGGCATAAGTAAGCAAATCCAAACTATTATAACGGATGGAATGTACAGACCAGGTATTCCTAAGGACAGAGGGATAGATCTCTGTCACAATGCCAACTTCACTCCATGACCCCCACGGTCATGAGGCCAACTCTGCAGGCTGTGCGCTCCTCACAAGTACAAATGACGCACACCATGATTCCATATTCTACCTCATAAAAAGATCCAACAGTCTAGGAAGACCAGAATCACACAGGTATGTCGGTAGGTACAGCAAGATTTAATTAAAAATCAGTAACAAAAAGCCATCACGAACTCCCCAGATACCTGAAAATTAAACACATCTAAATAACACCAGGTCAAGGAAAAAAATTCTGAGAAATTAGAAATGTTTTGGCACTGACAGTGAAAAGTGTCATCTCAGAGTACACAAGCTGTGCCTGGAGCAGGCTGGGAGCAAAGACGAGCCACATGCAGCTCTTCCACATCCATCCTGATATCAGTGCCCCTGAAGAGCTGAGTGGTGAAGCTTTCTCCCAAGAGGTGGCTGCACTTCCTCTCTGGGGTTCTGATTTTAATGGAAATGAGGTCTATGGCTTTCATCCTTTTCAGTCCTGGAAACCCACACATCCATAGCGTAGTCCTCTCAGGAAAAGTCCAGCAAGGATCTGAAGCTGACACTGGCCCAGAAGAGAACCCAGGAGGGAGCCACACTCACTGGACACAGCACACAGGTAAGAAGTGTGCCAGATCCTAACCTTCAACATTATCCTAGATGAAACCAAAGACTGCTCCAGAAGAGGTCAGTCAATCACTTCTCGGCCTTTTGGCTAAGATCAAGTGCAGAAGGAGTCAGTCAAGACTCCAGTACCTCTGCTGAGCCCTACACTCATTCTTGTTCTGAAGGCATAGCTCCCTGCCCCTGGGAAGGAGCCACTGCACACTTGTGCCACCTTCTGAACCATGGGGGCCTGGCACAGCCTACTCTTCTCTACCCTCCAAGTCTGGAGACCCCTGAATCCCATCCAGACTCAGAGGCCAAGAAGAGAGCAGAAACCAGAGGGGTTCCCTTGATACTGGGCTTTGGCCCCCATGCTGCCAGCCAGGGCAAGAGGGACATGGGCCAGCATCTCAGGAGAGGGCAGAGCAGGGCTGAGGAGTTCCTGCAACTCCTTCACCCCAACCCTAGGAAAACCCCATCTCAGATAACAAACCTGAGTTGGAAGATCTTCACTCCCAACACTGATACTACTAGACATTAAACCTATTCTTCAAAAAATACTTTAAGTGCCAGAACTCTCATGCTATAATTTAGATAAATGAATCCCTACATGCCCATTGTGCTGAAGGCTTGCTCCCCAGTTCAGTGCTATTTGCAGGTGCTGGAAACTCTAGGAGGAGGAGCTTAGTGGGAGGAAGTCAGGTCACTGGGGGCATGCTCTTGAAAGGGTTGTGAGAACCCCAGTTTCAGTCTATCTGTCTATCTCTCTCTCTCTGTCTCCCTTTCTCTCTGTCTCCCTCACTCTCCCCCCTCCTCTGCCTCCTGACTGCCATGAGTTGAGCTGTTTCCTCACCAAGTGCTCCTGCCATGATGTTCTGTCTCCATGCAAGTCCAAAGCCACATGGCCAAGTGACCACAGACTGAAACCATGAGACAAAGTCAACCTTTCTCCTCAACAGCTGCTAATCTCAGGTGTTTGTTGCAGTGACAGAAAGCTAGCACATTTCATAATTGTCTGGAAGTATGCAGATGTGAAACAGAGTAGAGTTTTGAAGAAAAGGACAGAGAGATGGGTCTTACAATGTTTTTTGGTTTTTGTTTTTTAATAAAAATAGACAAATGCCAAAGAGTTGTAACGTCAGAGAACACTCAAAAAGGAGTGAGCACATGAAGTTCCTGTGGCATACACACTTCTCATCGGGGAAGAAACTGGATGAACTGTGCTGGTAAGTTTTTAATTACATTTTCAATTTCAATGGCTGATATTGGGTTATTTGGCATTTCAACATCTTCTTGATTCAGCTTTGGTAATTCATATGTATCTAGGAATCTGTTCATTTCTTCTGTGTTTTCCATCTTATTAGAGTACAGGTTCTCAAAGTAAGTATTGATGATCTTCTGGATTTCCATAGGATCTGTTGTGATTTCACCCTTTTCATTCCTAATTGCATGAATTTGAGTCTTTTCTTTCCTTTTTGGGTAAGGTTGGCTAAGGGTTTATCAATTTTATTTAATCTTTCAAAGAACGAACTCTTTGATGCACTGATTCTTTGTATTGTTTTCTTAGTCTCAATTGCATTAATTTCTGCTCTGATCCTTATAATTTCTTCCCTCATACTAGGTTTGGGCTTGACTTGTTCTTCTTTTTCTAGAAGCTTAAGGTTCATCATTAGGTTATTAGAGCTCATTGTTTTCCTCGTGTTAGAACTCAACACTATAAACTTCCCTCTTAGGACTGTTTTCCTTGCATCCCATAAGTTGAGGTATGTTATACTGGCATTATCATGTAACTGTAAATAGTGTTTAATTTCTTCTTTAATTTCATCTGTGACCCATTGTTTGTTCAGAAGGGTGTTATTTAATTTCCATGTGTTTATGGAGTTTTTGTGGTTTCTTCTGCCATTGATTTCCACTTTCATTGCACTATGGTCAGATAATATGCATGGGATAATTTCAATTACTTTGCATTTACCCAAATATGTTCCATGGGCTAGTGTGTGGTCTATTTTGGAGAATGTACCATGTGCAGATGAGAAGAATGTGTATTCTGATGTTTTGGGGTAGAACAATCTGTAGACATCTACCAAGTCTATTTGTTCACAAGTTTAGCTCAGTTCTGATATTTCTCTGCGGATTCTTTTTGTCTAGTTGATCTATTTGTGACAGGGGGATGGTAAGGTCCCCTATTATAATTGTGTTAGTGCTTATTAGATTTTTTCATGTCCATTAATATTTGTAACAAATATTTATAATTTGTTTTATTTGTTATAAATATTTATAATTGTTATCTCTTCTTTTTAGAGTTTTCCTTTAACAAATATGTAGTGACTTTCTTTGTTTCTTTTGATCAGTCTTGGGTTGAAGTTCACATTGTCTGCAAATAAAATAGCTACTCCTGCTTTGTTCCGGGTTTCTGTCACATGGAATATTGTTGACATTAAGAGGAAAATAGGGTACTACAGCCAGACACACACAGAAATTCAACAAATGAGATGAACTGAACCTACTCCTCAAAAACTGCAAACTACCAAACTTTTCCAAGGTAAAAAAAGACCATCTGAATAGTTCCATAACTTTTTTTTCAGACAGCATCTCAATGTAGTCTGACTGGGCTCAAACTTGGAATCCTCCTGCCTCTGCCTCTCAAATGCTAGATTGCAGGCATGTGCAACCGTGCCATGCTTAGTGCCATAACTAAATGAAATGTCTTCCAAAAAAGAAATACTATTTCTGGTTGGTTTCACAGGTGAGTTCTACCAAACTTTTAAAGAGGAAGTAACACCAATTACACCTAACATCTTCCAGAAAATGAAAATGGGGGGATACTTTCCAACTGATTCTACAAGACTAACATTACCTGACACCCAAACTAGACAAAAACAGCACAAAAGAAGAAAGCTGCACACTGGCATTCCTCACTAATCATAAACAAAGACAGCAACACAGAAAGAGAAGAGTAAGCCAAGACCACTCAAGGCTTATTCCAGGAACTTGGGCAACAGGCGGACTCATGGAAGGCAGCTCGGCCGAAAGGACTGGAGCTGGAGCTCGGCATGAGTGGATTTCGCACACACAAACGGAATGAGCAAAGTCACTCCACGGGCTACGTGCTGAGTGGTTCTATTTGCTCCATATTCTGAAATAACATGAAATAACAAAGCCGGGGAGACAGAACAGGTTGCATGCCCAGGCCCAGGGCAGCAGGGAGTCTGCGGGGTGCTGGGTAGTTATGACTGTGGCCATGACTACACAAGGCTACAAATCTGTGAGCAACACATAGAAAAAATGCCCGTAAAAGCTGATGAAGATCTGCAGTTTAGTTTAACTTGGTGCCAAGGCCCTTTCCTTGGTTTCTGTGTTTTGACTTAAATGTTCCTAGCATAACATCACTGGGGAGCAAAATAAAACCAAAGCAAGGGGAGACAGGAGAAATCAGCTTTTTTTCCAACTTATCTGTGAGTTTAAAATCATTTCAAAAGTAAAGAAAAACAATTAGGGCGCACACGTCACAAAGAAAGCTGGCAAACAAGTGAATTCATGAAATAGCACTGGCACCACTGTAATCAGGGAGAGGCTCATTAAAACCATGATCAATGCAAGTCAATAACTGTAATCCATCACATGAGCAGAAGCACAGACATAACGCTCATGATCACCTCAAATGAAGCAGAAAAAGCCTTTGACAAAATCTACCTACTATCACGATAAAAACACTGAAGAAGACAGGTGTAGAGGGCCCTTATCTCAATCGAGAAAAGCCATTTATGGCAAACCAATGGCCAACTTCATACTGAATGGGGAGAAGCTGAAAATTTTCCCTCCAAAATCAAGAACAAGACAAAGACGTCCACGATCACCACTCCTGTTCAACATAGTTGTCAACCTTAGCCAGAGCAATCAGGCAAGAGAAAGAAATAAAAGGGATGTATATAAAGAAGGGTGAACTCAAAGTATCATTCTTTGCAGATGACATGATCCTCTACTTATGAGGCCCCCAAAACACACCAAAAGACTCCTAGAATTAATAACCAAATTCAGCAATGTAGCAGGACACAAAATCAACACACAAAAACTAATAGCATTCTTGTATACCAATAATGAAATAACTGAAAAAGAAATTAGGAAAACAATACCATTCACAATATCATCAAGAAAAATTAAATGCCTAGGAATTAATCTAAGGAAGTGAAAGATGTCTAGAATGAAAACTACAGCATTCTGAGAGCGAATTGAATTAGAAAATGGAAAGATATCTCCTGTTCCTGGATAGACCGAATCTCATGCAGTCTTAGGTGGGGCTATTTCAGAGGTAGGTGAATCTAGAGTGTGTGATGCTGGGATGATTCATGGTATAAATGCTAGGCTCAAGGCCACTAGGATTAAGGGTGTAAGCGCTATCAGACCTAAGTAGTCTGGGTAAGATAAAAGGGGCACAGAGACACTGTTCAGGTCCCTTGCTTTGCTACTGTCTGCCTGCCATAAACTGTTTCTCCTCGCAGTGCCGCTCTGCCATGCCACCTGTCTTGGAGCTACCCAATTATGGACTGAAACCTCTAAAAACTGTGAGCTAAATAAACCTTTCCTCCCTTAATTTTAGGTGTCGGGTATTTTGTCTCAGCAACAAGAAAAGTACCTAGACACCATACTTCCAAATTTGATATACAGATTTAATGCAATACCAACAGCCTTCTTCACAAAACTGCAGAAAACAATCCTAAAATTCATGTGACACCAGAAGAGACCCAGAGTAGCAAAAGCAATCCTGGGCAACAAGAGCAAAGTGGGAGGCATCACAGTCCTGGACTTGGAGTTTTATCACAAAGTTACTGTGATAAATACAGCATGATACTGGCACAAAAACAGACACGAGGATCAACAGAACACAGCAGAGGGTGCAGAAACAGCTCCAAGCACATCAAGCTATTTTTATTGGTACGTGTTAGATATACATAAGGATAACATTCATCAGAGGGCATTTGTAACTGTACACGATATATCTTACAGCTTCTTTTTTTCCCATCCCCTACCCTCCCTTCAATGGAGTTTTTAATCTCCTGGATAACTGTTTGAATCTGTTTCATGTATTCCATTTTTTCCTGTTGGACATTCATGGTTTCCATCATTTTCCTAAGCTCTTCCATTTTTTTTATATGTGTCTACTCTGGATTCATTGAGCATACCCTTTATTTTGATTGTCCTTTCTTTTTTACCTGAAAGATTATTTTCTCTATAGCCTCATCATTTTTTTTTTACTTCTGCAGCTATCACTTCAGGATTTAATTGTGAAATGGCACTATCTTTTAGAAACAAAGTCAAACATGTCCTGTGGGCCAGAGACTTAGCTCAGTGGTTCTGCCACCTGCCTCACGAGTACAAGGTCCCGAGTTCGATCCCTGGTACCAAAAAAAAAGTCAAACATGTCCTCACTGTGGAGGCACTATCTTCCTCCACTGTTCCAGCCCCTACCTTTGCAAGGTTCACCTGCACAACATTTTATGTTGCTACGGAGCAAATTATCACAAAGCACACAGCTAAAACCAGCACCATGAAACACCCAGCTGGCACCCTGAAGCTCGCTCTCCAGGCCAGCTGTGATCCCAGCTGGACGCGTAGTGCCGGTCTGGTACACACTGTGCATGTGGCAGCCTGCCACCACAGGATGGCTGTCTGTCCCTCAGCTCCTGTCACGGGGCTCTCCGTCACTGGGCCAGTAGTGGAGAACATCCCTCATATCCACTGTCCCTTTGGCTCCCCATGTTTGGCTTCTCACATCTCCAACATCTAGACCAGATTTAAAGACCCTGTGTCAGGCTGACCCAGATAGCAGATGCTCTCCCTCAGATTAACTTAAGGTAATATCTGCAAAAGGCCTTGGCCAGGTGACATGACATAATCACAGGAGTGGTGATATACTGCCCTGTCGACAGTCCCCACCTACTCCATCCCAAGAGGATGGAGTGCTACAAGGCTTGTGCCCCAGTGGGGTACAGAGCTTGGGGCCACCCTAGAATTCTGCCCAGCACATCTAGGCCATCGATTTCCTCTTGGGTTCTCCAATAGGAGGTGCTGAAGGGGACCTGTGCAGGAGGACAGAGGGCTTTCCTCCTCTTCTGATGATGCTTGCTGTACCAGCTGTAGCAGGAGCAGGAGCAGCAAGGACCAGGCAGAGGCAACTTTCCAGAAAACCAGGGTCTAAATGCAGCAGCCCTTCCTTCAGGACCCAGAGAATCCCTGCCGCTCTCTAGCTGATGTGGCTCACAGACTCCAGCCCAGAATGGCAGCAACACTGACCCCAGGGAGATGACCTCTGCTCCCAGCTCCCTTCCACACCCCCTTGACCCCTCTGCCCACAATCACCTTACCAACCACTGCCCTAGGCTTGGTGCTGTCTATTGGAAATGGCTGGGGTGGGAACTCTTTTCCTAACTGAACCCTGACTTGTAGAGTCATCAAAGTCAATTCTCAATAGGTTGGAGATAAAAATGAAAAAAGGGACAATTACTATAAAGAAAATCGCTTGCTATTTATAGAACTGTGCAATGACAAAGAAATTTCTATATATACGAAATCAAAAGTAGAAAATTATAAATGAAAAGCACTCTTAGAAATCAACTTTTTTAAAAAGTTAAGTTTTTTGAAAGGAAAATACAATTCACACAGAACTGTTAGCAAGAAGTTTTTGGACTCCTGGAATGTGCAGTATTCATGGAAAGTGGGTTCTGGTGAGAGGGGCATATGAAGAGCAAGAACAAGCAGGTGCCAGGGCAGGAGCATGATATGAGTGCAGGACCCTTACTCACCCATCTCCAGCAAATCTGGTGACTCAACTCCTCTCAGCCCCAGCTCCTCTTTCTAAATAGGGACCATGAAATACCCACCTTTCAGGGCTGTGGAAAGTACTCTGCAATTTGTCAAGTGCTATACAAATGAGAGAATTTTCAGCTTTAATTTCCCTGTATAATTCTAGAGTAAAAATAGGATATAAGAAAAAGGGATAGGGAAAAACAAAAGGAGTACATTTACCTATTATTTCTGAAGGCATCATTCCAGACAATGCCAGGACTCCACTGGCGGAGAAGAAAGGAAGATATGTCCAGTGCACTCTGGGTAACATACCTTGGGCCTTACCCTGTGCTTCCCATTCTGTAAACTGAAGGGTAGCCCACAGCAGCTGAAGCTCTCTCCTCACCCAAGTTTGAAAGTACACTCTGCTAGGAACGGCGAGGCAGTCACTTCAAACACAAGTTATGTGAAGGGTGACTATTCCTCTGAAACTATCACTGTGAGCTGACTACAGCAGGGGTCTTTGCTGAGCTCTTCCCACACTGCGGCTGGTTCTCAAGGGTTAACATCTGCCTCAAGTAGAAGGATAGAGGCATGGTGGAGGGGTGAAGATGAAATATCCCCAACAAAATGGCATCAGTGGGGACTGCACTGCTCTCACGTGTCTACTTTCTGTGCCACTGAAGACACGAGAGATGGAGGTTTTTCTCATGTCTCAAGTACAGTGGGACCATCGGACTCCTGGCTGAAGAGCTCGACTCTTCTCACTCATTACCATTTCTGCTATTTCCACACTCCACCCCAAGCTTGTTGCTTTGTGCCACTCCCACATGGACAAGTGGGGAGAGATCCCCACCTTGAGTGCCAGCAATCTCAGGATGGGCTGTACCACAACATGGCTGGTCAGCCAGACTCACCACAGACATGGTGCCATTTGCCCCAGCTGGTAACAAAAAGGGAGGAAAACAGCATTCTCTACCAGGTCTCCAGCTCATCACTGGCCACCTGTGTGCACTGTTCTGCCATGCTGCCCAAAGAGGCCCAAGTGCCCAGTCAAGTGCCAATTCAGATGGCCCCACTGCAGGTTAGGTTTCCACACCAGAGGGTGATGAGGGCAGGAGCTCTAGAGGAAAGGACTGGCTGGGAGCCTGAGCTGGAGCCCTTGCCACCATCTAGTTCACAAGGCAGTGCCAGCCACCTGCACCTATAGAGAACCTACAAATTAACCTCTCCTGTGTCCACGTGGGGGCACCTAGCTCCCCCCACCAAAAAAACACCCGGAAGACAACATAAAAGTGCCTCCTTTTGTAGAAGGCAAAACTCTAGGGGGGCATCCTTAGGCCCTGCACTCCCCAGAGGACACAGGCCAACTTTGTGCCAGAGTGCCCAGCATGACACTGCCACATGTGGCCCCTAGACTAAGATGTCCAAGGCAGCCGGAAACCTTCACACAGACACCTCACCCCACAGCAGGGCTGTGAATCCCCATGCAGTCAGGTAGTCACAATGTCCAGTTGTAAGGGAACTGTTTTCTGCCTCACTAACGCCATCCCTGTGAGGCAGGGTTGGGATTTGAAGGCCATCTGGCTGACCACCATGGACTGCACAAGCTCAGTGACTTCTGAAGCCACTTTGGTCATGGGGTGGTGGAGCATCTGGCATAAGGGTACATCAGCCAAGATATGAGTAGCCAGGGCAGAAGTGCCCAGTCAGGATAGCACAGAACCCAGAGTCACACTATCCAGGATTATAGGAGGCAGAATAAATGTAAGTATTTTATAACCAAATGCTTTTGTCAAGCACCTTGCCCAAAAACCTGGGTATTTAAGGCTCCCTTTTCCCAGAGCGGCATCCTCCCACCCCTATTTGAAAGAGAAGACCTAAGCCAGCACCCTCTTCAATAACATGAAACAGCAGACCTGCCTGTCCAGAGGAGCAGAACCTCACCCTTGTGTGACAGAGCAGATCAGGATTGGCACCCCCACCTTGAAAGCAGACCTGCAATGGAGGAGCAGTGCCTCACCCCCAGAGGAGTGCAGCATAGGGCAGCAGAGGCAACGACTAAACAGTCAACATGGTCCTGGATGACAACAACACCTGGGGAGAGAAGGGAGCAACTAGACCCCAGGACTGTCTACCTTAAGTCCAACAGCCCACTTGAATCCCTGTCTTGAAGCCTACATCCAGCAAAGAACAGAGGGCTGATCGTGCTCCCCATCTACCAGTGGGAGTGAGGACATGCCTTGGCTTGAATGGTCACCTCCATCTAGGGGAATGAACAGAGGGCCCTCTAGTGCAAGGAGGGCCCAAGACCCATGGGCCCTAAAGCTAGGCAGAGAAAATCATGCCTGGCAGGATCCCAAGACTGCAGATCATGGAAAGAAACAACTCAATCTATAATGCAGGAATTTTTTCTTTGGCTTAATCTGTTTTTGATTTTCCTATTTTGTATTATTTTTATTTTTTCTTCATCATATTTTTTCAGGGTTAGGGGTTTTTCTCCCACTTTTTTTTTCTTCTTTTAGTTTCCTTTTTCCCCCCTTTTATCTTTTTCCCATCCAAAATTTCTTCTCTTCTTTCTTTTATCTTCTGTTTTGTGATGTTGATATTTTTCTTCTTTTTCTTGTTTTTTCCAGCAACTATTCTTTATCACTATTAATTTCCTTTTACTCCTTAATAGGATTCCCCTATCTTACTTTTCTCCCCTCCTTCTCAAATCCCAAGGATTAGTTTTTTCAAATTTTGCTTTTTTCACCCTATTTCCAATTCCCCATGGCCTCCACATTTACTAGTATAACTATTAAGCTTTATGACCCTTAGGTTAAGTTGTTAAATTTACACTATTGCTATTGACTATCGTGCTATCGTTAGTAGAGGTACAGTTGTTCCATTTAGTAGATATTTACTGTAAGTCAATAGTAGGTCAATATTTGCTTTGTCTTAGTGTTCATATTATAATTATAGATCTCTTTTCTATGGAGAAGGGTGGTACTTTATTGGTCCTTAGGTTTTGCCAATATTCAGTTTGCATTTAATGCTACAGTTGATGCTGATTTTATTACTACAGCCAAGGTATCATAGCTGTTGCTATTCATTGGTTTTCTTGAGATGCCAATATCTAGATTACTTAGGGGTCATTAACAAAACTGTGGCCCATCCCAGAATTGGCTCTTAGTAAAACACACCACAACCTTCCATCTCAAGTAAACAGAAGTGGTTGGATCCTGGGATAGAGGCAAAGGCCAATGGTTAGCTATTCCCAGAGAATGCCACTGAAAAATAGACATATAACAGGGCCAGGGATTTAGCTAGTGGTTCCACTGCCTGACTTGCAAGCACAAGGTCCCAAGTTCGATCCCTGGTACCAAAAAAAAAGTAGGCATTAACTAAAGAGGTCTCCGTACTAGAAACAAAACTTTCCACTACAATAAACCCACAAAATAAATGAATAAAAATAGAAGCATGAGAAGATAAGCCAACAAAACGTCTCCAAAAACTCCTACTTCCCATGGTTGATCTATGCAGCATCAGCATCGAAAGAGAGGAAAACAAAGTCTCACACCAGAATTATCTAAAATGGTATCACAGAAGATAACAAGACAGTCCAATAAGGCAACTGACAAGATCGCAGAAGATATAAGAAACAAGATATTGGACCAATTAAACAAAACTGTCAGTGAATCTAAGGAAGACACTAATAAAAAGAGGTAAACAAAATAATGCAAAACATGCAAGACCAGCATAGAAAACAATCAGAGTCCATAAAAAAGCTCCAAACAGAAATTCAGGAGATTGAAAATTCTATTGAAAGGATGGTGTGGTGTGGCTATCTTATATTCAGACAAAGTGAACTACAAGACAAAACTGATGAAGAGGCAAAGAAGGTCACTACATATTGGTTAAGGGAACAATCCAAAAAAGAAGTGATAACAATTATTGATATATATATGCACCAAGAACAGTCACCCAGATTCATAAAACAAGTACTACTGGACATAAAAGATCAAATAGACATATACACAATTATAGTGGGGGACCTCAATATCTCACCATCATAAATAAATCAATTAGACAAAAATCAACAAATAAAAATCAGTATTGAATAAGACCTTAAAACAAATGGACTTAATAGATATCTACAGAGTGTTCCATCCAACAACAGAATACACACTCTTTTCAGCAAAATATGGAGTTTTCTTCAAAACAGACCACATACTAGTCAATAAATCAGCATTAAGTAACTGTAAAGAACTGAAATTATACCATGGATGGTATCAGACCATAGTACAACAAGGTGAGAAATCAACAACAAAACACAGAAATTATATACAAAGGCATGGAAACTAAGAGACAGTTTCTAGAACTAAATGATAATGCCAGTACAACATACCAGAACTTATGAGATGCAATGAAAACAGTCCTAAAAGGGAAGTTTATATCTGTGAATGTCCACATCACAAAAATAGAGTGAACCCAAATAAATAATGTCAAGGTTGTAGAAAAATAAGAACAATCCAAACTCAAAGCTAGTATAAGAAAGGAAATTATAAAGATCAGAGTAGAAATCAATGAAATTGAGACAAAAATTTAATGAATTTAAGAGTTGATTCTTTGAAAGAATAAACAAAATAGACAAACTTTAAGCAATCTAACCCAAAAAAGGACAGAAAAAGACCCAAATCAATGCAATTAAAAATGAAAAAGGTGAAATCACAACACACACTGCTGAAATAAAAAAACATTATTAACAACTACTTTGCAAACCCATATACCAATAAATTAGAGAATTTAGAAGAAATGGATCAATTCCTAGATATATATGAATTATTGAAATTGAACCAAGAAAACTTTTAAATTCTGAATAATCCAATAACAGGCAATGAAATCATGGCAGTAATAAATAACTTATCAACTAAGAAAAGCCCAGGGCCAAAGGAGTTCAAGGTTGAATTTTACAAAATCTTCAAAGAAGTTCTAACACCAATACTTCTCAAGCTTTTTAATGCAATTGAAAGGGAAGGAATATTCCCAAAGTCACTTCTGGAGGGCACCATTACCCTGATTCCAAAACCAGACAAGGATCCAATAAAAAAAAGAGAACTATAGGTCAATCTCTTGAATGAATGTAGATATAAAAATCCTCAACAAGATACTGGCAAACAGAATGCAATGAATCATCAAAAAGATCATACATTATGACCAAGTAGGTTTTATCCCAAGCATGCAAGGATGGTTCAACATATGCAAACCAATAAATGTAATACACTACATAAATAGAAGGACAAAAATCACACGATCATTTCAATAGACACAGAAAAGGAATTTGGCAAAAATCCAACATCTTTTCATGATAAAAACACTCAAAATAGGTATATAATGACCTTATCTGATAAAAGCCATTTATGACAAAACTACTGCCAACATCATATTAAATGGGGAAAAACTAAAAGCTTTTCTTTTATTTTCAGGAACAAGACAAAGATGTTCTCTATCACCACTCTTGTTCAACATAGTACTTGAAACATTAGCAAGAGTAATTAGATAAGAAAAATAAATCAAAGAGATATGTATAGGAAAGGAAGAAGTCAAATTATCATTATTTGTGATAACATGATCCTCTACATACAAGATTCAAAAAAATCCATAAATGACTCTCAGAATTACTAAGCAAATTCGGTAATGCAGCAATATAAAATCAACACACAAAAATCAATAGTGTTCCTGGGCACTGATAATGAACCCACTGAGAAAGAAATAAGGGGCAAAATATAATTCACAATAGCACCAAGAAAAGTTAAATAGTTAGGAATTTAACCCAACTAAGGAAATGAAAGACCTCTACAACATAACTATAATACTCTGAAAAAGGAAGTTGAAAAGAACATCAGAAAATGGAAAGATATCCCTGTTCCTGGACAGGCAAAACCAATACTATCTAGTCAAAATGACCACACTTTCAAAAATTGATATACAGATTCAATGCAACCCCAATCAAAATTCCAACAGTAGTCTTCACAGAACTGGAGAAATCAATCCTAAAATTCATACTGAACCAGAAGAAACTCAGAATAGTACTAAAAGCCATCATGGGTAAAAAGAATGAAGTGGGAGGGATCACAATCCTGGACTTGAAGTTATATTACCAAGCCACTGTGATAAAAAAAAAAACAAAAACCCAGCATGATACTGGTACAAAAACAGATATGAGGATCAATGGAACAGAACAGAGGCTGTAGAAACAACTCCAAGTAGATTGAACTATTTGATCTTTGACAAAGGGGCCAAAGTACACACCAGAGGAAAGACAGACTCTTTTATAAATGGTGTTGGGAAAACTGACTATCCACATGCAGAAGACTGAATCTAGAACCATATCTCTCACCATGTACTAAACTAAAATCAAAATAGATCAAAGAACTAAATGTTAAACCAGAAATATTTAACCTGCTAGAAGACAAAATAGGTAAAATCTTAAAGTCATAGGTGTAGGCAAGGACTTTCTGAACAGAACCCTAGAGGCATCTTCTGCAGAGCAAAAGAAACAACCAACAGAATGAAAAGACAGCCTACAAAAACAGGAAAAAAATTTCCAGTGAATCCTCCAACAGAGGACTTATATCTAGAAAATATAAAGAACTCAAAAAAATTAGATCACCCAAAATAAAAGACCCATTTGAAAAATGGGCCCCAGAAAGAATGGCCAACATCAAGAAATCAAATAATACCAAATACTGGAGATGCTACAGGAAAAAAGAAGTCCTTCTACATTGTGGTGGGAATGTAAACTAGTACAACCACTATAGAAATCAGTAGGGAAAGTTCTCAAAAAATTAAAACTAGAAATTCCATTTGACCCAGCTATTTCCCTACTATATCTTCCTGAAAGAGTTAAAAACATCATATTATAGAGATACATGCATACCCATGTTTATAGCAGCACAATTCATAATAGCTAAATTTTGGAAGCAACCTATATGTTTATCAACATATTAATGGACAAAGAAAATGTAGTATTTACTCATCATAGATTATGACTCTGGTATAAAGAAGGTTAGATCTAAGTCATTTGTAGGAAAATGGGTACATTTTGAGACCATAATGTTAAGTGAAATAAAGGAGACACACAAGTTTGAATATCACATTGTTTCTCTTATATGAAAAACCCAGAGTAAAAATAAAGAGCAAAACAAAAGGCAGATAATAGGAAGTGGGGAGACACATGGCTCTCAGTGTGGAAGGGGAAGAGATTAAGGGAGGGGGTAGAGGAGGAAGGGATAAGGAATGAAAAAAATGAACTGAGATGTGTTATGTATATGTACCAACTCCACACAAGGAATGTAAACATTATATATTGCAAACATATACCCCCCCAAAAAAAGGAAAGGGATCAAGGGATAGCTAGAAGGAGAGAGGGAAGGCACAGGGGATAAAAAAAGAAATAAAGATGTACATGTACCCACTTCCCACAAGGAATGTAAACATTATGTACTACACACATGTACTAATAAAATAATATAAAAGGACTCCCGTGGTCATTTCCATTGGCTTTTTCATTCTACTTGTTAATTGTGATATTCTATATGATCTCATATTGTAAACCACTTCAAAAGCTTTTGAGGACTAGGTGGAGGGATAAGTCAGTGTGGGATGTAACACATCTTAAAGCATTGGGATACTGTTATACTACTGACTTTTAAATTAGAAGCTACTCTCATTTGCAAGGGAAGGAAGTTCTCATGTGAGCCCAGTGCTGCCTTTCCCCCTCCCAGTATCAGCCTTGAACACTGAGCTGAGGGTCATTGTTATTACAGATGACAACCCTGAGCTAGGCCTGCTGGTACCCTCCCATGACCCCAGCACTTGGGAGGCTGAGGCAGACAGATCAGGAATTCAAGGCCAGCCTGGGCTACACAAGACTGTCTCAAAAAACAAACAAACAGCAATGCTGGGCAAGTGCCAGCTGAGGTGGTGCAGCCCAAAGTGCTGACCCTCAGCACCTCCACAGAGCAGTGGTGCCCATGCCCTTCAGCCTGCTCCTGCTCACAGGCGGTGCTGGTGGCCCCCTTGGATGGACTCTTGCCCACGCCTGTTAGCCCCAGTCATCTTTTACATCTTATCACGAGTTGTTAACACATCATGTTCCCACACCACAAGGCCTAGCACACAGGAGGAATCCAACATATATCCTCTAAATGAAGAGCAATGGCACCAATAATGTCAACCCTGCAGAAAATCAGGTGATGGGGAGCAACCTACATCCTGCTCTCTGCTCACTCAAGAGGCCAAAGATGCTCTGTTGATAAGAAAGAGGAGCACCACAAACCACCAGAGGTTAATGGCATGGTCATCCACCCCACACCCGTGCCAAGATCATAGGCCACACAGCATAATCACAATGATCACAGGAAGGCAAACGGTCAATACACTTCCTGCAGTGACCCCAGGCCATCCTGAGGCAGAGCTTGCCAGCAGCCTCCAGGCAGCCTGAAGGTGACCAATGGTGCACACAGGCGTGGGAGTGGGCACACACCATGCTGACATGTGTCACCACGGAGACTACAGCTCCTGTAGCAAAGCCACACAGGAAGACAGCTGGCTCATTACCCTCCCCATCCTAGAGAACTCAGGGCATCCTGGAACTGCCTTTCTTCAAGTTCCCCAGGTTTCTCCTGTTGCCACTACCAGACTGCAAAGACCAATGGATGGTGTGATGGCTTACAGGGTAGGTGCCCGGAACAGGCCAACTGTGGCCACTCAAACCCACACATCCCATCCTCTGTGGTCATGTTTATAGGTAACTTCATAGGAGAGGATATGAGTGATTGGAGCCTAGCTCCCTGAACCCAGAAGACAAAGCCAGCCAACCACAGGAGTCTGGAAAAAAGTATCCTCCTCTTGTCCCAGTGGGAAAGGAACAATAAAACCAACAGTTATTAGTCAAGATGCTCTGATAGGCAACAAATGAACAAAGCCAGTATATATATTTGCTACCCTAGCCAGCAACATGACTGAGAAATGCATAAAGACCCTCCCACAGCCACTACCCTAGAGGCAGGCACCCTGAGAGTGGGTGAAGGAGGCTTACAGGCAGCACAGGGGGCCTTGTTGAGTGAGGGAGGACACTTAGAGCCCATCTGTCCCTGGGGGTGCTGCAAGGAACTTTTGGTATTTCAATTAAGTTAAAGAATCAGAATACACAGGCCGGGGATATAGCTCAGTGGTGTCACCGCCTGCTGCGCAAGCTCAAGGACCCAAGTTTGATCCCCGGTACCAAAAAAAAAAAAAAAAAAAGAATTAGAATACAAACTTTGACAGCACAATAGAGTTTTATTTTCAAATTATGACTGTTCAATGAGAATCAGAAATTTCACTTTTTGTTGAAAACAAGAACTGTATGAGATGTAATTGAAAAACAGTGTTTAAATTTTTAAGTATTACAGTAAAAGATACATTGCCATTAGTCTCCCTCAAAGTAAACTCCCTCATCTAAACACACTTAGGTGCCTTGCCACTTTCTCAAGCAGCTCTAGAAGTGCTCGCATATCTAATTGCACTGTCATGGCTGGCTCTATGTCTTGAGTCAGTTAAATTAATTATGGGCATAATATTGGGTTACAACAACCCATCCCATACTTTTCAACTATAAATTTGTACTTTAGCATAACAGTAGCCAGCTGTGTGTGTAAGTAGCTGCACCTGGGAAGCGATCTTTGTGTTTACCCACTTGGCACGATGAACAGCAAGATATATGCATGTGTGCTAAAGTGTCAAATCGGGATTTTTACCCACATAATTCTCCATTTAATGGGTTTTGCATATGTTTACCTGAGCATCACAGGAGGTAAAATACACCCACACCACTCTTCTGTTATGAAAACATGTATTTTATCATAATGGAATGTGGGTGTGATTCACAGCAGCTGCACCTGGGGAAAGCAAAAACCCACCTGTACGTTCACCCAGTTGGCAGATGAACTGCAAGGTGTGTGCAGGAGCTCCAAAGCAGCAACAGGTGAGTTTTACCCATGAAATGCTCATTGCTAAATTTCTGTGCACTTAGGATGTGTTTTTTTAAAAGTTTTCTTTTGATTTTTCTGGTAGAAGTAGCCCAATTCAGTACAATGGAACATGAAAAATCAGATTTGCAAGTTTTAGAGGAAGTCAGAAGTGAATCATCAGATTATTCATGCAAGAATGATGAAGGTAATAATGACTTTTGACGTTGGCCATATGAGCCAAAGTTCCTATGACAATGAAATGGAGCAAGAACTGACTGATACAGACACAAGGAATGCAGATCTCTTTGATTCAGATGACAGAGAAAACAGCAATATGAGTGCATATTTGACTAGTCAAAATGTTGCAAAATGGTCACGCAACCAAATGTAACAATTCAATGTTAGGTCCAAAAATATAGTGAGGATCTTGGCAGGGGTGAAACATACTGGACAGAATATCACCACTGCCATTCAATGTTGGAAACTCTAATAGACAAAATGTTAAATAC
Source organism: Heterocephalus glaber (assembly GCF_053883595.1). NCBI lineage: Eukaryota > Metazoa > Chordata > Mammalia > Rodentia > Bathyergidae > Heterocephalus > Heterocephalus glaber. The sequence goes on from NW_028258138.1 coordinate 802,152, forward strand.
ACAAAGGCTGAAATACAAGAAAAGTGTTCTATATGCACCAATAGACATATTCAAAACTGTATTTATTATGATACCTCATTAGTTGAACTGAAAACATTCATAAGTCTGCTGTACTTAGCAGGGATTTCTCATGGTAATTGCAGGAATGTAAGACTTATGGAAAAGCGATGGGTCAGAGTATGACATAAAAATTTATGCCCTTGTAGATATGAAAACTTATTATGCTTTCAGTTTAGAAATTTATCCTGGAACTCAGCCACCAGGTTCTTATTCATATAGTAATAAACTGAATGATGCTGTGAACAAGACTTGTCACTCCCATCTCCCAAACTAATCAGAATGTGACATTCGACAATTAGTCTATCAGTTTCCAGTTGATGTTACATTTGCTAACAGTGCACAAATTGACCAGTGCAGGAACTGTATGCCAGAACAAAGTAGGAATTCCAAATGAAATGTTGCCATTTCTAAACAGAGGATTGTATAGTACAATGTTTGTTTGGATTTCAGGAAGATTTACATTGGCCTCATATATGGCAAAAACAAACTGGTACTGATGATGTCAATAGTGCACCATGACGGAAATACTGATTGGGAAACCTTGACAAAATAGAAGCCTGAGATAGAAACTTTCTACAACAAAACCAAAGGTGGAGTAGATGTTATTGATGAGTTATGCAGCAACCATGATGTCACTCAAAACACAAAGCATTGGCCAATGGTTGTGTTTTACTCGATCCTAAACATGTGGCATAAATAGTTTGATAGTTTACAAAGGAAATAACAAGTGAAAAAAAAAAAGAAAAGAAAAGAACAAGTGAAAAATACCACAGAGAAATTTTCTTAGAGGACTGGGACTGGAACTCATAAGAGAACATTTACAGCAGAGGAAAAGCAAAATGTTTCTGCCAAGGGAACTATGCAAAAAAAAAAAATTGTGGAGTATACCAGTGAGCTGACCGATGAATAGGTAGGTGGCCCATCCCAAAGACTTACTATGACAACAGGGAAACCAAAATGATGTGCAATGTGCCCTACAAGAAAGGAGAGAAAAACAAAACATGTGCTATCAGTATAAGCAATACTTGTGTATGGAGCATGCAGTTTTCATGTGTGAAGACTGCCTTGGGTGTGACAGTGGAAGCAAAGATTATTTCTGTGGTAGATTTTTGTTTATATTTACATTGTAGCTCACATAGGTTTTTATTTCTGATGTTATCTTTTAGGTTTTGTAAGCAAGTAAACAGTTGATGTGAAAATGCTGATGTCTATTCTAAGCACTCATTACATATTTGATATTTTATTTTATTGATATCTTATTTTCCTGCTAAGTACACATTGTTCAGTATAGTAGGAAGCTCCTGAATAAACAGGAAGAGGTGACAAGAATGGCCTGCCACATAGGAAAGGAAAGCTAAGCACGTGCCATCAGTGTGAGACATGTATATGCAGTTGTCATGTGTGAAGACTGCCTTTGAGTCACAATCGAAGCAAAGATTATTTTTGTTGGAGAGTTCTATTGGTATTTTTATTGTAGTCCATATAGAAATTTATTTCTGATGTTATCTTTTAGGTTTTGTAAGCAAATACACAGCTGATGTGAAAATGTTGATATTTATTCTAAATGCACAATACATGTTAAGAATTTAATACTTTATTTTGATATTTTATGTTCCTTGAACTATATATTGTGTACTGTAATAAGAACATCCTGAAAAAACAGCAAGACCAGTGAGATGTGAAGTATTTCCTACAAAAAGGCCAGGAAAACAAAACACATGTGCTGTCAGTGTAAGCAATACATGTGTATGGAATGTGCTATTGTCAGGCGTGAAGACTGCCTTAGGTGTGATAATTGAAGTAAAGATTTTTTTTTTGTAGAGTGCTATTGCTATTTTCATTTTAGTTCATATAAGAATTTATTTCTGTTATTTTTTAGACTTTGTATACCAAAAAACAGTTGGTGTTAAAAATTTTGATGCTTTTTTATGGACACTCAGTAAATGTTAAAAATTCAATATTGTATTTTTTTCCTGTTAAGTACCCATCACATTATGCCCAAGTTTTAATATGATAAAACTCATAAAATTAAAATTAATAATTCATCAATAGAAATAGTCTAAATAATAAACATGAGTATTATGCTCCCACGTTTCTGCACCTTTATGACAAAATTGGCATTGTGCCCTTCATGTTTACCTTTTACGGTCATTTTGACTTTGAGGAAGAGCTAGAAGTTACACAGTGACAGATCTTGTGAACAGGTGGATGAGCAAACAGCATCATGTTTTCACGAGTCTGCCTTTCCACTGGATGGCACTCAGAAGCAGCATTCACCATGTTTTTAATTACACCTTGCAGAGACACAGAAGAAGACTTCCAGAACTGCTTCAGAAAGTGGCCGAGAGAAAATACTAAAGTATTAAATATGAATACACCAATCTCAGCCATTCTCAGTACATGACAGGATGAAAACCTAGCTTATGGGACTTCCTAGAGGTACTCCTGCCCTTCATCTCTCAGACCTTTCCTTACCATGTCTTCACTGCCCTCAACCTTGTATGGGGTTCAAGTCCTGACATCTATCCTACTTGCACCTCCCTCAGGGCCGCTTCTCCCACTGAAGTCAGAGGAACACTCCAAAAACTCCATTCTCATCCTGGCCTTGATTACCACATCTGACGTTCCCCCACACAAGAAAAAGTGTAGTGCCTGCCCCAGAGCCCACTTCCCCCTTTCTTTCACCACCCACACAGCTCTCTCCAGGGCCTCATCCTTCATGTCTGCTGACAACCACCATCAGAACTACCTCATAGAAGCCCTCTGCAGAGCCCTCTGCAGAGCCCTCTGGGCCATCCAATCCTGTCACAAGGCTGTGGCTCTTCAAGGAACAATGTAGGCATTCAGTGAATATGATTCTTAGTGGACAGTAAACTAAGACAGGCTCAAGAGGGGAGGTTAAGCCATCAGAGCAGGGTTGGGAAGATAATACAGCCGTGGAAGATGGGATGTTGGACTCCATGGACACCCAGGAGAAGTTATGATGACTCAGGAGCTAGATTACCTGGCTCACCTGCCCCTAGCATTCCACCTGTGACTTGCTGGTACCCCACTGTCCCCCTGCTTTGGCATCCCATGTGTATCACAAGAGTAGCACCCAGCAGGGGAGTTGTGTGGGGATAAGGTGGGGACTAAGGGCCAGGCAATGGCAATGAGTCTGCAGTGGAGGAAGGAGGCCCCTGCAGCAGCCATCTGAGAGGTTCCACCAGCGTCTCAAGATGCCCCCAAGGAAGAGCAGGGGGAGACCCCAGCAAGCTCACACAGGGACAGTCAGTGTGCAGCTCGATTTATGATGCTAAGACACACTGGAGGGAAGAAGTCGTGAGGATCACAGTCTGACCATGTATATAGTATGACTATTCTAAACTTGAGTAGGTCACAGAGTAGGATGGCATAAGCTTGGACCTTCACATTCTATGTTTCTGTTTCCACCCTGGATTACTCAGCAGAGATTCACAAGTACAGGCCAACATTTACTAATGCAATACTTAACAAACACAGCAATGGGCTCTGAACAGCTCATGCTGTCTTGATTCCTTCCAAAAGAAGCCATGGCCTAAAGCAGAAATGTGCAAGAAGCACATGGCAGAGCATGCTTATGAAAGTCTATACATCACAGTATAACCAAAGGTGGGAAGTCATGGTTGGATGCTGAATGGAATGATGGTAACCAGCATGTTAGCAGATGTTGTAGTGTTGGCAGGGTCTCCACCTCTGTGAAATTCATGTCCAGTGAGCATACTTGAGGATGGGAAACACAGGGTCTGTGGCTTGTGATCCCATCCCTGTGGCCACCTCACTGCTCCCAGGCAATCTTCTGTAGCCCCTCTCATACTGACAGGCACAGTCAATGGGAAGTGGCTGGCTCTGGACACTATTTGTCCTGCAGGTAATGGGCAGACCCAGGCCAGACCCAGAGACACCAGCCACCAGTGCTGGGTGTGAAGACACGGAAGCTGGCTAAGGCACGGTCCTCATGAGGCTGGCAGTCCACACAGGGTCTGGTTTTCTCCATCAACACATGCAGTAGTAGTTAGGTCCAGGCTAAGAATGCCCTCCCTCCCTGGCTATGGTCAGCATGGCAAGGTACATGTCCTGGGTGGGACAGTCATCTCACCCAGGCTCAGCGAGGACCCAGGTGTGTATGGAACAAAGGGCCAGCAGGTGACCCTGGCAGGATACAGAGCTCAGGGCAGGAGACAGCCAAGGATGGCTGTTTTAGGCGGGGTGGAAGTGTGTTGGGGAGGAGGCTGCAAGCCCACGGCCAAGCATGCACCTCAAGATGCGCCTGTGTCCATGCCAGCCAGACCAGAGACACTGAGCTTAGTGCTTGTAAAGGGCCACCCCATTTGCCCACAGTCTGTGTGCAAAAGGTGATGCCATCTGCACTTTACAGAAGACCCAGTTCAAGATCATCTGTAGGAAGTGGTCCATGAGGCCCAGAGCCTGCGGGCTGGCTCCTGTATCCTGCTCTGCATAATGCCTCTGTACATAATAGAGAACCTGGCCAGCAGAGGATATGCAGCTGAGCCCCGAAGCCTGAGGCCAGGGTGACGGTGTATGCAACTCTGACAGGGTGACCTTGTGCTTGTCACTGCTCTTCTGGTGGTGGTGCAGACAATAGGGCTGACAGGACGGCAAGACAGGGAGAGTTTCCCAATGCAGCACCCTCTCTCTGTCACTCTCTGTTCACTTCCTCCACTGTCACAGATAACCCAGCTGATTCTGCAGTCCTCTGTTGGGTTATGGTTTGCACCCTGAGGGTGCAGTAGTGGGAAAACACTGAGGTATTATTGTATATAATTAAACTCCTTTGAGAAAAGCCTTGGCCACTTGGGTTGGCCACCAGGCGCAATGATGGCACCACCTCTTTCCAGGGTCTCTGGTGGGAGCTCTGCCCTGCGGAGGGGTTGTATTTATTTGATAACTTGCTATTAGGTATAATTCCAAATCTGAGAAATGTGTACAGGTATCACAAGAACAACTCTGTGTCCTTGACCCAGCTTCTCCAGTTGTTCCCATCTGGACTACTTTGTGAATGCATCCATTCATACACTCATTCACGTTCTCCATAGGCCCAGGCCATCTGAGTGGGTGTCAGTCTTGCTCCTTTACCCTGAATACTGCAGTGTGCTTCCTGAAAACGACAACACCCTGAGAGTCACAGCAGTTATCAAGCTCAGAACATTAATACTGACTCACTACCATTACCCACTTTCTAACCACCCACTCCCCAAGCCCTGCCACCAGACCCCTTCTGAAATCACTGGCCGAGCCCTGAGAATTCAATCATTCCTAAGAGTAACCGCAGAGGGCCAGCTAGAGCCACAGAGCTGGAAATGCTGTTACAAACCACATCTCTATTCTGAGCAGCCAGAATGAAAATTTCATGTGAACTTAAATCCCATATAAAGTGTTTTTAAAGACAAAATACAAAGCAAAATAACATCCCTACTGACAAGAATCACTCCATAAAGACATGTTAAAAAAAATATAAAACCCTAGATTTTTAATTGGTTAAAAGACATTAGATAACAGTGTAAGAGATTAAAAAAAAATCAAAATTAAATTTAAAATAACTCAAAAATGAGGTCGCAGGACTCAAAAAAAGAGTTCAGAATAAAGAAAAAAATGTTTCAAAAACAAAGATGAAATTAGACAAAAACAATAGAACACTTTTAAAATTCAAAAGGAAAACAAGGCAACGAGAATTCAAGAAGCCATACATACAGAGTACAAGCAAGGAAGAGTCAACTTGCAAGCACTGCACACCACTGGGAGGGAGGGAGGGAGGGAGGGAGGAAGGGTGGAGGACTCCCTGCTGAGAACAGATTGTTAGGAATGCTACCCAAACCTCTAGTAAACTTACAGAGTTTTCTGCCATCTTGACTTCTCAATCGAAGTTTCCCACTGTAGTACTTGGTTTGTCCACTTCCTATCCTTAGAATTTCTTCCCACATAAATTTCATAGGTATGTAATTACATACATGAAAGTTCATGATGATCAGATCTTCCTAGAGAATTATAATTTAACACATAAATGAAGTATTTTTGTCCCACTTAATTCCTTTCATCTTTTTCTTGAAAATAACATTGACAGACCTGCTTTCTATTGGTTATCATTTTCCTAGTGTCCTTCCTAGAAACAAATTTTGTTTCAGTTCATTTCTAAGACAATTTGAGTTGTCTTTCAGTATAGAAATTCAACCCACATTATAAAACTAGTGCCTACCTAATGTCTTGCTTTCCATAAGTCCTATAATTTCTAATTCTTCCCCTTCCTCTCTCTACCTTTTGGTGAACTGCTCAGGTTTTCTTTATGCCAGCGTTTTTCTCCACAAGATAGGAAGTGATGAAACCTGTTCCTTTCTCCGGTGGCTCCCTGCAAATTATGTCCACACTATAGACTTGAAGTTTAGGAAACTTCCATTTTTCTCCTCTCCATCACTATCTAAATGCATATATGAGATTCTTATTTCTAATACTGTTTTAGTTTGCACACCAATATACATCAACAATTATTTAGATGAGTTCATGTAATACTGGATGCCTTCTTCGCCATTACTTTTGGAATTAAAAATTGTCCTATTTTATACATGACTGTCTTTTTTTTCCATTTTGTCAGAGTGTCAGGGATGAGGCCAGGAACTTCTGAGTGGTGGACTATTTGATGGAGGCTTTTTCTTTTTTCCTTCAGACTTAAATTTTAATCTGGCTATGTTCAAAATTCCAGGTTTGGAATCACTTTTCCCTAGGTACTCTGAAGACACAATTTTAATTAAATCTAGAATAGACTTTGTCATCAAGTTTGGTGCCAGCTGATGGCCCAGCCTTTGTAGAAAAGCTAGTTTGGTCCCTGTTATGGCTTGTATTTAGATGTTCTCCCAAAGCCTCATATACTCATAGGTGAGGCTTTTTGGAGGTGGCTGGATATAGGGTGTGTGAATACGGACTAAGGGTGTGTGATAACTAAATTAGTTTACTGATTGGTTTGGTATAATTCTGGGTGTGGATAATGGGCAGCCCCACCCTGGGTGTGGGTGGCAACAACCAATAGACTTGTAGTCTAGATGGAATATAAAAGGAAAGATGGAAGGCAGGTTCACTGTTTTCTGCCTGCCCTGCCATGGACAGCTTCTCCTCTGCCATGTCTCTCTGACATGCCACTCTGCCTTGGAGCCATGAACTAAAACCTCTACAAACTGTGAACTATAATAAACCCTTCTTCCTTTAACTCGTGGGTCAGGCATTTTGTCTCGACAACGAAAAAGTAATTAAGACAGTCCCATTTCCCATCTGCTGCTGCTAGACACTTCTGGGGTTTCCTACTTGTCAGCAGCACCCTTAAATTCTGTCCTGGTGAGTCCTACTGTTGGGTTTGCTCCTTTCTTTGCTCAAAACTCGTCAGGTCTCTGACGCATTCTGTTTTGGGAAATGTTCTTCTAGAACATTTTTACTACCCCTCCATCATTTTTGTTTTCCCTTTGTCCTATTCCTACTCGGCAGACTATGGGGCTTCTCAAAATCCCTTTCAGTATCAGCTTCTGCCCTCACTTTCTCCATGTTTCACTCTTCTAGGCCTTCACAGTCCATGGTCCTTTACCTCTGCATTCCAGAAAAGCCTTGGTCCTTATAAGTATGTGTTCTGGAAGTGCTCTCAGGTCCTGTAGATCTGTGATCTGGAAGAGCTCTACATTCTATAGGTCTACAATCCGAGATAGTCCTTGGCTTCTTCATTTCATCACTGATTCCTTCTGTGTTAGTTACTTTTCTCTCATTGCTGAGACAAAATACCTGGCACTCAAAATTAGAGGGGAAGGGGTTTATTTGGCATACAGTTCATAGAGGTTTCAGTCCCTAATTGGCTCGCTCTGAGGCTGGGATGGCAAACAAGCATCAAAAAGGGAAGCAGAGACAGGCAGGTCTGCGGACGCCCTACCAAGGTCGCGAGTCCCGCAGAACACGCCTAATCAGCCCGTGCCCCGGCAGCAATCCACTGGACCCCCCCCCCCCCGCCCTGCTCCTTTGTACAGCCACCTGGTTCCACACTACAAAGACGCAGAGGACACCGGACCACCAGACCACGGTACTGGGTCCCGCCGCTCCTGGCCCAGAGGTAGGGGCTTCTGAGCTGCCATCCCACTGCTCATTGTCCAGAGGAAGGGGCTTCCTGGCCACCATCCCTCCCGCTGCTCCCAGCCCAGAGGAAGGGGCTTCTGGGCCACCATCCCTACTACCGCTCCCGGCCCCTGTCCCACCTCTCCCAGTTCAGGGGAGGTGGTGCAAACATCACCCCCCCACCCCCCCAATCGAAATGAGAAAACACATAAATAAGTCTCAAAACCAGACTTCCAGATCACCTACAGCAACCCCAAAGGGAAATGAGATGGAACACTCTGATACTCAACCACCTGGACCCACTGAACTGGCCACAAAAGGGGATCTGGAAAAAATGAAAGCAGAAATAATTTCTCAGATAACGGGAGAGATTGTGCTCCTAGTACAAGACATGATTAATAAATCTAGAGAGGAGCTGGGGAACATAAGGGAATCCCAACATAGGAAACAAATGGAATCCATAAAACAGATGCAAATAGATTTCCAGGAGATGAAAAATTCCACTGAAAGTCTACACAGCAGAATGAGCCAATGTGAGGACAGAATATCAGATATAGAAGATAAGATTGCAATTAATGACCAGGAAAAGAAAAATTGCTTCAAAATTATAAGGGAACACAAGAAATCAATCCAGCAGCGGCTAGACGATGCAAAGAAGAATGACATAAGACTGATTGGAGTCAATAAGAAACAGGAGAGAGTGCAGATGACATAAAAAAAACTCTTCACAGAAGTAATGGCAGAAAACTTGGGGGAAAAGAACTTGACATACAGATAAGTGAGGCATATAGGACTCCAAATAGCCTTGATCAAAAAAAATCTACACATAGGCATAGAATTTTTAAGATTCCAGAAATTCAACAGAAGAACAAAGTTCTACAAGCAGTGAGAGAAAAGAAACAAATCACATACAAAGGAAAGCCCATCAGAATCACAGCAGACTTCTCAATACAAACCATCAAGGCAAGCAGGGCTTGGAGTGACATATTCCAAGCCCTAAAAGAAAACAGCCTCCAACCCAGACTGATGTACCTTGCAAAACTATCTTTCAAAATTGACAGAGAAATAAGATACTTTCATGACAAAGAGCACCTTAGGAACTTCATGAATACCAAACCAGGACTCAAAAAAATTTTACGCAATATCCTAGGAACAGACACTGAGGATCACAATCCCAGGAAGCAAAGCAGAATGAACCCACCTTGCACGACAAGAAATTAAATGTAGAGGGGGAGAACCCAACAAAAAGAAAAAGTCATGGCAATGACAAGTCAATATGTTTCAGTTATAACCATCAATGTTAACGGTCTCAATTCACCAATCAAAAGAAAGAGACTGGCAGAATGGGTCAAGAAACAAAATCCAACAATATGCTGCATACAAGAAACACACTTCATTCAAAAGGAAACTCATAGACTGAAAGTTAAAGGGTGGAAAACAATACTCTATGTGACAGGAACCCGAAAAAAAGCAGGAGTAGCTATCCTCTTTGCAGATCAAGTAGATTTCAAACCAACACTGATTAAGAGAGATGAAGAAGGACACTACATCCTTGTAAAGGGAAGAATCCAAGAGGAAGAGATGACAATCATAAATACCTATGCACCAAACACTAGTGCACCCAACTATATAAAACAAATACTAACGGACATGAAAAGTCATATATGCACTAATACAATTGTAGTGGGGGACCTCAACACCCCACTGTCACAAATAGATAGATCAACTACACTAAAAATAAGTAATGAAATACTAGAACTCAATCGAACTCCTGAACAAATGAACTTAAGAGATGTTTACAGAGTCTTCCACCCCACAAAATCAGAATACACATTCTTCTCAGCTGCACATGGGTCATTCTCAAAAATAGACCACATACTCACACATAGAACATGTGTAAGTAAGTGCAAAGGAATTGAAGTTATCCCCTGTATATTATCAGACCACAGTGTGATGAAATTGGAGATCCATAGCAAAAGAAACTCAAAAAATTTCATAAACATGTGGAAATTAAACAACACACTTCTGAATAACCAATGGGTCACAGAGGAAATTAAAGAAGAAATCAGACAGTTCCTTCAATTAAATGACAATGACAATACAACATATCGGAATCTATGGGACACAATGAAAGCAGTCTTACGAGGGAAATTCATAGCAGTGAATACGCATATTAGGAAAATAGAACGAGCCCAATTGAACAACCTGATGCTGAACCTCAAGCTTCTAGAAAAAGAAGAGCAGGACAAACCCAAAGCTCATACAAGGGAGGAAATTATAATGATCAGAGGAGAAATCAATGCAATGGAGACTAAGAGAACAATACAAAAAATCAATGAGGTCAAGAGTTGGTTCTTCAAAAGAATCAACAAAATTGACAAACCCTTAGCCAACCTTATCAGAAAAAGGAAAGAAAAGGCCCAAATCCATGCAATTAGGATTGAAAAGGAGGAAATTACAACAGACCCAGCAGAAATCCAGAGGATCACGAATACCTACTTCCAGAATGTATACGCCAATGAGATGGAAAAGACAGAAGAAATGGACAGATTCCTAAATATGTATGAATTACCAAAGTTGAATGAAGAAGACCTAAAAATTCTAAACAACCCAATATCAACCAATGAAATTGAAAATGTAATTAAAAACTTAACAACTAAGAAAAGCCCGGGCCCTGATGGCTTCACTGCTGAATTCTACAAGACATTTAGAGAGGAACTACTGCCACTACTGCTTAAACTCTTCAATGAAATTGAAAGGGAAGCAATACTCCCAAATTCATTCCTGGAAGCAAGCATCACCTTGATCCCCAAACCAGAGAAAGACCCAACTGAAAAGGAGAACTATAGGCCAATCTCACTAATGAACATAGATGCAAAAATCCTTAATAAGATATGGGCAAATAGAATGCAGAAGATCATCAAGAAGATCATACACCCTGATCAAGTGGGATTCATCCCAGGGATGCAGGGATGGTTCAACATATGCAAATCAATCAATGTAATACACTATATCAATAGAGCCAAGGACAAAAACCATATGATTATCTCCATAGACACAGAAAAAGCATTTGACAAAATCCAACATGCATTTATGATAAAAACCCTACAACAAATTGGAATAGATGGTCTCTACCTCAAACTGATAGAAGCCATCTATGAAAAACCAACAGCCAATATCATACTAAATGGTCAAAAACTGAAATCCTTCACACTAAAATCAGGAATAAGACAAGGATGTCCACTATCACCACTCTTGTTCAATATAGTTTTGGAAACATTAGCCATGGCAATTAGACAAGAGAAAGAAATAAAAGGAATAAAGATAGGAAATGAAGTCAAACTGTCATTATTTGCAGATGACATGATACTCTATATAGAAGACCCCAAGAACTCCACCAAAAGTCTTCTACACTTAATAGCCAAATTCAGTCAAGTAGCTGGTTACAAGGTCAACACACAAAAATCAATAGCTTTCCTCTACACGAATGACAGACTCACTGAGAGAGAAATAGGGCAAAGAATTCCTTTCACAATAGCATCCAAAAAACTGAAATACCTAGGAATCAACCTAATGAAAGAAATCAAAGACCTCTTCTCTGAAAACTACAGCACTCTGAAAAGAGAGATTGAAGATGATATCAGAAAATGGACAGACATCCTCTGCTCCTGGGTAGGAAGGATTAGTACAGTGAAAATGGCCACACTTCCAAAACTGCTATATAGATTTAATGCAATTCCAATTGAGATCCCAACAGCATACTTCATGGACCTTGAGAAAAGAATCCAAAAATTCATTTGGAACAAGAAGAGACCCAGAATAGCAAAAGCAATTCTAGATAACAGAGACACAGCAGGTAGTATCACAATCCCCAACCTGCAACTATACTACAAAGCTACTGTGATAAAAACAGCATGGTACTGGCAAAGAAACAGACCGGAGCACCAGTGGAACAGATTAGAAGATACAGAAACAATGCCAGACACACTCAGCCATCTCATCTTCAACAAAGGAGCCAAACACCCTCACTGGAGGAAAGATAGCCTCTTTAATAAATGGTGCTGGAAAAATTGGGTTTCAACTTGCCAAAGATTAAAACTAGACCTATATCTCTCACCATGGACTAAGCTAAAATCAAAATGGATTAAAGATCTAAATATTAAAATAGAAACTCTGAACCAGTTGGAACAGAGGTTAGGTAGAACTCTTGAAGACATCAGTGTAGGAAAAGATTTTATGAACAAAACCTCAGTTGCCCGTGAACTAGCATAAACAATCAACAAGTTTGATCTCTTCTTATTAAAAAGCTTCTGCACAGCAAGAGAAACCACTAGCAGTGTGAAGAGACAACCCACAATGTGGGGAAAAATCTTCACCTGCTTTTTCTCAGACAAAGGTCTATTATCTCGAATCTATAAAGAACTTAAAAAGATCAGACCTCCCAAATTTAAAGACCCAATCCAAAAATGGGCATCTGAAATGAACAGACATTTCTCAGACAAGGAAGTAGAAATAGCAAATAAATACATGAAAAAATGTTCAACATCACTGGTCATTCGAGAGATGCAAATGAAAACAATGCTGAGATTCTACCTCACTCCAGAAAGAATGGCTGCTATCATGAAATCAATCTATAACAAATGCTGATGGGGCTGTGGGGAAAGAGGAACCCTGCTTCACTGCTTGTGGGAATGTAGACTGGTGCAACCACTGTGGAAATCAGTATGGAGATACCTCAAAGAACTAGGACTGGAAGTCCCATTTGACCCCGCTATTACACTGCTGGGGATCTTCCCCAAAGAAGTAAAAGAATCATACCACAGTGATATATGTGCACCCATGTTCTTAGCAGCACAGTTTGTGATAGCTAAAACTTGGAAACAGCCCAAATGCCCATCAAATGGAGACTGGATAAAGAAAATGTGGGTTTTTTATAAAACGGAGTACTACTCAGCCGTAAAAAATGAGAAATTAGAGCCATTTATAGCTAAGTGTATGCACATTGAGGCTATACTCCTAAGTAAAATAAATAGGACACACATGTATAAATACAGAATAGTTTCTCTGGTGTGAGAAACAGAAAGTGTAAATAAGGACTAAAATGCATAATAGGTAATGTGAAATAGGAAGAAAAGGGACAAAGGGGAAGGAAGTGGGAGGGCTAGGGGAATGGATAGAAGGGAATGGGATTAATATGAGAAAATGGAAAAATAGGAACAAAGTCTTTGTAAATAGGGAGGAATGGGGGGGTTGAAGGGAGGGCTGGGCAAGGGTGAAAAATAAGAACCAAGAGAGATTATGTAAAGGTGCAAATTTCCAATGATGAATGTCATTATACTGTATACCTAAAATGTACCAATGATTAGAATGAATAATCAATAATGCAAAATAGGAAGAAAAGGTCCAGGGAGATAGGGGTAGTGGGAGGGGCAGGAGGAAGGAAAGAAGGGGAAGGAAAAATGCTGATAAATGGAAAAAATGGAAATAAAGTCTTTGTAAATAGGGAAGGGTGGAGAGCATGAAGGGAGGGCTAGGAATGGGGAAAAAATAAGAACCAAGATGCATTATGTAAAGGTACAATTCCCAATGAGAAATGTAATTGTGTTGTATACCTAAAATGTACCAATAAAAGAATTTAACCAAAAAAAAAGAAAAAAAGAAAAGGGAAACAACAGGCCACGCACAAGGCAGCAAAGGTAAGAAGAGAATTTAACCGCATCTTTCTGCTCCTTTTATCTTATTCAGACTACCGGGATTAGGGGGGTGTCAAACTAATCACTCACATGTAGTGGTTTAGACATCACATGCCTTTAACCCCAGCATCACACATTCCAGATTCAGCCACCTCTGAAAAAGAAAGTCCCATCTCAACCGCATGAGGCTTTGGGGAACATCTAAACACAAACCACAATACCTTCTTTATTTTTGTCCAGTCTGTGATTCAAGCATTCCTGCTTATTCCTAACTAGCTTTTACTTTCCAAAGCCTTTAGCTACCTGAGTTGTCTTTTCATTGTGCCTTTAACTCTGCTCCTTGAGTGCCCTTCTTGGGCTTGGTGTGTCTTTGTTCTGTTGTTGATGTGTGATGGCTCCTAGCCATGTCCCCAGTTGTGCTTTGGGGAGACCTGCCTGGCTTGTTCTGGATCCTCTTCTGTCTACCTTGGTCTGTCTCTAGTGTCTCAGGGGAGGAGAGATGGGGAAGTCTTCAGACTGCATGTGCCAATATTGTCTTCTGGAAGTGGCTCCCTGTCTCTCTGTGAATGGCAGCTGGATGGACACAATTAATTCCTGATGCCCGGGCCCAAACCCTACATCCGGCTTTCCCTGTGTGAGTTGGATGCACACATCTCTGAAGCTTTGCGCAGAGCCCTCCAGAGCTCAAGTGGCTGCCCACATCCTCTCCCATTCCTCGAGTCCACTCACCCTGGGTTGTGTCCCTGGTCTTGTTTGTCTGTGCCACCCCCCTCCCCATACTGGGTATTGAAAGCAAGGCCCAGGGCCTTTGTAATAGCTACATCCTCATCCCTTTATTTTTCAGTTTGAGACAGGGTCTAAGTCACTAAGTTGTCCAGGCTGGGATCAAACTTGTGAGTGCTGGGATTACAGTGCACACCACTACCACGCCTGCACCTGGTTCTTGTTCTTATGCATATCTTGTTCATATCTATTCATTATTATGCATATCTTGTTCTCCCTGCATATCTTCTGTGCTGTTTTAATTCCACAAATATTATCTGTTTCTGACTCTTAATAATTAGTCAAAATATCTGGTCCTCTGACTACAGTTATCATGAATTTCTGTTGTAGTTGTACTTTAATTCTGTCCTTTCTGGGGATCCTGGCACAGAGTGAGAGCAGATGACTGTTCTCAGTAACCACACTGTTATAATCCCAGACCGACGTGTGCTGTCTTTTAGGCTAGGAACACTTTATGAAGTTTGGGTTGATAAATGTGCCCTGGAGCCCTATGCAGGGCTGTGCCTGCCTCCCAGCCCAGCCCTGAGAAGGCTCCACAGAGGCCAGATCACCTGAGATCCAAGAACAGAAAGGCAGCAGGACTCATAGCTATGTGACAGGCACAAGGAAAGGCTGTGGGCCAGGAGCAGGTGTTGCCTGGGTGCTAGTGACTAAGCACCTGCCCAGCTCCTGTGTGCAGCTCTGGCCTGGAGAAGAACTGTGCATCACTTTCAGGAGCAGAACCTAACTGCGTAGTTTCTCTGTATTTATTGAAGACTACCCTACAATTTCTCTGTTGTCTGTAATTACCCCGTGCCACTACATAACATTTGCTGTGCGGTTAAATGGTTGGCAGTTACCATGGAAACCAAGTACTATTCTCTAACTTGAAAAGGTAGTTATATATTTTTTTTAATTATTGGTTTTACCCTACTTTGACACTGATTAACCTACAACTATTACCAACTGGAAATGTAGCAGGGTGTGACCATCTGCTTCCCACTATCCCTCTGCCTCCCTCAGCTTCTCCTGTCCCTCTGCCCAAATCACTGCTGTCTCCTTGTCCTTGCTGCAAAAAGCCACAACCCTGTGAAAATGTCACTGCCAATTCCACACCTAGACCATGCAATTGTCCATAACCGGAAGAAAACACGAGCCACTGGGAGTACCTGAGGAGCCCAAACATATGTGAACAGCTCCACATGTTTGCACACAAACTACTACACATGCACAAACATACATATACAAACACAAAAGTGCACCTACACACCCATGTGCACATTCAGGCACACACATGCATAGACAAAGCCACATGTGCATGCCCACCTACACACATACGTGTGACAGACATGCACAGGCATGCACTCAAACACGTGCAAATTCATGCAAGACTCACACTTATACAATGCACACATGTACTGGCACACACACGCATGCACACACAACTCACATGCACAACACATTCACGAGTGCATGTGCTCTCTGCATACACATGTACGTATCCACTCATCCCTGACCCCTTCCTGACAACCCCTGTTCTTTGATCTGCTCTGCATATGACTTTCTGGTCTTCTCAGGTCTGGGCACCAACTCTGGGGACAGACCCCCCAGGACGCTCACTGATAGATTTGTCCCAACCCCAGACCAGAGCCCAGCACTGAGCCCATGTTCACTTCCCGCTGGCTGAGGGAATCTGCTGGCCCTGGGTAGCAATTCAGTTCTTCCAGCCTCATTTAGAATTATCTTCAAATCAATTTTAACTCTGAACCATCTCATTACCTCCACTCTGTCTCTAACCTGATGAAAATTGTCACAAGGCAAGTAGAGTTATTAACATTCTGTGTAGATGAGAAGTAACAGTCACCAAAAACTCTGGATACTATTAAAGGAGTAAAACATTTTTCTCGTTTTGCTACAAATGGCCTGTTAACAGAAATAAACAGATGAGAAGCAGCAGCATCTGAGAGGCCCTTGACATTGCTTCTTTGAGAGGGCCCCTGTGATGAGCACAGCAGGAGGAGATTAAGAGGAGTCAGGTGCAATTCAGTGTTAAGAACCTCAAAAGAAATCATCAAACAAAGGCAGCAATCAGAAGTCAGGATAGGCCCCAAATCAGGTGGGAAAAGGGAAGGTTGAGATCTGGGCCGAGGTCAGACACAGGCAGGAACAGGTGGGCACAGGTGGTCAAAGCAGGTCAAGGCAGGCAGGGTCACAGGTGGCCATAATCTGGAACAGGACAGGGCTGGGCAGGCAGGTCACCAGCAGGGGTAGACGAGAGTACCTGGGAGCGCCTCCTTCTCCCGGCCTGGGGACGCCTGTCCTGCCAGCCCACCTGCTCCCCGAGGGTGAGACACTGTCCATCTACCAAAAAGCAAGGGAAAAGCATCGTGTTACCCAATGAACCTGGCAAGGCCAACACCAAGGCACACAGAGCATGTCCCACTGGACCCTTTTCAATTCCTTATTCTCAGTTTGAAGGTTCACAGGAAACCTTGTTACTTAAAGTTTGGTACCACATCTATCGACAATTGTCGGACACTGTGTACAGGCCACTGTGCACCCTAAAGGTGAGCTGTGCACACTAATGTGACCTCCTTCTGTCCACTCCGATGCTTGGCCCACTACCACCCTGTGGGTGCTTCCTCCTCTCCCTGCCCTTGCCCCAGTCCTTTACTTGCTGCCTCACTTGCACTGCACCTCAAAGCCTGCTCTGTTTGGCCAGGCTTCTGATCTCACTATAAGTACAGTCTGCAACCCGGTCTCTCAAGTCCAGCAACACATGTGTGAAGCCAGTCACAGGCACCTGGGTGTGCTGTGGGCCCTGGCCAAGGCCCAGTGTCTTACTGCAGCATGGCTGAGGAGAAAGGCCACACTTCACGGACAGCCATTTGCCCCCACCGCTGTGTGCACAGCAACATGTGGCCGGTGGCCAGCCAGTGGGGATGCCTTGTTCTCTGGGGACTCCTGGTAAGATTTAAACAACAGAAAAAGCTTCTAAAAAATACAATATAAGGAAATACAAAAGAAATACGATATAGTCATTCTCTCAATCAGACCTGGTGAATTACATTCTAGAGACAGACACTGGATTGTAGAAGCAAGCACAATCTTTAAAAGGAGAGAAATTAATAATTTTAGAGCACTTAATCCCTTCCAAGGACTTCCCATGTTTACTATACTACACCTAATGTCTACCACATTAAGAAGCACACACTAGTGTCGTGATTTTTGTGGAAGAGGATCGGGTTTGGAGAGGAAAAGCGTACAGAGGTGAACTGTACTGGGAGAGTAGCAGTGGGTCTCCTGCAGCCCCGGCACAGACCCTTTCTGCCCCAGCAAGTGTGTGCCTCTTGGGACCACAGACCCTTGTGAAGGGATACGGGAGACAGCTTCGAATAATTCCTTCAGAGAGTGAGGACAAATTTAGGGTGTGGTGCTATTTACAGCATCCTAATGACTACTATTCTGTTCCTCCTGTATAGAAGATTCTCTGCTCTGCCTAGACTCCCAAGTTGGGCAAATTACTTCACTTCATGTTTCAGATTTCTCAATTATTACATAACATTAACACACTATTCGGGGTAATGAAGGCAGCAATACATGTAAGTTCTTTTATTAACAACTATTAAAACTCTTCACTACTTAAATGATTTTCATAAATCTTCAAAATTATAGATATTTAAAGAGTAAAAGTAAACAGATACTGGAAAAAAGGCTCTCTCTACTACTGCAGAGCTCACTGGCACTGTTAGCATTCTCTGGAGAGTCTATGCAGAAATTTTCTAGTACGTGGGAGGAAAGTGTTTGGCTCATCCTACACCTGGTATATTATCCTTTACAATCAGTGCATCTTAGATTTCTTTGAATCAGCACATTCAGAGCCACCTTGGCACAAGAAGTGAAGTTCTCTGCATTTTTAATTCCAGAGGTGTCACCCAGAAGCTTCTCTATACAGGTGTGCAAACTGCACCCCCACCGAAGTTGCTGAGTGCCACTCCTCATACCTTGCCTGGCACTAGTCACTCTCAGATGTTTTAATCTTTGACAAGTCAAGAAACAAAACATGTTATCCTATCACTTAATGTTTTAAAACTGCACAATTTTTGAATGAGTCTGAGTCTTTGTTGGGTTTTCCTACAGGTAATCTCTAAATGACATCCTTAGGCCCCTGTCACTAGCTAACTGGCCCCTCTGCACCCGAACCTCTGCCATTCGTCCTCTGGTATGGCTGCCTTGTGAGGCTTGGCAGTGTGGAGTGCTGTCCTCAACCCTGACCTCCTGCTGCCCTGTGCACTGCATTCAACTCGGTGCCTATCTTCCTGTGACCTCCCCCTCCTCTAGTCCTCCTTTGGGGTCAGGTCCCATCTTCAACAAATCTCATGAAAATCACTTTCCCAAAGGCCTTCTGTGTTTGAAATGTATTATTGAAAAAATTCTTTTCTCCACAAATTTTGTATACTTTGCTACACTTTTTTTCTAGCATGAAAACTGCAGTGGAAATATCTGAAGCTAGCCGCTTGCTCTCCTTTATAGATGCCATGGAAATAAATAGAAAACAGATAAACACTTGTCAGTGTTTTCTCAAAGCCCTTCACAAGAGGATATCCAAATGGCAAATAAGCACAAAAAAAGGTGCTCAGCCCCATTAGTATTAAAGACATGCAAATTAAAACCAAAAATAGAGCTACACACCCACAGGCTGCCTCAAATGTAACAGTCTAGCACCACCTTGCCACTGTTGGGGAGGAGGAACAGCAGCGAAACTTCACTTCTTCCCATCAGTGGACTAGGATGGGTCCCAAGCACGCTCCTGCACAAGGAAAAAATGTACCCACTAATTTTAAAAGAAAGATTAGGATATATTCAATCCCAGCCAAAGATTGATGACTTTCACAAGGAGAAAAATATATCAATTGAGCAATGAAAATAAGCTGATAAAGAATAACAAATAATTCAAAAGCAAAAAGCAAGTTTGCACATGAAAAGGCTCCTCACAGTGCTGGCTGGAGAGAAGTGTGCAAAGGAGTCTGCTATGGAAGACACTCTCATTTCTGTATTACTTTCATCACTGACTTAATACAACTTTTTGAAGATTGTGGTTTTTCCACACTGTTAGTGGAGGTGGAGTTAGAGCACAGCAAGGCACCATTAGAACAAAAAGATAGCTAAGCATGAGAACACTTTAAAACAAAGTGTTTGAAACATGGGAAGGAACAGACCCATAACAGACAGTGTTGTGAAGGATCCACCCCTTCAGCCTCTCTCACAAACATGCACACGCACAGCAAAATCTGTTTGCTGTTCCAAATAGTGTACAACAATGCACACTCCTTCCATGTTTTCCGGTGGAAATGTTACATACATAAATTTACGTGCATCCCTGTTTGGAAACCATAATGCTGCAATATGACTCCATATAGTTTACTTATTAACTATATGTGGGGTAGAAAGTATTTGGAGAGGGGGAATGTTGCTGCCCTAAACTTGGTAGATTTTTTGAAGAGCAACTGTGGAGAAAAGTGGTTGCAGAAAAGGTCATTATGCAAGATTATATCCTGTGCTTTACTGGTGGAAGCAAACCACATGGAAAGGGCGGAAGGGTGAAAGTCAGCAAAGCTGAAGTTGTGCATCGGCAGTGACGCAGGACCTCCTCTCGGAGATGCCCTGCAGGGGACTGTACACAGCGACCATGGGCCGGGCTGAGCCAGGCTCCTGTGAGAGCAGCAGACCACTCCAAACTCTGGCTGCTTCTAAGATTTTCTCTTTGTCATTATTTTCCAACTGTCCAACAGTGATATCGCCAAACCTGAGAAGTGTGCTTTGCTTGCTTGCTTTATTATTTATCCTTTTCAGAGTGGACCATTTCATGAACACAAGTGGAGATGTCTCTCGACAGTGTGAGAAGACCCACAAGAGCTGGTCCTAGCTCACATCTGTCTGACTCCCCGCGCCTCCTCTGGCACCAGTTGCTAAACCAGGCCTCAAGCTCCCCAGTTGTGTTAGCCCACTCCTTTTTCTTTTGTGCCTCTGTCTGGATTTGCAGCACTGAACTGTCTCCGACTCACTAAGCCTGTGTCCTCTGGTGCCCAGGCTCCTGTTAGTCATATCCATAAATTAATTCCAGGCCCGGCTTTCAGTTCCAGAAGGTCCATTTGATTCTTTTTATAGATTGTGATTCCACTTGGAATTCTCCATCTTTTCATGTATTTTTGTATCAATTCCTCTTTCTTATTAATCTTAGTTTTTTTAAGTTCCTATCTGATAATACAATTATATAAAGTTGGGTTACTTCTCATTTGTTTTATCAGTTTTTTGCTCATTGTTCCTATTTTTAGCAAGCTTCAAAATTTACACTGGCTACCAAGTACTGTAGTTGAAAACAACTGAGGCTCTGACAATGCAAATGGGAATGCTACTTTCTTTTTGGAAAAAACAAACCAAAAAAAAACCTTTGAGATACAACTGACATACAGTAAAAATGTGTATTTTAAACATACAAACTGCAATGTTTTAATATATGCACACACTCCAGAAGCTGACCACAAGGAGGTAATCTGTACGTCCACCTGGCTGTTGCCTGGGGGCATCTATAGCCCCTTTCCTCTCTCCCCTGCGTAACAACCCCTCATTCCAGGCAACCACTCATTTGCTTTCTGATAGTATAAATTTTAACTACTGTAGAAGTTTATATAAATGGGGCCAGGGATTTAGCTCAGTGATTTCGCCATCTGCCTTGCAAGTGCAAGATCCTGAGTTCGATCCCTGGTACCAAAAAAAAAAGTTTATATAAATGGAATAAATGGCTTTTGGCCTGGCTACTCATACTCAGCATAATTCTTCTGTGACTCCTCAGTGTTTGCAGAGCATATTCCTCAATGCATCAATACTTCATTGGTATTTAATTATTTGCATATACCACCATTTGCACAACTATTCCTGCATGGATGGGCATTTGGGATATTTCTAGTATTTTAGCTATTAAAAAAAAATTACTGCAAACATTCCTGCTCAAAGCTTTAAAGGGTATCTGCCTTCATTATCCTTGAGTAAATACCTAATAGCGTAATGCTGGTGAGTATATATTTAATTAGCTTTTGGGCTGATTTCCAAAATGTTTCCAAGTGAGTCTTACCATTTTACATTCCTGCCAGCTGAATGCAAAAAATGTGCCACCTTTGCCAACACTCACAGTGATCCATCACACAAAGTGGTGTCTCACGGTGGTTTTAAGGTGCATGTCCCCAATGGATAATAAGATCAAGCATCTATTCATGTACTTATGTGCCAGCCACATATCTTCTTTTGTGAAATGGATGTTCAAATCTTTTAGCCATTTTTAATTCATGTTATTTCCTCAGTATTGCATTTAAAGAGTTTCTATACCTTCCAGATGAATGAGATTTTCTCTTACTCTGTGGTTTGTTTTTCCATTCTTTTAATAGTGCATAGTAAATTATTATCATTTCATGCGGCCTCAGCCTCCAGTTTGGACGTAGGTTGAACTCTCATCCTGGAGGAAGGTTTGGTGGCCCTGGACAGTTTCCAGTTCTCTACCTTCTCCAGTTCCTCAAGGTGGTCATCAGGTCTCAGGCTCATCGGGCTGCCTCCTGTCGACCACCTCCCTATGGGACAGCTGGATATTTCTACTTGACTGGCCCCACTGACCCCCACACTCCATGTGGACTGGGCTGCCAGCTATGCCACAGTTATCCCTCTCAGTCACAGCATAACTCCATGGAACTCATGCCTGCTTGCTCTAAACCCACCAATTAGAACTCCCCAGGGAAGCCTATTTGGTAACACCCTGGGCCTCCAAAAAAGGATTTGCCTCACAAGCCTCTCTCTCTCTCTCTCTCTCTCTGGCGGGGCGGGGGGTGTCTTGCCATGTAGTCCAGGCTGGCCTCAAACTCACTATGTAGCCCAGGATGGCCTCAAACTCATGCCTGGGCCTCCAGAGTGCAGGGATTACAGGCATGTGCCACCACACCCAGTTGTTTCCTCTCTCTTTTGCTCCCCACCTGCTGGTTGAGCACAAATGTCCTAGTCAGCCGACTCTTCCTATTGGCCTTGCTGTGCATGCTGCCCTCTCTTTTCTGGGGCCTGCAACAAATTGCTTCTGATGTTCCACCTACTTGGTCATGTGCCTCTTTTGTTCCACCTACCCCTAAGTATTTCCATTTCTAATGCTATTGGAAATATTTTTTAAATTTTTAATTATTTGTTGCTAGGATAGAGATACAATTGATTTTTGTAGGTTGATCTCATACCTTCCAGCCTTGCTAAACTCATTCTTACCTCTAAAAACTTTGTTTTGATTCTGTAGGGTATTTTACAGGGACAAATATGTTGATGGAGCACAAAGAAGTTTCACTTCTTACTTTCTAATTCCAACTGAACTTGTTAGCACCGTAAAAAATGCTGAATAGAATAAGTGAGAAAAGATTTCCTGATCTCAGTTCTGATCTCTTCATCTGTAATTCTGCAATATCTTTCACAATGTCAGTGAATGCACGTAAAGTACAGCCCTGAGTTCTGTATGCACTCCAGCAAATTACCCTAAATTAGGAGGGGTTGGGGAACCCCAGCTCATAGCCAGTCAGCTGAAACACGGGCCACAACCTAAGGTGTCCACCTGGCATCTGAAGTGCTGGCCGTCTTAGGGGCTGAGCTCTCAACCGCTGGGATCTGACACCACCTCCATGTAGCACGCTCGCTGACGACTGCTTTCTTGGTGTGGGCGGGAAATCTTTATACACATAAGGTCACAGACGCGTATGGTGTTGGAAAGTATAAATAAAAACCAAAGGTTCCTTTCCATTCACTATTTCATTAATTTGTTTGGTTGTTATTGATTCCCTGATTCGACATATTTTAATTTGACCTTATTCTTCTTCCTTATGGCAGAAGCTGAAGTCATTAATTTGAGACACTTCTTCCTTACTAATATAGGTGTTCAGTGCTATAAAATTTCCTTTAGGTGCTACTTTAGCTGGAACCCCAAAATTCTGTATTTTCATCTTCATTCATTTCAAAATAGATTTCATTTTTTTCTTTGTTTCTTCTTGATCCATGAGTTATTCAAAAGTATATTACTTATTTTGCAAGTATTTGGGGATTTTTCAGACATCTTTGTGTAACTGATTTCTAATTTAATTCCATCATTTTCAGAGAACATACTTGATATGATCTGAAAGCCTTTAAATTAATTTTACGGCCCAGAATAAGTTCTAGAACAGAAAATATTCCACATATACATAGATATGAACCTGCTATATTAAACCTTTTCTCAAACATCATCCACTCCCACACCCACACACAGTTGGTCCTGGACAGAAGCTCAGAGTGAAAGGAGGTCACGTATAAGATGGTGATATTAGCAGATTAAGGAGGAATCTTCAAAGGGACCAACGCCACTGCTTTCCTCTCCTTGATTTTCAGCAGCATCTCCTGAGAAAACAGAGGTGAGGATGAATCTGTATTATGGTTTTTAGAGTGTGGGTGGGGCAGACTGGCAGAAGCAGAAATGCACTGGGAAACTGCATTCCCAAATGTATGTGAGGAAAGCTTGATGTGAGTATATGACCTCTTGCATAAAAGATTTTCAGAGAAAACATAAAAATCAAGTCATTTTGGCCCAGGAGGAGACTTGGTTGCTCCAATGCCTGAAAATTCTGTACTTGTTTTAGTCAAAATTTTAAAACTAATACTAATCTGGGCCGGGGATTTAGCTCAGTGGTTCTGTCGCTTGCCTTGCAAGTGCAAGGACCTGAGCTCGATCCCTGGTACCAAAAAAAAAAAAAAAACTAATACTAATCTTAAAAGAGAAACCTACTCTTCAAATCTACTACAAAGCTTTAAAAAAAGGAAAGAAGAAAAACAGGGAATGGAATCCTAGGACAATTAACTCTAGTCTTCTATTTTTAGCAAGAAAACCTCTTAGACATATTATGACTATCCCCCGTACTCCTGACAATGGCCATCCACATAGCCTTTAAACACCTCAACCGACAAAATTCAGTCTCATACTGCTGAGATCCTGACAGTGTCTTCCCATCCTGAGGCTACTCGGTCCTAATTTCTACCATGGCTTTCAGGTAAGCACTGCACAGTCCTGGAGAAATGCTTGTGAGCCAGTCCAGCTGGCCCATTGTGCATCCTGTCTGCTTTGCTCCCTGCCTACCTCCTACCCGGTCAGTGTTGGTATGCATCTGACTGCTGGAGCTGGACAAAGGGCATTTTGAGGGTGTGTTCAGTTGGCTTCTCCTCTAGCCTGAAGACAGCGGGTGGTGCTGTCCCAACAATGGTTATTACTATGGTCAAACTCTTCTAGTGTCATTGGCCTCCTATCTGTGACAACAGAATGCTCTGAAATGGATCCAAGCTTATATTTACTTTTTAGCCATCCAGCACACCAAACTGCTTCTTAATATTAAATTAACAAATAACCAGCACACACTTCACATAAAATTTCTGTGAATTAATGAGGATGGGATCATGTGTCCCAGCTCAAAATATGTAATCTACTGGACATAAAGGACAGAAAAGCTTAATGTTACAAACTCACATCATGGTTCAAAGTAACAATAGCAGAGTGCCCAGGAGAAGGCTCCCTGGTCACCATAGCACCGCTCCCAGCACAGAGGAGGTGAGCCGCACCAGCAGTAGCAACCCCCTCATCCCCCGGTCAAGCCTCAAAACCAGACTTCCAGACCACCTACACCAACCCCAAAGGGAAACAAGATGGAAAATTTGATACTCAGCCACCTGAACTCCCTGAACTGGCAATAAAAGAGGATCTGGAAAAAATGAAATCAGAAATAATTTCTCGCATAACAGCAGAGATTGTGCCCATAGTGCAAGACATGATTAATAAATCTAGAGAGGACACAGACTAAAAAAAAAATAGAGGAGCTGAGGAACATGATGGAATCCCAACATAGGAAACAAATGGAATCTATAAAACAGATACAAACAGATTTCCAGGAGATTAAAAACTCCATTGAAAGCTTATGCAGCAGAATGAGCCAATGTGAGGACAGAATTTCAGATATAAAAGATAAGATTGCAATTAATGACCAGGAAAAGAAAAATTGCTTTAAAGTTGTAAGGAACCACGAGAAATCAATTCAGCAGCTGCTAGACGATGCAAAGAAGAATGACATTAAGACTGATTGGAGTCAATGAACAAACAGAGGAAAGTGCAGATGACATAAAAAAACTTTTCACAGAAGTGGTGGCAGAAAACTTCCCAAGGAGGGGAAAAGAACTTGACATACAGATAAGTGAGGCATACAGGACTCCAACTAGCCTTGATCAAAAAATTCTACACATAGGCATATAAGAGGATTCCAGAAACCCAACAGAAGAACAAAATTCTACAAGCAGTTAGAGAAAAGAAACAGATCACATATAAAGGAAAGCCCATCAGACTCACAGCAGACTTCTCAACGTAAACCCTCAAGGCAAGAAGAGCTTGGAGTGATGTATTTCAAGCCCTAAAGGAAAACAGCCTCCAACCCAGACTGAGGTACCCTGCAAAACTATCTTTCAAAATTGATGGAGAAATAAGATACTTTCATGACAAAGAGCACCTTAGGGACTTCATGAATACCAAACCAGCACTCCAAAAAATTTTAGACAATATCCTAGGAAAAGACAACAAGGATCACAACCCCAGGAAGGCCAGCAGAATGAATCTGTTGGGAGTGACAATAAATTAAATGCAAAGGGGGAGAATCCAACAAAAAGAAACCGTCATGACAATGATAAGTCAATATGTATCAGTTATAACCATCAATGTTAATGGTTTCAACTCACCATTCAAAAGAAATAGATTGGCAGAATGGGTCAAGAAGCAAGAGCCAACAATATGCTGCATACAAGAAACACACTTAATTCAAAATGAAACTCATAGACTGAAAGTGAAAGGGTGGAAAACAATACTCCATGTGACAGGAACCAAAAAAGAAGCAGGAGTAGCTATCCTCTTTGCAGATCAAGTGGATTTCAAACCAAAATCTGAAACACTTCTGGTCCCAAGAATTTCAGATAAGGGATAGTCAACTTGTATGTGGCAAAGCCCAACCGACCTCCATTGCTGCTTGACAAAGTTCCAGCTGGGGGAAAGAAAGGGTGGAACACATCGTACCCTCATGTTTTATTTTTTCTTGCCATAATGTTTATAATTGTTACTCTGATCACAGGAGTCATTGTGTTTGTGACTAACAACAAACTCCATGAGGCAAATTGGTAATGATATATTGAAATCTGATCTGGCTCACAAGTCCCAAATTCCAGTTTCTCCTAGTTCTATTGCCACATCCACTTCTAAAGAAACTTCTCCTAAAACCCCCTCTATTTCCCCCACTACTATGACTCCCCCTCTTATTGTTGACATTCTATTTACTAAAGGGGTCTTACGAAAAGATTGGAAGGACAGACTTTGGATGTAAGAAATAGTGGAAAATGGGAAATAGAAAGAACGTTAAGACAGGTAAATGCATTAAGAAGACAAGTTACTCAATATTTCTCAAAGTGCTGTAAATATCTCCTGCTCATGGACTATGAACCTAAATGACATTTAGTTAAGATGAATACAGGTAAAGTAAAATAGAGAGCTAATAGCAAACTATATTAACCATTGTGCAGTTTCTCAAGGGCCAGCTGGCGACCACAAGTTTGACACTTAGTTGATTAAATCTTGCTTGTACCCCCACTGATAAAAAGATTTTGATTAAGTTACTTTCTGTTCTGTTTAGGTGTGGGTAAATAAGGGGACAATTGTAATTTTTAAATATGTATTCGTGATGTTCAATGAAATAAAACAGCTTAGAGGAATTGTACTTTGTTTAGCAAAAAAATAACCTTTACTTCAATAGAAATTGCCAAGGCAACTTAAAATGTAAACATGTTCCACCCAATGCCTCCCAGCTATTGCTTAAAGATATAAAAATAAATCAGACCCTGAGACTTCTCAGAGGGAACCTGGACATTGCTCGTGGAGGTTCTTTCTCATTGCCGTCCCAGGACATCTCCCCTTCCTGCCCTACATTGACTGCAGCTGGTCTGCGACATGTATGTACAAATCTATTGTGAACAAGTGTTTTCATTCCTCTTAAGTAAAAAAGAACAGAACTGTTGGTTCTTAACAGTAATACAAGTAATTTCTATATTGTTTTCCAAAATGGTTTTATCATTTTACATTTCACATTAGCAGTATTCGAAAGTTCTAACTGGTTCACACCTAAGCTGAAATCTGTTCTTTTTAAACTTTTAACTTCATCTCCCTAATGAGTGTATAATACGATCTGGTTATTGTACTGATTAGTATTTTTCTGATTCTGGTGTTGCACAGCTTTCCTTGTGCTGTATTGGCTATTTATCATCTTCTTGTGTCTACTTTTAATTGGGTTGTCTATTAATGAGCTGTAAGAGTTCTTTATATATTCTGGCCATAGGTTATATGCATTGTAAATATGGTCTGTTTAAGGACTACTTTTCATTTTCTCAACGATGTCATTTAAAGTTCTAAATTTTGATGGAATCTCATTTATCAATTTTTTTCTTTTATATATCACATTTTTTGTATCCTAGGAAATTCTTGCCTACCCTAAATTCATGAACATTTTCCCTTATAATTTCTTCTTAAAGTTTTATAGTTTTAGTCTTTCACATTTAGGTTCGTAGATCAAGTTAACTTTATGTATGGAAATAAAGGATTGAGGTTAATTTTTTACATGCAGATAACAGGTGTTCTAGTACCATTTGCTGAAAACACTACCTTTTCCTCTGCTCTTGAGTTGAGTTTATGTTCTATAAAATGTTAATGTTAAATAATTTTTCAAAACTCAGTGGACCATATATGTGTGATTCTATTTCCAGATTTTCTGTTTTATTCCAAGGATCTTTATGTCTTTCCTTACGCCAACACAGCCTTGATTAACGTAGCTTTAGAGGAAGTCTTAAAATTAGGTAATAAGGGTCAGGGATTTAGCTCAGTGGTTCTGCTGCCTGCCTCACAAACGCAAGAACCTCAATTCAATCTCCAGTACCAAAAAAAAAAAAAAAAAGGTAATAAATGTCTTCCAACACTGTTTTTTTTTCCTTTTACTTTTCTAGGTCCTTCATACTCCTACATAACTTTTAAGTTTCAATATCCAGTTCTTCATTTATAACAAGTATACCCCAGGCCTGAATTTTTATATATACCATGTGTTTTCTAATCCTGCTAAATTCAAATACAAGTTCTAGGGGCTCCTAGAGATTTCTTAGTATTTTTTCTGTAGATGATCATTTCATCTACATATAAAGATTTTACTTCTACCTTGCCAATACTATCCTAATTGTTTCTTTTTATTGCCAGACTATTTTTGGTTTGGGCCTATGTTTCAAAGTTTAATGGACAGATGAAGAGTAGGCACATCTGTCCTTGTTCCCCACCTCAGGGAGAAAGCATTGTAATTTTTCCATTCATATAAGGTGTTTTTACCGAAGTATGGAGTACATGTCTTATCCCTTGAGAAGGTTCTGTTCTACTTCTAGTCTCCTGATAGCTTTTACCATGAACAGCTATAGAATTTAATCCAATCCTTTTCCTGCAACTACTGGCAGGATCATATGGCTTTTTCCTTTCCTCTGTTAAAATGATGACTTATGGGGGTGCATCTTCCAATGCTGAACCAACACTGCAATCCCTATAATAAAACCACTTTCTACATACTGCCAGATATGACTTCTAATAGTTTGTTTTGTTAAACAAATTTTTATCTATGTTCATACTGTTTTCTTCTATTATCTTTATCCAGTTTTAGTATTAGTACAGTGTTGATTTCCTAAAATGAGGAGAAAAGTGTTCCTTCTTTCCTCTGCTTTAAATGTTTGATATAATTCATCATTTAAAATGTATATGAGCCTGTTGTTGTCATATGGGTAGGTTTTCAAGCTAGGAATATACTTTCTTTAATAGGTACTATTCAAATTTTATATTTCTTCCAGAGTCAGTTTCATTAATTTGTCTTCCAAGGTACACAATTTCAAAAAGGATTTTTGTAATATGCTTTCTATATCCTTTTAAATTCTGTAAAATCTGTGGTAATATCCTCTAAATTTTGATATTGGAATTTTAAAAATGTATAATTGATATTGTATAATAGGAAGAAAAGGTCTAAAGGAGCACGGGAAGTGGGAGGGGTAGGGGAAAGGAAAGAAGGGAAAAGAAAAAATATGAGAAAAGGAAAAAAATGGAAACAAAGTCTTTGCAAATAGGGAAGGGTGGAGGGGGTGAAGGGAGGGCAGGGAAATGGGGAAAAAATAAGAACCAAGATACTCATGTAAAGGAACAAGATCCCAATGATGAATGTAACTGTATTTTAGATAGAGAATGTATCAATAAACTTAACGGGGAAAAAAAGGTAACAAGAGCAGCTGTATTGTAAAGAACAACCTTCTGTGGACAGACAGCAGACCCCTGGCTGACAGAAGGGGAACAAACTCCTCCAGCCTAAGTGAGGGAAGTGGCAATGTCCCAGTACAGCGAACTGTGGACTGAACAAGTGCAGTTTACTCTCCGACTTTCCCAGATTTCCACCAAAATGGCTGAAGAAAGCAGAACAAGTCACTGGGTCCACTGTAAGCCGTGACATGAGGTTTGGATGCAGCACTACCTGAAAGGTGTGTACTGTGAGGTGTCCAGTGGGCGAGGGATATGCTGGGTGGCACACAGATTGGTAGAGAACACTGGTACCAACCAAACAGGGTACACAACAGAGCCAGAGTCCACACAGGCTCCTTACAACATCCCTGCCTGGCTGCTGGCCTCTTGCTGCATTTCTCTTTTTTTTTTTTTTTTTTTTGGTACCAGGCATCGAACTCGGGACCTTGTGCTTGCGAGGCAGGTGGCAGAACCACTGAGCTAAATCCCCAGCCCTTGCTGGCCTCTTGTTATGTATGAAACATAGCCCAACTGGACACTTATCCAGCTTGAAGTCAAAGGATCAGCAGAGAGGACCCTAGCAAAAAAATGAAGGTGCTGATCCAAAATATCCACATACATTGAGACACAGGTAACATGAAGACTGACTTCTTCACGGAGAAACAAACCAAAAGAAACATAGATGCCTGAAAAATATCCTGCCACATACAGAAAACCACAAAAATGCAGCAGGAGGCAGGAGAACATATCAGAAATATGTACAAAGTGGTTTTAGTCAACAACCTGAGATGTACTTTGATAGACCAGAAAATAGAACTTCAATGAAACAAATTAAAAGCTGCAAGCTGGCAGCCTACAAAGAAGGGATACAGACACTAAGAAAGAAAATCAGAACAGGATTTAGAACAGCCTCACGCAGTCAAAACCAGATGAGCTGGGGAAAAATAAAACAAAACAACAACAACAGCAAAAAACCCCACCATGTAACCACAAAATGAAGCAATTAACAAAATCATTAACTTCATTTCTTTTCTTCACTTTCTGACTCTTAATCTTTGCCTACTGTCATCTAGTAAGAAGACTGTCCTCTTCTTGCAGAAAAATCCACTGGCACGTGGGCTTTGTGGCCCCTCTGCACTCACTGGGTCCTGCTGAGTCATGCCCTCCCAGCACACAGAGTGCACCCAGAGGACACGTGGGAGCCAGGTCTGCTGAGTTATGGGAAAGCTCTCATTCTTCTTGTGCTTCCTAAAGACTAAATGATCAAGTGTTTTCCAGCAAGAGAGATACCGACTGCATTGGCTGGAAGTCAGAGGCATTATTCTGTGAGGAGCTTTCCCTAAGACACAAAGTGCCACATTTACATCACTTGTGGGACCAGCAGCCCACTCTCTCTCCTTGAATATGACACACTGTTTCTAGTGAGCCTGCTGTGGGCTGGAGGTGAGTTGCCAAAGAAGAAATGCAGGACGTGAGGCCCCAGAGACTTGCACACCAGGCGGGGCGGACTGGCAACATGTGTCCCAACCTAGAACAAGGTAAGGTGCTCAGCGCCTGAACCAGCTTCTCTGGTTAATGGTTCTAAGATCTAAACTGAACAAAGCACCACAAGGAGGCGCCCACGTGACAGAAATCACAGTCCCTTTCCCTTCACAGACACAGGGGCCAGCTGCAAGGGAGTAACATCTCCACATCCCCCGTCCCACTGGAGGAACACCATATACGCTGGACATGCAATCACCTGAACTCCTCTACTCCCGAGGAACAGGTCCTATCACATCCTCCCACTGCAGCCACACACTTCTGCTCACCTCCGGTCACAGAACTAAGGCAGGAATCCTGGTGGGAAAACTAACCCAGGGGTACTATGTGGGCCGGCTACTGCATGTGCCTTGCAGAGGCTGAGTGAACAACCAAAGGCAAGGAGCAGGGGAGGAACAAATGCAAGAAGACAAAGACAGCCACACTGGCATGGCACAGAGCTTGCACTGACATCACTCAAAGCCTTGAGTGCTGACCTGGCAGAGAAGCAGGGCATCATCTCTGTGTGCCCACAAGCTCACCTCCCAGGGTAGACTATTGTCAGCACACCTGTGTCCTGCTGTCCCAAGATCCCCGAACAGGATGGCCAGGCAGATAAGGGCACACCCAGCTCCCTCCCACGGCAGGGACAGCATAGCCCCTGCCCAGCTCTTCACCCCACGGGCTCC
The DNA here is from genome assembly GCF_053883595.1 of Heterocephalus glaber. Lineage (NCBI taxonomy): Eukaryota > Metazoa > Chordata > Mammalia > Rodentia > Bathyergidae > Heterocephalus > Heterocephalus glaber. Next base: position 834,425 of record NW_028258138.1, read on the forward strand.
ACTCGCAATAATCCTGACCTGCCCTGAGCTGGAGTCACAGGACACGTGATGGGATGAGCCACCAGGATCTGAGCAGCCAGCTTCTCCTGTGGTAGGCCCACTGTACAGGAGTGTCCTGAGCAGTCTCCAAACTTTCTCTTGCTAAACAAGTTTAAATCTCCCCAACTTCTATGAGTGGGGTTGCTACCTTGTACTAAATCAAGCTGAATTTCCAGGAAACCATCCCCCAAAAACGTGGCAGAAAAATGTGAACAAGTCCCCTCCCTGTATCTGCTTTGCCTGTCTGATACTAAGCAGCAAAAGCTCTGCTAATGACTTTCACTGTGGAGCCGCAAAGCCCTTGGCGACATACTGTGAGTAAAGGCAGCATCAACTAGAACACGATATTCCAGAAGTGAGAGCTTCATGGGGCAGAAATCCTCCTCTCATCCAAGTGTATTTGCTTTGAACGTGAGGGTGGCTTGCAGGGACCACATAGGGCCAGCAGCAATGGCTGGTCACACACCACTGACAGCAGGCCTGGCCTGTCAGGCACAACACATCCATGGCCCAGGATCAGCCCCAACAAGGGTAGAAGGCAATTCCATGGTGGGTGTCTACCAGCAGCGGGGGGCATAAGTAGCACAAGTCAGAGGCTGGCACACCCTGGGATGGAGGAGACCACACTGTCACATTGACCCTAAAACCACAGGCACCCATATCAATCACACAAAAATCAAAACCCACTGGAGCTCATTTCGACTCCACTCAAATCCATGGGCCTGCTCATGCTGCTCAGTCCCTCTTTGGGACTGCCCTCCATCTGCCTCTCCTGCAAAGTCCCTGTGCAGCCCCCTCCCACCCAGCCACCACTAGTGCTGGACCAGCTGCACACCAGGGCAGGAGTAGGGGCTGCAGGCCTCCCAGCCGGCCACATATAGCTGTCTCTGTCCCAAATGGCTCCTGTCCTGAGCGAGCCTCTACTTCCCATGCCCCAGAACATTATTAAAATGGGGTGCCAGTTTTCACTATGCGAAGACCAAGTGGTATAACTGCTACAGAGAGCAGTCTGGAGGTTCCTCTGTAATTTAAACAGAAAATCACCATATGGCCCAGCAATTTCACTCCTACAGAACTGTAAAGAGTTGTCCAAACAAAAACTCATACAAGAATTTTCATAGCAGCACTATTCACAACAGCCAAACGATAGGAAAAAACAAATGTCCATCAACAGAAAAATGGATTTAAAAAAATGTGAAGTATCTCTACAATGGAATATCATTCAGCCATAAAGAGGAATGAAGTTCTGAGATATGATACAGTGTGGATGAACCTTAAAAATATGCTCAGTGAAAGAATCCAGCCACAAAGGCCATGTATTGTGTTTAAATGAAACATCCAGAATAGGCAAAGCCAGAGACAGAAGGCAGATTGACTGAGGTCTGTCAGGTGTCTTGTGGAGGGGTGCAGGGAGCAACTGCTTCTGGGGCTGCAGTTTTCCCTTGAGGAAAATATTTTGGAACCAGATAGACATGAAGGCTGCACTGCACTGATGTACTCAATGCCTCTGAAGTGTTCACTTTAAAATGGCAAATGTTACGTCATGGGAATGATACCTCAATATAAAAATGACCACCTCATAGAATTTCTGGAAGAACCAAAAGCTTTAGGAGTGTGTTGGCAGAGGAAGATGGGGGGGGGGGGGCAGCTAGACAGGTAGATGTAATAAGTACACACAATTTTCTAATCAGGGCCTGACACATAGTAAAGATGCTTTTGTTTTTGCTGCTGTTGGGGTTAAGTACGTGTTGGCCTTCCCATTTGGTTTAAAATATAAAAAAGAGCCAGTTCTAAATAACCTACAAGTTAATTAGCCATGGAACCCAAAAGGAGGAAGGAGATTTTCTTGGGTTAGATACAGCCCTGGCAGCCATACATCTTCATTTTGAAGAAATTGGTCAGTTACACTTAGCCTGTCAGTGGCCAATAAGTAAGTGGATGACATCTGTGTATCCCTGCAGGGGCCTGCACCCACCAGCAAGTTCAAGCTGCCCTCCCCAAACTGCAGCCGTTATATTCCTGAGGAGTGTTTCCATCTGCTCCCATGACAAAGTATCTGATGGGCAGCTAAAAGACACACATTTATTTCTGACAGGTCTGGGTGCTGAGATCTGCTGTCAGCAGAGCCAGACTCAGGTGAAGGGCCAATTTCTGGTTTGCAGATGGCCTCCTCCCTGGTCCTCATACAGAGAGAGAAAGCTCCAGTCCTCTTCCTCTTCTTAAGAATAAGCCACAGTCCTGCTGGACCAGGGCCACCATATGACCTCATTTAAGTCCAACTCCTGGCTCCAAGTATAGTCTCATTGGGGGTCAGGGTCCAACATGTGAATCTAAGGGACACAATTTAGTCCAGAGCATGTGGTACTGAAAAGGAAGAGAAAGTCCATTCCACAATGAGTCCTAGGAACAAATCATTCATGTGAACTGCAGTAGTCCACCCCTCAGCAAATGCCCCCAGAGGAGAGAACAGCTCCTCATTGCTACTGTTACTGTCAGAACCTCACCAGGGCCTATGGGGCTGGAGACGGATGGATTCCCAAATCAGCTGCAAGGAGATGGAAATATGGGATCAATATGTTAGAGGAGTCATGCGATTTCCAAACTCAAAAGGCATGATGGCCTCCACTGAAGTCCTTCACACCAGTGTCACCACCTGCTCCTACTCCTGTTCTAGGACATTCCCAAGAGTACCCACCAGGACACATGGTCTCGGATGAACATGAGCTGATCCCGCTCCCTCTCCCCTCCCCTCCCCTCCCCTCTCCTTTCCTTCCCTGGAACATGAAGGGAGAGAACCGCCCACTTAGGAAAAATAGTTTCTTCCACGTTCTCTGCTTGGCAAACATGCCTGCTTCTTCGGTGGAGGAGCCATTGCCATGGAAGCCCCACACCCGGAGGGAAGCCCCCATGTGACAAGCATCTTGGCAGCCCTGGGATATGTATGCCTGAGGAGCCCCGCAGGACAGACAGAGCCTCATGCAGCTCCAGAAGCACTGCAGGGGTCCCACGGCACAGGCACAGGCATGGTGTTCAAGGCAGCTGCTGACGTGCTTTCGTCTGAGTACCTTTTCTTTATTTGTGTTATTCTCCTATTTGTAAGCTGCTGTTTCTAACAACTTTATGTTAGGACTAGAATTTTTTTGACAAAAACTGCCCACCTCACCTTTGTAGCTCACTGAAGGCTCTCCCAGTGTGGGGATGGGATGCAGGTGATGTTCCTGGAAGGACTTCCTGGGTCCTGCAGGGGCACCCCAGCAACCCTTGCATATCACCATGTTGGCCAGACATGCCCTCCATAAGGCTTCTGCCTTGCATCTCCATCCACCCAGAAAATGTCCCACAGCCCTCACCTCCCCCAGAGGGCCTCATCTCCAGTCAGCAGCTGTGCACTGCACTCTGCCTTGGCCCCATGCCATCCTACAAGTCCATGTCCGCTGCTCCTGGACTCAGTGCTGTGTGCCATCTTGGGGACCTGCTCCCTCTCTCTGTGGACCCAGTGCCTGCCATTCTGTGGCCCATCCTGGGCCTGGAGGACCAACTCTCCCTCCTGGCTCCAAGCCTCTGGGGCCTCTTTCCCTCCCACGTGTTGGGCAGAGCTGCCACACCTCCTCCTCCAGGAGCAAAGCTTCTCTGGCAGGGCCCCCAGCTCACAGGAAGCCACATCTGTCTCCACACTTGTAATTATCACTTAGCAAATACAGAACGATGACACCACTCTCCCTTGCCAGAATGTGGCAAACGGAAAACTAACATTCTAAAGCTATTTTTTACATCCCACAATTTTGTTTAAATTAAAAGCATGAAAACGGCCTGGAATTGGCTGGCTGTGGTCCCTGTGCACTCCCAACCACATCTACCTGCCCCTCCTGGATGACTCCCCAGCTGGGTTTCTGAGAGGGCTTTGTGCCAGGCAGATGAGGTTAACGGAGACTGTGGAGCCAGGTCAGAGCAGCCAGCACCCACACAGGGCAGGTGATCTGTGGACAGCCAGTTTAGTCTGAGGTGGAACAAGTGTGGTGTTCTTGAAACTGATCACAAAAGCAACAGTCTCAATGGGAAAAGGGCATTAAGCTTAAGGGCTTAAGAGGCCTTAAGAGGGCTTAAGAGCCACAGCATTTTTACACTCCCAACAATAAAACTATTGTTCTTCAGTTCAGAACCAACCAAGATGAGCCAAGTGGAGAAGGGAGTGCCCTGCTGAAGCCACGGCTGTGCCCAACGCACCTGCCCTGTGTGCCCGTGTTGGCTGCCACAGCTGGCCACATCCAGATGCTGGAGGCCCCGGAAAGGGGTGCCACCCCTATCCCCTTGCCTCCTTGTCAGGGCTCCTGTCTGGGTGCACTCTCTTCTCCTCCTCCTCATTCACAGGCATTGAACACAAATTTTTCAGGTAATTTTGCCTTCTATTTGTCTTTCGATATTCCTCTATGCAGAGAGAGTTTAGAGGGAAAAAATGAAAAGGCAACAAAAACAAAAGGAAAAATAATAAAACCCATGCAGAAGCATGCCCTCTCTCACGGCACTTCCACAAGCATCACACCATGGTACAAGTGCAGATCAGTGGTCACAGAGCCCACTCTCTCCACCAGGGTCCATGCTCCCCTGGCCAAGAGCTGTGGTGCTACTTCACCCAGTACCTCCCAGTGCCAGGCCTATGGTCAGAGCACAGACAGGACTAAATGCATACTGAGAAAGAAAGTCATCCCATGTGTACTCTAACAAACAGGGCTGTGTCATAGCACTCACAGGGAGCCACAAAAGCTCAGCACTGCAGCACTGCTCCAAGATAGGCTATTGTGGGAGCAGTCCTGCAGGATACCCTGCACCGTGGACAGGCCCCTGCTGTGTGCTGTGGGCAGCTGAGCCCGAGTCACAGCAGCCCTGTAGGATGACCTGCTTGCCAGACAGGCCACTGCAGTAGTGTCCTCTGAGCTAAGCTCGTAGAGGGGCCCCAGAGAGCCCCCTGCAGCTGCTCCAAGGGCACCAAGTGTGGAAACTTCTAAGAGGTGTGTGTTAGATCAATAATGAGCATGTAAGTGCTAAAGAAGTGAGACACATACTGTCTTCTTATATCACCTGGAAAAACATGTATCATAAAAGAAGAACCAATGAAAATAATCACAAAAGTTACAAGACAAAAGCCAAAGCTCATGAATGTCCTTTAAAGGTTTGTGGCTGCTTTATCCATAAACTACATGGCCCCTTCCTCTCACTCACCATGAAAAAATATGAAAATTCCTTGACAAGAGTGAGGCGGTTTAAGATATGTCCACAAATCCTCTGACACTTCTCCCAGCACAGTAGGAATGTCTGACATAACAACTGATACTTTGTTTTTGGGGGTTTTTTGGTACCGGGGATTGAACTCAGAACCTTGTGCTTACTAGGCAGGTGGCGGCACCACTGAGCTAAATCCCAGGCCCAACAACTGATACTTCTATAGAGGGGTAAAATAATATCTGACAGACATGAAATATTAATAGAGGTTGTTTGATAAGGATTACATGAAACCAAATCTTGGCTCTACCATTAATGAAGCTGAATATATTTTTAAACTCCAACAAGGAAAACTGCAGGCCCAAGGGGCTGTGATGGAAAATTCTAAAAAGGAAAACAAAACAATTCTACACATTCTTCCTGAGACCAGGAAAGGAGGAAACACTTGCAACTCACTTCATGAAGTCAAAACTACCTTGACTTATTTAGAACAGCAGAAGTGCATAAGGCCATTTCAAGAAAAGAAAACTATGGGTCAAAATCCCTCATGAATATAAATGCAAAAATCCTCAGCAAAATCCCTTTTCTGTAGCATATAACTAAGTAGGATTTAACTCAGCAACGTTAATTCAACAACCAAAAATCAACATAATTTACCATTTTATAGGTTAAAAATGTTTAAATCTGGGCCAAGGATTTAGCTCAGTGGCACCGCACCTGCCTTGCAAGCACAAGGTCCTGAGTTCGATCCCAGTTCTGCCAAAAAAAAAAAAAAAATTCAACAAGCACTCATAATGAAAATGCTCAGCAAATTCCTTAAACTTATAAAAGACATCTATGAAATACCTATAGCTATGATCATACTTAAGATAAAAAGTAATGATTTTCCTCTAAAACCAAAAATAAGGCCAGTCTCATCATCGCTAATCAACATCATACTGGACATCCTAAGCACTATAAAGGAAGTGAAAGAAATAAAAGAGCATACAGACTGAAATCTGTTAAAAAAAATAAAACCAGTAAGTTTAATCAAGTTGCAAGATACAAGGTCAATATGCAAAGGTCAATTGTATTTATATATACTAACAAGAAAAATCCAAAATGAAATTAAGAAAACAATTATATTCACAATAACATGGAAAAGAACAAAATACATAGGAATAAGTTTAACAAAAATGCAAGACTTGTACTGTGAAAACTATAAAACATCATAAAAGGACTACTAAAAAAGCTAAAGAAGTGTCCAGTTCTTCCATGTTCTTGCACTGAAAGATTTTGTATTGCCAACATGTAACTGCTGCCCAAATTCATCTATAATCAAGGCAGTCATTGTCAAATCTGCCCTTAGTTATGGAAAGGACAAGCTGGCCTTAACATTCAGATGCAATTGCAAACAAACTAGAATAGCCAAAACAAATTTGAAAGAGAGTAACAAATCTATAGGCCTCACACTTGCCAATTCTAAAGCCTACTGTAAGTCTCCAGATGCAGAAAATACAAAAATAAGCCAATTGACTGGAAGTGAACATCCAGAAATAAACCCACACAACTAGAGTTACCTAATTTTTTACTGGGATGGTAATACCACTCAATAGGAAAGGAACTCTTTTCAACAAAAAGTGTTACAACAAATGGATATCCTTATGTGAGAAACTCTGGACCCCTGCTTCACACCATGTACAAAAGCTAATGAAAAACGGGTGAATAATCTAAATGTAAGAGCCAACACTATAATAGAAGAAAACATAGGTATAAATCTTCATGATCTGGGATTAGGCAACAGCTTCTTAGATATGGCCCACAGCACATGCAATGGAAGAAAACTAGATAAACTGGACTTTACCAAAATTAAAAGCTTTTAATGTCAAATGATACCAAGAAAGTGAAAAGATAACTCATTGAATGAAACAAAATTTACATCAATCTTATTTTTGATAAAGGTTGGTATCTAGAATGTATGATGAACCCTTACAACTCAACAATAAAAAGGCAAATAGCTCAATTAAAAAATAAAGAAATGTGAATAGACATTTCTCCAAAAAAGATATACAAATGGGCAACAAGTACATGTTTGATACCAGTAGTGATTAGAAAAATATTACTACTACTTCCTACCTATAAGAATGGTTATAAGGTAAGAACAAAATGATAATAAAACCCAGAAGATAAGAAGTATTGGCATGGATGTGGAGAAATTGAACACTTAAACACTGTCAAATGACATAGCATTTTTGGAAGACAGTTTGGCACTGCCTCAAAAAGTTAAACATACCGTTATGATACAACATCACAATTTCACTCCTAGGTATGAATGCCAGATAAATTAAAACATATATTCATATAAAAAAACTTGTCCAGGAATATTCATAAAAGCAGTATTCATAATAGTCAAATAATGGAAACAATCTAAATGTCCATCACTACAGTAGGTATATCCACACAATGGAATATCAGTCAGCCATAAAATGTAGTACTGATATATGCTACAACATGGATGAACTTTGGAATTATGCTGAGTGGAAGAGACCAGGCACAGAAATATATGTGATGTATGATTCCATTAATATGAAATATCTCAGATAGGCAAATTGAGAGAGGAAGTAATTAGTGTTGCCAGGGACTAGAAGGAAGAAAGAATGAGGAGTGACTGCTAATGAATACTGGATGGGGGTTTTTAGGGTTGATGAAAAAGTTCTGGAGTTAGACATTGGTGATAACTTCACAAGCCACCAAATTTTATATTTAAAATGGTGAATTTTATGATATGTGGGCTGTATCTTAATACAAACAAAATAAATAAATACGGAGTTTATAAGAAGCTCTTACAACTCGAAAACAAGTAAGTACAAAAATTTTAATGAGCAAAATACTTGACACTTCACCAGAGTACACATGGATGGCAAACAAGCACAGGAAAAACTGTTCAGCATGATATCAAATGTCATCAGAAATGCAAATGAAAACTACAGTGAGATACCATGATGTTTTAAATTGAGCACGTCTGGATCTGCTGACCACCGCACCAGCAGCAGGAACCCTCAGGCATGCGTGGCATGCAAACAGGCGCATGCTCTGGAGAACAGCAGGCAACTCACACTCGCCACAGACCCAGAAAGCCCCAGGCCCAGACACTCACCTGTGGAAATGGCAACACAGGGCCACAGTGGAACTCGTCCAGGAAAGGCTGCATGCGGTTTGTTCATAATCTCTGAACACAAATCTGCAAGTTTCCATCAACTGGGGAATGGATACACACACTGTAGTATGTTACATGTCCAAAGCATGGTAACCAAGTGAAAAAAACAGATTTTAGAAGCTACAGGCTATAGAGTTCCACTCGTGACCTGAGAGAGGCAAAACCAAAGCTACAATAGATGGTGGTTGTCAAAATAAAAAGTGTTCTAGACCACGACGGGACTGACAGCTAACATCTACATTTCCTCAAAATTCAGAAAACTGTACTCTTAGAGTCAATATTAAACTATATAAATTCCACCCCAATAAACTTGATGCTAAAATAAGATTAAAAAAAGGAAATCTACATCTAGACCCATAGTGGTTAAAGTGTAGAGCACCAAAGATACAAAGAAGGTCTTAAGAGTGACCAGTTTTTTTAAAAATCCTTGAAATGAACACCATTTAGAGTGAAAGCTGGCTTCACAACAGCAGCAGAAACCAAACACAGTAGGATAAACTCTCTCTCTATACTCCAAGAAAATAGTCTTCCACCCAGAACCTAGCCCAGTCTTTTAAGAACACATTGAAAGATGATTTTAAAGTTATTTCCAAAAAAATTCTTGTTTTATTGCTTTTAGCTGGGAGTAGGACCTCTTGTTAGTTTCTCTGCTTCTACATTGTCAGCCTCCTGACTAATCTTAGAGTAGAATCTAGAGTATGGTGCAAATATTTAACATTAGTGATCTTCATGGGAGTCTGCATGTTAGTGTGAGAAGACATAAGATGTTTGGCTACATTTAAACCCCATGAAGATTTGGGGGCAGTATCAAGAGGAAATATTTGTTAAATATTGCTGAAAACCTGAGATGATGCCTAGTGGTCGCGAACAGAAACACCAGAGGATTCTGATAAATTAGTAGGCCAAACTTTAGCGAGCACAGAGAAAGAAAGACCCCACTGTCAAGAAGCAGTAAGTCAATACATTAGATTTCCAAAACAAAGTAGAAAGTTTTCTTTGTTATCAGCATGATTTCCTGGATACTTGAACTATTTATCTACAACACCCACTTTCACTATAATAGTACAGTACATATATTTGACAAAGATATACATGCAATCTTTTTTCACTAAAATTTGTTTTAATTTTGGAAAGCAATCTTTTATTTTTGTACTGGGGATCGAACTTGGGTTCTTGTGCTTGCGCAGCAGGCGGTGAAACCACTGAGCTAAATCCCCAGCCCTTGGAAAGCAATCTTGGGTAAAACAATTTTAGAAAAACTTAGTAAAGTGTTTTGAACATTACAAATAAAATACAGGATAAAAGAAAAATAAAGATCTCAGCTAAAAAGAATCTCCTCCAATTTCTCACCAGGGCACACCTAGAAGCAGCAGCCTGAGCCCCAGGAGGACATGCACAGTGAAGTCCCACCCATGTGAGAGCATAGAGCAGGAAGGTGCAGAGCGGGGAAGCCCAGCACGGGGGCAGCACTGGACGCCAAGAGACAGAGGGTAATTTCTGCAGGACTCCTGCACTCTTTGGGATATAGGTGAAGATGCTTGTTGACACTGATAAATTAAGGACACATCCCAGATAAATGCAAAAATGAGAAAATACAATTATAATAGTGAGGTGAAAACAATGAGCAAAAAAAAATTATCTATTAAAAGATAGGAAGAAAAGAGAAAAAATAGGAAAGTTGAACTAAGTAGAAAGCCCAAAATAAGACTGTAGGAAGGAGTCCAAACTACAGGTAATGAAGATAAAAGTAAACTAAATGTTCAGTCTTTAAAAGACAAAGATTGTCAGGGAAGACAAAATAAAATTCCATTAGACAGCATTTAAAAAGACACACCTCAAAGACAGGTATAGTGGCACATACCTGTAATCCCAGCACTCGGGGAAGCTGAGGGAGAATGGCAAGTTTTAGCCCAGCCTAGGCAGCCAAGTGACTTAGCAAGACCCTGTCTCAAAATTTTAAAAAATAATAAAAAATAAAAGGGCTCAGGACATAGCTCAGTGCAAAGGCCCTGGGTGTAATCCCCAATATGGGGAAGTGAGAGAGAGACACCTAGAACATTCAGATCCCGAGATACTGCATCTGAAAGAACAGAGCACCCATGTGAAAACAAAAAGACCTCGCTTGGATTCCATGCTTCAGAGCTGAGCATTTGAAACTCTGCAGACTCCTCAACCTCCATCAATCCAGCCTCTGTAGAACCTGCTCAAAATGACTTGTAACTGCCTGACCATGCCGATGCCAATCCAGAAGACACTGTCCTGTCCTCTCCCTGCACCTCTACTCCTCTCAACCTGGAGAGATGACATATGATGCACTGAGGAATGAGGAACACTGACCCAGGGACTCTCACCAGCAGCAGTGAAAATAGGAAATGGTTCCGTTTCCAGGCAAGGACTTGAGTCCACAGCCCAGCTGGGCTCCTACAAGAGAGTTCTCTTCCCATGATTTTTGCTCATGTTCTGCCAGTTAATGAAAAGGTGCAGAGAAGGACTCACTCTGTGCTTCCAGTAGCAGCTGCCCTCCGGGTTGGGGTCTGCAGAAAAGGTGCTAAGTGTAGTGGGGTTGAGAGGTATTTCCCCACTGCCTTGTGAAGTGGCAGCTGGGAGATAGCAGGTCTGTTTGCTCTGTGAGAGTGACCAAAGCTGTGGGTAACAGGCCAGCGCCTTGGTAGGCAAGGAGCCAGGACCCTGGGAATAAAGCACACAGCACACTGAAGGCAGCATTCCAGCTCAGTGTTCCTGACATACATCACTGGCTGCCCTTCACATCAGAAGACAAGGTGGCCAAGATCCACAGTCTCAGTGGGCAAGCGTGGTGAGCATGGCAGGACAGAGTAACCCCATGTGCCCTCTGAGTGCTGCAGCTGAGGGTGGGGCACAGCCTACCCTGGAGTGACAGACATGTGCTACATCACACACTGGATGGTGCACTCAAAAGCACAGGGGAGGGCTGGCCACTGCTTGTCCCAGTGTATCCCAGAGGTCGCTTCCCTCCATCCCACATGCTGTCCCAAGCCACCAGGGTACAGAATCATTCTCTAGATCTGTCACTATCACTGCATGCAGAGCCTCCAGACAGCCTAGCAGCACAAAGCAGAGGGGCAGGTGAGTCATCATGACAAACAATCAGCCCCTTGTGCTACAATCTCACTTGAACCTTTGGGAGGACAGGACTCTCCAAAATCCCTGCAAGAGGGAAAAGGAAGGAGGCCAGAAAGAATGCTACTCAACCACAAGGACTAAACTGCAAGGAGAAAGGAATGAGGAACGAAGACACTGGTGCCTGCTCACAGCACCCTGCCCAGCTCCCTGTCAATGGAGGTGGAGGGGGCGGGACTGCAGGACACCTGTGGCTCCTACAGGCTGCAGTGGCAGGGGTGGCCCCTGCTGGCCAGACCCGAAGAGACTGAAGCCATGTGTGCCTTGCTCTGCTCTTTGAGAGAAGTGCAACACCTCTCCTCAGAGCCCACCGCCCTCAGGCTGCCCTGGTCCTCCTGGGACCAAGACCTAGCTTTCTACCAGGAAGCCGCGCCCACTCCGAGCCCCATAGGCTCTGGGATCTTGGCTGGCAGAGGGGAGGCAAGCAGTGCCCACCTGTCACACAGTGGTGTCCAATGATGCCAGGACTGTCCCTGGCAAGGATCCCAGAGGCACGGTGGGTGTGGCGTGCTCAGCACTCCAGCCACACAGCCGACATTCCCCTCTGGGCCAGCAGCTCACTGCACAAGCCTGTCTGTTGGCTCATACATCAACAATACCCTGCTGACGCCACACCCAGCTTTCAAGCGCCAGGCACTTGCTGGTCCTCTTTGCTGAGCAAGGGCACCCCGGGGCCTCACTTCAGTCCTGTCCTCACTGCACACTGCACAGACCCATAGCCACACCTAGGGCAGGACAAAGACCCCTTCTGCCTTTCTCCATGGCAACACAGCTCTGGCTGAGCTCGGGGTGGCCAGACTCCCGCTGTGGAGAGTCACCATGGCACACTGTAGACCTCGGCCCTGGTAGTGAGTCAGCATAGCTTGGACTGCGGCTCCTTCTCCTTCCCATCACAATGCACCTGTGTTCCTCTCAGACAACAGACAGAAACTGCACACTGAGATGGGCAGGACACCCAGAGCCAGCCCAGGAGGACTCACAGCACAAGCTTGCCTTTATTAAACCCCACAGGTGTGGGGAGCTCTCTGTTCAGCAGCTTAACCCTCCCTTGTGCAGCCCCTGGGGTTCAACTCAGCTCCTAGCTGAGAGCCTCTCCAAAACCCCTGGGGCACCTGGGCCTGTCAGAGAGGTTACCTGCTCCAGACTGCATGACTGTATGTGATACTTCCGCCACCTGCCCCAAGTGCTCTTGAAGGTCTGTGGCTTGCTCGCAGTGGGTCTCCCTCTTCAGTCCCCAAGCCCTATGACCACATGCCTCAGCCAAGCTTTCGTCCCTCCTTACAGAACAAAAGCATCACAGGTCCCCTATGCCACACAGGTTGCCTCCTCTCAACACTTGCTGTAGAAGAAGCAACTTCACAAGAGAATGGTCGGCCTGATGGTAGCAATCACCATGAGAATGCTTAGTTTGAGACAAAACAATAAAAACAGCGAGTCAGTGCATGTCAAAGGCAATGGGATACAATTCTAAGTCCTAGAAGAAAATATAGGGCCAAGAAGCATTAGATGGAAAAATAAGTGAAAATATAGAAGAGGGGGTCAAAACATTAGAAAAGTAACATTAACCTAAAAGAAGAAAACAATAGGGTATATTAAAATGAGAAATTCTGAGACTGTGAACAAAATTATGAATGATCCAAAATAACTTAAAGCTCTTCTTGGAGAAAAAAAATTAAAAATAAAGATATTGCAAATCTGACTCAAAAGCAGAAACAGATACTAGAAACAAAGAGGCCAGTGACAAAGATAAAACTGAAAGAGCAAAACACACACATGTTTACTCATATGGCCAAAACCTTGTCTGAAATGAGCAATTTTTAAGGAAAAATACTACTGGAGTACAGAAAATGTGTGTAAGATCAATAACCTGGTGGAAATTACACAGGACCCCACAAGTGGGGCTCCAGGACCAGCGGCTTTCTATCAGAGAGAGGCCAACAAAGCTACTCTGCCAAGTAGAGGGAAATTTGTTGTTTAAATAATATAAAGACAGGAAGTTCCTCAAATCATATTATAGACACAAGCTATCCCCAAACCACATTTAAAAATCAGAAGGAAAGGGCCAGGGATTTAGTTCAGTGGCACCGCACCTACCTCCTAAGCACAAGGTCCTGAGTTCGATCTCCAGTACAAAAAAAAATTAGAAGGAAAGAACTTTGGGCCGAGAGTTTAGCTCAGTGGTTCCCCTGCCTACCTCGAAAGCACAAGGACCTGAGTTCGATCTCTGCTACCAAAAAAAAAAAAATTAGAAGGAACTTTACAGAGTGATATCACACTTCCCTAACCCTGATACTCACAGTAACCCTGACATGGACCCTAACCCTGAACTTCACAACAGGTCAGGTCATAGTGCTCTGTACTACCCAGCCCCAGCCTGAGCACTGACCTTACTGTAGCCCCAACCCTTACTCTAGTCTCAATAAATACTGGGAGCACATTATAAGTGGAAAACTAGTAAAAAAAAGTATCAGTAAGACAACAAGATTCATTCTTAGAATGAATATTTGGAATTTTATCACAGGAACTCATTACAGTAAGAGATGAAAGGAGAAAATTATACGACTATCATACAGCTACAACTAATAAGTGCAGTTTTCACTTTCAATTTTAAAAAAACATTAAACATCAATAGAAGGAAACTGTAACCTAGTGAAGAATTTTTAGCAGCTACTTTAAGTACACCTTGCAATGAAAATACTTGAGTCAAGTTAGGGAGAAATCAAAATTCAGCTGAAAACTCTCTTGCAACTAAAAACTTTTAACACATGTTCATATCCAAATGTATAAAAATTAAGTTTTCCTATACACTATTAAATGGTTGATATGGGCAATAGGAAAAATTTCAATTCCAATAACCAAATAACACAAGTAAGTTGGAAAAAGAGTTCAAAAGATAAAAATGTACAGCAAGAGAGGCTAACAGGATACATAGGAGGCAGAACAGCTTCCTGTATCAGAAACTGGGTATCAGTAAGGTGTAGATGCCTACAAGTTAGATTACAGGTTTAATCCACTTGGAACCACATCTCACTTGATATGATTAGCTTTTTTTTCTTGAAAAGCACACTAAAGTTCATCTAGAAATTGAGGAGTCGAGACTAGCCAACATGTTTTTAAAATACTGGGAGTCTTTATTAGAACCCAAGTATTTTAAATATGCCATAAAAACCAAATAAAACAGATGTACCAAAGGAGAACAGGTGGATCTTTGAGGGAACAGGAAGCACATACAGCACAAATAGACCAGCACAAATCAGGAAGCTGAAGTATTTCAATAAATGGTGTTTCTAATATTTATAAGAAAAAACAACTTACATCTTCACCTAACAGTATCCATCTAATTAAATTGCAAGTGGATCACACAGATAAACACAAAACACCCAAAAGAAAGTCCAAGTGATTGCCCACATTTCTTCTAAATGTAAACTCAATAGAAGACAGTGCCACAAAGGAAAATATGAATGGAACTGTTCAAAATGCCACAGTGCAGATGAAAAGGCAGATGACTCGACTGGGGAAAGCATCTGCCACACGCATGAAACCAGTGTCTTCAATAAGGGGAGAACGCTGACACCTCCCGGGTCAGAAAGACTGCTTGTTGCTGGAGGCTAAACCCGAAGGCCTGTGAAGTCTGCTTCTCCACACTGAAGTAAAGATGCACACAGGGCCCTGTGCTTCCAATGGGCTATGGCACAGGCACATGGGCGGCCTAGGCCAAGCTGGGAATTCCACATTGTGCCCCTTTAGATGCCCCCTCCTCTGACTCCAGAATTCTACATGTAGAAACATGTCTGAGGTGGAGGCAAGCTCATGTGCATGTATGTACCAGCATGCTCACCTCAGCACTACAGTACGAGTGACAAACATGGGGAGTGGGGGAAGTAAACCAAGGGAATGATCACTAAAATCATGCTCATATCCACACAGAGGAAACTATGCAACCTCCTAAAAATACCCCACCTAGACCAGGTAGGACGTTTTGCAGAATGTTGGGATTGGAAAAGCAGAACCCAAAGTGTGCCGCCATTTCATCCCTGAGGCACACGGTCTGGTGTGCTATCCCCCACAGCAGAGTGCTTCCGTGGACCCTGTGAGACAGCAAGGATGGCAGGAGTGAGCCTACAACACGGAGGAAGGAAGGAAAGCCCATACGAAGGCAGGCATGGCCCAAGCTGCAGCACAAGGACGACAGTCATGGCTTCTGCATTTCAGAGGCCAGGCCTGGGCTCCAGGTGGGAACAACATCCCGCTGGGGAGGAGCAGATGGTGACGGTGACTGAGTTCTGCCCTGGCAGGAGTAGAAGCAAGGGGAGGGAGCTGGAGGGGCCCTAGTTTAATATTTCTTATGACAATATTTGCTACACAGCATTTTTTCACTTTGTACAATTATAATGTGCATAGTTTTTAAAATCCAATAATCCTTCAAAACTTGCTGTGAGAGCAGCATTCCGCCCACTCCCTGCCTCTCTTTTCTCCCACAGATGACCCTCCTCTCAGCTCCTTTATCCTCTTTGGATATCTGTCTGTCTCTGTATCTCTGATCACCATGTCTATATCATGATTCTGGACTTTACAACGTTCATATCGCCTATAACTTCCTGCAATGAAAGGTGAGCTCTAATGAGGTGCTCTTCCTAAGCACCCCAATCTCCCCACGCTCTCAAGGATGACTGTGTAACTGTTCTCACCTAGTACTGTTCCCTTCTCAGGCTACAGCATGTGTGTCCCCACAGTTGGCTCACTTGGGCATTCTAAGCACTTAAGAGTTAATTCTTTTCCAAGCATCCAGCCAGGGGTAAACACCTTCTGATCCACTCACACCCCAGAAATACCCTCTGACAGCTCGTAGGCCACTCCTGTGCCCTCCACCTACCTACACTAGCAGCCCTTCCCCATCCTCCTCCATCCACCCCAGGTTCTCAGAATAAGGGACCCACTGGAGCTCAGCCCCCCTTCCAGCCTGAGACAGTCTCCAGCTGTGCCCACAAGTTGCCAAGTGTCCCCAGCGCAAGGCCCTCGTGCTTCTCCAGGGTGAGAAGGGCTAAGAGGCCTGCTGCTTCTCAGACTTTCTGCCAGTTTCCTCTTTCACCCCCAACCCTACTGCCTCCCCCTATCCTCACAGGAACATGGTAGATTTTCAAGACTTGGGAGGAGGCAATACAGTCTCAATACACACCCATAATGGACACATGTGAACCACACATGTGTGTGTGTGCACACACACCCCCCAAATGTACCACACATGTGTAGACCTGCATGTGTGTATACACATGCACATATACACCACACACATACACATAGGCATATCACACACAGCACATACACACATGTGTGCACATGTGCATGCACCACATATATCTGTAGGCACAATGCATGTGTGTGCACATGCACACATGCATATACCACATACATCTGTACACACAATGTATTGTGCACATGCACATGCCATACACATACACCTTACACCATACCACTCACACACCACTCACATGCACATACCACAGACCCACTATACACATATACACATGTACAACACATGCACACAGCCACCTCTCACTTTATTTTTCGGATCTGCTACATCCATTTGTCTGCTTTCCAATTCCCAAAGTTTTGTCATTTTTCTCTCAATTTTTTGGTGGCCTCTACCTTTAAAAATCCACCTGTCATTTTAGTGGATTCTTTTAGAGGAAGCCCAGGTCACTGTGAATTCAATCTGTCATTTGGGCAAAAAATCAAGGATCGAGGGAAACTTTTTTATTGAAAAGGGTGGCTTGAGTCATCTTGGGTGCTGCAGAATGGTCAGTGTATGGGACACAGGTAGCACCAGGGGTGGCAAGAACAGGTCCTTGAGGAAACAGGCAGGGTGAGCTTGCACAAGACAACAGCAGACAGCTCCAAAGCACAGGAGCAGGAACAGCCAGGGAGGAGTCAGTTACTTGGCCCCTCGGCACAAAAGATGGGACAGAAAAGTCTCTTCTCCCCCAGCTGTGACCACGTCACTAGGGAGCCTAATGTCCAATTAGATGGGAACTCTGAGGAAAGGGGAGCAAGTGTGACAGCAGGATCCCCAAAAAGCAACTCTGCGGGGAATGGCTGTAGCACAGTCTGGCAGGGTGGGATGCAGAGCGGTGCCCTGTGGTCAGGATACAAAGGAGCCCAGTCACACGGCTGTGTGGTCCCCAGCAACACAGTGCTCTTCCTACCAAATGGATTCTCAGACAGACATAGCAAGGTAGAGAATGTGTGTAAAGTGACCAGGCTGAGGAGGTTGGGGCAGGTCCCCATGGTGGAAAAGGACAGGAAAGGGTAGGGACAGTCACTCCAAGGCCCTTGCTCAATCAGCTCCTTTGTACAACTAGTCTGTGCTAAGAAGAGTTGAGTATTAAAAGGATTTTTTTCCCGTATTTCCAGTTCTATAGTTCTTATCTTAAAGCAATGCAAAAAAGTAAAAAGGAAATAATTAATTCATTATTAGAAAGAATAAAGACTTCAAAATAAATAAAAATGTTCAGCAAAGTTCTTGAAGTACTCCCCAGCAAAGCCTTCCCTGATCTCACTGCAGGTGAGAAACAGCAGCCCTGAGATGGGGCTAGGAGTGGGCTGCACGAATGGGGAGTGCAGAATGTGTCCTCACTTGCATAGTGAGTAGGATCTGGGCACACAGACTGGTGCCCACCTGTGCTTCCTGCATCCATTCCATTCTAAGGAAGTGGGGGAAGTTCCCAGCGACGTGGAATGGAAAACCAAGTGCTTCCGAAGCCAAGCTTCCCCTGGGAAGTATCACCACAGATGAGCTGTGCTTGGCTCATCACACCACCCAGGAATCCCACAGGAGGCAACTGCAGGACCCAATCACATTGCTGGAGGAGCAGAGCTGTTCTGTTCCCAGCAGCTCAGCACTCCTAACAGCCACATCCTGCCTGCAGAAGAGGCCACAGCTGCCCTATAAAAAGCTCCCTGCCTTTACTTCACTAAGGCCTTGGGGAATTTCCTGAATCTGCCCGCGGCAGCCCTCCAGAACCCATTTGCTCGAAGCTTCATGGCTCAAACTGCATTGCTCTCTCTGCCTTGCAGCCTAGCTGCTCTAGGCCATCCCAGCTTGGAGCCCACTGAGCTGTGTAAGCAGACAGCTGGGGTGGTGGTGGTCGGCCCACCCCGCACTTGGCCTTATTCCAGAAATGCAGGCCAGGTCAGAACTCAAGTCCCAATCTGCCAGGAGGAGGAATTCAGACCACATCAAAGTCTGAGGGAAAGAGCACAGCATACAAAGGGTGTTGTTGACGCATCTGAGTTCCTTCCCCTGAGAGTTCTGTGAAAATTGGATCCAGATTTGTACAATTATAAAGCCAGTCCCAAGGCAATAGGGATTTGGATGTCCTCTGAGAAACAGGTATAACAGCTCCATTTTGAAAGAAAAAGAAAAAAAAAAACAACCTCGCACAGAAAGGAGTCGAGCTGCCATGATTTATGCTCAGCCCCCTCCATGCAGGCTGAGAGCTGGCCTCAGGTGACCTGGGAGGTTCCAGGTGTCACCTACTGCTACCCTGCTATCCTGCTCCACCCCATGCATGCTCCACGCTGGCTCCATGTGGCCCCAAACCTCCTGCAAGGGTCTATTCAGACAACCCTGACCCAGGGTCACCCTGACCTTATGGCCACCCCTTTGTTTCCTCCACAGCAGTCAGCACCGCACAACATGCTGTGGATATATGCACTGGTCACGTCATGCTTTGTGTCTCCCAGGAGAGGGTGTTGGGATTCAGGAGGAATGCCAGCATGTCCCAGCCACGCCACATACCTCTACCAAATGAATGAAATAATAACCCAGTCTCTGTCCCAGTGATTTGCTACTAAGAATTCTCCCGTGCAGATCACAGTCAGGACTCCAGTCCCACATCACAGACCCTAATCCCCCACCACCCCAGAGGGCTGCTGTGCAAGTGGCCACCCTGCTGCAGGCTATGGCCTTGGGAGGTCTGTGGGCTGTGCTCACAGCGCTCTCTGAGGTAGGTCTACTGAGCTCAGGGCTCCACTTGGAGGCCCATGTTGAGAGTCTCAACCCAGAGTCACATCAACAGGGCAGCTCCTTCTCCTTCCTACCAGTATGAGTCAGGCACCACCCTCACCCTGCACAAGAGGGTGGCCTGAGCAAGGCACTTCACTCTCCAGGCCTCAGAGAAGTGGGCATAACAGTATACCTATCTCCAAGGGCACCATGAGGATGGAGCTTGCAACCACACATGGAATACTTAAGTTAGGAGAGCCAGGCAAATCAAGTGCTTCATAAATATTAGCAGCTACTACAGTCATATTAGTTTTCCAAACAGGGCTGCTTAAAAGCAAGTTTCGTGTTGAAAAATAACATTTATAAGCTTTAAACAAAGACATTTTAAGCATAATTTTGAAAGAGATCATCTTAAGGCAGTTTTGCAAAACTGAGGTCAGGGTCACCATGCAGCACCCGAGATGTGTGCTGCTGTGCAGTGGCCAGCCCTCCACTAACACCACCCATGCACTGCACAGCTAAGTCACATGCTCCATTAGCAGCCACGGTGCACATTCGTCACAAAGGCACTTGTTCACTCAAAGCAGCTGACAATCAGCACTCCGGCCCTACCGGGCCATTTGTCAGGTGAGCTTTGGAGAAGAAAGGTCAACAGAAAAAGAGAAAAGTGCCTCTGTTTAAATCTTAGTTCTGGGGCAAAGAAGCTGAGCCAGTCCCAGCACCTGGAAGGAAGCTCCCCCACCACCATTCCACGCTCCTAGGGCAGAGAAGGTGAGCCAGTCCCAGCACCCAGAAGGAAGCTCCCCCACCGCCATCCCAAGCTCCTAGGGCAGAGAAGGTGAGCCACGTGGGTGCCAGAGCCACCCCCTCCCGTGGAAATGAGAAGACACGTAAACAAGCCTCAAAAACAGACTTCCAGATCACCTACAGCAACCCCACAGGGAAGCAAGATGGAACAATCTGATACTCAACCACCTGGACTCTCCGAACTGGCAACAAAAGAGGATCTGGGAAAAATGAAATAAAAAATAATTACTCAGATAACAGCAAAGATTGTTCTCATAGTGCAAGACATGATTAATAAATCTAGAGAGGATACAGATAAAAAAATAGAGGAGCTAAGGAACACAATGGAATCCCAACACAGGAAACAAATGGAATCCATAAAACAGATGCAAACAGATTTCCAGAAGATTAAAAACTCCGTCAAAAGTCTACGCAGCAGAATGAACCAATGTGAGGAAAGAATTTCACATACAGAAGATAAGATTGCAATTAGTGACCAGGAAAAGAAAAATTGCTTCAAAATTGTAAGGGACCACGAGAAATCAATCCAGCAACTGCTAGACGATGCAAAGAAGAATAACGTAAGACTGATTGGAGTCAATGAAGAAAGAGGAGAGAGTGCAGATGACATAAAAAAACTCTTCACAGAAGTGATGGTGGAAAACTTTCCAAGGAGGGGAAAAGAACTTGACATACAGATAAGGGAGGCATATAGGACTCCAGCTAGCCTTCATCAAAAAAAATCTACACATAGGCATATAATAGTTAGGATTCCAGAAATCCAACAGAAGAACAAAATTCTACAAGCAGTGAGAGAAAAGAAACAAATCACATACAAAGGAAAGCCCATCAGAATCACAGCAGACTTCTCAATGCAAACCCTCAAGGCAAGAAGAGCTTGGAGTGATGTATTTCAAGTCCTAAAGGAAAACAGCCTCCAACCCAGATTGATGTACCCTGCAAAACTATCTTTCAAAATTGATGGAGAAATAAGATACTTTCATGATAAAGAGCATCTCAGGAACTTCATGAATACCAAACCAGCACTCCAAAAAATTGTAGACAATATCCTAGGAAAAGACAATGAGGATCACAATTCCAGGAAGCCCAGCAGAATGAATCCATTGGGTGTGACAAATTAAATGCAAAGGGGAAGAATCCAACAAAAAGAAAAAGTCATGACAAGGCTTTGAAAACTTTGAACTTCATCTCCCTAATGAGTGTATAATTCAATCTTGTTATTGTACTGATAAGTATTTTTCTGATTCTAGAGTTGCACACCTTTCCTTGTGCTGTACTGGCTATTTAGCATCTTCTTATGTCTACTTTTTAATTGGGTTGTCTATTAATGAGCTGTAAGAGTTCTTTATATATGCTGGTCATAGGTTATATGCATTGTAAATATGGTCTGCTTAAGAACTACTTTTCATTTTAATGATGTCATTTAAAGTTCTAAATTTTGATGGAATCTCATTTATCAATTTTTTTCTTTTATACATCATGTTTTTTGTATCCTAGATAGTTCTTGCCTACCCTAAATTCATAAACATTTTCCCTTATAATTTCTTCTTAATGTTTTATACTTTTAGGCTTTCATATTTAGGTTCATAGATCCCTTCAGGTTATTTTTATGTATGGAAATAGAGGGTTGAGGTTAATTTTTTATATACGGAAAAAAAATAAAAATAAAAATAAAAATAAATCTTGGTTCTGCAAAAGTGGGAAGGAAGATGCATGCCACTCACATTACTGCTGTGCCCCTCTGCACTGTGAGGTGACATAAGACTAGGTACAAATTGGCCAGCAAGATCCTGGCTTCACATGCAGGCAAGACTATAAACATCAACTGATGAAAGACTTGCTCAGGCGGGAGACACGGCCTCTAAGATGGCACTGTGACAAGCACTGCTCACAGGGACCATGAGAAGCTCTGTGTATGGTCCTGCATGCAATTTAAGAAAACTAATTAAAACTGGAAATCACAGGTAGAGAAGGATCCAGAGAGTCACAGAAATCACAACCATCTATCACCTTAGATATCAAATTTCATCAAGCTTAAGTAATTTACTAAAAGAATGTAGTCATAAGTCAGTTGTTTGGGGGCCAGGGATTTAGCTCAGTGGTTTCGCTGCCTGCTGCGCAAGCTCAAGGACCCGAGTTCAATCCCCGGTACCAAAAACCCCAAAACAAAAAACAAGTAAGTCAGTTGTTTGGAAGACCAAAGGCAGGTTGCCAGCCCAGAATCCCATAAGTGATTAGATTCTAAACTGGGTCGGAACCCAAAGAAGACCCATGGAGGCTGCCTGCCCAGCCACAACCTAACCCCAATCCTCTGCCTGATGTCTGACCAGAGCTGCTTCTCAAGCCTTCAGCCCGATCTTGTGTGGAGAGGAGGTGCTGAGGTGCAGATGGGATGACTCGGGATGCTCTCCGTGTCTCAGCCCGCTCTGCAGGGCACCCCACATTAGGCAAAAGGACCTGAGGCCTATCCCACACAGACTGCATGAGAGAGACCCCTGCAACAGCCACGCACCCCAGCCCAGTGATGGCTGGGGCTGAGAGGAGAAGAATGTCCACCTACAGCTGCGACAGGGCAGGCTGACTGCACTGGCTCACAACACAGGCAGCCAACCGAACATCAAACAAAAGACACAAACAGAAGGATTCCAGACACAGATAGCAGACTGCTCAAGCCAGTGACCCTCGGAGAAGGAAGCAAATGTGACGCACCCTGTGACAACCCAGTGCACAGCCTGGGAGAGTTCCCACAGCACAGGCAAGGCCAGGAGAGCCCTGAGCGGAAGGGACAGGGTCAGGATTCCAGGAGGCAGAGGCAGCGAGCACCTGAGGGCAGAGAAAGAAGGAAAGAGCTACACAGAGAAGCCCTCCAGGGACTGAGGTGGAGTCCCTCGAGTCCTCATCTGGATGCCATTCTCCACCCGTGACTGAGCCACAGAGGACAGAGAGGAGCCAATAGAAGAAAAAAAGGAACTGGGCATGGTGGTGCACGCCTATAAGCCCAGCTACTCAGGAGGCTGAGGCAGGAGGATCCTAAGTTCACGTCCAGCCTGGACAACCTGATTTCAAGTTAAAAAAAAAAAAAAGAGTTAAAACAGGAGCTAGAGATGTAAGTCAGTATGAGGCCCTGGGTTTAATCCCTAGAGTGGGAGGGTGGGAAACAGGTGGGAAGAAGGGGAGGAGAGAAAGGAAAGGAGGGAAGGAGAGAGGGAGGAAAAGGACAACCAATAGCCATGGCACTCAAGGAGCTGTACTAGTTCACATTCCCCAGCTGGACTGGAGAAACCCTGCAGCCCAAGGATACAGGGATACAGGGAAGGACACTGCCTGCACAGTAAGACCACATTGGCACCAGTCAAAACCACTGCACTCAGTCAGGCTCTGCCAGCAGAACAGAGTTTAACAAGTCACCTACGTTCTAAACCTTCCAGCCAGGTAACTCCACAGCATTCCAAAACAAAGCTTACAATAATGTCTCTTTCACCCAAACAAAATTATCAGCCACACAAAGAAGCAAGAAAATACATCTCAGAACGTTAACAACTTGACCAATAAGAAACAGACCCAGAAGTTACACAGAGATAATCAGGACACAAAGACAGTAAGTGGCCGTCATAAACTGATTGCATATGTTCAAGAAGACAGAAGAGTACAAGATGCTCAGAAAAGACAAGAAAAGACAATAAAAAGACTCAGACATCAAAGATGAACAGTGCTCCTCAGTGAGAAACACTGGCCTAGGTTAATGTCCATGAGACACCACAGAAGAAAGACATGAACACAGAACAGCTATAGACAGACGCTGCCCCAAAGGAAACCGAGACAGAAAGAGTCCTCTTCTCGAAAACCAGAAAGGGCAGGTAAGATGAAAATATACTTAAGTAATGACCAAATTTTTTCAAAACGTGGTGAAAAGTATGAGCCATACATAGATTCAAGAAGGTCAACAATCCTCAAAAAGGAAAACACAAAGGAAATTAAATCAGGGCGTATCATAATCTATTACCTAAAAAGAAAATCTCAAAAGTAGTCAGAAAAAAAGAAACACTAAAATCATTTACTGGCTTTTTTTTGCCACAAAACCCAAAAGGATAACTATGTGAAAGAATGAATGTTAATTTACTTCACTGTAGAAACCTTTCTGCCACCTGTATGCATCCCATAACATTATGTTGTGTACTTTAAATATATACAATAAAATTTATCTAAAAAACAGAAAGTACATATTATTTTCAAAGGAACAAACACAGACAAGGTAAACAGAGGACTTCTCAGAAATGCAAGCCAGAAGCCAACGAATGACATCCCTCAGAATGAAAGAAAAACTGTCAACCTGTAATATCAAACATAGTGAAAATAACTTCAAATACAAAAGCAAAACGATGACTTTTCCAATGAACAAAAGTTAGAAGTTAAATTAATTCATAATCCAACACACTTGAACTACAAATGACATTTTTAAAAGTCTATTATACAAAAGCAAAACAGGAGGAATCTAGATTTACAAAAAGAAACAGAAAGCACTGGAAACAGATAATATATAAATATAAACATCTTTATTCTCAATTTTTAGATTGTTTTCAAGATAATAGACTAGTAGAGGGCTGGGGATTTAGCTCAGTGGTTCTGGCGCCTGCCTCGCAAGCACAAGGTCCCGAGTTCGATCCCCAGTACCCAAAGAAAAAAAAAGATAATAGACTAGTTAAAGCAACACACTGCAGGGCTTACACCAGTGTTGAAGTAAAATAGGATGGGACAGAAAAGAAAGACCAGGGCAGGGCGACAGAGCACATGAGGTCACAGGTCATTGTGGACGGTACAATGCTATCTGACAGTGCACAGTGGTATGCTAAGGATACGTGGAGCGAATCCCAAAGCAGTCTCTACAAACAAAGAGATGTGGCCAATAAGATAACAAAATTATCAGGCACACGAAACTGATCATAAAAAGTACTCAATCCAAAATAAGGCAGAAAAAGAAAAAAGGAGAATCTAACAGAAAAATAGAAAATCAATAGCAAAATAACAGATTAATATCCAGCCATATCAATAATCACATTAAATATACGTGGTCGAAACATCCCAATTAAAATAACAATTTTTAAATTGGATTAAATAGAAGGACCACGCCAAATGCTATTTACAAGAAACCCTTTTAAATACAAACATTCAGCTGGGTGTACTGGCACACACCTGTAATCCCAGTCCTCAGGAGGCTGAGGCAGGAGGACTGCCACGAGTTTGAGGCCAGTCTGGGTTACACAGTGAGCTCCAAAGCCAGCCTAAATTACGTAGCAAGACTTTGTCTCAAAAAAAGAAAAAGAAAAAGAAAAACAAAACAACAACTATAAAACAAAATAAATACAAATATTCATATAGTTTAAAATAAAAAAGCCTTGGAAAAGATGCTATTATTAGTTAAAAGAAAGCTGGAATAACTATGTGAACATCTAAAAAACTAGATTTCAGAAAAAAGAATGTTACCAGAAGTAAATAAGGGCTTTGTGTAATAATGAAGGGTCAACTGATCAAGAGAAAATAATCCTAAGTGCGTCCACATTTGATAAAGAGCTTAAAAGTGTGTGATGCAAATACTGATAGAACCAAAAGAAACAGACAACTTCACAACTATAATAGAAGCTTACTATACTTTTCTCTAATAATTGATTTTTTAAAAACTACACAGAATATTAATAAGGCACAGAGGTGCCTCAAACATTATCCAACATAACTTATCCGACATTTAGAAAACACTCTACACACAGTTACAACAGTATACACATTCTTTTTAAGTGACTTAGAATATTTTCAGAGACCATACTCTGAGTTATTTTTTAAAATTTCAATAAAACTTTAAAGGACTGAAATAAGGAAAATAATGCTTCCTGAACATAATGGAATTAAATTAGAAACCAATAACAGAAAAGTATCTGAAAAATCTCCAAATACTTGAAGCACACATTCAAATAACATATGTGTCAAAGAAGAAATCACAATGGAAATTCAAAAGCATTTTGACCTAAATAAAAATGAATGAGCAAGCTAACAAAATGTATGAGATGCAGCAAAAGCAGCACCCAGAGGGAAACTTATACTACAAATGCCTGTGTTAGGAAACAAAGAAAGGTCTTATATCCATCAACTAAGCTTATTATTTTTTTTTTTTGGTACCAGGAATCGAATTCAGGTCCTTGCGCTTGCGCAGCAGGCAGCGAAACCACTGAGCTAAATCCCCGGCCCAACTAAGCTTATTAAATAAGAACAGTAAGGTAAACAGATGAAAATAAAGAGCAGAAATCTTTACACTGGAGAAAATTAATGAAACCAAATGTTGGTTCTTTGATAAGATTACTAACCTCGATAAGCACCTAGCCTCATTGCTGAGGAAAAAAAGGGAGAAGACACAATGACCAAAATCAAGGATGATGAATGGAAATTACTACAGACACAAAACAACACAATTTTTAAACTGGGCAAAATATCTGATCAGATCCCTCACCAAAGAAAACATATGGATGGCAAATAAACACACAATAAGATGGCCTGGCAGGGAAAGAGAGAAGCAGGCTGTTCAGACCAGACAGAAGCAACTACAGGTGCCAAGGACACACATGACAGGGCAACAGTTTCCTCCAAACCCTGAATGGCATGGCAGAAAGAGTCCAAAACACAGGCCACCTCCCAGAGGGAGCCACAAAAGTCAGAAAAGGTGGCGAAGTCCACTCGATGGGACAGAGCAGACCAGACTGGGTCACCAGCTTGCTTGGGGCTGTGAGTAGGGTGGGTCACACCTCCACTGCTGCTTCAGCATGCACACTTAGACCCTGGGGTGAGGCCCAGCCAGGAGGAAGGGAGTGTACCCCGCCCATGGGGCTCCCATCCCCACTGCCCAGCTCTGGCTGTTGGCTTCCTAAGTGTGGACCTGTGTCCTCTGCCTTCTTTTGGGACTATACTCCCTTCCTATGGGAGACCACCCAGCCCATACCCACAAGCATCTTCTCTCCTGATCATTCCTACTTGTGTCCTCCTGCCCCTGCTCCCCCCACCCAGTTCCTACCTGACCAACCATTTGAATGTTTATTATCTGAAGTCCGTGACTAAATCCCACACGTGTCCCTCCCACACCACCCTCGTGAACCCCTCAGGCCCTCAGTCCTCCCTCGGCCCCCTCGCCCTACCTCCTAGCCTGTTTTCCATCAAGGCCTGCCTCATCCTGTACTGACAACCACCTCTCAGCTGCTTCCCTCCCATCTCATCTCACCCCTGCAGAACAAAGCAGCCTGCTCCCCTCTTCCCTTCTCAATAGCTGAAGTGGGCCTTTGAAAGTGGGATGTGGCCATATACTGTCCCACACTGAGGGCTGACACCAACTGCCCGCCCACTGTCTGGTTGCCTTGCTCTCCTGACCATGTCCTCCACCTGCTTCCCCTACAGCTGCCCCATTCTTTCTCTCCCTGCCTCCACCAAACCCATCCCACTAGGGTTGCTCCTCCTGCCAGAGCACACAACAGTTCTTTCCTGTCACCAGCTGGACCACTACCTCCTCAGAAAGGCATCCCTTGACCATCAGCCAGGCCGCCCTCCATTCACTCTTGGACAGACTTCCTCTCCTAATCTTCCTAGCACAAGACTACTGTACTAATAAATAATGTTTGGTCTGGGCCCTCATGCCCCATCAGAAGTAGGACTCCTGGTGACAGGGACCTCACCTGTGTGTTCCAGGCCACCCCAGCACCTGAAAGAAGGCTGAGAGGCAAGTGGGGGCCAGAACTCAGGTGGGTCCTCCCTAATGGGCAGCATCCTAAAGGAGAATGAGAGGACTCTAGGGAGGAGTTTACCAGGTGGCCAGGACACATGTGCCTCCACACCCTTTCTAAAAACCGCAGACTGAAGTAGACTCTTTAGATGGGGGAGGGAACACAGCCTCTCCAGTAAGACACTTTCAATTCAGCCACTCGGAGAGCATGCCACTAGCACAGTCTGAACAGAGGCTGTGCTCAGGTTCAGGTGCTGTGCATGTGCAGACACCCAGGTGAGAGCTGGGCTGACAGCACCTGGTCCTCCCAGTCCATAGCCACCTCTAGCATGGCCATGGGTTTGCAAACACACCCAGCACTGTGTCAGACACCACACACCCACAACAGAACATTTTCATTAGAAAAGAGTAATAAGGCGAGAGAAACAAGGGAGACAGATGCTGTACCTTTGAGGGATTTAGCTGTGGCACAAACAACAGTCTTGCCTCTTTACTTGAGCTCATATCTGTAATTTTAGGTACTAATTTTAGTAGTCTAAGAAATACTGCAGCTTTCCAGCAGAGCATGCACCAAGGGTGGATGCACTCCCTTCCAGAGGCTGGCTCTGTCCTCCTGCCACCGCCTCCCAGACCAGCAGGGCCTGAGATGGACTGCAGAGGGCACTGCTCCAGCTGAAGGAAGGTCCCCATCCCTTGCCGTCCAGCTTTCCATACACCCACACACCTGGTGTCCTGTCATCCTCACTCCAGCAGTCACACTGCCAATATCTTGCTTCAGCTGAGGGTTCATGCCGTGGCAAGGCCAGGGCTGCAGCTCCTTCCCACACACAGCTGGACTTCTGGGGCTGCCCTGTTGGGAGAGGATGGCAAGCAGCAGGCACAGATTACTGGAGTGGGGCAGCACTGTGACCCACCCCATGGACTGCTTTAGCCCACCATGTCCAAAGACCACTTCAGAATACTTGGGTTTATGCAGTGGTTTTGCATCTGGACACCACTGGAAGCATGGCTTCTAGAAGTCTGATGACAGGTCCCATTTTTGTCACATGTCCACAGGTGCTTAAACCATGACAGATCTCAGTGAAGGAAGAAGAACAAAGGCTACTATTTTTACAGAAAGACCAAGCAGGCCACAGCAAGGATCTGACCTCAGGAGGAGGCAGCCTGGACTCTGAAATTCTTGGGACCCTGCAGAGAGAGTCCTGCAGTAAGGAGAGTGGCTTCAAAGTACTTCTGCATGGAAAAAAAGTGGGAGATTGTTTCTGTGGAGGGAGGAGAGGCAAGGACAGTCAATCCAACTCAGTTCAACCACAGAATCCACCAGTGCAATTACTATTTCTAAGTAATTAGCACTCTTGGTGATGGTCTCAGCAGAAAAGAGAAGAAAGTAGTTGTGGGTGAGTTTCCTTGTTCCTCCACATCAAAAACTAGCATCATGAGGCCAACATGGGCTGTGATGTGACTGGCAAGGCTGAAGGATGTAGGTCCCATGGAGCAACCAGACCCAGGCCTGGTATGGTCCTCATGACCTTTCCCTCCTTCCTGAACACTGGCCTTTCCCTCCTTCCAAATGTTCAAGACTAGGAGATAGACTCGACAGAGAAGCTCAGTGTCTTCCCTCCTCCCTTGCCTATTTCCAGGGAGGTTGTGTTTTGGGCTCCACTTTCCTATTTGAGATAGATTCCTATTTAAGACAGACAACACTTCAGATGAGCATGAGCACAGATTATATCAGCAGACTATATTCATGATCAACTTACAATAGTTCATAAAAGGATTTCTATGAACTAAGATTTCATTCCCTAGTGTTCTGTGTGGGTCACTCTCATCACCAGAATCAGACACAGGAGTCTGTGTGGCCTCTCACCAGGGCACTGAAGTTGCCTAAAACACATCCACTGGGCTTGCCAGACAATTCTCCAAGGGTAATCAGCTCTGCAGGCCCCTGCTGCAGGACTTCCGAGACAGCAGGCTCCCCAGCATGGCACCAACAGCAGGCTACATCCTCAGACCAGCTCTCCTCAACAAGTGTGGGCCTTGAGCATGCAGAAGGCACACCTGCCCTCAGGGGAAGGCTAGAGAAGCACAGAAGAGGGCAAGTACCTCCCATTGCCATAAAGAAGCACTGGCAGCAGCATATTTTTTCCTACTTAATACTTTCTCATCATAGCATCTATTTATTTTTAAAATGAAATGACATCAATCGCATGTTCTCTCAAAACAACGCAGTATATTTACATTTGTAGAAAATGTTCGTAACAGCTTGTTTTTAACTTATTAATGTTTACTGATATTCAAAGAAATCCATCTATGAAAATCAAACATCTATTACTTGAGATTACTTGGATTGCTTTTATGCTTAGAAAAATGCTTAACGCAACTCAAAGATCAGATTGATATTCACATAATTCATTTGCAGTAAAAAGAAAACCTATAATCTTTCTCTTAAGAATATAAAGCAATGTGTGTTCATTGAGGGAAATTTAGAAAATTCAGAAATGTGTGAAATCATGCACACACATGTGCCACAAGTACATGCTCATGCACACTACAGACACACACACCTACATCTTATTCATACTGAGCGGTTTCATACGCACTATTGACTTATGTGCCAGTGTGCTAGGTGCATTTTTCCATGTCATGAATCATCCCTATAAACACCAATTGCTGCCTAATATTCAACTGTCCTATGGAAGTACAATAACTGATTTACTAAATCCTCTATTACTGGGCATTTGGGCTATTTCCAGTCGCTAATTATTTAAATTAATGCCATAATGAGTATCCTCTGTTCATAAATTTAGTGCTTATCTGATTATCTCCTGAAGATAAATTTGTAGGAGTAAAATTTTCAGCCAAAGTCCATGAATATTTTTGAAGCTTCTCATACATATGGATAAAAGAGCCCTCCGGACACCTGCTGCCTACAGCCCCCCTCTGCGACGCATGAGGTGATACGCTCAGTGTCTGTTATAAACCTTCCAAAACACAGGGAGCTGGCCCAACAGCACACATGCACCTGCTCCCCATGCAGGTGAGGCCCAGCTTCCCTCCCTGATGGCCAGCAGCACCCACACCCCTTCTGTGAAGTACCACCCTAGTCTCCAACAGCGATGAGACACACGACGACTACGGAAAGAAAGAGGTATCATTAATTTCTGGTAAAGGGTTAAACAAATTTAACTGAGTACATTTTAGAGAAGAAGCAATTCTGGAGTTTCCTTTATATTAGAATACTTTTTAAATGACCCTGATGATAACAGAACGAAAGTGGGGGCAGGAATGGAAATCACTGTGAACTTCATGCATGAAAGTTTGTTTCTGGTTCTCCTACCACAAGTATTCTCCACAAATACTCACGGACATCCATGGCGCTAAGAGTTTAGACGCTAACACTACCCTCCACAGGAAAAAAATCAATTTGCCCAATACCTGTTTCCACAACTGGAAACAGGAAGAAGTCACAGGTCCTGAAACACATGCTCTGGCCGGAAAACAAGAAGTCTCCAAACATGGGATGGCAACCCTGGGCAGCACCAAGTGGCAGTTCACAGGGGCTGTAGCCAAGCTGTAGCCATCTTGGCACTCAACAAAGCAACTGTCCTCCTAACTCAGGCTGAGCTCAAGGCCCAATCATCCCAGGCTGTGCAGCCACGCGGCCATCTTTCCAACTACAGTAACTGGTGTGACACAAGCAGCCTGCTTCCTACTGATCTGGGATGCCACTATGGAGCCACGGCAGGCTGTCCATGTGCTCCAGGTGGGAGAAGCACCCACTGAGAACACTCCAGGGTGGTGACAAGGGCAAATGTCTTTCAAAGGTCTAAATACAACAATAAATTCTGTGATCACTGCATTTTTATATGTGTCTACTGCCAATCCATTTAAAAGAATAATTCACCAATGCTACTAAAATTGTTTTTTTTAATTGATTAATATATGTATTTAACATATTGAGCTCTAAATAAAACACAGCAATGAGTGTTCTCCTAGGACAAAAGCCTTGCCATGTTCCCACCCCTTGACTGTCTTCAGGTCACTCGAGAGATGCCATGGGCACTGCTCGCTTGACTGTTACATGTGGCTACTTCTTCCTGCTGGCCTTGGGATTTGCCAGATGGTAATTCTGCCCTATAGGGCTCTGAGATCTTCTGGCTTCTAGTTTACAGATGTGGTCACGATTGGAGAAGCTGCACAGAAAATGTCCACCTGTGTCTTCTGCTTGTGGAGCACAGCTTTCCTTCCCCTCAATCAGTTTCTCAGGGTCTTATCGCACCAAGGGGTGTCCCCTCTGCCCACCCAGCAATGCCTGCTGCCCCCCACTGCAGACACCGAGAAGCTGTCACCCACATGCACGGTGGCACCCACCCCTCAACAGCTTCAGCTGCACAACCTCCTCCTGGGGCAACACCGGCCTTGTTGCAGAGCGAGGATCGGGAACAGCGAAGACAACTCAGGACCCCAGCTGGTTTCTGATTCCTCTGGCTCCTCTGGGCATAGGCAACACAAGACGAAACTTTACACACACCAGCCCCCTTTTTGGAAGCCAGCTCTAGACTCTGCTTGGCTTCTGACACTACTTATCTTTGCACCAGCATCACACTGCTTTAATTTCCTTAGTTTTCTAGAGGGTCTTAACATCAGATGGGATTTGCAGCCTTGCACTGCTGTTCTTTTCCAAAATTTGCTGGCTACTCTTATACAACCAATTTCCTATTGACATTCAGAAACCATTAATCAATTTCATTAAAATTCCATGTAGGAATGCACTCATTTTTTTAAAAATTTAAGTATAAAACAGTAACGGCTGTTAACAGCTCTCCCCTCCATATAATCAATGAGAACACTGGTAAAATCTGACATGATTAACTTAAGAACTCTGAATTAAAGGGATGCAACAGCCTAAGGGTCATTTATTTAAAAAAAAAAAAAAAAAGACTGGATCTTGGTAAGAACTGTAAGCTTGTGGCATTTTAACTTACCCAAGTCCCATCCCCTTCCCTAGCTCCACCAAGAGGTCAGCAGTCAGGAGCCAGGGGTGGCAGCAGGCAGGGGTGTCCTCCACAGCAGCACCTGTGATTGGAAAAGAGAAGGATCTTGACTCAACAACCACAGCTTCACCTAAGAAACTAGAGAGGTGAGGGCCGGGGATTTAGCTCAGTGGAGCTGCTGTCTGCCTCACAAGCGCCAAGGTCCCGATTTTGATTCCCGGTACCAAAGAAAAAACTAGAGAGATGAGAGAAAACTAAGCTCAAAGGAAGCAGAACAGATATTACAGCAAAAATGAGAGAATAGAAAAACACAACCAGAAGTTCATTCCTTGCAAAGATCAACCCTGATAAACCCTTCCCCAGACTGACAAAGAAAAAAAGAGACTCAAACTACTAAAATTAGGAATTAAAATGAGGATGTTATTACCAAACTTATAAAAATAAAGATTATAAGGAAACACTAAGAA
Organism: Heterocephalus glaber; assembly: GCF_053883595.1. Classification (NCBI taxonomy): domain Eukaryota; kingdom Metazoa; phylum Chordata; class Mammalia; order Rodentia; family Bathyergidae; genus Heterocephalus; species Heterocephalus glaber. The sequence goes on from NW_028258138.1 coordinate 868,062, forward strand.
TAGTTTTACATCAACAATTAAGCTAGATGAAATGAGCAAATCCCTACTAACAGGCACAACTATAGAAAATGATTCAAGGAAAACTAGAAAATCTGATTACACCTAAAATAAGAAGAGATATTGAGTCATAAATCAAAAAAATTTTCCATAAGAAAAAGTTCAGGACCAGATGGCTTCCCTGGTGAATCCTGCCATGTGTTTAAAGAACTAATAACACCAATCCTTCACTACCTCTTCCAAAAAGCAGATGAGAAAGAACAGTCCCACTTCATTCTATGAAGCCAGCAGTACCCTGACACAAAAGCAGATGCAAACCTCACAGGAAAACTACAGACCAGTATCTCTTATGAGCACAGATGCAAAATTCCACAACAAAATACTAGCAAACAAAACTGGAAAATGCATAAAATGGATTACACATCACGACCATGTGGAATTTATCCAAAAATGCAAGGTTGGTTCAACAAAAATCAATTCTGTGCAGTCAATCGATCCAATATTATATTAATGCAATAAAGGACAAAAATATTTTTTGTTGTTTTCCACTTCACAAATTTCTATCCTTAACTTCCCTTCTACTTCCTGCCAACTTCTCAATTTGGACACTTATATGATCAATTTTCTGTCTTTATTCTTTCAAATAGCTAACACTAACAGTATAAATTTCTCTCCAAGAGCCAGGCATGGTTGCTCACACCTTATAATCTGAGCTACTTAGGAGACTAAGGCAGAAGGATGGAAAGTTCAAGGACAGCCTGGGCAACCCACCAAGACCCTGTCTCAAAATAAAAAATGTAAAAGGGATAAGGGTGTAGCTCAGTGGTAGGACACTCCAGAGTTCAATTCCCAGTACTACAAAAAAAAGAGTAGGGCTGGGGATTTAGCTCAGGGGTTCTACCGCCTGCCTCGCAAGTGCAAGGTCCCGAGTTTGATCCCCCGTACCAAAAAAAAAAAAAAAAAGAGGAGGAAAACTTCCTCCAAGTATTGCACATTCTACAGTCTTATTTACATTGTTAGTCATTCAATTCAATTTCCACTGCAATTTCCTCTTTAATTTGAATTATTTTCAGAGTTTTCAAATGTCAGGTAGATAAGCTTGTTTTCTTTGTGCTTTTATTATTGATTTCTGACTTTGCTACTTTAGCCAGAGAAAATGATTTGAAATTTGAGATTTATTTTGTGACCAAACACAAGGACAGACCTGAGGAATGCTGCAGGTGTCTCAGGAGAGTATGTATTCCCTAATTGGTTGCCTTTTTTTTATGTGACCTAGAATTAGAGCTTGAAGCACACATCACTAAAATCTTGAGTACCTGTGTGTATGAATTTTATCAATTACTGGAAAAGAAACATTAAAATAGTTCATATGATCAGAGGTTTTTCAATTTTCCTTGTGATCCAATTTCTTCTCAATCTTCTATAGTATTATACATATGCATGTATATATATTTTTTCTATGTGTTCTAAGGTTTAGTTATTAGATATAGTCATGTACTGCCTAACAACAATGGTGTTCCCCTCAGATTCTAATGGAACTGAGTCAGGCATGGTAGCAACCACCTACAGTGCCAGCTATTCAGGAGGCTGAGGCAGAAGGGTCCATTGGGCCCAGGAGTTGGAGGCCAGTATGGTCAACATGGCAAAACCCCATCTCAAACAAACAAACAAAAAACCCATCAGATTACAATGGAACTGGAAGTTCCCAGGGCCTGCTAATATGGCAGCCACCATCATGAAGCACAACACCTTACTCACGTGTCTGTGGTGATGCTGGCATCCACACACCCACTGCTGCTACCCAGGTCAAAGTACAGTACAGACAGTTAAACACAGTACACATCTCACATGATAATAAAGGACTATGCTGTGGGTTTATATATTTACTATTCCACACTTCCTTCATCACTAACTGTAAAGCACCCTCTGGTAGGGCTTCGGGAGGATTCCAGAAGACAGCGCTGTCCTCATGGGAGAGGACCTACCTGTGTGAGAGCCTGCAGGGGCAGAGGTGGAGGTGCAGGACTGTGATGCTGGTGACCCGGACCCTGGGCCAGCCTCGGCTAATATGTTTGTGTTTTTAACAAAGGTTTCAAAAGTTTTTTAAAAATTAAATTTAGAAATATTAAAAAGTTTACAAAGAATACAAAGGAAATATTTTGTAAAACTGTATGTTTGTGTTTAAAGCTATTATTACAGAAGTTTTTAAAAATTAAAAAATTTATAAAGTAAAAAAGTTATTAGGTAGGCATGGTGGTGCATGCCTGGAATCCCAGCACTTGAGAAGCTACAGCAAGAGGCTCACTGGGAGTTTGAGGCCATCCTGGACTACACAGTGAGTTTCAGCCCACTCTAAACTATACAGTGAGACCTTGTCTCAAAAAAAAAAAGTTATAATAGGCCAAGATTAACTTTTGTTGAATGGAAAGTACCACTGGTATAAGTTTAGTGCAGCTCATGTGCAAGAGTGTGCAGTGTTTACCAAGTGTCCTCACATGAACCCACTTGCCCAGAGCTGCCCCAGGACGTTGGGCTCACTCTGTAAGCACCACTTTCATCTTCCATCCTGCATTCTTACTGGACCTTTCCTGTGTTCACACAGGTTCAAATACACTGATGCTCCACTGGGCTACAATAGCCTACAATATCCAACACAGTGCCATGGGCACAGGTTTGTGGCCCTGGGGCACCAGGTAGACCAGATGGTCTATTGGTGTGCAGGAGGCTCTGCCCTCTAGACTTGTGAAGTGCACTGTAGGAGGTATACAGAGGATAAAGTCACCTAAGGATGCATTTCTCAGAACACATCCCTGTAGCAAAGCAATACATGACTGTATATATACGATATATAACTATATATCAGATATTTATCCTCATACAAAAAACTATTTTATAATAAGCTTTTATCTCTATATGTATCCATTTGTATGTCCCATCCCCTATATGTCTCATCAGCCCCTCCTGAAGCCAACAAGAACACCACAAGCAAATGGAGAAAACAGAAACCCAGGGCCAAAATAGTCAGCTCCCCCTTGGAGACATCTTTAGAGGAGCAGTAAGGAACAAGACCCCAGGACAGGGATCTTCTGTGATGAAAGGGCAGCTCTCGCCTGTGCACGTGAGAGGGGCCAAGGGACCACATGCCAGTCTTTATTCACTGCCATCCTCAATGGGGTCCTATCTGGGAGAGCAGGAGGGCAGGGTGCTCAGAAGAGTCCTGCCTTCTGAGACATGCAGGCTGGGTCCTCCCAGGTAGTAGAGCAGGCATCAGAGATACAGCACACCTTCAGGAACCCAACACAGTGTGAGGCACAGGGGCCCAGTGCAAACAGCCTTGGTACAAGGTAAGATGAGGCCTCCTTCTGCCCTGTAAATGAGTCGTTAGTGCAAAAGCAGGTACTACCTCCTCCTGCCGAGGGCAGGAAAACCAAAGGAAGGACCAGGCAGTTTTGCACTAGCCACATGGGCAGCATTGGGCATGCAGTTTGCAAGAAGGCAGGCCTGGCAGGTGGAAAGCAACAGCAAGATTGGAGGCTCAGCCCAGCATCACTGGAACTTCAACCAAACAAAAAAGAGATGTGGTCAGCAAGCTGGAGAGAAAGGATGCCAGCCACTGCCATAGACCTGACAGTAGGTTAAGGGGCTGGCTAGCTGGCTGGCTGGGGGTTTCCTGGAAGATCAAAGGAGGCCACAGACAACTTCATAGCAGTGTTGCCATCCTGAAATCTGGAACTGTACTACTACTGGAAGGAATTTTCTAACATCTACATAATATATTTACTCCCAAATTCCCATGTAGTCCTAGGAAATGATGGCCTGTGTGGTTCACTGCAAAGGCAGCAATAGCTCTCTGTAAATTACATATATGAAGCAACCTCACTGGAAATGTGTAATCATAATTGGAATAAGATTGCAGACCTCAAAAATAGCCCAAGGTTGGGCCGGGGATTTAGCTCAGTGGTTTCGCTGCCTGCTGCGCAAGCCCAAGGGCCCGAGTTTGATCCCCGGTACCAAAAAAAATAGCCCAAGGTGACCACAAACCAAGGCTCATACTGTCAATGGGAGACTCGGAGACAAACCATCTGGGAAAGAAAAGGGCAGAAGAGTCAGTTTTCAAAAGTGGCTCACCAAATAAAAACCCTGCACAGTTAGGGAACTATACTTACATTAACAGAATGAGACACAGCCCCACACCTCATTAGAGAACACTGAAATGCTGGCAAGGATGTGGGAACCATCCCTGGTGGGAATGCAGAATGGTGCAGCCACCCTGGAAGAGGGCTGGACAGTTCCCTATAAGCTAGCATGCCCTCATCAAAGGACCCCGCAATTTTGCTCCTGCATAGCTATCCAAGTGAGCTGAAAAGTTGCATTCACACTAAGACCTGGATGTGAATGTTTACAGTAGCTTTATTCAAACTGCCAAAAAGTGGAAGCATCCAAAACATCCTCCAATAAACAAAGTGTGGTAAGACATTTGTAAGACTGAATATTATTCAGCAATAAAAAGAAATGTGCTGTCAAGCTACAAAGGCACAGATGAGTCATAAATTAAATAAGTGAAAGAAGCCAGTCTGGAGAAGCTACATTCTGTATGAGTCCAGTTACATGACCTTATGGAAAAGGCAAAACAATAGAGATGATAAACAGATCAGCTGTCATCAGGGCTCAGGGCGAGATGCGGACAGGCACAGCACAGGGACTTCTAGAGCAGTGAAACTACTCTGTATGATGTTGTAATGGCAACTGCAAGAGGTGAAGTGGTTGTCAAAAGCCACAGAAACTTAGAGCATAAAATGTAAAGTCTAACATATTTAATTTTTATTTTAAAAGAAACATTTAGAAGGTTGGGGGAATCCCAAGACAGGAGGTAGGATGTGATAATATAATCTACTCCAAGAATATATGAAGCTCCTCACAAGAAGGGTGAGGATAAGGTGCTGACCTAAGTGGTTTTAGAGATGAGCAGAGTCTGTAAGATTAAAGGCCAAAGAAACCGCACGTAAGCACTGTGCTCAAGCTGGTGAGGTTGTCTCCCAGGAGTTAACAATTCTGACACTACTATACACATCTACTGAAACTGAGCTATTAAGGAATTAAGTAAGTAGATAGCAGATAGTAGGAACCAGGTGTCTGTGTTGGAGTTGGAGGTTACTTAGAAGCAAGGGGAAAAGGCGACAGTGATCCATGTGGCAATGGACTAGTGAGAAATGTCAGGATGAGCTGATGTTTAACTTCATACAGAAACAGGAGATTACATATAGAAATATTTACAAATATATGTCTATACACGGGTTGATATATACACATACACATCCTTTGTTCTGTCAGCAAAGGGGATCTAAAAGCAACAAAACCCCAAGAAGTAGATCCAGCACTCAGATAATTTTCTTATACTATCTGCTGATAAAAGGTATCAGAACTCCTTGGAGAAATGGTTGATCCTAGGACAAGGGCAGGAAATAGGTAAAGTGAGCCTGGAGCATCATGTAGTACCAAGAAAGAAAAGAAATGCTACACACACACACACACACACACACACACACACACACACTAGGAGTGTATCAAAGTGACACAGAAGCTGACTAAAAGAGCTCCCAAAGGCCAAAGCTGGAATAGTATCAGCAAAACACTAAAGTAGTTTACAACTATAAGCTAAAGTATAAAATGCATATCCATGAGTTCATACATTCAAAGATAAATAAAGGAGAAGAGACAAATTTCCAAAGATAATTCCAAGCTCTTTACAGAGATACACTGTACTCAAAGGTGAAACACAACCCTCCCTCCTCAGGTATGTACTGAACAGTGACTTCCTCCCAACAGTGTGGCACAGAAAGAGAGAAACAGTCAGGATGCTGTGGGAAGCCTGACACACGGACCTTTGTCAGGCAGTCCAGGTCAGCACTGCAGTGTTGAGTCGGGCTGACTCTGTGCCCCCTGGGTACATAATGGCAAGGCCAGGTCACTTCTGGGGTCTTCTCCAAAGTCCCAGAACCCCGTCCACTCAAAGAAAACATGGGGCCTCAGCAGATCCCAGGGAAGGGGCCATCTACAAAACACCCCCAGTCCTCAAGACCCTCAAGGTCATCATCAGAGTCAGGGAAGTGTGGGAGCTGTTACAGCCAAGAGGAGCCCTCGGAGACATGGTGATTCGCTGTGATGCGGTCTCCTGGGTGGATCTTGGAAAAGAAAAGAACTCTAGGGGAAACTGTGGAAATCTAAATATGGACTTTCATTAATAACAGCGTCTCCATAGCTGGGTGTGGTGGCATATGCCTGTAATCTCGGCGCTTGGGAGGCTAAAGCAGGAGGGTCACTGCAAGTTCAAGGCCACCCTGGGGTACATAGTATATTCAAGGCCAGCCTGAACTACATAGTGAGACCATGTCTCAGAACAAAACAAAAATAGTGTCTCCCTTTGGCCCATTAACCATAACAAGTGCACCTCACTAATACAAGATGTTAAACTGGATGTGGAGACACAGCAATTCCTTATACTATCTTCATAATAGTTCTGTAAATCTAAAGGTGCTCTGAAATAAAACACTTATTAAAAAAAATAAACAGCATTAAAGAATTTTTTTTAAAAAGACTCAGGTGACCAATATTGTTTTCCCAGTGGGAAAACAGGGACTCTCTCACAGAACTGTTAAATTCTGAAGAACTGCCACTCCCTTCCGATATCAACAGTGCAGGTATGGTGAAGATGTATTTAGAAGAACTTGGAGGCCCATGGTGGTGGAAAAGTGTGTTGCTTGGCACACCCTGTTACCCAAGTACAGCTAAGATGCCATGTTTCCTTCCCACACAGGCTCGAGACGTGCTTGGCCTAAGGGAAGCAGAGCAGTGTCAGCTTTGCCTCAGAGATGTTTGTTAGGTCTGACATTGACCATTCAGCTTGAGCAACTGAATGCTCCAGAGGGCAGGCTATCAATCAGGCATAAGAAAATTCTTTTTGCACTGTGGTCACTGTCTCATGGCTGCTGCCCATAGTGCCTCCCACATACCTCGGCTTCCTTTCACCAACTTGAAAAGACAGGGACTCCTGCTTCCTTTTTCAAGATTGGAAACTGAGGCCCAGAAAGGTTTATTCAAGTCTCAGAGCCAGTGAGCAAGGCAGCACGTCTGCAAGATCATGCCTTCAGGCTGATTCCACTAGAATCTCCTCAGGAAGTTCTGCCTCTGCACTTGCAGCCAGGGATGTACCCACAGGACCAGCACAGAGGGCCCCACCCAGCCATGCTCAGAGTCCTAGACAACCAAAAGGTTCCATGGAGACAAAGGATTCTTCCTGCACAAGAAAGATCAGGAGCATCTCAAGTCTGCCTTGAAACAGAGCCAAGGCCTAAAAGCTTCTCGGAGCCACATGAGTCACACCCATCAATATGCATTAGCTCCTGGACCGCTTCCCTGAAGTGCTTCTGAACCTTGGAGGATTAACCCTCTGTGTCTCAAACACCCCACACACACTTTACAGGGGCTGGCTTTACTTGCTCTATTTAATAAGACATTGACTTTTATTTTCTACCTTCATGAAGTGTATTTATAGAGAGCTGTTGTTACCAGTGATGCCTTCACTTTATTTCCTGAACATTGGGAGGATCCAAAACAGGCAGCTTCCAGAAGCTCTAGTTTCAAAACCTCAGGCAGCAAAAACAGTGCCTTCTTGACCAACACAGAATCCCAAACATGTCCTCTCCTGGAAACAACTGGATCTTGGAACTGGATGGAGATTTTAGGAGCTACCCACTCCAACAGGCTGCACCTCCCCTCCGGCGGAGCTTCCTCCATAGGAAGGCAGACCACAACGATCCACCTGGGATTCTGTCTCCTCCCCAGCAGTCCAACTTCCAAGCAGAGGTGTCCACTGCCCTAGTGGGGAGCAGGAGGTGGGCAAAGTTGGGCTCAACGCCCTCAGTCCAGCTACCTCATTCACTGGTGAAGCAGGACATGGGTTCTGTCCTCAGAAAAGCTAGGGGTGCACCCTGTCACCGTGAGACAGCCAAGCAAGTGTCCTACTTCCTCTAACCCTGAGTCTTTCTCCCCTCTGAGTGCCCCAGGGCTTTAAGCACAGTCTCAGGAGGACACAGTATTGCTCAGCTCTGGGCCCAGCAGATGGCCCACCCTGGCTCCTGATACTTTCCCTGTACACTCCAGGGTCTGCCCCATTCTCTCACCCTCCCTCACGGAAGCCTGACAACAGACAGGTAGCACTGGGAAGCAGGACTATCACCTCCTGCATTTGGATGCCAGGCTCCTTAATGATACAAGCTGTACTTAGCAGCCACCCTCTGGAGTCAATCTGACTATGCCTCAGTGGAGGACCTCCATCATCGTCCCAGAGCTTTGCAGAGTAGGGACAGAGGAGCTCACTGGAAGATATACCTCCTGGACATTAGACATTAGAGTTTGAGAAACTCTGGCCTATGCGTCTGATGGAAAAAAAACATTGAATTCCAAGCTTTTGCCAAGGACTGTTTCAGGTAGGAATGTGCTCCTTCCCTCCTACATTAGCAGAATGTGCACTTCTCCCAGCATGGAGAATAAACAGAGGCCACCTCAGGGCCCAGGACAGAGGCTACCAAGGACAAACACACATGCCCTGAGTTCAAGGCCCTGAAACCCCTGTCCTCTACCAGTCTCCCTCCAGGCACCATCTTTTTTTTGTTTTCTGGCGGTACTGGGGATCAAACTCAGGACCTCATGTTTGCAAGGCTGGTGAGGTGTCACTGAGCTAAATCCCCGGCCCCCAGGTACCATCTTGTACTGTTTGATGAAGGTTGCAGAGATAAATGGTGATTCATTTTCAATAAGTAAACACCAATCCCTGGCTATGCATCCCCCGGAACTGGAAGACATCACAGTGCAGGGAGGACAGGGATGCACTGTGGCCCACAGAGGGACACAGGACATTCCATATCAGTGCAGTCCCAGCCTGGCTACAGCCTGACCTGAACTGCTGAGGGGCTCTTCAGGCCATTCAGGATTCACAGTAACTGGACAGGACTTGCTGATTAAGTGGAAAGCTTCCTTAGTCTACAGTAGTTACCGGATATGGGGGAAGGGTAATTAGAGAGAAAGGGGGGACATGGAGGAATGGGGAAGAGTGAGGGTGGCAGAGGAAGACTGACAGGGGCAGGGAGAGAAAAGCCTGCACCAGTGGCAAAGCAAGCACGCTGGAAACGCCACCAACATTCAGCGCCCAGGCAGACAGGCAATCACTACCTGTTCCTCGAGGCTTCCAGCCTAATCAGAAGGGTCTCCCCTGGCTGCACTGGGACTACCTGACAATGTTCCTGGTTGGGGGACCTGGCCACCACTGTTTTGCAGAAGGCCCTAGGTAACTCCAGTGTGCAGTCAGAGGAGAGAAGTGCTGCTCCAGGAGGGAAACGGACTCGTCTATATGCATTACATGGTGTCAACACAATGAGGTGCTATGACCTCAGCAGCTAGATGCCTGGATGGTGGGAGTCTACAGTACAGGTGGAGGGCCTTTCCAAGACTGAGTCTCACAGTGATAACAACGCATGCACACTGGCGAATGGCCTGCCCTCACTATGCAAACCCGGGGCTCTCTCCCTCAGCCCGGATTGGGCTAGCAAACACCATGTCCGGGTCAACATTGTACTTCTGCTCCAGCTTTCTGGCAGAAGTCAGTAAGCATGGCTCATCAGCTATTTATGTACAGCCTATAAATTAGCAATGGTTTTTATAATTATAAAAAGTTAAAGGGAAAAGATGTAAGAGACTACATCTGACCCACATGAAAACATCAGCAGATCCTTGGCTCCTGGCAGCCACAGATGTCCCCTAGAAGGTTCTCAGTCACCTCAAGAAAAAACCCAGCCACTAACTGCTTAATCCCTAAGGAGCAGTAGACACCCCCTTGTCTCCAGCTGCACAGGGGATGGTCCAGCAGAGCAGCAGGCCCAGGCTAGGCCCCACCCTGGCTAGGCCCACTGTACCAAATATCCAGTCTGGGTCCTGCTACAACCCCACAGGGAGGCCTCTGCCCACACAAGGGAGGAGTTCTGTGGCAAAGTGTCCCTAAGATGGTACAAACAGCATCTCCCCTTGCCTGGCCTAGGCAGCTATCTCCACGGCATGGTATGGAGCCCAAAAGGAAAGGTGGAAGGAAGGGAGGGAGGGAGGGAAGGAGGGAGTCAGTCAGTCAGTCACATTCTGAGGAAGTGGCCTAAGACAGTGTGGCTCCCAGAGAGACATCAGAGTCTCAAGAGAAGGACCAGCAGGGCCCTTGCCGGAGCCCAAAAAGACAGCTCTTCACCCAGCAAAGGGGCTCTTGTGACGGATACAACCAGCTCTGTCAGGCTAGAAAGGGAAGCACAGCACGTGTCCCCAAGATGGCTTGGTGGAGCCGGCACAGAGACTGGCTCCAGAAACCTAAGGAAAGACAGCATGTGGGTATCTTCAAAATCAATCGCCATAATGCACTCAGCAGACAGTAGGGCTGTGCTGTGAGCCTGCACTATATCACATAGCTCTGTAGGTCACTGGCTCACAAAATTGATTTAGGAGAGATTATTCAATCCCTTTTACATGGAACTCTGCCAGCAGCAGCTGCTGCTCCTCAGAGGTCGGGAAGCGATGGACAAGGCAGTCTCTTGCACTGTAAATGGAACTCCATATTCCCTTTATGAATTTCCTGTCAATCTTCAAATGACTTCAAATACAATTGCCCTTCACTTAGATGGTGTTTTATGTCTCCATGTCCGCCTGCTCCCCATATCCCATTACCTCGGTGGCGGCACACAGGACACCCTGAGAGTCCCTCGGGTGCCTGTGTCACAAGATGCACAGCGGTCGGGGACCACAGGGTCCTAGCAGCCTCTTCTTCCCTTGCCTGCAGCCAGCTCACTGACCACAGCAAACATAAGCTAACATATCTTGCATTTTAAAAATTCCTGGGATCCTACTTCTCCCACCAATACTGCCATGTATCCTTACTCTTTACTGCAGGAGAATCATGAATTAGTGAATTAATATTCTAGCCTGGACCAAACCTGTACTTCTCCTGGTCATCGGCGACTCCACTCTGCCCAAGACACTGCCAATGCCTGCGGGAGCTGACTTTAGCATCTGACACCACCCTCACTTACCCACTCAGCTTTCCTCCAGCTGGCAACTATTTCTCCCAGTCTCTCGCCTACAAACTTGTCTTCCACTTTGACCTCTGGACATGGAGGGCTCAGCCTCACCCCTGGGTCCTCAGCTCTCTCTGTACTCCCCATCCATGCATCTAAATGCAAACCAGTCCCAAATTTTCACACATCCTAGTTCTTTCTCCCAAACCCCAACTTGCATGCAACAGCCATTTCCAGTGTGATACATCCAAAGCCAGACTTCAGGCCTCCCTCCACTTCCAGCCCCGTGGCACTGAGGGGCCCCCACATGCCAGAACTGTGAAGTCAAAGTCTTTCTTGAAAGCTCTCCTCTTTACACCACACTTCCATGTCCGTGAGCAAGCCCCACAGGCTCTGTCTCAAACCACACCCAGAGTCCACTGCCTCTCACTCCAGTGCTGAGAAGCCAGGGAAAACCACCATCACATCCTCCCCAAGAATGGCATGACTTCGACTCCTTCGCCTGCCCATCTCCTGGAACAGGAAGCAGAGCATCCTGTTAGAACTCATGTCCATTCACCTCATACTCTTCTCATAACCCCACAGAGAGCTGAATTCTCCCACAGGCCTTCAAGGTCCCAAACAACCTGTTCCCTGTCCTCACCCGCTACGACCTCTAGGTTGGCACCATGTCTGCGGCCACTGCACTCTGCTTGCTGAACTGGGCATCTGCTCCTGCCCTCCCCCAAGAGCTCCCAGAGAATTGTCCAGCTTCCTCATCTGCCAGACTTCCCCTCATGCAGCATCTTCTAGCCCATACCATGAGAAGGTAAACTGCCTTGATGCTTCTGTAACAATTCGCAGTGTCTTTTTTGAGGCACGGTCTCCCTTTGTAGTTCAGGCCGGCCCTGAACTATGTAGTTCAGGCCAGCCTCAAACTCAAGGCAATCCTCCTGCCTCAGCCTCTCGAGTGCTGGGATCACAGGTGTGCACCACCACGCCCACCTCATCAAATCCTTTGGTCCTGTATCTATCCTCAAGGCAGTCAGGCTCCTGGAGCCAGAGTTTCTCTTCTGCTCAATGATACCACTCAAGCACCAAGGACAGAACCTGGCACTGGGTAGGTGCTGCATTAATTTGAATTAAATTTGAATTTAAAAACTGAGCTTCCTGAAAATCAAAGTAAAAGTGAAAGTGAAATGGGTTATGGCTAGGGCTGGGCATTGCTCTGAGAGGGTTAACAAAGTCAGCAAGGCAAGTGGCAGGTTATGATGCTCAGGAAGACTTTCCCTTACACTATAAGTGACATGGAGTTTCAGAAAGAGGTATAGCATGATATGACTTCCAGAGTGTAACCAGGCTGTAGATTCGGCAGTAACTGTAAATTCACATGAAGTTGTAGAAGTAGCACAGAGATGCTCCACGCCCCTAACCTGGCTTCCCTCAATGGGGACATCTTGCAAAATTATCGTGTAATATCACAGCCAAGATATTAACATTGGCATAGTCAAGATACAGGAAGGGCCAGGGATTTAGCTCAGTGGTTTCACCAGCTGCTGTGCAAGCGCAAGGACCCGAGATCAATCCCCGGTACCAAAAAAAAAAAAAAAAAAAGATACAGGACATTTCCACCAAAAGGATCCCTTGTGCTTTTCTTTTATGGCCAGAGCCACATCTCTTCCACCCCATTCCTTAACTCCTGCAACAGTCTGTTCTCCACATCTGTAACTTCTCATTTCAACAATGTTGCAGACAGGGGATCACACAGGATGTAACCTTTTGAGAATGGCTTTCTTTTTTTTTTTTTTGGTACCAGCGATCGAACTCGGGTCCTTCTGCTTGTGAGCCAGGCGGTGGAACCACTGAGCTAAATCCCCAGCCCCTGGGAATGGCTTTTTTCGCTGTCTGGAAACTCACCCACGGTGTTCCACAGTGAGCTTAGTCCCACTCATTGCTGGGTATGTTCCTTGGCATGAGTGTGCTACAATCATCCACTGAAGACTATCTGAGCTATTTGCAGTCTCTAGCTATTTCAACAAAACTACTGTGAGTATCTGTGAATAGGTTTCATATGAACATAGTTTTCACTCCTCTGGGATGAATTCCCAGGACTTTATATTGCCAGATTGTGTGGTAGTTGCTACTTAACTTCAAGAGCACTGCCAAACCTTCTAGAAAGAGTGTCCCATGTCATGTTCCCACCAGTAATACATGAGAAATTTAGTTCCGCCACAGCCCCACCATTTGCTATTATCACAGTTTTTTGTCACATCATTCTGCTTGGTGTGTAGTGACATCTAATCATAGTTTTAATTTGCACTTCCTGAATAGCTAGTAATATTAAACATCTTTTCAGGTGTATTGGCATCTGTATATCCTCTTCAATAAAATCTCTCTTCATGGCTTCTGTGCAGTTTCTAGTTGGATACTTTATTTCATAACTCTTTGAGTTTTGAGAATTCTTCAGTCTTTTCTCAGATACATGATTTTCACATATTTCTCTCACCTTGTGCCTTCTCTTTTCATCCTTTTAATAGGATCTTTTGCACAGAAAAGGTTTTCCATTTTGATGAAGTCCAATTTACCAATTTTTTCTCTTATAAATGATGTCTGATGCCAAGGGTAGGCCCCAGAATGCAAAAACTACTATTTCTTCTCTAAGTTTTATAATTTTTCACTTTAGACTTAAGTCTACTACATTCTGAGCTAACCTTGGTACAAGGTGTGAGATACTGATTGAGGTTCCTATTTTCCACCTTGGGATGGGGACTGCTCTAGCATCATTTGTTGAAAAGACCATTCTGCCTCCATGGACTTGCTTTTGCAGCTCTCAAAGGCATCTAAAAAATTACTTTCTCAAAACTCATTTGGGCATACTTTTGTAGTGTAATACTATCTATCCTGTTCTGATTTCTGTGTCTATCCTATCTCTTGAACAGTATGTATAATCTTTTTTTATTTTTTAATTTAATTTTATTGGTACATTTTAGGTATACAATATAATGACATTCATCATTGGAGATTTGCACCTTTAATAATCTCTCTTGGTTCTTATTTTTCCCCCTTCCCCTGCCCGCCCTTCAACCCCTCCATTCCTCCCTATTTACAAAGACTTTGTTTCCTTTTTATCATTTTCTCATATTAATTCCATTCCCTTCTTTCCTTTCCCCTTCTCCTCCCACTTTCCCTTCCCCTTTGCCCCTTTTCTTCCTATTTCACATTATCTATTATACCTTTTAGTCCTTATTTACACTTTCAGTTTCTCACACTAGAGAAACTATTTGGTATTTACACATGTGTGTCCTATTTATTTCACTTAAGAGTATGGCCTCAATGTGCATCCATTTAGCTATAAATGTCTCTAATTTCTCATTTTTTATGGCTGAGTAGTACTCCATTTTATTAAAAAACCACATTTTCTTTATCCAGTCTCCAGTTGACAGGCAATTGGGCTGCTTCCAAGCTTTAGCTATTACAAACTGTGCTGCTATGAACATGGGTGCACATATATCGCTATGGTATGATTCTTTTAATTCTTTGGGGAAGATACCCAGTAGGGGAATAGCTGGGTCGAATGGGGCTTCCAGTCCTAGTTCTTTGAGGTATCTCCATACGGATTTCCACAGTGGTTGCACCAGTCTGCACTCCCACCAACAATGGAGAAGGGTTCCTTTCTCCCCACACCCCCGCCAGCATTTGTTATTGGATGATTTCTTCTATTTCTGTTTTTTACCCCCTAACCCTTTTTAAACTTCTCCCCTAAGGGTAAAATTGTCATATTAAGGGCTACAATTTATCATTTTCTAAGCTGTTTTTGATGCTATTGTTACTGTTGATTGTACTATTTTAGCCAAGGTGACATAATTGTGCTAATCTGTTGTTCCTTCTGGTATGCCAAGACTGAAATTGCCTAAGGGTCTTTAAAAAAAAAAACATATAAATCAGTGCCAAAGAACTAGCAGCTGAGCCAAGTAGGCAAAAACTTCTCATCCCAGATAAATTGAACAGATAGGATCCTGCAACAGACTCAAAACCCAAAACCTACCTACACCTGTAAGACACTTCTGAGTAGTCATTTTCTAAGGGTTCTGAATACTGGCAATAAAGCTACTCACCATGAACAATTTACAAGCATCAACTCAAGAATCAAACTTTGAAAATAAATAGAAAATTAGAAGACAGTTAAACAAGATGCAACCACCTCCCCGGACTTTCAGCTCAGCAAAGGCAAACCATGGGATGCAATGAAGTGGAGCAATCTGAAAGCCACCCACCCAGACTCTCTGAAGTGGTAACAGCAGAAACAACAAAGAAAATGAACAAGCCTCTAGAAAAAATCAAAGCAGAAATAATTTGCCAGATAACTACAGAGACGGTGACCAGAATGAAAGACATGCTTAGTGACTCTAGAGCAGATACAGATTAAAAAAAAAAAAAATACAGGCGCTTGGGAACATGATGGAACTATAAACACCCAGCACAGGAAAGAAATGGAAACCATGAACACTCAGCATAGGAAAGAAATGGAATCCATGAAACAGATTCAAACAGATATCCACAAGATTAAAAACTCCATTGAAAATTATCCAAACACTTTTAAATGAATAAATGGCTAAACAAATTCTAGAACATCCATATAATGGAACAGCACTCTGCAGCAAAAATAAATGAACTAGTGATACACGGAGCAATGGAATCTTAAGAGCATTATGTTTAGGGGAAAGAGACTAATCCCAAAAGGCTGCACCCTATATGATTCCACTTACATATAAAGACTATAGAGATAGGTACAGATCAGTAATCTCTCACAGTCAAGGACAGAGGATGAGATGGATGAATGCAAAGAGGTAGCACAAGGCAGCTGATTTGCGGTAGTGAAATAATTTTGTATCTTGACTGTGGTGGTGGTTATACAAATCCACACAAGGAATAAAACTGCACAGAACATGTACACCCAAACTAAGACACACACACACACACACACACACACACACAGAGAGAGAGAGAGAGAGAGAGAGAGAGAGAGAGAGAGAGAGAAATGAAAGTTAAAATATTTGGAAAGCTGAATAATGCTTGTTATCTAGTTAACAATAACATAACAGTATCAATGCCCTGATTTTGATATTGGATTAGAATTATGTAAGACCTCACCACTGGAGTTAATCAAGGTAGAGAATACACAGGACTCTTCATATTATTTTTGCAACTTCCTGTGAGTTCGTAATAATTTAAATTAAAAAGATTTTTAAATACATGAGCTAAGCTAAAGCAGTGCTTAAACAGAAATTTATAGATTTAAACATTGATATTAGGAAAAAAAAAAGATCCAAAACAGGTATTTTGTCTCAGCAATGAGAAAAAGTAACTAAAACAGAATAAAAAGACAAACTACAGAATGGGAAAAAAAAATTTTCCCACCTACTCCTCAGACAGAGGACTAATACTTAGAATATGTAAAGAACTGAAAAAAAAAAAAAAAGACTCCCCAAAATGAAAGACCCAAACAAAAAAAAATGGGCAATACAAATGAAACAGAAACTTTTCCAAAGAATTACAAATGACCATCAAATACATGGAGAAATGTTCAACATTGCTGGCCATTAGAGAAATGCAAATTAAAACAATACTGAAATTTCACCTTCCTCCAGAAAGAATGGCTATCAACAAGAATTCAAATAACAAATGCTGGCAGGACTACAGGGAAAAGGGAACATTTTTTCACTGTTGATGGGAATGTAAACTATTATAACTACTATGAAAATCAGTACGGAGATTCCTAAACTAAAAATAGAAATTCCATTTAACTGAGTTATTACCCTTCCAGGTACCTTCTGAGAAAGAGTTAAAGACATCCTATTACAGTGACAAATGTATATCCATATTCATAGCACAACTCACAATAGCTAAATCTTGGAAGCAGACTGCATATACATCAAGAAATGAGTAGATAAAGAAAATGTGCTTATATATACACAATGGAGTACTACTTAGCCATAAAGAAGGATAATTTTGAGTCATCCGTCAGAAAATGGATGCACTTGAGACTATAATATTAAGTGAAATATATCAAAAGCAAGCACAAATATCACATGGTTTCTCTTAAATGAGAAACCCAAAGTATAAATAATTTAAACAGCAAAATAATAGATGTTATAAAATAGGCTGACAGATCATTTGCAAATGGAAAGGAGAACTAGAGACAGAGAGAGGGGAAGGAAGGGAAGGCAAGGTGAATTAAAATGTATTATAGTAAATACATACACAAAATTCCCACAATGAATGTAGAGCAAACATTATTAAGAAACATAAAAAGATAAAATAAAATGAAAACTTTAAAAAAATTTCTAAGGCCAGGGATTTAGCTCAGTGGTTTTGCCACCTGCTGCACAAGCGCAAGGACCTGAGTTTGATCCCCTGTACCAAAAAAAAAATTTTTCTACAATGTCATTCACAAATTCTACCAAAAATTTAAGAAAAAATAATATAGCATAAATTCTTTCAGAAAATAGAACACTGCCTGATTCATTTAACGAGGTAGCCCTATCCTATGAAACTTAGCAAATATATTAGAAAATAAAACTACCACTCTCCCTCACGACAACAAACATAGAAGTCCTTTAAAAAGTATTAGTAAATCAAATACACACACATTAGGCAGACAGACGGACAGACAGACAGTCACAGACAAAGACACAAAGACATAGGCAATCCATCAGGACCAAGTGGTGCTCAGCTTAGGATGAACATAAGCACTCAATATATTCTTTAGCACTCAATGTATGTAATTCAAAATACTCACAAAATAACAGGAAAATATCCTAGGATCATCTCAACGAGTACAGAAAAGTCATTTACAAAATTCAACATACATTTCTAATACAAAAATTTAATATTCAGCAAGTAAGAAAAAGGAGAAATTCCTCAAGCTAAAAATGGGATCAATTAAAAACCTGTAGTTAACATCATATTTAATGGTGAATGAATGAATAAAGCAAGAAGATCCACTTTCACCACGTCCACTCAAAC
This sequence comes from Heterocephalus glaber, assembly GCF_053883595.1. NCBI lineage: Eukaryota > Metazoa > Chordata > Mammalia > Rodentia > Bathyergidae > Heterocephalus > Heterocephalus glaber. The sequence goes on from NW_028258138.1 coordinate 886,169, forward strand.
ATTATCCTGAAGGACCCAGACAATAAATTAGAAAATATATTAAAGAAAGTCATATTAGATAGGAATAAGTAAAACTATATTCACAAATGATAAGATCATTGTGAAAAGTTACTAAATCTAGTGAGTAACTTTAGCTAAACTGAGTATACATGTCCAATATACAAAACAATTTTTATATAGTTAACAATTAGAAAACAATTTTAAACAACCATTTATGATAGCATCCCAAAATGAACCATTTAAGGGACAAATTTAACTGAATATGAGCAATATTTGTACATTGAAAACTTCAAAACAATACTGAAAGAAATTAAAGACTTCAAAAATATGGAGACTATAATGTGCATTCATTGGAAGACTCAATTTTAGTAAGGTGTCAATTCTCCTGAATTCATCTATAGATTCAAAGCAATCTCAGTCAAAATCTTAGCAGGCTTTTCGGTGGAAGGTGATAAGCTAATTTTAAGTTTTTGTTTTAGATGTAAAAGACCTACAATAGCCATAACTATTTAGAAAAAGAACAAAGTTAGAAGACTTAGTTTGCCTGATTTCAAATAAATGTGCACAGGAATGTACACACTGTCATATTCGCATAAGGCAGACATACATATGGAACAAAAAAGAGAGTCTAAAAATATGACCAAGCATGTCTGACCAACTGACTTCCAACAAAAGTGCCAAGGCATTTCAATGAAAAAAGTACTTTCAACAAAGTGTGCCAGAACTAGTATGCATATGAAGAAAAAAAAAATCCTTGATCCTTACCTAACACCATATTCAAAAATAACATAAATATGAAGGTTAAATCTATGAAACTTTTAGAAGACAGAGAAAAAGATTTCTGACCTCGAGGAAGACTAGGATTTCTTCAGATGGCAAAAAAAAAGAAAAGAAAAGAAAAGAAGAAAAGCAATTCACTGATAAAAGAGAAAAATTGTAATTCATATTTCATCAAAGTTTTAAAATTCTATTATCTGAAAGCCATCATTTATAAGGTAAAAAGCCAAATAACAGAATGGAAAAGTATTTCTCATACCTGTATCTGAAGAAAAGACTCATGCTTTGAATATACAAAGACTTTGTGAATCAGTAATAAGGAAACAACAGCCAACTAAAAACATAACAAAATACTTTCACAGACGCCACAGGGGACACAGAAATGACTAAAAAGCATGTAAAAAAGTGCTGACCATCCTTAGCCTTGGGGAAAATATAAAGCTAAAATCATAAGAAACTAAAATAGAGCCAGTAGGATGGCTAAAACAGAATGACAATAACAAGTGTTGACACAAGGGCAACAAACTGTCCTGCAGGGCTAGTAAGGGTATAAAACTATTCAGCAACTTTGGCAAACAGTTTGACAAACAGTTTGACAAACTTGTAAAACCATTTACCATAGCACTTATCATAGTCATCCATTCTACTCCCAGGTATTTGCTCAAGAAAAATGAAAACATCCCCATATGAAGATATGTATATAGCCTACAAAGCTTGCTTACAATTGCCAAGAGCTAGGACAAGCCCAGTATTTAATGGTAGGCAAGGAAACAAATTCATCCAACCATGGAAGACTCTTCACCTAATAAAAAGGAACAAATCACAGCCACACAACATGGACTGATCTTGAAAACATAAATGCTGAAAACAGAAGACAGTACATATGGCATGGTTCTACAGTATTTACATGTCAAAAGAATGTCGATAACGCCTAGAGAGAAGGTAAGCATGAGGTATGGAGCAGAAACATGCAATGACGCCTCGTCTGAGATGATAGTTACCGAGCAGTATACATTCATCAAAACTCATTAATCTGTACACTTAAAACAGAAGCATTTGATTGTATATAAGTTATATGGAGAGGGGAGAATTTTGCCTTCAAATAGAATGTTGTGAGTCAGAGCAGCCAACCTACCAATGGAACAAGCAGACTTTTTTTAAACGACAAATTGCAAAAACTGTATTTATAAAATCATCAAAGCAATGAAGCTATATGAATTACAATTTCACAAAATAAAGAGCTCTTCTGGATAAACTGAAAATAAGCAGCTTAATTCTGAACATTACCTAAGAATTCTATTGGAGAAAAAAAAAATCCAGCAGAGCTGTGCTGCATCCCAGAGCCTACTCTGTGGAATACTAAGCAACCAGGGAGAGGACACTTTGGCCTCCATTTGGCCCTACCTCACAGCTGTGTACTCTGTTTCAAAATGAGCTTTTTCAGAAACTTAAAGCAAAAGAGCCTTGGACATTCCCTTCTGTAAGGAGCATGACACTGAGCTGCTCCCTACTCCTAGCCTTAATGTATGGAGAACATGCACTGCTCAACCGAAGGAGACAAAAACAGGGTGCGGTCCTTCCTGGCATCTTTCCTTGGGTCCAGGCCATTCCCTCCTTCCTGCTGCACTTTCCTCTGAACAACACTGCCCTGTGTGTAGACTTCCCTTTGTCTAACTGGTTGCTTTAAGCGTGCTTTCTGTACTTCTGTCCTGGTAGGTTTTACCAACCACGTCACCAGCCTCTGCAGTGCGGCCGTCTTGCACAGCATAACCCACTGCAGCACAAGGAGGTTACAGGAGTCCGCGGCCCCCAGCCTCTTCTCTGCACCTGACAGCTGCTGAGTTCTGGGACTGTACAAGGTGCCGCAGCAGCCCTTCCCGGCTTCTGGTGTGTAGGGCACACAGTCACTCTAAAGGACAAACACCTGCAAAATGTACATCTGCCCCTCAGCACTCAACAGAATTTAAACCTCTCAGTGTAGGGCAGAAGGTTAAAGGGGTCAGCTCCAAGCCTTCAGCTGCAGGGACATTCAGGTAAGAGCCTGCAAAGGTGTCCATCAAGAACCACAACGGCAACTCTCAAGGTCAGCAACAAACTACAAGTAATGGCCTCAGATTTCTCCTCAAAAAGTTCGAAACAAAACAGCAAAGTAAACCCAAAGTAAGTTGTAGGAAAAAAATAATAAAAATCAAATCAACAAAATTTAAAACTAACAAAATGAATAAGCCAAAAGCTGTTTCTCTGAAAAGATCACCAAACTCTATAAACTCATAGCTATGATGACCAAGCTTTTAAAAAAAGCACAAAACATCAATATAAAGAATGAAAGAGGAATTATACCCACAGATCTAACAGACAATAAAAGGGTAATAACTGAATAACCCAAAAAACTTTAGTCAGCATATGCAACAACACAGAACTGACAAAATTCCTTAAAAGGCAAAACTACCAAACTTAATTCAAGAAGAAATAGATAACCTTAATAGACATATATTATATAAACTGAATTTATAGTTTAAAACTCTAAGCTCAGAAGGCTACACTGGTAAATTCTAACAAACATTGAAGAAAGAAATAATACTGATACTACACAAACAGTTGCAGCCAGGATGTAACACAGTGGTGCCATGCCTGCCTGGCAAGTGCAAGTCCTGAGTTCGATTCCTGGTACTGCAAAAACAAACAAAAAACTGTTGCAGAAAACTGAAGAGAGGGGAACACCCCTAGCTCAATATTATCCTGATACCAAAACCAGATGAAAATATTACAAGAAAATGAACCTATGGGCTGCTATTCCTCATGTAACTAGACATTAAAATTCTTAAAACAGTATCAAATCCAGAAATATTTTTAAAGGATAAAATATCATAATAAAATGGGGCTCATCTCAAGAATGCAAGGTTGGCTTAATATTCATCACCACTTGTAACTTATTATATTAACAGAATAAAGAAAACACCAGACAATCATCTCAATAAATGCAGAAAACTTTTCACAATATCCAGCACCCACTGGTGACAGCCTAGGAATAGACAGGAATTTTCTCAACCTGACAAAGGGCATCTGCAAAAAACCTACAGCTGACTTCACAAAGTTAAAATATTGAACATGTTCCTCCCAAGACCAGCAACAAGCCGTGAATTTCCACATTCACCACTCCTACTCACACTGTACTGACACCCACAGTAGTGTCAGTGAATCTCTAAACTACAGTGTGAGATGAAAGGTGCAGACAGAGAGGGTGCACAGTGCATGACTCCCCCAATCCATCACTACACAATACACGCCAGTCTATAGTCACACCTTTTCTGTGTATTCCTGGGGCCCAGTAACAAAAGGGTGGACTAAAAAGGACACCAGCAATCTTCAGAAGGATGGAAATGCTGTATTGTGGCTATATACAACTGTCAAAACTTACTGAACTATATACTTTAAGTGAATGTAGTGTAATTCATAAAATCATTCTTTTGAAAACTTGATGAGAAAAAGATGATTAATATTTAAAAAACAGGAAAAAGGGACAAATGGATAAAAGGATAAATTTCAATACTCTTGGAGTAATGGATCAAATGGGTGTTCAATAACTGAAAAACTATAATATCTGCAATTAGGGACTTTTGGGATGTCTTTAATAGTATAGTAGCTAAAACTGAAAATACAATCAGAAAAACTCAAACAGGTTCAATTGAAAATAAGCAAATTGAAGTTCAGAGAAGAAAACTGTAAAAAAAAACAAAGACTATACTATAGGGCAGTGATGGTGAACATTTTAGAGCTTTCAATGATACAAACAGCCTGCTGCAGCACACATATCATAGGTTCACGACTACAGATATAGGGCATAAGAGATGTGGGACATTGTCAAAAAGTGTATAATCAGTAGCTGGGCATTCTGTGGCACATGCTTGTAATCTCAGCTACTCAAAGGTGATCAAAAGTTCAAGGCCATCCTGGGCAATCTAGCACAACCCAGTTTTTAAAAATAAAAAGGCTGCAAGCATAGCTCAGTAGTAGAACACCTCTGGATTCAATTCAGAATGTAAAGTAAAAGTGTACAATCAGAAAAAGAGTAGGGAGAATGGAGCAAGAGCCACATTGAAATGAGCAATGCCTGAGAATTTTCCAATCTTGATTAGACTCAATGTACTCCAAGAAAGATAAATACAACACACATACACATATTCATATGCGCGCACACACACACACACACACACACAGACACATAAGCCAGAAAACCTTAAAACTGAGCATAGAAAATAAGGATTTCTTTCCACAGGAAAAAAAGTAAAATCAAAGGCTGGCTCCAGACAGGCACTATAAATGCCAAAAGATGGAGAAGACACTGAAAACACTGAATGACCTACTGAAGACACTGAAAGAAAGCAATGTCAGCCTGGGATGCTATACTCACTACAAATATTTTTCAAGAATGAAGGCAACACGAATGTGTTCTCAGAAGCAGGTTGAGAGAATTTTTATCAACAGACCTTCACTGGAAGAATACCTTTACAAAGTCCTCAGACTGAAAGGATATATTTCCAAATGGAAGCAAAGAACTATAGGAAGGAATGAAGAACATTATGAAGAATAAACACTTGAGCAAACATTTTAAAATACCAACTTAGCACTGAAATAATGCCATGTGAATCTCTGACATAAATGTGCAGCAGAAAAATGTGTGCCCATATCAGAGTGCAGGAAGGGTCAGAGCTAGGCTGCCCTGCGAGTCCTCCACTGATAGACTCAAGTAAGTCGCTATGTAACTGAAATCTCTTGGATAATCACTTAAGAGATAACAAAAGATGAATAAAAACTAAGAGAATAAAACAATGTAATAAAAATACTTTGCTATCTAAATGAAGCCAGAAAAAGGGGAATAAAGCAACAAAAGAACTGATGGAACAAAGAGCAAGATGATAGAATTAAGCTGAACATTTCAGAAATCAATTAAATGTAAGTAGATTAAACACTTCAATGAAAATATAAAAGCTTCCACACTGAATAAAACTTACTAATATTCTGTTTAAAGAATAATATTTTAAAATAAGGCTGCCATTAGACTGAAAACAATTTAAAAAGCTGTACCACATAAACATGAATGAGAGAAAACTGGAATAGCTTCATTACTTCAGACAAAACTGATGTTAAGGCAAAATTCATCACCAGAGGAAAAAAAGGACATAAGTATAAAAGAATCAATTTGATGGGAAGACATACTAGTCAGAATTGGTATGCACCTTGAAATAGAAAAAGCAAAAACAGGAGTAGGGGTTTAGCTCAACAGTAGAGTGTTTGCCTGACATGTGTGAGGTCCGGGGTTCAATCCCCAGCACTGCAAAAAGACAAGCCAAAAAAATTTTTAAGCAAAAACATAGCTAGAAAGAGGAACAGATCAATCCATAATCATAGTTGAAGATACATGGAAAATTATAAGTAGATTTAGCAAGGTCACTGGATAAAAAGGTCAATAAATGATATTTGCTCATAGCACCAACAAAAGCACAAAAACATTCCTAAAGGTAAATCTAAGAGAGTCTGTGCAAGACTCCATGCCAGCAAAAATAAAATGTCATTGAAAAAAATTAAAGCCCTAAATAGAGCAATAAGCCATGCTTTTGGTCTTAGAAGACTTAATGTTGTAAAACTATCAAATATCCCACAAACTGATCTATGACGCATAAAAAATCCCAGTCAAAATTCTAGTGTGCTTTTTCATGTAAGTTGCCATGCTTATTCTCTAATACATAGAGGAAAATCTCCACCACCAGCTATAGGATTGTACAACCCTCCCTTTCTGCATGTTGGCTTTCCATGGTTCCAGTTGCCCACAGTCAACTACAGTCTAGAACTATTATGGAAAAGCCCAGAAATAAGTAATTCACAACAATTCATAAACAAACATTCATAAATAGTTCACAATTAAATTGCATGAAGTTCAGAGTAGCGTGATGAAACTGAGCTGTCTTGTGCAGGATGTGAACCTCCCTTCCCCAGCATATCCACACCGTATAGGCTTCATGCCCAGCCATCACTGAGGAGCTGTCTCTGGTTCCAGGCCCACTGTCGTGGTCTCACAGCACCTGTCATTCACTAGCGGCCCCAAAGTGTAAGGGCAGTGATGCTGCAGTCCAGATGTGCTAGAGACAAGCTGTAAAGCCTGGTCTTTAAGAAAAAAGGTGGGAGTTCTTAGCAAGAAAAGAAAGACAAATGCATGCTGAGACTGCTAATGTCCATAGTGAGTCAATGTTGTTATCTTTTACTGTGCCCAATTATAAATTAAACTTTATCAAAAGCTTGTATGGCTAGGAAAAAACAGGGATTTTCCCCCTACTAATGACATCGTATTAATAAGGCAAACAGAACGTGTAGCCATGGCTTCTCCTTGACTCAGACATGTTCTACTACTTCCCAAAGTCCATAAGGCTTCTCCTTAACACTGAGCCCCAGAGCCCATAGACAGATGTCACACAGGCTTGGGCACCTTGGTCACCAAGCACCAGATGCTGAGCACCACCTAGCTCAACTGCCTTCTCCACACCTGCTCCTCAAGGATCTGCTCTTACTGTCTCAAGTAAGCCTCACAATGTAATCCCTGCAAGATATGAAAGACAACTTTTACTATTTTACACATTAAAATAGATGCCTACACAATAAGATAATGCCTGTCCCTTGCTGTACATTGACTGTGTGCCAGCCCATTCCCACATCTTCCAAGATCAAGTTAAAAGGTCAGCCTTCCATCCACGCAAAGTGCCTCTTTCTCTGAAGCTCCACATCAGTCTGTGCTCTTCTCTGGCTACAAGTACCTGACATTCTGAGGTACTGAGGAACTACTTGTTCTTGCATTGTCCCCTCCCTGGGTAACATGCTCTTTGAGCATGGGGGCCACTGAGCACCTCATAAGCCACCAGGACTGGCTTTTGATAATTTTGGGGGTGGAATTCTAAGCATCACATCACAGAGATCAGCCTGGGATGGTCTTCCAATACAAAAGGGTCTGGAGATCACCTGATGAAAGCAAGGACCAACTTGTGATACAGAGGAAAAGAAAGAGCCATCTCCATAAGGCCTCTGGTCTGATCCAGTGACAGCCTAATTTCTGAGGTGCTATTGGCCAGGAATTCGGGAGCCAAGGGCTGATTAGCTCATTGCTGAAATGCTGGCAAGCATGCTGGCTTCTTGGCCCAACCCCAGAAGAACGTGATGTGAACATTATACACCATTAAGCTGACTCAGAGAACAAATGACTAAGTTTCCAATAATCAAGGAGAAGATTCTGGCATGGCTATTCTTCATTTCGATGCAACCTGAGTTTAATGTGTCATGATGGATGATTCTCTGCCATAGGCTGTGGGTTCCCAGCCAGTCTTCTCCCAGCAGGGCCAGGAGCACCTTACTGCCTTTCTGATGTAAACCAACTATTGGGGTCCTCTGCAAACATGCTTCCTCCAAACCAGGCTGTTAGGCAAGTGATTCTGTTTACAGGAACTGTGCTATTTAAAGACCAGCTGGCTCATTGATGTTACCTGCCACAGTCCTATGCTTTATGTGGCAACTCAAATGTGGCCCACAGAGGAAAACTTTCATACACCAAGGAAATGAAAGATGTTCGAGGGAAATAAAAAGAAATGGAGCAGGCGCAGACTACCCAATGCACATCTCCAAAGGCATCAGAAAGTAAGTCTCTAGCCAAGAGTGGCCCCACTGCCAAATGACCCATAGCTAACAGGTCCACAACTCTTCCTTCTGAAGGCCCTGAAAGGAAGGCCCAGGCTCCAGTGACCGAGTCTTAAGCAAGAGGTAATGGCGCTCTGCATTGTCTCCACCACACCCAGCAGAGGCCTGAACTACACAACTTCCTGCTGGTGATGTCACAGTCCTCACAAGTGCTCCAAGTCTCCTGAGGCTTGTCCCATCTAGGGCTTCTGTCCTTACCCAAGCTTGCTGCCTTCATTTCTAACACAAAGAGGAGGAGAGTCAGGACCTACTTGTGCCAGGGCCTATGTAGCAGGAGAAGTGCTCCAGACACACTGCTCAGGGATGAGAGAGGGAAATCAGATTCCTCAGAAGCCTCACGACACTCTAAGTAAGCCCAGCAAAGCCTCATCTTTTTAGAAAGATTATTCACTCATGGTTAACATACTCTAGGGAGTATAGTTTAAAGAATTCCTTATGGCTTAAGGAATTTTCTAAGAATGGTCTAGAAACTGAAAAGGAAATGCAATTGGTCAGAATCCTGTTTCCCAGACTACTATCAGAAGAGGCTTGACTGTATTTCGACAGGGTGCACTGGCACAGCCCTCAGGAGGGAGGGATGAACAAGTGGCACATCCAATGCCCACACAGAGTCTGAGACCTGGAACTCCCCACAGCTACTGCTCCTGTCACAAGTGGCTGGACTAGTGACAATGACCTCCCTGGTGGCGAGATGCGGTCCTTAACCTTTGCAGCAGAGAAGCTGCTTCTCCATAGCGATGTGTGACTTCTGCCCTGCCAAGCTGCTCCAGGCCTGCTCACGGCCCCCACTCAGAGACCTGGGCAGAGCACAACTTGCCCACCTTCTTCTCCTGTGTCTCCTATCCTCTCAGCCAGCTTTCCAGCTAAGCGCTTGTCCCACCAACTTCTTTTTCTCCTGAAGGACTCAAAAAGAACCCCTCAGACCAGAAAAACCCCAGACCACCCTGACCCTCTCCTTAGCAGCTGGCACAATGCCTGTGCCTCACAGCACTAATGCATGTTGTCGGATGACAGAATGAGCTAGGTCAGATTTCCCATTACAGAGTGGAATCGCCTACAGGGCTCTGGCCTCAAAAATCAAATTCTGACATCAATTTCCAAAATTATTTATAATATTAAAGTTGAAATGAATCCCTCAGTTTCCTTCTCGTGTCATGAACTCGCCTAGAAACAGGCAAACGGCTCAGTCTTCTCTCAGATGTCAAGTGAGGATGGTGGGCAGCTGGTGACAGCTCATCACTCTGCAGTCCTCCCGGGTTCCCCACCAAAGCCACCTCCCTTCCCTCATGCACCGTAGTATGTGGGCCTCTGGGCCAGTGGGTTCTCAAACTTGTTGGACTGGAACCCCTTTCCTCTCAAATAACTTTGTAAAGTGGGTTATACCTATTGATATCCATGGTTCTTGAAATTAACATCAATTTTCAAATCACTCAGTAATTCATTTAAAATTAATAAACCTATTATATAATAATGAAAATTATATTTTTAGTTTAAAAACCTTTTTAAAAACAAAAATAAAATAGTGAGAAGAATTTCTGGCACTCTTTAATATCAGGACTAACAGAAGACAGACTGGTCTTCACATTGTCTTCTATATTGTCAGGATAAATGGTTTGGGTTGAAGTATGTGAAGAAAACCCAGCCTCACAGACATGTACCAGGACACAGGCCAGGGTCTGACTAGTGTATCAGATCATGGTGGCCCTTACTGTTTGACAGAACATCAAAACTCAACGGGCAGTCACTTCTTAAAGGTTAGCTGCAATGTGGCATCTGAAAGCCTATCAATAAACTTTGAGGACTCTAGTAGAACTCATTATCTACTAATCTTACACTCTGAACAGATAGTTTACTTATGTGTGGTTTCCATAACATCAAATATTCAGTCATCTAGAAAACATACTTTCACTGATGAGGATTTTCCAGTATTAGCACATCCAAAATTCACACTTGTTAAGGTCACCACTGAGCTAATCCAAAACTTCTGTAAGTACTGGGAAGCTAACAAGCTCATCAAGGCAGATACAGGTTTTTCAAAATTCTAACTTTTGCCTGAAAACTGAAAAAAAAATGTATCATTTGCACCAAACAAACACAAGCAATTATTTCCTTTGAAGTAACTGGCTCACAGTTTTCACTCCCAGACACTGACTGCCAAAAACACAAATAGGAGTGACTATAGTTTGCTGGGTTTTGTTCAAAACAAAAGCAGTGTTCCTGCCGGGGATTTAGCTCAGTAGTTCCGCCGCCTGCCTTGCAAGCGCAAGGACCCGAGTTCAATCCCCAGTACCAAAAAAAACCCAAAAAAACAAAAGCAGTGTTCCACAGAAAGAGGAGCTAGTATAATTCCCAACCCACAAGAGCACAAGCACTTTTCCTAGAAACTTAATTTTTCTGCTTCCATCTGTAGAAGTACATTGTACAAATTCCAATTCCATAATATTTCCTCAATATTTACTTGTCTTTCATCACTGCAACAAAATACCAGGAGCTGGGTAACTTTATAAAGAAAAGAGGTCTGTTTGGCTTGCAGTTCTGGAGGGCAAAAGTCCAAAATCGGCCAATCCTGTCAGTCTATCTCTGGTGACAGCTTACAGGTAACAGCAATGGTGTCACAATGGCAGGAGTGATGTCAGGGTGAGAAGTCATACTGCCAAGCAGTGCCAGGGCATGATTCCAGGGTCATGGTTAAGGCCCTTATAACAAACAGTTCACTCTCACAGGAATGAATGCAGGAACCACCCTATGAGTGCCTTCTGAGGACATCCCAGTGCCCCAAGGATCCTCTCCCAGGCTTTGCTTCCCACATGTCCCACCTCTGTACTGACAAACTGGAAACCAAGCCTCCAACACATGGACTAGGGAACAAACCACATCAAACCGTGGCAGAGCACAAGGGTCAAAAAGTTAATATAATTAATTCCAAATGCTTCATCGAGGACATCCTTAAATGGTGCTGGTCTTCTGGGTGTGGGTAGGTGGCAGAGACTAGTGACTGCCAGTATTTTGGTATTCCAATCTTGGTTTATGCTAAAGCCCCTGCTACCACATTACACCATCAATGCAAATGTTAGCAAGGAAAAGTGCCACAGGATAATGGATAAAGAATACAAGGCCATTATGAAAACACCTTTGACCTTGTAAGCTTTCTGAATTGTTCCCAGGAATCCTGAGAGTCCACAGATCTAAGAAATTTTACTGGCTGGCTGTGTTGGTAACGGCAGTAAGAAGGTGAGTCCCAGTTTTGTGTGTACCAGCACTTCGGCACCCCTAGCAAACCCAGCCCCAAGCCCAAGCACTCATTGACCCAGGCAGTTATGACTACTCATCAGATAACTGCCATCCTGAGTTGCACCTTAATCCTCTGTTCAGTAGTGACTTGTAAGCTCCCTCACAGGTCAGTATTCCAATCTGCACCTTGCCTGAGAGATACAAGTAAGAGAATAGGCCTTGTGGGGGTTCCCTTGGTGGCAGCCTTGTGCCTGTAGGTGCACGTGCACCGAACAAAATGTATCCCTCAATAAGGACAGCAGGCAGAGAGGCCTGGCCCAGGGTCTCACCCTCTGACATCCAAGAGGAAGAGACTGATTCACCGTAGTGTGTGCTCCCTGGACGACAAACATCCTGCTGTTCTCAAGAACTTTTTTCTGGACCTGAAGGAAGAGAGGTCCGAGAGAAAGACTCTGCTCAGCGGGCCCTGCAGGCACAGGGCCTTGCCTCACTCATGGTCTGTTCTCCAGATGAAAATGTCTGTTAGGAGCTTGCCATAGGCACTGGACAGCAGGAATATACCACAAGCTCCAGGGCGTCCCTATCAGGCCAGGAGAAGCTGTGTCCAAAAGATGCAGTAACACTCAGAGTAACAGAAGCACATGATGGGTGCCAGGTAGAGCATGTCCAAAGCAAAACGCCTCTGTGGAAATCCAAATGTTTCAGGGGAAGAGGGAATGCTGTCTGGGGCCACAGCCCAGTTCAAGTGGTAGAGACAAGGCCTAGCCCAAGCATGGGTCCCAGACAACTGTGGAAATCAAGAGCCCACATCTCACTCCAACACCCTCCTATCAAGCAAACTACTACACCTATGTCAGTATCGGTCTCCACTCTAGTCACATGGGTGAAACACGGGTCACCTTTGAAAAGACCATTAAATCAAAACTTTCAACTTCCCAAGCAGACCTAGCGAAGCATGGCTACCTCAAAATGAACAATTTCTCAGTAAGCAAAGTAGTCTGCTTCATTATGATATGTTTAATTAATGAGAAAATTAATCAAGTCCAGACAATTCAGAGTGTTTAATCAAAAGAAATTATGAAAGACATTAGTAAAAAAACATGGCAGCGATGGTTTAGAACAATAGTTTTGTATCCTCTAAAGGTTCTCATGTGGGAATTTGGTCCCCAGAGTGGCAGTGCAGGGAGGTGATGGACATTTAAGAGGCTGGGCCTCGTGGAAGGTCTTCAGGTCACTGGGAATGTAAGGCAGTCACGTGGGACCCTTGATTTCTCTCCAGAGGGCTATGATGAAAGGAGCAGCTTTTCCCTCCGTCTTCTCTGGCTTACTGCTTGAGGTGGAACCTGCTTGCTCCAGCCATTGCTACCTGAGCTACGAGGAGATGCAGCCAAGGGGTGGTCCTCACCACACACCTGCACTGTGCCATGCACTTGTACCTTCAGAGCTGTGAGCTATGTGGCCCTCCTTTTCTTCATAGGTAGCCTGTGTCAGGTACCTCATTACAATAATGCAAAGCTGACTAATATAATGGAAATCAGAAAATTTCAAATTAACAGTCACAGATATTAAGTACTCTATGGATAATTATTAGCCGTCATACCACAGGTAACTGTAAACTGTTTTCTACAAAGTATCACCACTGTGGACTGTTCATGATCTGCTTAGGGATAACTAGGAATGGAGCTCAGAACTCTCTGGAAAAGAACCTGCTATGATTTCCATACGAGAGTGTCCCTCAAAGCTCTGTGTTGATAGCTTGGTCTCCAGGGGAGCACCACAGGGAGGCAGTGAAACCTTTAGGAGTCAGTCATTGAGAGAAGGCCCTTGCAGGGCACCACAGGGCCTAGGTCTCTCAGTCCCTCGCTGTCTCCTGGCTCAAACTATAAACCATGATATGCCACCCCTGCCACAGGCCTGATACCATGGAGCCACAGGATGGATGAACTATAACCTCCAGAACCATCGCCAAAATGAATCTCATTTCTCTTTATAATTCAATTGCTAAAGGTATTTCAATATAATGACACAAAGGAGACTGACACAGCACCAAGCTCAGTAAAACCCACAGCAAGGTGAGATCACAGGGCCTCTTCCCTTTCTAATGTTGTCAGTTTCCAGGTCAGCTTGGGTGCCTGAGAGTAGAAGCACTTGGCCTCAGAGAATGAACTTAGTGTACCAAATAAATTATTCATCCTGTAAAAGTACTTCAAGATAAAATAATAATGCCTTCTCTACCTAGAGAGCTTTCCTACTGAACATGTACGTCAGTCATCTCATTTCACTTCCACAATGGCCCCAGGAGAAGCTCAGACCAGGCACTTGTGCTACCTTTCTTCAAGACAGAAACAGACTCAAAGCAAAGGGGCTGGGCACCAGGCCACAGCAGGTAGACAGGGCTGCCCTTGTGAGCTGTCCACATCAATGCACCTGCGATTCAAAACTGCTTCCTTCATCCACTTTACATATTTTATTTACATTCCACCATATTTCCCACAAAGTGAAGTATCTTGTTTTTTCTTATTCTAAGAGATCAGAAAAGGCCTGGTTTTCCAACATGAACACAGTTAAAAATAAAAAGATGAACTACCGCACCATGTCTTTTTAATGTCTGCCCAGAAAATTGCCACAAACGTACAGCTTCATTTCAGCAGTGGAGAAGCAGAGAGAAATAGAAAATGGGTCAAACAATTTCCAAAGAAAGAGTTTAGTTCAGAAACTTTCCTCTTTTAAATTCTCTATCATTAAACACATATTTCAACAAAGATGAATTAATACAGAAATGGATTCTTTGAAGAGGGGTGATGCCAGAATAAAAACCATTGTCAGGGAGCTGGTAATGAGAAAGACCTACTTTATACACTGCAAAGCATTTGGTGAAACTCAGCTCACCCTAAGATATACCATGTACACACCCAACCTCCAAATCAGGGAGAGGAGAAAGGGAAGGCCAGCCACTGAGGAAACTGTTGCCCATTTTGCTCAGCTGAACACCACAGAAAGAGACAAACTTAGGCAAACACTGGGCAACTTGAGGCAGACAGAAAAGCATCTAGAAACAATCCAGGAACATGGGCCTCCCCTAATGGGAAAAGCCACCCAGTCTTCACCCCAATAGAAAGTGAAGCTGCAAGTGTTATGAGTAGCATAGGCCAATGAAGATGCCTCAGCTGAAGAGTGGGCTCAGCTGGCCACGCAGATGAGATCACAGGGTTTCTCTCTCACCCACACCCTCGCCGATTTGGAATCAGATGTTAAGAAATCGTCCTCGATTTGTACTGGAGCCTTGAAGTGCTAAACTGCAAAGCTGGTAAAGTCCTGAGAAGCAAGCCAGTCCTTCCAGAGTTGGCAGGTCTGTTTGCTCATCTGGTTAGCCTCGGGACTACTGGATTAAGGTGGCTCTTTTAACCACTTAACAGTGTACCCTGAGCATCACTCAGGCAGCACATTTGTTTATATACTGAGTATCCCCAGGGTTGCTAGGGCAGATGTCTTTCATCCAGTCAATTCTTATATTGAGTAAATTTGATAAAATTGTTGTTTTTATATTTCCTGTTATATTATCTTATAAAAATTAATGGAAAATGTGCAGTGGGTCATCCTGTACTTAAATAATCGCACTGGTAAGTGGTTAAGACTAAAGAACCTTAAATGTACTGAGTAAAACCTCTCCAAAAATAATAATCACCCTAGATCTCAAATCACTCCTCAAAATAATCTGTAAATACAATGTCTAGCACACTAAAAGAAACTAGACACTATGAGGAAAAAATAGAATTACAGAAAACAAAAACAGCCACAAAGACACAAGAAGTTGGAATTATCTGATATAGACCATCAAAAAGAAACTATCCTTTCAACAACAAAAATTCAGACAATATAATTTTAAAATGAGAAAAACACCTGAATAAACATTTGCCTCAAAAGATATCCTAAGTGGCAATAAGTACATGAAAAGATGTTCAACGTTACTAATCACTAAAGAAATGCAAGTCAAAATCTCAATGAGACATCACCTTGTACCCATTATGATCAGTAATTCAAAAAAAAGGTGCTGGCAAGGATATGGCAAAACCTGGAACTCCTGTGCATTGCTGGCGAGAAGGTGAAATGGTGCAGCTGCTATGAAAACTATATGGTGACTCCTCAAAAAAGTACAAAGAATTAGCGTATGATCCAGCAATTCCATCTGGGTATGTGTAAACACAAATAAAGTAAAAGGAGAGACTCAGATACTTGTACATCCATGTTCATAGCAGCATTATTTACCATCAACAAAAGGTAGAAGTAACCCAAGGGCCTCTCAAAGAGTAAATGGGTAAACAAAATATGCTATATGTATACAATGGAATATCACTCAGTCTTAAACAGGAAAGATATTCTGACACATGGTTCAACATGGATGAACCTTGAAGACATAATGCTAAGTAAAATAAGAGAGTCACAAAAAGACATATATGATTCCACTTATAGGAAGGTCTTAGAGTAGTCAAATAGTCAGGAAGCAGGATGATTTCCAGGGGTGCAGAGTACAGAGTTTCAGCTTTGCAAAATGAGAAGGGTCTAGAGATAAATGGCTGCACAACAATACAAGTATACTTAATGTTACAGAGCTGTACATTTTAAAATATACACTTAAAGTGGTAAATGTTATGTTATATATGCTTGGTGAAAAAACATACTTGCTATGGATTCAAAAACAAGAGATTAGGGCCAGGGATTTACCTCAGAGGTTCAGCACCTGCCTGGCAAGTGCAAGGTCCTGAGTTTGATCCCCAGTACCAAAAAACAAAAAACAAAAAAAGAGAGAGAAAGATTTAAAGTTTTAGAAAGAGGCAGTTTTAATTTTTTAATCTAAAACTGAAAAATAAGAAATATCATGGATGGGTGTTTAAGCCTATTGGTGCTGCTGACAAAATAATGGGTGAACTAGAAACCAAGTCCAAAGTAAAATATGAGAGACCAAAATCTGAGAAAACAAGAAAGGGCATGAGAATATTTAGCAAGACATCTAATACATATTTAATCAGCATATCAAAAGGAACAAAGAAGACAATGCAAAAACAGTATAAAGAAAAAATGGTTAAAGAAAAAATGGTTGCATATCCACAGAAAATTCTAGTGTTTTACTTGACTTAGTCTCATTTTTCACACCCCACCCCAACTCCACTGCAGTCTTGAAAATCAGCAGCCTGGGGCTGGGGATTTAGCTCAGTAGTTTTGCCACCTGCTGCGCAAGTGCAAGGACCCAAGTTCGATCCCCAGTACCAAAAAAAAAAGAAGAAGAAGAAAATCAGCAGCCTAGAAGCCACTGCAGAGAACAGAGCCGCACTGGGCCTCTTCAAAGCCTCATCCCAGAGGACTGTCATCTGACAGTCAAAAGGCTACACCTGAAGACTATCTTCACCCGGCCTGACTCCAGCAGGCCCAGCTTAAAAAGTATTTTCCTCAACCCAATCACAGTGCCACATGCCTGTAATTCCAGCTGCTCAAGAGGCTGAGGCAGGAGACCACAAGTTGGAGCCCAGCCTAGGCAACTTAGCAAGATCCTGTCTCAAAACACTGTAAAGGGCTGAGACGTAGCTCGGTGGTACTAGCATGTGTGAGGCCCTGGGTTAATTGCCAGTACCCAAAAACTAAACAAAGGTATTTTCCTCAAAGGTTTCCATCAAAATGATCAGAGACAATTGTTTAATTGTAGGACTATCTGAAACACTGGACAAAGGTTTGAACAAATACAGATTAATCAAATGCTTACAAGGAAAAGGCTAGGAATAAGATTTGAAAAACTAATATATTCCTAGAAATCTAAGAAGCCATGTGCACACATGGAGATCACAGTTGTATGAGTCCCCAGGAAAGCAATGAGGCTGAGTGAACTGGCCCTAAGCTGTCTGAGACCGCACAAGCAGGAAGTGAAGGTAAAGGCCGAGTTGTACATTAGCCTCACACATACATAATTCCCCAGACAGGAAGACACACTGTTCCAGGCATTTAAGGGAAGCTCTGTCCAGTCGTTAGCTGACCACTGAGGTAACTGAGAAGACTTCAGTGGAGATGTGTGACAAGAATACAGTTCAGGAAAGTCACTGAACAAACAAAAAACTTAGGAGAACTGGATTTCCAGAGTTGATACATTACATTATCTAAAATATGGTTTTCAGGGCCGGGATTTAGCTCAGTGGTTCCGCTGCCTGCTTCGCAAGTGGAAGGACCCGAGTTTGATCCCCGATACAAAAAAATAAAATAAAATAAAATAAAATATAGTTTTCAGCCAGGCATGGTGGCATACCCCTGTAATCTCAGCACTCAGGAGGCTGAGGCAGGAGGATGGCCTGGAGTTGTAGCCTGAGCTACATAGTGAGTTTAAGATCAGCATGAACTACACATTGAGATTCTGGCTAAAAAAAAAAATCCCAAAACCACTGTGATACATACAAAGAAACAAGGAAGTACAGCCAAAACAAAGAGAAAAAGCAATTAAAAAAACTTCCCAAGGAAGCTTCAGTGTTAGATTTATGAGACATAAAATGTAATCTAGGGGCGGGGGATTTAACTCAGTGGTTCCACCACCTGCCTCGCAAGTGCAAGGACCCGAGTTCAATCCCGGTACCAAAAAAAAAAAATTAATCTAGTTTAAACACTTTTAAAGAACTAATAGAAACTATATCTAAAGGATTAAAAATCATCAATAATTCACTAAAAAACTATCACAAATGGACAATAGGATAGTCACACGCACAGCAATGAAGTTAAACTCCTCCCTCATACTATACATGAAAATTAATTCAAAACAATTGGACTTGGTGGTCACATCTGTAATCACAGCTACTTGGGAATGAGTTCAAGACCAATCTGAGCAGTATATTAAGACTTTGTCTCAAAAACTAAAATCAAAATGCATCAAAGGCCTAAATTTAAGAGCAGGAACTATAAAACTCTCAGAATAAAACCGATGTATAAATCACTGTGGCTTTGAATTAAGTAGTGTTGTCATCTTTGTTGTTTTTCATTGTCTTATAAAACTGAGGAATGAACCAGGACTTCATGTATGCATTCTACCACTGAGCTACACACCAACAACACTGTCTTGCATATGATACTTAAAGCACAAGCACACACGAAAAAAATGGATAAACTGGACTTCAACAAAATTAAAACCTTTTGTGCACCAAAGGCTACTATCAGGAAAGTGAAAAGACTACTCACAGTTGGAGGGGCAATATTTGCAAACCACATATCTGATAAGGGACTAGTAGACAGAATATACAAAGAACTTGTACAACTCAAGAATAAGAAGTCAAATAATCCAATTTTAAAATGGACAAAAATTTTTGTATAGGCATTTATGCCAAAAAAGATATACAAATGGCCAAGAAATACATGAAAAGATGCTGAACATCATTAGGAAAATGCTAATCAATACCAGAATACCACAATATCCACCTATTAGGATGTCTATAATCAAAAAACTGGAAAATAAGTGTTGGACAGGGATTGGGGCTGAAGCTCAGAGGCAGACCACTTGCCTCACGTTGAGTGAGGCCCTGAGTTCAAACCCAAGCACCACACCAAAAAAAAAAAAAAAAAAGACTAGAGAAAGAAGTGTTGAAGAGGATGTGGGAAAAGTGGAACTCTCATACACTGCTGGTAGGAATGTAAAATGACTCAGTATCTTTAGAAAATACTTTGGTAATTAATCAGAAAGTTAAGTTACTGTATGACCTAGCAATTCTACTACATAGTATAATCCCAAGAGAACTGAAAACACATATCCATGCAAAAACTTATATATGACCATTCATAGCTCACTGTTCATAATAGTCAAAGAATCAGAAACAATCCAAATGTCCACCTACTGATGAGGAGATAAACAAAATGTCATGTATCCATACAATTGAATATTATTCAAACACCAAAGGAGTTAAATACTGACACACACTACAAAATGGATGAAACTTGAAAACATTATGTCAAGTCAATGAAGCCAAATACATACTGTATGATTCCATTCATATGGAGTGGGAAAATTCTTAGAGACAGAAGTAGATTAATGGCTGCCAAGGACAGAGAAAGAACAAGGAGTTACTGTTAACGTATACAACATTTCCTTTCAAGATGATGAAAATGTTCTGGAATCAGGTAGTGATGATGACAGCACAACCTTATAAATATGTCAAAACCACTGAGTTGTAAACTTTAATATAGAATGAATTTTATGGTATGTTAATTAAATCAAAAAATTTAATGAATAAACAATTTTTAAAAGGTGAAATGAGAGATTTTAGAAAAAAATATGGAGTATATGTCACCAGCTGACCTGCAATAAAGGGATTTATAAAGAAGCCTCTGTGTGTAGAAGGGAAACGATCTCAAAATAAAGGTCAGAAATACCGGAGTGCAAGGAAGATCAAAGAAAGGATGAAAATGTGAACAAACCGAAATAAAGAGTCACTGTTAACATAATAGTGTTAATATAAGACTTCACACTATTTCACGGAGTTTTTTAAAAATATAAAATTAAAACAAACACATAGCTAACGAGCGCATGTGTACCAAGAGGGTGAGCAGGGCCCAAATACTATGAAACATGGCTCCTGCGTCATTCGGGAGGGTACAGAGACAGCTGCATTATCTGGGTAAGTTAATAACACACTGTCTAATTTCATAACGACCATTAAAGGAAAGAAAAACAGAACATAAGCTTCCATCGAATAGAGAGGATGGAAAACGAAATGACATTTTAAAATCATAACGTCAGTTTAAAATGCAAGAAAAGAAAAAAAAAACAGAAAATGGGAGACAAGAGAAACACATAATAGGACTGTGGGTTTAAACTCAAATATGTCAGTAATCACATTTAATGTAAACAAATTGCATGTGCCAACAAAAAGACAAAAACTGTCAATTAGATTTTTAAAAATCTAATAGTCTCCCGTTGCAAGGAGATGTCTAAAATATAAGACTATAGTAAGATTGAAAGTAAAATGAACAACAAAGATATTTTGCAAATATGAGTCTAAAAAATTTGGTCTGGGTCTATGAACACACTGACTATAAAGGCAAAGACACATTACTAGACACTAGAGACACTCATACTAATCAACAACTCAATTCCTCAGGAAGACACACAATTTTAAATTCGCAACCCCTAACAGCATGGTCTCAAAACAGATAAATAAAAATTAACAGAACTACAAGGAGAAATAAGATAAATCCATAATCATGATGAAATTGTATAATTATCTTCATAACAGATATAGTAATACTTAAACTAGGAAGAAAAGAAATATGTGATAAACTTAGCAACTTAGCCAAACAGAATATATAGTACTTTGAATCTAAATCTTTTCAAGTACACAGGAACATCTGAGAAAATCATATCAGCAAATTTCAAAGGGTTAAAATCATAAAAAGCAAGATCTTTGCGCGACCTGAGCTAGAGAAAATAAAATAAGAAACTATGCATAACTGTGCTAAAAAAAAAAAAGATAAAATATGCATACATCTGGAAATTTTAAAGTTTTTTCTAAAGTACATATGAATCAAAGGAAAAACTGTAATGGAAATTAGAAAATATATTAAACAATAATGAAAATACCTCAAGTTAAATTCTATGATACAGTTGAAGTATTATCTATAAGGAAATGCATCCCCTTAAGTGCATATACTAGAAAAAGAGAAAAGCTACAGGGCCAGGGATTTAGCTCAGTGGTTCCACCGCCTGCCTCACAAGCACAAGGATCCAAGTTCGATCCCCAGTACCAAAAAAAAAGAAAGAGAAAAGCTACAAAAAAGGAAAATTATGAGTCAATTTCACTAACAGAGGTAGATGCAAACAAAATACTGGTCATCAGAATCCAGCCATCCACCATAAGAAGGGCCAAAAAAAAAGGGCCAGCACAACTAAGTTATATTTCTACAGTGGTCATCAGTGGGTGGTAGGATTATCAAGACTTTATTCTGCTTTTGATACTAATTGTTATTTTAGAAATTTTCAAAATAAACACCCACTACATTAGGATAAGGAAAATGTTTTTGAATTAATAATATTCTCATCTTTCATAACGTCACCTAGTTAAAAATGGCAAGAAGAAAAAAAAAAATGGCAAGAAGAAAAGAGGAGTACCTCAGACAGCTACTCTATCTGCGTACCGCCAGGCCACAAGGCGTTCTGGGTCTCTAGGACTCTGTTTAGTTGACTGAGAACAAAGAAAGAGTAGAGAGCAGAAAAAGATTTACAAAGGTGGAGATGTGATAACAGCAATCTGTAAGCTTTTCCCCAAACATTAAGGGAGCGATCTCATACACAAGGATGTCTATAAATAGATGCCATATTGCACTTTAATGAATAATTTAAGAGCACTCTGCAAACGGGGTTAAGACAACAGGAACTTAAATGCTCAAAAATCAATAGTTCTGTCCTACCCCAACCTGGTGAGTTACTAAAACAGACATCTAAGTTTTGTAATACTGCTTAGAAATGTTGGAAGCTAGATAGTTATGTATCAAAGGGCTTAAGAATATTTGCAAGTTTGGGCTAACTGTTCTGCCTTTAGAAATTTATCATTCAGAAGCAGCTAACAATCCACACAATGATTTTTGTACAGAATACATACCAAAGTGTTATTCATGATGGTAAATATTTTAAAGTAATAGAAACGTCTGTCTATAAGGAAATGGTTCAATAAATTGGGATACCCATTGGGATAGTATAAACTCACTCAAAATCATATTTCAGAAGACTGAACTATGACGGAAGAATGTGCTCATGATCTAGCAAAAGTAATTAAAATTTTTTAATTTCCATTAATTTTGGTGCTGGTGATTGAACTGAAGGCCTACTGAATCTGTGCCCTATTACTGAGCTATATTCTCAGCTCAAAGGAAAAAAATTTGTTTATAAAATATATTCAGAATGAATATCAACTTTAGGATATGCTTATCATGCATATACATAAGAAAAAAATTAGCCTTCAGTGCTAAGATTTTAAGTGATGTTTGTCTTCTTTATACTTTTCTGTTTGCTCCAATTTTTCTACACAAAGTATCTGTATTACTTGAATAAGTAGAAAAGGATGCCATGGTGGCACACACCTGTAATGCCAGCACTCTGGCAGGCTGGGGCAGGAAGATCACAAATTCAAGCCTAGCCTGGGCAACTTGGCCATTCAGTGAGACCCTGCCTCAAAATATAAAATAATAAAGGGACAGGAATGTAGCTCCGTATAAAGACCCTGGGTTCAATCCCCAGTATCACAAAAATAAAATAAATAGAAAACGTTTAAACTCATTACTTCAAATAATCAGAGAATTTGAAATTCTTCACCAATCCAGATCTACTTCAGCAAGGTAACTAGGAGATCAGTGAAGATCTACATCACACTAGTTTTGTCTTCTTTTTTTTAAAACTGGGGACTGAACCCTGGTCCTTCACACTTAGCTACATCCACAATCCTTTTTCAATTTTTTTATTTTGAGACAGGGTCTCACAAAGTTGCCCAGGCTGGGTTCAAAAGTGGGATCCTCCTGCCTCAGCTTCCCAGAGTATTGAGATTACACATATGTGCCACCTCACACGCCTACACATTCGTTTCCTTCTGCTGTATAACAAGCTATCACAAATTCAGCAGCTTAAACAATGTATGACTACCAATCTGTGAAGCAAAAGCCCAAGCAGCTTAACTGGTCCCCTGCTCAGGGTCCCACCAGGCTGCAGTCAAGATGCCAGCCAGGCTGTGCTCTCACCCAAAGGCTGAGCCCAGGGAGAATCTGCGTAGATGACTGGCAACGTTAGTTTCCTTGTGCTGTAGAACTGAGCCCTCTGATTCCTGCCCGCTATCCTGGGAGTCCGCCCTCAGCTCGCTCAGGTCACCCAAGCTCTAAGCACATATGCTTCCCCACCACTGCCACTTACTTCATGAAGCCAACAAACTCTTCAACCAAGTCCCCAGCAAGACAGGATTTTATACAGCACAATACAATCATGGAAGTGGCACATCCTGTGTGTGAGGAGAAGTCACAGGTTCCACCCACCCTTGGGGAGAGGAGTTCCTCAGGGCCATGAATATTAGCAGACAGAGGTCGCGAGGGGACCACCTTAACAGAGCTGTCCACTATACCCAGATGCTCAGAGCAATGTCCAGGCCAAGAAAGGAGGCTTGGGCTTGGGTCAACTGACCACTCACTCTCTGCACTGCACAGACAGGGCAGTGCTGTAGAAAGAAGTAAAGGAAGATTCAACAAGGACTGGAATTAACAAAGAATTGCAATATAAGGAGGCCTTGAAGGAAGGTTAAGATATAAGTCAATGAGAAGGAAAGAGAAAGGGAAATGTTTCCTCTGAAATAACAAGCGGCAGAGAGGCAGAATTCTAAAAATGAGTTCTGGAGGGAGTTCATGGGATAGGACCATGATTTGCATGAGTTGCTCCGAAGGTCCATATGCAAAGGCTGGGCCCCTAAGGTGGGCTTTGAAGAGATGGGGCCTAGTGGGAGGCCCCTAGCCCCCAAAGGTCACCGTAGAACTAGGATATCTCCCCCCCACCCGCTTCCTGGCTCAAGATGCTGACTGCCAGCTCTAAAATATGCTTCTGCCATGTGCTGCCCTCACCAGAGGCCCAAACACAAGGACATCATCCAATCTTGGACCTGAACCTCCAAAACGCTGAGACAAAATAAACCTCTCTTTACTTTTGTAAGTAGCTTGTGTTGATATGTTGTTATAGTGATGCAAAGCTGACTAAACTAGACGGTTTGCTCACAACAGGTATACACGTGATATCTAGCTTCACATTCCACTAGGTCCCATGATGATCAACATACTTGAAAAACCTATGGACCAGAAAGCAACACAGTACATGTTCTGGCTCACTCTGCAGCACCGATATCAACTAGCCTTCCTAGTGCAGTGAATATTACTAATATTTACCAGTGTTCACTTTTCCTTACTTCCATAACACAGGAGATTCCCCCTTCCTGCTCCATTGGAAACCAAGTATGGCAAGAATGGCTTTTTCTGGCTAGTGAAATGTAAGCAGATAGGGCAGAGCTGCTTCCAGAGCAATTAACCGCTCATGCAAAAGTCTCCATGCTCTAAAAGGATCCAGACCCAAACCATTTAAGAAGTAATTTGTCAAATTTCCAGAGGACAAAATATCCTTCCTTTCAAAACTATGACAGAAAGGGTGAAGGACAACCTTGACACCAAATCTGAATGAGGGAAACACAGGAAAAGATCATCACTGGCCAGTGATGTTCCCCTTGTAAACATGTACGCCAGTCCTAATGAAATACTAACATATTGGATCAGATAGCACTGTTTAATGTAGTACATCATAATAAAGTAGAGTTTACCCTAAGAAATCATGGTAGCTCAAAATTAAAAGATTAAAATATTTCATCTCAGTCAGAGTTTAAAGAAGAAAAACATAAAATTGTCTAAATAAATATAGAAAACATTTGATAAAAATCAAAATTTATGTTTTTTAAAAAGGTTTTATCAAAAAAATGGAAACAAAATCTTTGTAAATAGGGAGGGATGGAGGGGTTAAAGGGAGGGCAGGGGAAGGGGAAAAAAGAAGAACCAAGAGAGATTATGTAAAGGTGCAAATTTCCAATGATGAATGTCATTATATTGTATACCTAAAATGTACCAATAAAATAAAATTTTTTAAAAAAAAGTTTTATCAAACTATTAGTAGATGAGAGCATCCATAACCTAATAAAAGAAATCTACCAAAACACAAGAACAAAGTTCACAATTAAAACTTTTATGAAAGTCCCTTTAAATGAAAACCAATACAAGAATAATCTTATCCAACTAATATCCAACTTTGTCTAATGGTCCAAGTAGAGTAAATAAGACAAAAAATAAATAAAAGATATAAGGACTAGGAAGAAAGAAATTAAATTATCACTATGTACACAGAGATTTAGGAAACTGACCTATACCATTTGTGAAATTTGTTTAGCCCTAAATGCAGCATTGCAGAGCACTAGGAAAAAGACAGTTCTCAATAAATGGTAATGGCACAGCTGATTAGGGATTGGGAAAAATTCTAAAATGGATCTCTACCTCATACCTCATTAAAAAAAGAAGTTCTAGGTAGAATATAATAAACTTTTTTAAGATGAGGATATCTCATGTCCTTGAAGGAACACAAGATTTCTCAAATTAGACTCAATAACCACAAACCATAAGGAAAAGTTTGATAAATCTGACTACAGTAAAATTAACATCTGTTCATCAAAACAGCATTTTCAAAAGGATAAAGAATAAGACACAAAAATAGAATCCAGAATATATAAAAACTTCTAAAAAAGCTATAAAAAGTACAACCCAAACAACCAATGGAAAACAATATAACATTACAATATAAGAAAAAAAATTTTTTTAATTAAAAAAAAGATTACAATATAAGATTATAGGAGAGGAAACCCAAGTAGACAAAAAAATGGAAGAAAAATCCTCAAACACACTAGTAATCAAGGAAATGCAAATTAAAAGTGAGATATTTCATACCTACAGGATTGATGAAAATTATAACACCTAAAGACAAAAAGGATTGGTGAGCATGTGAAGAATTTGACTACAGCAGTGAGGCTGTGACCTCACAATCCCAGGAGTTCATACCTGGCTCTGTCCCACCCGGCCAGCACAGAGGAAAGGTGAGTCAATGTACCATGGCAATCAGTGGGGGAGGCTGAGCACTGCCAGGGGGAAGCTGGAAGTGGGAGTCAGATAGAACAACATCAGATGCCAGTCTTGTCCAGCAGGTGAAACTGGAAATCAGAACCATATTTACCTGAGCAAGTGCCACCAAACAGCAGTGTACCATTTTATCTTCTAATCATCTCTTTTCCTCCTTTGAACTTACCAGCTCAGACTTCATGGAGCACAGAACCAACTTGTATCAGTTTCCTATTGCTGTCACAACCAACATCCTCAAATTTAGTAGTTTAGGCCAGGAATTTAGTTCAGTGGTTTCACCGCCTGCTGCGCAAGCACAAGGACCCAAGTTCGATCCCCAGTAACAAAAACAAAACAAAACAAAACAAAATTTAGTAGTTTAACACAATTAACATCTATTCTCTTACAGTTCTGGAGGTCAAAGTCAGGCCTGGGTCTCCCAATTGAGAATCAGTGAATGAGCTCCTCTCTGGAGGTGCTAGGGGATCCATTTTCTCATCTTTTTCCAAGGCTGCCCGTGTTTCTTAGCTCACAACCCTCTTCCATCTTTGAAGCCAGAAATGGTGGCTAGAATCCTCACCTCAGATCACTCTGACCCTGGCTTTTCTGCCTCCCTCCTCCATTTGAGGATCCTTGTAATTACTTTGTGCCTACCTAGGTAATCTAGGATCATCTCCCTATTTTAAAATCAGCTCATGAGTAGCACTATACCTACAACAATCTTAACTCATCTTGCTGAGTAACCTAACACATCACGAGTTCTGCGAATTAGGAAGTGGGACAGTGCTGGAAAGCTGTTACCCAACCTACCACACAACCTCTGCTCTTCTCCCACTACATCCCATCAGGGTCCCAACTCCTTCACAATGCCCCCCACACACCTCAGCCTCCAGACTGCACACACTCTGTTCTCTGGTCACACCAATCTTCTCCTCTTTTTCTAGTCAGTTTATACCAGTTTATTTCTGTGCCAAAATATTTTAACTCATCCTCTAGAGCTCAACCCAACACTACCTCCTCTCTGAAGCTTTCTCTGATTCCCAGTCTAATGAATCCCTCTCAACACACTCACCAGTCTTTCTGTGTATCCCAACTGCAGCACTGCATGGTCCCCTGTAACCATCTGTTTACATCTCCTTCCTGTCTGAACTGGGGAGCCCTTCAATGACAAGAATTTTGTCTCACTTCCTGAAGGTACCAGATCATAGTCCAGGCCTGGCAAAGAGCAGGCACTCAGAGAGTACTCCTGGAACTGGATGAAGCAGAGAAAGGCTTCCCCAAGGTGCCCTCAGATCTAGTTCAAATGATCATACCAAACCACCTCAACAATCCACAGCTTAGTTTGCTGCACAGTTTACTGTCATGTAGAAGAATCTCTGTACCACGAGTGACACGCAGCACTATACTGTATTGCTACCCTGTGAGGCAATTCTAGAATAACTGACAAAATTAACCTCAAGGAAAATAAAGGATTTATCTAGGATGATTTACAGACTTCAAAATTAAACGAAAGAGAATGCATGGCAACCACCAACAGCCCACCACACACACTCAGCCCCTCTCCTGGAAAGGCTGGGAGGTGTGCGGATGCTATGACTGGCACTGTTTAGAGACAAACTGCCCTTGAATATAGATATACGTACATATTGTAATAAAGAGTTGTTTCTGTTAGAGGATAGTTATAAAGAAAACAGTTTCATTTAGTGTTAGTGCTTTGCTACCTGATGTTCATACTCTAGCAAGAAAACTCCCACCTGGAGCGTAGAAAGACTAAATGGAAGAAAGTAAATGCTGAGTCCGCACAATTATCTGCCCTCCCCGCCCCTTTTATACTAGTGATCTGGTTTGGGTGTTTCCATTGAGATTGAACTTTTAAAATGTGAGTTCTGAGATTAATTTTAAAGCATACTCCAAAAACCACTTTTACACTGGAAAGGAAGTTTGAAAGGAGAAAAAACATCCCCTACACACAGAGAAATGGAGGGTGAGGATTCAGCACCATGGACAGTGGGCCATGGCTGCCTGTCAGACTCCTTGGTCAGGCTGGAAGCTGACACTCCAGCTGCCCAAAACCTAGAGTGTTCACGTTGTGTAAGACAGGGCAAGTCCAACACCCGCACAAAATGTTCTTCTTTGTCATGCTCCAAACCACCAGCTTTCTTCACCAAGGGGATGAACAACTTCCATCTACCAAAATCTGCTTCAGTGATCACCTTTATAGTAAGCCCTAAGATTTCTGAGCAAACTGAAAGGACTTGCCACTGACACAGGGCTGCACATCCAAGAACAACAACACAGCACCCACCCTTGGGTGGCTTACTGTACCATGGACCCCGTGAGACTTCAAATTTACAAATGCAGCATGCTCTCAGGCTCTCTCCAACAAGGAAAAGGAACACTTTTTTAAAAGAGCTAAGATGCACCCATGTTTTGAATGTTTTCTCATAAACAACTAAAAAAACTCAGCTCAGAATTTTAGACAGTGTGGTCACTTTTTCAACTATAAAGACTCATCTACTACAAACCTTTTTCAAAACCTTATAATACTGACTATTAACTAAGAAATAATGAAGTAATATAAATCTAAGACCTTCACTGTTTGAACAAAAACATCTACACACAAACAACAACACTTTATGAAGCAGAAGACCTCAGCTGGTCAGCATCTGCGCTTGGATCTGAGGCCCCTGCTTGCTGACGCCTCTCCAATCTGACGACACCACCCAGAACTCTCCAACCCCTCTGAGATCCAAGGTTCCTCCAGAGTGAACCGTTCTGCAAACCCTCCTCTCTGGGCTCCGAGAGGACGGGACAGGGAGGCCGTCCTCCTCCGTGGGGAAGCACCCTACACACTCCCTTTGAGACCCGGCTCTGAAGATGTCCAGATAAGAAAACGGGACAACGCTTAGCCCCAGTCGCCAAGTTCAGCAAGAGGGGCGCTGGCCTGTCCGGAAGATCGGCCTGGAACGGGAGTCTGCACACCGAGGAGCCGCCGCCTGGGTCCGCTCGGTGCGCCACACACAACGGTCCTCGTGGCTGACGCGCAGGGCTCGCGAGACCCTGCGGCCACAGTGCACCGAGGAAGCTGGGGCCACAGCCAGTCCGAGGACCCAACTTCATTAACTTTCGGATTCCCCACCCAAGTAACGTACTGCGAAGTAGGAAAGCAGAACGCACTGCCGGCCCAAAGAGCGTCTAACAGTTTCCCTAACCGCACTGGCGCGAGCGGAGCGCTTGTGAGGACGGAAACCAGGCGGGCGCCCGGCCCGGAGGGAGGCGGCAGCGGGAGGGGTCTGTGCCCGCCCGAGCCCAGGCCCGCGGCTCCGCTCCGGTCCCAGAGGCTCCACCCGGCCGGGACCGCCAGCTCAGGGGCCCGCGGCGCGCCGCACCCGCCCTCCGGGCCGGGCGAAGTTTCCCGGGCCGCGGGTCCCTCCGCCGCTCGCGAGGGCTCGCTGTGCCCGCACGCAAGGGCGACGCGGCGCGCTGGACCCCGGCCCCGGCCCGCGACACGCATTCACCTGGCCCGTGGCGGGCGGCGAGCCTGCGGGCCGCGACGACTGCCTGGCGGGGCGGGCGCGGCGCAAGGCTGAGACGACCGAGCCGCGGAGATCGCGTCTGAGGGCTGAGGCAACGAGAGCGGAGCCGCGCGCTCCGGCCGGAGCGCTGCGCGCGGCGCGACCCGCCCCCTCCGCGCCACTGGCCAATCAAGAGCCAGCCGCAGCCACCAGCCCCGCCCCCGCCCAAGGGCAGGGCCCGCGAAAGCGGGCACCGCGGGCCAATCCGATCCCGGAAAGTTATCCAGGAGGAAGCCAATTAGCTTCGAGGGGCGGAGGCGGGCCCTGGGGGGATCGGGCCCCTCGGCGGCCGGGGTAGGGCCCCACACTAGGGAAGTAGGAGGCGGGGCGTCCCGCGCTACAGTCACCCACCGGGACGGGGCCAGAACGGGGGTGGGGCAGGGAGAGAGGCGAGGCCGTAAGCGAAGGGGCGGGGAAGGGGGCGGGTCTCTGGCCGAGAAGGGCGGGGCAGTGTGGGCTAGCCACTTAGGGCGGGGGAAACTAGGGGGCGGGGCGGGGCCGCCACTCGGGGCGAGGCAGAAGGGGAGGGGTTGGCCTGGAAGGGGCGGTCCCGGAGCGGGGCGGGGCGAGGAGACCCTCCCAGCTCCCGCGGACCCCACACGCACCCCGCCCTGCCCGTGAATCGGGGCCCCAGATTCTGGGCCGGCACACCTGTCCTCAGGTGACTCGGGGACAGTGGCGATCCCAGGCGCAGACCTGCTGCCGAAGATGTCCTCTGGGAACAGAATGTCTGGTTGTTTCTGTTTCATTATCCTTTGTCTCCCTTCCTGCGATGTCCTTTGCTTTGCTTTTATTTCGGCTTATTTCGGTTTTCATCCAGCTCTCCAATCTCTGATTGTATCCCGTTATCAGTAAGGCTAAAAGCACAGCACCAAAGGCGGTGAACCAGGTCACATCCTCGGCAGCAGTAAGAGCCCTGTGTCCCGTCCTTATGGTGCTTTGGCCCTGGAGCCAAGGGTCAACTTTGCTCGTTTCCTAAGGCCTTGAACAAGGGGTCAACCTGGCCACCAGGTATGTCAGAATAGTCTTGTGGATGAGTCTTCCACAGATGGGGCAAGGAGACCTGATTTGCAGGGTTCCCGTAGACCTGGCAAGAGGCGGATTAGGCACCTCTGCGGGGATCCAGTGAAAGCCACCTTGCTAACCCCGCTCCTTTGCATCCAGGTGAATGGGGTGCAGAGGCAGGCTGCAGGTGGGATTCAGGTTGAGCCCACACATCTCTTACCCAGCCCTGAGAACCCAGATTCTTCACACTCACCAGGAGTTCGTTTCGGGACCATAACCCAGCAACAGTCATGTACCTTTTGGGCAGAGGGACCCACACTCCACTCCCTCCCCTCTGGAGGCCTAAGTGGACTCCTGGAAGCCTGCCCACTTTTGTGGAGACTCGAAGGTCCCTGGAGGCCTGGAGCCACTTCATCATCCCCATGAGGTGCATGGGCACCCCTAAAGGTAGGCAGGCCTCAGGGACAAATGCCCCTGGCATCCACTGACAGGGAGAAAGTTTCAGACTACACATAGACCAGGTGGCAGCCACTGGGATGGGTCAGGAGGGGTGCATTTACATGGGACTTCAAATGTCACCTGTGTAATCCAAAGACAACCTTAGAAAAGAAGAGCCTGGGTGGGTGAGAAGGCATATCGAGGAGCTCTTCCCCAGAGGCTGGGGGTCCCAGCAGCAGCCAAGTCATGAGTCTTTGCAGAGAAGGGGCAGAGGCCAGGGCTGTGGGCTCCCCTCCAGGGCATCTGGATAGCAGCAAGCAGGGCTCCAGCAGGAGCCTCAAGGCTGAGTCTGTGCTTGGGGAGGAGGGGGCAGGAGGAGAGGAGGCCTGGTGGAGGATTGCCATGCTGGAAGATGGCCTGCCACAAAGGCCCAGGGCCTTGCTGGGGAGTGGCGGACCCTCCCACACACGTGGACAGCGTGGCCCTGCTCCGGGCCCTCCTGAACTCTGGGCAGCAGGCTTCAGGGACCCTGAGACGTGGCTCTGGAGTCTGGGGCTGGGCAGGCCCTCCTGCCCCTAGACTGCAAGCTGCCAGCCGCCCCCCCTTGCCTCCCCAGGAGGCTGTGGTCTCTCAGCTGCCTGCGTTTCCTCCTGGAAGACAGTTAGTCATTAGGAGAGTAATGATAGTGTTTTCAGGGCAGTGTGTGGGGCCCCTAACAACTTTCAATTATTTCCAGTTCCTGCCAACTCTGGGAAGGAAAAGAGCAGCTCATCTCTTGGCTCCACTCGACAAACAAGACAATGGGGCTAGTTGGCGTGTTACCCATCCAAGCAGGTCTGCAGGCAGGGAACAGAACGGGGCAGTAGCCCCTGGGCCAGGCCTCAGCTGCTGGGGGCCCCGGGACCCACCACCCTCCCCTTGCTGAGACCCCACTCCCTCCTTGTGCTGCATTAACACGGACAGCACTCTCAGCACCGTCCTCCTGGAGTGGTGCACCCAGGGGCCCACGTTTATAAATAACTGCAGGGTGCTTATTGGGGGTGTGGAGAGTGGAGAGGGAAGGAGTCGGATAATTATCAGCTGCTTCGAGTGATGTCAGACCAAGCCCTAGGAGGTCTCCAAGCACTTGGCCTTCCTGACTGTCACACACATCCCTGCCACCAGAGAGCTGGGAGGCGGCCACGTATTCACAGGCTGGGACATCTGGAAGGAGGGGGCGGGAGCCGTCTTTAGCTCCATATTAGATGGCTAAAAGTGAAATAGTTACACACAGAAAGCAGTCACGGTGGTAATTAATGTCAAATCCCCTGCGACATGAAGGACTCCCCCACCCCCTTGCCCTTGCAGAGTTCAGCCCTGTCACGTGGCCCTCAGTCCTGCCACACAGCACTGCTCTACCAGCTGCAGGGCCTCTGTGCCTGGACAGCAGGTACCGTGCAAGGAGCCAGAGCTGAGTGTGAGTGCACGTGCAGCCCTGCTGACCCAGGCTGTAGGCCGGTCCACCTCCACCTCTACGGCTCACCTGGCTGTACCCTCGAGCTCAGCCCACGGCACAGGAGCACACTTTTACCTCGTGGTGAGCCGGGATGTGGGGAGCAGGCACACTAAATCCTGCCCACAATCCACGTTGCTCCTGAAGCCTTCCGCACACCCCAGAAGGGCTGCAGGAGGACTGCTCCCCAGCTGCCTGGCTGCCGCTTCCACCACCCACTATCCGGTCTGTCACCTGACCTATCAAATACTTGGGGTAGGTGGGGCCGGGCCTGTGGGGCCCCAAGATTCTGAGAGCAAGCAGAACCCAGAGAAGATCAGGAGGCAAGAGGCCAGGGCCTGCGCAGCTGCTCTGGTGAAAACAAAGGAAAACACAAAACAAAACAAAGTGCTCTGGACTTCACTCTCCTCCCTTTTGACATCAGAATTATATCCATCACAGCCAGGAGTGGTGGTGCACATCAGCTCCGGGGGCTGAGGCAGGAGGATCAAGAGTTTGAGGTCAGCGTGGGCAACTTAGTGAGACCCCGTCTCAAAATAGAAAAGGGGAGGGGCCCTGGGGAGGGGGTGTTTCTCAGTGGCAGAGCGCTTGCCTGACAGGCAGAGCTGTGGGTTTGAGCCCCAGTACCACCATGAAAGAACTGTAACCAACCCACCGGACTCACTCCTTCACTGTTCATGCGATTGTGCTTTGTTGGGCAGGGAAGTTAGGGGTCCTCCCATGCCCTCTGCCATTGCTGCTCCTAGCCAGTCAGTGGCCATGAGCTGTGTCACTTGCCAGGTCCTTAGCACTGTGACACCTTAGCACTGTGGGCCAGCCCTGCTGCCACAGAGGTGACGAAGGCAGCTAGACATGCTGCAGGGAGATGGTATGCGTGGATGGGTGTCTGGGGACTCTGGGAAACAGTGGGGAGCCTGAGTTCTCTCATACTTTTCTCAGAGACGCCGGAGCTCCCCCGGACCTGGTTCTGCAGTTCCTTCTGGGTGGCTTCTCCTTCCCCAGGAACCTGGTCCAGGCCACCCTCCCAGGCCCCCTGCCCACAGCTGGAAGCAGGGATGAGCACAAGGACTGTGGCTGGCCCCTGCTCTTCTCTCTGCAGGCAGCTCTGCAGGTGAGTGACCGGCGGGGACATTTGTCCTGGACACCAAGTTATCCCAGCATCAGTAACTTAAATTCACACCATTGTGCATGGGAGCAGATGGCTCTGAGCCCTGAAAGACAGAGTCCTGGCTGTAAGCAGCCCCTGCATCAGCTATGGATGGGGTCTGCAACATGTGGGTGGTGCAGGAGGACTGGAATCCTTGCAATTGCTTCACTGTGCTCAGTGGACACCAGCTGGAGGCAGCATGTTCTGCACCCTGCCCCATCCCCTGCAAGCAGAGCCTCTCTGCTCCTGCCTCCTTCATATGGAAGGTCCTTAATATTTCTTATAAATAGGAGAAAAGAAAACCACACCCACACATTCCCCATGAAGGCAGCAATGTGGGATGGGTCACTCGGACTTTCCTTTTATTTTAAAAAGATTCTCGCACAGACTCAGCTAAATTCCTCCCTCCTCTGCATCGCCCCAGGACATGAAGACTAAACTTAGAATGACTGTGGTTTGGTCCTGAGCCTCCCACCGTGACCAGCCTCCCTCTAACCTCACTGGAGGTCGGAAGAGCCTGGCAGGGGATGCCCGTCTCCAGGTCCCCGAGAGGAGACCCAGCCAGCTGAGCTGCATGTGGACACAGGTGCCGGGGACGTGCTTGGTTGTGAGGGACTTTTTTTTGGGTACTGGGGATCAAACTCATGACCTTGCGCATGTGAGGCAGGCGCAGTGCCACTGAAGTGAATCCCTGGCCCCAGGAAGAGACTTTTAAATTGACTTACCTTTAAATTACCTTCATTTGCCGCTTTCTTCCTTTTCTGTGGAACTAGAGGTTGAATCCAATGCCTTCACTGAGCTTCATTCTCAGACTTTTTTTTTTATTTTGAGACAGGGTCTCTCGAAGTTTCCCAGGCTAGATTCTGCTTCAGCCTTCCAGAATGCTGAGGTCACAGGTATGTGCCACTGTGCCTGCCTACTGCTTTTTTTTTTTAAGAGTCACCTTAAACTCCAGCTGACATAATCATCTCTACTGTCCATAGAGATGGATTTGAACACACAGTACTGCTCAGCAGATTTCTGTTGTGAGACGGAGCCATTCTAAGCCTTATTCACTTGGGCCCCCGGTTTCCCAGTGAACCACACATGCTGTTGTTTAGTGATTACACTGCCTTCCTGCATATTGGACTTTAAAATAAATGTGTGTGTGTTTAGTGGCTTACAAGAAAGACCGTTAGTGTTTTGAGGTGAGGGTTCAAGAATGCAAGTAATGAGGGATACACCATCAATTGGAAGATCTGGGGAACCTCCACTCTGCAGTTGTCACCCTGGGCCCAGGAGCTGCCCCAGCTCAGGCCAGGTCTGGGTAGCACCCTCTCCCTACCACACAGTCCTGGCCCCGCCCCACCAAGGGCAATGGAGCAGTTTCTATGTCCTGCACTGCCTCCCCCAATTATCTCTGGACCTCTTGTGGACAGGACCTGCCAAGCAGGCAGGTGGCACAGCCGATTCTATGCCCCTACCCTGCCTCAGGTGGGGACCTAGAGACTCCCACCCCTCATTTGGCCATGCCCCTCCCCTCACACCCCAGGAAAACCCAGTTGTGGCATCAAGTCTCCTCCACCCTCTTCGCAGCCTGAGCCTCCCTCCCACTGCTAGTCCATTTCTAAAGGGACGGGTGGAGGAGGAGGCATCTCTGTTCTCCCCCTCACAGGTCTCGGTGACAGGTGCTGCTGAGAGCCTGGGACACGGGGGCACTTGTGGCAGAGGGTGGCTCCGTGGAGCACAGCCAGGCCTGGTGCTGACCCTGACACACACTGCCCACCCAAGGCTAGCTTTGGGCTCTGCCCCTCCTCCTTGTTGGAAGGAACCAGGGACTCTTGCTCTGTGGGTGGCACTGGCAAACTGCTCAAGGTGGGGCTCTGCACCAGTGGGTTGCACTGGACACCAGCAGGTTCTCA
This sequence comes from Heterocephalus glaber, assembly GCF_053883595.1. Classification (NCBI taxonomy): domain Eukaryota; kingdom Metazoa; phylum Chordata; class Mammalia; order Rodentia; family Bathyergidae; genus Heterocephalus; species Heterocephalus glaber. Next base: position 922,160 of record NW_028258138.1, read on the forward strand.
GCCCCAGAAGCCCATGGTCTCCCTTGGTCTCGTCTTCCTCTTTTCTTCCTCCATCCCCCTTCCCTTGCTCCTCCTGCCCTGGCATTGTGCTCCCCATGAAATGTGAGCCTCCACCTGGCTAAGAATCCTCAACAAGGATGATAAAATCTTGGCTAGATAGCTTTGTTGAAAGGAAAAGTTCATCAGCAATGTCCAGAGTAAATGAGAAGTCAAAGGCAGGGTTGTCCTAGGAACTGTCTCCGGGAGCAGCCCTCGGGGAAGGCAGGCCAGGTATGAGCCATGGAGAGGTGACAGGTGAGGTCAGGGAGGAGAATACAGAGGTGAGGTAAGAGACAAGGCTGTGGGCGGGCCTAGATGGCACCACAGCCTCCTGTGTAAGCCCTGTCCGTTAAAAAGACTAGATGAGTTCTAGCCACTGCTCTAAGAAGTCAGCAAGGATGTGTTCCCTCTGTCCAGAGACCTAAATGGGAAAAATATTCCCCAAAGAAATAAGAGCCCTAAGCATGTAACATGGCGGGGCAAGGTTTTGTGCATGGCTCTCGGCTAAGAAATTAAAACAAAAACTTGTGTAAGCGATTGGAGTCCCTGGTGCCTGGGAAAAAGAAAGTACACATGTTCCTGTAAGAACACTTCAGGAAGCTGGAGGACACATTCATAACAAACCATCCAGGCCACGTGAGGAAAAGGGACCAATTAAAAATAAAAACCCAGGCCTGGGGATTTAGCTCAGTGGTTTCGCCGCCTGCTGTGCAAGTGCAAGGACCCGAGTTCAATCCCCGGTACCAAAAAAACCTTTTTTTAATAAAAAAAAATTTTAAAACCCCAGCAAGTGGGCCGGAGATTTAGCTCAGTGGTTCTGCAGCCTGCCTTGTAAGCACAAGGTCCCAAGTTCGATCCTTGGTACCAAAAAAAAAAAAAAAACCTCAACAAGCAAAAGACACAGTGGGGGTGTGCCCCCTTGAAGCAGAGATAAATGAAAGAATAAAAACAATAATAAAACAAAAGGCAGAATTAATAGATTTTCCAAAGAAACACATTTAGAAACTGCAGAAATAAAAAATCTAATCACAGAAATAAAAAACTCAAAGGAAAGGCTAAAAACACAAGGGAAATGAGAATTAATAAACTAAAATTTAAGGATAAAAATATGATCCAAAAAAACAACACAGAAAGACTAAAAACTATTTATGATACAGAACATTAAAGGAGGAAAATAGAATGAAATGACCCAGCATAGATGGTGTCTTCATCCTTTTCCTCTGCTGTAACAAAATACCCAAGGCTGTGTAATTATAAGCAGCATAAATGCACTGCTCACAGTTTTGGAAAACAGAAGTCCTGGATCAAGGAATTAGCAAGTGCTATGTCTGGTGATGGCTGCTCTCTGCTTCCAAGACAGAGCCTTGTTGCTATGTCTTCACATGGTAGGTGAGAGGCACAGGACCCTGCTGGTCCTCTCAAACCCTGCCAAGACACTAATCCCAGTCATAAGGACAGAGCCCTGACTTAATCATCTCCTAAAACCACCCCACCTCTCAGCACTGTCTTATTTCCAGCACATGAGTTTGGGGAGGAAGGGTACATATTCAAAGTAGAGTAGGCAAAATGGAGGGAATGGGAAAGAGGCAATATTGAAAAAGATAAAGATTAAGACTTTCTCAGGTTGTCAGTGTGTTAGTTTACTAAGGCTGCCATAACAAAATACCGCAGGCTGGGGCTTAAATAACAAAAATTTATTGAATCCTATTCTAGAGGCTGGAAGTCTAAGGTCAAGGTGTCTCAAGGCTGCTGGTCCTCTGTCCTCAGCTTGAGGATGGCTTCTCCTCCCTGTATCCTCATGTGGTTTTCTTCTATATGGGTCTCTCTATTTTTTTTTTTTTTTTTTTTTTTTTTTTTTGGTACCAGGGATCAAACTCGGGACCTTGCACTTTCGAGGCAGGCGGTGGAACCGCTGAGCTAAATCCCCAGCCCCTGGATGGGTCTCTTATAAGAACACCAGTCATGTTGGATTAAGTCCTCCCTACCAAATGACCACATTTTAAATTAGCTTTTCAGGGCCCGGGGATTTAGCTCAGTGGTTTCACCACCTGCTGCGCAAGTGCAAGGATGAGTTTGATCCCCAGTACCAAAAAAAAAAAATTAGCTTTTAAATGCTCCATCTTCAAGCATTCATACTCTGGGGAGGAGGGTGAGGGACACAACCCAGCCCATAACAGAAAGTGACTAAAAACTGAGAAAGATGGGAGATGTACTCTGAAACTTGAACAAGGTCAAAACACAGCATCCCAAAAAAGAAGAGACACTTAAAAGGTAGCTAAAGAGAAAGTGTAGGTGCTAAGAGGAGCAACAGTAAGATTGATAAAAAATGCAGCTGCAGTAGCTGAAATACCAACTGGAAGGGAAATAATATCTACACTGCCCAGAAGGTAAATAATAATCATTGAACAACTATACCCAAGTAAACTATCATCCATCAGGGCAGCTGAATCTATACCCAGCTAAACTATCATCTAGCTGAGAAGCAGAGAACATGTTGTAGACTATCTCAGAAGTGACTACTGAAAGTTGCAGCCCAGGAAAAAGAAGCTAAGACCAAAAGGAAGGCCTGGACCAAGAAGCAGCAGTGAGCTAATTCTAGACAATCTCAGGATGTGACTGAGCAAGAGATAGCTAACATGGGGAATTTGGAGGTGGAAGTGAGAAAGGAGAGGCCTACTGCATGATAAACCTGGGGTTTCTCTTTGCAGTCACTCCTCAACCCCAAGAGGCCCCCTATAGCATGCAAATGATGTTGGCTCCCACTCTAGGTCACTTGTCCACCCACCAAACAATGACCAGTGGGACTTCCTGCTATGGAGAGGTTGGCCCTCTCTCGGGACCACAGTCTGTCTCTCCATGGGGGTGGCCTAGCCCAACACCTTGTCCTCCTACCTCAGCCCAGAGAGTGGCCTACCTGGCCAAGTTCTGTTCATCACTCTTTGGAAACAGTCCCTCTTTGGCCTACCATAGGCCTCAGGTGACTGAGTCTGCCCTGGGGCCCACATGGGCTTTGGAAACTATCCTAGAAAGCTTGGCAAGGAATTAGATCTAGGCTTCATGGACTCAGGTTGGGACCTACAGGGGAAGCATGTGGGATCCAGATGGAGACATCACTTCAGTCCTGTGTGCCTTTTGTCCTGGAGGGACAGACAGAGCAGAGCTGCGGGGATCCTGAGCGGGATCTTCAGGTATAGGGGTTGATGTTCTAGGTATGTTCAGAAGGCAGTGCAGGGAAGAATGTCCACAGTGTTCTTACCAAGCACATGTAGCAAAAAGCAGAAGAGCTTACACAATCTGTCCCCTCCAGGTAAAACTGAAGTCTTTAACAATCAGTGGGAAGTAACTGCCTTACAAGAAGCAGTGATAGGAGAAGCATCCTGAAAATATGTATTTGGGATTGTTTCCAACGTCATGTGATTTTGTTGCCAAAACCTGTTAGTCACCTATAACAACTCCCATAACTGCTCATTTTTAAGATATACAAACTTTTTTTATAATTTGTTTTTTAAAAGTCTACCAAACAAATTTGTAGTAAGTTTTGAACCATTTGTTTAAAATATAGCAATGCTGCTCTTTCCAGTAAGTTTGCTGGGATAGTGATTGGTGTCCGGGAAGATGGAAATTTACTAGCTGAATTTCCCTAAAAGGCTTTACATATTTGATGGATGAACTGAGCAAAGAATACCATGGTTTTGTAAGTGCAGCAACAACATGCTTCTTTTTTTAATTAATTTCTTTTATTGGTACATTGTAGGTCTACAACACACTTACATTTCTCATTGGGAACTTGTACCTTTACATGATGCATCTTGGTTTTTATTTTTTCCCCATTCCTAGCCCTCCCTTCACGCCCTCCACCCTTCCCTATTTACAAAGACTTTATTTCCACTTTTCCATTTCTCATCATTTTTCCTTTCCTTTCTTTCCTTTCCCCTGCCCCTCCCACTACCCCTACCCCTTTGGACCTTTTCTTCCTATTTTGCATTATCGATTATTCATTCTAATCATTGGTACATTTTAGGTATACAGTATAATGACATTCATCATTGGAAATTTGCACCTGTACATAGTCTCTCTTGGTTCTTATTTTTCACCCTTGCCCAGCCCTCCCTTCAACCCCTCCAGTCCTCCCTATTTACAAAGATTTTGTTCCTGTTTTTCCATTTTCTCACATTAATCCCATTCCCTTCTATCCTTTCCCCTAGCCCTCCCACTTCCTTCCCCTTTGCCCCTTTTCTTCCTATTTCACATGACCTATTATACAACATGTTTTTTAATTTGAATTTGCATATTTTCCTGAGGTGTTCCTTTTAGCTCTGGCAGCCAGCTATTGAAATAAGCGTCTTAGACAAGACCCTTGAAATGGCAGTTTCACAATGTACAACACCAAGGTATTCAAAATAATAGAGCATATTCATTCACACTAACCTCCCTAAATAGTATCATAATTACTCATTTTAAATTAGTAATAGTGTTAGGCTGAGGGTATGACTTTTTAAAAATAATGGATGAAACAGGGCCAGGAATTTAGCTCAGTGGCGCTGCACCTGCCTCGAAAGCACAAGGTCCTGAGTTTGATCCCTGGTACCAAAAAAAAAAAAAAGGTGAAACGTCTTGAAATATCATCTTATGTCTTCCTTTCTCATTTTGGTGTATATTTGGGGACATTTCCTCAGGTGCTTCTCACTGGCTGACAAATCAAAAAGTTCAAAGACCATCAGGCTGAAAATGTTTTTTTAATTATATGCAATGTATAAACACAAATATTAGCAAAAGACAAACTGGGATGGCAAAGAGCAAAGCACAGTTAGCCGGGAGTTTTAGAAGACGACTATAGTCATTCACTTTCTGGAGGGCTCGACTTGGATGCCAGCTTCAGCCGCTGGTCTTGAGAGAGGGTTGAACAGTGCTCCCTCGGGGCTGGCAGGAGGTTGGGGCAGGTCCACACTGTCACCGCCATTTGGAGGTCGCTGTTCTTACTGGTGGAGCTGCATGAGCCACGGCAGAGGTGTGCGAGATGAGGTGCAGAGATGGCAGCATGGCAGCTGTGTTCCCTGCCCACACACTGTCCCAGAACTCAGCACTCAGCACAGTGACACAGGAGCGAGTGCAGCTCCCTCGCCCAAGTGAGTGGGCTTCTCGGGATGCTTCCTCTCAGACAGCGACGTGGGGGACACTCCTGACCCAGAGGCTGGGCTGGGATGGACAGCTCAGCATTTACTGCTCTGTCCCCTTCGGGACCCGTGGAGCCTGAGTCACCAGGTGAAGGCCCAAGCCTCCCCACACCCACCCTGATGCGTGTGCAAGCAGAGCGGCCAGCTGAGCTCCAAACCCACCCAGCCAGGATAGATGCCCGCTCTGCTGCTTTATGACTGCGAGTGTCACAGTGACGTGATCCAGATCGGGCAGCTTTGCTGGGTCACGATACTCTAAAAGGAACAGCTGCAGCTTTAAAACAGAGCTTCTGTTTGGCCCTGGGGAACAAGCGTGGGTAATGCCGGGTCTCTCTCCACACAGATGTATGGTCCTCAGGGCACTGAGGGGAAGTCAGGTGGTCACACCTGTGAGGTTGGTGACCTGGTTTTGGAAGACAGGAGGCCCCTGGGCCCCCATGCTCACAACCCTGCCCCTTTCGAGGACCTGTGCTCGCGCCCAGGTCACCTGATCCCTTTGCACAGAGCCCCGGCCTGGGCACAGTCACCAGTTAGGTGCAGCAGTACAACAACGCCCCAACCAGTCCCCGCTCCATCACAGCACGGTGAGAGCATACCCTGGAGCTGGGGCGTCCCCCCGCACCCCACAGATAGGATGATGGCACCGCATCACTACAGCATGTCCTGTGATGCCCGTGACCCCCTCCAGTTCTGGGTCGACAGAGCCTGTTAACCCTGGAAATCCTGCCATCCTGGGTGTCACTCATGATAACAAGTGCCACTCATCTTGGGACAAAACTAGCATTAAAATGTTCAAGGGAAAAATCTGTGGATGGTTTTGACAGGGATGAAGAGGCTGATCCTTTGGGGAGTTTATGTCTCAGCATGAGGAGGGCTTTGTATTACAAACCTTTGTGCTCAAAACATAAAACGCTGTGTTCCTCATTGCCTGTCATTTGAAACCGAGGTATTTGGCTTAAGCTTATTTTTCTCTCTAAGCAGGCAAGTCCTTTGCCCCAAGAGTGATTTTACAAAGTAAAGATATTTTTTCCTAAGTTGTGGAAAATCTGCACCCCTGCAAGTGACCTGCTTCCATGAGAAGCTAAAGAATGAAGCACAGGCTGTGCGGATAAAGCCCACCAGCTGGCCCACATGCTCCCTGGGTTAGTACTCAGCTCAGGACGCTTCATGCCTCGAGAGCCACCTGCCTTGCTTTGCTTAGGGTCATAGAACAATATCATGGTTCAAATGACAGCAGGTTAATCACCGCAAAGGGGACATGGTTGCCATTTGTGGGCTGCCCATCTTCTCCTCTGGGGAACATGCCCTCCCCAAGGTGAGATTCATGTTTGCCAGGGGTGAGCTTCCTTCTACCCCTCATCTCTGGCTGCTTGACTCAATCATTCACTCTCTCTTGCCCTCAGTTTCCCTCCCTACCTGGGAGATGCAGGCATCCTTATCCTGACTCAATCTCAGATCAGTGTGAGAACCAAACAGTATGGCACACATGTGGAGGCGTGGGTGTGAAGGCAGGCGTGTGAAGACAGGTGTGTGAAGACAGGCGTTTCGAGGCATGTGTGTGAAGACAGGCATGTGGAGACAGGCGTGTGGAGGCATGTGTGTGAAGACAGGCGTGTGAAGACAGGCGTTTCAAGGCATGTGTGTGAAGGCACAGGCATGAGATGCAGGAGGCAGAGAAGAGCCTCAGTGGTGGCAGCCACCCCAAAAGGCCTTGCTGGGTAGAAGTCACCTCCTGCTGGACTGGAGCTTTTTCCTTTCTTTGGACGTCTCTCCCGCCCCTGCTCCTGGGGCTTCAGGCAGGTCAGCCCTCCTCCCAACACTGAGGCTCCCCTTTTGAAGCTTTCAGGCTTGGGCTGCTGTTCCCCTCTGCTGCCCGGAGGCCTGTGTCTGTCCTGTCAAGGGCACACAGTAAAGTGACAGTGAAGGACCCCTAGAACCCTGGCTGGCCCAGGGAAATGACAGCCCATGCTACTCAGCTGAAGGGAGCCGCAGGGAGCCCCAGCCCTCCACGCTGTGGGGTGCCGCCCGTCTTGGCTCATCTCTGGGCTTATTTTGACTTGGATGCTCTTTGTGGCAAGCGTTCCTGGCTAATAACCATCTGAGAGCAGTGTTGCCTGTCTCACAAGTTGCCTCCCAACCACCGGAAATAAGGCCTTGGGCATCACTGAGCTGCTTCAGTCCCTTCCTTGGGACTGCCTCTCCAAGGCTGCTCCACACCAGGAGCTGTCCTCCCACCTGACACCCCCAGGTGATGTGCTGGCGACTCCAGCCTGAGGCCCCTCCTGCTCTGGCTTCCTCTCACCCCAGGATCTGCTCAGGAGCCCACAGTGGTGGTCTGAAGTCCTTTTTGGAGTGAAGAGACAGAAACGATGACAGAGAGATGGGGCAGAGCAGCTGAAACAGGTGCACTACGGTCAACAGGAGGAACAGGTACGTAGTGGAGAGTCCACCAACCTGGACCTCGGGTCTTCAAAATGATTAATATCATTGATACAGAAGCAAAGAGAGAGGAGGCTCAAGCCCAGCCCGGGGAAGTCAGTGAGGCCCTGCCACAAAATCAAAAGGACTGAGGATGCTTCTTAGTGCAAAAATCCTGAGTTCATTCCTGGGGGGCGGGGGTGCGGGGAGAAGAAAGAGGAGGAGGAGGAGGAGGAGGAGGAGGAGGAGGAGGAAGGGAGAGAGAAAGGGAAGGAAAAGGAAAAAACTCACCCATCACTACTGCTACTGGGAGGATGGGACAAGCAGCTCTCCTGTGAGCACATTGGTGCCTGAGGTGCACACTCTACCGCAAGGGCAGCTATGAAACCCCACAAGGTCCTACACACATTGCAGAAACCCAATCTAGTAAACCCTGCCTCTCTACAGAGAGGAGAGCAGTGCGTTCCCGAGGCTGCTAACCCAATGCACCAGGCCAACACCTGCGAGCCACAGGCTGCACAAGCCAGCACAGGGACCTGGCTGTGCCCCTCACGATATTACCAGGAGGCCCGGGCAGGTATGACCCAAGGGTGCATGACACAGGATGCATCACGGCCAAGAAAAGCTATCTCAGGAGCAAGAGCCTTGTTTAATATTCAGCAATCCATCAGTGTAAATGCAAAAGAAAGGAGGAAAACTACATGATCAACGCAACAGATGGAGAAAAAGCATTCCATAAAGTTCGATCTGTTGATGATAAAACTCTCAGCAAACTGAAGCAGAAGCTTCCTCATCTTGACAAAGGTGCCTGGAAAATCCATAGCTAACATCAGGCCTGACTGGGGGAGGCCCACACAGTCACAGGCACTGGGACAAGAAAGTGCAGCAGCTGAGGGTGACCACACAACCGTGGCTGATGTCAGGGGAGACACGGAACTTTGGCCCTGCCATCCACCACACACGTACAAGAATTGGAAATGGGTCACAGATCCGAAGGGAGCAGAGAAGGGATGCAAACATCAGGAGGCTTCCAGAGAATGGGCAGGAAAGAGTCTTCTGACCTTGGCATTGGTGAAGAGGGCGGGTAAAAGTAACACCAATGGTAAAATTAAAAAGTGAAAGATTAAACCTCATCAAAATCAAAAGACACCATTAAGAAAGCTGAATAGCAAGCCATGGTCTGGCAAAAATATTTGCCATACATCTGTGAGACAGAGGACGTCTATCTAGAATAGATAAAAACTGCAAGTAATAAGAAAAAGAAAAACAACCTAATAAAACTGGCAAAGACAAGCAGACAGTTCACACAGGAGCACCTCCGAAGTAGCCAGTGCGGGTGTTAAAAAGGGCATAACATTGATACTCATCAGGGGAATGCAAATTAAAAGCACAATGAAAAGAAGCCACTGCACACCCAGTAGGACGGCTAAAGTTAAAAAGACCGATATTGGGCTGGGGATTTAGCTCAGTGGGTCCACCGCCTGCCTCGAAAGCAGAGGGACCCGAGTTCTAGCCCCTGCACCAAAGAAACAAAAACAAAAGGCTGATATTACCAAGTCTTGGCAAGGACTGAGCAGTGAGAACTCCCACACGCTGGAAATGGCGCGACCACTTCAGAAAGCATCTTGCCAGTTTCCAGCAGACATGGATGTGTGTCCACCTGGCAGCCCAGCACTTCTGTTTCCAGGTATGTACCCTCAAAGACCGAGTGGCTCTGCCCACAAGCAGGGCGCTCACAGCAGCCCTGTTCATAGTGCCCAAAGCTAGAAGTGACCAATGCTCAGCAGGGAAGACGGATGCACAGGGCAGGATGGAACCCAGCGATCTAGGCGCTTTGCCAGGCACCGCACCCTTGAGCCCCGAAAGTTAGACTGAGGGAAAGGTCTGGCTGCGGAGGACTCACAGGTCCCATGTTATGTGACTCTAGGAAGGCAAAGGGGTCTCGGGAGACAGAAGTCAGTGGAGGTTGCTGCATGGTGGGGGTTGTGGGGGAAGCACCTGGGAGGGGCGTCCTGTGGGGCAGGTGCGGCCGGATGCAGACTCTGTGGGCTGTGTCTGTCGATGGGCACTTCCTGTGTGCAAATCACACCTGAGTCTAAGATCGAGCTGCTTTTGAGGCCCAGACACACAGAGGAAATCAGTGAACACAGGCACAGGGGCCCAAGGTTGGATCACTGGAGGAGGATAGCCCTGTGCCACCCACCGCTGCAGGATGTTGGGATTCTCTCTTGATTTCAAGGGTTTTGAGGAGACACCCAGTGTGGGCTTGATTCCTCCCTGAGACACCATCGATGGTGGACAAAGATTGCGCTAGCTGATTTGCAATGTTGAAAATCAATTGGTGTTTTACAGATGGATCATGTCTACTTTGAGCTTTGTGCCTCATTGAGGCACGCTGGACATGTACCACACTGCACACTGCATTTGAGAGGACAGTTTGTGGAGTTGGACCCAGGTCCCCCATGAAACCACATCTGGATACAGAGAAGGAACACACCCACCGCCCGGCAGGTTCCCTTCTCCTGGTGATCCCTCCACCCTGACCCCCTGGACCCCAGACAGACAGGGTTTACGCTTGACCGTTGTGGACTAGCTGCAGTTTCCAGAATTTACAGATATTGAATCACGCTGTGTACAACTTCAACACAGGCAGCCACGCTGTGTATGTGGTTTTTTGAAGTCTCGCTTCATGGAGTCAACTACACTTACTGTGAAACTCACCCACGTGTTGCCTGCCTCATTTATCCTTAGCTGTGAGCTGTGTGTCACTCACCCTTCCGGACCTTTGGCTCATCCTCAGTTCCAGGCGATTATAAAAGATGACGCTGCTGAGCACAGGTCCTTTTGTGGGTCCATGATGCAATTGCTCTTGGTGGGTGGACCCTGCAAAGTCTGCTGCTTGAGTAACTGCTAGGACTGGAGTAGCCGGCCACAGTTTTGGTGTGGGTCAGGCGGGCACCCAGCAGCTCCCTCTGGGGCGGCTTGCCCTCCCCACCTCCCCAGAGCAAGGTGCTCACAGACAGCAAGGCCTGTGTGCTGAGGGGCCAAAGGAGACGTGAGCTCCAGGGCCTTGCTCTGTGAAGGGCTGGGTCCAAAATGGTTCACGTCTGAGCCAGCATGGAGGCTTCTTCTCACTTGTTTCTTTCCTTTCTTCCAAATATTAGCAGAGTGTCCTGCATCCCACCAGCTGATTGGGGAAAGTTTTGGGGTTCTTGAGGCCACTGACCCAGCCTCTCCCTGCCCTGGGGGTGACCCTGTGAGGATTTCAGGACCTTTCTAAGATGGTCACATGTCTGTCATTGTGAAAGGTGGCCGCCACTGTTCCTTCGTGCAGGGTGCTGGCCTTGGCATTTAGGGGTCTGTGAGGGGCAAGTCCACCCCGAGGTGTCTGTGGTGATAGGGACATGGTGCTCAGGGAGGACAGGGGCAGCAGAGTGGAGGGTGGCTGGGACTTCCAGCCCAGCCATGACCTTCAGCAGACAGCTCTGCCCTCAAGGGAACAGCTTGAGGATGGGTGGAGTCTGAGGTCCACCCAGAGCTGTTCTCAGGACACTGACACCAGGTGAGTGTGCATGGGCCCATGCTGCTGGCCAGGAGGGCGAGAGTGCCTGCCCCAGGATGCCCTGCAGGAGCAGGAACAGAGGAAAGAAACATCTCCATTCACACTTGAGGTAGACTGTGCAGGGTGGGTGCTTGAGGCTGCCAGAGGGCAGCCACGGTGATGTCGCCTCCTTCCCTGGCCATCCAGGACCTGCCGGCCACAGGGAGGGGATGGCATGTCTCCACAGCCTGCACCTTTGCCACCGAGGGCCGGGGCCACACCAGAGCACAGTGCCAGCTTGCCAGGGTGAAGCCGCCCCACGCGGCTGCCACAGCTGGGGTCCTGGGCAGCAGATGGCGCCCGGCCTTCCCACTGAGTGCTGGAGGTGATGACACGGGGACACCGGCCCTGGACTGGAGGAACATCGCTGCCTGCCGGGCCTCTTCAACCACCACAGCCACGGCTCCCAACACCTCCATAGAGGCAGCCTTGCCCGAGTGCTGCTTCTGACCCACAGGTGAGGGATGCGGGACCAAGCGGGCTTGTCACTGGGCAGATCCAGTGGGAAGACAGCCCCGGCACCAGGCCACAAATCATACCTAACAACTGCTCGGGATGAGGATGGCCCAGCCCTGTGAGCCAGAGCCCTGCCGGGTTTAGAATTTTAGCACAAGGAGGGAGGATCCGACCAGGAGGCGGGGCTCGGTGCCGGATGAGAAGCTAGGGTGGCTGGATGAGCTCTGTGGGTGCACAGTCGCTGGAGGAGACCGGCCTTTACTACCAGGGTGCTGCCCCTCCTAAGGGGGCCCGGGGCCTTGAACGCACACCCTGCTGCCTGTGTCCTCAGGGTCTGAGGGAAAGGGCACAAAGGCACAAAGGCGTAGGAAGGACCTGGCCCCTGGGTGGGGCCAGTGTGCATCACCTCCCTCCCTCTGCTGCGACCCCAATCAGCAGAGGGCGGAGGGTCTCGGAGAAAGGCAGGCTCCTGTCAGCCCCCGGGCCGCGTGAAGCGTGCCCCGTGGAAATGACTTCGGGCCACATCTCCCAAAGCCAGGCATTGCAGGAGCCAGTAGAGGATGAGCTCCCTGTCCCCGGACCTGAAGCTGGGGTGTCTGTGGGGGCCTTGGTGGACCCCCATAGGGAAGGGGCCTTTCCTTAGGGGACCAGCTGCCTGGGCCTTGGCCGCCGGACACTGGCCCCACAATGGGACAGCGCCTGTGTCCTGCAGGCTGGAGGCAACACGGGCTAGCAGGAGGAGGCGGTTCCCCGGCTGGGCAGGCCTCACTGAGGCCGCCTCTGGGTGACCTCTCCTCTCCCTGGAGAACCCATGTGGCTCCCTGGCGCTGCGTGCGTTTGCCTGTGGTTAGGAGTCTGTGAGCAAGATGGACACCCCAGCAGCCCTCCAGCCCCGTCCGATGTGTTTGGGGTGGGGGTGTGCTTGTGCCCTCAGCTGAAAAAACAGGAAACTTCCAAAATGTGTCCAACTTCCCCTAATCAGGCTATCTTCTCTTCCCATAGAACTTCAAATTTTGGAGGCAGCTCTGATGACAGACCCATCTTAATGTCCACTTGGAGATGCAAGGATGGAGGTCTTTAGGACAGTCCTTCCCTCTGGTCACGTTGGCCACCCCCCATCTGACTGCACCTCTCAGGGTAGGCAGCAGGTGGCAACATGGAGCAGTCCTGCAGGAACTGCCCCAGGAACCTGGCGCTGTGCATTGGGTGTAGATGGCTCCAGCCACCACTCCATCAGCCAAACCGCAGCCACTAAATTGTTCTGCCTCATGCAGCATCTGATTCACTTAAAACTGCCAGAAGGAAGCTGAGAGCAGCTGCCTACTCCTATAGCAGATTTCCTGCTTCAGGGGCGGTAGGGGACCCAGGGCTCTTCCTGGCCCTGCCTTGCACCCATACTTATTTTATTCACTTGTGTTCTGAATATATCATGGGTCTTTTTCCCCCCTAAAGGGCTTGGGGCGCACTTGGGCCAGGATGGAAATGCATGATATCCCTGACAGCTGTGTGGCCACCTCTTCCGGAGAACAGGACACAGCAGTCTAATTCCTCCCCTGGAATTAGACTGATCTGCCCCTGTCAAGCAGAAGCCAGCTCCTTAGGTGTTTGGGTTTTTAAAGTATTGCCTGGAGAGAAGGTGAGCCGGTCCCAGCACCTGGAAGGAACCTCTCCCGCCACCATCCCAAGCTCCTAGGGCAGAGAAGGTGAGCCGTGCGGGTGCCAGAAGCACCCCGCCCCGCCGTGGAAATGAGAAGACACATGAACAAGTCTCAAAAACAGACTTCTGGATCATCTACAGCAACCCCAAAGGGAAACAAGATGGAACAATCTGATACTCAACCACCTGGACTCTGTGAACTGGCAACAAAAGAGGATCTGGGAAAAATGAAATAAAAAATAATTACTCAGATAACAGCAAAGATTGTGCTCATAGTGCAAGACATGATTAACAAATCTAGAGAGGACACAGATAAAAAAATAGAGGATCTGAGGAACATGATGGAATCCCAACATAGAAAACAAATGGAATCCATAAAACAGATGCAAACAGATTTCCAGGAGATTAAAAACTCCATCGAAAGTCTGTGCAGCAGAATGAACCAATGTGAGGATAGAATTTCAGATATAGAAGAAAAGATTCCAATTAGTGACCAGGAAAAGAAAAATTGCTTTAAAATTGTAAAGGAACATGAGAAATCAATCCAGCAACTGCTAGACGATGCAAAGAAGAATAACATAAGACTGATTGGAGTCAATGAAGAAAGAGGAGAGAGTGCAGATGACATAAAAAAAACTGTTACAGAAGTGATGGCAGAAAACTTCCCAAGCAGGGGAAAAGAACTTGACATACAGATAAGTGAGGCATATAGGATTCCAACTTGCCTTGATCAAAAAAAATCTACACATAGGCATATAATAGTTAGGATTCCAGAAATCCAACAGAAGAACAAAGTTCTACAAGCAGTGAGAGAAAAGAAACAAATCACATACAAAGGAAAGCCCATCAGAATCACAGCAGACTTCTCAATGCAAACCCTCAAGGCAAGAAGAGCTTGGAGTGATGTATTTCAAGTCCTAAAGGAAAACAGCCTCCAACCCAGATTGATGTACCCTGCAAAACTATCTTTCAAAATTGATGGAGAAATAAGATACTTTCATGATAAAGAGCATCTCAGGAACTTCATGAATATCAAATCGGAACTCCAAAAAATTTTAGACAATACCTTAGGGAAAGACAATGAGGATCACATCCCCAGGAAACCCAGCAGAATGAATCCATTGGGAGTGACAAATTAAACACAAAGGGAGAGAATCCAACAAAAAGAAAAAGTCATGACAAGGCTTTGAAAACTTTTAACTTCATCTCCCTAATGAGTGTATAATTCAATCTTGTTATTGTACTGATTAGTATTTTTCTGATTCTAGAGTTGCACACCTTTCCTTGTGCTATACTGGCTATTTATCATCTTCTTATGTCTACTTTTTAATTAGGTTGTCTATTAATGAGCTCTAACAATTCTTTATATATTCTGGTCATAGGCTATATGCATTTGTAAATATGGTTCTTCTTAAAATTTCATACTTTTAGGCTTTCATATTTAAGTTCATAGATCCCTTCAAGTTATTTTCATGTATGGAAATAAAAGGTTGAGGTTAATTTTTTATATACAGATACCAGGTGTTCTAGTGCCATTTGCTGAAAACACTATTTCTTCCTCGGCTCTTGAATTGAGTTTATATTCTATAAAATGCTAATGTTAAATAATCTTTCAAAACTCAGTGGACCATGTATGTGTGGCTCTATTTCTAGATTCTCTGTTTTATTCCAATGATCTATATGTCTTTCCTTACACCAACACTGCCTTGATTACTGTAGCTTTAGCAGAAGTCTTAAAATTAGGTACTAAACATCTTCCAACACTGTTTTTGTTTTGTTTTTTAACTTTTCTAGATCCTTTGTACTCCTACATAACTTTTAAATTTCAATATCCAATTCTTCATTTATAGCAAGTATACACAGACCTGAATTTTTATATATATCTTGTGTTTTCTAATCCTGCTAAATTCAAATACTAGTTCTAGGGGCTCCTAGAGATTTCTTAGTATTTTCTCTATAGATGATCACTTCCTCTACATATAAAGATTTTGCTTCTGCCGTGCCAATCCTATCCTAATTGTGTCATTTTATTGCCAGACTATTTTGGTGGGGCCTAGGTTTCAAAGTTTAATGGACAGATAAAGAGTAAGCATATCTGCCCTTGTTCCCCACCTTAAGGAGAAAGCATTGTATCTTCTCCATTCATATAAGGCATTCTTACTGGAAGTATGGAGTACATGTCTTTAATCTGTTGAGAAGTTCTGTTCTACTTCTGGTCTCCTGGTAGTTTTTACCATGAACAGCTGTAGAATTTAGTCCAATACTTTTTCTTCAACTAGTGACAGGATCATATGGCTTTTTCGTTTCCTCTGTTAAAATGATGACTTTTGGGGGTGGATCTTCCAATGCTGAACCAACACTGCCATCCCTATAACAAAACCACTTTCTACATACTGCCAGATCTGACTTCTAATAAGTTTGTTTTGTTAAACAAATGTCTATGTTCATACTTTTTTCTTGTATTATCTTTATCCAGTTTTAGTATTAGCACAATGTTGATTTCCTAAAATGAGGGGAGAAGTGCTCCTTTTTTTTCTGCTTTAAATGTTTGATATAATTTATCAGTTAAAATGTATACAAGCCTGTTGTTGTCATATAGGTAGGTTTTCAAGCTAGGAATACACTTTTTTTAATAGGTGCTATTCAAATTTTATATTTCCTCCAGAGTTACTTTCATTAATTTGTCTTCCAAGTTACTTCTTAGAAGTTGTCAAATTTATTTCAAAACAGATTTTTGTAATATGCTTTCTGTATCCTTTTAAATTCTGTAAAATCTGTGGTAATGTCGCCTAGATCTTGATATTGTAATTTTAAAAATGTATAACTGATATTGTGTAACAGGAAGTAAAGGTCTAAAGGAGCAGGGGAAGTAGAGGGGTAGGGGAAAGGAAAAAAGGGAAAACAAAAAAATATGAGAAAAGGAAAAAATGGAAACAAAGTCTCTGCAAATAGGGAAGGGTGGAGGGGGTGAAGGAAGGGCAGGGGAAGGGGAAAAAAAGGAACCAAGAAACTCATGTAATAGTACAAGATCCCAATGATGAATGTAACTGTATTTTATACCTAAAATGTACCAATAAACTTAAGGGGGGGGGAGTATTGCCTGAAAAATTAAATTAGATAAATGCCTGTGCAGTGTGGGAGACCCGGAGGGCCAGCCTGGAGAGTGCCCCAGCCCCTGGACCGGGGGACCTGTTATGACCTAAGAAAGAGGCCGGGGTGGGGGCTCAGCCCAGGTCCACAGGAAAGATCCAGGCTAGGCCTGGCCTCCAGCTCTGTGGGCAGCAGCAAGGTCTCCCCAGACCGAGGCTCGCTGGCTCCATTGCTACATGTGGCTCTGGGAGAGCCTGCCAGAGCCCTGGCCCCTGTGAGCTCTGATGCCTGGAGGAGATGCTGCAGCCGCCACTTGCCACAGCCAGCACAAGCAGCGGTGGCTCAGCCCAGCCGTGCACCTCTGCTCAGGAGTCGCTGGAGCGCGTGGCAGGGGCCAGGGCGGCACTGGCACTCCCCTGGGGCTCAGCCAGGCCTGGGGTAGGAAGCAGCACCACAGACAGCAGGGAAGACCAGCTGGGGAGAGAGCAGGTGGACGGGCAGGGGGTGACCACAGGAGGCGCGGGCCAGGAAGAGGCCGAGGGTGGAGCGGGCAGAAGCAGCTCTGCAGGAAACAGCGATGGTGAAGATGGCGGCCATGATGGCGGTGTTTCCGGGTTAAAATCAGGGGCAGAACCAGGACCGGTCCCAGCGCCGGTACAGAGGGCAGGGAGCTGCCGCTCAGGACAGCCAGCTGGAGCGGCCGGCGATGACAGGAGTAATTTATACCCGGCTGTAACGCACCCGAGGCTGCTTTCCATCCGGAGGCAGCTGCTGAGGAATGCACATTTATAACTGGCAAGCTCAGAGGGTAAAGACCGCATGAAAATGGGAGACCCGAAGGAGGCCAAGAGGAGAGGGGGGAAGGAGAAGGAAGCACACGGGCAGTGGACAAGCAACAGCCCACGATTCAGCCACCGTTCAGGGTGCAGAGCGGGGTTCCCACGAGAAAGCAAGGCCGAGGGACTGGTCGGAGGGAGACGCCCTTAATCCTGGGGCCTGGGGGCGCTGCAAAGAGAGAGTTGGAGCCACTGTGCTGGGTTGCAGGGGCCTGGCCAGGGCTCCGAGGAGCTGGGGGCTCTGAAGTGAAGCAGCTGTCCTAGCTAAGTAAATCTGAAGCTGACAGCAGATCTCAAGAGAGTGGACAGGGGTGCAGCCGTGCATTCCTCTACTCCCGACTGAGTTGTAGAGCCTTGCTCATCATGCATGAGGCCCTGGGTTCAGTGCCGAGCACCAAAGGGCAGGGTCGGGGAGATAAATGAATCTGAGAAGTACGAGCAAATTAGCTGGCTGGTCAGACACAGATGAACATAAAATTGGTGAACTGGGAGAGAGATTAAAGAAGTCGCCCGGATTCGGCAGAAAGAGGCGAGGAGCACCCTTGCTGAGTAGGGTAGCTATATGGTTGACTTTGGCTGTATCAAGGCGCCTGGCTCGGGAGCTGCCCAGGGGATTAGTGCAGCAGGCCGGGAGGTCATGCACGCATGGCCTTGGATATTGTCCACGGTCCCTCATCCCTTCCTCTCTGGCTCTGTTCCTCTGCTCTGTTTCCCAGCTACTGTGAACTGAGGAGCACCACGCCCTTCCGCCACAATGCTACTCTCTTGCAGCCAGCTGACCAGGGACTGAATCCCCTGAACCATGAGCCAAATGAAACCTCTGTTGTGGGTGTCAAGTATTGTGTCTTAGCATCGGGAAAGCTGAATCATACAGCATCCTAGGGAATAAAAAGGCCTTTTGTGGATAACTGGGGCCTAAAACAAGAAAGCAAATTAAACAGGCTGGGCATGTTGGTGACACCCATAATCCCAGGTGTCGGGAAACTGATCAGGAGGACTGAGAGTTCAAAACCAGCCTGGGCAACTGAGTGAGGCCACATCTCAGAATAAAATAAAAAGGACTCGGGGTATAACTGAGAGCTTCCTGGATTCAACCCTCACTACCACAAAAGAAGAAAGAGAGAGAGGGAGGGAAAGACAGAGATGGACGGAGGGAGGAAAGGAGGGAGACAGAGCCAGCATAGCACCACAGGCCTGTTATCCCAGCGCTCTGGGAGCCTGAAGCAGGAAAATCAAAAGCTCAACCCATCCTGCGCAACTTAGTGACTTAAGGAGACTCTGCTTCAAAACTTTAAAGATTATTAAAAGGTCTGGGATGCTGCTCAATGCGAAGGCCATGGGTTCAGTCCCCAGTATCACACACATAATGAAAGAGAGAAAGAGAAAGAAAGAAAAAGAAAGAAAGAAAGAAAGAAAGAAAGAAAGAAAGAAAGAAAGAAAGAAAGAAAGAAAAAGAGGCTGAGAAAGAGCTGAGCTGAGGTAGCAGTGCAGGCACAGTGGCAGGGAGGATGCTGTGTGTTAGACCCTCGCTACGCATTGACTGTGAGCAGAGGACCCGAGCAGACCCGCGCCTGCATACATCTGTTGGCACTGGAAATGTTCAGAGGTCTTCTGCAGAAGCATCTAGACAGTAAAGAAAGAGTAATGCAGCCAAATAAACTGGCATCTAAACCACAAGAACGGAAGTCACAAGAAGCAATATTTCCAAAGGCCTGAGAGAAATAACTCTCAACCAGGAATTCATCATGCCATGAAACTATCTTCCCAAATGAGAGTAAAGCAAAATCATTGTAGTTAAGAAACTAAGACTTCCACTTCCAGCTGCAATGGAGGCACTGGCTGCAGATTTACTCTCACACCTCGAGTAACTAGAAACCAAATATAAACAAATATTTTTTAGACATTGGACAACAGGCAGAGGGGAACGAAGACTACTAAGAGGAATCTCAGAGAGAACCTCTGGGCCCAGCAGACACTGCATGGAGACAGAGTTGGAACTCTGAGGAGGCCACAGCAGTTGGAGATGCATGGCTGAGGTCCAGGGAAGGAAGGAAAGACAGAGGCAGGCAGAGACTGGGTGAGGTGGGGAGAGAGAGATCTCCAGGGAATTTCAAGAAAATCTCCTCCAGTCTTTGACTAAGTACTGGCCTGTACAGATGAAATAACACAGGAACTTCTGGTTTTGAGCACAGTGTAGAGAAAACATAAAGAGTCAGGACTTGGTTGGGTTCAAAGCATTTGTGGTCCAAGTTTTTCAGACATCAAAATGTCCTCAAAGTAAGCATAGACCCCTGAGGGAGACCCAGTCATGGTGTTTCAAGTCCACCGCGGCCTCCACCGTGGCCTCAGGCCAAGTCTGGATTTGGTTTGTGACCTTCCTGCCTTCTCTGAGATTTCCCAAGGCTCTGAGGTGTCCCCACTGACTCTGTGTGGTGTTAAGAGACACATCGGTGCCTTTTGTCTAATGGCGAGAGCCCCCCCCCCCCGTTAGATGCGCAAGAAGCCCACTGAGAGAGCATTGTTCGTTCCATGAATGAAGGGAAGAGCCAAACCACGGGGGTGCTCAGGTGAGTGTGTGACCTCCCATCCTGGTCAGGAGGGGAGACTTGGAGGGTGGAGTCAGAGCCCAGAGGGAGAGGCAAGAACCAAGCCCCAGCCCTCAGCCCAGCCGGTGCCTGCTCTGCTGCAGAGCCGAGACCTGGCAGCTGGGGCTCAGGCGTGTGTCCACCTGGGCTTGGCTTTCCTACTCCCCTCTGTTACCCCAGAGCCTCCTCACTCCGAGCTGGCCACGGGCAGCAGACAGTAACCCTGCTGCTTTCGGATCCCTCAGTGGGACAGCAGGCACTTGAGGAAGCCCAGACCTGGCACAAGATGAGACCCTGGGGTGGGAACTGACACCCGTGTGGGGCTGGACAAGCAACCTCAGCAGGGGAGGGGCCGTGGTGCTTGTGCAGTGGACTGTGACGTGTGGTGGCCCGGCAATGCGTCCCTTCCACATCTTCATTGTGAGCGGTGACCCTCACTGAGAGCTCTGTCCACTTCTTCAACCCCCGGACGGTCACTAGAGGCCAGGGTGAAGCAAGTGCCAGCCAGGCGGAGAAGCACCAGAGGGTGAGCGAGGGGCCCAGGGGAGCCTGGTCTGGGAGGGGTACGTCAGCTACCAGAACACCGAGGAGCAGAGCAGGCCAGCGGCAGCGTCTGCCTGGTCCCCTGCAGGCACGTGTCTGGCACAGTCTGAAGGATCAGGCCTTGCCCTGGTGTAGGGCTCCAACAGCCCCCAGTGTCCTAGCTCCCTGCGTGTGGCCTTCAGGAGAGCGGGGAGGCTCTTCTGAAGGGAACCAGGCCCTGGGGTGGCAGATGGAACCTCAGAAGAGGGGACCTGGGCAGCAGTTGGGGCAGGAAGGGCCTGTGCCACCAGGGACCTCCCTGAAGGCCGTAGCACTCAGCTCAGCAACTTCCGCGCTGGGCTGGGGAGGGTGGGGGCCCAGGCAGTGGGCTTCTGCCTCGGTCTCCCCAGGCATCCTCTCACTGGTCCCCCTGCCTATTCCTGCCCTTCGTGTGCGGCTCTGGAGTCTGCGTATAAGCAGCTGCAGCAAAACCCCCTCGGGCTCTCAGCTCCAGTTTTGGTTAAGGGGACACTCGGGGTGCATTGCACACACAAGTGTGTATAGGGAGCACACGTGTGTATACCCGTGAGTGCTCAGCCCCTGCACGTTAATGAGCATCACTCACTATACCAAGCACTGACCCTGAGGCAGTGGGAGGGTCCCCGTGTGCTGAGCAGGCAGCTGAGAGCCGTGTCCCCTGACAGGCATCCTCCTCGCCTGTGCCTGGAGCCCCGGGGCCATCTCTGCATCACCGTGTCCCAGCCTGGGCTCCCTCTCCACAAGGACAGCAGAAAACAACTTAGAGAGAGCAGAGAGAAGTGGATCTGTGTGTTAAAGTGCAAGGCGCATTCTAGACGCAAAGCCTGGCCAGCAGGATGGAAGTGAGGTCAGCGGGAGCTGGAGTCCCCAAGAGGGGTGTGAGCCCAGTGTTAGTCCTGGCCGTTTGCACAGTCCAGTGTCAGGAAGATGCAGTCCTGTCGACTGTATTAAAAGAGAGGTGACCGGGCCTCCAGGCCCGGCTTCCTGCGCAGCTCGGGGAGAGTGAGCACCAGGAGTTGAAAGCTGCCCCAGTTCTCATCCATGCAAAGGCCTGAAGGGAAGCCGGGACACCTAGCAGAGAATAAAAAGCAGAAGGCTGAGCAGTCCCTGCAGGGTGCCTCTTCTACATCCCTCCGGGCACCTGCACCCCATGTGCTTCTGTCGCAGCATTTCCTAAGGGATCCGCAGCAAGCTGCTCCGCGGTGTCCCAGAGCAGGGAGCCGAATCCCCCCTCCTCCCCTGGCGCTGCCTGCACACAGGCTGCCTTTGTGCTGTGCGCGTGCGTCGTTTTGCTGAGACACGCAGACACTAGCACAGAAGAGGGGGAACAGAGCGAAGGGCAGGGTTCTCTAAACCAAGCCGCGGAATCTCCACGACTGTCCAGAATCAGCTCATCAGTGGAGAGAGGCCTGAGGACCAAGGGATGCGAGCAGGGACTCCCGGGGCGACGGCGGGGTGAACCCGGCCAGACACAGGAAGCGCAGGCCAGGGAATCAGGAGAGGAGCCTGCGGCCAGTGGAAACACCATACTTTGCTCTAACCAGGCAGCACCTCAAAACACCAGGAGTGCTTGGAAGATCAAGGTGGCTGGATCGCACTGATTTGAAAGGGTCTCTTCGGGGTGCTATCTCCCAAGCCGGTCAGGAGACAGAGCATGATGCCACTGATGTCCCAGGCGTGTCTGTGCATGCGCACCCACACACACTCACACACACATCCTGTTCATTTTGTGAAGGTTACACAAGGTTACAATGCTGTGAGGCAGAGCAGAAACTTACTTTATTCTTTTCGTCGTGTTACTCCTGTATCATGTTTCAATTTTATCATGCACAGAGATTATCTAGTTTTACATCAATTTTTAAAAAGAAAAGGCGAAAAGAAAAGCCTTTAAAAAATCTGATTGATTAACTCTCGTGAAAGGTACCCAGCTGGTTTCCCAGTTACTGTGTCAAATCAAATTGGTAACAGAAATAATCACGCAGAGTCTGTTTTCAGTGGAAAAGAAACACAGTATTTGGAAGCAGTCTGCTTACTGTGAAAATTGAAATGTGTACCAAAATACGAGGGACCTTCTGGGCAAAAACCTTGCGCGTCCCCCTCTGCCTCTTGGAATCTCTGTTGCTGGCACCCTCACAGCCTCTGGGTAGGCTCATCTCAGATACCGCCACCGCTGCTGCTGCCTGTGGGCCACTGCTGTTTCCGGGTGACTCCAACCAGGACCGTGCCCACCCTGAGGGTGGGGACCTCGGCCTCCACTTCAGGAAGCAGGCACCGCCCAAGCCACACCACCACGGTCCCAGAGAAGCTCACGGAGCTTCCAGAATCCACGCAGCCAGGTCCCTGGCGTCCCTCACCCTCTGCACCAGGCTGTGACCTGGCGGGGGGCCCTGCCCATAGCTTTGCTCTCCTTACCTCCCTCTGACTCACTTGCTGCCTGGTGTCCCCTCCTGGTCCCCCTCTGTCATGTGGCAGCTCCTCCCAAGCATGGCCATCTCAGGCGGGAAGGGGCAGCCGGGAGGCAGCTCTGGCCACCTCGCCATGCTCTGCTCCTCTGAGGCCCCGTTTCCTGTGACATTGACCACGTGGCTGTAGAACACACCATGGTTCACCCTCACTCCGGCCACAACTCATGCCTCCCCAAAACCCGGCCCTCTCCCCCAGAGCAGCTCTAAGTTCACCATCTCCCCACCCACACGGGGTCCCCAGCAGGTCGAGGCCCAAGGCTCGGCTCCTCTAGCCCACAGCAGGGATGGGCAATGAAAAACGACAGTCCAAAGTGCCACAGGGCAGAGCAGCCACTGGCCACAGAAGTTCTGAATCCTGTCCACCAATGACCTCAACCCCCAGAGCCCTGTGAGGTCACTCAGCCATACACAGGGCTGCTGGGCCTGGCACTGGCCTTGGTTGGAGCCCTAGGGCCTGGCTGAGCCCACAGCTGAATGCAAACCAGTGCCTACCGAGCACGGACAGGGGCAGCAAGAAGTCCCTATGACTCCTTCAGCCCTGGGGCCAGGTGTGGGCCACCCCCACCAGTGACAGCACTTGCTTCCCATGCGGCCCCTGCCAGCTGTCTGCATTCCCCAGGCCCTTGCCCTGCTCCCCAAGTCCCAGCCAGCCCTGTCTCTGTTCCTTTCCTTCCTGATGTCACAGAGCTGCAGCGTGTCTGGGACACAGGGAGACTGATCAGCATTCCTCATGCGCAGTCTGGGGGCACATGATCACTGGGGGTGCGCCCAGACCAGCCAGGGCCCAGGATTGCAGGAGCAGCTGTGTCTGCCAGGCTTAGGCCACCTTCTCCTGTGGACACCAGGAGGGGAGGGACGGGGCAGGAAGGAGGCCCCTGACATCGGCTGACCAGCTGCTAGCTCTCCTGTCCCTCCACACAGGCTCGGCTTGGGCTGACTCCTGTCCTCTCCCAAGCTTCCAGCGCTTCTCCTGGTGGCCACAGCAGGCTGGGGCAGGGACGGAAAGATCTGAGTGAGTGGACAGGGACACACGTGTCACAGCAGACAGCTCGAGGAGCCCGACAGACACCCTGGAGCTGGCCTGAGGCTGAGAGGGGAGCATCCTGGTGAGAGCAGATGGTGGGCAGGCTCTTCTCAGAGCGACAGTTCCCTGCAGACCGACCAGGCTACTCGCTCAGATGGCAGGTGACGTCCCAGGCCGGGGTCCAACTGCCATCCCTGACCCACAGCAGGCGGGAATCGTCCTGCCCCCACGGCACCCAGATGTCTCCACACCCTGGTTCCGACCACTGAGTGCCCAGTGCCCACCGCTGCCGAACCCCAATCCCTGCCTTCTGAGTGACCCCCGCAGGACCAGGGGAGTGCTATAGTCACTGCCTACCTCGTAAGAAAAGAAAAACATTTAGGCTGAAGAAAATGCTTATATGTAATGTTAAAAATGTCAAAGAGGAGCCGGGGATTTAGCTCAGTGGTTCTTGTTGCGTGTCTCGAAAGTGCAGGATCCTGAGTCTGATCCCCAGTACCAAAAAAAAAGTCAAACATTTTTATCAACACCGTTAGAAAACAGAAGTTCCTATATTTGCACGGAAGGGGCCCACAAAGGCAGAAATATTGGCCCATGGAGCTCTGAGGTCTCCAGCCAGACCCTGTAGCGGGTCACAGTGCACGTATCTCCCAGCTGGGCAGCCGCCGCTCAGCCCCTCCTTCCCAAGGTCCACATTGCCTGGCGGGAGCTGGAATCTGCTTAACCGAGCTCAGGAAAACTGTCTACCGGTCCTAGGTCCCCAGGGGGGGTCCTGCATCAGCCCCTCCTCCGCTCATGACGGGGCAAGTAACTCCCTAGTCCAAGGGAGAGCAGTGAGGGCACAGCCCGTGGCCCAGGGCCGGGAGCCTGCAGCTGACTGTTCTGTCTCCAAGCCCCGGGGTCCTCAGGAGGGCGGGGGAGCTCCCGGGCAGGGTCCTGTCTTACCCATTCTCCTCCTCACTGAGACACAACCTAAAGGAGAAGAGGCTTATTTGGGCCACTGTGTCAGTCTCTGGTCCACTGGCTCCCACGCAGACGCAGCATGGTAGAAAGGTCATTAAGAAAGTGTCCTGCCAGGGACAGGCGAGGGCAACAGACCCTGGCCTGGCTTCTACCGGAAACGTGGGGGTGGGCAGAGTTGCACAGACCACAGGGCAGCAAGACCGGTTCAGGAGGGCAGCTCTGCCCATGGAGAGGCCACATATGCCCAGCCATCACCCCATCCTGAGGGTCCTGCCTGCATCAGGAGCAAGGGCACAGGTGGAATGGGGCATGGCACCTCCCAGCCCTGTACCACACCAGCCTGTGTGGGACCTGGCTGATCTCAAGGGCTCCGATCAGGTGAACCCCGGAGCCCCAGCACCCTGGTTACCAGGAGGGAACCAGCCTCTCCAGGGCACAGGGAGCCCCATGGCCCCACGTCCCAGCCCAAAAAGCCAATCTGCAGGTCGATGAGCACGAAGGCCAGGAGCCCACACAGGAAGCATCTGCCTCATGTTGGGAATTCCGTCCTGAGCCAGTCCCAGAGGACTCAGGCTCCGTGGCCTCCTGTCTCCTCGGCCTCAATCCGTGGAAAATCCTGTCCTGGGTGGGAGCAGGCAGGGCCAGGCCAAAGGAGACCTGAGAAGGTCCCAGCTGTCGACAGAGGAAGACAGGAGCAGAGGACAAAGGAGGCGCTGGCTGGAAAGAGCGAGGAGAGGCAGCCAGCTTCTATCCCACAATCGAAGGAAGGACGGTAAGAGGGGTAATTAGCTAATGGAGCACAGGACGGAGGGCGACACAGTGCAGGGCGGGGCCCGAGACAGGGCGTCTGTGCCTCACATACTGATCAGCCTGAGAGCTGGCTTGTGGGGAGCAAAGTGGACGCCCTGAGCCCGGCGTGTGCTGACCCGGCTGCCACTCAGGGGCTGCGGGCCTGGAGGTCGCCCCGCCTCCCACAGGGCCCCCAGGACCTCCCACCGGGGCCAGGCCTTCTCCCCTTGGAAAGGGCTGGGGCCTCCCGGCTTTGGGCTGCCTCGCTGCTCTTCCGTGCTGCGGGGAGTGGTCAGCAGCACCCCAGCCCCTCAAGACAGCGGCTCCAGACACAAAGTGTGACCAGAAGCCGTGCGCAGGGCTCACGGGGAAGAGGAGGTTGGGCTGTCTGCCCGCCTGGGGGCACCGGGGTCAGGCCTAGGGTTGGAGTGAGGAGTGGCAGCCCGGAGCTTCCCAGGCGGCATGGACCCCACACACTGCAGAGTGGGACGGGTCAGGACCACAGGGAGCCCACAGAGCCAGGCACGGCCATAGGACAGCAGCTGCGGGAAACAGCGTGGGCATCGTCGCAGGCCGGTGGGGTCTGGCACACACTGTGGGAGCCCAGACACAGGGTCACTGGGGTGCGGATCCCCACACACGAAGACTCGCACGTTTCAGAAGAATAAACAAAAGTAATTCAGATGGGAGGAAACAGCATTGCTGGCCCCTGGTGGTTTCTCAGGGGCAGAGGTGGGAGGTGCAGCCTGGAGGAGAGACAGCGGCATCCAGCAGTCGGAGCGGGAAACAGACCGGGCCAGGACGAGGATCTGGGATCCTGCAAGTCCGATGGGGAAGACAAGCCTCGGGAGAGCAGCTGCCTGCCTGGCATCCAGAGTCGGCTGAGCACAGTCAGGCGGCTGCTTCACACTCCCTCCTCCCGGGACACGGTGGAAGGTGCCACGCCTCCGCCCTGGCATCCCCGCTGGGCGGCACTGCGCTACCATGCTTGTCTCTGCCGCAGGGCGGGCCTGGACCCTCAACATGCACTCGGGCCTTGAGGGCCCAGCAGCTCTCCGGGCTGGAAAGGCCAGGGAGATCTGCTGAGCCTCATGGATGGCCAACAGACCAGCTTAAACATTTGTCATGATTAACGTTGACCTCAACGCTAGAAAGTCCAGGGGAGGGTGGCTTCCGGTAAGAGGTGCCCAGGTTCCAGTCACAACGCTCTACAAATCTCAGCTACGCAGTGCACCACGTGCCTCCTCTGCTCTATCCTCCAGGCGGCTTCCCTCGTGGTATCAGAGTAGCTGCAGCCATTCCAGGATTGACATCCCCAGCCCAGACCACCCAAGAAAGAGCGCTTCCCTTCCAGACTTGCAGTTACAGACCAGGAGGAGGCTGGGCTGCTTCCCCTGCTGGGGGTGAGTGTGCCCAGCAGGGGCCTCTGGGGTAAGGCAGCGTTCAGCCCAGCCCGGGAGGCGACCCAGCTGCACCCAGACCCTCCCCGACAGGTGAAGGTGCTCCTCACCCTCTCCCGCAGTCCCAGCCCTGGGTTGCCCAGCCCTTGCCCAGAGTTCCAGCCTCGGGGTCACCGGCCAGCAGGTGCCACCATCCTGCACCCTACCACCTGCATTCCGCACACTCTGACCTGCTCCCCTGCAGGCTGTGCACGCTGTGCCAACGCCTCCCCACGTCACAGGCTTGGCTGCCGATGGTTCTGGGGAGGCGACCTGGTCAGCGGAGGGTCAGGGGTGGATGCGGTGTCTGGAGCCACGGAAATCTGTGCCTGCCTGACCCTCCCTCCCCACCTGTCCCTGGCCCTGTCCGCTCCCGGCCACCCACAGAGATCTGAACCCACCCGCGCCATGCCACCTTTCCTCCCACAGCGGTCTGCAGTTTGCGTCAGGCACTGTGGCGGAGGAGGAGGAGCGCTGACACCCTTGGGGCTGTCTGGCCACTTGCACCCTGCAGAAAGCAGCTCTGTGTGCGTGTGTTTAGCACAATGCCAGGTCCAGAGAGGCCTTGAGAGGAGGGAGGAGCGGGCCTGGGCCCCAAGGTCGTGGCACAGACACCAGCGCAGATGCCAAGGAGGAAGCGGGCGGAGGGCACACGCAGCGCTGCACCACACTGAGGGAACCGCAGGAAAGCAATCAGGTTAGCGCGGCCCGCCCAGGAGCCGGGATCCAATTAGGCTGCCCGGCCTGGCTGGGGCTGCAGAGCGGATGAGGAAAGGATCTGGTTTCCAGCTGAGCACGGTGCCTCCTCAGGGAGTGCCCCGGCAGCTGCCTCCACCTGGCACCGGCAGGCAGGGAGGGAGAGAGGGGAAAGGGAGAGCCGGAGAGGGGCGGTGTTTGAGAAACTGAAGACGTGTTTGGAGAAGAGCTCTAGAAATCTCTACCTGCGAGCTGCCAGGCCAGCGCCCTGCTGTGCCCCTCCTGATCCCCGGGCGGCTCCACTCCCCAGCAAAGGACCTTGGTGCTGCTCTCTACACACGGGTGTGGCCACGTACCGGTCCAGGAGCACGCTGATCCTAGGGTCGGGCTGCACTCCTCTGGCTCAGTAAGGGTCCTCTGAGCCCAGTCCAGGCCAGGGCTGGGCTGCCGTGGGCTGCTGTTTGCAGATCTGGGATCTCGGACGCTACCAACCTGGTTTTAAAAGCCAGACCAGACTTGAACACACTTCTGGGGAAGCGCAGATGACCACTTGGGCCCCCAAAACCCCAGTGGGTCACAGAATTTGCCCCCAAACCACATTTCTAGTCTCCTGGACTCCCCGGCTGTACTGGGAACACAGGCAAAGGCACGTGTCTACAGTGATGGCCGCTGTGCCAGTCATCAAAGCCAAGGTCGTGAGCATATCCACCCCAAGGGCTTTCTGCTCTTGGGGTTTCCTTCCCAGCCCCTGCCGGCACCTGGGGTAGCTGCCCTGTGCTTCCAGCCACTGGGGAGACACCTGTACTTCCAAGAGTCTCATACACATGGAAGCCACAGTTCCTGCACATGTGGTCTGCTTCTGTCACGAGCACCATTACCCTGACGCTGTGTCCCCATTGTGGAGATCAGAATGGCAGCCCTTTTCATGGCTCCAGTGTTCTGCTGTAAGGCCAAAGCTGTTTATCCATTTAGCCCCCGGGGGGCTGTGGGCCGGCTCTTGTTTACTGGTTCATCCACTGGTGGGTGTTCTGTTTAGTCTGTTCACTCGCTCACTGATAGGCACTTGTTTCAGCTGCTGGGAACATCCACTCCTTTCCTGGGGGGAGGCCCAGGAGAGGGGGGCCAGGGCACAGGGTAGATCTTCCGCTTTTGAAGGAACAGCTACCTGTTCCCACTGGGGAGTCACATTCCCACCTCGGCGAATGATGACACTGCACCCTGGTCAGCACTTACCGAATTTCCTGTTTTCCGACCATTTGGGTGGGCATGTGGAGCTAGCACACTGGGGTTTTAACTCGCCTTTCCCGGTGAATGGTGACAACTTTGCATGTATATACTCTCCATAGATAAAATCTTTGCTTTTTTCCCCTAATATAGTTTTTCTTTCCTAAAATACTTTATTTTACAGCAGTTTTAGATATAAGGAAAAAATCATGCAGCTGGCAGAGTCCTCACAGAACCCATCCCAGTTCCCAGTGTAACATCTCCTGTCAGTGAGGTATACTTGTCATAGCTAATGGACCAAATGGAGACACTGCTAGGTTTTGTTTTTGTTTGTTGTTATCATTTTGGTGGGGGTTTTTTGTTGTTTGTTTTGGGCCCTGGGGATTGAACTCGGGACCTTGCACTTTTGAGGCACGTGGCGGAACCACTGAGCTAAATCCCTGGCCCCAGTTTTGGTTTTTGTGTGTGTGTTAGTTTGAGACATGGTCTCACTATGCACTCAGGCTGGCCCTGAGTACACTAAGTAGCCCAGAGTGGCCTCAAACTTGCAGCGATCCCCCTGCTTCAGCCTGCCAAGAGTTAGGATTACAGATGTGCACCACCATGCCCAGCTATGGCTAAATGTACTTTAGATTTCCTCAGTTCCCCTAGAGTTCTTTTCTTTTCCAAGATCCACCCAGGAGACTGCATCACAGCGAATCACCATGTCTCCGAGGGCTCCTCTTGGCTGTAACAGCTCCCCACACTTCCCTGACTCTGATGATGACCTTGAGGGTCTTGAGGACTGGGGGTGTTTTGTAGATGGCCCCTTCCCTGGGATCTGCTGAGGCCCCATGCTTTCTTTGAGTGGACAGGGGTTCTGGGACTTTGGAGAAGACCCCAGAAGTGACCTGGCCTTGCCATTATGTACCAGGGGGCGCAGTCAGCCCGACTCAACACTGCAGTGTGGACCTGGACCACGGTGACTGTTTCCCCTTCCGTGCTCTGGGAGAGGAGTCAGCCCCAGCTTCCAGTGCAGGACCTGTGTGCACCAGGCGGGGGCCTGCGGGTTTGCCTCTTCTCCACTCACTCTGCACGCTACTGTGCCAGGTACTGTGTCAGGGTGAGCTCGGTGCTATCCTATGCCGGGGTCGCGCTCCAGGTCCCCTCTCTGTTTCTGCTCCAGCCGTGCCAGCCTCGGTGGCTCCTCAGGCGGCCGGGACCCCCGGTGCCCTCAGCGTGGCGTTTCCGGATGCCTGCTTGCTTCCCCTGCCTTCCTCTCTGGCCCAGCAGGGGCTCCGGGCATTTGCTGCCCCTGCCCAGGATTAGCGTTTCTGCTCGGAGCCCGGGCTCCTGGCCCATAAACCGGGTTAGAAACCAAGACGGGATGCGCTCGCTGCTACCCAGAGGCTGGGCGCTGACACGGGGACGCGCGTGCGCTCGCACCTCCGAACCGCACACCGCTCGGAGCCCCCGCGGGGCCACATCGGCTGCGGCTGCACACAAACCGCGCGGGCTCCCGGCCCCGCCGCCCATATGTGCCCCGCCCGGCACTCACTCAAAGCTCCTGCAGAACCCGGGCCCTCCTGCCCGGAGTCGGTCCGGCGCGGCTCGGCCCCTTGAGGAGGTCGGCGCCCTGCCTCCTCCCTCGCGAGTCTGCGTCCCGCGCGGCGAGCGCAGCCAGGCGCCTGTCAGACGCAGATCCCTCCCGCTGAGTTTTGAGTTTGCCTGCACAGGCTGCACCCTGAGCGTGGACGCGGCACGGGGTCTCATCAAGGGCGCGAGGCTGGGAGCCACCGTCACGGACCCACACAGGCGACCTCAGCCGGAAGCGCGCGAGCGCCCGCGGCCCTGAGACGCAGCCGCCTCCGCCCTGAGCACCGCCCCCAGGACCACGTGACCCCGCCTCCTCACGTGACTTGGGGCGTCTGAAGCTGACGCTCACAGGAGTGCGGATCCGCTCTCCGGGTGACCGCGTGGGTGACCGGGTTCTCCTCATTCGGACCTGTGACTGAGGTGACACACACCAATTTCCAGCTGCACTCCTGGACGAACCCCAGGGTCGGGATGGGTTTGCTTTTTCATATGTGAGGCGCAATTTGCTAACGTTTAGCTGAGAATTTTTGCACCTACATCCAACAAAAGCACGAATGAAGTGAGAGGCCTCAAATGTTGCGAGAAAAAAACCCGCCAACCTAGAATCCTAGATCCAGTGGCCTTGTCCCTGGGTGAGAGACTGAAGGCAGTGGGTGGAGTTGTGGCCAGGGGGCGCTGCCCTGGAGGGGCCAGGGGAGCACCTAGCGCACTGCCCGGGGAAACAGATTGAGAAGGAAACAGGCAAAAGGTACCCACTCTGGATCCATTTAAACTACAACTGTTGCTTTACTGTAGAACTCGTAATAGTGAGACATACGTGGGCCAGAGAAGCAAACAGAGCGGCCAACGGTGGAGAGGAGAGCAGAGCTGTAGGACCCGATGAGTGGGTCAGCCGACTGCACGAGTCATGTGGGAAGCGAATTGAGGCGTCTTCAAGCTGGGACAGTGTGGAGTCATGCGGGTGCTCACTTAAACCAGAGGAGGCCGACGTCCAGATCTGACATGCTCCTTCCACCTCAGTCTGCTTCAAAATGCTGATTCCTTAAATGATTTGTTCTCGGACTACTAGGTGTTTGGATAGCTCTGCTTTCTTGTTTCTAAACATTTGGAGATTTTCCAGAAATCTTTGTGTTCTTGATGCCTAGTTTATGTCCACCGTGGTCAGAGAACACACTTTGGGTGAATTTATTCCTTTACATGAGAATTGCTTGAGGGCCCAGACTATGGTCTGTTTTGGTAAATTTTGTGTGTACAGTGGACAGCATGTCTGTTCTGCCATTGTTTGGTGGTGTATTCCATAAACGTTGATATGGGTAGTATCTTTCAAGTCTTCTCTACTTTTGCTAGGGTTGATGGCTACTTGTCTCCTCAAGTTTTGTTGTTGTTGTTTTTTGGTACCAGGGATCAAACTCGGGTCCTTTCGCTTTCGAGGCAGGCAGCGGAACCACTGAGCTAAATCCCTGGCCCTGTCTCCTTAAGTTTTGAAATGGGATCCTGGTTGTGATCTCTGACTATAATTGTTGTGTTGTCTCCTTACAGTTCTGGCAGTTTTGCTTCTTGTGTTTTGAAATTTTGTTATTGGGTGCATACATGTTTAGAATTGAGTTCTCTTGAATAGAGCTCTCTAGTACTGTGAAATAATCAGTCTTCTTTATTCCTTAGTGTCCCTGGCTCTGATATCTACTTTGATACTGCAGTCACCCCCTGGGCAGCTTCTGAGCAGCGTTGTCATGGCGAGTATTTTCCCAGCCTTTCATTTTTCATCTATTTTTGTCTTTAATGTGCTTTTTTTTGTCAGCACCACATGGCAAGATCCTGCTTTCTCCGTCAGTCTTACAAATTCTGCCCCAGTTTGAGCATTTGGTCCATCAGAACATCAACATGATTATTAATTCGGTAGAGTTAGACCTGCCGCCTTGCCACCTTGTCTTTATTTGCCCCATGCGCTATTTTCCCCCTCTTCTTCTACCATCTTTTGGGCTGAGTTTTTTTTTTTTTTTTTTTTTTTTTTGGTACTGGGGATTGAACTCAGGTACTTGCACTTGCGAGGCAGGTGGTGGAACCACTGAGCCAAATCCCTGGCCCTGGCCTGAGTTTTTAATTGCATTCCTCTTCTTTGTTGGCTCACTAGCTGTAATGCCTGTTTCCTTCCATGTGTGGATGGATTTATAGCACACACCCTCAGCACAGTGGTGTTTTGTACAATGGTATGTTCCCACTCCCAGCCTTTACACCAGTTTACATTTTACATCTCCATTTGTGATAAACCTCACAATATGCCATTCATTTTTTTTGTTCTTTGTTTTGCTTTAAGCAGTTGGTTGTCTTTTAAAGAGATTTTAAAGTGAGTTTTCAAATGTGCCCGTACCTTTCCCATTTCTGGTTCTCCACCCTCTCCATGTCCCTGCAGGCTGTCCCCTGTCTGAGAGGCCTGAAAGTCCCTGCCCCTCCTCTTTGGAGCTCTCTCCTGGGGGTGGAATGCTTGGGCGAGCTGTTTACCTTGGCACTTCAGAGCCCAGTCGTCCTGCTGCTCCCTACCCCACTGCTCCCGAAGAGAAAGCCAGGCTTTCCTTATCCCTGCTCAGTGACTAGGCCCCTACTCCCTCTGGCTGGTTAGCTTTACTCCTCGTCCCTGGCGGTGGGTGCTTGACCATGTTCCTTGGGTAATATTCCTCGCTGTAGTGGTCTTATTGAGATTCTTGGGTCTGTGGGTTTATATGATCCAAATGTTTGTTTTACTCCCCTTCCTGCACTTTGAAGGATTTTTTCTTTTGTGCTGGGGATTGAACCCTCCCCCAAGTTACAACATGGCCCTTTCTATTTGTTATTTTGAGCCAGGGTCTTACTAAATTGCTGTGCTGCTCAGGCTGGCCTCCAACTTGCAGCCCTCCTGCCTCGGCCTCCCACACCTGGGTGGAGGTGAAATTCCTTTAAATCCTTGCAGCCTGGACCATCACAGCACCAAATGCTTAAGGTTGTAAGGCTACTTCCTGGCCTCATGTTGGGCAGCCATCTCCGCATCCTGCCCAGAGTCAGTGTGTGCTTGGCTGTCCCTTCTGCTGGCTCAGGAACGCGTAGACACCCAGGGCTGCGCCTCTGTCCCCTGCGCAGCTGATTCCCACACAGCTTTGTGTCAGTTTTGTCCCAAAGGTGCTTTTTTTTGATACTGGGGATCGAACTCAGGACCTTGGGCTTGTGAGGCAGGGGGCGGAGCCACTGAGCTAAATCCCCGGCCCCAAAGATGCTTTTGAAATTGCTGTGTCCGTGTCTGGCGGCATTGATGATCCCGCCATTGGCAGCACAGTCCAACTTGGACATTGATATGTTTTTCGGGTGTTGTGTGACTTGTGCGTGACTAACCCTGGTTGGGACAGTGGGTGACCCACCACTGTCCTGCTGTGGTAGCTTAGTTTAGCTTAGTTACGATGAGAACGCTGGCAAAGCTGCCCAAAAGAAAATAGCCCAGTGTTAGGCATTAACTTGAGCAGCTGGTTAAGCTTAGAGTGGCAAAGGTGAACAAACACCAGCAGGATAACAACACACAGGGAGATCAGGACTTTCCTCGAAGGAAGATGTGCTGGGTTGGTTGGCAGCTGCTCCTCACCTGGACCGGACTTCAGCTGCACTGGAGAAGACGTAAAATGCACAGGAACTGGGTTCCTTTGAACCCATCCTCTTTGCAAGAGGCCCTGCACTCCGCCTGTCCAGACAAGGCTGAGACAGGCAGGGCTGCTGGGCCTCCCTCCTGGTGGGTGTTTTTTCTCACTATTATCTCTAAATAATAATAACAATAAACATTTGCCTAAATGCCTCTCTTTGTCCTCAAATGTGTTCTTCAGTTTTGGGAGACAAAGAACTTGGGCTTTGACAAAATTTACTGTTTTCCTGCGCTCGGGTCCTTGTGCCCCCATGTCCCGCAGCGTTCTGTCACCTGGTGTTTATCCTCAGCGGTGAACGTGGGTCCCTTTTTCCAAAGCCCGAGCTCCGTCCTCTGATGAATAACTGATCAACGTGGATTGGTGTGGGAGACCAGGATCTTGGCCCAGGCCCAGGGCGTGGCTTCCGTTTATTCACTGATGTCTGGAAAGTTTTGTCTCACTATGGATGTTCTGTAAGTTCCTCAGTTTTACTTCTGAGTACCTCACCTCTCCTCTGTCCCTCTGTCTGCACCGCACATCTCTGTGTTGTCACCTCGCCCATTTGCCAGGGTTTCACCCTGTGGCTGCCCTGTTCTGCAGCTACTGGCAGGAGTGGATTTGCAGCCCTGACACTGGCACCTTGCCCCGGCATCTCCTCTGCACCCCACAGAGGGCTGCACGGAGTCGGGACCCCAATCCCAGTCCCCATGCTGGGCCCTGTGGTCACCTCCTGGTGGACGGACGCGTCTCGGGCTGTGCGGGGCCACACTGCTCAGTGCTGCCCAGCAGGGCTCTCACACCAGGGCGAGGGGCGCCTGGGGTGGCCCCCCGGACTGGAGACACACACAGGCGTGCGGCCAGTGGCCTCTGTCTGGAGCAGAGCTGCAGCAGGGCCTGGGCCTGGCTCTGTCCATTGCTCCTCCGATGGGCGGGGACCTGTGCAGCCCAGCCTCTCAGATCCATGGCCCCTCAGGCACAGCCTCCAGGGCGGGTCCAGGGGCCGGCAAGATGACAGGCTGGGTCACAGCGTGGGTGACAGTGTTGCTGTCAGATGCACAGAGGCCTCCAAGCTGGGCTGGGCCACAGCCTCACTGCTCTGGCTGTTGGAACGGGCACCACCCGCCGAGTCACCAGGACAGGCACAGGAAGTCCAGGAGAGAAAGGGAAGCGCCACGGACCACACCCTGGGTCCCCCTCAGACAGGTAGGCAGTGGAGGGAGCCCCGCTCCCCACCTCTAAGCCAGCCCCTGCTGGGGGACGCTGGGTGCTGGGTGAGCGTGTGCTCCAGCTGCGAGCCCAGGCAGGCCTGCCCGCCTTGGCCGGCTCCTCTCCCTTCCATGGGCCACACCAGCCATCCCAGGTGTGTGTTGGGGGCTCCAAGGCGCCTCTGTGCCAGGGAGCACCACAAGGTGAACAGACTGGAAGCCCCTGCCGGGGTCTTGGGAGGAAATGAGTGAGTGGTCCCTCTGCCAGGACAGACAGACAGACAGCAGAGCCCAGCCCACACCTCTCTGCCCCGAGGCTAGGCAGGAGAAGGCTGAGCAGGGACGGTCTCCACTCTCCACGCGTCCTCCAGGGAGCGGACACACCCGAGCGGCCCAGTCTCAGGGTTGGGGGCCGGGCTGGGCCTCCGCCAACGCCTCCCTCCCGGGCCCGGCAGGGGGACAGTTTGAGGGTGAGTGAGGCTGTGGCTGTCAGTCGCTTTCGGGGGACCAGGGGAGATGGCGACCATCCACACAGCCCCAGAGCACTGCCCCACCCTGTCTCAACACCGCAGGCAGCAGCTCCCGTCCCAGTGCTCCCAGCTCCCCCTCCGTGGGCCCCCCGCCCCCAGGGCTCTGTGGACCCCACTGCAGCGACAGGTGGGGACAAATGCTGGAGGCTCAGCCTGGGACTTCCGCCCGCACTGCTCTCCCGGCCTGGGCTGGTGGCCACCGTCCTCGGAGGCTGGGGAAGCCTGCCTCAGAGCCCCACCCTCTGGCCCTGGGTGGCTCTCAGCCCGGCTCAGACCTCTGTCCCTGAGAGCGGGTAGGAACCAAGGCCCAGCTACTGCACACACGGGGGCCCTACCTGGCCCTCGCCATATCCCAGGGGTGGCCTCACACTGTGCCCTCCCAGAATGACCAGGTCAGGCAGGAACCAGCCTTCTCCAGAGGCTCAGGGGCAGCGTGGGTCCTGCTGTTCCCCTGGCCAAGCTGCAGCTGCAACCATTAACGCCCCGGGAGCTCCCAGGTCCTGTCACCCATCGGACCCTCAAGTCCAGGACAGTGGGTCCCACAGGGCAGGACCCACAGGGCAGAAGGTGGTGAGGACAGCAGTGAGGACAGTGGTTCCAAGGACCCTGGGAGGCCCCGGGAGGATGGTGGTGCCCTTGCCTGGTCTTCACCCCTGGCCGGCCTGTGCTGTGGATGTCAGGACTGAGCCATGGTGGGAGAGACTCACTCAGCTCCCAAGGCTGTGGTCCTGGCCACAGTGCGCCCCGCTCCTTTTCCCCAGTGTCCCCTCTGCCCCTTGGGTCCCGGTTCTGCGCCCCAGTCGTGGCCTCAAACGCATCCCTAGACCCCGTCCCTCGGGCCTGTCTGCTCTGCACGTGTCCTCGGGCTCTGTGGCTGCGGCATCATGTGCCAGCTCCCCAACACCGCCCGATGGAGCAGCGAAGACCCCTGCACTGCGTGTGGGGCCAGGTGGGGTGCGAGAAGCTGCAGGGTGTGCGGCAGGACAACAGCTGATGACACACACACACACACACACACACACACACACACACACACACTGTGCTGCCCAGGGCTCCGCCAGGGCTTCTCTGCCCAAGTTCCTTGCCACGACAGGTTCAATCTCCCAGTCTCCTGCCTGGGCAGCCTTGTGGAGCCAGGATCCTGTCTAGAGCCAGCACTCAGTGGGCTGTGGCCAGCACCCAGCTCTGAGGGCCAGGGCAGCCCTGTGGGCACCAGGCAGAGGTCCAGCTAGGCCTATAGAGTGCTGTCCTAGGGAAGCGGACTCCACAGGCAGGCCGGGGTGCGAGGGGATGCAGGAGGAAGCAGCCCCTCACCCCTGGCCTCGCCCCCCCCTCCGCTCCAGGACAGCCCCCCAGCCTGAGCCAGCTGGAGGTGGAGGTGGAGGGGTGCAGCCTCACGGAGCAGGTCCACCATGAGGGAGCCTGGTCCCCTCAGGCCTGCCCACAGCCCTGGCTCTCACCTGCTGCCAGCTGGCCAGGGCGGGGGTGGTTTAGTTTGTACAGTGCTTTGGAAAGAATTCAATTAGTTTTAATCAGTACATAGTTAATCAATTTTAATCAGTTTTAACTAACTTTAACTTTCTAATTAGTTAAAACTCAGGGTTTTCATCTAAGATATTCAGGTGCCAGGCTGGTCCTTAAAAGTCAGCAGCTCGGACCCCTGCAGGCACTCAGCCATCTGGGCAGTGGCCAGCAGCGGGGTGGAGGGAGCCAGGCCCACACTCGGCCAGCATAGCACCCCGTGGCGCCTGGGCCGAGAGGCGGTGCTGGTGGCTGCCCAGGTCCTCTTCCCAGCTCTGCAAGCCCCCAGCCCCGGCCTGACCCCTGCCCCTCGACCGCTGCCTGGCCCTGGAGACTCGGGGTGCGGTGACCGAGCATGGTGGGCAGGACCAATGACCCTGCCCCTACGTGGGGTACCACACTGGCCCCGTCAGCCCTGAGGGCACCGGGCAGGGCCCAGGTCCTCTCCAGGACCCCCAAAGCCAGGAGGGTGGGCTAGGGGTCGTCTATCGTGGGCACCATGTCTTCCTGCTAAACCTGACAGAGGCCCTGGGTCCCCGATTGCAGGAGTCCGGGGAGGAGGTGCTCAGCTCGCCCGAGGGCCCCAGGGAGCGCTGTCGGCGAGCCCTCCGTGGGCGGCACCCACGCCTGCGGCAGGGCCCAGCAGCTCTGATCTTCAGGTCTGTGCCCCGCGGGCAGCATCGCGCCTCGGCCGGCACTGGCACGCGCAGAGCTCTGGGGAGTCCCAGTGTCCTTTGGAGAGAGTGTCGGCAGCTGGTGTCCACCCCTCGCACAGGAGAGGATCCGGGAGACCCCTCTGCACTTCCCGCCCCGCCCCAGCCGGGAGCCGCCTGTGGCCGCCGCTTTCCTCCCTAAGGGAGCCGCGGAGCCAGGACCCGGCGCCCCCTGGCGGCCGCCACCTGCCAGGTCCACCTGAGTAGCTCAGCGTCCGCGAAAACAGCAAAGGAAAAGCAAGCTCAGAGCAGCGCCCAGAGCTGCCACTTACAAAACTCGGAACTGGCAAACAATGGGACACAGCATTTTGGAAATATGAAACCGTGGGGTGGCTGGCAGGGGCTCTCACCGCCAGCATGTGAGGCCGGGCCTTAAAATGGGGTTGGGGGGTCAGTGCTGACTCCAGGCACTTAAAAAATGGGGGAAAAAACCAAACACTAAGACACATTCTCACCTATCAACTTGTTAATCACAATAATCATAGTAAAAATAATAGCAGAGTGGCACTACTAACCATAGCCAAAAGGCAGGAGCAACCCAAGCTCAGGAGACAACGGATAAGCGTGATGTGACCCATCCACACTGGAGTATTCGGCAACCTTGGAAAGGAAGGAGGTTCTGACACCTCCCCAGGGTGGACCTCAAGGA
Organism: Heterocephalus glaber; assembly: GCF_053883595.1. Lineage (NCBI taxonomy): Eukaryota > Metazoa > Chordata > Mammalia > Rodentia > Bathyergidae > Heterocephalus > Heterocephalus glaber. The sequence continues at coordinate 961,008 of NW_028258138.1, forward strand.
CACCGGGCTGAGTGGAGTGAGGAAGACACGGGGGAAGAGCCTCCGGATGCCTCCCACCTGAGCACGGAAGAGGGTGGGGAACTCAGGCAGAAAACGGGCTGGGCCAGGGCCGGGAAGGGGAAACCAGGTCTGATAGGGACAGTGCTCGAGTGGGAAGTGGGGAAGCTCTGGAGGTGGATGGTGGTGGTGGCTGCACCGTGCCATGAGGTCTTGGTGCTGAGCAAAGGTGCACATAAGAATGGTAAAGAAGATCAATTTCTGAGTTAAAGCACAATTTAAAACACAAAAGAGCAAGGTCCAAGTTAGCAACGTGATGGGCAGGCAGCCTGGCTGGTGTCACTGACAGTGGCGCAGCCAGCAGCCTGCACCATGCTGAGGGCTGTGTGAGGACGGCTCTGTGTCCCTGCACCCTTACACCAGCACCCGGACCTCTTACACCTCTTACAGCATCTCTGCCCAGCCCTCAGATGGCAGTGAACCTCCATGAGAGACTCGGAGCACACTGGCCCTACAGATGAGCACCAGGGGCCTGGGCATGGGGGCAGCATGCCTGAGCTGGCCCTGGCCCGTGGTGCCCTGGCCCGTGGTCCCCTGGCCCGTGGTAGGTGGTCTCTTTCCACCTCAGAGCTGCAGCTTCGGGGCAGAAGGAGGCAGCAACCCTCTGGGCTCCAGACACTCTGGTCCTGTGTTTGAGTCTGTGCCCGGGATCTGCGGGGTAGAAAAGAGCCTTCCATGCTGGAGGCCTGTGCTCTGGGGTCTGCCCTCTGCCTGCAGTGAGATTGGGTTGGAGGTAGGGTTGGAAGTGTGAGGGTTGAGGCAGGGGCAGAAGTAGGGTTAGGGCTGGGGTTGGGGTTAGGTTTGTGGTTAGGGGCAGGGGCAGTACAGAAACAGCTAGCAGAGGGGCACTCAGAAGCCCCAGCCCTGCCAGGCTGCCATGACCACTTGGGGAAGAGCTGAGCACACTGAGGGCTGGGGGGTCCCCATCGCCTGGGGCAACCCTGCCCCTGAGCCAGGGCTGCTGATGAGGAGGTAGCTGAGGCCCCTCCTGAGGACCCCTCAGGGATGCAGTGCCACTGGCCCACAGGAAGGTCCTGCAGGGTCACGAAGGTGGGCAGAAAAACAGAACCATCTACCTGGTGCTGCCTGTGAGGGTCCCAGACTCAGGCCAGGGGACAGTGTCACACTGGACAAAGAGCCCAGCCACACTGCCTAGCCCGGAACAGTGTGGACACCAGAGGACCAGAGTCTGGGCAGAAAACCAGACTGATGGACGGACCCCAAAGGGCTGCTGCATCCTGGAAGCTCTCATCGGGGCAGAGCACTGCAGTGTGCAGGGGAGGGGGTTACAGGGGAGAAGGAAGGGGTTAGGGGAGGGGCTTCACTCACAGGAAGTTCACAGGGCCCTGCCACTTGCCCTCTGAGAATAAAACACCCTGTTTGCAAGACTGCCACGCCACAAGCAGGGCTCAGAATGATTTCAGAATGAACATGTGTGAGCCACACTCTCAGATCTCAACCCTATAAAACTAAAACACTAATGAGACAAAAAGTGCAATAGGGCCGGGGATTTAGCTCTTGTTCTGCCGCCTGCCTTGCAAGTGTAAGGACCGGAGTTCGATCCCCGGTACCAAAAAAAAAAGTGCAATAAAGCCCAGCAGAGGGAAAATTTTAAGCCCTCCCCTAACTGAGTCCTGAGCTGAGGACTTTGAGCCGGAATCTCGTCCTGTCCGGGCCCTTGGAACACTGGAGTGACAGATGTCCTTTGTCATTTCTTGGTTGCACTGTTCACATCAAAGGAAGAACAAGTAACAGAAAGGGAACACAACACAGACAACAAAAAGTGAAAGAATGGAATAACGAGAAAAACAGGAAGTAATTTTAATTGATTAAATGCAATTAAAACTTGATTTTTAAATCCAAATGACAGTTCTTCAAAAAATAAAACACAGTGAAACAGAATCCGGGGCCTTCCTTTTACCCGGAAACGCTCGGGTCCACAGCGCAGCAGGGAGGACAGGCAGCTTGGAGCGGCTGCAGTGGGTCGCAGGGCGGAGGGGGCGGGCAGGGACCTCGCTGGGGACTGGGTGGGCGAGGGGAGGGTCCCGTGCAGCCCTGGGAGCACACAGGGTCTTGGAGAGGTGGGGCGCCCTACCCACAGGGAGCAGCCCAGAACGGGAGGCGACCTGGGCACGCTGCAGGTGGGGTGGGGTCTGGGGTGCGGGAGCTCGCTGCCCACCCTGCCCCCTCGTGGCTGGTTCTGGAACCGGGCAGTGCATAGCCCCAGGCCCAAGGAGAGCCAGACCCTGAGATGCAGGGCTCAGGGGTCTGCAGCCTGGAGTGCAGCCCCTGGGGCTGAGCGGGGCGGGGGTCTCCCTGTTGAGATGTGGGGGCCACGCGGCGATGCGAACACACCCACCTCCAGGTGCTCCAGGGCACAGAGTCCCAGCTACAGCCCAGGCCGGGCACCAGCTGCCGCCCGCGCCCCCCGCCCGGCCTCCGCGCCCTCCCAGGCCCTCCTGCTGGACTCCCCTGGCTCTCTGCCTCTTCCTGCGGCCCATCCGCCGTCCCCCTCAGGACTAGCTGGGCCAGCACGGACTCCCAGGAGGGGAGGGCGGGTGGTGAGCACTCAAAAAATCAATTTTATGGAGGTGCAATTCCCAGGCCATAAACCGCGCCGAGGGGCGTGCGGCTGGACCCGGTCTGACCCTTGGGCGCCCTCCGCCTCCACAGGCACAGCGGACCCCTGGCCGGAGCAGGGCCCCAGCCCTGCCCGCCCAGCACCGCCGCCTTGGCAGGACAGCGCTGCTGCGGGGACCTCACGGCGACTCCCGCCCGGGCAGTGGGGCCTCTCACCGGGCGGCTTCCTGCTATCCTGAGCTGTCTCCACCTCCAGCCTCCCTTGTCTGCTCGTGCGCGTCCGGATGCCGCCTGCCCTCCGACTCCACACAGTCAGGGCAAACCTGGGCCCCAGCCTCTGCTGGAAGGCGGAGCCCGAGCAGGCTGTGGCTGAGCCAGGGCGGCGCTGCGCTCGCTGCACTGTGTCCCACGAGATGGGCCATTTAACACCTCGCCAAAGCTCAGCACTGCCTTCAGTGTCAGCCTCTCACGGGAGAGGCGTGGTCCTCTTTCCCGGACAAACGACAAGTGACCCGAGGCACATGGTCATATGCATGTTAGTCATTTGTCTATCTCTGTAATGGGTCTGTCTCACGCATATCTTTCAATTGGGTTATTGATCTTTTCATTTCTGGGTTGTACCGGTTGTTCATGTCTTCCATGTGTGAGACCAAAAGTGACTCCATTTTGTGAATGTGAGACCAGAATGACTCCATTTTGTCCAAAATGGAGCAGTCTCCTTTGTTCTTTCAAATTAATGATTAAATGTGCTTAATCTGGGACTAAAGACATGATCTGTAACTCAAGATTCCTAAGCTCATGACTCAGCCATCTGTTTGCCCTAGAAACAAGTGTCCCGGGCCCACTATCTATAGGACAATCTGTTAACGTGCTGACTATCCACACAAGGTGGTCATGACCATGAGTCAAGATGTCTGCTGACCATCAGTACGTGACAGTAGACCACTAACCTTTGTCCCCATTTTTCTTGTAAAAACCTATACGTAATCCCCTTCAACCCCCAATGAGCCTAGCCAATCAAAATTCGACACTTCATACTTGCTAAATGTTAACCAATCATATGGCTGCTAATGACTGAAGCTTGCTGTAATCTCAATAAAAACCCTGCTAATTTGGAACTCGGGGCTCTCAATCTTGATCCGCTGTGTCGGTGACAATTGAGAGTCCCTGCTTAAGCTTGAATAAATGACCCTCATGTGCTTACATCGGAAACGGCCTTCTGGTGGTCTTTGGGACTTCGTAATCTGGGCACAACACAGGTGGGTCCAAGTCCTGTCGGGCCAGACACAGGACCTGAGTACTTCCTCCCAGTGTGGCCACCTGTGTGTTTGCCGCAGGGTCCCACGTATGGAGGAGCACTCGATACCCTCCCTGTTGCAACCTCAGCTTCCTGTGCGCCGCCCAGCTGGGAGGACGCCTTCCTGCTCCCACCCATGAAGCACTGAGAGTTTGGCTGGCAGTGCCCCAAGGCCTATGTGTGCAGCTCCGTCCCCATGGAGGAACCACCGGGAGGAGGAGAAGCTGCAAGAGGCCCAGCTTGGTGGGAGGCCTTGGGGTTCCTGTGCGGGACACAGGAGTCCTGGCCCTTCCTGGTTCCCTCTGCCTGCAAGACATGAGGCGAGCAGCTCTGCTCCACTGTGCACCACACCTCACTCATGGTGTCTGCCTCACCATGGCCCCAAACCCTGGGCCCAGCAGCCACGTACTGAGCCCCCGGACTGTGCGACCAGACTGCTCCTTTTTACGAGTCCATTATCTCAGGGATTTTGTTACTGGACAAATGGTGGAGGACTGAGACCACCTAAGCAGGCTCATGGAAGGAAACAAGGCACAGGCTTGATTCCTCTGGGTGCAGGCCCACGGAGGCCAACAAAGCCATCAGTGGAGGACAAAGGCAAGGTGCAGTTTTATAGGGGATTGGGAAGGGGTCTGTCGCATACGGAGTCAGAGCACATATTTGCAGTCGGGACCATGCAGCCATCAATGGTGTGGGACTGCATAACCTTTGTTCCTTTTCTCCAGCCCCATTGTGATTAAATGTGAGTTAATGGATAAAGATGTTTGTTAGTTTTGGGACACTAGATAAAAATCTGTAACAGACCTAAAGTCCCAAAGTAAACTACTCAACTCCTTGTCTGCCCGGAACTGATGTTCCGGGCACCACAATTTTTAGAAAAAGCTGTAAATGTCTGCTGACCATCAATACGTGACACTCGACCACTAACCTTTGTCCCCTTTTCTTTAATTCTGTATGTTAACTTCCCCCTCAACCCCCTATAAAAACAGCCTCGGACTCTGAGCCAGTTGCCTCTCTAAGCTATTTTGCTTTGGGAGTGCCGTCTGGCCAGACTAATAAAGGTCTGTTTTATTTTCCAACTTGTCCGGTGTGTTCCTTCCCGGGTGTTCTTCGCTGTAGCCAGCTCCTCGGAGCGTTTGGTAAGGCTCTTGGTCTTACATTCTGAAGGCACCGCTGGGATTCCTGGGTGTGCTTCACTAGTCAGCTCCTCCGAGCGTTTGGTAAGGCCCTCGGTCTTAAAATGGGTGTTGCCAGGTAACTTGGGCTGGGAAGATGCGCTGTACTTTGTGGTCTAACTTCGTGGTTTTTTATAGCATCCCGTTCTGTGTTCTCCCCGCCCACAGACAGCACAGCCTGTATCTGTTTTTTTAGCTGCATGTTTTGCTGAGGGCTGCAGTTTTTTTGTATCTGCTGAAACTGTAGCTTGGAATTAAACAGCACATTCATTAAACAGGTCATGGCCAGATCAAGCCTGACAGTCACAGTGAAGAAAGAGGACACTTGCCGTGGAGACTTTTCTGAGACAATGGCAGTCACCAGCTGTCTGTCCTGTGAGCACAGAAGTGGCGAGGAGTGGAGTTTGTAACTTCATTTTAGTTGACTTTAATTTAAATAGCCATATGTGGCTATTACATAATGACCACCACACTGAACAGCACTGTTCATTTTACAGTCTGCCTCTTCCGCCTCACAAGGTATCTAGCTGTGGGCTGTGGGCCTGAGCAGGGGCTTTTCATTTCAGTCCATCATGCACTTCGAACTGATGTGTGTGCACAGTGTGCTCACCTTGGAGTGTGGTTCGGGAACAGCCCCAGCCTCCAGAATGCTAGGGAGTGCCTGCCCGGGAGCCGCCCCAGGCCAAGGCTCACGTCTGCCCACATCCACAGCCCGCTGTTCTTGGGGCCCCTTGACTGAGCACTGTCCCTTTCCCTCGAGGTCACCAGCTCCTGTGTGTGATCGATTGGCTGTCGCAAGTGAGCAGGTCCGCATCTGAAGTCTTCTTTGCTTTTCTTTCTCAAAATGTTTCTGCTGCTGTGCGTCCTCCACGTCTCCGTATCAATTTTGAAACAGCTGCTGGATTTCTACAGAATGAAAAGCCTGCTGAGGGTTTGGGTTGGATTGACCCAGACCATGGGGTGGGGGTGTTTACATCGACGAGCCTTCGAACCTATGAACAAGGCATCTCCCCCCACTCTTAGAGATTTCTCAGCCAGGTTTCGTAGCTCGTTACAAATACTAATCTCTCCCAGTAATGGTTCATCATTTTCAGTATCAAGCACTTACACATTTTCAGTTAGTTTACTTCTTAGATACTTTACAATTTTTTGATGTTATTGTAAAGTGATTTTAGATTTTATTTTCTAAGCGTGATAGTCAGCTGTGGTGTCAACGTAAGAAGAGCCCGGCTGACCGGTTCTGGCTGTGTCTGGGTGATGGACTTACTGAAGGAAGACCCACCATGGGCGTGGGTGTGGACGGTGCCAACCAATGGGCTTGCGGCCTGGGTGGAATAAAAGGGAAGAAGGCTCACTTCTGTGTCTTCAGAGGAGCTCCAGCCTTCACCTTTGCCTTTGGGTGTCTGTTTCCGGGCTTCAGTGCAGACTCTTAGCTTCCTGTCATGGACTCCATGGGACACTGCTGTGAGCTCTGCGCCTCCCCTCTGACGGGACGTTTGGCTCTCAGGCACACAGACGGCCCTTTCACCTCCCACAGCTGACTGCAGGCAGCCACTGTGACCCTACCTTGTGAATCATGTATCTTCACAGTATTACATTAAATCTGTTCTAGGGAGCCCCTCTAGTACGGGATACACCAGTGCTTGTTGCTAGTATTTAGAGGCACAGTCGTACTTTGTGCCCTGTGACCTTGGTAACTGACCTATCTTACTGTAGGGTTGAAACTGGCCCTGGTCTAGTATTTTAGTGGTTTGTTAGGATGCTTGGCCTTGACAGACCCCTGTGGACAGAGCACACCTCTTCCCTTCCACTTCTCTCCCTTTCCTGCCAAATCCCGTCGGCTCTCCCATGTGGCTTCCCCACCTACGGCACACAGCTCTTGGTCTCTTCACAGCACTAATAATGTCACTGCAGGCTTCCTGAACAGCTTATCTGCAGCCAGTGTGGCCTCCCCAGGCATGGTGGGGCCCAGGGGCTCTGTCCCCAAGGATGTGTCATGTGGCAGGCAGGGGACTGGGTGCAGATTCTGGCAGTGAGGACGGGGGTCAGGCTTCCAAACAGTTGGCTTCCAACCCCACCTTGCCCCGGCTCCACTCCCACCGGCCCTGCTTATTCCCATGTCTTCTGAGCATCCTCTGTCCTGTTGCTGTCTGATATTGCTATTCTGACTGTTGGTCCAGGGTGTGGCCTCTTCTGCACCCCCAGGAGGTGGCCCTGAAGCTGCAGGGGGAACTGACAGGGTCAGAGTGGAACTGCAGCCCAGGGACCTGTGTCCAGGGAAGGGGGAGCAGGGACAGCCCAGGGCACCCCAAGGTGGCGAGGCGAGGGCCCCGCTCACCCAGCAGGGGCTTCCTGGGGCTTGGGGAGTCAGACCAGGCCCTCACCAGGCTGCCCACCAGGACTTCCTCACCCACAGGGCAGGGCAGCCCCTGTGCTCCCTCGTGCAGTCAGTCAAGGCACCCGGATAACGTGGGCCAGAGCCCAGGACAGTGCGGAGCACTAACCAAGGTCGGCTAGACAGAGCCTTTCTGCCCTCCTCCAATGGGATCTGTCTGTGCCCGTGTCTGGGCTTTGGCAGGAAGAGGCTGCTGTGCTTGTTAACTGTCGATGAGCCCTGCTCATAGAGGCCGTGACTATGCCAAGAGCCCTCCTGTCCTCGGTCCTCATCCTCACTGGCTCACTGGAGGGAAACTGAGGCTCAGGGCTAAGCGGTTGCCCTGAGGCGCACCCTAACCAAAAAGCCCCTGAGCCCGGGACCAGCCTCACCTCAGGTCCCACTGGGAGGAGGTAGGGACGGGAGGCTGGCCACAGACAGCAGTGGCTGGGCAGACAGCCCTGGGCCTTGGGAATGTGGCTTCTATTTGGTGCCACACGGGACACTATGGGAGGTCCCTGCCCGCTGCTGTGGGCTGGGCTGCAGGGTCCACCTGACCTCACCCCAGGGTGGGAGGCAGGGGCTCTGTGAGCCTGCTGACCCAGTGTCCATGGGCAGCCATGACCCCTGCAGCCCACGGGCATCCAGGGACCGGAGCTCACTCTGGTCTACCACCCTCCCAGCAGCCCATGCTGCCCCGCACATGGACGAAAACACGCAGGAGCCTCTTACAACATATGATGATTGATGTTCAGGACCCAGGGACCTGGCCGCCCACCACTGAAACATCTGCTTTAGCTCGTCTTGACCTTTGGGTGCAGCTGACACTTTCTCACATTGAAGCCCCCCAGGCCAGTGCTTGGGGTCTGGGATTGTAGGCACCCAGAGGTTTCTGGAGGCCCTTCCTGCTCTCCCTTCAGGCCACTGGCCTCTGAGACTGCTGGTCACCATGGTCCCACCCAATCCACAGCTGCTCCTGCAAGAACCCCGGGCCTCCTGTGGCCAGGAGACCTGCAATACAGCTTGGCCAAGCTTGAGCCTACCCAAGAGGTGAGGGACAGGCTGGCAGGAGCTGCCCACAGGTAGGCACCATTATGGCCTCTGTGGGTAGTTTCCTCCTGGCTGAGCCCCTCGCTGTCTGGTCTGTGTGGTTCCCCTCCCTGAGGTCGGGGACCCACCCCTACCTCCTGCTCTCAGAGGGCAGCACTGCCAACCCTCACTTCATCCACGTGGGGTCATCCCCGGAGGCTGCCCTGTGCCACCCAGGAAGGACAATGTCCAAAGCTCTGCCCTGCAGTCTAGCCTGCAGCCTGAGGTTGTAGACATCATCTACTCTCCCTTGAAATTCCCCCAGCAATCGCATTCCCCCTTTCAAGCCAACAACCCCCATTTTAAATGTTTGAGATTTGTTTCTGCTGTTTTGTACACACGAAGACCAATGGGTGGGGGCCAGGCTGTCTTGGTAGGTGGCCAGGACCCCCAGGGAGGGTGTGAGGGACAGGACCTGCTCTGTCCAGGAGGACCACTCTGGGTGGGGAGAGGGGCTGGGCTTCCTACACTTCCCGTAGCTCAGCCAGGCTGAGGGGCATCACCCAGGTGCCTCAACCTCCTGGACACCGCCTTGGACTCCGGGGTGGAGCCTCTTGCTGAGAAGACGTGCGGCACCCTTGAAGGCACTGAAGTCAGTGCAGAACGGTCTGGCGGCTGCCTGCTGGGTGCCCTTTGGTCCCTTGCCTGGGACCTGGGGTTCCCAGGTGGCTGCCCCACCCCGACTGCTCAGTTCTAGCCACCAGACTTCTTTGTGCCCAGCTCCTCCAGACCGTCTTTGCTTCCCTCCTGCTAAGTGTGGCTCTGGGCTGACGGGCAGGTCTGCAAAGCAATGGGCAAGGGGCGGGGGGCTGCGGCCCAGCCCAGCCTCTAGGAGCGTAGCTGGCTGTCAGTCCCCTGCGGAGCGTCTCACCGGCTAGGCGCAGGGGGAGAGGGGGCCCACCGTACTTCCTAACTCGGCTTCCCGCTGGCCAGGAGGTCACGCGAGGGAGGCGAGGGTCTCACGGCTGCAGAGCCAGGCACAGGCTCTGTGACCCGGGCGGGTCGGGGCGCGGAGGGCGGCGCCCCGTCCCAAAGCCCGAGGTCCGGCCGGCATTCTGGGCCTGGGGCTGGGCGGGAGCACAGGTCCTAAGCGCGTGGGGCGGCAGGGCCCTGAGGGCGGGGAGGAGACCTGTGGCCCTGAGGCCCGCGCGGGTAGGGCCTGGGTCCGGGTCGGCCGGGCGCGCCGGAGTCCGCGGAGCTCCGGGAGGGACTCGCGGCTGCGTGGCCAAGGACGGGCGGTGATCGCGAGAGGGTCGGGCCAGCGGGGGTCACAGCGGCGTGGCCGGGGGACGAGCTCGAGGACACAAGACCTGCTGGAGGTCGCGCGTCAGGACTGGAGAGCGCACGCGCACCGTACGCACGTGATCCCGGCAGAGTCGCGCCCCGCCGCGCGAGTCCCGCCTCTCAAGGGGCGTGGTCGGGTGGCCGCGCGCCCTCCTAGCAGGCCCCGCCTCCGCCGCGCTGCATTGTGGGTACTGTAGTCTGTTTGCGCGCGATCAGCCCCGCCGCGGATCACCGAGCCCAGGCACCATCAGTCTGTGCGAGCGAGACCTGCACGCGGCCAGGACTGCGGGGTACGTGTGGTGAGTGCGGGGTGCAGGCCGGGGTGTCGGGGTCCGTGAGTGAGTGCGGGGTGCGGGCTTGGGTCCGCGGGGTGGCGGGGTCCCTGGGCGCGCCGGGGGCTGAGCAGGCTCAGGGCGCCCGGGCGCGGAGCAGCAGCATCGCCGCGGGTTCCCTTCTGCGACTTCCCGCGCGGCTGCCAGGTGGAGGCCGGGAACGCCGCTGCCCCGCCCGGCCCTCTGCGGGTGAGCCCTTTCCCTCCAAGGCCCTTCCCGGCGGAGGAACCGCGGGAACCAGCGAGTGTCTCGGGCCCGCCCTGCAGCCTTCCCCACGTGCAGTGCGCCGGGGAAACCCCTGCCCACCAGGGCCTGGCGCGCCTCACTGTGGCACCGGAGGTTGTAGGTGCTGGACAGCTCGAACAACTTCCCCTTGCAGCCGCGCTTGGCCCTAGTCCTGCAGAGAACCGGAGGTGTCTCTGGCCTGGACAGTGGGCTGCTAGTCTCGTCATTCCTGAATGGTTTTCCAAGGTCTCTAGCACAGTGAACCAGTCCCAGGGCTTGTTCCCATCCGCATCCGAGAGCTGCTGGGGAGTCTGGCCAGCGGCCCAGGCACATACTGCATCTTCACAGGACTCCCCCGCTGTCTGTGGCTGTGCCCTGCCACTGCCTGGCCTCAGGACACAGGTGGAAACCTAAGCTGGTTCCGAATTCCAGAACGCAGCTATTGCTCAACTTCCCATAGTGAAGATAGGGTAAATTCCTCAGTGGTGCTTGCCAGGCCACCCTTTGGAGAAGTGACCTCACCCCAGGGAAACTTAAGGAGCCCTCAGCAGTCCTGAGGGCGCAGCAGAATGCAAGATCCTCTGGCACAGCGCAGCTACCTGCCTCCGTGCCCCTGCAGGTGGCTGGCTGCCTTTGCCTGGGACCTTTAACCCACATGTGGCTATCTGTGCTGGGCCAGGTGAAAATGGACGAATCCCGGGGTGTTTGGGCCTGCATCACTCATACCCAGAGGGCTTAACTATCCCACCTGCTCCTTTTCCTTTTCCCTTTTTGACTGGCAGTTGTTCTGAAAATGTAAGGAACCTTCCTGATCTGCTTTGAGAGTGTAGCTAGCTTAAAAGAGAAGACTGTTTACTTTTTTTTTTTTTTTTTTAATCTTGGAGTTGTGGGGAATGGAGGGTGGGGGAGGGTGCAGCTGGTGCTCTACCCTGCCATAAGGACAGGTGCTAGGGGTTGTCAAGAGGAACAATGGGGTCCTCCTTCATGGCCCCCTGTCTGCCCTGGGACTTCCTTCTGTTGCCTAGAAGAGGCTGGAAGTTGCACAGGGCTAGGCTGGAGTCCAGCCCAGCCCTGCCCTTCTGTGCGCTTCCATGCTGTTTCTGCAACTGTGAGTACCTCGAGGGATCTTGGTCTTTCCTCCCTGAGCCAGCCTGCGTCACAAGGTCAGCAGGTGGCCGTGCTGTGGAGAGGAGGAGATTTGAGTCTCAGCCGTGTGGGAATGACATCATGGTTACCTCAGGTGGTGTGGAATAGGTTGGAGAGAAAATGGACCGTGGAGACCTTGGCTGGCCCTTAGTGCCTGTACCGTTGGCCCAGAGAGGAGCTGAGAAAGAGAAAGACTCCCCTGCCCTGTGCTCTGAAAGGCTGTGCATGTAAACTTCGGTTTGGACTTGCAGTGTTCAGCATTTTTTCCATCAGGGGCCAGTGTTAACAGATTTCGAGTAAGACTGTGGACTTTTGGCCTTGTTCCATTGTGGCAGCCAGGGCTTAAGGGCCATGACCAGATTCCTCCCCTCGCCTGTGTTCTGTCCCACCTCACTATTCAAGTTACTCTGTCCTCTGCCCCGTCGGCACTGGAGCAGTTGGCAGCTTCACCCTGGACTAGAAGTTTTTGGCCGTGTGCATGGGTAGTGCCCACCTACCCTGTTTAGTGCTGTGCAGCAAATCTAGGCTGGTGGGCAGGTGGTCCGGGGCTGTGCCCCCACCCCAGGAATTAGGAAGGGCCTTGCCCTGGTGAAAGGGAAGGTCTTTGTAGTTCTCAGGAAAGTGCCTAAATCAGAATAAAAGTGACTATCTCCAGGGGGCCTGGGGCTAGCAGCTGCTGCTCCTTACCACTTCCTTTTGGTTGCCCTTTCTGGCCGGCCCCGTGGGATGAAAGGTCCTCTTTGGACTGATCTTTGTCCAGTGCTGCCTGGGCCTCTTGGCTCCCTTCAGGGGGCAGCCAGGGGTCCCTGGAGCCCGGCGGGGAGTAGAAAGGAGGCCAACTTCCTGAGGCATATTGGACATTCCTCTGGGGACCCCTGCCCGGAAGCTGGTCCCTGGGCAGCTGGGTTACTCTGAGCATGTGTGTGTGGAGACAGTCCAGGAAGGCACCGGGCCTAGCAGGGAGACCTGCCAGCTAGGAGGCTGCAGACTTGGAGCATGGTCCCAGGAGGAGGGCAGAGGTGTGTGTCACAGAGCCCACTCTGTGGGGGACATGTCTGACCCCTTGGCAGTCATGTGGTCAAAGAACACGGGTCCCAGGAGCTTTGGCCAGTCTGCTGGGCCTCCTCACCAGGATTAGGGCACCCCCACTCTGATTCGGCAGTGTCCCCAAATGGCCGGAGGGGGCTGGAAGGAGTAGCTGCGAGCAGCCCTGAGCTGGGCTGGGAGGGATGGGACAACACTTGCAGGAGGCAGCTTTGGGACTCTGCCCAAAAGGCCCTTTGGCCAGCCCCATGTGTGTTATGGGTCACTGGACATCAGCTCGGGTGGCTCCTTACCTATGGCTCCCCTGTGTGTGCCTCACAGTCCTGGTGGATGAGCTGGGCTGTCCACTTCTGGGGCCCATCTGAATGCTGGTGGGGGCTGCCGTGCCAGGTCTGTAACTCTGGAACTCCATGCCACTTCAGTCCCGAGAGTGGCCTCTGCTGGTGTGGTGAGCCACCTACTGCAGCTTTCCTGTGGGATATGTGAAGGGCAGCGTCCGGGGCTGCACCCTGAGCTTCAGACAGATGGGGGGCTCCCTAATGAGTTCCACAGCAGCCTAAGAAATGCCCAGGGGTCAGGGAGGTTGTGGGAGCACTGTGCTGGCACCTGGGAACTTCTCTCAGGACCTCGGATCTGAGTGACCCCAGTGAGGACTGTCCTCTCAGCCAGGGGTGGCACCTTTCCAACAGGGGCCAGGCCCTGGGTCTCTGAGCCAGTGGCCTGGGCCCTGCCAGCAGGGCCAGTGAGTCAGGTGAGTACCGCTGTGTAGCAGTGAGCTGCCTGTGGGCGCTGCCTGGCCTGGCTGGCCCCGCTGTCCGTGCAGGGTTGCTGTGGAGGGCTGAGCCGGAGCCTCCCTGGCACTCAGCCCTCGCAGCTGTTTCCACTCGCTCCCAGGGAGGCTGGGAAAAGCAAGGCCAAGAAAAGCAGCCTCGGAGTTTGTTCACTTGAAGGAGCTTGTCTTGCACCTGCGTCTCCTCCCTGGTGCTCAAGAGGTGGCCAGGCCCTGGCATAGCTTCTTGCTTTCATTCTGGCCCTCTGAGGAGGTGGGCCCTGTCCCAGGCCCTGTGACTCTCAGGGTCACTGCGGCTGCTGTGTGTCACCCTGTGCCCCTGCTGGGGCTCTGGGATTCTTACAGCTGCTTGAATCCCAGCAGCCCGGACAAACACAGAGGTCCTGCTGCGACGCCACACTCTCCCTTCTCACAGAAAGGAACCTGTTGGGACCTAGAGGATGGGGTCCCAGGCAACCTCAGTAGCCACAGGCATTGCCTGTGCAGGCCTGGGTGCCTGGACACCAGTGGTTCCTGCAAGCCCCTCAGAGAGTAGGGGTCAATTCCAGCCTGCAGAGTCAGCCAGGGTCCAAGTGCTGGGCATCTGGGCCCCCAGAACTGGTCCTGTCATGACTGAGAGCTTTCTCTGCCCCTGCCTGAGGGCTGGAGGGGTTCTCCCTGCTTCCAGACCCTATGCACAAGTCCTCCCTTAGCACTGGTGGGAGCAGAGTTGTCCAGGCACCTGTGAGCCCGCACAGGAGGGATGGCGGCCCGCACGCTCCGTCCTGCCTGCCTCCTGTGTCTGGGCGCACTGCCCTCTGTACCCAGCATGTCCCCACCCTGCCTTAGCCACGGATGACACAGGCCACCAGGTGAGGCCCGGACCCAGGGAGTGGAGAGGCTGGCTTCCTTGTTGTCATGGGTGGTCCCCGCCAGGCATCTGCCTCGTGGCAGCTCACCTTTTAGCTGCAAGGTAACTGGCAAAAAGTGGCAGGAAAGTAAAATCTGGCCTTACTGACGTGGTAGGCAGGTAGGTGTGGCCCTGCCCCACTACACAGGACAGCCAGCAGCACACGGGACACATCCGCATAGCGCCAGTGGGTGGAGCCTCTGTGCCGGACAACATTGGAAGAGAGAGCTGAGCAGACACCTCACACGGCCAGCTCTGACCACCCAGAGTGCCCCAGGCCTGCGTGGTGGGAGGCCAGCCTCGGGGACAGCAGGCTGGATGGCTGTCATTTCGGGTGCTCCACCCAGAACGTCACGGCTGTCTCCCGGTGCCAGCTTTGGGCTGCTCCTGGGCACGGGCTCTGGGCTAGGCCCAGTCCCTTTTCACACCTGTTTTGCCCCACAGCTGCCCTCAGCCCCTGGCAGGCACCTGCTTCCCTGCCCCCTTCCCCAGTGTCCTGTGACTGTCCCCAGCCTATGGAGAATCCACTCCAGAAGTCCTCCAGCCTGTGGCTTGTGGCAGGTGCACACCATGCCTCTTGTCCCCTCTCTGGCCCTTGGGTGCTGTTAGGACAGCAGCTGGCATGGGACATGTCGGGTCCATTCACCTCTGCCCACACCAGCCGCCAGCTGCCAGAGGTGCCCTCTGCAAAGCCCATCGGGGAAAGGGAGGGAACGTGGTCCGAGTCGGGTACACAGAACAAGTGCCATGCCTCCAAACATGGATGTTGGACATTATTAATATAGTTAATAAAGTCAGCAAATTTGTTTGTTAACTTGGCTTTAATGAACCTTTAAGTGACTATTGTGGGCTGGGGTCAGGCCTGGAGGCTTCTGTCTGCCCTGGAGACCCAGGAGGCAGTGCCAGCCTGGTATGGGACTGGACTTCTAGGCTCAGGTGATTCTCAGGTTGACACTAAGGACTGGTCAGGGACATGGCTCTGGGCTGTTGCTATGTCCAAGCTGATGCTGGCTCCTAGCTGAAGGAGCAACAAGCCAAGCCCTGTGGGGGCCCTGTGCCATACTACCCTGACTCTCAGTTCTTCCCTCCAGGTGGAGTGTCGCCTTCAGTCCCCTCCAGGGTACCGGGCGGGCCTGGGTGGAATGATGCCCTCGGGCCAGGTGGAGGAGAAGCAGGCACCCGAAGAGGAGCCCGGGCCCAGCCCAGAGCACAAGGCATGGCGCAGGCTGGTGTTCTTCCTCTGCTTCTACGGCTTCATGGCACAAATGCGGCCAGGCGAGAGCTTCATCACCCCTTACCTGCTGGGGCCGTGCAAGAACTTCACGCGGGAGCAGGCATGTGGACACGGGGTGCTGGGGGACAGGCATGCTGGGGTGGGGCTCTTCTCACGCTTGGCCCTGAGCGGCCGAGGCTGGGGAAGGTAAGTGTCTGCAGGAGGTCACAGGGTCTGGAGGGCTGAGATGACTCCGTACCCACCATGCCCCACAGATTAAAATGGCCTTAGATCTCGTGGAGGGACCCTGTGTCTGCCCTGGGATATGGGAGGATGGACAGGAGCTGGTGCCTGCAGGCGGGCCACCCTGGCCTCTGGGTGAGAAAGCCCCCAGCCAACTGTGTCCAGCCTGCTGGGCTCCCGCCTCCAGCAGGGACTAAGCAGCTCTTTGTGGAAAGAGATTAGTGAAGGAATTTTCCTTTCACTCAGCCACAGGACAGGGGGTCTTATTGAAACCCTACTAATAAGCTTAAGCCCAGACACAAGGCCCGAGCCTGGTGTGTTCTGTTTTGAACTTCGGTTTCGTGCTTTGTGAAACATGACCACACGAAGACAGGGTGACCAGGGTGACCGTGTCCTCGCCTCCCTGCCTCTTTCATTCCCAGCTGGGCTCGCTGCCCACACCCAGGTCCCAGCATGTGTGTGAACCTCTGTTAATATGGGACAGCAGGGGATGTAGCGCAGCAGCACCTCGCCTGCCTGGCAACTGTGAGGTCCTGAGTTCCATCCCTGGTACCGAAAACAAAACAAAACAAAAAGACTTGGGACAGCTATCACAAAAATGTTAGAAATCCTGCCTTCCTGCCCTCGAGCAGGACAAACATAGATTAAAAGTAGATTCCAAGCCGGGCGTGGTGGCACATGTCTGTAATCCCAGCACTCTGGGAGGATAGCAAGTTTGAGGCCAGCATGGGCAGCTTCGCTAGACCCTGTCTCAGAATCGAAGAAAGAGCTGGGGGTATAGCTCAGTGCAAAAGCCCTGCGTTTAATTCCCAGTACTGCACAAAAGGGAAAAGTCGATCCTGGAGGTTAAGCCATTCCCAGGTGTGGACACCTTTGGAGTGATGGCCAGAGGCCCCCACAGTCCCGTGGCCAAGTCCTCTGGCCTCTGGGTCCTGAATGGTACCGGGTAACCTTGTCCTTGCTGGGCCTGTCAGGAGGGTCATGTCAGTGGTGTCTTGGGACGCATCTTCTAGGACCTTCCTGCATGTCCTTTCATGTGGAGGATTCATCCACATAGGATCAGGGCTGGTCTTGGGGCTTGCCTGTGATCGGGCATAAAGCCACAAAGCACTGCTGCAAGTGCTTTGCAATGGGGTGAACAGTGGCTCCCATGGCTCCCAGATTCTCATTAGTCCAGTCCTGCCTGTGGGTCCTGGCTGCCCAGGTCCTGGCCTTGCCCTGGTCTAGATCAGGATTCACCTAAGCCCTGGGCGACAGCCAGCAATGGTGGGTCTAGCCACTAGGAGGGCATCCTGTGTCAGCCCTGGCCTCTGACTGCTATCTGTACCCACTGGGCCCTTTGTGAGTGGCCTTCCCCCAGCGGCTTTCCTGGGGGCCCAGGTCACGGCCCAGGGGAGGGCCTCCGTGTCCACTGGCGGAGTCTGGGAGCAGTGGAGCAGGCTGCAGATTTGAGGGTTCTGGGGGTGCAGGGGTGTCTGTTGTCCACCCAGCCCCTGCATCTGGTAGGCAGAGCTCTGCAGCAGGAGCTGGAGCAAGACCCAGAGGGACCTGGCTTCTGGCCAGCCCCAGCTTGGAGAGCAGATTGGTGGGGTAGCTGTCCATAAATGCAGGGTGTGGCTTGGCCCTCCCTCACCGGGCCTGCTTTGCCGGGGCTCAGACCTGGCCTGCATGCAAGCCAGTGGTGGTGTGTCGCTGTGGTGCCCTTGCACACCTGAGCGGCTCCCTTCCACATCCTGCCTGGTAGGGGCTGGGCAGGCAGCAGGTAGTCCTTTGATGTCCTCAGGATCTCACCATCAACAAAGATGCAGCCCCTGCGG
This sequence comes from Heterocephalus glaber, assembly GCF_053883595.1. Lineage (NCBI taxonomy): Eukaryota > Metazoa > Chordata > Mammalia > Rodentia > Bathyergidae > Heterocephalus > Heterocephalus glaber. Next base: position 978,563 of record NW_028258138.1, read on the forward strand.
CTGGGCCCCAGCAGGTCACTCAGCATTCTGAGGCCTGGCCTGCTCTGAGAGTGCCCTTTAATGTCCCTGTGTGAACAGGGCAGAGGCCGAGGACCCAGAGCCTTTGGGCTCCACCTTCTGGGGCTGCTCTGTGATGTGCAGGGCGGGGAGTCCCCAGCCAGGTGAGACCTGCTGCTCTGGGTGAGGTCCTCTGACAGTCTCCCTGCAGCCCTGTGGGGACTCATCTGCTGGTCCTCAGCCTGCCACGTCTGGTGTGGGGTCCTGCAGCTGGCCCTAGGGATGCCAGGAACATATCTGGGTCTGGGGAGGCAGTGTGGCCGGGCACAGGCCCCTGCATGCTGCCCCAGGGCTCAGGCCCCGTCCCTCCATGTTCAGGCAGTCAAGTGGGGCTGTGGGTCCCCCAGGCAGGGCTGTGGGGTTGCCAGCGGTCAAGTCAGGATTAATGCCAAAGGCTGGGGGCACTTGAGCCACATCTTGGGAAGCCCAGCAAGGCCTGTCTGCTCCCGTCCTACACCTGGCAGCTCTAAGGTGGGGTGGGGAGCCGAGGCAAAGCCACCCACTGAAACCCGCCTCAGCCTGGCAGGAGGCTCTAGGCACAGGGTGGGCCTGTCTGGTCGGCAGGAGAGGCAAGGCCGGGCATCTGGGCTTCCTGTGGGGAGAAACCTCTCCACAGTGCTCAAGGCTGGGCCCACCTGGGTCGAGGCTGGGGCAGGGCCCTCTGCCCTCTGCCCTGCGCCTGCCTCTGTGTCTCTGGAAAGGAGCAGGAGCAGCCCAGGGAGCCCAGCAGCTGCTGCCCTGGCCAGGGCTGTGCTGTTCATTTCCCATGGCACCAGCCCCTGGTTCGGCGCCGTGGGGTGGGGTCAGGTGGGGCGGGGCAGTGGCCTCATTCTTCCACAGCCCCTTCCCCCAACAGGCACTTACCCATTTTCTGCTTCCTGGGACAGAGACTGCCCTAAAGCCCTGCTCTGGGACTTTGTGGGGCTGCAGAGCCCGGACTCTCCAGCCCTTCTTACTGCTCTTCCCTCCTTTTCTCTTGGTCTCCCTCCTCTGTGACCTGTCCTGAGTGCGCCCTGTTCTCCCCTCCCTCTTACCTTGTCTTGATCCTCTCTCCTCCTGTAAGGATGGAGCTGGCTTGTGTTGGTGTCTTCTGCCCATGGTACTGCTCCCCACATTGTTAGATCAGGACACAGTCAAACCAAATCTAGAGTCCAGTAAAAATAAGAGTGCCTAGGTTAGTGTGATAAACTGTGTAAACAATGGTTTTCCCTGCATAATTGCCAGCTTTCTGTAGGCAACCACTTCTTCCTCCGACTGTATGGGGTCAGCAGCTTCTTGGGCTGGGTCAGTCTCAGGCCCCCAGACATCCTGGGTGGGCTGATGATGGGCTGGGGAGTGAGAGGCGGTCACAGGGCCTGCACAGCGTGGCAGAGAGGCAGTAGGAGCTTTGCAGAGTGGTTGGCTGGGATGATGGGTGCTGGGGCAGGGCAGCCCCCAAGGCCAGGCGCAGGCACTCAGAGTGGCCAGCGTTGCTAAGGCCAGACGCCCTGTCCACAGGTGACCAACGAGATCACACCGGTGCTATCCTACTCTTACCTGGCGGTGCTGGTGCCCATCTTCCTGCTCACTGACTACCTGACCTACAAGCCAGTGCTGGTGCTACAGGGCCTGAGCTACGTGTGCGTGTGGCTGCTGCTGCTCTTCGGCAGCTCGGTGCCGCACATGCAGCTCATGGAGGCCGTCTACAGCATCACCATGGCCGCCCGCATCGCCTACTCTTCCTACATCTTCTCGCTGGTGCGGCCTTCCCGCTATCAGCGCATGGCCAGCTATTCCCGGGCCACGGTGCTGCTGGGTGTGTTCACCAGCTCAGTGCTGGGCCAGCTGCTGGTCACGGTGGGTCGCGTGTCCTTCTCTATGCTCAACTACATCTCCCTGGGCTTCCTCATCTTCAGCCTGGGCCTCTCCCTCTTCCTGAAGCGCCCCAAGCGCAGCCTCTTCTTCAACCGCAGCGTGCCTGTGTGGGGGGCCTCGCCCTGCGAGCTGGACCAGATGCACCCGGGTGCGGGCCGGCCGGAAGCCCACGGGAAGCTGGGGCGCATGCTGCACACCTGCAGGGACTCCTTCCTGGTGCGCATGCTGTACCAGCTGGGGGCCAGCCTGCATCTGCCGCAGCTGCGCCTCTGGTCCCTCTGGTGGATCTTCAACTCGGCTGGCTACTACCTGATCGTCTACTATGTGCACATCCTGTGGAACGTGGAGTACCCCACTACCAACAGCGCCCGTGTCTACAACGGCGCAGCCGACGCCGCCTCCACGCTGCTGGGTACGGTGCAGCCCCGCGCCTATGCCCAGACTCACCCCTCCCTGGGCCCATGGGCTGCCCTGCCCTGCTGGCCACAGCGCCCCCAGCCACCCTGACGCACCCTGTTCCCAGGCGCCATCATGTCTTTCGCCGCCGGCTTCCTGAAGATCCGCTGGGCCCTGTGGTCGAAGCTGGTCATCGCGGCCGTGACCGCCTCACAGGCTGGGCTGGTCTTCCTCCTGTACAACACCAAAACACTTGCACAACACCCGTACAACATCTGGCTTTGCTATGCGGCCTTCGTGATCTTCCGTGGGGCCTACCAGTTTCTCGTGCCCATCGCCACGTGAGTGGGCGGGTGTGAGGCGCTTCCAGAAGGGTCTGTGGGAAGCACAGTGTGAACAGGCTGCGTGGACGGGTTCACAGGAGGGCGTCCTTGCTGGACGTCCTTGCCTCTGTTGCTGGTACAGCTGCCTGGGCCTCAGCGTGTGACCCATATGCACCACATGATCACACATGCACTCATACCACAGTACATACATACACGCATGCGCCCCATGCTCACATGTGTATTCATTGCACCACACAGTCACCATGTATCCACTGCACACATACCACATGCCACACCCCCACAGCATGGTGCATACACGCGTGCACCATACAGACCCATGCACATGTACACCACACACTCACATATGCACACCCCACGCACATGCTCACAACACATACAGATGCATAAATACACATGTGCACACATCACAGATACCACATAGAGCCACACATGCACACCACTCACGCACACACCCACCATTCGTGCACACGGGCTCGCCCACACAGGCCCGAGCCTTCCCTGGCCTCCCACTCCCTTCCCCCCTGGGGAAGTTTGCCCACCTGCTCCCCACCTGGCCTCCCTCCTGCTCCTGACCTCTGGAATCGTCCCTTCCACCCTTCCAGGGTGTGGCCTACCCCTACGCCTTGCTGGGACTGCCCAGTGCCCGTACTTCTCTGTCCTGCACACCTGCACACGCTGTCCCTGGCGCAGGAAGCCTGGGCCTAACGGCATGCCCAGGGACTGCCTCTGTGGCACTGGCCCACGTGCGCCTTTGCCTTTTCTGTGAGAGTCCCATGCCTCCGCCCCTAGCGCACTCTTCTAATGCACTGAGTACTTAACCATGGCCAACCTTCGTCCCACCCTTCCCTCCGCGCCTGCTTCCTGGGATGCGGGTTTTCCCAGCGTTCTGTAGCAGGCCCTCCAGGCATCTTCCTCACTTGTAGCACCCATTCTGCTGCTGGATGGGGCCAGATTCAGAGCGGGTGCTGGGGGTGGGCATCCTGGGCTCTGCTGCAGGGAGGGGAGGGGCTGAGAACGGCTGAGGGCCTGGGGGTGGGGTGGGGTGGGGCTATGTGCCTGGGCGGGGCCTTGGGGGCAGAACTATCTGAGCCATATTTTTGCTGGGGTGGGGCTTGCGCTGGGCGGGGCTTGCGGGAGCTGGTGGTGAGCTGGTGGTGGGGCTGTGCACCCTGGGGACCCGGCTGTAGCCCTGCTCTCCAGCAGGTCCCCACCAGGGTGGGCAGCTGGAGCCCACCGGGCCCTGGCTCCTGTCCCTCCCCATAGAGTCTGACCATTGCCTTCTCTTCCCAGTTTCCGGATCGCATCTTCCCTGTCTAAAGAGCTGTGTGCACTGGTCTTCGGGATCAACACATTCCTGGCCACCGTTCTCAAGACCTGCATCACACTGGTGGTCTCTGACAAGCGGGGCCTGGGCCTCCCTGTCCACTCACAGGTGAGCCCAGGTCAGAGTTGCGTCTTCCGGAGGGAAGCATCTTGGGATCCCAGCAGAGCCTTCCGGTGTCCACTTGGACCCCCTCGCAGACCCAGGCCGCATATCCCCTGCTGCGGGTGGGGCCTCTACCCACCAGGTGTCCATCCGAGCTGTCACTGCTCAGCCCGGGTTGTACTGTCCCCAGTGAGACCCTGGACCTCCAGGGGGCCTGGGTGCCAGTCTCGAAGGAGGAGAGGCCCCTCAGGCTGTGTGGCCCTGCACTGGCCTGTGTTGTCACCGCCCACCCAGCCTCTGTCATCTCTGCCTGTGGTTGTCAGGGCCTGGTGGCCTTGAGCCCCGGTTGGGGGACAGGAGCGTGTTTCTGCAGGCAGGAAACCGAGCAGAGCCCAGAAGCTCCCTCTGGGCTGCCTCAGTGAGCCAGCCGCTCAGGGTGCCGCCCCGACCTACCCCAGGCAAGTTCTCTGGTGTTTCTGAGAAGAGCTCAGGAACTCGACCAGTGAGCGATGTGGAGACATTTGCACATTAACTCCTGGTGTTTGGCTGAGGCCAGGTCTCAGCCAACTGAAGTTAGCCAGGCGCTGGACTCCTGGGAGGGATGTACCAGGCTGTTCCTGACTCCCCAGCCGGGCAGCGCCCTCTGCTGGCCTGGAGGAGGCCTTTGTCCTGCTCAGCTCGAGCTGAGCAAGGGGCTGTGATCTTTGCTCCGTTGATGCCTGGGGACCTCAGAGGTGCCTGCCAGTCAGCACGGCCTGATGGCTGCAGTCTCAGCATCGAGTCCCGCTGCTCAGGAAGGAGGCAGAGGCAGGCCAGACTCACCTGGGCCGCGAAGTGCCTTTCGATGAAGATGCCAGAGCCTGTCGGGCTGGGCAGAGCCCTTCCGGTGCCTGTCCCCTGTGGGCTGGACCCAGGACTCCCGGGCCTCGCGAGGTTCCCGGGTCCATGTGAGTGGGGGTAGTGGAGCCTTCTCAGGCAGCTGTTCCTGGAGGCACAGGAGCCTCACTGGGGCTGCCCTGCCAGGTGGGTGGAGCCAGCAGCCACCCCCTGCCCTGCGATGGGGAGAATGGCAGGGTGGGAGTGCAGGCCAGAGGCTGAGCCGTGCGGGCCTGGGGCCAGCCTGGCCTTGCTTGTTTTGTAAATTAAATTTCGTCTGGGGGGAATGTGACATTGGCACGCAGTTTAAGACCAAGGCAGCTCTGGTGGTCACATCTGGACATTGCATCCCTACAGTGACCCACGGGGCCCTGCGTAGGCACTGCACTGCCCTTCCAGCCGTCTCCTCTTCGCCAGCCTGGTCGCCAGGTGTGGTCATCGCAGGCAGGTTGTGTGCTGTGCTTCACTGTGTGCCCTGGAGTTGTCCTCGCGCTCAGGCCCGTGTGTAGGCTCTGCCACCAAGCAGCACTGCGGGCTGCGCATGAGCCTGGGTCAGCTGCTGGCCTTGGAGGCTCAGGTGTGCTTTTGGAGGACTTACAGGAACGTAGGTTTCCACTTCTCCAGGATGAGGCCAGAGTGGAGTTGCTGGGAGACGTGGAGCTGTGTTTGGTTGGAAGCTGCTGTTTGTTTCACAGTGGCAGGGCCATTTTACACCCCGCAGCAGGAGGGGGAGCCAGTCCCCCCAGCACTGACGACGTTGCTCTATTGTGGGCACCGGGCTCTCCTAGTTTGAGTTTCCTCAGCGGATCACGTTGGCGTCTCTTCATGTGCTGTGCGCCATTCATATCTCCTCATTGGTGAAGGGTTTATCTTCTGCTCATTTCGGATTTTTTTTTACAGTTTTCAAACTGTTTTGAGCACTGTTGTATTGTTGGCAGACATTTTCTTCAACTCTGTAGCTTGTCTTTTTATTTTCTCAACAAAGTCTTTGCATAGCCAGTATTTTCAATTTTGGTGAAGTCTTGATTGAACAGTTTTTCCTCTTAATGGATCATGTTATAGTCATGTCCAAAGAACTTACCCAGCCCCAAATTCAGAAGATTTCCAGTTTCTTTTTAAAAGATTTATAGTGTGCATGTGAGGAGTCTGTGGTCCATTCAGAGTTAACTTGTGTGTGAAGTGTGAGGCTCAGGCCAAGGTTCACTTTGTTTTGCTCTCCATACATCCATTTGCTCCAGCACGATTGTTAGCTTCTTCGCACTTTTGTTAAAACAGTGTGTTTACATGCAGCTGTTTCTGAGTTCTGTGTTCTACTCCAGTGAGCCCTGCGGTGACCCTTCTACCAGTAACACACAGTCTGGGTCACGGAGCTTTACACTAAATTTTGAAATTGGGTAGGCTGATTGCTGTAACTTAAAAAATCTTTCCACTAGTATAGTTTGTCTTCCTTTATACATCGTAGGGACAAAAATTCTGACTGGATTTTGTTAGGAGCTGCATTAAGCCAGGATATCAGTTCTGGGAGAATTAACATAGTATGTTGAGTCCTTCAATCCACAAACATCATATGTCTCCCTTCCTTTAGATCTTTGTTTTCTTTCATCATTTAATTTACAGCATACAAGTATGAAGTGCTTACATATCTTGTTAGATGTATAAACTTAAAAATTTAATTTTGGGCAACAGTAGTAAATGAAACTATATTTATAATTTCTATGTCTGCATTAGTGTAACTGGGCTGCTGTAACAATACCATAGATTGGATGAGTTAAAAATACATAAACTTACTGTCTCATGGGCCTGGAGGTTGGAGACCCAAGATGGAGGTGTCTCGGGGCCAGTTCCTCCTGAGGTCTCTCCTGGTCTGCAGTTGGCATCTGCCCCTGTGTCCCCTCCTGGCCTTTCGGTGCATGGGCCTTCACTGTCTGTCTTGGCATAAAGACAGCAGTCATGTTGGATGAGACTGCCCTTCCGGCCTGGTTAGCCCTGTTTCCTCTGCAGGCCCTGTCTCCACACTCAGTGACCTGAGCGGTTAGGGCTTCAGCACCTGAACGGGGTGGGGGGAGAGCAGTTCAGTCTGTAATCGTACACATGTGTGTAGTGCATGTATGTGTACTGCACATGTGTATAGTGCACGTGTGTGTAGTGCATGTGTGTAATGCTAGCACAGAAATACAATAGATATTTGAGTATTTTTCTTGGATTCTGCAATCTTGCTGAGCACTTATTAGTGCTAGGGTTTTTTAGCTTTCCTGTAGTTATGCTATCTGCAAATAAAGATGTTCTGTTTTTTCCTTTCTGGTCTGTATACTTTTTATTTACTGTTTTGCATTATTTTACTAATTAGAATTTTTTTTTTTATGCTTGCTTTAGATTTATTTTATTCTTTTCTAGGTTCCTGAGATGAGAGTTTATTGATCTGACACTTTCCCTTTTTTCAGACATCTACATTTAGTGCTGTACATTTCTCGTTCACCAGTGCTTTAGTGCTAGCCTACAGATTTTTGTATGCGGTGTTTTTATTTTCCTTTCCAATTATTTTTTTAGTCTCACTTGAGACTTCCTTTTGGGTTCATGATTATTTCAAAGTGTCAGTTTGTTTCCCAACTGTTTTTGAGACTTGTTATTTTTGTTATAAACTTCTTTTTAATTTAATTGCAATAGGAAAACACTTGCTGGGTCGGGGATTTAGCTTCGGGTTCCGGCACCTGCCTTGCAAGCTCAAGGTCCGGAGTTTGAGCCCCGGTACCAAATAAATAAATAAATAAAAAGGAAGACACTTGCGATTTGAATCCTTTGGAATTTGTTGAGGTTTGTTTTGTGGCCCCGAGTGTTGTCGGTTCGGTTGTGAGCTCTGCAGGCACTGGGAGGGATGTGCACTGTGCCGTTGCTGGCTGGCGTGTCCTGCGCACACTGCCCAAGCCTCTGGGGTGCTGTGGCTTCTCCTGAGCCCTTGAGGTCTCGTGTCCAGTTGTTTTCTCCCTGCTGAGAGGCGGGTGCTGGCCTTTCCCGGTGTAACAGCAGGCCCAGCTGCGTCTCCCTTCAGTTCTGACACAGCTTCTGCACGCTGGCTGCGTATGTGTTTGGCTGTGTGAGTGTATGTGCGTCCCACTGGACCGACCCGCACCTTTACTGTGCCTGCCTCTGGCCTCCCCGCCGCCTGCAGCCCCCTCTGCCCTTTCATAGCCTGCCGTCTGCAGGTATCAAGTGAGTCTCTCGTAGCTGCTGCCTGCTTTTCACCCATTCTACCAAGCTCTGCCTTACACTTGGCGTGTTTGGACCCCTCCTCCTTCACGTGCAGACTTACATGCTAGGGCTTGGGTCTGCTGTTTCAGGGTTCATTTTTTGCTTCTGTTTTTCGGTTCTGCTTTCTTTTTTCACTTCTCTGATGGGTTACTCGAGCATTCCGGAGGATTTCATTTGGGTTTATCTGTTGCATTTCTGTGTGGCGTTTGGCAGCTGCCCCTGCAGCACGCTGCCAGTGTGAGAGGTGGAACCGCCTCGCCCTGCGTCGTGGGCCCTCTTGCGGTAACCCTTTTGGTATTTTCCCCACTTGCCTCTGGAGCCACATAAGACCGTGTCACAGATTTTGCTTCAGCTGTCAGACATAACTTAGAAAACTCAAGAGAAGGAACTCTGCCCCATTTTGTCTACTTCTTTTGTTTCAAGATTCCTTCTTGTACCCTTTTTCTCTTTCCGGTTCTTTTTGCCATAATTTTAGAGAGGCCTGCTGATGCCATGCTCTTTGTTTTCTTCACCTGCGTGCATCCTGGTTTCTCTTCCGTCCCTTCTGTCCCAGCCTTTGCTGGCACTATGTGTGTTTCCATTTCTTCCCTGATACTTGCTACTGCCCACCGAAGCATCTTGTGGTGGCTGCTTTGAACCTGCCCATCATTTGGAACAACTGTCTCCATTTTGGGGTCTGGAGAACCCTTCAGTGTGAGATCCCATGGCTCTGAGGGTCCAAGCAGTTGGCCTGGCCCCGGCACCTGCCGGCTGGTGTTTGGGAGGCTCTGGACCCTTCTGGAGCCACCTCCTGACCCTGCTGCAGCCTGGGGCCGGGAGGACTGTGCCTTGTTTTGGCCGGGCATGCGGAGGCAGATCCCCTGGTCCAGGTGACACTGGCCAGGTGGGGTGGGAGTTCCAGCTCCCTTCTGGGTCCTGGGTGCTGTCGGCAGGGGGACATCATCGTCCTTACTGCTGGGTGGGCTCAAGGCCGGAGCCCTGGTCTCCGGGACACCCCGCCTGTAGGAACACGGCCCCAGGTTCCCGCTCTGTCCACCAAGTTGGTAAGTGGGGACGGCAGTGAAGCGGCTCCCGGCCCCGACAGGTGGGGACGCCAGGCCTTCTGCCAGTGCAGTGCATGTGGTGGGCTTGACTGGAGCAGATGACCCCTGTGGGAGTTTCCCCTTTGCCGGGCCACCCATCCTGGTCCTCTGGCCAGCGTGCTGTGCTGGGCTCTTTTCCCATGTCTGTCAGCATCTCTGGGCTGCTGGCTTCTTTAGTCCCAAAAGAAAAACCCCGCAGAGCTCGCCCTGTGCCCATGGCCTCATGTGCACAACATCCTGCAGTGTCCTGGGGTTGGTCCAGGTCAGGGAAGAAGAGGGGTCGCGCCAACCCCGCTGCTCAGGAACGAAGCCTGGGGGGCGCATTTCTCGAGGTGGCTCCGCAGTGAGCTTTCCGGGAAGGTGGTGGTACCGGGGCTGAGGGCCCTGCTGGCACCAGGGCCATACAGTCTGCCGGGCTCTGGGCACCTCCGGCACAGCTCAGTCCTCCCTGAGTTCCGAGGATGACCCAAGGGGGGCGTCCCCAGCCGGGCTGGCTGCCCTGTCGGCATGGTGCGGCTTCTGTCCAGACTCCCTGCTGGCCACCGCTGTGCTCCCTGCCCACCTCTGACCAGAAAGTTCTGGCGCTCTGGGGTGTGGGCTGAGGGGTCCCCTGAGGAGCTCGACCCCACAGAGACAGCGGGACCCCTGGAAGGCAGGAGCCCCTGTTGGGCGTCCCCAGGCGGTGGGGGGCTGGGGGCAGCTGCTGTAGGACCCTGGGCAGTGCTCTGTGACGGCCTGGACTGTGGCCGGATGGCTGGCCAGTGCCCTGGGCTGCGGGGTCACCTGCCTGCTCCCCCACGCCCTCCCGGTCCCTCCCTGCCCTGCTCCAGCCTTGCTCACCTGCGCCTCTCTGTTCCAGTTCCGCATCTACTTCGTGTACTTCCTGGTGCTGTCCGTCATCTACTTCCTGGGAGCACTGCTGGATGTCCTGCACCACTTCTGGCGGAGCCGCCACCAGCCCTTGCCCGTGGTCCAGGAGTTGCAGAGCCCCTCGGAGAAGGCCGTGCAGGCGCTGAGCGTGCAGGACGGGGCCCTGGGTGGCCTGCAGCCCTCAGCTGCCCCGCTGCCCCCCGAGGATGGTGTGGGTAGGGGTGGCGTGGGGACCCTGGGAGCCGAGGTCGAGGCCTGACCCTCACCCCCAGCCTCTCCCAGCGGTGGAGGCAGCGCCTCCCAAGTCTGCCGGGTCTGCTGCCCCGAGCCAGGCCTGCATCCAGCAGGTCACTGGCACCCGGTGCTTGGGACGTGAACTGTGACCCTTGGGCCCTAGTCCTGTAGGAGTCCAAACCGCAGGGCCCACCTGCCTTAGCCAGGGGCTCTTGTTGCTGGCAGCCATTGAGCCTCTTGGCCCTGTGTCTCACTCGCTGGTGGCTGGAGCCTGGTGGGGACACAGGGCAGCCACCTGGCTGCCGGACTGCACGCCATGCAGTGGGCCTGGGCTGCCTGTTTGGCAGGAGGGGTAGCCTCCCACGTCCCCTGGGCCCCTGCCCTCATCCCGAGGGAGGCTGCAGGCCAGTCTGTGTGCAGTGGCCACACACACTGTCCCCACCAGGTCCTAGCTTGGGGGGAGCCCTTTCCCCAGGGCCTGGCTGAACTGTGACAGTTCTAATCTGTCCCTCCAGGGTGGGTGGGAGCTGTCCCCAGCCATGGCTGTATTGTGACTCTTCTACTTGTCTTCGGTGCTTGTGTGTGTGGATGACGCTCTCGTCTTAAATGAGCTCACATGAATCTGTGTCTGGCTTCTCCACTGCATGCGAGAAGCTGCCGGGGTGGGCACCCCAGCCTCGCTGGCCAGGGCCCCTCAGTGTGGCTCCTGTTCCTGCCGTGAGCTGGTCCTGACCTGTGTGGAAGAGGAGCTTGCAGCCTGTGGGGACCGAGAACACAGCCTCCCATGAGCTGGGCTTGCCTGGAACACAGGGCCTCAGGGTGGCCGGCCTTCCTGGGAGCCTTCGTTCCATGGCGAGCCCTGTGCATTCCGCTCAGAGACCGTGTGTGTTGAGTGCTGTCTCAGACACATTAAACTGAACCTGTGTGTGTGATGGGCTTGGATTCCAGCCGCCTGGCCTGGTCTCCAGTTGGCTGGGCTGGGAATGTGGTTCCCATGTCCAGCCAGCCCACAGAGGGGCCTCAGCCCTCGCCCTTGGGCTGACCCCCAGCCCCCTGGCCCCCAGAGAGAAGGCCTCTGGCTCAGAGCTGGCTCGGCATGGAGAGCAACCAGAGCTCCTGGCAGGGGAGGGAGCGCAGGGTCAGTGTGGATGGTGGGCATCTCGGGTCTGCTGAGGCTGCGTACGGATGGCCCTGGTCACCGTTGGTGCCAGCCGCACAGAGCAGTGGGCCCAGGCACAGCCACAGAGCCCCACAAAGGCACCCGCAGTCCTACTGGGAAGGGGGAGCACTGTCCCCTTTCTGGCCTGGCCACACTGGCCCACGACACAGCTGTCAGCCTCACGGCTGATGTGGAACATTGCGGGTGCCTGTACCGGAGAGCCCCCTGCTGCCCTGAGCCCTCCGCCAGCAGCAGGACAGCTGGCAAGCACACAGTTGCTGTGCAGGGAGCAGTAGTGCTGGCCTGGACCAAGGAGAGGACAGCCAGCCGCCAGGGGAGACCCTTGAGAAGGGGGGAGGGCCAAGGACCTGGACCTCTGCAGCACATCTGGCCACCTGCCCACTGTGCATGCACACCCTACACGCCTGCACACTCGCGTATCTGCACATTCGTGGACGCCTGTGTGCTCCCTCAGATCAGGGCTTGTGGTGGATGATTTCACCCTTCAGTGACAGGGAAGGCTGCTTACAAACCAAGTGTCTGTGTAAAAGGCCTTTATTCGGTGTCCTGTTGAAAGGGTTCACACCACACAGTTACAGAACTGGCCCTGCTGGTTTCTCCCAGCCCTCAGACCACAGATCCCAGATCCTGAGGCAGGGAGCCCCATGGCTGTGGCAGCCCAGGGTGGCCGAGCACTCGGCCCCTATGGCAGGATGCTCTGGGAGACTACTGGGCTTCCGGACTTGCAGGCAAAAGGCTGGGGACAGGACACTGCCATGGCCTGGCTGTCGCCCACAAACCTCTCCTACTCAGCGGGGCCATAGTCTGGCCTGGCCTCAGCATCACCTGAGATATGCGCCTGAAGAGGCCTAATGGGCCCCCATGCCCAGGCGGGCTGGAGGGGGAAGCGTGGATGGACCACACTGGGTGGCAGGGTCGGCACACCACTGAGCTGGAAGCTCCTGGAGGGCGCCGGGTGGCTGCAGAGGTGGAGGCTGGGGGTGGGTGCCCTGGCCCGGTGTGGGTGTTGTCTCCCTGTGCACGAACATGTGCCGGGCACAGCCATCGGGCAGTGAGGAGAGACCAGGGGCTTCGTGCTGACTGGGCCCAGCCTCCAGCACCTGCCAGGGGGCCAGGCCCTTCCCACACCAAGAGCCCATGAGCCTGTAGCAGGGCACGTGTCCTGGGCCAGCCTGCTGCTGAAGGGCAGCTGTGGTCTGACGGGGCCCCGGGCACAGAGGCCAGCGCCGTGTTACAGCTAGCCAGCGGGAGCTGGGACAACCTGGCATCAGGCTGCTCTCAACTTTTTAAAAATACACTCTTTGGCTTCCTTTTATTTCTTGAGGATTACATGAAATGTGAACTACACAGGAAAGCCACCGCCAGGCCCTGGGCCAGCCGGCCGGACGCTCCCTGCCTGTGCCAGCCCTCACTGCCTCTGCCCGACATCCAGCTGCAGGGCCCTACTTGGAGGGCGTCATGAAACTGTTCTCGATGCAGAGGACTATGTGGGCGTTGCGGCAACTCGAGGGGCTCTGCTCCAGCAGCCTGCCGGCCAGCAGTGACGAGGCCTGGCCTGTGGCTGCCGCCTCCTCCGTCCGCCACGTCTCACAGTAGCTCTCGGTCAGCCGGCGCCCGCTGGGGTCGGAGCCATGCCACACACTCTTCTGGGGCCTGCGAGACAGTCAGATGGTCAGCCTCTGCTAGCCCTGAGACCCCACCCGGGAGGACAGCCACAGCTGGCCCTGGGGCTGCCACCGGAGGCTGCACAGCTGGGAGACGCCCACCCCAGAGGGGCTGGGGAGCAGCCTGGGCCAGGCCACCTGCCTTCCACACCCCATTTGATAAAGGAGTCAGGTGCTACCCGGCCCCAGACAAGCCTCACTTGCCCACAGCTCCCCTGGGCCTGGGGTGGCTCCTGTGGGTGCCCCTCAGTGACAGCAGCTGGCTGAGAGCCAGCCACCGCCTGGGGACACACCAGTCTGACGCCCCGGGCCACCCTTTCCAAAAGCAGGAGGTGGGGCAGAGATGGCATCACTCAGCAGGGTGGGACCACAGGGAGCGGCTAAGGGCCACATGGCCACTCCTGTGTCGCAGGACATGGGGCCTCTGGCCAAGCACCGGGCCTGGAGTGGTCCACAGGCTCGGGATGCCCTGTGACACTTTCGGGCGGGCTGGGCAGGGCTGGGGAAGGCATCATGGATGGTGCTGGGAGCCTGCCCCACAGGGAGCCCAGAGCCACAGTGCTTGTGTCACACCTTCGGGGTCTTAATAGTCTCTGTCTCATCGCAGTTGGTTCAGGCTAGCCCAGAGGTGGAAGTGACACATGGGACGCCAAGCCACCGCTCTCTGAGCTGCCGTGCTGTCCATGCAGGGGACCTACCAGGCTGGGTGCCTCAGGACGTCCCTGCTGTCGAAAGAGAAGATGCGGGCCCCAGGCTTCAGCTGGCCCCGGGACCCCGAGAACAGGGCCTCCCAGCTGGGAGACAGCACCTCGTCCTGCAGAGAGAAGATGCAGCTCATGTGTGGAGAGCTGAGCCATGGGCCCCAAGAGCCCCGGAGCCCGACCGAGGCAGAGACCCCCGTGCCACTGTGAGGGCAGGTGGGCTCCTCTACCCTGGTGCCAGCCCAGCCTGGGACCCCAGGTCTGCATGTCCCCTGTGGTTGGCTCTGGGATACATGAGCTGTCGTGGCACATGCCTATAATCCCAGCACACAGGAGGCTGAGGCAGGAGGGTGTCTATGAGTTTCAGGACAGCTTAGGCTATGTAGTGAGTTCAAGGGCAGTCTGATCTCCATGGTGAGACCTGGTCTTGAAAAACCAAGCAGAAACCCCTTTCCTAATTTGGGTAAAGGAGCCATGGGCACACGCACCGGGCCCAATGGCCCAAGAGAGGTTTCCTGACCCTTGCATGTGGGAGGGGCTATGTGAGTGGATGCCCATAGAGTCCTGGTCCTGCCGCACACGGCCGGCACCAGGACCCTGGGGCACCATGTGGGGCAGGGGTCTGAGGCTGCATGGGCACTTCACAGGACATCCAGCACGAGGCCCTGCCCAGTCTCTCCGGGGCGTGGCCACCCACAGGCCTGGGACACACCCAGACACCTGGCTCCAGGCCGGCACAGTGGCAGAACCCTGTGGCCTCCAGGCCCTGAGCAAAGCCCTGTCCCGATCTCACGCCCAAGGCCCAGAGCCCACACGTCCGGGATAGCTCCAGCTCCGTGCCCACGGCTGGGCCACCCACCTTGAGGTTGACAATGGGCACAGCCCCGCGGTCTGCACGGCGTACGATGCTGTAGAGGTCCTGCAGCCGCGAGGACAGGAAGGCACGGAAGGTGCCCCTCAGCCCCACGGCCCGAGCCTGCTGGAAGCACTGGAAGTCAGCCCCTCGGATGCCATGCATGTCACCCGGCAGCGGGCTGTTGAGTGCCACCAGGTGGAGCTGCAGGGAAAGAATGCGCCCATCGTGAACCTGTCACACGCCACAGCCACGTGACAGATGCTGAAGGCCCGGTACGGCCCCCGGGAGGCAGACGCTGTCTGGGTGCCGCAGGCCCAGGAGGCAGCCTGAGTGGCTCTGACACCCCACACTGAGCACTCGGGCAGCCCTGACCAGTCAGGGCCTTGACCCACACCCCCAGGACCAAGGGGTGGGTCGTGCCTGCCCCGGGCTGCTCACCACTGGCTGGAAGTCGTGGTGGGTGTGGGTGGGCAAGCTCGTCGGACTGGCAGGCCGGAGATGCATGTAGGCACCGTGGCGGTGTGGGGCTCCGGGGTAGGGCTGGGGGGCTGGCAGGCGCGGGGGGCTGGCCAGGATGTCATCCGCCCGCCAGGGCCGCGCAGTGGAGTAGGAGTGCTCCCGCCGCGGGTACGGGCCGCCCCCGTGCAGCTGCACCAGCGGGGGCTGCAGGGCGGCCACCTCATTGTCCTGCAGTGGAGGACAGTGCCATGGACAGGGGACCCTGCACGGTGACCCGCTGCTGCTGTCCCTTCTACAGCCAAGGCTGGACTTCCTGACCCCATGCCGCCCCCGACTGCTCAGCCCCCGGCCCTCTTAGCACCTTTCTGCCCATCTGCCCATCCGCCCAGCCTTATCTAGCCACCTGCTGGTCTGTCCACCCACCCACCACCCACCCATCTCCTATTCCTGTGGCTGGCACTGTGGGCGAGGGAAGCCAGAGGCACAGGAGATGTGGTTTGGCCCACGACACCTATTCCAGGGAGGGCGCTGAGTGGCAGACCCTGAAGCACAGGGCCGGACAGGGGGCATGGACGCCCGCAGATTCTCCTGTCTGACTGCTTTTTCCAGCGGGGACCACTGGAGTCACACGCTGCAAGCACCAAGAGTGTTCGGGACACAAGGGGCCTTGCTGTCTCACAGCCCCTGGCCGCCAGCGTCCTGCACAGTCGGTTCCTTCCTTACCGTAGCACTAGGCAGTGGCATCCGAGCCTCCAGCTGGAAGGAAGTGGCAGGGTTACTCCAGTGGGTCTGAGGGCAGCCACAGGCCGGGCCCCCACATGGCCCTGGAACGAGGGCCAGGCTACACCCCAACCCCAATGCCAGCACCAACACCAGCACTAGTGCATGGTGGGTGCAGGGCTGAGCCCGCCGCCTCCCTGGGCCCAGGGCCCAGTTTCGGGCTCCCTTTCTGCCCAGAGGGCGCTGCAGAGTCCAATCAACTCTACCCCTCAGTGTGGACAGAGGCCCCACAGGCAAAATGGGTTGTTCGAGGTGCAGGGCTGGCTGTCCCATGCCTCACGTGGGCCACACCAAGGAGAAGTCTGTCCTGGCCGATTAGGACAGGGGCCCTGGATTGGAGAAGGCAGGAACAGGCCCGAGGCTGGATGAGCAACCTCAGGGTCGTAGAGGAGCCAGGCCTGCAGGCCCAGGACCTGGGGCATTCCGGGGCCTTGGTGTTCTCGGGTGGTATTCACAATGCACCATTGTGAAACTAAACCCAGCCCCACCCTGGGGCCCCAAGAGCCAGTCCTGTCCTCACAGACTCCTGGGTGGGCCTCGCCTTGCCTGGACAGGGGTGTGCAGGCCTCTATCTGCACTCTGCCCTTCTGAGGCACCTGCAAGTCCAGGTGAGGGCGTGCGTGTAGCACACGCAAATTAGCTCAGTGGTTCCGCTGCCTGCCTTGAAAGTTCAAGGTCCCAAGTTTGATCCCTGGTACCAAAAAAACAAAAAAACCCCCAAGACACTCATGAGCCTGAAACTGCTGGAAACACAGTTGCTAACTCTTTAAGAACCCAGGAAGCGTGCCGAGCCTGGCAGGCAGCAGCTCCTCCTTGCAGGGTGGAGAGGGGGCCGTGACCCCAGAACTCACCAGAACCTTGCGGACCCCATTTCGGACACGGACGTAGAGCGCCTCATCCTCGGCCACGAAGAGGAGCCAGCCCTCCGGCACCTCGTGCACCTTCTCCAGCATGGCCTCGTAGGAGGCCCAGGCCCTCACCTGTGGGGCCCAGTGGTGAGTACTGCACCCCGGGTGAGGTGGCAGGGCCTGGGCCTCCAGGAGGGTGGGGAGGGTGCACCGTCGGGGAGACCCAGCCCTTCCTGGGCCCCGGTTCCCTCCAGCCACCTGACTACTTACCCCTGAGGAGGTGCCCATGGTCCCTGGGGGCCCTGGGGGCCCTGGGGGGCCAGGGGGGCCGGGAACGCTGACAGCTACAGGAGGAAAAGCAGGTTAGGCTGCGGGCCACACAGGCAGCCTGGGGACAAGGCTGTGCCGCCCCCTGGTCCCCTACACTTACTCTGCCTGTGCGGGCCGGGAAATGAGGGGGGCCCGGGGGGCCCGGGGGGGCCGGGGGGGCCCTGGCGCCCCTCATAGCCAATGCCCGGAGGTCCCTGAGGGCCAGGCGGGCCAGGCGGGCCCTGGATGCTGTCTCCCTTGGGACCCTAGGAGGATAGCAAACCCCGTCACCTCAGCCCGGGTCCTCAGGACGGCAGCCGGGCCCCTGGGTCCTTGGGCACAGGAATGAGGCTTTGCCCTAGGTTCTGCTCAGCGGGCTCAGAGCTGGGGACAGCGACGGATGGGGCCCGGCCCGGCCCCAGAAGAGCAGCGTGAGATGCGAGTGGGCGCTGAGTGCCCCAGGAGGCCGTGCCGGCCCCCACAGGCCAGGCTTACCGGGATGCCGGGGGGCCCGGGGTACCCGGGGGGGCCGGGGACACTGGAGCCGAAGATGCCGCCACTGGCCCCGGGCGTGCCCATCTGGCCCTTCTGTCCGGCGTCCCCACGGTCCCCTTTCTCTCCCTGTGGGTGGGCGGCACAGGTGAGCTAGCTGCACGCTGCGGCCCGTGGGAGCCCAGCCCAGGGACGTGACCCACCTTCATCTCAGCTCCCAGGCGGAGGAGGTCCAGGGGGAACTGCCCTGTGGGCGGGAGCGAGAGGTGAGGCGGGCCGGGGCGGAGTGGACAGCGGCCCGGCGCCCTCCTGCCAGCCGCCAGCGGTGCTTGTGAGCGCTTTACCCTGTGTACCCCGCTCACGGGCGTTTTCACCTCTGGCTTTGTCTCATCACTGACATTTCTAAGCCGCCCTGCTTTGGTGGCAGCTGGGTCCGGGTCAGCTCTGACACTGGTCCGCACACCCTGCTGGGTCCCGCTGTGCCCCTCTGGGCCACGGAGACCCTCAGAGACCTCTCCCGGCCACTCCTCTGTCAGTCCCACAGGCCTCTGATGCCGTCAGGATTGCAAAGAGCCAGCTTTAAGCTTTGGGCTGCTGATGCATTTAACTTTCCTTCATTTATCTCTGGCCTCTCACACTCCTTCCCGTCTACTTTCATCAAACATTTGCTGACCTCCTGAGCTGCCTGCAGGGCTGGGAACTTGCTGCCGAAGGCTGTGACCTGTGAAATAAGGGCTGGCCCAGCCCCTTTCCTCCCAGGGAGAGCACCTTTCGGCGGACTGCGACTTGGGGGCCCTGGCCTTCAGCGGTCCCTGCCCGTGGGGAGCCTTCTCCCCCCCAGAAAGCCCCTGTGGTAGGAGCCCAGCTCCGGGCTCTGCCCCAAAGCTGCACCCTCCACTCCCTGAGAAGGCGCTGACAGTGGCTCCAGGTCCGAGGGCACGCCGCACAGTGTGTCATCGGGGCGGGGGTGCCTGTCTGCCTCGGGCCTCAGCTCTGGGCTGCCCTGGGCCCCGCAGCACTGGCTGTGGGTGTGCGGGCCAGTGTGCCGCAGACAAGCTCAGAGGACCCAGCATGCGGCCTGCGGCACGCTCGGCACGCAGGCTCCTTGGGGCCAACCTTCGGGAGGCCCCTGAGCCAGGCGCTGCCTCCCCAGGGTGCCCGCGAGGTGTCGATGTCACTCAGCCCCCTGTCCTGCACTCCCCAGAGGCCAGGCGCTGTGGCGTCCCGGCCCAGGTGCTGTGGGACTCAAGTTTCTCCCCCCACAGTGACCACCAGCCGTGACCTGGACTCGCACAGGGTGTGGGGTGCCCTCCACCACGCCCGGCCTGGGCACGGGCGGTGGCGCTCACCTGGCGGTCCGGGCGGGCCCACCTCTCCTTTGTCGCCCTTTGGTCCAGAAGGCCCTGGCAGCCCTGGAGGAAAGGGACCCTGAGTGATTGTGGAGTCGGGGAAGGGCGGCTCTGGCCCGTGCCCCACCCGCAGGCCAGGAGGGGAGGACAGCACGGGCTGGGGACCGGAGCGGGGCAACCAAAGCCACGGGGGAGGCGGGCCAGCCGGAAGTCAAGGTGGGCCGGGTAGAGGGCACCCCCAGGCCAGAAGTGGGGCCCAGGGTGGGCTGGCGCACTCGCCACGTCCTGTGAGGGCATCTGTCCCAGGGGAGCCCCGAGCATCAGCCCTGCACCACCCCACGGAGCCTAACCTCGTGGTCCTGGAGGTCCAGCACGGCCGGACTCCACAAATGCCTGCCAAGAACAGGTGGGGTGGTGCTGGGGGATGGAAACTGAGGCCACTGTGTCCCCAGGGCCACCCCCAGGCCTCCGCGTCTCAGCTCAGCCTTCTCATGGCCCCAGTCCCATCCCAGGGCACCGGGACAGGACGCAGAGGCCAGCAGTGGAGGAGGGCAGGGGCTTCCCTTGAGGGCCACAGGGACAGCGTTGCTGTGCGGTGCCTTGACGACTTACATTGCTGTCATAGACGGGCGTCCCAGGGGGCCCGGGGGGGCCCGGAGGTCCAGGGGGGCCAGGCATTCCCTGGGGGACAGAGCGCTCTGGTCAGGCAGGGTCCCAGCCAGACCACTGACCGCAGCCAGGAAGACCAGAGCCTTGAGCACGTCGTGCTCGTCACAGGTGCCCGGGGAAAAGGGCGGCCATGCTTCCAGACGGTGCCGGGGCTGTGACCAGCAGGCCTCGGGGGTGGGGGGGGCCCGGCCCCAGTGCTGGCCACCTCAGAGGGACAGTGGTGAGGTGAAGGAAGTGTGCCTACCGGCCCACGCAACCCTGGGGAGCCACACGGACCCTGTGCCTGTGGGCTCAGGTACATGCGTGCATGAGAGTGTGTACACACAGGCTTGCGTGCGCAGCAGTGTACTGTGCACGTGTGGGCACGTGAGCGCCCACGAGAGGGCCACAGGTCGCAGTTGGCCCTGGGCCTGGCCTGCCCACCCCTGCAGGACACTCACCCTCACGCCGGATCCGAGGCTGGCATCTCCGGGCTCACCCTTCTCACCCTTCAGCCCGTTCATCCCGGGGCGACCCTGGGCAGAGCATGGGAGCTGTGGGGTGCAGCAGCCTGGTCCCCACCCAGGCAGGGCTGGACCAGCCGCAGCTCAGCCTGGTGCGCCCCATGCCTGCCCTCGGGGGACACCTCCCCCTTGCCAGCCCCTCTCCCACCTCGGGCCCCCTTGGCCCAGATGCCTCTGGTTACATGGGACGAAAGCTGTGTTCAGGGGGGGACCCTGGAGGGATGCTGCGCCCTGCTGGCTTGGAGCCCGAGCTCAGCCCCAGTGCTCACCGGCCGTCCAGGAAAGCCGATCTCTCCCTTGTGCCCAGGCCGCCCGTACGGGCCCTGTGGGGAGGAAGGGGTGCTGAGGGGTCCTGAGGTGAGGGTGTGGCTGGGGACCCTCTCCCCAACCTGGGCCTCTGGCGAGGCAGGACCCGGGAGCCCAGCCCAGGGCGCGGGCCGGTGTGGGGCAGTCCTACTCACTGGGGGTCCGCGGAAGCCCGGCTCTCCCTGCACGGAAATCAGAGCACGTTAGGGGCCTGCAGCTCTGGGGTCCTGTCCAGGGCCTGGCCACACAGGGCAGCCAGGTGACGGGGCCTTGAGCGGCCTGCGGCTGCGTACCCAGCCCAACTCAGACGTAAACTTGGGGTGGGGAGCGAGGAGACCCAGCCTCTGTGGCCTCCCTCATCCTGGGGCTCTGGGCTCTCCCACCCAGACCTGCAAGGGCCTGTCCTCAGGGCCACCAGGCCCCACCCTGTCCCCAGAGCCTTGGGCCCCTGCGGTGCCCCACAGAGGGGAGCAGGGGCTCAGCCTCAGCCCAGTGCGGGAGGCCCGGGGCCATCAGGAGAGGCTGTGTCCCCAGGCGCCGAAGCTCACCTTGGCTCCCTTGTGCGCAGGGCCCAGGGCTCTGCCATCGGGGCTGAAGATGGCGCCCGGCTCTCCTCTCTCACCCTGGAACAGGAGGGCAGAGGCCATCAGGGCCCCAAGGGTGCCAGCGACCAAGGAGGACACGGCAGCACGCGAGGCAGAGTCGGCCGCATGCCGTCCAGGCTTGTGGGCCTTGGGTCCCGAGGACCAGCCTCGTGGGCCCAGCAGGCGGCGCCCTGCCCTCACCTTGGGTCCCGGGGAGCCTGGTGCACCTTTGGAGCCCTCGTCGCCCTTCGGCCCGGCGGGTCCCTGGGGGGAGAGCAGACGGGAGCGAGAGGCCACGCGCAACCCACGTCCCTGCCCAGGGGCACCCGTCCCGTCTCCAGTCCGCCCCGTCCTGCGCTGCCGCGGGGTCCTGACTGAGCACAAGAGCCCGAGCCCCTCTGCCCACTCCCACCGCGGTGTCCTGAGGAGGCGACCGCCCAACTGGGACCCCCAGGGCACAGGGTGAGGGTGCTACTCACGGGGAAGCCCGCGAAGCCCGGCCTGCCCTGCGGGGAGAGACAGCATGAGCGCCGGCATGACTCCGGCCCGGCCACTCCCCCGCGGGCTCACCTACCTCAGGGCCCGGCGCGCTGGCCAGGGCTCGCTGTCCCGTCGGCGGAAGGCGACAACCAGAGAAAGAGGAAGGAGACACTTCTGAAATCACACAGCTCCTGCCAGTGACCGGCCAGACGGCCGACGCCAGCGCAGTGGGGGTCCTGCTCCCCACGGCTTTCCTGGGCTGGGGCTGAGGTCCTGCGGGGCCCAGCACGGCCACTCCGGGGAGCCCGCACCCGCGTGGGTGGATGCCACTCCTGGCCCCAGACTGGGGCAAGGTCCGCACGTCCGCCTCAGGCCTCACCGCCCAGTCGGCTGTCCTGAGGCACTGGGGTGGGCTTTGCCCGCCGGAGCCTCCTGGGCTGAGTCAAGGCCCTTTTGCTACGCCACCCCGTCTCTATGTTTTATTTTGCGACAGGGACCCAAGTAAGTTGCTAGATGGCCCAGGCTGGGCCTGAACTTGCAGTCCTCGTGCCTGAGCCTCCCAGAGCGCTGGGATCCGAGGCCTGCACCACGTGCCCGGCTTCTCCCAGCAGCTTTCTAGGCCTCTCCGCCTGCGGGCACGGCAGGCCCTGCCAGGCATGCTTCTGACCGCTCACCCTTCAGCCCAACCTGTCCTGGATGACTGTGCGGACCGTCTCAAAACGGAGGACACGGAGCGCAGAAGGGCTGGGTGACAGCCCAGGGCCTCAGCTCTGCAGCAGCAGCCCCTGCCCCGGGACCCGTTGGCCACAGATGCCCAGGGACCAAGGGGCAGCGCGGGCACAGGATGGACGCACAGCCCCCCAGCCCCGGCTCTGCTGGGCCCCAGCACTGCAGCACGGCCGCACCCTCAGGGCCCATGTGAGTCCTTACACCCGGCTCCGACACATAGACCACAGCTCCCGGGGGCCCCGGGGGCCCGGGCAGGCCGGGCTGCCCCACACCGTCCTTCCCTGGGTCGCCCTGGAAGAGAAGCTGCGTGTCCACTCGGAGGCCGCTCTGGCCAGGTCTCCAGCGCCAACCTGGTCTGGGTGGGCTCCCAGAGCCTGGGGCTGAGGGGCCCCGGGCCTCGAGAGGACACACGGTGGCGGGGGTGTGCGGGGGCCTGCGCCGCCCTGGGCCCTGCCCCGCCCTTGGGGACACTCACTCTTTCTCCCCGGCTGCCTTTCTCGCCTTTTGGTCCCTGCAGAGACAGAAGGAAATGGTCCATCATGCGCAGAAACGGAGAGATCTTCAGCCCTGGGCCAACAGGCCACCAGGTCCCTGGGCTGAGACTCGCACTTGGCTACTCGGCCACAGACAATGGTGGGGGACTTGGGACTCCAGAGGGCCCCAGGGCTGACCCAGTGCCCACACTTGGCCTGTTTCTGTCCAGAGCCTTTCCTGCCCTGAGCCCGCTGTTGCTCACCATGGGCCCAGTGGGACCCTCGCTGCCTGGGAGCCCGGGGAACCCTCGAGCTCCATCTGCTCCGACTTCTCCCTGGGAAGACGGGAACGGTCGGGGTGTCACTGTGTGACCAGGGGTGTGGAGGGCCCCGAGGAAGCCCCAGGGCCCATGGGGGTGCCAGCCGAGTTTCTGCTGGGCCCTGGCTGTGCCCCTGAAGGGTGACTGTCACCCCAGGGCTGGGAGAAGCGGGCAGAGCTAGCAGAGCCTGGTGTCAGACGGCTGGGTGGCACCCACGAAGACAAGTCAGAGCCTGAGCCCCTCCTGTGAAAACCCCAGAGGCCGGGGACAGGTGCTCTGCAGCAGGGGAGCCTGGGTTAAAGGGCAAGGAGTCGGCAGGGAGAGAAGGCGGACCAACGGCTGAGGTCCACTGTGTCCCTCGCACATGCCCGGCAGCCCCGGTCAAAGTGCAGAGGCATGGGTCTCTGGCCCCTCCTGGGGTCCCTCCCACCCTAGACTGACTCGGTTTCCCCAACCCAAGTAAGGGGACTCACCTTGTCTCCGGGCAGGCCGGGATCCCCCTGCGTGGACAGAGGGCTCTGAGTGTGGAGCAGGGGCCACCTGTACTCTCCCATGCAGGAAGTGGGGTCTGTGCCCCGGGAGGGACCCAGAGCTCAGATGCTGGCCAGCCCAGGCAGCTGAGCAGGGCCTCACCACCCTAACAGCACATGGCCACTGCCCTGGGCCCCACTTCACACAGCAACTCCAGCAAGGCCTCCGGGGGCACAGGAGGGCCCAGAGCAGCCCTCCCAGGTGCGCAGCCTCTGAAGGTCCCCGCATCCCAAGAGCGGGGGAGGCGGCAGGCCAGGTGGAGTGACACCCATAGGTGCCCCACGCACCCCGACCCAGCTCCCACTGAGGCGGCTGCTGCCCAGGGCCAGGGGAGAGAAGGAACCACGAGGAGAGGACCCCGGGAGAGGACTCAGGCTGCCTGCTTCTGAGGGTCCTTCCCCTCAGCCCTCCCTAGGCCCAGGGACCCCAGAACAAAGCCTCGGGCCCTCCAGTGTCTGTATCCTTTGGACCCCAAGCCTGGCGTTGAGGGGGCTCCAAGCTCTTTCCTGAGGCTCCTCTTACAGATGCCTGAAAGTGGGAATCTCACTCTGGGGCTCTGGAGAGGCACAGGGCTCCAGTCTGGGGTACTGGTTATTTTCCATCAGGCTTTTCCTGTGTCTGCTGTTTCCCACCATGGCCCCCCACCCTGGCAGAGCATCCGGACTCGACCACTCATGACGAGGGCTGGGCCTCTCACTGACCTTCAGTCCTGGCAGGCCGGGCGGTCCCTG
The DNA here is from genome assembly GCF_053883595.1 of Heterocephalus glaber. Classification (NCBI taxonomy): domain Eukaryota; kingdom Metazoa; phylum Chordata; class Mammalia; order Rodentia; family Bathyergidae; genus Heterocephalus; species Heterocephalus glaber. Next base: position 1,002,915 of record NW_028258138.1, read on the forward strand.
CGGGCAGAGGATGCAGGGGCTTAGTGTCCCCTCCCCAAACCCCCTCCAGCATCAGTGTGTGTGTGGAAAACACCAGCCTGGCCTTGCGAGGGTGCAACCCACCCTGGATCCCACGGGAGGGTCAGGTCACGAGCCAAGCCCCACACCAGGGCCGGAGTGAACCCATACCCTACTTCACTCACACACCACACCCTGGAGCCCCACCCTGGCCACACCAGCCTCTGCACCTCCAGAGGCGGCCAGTACCTGCCGGCCACAGCAAAGCTTTTAACAGTGTGAAAGAAACCGCCCAGTTACAGCGCTGAGACCGGCCTAGCTCACCAAGGTGTTTCTGCCCCATAAAATCCCTCAGTGAGCTGGCTCAGAATAAACCCTCCGCAGGCCGAGCCTGGGGCCAAGTGCGTGCTGGGGCTGGGCTCAGCATGTGTCCTGGGCAGGCAGTGCCCGGACCTCAAGGGGGGCAGAGGGCCGGGGCACTGGGTGCTGGGACCCAGCAGGGGAATAGGGAGGTCCAGCAGCCCCTGCGCACCTCTAGACCAAGCCCAGGACACTTCGGGATCGGATTCCTTATTTACTGACCCTGACCCTGAGCGGTGCCAGGGTTCTAGGCAGGGCCTTGGACAAATGCCCACTTCTAACTCAGATTCTTCGTAGGCCAAATGTTGGCTACTTCCCCAAATCAGAGCCACAGGGAGACTTCCACATCCTGCTCCCAGACAGACCGTGCAGCCCAAGACCACTGACCCTGAGCACCCAGCACAGGCCTGTCTGGAGGCCAGGCCCTCGGCCCTCATAGCCCAGCAGGTGTCCCCGGGGGGCGGTGCCCATGCTTCTGCCCCCAGCGCCTCCCCCCGGCTGGAGGCCATACCTGCAGCCCTGCGGAGCCTCCGGCTGTGGACCAGAAGGGGGCCCCGGAGCCTTCCATGTCATCCTGGAGGGGCACAGGGACATTGGTCTCTGTCCCTTCCTGAAGGAGGGCCCCCACCCTGGGGTCCAGGGGAGCAGAGGGTGTGCAGGACTGGGGGTGACAGACGGGCCCTGGCAGGGAAGCTGGCGCCCTGTGTGCAGAGTCCCATGGAGCCCTGCGGCAGCTCTGCCTGTTTAGCCACCCAGGGTCAAATCTGGGGTCCCATGGGGACAGAAGCCCGTGCTGAGGGACTGCAGCCACTGGTGCCAGGCCTGAAGCAGCCGAGTGAGGGCCGTGGTGCAGGCCAGGCTTCTGGGGCCCCGAGCTACTGCCACTCACAAATCCCGCGCCGAGTCTTGGTCCGGGTGGCCCAGGAGGTCCTGGGGGTCCTGGGGGTCCGGCAGGGCCAGGGGCTCCCGCAAAGCCGGTCTCCCCTGGAGAACCTTCGGGGCCTGGGTCTCCTTGGCTGCCCTGCAGGGTGGAGAAACAAGTCGCCACCTCTGGGCTTAGCTAAAGCCAGGCCACAGCATCTTCTGAGGGAAATGCCAACCCCTGAAACCCAAGAGAAGCCACCAGACTGGTCCCCTCCAGTCCTGCCCTTCACAGGGCCCCGCCCCAGCAGGCCAGGAGGAGCAGGGCCAGGGCTGCCCCGGGCCCACTGGCAGGGTCAGCGGAGCCGTGTGGCAGGTGGGCCGTGGCCTAGACCACAGGCCTCTCCCCAGGGAGCCCAGGCTCAGGCCTCCTGCTGGGCGCAGGGTCTGGGGCTGCCAGGGCCTGGGGACCCCCCAGTGCCCAAGAGCCCCAGGTGTGGAGACAACTGTGTCACTGGCTCAGGGACACCTCGCGCCTCTGCTCTCTAGCAGCCCAGAGAGGACGCAATTGCCCGGGGCAGATGCCAACCCCTGCCTGGTGATGCTTAGTGGGATGGACAGGGCGAGGGCGCCCCCGGCCCCGTGGGGCACTCCCACCGTGTGTGAAGAGGGTGCGTGAGGGTGCCAGGTTTGTACCTTGGGTCCGGGGGCGCCCACGTCTCCCTGCAGGAAGGAAAGGGTTACAGTGAAGTCAGACCAGCAGAAAAGCAAGAAAGCAAGCAGCCCTCCCAGCTCCCTCTGACCGGGCCACTGTGGTGTCTGCTTGAGTCCTTCCCGCTCATCTGGGGCAGGTAGGGACAGGGCCCCCAGAGGCACTGGGCAGGGCCCAGCCCCGGCAGTGCCTGGTGCCTGCCTCCCAGGAGAGGGGGCACTTGGGCTGCACTGTGGCCCAGAGGGCTCCATCAGAGGGCACGTGCTCTGCTGGGCCCGGGAGGCTCCTGCCTTGCTTGTCGCAGGAAGCGCTTCAGGCTGTGGAGCCTCCGCTCGGCCCCTCATGCCATTCACAGAAGCCTGCCCGAACCCACGGCCCGCGTGCCCTTCAGAGCCTGCTCCCCACGCTGGGAGCAACACTGCCGCGGGGAGGAAGTGTCCTTACTCTTTAGCGGCTGCTGTCCAGTCAGCAGCAGGGCCAAGGCCTGTCAGAGGAAGCCCTGACTTTCACCCGAGCCCACAGCTGCCATCCGGGGGTCTCCCCAGGCCTCCGCCTGGGGGTGCATCCCCTCCATGGGGTCCCTAGGGTGGGCTCCCAACAGGCAGGGTACATCCACCCTGGGCACACGGTGTGCCCGGGTCAGCTCTACCCGGACAGTGGGAGGACTTACAGGGCTGCCTTTCTGGCCCACTCTTCCTGGAGGACCCTCCTTCCCTGGGGGTCCTGGGGGTCCCTGCGGGAGAAGAGCAGAGTGAGGCTGTGGGGGAATCCGCACTGAAGCCCGGGTCAGGAGGAAATCCCTCGGGATGGAAGTCCCCACAGGCGGGGCAGGGGTGTCCCAGACACGGGGCTCGGCCGTAGCCCTGAGCTGGTCCTTATTTCTGTTTCCGTCAGGTCCAGGAGGACAAGAAGGGCCAGCAGGTGGAGGGGTTCGCAGGCTGAGGGCAGGGGACCTCCCCGTTTCCCTGACACAGGGGCTGCTGTCTGTGCTGGTGACGTGGAGCCGCTCAACTGTGCAGGGCGAACACCAGGCTGAGCAGCCCGCAGCGGTGGGGACCCCCGGGGCTGCCCCAGGGCTGTGCAGGGCTCCACGTGGTCAGATGGGCAGGTGCGGCGCCCTGGGGGTCCCCACCCCACCCACGAGGGCCATCCCTCAGGGTGGCCCAGAAGCGGGCGGTGTCCACTCCTGGCAGACAGGGCAGCAGGACTTACCGGGGAGCCGGGAAAGCCAGGGGACCCGTCCCGCCCAGGCACACCGGGGAGGCCTGGGGGTCCCAAAACGTGGGAGCTGTTCACCCCGAAGCGGCCGGGCTCTCCGGGCAAGCCTGGGACTCCAGGGGGCCCAGGGGGGCCAGGGAAGCCTCGTGGGCCCTGGACAGAGACACACGGTGGGTGAGGCCCGGCCGCACGGGGTGACAACCCCACCGACGTGAGCCGGCTGCGCCACTCACCCTGAGGGTCTCCAGGTCGCCACTGAAGCCAGAGCCCTCCATGTCGATGAAGGTCTGCGGGAGGGAGAGCTCAGCAGGCCGCCCTGCCCCGTCCCACCCAGACTGTGCTGGGCGTCCAAGAGGAACAGCGCCCCCCGGAGGCTGCCAGGGTCCCCACACCCGCCAGCCCCAGGCCCAGGCTGGACTCACCAGCTTGTCGTGCCTGAAGGACGGTCCTGGCGGCCCCGGCGGCCCTTGGGGCCCTGGGGGTCCTCTCGGCCCGACCCCCAGGTCTCCCTGGACACAGAGACGCCCGTCAGAGAGGCTGTGGGGCCCGGCTCAGGCTGGGCGCGAGGGGCGCCAGTCCACGCACACTCACCTTCTCTCCCTTGGGGCCCACGTCCCCCGGGGGCCCCGGGAAGCCCTGTGGCCCAGCGTCCCCCTGGAAGACAAGGGCAGGGCCGGTGCTGCAGGGCGGCGCCATCCACGGGGCCTCTGCACCCCAGTTCCCCCCAGAGCGGAGGTGGACGGCAGCCGTGGAGCCCGGGAGAGGACCAGGCGAGGGCCGGCGTGCGGGTGACGCCCCTGTGCAGGGGGAGAGCGGCCGTCCCTCCCCAGGCTCGCGTGTGCAGGGAGCACACGGCGGCTCGGCTCGGGAGCGCTGAGTAGGCCCGGGGGCCGCACCCCATGAATCCCTCCCAGGCTCAGCGTGGTCTGTGGCCGGCACGGACCAGGTCCTTCTCCCCGCCTCCCCCTTACCGCTCGGCCCCCCGACGCTCCCCCTTTGTGCCTGGCAGCAGCCTGGCCCTCATGCTGTCCCTAGCGGGCGGGGTTCACTTAAGCGGGGTGAAGCTGCACCAGGACTTTTTAAAGGGCGCGGGCCTCACAGACCCCCCGTCAAGCGGCAAGAAGAATGGCAAACTCACTGGTCTTCCGTCCTCGCCAGGGTCCCCCTGCAATGTGCCAGGAAGAGGCCGTTAGTGATGGGGTCAGGCCACAGACCCGAGGGGACTCGCCCAGCCCCTTCCCCGCACCGAAAGCTGCACTGTGGGAACTGCCTGGCTGCTGAACAGGCGGCCACCCTGGGCCTCGGCCTCAGAGCCTCACTGTGCAGTGCCCTTCCCCACGGACCCCGCCGAGCGGACAGAACTCACCGGCTCACCGTCCCTGCCTGGGGCACCGTCATTCCCTGGGGGCCCAGGGGGACCCTGGGCCCCAGGGCCGTGCATCATGGAGCCTCCAGGGCCCTGGGGCCCAACCGGGCCAGGTGGCCCCTGAACTCCCGGCTCCCCCTTCTGCCCCTTCAGGCCTCCCTACGGACAAAGGGGACAGGAGGGCATGGGCTGCTGCATCACACGTCCTCCTGGTGCTGCGGTCGCACTGCCCGAGTCCTGGACAGGACACAGGTCACACAGGAAACGGGGCTGGCGGGCAGGGGACACGCAGGGCAGGCGGGCAGGGGCACGGGCCCCAGGGCTGCACCAGGGAGATGGTGAGGGAGCCAGGGCAGCCAGGGCCCGGCAGGCGGCCTCACCTTCCCCTGGCTGCTCCCCGGGCTCCAGGCACTCTCGTCCCACGCGTCATTCGAACCTGGGCCAGGAAGGGTCTTAGCTGGGGAGGAGAAGCGGCTGCCATCAGACCCCGTGGCCCCGGCCTCCGCTGTCCCCCAGGGGTGACTTCCTGGAGCCTCAGGGCTGGGACACAGAGGAGGGACACACAGGCGGCCACAAGGGAGAGAACCGGAGCCAGCATGGAGCCCACGGCCGTCCTAAGCCAGGCCCACGAGGCACAGAACTTCCAGAAGCTTCCTCCGGGCCCGTTTAACAGAGGCCAGCTCAGCCCCTGTTACTTCCTCCCAGCATGCAGCTGAAGACGGTGAAAACCAGCAGAAACGCACCCGCACACCCCTCGCTCGCCTCCCGAATACACACTCGCCTGGTGCACACACAGGCAGACGTGCTCGCTCATCCCTTCCTTGCACCCTGCCCCGCACGGTGGCCGCAGGGCGGTGAGGGGACGTTCTCCGCCAACCAGGGCCAAATCGACACGCCACGCGGACAGCCCACACAGCCCACCCCAGGGCTCCACTTGGGCCAGGTGTCCTGGGGGTCCCCTCCGGGCCAGTGCGGGTGGGAGCCCCGCCGAGGACCGAGTGCGGCCCTGGAGCCCCGCCCGCCTGAGCGGCCAGAGCTGAGCGTGGTTTGTTCGGGTTTGTCAGAACCAGAAGAGCCTGAGACAGCCAGGACACACGGAGAACAGGACACACAGAGAACAGGACACAGGGCCACGGCCGGTGTGGGGCGGGGCTCCCGCAGCCTCCTGCCCAGCAGAAAATGGGACGACACCGCGCTGGACGTCTTTTCCCGGGGGCCCTTGGGGGACCTCAGCCTCCACACAGCCCACTGCGGGATCGGCTGGCCACAAGGGTGGTCACCTGGCGGGCGGCACCAGCAGCCTTCCAGGCACTGGCTGCTCTCCGTGTCCTGGAGAGTCGAGGGCCCTGTCCAATCGGCCCGAGGCCACTGCGGCCGTCCACCCACGCCCGCCCTGAGCCTGCACTGCGCAGCCCCGCCCACCACCTGTGACCGCAGAGCCCAGAGCCATGGGCAGGCAGCACCTGGCCGGACCTTGGGCCTGAGGATCTGCCGCACAGGGCCTCAGCCACCAGGGGGCAGCAAAGCCCTTCCCAAGCGCTCCAAGGCTGGGGACTAAGCAATAAGGGCAAATATAAAACCCCTGCCTGGGGGTATTTAAAGCCACAGAAACATCACTAAAGAAAATCGAAGAAGACTCAAAGTGTTCAGGGTGTCAACGCTAACAAATCTTCTGACCGAAACTTCAGCTAGCTTTGAAGTCTTTCCTATTTTTTATGGACATTGACAACCTGATTCCAAAACTCCTGTGGACATGCAAAGGGCCTGGGGCACCAAGGCGAAGGAAGCATGGGGGTGGGACCTGCCCAACCTCAAGACTTGCTCAGAGTGACAGGACTCCTGGCAGCGGCTGCTGCAGCCCAGAGGGACAGGCCAGTCTCCGGGCAGAAGGATGGCGCCACAGACTGATCAACTCGGGGCAAAGGCTGTGCCGGTTCCTGATAGTGGCACAGACAGCTGGGTCAGGCGTGAGCAGGAGGAGACAGTTACTCGAGGGTTGTACCCCCCACACTGTGGCTCGAAATGGAGCACACACCGAAGCTGTCACTGTGGCTTCTCAGGCTGACGCCAAGCTTGGCGCCTGTAAGAAAACTGCTGCTCATTGCATCGAAACCTCTGCCTTCCCAACAACACTGACTGGCAAGAAAACGAAGCTGCAAGCCTCAGACCGGACAAACATTTGCAAAGAGTCTGATAAAGACCGCGGTCACCTCACAAAGGCACATGAGCCCCAAGGAGGACGGGAGGAGTGTCAGTGGCAGCGCCAACAGCCCCTCTGCAGGGCTCAGGGCAGGGCTGCTCCCTGGGCAGCTTCACCTGCAGTGCCCCACCTGGGGAGGGCAGGACAGGCTCGGCCAGGCCAGCGGATGACCAGGCTGGTCGTCCACGCCGCGGCTCCTCTGCAGCAAGACAGTGGCAGGGACCCTGGCCCTCAGTCAGCAGAGGCACCAGTGAGATCCTCGGCCACGCCCACTCCCAGGCAAGGTTGGGGGGCTGCGAAGGCCCGAGGACCCCGGAATGGCCCGTGGTCAAGGGCGCCACTGTGGGGACGGCTTCAGCCCGGGTCGGAGCTGACGTGCGCATGAAGCCTGTGCAGGTCGCCGTATGGTGACGGTGTAGACAGCAAAACAGACGGAGCTGAGACCCATCTGGGTCCCCAGGCACTGGCGGGCCGACCTCGAGGGCCCAGGCAAACCCGCTCCTGATGCCCGGCCAGCGAGCTGGTGAGGGTGGATGGGCTCAGGGGCTGAAAACGACACGGGCTGGCAGCCTCACAGAGCCGAGTGCCGAAAGGGCAGGGCCCCTCCCCAGGGCTGTCACCGTGCACGCAGCCTCGTGGCTGAGATGCAGACCCCACGGCTCCAGCCCAGCCTGCTGCACCCCACACCGGCGCCCACTGGCAGCCTCCACTGGAACAGTGCCCTCAACGCTGAGCCGGGCTGAGCCCGGGCAAGGCCACCTTCACCTGATGTCACCTTCCGCCCGGGCCCCTCAGTGGCCCCCTGGTGACCCCGCAGGCCCCAGACAAGGTGGCATCAGGACACCCCTGCGGCTCAGCTGCAACAGAGAGCTCGAGACGCAGGAGGAGAAGCTGGGTCCCAGCGGCAGCCACATGGGAGACTTCTGGGCCACCAGGAACTGTGCCCCATGACCCGCTGCGACCTGGCCTGAGGGAGGGGGCCAGGGGCCAGCGGCCAGCGGCCAGCACCAGGCCTGGCAGCACGCTCCACCACCCACTCGAAGCTCTCACACACGCATCACTCACACACATCACACGCATCGCACACAAGTACATGCACCACCCACAGCACGCATCTATCACACACATCACAGGTGCACCACACACCTGCACTGCACACACGTCACACACCTGGAACAGCCTCATGCCGTGGTGAAGCTGCCGTGCTTGGCTCCTCCATCTCCTCCATCCTGGCATCTTCCACGCTGCCCCCTCTGGCCAGGGGAGGAGGAGTCACGGGCGGAGGCAGGGGGAGACCGAGCGTCTGGGTCATGGCCTGCAAGAGGGACAGGAAGCGGCCCTGTCACTCTGTGACGGTGGACGACCTGCTTCGGCGTCTGTTGAGCTCTGATGATCTTGTTTGCAGAGTGAAGTATTTATAGGTTTTAAGAAAGATAAGAAGCAGCTGTTGCTGCAGTTGGACGGGAGTTCCAGGCCTCTGCGGAGCCAGCTGCTTGGGTCTTCCCCAGCCTGCGGGCCGGCACCACACACCCAGCGGACCCTGTCCCCGAGCCTAGAGCTGGGAGCTGGGACGGGCCCTGCACGGGGCTTCCTGCGGCTGGGGACACAGAGGCCCAAGGAGGGTCACGGTGGGGACCCCAGGCCTGTGGCCCTGCACATCCAGCACGACCGCCTGACTTCCGGGAGTGGAGGGAGCTGGCCGACCTGCAGACCCAGCCCTGGGGCTGGGGACCTCCCTGTGCCACTCGTGTGGGCAGGGCTCCTGGCCACATTCCTTTTCGGTGACGACCTGGTTCAGGGGAGGACAGAGCAGCGGCTGGGCGCCCCTGGAGTTGAGAGTTGAGCCCTAGACATCGGGGGACTACAGGGGACCCGGGGCCACATCTGGCAGCTTCCGTGTGGCTCCCTGGGCGGCCGCATGTCCAGGGCCCAGGGCCTGGCGCGGGGTGGGCAGAGGCGGGACAGGCACTGTAGCTCCGGGTCTGCAGGGCGGCTCCCAGGCAGGCTGGCACTGTCTGTGGGCATCAGAGTCCCAAGCCCACCTGTGGCCCACGGCCACCCACAAGCTTTCGGGCAAGCGAAGGCCAAGGCTGCCTCAAAGACCAAAGCGACGTGGGAACCAGGACGCTGGCCTCTCCGGGGCGTTCACACGCCCAGGCCAAGATGGAGCCGCAGGGAGAAGTCGGCCAGCAGCAGCAGCCCCAGTGCGGTTTCCAGGGGCCTCCTTCATGCACAGAGGAGCCCTGCAGTCACTCAGGGCTGTGCGTACTCCACGCCCCACTGCGGGGTCCGCCTCCGCACACCACACTCACCCCGGTCTCCCGGTGAAGCTCTCCGGTCTCCTCCAGGCCACTGCCGAAGTCTCCAGATGGCTGTGGGAGGGGCCACGAGGGAGACCTGAGCAGAGCCGCCAACCCCGCAGGGCCTGGCAGAAGCCTCACGCCGAGGACTGCCCGTGCCATTGCGTCGGGCGGAGCGGCCCTGGCGGAGACCCCGAGACACACGCCCGCACGCACCACGCATCCCGGGCGCCGTCCTGGGGAAGTGCAGATGGCTCCTGGCACCCAGGCGGCGTCACCTGGGACCTGGCCTCCCAGGCCCTGCCCCAAGGCCCAGCACCACTCACCCCCTCCTTGTCCTCGTCCTCCTCGTCCAAGCAGTGCACGGGGCTCACGCGGGGGTCCCCACGCACCCACAGCTCCGCGATCGCCCCCTGGAAGAGGGAGCGGGTCACCAGGGCTCCTGATGGCGACTCACCCCGTCCTGCCCGGCGCATCTGAGCCCAACGCCAGCAGCCCGAGGTGGGGCCTCAGCCGAGGACGCCGTGTGCCCTGCCGGTCAGTCCTTCCCGTGTGAGGAGACTGGGAGGCGCCATCGGGATCCAGTGCAGAAGGCGCCCAGATGGGCCAGCTGCCCCGAGGGTGGCCTCCCAGATGAGGACGCACAGGTCCCCTGGGCGTGAGCCAGGCCACCCACTCGGGCTGCTCCACACACGTGCTTAGCCAACACCCTTGGAGACAGTGGGGCAAGGCCATAGGTCTGGTTGACGCTGAGAAGTTGTGCCTCATTTGCCGCCTAGGATCAGTCCTGGGACTCACCTGAGGAGTGACATGGCCATGGCTGAGTCCACAGGGCTCTGACTGTCTCAGAGGCCACAGCACCCGAGGACCTGGGAGAGCACGCGTGCATACACATATGGGTGCGTGTGATCACGTGTGAATGCATATGATCTTGTTGGAGTGTGTGGTTCTGTGTGCACACCGTGAAGAGCATTTGGTCCTGTGTGAACATGGGTAATCATGCTGCAGAGCACAAGGTCCTGTGTGAATGTGTGTGGGCACGTGCATACGTGTGCAGTGTAGGCCCAACACCCCTGGGGCATGGGTCGGGCAGTGTGGGGGAGGAGCACATCCTGCAGCGCCCCCAGTCCACACCGTGGTGTCTCCTGGGATGGGACCCAGGCTTCCTTGGTCCCCCAGACCTGCAGAGGTGACTGAGTCACCCAGTTTGAGAACCCCAGGGACAGGGAGGGGCTTCTTGGGGGCCTGGGGTCTGGGGTGGTCTCAGTGGTTCAGGAGGCCTGGACTCCCCAAAGCCATGCACTGACCCTAGGCCAGAGCCCCACACAGAGTGGCTTGTGCCCAGGGCAGCACGCACCATGATGGATCAGGAGCCACAGATGGGCAGAGCCCTGCACCCGCCGGCACCGAGGCCACCCCGGGCTGGAACTCTCTGGTGACGCTCAGCAAGGACAATGCCAGCCATGCAAAAGCCACGGGACCCACTGCACATGTGTGACAGACTCAGAGCCGAACTGTGACACCCAAGGACACTGGAAGCCCAGGACACAGAGCACCTCAGGAGGGAGGCCCAGGGACACCTCCTGCAGGCTGCCCGCACACACGTGTGAATGAGCAGAGCCCACTTGGGGGGCCATGCCGTGTAGCTGCCACTGCCTCTGCCTCCCTTTGCCCATGTGCTGTGTTGGGGACCCCACGACCCTCTGTGCCATGGGGCTGGGACTCAGCCCCCCTTGCTCTCTGGTGGCCTCGGCTCCGTCCTTGGGCCTCCTGTGAAGCGGCCCTGAGTGCTCACCATCTGTGCAGCCAGCTTGCTATTATCTATTATCATTACACCGTGCACTTTATTTCTATCACTGCTGCATTTGGTTCTCGTATGGAGTGTGCACTCTGGACCCCTTGTGCGTGCAGTTCCAGCAGGCCCAGCACGGTGAGAACCCCACGCCGCTGATCTGACTGACAGGCAGCAGAGCTCAGGGTGCTGCAGCAACCGGAGTGGCCACGAAGGCCCAGGAAGCCTCCCTGCCTGCCGCTAACCTGCTGTGCAGCCCAGCTCCTAACAGGACACAGATCGGTACGTTTGCAGCCTGGGGTTGGGGACCCTGCTCTAGACCACGGGACGGGTGAGCCGGACTGGAGTCGAAGGGAGAAGGCCTGCGGCTGGCCCCGTCCTTCCACTGCAGACTGCGGGTTAGAGTTACAGGTGTCCTCTGCAGCCCAGACGTGGCCACACAGACCCTGCGCACATCCCACTGGGCTTTGAAAAGCAAAAGGGCAAATGTTGACCTGGGAAGTAACATCTGCAGCATACAAGGCCAAGGCTCTGCCTTTTCATCTGTAAAGACTGCATAAAGCCAGGAAGGCAGCCAAGCCAGCGCCAGTGCAAGAACACAGGCAGGTCATCACAGAAAATAAGCAACAGAGAAACAAACGGCCAACACATGGGCGGGGGACATCTGGCTCCACTAATGAGCTGCTGGGCGCTACTGCCTACGTGTGGACAGGCCGCCTCTCTGGACGTGGCTGTGATGCAGCCTGCCAGCACCGTGGGCTGCAGAGGGGGCTCATGGCCAGTGCCCTGTGCAGAATTCGAGGACACGCCACTTCTTCCGGAGATGCCGGGAGGCCACACCACAGGCCGCCCCGCTAGACAGGATGATGCTCCTCCCCGTTACTCGTGTTTGAGGATCAAAAGGAAACAAAGGGACCTGGTTTGGTACCAAAGTCCTGGGGCTCCTGAACCTTCAGGTAGAAAGTTCCTGCCCAGGACTTGGGCGCAACTGGATGAGGACAACTTCAGACAGGCAGCCCGTGTCAGGGCCACACTGAGCTCTCTGTCCCCGGGGACACACTGGGACCCGTCTGGACCAGGCAGGGGTGGCCCAGCTGCGGACCGGGCAGAGCACTGGAACTTGGGCTGAGTCCGCACCACACAGGGCCCTCGAGAATGCTCCCTGGGGAGCTGCACCAGTGCTGGAAGACCCACAGGCTGGGAAGCAAAGGCCCAGGGAGTCCCTGGGGCACAGGAGACAGCCACCCCTTGTCACCTCTGGGAAGCCCTGCCCACACTGCTCTGGTGAAGTCACAGGGCTCTGGTAGTAACCCAGGCTGAGGCCCGCCAGCCGCACCAGGTGTGGCATTCTCTGGGGACGTCTGCCCTCCCGGGCGGGCAAACTCTCCTTACAGGTGTGCAACTTCTAGCCTCACAGGTGTGCAAGGCGTACAGAGGGGCCCGCTTGGTTCAGGGCCTCCTGTTGCCGGCTTCAGGCGGTTAATCATTTTTACCAAGGCTCGAGGCTGTATAGACCAAGGAACTGGGCTGTCCTCAGCCCCACTCACCTGGTGCAGGCCTGGATCGTCCACCCCACTTCCCACAGCCCCAGGACACATGGAGGGGCCCTCGTGGGCTCGGCCCTGAGGTCTCGGAGAAACCTCGGGTCAGAAGTCAGGGCACAAACACCCCATCTGCCAGGGGGACCCAGGAACAGGAACCAGGCTGGTCACCGGGGAGCAGGGGCTCCACCCCCAGGCTGCACCGGGCAGCGGCAGCTGTGGTCCCAGTGTCAAGTGGCCGCCCATCCCACCCAGCCCATGTGCCACAGCAGGGCTACCTGAAACTTGTCGGGGTCTGCTCCTCCGGCCTGGCCCACGAAGAGGCCGGCACCAGGCTCCAGCTCCAGGCGCCCCAGGGACTGCGCGAATGGCAGCCTCTGGAACTCCTCACAGTCCACGTACAGCGCCACGGAGCCAGCATCCACGCTGAGTGCAAAGCGGGTCCACTGGCCCACGAAGGCAGGCAGGCGGAAGCTGGCAGCCGTGTGGGTCTGGCTCGTGCCCGGCTCTGAGTAGAGCAGCGAGATGTTCTGGTGCTGGTCCTGCACTCCTGACAGCTTCACACCCAGCACCACGGCCGCCTGTGCAGCGTCTGTGATGGCAAACAGCATGCCTGCATCCTCCGTGTCTGGCCGCACGTGGAACAGCAGCGAGAAATCAGGGAAGAAGGGGCTGGGCAAGTGGTACTGGGCCACCTGCCCGCTGTTGGCATCCAGTCCGAAGACATAGGCCGGCCCGACCTCAGGGTCATCGATGGCCCTGACCTGCTGGGGCAGGGGCTCCCCGAGGAGCTGAAGCAGCCCCACCTCCTGGTGGGCACTCTCTGCAAAGAGAAGGCAGCGGGTGAGGAGGCTGAACCGGGGAAACCGAGTAAGGGAGGGTGTGTCCACACCCCTGCTCGGCTGGTCCTCTGGGCTCTGCCACCAGTGCCCACCAGAGTCAGCCCTGCTCATCCAGCCGAAGGACACTGAAGGGACACAACAGCCACCGGCACGCCCTCCCTCAGGGCTCGAAGCGGACACAGCAGGGACACGCGGGGAGCAGCACCCCCTGGGAAGGACTGCATCTGCCCTTCAGGAAGAGGGGACCCCAAGCCCGGGACCCCAAGCCCTGCACCCTGTGCTTTGTCCACACCGGGGTGGCCAGGAGGGGACAAGGGGAGGCACACGAGCTGCTGCGTCAGGGCCTCCTCCTGTGGGCATCTCACCCCAGGCGACATCGGCTCCCAGAGCTGGCAGCTGTTCTACCCTCTCGCTGCTCTGCACTGGGGTGCAGAGCTCTCCATGCCAGGGCCCCAACACTGGGGGCGCCCCGTGCAAAGGCTCACACCAGCAGCTTGGCGGCTGCAGTCCTCCGAGTCACCCCAAGTCACCCTGAGGCCCTGGCGCTCCCTGCATACCCTCACACCTGCCAAGCCCAGCGTCCCCACCCTCAGATCCCATCCTTCCCTGTGGACTGAGGCCACTGAAGGAGGACACAGGCTGCCGGCCATGATGCCTCCCGGCCTGCAAGGGCAGAGCCCACCCACACCCAGGGGCACAGCCACGACTGGACACAGGACAAGCAGTGCCACTCCAGGAGACCATCCCTCGGGGGCCCTGGACACCCCGGCCAGGCAGGATGGCCACAGCCTGGGCCAGGGGACCCGGCCTGAGCTCCCTCCACGAGTCCTGGCCCAGTCTGCCCACAGCACATTTGACAGTCACACGGGAGGGGACGCCGGGCAGTGGGCAGACCGTGGCCAAGGGCACGAGGCTGAGGGCAGCAAGGGGCCTGGCCTGGACCCTGGGACAGACGCCAACGTCACCACGGCGGAAGCGTGATAACAGCCCCTTTGGCCAGAGGTGCCAGTCCATGCAGCAAGTTCCAGAGTCAGGGAGCCAGGATCTGCCAGGCCGCGTGCTAGTGGTGAAGCCACCACCCCCTTTCCCGGGGCAGTGTGATCCAATTAACACGCACGGGGACACAGCAGCTGCCACCTCCTGGGCTGGGATCCCAGGACACACAGCTGGATCTTCCCAAAATTCTCCCATTTCCTTGCCACAAAATTCTGACAGTTCCCGAGCTAGCAGCCTCCGCATGCCAGGGCCCTAAGGTCACCGGATGGCTCCGCATTACAGGTCCCTGTCAGCCGAGGTCCTCACCTCCCACCAGCACTGGCCCAGCTGCCTTGGACAGGAGCCAGGCTCCCTCCACATGGGGGCCCGGCGGGAAGAGAGGGTAGCCCCTGAGTCCCCGGAGCGGGTCAGGATGGGGACCTGACAGGGGGGCCACGAGAACATCTGCTGTGTGACAGCCGGGACCAGGGCCCAGTTCACAAAGCTGCCTGGCGAACACGCAGACCAAGTGGCCCACGGGCCCGGGCACGCCGCACCCTCCTCCCAGCGAGCAGCTGAGCCACGCAGGGTGGACCAGCGTCTCGGGTGCCTCTGTGAAACTGCCCGGGCTCTTGGCACCCCTAGGTTAGGAGACAGGACACACACAGGCCCTCACGGAGCTAGAAGTCACAGCCAACCCGGAATCTGCGGACACAGACAGAAGCAACTAAAAGCAAATCGAGAGAGGGGGAGAGGGCGGAAGCGCCCATGATCATGGGGTGGGGCGCTCTCCTGCAGAAGACAAGAGGAAACCACGCTGGTCAGAGAGCAAAGCGCAGAGACACAAAACACAGCACAGCAAGCTGTGTTGTCAGGAAAATGTCAAAAACAACATTGAAAATGGAAAACATCAGGCAAACGGACAAAGTAAGCATTGCGACAGCTGTGCAGATAAAACCGGGTCCACAGTGAAGCAGTCACGGGGCAAAGGGTGACACGTTTCACATCTGCTGGTCCCTGACACCAGGCACCACGCTGCGCGCTGGGCCTCGGGCCCCAGACACACGCGGGATCACTGATGCTCCGCCGAAGCCCCGCAAAGACAGCCCGGAACGGGGGACCCCTGAACAGGGCAGGGTTTGCAGAACATGGCTGCCTTGGTACACGGCAGTAGCATTTACAGGGCACAAAGCAGATGGACAGGACAGGACGTGGACCGCGCACTGACATCCTCATGAGTGCCCACACCTCCCAGGGGTACTTCTGACCACCTGGAAGGGAAAGCTCCTGAGGACAGGCTGAGCCTCAAGGCGGACTCCGGGCACTGCACAGCTGTCCTGGGACGTCAGGCCTTGGGGACTGGTGGGCCAGTGTCTAAACAACAAAGGGGAGAATGATAGATGTGTCTGCCCCAACTAACCTTCAAAAGGGAGAGAGAAACTGACATTCCCGGGCAAAGAAAAGGCGGCACCAGGTCCCCCACAAGAACGCCGGAGGGTGGGCAAGGGCATCCGGCGGGAACGGCTCACAGGGCACAGCCAGCCCCGCACAGGTAAATCACAGGCCCGCTGAGCTGGATCCACGCCACAGTGGCTCGTGGGCCCGTGTTCTGCTTCTGCATAACTTAAGAGACGAATACCCTCGAGAACCTAATTATCAGTCTGAAGCTCGCCTGCCTTGCGGTAACTTTGGTTTGTAACCCCTTGTTCTGTTTTGTACATAATTTAAATGTATATCGAGAAACTATTAATTTCTGCCTGGGGCACACACTGCAAAGATCTAATTACGGGACATCCACCGCCAAAGGCCTGGGGATACAGCTCCTGTGTCGTGTCATGGAGCTGGTGACGACTCAAATTTGAGGGCTGGGATGCAGGAGGATAAATGAATCCCCACGGCAGTCACAGAGAAGATGATGACAGGGTGTGCACAAAAGGCAAAGGCAAAGGAACGTGGACGCTCCGTTACAAAAAGCAACTGAAAAGAAGGCAGCAAGGCAGGGAATAAGGGCCCGAAAGCTATAGGAATACGGAGTGCAGCTGGCAAAATCAGAGATGTCCTTCACTGCCGTAATTACTTTAAATGCAAATGGATGAAACTCTTCAACCTAAAAGACAGAGAGACTGGCAGAATAGACTTTACAATCTATAATCCAAGGACGGGTTCTGTACAAGAACTCAGTTTAGATCCAAAGATGCAAATAGGCTGAGAGTGAAGGGACTGGAAAGGACGCTCCCTGAAAACAGAAAACAGACCAAGGGCAGCTGTGCTGGTAGCAAACGGCCTTTAAGTCAAAATGGGCTACAAGGGCTGAAGGAGGGAATCATGTATTATCAAGTCCACTACAGGAAGAAGATGCAACCATTGTACATATCTGTACCTAGTCACAGCCCCTCAGACATACGAAGCAAAGCTCTCAGAAGTAGAAGAGAAGCAGAAGGACTGCAGCAATGGGGCGGAGACTGCACGCCCCTCTCAGTAATGGACGGAACAGCCAGACAGGAGGCAAGGATGGACCCAGGGGCCTGCACGACACAACAGACCCGCCAGACCCAGACCCGCACAGGACGCCCAGCCAGGAGCACGGCACACACCTGCCGCAGGTGACAGATGCCACCTGGGCCACAAACAAACCTTAGCAGACTTCAAAAGACAGCATGTACAATAAGTCTCTAACCACAGGGAGAGCCAGGTAGAAATACAAATAAATGAAGAGGTGAAACTGGAAAATTCAAAATTTTGTGAAAATTAAATAACACTCGCAAACAACCAAGGGATCAAGAAGAAATCAAAAGAGAAATAAGAAAAACACTTAGAGACTAATGAAAATGAAAACAGTACATCAAACCATATGGGACACAAGAAAACATGGCAGAGGGGGATTTTATAGCCACTCTTTGTTAAAAAACACAAAGATCTCAAATCAACAACACAACTTCACATCTTAAGGAACTGGAAAGAAGAGAAAAAATACACCCGAAGGTAGCAGAATGAAAGAGATCATAAAGATGAGGAGGTCAACGATATAGAGAACAGAAAAACAACAGAGAAAAATCAATGGAACCAAAAGTCGGTTCTTTGGAAAGATCAACAAAATTGACAAACCTTTATTTAGCTAACTGGACCAAGAATAAAAGAGAGAAGACTCCGGTTACTAAGATCAAAGTTGGGACATTATCGATTCTACAGAAATTACAAAGGGCAACAAATTGGCTAATGTTGATGGATGGACAGATTCTCACCAAGACTAAAGCAGGAGGAAAAAGAAACCCTGGGTGGATCTATACCAGGCACAAGACTGGATGAGAAAGAAGAAATCTGCTTATGAAGAAAACCCCTGGACCTGATGGCTTTAGGGAGGTACCACCACACGTAAGGGGCTCCCAGCAAGCCCTCTCGGGCATCTGCACAAAGGATGGAAACTTCCTTGTTCAGGGAGGTCGGCACTGCCAGACACAGTCAGACAAAGACACTGCAAGAAGAGAAACCTGCAGGCCACCACACCTCACGAAGACGGAAGCAAAAATGCTCAACAAAACAGCAGCAGATGGAATCCAGGGCACACCAGGAGGTCACACGCCATGAGCGAGAGGGCTACTCCTGGGGCAGGACGCACGCAGGAAAGCACCACTGGGCCAACGCCACACCCACAGTGTGAGGAGCAAACCACACAGGCATTCCATGGAGGCAGGAAAGGTGCTGGACAAAATCCAACACCTTTCCGTGATAAAACGCTCAATAATCGAGGAGGCAGTGAGCCACCTGGGCACCATGCCGGCCACAAAAGAAGACCCGTGTCGACAGCACACACAGCATGACCAGCTGAGTGCATCCCCCAGGCACGGGCCGGCAAGCAAGTCTGCTTCTCCCATTGCCTTTCAACCCAGACTAAAACAAGGCAAGGAAGAGACACAAAAGGTTGCAGTCTGGGAAGAAGGGGAAAAATTATCTCTGCAGATAAGATGCTGCCTGTAGGAAGCCCTGCAGAACCATAATCTATTAGGAATAAGGAGCTCGGCAAAGCAGCAGGACACAAAGGGAGCACACCGAAATCTCCGCTCTCCTCTACAGAGCAATAGGCAATGTGGAAGAAGCCACAAACAGATCCCAAGTGTAACAATGGTAAAAAGAGGAAGGTGCTCAGGACCCAAAAGATGTGAGCCACAAAAGTTACAGAATGTTGCCGAGAGAAGTTGAGGGAGACAAAAAACAGAAACACCCTGCAGTCAGGTGGTCAAGAGGTCTTGGTCCGTTTGTGCTGCTGTAGTCACAGGTGGTGACTTAGAAAGAACAGAAGTTACTTCTCCCAGCTCTGGAGGCCAGCCCCTTCCTGGCCACCGCCTCTGGGGGAACCAACACCCCGTCCTCGTGTAGCAGAAGGGACAGGAGAGTGAAGTGGCTGCCCCCCCAACCTCGAGAACTTTGTAAGGCGTTAACCCTGTCTTGGAGTCGGGGCTCTTGGACATTGTGACCCCTGAGGCCACACCTCCTAGTGGGATTAGGCTTTAGCGTGAATCTGGAGGGACACAGGGGATGTCAACATCGCTAAGGTGACCTATGGCCCTACACCCCCCCCATCAATATCCCAGGGACGATTCCTGCAAAACCAGAAACCCCATCCTGAAACCACAGGGGCCGAAGCAGCTGGAACCACCCAGGAACGGAGCAAAGCGGAGGACTTGATTCCTGACCTCAAACCTCCACAAAGCTGCCGCAGTCACCCTGGAGCTGCTAGGACAGAACCAAGGCCAGGAGGAGCCTCAGATCTGTGACCAGATGACTTTCCCACGTGCCTCAGTCTCTAATCTTGGCAGGGTCCCGTGTACTGCACATGTACACACATGCACACTCATGCATATGCCATGCACATACGTGCATACTCATGTACACACACACTCATGCACACACAGGCACCCACCACATATGCACCATCCGCACACATGCATTCTCATGCACACACCCGTGTACACACCGTGCACACACTGCACATACTCCACACACCTGGGTGACTCCTCTCCCCAAAAGCTGGCACCCAGCTGCTACAGTCTCCACATGTGCTCTGCAGACTGTGGAGACTGTAACCCACAGCACAGACCCCCAGGCTACCCTGCTCAGTGCGAGCAGGCCTCCGCCTGGCCACACCCATCCTGTCACCCAGCGCCGACATCCAGGAGGACGGAGGGCCCGGCACCCCGTGGGCCTCTCTGCCTTCCTCTGGGGATCCTGCCACCCCGCTGTGCCCTCGTCCCCTGCTGCTGTGCCGTCTTGGGCGGGGCTCCAATCGGCACAGTGGGGACGCGCACTGGGGTGTGGGGCTGTGGCTCGTGCCCGGTGGGCTCTCGCTGGCCGGGAGCTGGTGGTCGCCCGGAGCCAGCGGGTGCCCAGCCTGAGCCCGGCCAGGGATTCCCGACGCTCCCTTGGGGGACACCGCTCTCCCGGCAGGAAAGCCGCCTCAAGGCTCATCTGCTTGTAATTTCCTTTCCGCGCTGTCGTGCTTGGACCTGTCCGGCTGCTGTCTCCACACTCGGAAGTTTCTGCCCTGTTGCAGCAGCGAAGGGCAGAGCCAGAGAGGAGGGAGCAGTGGCCTCGAGACCAGGAAAGGCTTTGTCTGCTGTCTTCCGACGAGGTGCCATGACCCCCAGGGGACAGGCCAGCCTCATTCAGACGGTGCTGGGCACGCCGGGCGAGGCGGGGACCTCACCGATCATCCTGGCTCTCCTTTAGGGAGAAAGACTTACACGAAAGGCCTGGCTACAACACCATCGAAAGAACACAAAGCCCAGAAGCGCCAGGACGTTTGGTCTGGCGATGACTTCTTGGATGACACCATATGCACAGGCAATGAAGAAAAACACCCAAACTAGGCTGTGTGGAAAAGAATTTAAACTCTGTATCAGAAACAATAAAGACAGCCCACAGAACGGGGGAAAGTATTTTCAGATTGTAAATCTCCGAAGGGTTAGTGTCCAGAGCACAGGAGAACCCCTCAGGTTCAGCGACGACAGCAAAGCAGCCTGGCAGGGGCCTGGCACAGACATCCCCAGGGGGCGAAGACAGCGGCCAGGGGCGCAGGACGGCATCAGCACCCTGATCAGCGGGACGTGGGAATCGGACGCCACATGCTGCGTCACGCCTGTGCAGGGCCCAACACGATGGTCTTTAGGCCGAAAAGCAACAGAAAGTGTTGGTGAGGGTGCGGGGAAGCCAGCACCGCCTGCACTGCTGTGGGGACCCAAGGAGGGGCCACCACCACCGTGGGAACAGGACGGGGTGGGGGCTCACCAAAGAGCTAAAGCTCCCATCACCCGTGACACGCAGTGCAGCCCTGGCGTGGACTCGGTCACCGCACGCAGGGTCTCAGAGACATTCATACCCCGGGCTCACAGTGGCCTCATTCATGACACCTGGACATGACAGCATCGCAGGTGTCCCTGGACGGAGGAGCAGACAGGGTCCAGCGTGTGCGGGAGGGACCATCCCCAGCCTGCCTTCCACAGGGGACGTTCGGATACGACCACAACATGGAGGAACATGCAGGCACAGTGGCATGGGAGACCCCAAGACAGGATCGACACTGCACGGCTCTACTCGCAGCAGGCCCAGAGCTGCAGTCAGAGATGACAAGCAGAGCGCACGGACCAGGCCAGAGAGGAAGGGGAGTCGGCCTGCAGGGGGCGGAGCATCAGTGGGAAGATGAAGCTGCACACCTAGCCATAGGTAAGATGGCACTTTTACCACCGTACAAAGGTTTGGTAACAGCCACTTCTCCATGGCAGGATGGACGGGTCCCTCACCAAAGGCAGGGCAGGCCCAGGGAGCTGCTCACTGGGCTCTGAGTGGAGCCCCCACCAGCCACACAGCGGGGAGCGTGGCAGACACCGCCTTGCTCCTCCTCGGGGAGACGGAGGACCGGACGGAGCTTGCTTCCTGCGTCTGCTGAGGCCCCAGTCCGCACACACTGCCTCAGCAGCATGGCCTGCCCCAAAAGACAGGACTCCAGCCCCCAGGGGCCGCAGTGAGCCCGGAGGTCAGGGCAACCCCAGTGCTGACAGGGCCCTGGGGAGACCTTGCATCCGGCATGCACCCTGGGGAGCAGGAGGGACACCTGGCCTGGGCAGGGGGCATTCTGCAAACCCCACTGACACGGGGCACACGGGGCCAGCGTCCAAAATGCCAAGTAACCCAACTTAACAATGGGCCAGGGTGTGGTAGACATTTCTGGAAGATGCAGATTTCCCACGGCTACGTGAGAGGCTCATCTCACTGACCATCAGAGAGCGCAGACGAAGCTACCTCGCCTCTCGCCTCTGCTAGCGGCTGGATCAAAACGGCAAGCGATGGCAGCTGGTGACAAGGAGGAAAGGGGCCTGCACTGGTGGGGCGATGTAACCAGGTCTCCCATTAGGGAAGCAGCAGGCAGGGTCACTGAACGCCAGAACGGACCCCGTGACCCAGGGCCCCCTCCGGGACACACACCCACAGGAACTGAGCCTGGCCGTGGAAGGGGTGCCAGCACCCTGATGCTCACTGCAGCACTTGTCGCAAAGCCAGGAGGTAGAATCCACCCACGTGCACACGACGGGTAACGGGCAGAGAAAGCCTGCTACAGACACCAGCACCACTCTACAGAGAGCAGGAAGGGAAGCTCGTCAGCTCGACGACAGGGATGACCTGGAGAGCATGGTGCCGGTGAACCAAGAAAGACAAATCCCACACAGCCCCAGTGAGGAGACACCAATCAAAGAGCTCCGGGGACCGAGCGCCCCGCCAGGGGACTGGCAACAGAGCTGCAGTGCACCAGCCCTGCCACGGACAGGGCTGTCGCTCACCTCGACTGTGGTGAGCATTTCAGGACATGCGCGTGTGAAACCTCGCTTCGTACACCTCAGGATGCCTGCGCCCAGCCCACACCAGGCCCGATCCCCGCAGGGCTGGCCCTGCCGTCACAGCTGCTGCGTCTGGGCAGACGGAGCCTGTGGGAAGCTCAGTCAGCTTGTAGGAAAAGTATTTGCAGGTTGCCGAGCATGAGATGAGCACCTAGGTATTTCTCCATGGAGAAATCCCTGTCTCCTCGAATCAGCTGAGCAGAAACCTCGAGTTAACTAGGCAGCAATGGGCCGCACCTGCACAAGACAATGACACTGCCCTGTGGTGGCCCTCAGGGCGCCTCCTGCCCCTGCCAGGTCATTCCCAAGGCCCAGAGGGGCTGAGCAAGGCCCGGCACCCAGGATCCACTTGTGGAGGCAGCAGCAGGCATGGGTCACTGCAGCAGCTGCGGAAGGGGCAGTAGGGCCTGGAGTGAGCGAGCAGAGGTGAGGCCTGGGTGCAGCACCCCTGCAGGCCCAGGTGTGCACCGTGGTGTGCAGAACTAAGTGCGTGGGCCCAGGTATGCATGCACTATTCATGCACAGTGGAGTGTGGGACCAGGGGACAGGCCAGCCTGAGAGCGGAGGGCACTCACAGGGAAGGGACCAGAGTCCCTGAGCAGGCGTGCAGGGGCCGAGAGCTGTGGGTCCCTCTGCAGGAGCTCCTCCCCCACCCAGCTCCTCTCTGACCACACGGCTGGGGTTGCCGCAGGAGGACCAGGGTCCAGTGCCATCTCCGAGGGACCAGGCACCAGGTCCCTTCTGGTCCCCCTGGGGCCTCTATCCTGCCTGCCTCAAGCTGGGTGACAGTGCCCTGCAGGAGTGGGACCATCCTATGGAGGACCCAGGGAGGGGCCGAGGACGGGGGCCCCTCCCCCTGCCAGCTGCACCTGGGAGGTCCTGGCCTGAGGATGCATGACACCCTCTGGCCTGGGGGATGTGGCACATTAGAACAGCCCCCTGGGCCCTGCTGGGGACACGGCCAATTGTCCAGATGTTCTCTGAAAAGTCCCTTTCAGGCGCCACTGGCCAGCGGGCTGCAGTGGGAGAGGCTCCTCGCCCACGCTCCCCTGCCTGGGCCTAGGATCGCCCAGAGCCAGCCCAGCCTGAGCCCCACGTGACTGAGCCTCACGCTTGGGAGACTTGGCTTCCCGAGCTTGAGCCTGGGGTGCAGGGGGCAGGGCCCCAACCCCACCTCCCTGCCTGGCTCCTCAGGAAGGAGCTGCATGGGCCTCCCACAGCACAGCCTCCCCACAGGGGGCCAGAGCGAGGGGCTCCCCCAGCTGTGGTAAGGTCAGCCCTGCGTGGAGGCCTGGGCGGGCCTGGCTGCTCAGAGGCAGCGGGTGTGTAGGTGCCGGGAGCAGGGCTGCGTGCTCAGACACACGCACACGCGCGCACACACACACACACACACACACACACACGCAGCCACCCAGGTCACATCCGCCAGGCCGGGGCCACCCCGACCCGGGTCAAGGCCACTTCATCGGCCAAGGCTGCCAGGCACACAGTGGCCAAGGAGGAGGAGCTAGAATGCGACCAGAAGAGGCCGAGGGGCCCAACCCAGCTGAAATGGTAAAGCGTAAGGAACGTGAACACGGCAATGCTGCGGCTCTGTGCCTCAGTTTCCCAGCCGTGACTGAGGGGATGGTGGGTTGTCCCAGAGCCACGGCAAGGACTGAATCACGACAAAGCGCAGGGGGCACAGGGCACACGGGTGCCCCAATCACCTGGCACTAGCAGAGCCTGTGGCCCTGTCCCCTCTTGGTGACATCCCAGGTGCCTGCCGCTGTGGCCTGCGGCCATGTCTCCCCAGCCCCAGCGCCCTCCCTGCAGGGGGCCCGTGCCCACCAGCAAGGCCGGGCTGCACCGGTCACAGCGAGCCAGCTCACCTGGCCGGGCACCGGGGGGAGGGCCGGGCGGCGTTACCTGCTGCCGGCCCAATGAACACACAGAGCCCGTCCTCCTGGGCACGCAGCGAGGCACAGGCCACAGGCAGCCGGGCCCCGTCCAGGCGGCTCCAGCACGCGTCCTCCACAGCCTCACAAAACTGGCGGCAGGGCGGCAGGGGGGGCAGCGGGCCTGGGCCACAGGGGGGCGCCAGCAGCAGGCAGAAGAGCCAGGCGAGGAAGGGGTGGCCGTGCGTCCACAGGAGCCCCCCCACGCCTGCGCGGCCGCCTGCACCTCCTCGCTGTTCCCGTGGCGCAGGTGGTTGGGCAGCCAGGAGCGCCCGATGCCCAGGTGGCCGCAGATGGGCAGGGTGGGCGTCAGGGGCAGGCAGCGGCCGCCGGGCGTTGGGGGGCTGACCCCCGGCAGGGCCGAGCGCGTAGTGAGCCCAGGCCCCTTGGGAGAAGCCCTGGGAGAGAGCCAAGCACTGCCGTCCCCAGGGGAAGGTTCCGCAGCCACCAGAAAGCGCCAGGCGGAGGGGCCGGCGGGCAGGGCAGAGGGAGCAGCCATCACCAGAGAAAGCACCCGGCGGGAGTCAGGGCGTCCGCGCTGCTGAGCACCAGCCTCCGTGTCCAGGTCCGGGGGCCGCGGGCTGCCCCAGGGAGGGGCCCCGCCTGGCAAGGGAGACAGAGAAGCTCTACCTGGGGACGCAGGTGGCACGGGGGGTCCCCTCAGCGGTGCTGGGGACAGAGGTGGCCAGGCGGGCACAGCCAGGGCACCGGCCTTGGCTGTCCGAGGGCCCAGAAGGCTTGGGGCTCCAGGACTAGGCCACGAAGCAGCGCTGCTGTCCTGGGGGTCGCCAGAGGGGCCAGCGAGGGCGCTCGGGTCCACGGGGGGCGCGGGGCCAGGCGTCCCCACGACAGCGGAGGTCCCGGTTGGGGCAGCATCGTCCCACAGCTGGACGAAGCTCCGAATGCCCTGGGCCACGTTCAGGATCCTGGCGCCCACGCCCCCGACGTTCTCCTCCTTGGGGTCCAGGCTCGCGGTGGAGGCAGCCTGGGCGGCGGGGGCCTCGCTCCAGGTGGCCGCCTGTCCCTCTGAGGCCGGCCGGGTGCTGGCAGGGACGGTCCTTGGCTCCAGGGGGCCATGCTGGGGGGCCACATGCGTGGAGGGGGCCGCTGTGGGCTCCGGGGACGGGCGGCCCTGGGGCTGGGAGACCGGGCTGGCTGTGGAGCCGCTGATCTTCGAAGACCACAGCCAGTCCAGGGGGAGCAGGGTGGCCTGGGCGGGCGCCAGGCAGCAGGCGACCAGCAGCAGTAGGCGGAGGCCTCTGCTGGGGTCGGGAGCCATCGGGGCTGTGCTCGCGGAAGGGCAGGGCGGCCTCTGCCACCAGGGAGGAGGGGCCGGGCGCTCCGCCCTCCCGCGCCCGCACTCACTTGGCAGCCTGGCCACTCCTCCGGCCACTGCTGCAGAAGGGAAGCAGCCCGGCCCAGGAAGCGAGGGGACCACCCCACCTTCAGACTCAGCAGCTCCTCCTCCACACCAGGGCAGGGGCCGGGTCTCGGGAATGTGGGTGGAGTCTTGGCTGGAGTCTGGCCGGCAGTGCAGGCTGGGGTGTGTGGGCCTGGAGGCCTCAGGCCAGGACCAAGCCCCGGGGACACCAAGGCAGCAGCTAGCCCAGCCTCCCACAGCCCAGAAAGCTGGAGCCCTGGCCTGGGGCCACTGCTCTGTGGTAAAATTGGAACTTTAAAAATGCTCAGCGCCTTGCAATTCCAATTCCGATCCGACTGCTGCCTCAGACGGCAAGGGGAATGCAGAGGGCGGGGCCCCACATCTGCCCAGGCTCAGCCTCCCACTCAGACCCGGGACCTGAGGGGCACCCTTCTCCCCCATGACTCCCCAGGACTCTGGCCTTCTGGGTCCTGCTGGTACCTCTGAGCTAAGTCTTGCGAGACTCGGATCCTGGCCAACCATGAGTAGGTGGACATCGACAGGAACGCTTGCTGCAGGTCTGTGAGGCCGTGGCTCCGAAAGCACAGGACCCGCCACGCGAGGCGCCCCGAGAGTGAAAGGCTCTTTTCTCGGAGCCCGGCCGTCCAGGGACAGTGGGTAGGCTGAGGGACACACGGCCTTTGGTGGGAATTTTGATGGTGCTGTTTTTGCTGTACTGGGCACTGAACCCAGGGCCTTCACAAGAAGCTACATCCACAGTCCTTTTACAATATTTATCTTTTTTTTTTTCTTTTTTTGGTACTGGGGATCGAACTCGGGTCCTGGCGCTGGCACAGCAGGCGGTAAAACCACTGAGCTAAATCCCCGACCCCCTTTTACAATTTTTAAATTTTGAAACAGGGTCTCACTCAGTCACCCAGGCTTCCCTTGAACGTGTGACCCTCGGGCCTCACCCTCCCGAGTGCTGGATGACAGACTTTTGCCACCATGACTGGTTCCATTTGAAGTTGTAAACAGTAAGGAGTTTGCATGACGCAGCTAAAACCACTCTAACAGCTGAGGGTTTTGCCTTTCTGTGGGGTTTTGTATCACCCCAACCCGATTTCCTGACACACATTCGCACCTGGTGCCCCACAGCCCTTCCCGTTGTCCACTTTCCCACTGGGCCCGGCCGGCAGGGCAAAGCCTGCTGCCTCCCTGCATGCCCCTGGGAGGAGGAGGCTGCCGCTGCCCAGAAACCGACACACAAACGGCCTTCAGAAGCATCCCCTTCCTGGAGGGGACACCCAGCCCGGGGGTCGTGGGCTGGGCTTGGGGACCTGCTGGCTGCCTCATCCCGACTCTTCCCCAGGGGGAGGACAGGCAGGCAGCACCTCCCGCGCCCGCACTCACTTGGCAGCCTGGCCGCTCTTCCGGCCACTGCTGCAGAAGGCAAGCAGCCCGGCCCAGGAAGCGAGGTGACCACCCCACCTTCAGACTCAGCAGCTCCTCCTCCACACCAGGGCAGGGGCCGGGGCTCGGGAGGGAGGGACAGGCAGCCTCTATAGGTCACGTCCCTCACCGCCGACCGCTCCAGCCTGGAGCAGCCACAGCCCCAACCCGGGGGCTCAGGCTCTACCCAGGAAGAAGCAGCACCTTGTGTGCCAGTTACTTGTGGCTGAGCCACCCCAGGCCAGCGCACCCAGCTCTCGGTCCCAGCAGGCACGGTGCTGCTCCGGCGTCTGGGCCTTGGAGTGTGGTCCTTAGACAGGGACAGAGTGCCCGAGCTGCTGCTGCTTCAGGAAGCCAGGAGGGCACGGGGCTGGGTGGTGGGGCCCAGGCGCCCCTTGGGCTAAAGGGGTGCGTGGAGCAGGTCCCATGCCTCCTCCGGTGCTGGCTTCACCTGCTTGTGCCGCCTGATTCCCTACCTGAGCACCTGTGGGGGTAGGAGGAGCGCCAGTCACCACCTCAACAGTGACTCTGCTAACTGCCCCTCCCTTGCACCTCAGTTTCCCCATCAACAAAAGGACCTGGCTGGACAGCAGCAAGTTGACCCACCCAGAGCGTCCCTCAGAACCAGTGATGTCCTGGGCCACGCGTAAAGCTCAAGCCCCTGTGGAGTGCAGGCCTGGTGCTAGGTGCCCCATCGGGACCCATCTTACAAATGGAGATTCTGAGGCACAGGCTGAGGGTCCACCTCATAGCACAGGGCCAGGAGAGGCGGGTCCAGGCAGCACCACACTCACACATGATGCACACACTCACAGTCACACTCCAGCAAGCACGGCTCCCGCCTGCCCACCCCCTCCCCTCTGCCCGAGTCCCTCCTGGCCGCCTTCTGCAGGCGGTGGGGCCAGGGCCAATGCCACCTTCCAGCCTGGCTCTGCAGCTGGGCTGCAGCTGTGACGAAACAGCCCCAGAACGTGTCCCAGCTGTCTCTGGAACACTGAGGAGCCCATGATCGCTGGCCAAAGGGCAGGGCTCGGACTCTGGGACCAGGACAGCTTCCAACAGCCGACCGTGGTGTCCGCGCACGACAGGGCAGCCGCATTCCCAGAGCTAATCCCCGAGATGCGTGGAGAGGTCCAGAGATGACCAGGAACCGTCTCTGCTGGAAATCCCTGCTGCTAATGTGATTCTCTGCCTCAGCATAACTGCGCAGTCTCAGGGCAGAAACCCCAGACGCCTCCGGGCCCCGAAGGGAGAGGGAACCCAGATCCTGCCTCCCCATGCCTCACAGTTAGGGGCGCCCGGGGCTGGCCCTGCACTGGTGACCCTGGGTGCCAGACAGTCGCTCCTGGGCCCCACTGGCCCTATGTCCACGTTTAGTGCAGAACCTCCGGGGTCTGGCAAGAGAAGGAAGGCACACCGAGGCTGCACTGTCGCTGCTCAGGCCCCAGGACAGAGCCCCACCGGGCATGCCCTGCACCAATGCAGGGCGCCTATGCCTGGCACACACACGTGCACATACTGCCCACCTGAGCACACACGTGCTCAGAGAGCACTTGGGAGTAGACGGGCTTCCGGTCCAGCTCTCTGCCCTGCCCTGGCTGTGAGTGTCCTGTCTGAGCCATTCCCGTGTCACCGTTTGTGCTCAGAGCCAGGTGCCCGTTGCGAGCAGCATGGCCTGGACACTGGGGCCTTCAGGGTGTCACCGCCCCCTTTCTTTCGAGGCCTGGCTGGTCTCCTGCAGCCCCAGGCTCACGCAGGTGCAGGGCGAATGGGGATGGCTGGGCTCACGTGACAGGAGGTCCCAACAGCGCCCAGCTCCCTAGAGAGGGGGACTCATCCAGAGGGAGGGAGGACAGAGGGAACAGATCCTACTCAGGCAGAGGACCCCAGGAGAGAGGACACGGCCAGTGCCAGGTGCCGCCACAGCTCTGGGCACTGGCCATGGCTTTCCAGCCTGCCTGTGAGTCTGACCTGGGGCTGACTCCACTCTGTTCCCCTGGCAGCCTGAAGAGAAAGTATGACTCTGTCACTAGACAACAGTGCATAGTAACAGTGGCCCCTGGCTGTGTGGCTGGGACACTCACGATGCACACAGGCGCCCACACAGAGACCCCCACAGCGTGAACCCTGGAAATCAAGTCGCCTCCCACAGTGGCCTGCGGCTCAAAGCCTGGGAAAACCACCTGGACCCGCTGCCCTGTGCTGGCAAGGCCCAGAGTCTGGCTGCCCAGCTGCGCTCTGCCCAGACCCCTCCTAGGTGGGCCTCCAAGGCCCAAGTCTGGGCATCCACCTCCCTGAGGCCCCTGGGGGACCTTCGAGTCTCCCTGGACCCACCCATGCTGCGCCCTGCCTGCCATGCTGGGGAGCAGAGATGCTGCGGAGGAGACGTGGATGGATCTGTTCCCAGAGCGGCCAGGCAAGCACCAATCTGGGGGCGGCACAGGCAGCAGGTCCTCCGGTGCGGCCTCGTGGAGTCCCTGCTGGTGCAAGGCCGGGCCCAGGGACTCCTGGGAGCTGCCACAACTGGGGCAGGGACCCAAACGGGACCGCACTGTTTCCGCAGGGGCTTCCACTTGGCAAACTCCCAACACCCCACTGTTCCTGCAACCCCACACTCCAGAGGGCACAGCCACTGCACACCCTGGCAGCCACCACAGCTGCTGCAGGCCTGGGCTGCCTGCTCCAGGACTGTCCTCTCTGCGAAGCGCCCGGTGGAGGGCCTGGCAGTCCCAAAGCGGGTCCTAGCCGGCCTGAGCCTGGACACGCAGTGCCCTGCCGGCTCCCGCTCCCAGGGACGGCACATCCAGCAAAGACGCGAGCCTGCGACCTTTCCACACTGCCTGGGGAACGTAAAACAACTTTCCACCTTTCAGGGCCCACTGGTGGACGACTGTCCTGCGTTTCTGCCGTGCTACTGGACTCTGACTCCTGGCCACTGTTCAGGCCAGGATGACAATGGACCGAGTCTTGTGGGGCATGCTGGAGGCTCACAAACTGGCTGTTCAGGGCCCAGGCTGGCTTACCTCGCAGCTCTGACCCCCGGCCACTGCCCCGAGGCACACACAGGGAGGCGGCTGGAGGCGTGGCACCTCCTGCGGATCACCTGGGGCCCCCCCCAGCCCCAGCACCACACACGCCACTCCACACACCAGCACACCACTCCGGGGCCTGAGGAAGCATTGCCACACCCATCTGATTTCTGACTGGGGACCTGGAGCCCGCCCACTTTCCTGCTCAGCCGTGACTGAGGCAGGGCCCAGCACAGCCACCCTCCTGGAACTGCCCGCAGGTTCCACTCATGGGCTCAGGCCCCCCACCATCTGGCAGCCAGCCCCGAACCCAAATTTCTCCACTGGGTGACTGCAAATCAGACAGAACCCATCAGGCACCCAAAGAATCACCAAGCACCGCAGGCACTGGGTGAGGGAGGGTGGCGGCAGGGTGGGCTCCTCAGGACCCCCACCGGCTGAGGGGTTTACAGACCGGAGAGCACAGGACCAGCCCCACCACAGCTGCCCAGAAGGGAACAGTGTGGGGCGGGAGGCCGAGTGCTGAGCCCCCAGGGTGGGCATGGGGGGGCCGCTTCCTGTCAGCACCTGGTGCCTGCCCCTCCACACCAGCGCTCCCAGAAAAAGCCTGATCCAAACTCAAGGAAGCAGCTGGACCTGTCCTGAGCATGGGACACCACCGACAGGTGGGGGGACTCCAGAGGCCCCGGGTTGGCAAAGATGGACTGTAGGAGGGGGCACTGCAGAGGGAGAGCTCCAGGGTCAGGGCCACCTCCGACACGTCCAGTACCTTAGGATCCCAGGACAGGCAAAAAGAAATGCAACCCTGTAGCATCAAGGACACGATCGGGACAGTGGGGGACGTGGGTCGGGCCTGCTGGTCAGAGGACAGACTGAACTGTGTCAGGCGGTGGGGCGTGGCAACAGCACTGTGACTGCAGGAAGCCTGGCCCTCGGGAAGAGGCTCGGATGGCCGTCAGACTGCTGCAACTCACTGCAAAAAGCTGTGTGCGTGGACATGGGAATGTGCATGCACCTGAGTGCCAACCTGCCCACGTGGACGTGTGTGCATACTCCTGTGTGTGGACCTGCATGTGCATAGATTTTGTGCACGTGTGAGTGTGTGCAGATTTGTACGCATGGCTGTGTGCGTGAAGGCAGGGGCAGGCATGCATGGGTGTAGAGGCTGTGCACACCACTGGATGCCCACGTGTGTGACACGTGTGTGTGTGGACACAGACCTGGACCGAAGCATCAGCTGCACCCAGAGAAATGTGGCAAATGGTGCCAGCTTCAAAACTGAAGTGATGATAAAGCAAGCGCCCCCAGAACCCCGGCAACCCGTCTGTGCCTGAACGTTCTGCACAATTAATATTGCTAAAATGGCCATCGAAAGAGAGCTAGAGTCAATGCAGTCTCCATCAAAACTGCCATGACATTAGGGGCCGGGGATTTAGCTCAGTGGTTCTGGCACCTGCCTCACAAGCGCAAGGTCCCAAGTTTGATCCCCGGTACCACGCCCCCCCCCCAAAAAAACTGCAAAGACAGCCTGCACAGAAGTAGAAAACACAACCCTAAATTCACCTGGAAATACAAGACGCAGAAGATCCAAAGCAATGGTGAGGAAAAAAGGCAGGGGGAGGCACCACAATATCTGATTTCAAACTATACTATAAAGCCACAGTAACAGAAACAGCATAACACTCGTATAAAAACAGGAGTGTGGGCCACTGGAACAGAACAGAGGACACAGGACCAAATCCATGCCACCACGGCCCTCTGAGTGTGGAGAAGGAGCTGAAAGCACACTGGAGAAGGGACAGCCTGTCTAACACACAGCCCAAGGGACACTGGACACCACACATAGAAGATTAAACTGGATCCCTGTCTCTCACCTGTATAAGAGTCAACTCAAGATGCACGGAAGACCTAAGTATAAGACCTGAAACCTTGGCACCGCTGGAAGGAAGCGGGAGACGTTTGAAGCCACAGGCACAGGGACAGGTGTCCTGCAGGACTCCGACACCACAAGAGCTAAGAGCGAGAATCCAATGGGACCGTGTCCAATTAAAGTTTCCAGACAGCAAGGGAGACAACCAACAGAGTGAAGAGGCTGTCCACAGAGTGGGAGAAAGTCCTTCCCAGCTACTCTCCAACAGAGGAGGAATACCCAGATTCTATAAAGAAATAAAAACTAATAAAAAACCAATAAATGGCAAATGAATTGAACAGACCCTTCAAAAGAACTACAAATGGCCCATAAGCATGTGAAAAAATGTACATCTTTAGCCATTAGGGAAATGCAAATCAAAACTACTTCAAGAGTCCATCTCACCCCAGGCGGAATAGATATCACCAAGAGCACAAAACACAGCTGGCAAAAGGAACCCTTAACGCTCCTGGTGGGTCTGCACTGCACTGCCACTGGGGACGTCAGTATGAGCTTCCTCAAAAACTAGAACTACAGCTGCCCTGTGACCCAGCCGAAATACACCCGAGGGAATAAAGTCAGCACATGGAGGGGACCCCTGTGCACCATATTTATTGTGGCAATATTCACAACGGAGGAGATACAGGCAGCCGGAGGGCCCACCAGCAGATGAATGGATAAAGAAATGCACACACAATGGAGACTATTCACCCAGAAAGAATGAGATTATGTCATGTGCAGAAAATGAGAGAAACTTGAGATCATCACCCTAAACAAAGTAAGCCAGACTCAGAAAGGCAAGAATCACGTTTCCCTTAATATGTGAAACCGAAAAAAGGCAGCATGGAAGTAGAAGGGAGGCAGCACATGGGAGGGAGGGAGGGAGGGAGGGAGGGAGGGACGGATATGATCAAATACAGATGAAAAGACCACTGAAACCCAATATGTCATAAAGTTAATAGGCACTAAAATATATTTTTAAAAGAATAAAAATTCAATTTGGTCAAATGAAAAATAAAAATGGAGGCTGAGTGACAGGTGTGTAGCAGCACGTGCTACTCGCCTGGGTCTGAGTTTTCACGATGCGGGGCTGGGAACCAACAGTCCCCCTGCTCGCTGTCAGGGCTACTTTGGGTCTTCGGCTCCTGTGAATTCCGAGTGACTGTGAGTCAGCCTCCAGTCCCCCCTGGCCGGGATCTGGATGGCCCAGCTGACCTGTAGTCCTGACAGGGCTGTAAGGGGTGTTACATTTTCCAATCCACCGGCAGGGGAGCCTGCCATTTATTTCTTGATCTATTTAACATTGTTTTGTAGTTTTCAGGGTATAAATCTTACAATTTTTTCCTCAATTTATTCCTGGTATTTTGTTAGTTTTGATACTATTGCCAATGGAATTTTCCCATTGATTTCATTTGTTTATTTATTTATTTTATTGGGGGGTTGGTTTTTGTTTTTTGAGACAGGGTCTCACTATGTAGTTCAAGCTGGCCTCAAACTCACAGCCACCCTCCTGCCTCAGCTTCCTGAGTGCTGGGATCACAGGTATGTGCCACCATGCCCAGTTTAACTTCATTTTGCAGCTGTTCATTACAAGCATACAGAAATACAACTAGTTTTTGTATACTTATTTTAAGTCCTATAACCTTGCTGAACTCATGTATTAGCTTTAAAATTTTTCGGTGGGTTCCCCAGGACTTTGCATATACAAGATCTGCTGTCTGCAAACACAGATTGTTTTCTGTTTTGCTTTTCAGTAGCAATGTGTTTCATCTTCTTGTTTTATTGCCCTGGCTCCAGCCTCCGGGATGGTGTTGCACAGAAGTGCGGAGTGGACATCCTGCCTTGCTCCTCAGCCTCCTGCCATGAGGTCTGACGTGGCTCTTGGTGCTGCTCTGATGTCCTTTATTCAGCTGATGAAGTTTCCCTCTATTCCTAGTTTGGTGAGTGTTTTTCACTAAGTGTGCTGGATTTTGTCAAATGCCTAGTCTGGATCTACTGAGGCCATGTGACAATTACTTCTCTATGGACAGGATGTGTGAGATCGCCTTTCTGGTATTAAACCAACCTTGCATTCCTGGGCCATGGTGCACAATCCTGTTCATGTTGCTGGATTTGCTTCACTGGTATTTTGTTAATGTTTTCTGTGTCCATATTTATAAGTAAAATTGATCTGTAGATTTTTTGTTACATTTCCTTCTGATATAGAAATTAGGGTAATAATAATGGTCTCATAAAATGAATTGGGAAGTGTTCCAAGTTTGTGAAGAATTGGTTTTAATTCTTCTTTAAATGTTTGGTAGAGTGAACAGTGAAGCTATCTGGTCCTGTTTCTAGGCTTTTCTCTTTGGATAGTTCTTGGATTACTGATTCTACTCTTTAGTTGTTATACATCCATTAAAAGTATTTCTTACCAAGTCAGCTTGACTGGTGTCTTTCTAGGGATCTTGCGACTGCCTTGGTCATCTAGTTTGTCAGTGCACAACTGTTCGTAGCCTTGAGTTACAGCAAAATTGAAGGACTTGGACCTTCCAATTTAGAGGCAGTGGTGATTGAGCAGCACAGTGTAGGGACAAGGAAAGACATGCAGACCAGAGCAAGGGAGAGTTCTGTAGTGGAGAGCACTGAGTGTTCTGAAACACTCATCTATGGTCACCCGACATGCGACAAGAGTGACCAGGCCATGGAGTGGGGAAAGAGCAGTCTGCTCAACAAAGGATGCTGAGAAAACTGGACGGCCACATACAGGAGAATGAGGCTGGACCCCTACCTCACACCATACACAGAGACTAACTTAAAATGGGTCAAAGAGCTGAAAACAGAACACTTTTAGAAGAAACCACAGGAATCAATCTTGATGACCTTGGATTTGGCGAGGGATTCTTAGACACAACACTGAAAAGCCTAAGCCATGGAGGAAAGGGATGGGGGAGGTAAACTGGACTTTAGGAAAGTGTGAACCTATTGTACTTCTAGCAAGTTCAATGAGAACCCACAGAATGGACAACATATCTGCAAATCAGTCACTCAGTAAAGGACTTGTATCCGGAATATATAAAGAACTCATAATAATAAAAAGAAAAGCAATCCATTTAAGTTAGCAAAGAATCTGGAGACACATTTCTCCAGGAAGACACACACATTGCCACAATGCACGAGAAGCGGCTCACTGTCCCCACCACATGGAAACGCAGGCGCGGCCCAGGAGGCAGGAACTCATGCCCATGCAGATGTCTGGACTTAAAAAGCCAGGCAAGAAGCCTCAGTATTGGAGACTTCACACAATGCTGGGGGATGTAAAACAGTGCACCAGTCTGGAGAAACCATATGTCCCAGAATTCTACTTCAGGCAGACACCCAAGGGAAATGAAAACATGTCCACAGAAACCCTTGAACATGAACGTTCATAGTAACACTACTCACCATAGCCAAAAGGTGACAACAATCCAAAATCTAGCAACTGCTGAATGGATACACACAATGTAGTCCATCCACACAAGGGAATATTATTCAGCCATAAACAGTGTGGGTGAACCTTGAAAACGTCACGCTGAGGGAAAGAAGCCAATGGCCACATGGTACACAACTTCATTCAGAGAAAACACCCAGAGTAGGGAAACTTACTCCACAAAGTGGATGAGTGACTGGGCAGGGTCAGGGGAGGAAGGAGGGGGTCAGGGTGAGAGCTAACGGGTTTACTTCTGAAATAATGAAATGTTTAAGGCCAACTGCAGTGATGGCAGCACACACCTTTCGACGTTCTAAAAACCAGAGCTGTGTGCTCTCGGTGGGTGAACTGCAGTGTGTGGGGTTTCTCTCAATAGAGCTGTAAAACCACATCACACCTGCCTAGCTGTGTAATACAACATGCTGCTTAAATTGCATTTATTTGATCTTTAATGAGACAGGGCTTTTCACGTATTTGATGAAAGCATTTCTTCAACAAATTTCTGTGCATCTCTAAAGCGCATTTTCCAAGGAGATATTTGTCATTTACAAAAAGAGAAGCTAGAGCTGATGACACGGAGCCACGCCTGCTATCAGTGCTGCTTTGCAAACTTGTCCCCAGCACTTTTCAAGAAATGCACTCTCTGCCTCCAGGACTCGGGGTCCCTCTGCCCCTCTGCCCCTCTGCCCAGGCACAGGCCCTCCAGCCAGGGAAGGAACCCACCTGGGCTGGCCCTGTGCATTGCTTCTCCTTCCCCGGAAGACGGACGCACACCGACTCCCACGAGCCGGAATACAGTGGGGGCAGTCCACTCGGGGACGGCCGCTGCACAGTGAAGGGCGTAGCTGCGGGTCAGAAATGCAGCGGGGTCTCCAGGGCAGCCCTGGGAAGCGGCTCCTGGGCAGGATCAGTGAGTCCTTTGTGGTCACACAGCCCAGGACCCTCCGGGGCTGGGGAAGGTCGTGCACAGAGCCCTGCCTGGCACTGCGCGCGGGGCAGGGCAGTGGAGGTGACATGGCCTCCCCACCCAGGACAGCTCTGCTGGCGGCAGGCGGCCTTTCAGCAAAGTGAAAGGCCTGTTTGTTTTTTACGGGCTAAACAGTTGCTCATTAACTGCATTTTTTCACGGAAGGCTGGAGGGTGAGCTCAGCCACCAGGTTCCCACGGGCTGGGACCCAGGCCAGGGCTGCCCCTCCAGCTCCTCCAGCTGGGCTCCAGTTGGGCCTTGGTCAACGCCTCCCGGTACTGGGCCCTGCCGGGCAGGCAACCCAAATCCAACCCCGCCACTCCTTCATGGCCCTGGGGGTCCCCCAGCCGGCACCCTCTGCCTCAGGCCCCTGTCCATGCACATGGCCTGGCTGTGCTCGGCACCCACCAAGCCAGCAGTCAGCGGGCCGGGCACTGGGGCAGGACGCTTGTGAGGGGACAGACAGAGGGACGTCCGGGGCTGTGCTGCTCTGCCACACCCTTTGTGGTCACGAACTAAAACTCTCGGGGCCGGGGATGTAGCTCAGTGGTGCCACGCCTGCCTGTCAAGCGCAGGGTCCTGAGTTCGATCCCCGGTACCACAAAAACACAACAAAACAAAGCTCTCAGACAGGACTCAGAGCAAGGCAGAGGTGAGAGCGCAGGTCACACATCACTTGCAGGGACAGCTGTGTCCGGGGCGTCCAGGCCCGGCTGCCGTCCCTGGGTGGCCAGCGTGGCCCCCATGAGGCTGGGCAGAGCCTGCGGGGTTGTGTAGACACCACCCACTGGGCCGGGAAGGTGTAGGCTCCAGCCCCGACCCTTCCAGGCCCTCCACAGCCCGGCTGCCACCACCTGGGTCGTCCCACTGCTGCCACCTGCACCGTGACCGCTGGCGGCGGGGGCCCACGTGTGGCGACGCTCATGAAAGCCTCCCTCTGGGCCCCGGCCAGCGGCAGACGAGCGTGTGGGTCGCTGGGCCCCTGGAGGACACGGCGCCTGGTCACAGCACACCGGGTTTGGGCTGGGGCAGGGTGGTCACTCCGCTGGTCTGGGGTTCCCGGGAGGCGGGGGAGGAGAGCACCCTCATCCTTCCCAGCACCCGACGGGACCTGGAAGTCGGGGTCTTTCCCGTGACAGAGGTGGGACTGGATCTGTGTGGTGGGACAGCCCGAGAGGGACACCCGGGGAGGGCGTGCAAGGGCTGAGGTGGAGCCAGGGGTGACACGGCCACGCCGGCAGCCTGGAGGAGCAGGCAGGACTGGGCCTGCAGGAGGCAGCGCCCACAGGGCCAGTGCGGGGTTCAGCTGCCCTGGTGTCTGCCACGGAGCCCTGGGAACCGAGAGGGCAGGGACAGGACGGGAGGCCACTGGGCAGGGCCACCAGCGTGGGTCTCGGCGGCCTCTGGTGGCTTTGGTCCCTGCCGACCCCCAGCCAGGCACCCCCATGCCTCGCCATGGCCTAGGCCTGGACCTGGTCTGGGCCGTTCTCGGAGAGACTGCCATTCGCGAGGTGACCGGCTGGCAGAGGAGCCCAGCACCACACAGCATCTGACACTCTGCTTTCTCCTCACTCTGAAAGCTTCCTGTGAGGATGGCAGGAGTCGGAGTGGTGGGGAGCCCAGAGTCCTGGACCTCAAGCTGGCACTGGCGTCTGGGTCCTGTTCGGCTTTGGGGAGGGAGAGCTGAGGTAAAAGGCACAGCCCCCCCCCGCCGGAGGTGAGAGCCAAGCCAACCCCAGGCTGAGCGGCTGCTCCAACCACAAACCCAGGTCCACTGCCCGGCCCCTGTGCCCTGCTGCCCGCCACAGCCACCTCAAAGCTGGGCTCCGGCCCCCACGGGCCCTGCCTCTGCCCTGTCTTCCAGCCCAGCTGGACCGGGGCTGCCCGCACAGGCTCTTCCGCTCGGTCCTGGTCCTTTCCTGTGAGGAGGGGACACGCGTGGAGCTGTCCCTTCACATGGCCGCCCGGCCCCGGCGCTGGCCTCAGCCCCAGGAGAGAGAGAACACCCAGGAGCCTTTCCCACAGGGGGCCTGAGGCTGCTGGGGCCCCGGGAAGGGAAGGGGGCTCTGTGCCTTTGATCACCCCCTCCCTACGGGACAGGCCCCAGGCAGGGCGGCTAGGGAGGGCCGAACCAGGGCAGAAGATGGCGGAGTGTCTGGAAGCCACAGTGGATTCAGCCCTCGCGGGTGGCAGAGGATCGGGGTTCCCGCCTGGGGAGGCAGTGGGTCCCTGACTGCCTGCCCCACGGGGACACACAGTAACGCTGCCACCACGGTGCCCACACCACGCCTGGGCCTGGGTCTGGGCAGAGCCTGCACCGGGGAGTCTGAGGCTCCCCTGACTCCAGTGGAAACTAAGAGGCCCTGGCGCCTTCCGGGGACATGGAGGGCAGGGCTCAGGGCCTGGAGGAGGCGCAGCCCCGGGTGGAGCCCAGGAAGCCTCCGCTGCCCAGCACCAGCCCAGGCACCAGCTTCCTCGCCAAGCCTGCGGCCAGGGGCCTACAGACCCTGGGGGTGGCTGGGTTCTTCTCCGGGTCGGAGAGCCCGCGCTTGGAGGGGAGCAAATTCCAGCCAAGCCTGGATGCGGTCAGAGGAGCCCCATGCGGGAGTCACAGCCACGCCCAACCTCAGGCAGCCCCGGGCCGACTCACCACTTCCCACCCTCCCTGGGCTGCCGGTCAGGTGGGCAGAAGGGTGGTGGAGTTCTGAGCAGCACCCTGAGCAGCTGCGCTCCCACTTCCTGCGGACAGGACACGCCAGAGACGGCCAGGCCCAGGCGTCCAGAGAGGGTTGCTGGGGATGGTGCAGACACCAGGCTCTGCGTGGGCGCGGGGACCAAATGCCTTCCCCAAACTCTGCTTCTTCTCGCGTCCTGATGTGCCAGGCGTGGAGGCAGCAGCTAGGAAAACGCACCCCAAGTCTGCAAACCTAAGGTCCGCAGGGCTCAGGGAGCAAGCTGAGCACGTCCAGTCCCAGTGGGGTCAGCCCAGGCAGCAGCCACCAGGGGGAGCTAGAGACCCACCTCCTCGCCCTGCGGCCAGGGAAAGACACGGAGAAGGGGCTCCACTCACGAGTCCTGCGCTGCAGCTGCACGGAAAGGCTGGGGAAGAAGCCAGGGCCCCAGCTCCCGGCCCCTCATGGCGTGGCGTGGCACCTTTCCTCACCCACTCTGCTGTCCCCACACACGCGCGCACACACACACGCAGACACTCGCAGGAGGAGCTGTAAATTGAAAGGGAGCTTGACCCCGCTCCTCAGCCACATTCACTGGGACTCATCACAGCCAGGCTGGGGGCCCTGTCCCATCCCCTCCCTTCAGCCGCCCGACCTCTCCCTGCCACCCCAGGAGCCAACTTGCTATGGCGCCCGTGTGATGCTGAGCTCGCAGCGTAGACTCTGGGTGAGGCAGCTCAAGGCCTCCTGGGCCAGTGACAGCGAGGGCTGGGTCCTGGAGCGTGCTGGCCTTGCCTCTGTGTGCGAGCAGTGACCCAGGAGCCACGGAGCCATGGTGTGGATGCCAAGGGCGCTACCAGCCCGCCCCACAGAGGGGGCCCCGGGAAGACGCGGGCCCAGGCACCCACAGAAGCGAGGGAGGGCCAGGCGGGACCAAGAGTTCCTCACAGGCACCAGGGCCAGAGGGGCCAGAGCCACGGCACCCACAGCTCCCAGACGCTAGGAAAGGCAGGAAGCAGTCAGACCGGTCCTGGTTCCAAGGGTGAGACCGTGGCCTTGTGCTGTTCAAGCCGCTGGGCGCGTGGCCACTTGTAAGGTGCACAGGGTGCCAACCGGGCCACGTGTCCTGCCTGCTCTACAGGGCACCTCGCCCGTGCTGTCTGCAGCCACCTCTGTCCCTGCCCAGTGCTGCTGCGGGAGGCTCTGCCGTCCAGCTGACTGCTCTGCCCTCGCGGATTGCAAACACCGTGCTCAGCGAAGGTCTTTCATCTCCGCCCTTGGCCCCCGGGCTCCTGCATCCCAAAGCCCCGCCTGATGGTCCTGCCCTGAACCTGAGTGTCCTCAGAGTTTCCCTGCTCCTCCCTGGACTCCTGGCCATAGAGTCTCAAGCTGTGGGAAAGCCAGACCCAGCCCTAATCTGTTGTTAACAAACACTCTTATAAAACACGATAAAAACACCCCGGCCATGCCAAATTGCCATAAAAATTTCTAAACACGGCATTTTCAGGATTTAAGGGGTGTAATTAAAATATATGGCCACCCTTTTTCTGTTTTGGGAGCCAAATGTTTAGTAGTACTATGAAAATATACAAGGGGTGATCAAAATATACAGCAAATATTTACATTAAAAATTTTATTACAGGGGCCGGGGATTTAGCTCAGTGGTTCTGGCACCTGCCACGCAAGCACAAGGCCCCGAGTTCGATCCCCGGTACCAAAAAAAAAATTTATTACAGTAAAAACACATTATCATGAATCCTTCTCAAAAGCCTCCCCTCGCTTCACACACACTCATCCCATCATCCTGGCCACTCTCTGATGCAGCTCTGGAGTCCTCTGTCCTGAGATCTGTGAGCTGTGATCAGTGACTGCTGCTGCGGAGCACCATCCAGCAGAAAGGCAGCTCGTAAAAACACGATGCTGTGTCCTCATGCATCTCAGTCACCAGATCTGGCACCGTGTGACTTCTGGGTCTTCCCCAAAGTCAAAATGACCATGACAGGGAAATGTTCTGAATCCATTTAGGACATCGAGGCAGCCAGGGCAGCGCAGCTAAAGACACTCAGGAAAGAGGGCTCCAGAGCCACTTCATAAAGTGACAAGGACGACGGGATGAGTGTTTGAATTGAAAGGGAGGATTCCGGGAGGGATTCGTGGCAATGAGTCTTCTACTGTAATAAACTTTTTTTACTGTAAACATTCACCATATTTTTGATCATGCCGCCCATCTGAGCACATCCTCTAGGCCTCAGCCGAGCAGCCCCTGGGGTCCCCATCTGGAACTCGTCTTTGCAGGTCACATCCCACGCCAACACCCAACTCTTCCGGCTGTGTGGACAGATCTGCTAATGCCATTTCATAAACAAGCCGCTCTTTCTGCAAGAATGGAGATGCTACTTTACCCCACAGGCCAAGCAGTTAATGGGCGTCCAGAGATGACGGTAAACACCCACCCGGGCCAGTGGCAGGAAAGGCCAAGTGTACACGGCCTGGGGGGGTCCGCCGGACCCTACCTCCTGGGCAGCATCAGACCCACAGCCAGAGGGGTGGGTGCAGGCGTGGAGGGCGGGGGGAGCAACCCTGGCCCAAGGGCGTGGTGTACAGACGTGCTTCCCTCCCCCAGGGCCCGCCACAGAGCTGGCCCAAGAGTGTGTAGACACGACACAGGCAGGGAGGCCAAGAAAGAGCCCTGGGCCTCTGCTGTCCCCTTCCTGTCTCCCCAGATCCCCGCCTCCCCGCCCTAGGCAGCCAGCGGGTGTGGACAAAGGCGACCTTTGGGCAGAGTTAGCAGCCCTCTGGCTCCAGAGAGTTGGAAAAGGACAACCCATTGAGCTTCCAAGTCACAGGAAATGCACCCCCGGGAGGGTACAAAGATGAACATCGGCTCATCTGAAGATCAGATGCCCAGCCCCAGGATGCTCACCCCCTCAGCACCCCCAGGACTGGCTCAGGGCCTGCATGGCTGCCTCGACGCCCATCCAGTCCCAGAGAGCCACGGTCAGCGCCTTCCTGACCCCTCTCCCCCACCCACGTCATGAGCACCCAGGCCTGCGGTCACCATGGAGGGTGAGGATGGAGCGGTGCTGCAGGTGCATCTCCCAAACACATCTTCGGGGAAGACGGTGTCTGCAGGCCTCAATCATTATGGGGCCGCAGAAGAGGAGCTGAACATCCCAGTGCACCCCTCACCCTGCCTGGGCCATGGCCCTGCTGCCATGGACAAGAGTCATCTCTCCGCTTCTCAGGGGATCAGGGTGGAGCCACAACCCCTGGCTCCACTGGAGCAGGGGCCGAGCTGGGCCCCTCTGCCAGGATGTCCCCCACTCACCAACGACGGCTGACGGCCCATGGGTGTCACTGGAGGAAAAGTCAGTGCTGTGACCCAGCTGGACACCAGATGCTGACAGCCCTGACCAAGACACACGTCCAGGCCGTCAGTGCCGGGGGAGATGAACACGCAGCCCTGACCCAGCTGGCCATGGAGGAGAGGTGCCCCCAGACTCACTCTGTGGGGTGCCTGTGTCCCCAGGAGGAGTCCCGCTGCACAGGTCGGGTGCCTTTCTCATCCAGGCCCCTCACAAGGACGCCACCTCCTGCTCCCTCCGATGGGTCCTCCGGGACTGCACCCCAAGCCACAGGCCACCTGCATCACACAACGGCTCCTCTAGAGCAGGCCCGGCAAGGTCCTGGGTTCATCGCCACACGGCAGCCTAGTGCAGCCCAGAGGGAGGGAGCCCTTGGTGGAAGCGGGGCCCAGGGGCTGTGTCCTCCTCCCTGCAGCTGCCCCCACCCTGACCTCTGCCTTTCACACTTTCAGGAAGAAGCACGGGGTGCCCAGTGCCCCAGGGAGGACCAGCTGGGCCCCTCCTCCCCACGGCTCTGAGCGCCAAACAGCAGGCATCAACGAGGGGCGCCCTCACCCCACCTGCGGGTCCACGGCCACTACGCTCAAGGCAAGGCGGGGCCTGGGCGAGAACTGTGGGCTCTGCTGGACCACCCTGCGGCCCCCACGCAGCTGGGCACTGAGCTCGCGACCACACATTCCAAAGTCTGTGGGAATGTTACCTGTGACAGCAGAGGACTAAAACTCCTTGTTTAGGAGTGAACTAAGCTTCCACCACAACATGACGGCTTCCTCTCCCATCTGAACAAACAGTGCTCTCTCCGTGCCCTCCCCTAGACACCCAAGGTCACACGAAATTAAACATTAAAGGGCGCCTGAGACCCCTCTCGAAAGGAAAGCGCTGCTGTTATTTTCTTTGGCTCAGCTACCAAGGCGAGCTGCACAGAAGATCAGCATCTGTGGGAGCCGCTGGCCCTCTGGACCCAGCGAGGCCACTGTGCAGACAGGAAGGACACTGGGACCCCGGCCTGGCACCTCAGACTTTCGTGCACTGTCGCCATAGCCCTGTGGGTCCGTGATGGACAGGGGCCCAGACGAGGCGGCAGCCACCCCAGCAGCTGTGGTCCTCAGTCCCCAAGCAGACAGTGACCGCGTGACGGCTCTGGACAGGTGCTGGAGTCTGCAGTGCCACGATGCCAGTGCTTCAAAACTCAACTCAACAGCTCAGCTGGGGGCTCTCTGTGCTCCCCACGGGCACCACCAGCCAGGTCCTGCCTGAGCCCAGCCACAGCGACGGGGACAGAACACACTGCAGGGTGGCCGGGCAAAGCCATGGCCCGCCCTGCCCAGGGAAGGGTCCAGATCTGCAGCAGTGGGGTGGCACGGCTGACATCCATCCACTGGGGCCCGAACCCGCCTGGCCACCTGTCGTGTGTGCTGCTGGGGTCACTGGTATGGAGAGGTGGCAGATCTGAGGACCTCAAGGTGTGAAAGTGGCTGCCGTGTGGCTCCCACCAAGGCCGGTGCACATGAGGTGGAGGCAGAGGGCTGGCGACCCAGCCACCAGCCCCAGCCACCCCATGGCTGTCCCAAGACAGAGATGGCGCTTGATATGCACTTGGTCGGTGAAACCTGGTGGCCCGAGACAGGGAGGGCGGGT
The DNA here is from genome assembly GCF_053883595.1 of Heterocephalus glaber. NCBI lineage: Eukaryota > Metazoa > Chordata > Mammalia > Rodentia > Bathyergidae > Heterocephalus > Heterocephalus glaber. The sequence goes on from NW_028258138.1 coordinate 1,046,739, forward strand.
CCCTGCTCTGAGGAGTCCTCCAGCCTGCCTGGGCCCTGGCGTGACTCTGTGGGTGCATGTCCTCCATCGAGGGAGGCCCGTCCCTGCTTCCCACAACCTGGGTCTGCTCCGAAACACCGGGGCAGGGCTGGGTGCTGAGGGACGCCCCCAGGAGGGCTCCCTGGAGGCCACAGCTGAGCAATATGCGGACTGTAGTGGCAGGAACAGGGCGGGGCACTGGGTCCACATCCTGGTTAGAAACTGGGAGAAGCCGCGGTGGCGTCCCCTGGTTGGCAAGCACCCCACTGCGGGCCCTCCAGTTGGGCGGCTAAAGGCAGACACTCCAGACCCCCCCTTCCCAGTGGATATGAGGCCACCCACACAGGACAGTCAGACACACCTGTGCATGGCGCCCTCACCGTGTCCCATGGGCCACGGGCAGGGCTGTCTCTACCGAAGCACGTGGCTTAGATGCCCCTCGCAGTGTGCCACTGTGTCCCTAGCAATGGGCTCTGAAAGCCACAGAGAGTGGCCAGGGCTTGCTGGCCTCGGGAGCCCACTGGGTCTGGGCCTGAGACTTCTAAGATGCCGCTGGAACAAGCCTTGCATCACAGCATCCAGGCCAGGGCTCCAGCGGGTGCAGCCATTGGGGGACACTGCTGCCCACCTCCCCTGCGGGGGCTCAGTGGAGTTGCAGGCCCCTGGGTCTCTGCAGCTCAGCCCCAGCCAGCCCAGGGCCCAAGAGGTGGGAAGGCTCTGCCCTGTGTCTGCCCAGCCCTCCAGCAGCCAGACGACCCCCACCTGGCCCGCCCCAGCCAAAGGCACAGTGCACAGTCCAGGTATGAGGACCCAGCACCACAGATGTCATGGCTGGCACCGGCTAGGCAGGGCACCCGGCTCGGCTGTGTCTCAGGCTCCCAACTGGATTTTAAGGCACGGCGAGGACAGTACCTGCTGGTCCCCACAGGGTTTCATCCGGCTGCCCTAGGACAAGGCCTGTCCCAGATGACAGCCGACAGCCGACAGCCAACAGCTGACAGCCTGGCCCAGGGCTGGGCTGGGGCCGGTGTCAGCCTGAGGGGCCAGCGAGGCCATGAAGCTCTTGGGGTGGTCCACATTCCGGGGCTTCCAAAGGCCCAGGCAGCCACCCACGCTCCCCCCTCCCGCTCCCTCTGGCTGCACAGGGTCACTGAGAGTGACCCCCACACACTGGGGGCCACACCCAGGCCCTGCTCTACAGGCAGGACTGAGCGGGGCGTGGGGGCCTCTTCGGACGGCATCTCCCCACCGCCGGCATTCCAGGTGCTGGGGACCCCAGCTCTGCCTCTAGAGGCCAGGCACAAGGGCAGCAGGACACCCAGGCTGGGTGGACACCAAGCTCAGCCCCACACAAGCCAGCAAGAAGGCCAGGGCCTTCTGCCAGGCCACGAGGGCAGGTCCTGAGTGGGGGCAGTGGGACAAGGCCAAGGGTCCACAGCCGCCACACCCCGGCAAGGAGCTGGCGCCAGCTCCAAGTGACATCGGCCCTGGGGTGGCCGTGAGGGGAAAGGAAAAGCCCAGAGGCTCAGGGGACGCTGCTCACCATCCTCCCCGTGCACCACCTGCTGCGACCCACAGCCCCAGGCCGGGCTCTGTGGGCTCTGCGAGACAGGGGTGTGGGAGCTCGAATGACAGGACAGTGGGCAGGGACGGCAGGTGGCTATGACCCGGGCAGGAACTGGAGCCTCTGGGGCCCTGCTCCCACCGCAGAAGAGGGCACAAGGGCGTGAGGCGGGAGCGAAGGGACAATTGAGGGAGGGCAGGGAGATGCAGGAGCAAGTGCAGGAAGGGGTGAGGGAGTGAGCGTGGGAATGAACGAAGGATTCGTCGCTAAGTGCAGGAACGAAGACGTGAGTTCATGAATGAGTCCCAACAAATGAATCTGCGCGCGAATGAGGAATGAATGAATGACTTGTGAGGAGTACAGGAATGAATTCACGCATGAGTGCAAAGATGAATGAATGGTTCATGGGCAAGCGCAGAAAGGAATGAATGAGTAGGAAAGTGTGGTAACAGGGAACTCGTGGGTGAGTGGGGAAGGAATGAAGGAATGTGTGTGGGAGGGAGCGAGGTCGTGGCCAGTGCAGAAATGAGCAAGTGTACTCACGTGTGAGTGCAGGGTGAACGAGCACACCCCAGCGCATGAGGGCTGACTCTTCCAAACCCTCCTCCACCTGGCACAGTCCTGGCTCTCGGGACCCTCGATGTGGCCCCGGGAGCCCCGGGAAGCCAGGCCTGCAGGACCCACATCCCCACATCTGACCATGCTGTCTGGGCAGATGCAGCACCCTGTGACCCTTCGGCTTCTGTTCAGGATGTAAATGAGTCTCAGCAGCACAGGGCCACCCCAGGGTCCCCTCCTGGGTCCTCCAGCCCTCAGAGGGACCACAGGACAGACAGCCACCCTGCCAGGCACAAGGTGGGCGAGTGAGTCCCTGCAGGAACTTGGTTCAGGTACGCAGGTTGCCACCAGGACACGTGGCCCAGCTGTGAGCAGTGTCCAGCAGACGCGAGGTGACCCTCCTGCCATGCTGAGCAGGACACTCGGCTGCCAGGATGGGGGTGCCCAACACCCAGGACAGAGTGCAGGGCACGGGCAGGGGTCCCGGCAGGAACTCCCGCCTCAGGCCAGACCAGGGCAGGGCCCAGCCTCCTCCCCAGGGTGGGGGTGGATCTGACTCCCAGGGCGGCCCTGCCTCACTGTGGTCTCCTCTCCAGGCCTGGGGGGAAGCAGTGTGGTCCCAGATGGGCACAAGGCAGGTCACAGGGAGGAGAAAGGGTGCAGAGCGCAGCCCATAGCTGGGGAACTGTGGGCTCCCTCAGCCCCGGACAGCACGGGACGACGGCAAACACGGCCACCTCTGCTGGGGCGCCTGGTACAGCGTCCCTGGGAGAAGCTGCGGTGCCCACAGCCCAGCCCACACCCGATCCGGAGGGAGGATGCCCGAGACCCGGCCTCTCGTCCTAGTGCGGAGGCCCTGGCCTCTCCTGGGGTGCTGGAACCCCAAGGGACAGCAGGCGTCCAGGCGGGCGGAGGTGAGCGCCACCCGACACAGCTTCTCAACCCTCCTCCTGGCGAGGCTCAGAGCCAACCCCGAGTCTGGGACAAGCCCAGTGATCCTGCCCCTCGTCGCCATGGCCGAGGAGCAGGGAAGCCAGGGAGGGCCATGGCCAGAGCCCCCAGGCTGGCCCGTCCCCGGGCCTGGCCTCTCCGGAGCACTGGGCGCTGGAGTGTGGTCCCCACCTGTCCCTGCGGCGTCCCTGAGGGAGGCTCCCGGGGTTACAGCCTCAGAGCTGCTGCCTCCCGGGAGGGCTCTCCGGGTGAGCCGCGGTGAACATCCGGGGAGCCAGGTGCTCCCCATCGGCTCTGCCGTGTCCGAGCACAGCTGCCCGGAGCCGGGGACAGCGGCTTCCCCAGAAGGGCAGCAGGCCAGGACGGGGGGCTCTCCTCCTCCCCAGCCTCTTCTGCCCGCCACCCGCACCCAGAGCCATCTCAGACCCGACCTCGCTAGGCCGATGCAACAGCAGAGCCCACTGCTCGGCACCCCACAGTGCCCAGGCATGCGTGTGGGGCCCAGCTGAACCCCAGCACCCTCCCTCCTATAATTACTACAGGTCTAAAAGTCAAACTAAGTTCAAACTGAGCCTCGGGCAGCCCCTCGTTTCTACTGGAAAGAGCTCACGCTCAGGTCCGGTCTATGGGAGTGCGCTTTCCGGGTCACCTGGAGAGGTAGGGACGCCCATCACAGTAGCCCTTCGTGACGCTGTCTGAGTCACATTCCTGGGCTCCTGGCCCTCCCAGGTGCCCGCGCATGCTCTGCCAGCAACCGGCCAAGCAGGGCCAGTACACAGCAGGCGCCCAGCGAGCACAGACCGCTCCCCACCTGCCATCTGTTGGCCAGCAAGGTGCTACTGTCCCACCCGAAGGACAGCTGCGGTGGCCCTTAAGCCAGATACCACCCACAGGCCCACACCAGGCCTCTGCCAGGCCCCGGCTGCCCAGCCAGCTTGGTCCCTGGACACCAAGGTGACCCAGCTGGACGGGCCCCACCTCTGACAGCCAGGAGCAGCTGCACTGCCCGCCCACGCCACAGATTCCAGATCAAAGCACCCAACAGCAGCGTCCCCAGCTGGGGCAACGGAGTCCGGCCACAGCCACCAGGACCGCGCTGCAGATCCTGGCCAGAGTCAGTCCTGCTGGCCAGGGCCGGCCCCTCCCGGGAACTCCCGGCCCAGGTCACACGTGAGGAGGGCGTCCAGTGGCAGCGGGGAGGATGGGGAGGACTCGCCAGCCTCGCTGGTTAATATCTGACGAGAGCCGAGTCAGGAATTCGGCACTAACAGAGGGGGGTTGCTCTGTGGCCTGGAGTCCAGGAGGGCTGGGCTGACCTCAGACCTGGACTTGGGGGAGGCCAGGGGGCAGCAGGGACGCTCAGGGCTCACGCCCCTCCTCACCTTCGCTCTCAGCGAGCACAGGTGGCTACACCTCAGCCAGCTCAGGTGGCCAGCAGCAGGGCACCCTGTCCCTCTGTCCTCCAGTGACCTGAAACTGCAGGGACCCGGTGGCCACTGTAGAGCTGTGGGCAGCTGGAGCCCCCAGCTCGGGTGCCCTGGAGAGAAGCAGGGATGCTCTGGCCCTGTACGTGGGCAGGAACCTGCAGCCAGGCTGCCCACTCTCGGCCATGCACGGCCCTCCTCTGGCAGCCCTAGGTCCAGCAGCCTGGCCTTTGGCCCCGTCACGTCCTGCACGGCAGCCTTACACCCACCCCCCGAGCCCCAGAAGGAGCCTGGGTCCCCTCAGCTGGTCCCGGGAACATCACCCCACCCCACCCCACCCTGTTGCCAGGATACAGCGAGAAGAACCAAGATGGCTGCATCAGCATCTAGATGGCACAACCACCCCCTCTGTGTATAATTGGGACCCGAATCGAGGCATCGTGAGCTGATAGCAGAAATAAAGGGAGAAGCTGTCCCGTGCCTCGCAGAGACATTCTTCAGCAAGGGCCACTACCTGCTCGAGGCACCATGAGCCCAGCTCCCTGCACAAAGGGCCTTTCATCCTGGGACAGGACAGGGAGTCAGGTCTTCAATTAGCACTCGAGAACCCCTTGGGTACCGCCTCCCAGGAACTGCGCCCAAGCCCTCCGCTACTCTGCACCCAGTCCTGCCAGCTGGTGGGCACAGGGCCCAGGCTGGGCCCCAGCTCTGCCACCAGCAGCGGGCGTCCAGGGGTGCTGGGAGCGCAGGGCCAGGGTACCAGAGCAGAGCTGGGAACCCCAGCCCCGCACCCCGGGCACCCACAGTCAGAGTGAGAGTGCACAGGACCTGGGGGCAGAGTCACTGCATCTGCTGCGTGGTTCTGGAGCCCATTCCCGATGCAGGGCCCAGCGGCTCCCCTCGGAGTTGGGCACCCGGGCCCAGGCAGGACACTTAGGGCTGTGGCTGCCACGTGAGCAGTGGCCACGCGAGGGGCCTGGGGACGGGGAACAGCACCAGGGGAACCCCTGAAGGGAGCAGTGGGGCCACCCCCTCTCACCCTAGGCTGCAGGGACTAGGGTTCCCACTGTGGCTCGTGCATTCCTGGCGTGGGTAATTTTAAAAAGTAAAATGGTTTAAAACCTCACGAAAATTTCACAGTGCTATGTGCCGGCCCCAGACTCCTCCCAGAACGCGGTGCCCACCCAGAGCCCGGGAAGGGTCTGCAACACCCACCGCCCTGCCGTGGGAAGCAGCCCAGGGGTCTGTGGCTGCTGCCGGGTGGGGGGGCCATGGAGGCCCTTCCCAGCTCCCGCAGATGCTCCCAGGGACCCCACCTGGGCGGAGCGCGCCCTCTGGGTGCTGTGAACCCGGTGACCAGCTCGCCCTCAGGGTGTGGCTCCTAGGTCGCAGCCTGCACTGCAGCAGAGCCCAGAGCGGACAACCTGCACCAGAGCCCAGAGCGGACAACCTGCACCAGAGCCCGAGGAGGCTGCCCTGTCCCTCAGAGCCATCCAGGGGCCCTGGGCCGCAGAGTGTCACAGGCTCCTCCCGAGGGTTCCACACTGTGGCCTGTGGTGCCTGCTGGCCAGGCTGCATGTGCCCAGAATTCACTGAGGTAGGAAGAGGGTGCTGAGGCAGGCAGGTCTAGGCAGGCGGGGGGAGCAGGAGCTCCTGAGGGGAGCTGGTGAGGGCCCCCGAGGCTCATGGAGAAGGTCGGGACAAGGGCCCCAGTCCACAGCGAGGCAGAGGGAGCTTCGTGAGGTGGACAGAGCTGCTCAGATGCAAGGAGCCATGAGCAGCTGCTGCCCAAGCCGAGCCAGCCAGGACTCGGCCCTGCCACGCGCTCACTTGGGCGAGGCCCCGCTGTCACATGCACGGGGGACAGCAGCGTGACCCCAACACGCTCCAGCCACTCAGCCATGAACCTGCACCCGTGGGAGAACAAGGCCCACAGTGAGGGCATCTTGGCACAACAAAGCTTCTAAGACATTAAAAAGCTCGAGCCATCGTGCAGACAGACGGACATCTCTGCAACAGCCCCTGCGGGCGGGATCTGTGGGCGGGACTCAGGAGTCCCCACCAGGATGGACGGGGCAGGACCCCCACACCTCAGAGGCAGCGAGAAGCCCCAGAAGCGCCCAGAAGCGCCCATGTCTCAGCTCCCGGAGGTCCTCCATGCCTCTCCTCTCCTGCAGTGCCGTGGATTGAACCCAGGGCCTTCACACTGAGCTATATTCCCAGTCCTCTTTCCATTTTCTATTTTGAGACGGGGTCTCACTATGTCTCTAGCTGTCCAACCTGGGCTAGAAACTGCAACCTTCCCGCCTCAGCCTCCCTGAGTACTGATGATGGAAAAAAACAAAAGACAGAGCAGAGACTGAGGCCTCCGAGCCTGGCAGACACTGAGGTCTCCAGGCTGCCGGTCTAAGCCTTGCCCCTCCTGCTAAACCCATGAAAGATGAACGGTGGCGGAGGACGAACTGCTGAGACACAGCTGCCCACCTCCCTGTGTCTCAAAGATAAACTGTAAAGGCAACACTACCCCACCTCCCTGCCCTTTGCTAACTTCTGCTGCTGTAAAATCCCGCCTGCTCCCCGCCCTGGCTGAAGAAGCGGGGCTCAGACTCTGGAAGCGGACTTCCGCTGGGCCCCTAGCTAGCGAATAAACCCGCTCTCCCTTCTGGTCTCTGAGGGCCGCTCTTCTGGTCAGCCTGCCCCCGGGTGCCACTTCACAGGGATTACAGGTGTTTGCCGCATGCCTGGCAGGACCATCGGTTTCTTCATGAAGGACAGAACGAGGGAGGAGCCGTGTAGCCATGCGACCCACGGGCACCTGGGGTCAAGGTCGGGCACAGTGGCTTCATGGGGGCGGGTGGGTCCCAGTCCCAGCACCACGGACCCACCTTACTTTCCCTAAGAACAAGCAGCCCGAGAGGCTGGCACAGAACTCTCCCTGGCGCACGTGGGCTTCTGGCTATGCGGCGGCTCTGTGCTGGGAGTGGATGCTCACACAGGAGCCCGTCCCTGGTGTCCCTGGCTCCTGTGGCACTGGCAGTGCGGGTCAGCAGGGCCCCCAGCTGGGCAGCAGGTCTGACTCCCAGCAGCCACGCAGAGGCCACCACGAGACCCAGGGTAAGGGCTGAGCTGGACGGGCTCTGGGCCTTGAGGGACAACAGGCGGCCCGGGAGGATGGAGCCGGTTTCATGAAGGAAGGGCTGCGGCCTGGACGGGCTGAGGGGCCAATGGGAGCGCCCCCGAGAGCCAGCTGCACAGCCACAGAGCGGGTGGACACCCGGGCACAGGCCTGGCGGAGCCAGAACGAGGTGAGACCAGGAGGCAGGGCGCAGGCTGCCAGGCAGGGACCCTGGGACAGCCACACACAGACCACGGTTAACCCACAGGATCAGGACAAGCCCAGGGCAGGACAGGCCAGCCGGGTGGGTGGGGCGGGTGGAGCTTCCAGGCTGCAGAGAACAGCCCAAAATGCAGGCATCTCGGCAGTGGCCTCCAGAAAGGGAAGAAGAGAGGGAAGGAAATCCTCAGACCAGAGCCCCTTACTGCAGTGCCGGGAGCTAGGACCAGAGGGCAAAGGTCGGTGAGATGCTCGTATAGCTGAAGATCGGAGATAAGCACATGAAAGGCCAGTGGTCACCACCCCAGCAAGGCGGAAGATACCAGGACATTGGAGTTTGTCCAGGGTCAGGGACAAGCTGGCCACTCTGTCCCCAGGAGCAAGACGGCCGTGCTTCAGCCTCACAGTCCAGCTACTGACTGCGTGGAGTCCCTGGATTCAAATCCAGTTCAAACCCCCTGAGCCTCAGCGGGGACCCAAGGGAGGGGCGGGGCAGACAGGGAGGGCAGGACTTGCATAGCTTTTTGTTTTGTTTGAGGTTTGGGGGTTTTTTTTTGGTACCGGGGATCAAACTCAGCACCTTGCACTTGCTAGGCAGGCGGCAGCACCACTGAGCTAAATCCCTGGCCGGGTTTTGGTTTAAAACCAGGTCTGGATATGTAGTCCAGGCTGAGCTTACACTCACTGCGTAGCCCAGGCTGGCTGAACTCACAGCTATCCTCCTGCCTCAGCCTCCTGAGTGCTGGGAGTACAGGTGTGCGCCACCCCTGACCCTGCTGAGTGCTGTCCCAAGGCCGGGCTTCAGGAATTTGAGCACAGAAACACCCCCAGGAGCCAGGATGCCCCACCTCAGTTGGTGCAAATTGGTGTCTTCCCCCTACACTCTGACCAGCTGGGTCCGAGGTCTCACACAGACGCCCTGAGGGGGACGAGGAGACCAGGTGGAGGACAGAGGGCGGACACGGCTGTCCACAGTGCTCCTGCTGCTTGTGGCCAGGCCAGGCACAGGCCACTCACCCCGCTCAGAAATACGCGTGCTCTCAGAGAGGGCCAGTCCCCGAGCTCGGGACGGAAGACAGGCTGCATGCTCGGCCAGGCCAGCTCTGTCCTGAGAACGCCAGCCAACCTCTCGAGCTGCCCTGCCGTCTGCCGCCTGTCTCCAGGGAGCCCTGTTCTGGACACCCGAGGGCAGCGCTGACTGTCAGCAGGCTGAGGCGGGGCGGTGCTCCAGCACTGAAGGCCCACAGATGCCCCCTTGCTGCACACCGGAGCTGCAGGTCTCTGGACCTGGATGAGCATACTGGCCGCTCTGCAAGCCCACGACAAGGCCTGGGGAGGTCGAGGCAGCTGCTGGCCAGGTTTCTGATAACAGCAGGGTTGCCACGGTCCCTGCTGCCAACCCCAGCAGCCTGGCACCCGCTCCCCACCTCCCTCGAAAGGGAGCGGCTTGCTTGCAGACCGGGCCCTCCACTGTCCCTGAGCCAGGCCTGGGGTGTGGGGAGGACGCCCCGGATCCTGCCAGGAGGGCGAGGCCTGGAACCCACAGAAGGCGCTGTCTTCCTTGGGCTTTGATCGCACCCTCTGTGAGCAATCGGGACTTGCGGTCCCCAAGAGCCGCCCCAGGGAAACGCCCCCAAGCTGTGTTCTCTCACAGCCCTGAGGCTGGGCATCCACGCTGCCTGAGTGTCCAGGCCTGGTCCCTCTGGGGCCGGGGCACCCCTCCCTGCTCCTCCCAGTGTCTAAGGCCCCGCCTGTCCCCGCCTTGTGCCACTCCAGCCCTGTACTGGTCCCTGGGAGCAGCTGTGACCCCAAGGGGCTGAGGAGCTGGCCAGGGACACCCCTACACAAGGCACTCCCTGGAGACGGAGTTGGGGCAGAGGCGCCTGACCCAGGCCTGCCAGGAGCAGGCAGACCAGGAGCCCCAGCAAGACGGGTCCAGCGGCAAGGCCAGGAAACGCGAGCAGTGAGGAGACGCAGAGCCGCAGCTCCCCGCTCACCGATCAGAGAGGGGCGTGAGCAGCAGGGGGGAGTAACGTGCTCAAGGCCACAGGATCGAGGGGCTCCCGGAGGGGCTCCCCACTCTCCCACCAGACAGTGCCACCCCGCTGCGAGGGGACAGGCAGCCAGGCCTCAGGGGGCCCTGCCCACAGCACCCAGAGCCACAGGGGGCAAACTGAGGCCTGGCAGGGTTGCCCGTGCCAGAGCCAGGGCCACTGTGGGGGTTGCATCAGGGCACACAAACAAAAGGGCCTGCCCTGTGCCTCCAGAAACACCAGACCCCAACGAGAGGCCGACAGCAGCGAGAGGAGCAGTGAAATCCGTGTGAACAGACACACAGCGAAGACAGAAGGGCCTGAGGCAGAAGGGCATCGGCAGCCACCGGGGTGGGCATGCACACACAGCCAAGGTTCGGTGAGACAGCCCCTCTGCGGGGACAGGACGCGCCAGCGGGACTCGGCTCAAACCAGCAGGACTCCTGAGGGCCAGGTGGCCACTCGCACTGCCCACCTGGAGGCCTCCATCCAGACTCAGCTGAGCCACGGCACTCACTCTGCGAGGTGTTGCCTGGGCCCTAGATAAGGACCGAGAGAACCAGGGCTGGAGGGAGCGGGCCCAGGTGCTTCCCGCTGGGAGATAGCGCAGCTGGCTGCACACAGCTGCACCCAGGCCCCCAGGCCGTGGGCATCTGGTAACACACAGTGGGGTCTGCCCTCCCATATCGAGGGGAGGCAGCGGCTCCTTGCATGCAGACAGCACCAGAAATGCACACAGAAAGCCGGTACAGAGGCAGCCACAGCCTGGGCAACTACAAGACCCTGCCTCAAAATAGAAAACAAAACAGGTCTGGGACACAGCTCAGTTCGAAGGCCTAGGGTTCAATCCCAGTACTGTAAATAAAATAAAATACAATACGTAAGGGAAGAGAAGTCCACAGCTGGGAGACAGACGCCAGGCGCAGGGGCCCACCCCTCCCAGGCCCAGCTGGTCCCAGGGTCGGGGCCTGGGCTGTCCCGTGATGCTGCTGCACCCCGCCCCTGCAAGAGGTCACAGACAAGACTGCAGACAAGGGGGCCCAGGAGGTGGCAGCGCCCCTCAGCAGGCCCCTTCCTCCCTGGGTCACCCTGCACAGGCCACCTGCGGGCGGGGCCTTGCCCGCTGGGGACACCCCCCCCCCCGCAGGACAGACCTCTCACCTCCCAGTGCTGAAGGCGCCCAGACTCTCGACAGGGGCCGCCCTTGTGAAACCCACTCCTGCCTACAGATAAGAAGGGAAGCATCCCGTGGTCCTCAGCCAGGGGCCTGCGCGATGGTGGCCTCCAGGTCAGGTGCAGGGTGGCTCTTCTGTCCCCTTCACGTCCCCAGGACAGGAGGAACCACAGCATGGCTCAGCCTCCAAGGAAACATCGGGGCTCTCGCTTCGTAGCTGCTTCCACTCAGCACAAGTCGCCGGGCAGAAGGCGCTGCTCTTGGCCCTCACCAGGAGCGGCCTGTGCTGGGGGGTTCTCTGCCACGAAGACCGCCTCAGACGATGGCCAAGCATGGCTGCGCCACAGACCGGGCGGCTGACTGTGACTCCACCCAGCAGAGCCTCAGGAAACGAGCACTTCCCACCACGGCATCTGCGGAGTTGCACCTGGCCACCTCCACAGCCCCAAAGAACACCCACTCTGTCCCCTCCCACAGAGCCCGAGGCTGCCGGAAGCCAGTGCAAGAGAGCCACCCTTTTCCACTTCGGCACAGGGCCCCCAGGCACACACGGCACCCACAGGGCCGGCCCAGGAGTGACCGTCTGCCAGCACGGAATTCCAGGAAGATGCACAGGCTTGCGCGCGCTTCTGGGCTCCAGGGCCCGGGCTGAAGCAGCCGCAGCCGTGCCAGGGCTTGCTCTTTCAAGGAGCTGGGACAGACGGCCCTCCCAGCCAGCCTGACTCAGCAGTGAGCAGAGCTCCTCACAGCTCCATCTCACAGACACCCCTGGGCCTCGGGCAGGGCTCCACCCCGGCAGACACAGGCTGTGCTCAGGGACAGAACCTATGAGCTCCGGGCTGTGGGACTGCAGCAGTCCTCGGGGTATGGTGTGCGGTGCAAAGATTTGTCCTACAGACACAACGCAGGGCGAGGAGATACACACTGTGGCTCCAGGGCTCCAGGGCAGAGTGTCGCACAAAGCGCCCTGCCCCGGGCAGGGAGGGTCTTCGCTCAGGCAGCTGGGTGCATGGGCGCAGGCTGGCCCATCCCCTGCAGCCTCGAAGGCCCAGTCCGTGTGATCCTGCATGCTGAGACTGCTGGGAGGTGGGGGGCTCAGAGGACAAGGACCCCACTCCATCAGGGTGCGAGCCCCAGGACCCGAGGAGCAGGTGAGCTGACCAGCTGCAGAGCTGGAGACACAGTAGGTGACCCCGCTGCTCTTGTCCTGGGCAGAAGGGCCGACACCAGGGAGAGAGCGTCTCACCTTGTTCTGACACGGGGAATGGAGCTGCGAGGGACAGCTGCATCCCGGAGGCCACGCCTGGCACAGTGCGCCACGGGGTGATGGCTGCCCACTGCGGACGGAGCCCGGCCTAGGGGCTGCACCTCAGCCACAGCCTCAGCCCTGCCCGCCCCCACCCCCCGTGACCTGAGCACCAGTGCAAAGCGGACGGAACCCGCACAGAGGCCCCTGGCCCACAGCTGCAGTGTGACTCAGGAGCGCTGGGCTGCAGCTCCACCGGGCAGTGGCTCATGGGGGCAGGTCTCCACCACGCACCACGCACTCCACACCAGGCCTTGAGGGGCTCAGGGGGCCCAGGCAGTGTGCAGAGCCTGGGAGCAGCCTTAGGCAGAGTGAGAGTTCGTGGGGATCCCACACGTGAGACAGACAGGCTGTACACCCCAAGGGCCCTAGCCCTCCTAAACCTTCCCGCAGCGCAGAGGCTGACCAGGCACCGTGGTGAGGGAGCGAGCATGTGTGCAAGCATTCACGTGTGTGCACCTGTGCATGGTGGTGTACAGGCGTGTGCATGTGTGCAGGTGACCACGTGTGTACCTGTGTGCACAGGTGTGCATGGCAGTGTGCCATGTGTATACGTGTGTGGGACACGTCCTTCCCTTTGTGGATGCTGTCCATCTGCAGGGGACTTTGCATGCCTTTACATGTTGCATGTGTTACACCTCTGTGTAACTAGGGGTGCACGTGTAAGCATGCACTCTTACATGCGTGCACGTTTGTGTGTGCAGTGTACTTTAAGGGAACCATGTGGAGCCAGGCAGGCTCTGGACACCGTGTCACCTGCAGGGATGAGGTCAGTTCCACTCCTTCTAGGTTTCTTGGGCAGGAGTCCCCTCTCCCCTCTCCCTCCTCCCCCTCTCTCTTCCTTTTAAAGTCAAACAAGAGTACCCTGAAAAACAAGTTTTGCTGAAATTCAAAACTATCTTCGAAGTCCTTGCATCTGAATCCTAAGACTCCCTGGGAGCCCAGGGACAGGAGCCTCAGCACTCAGTACCCTCGCCCAGGAGGACAGGCGCCCGGGACATGGGGATGCCCAGCCCACAGGGCAGGGGCCCCATCTCACACGTGCCCCCTTGTGCAGGGGGATGGGGTGGGGGGAGGGTGCAGGTGGGCACCGGAGGCTGGGACAGCAGGGCAGGAGCCCTGGGCATCCCGCACCTCCACCAGAGGCCTGTCCGACCCCAGCAAGCCTGGGGCCACCGTAGCTCACCACAGCTGGCGGCTCCAACAGAGGGCCTGGAGCTGTGGTGCCCCAGGTTTGGGGGGTGTATTCAAGAGCATCAGAACCTGGGGAACAAGAGGCAGACACAGGGAAGCCCATGAGCTTGGTCAGAAAATGCAAATCGGCGGGGTTCTGGTGTTAGGGTTAGGGTTAGTCACCAGTCACTTTCACAGGTCTCTAGAGCAAACCAAGCCCTGCCAAGGCTCGCACACACCCCAGCTCTCCTCCGGCACCCGGGGGCGGCAACGCCGGCCAGGGGGACTTGGTCTCCAGGAGGGGCCGGCGTGCAGGGGGAGGGGCGGGCGGCGCAGCCCCGCTGGACGCCTTCCGGCTCTGACCCCGGCCCAGGAGCCACATTCCAAGGGCACCTCGGCCCTTCCTGCTCCTGCTCCAGGGCCACTCTGGGCTGCGACTTTCCTTGGAGTCTGGCGCTCAGCGCCCACTTCCAGGCCGCAAGGATTCCTCTCACACGGCGCCCAAGCACGGCCAAAATCCATCCCTTCGCTTCCTCCTCTCCTAGGAGATAAGGGGGGGTCCCCCAGGCGGCGGCCTCGCCTTTCTTTGTCACCACGGAGAGGCTGGGCTGGCGACGCCCTCACGTGCAACTCTGGGCCTGTCTGCTGGCCCCGCCGTGCGGAGGGCACGGCCGGCAGCGACCTGGCCGCGGGGTCGGCAGGAACCGGCCGGACCCGGAGCCGGGGCCAGCACAGGCCCTTACCCCCGTCAGCCACATCAAGGAGGAATTATCCGCGTCCAGCCAACAGGTGCTTTGTGGCAGATCTGCGCAGAAGGTAGTCACTTTTTTAAAGGCCGGTTCTGCTATTTAGCCTGGTGACTAAGCCGGCTAGAAACAATGACCCGAGTTATTTCTCTCCCAGCCTGGTTTCCCTCCTCCCCGAATGTTCCGCCTCCTCCCTCCGCGCCAGAGGCCTGCGGCCGGCGGCAGGTGACCCCGCAGGCGCGGAGGCGGGGACCTGGCCCTCGCCGCTTGCAGTTGCAAAGCAGCGACCTTTCCCACTCGCGGGCCAGGCCCGCACCTCACTCGCCCCCGGTCTTTGTCGGGCCTGGCCCTCGGTGGGGACCCCCGGAGCTGGCTGGGCACCGGCCTGAGCACGCAGAGGGAGTTTCATCTCGAGCGGGCGGGCGCACGGGGAGCAAAGCCTGGGCCACCAAGCGAGCGACGGGCTTCACAGCGCAACCCGACACCGCTGGGACCCGCGGCCGGGCGCACACAAAGGCCGGAGCCCGCCCGACGCGGGACCTCGCGCCGCACCACGCGTGCCGGGCTCCTGGGCCCCGCGCGGAGCGCACGACACCGGGGAGGCAACCAGGGGACCCCGCGCCCCGCCCGGCCGGGGACCGCGAGCCCGCCCGGCTTACCTGGCTCCGCGGACGCCGCGCGGACCCCGAGCAGCAGGGCCAAGGCGGCGAGCACGTCCAGGAGGCGACGCGGCCCGGGCCACCTGCGGGGACAGCGAGGTCAGGGCGCCGCGCCCGCGACCCTGCGCGCCCCGGCCCGCACGCCAGGACCCTCGGAGCACCCCCGCTCCCGGGTCCCCCAGACCCCGCACCCCGGCCCCGGCCCCGGCCCCGCGATCAGCGCGCACCTCGGCGCCATCCCGCAGACGACTCCGAGGATGCTGCTCCCTGGACGCCGTGAGCCGCCGGCCCGCGCTCTGGGCTCCACCGAGGGCGGGGCCGGGAGGGGCGGGGAAGGGGCGGGGCCGGAACCCGGGGGCGGGGTGGGGCGGGGCGGCTCGACCTGGGACCTGGCCAGAGGCTCCCGGCCCCGAAGCACCGCCCCACGCGCGCCCCCGGCCCAGCCGCAGCCTAAATTCCGTCCAGGCCCGGACCCGCGCAGGAGCCGGCGGTCACGCGGGAATGCGTGCCCGCCCGGAAGCGGGTTCCCTCGGCCCGTGCTGCACCCGGCCGCCTCGTCCCACGCGCGCCCACAACACCGAGGGGATCCTGTCCCACCCGCGGCGCCTTCTTCCAGGCGTTCGGGTCCAGCCCCCCGGTGCCAGCGGGCTTCTTCCCGCAGGGCCGAGCCCAGGTGGCCTGAGACCCGCCCTCTCCCAACAACGGGGCCCTCCGGGCTGCAGAACTCGGAGCCCGGGGCGCAGGGACCGGAGCCCACTCTGCGCCATCCCGGGCTTCCCCGCGCCTCGCCACCTCCTCCCCGACCGAGAGTAGCACCCACAGCCCCAGACTGCTGCCCTCCCGGTCCCCAGGCCTCGCACATCCCCACCCAACCCTCAGCACCCCGACCCGGCCTGCGCGCCCGGTGCCCCGCGCCAGGTCCGCTGCTGCCCGCGGCACCCGCCCCCCCCTTCGGCCGGGCCCTGGGATTCTGATCCGCTCACATCATCCCATCCCTGCGGCTGCGAGGCCGCATCCTGCCCAGTCCCAGGCCTGCCCGGTCCTGCCCCTCCACCTGGCCCGTGTCCCGCCTTCCGCCCTGGAGCCCCGTCCAGGAGAAGAGGCCGCCCGTGGGCTTCCGGGAGGAGGCAGTGGGTTTCCAGGACGGAGCCGCGCGCGCCCCGGCGGGACCGGTGCAAGGCGTCCAGTGGGGAGGGCGCGGGTCTGCGCGTGTGCACTGCTGCGAGTGCGCGTTCCTGTGCCGGTGTGTGTGTGTTCGCACGCGTGTGCCGGGCTGCCCTTGGTCCCCAGCCCGCCAGTCCCTCCACTTCAGGCAGCCCTGCTCTGGGTGGAGGCAGAGCTGTGAACAGGCAGGAGCCCTCCATCCCGCCCGCCTCCGGGCCCCGCCTCCACCGCCCGGCCCCTCCTGAGTCCGCGCCGGGGCTGGGAGGCGCCCGGCAGGCAGAGGTGCACCGAGGGCCTCGCCCGGAGCAGCCCGCCAGGGGGACCTGGTGAGGCAGCGCAGGAGGCGGCCTGGCTCTTTGCACACACCCTGAAGATGATTCTTCCAGGGGCCCTGGAAGTGATAAAAAGTGCTGCCCGGAACAGAGCTCGGAAGTGAAGCGTTCTCCTGGAAGCGCTGGACAGGGCACGCGGTCAGGAACGTCTTGCCCTGGTTTTCAGCTTAGTTTCCCCCCAAGGAGCCTGCATCCTTCTCCTGTCTGAGATCGGATCATTCGTTTATTTGCATAAGTAAGAGGAGATCACTGGGGGAAAGCGCCAGAAAACACAGACCTGCCCTGGAAATGAGCTCCCTGCGAGCTCAGGTATCTCCGCCTAGCACCTTCCCGCATCTCCGTCGACAGCAGGCCCTGCCCATCGTGGGGCCCATGTCCAGACCGCTTCATTCACCCACCTCGCGAGGCCTGCGCCCTCCGGGAGGGGCTACAGACCCCGCCCAGAGACAGAGCTGCACCCTTGGCCACATGCAGGGCCGAGCGAGGGCCCTGAGTGCAGGTCCAGGCCGCCGGAGCAGCCCAGGCAGCAGGAGTCCTGGTGGCTGAGGAGAAGCCGGCAGGGGTCGAAGAAGAGCGTCCAGGACCAGGACAGCTCAGGCCAGGGCCCTGGCTAGAGCAGAACTAGGGCTGCCAGGAGTTTCCAAAGCAGCAGTGCGCTCTCTCAAGTCCAGGTCCTGCGCCACGGCGCCCGGCCTGCTCTGGGAGCAGGGGCCGGGAGGATCTGGGCATGGGAGTCATGACAGGGACTTCGATCAAGTATAAGCCCGGCGAGGCAGAAGACGCGCACTAAAGGGGACCCGACTCCGTGTGCGGCAGGCGTCCTCACCTCCTGTGTGCTGCACCCCAAGGTCCCGCCACGGCCGCCACAGCTGCAGGTGCTGAGTCCTCACCACACACGTGGCCGTGACTCACCAGGGGCGGGGTCCGGAGGGTGTCATGGCTGCCAGGGCTTTGTTTCTCCACTGCCTCCCGCAAGCGGCATCAAAACGGAGGGAAGCACCGCCCGGCTAGTGCCCGCCCTTCCTGCCCGCCTGGCCCTTCCTTCCCGACAGCCGCCGCGTCCACTCGGCCACGGCCCACACTGAGTACCACACAGCACACACACGCCCGACACACGCCACACACACTGTCCATACACAAACACCACACCCACACTCGAAGCAGCACACACGCACCACAGACCCTGCACACGTCACACAGGCAGACCCCACCCCACACACCACTCACGCACACAGCACAGGTCTGGCTTTGCTCGAGCGGCGGTGGGTGTGACAGCCTGCCACTCCCGCAGCCCTTGACCCGCCCTCTCCTGGAGCCCCGCCCATCAGCCCCAGGGGCTCAGGTCAGCGCAAGGCTGCTAGCTCACTGCCCACTGCCGGTGACCTCGTCTAGGATGACAAGCGCCTCCACAGACGTTCTGTGCATCCTCGGGGCAGGCAGTGAGGAGCAGCAGGCGAGCATGTTTCCAGCCCAGCAGGCAACACGGTGCTACCAGGGATCAAGGCCAAGGGCAGCCTCCCCGACCTCCAGGCCCCAGCACCCGCTCACCTCCTGCCAACCCCGCACCCAGGCAGGATGCAGCCATTGCAAGGCACGGACCACAGCATGGTGACCCCACTGTGATGCGTCCAGGGGTCAGCACGGAGCCGGTGCCCCTTGACCTGCTCCCCGTGTCTGTCCTTCCAGGCAGTCCTTAATCCTCCTCCACCAGGCCTCACAACAAATGCCCGTTACAGAATCCGTCACTCTAGAACATGGTGTTGTTTTGTAAAATTTGAAAAAGATACATGAGATAATGCGGTTCTTTTCAAACTCCGGATGTGTTCCAACTGTTTCCATGTTAGTATATATACACTGATTTTAACAATTGGTGTAGAAGTAGCACACTTAGTGAGAGCCCCATTTATGAATGTACACTGTTTTTGATCCTCTGCTTAAGATAATAAATTGCTTGAAAAGAGACAGAAGCAGTGAGAAGGAATAGTTAGAAGTAAAGAGGACATGATGTTGTCCAGGGGAGAGAGCGCTGCAGAAATTACACCGAAAGAGAACCAGAAAAGTAGGCTTGTGCTTCCATGAGGAGTGGGGCACATCAGTGAGCGTGACTAGAGCCCCAGGGGATGAAGACAGAGAAACAGAGAAGCAGAGGCAGAGGAGATAGCCAAAGAAAGAATAGTTGAGGATTTTTCAAAGTTAATGACAGACACAAAACCGCAGATCAAAGACACTTGGAGAACATTCACCAAGACAAATGTCAAAAGAGTAAACAAATGACCAAAACAGAAAAGGAAACTTCTGCGTATTATATTCAAACTGCTGGGAGAAGAAAGGCAGAGAAAATCTTCGAGGCAACAGAGAAGGGAAAAGGTAAATTACACATGGAGACGAAGAGAAGAATTCAGCAGAATTCTCCTCAAAAGCAACTCAAGGGACAACAATAGCAGGATGTTGGTATAGGACTAAAGCGGAATTCTTCACTGGTGAAAATATCTTTTAAAGGTCAAGGATAAACAAAAATGATCCCAGACACACAGAGCTGTGTGGTTTTCTCACTGGCCTGCTTATCCTACCAGTAATGATCAAGGACACCAGCAATGGTCATGAACATGAAAGCAGAGTGAAAATTGGATCTCAGGAAGAAATGGAGAGTGTGAGAAGGCCAAGGAATGAAGATAAATGAAATTCCTTTAGGAATACTCGTCACTGCCATAACTGTCCACACCAAGCACCAGTAGAGTGCAGGGATGACCTCAGGGAGGTGGGTGGATTGGTGGGGACTGACTGCACCAGGTATCTCTACTGTGTGCGTCAGCACAACAACGCAGAATGCGAACTCTGGAGAGTTTCAGGCTTCTACCATAAACCCTAGGTAAACTCTCCAAAACTTTTAAGAGATACAAGTAATGAGACATAGGAACAGAAAACAGAATGATAAAAATGCTCAATTAATCAAGAGAAAACAGAAAACAGAGTAAAAGATAAACAAACAAAAAAAACACCCCACTGTATGGAACAACTAGAAAGCACCCAGAAAAATAGTAGATTTAATCCAGTTCTATCAATAATGAAATGTGGATGGTCTGACCACACTAGGTGAAAGGAGAGGACTGTAAGACCGGGTTAGAAAGAGCAAGAACCAACTGCATCATGTCTTCCAGAAATCCACTTCCCAGACACTGCAGGCCTAAAGCATGAGGAAGGCCAGGGACCCCCATTTGAGCCCTCACGCCAAGAGATGGGATGAGAGGCCCCAGAAGGGGGGTCAGCCCCGGGGGGAGGACAGGGAGGACATGACACCCATGAATGAGCATGCAGCAAGTGAGGCTTTAGAATGTGGGAGGCAGACACTCAGAACTGGGAGACAAAGCACTGCTTGGGCTTATGGCTTCAACTTTGCTCCCTGGGTTGTTAGGACACATAGGAAAATCATGGGCCATAGAAACCCAGCCCACACTAGCAACCACCTGGACCTGGTGGGTGTTGGGAACACAACCCCAATGTGGTGTCCTGTGTGCTGTTCTCCAGGGCACACAGACATCCATGGAGACAGACCATATTCTGGGCCATAAAATGTATTTTCAAAATTTTAAAAAATATATAGACCATGTAAAATGTGCTTTGAGGGCATAACAGGATCAAGCAAAATTCAAAAACATCTGGAAGGTCCCACAATCTTTGGAAAGTTTCAGTGACCCATTTCTCACTAAACCATAAGTTAAAGAGAAATCTCAGGGAGAAATGATAAAATATTTTGAATGAATTGAAAGCCAAAGTACAACAAACCCAAAATAGTGGGGAAAGCTAAAGCAATGCTTGATGGGAAATTTATAGCTGCAAGTGCTTCTCTTTCAGAGAAGAAAGGTCACAGAGCCATGACCTTGGCATTCAGCCTGAGGGCTTTGGTTGAATCAGAACAGCCAACCAACCACAGACTGAAACTGAGCTGAGATCAACCTTTCCACCTTTAAACTGATTTTCTCAGGTCTTTTGTCACAGCAATGGAAAGCTGACTACCACACTGAGAAACTAGGAGAAAAGAGCAAATTAAGAACAAAGGAATTAGAAGACAGAAGTTAATGAAAGAGAAAGCAGAGAAGCAATAGAGAACATTATTTAAACTAAAAGCCAACTGTTTTTGGTTTTGCCTTGTTTAAACTGCCAGTATCAAGAACAAGGAGTGGAGGGGCAGGGATTTAGCTCAGTGGTGCCACTGCCTGCCTTGCAAGTGCATGGTCCTGAATTCAATCCCTGGTACTGAAAAAAAAAAAAAAGAAGAAAAAGAAGAAAGAGTGGATATCACTACAGATCCTGAACTAAAAAGATAACAACGAAACATTATACAAAACTTTTTTTGCAAACATATTCTGTAGCTTAAATGAGGTGTGCAAATTTCTTGAAAGTCACATATTATCTATACTGCTACAAGAAGAAGTTTTAAACACGGAGTAGCTCTGGGTGTCAAAGAAGTTGATTCTTCATTAAAAATCTTCCTAGGAAGAAATCTCCTCACTCGGATATTGTTGCTGGTAAGCAGTATAACACGATTATGAACAAATAATTGCAAATCTACCAAAGATCTTTCAGAGTGGAGAGGAGAAGAGGGACACTTCTGGATTCATCCCATGAGGTCTGTGTTACCCTGGTGGCAAAGACACTGCCAGAGAAGAAGGCTACAGACAATCTCCCTCACAAGCACACACAGAAAAATTATTAACACAATGTCAGCACACTGAAGCAGCAGTCTATGAGAAGGACAATACACTGTGACTGAGCAGGTTTGACCCTAGGAATGCAAGGTTGGTTTAACATGAAAACTGGTCAGTGTAATTTATTGTATGAGTACAATAATAGAAAAATACTAGATCATCTCCCTAAGTACAGAAAGAGGCTATGACAAATTAAACATCAAAAATTCCAGCCAACTACCAAGCAGGTAACTTCTTCAGCCACATAAAGGATTCTCATGGAAAGTTTATAGCTTACATCATGCTTAGTATTGAAAAAGTGAATGTGTTCTCCCAGAGATAAGGACAAAAACAAGATATTACTCTCATTGACTCTTCACTTCTGTACAATATTTTATTGGAGAACTTAGTATAACTAGACAAGAAAAAACTGTCCAGATTAGAAAGAAATAAGTACCATTCATACTCATGTCATTCACACATGGCATAATTGTTTATCAAAAACCCTAGGGAATAATAAGTTTAGAAAGACTGCAGGAAAAAGGGTAAAACAAAAAATTGGTTGAATTTCTATATATTAGCAACGAACACTAGCCAGAGCAAACAGGCATGAGAAAGAAATTGGAAAGCAGGAGGTTAAATTATCCAGGCTGGCACATGACATGATCGTGTACAGTGATACCTCAGTTGTCAAACTCAATTCATTCCAAATTTATGTTCAAACTCTGAAAAGTTTGAGAACTGAACATATTTTTCCCATAAGAAATAATGGAAAATCAAATAATTGGTTTTGAGGCCCAAAAATTACACTTATAAATTAATTTTTCCAGGACTTTAACACATTTTACAATGATTTCTTTCTTTAACTCTAGCATGGTTCTCAGTTTTACTCTTAGCTGGTCTCATAAACTTTCTTTGGAGCCATGGTTACAATATTTCATGCAAATAAAGTACAAAAAGAAAAGTGTTAGTGTTTTGCACACTAACACAAGCACTGTATGTTGTACAGGCAAGAGCAGTGTTTAGACTGCAGTGTCGTCCTTTTGTGTTCGCGGTGAGACACGGCGTATGACTCACTCTTGGCCATACAGCTTTTTTCAAATCAAATTTCTGGTTCAACTATCAAGCAAAGTTATGAACACTGAGCAGATGTTTTTTGAACTTTGCTGTTCAAGTATTGGAAAGTTCAAACTTCACAACCGGCTGAAGGTATCACTGTGTATAGAAAACTGCTGTAACAAAAAACAAAAAAACCACCAAGAAAACTGCTGGAGTTGAATAAAGTTGTAGGTCATAAAATCAACACACAAGATTCATAACATTTCTATGCACTAGCAACAGACTACTCCCCCAAAAGAAGTCAAGAAAACAATCTCATTTGCAATAGGTAACAAAAAATGGAATTCATGGGAATAAATTTCAACAAGGAGGCAAAAGATTATATATTGGGAACTATAGAACTTTGATTTTTAAGAAAATCGAAGAAGACAAAAATAAATGGAAAAGTGTCCTATGTTCATGGATGGGAGAAATTAATACTGTAAAAATGTCCGTAATACTCAAATTCATCTACAGAGTCAGTGCGATTCCTATCAAAATTCCAGGAATACTTTTCACAGAAATAGACAAAAACAGGCCCAGGACCCTGGCCCCTCAGATGCAGTGCAGACACCACCTCTGTCCAGGAGGGCCTGTGGCCAGCAGCTCCTGGGGACCTTCTTCAGGTGGCCTTTGAGGACACGGACACAGAACAGCCTGCGGTCAGAATGGTCCCCAGCACCCATCAGTTTCAGGGAAGGGCGGGGTGCACTGAGGCTCCCACATGTGGCACATGAGAGGTGCTGCCAGTGAACCCGGAGCCCAGTGCCTGTGATGCCACCTTCCTTGCTGGTGCCCAGTGACACCACTGCACCAGCTCAGGCCCCCCAGCTGGACAGGTCAGCTGTGTGGGCCACTAGGTCATGGTGATTGCGATCCAGCTGAGAGTCCTTGTGGATTTTAATCTGAGTCTCTTTGTTCACTAGTGAGGGACAGCATTGTCCACTTCCTTGGGAGCAGTTCCTCTGTCTTTTGGATGGAGTCTGCTCTTCGGCCATCTTTCTGTGTTGTCACTTGACTTTGATCTCTTTCAATTTGTGGAATTTCTTTGTGTCTCCTTGGTGATGAATGTCTTCTCATTTGGAAAATGTCACCAGGCTCTGTGCACATGGGGGTCTGTGTGGCTTCATGATGTTGTGTGTCCATGAGTGTTCACACATACATGTGGGGTCATGTACATGTATGTGGAAAATGTAGTTCAAAGCTTGGGACACCCTGTCCTGAGAAGCATGACACATTGCGTGTGCCTGGTTACTTCCCACAAGGAGACAAGTCTGGGAATAGCCCTGGTCCTTTGGGAATGGAGGGAAGCAGCTGCCTCCTTGCCCCGGGCCATCCCTGCCTGCAAACACAGCTCCAGTTCTAGCTCTCCGGTCAACGAGCCACAGTGACTTTGAGCTGGTAGGAGGTGCCGGCGCGAGCCTGCAAGATGGAGAGCAATGGAGCTGCTTCCGGTGACTTGGGTCAGGCAGGGCTACCTTCCTGCAGGGCCCAGCCCCAGGCTGTCTGTGTGGGGCCATGTGCATGGGCTCTGGTGGCGTCACCTCTGCCCTTGTGCTTCTGTCCCTCAGGTTCAGGGACAGTGGTGCCCATCTCTGGTTGCCTCCCCGGCGCTCCAGTGCCTCAGTGTCTAGATCCCCCTGTTTGGCCCTCTAGGAGCTGCAGGGCATGGCCTCTGCTTCCTGTGTGCCCTCTGCGGACACCTCCTGGTCTCTACTGCCCTGCCTGGGTCTGCAGGGGTCCAGGAAGCTGCTGTCAGAGTGGGCAAGGCTGACACGGGGAAGTGTGTGGCAGGGTTGGGGGTTAGGTCACCATTCTTCACACAATCACAAACACAACTCTGGATCCAAGAGAAGGAGACTAAAAACCTTCAGACAGACCAGGTGTCAGGGTGCACACTGTAGGTCCCGCACTCAGGAGGCTGAGGGGGGAGCATGGAAAGTTCGAGACCAGCTTGGGCTGCATGGCGAGACTCTTTTCCAAAAAATGTCCCCCCAAACCCGTACTTCTAGAGATGTAGAAGTGAACGAATGTTTTCAGCAGAACTGGACTTCTGAGGCAGGCTCTAAAGGGACAGATTGTCAGAAGAGGCCCCTCCTCTGCCACCAAGTGCCCTGGGGCCAGTGTGCTTTGGCTCCCAGCTTGGGGAGGAGGTGGGTGAGGGAAGGACTGTCCAGGCCAGGTCGGGGCTGCAGCTGTCCTGCCCTGTGAAGCCCGCAGTGTTCTGTAGCCCATTGTGCCCGAGGCTGCCCGGCCCCTCTGCCCCATCGACCCTCCCCGCCATTGTCCTCTTTCCTCTCGGCAGTGCCCGCCTCCCCAGCTGCTTCCCCTCTTCCTGTTTTCTGCCTGGCCTCCTCCTCTCCCACCTTGGCCTCCCTCTGGGTTTCTGTGGAGAAGGAAATGGGAAAAGGGAGCCCACTCCCAGCCTGTGTGGCCCATGGCCACGAGCTCTGCCACAGCCTCAGGACGCCTGCCGAACATCCTGCCAGCTGCCCCTGCTGGCCGCACGCTGTGACCTCATCTGCCGGGGGGAACTCGGGGCCTGGGCAACAAGCAGAGGCAGAGACCTAGCAGCGAAGGCCAGAGGGAAGCTGTCCCTGTCCTGCCCTGGGGCCATGTAGTGGCAGGGAGCTGCACTGTGGTGCTGCTGGCCATGCCTGGCCGGCTGGGTGTTGGCGAGGCCCTGCATCCAGGGAAGTGGTGTGGACACCACCTGCTGCCCCCACTAGGTGAGGTGAACCACAGGCCGCAGGTGCAGCAGCTTTCCCAGATACAGAGCCTTTCTCCCCACACCAGTGGGCTTGGTCGCCTTGGGGGGCCCGGAGAGGAGAGATGACATCTGCTGATGGAGCCGGAAGCTGTTCCCAGCCCGACACCCATCTCACTTCCAGAAGCTGGCAGGCTCAGTGGGCGTAGGTCCCTGAGCAATGTGACCCTCACACACGACACAGGCACCTCTCCACCCGTCGGAGATGACAGCCTGGTGAGGGCACCGTGACACAGGCCAGAGTTTACTGCTGCGGGCTGATGGAGTGCGGTCTACAAGGAGGACGTCTGGAAATGTTCGCCTCGAGGTGGGAAAAACCCCAAAGTGAGCACAGAGTGACACCTCAGCATGTGCTGTGGGAACCCAGCAGGGCAGGAAACAGATGAGGGCACAGCTGGCAACGTTGGGGATGCTGCATCTCTGCCCCTCTGCCCCCTAGGCCTGTCCTCCCTGGACCTCCATCTTCACCTTTTCATGTTGAGGTGGAGATTCTGGCCTTCAGCTGTCCTTTGACCAACCCTCACCAACTCCCCGCACTGATCTCCTGCTGGGGAAAAGAGCCAGGGAAACCAAGGCCCCGTCTCTAGGAGAGAGGCACAGCCTTGAAGGCTGAGCCCCCTTGGCGAGAAGGACATGGTTGATGGTGGCACCCTCACCATGTAGTGCTGCTCTGTTGCCAGCCAGAGAGGTCTTCTTGTGTGAACTTGAACTCAGCACCCTGGAACTTCTACCCTAGAACCTGCAAAGCTGAAAAGGGGGATATAAGATCGTCTTGTTTATGGCTGATTTTTTGTAATAAAACCCCAAAGAATACACAGACTATTATTATAAATCATAAGAAAACTTAACAAAGCCACTAGATACAAAGTTAATGTACAAAAGTCTACTGGATTTCAGTACAGCAGAGGTAAACATCTCCCCAAAAAGACATAAAGAGAAAGCATATTTAGTACCACTGAATATCAAGTATTTAATAACAAATCAAAGAAAAAGGTGAGTGAGAACACTGCAGTGGAAATTACAAAACTTCATGGATACATGTTTGGAAGGTGCAGTGGGGAGGCATACCATGTCCATGGATAGGGACAGATTCCCACAGCGACAATCCTCCCGGGTCCATGCATTGCTCCAGTGCCCCTCCAATCAAAACCCCAACCAGGCGTTCAGGGGACTTGGCAGGATTGTTCTACTGTGTACCAGGGAGGAAAGGACCAAGAAGGCCCAGTGCTCTTCCAAAGCAGAGTGAAGCTTTCCCACCATGTTCCCTTATGAAATTGCAGCACCAAGGTGACATGAGACTGTCCCATATTAGACAGAGGGGATCAGGACTACGGGGAGAATCCAAGAACTCTTTGTGTGGGTGGAACAGATGGCACCACAGGCTAGCAGGCCCCTGTAGAGCTGGGAAGAAATGATTGTTCCACGGAAAAGACAAGGCTAACTCCAGTGACTTAGATGTCCAAATGAGAAAACACAATTGGGTTTGGCAAAAATCATAAACATGGAGCTTGGATTGGGATCTCAATGAGAAATAGAGGGCTCACTCAGAAAGGGTATTTTGTAAGGAACTTGAAAAGGAGATTATTGCAAAGGCCCAGGCAGGGTTTTCTGAGCAGGTACAGGTGCACAGCATGCTGGGTGGTGTTCACACCCAGACCAGCTGGTGTGTGCTGGTGCCATGAGCTCGGGGCTGACCAGGGGACTCTGCCTCCAGCCCTGGCATGCTCTCCGTCTCTGCCCTTCTGCTGCATCCCTGTGGGTGAACCCCCAAAACCCTCAGGACAGGGAGCCCCAGTGCAGTCTGTCCCTCCCCCCATGCCCTGCGTCCCAAGAGGGTGTGAGGAGGGAGGAGCACATGTCACTGGGACCCCAGGAACAGGCTTTGCTGGTCAAAGGATACCGTTGAGGAAAGCTAAGAACGGGAAGTGGACTGGGAGATGCTGTCCATAACACACACAGCAGGAGCAGGTGAGGTCGCGCTGCCTGGAGGATGTCCCCATCCACAGCCAGATGGGTGTTGCCTCAGAAAGTGCAGGACACAGAGCAGGAGGCTCGTGCGGCCAGGACAGGGCAGCAAGCATTTGGGGACGGCAAGCAGGAGGGTATGACATCATGCTTTGTGTCCGTGGAGGAGACTTCAGGTCTGATGGGGCTGAGAGTGAGTGGCAGAGTCCAGTGTGGCCTGGCTCCAAGGGCGGCCACCTGGGGGAGGTTTCTGCGTGGTCACCCAAGTGTGAACCTGTGACCCCACCGTGCTGCTCCCAGCCGTGCTCTCGCCAGGTGACGGGCGTGTTCATTCATAGCAGCTCCGTGCTCCAGCGCAGAAGCCAGGAGTGAGCCATGGAGAGTCTCTGAGGCCTCCACGTGGTGTCGTGCACACCAAAGCAGGTGCACAGCAGTGACAGGCACTGGGGGTGTGATGGGCTCGAGGGCAGGGACTCTCTGGGCCGCACCCAGCAAGCCCTTTCTGGGTGGCGAGGAAACTTAATCAGAAGACTTGGGTTTGCAGCAGGAAAGAGGGAGGCCACACCCAGGTCTGCTGTGCCCTGGTCCAGGCCTAAGGGAGAAGTCACGGGCACCTGTGCGTGTGGTCTGTGTGGACCGTGGGGGGCCTGGCGGGGCCCATGCTGAGGCTGCCCCTCTCTCCCTGGGCGGACAGCGGCTTCCTCCCTCTCTGCACAGTCCTGCTGGGCTCTGGAGCCTGCCTGGGAAGGCCCGGTGTCTAAAATAACTTCAGATTCCTCAGAGCCTGCGCCTCGGGGACCTCAGGCAGCCGGATCTTTGGGATGGACAGATGTTCCCAGGCTGGACTCGGGATTCCCAGGACTGGGGTCTCAAGGGACACACACACCCAGGCAGACCCAGCTGGCTGCCTCCTGGGGGCCGGGGCCCAGCCTTTCCTCTTCCCAGGTCCAGGGACAGGGGCAGGAGAGGGTGGGGCCGTCTCCCTCCTTGATAGGTTTGGATTAGGGTCAGGATTTGGGTCAACTGGGTACAGGTGGGCTCAGAGGCCCCGAGAGGTGAGAGTTGAGAACTCTTCCCTTGTACCAGGTTTGGTAAGCAGAGGGCACGGCGCAGACAGGGTGGGCTTGGGGCACGCGAGCCTGGGTCACAGTGCAGCCACCGCGCACACACACCCATGTGTGACACCAGGGATGCACACATCACCCGCACACATGTACATGGGCAAGGAGGCAGAGACCCCTCCAGCCCAGCCGGGAGCAGGGTCACCTTTCCTCAGCCCTTCAGCATCTGTGAGACTAGCAGAGCCCTGAGGACTGGTCCTGGGTTGAAAATAAATTCTGAGAAGGTAAATTTGCAAATAAGGGGCCTTCGAGTCTCAGACTCAACTGCTTCACTTGGAGGGAAAGGAGCAGAAATCAGAGGCCGCAGAGACAGCCTGGCAGGAGGGGCTGACAGCGTCCCTGGCTGTGGCTGAGCTGGGCAGTCCCACGTGCAGGACACAGCCGAGCTGGGCACCGCACTGGACGCCGTCCTGATGAGAGGACGGCTTCCATCAGGGTGACTGGGACATGGCGTGTGGCTCTGAGGGGAGACCGGTGGGACCCTGACAGCCCAGGGCGGGCGGGATCCCCTCTGCAGTGGTCTGGCAGTGAGAGGCACGGAGCTCCCACCATGGGGGACCTGAGTCCAGCCCTTCCTCGTGCCTGGTGCCAGGAGGAGGCCTTCAAAGACACAAAGGAAATCAGTCACGGCTGCAACCCAGACAGCCAGCATTGGAGCAGCCAGGCCCTTGTCAAGGTCACAGTGACTCCCTCGGCTTCCTCAGTGCAATGAAAACACAAGGCTCGCTGGGACCGCGGTGCCCCGGGCTGGGACTCTGGCAGCCTCTGCTGCACACACCAGCACAGAGCCAGGTCCGGAGGCAGAGCTGAAGCTGGAGGGGCTGTCAGGTGTGGCCCCAGTGCCCAGCGTGGGGACCGAGCCCCGGGTGGGGCCTGTGCAGCCTGACAGATGCCAGGGAGCTTGCAGAGACGGGCGCCGGTCGCCATGGCAGCCTCCCAAGCCGAGTGGGCTGCAGCTGCCCGGATTACTCGCATAGCTGGGGACTCGGTGGTTCCTCAGAACCCAGCCTGCCCTGCAGCACACTGCCCAGGGGCTGGCCAGGCCCACTGCCGCCAGGGGAAGGCGGGAGGTCTGGGGTGGCAGCCCGCAGACGGGGACACCTGAAACCCAAGGCCCAGCCGCCTGCGGGGGGGCGGGTCTCAGGAGCAGGGGCTGAGCACCGGACCTCACTGGCAGGGAAGCAGTGACCCGGGAGCTGGGAGCCCAGCGGTCAGGCCCAGAGCCCGGTATGAACAGTGTGCTGTGCCCCTCGCACGCCTTCTCTGGACTCGGCAGACCCCGGGCAGGTGGCTCAGCCTGGCCCTGCCCTGCCCTGCCCGGCCCTGCTGCCGGCGTCCCTGGCCCTGGCTCACCTCTCCTGCAGCCCACCCCCAGCCCTTTCTGCCTCCTCAGGCCCCAGGGGGTGATGGCAGGACTGCACACAGCTGCACATGGGCTGTGGCCCCACCACTATGACTGGCACAGCCGCAGCACCCGAGTGGCCAGCGCCGACCTCCCGGCCACAGCCCCCAGCTGCGTCCTTCCCGTGGCTGCCCTTGGCCGGGGTGGAGGAGGAGCCTGGGGCCAGGAGGAGGGAGGCAGATGAGGTGGAGTCTGTGGGCCAGGAAGCCGGAGTGTCGGCCACCAGCCCCAAGGGCCCAGGCGGGCTCCCGTACCAGCTCCCCTCCCCCGCCCCGCCCCCTGTCCCTGCCCCTCCCCGCTCTGCCTCAGGGCTCCTTGACTTCCAGAGTCTTTCCCGAGAAAGCTATTTCTCACTGTGCTATGGGAAAATGAAACCAGGGAATTAATTCCACGAGGGCTGTGGGTGGATAAACAATAAACAAAAACACCCAAAAGCCCCTCCTAGGTGTGGCAGGCACAGTGCCTTACCCACGCAAAGGCTGAGTCGGTGCACACATCCCATCTTCTGTTAGCTCATGTGGCAAAATGTCCCCGCCCGGCTGGCCTGGCCTGTTCTGCTGTGGGCCTGGACCCTGAGGACGGCTCCTGAGCGGCCTGCAGGATGGGCAGCCCTCCGTGGGGGACGTGGCCAGGGTCCCTGCGCTCTGAGACAGCTGCACGGTGGACTGGGTGCCATGGCTGAGGACCTTCCGTCTCCGGACCTTCTCAGCTTCGCCCCAGTGCTGCCCCTTCAGGGGCTCTTGGGAACCCCTGTCTGCGGCTGCTCAGTCCCCGGAGGGCCGGGTGCCCAGCCCCTGGCCATGGAAGGGGCCGTCCTGTGTCCTCTCCTGGTGAGCCCCGATGCAGAGGCAGGAGCGTACAGGTCAGAGGTGGGGCAGGCGGCGTTTCACGGCTGCAGGGCCCACGAGGGAGGGACGGGAGCCAGCTCTGCAGGGGGCATGGGCCCGGCTGAGAGCGACCAAGGACCAACAGAGGCACAGCACTGCCCGGTGGATGTGACGCCTTCACCGCAGGCTGGGGGCGGGGTGAGCGCCTCACAGGGAGGCCACCTCAGCCCTGCCCCAGGCCCTGCCCCCAAGGCACGACCCCCCCCATGGGGTTCTGGAACAGTCTGCTCCAGTTTGGGGCTAAAGCTCTTCGGGGCCATACTGTTCTTTGGCTTTTTAAAGCATTTAAACTTTTTACGTGGGATAGGGTCTCACTAATTCTCCCAGGCTGGGCTCAAATGTTCCACCCTTTTGCCCAAGCAGCTGGGGTCACAGTGCTGCCATGGCGCCCGGCTCCTCCCTCTTTTCACTCCCCCTACTGGTGGGCAGTAGAGCCCCGTCCCTGGGCCCTGGGCCCCGACATCCCAGGATGCTGGCTGCTGTGCGCCTAGCTTCTCCTGGAAGCTTCCCCCTCGAAGTGCGGCTGTGCCAGGCGAGTTCGAGTCCTTTTGCGGGGAGCAGGGCGCCTCTGCGGAGCTTCTTGCCTTCTTGGAATGTGGCTTTTATTTTGTAACAAAGCAAACATTTGAATGTTTGTGTTCCTGTAAAAAATAAATACCATCTCCAACAAATGTCCCAGAAAGACAAGAATAATAAACACAGGTGCTGGCAACTCATGGGGGGCCTCGACCCTGGCCCGGAGAAGCAGCCGGGCAGTGGCTTCAGTGGCTATGCTGTCTCTGTGCTCGGAGGGCTCCCGCCGTCGGGTCGGGGCTCTGCCCGTGCCTCCCCGGGCCACAGCCCGACAGACCCTTCCCACTGGCCGGCGAGGTCCAGACTGACAACACTGAGTGGCCCCACGTCACCTCTGTACTTAAAACCTAGGCTGTCTTCAGGACACTGCCCACATACCTGCGGGTCAGAGCTCCAGGACTCGAGGGGAGGGCCAGGCTCCTGCTACCCTCGAGGCTCTGTCCTGGGCCTGTGCATTAAACTGACAAAAGCCTGAGAGGAGGGAGATGCAGGAAAGAGGCAAAGCCCAAAGCCCTGGCTGAACACTGGGCTGTGTGAGGAGCTTCTGCTCTGTGACCAAAGCCCTGACTGTGCCCAGGCCCAGCAGGGAGGGGTCGGGCCCCAGGCGGGTGGCAGCCAGGCCAGGGAGGCTGGGTGGGCGGAGCCTCCGTGGGGCTCTGTGCAGACCGAGTCTGCTTCCCACAGTGGACAGGGCCCCTGCCCACCCCCAGAGTCTTGCACACGTGTCTGGTGGCCCAGGGTCCTCTCCAAGGCTGCACCCAGCTGGGGTGCGGCGAACCCAGGTCCGCCTGGCTCCCCTCCACCGGGAAGCCCTCTTGGCAGAAGTGCCCGGCTGCCCCCAGCCACTCAGGAGATGGCCTGGCTGGTGGCAGCCGCACCATAGCGAGGCCTCGGCCACCTCAGGCCCACCGGCACAGAGCCAGCTCCCGGCGCCCCGAGTCCTGCAGCCTGGAGCCCGGGTGGCACCACAGAGGCTCGCTGAGGGTCAATTCCAGGTGCCCGCCCCGTGCTGACCGGGCCCCAGATGCTGAGGGCGGGGAGTGGAGGCCGACGGGGGCCCTGGACAGCATCCTCACCCCAGCACCCCAGCAGAGTACAAGGGCCAGGTCGGGACCGGTGTACGCAGCAGGCGCCGGCTCTGGGGGGGCAGGCAGAGGCCACCACTCAACCGGCAGGACTCGCAGCCTCGGTGGCACATAGCTCTCCCTACCGCGGGGTCCCCACCTGCCCAGCCTCAGCCCCAGCAGTGTCCTCTTGAGTCTCCTCTGCCCACCCTGGTCCCGCTGGCCCTCCTGGGTCTGCTGCCACCAGCCAGCCCCATCCCAAGTCCCCCAACCCGTGCAGCCCAACCGCCCCTCCTCCCCATTCTCCTGCCCACCTGCCTCAGTTTCCCTTGTCACATGTCCCTCTCTGCTGTGCACCCTGTAGTCCCTGAGTGCCTCATCTGGCCTGGGGCTGTGAGATCACACTGAGCTGTCCAGCACTTTACACATCTGGTCCCCGGCTCTGTCGCTCCTCAGAAGGCTGCCTGTGTGCCCCGAGAAGCTGCCTTTGCCTGGCACGAAGGCCACCCTGGGTCTCCCCTGCCCACCTGCCTGGGTGGGCGGCTGGTGACTCCCACGCCCCTCCTCCAGCAGACCAGCCCTGCGTGGCAGGGGAGGCAGAGGCAGCTGGGGGAGCGGGGCTGGCACACAGCGTCACTCAGGGCCTGGCACGTTTGCTGACCCTGTCCCCAGAGAGCCCCACGACCAGGCCTGCGAGGGCACAGGCCCCGGGGAGGGGAGCATCCTGCAGGACCCTGGCTCGCCCCTGGCGAGAGGCCCAGTGCCCCTGCCAGCCAGGGTGACCATGCGGGGTCTCCGGCTGGGTGGCTGCTGGATAGCTCCAGGGCCTGGGACCAGGTCAAAGGTGGCCCTGCCCAAGGGAGCCCTCCTGAAGGGGAAGAACCCAGGGAGTGGCTGATGAGCGAGGACCCTCTGGGGCCTGGAGACCCGCATGGGGTCCTGGGTGGGGGCGGGGGGGTCCGGCGCAGGCTGAGTGGAGCAGCCTGGGCATCGGGCCTGTCAGCCAGAAGGGCTGGGTGGCTCTGGGGCTGTGGGTGTAGCGTGGGCCCCCAGCAGAAGGAGCGAGGGGCAGGGGGCCATGAACCCGGGATGCTGCCCGGAGTGGAGGGGCCCTGGAGGTGGGCGCCAGGCAGAGGGACCCCCGCCCCGGCCCTGGCCCTCTTCCCCTCTCCTGCCCTCCACGTGGCCCCCGAAGAAGCAAGAAGCCAAATCCACAGCACAGAGCCTCATGGTGGCTGCTGGGGAACTGAACATCAGCGTTTTGCCAAATAGCAGAGCATTTTTCTTTCTCATACTTTTCCCTTCCTCGAATTACAACATGCAAAAAAAGAAAAACTGCCGGGAAATCATTTTAACAGATCTCACACCCCCGCGGGTGCCTCACCCCTCTCCCACCTCCAGCGCTGGCAGCTTGCGGGCCGTGGGGACTTCCTGGACCTGGCTCCTGCCTGTGGCCCGGCCTGAGCTGTGGTCTCTGTACCTGTGGCCCCAGCATCTCCATCTCCGTGGCCCTCAAATCATCGGTCGTGGCAGAAGCCACCAGGAAGGGTGGGCTTTCAGGGAGGTGGAGTCAGGGTCACCTTGGGGCCCACGAGGGACCCCAGCGCTGGCCACCAGGGTCAAACACGATGTAGTGACCATCAAGGGTGGGGCTGCGACTGACCCTGCCTGACTCCTGGTGGCTTCTGGAGGTGGGAGCCGGGGTGAGGCACTGGCCCTGCTACTTGGGGCTCCCCTGGCTCCAGCCAGGCTGGGTGTGGTTGCAGGCCTGGGCCAGTCCCTCCCGTGCTCTGTCTCGGTCTGGCAGGATTCAAGTCCCTGCCACAGTGGGCTGAGGCCCCCACTTCCTACTTGGCTCTCCGGGTTTCTGCCCCTCATTCTCTGGCTCCATCTCCAGGCCAGGGGCCCATGGCGAGTCCTCCCAATGCCAGGTCTTCCGGCTCCAGCCTCCAGGGTTCGTGGACATGGATGGGGCAAGGACCAAGGCCGGCAAGGACTGGGGCTCTGAGCTGCCCTGCCCTGCCCTGCTGAGGAAGCCCAGTGGCCACAACCACTTCGGAAAACCACAGCTTGCTGTCCGTTGGCATTCTTTTCTTTTTTCTTTTTGCCATACTGGACGTTGAACACAGGGCCTTCACACTGAACTACACCCCTAGCCCTTTTATTTTGAGACAGGATCTTGCTAGGTCACCCAGGATGGCCTTGAACTTGACATCCTCCTGCCTCAGCTTACCAGAGTGCTGGGATTACAGGTGTGCACCACTGTGCCGGCTCAAAAGTTTGAGATTTCTATTCCTGGGTACGTGTCCTGCAGAAACACCTACCACTCCCCCAGAAAACCTGTTCAGCATTGTTTGCAGGAGTGCTCCTCATGCCAAGACTGGAAACCACTTAGTGGAGGGCAGCAGAGTGGAGGCAGGGACAGGACTCGCGGGGCACGGGCAGCCGCGCACAGAAGCACGGCTTGAGGAGCCCTGCACAACCCTCCCTCCCTCTGCCCTGGGCCTGGCCCCAGCCCCGACACAGCACAGCCCCTCCCTGTGGCTCTGGCCTCCTGAACAGGCCACTCTGCCGGGTGCCCAGCACACAGTAGGAGCCTGGCAGGCATCTGCTGAGTGAATTAAGGAGGAATGTGGGGGTGGGCCCGGGCGGCTGGCTGCGCTGGTGAGTAACAGCCCTGCTGAGTCACAAGTTCCTCTGCGATTGTGTGTTCCAGGCGGATGGAGACTTGCGGGTATTTGGGAAATGACCCAGGAGGAAGCGGCTGGACTGACTCACCCGGCCTCTGAGCCCCGGTGGGGTGGGCAGCTCCACAGTTCCTGCTCCGCACTGTGCGACCCAGGAGGCTTGGGCGATGCTTGACCACACGGCGGGGCAGGGGTCGGGCAGGGCCAGCTTGATCCCGCCCACATGCAGCCTGTGACACCGGTGTCCCTGGAGCCCTGACAGCCACCTGAGCCACGTGTCCCTCACGATCAGTTAGATGTGTCCCTACGGCTGATCCCTACGGTGGGCCACTGTGGGGCTGGGACTGGGAACAGAGCAGGGGCAAAGGCCTTGGTGTGTGCAGGAGGAGCTGGGCAAGGAGGGACAGCCAGCTGGGCCATGCCTGAGGGGAGACCAGGCCCCCGACAGCAGAGAGAAGGTGCAGGTCGGCACAGGCTGGGGCTGCCAGGGCTGCCACTGCCTGCAGATGCGGCCCCAGCAGGGAGGAGGGTGCTCATTTGGCTGCTGCCTTCAAGTCTGGTGTCCCTGTGGCAGCGCCCAACCTTGGTGACAGACTCCTCAGGGCCCATGACGGCTGCCTCGCCAGTTCCTTTCCTGGAGGTGGGATTCCTCGAGCTCGGAGAGGCGGACCTGGGCACAGGGCCGACCTGGGCACGGGATAGGACGTCTCTCCACGGTTGAGGCAGAAGCCTGCGTTCCATGGGCGCCTCTTCACTGCACAGGACGCAGGCTCTTATCTCCGCAGAGCGTCCCGGCCTGTGCTGCGCTCTGCTCCCCACCAGCCTTCTTATCTGTGGCGGAGGCTGTGGGGGCCACCGCCCCGCTGGCTCTGCTCTGGGACAGGGACCTACAGACCGATGGGGTGTGTGGGGCTGAGCCCTTGGGGAAGGAGGCTGGCCTGGGAACGAGACCCCAGCCCCGACCCAGGTGACCCACAGTCGAGGGCCAGAGAAGCCAGCAGGTCTCACACACGTTTTCCACATCTTGAGAACGTGCCCAGTGGGTGGAAAGGAGCTCAGGAACCAGACGCCACCCGGGTCCTCCCAGGGAGCTGGGCTGGGAGCTGGGCCAGGCAGATGGCAGCCCTCCAGGCCCAGGGGTCAGTGGGGCCTGGGAACCGAGCTGTGCTGGAGGTGACTCAGGCGGGTGGCAGGGGAGGGACGCGGAGCAGGCCCTGCCGCCCCAGAGAGTGCACGGGCACGATGGCCTTGGAGAGCAGCCGGGCTGCGCTGGTGCCGGTGCCGCCGGAGTCCCATGCCCACCCGGACATCTGCAGGGTCCCTGGGGCTGCGGCTCTGCACAGCCCCTTCCAGCTGAGCAGGGCCAAGGGGCTCCTTCCACAGCTGGCACCTCCCGGCCCCGGGCCCTGCCTGGAGCTGCCCAGCCACACACCCAAATCCACAGTCTATGTGCCCGGGAGAGAGCACGCAGGGGCAGCGTGAGTGAGTGTGCAGTGGCCTGTGCAATTCGTGCATGTGTGTGTGCGGTGTGCATCTCAGAGACGATTGTGCCTGGGTATATGGAGCCTCACGCAGCTGTGCAGTGTGTGTGTGCAGAGGCTGTGACACCGCAGCCGACTCCAGGCCAGGCCATGGAGGGGGCCACCTGCCTCGCCAGTCCTCCCTCCTCTCCGGCCTCCTGCTTCTGCTTCTCACCTGTGGTCTTGGGGACCCTGGGGAAGTCCCTGCTGGGTGTCCCTGGGGCAGCGTCAGGGCCAGGTCCAGACATGGGCAGGGTGCCGGGCTAGAGGATGGGGGCTGTGTCCTAGAGACACAGGGCGACCCGGCGCTCTGGACCACCCCCGCCCTGCAGGGCAGCTGGTCCTGACCGCTTGCCCCCCACGTGCTGCAGTAGGAGCAGCTGGCACAGAAGGCTCAGGCTCTTAGAGGTGACAAAGGCTCAGGGCAGAGTCCTCGTCCCTGGGTCTCCTGGTGGGCCCTGGCACGGTGAGCCCTGGGACAGGGAGCCCTGACCTCCCCCTGGCCTCGGACATGGGCACATGCCTTGCTGGGGCGGGGATGTTACCAGCCGGGGACACACCTGACCCCGAGGGAAACTGTGACAAAGGGCTGCTCAGAAGGTTCCAGAAAGGACAGTGCCGGGACCAGCAGAGTGAGCGCCGCCAGGCCAGGTGCTGCTCCTGCCACTGCATCTCACTGGGGCCCTGAGGGGGACACGTAGCCTAACACGGACTGGCCCAAACCCAAACCCACCGCAGAGCCGGCCGGAGGGAGGGCTCCGCTCCTACGCAAGCACAGGCCCTGGTGTGTCGAGTCTCGGGGTGGTGGCGTACCCCACAGGAGCCAGCAAAGGTGGCCACTCAGCTGGAGGAGTGGCAGCTCCAGGGTCAGGCCGCCCTCCCGGGCTCGTCCCTCAGCCCTCTCCCCCGGCAGCCCGAGCGATCAGCAGGTCCAGGAGGTGTGGGGCACCGGGCAGCCACTCGGGGACGGGCGGAGCTGGTCTCGAGCTGGTCTCGCTGACTCCGCAGGGCGTGACCTTGACCCCCATCCACGTCCCCGGGAACAGGACAGGCGAGGATGGCACATGGGTCCCCAAGTTGCAGCCCTGAGTGTCAGGGAGTCTTCACAAGGCCCAGGAATGGGGACCTGGCACCCAGTGAGGGAGAGCTTCAGGCCAGGGCAGGAAATGGGGCCACCACACCCACGGCCTGGTTGTGTTGGGTCTTTTCCCAAGGGGTCCAAACCCACCGGACACAGCCATGAGGGACCCAGGAGGTGGCCGTGAGGGTCCAGGCAGCCAGGGACCTCCACTGCTGGGATTTGGGGAGGAAGAGTTCGTCCCAGAATCCCCCGAGTTAAGAGCCGTGGAGCCTTGTGTGTGCCCTGGGAGGGGGCCAGAGGCTACCTCTCCTCCACACCTGAGCCAGCCCCAGGCCAGGGTCCCCTGGAGCTCCCGCCGCAGCCCCATGTGGAGAGCCAGGCTGGCCTCGAAGCGGCCACCGGTCACTCTGCAGCTGCCAACACCCGGAGCTGGCCCACTCCAGACTCATGGGAACCCCCACCCTGGCACTGTGGGAAAGGCCCCCGCAGAACCCAGGCTGAACCTGCACTCCCAACCCACACAACCGACTGCCTGAGCTCCTACCCCAGCGTGGAAACCCCCACCCCCAGGGGGCCCAGAGCTGGAGCCCTTCACTCCTCCTCCACAGCTGGCCCATCCTGCCTGCCTGTGCTGTCTCTGCTCAATTAAAATAGTTTGCTTGTGACATTTCCTCTTTTATTTCTTCTCAATTCCCCCCAGACTCTCTGTTCTCAGCGTGTGCATCCATTTCCTGTGGCCGCTGTCACAAATGACCAGGCGCTCGGGGTTCTGGAGACGGAAGTCCCACCGGGCCCCGGGTCAGCCCCACAGCCCCAGCCAGAAGTAGGTTCCCGGCTGTTTCCAGCGCCCAGCGCCCTGGCAGGACTAAATCACACCCTGCCCAGCGTCTCCCCAGGTCACCTCTGGGAAGCCCTGTGACCTCGAGAGGTCACTGCTCACATGTTCCGGACGGGATGAGCTCTTGAGGAGTCGCCCGGCCTGCCTCGACCTTCCCTGGAGCATTTGGGGGTGTGACTGCGTCAGTCCTGTTCGCAAGTCCTGTTCTGGAGCCTGGGTCTCCCTCCGGAGGGGCAGCGACCTGGGGAGGAGGCTCTGGGTCACCCGCCCTCCAGGACAGGGCGCCCAGCCAGGGCGGGTCTGTCTCCCTGCGCACGATGCCGCTCAGCGCTGCAGCTGACTCCCGATGGAGGCGTGGGGACCCCGGGCCAGGCGCCCTGAGCACCCGACAGGTGACTACCACAGGTGCTCTGGGGGATCCCGGGAGAGAGGGGTGGCTGCAGGGTGCTATCATTGCTCCCAGAGGCCCAGGGCAGAACCCGGAGCATTGTCTCCGCGCGGAGAAGCCCTGATTGGAAAAGCACTCCCGGTGCAAGGGCTCCAGGGTGCGAGGTCGGAAATGTGCAGCCTCAGCGCATCCCACGCCCCTAGCTCCCAGCTGGTTGTGATTGCGAACACAAGGCCACTGCCCTTCTGAACAGGCGAGGCGCTCCTCCCAGCCCCAGGGCCTGGAGTCACTGGTGCTTTAAACAATTGGAGATTTAGAAGGAAATGACTGGTGAGAAGCAGGGGAGCTTCCTGCACACCCTTTAACCCATTGGCTATTTGTTTTCTTTTGTATCTCGTGCCACTTCCTTCTCACAGCTCCTCCCCCTCCCCCTGAGGGTGTTACAACCCGAGGAAAGGCGGGGTAGCCCCATTTGCTCACCCCAGTGCCCCGGTGCCCATCTCCTGCATGCATGGCGCTCTCCAAGCCCCAAGTCGCTGACCCCAGGGTCTGCCTGTGTTGGTCAGCTGTCCTGAAGCCTGCCCCGCTCCAGGGAGCCATCCAGGGCCAGGAGGGGACTCAGCTGCACCACGTCCCTGCCCCTTGCTCTGTAGCCATTCCCAGCCTTTCCTGGCTCTTCTCACTGTGGCAGCCTCTCCCACTCCCAAGGTGGGGAGCACGCGTGGCCTTTGGAGTCTCAGCCCTGCAACCCAGGGCTGGGCAGAGAGGGTGGGTCTGGAGGGCAGACGAGAGCTCGGCCCCTCACCCCACTCTCCGGCACTGCCCCTCTGATTCGTGGACTCTCCTTGTCACAGTGAGTCCTTCCCAGGACCACACAGATGGCCTCGCGCAGGGTATTATGGGCAGCTAAGTTGGATAGAAACGAATACACCATCAGAGAGGGTCTGGGCCCTCAGGAAAGTCAGTGAAAAAAGGAGACACCAGAATTGTGGCTGGAGGAACATCTGAAGAAGGCCAGGCCTCAAGATAAAGTCTTGATGGCTAGGCCTGCAAGCCTCCCCGGGGGATAAATGGCAGCTCGAGATTATATTGTAATTTGCACCACTGGTTCCAAGAAGTCCAGACAGGTGTCAGTCACCCAGCTGGGTGACCAGAGCATCCTGACCTTCCCTTCCCAGAATGCCTTTGCCCTTCCCATGTGCCCTCACCACATGACTCATGTCCCTATTGGGTCAATATTAGCTAAGCAGCTATACTTGTGATCCTATAGGTTGGCAGCAGCTTGGCCCACGTTGTACCCACACGGTGACTCTGCCAGATAAATTATCCCTGACAAAGGCTTCAGTGGCCACTCACTCAGGACCCTCCTGTCTCTCATTAAAGCTTTCCTACTCTTACCTCCATTGTGCCTTGGAATTTATTCTTTGATTTCGGGAGGCATGAACTTAGCAGGTCTGACATCTAGCCGGTTGGGAGTTCTATTTCTTCTCCAGCAAGGGCAGAAAGCCTGGCCTGCTCCCTAGCAGAGGGGGTACCGGGTGTTTACTCTGAACCTGACATGGGCTCCGGTCTCCCCAGGTAGGCAGTCACACTTTAGTCTTATCTTCACTGGTCTCTTTATCTATGAAAACAAGTACTGACGTTTGTTAAGCAGTTTCTCTGCATTCATTGAAGGGATCACATGTTTTGTTACTTTATTCTGCTAATTTGGTGAATTGCATTTCTGGATATTCAGTATTCAATGACTCTTGCATTTCAGGGCTCAGCCACACTAGGTCGGTTTGTGACTTCTTCTTTTCATGCACTGCTGGACGTGATCCACAAATTGGGCCAGTGTTCATGTACGATACTACTTCTAACTTTGGTTTCTTTTTCTATAGTACATACTCATAGGACATAATGATCACGTTCCTTGTGGGGGTTGGTAATGTCCACGACATTGTTATTCTTCATTCTCTTGCTCCCTGCTTCCCCACTCCCACCCTCCCGTGGTCCTCTTCCCATCTGCAGCAGATCTATCTTGCTATTTCCTATTATCTTTCTTTTATTTTGTTCATTATTTATAATTTGGATTTCTCATATAAGGAAAACCATGTGATATTTAAGCTTGTATATCTGATTTATTTCACTTAACATTATGTTCTCAAGGTGCATCCATTTTCCTACAAATGACTCAAGTGTATCTTTCTTTATGGAAGAGTAGTATTTTCTTTATCCATTGATCTGTTGATGGACATATAGGCTGCTTCCAAGATTTAGCTATTCTTTTTTTTTTTGGTACCGGGGATCGAACTTGGGTCCTTGTGCTTGCAAAGCAGGCAGTGGAACCACTGAGCTAAATCCCCGGCCCAAGATTTAGCTATTCTGAGTTGTGCTGCTAGAAACATGGGTGTGCATGGATCACTATAATATGAAGTCTTTAATTCTTTGGGGAAGGTACCTAGAAGAGGAATAGCTAGGTCAAATGGAATTTCTAGTTTTAGTGTTTTGAGGAATCTCCATACTGCTTTCCAGAGCAGTAGTACTAGTGTACTTTCCCACCAATAATGTAGAAGGGTTTCTTTTTACCTGCAGCCCTACCAGCATTTGTTGTTATCTGATTTCTTGATGACAGCCATTCTTTCTGGAGTAAGATGAAATCTCAGAATTGTTTTGATTTGCATTTCTCTAATGGCCTGCAATGTTGAACATTTTTTCATGCATTTATTGGCAATTTATACTTTCTTATCCAAGAAGTGTCTGTTTATTTCAGTCACCTGTTCTCTGAGTGGGTTTTTTAATTTTGGGGGCCTAATTTTGAGGTTTTAAAAAATATATTCTAGGGCCGGGGATTTAGCTCAGTGGTTCCAGCGCTTGCCTCGCAAGTGCAAGGTCCCGAGTTTGATCCCCCATAGCCCCCCCAAAAATTCTGCATAGTAGTCCGTTGTCCAAGAAATAGCTGTCAAAAAATTTTCCCCATCCTGGTATGTTCTCTCTTCACTCTGTTGGTGTTTCCTTTGCAGTGCAGATGCTGTTTAATCTGACATGATTCCATTTGTTGATTCTTGGTACTATTCCCTTTGCAACTAGGGTTCTGCTCAGAAAGTCCTTGCCTACACCTATGTCTTCAAGAGTTTTACTATTTTATCTCTCAGTAGATTAAGTATTTTGGTTTTAACATTTAGATTGTCCATCCTTTTTTATTTTAGTCGAGGACATGGTGAGAGATGTGGGTCTGGATTCAATCTTCTGCATGTGGACAATCTGTTTTCCCAGCACCATTACCAAAGAGGCTGTCTTTCTTCCAGCATAAGTTTTGGCCCCTTTATCAGAGTTCAGGTAGCTGAGTCTTCCTGGAGTGGTTTCTGGTTACTCTGTTCTGTTCCACTGATCTTTATGTCTGATTTTTGCCAACATCATGCTGTTTTTATCCCTGTAGTTTTGTAGCGTAACTTGAAGTCTTTTGCATTTACTTAAGCATGCTTTCTGGGCTAGTATATAGTCTGTTTTGGAGAACGCCCCATGTACTGCTGAGAAGAATGTGTATTCTGTTGTTGTTGGGTGGAAGACTCTGTAGATATCTATTAAATCATTTGTTCAAAGGGTTGGCTTAATGCTAATATTTGTTTGTTGATTTTTGTCTAGTTAATTTGTCTATATGTGACAGTAGGATATTGAGGTCCCCCATTATAATTGTGTTGGTGTTTATCTGATTTTTTAAATGTTCAGTAGTGTTTGTTTTATGAAGTTGTGCACACCAGTGTTTGGTGCATATATGTTTACAATTTTTCTCTTCCTGTTGAATTATTCCCTTAACCAAGAAACAGTCTCCCTTTTTGCCTCTTCTGATCAGTTTTGGTTTGCAATCCACTTGGTCTGAAATTAGAATAGCTAGTCCTGCTTTGTTCCAGGTTCTCATTGCATGAAATACTGTTTTCCACCCTTTGATTTTTAATCTTTGTATTTTTTTTTATTAAATGTGGTTTTTGTATACTGCATGTTGTTGAGTTTTGTTTCTTAATGCAGTCTGCCAATCTGTGTCATTTGATTAGGGAGTTGAGACCATTCACATTGGGGGTTATTACTGAAAAGTACTGACTTATTCCTGTCATTGGATTATCCCCCCACTCCCGTCCCACCTAACTATTCACCTGCCTGGTGTATTCATTCTATTAGAATTTTTGCGTTGTTGGCCTCATCGTCTCTTTCTAGAACATTCCTGAGAATTTTTTGTAGTGCTACTTCGGTAGCCATGAATTTCTTCAAGTGCTCTTTGTTATGAAAATACCTTATTTCTTCATCAAATTTGAAAGAAAGCTTTTTAAATTTTGGGTATC
This sequence comes from Heterocephalus glaber, assembly GCF_053883595.1. Classification (NCBI taxonomy): domain Eukaryota; kingdom Metazoa; phylum Chordata; class Mammalia; order Rodentia; family Bathyergidae; genus Heterocephalus; species Heterocephalus glaber. The sequence goes on from NW_028258138.1 coordinate 1,089,567, forward strand.
GGGGATCAAACTCTGGACCCTGCGCTTGCAAGGCAGGCGGTGGAACCACTGAGCTAAATCCCCAGCCCCTGAAAGAAAGTTTTACAGGATATATTAGTCTAGGCTGGAAGTTGTTATCTTTTAGGAATTGAAATATTTCACTGCAACCCCTCTTGGCCTTTAAGGGCTGTGTTGAGAGCTCAGTTCTCATTCTAATGGGTCCTAATTTTGATTTCCTGCAGCATCTTGTTCAGTATGGTAACAGTACTGGCCTTGTAAAATGAGGTGGATGTTGTGTGAGTGTCTAAGGCCATTGTCACCAACGGTCACAGACAGAGCACTTCAACCATAGATGTCGACTCACCTGTGGTTGTGGTGGAGGTCAGGGACCAAGGTGTCCCAGGGCTGGTCCCTCCAGAGGGCTTGATCCCTGACTTGCAGATGGCAGCATCTTCTCCCTGTGTGCTCGCATGGTTGTCCTTGTGCCCTGATTTCCTTTTCACCCTCATGTTGGCTCAGGCCACTCTCACAACCTCGCTTTAACCAAGTCACCTCTTTAAAGATCTGTCTCTGGGTGCAGTCACAGGCTGAGAAGCTATGACCAGGACTTCAACAAGGGGGTGGGGGTAATTCAACCCATCACAGGAATTCTTTCCGCTTTTTCTCTTTTGTGAGTGAATTTGTGTAAGATCAGCAATATTACTTCCCTTAGTGATTTTTTTTTTTTTTTTGGTGCTGGGGATCGAACTCAGGACCTTGCACTTACTTCCCTAAGTTTTTAAAAAATAAAACTCACAACAAAACCATCAGGTTGGGGGCTTATTTGTGGGAAGAGTTTGAATGAGTTTAATTAGGAAAACAGACAGAGAGGAATTCAGATTCTTCTCCATTTCAGTTTTGATGAGTTGGGTTTTTCCAGCATGTGTGTCATCTAAGTTGTTGAATCTTTTGACAACTTGTCTTATGGTTTTATTTTCTGAAGCGTCTGTGCCAGTACCCACCTTTTAGTCTTGATGTGAACATTTTATGTCTTCTCTTTTCTTTGCCATTCTTACTAGAGAGTTAATTTTTGCACTATAAGAAATCTATTTTGGGGCTGGGGATGTAACTCAGTGGGGCTGCACCTGCCTGGCAAGCGCAAGATCCTGAGTTCGATTCCTGGTATTAAAAAACTATTTTGACTTGTTATTTTTTCTATTGTTTGACTTGTGTTTGTGCTATTATTTTTATTAGTTCTCATCCACTTTTTTTGAGTTTAATTTGCTCATCTTTTTCTGTCTTCTTCCACAGGAAACTTAAATAACTGACATAGAGCCTTTTCACATTTTCTATCATAAGCACTGAAAGCTCCACATTTGCCTCTAAGCACTGAGTCGCCTGCATTCCACAAATCCTCACACTTTGTACTTTCCTCATTGTTCAGTTCAACTTTTTTTTTCCACTTTCCTTTGTGATTTCTTCTCTGACGCACAAGCACCTTAGATATATCTTGTTTGGTTTCCAAGCAGTTCAGGCTTTGAAGCTCTGCGAAACCGGGGTGTGGGGCGGGGCGTTGGGGCTGCTCCTGCTCGCCAGACTCCGGCCAAGCGTGACAGCTTCACTTTGCAGCCAGCTGCGCGGAGGGACTGACGCTGCTTCCGTGTCCCGGGGAGAAAGCGAGGCGCCTTGTCCAGCCCAGCTCTGCAGATTAAAGGAGATGCCTGTGCCTGCGTGTGAGCCTTAGCGTCCACTTCCTGGAGTCACTATAGCAAAGCACCACAAACCGAGAGGTTTCAATGACAGAAATTCCTCGTCTCCGAGTTCTGGAGGCTTGAAGTCTGAACCCCACCGAGGGTAGAGTCTGCTCCTTCTGCGGCCGTCAAGGAGTCTATCAGAGCCTCCCCAGCTTCCCGCGGGTGCCAGCAATTGTGGTGTCCCGGGGCCTGCTGACCCTGTGCAGACCTCCGCCTCCACCTCCCTGCAGCGCAGGCTGCGAGTGCATCTGTGCAGGCCTCTCCCATCTGTGCAAGGGCACCATCCCATTGGCTGCGCCCACGCGGTGACCTTCTCTGCTGCATCACAGGCCTGGTCCCAGGGGTCGGAGCTCCCGCACACGCAGCCCGACCCAAAACTGCACGTGTGTGAGTGTGCGTGCTTGCCTCTGTGCATGTGCATGCTGCGCATGTGTTGGATGTTTTGCATGCACTTGTGTTGTGTATATGAGCCATGTGACTGTATAAAGCGGGTTGAGTACTGCCCTGCTAAGAGGTGCCAAGGAGACCTGGAGCAGAAAAGGCCCTGCAGGTCTGGGAGGCTGGGTGGTCGCTGCCCCCTGGGGTCCCCGTGTGAGCTTCCTGTGTCGGGCTGCTGGCGGTGGCCCTTGGATGGCAGTGGGGCCCTGAGCCGTGGCTACTGAGGCAGCCTCTGGCTGTCTGTGGACAGGGTTGGACAGAGTGGGGTGAAGCCACATGTGCTTGGTGGAGGTAAGCTGAGGCCAAAGGTGGCTGTGGCAGAGCAGGCCAGGAAGCAGGCTGGCAGGGCTAGCACAGGGCACCGTGGAGGCCCCAGACTCAGCCACTGCACTCGGGGTCAGAGAGCCGCAGCAGGCCTGGTGGGCTCCACCCAGTCTCTGCGGCCATGGTATAGCCGCCATCCTCTCCCACACAGCCCCTGCAGCCCAGGCCTCGGCTTTTCCTTTCTGGAGCATCCTCCCCAAATGCCCTCTGCTCAGGTCTCAGGTGACTCAGCCCCCCAGACCCACACAGCCCCCGCAGCCGGTGACCAAGCTGGGAGAAGGCACACTGGATGCTCCCATGGTTTCTGTGCAGGACATGGCACTGGGGCTGGCCAATGAGCAAGCAGCCAGCTTCCTGCAGGAAGGGGGTCACAGGTGCTGGTGCGGCCAGGCGTGTAGCCTCCCCCAGATGGACCACGGCCAAGTGGTCAGACTTTCCAGCCTGGGCCCCTGAGGTCTGTGTGGGAGGAAGGAAGTGGTCCTGGGAGGGGCAGATCAACCCCAGCCCCATGGGAAGGGTGGGCTGTGCACTCACTGCCCAGGGCCCACTTTCCCCAGATCCACAGCCAGGGAACCCCGGGGCCTGAAGGGCTGAGGCCCTCCAGCCAGGGCCACACACAAACACGTCCCCAAAGCAGCAGCCTCTCCTGGGGCCCTAGGCCAGGGAGGGAGAGAGGACACTGCTCTCGGCCCCAGCAGTGTCCAGGCTGTGCTGCAAAGGGCAGAGGGAAAGTGAGTGGGGATGGGACCGGGGACCAGGAGGCCCTGTGGGAGCCACATGCTGCCAGCTCCAGGCTTCAGGCCCTGGCTGGGGTCTTCATCCGTTATTCAGAGAAGTCTATGGAGTTTATATTTTAGCAGCAAAACCTCTCCTTACTGCGGCAGGGCTGTTGCCGAACCTCTCTGACCTGCACTCCGCCAGCTTTTTCTCAGTGCTGGGTTTGGGTCCTGTCCATCCAACTGTGCCCCACCCTGGTCCCTGCTGAACCTCTCCGAGGTTTCCAGTCTGGTCCCGGCACCCTCGCTGAGGCATGCAGAAAGGGGCTGAGTAGGTGCTGGGCAGAGGGCAGCCCTGTGGGGCTGAGTGCCTGCCTCAGCCTTGCCCACATTAGGCCCTCAGCCCATCCTTGCCCCCAAAGCATTGAGTCCTGAGCTCCACAGCCACACGGTGGGGCCCAGGACAAGCAGGGCCCCTTTCCAGGCCCCAGTTCATCTCCTGGCCATGAGCTCCTAACAGTGGCGGGGCTCCCGGGAGCCTCACCTTCATGCCAGCTTCTGCCATGTCCACCCCGAGAAAGGCCTGCTCCTGCATTCCACCACATGTCCAAGCAAGTTGTCTGCTTATTCATAGTTAGACAGGTCACTCTGCTGGTGTCCCTGGACGTGTGACAGGGCTGAGGGAGATCCAAGTGACTTTTTGAGGTGGGCCTTCTGGCCCAGTGGGACCAAGGTCTGGGGCACCTGCCCGGAGTCTCCATCAACTTCCAGCCTGAACACAGTAAGCGCTCAGTGCCGCTTCACTGAGATGTCTGTAGCCAAGTCACTGCAGTTGACTTGATTGTGTCCTGCACCGGGCAGCCCCCAGGCAATCACCAACCACAGAAACTGGGGCAGCTGGAGGTTCAAGGTTCAGGTCTAGGTGCAGAATCTCTGGGTGGTGGCCACATGGCTGCCTTCACCGCCTCTGCTAACCCTGACAGCACCAAGTGCCTGCAGGGAGGAGCCCATAGGCTGCTGAGCGTGAGGTGGCCGCCGTCCTCTCCCACACAGCCCCTGCAGCACGGGCCTCGGCTTTTCCTTTCTGGAGCATCCTCCCCGAATCCCCTCTGCTCAGGTCCCAGGCAACTCAGCCCCCTAAGACCCACACAACCCCCATGACTGATGACAAGGTTGGAGAAGGACCCCAGCCTGCCCTTCCCAGGGTCTTAGCTGATCTCAGTTACTCTTTTGTCACTGGGACAAAATACCCAACACGAACAACTGATTTTTGGCTCATGGTTTTAGAGGATTTGGTCCATGGTCACTTGGCTCCAAGGCAGAAATATCATGGTGGTGGAGGAAAGCTGCTCACATCATGGTGACCAGGAAGTAGAGAGAGAAGAGTCAGGGACAAGAACATACCCTTCCAATTCACACTCAGCAATCCTCCCGTTTGGACCAGGGCCCATGGTGAATGTGAGAATTTGGGGAGACATATTACAGCCAAACCGTAACACCTAGAAAACAGATGAGAAAACAGGCAGTTGAACCAGGCAATCCCTTAAAACAGGCACAGCACCACCAGCTTCTCCTCAATATGCTACGGGCTCAGGAGGACAGCAGAGCCTGTGGGTGATGGAATCTACTGAACCCCCGATCCACAGGAGGTGAAAGTTTAAATTTTTAAAAACTTATTATACTAAAAGACACATTGCTATGAATCCCTCTCAGAATCCTCCCCTTCACTTCAAACACACTAATCCCATCATTCTTGCCACTTTCTAAAGCAGCTCTGGAGCCCTCTTTCCTGAGCATCTTTAGTTGTGCTGTCCTGGCTGCCTCAGTGTCTTGAACTGATTCCAAACCTTGACCTGTCACGATCATTTTGACTTTGGGGAAGAGCCAGAAGTTGCATGGTGCCAGATCCAGTGAGTAGGGTGGATGAGGACACTGCTTTTTATGAGCTGCCTTTCTGTGGATGGCACTTGCCAGCAGCACTCACTACGTTTCTGATCACACCTCATAAGGATCCTCAGGGAAGTGGACTTCCAGACCTGCATCAGAAGCAGCAAGAATGATAGGACAAGTATGTTTGAAGTGAAGGTGTGTGTTTCGAGGGACTCACGGCAATGTGTCTTTTACAGTAATACATTTTAAAAATATTTAAACACTCATCATGCATTTTAATCATACTTCAAATGGAAATGTGGTGTGCAGCATGTGTATATGTGAATTTGTGTGGGGTATATACACATGGGAATGCATGCACATGCCCTATGTGTGATGTGTGTGGTGTGTGCACACATATGTGGCTCGTGTGCACACAGAGCTGAGTATTTGTGCACACATTTCTGCTCTGAGCAGCTCCTCTGAACAGTGCAGAGAGGAGGGAGACAGGTCAGGAACTGGTTCTCTCAGGATGTGAGCTCCTGAGGCATAGCAACAGTGGCGGGTGTGCTGGCCGGGCCTGTTTCTCCTTCCCTGGGGCTGCAGGGTTGCCAGGAGGCTCATTAGAGAAGACAGATGCATCCTGGCAGCCCCAGGCCCCAGAGTCTTGCACGGACACACACACACACACACACACACACACACACACGCGCGTGCGCGCGCACGTGCGTGCATGAGCAGTTACGTATAAGGAGCTCCCTGGGAACAGCTCCTGTCAGCCCAGCTGTGAAAGTAGTGCCCAGGTGGAGCCCCACTGCACTGCTCCAGCTCCCGGCGGTGCCCCTGCCTCATGTCCCTGTGCTGCTGAGGAAAGGGCTCTGGGTCTAAGCCAAGTGGTAGTGACTGTCCACCTCGGAGACTCGGGACTCGGGTCCCTCCCAGCCCGAGCAGGGCAGGGACACAGAAGCTCACCTGGGCGGCCAGGGCGCTGTCCTCCTCCGCCAGGGCAGCTTCGGTACTGACGCAGGCAGTGTGCGGCCCTGGCCAAGTTTGGCTCCAGCCTGCTGGTCATCAGATGGTCTGGCCTTACACCTGTGGTCCCAGCTGCAGGTCCGTGAGAAAACCATTCTGCAGCAGATTCAGATCACCACGGATCCACGAGCATGGCTGCGTGCCAGCATTTGCACCTCAGAGCCACATCTGCGACACCCATTTTATAGATGAGGTCTTTGTGGCCCAGCAAGGCCAAGAACTTGCCCAGGACTGCACCATAGGCAGGAGGCAGAGAGGGGATCAGAGCCTCAGGGCCTTTCCTGTCATGCTGTCCAGTCCTGCCCAGGGGATCCTTGGAGCTGATGCCATGGCATTCCCTGTCCCCAAGATGCCCCAGCCCTGGAAGGAAACCACTTTCCAAACATTTGGAGGAATTTTGGGGACTGATTTCTCCTTTTCTATACTTTTTTGGTTTTTCTTTGTTTTGGATTGTTTTCTATCTTCTGCTTTCGCCTCTATTCTTTTTGTTTGCCTTTTTCATTTATTTTTCCTAATTCTATTTTCTCTTATTCTTTAATCATATTTTTAATTTCACTTTTCTCTCTACTTATCTTTCTTTTCTTTTTCAAATTTTACTTCTTTCATGTTTCCCTACACCCTCCATTTTATTATTATTACTGTTCAGCTTTATTAATTTTTAGCTATTTAGTTACTCTATGCTATTATTGCTGATTTAGTGGACATCCACTGCATGCCAACATCTGGTTTGTCTTTGTGTCTGCATTACTATTGCAGCTGTCTTTCCTCTTGTCCAGGATGGTGCAGCTGTGGCTATTAGTGCCTTAGAGCATGTCAATATCCAGTTAGTCCTGCAGTTTATTATTATTGCTGGGGTTTTTCCTGTTGTTAATAGTGGCATAATTTTTATTTTTAAGTGACTTTTACTGTATGGCAACGTCTGGTTTGTTTTTGTGTCATCAACATTACTATGGTTCTTTAATCCTATCTGAGTGGTGCTGGGGATCAAGCCTGAAGAAGGTTGAACACTAATTAGAAGACCCTAAAATATCAGGCTAAGTAGGTCAAAGAGGGTATAAACACCAAAACATAACCAATCCCAAAGACACACCGCGGGGAGACAGAACTAACTGAAGAGATTTGTACAGAAAAGACAGTTTCTCTGCCCAAATTGACCTTCAACCCACAGTGCCAAGACCATGGGAGCATGAGAAAGCAAAGCAACAAGATGCCCTCAATACCCAACTGCCCAAGAGCTAGTCTCACGGACACTGAAGTACAGGAAGTTATAGGCAAAGAGCTTAGAAGCCAAACAGTCCCAAAATATTTGAAAGGATATAAGAAGAAACAAATGACCAAATGCATAAGATGCTTAATGACCTCAAAGACTTTCTCTTTAAACAAAGGATTTTACCCCCCAAAATGTTTCAAGAGTTTAAAGAAGAAATGAACACTAAACTAATTGATTTAAATTAAGCAGTGCAAGGCATGAATGACCACTTCGATAACGAATTAGAAAGTATGAGAAGAAAACAGGCAGAGATGGATGATATGAAAAACTCAAGGGAAAGCATGGGTAGCAGATTTGACCAGCAAGAGGGCACAGTGCCAGAGACTGAAGACAAGGCGGGCATAGTGGGTCATAACCTCAATGGCACCCTAAAAGTGGCAAGACACCATGCACGCTAGATCCAACAGCTGCTAACTGACTCACAAAACAATCCCAGGACTATGGGAATAAAGGAAAAATTAGATGACTCAAAAGGTGTAAAAATTATTCACTGAAATCACAGCAGAAAATTTTCCAAATCTAGGGAAAGAATTCAATATTCAAATATGAGAAACATATAGGACCTCAAATAGCCACAACCAGAAAAAAACTTCTCCACAACACATGATAATCAAACTTCCAAAAATTCAATAAAAGGAGAGAATACTAAAATTTGCTAGAAAAACAGCAAGTACCCCCGCAAAGGCGAGCCCATGAGAGCAAATGTGGAGTTCCCAGAACAAACCCCAAAAGCCAGGAGAGCCCAAGCACAAAGTTTTTCAAGCCCCAGTAGAAAACAATTGTCAACCTAGACTTTCATATCCTACAAAATTAGCTTTCAAAATTGATGGAGAGGGCCGGGGATTTAGCTCAGCGGTTCCGCCGCCTGCCTCGCAAGAGCAAGGGCCCGAGTTCGATCCCCGGTACCAAAAAAAAAAAAAAAAAAATTGATGGAGAAATAAAAGACTTTCCACAGCAAAGAAATCCTAAAGAAACACATGGCCACTAAGCCAGCAGCCTAGAAGGAGACGGGGAGGCCAGCAGCACCACAGAACCTAGAGGAAGACATATAGCTAACTGGGAGAGCGGTTCAAAGGCAAAGGACAAAGGACTCAGCACTGCAGAAATAAGCAATGACAGAGTTCAATAAATACCTCATAACAACTCTCAATGTCAGTGGTCTCAACCCCCTAATCAGAGACACAGCTTGGCAGATTGGAAAAAAAACAAAACACAACCATATGTTGCCTAAAAGAGACATAGCTCATCCAAAAGGCAGTGGAAAATGATTCTCCATTCAGCCAGAGCCCAGAAACATGCAGGAGTAGCAATCTTTTTCTCAAACACACCAGACTTCAAGCCAAAATGGATCAGAAGAGGCAAACATACACTGGTAAAGGGAATAATTGGACAGGAACCGATAACAATTGTAAATATCTATTACAGAATGTCAGCACACCCAGCTTCCTAAAACAAAAACTACTGGTCTTAAAAGGACAGGCAAATTGCAATACAATCACAGTGGGTCTTCAATATCCAATTCTCATAATTAGACAGATCGGCCAGACAAAAAATCAACAAAGAAACGTCAGAGTTAGACCATGCCATTGAACAAATGAACTTAACAGATATCTACAGTGTTTCATCCAACAGCAACAGAAAACACACTTGGAACCTTTTCCAGAATAGGCCATGTCTTAGGGCCATAAAGCATGCTTAAATAACTACAAAAGAAATAAAATAATCCCCTGCATATTATCAGACCATAGCAGACTAGAGCTAAAAATCAATGGCAAAAGAAGCCACAGAAACTGTCCAAACACAAGGAAATTAAATATGTTATTGAATAATCAATGGGTCACAGAAGAAGTCAGGAAAGAAATTAAAAGTCCCTAGAATCAAATGACAATGGAAGCACAAGATACCCCCAAATCCATGGGACACAGTAAAGGCCGTCCTAGAAGGGCAAGTTCTAATCCTGGGAGGGAAGGTCTAGCCCTAGGAGGCTCAACCCCAGAGGGAAGGTCCTAGTGCTGGGAGAGATTCTGTTCTAGCCCGGGGAGGGAAGGTTTTAGTGGCAGGAAGGGAGGTTTTAGTCCAAGGAGGGAAGGTTCTAGCTGTGAACACATAAAAAGAATAAAATGACCCCAAATAAATAACCTAATGTTGTATCTCAAGGTCCTAGAAAGACAAAAACAATCCAAATCTGAAACTAATAGAAAGAAAAAAATATAAAGATCAGAGAAGAAATCAATGGAACTGAGAGTTGAAGAAACGATATAAAGGATCGATGAATCAGAGTATGTTATTTGAAAGAACGAGGAGAGGTCTGGGGATGGTGGGTGGGAGCGAGAACAGAGAGGGGAAGTAGAAAGGACCGAGACGCAGCAGCTGCAGGTGCTGATTCCCCCATACACACCGATGAATGTATTACTACGTATTGCGAAAGCATACTAACTACAAAGCTGAGAAAATAAAAGATGTCCCGGGCCATTTATCTTTCCCCAGGGAGCCCGGGCACTCTCCCTCTGGCCCACACGGCCCTGCAGTGCCAGCCCTGCTGCCTTCCTGGGCCAAGGACCGGAGGTCCCCTCCATGTGAGGAAGGAGAGCACCTGCCTCTCCCGATTCGCACAGCCCGGCGACCCTGCGGCATTGTCCTGTGCTGGGACTCGCTTTCCTGTCATGCTTGGCCGACTGCTGCAGGCTGGACGGGACCCGGAGGGAGGCCAGAGGGAGGCCAGGGCGGAGCTGGCCACACTGAGCAGGCAGCACACCAGGGCAGGTGGCCAGGAGAGGTGGGCTCTGCGGGGAGGAACTGGCGTGGTGCCGAGCTGCAGCGCCGGAGGGCAAGACAGTCAGTCCCATCGTGTCCCCTTGCTGTGGCAGGGTTAGAGCACCGAGTTGCGGAGCGCTGAGCTGAGCGGCTGGAAGATGGCCCGGAGTCCACATCCTGGCCCACTTCATGGGAGCAGCACATGTAACCACTCAACCTCAGAGGCCACCCGGACACACCCAGCACCACTGGGGTGGGTTCCTCCCACACGCTGACTCTCAAGACCTGTGTTAATGGCTGTGTAATATTCCATGGCCTGACAAGCCCTCTGCACACTTACCTGGAGTTGTTTGCCGCCTTTGCTATGCTGCTGACACTACAGCCATTCCCCTTGTAGGTCCACACTCGGCCCACACCATGAAGGTGAGGACGCCAGTCTCCCATCCCCTGCTCATGGGCTTGATTCTGTTGGTTCTGGGCCCTCCCACCCCAAATGAAGCCCCTGTGGAGAGCGACTCCATCCTGCCTGGTGGCAGGCTCCCGTGTGGCCTTCCAGGAGTGACTGCTTCCTCCTGTGCATCCACCGGAGGGGGCTTTACACGCAGTGGGCTATGCGGCTCAGCTGTGTGCAGTCCAGGCTTTGCGCTGTTACAGAGACCTTCCTCCTCCTCTCGCTGAAACCCCGACTTGTACCCCAAGCACCCCTGTGTCTCCGGGCCTCCAGCCACTCACAGGGCCTTTACTAAGTCCTGCCGTCTGCGGCCACAAGCCCTCGTCTAGCTTCAGGGTGGTCTCTGGTGTCATCTCTGCATCCACACACGGTCACACACACGCACACTCATATCCACACACAGGGACACACCCACTCAAACTCACACATCTGCACACAGGCACAAGCACACTCACACCCACACTCAGGCACACACATAGCTGCTGTGATTTTTCACTGGATTCCATTCAATCTGCTGACCAATTTTTATGTCTCTTAAAACAGGCATATATCATATCGTTTCACTTATTTAAATCATTTTAATCTTTCTATCCATTTAAATCTAATGTTTTGTAGTTTTCAAAATCTTTCATGAGACTCACTACTGGGAATTTGACTGCTTTTGATGCTACTGAAATAGTGTCATTTTGAAGTCGTCATTTTGTAATTGTCACGATTAACTAGTGTATTCTACCCAGTGCCCTCACTAAATCCACCTTTTAAAAATAACAGCTCTCTTGAGATACACTTCCCATGCCATAAGATCCTTCTGCTTAGAAGTAAAAGTCAGATCTTACACTCATCAAAATTGTGCACAGCAATATTACAGTGCCTCATTGCCTCCCCTCCAAACCCCACACACGAGGAAAACAACAAGCCCCCCCCACCAGTGCTGCGCCCTGCGACAGTCACCTTCAGATCCCTTTGTGCCATCTGCACAGATTTCTGCCGGGCTTCATGCCCTGTGGTGTCTGCAGGGACCCACAGAGGAACACAGACTCACGCACCCACTCCTGCAAGGGGGCTGCAGTTCTGGGCATGGAGGAGGTGCCCGTCTGCCGATGTGCTGCTACAGTGAGGTGCCTGCAGACCACGAGGGCAGTGCAGGGCTGGTGGGTGTTTTCCAGAGCGGATGGAGAGTTAGTTCAATGCACACAGAGCCAGATTAGAGCTGAGAACTGGCAGGTTGGGATGGTCCCACTCCTGCTCCAGGCCTCCTGCGTGCAGTTCTGAATGCACCTCCTCCCTGCCCCACAGTGGGGTCTGCAGGGAAAATGGCCAGGGCCACTGCGGCCAAGGCTATCCCCTTGTGTGTGGCCGGCAGGGCTGGACCAAGGGACCCAGACTGAGTGTGAACCGGGGCTGGACCTCAGTCCCTACCGAGGGGCACTAGAGTGGCCAGTGTGCCATTCCCAGGGTCCTCAGAGAGCAGCAGTCCCTCGAAAGGGTGGCCTCCAGACCTGCAGGTGCCCTGAACAAGGAAGAGAAAAACTCTTTCTGTTTTGTGTACTTTTCTATATTTAGGCCCAAGTACCATGGGAGCAAAAAAATCTCTAGGAAAATGACTGTGTAAAGGAGTGCACACTGCGTATCCCAGTGTGTGCTTTCGGGGTGGTGGAAGGGACATGATCATATGTGGGGACTTTCTATTTATTTATTTATGTATTTTTTTGGTACTGGGGATTGAACTCGGGTCCGTGTGCTTGCGCAGCAGGCGGCAAAACCACTGAGGTAAATTTCCGGCCATGGGGACTTTCGCTTAGACAGGCTTGCTATAAATCCCAGAGCAAAATGTCAAGTCCACAGGAAGAGCAATTCCCTCTAGCAAGGGGACAGTTTTGCCTGGATCCCCCTTCTGTCCTCTGCCCTGCCCTGCCCTGGGTGCAGCTTTGACTCTGTTTCCGGTTTGCTTCCATGGAGCTTCCTGAAGGCCAGGTGGCCTGAAACCTCTGTTCGAGAGATGCTGGCAGAAATGAATGAAAGTCGAGGAGCAGTATGGGCCCAGGAGAGGCACCTACACCTTCCTGGCTTCCCGGAGGAGCCAAGTGCTTGAGTGAATCCACACTGCGTCCTGAGCCGAGGCTGCTGGGCCCAGAGGCTCACTCAGAAGGCAACAGGCTCTGGGGTGCGCCTCTGGAACCTGGCAAGGCTGCTGAGAGACAAGAGGCCTCTGCTGGGCCTGAGCCAGGTGGGAACAGGAACTGGCCGTTGAGATGGCCCCTTCCCGGCTGAGGATCCCCGAGGAAGTCAGACAGCAGTCACCGCTGTTGGCCTGGCCTCGGCAAGGCCCCATGGTGTCTTCCACCCGGGAAGAGCCCCACCCCGGACGTGGCTCTGCGGCTTGTCCAAACCCTCTTGGTGCTGGCACAAACTGGAGAAGGAAGCAAAGGGGGCCCCTGCAGCACATGGGGACAACCAGCCCAGTGGGATGGATGGTCCCCATGTCCGAGGGAACTGCACATCCCTGCAGCTCTTCGGTGAACCTAAAATGCTCTGGAACAGTCTACTGATTCAAAATTGAAAAGGGAACATAGTCCTCTTCTCTAAAAACCTTATGTCTTTCCTAGTAACAGTATCAATCATTTTAAACGTCAAATTTGGAGATTTTCATATGAAGTTTTTCAAAAACTGGTTGGTCATTTCATTACCTGGTGTTACTAATTAAGCATTTTGGAAATGACTGAACATCTATAACTTCTTCCTTTCTTTGATTTATAAGCAGGAATTGGTAGAAATGGATGGTTTCGTAAGTTATAAAGCCTTGAGGTGCTCCTGACCCTGAGTGTTTGGCTCAGAAATCAAGTGCATGTTGCGGTTTACACCTAACCTGTGCTCACAGGTGGCTCTGGGAGGGGTTTGGCTGGTGGGGCTGTTCTGAGAGGATTCATAGGCGGGTGGTGTGGGCGGGTCACTGGGGCGTGGCCTGCAGGGTGCTCCCTCTCTCCTTTGGGGGCTGGGAGCTTCCTGCAGCTGAGCCATGAGCCCTCTCCTCCCCCAGGGCCCTGTGCGCTGCTGTCGCCTTGCAGCCAGCCAGACAGAGACCGAAACCTCCAGCGCCCCAGAGCTAAGTAAACCTCCCTCCTTGAGATGTGGGTGTTGGGTACTGAGCCTCAGGGATGAGGAAGTGACCAGGACGGTGAACATCCCCAGTGTTCTCGTGAGAGCTGGGCTGTATTCTGGCCTGCTTTCATGATGCTTCCTGACATCCTCAAATGGCCTTTGCACTCTGCAAGTCTAGAACATTGAGAAATAAGCGCCCGAGTCCCTTTTAAAAATGAAAATGCAGCACCAAATGGTTATTAAAAAGAAATAGAAGACAAGTTCCAGACAGAACCAGGTCTTGGCTTGTCTGATCATCTTCTCCTGGGATTCGGTTTAAATACTGGGGCTCCCTGATGCCTGAGGGAAAGCATCTGCTCCCGTGCTCTGAGAACCTGTTTGAAAGAAGCGCTCCTGGTGGCCGTCACCTCACCGCCAGCCCAAGATGCTTGGGACACAGTGCGGGAAGGCCTGGGCCTCCTGGTCACTCACTCGTATCTGGACGTTGCCCATGGTGGCTTTCACTAAAATCAGCACAGAGTGGCAGTGCGACTGTGGCCGGCTGTTGAAATGAAGGGAGCAGTGCTTCAGGTGCGGCTGCTGCTTGCTTTCTAGAGAATATTAAAACACGTCCTGTGTGGTGGCCCTGCTGGAAGTGGCATCGTCCTGTTAATGAGAAAGTAGAGCCAAGTGGGCCTGAGAAGAAAAAGGCTGATTAACCACAAACCCAGGAGCAATGAGTTTAGACTTTTGTCGCCTGTTTGTAATAGCGAAAGCTTGGAAACAGCCCAAGTGCCCATCAGCTGGAGACTGGAAAAAGAAGATGAGGTTTTTTAATATAATGAAGTACCCCTCAGCCCTAAAGAACCAGAAACAAGAGACATTTACAGCTAAATGGCTGCATGCTGAGGCCATCCTCTTAAGTGAATAAATAGGACACACACGTGTAAATACCGAATAGTTTCTCCAGTGTGAGAAACTGAAAGTGTACATAAGGATTAAAATGAATAAATATGAATAATTGATAATTTGAAATAGGAAGAAAAGGTTCAAAGGGTAGGGGTGGCAGGAAGGGAAGGGGAGAGATCAGAGTTACAGCCTGGAACCTGGAAGGAATCCATGTATAGATTGTGTTTAAAACTATAAGAAGAGACGTAGATAGAGCCTAGGCTGGAGCTCATCAGGGGGTTGGGAAGGAAGAGTCACTGAGATCAATGGAGAGAAGGGTGTGTTTCCAGAAGAAGCACACGCAACTACATACAGTACACAGTACTCGACAGTGTGATAAATGGCTGGTACTGTTTAGGTACTCATCATAACATGCTGTGCTTTTCATCCTTTAGAGCGTAATCCTACCTACATAAAAGAGTTTCCTGTAAAACAGTGTGCTGCTGTGCCAGTGGTAGCCTCATGTATCTCGTGTTTAACTGCGTATTTGGATAATACCAAGGGGCCATCACAGGTGACTGACGTATACCTTCTCAGTTTGCACTGAGAAGTTGGCACTCTGTGTGGTACTACACAATACACACGAATGGAATTGCCTAATAACATATTTCTCAGATTATATTTCCATCACGTGTCATGTGACTGTATTGAAATCTATTTTATTTATTTATTTATTTATTTATTTTGGTACTGGGGATTGAACTCGGGACCTTGTGCTTGCAAGGCAGGCGCTGGATGAAATTTAAATTAAAAAAAAAATTTGGCCCATGTGGAGTCTACTAGCTAATTAGAATTTTTTTTCCAGACCACTATTTGTTCAATATTAGTTTTGAAAATCTTTCTAAAACAAATCACATCCTTTGATGTCTTGTTAATGCTTGAGATTTTTTAAAAATTACATGGAAAAATGTTTAAGTACTTTTCAGTTTTGCTTTGGTTGAGTTCTACTATATTTGAATATTATTATAGTCTTTTCTCCTGCATTGCTTTTCTTTGAATAATTTTAATTTTTTATATGTGTGTGTTTAGTGAATGATAAAGTTATACATTAAAAAAAAGAATTTCTTATTCAGCAAAATGTGAGAGAGAAAAACTTCGCGTTTCCTAGGCGCTCTCTTCTGCTCATTGAACAATGCGTCTGGCATTATTTATAACAGCTGCTGCTGTGTAAAAGCATGAATGTGGTATGATTGAAAATAGAGTGTGTGTTTAATAGTTTAAAATTTTATTACAGTAAATGACACATTGCCGAGATTCTCCCTCAGAACCCTCCCCTCACTGTGAACACCCTCCTCCCGAGGTCCTGGCCCCTTCCTGCACCGGCTCTGCAGCCCTCTCTCCCGAGTGCCTTTAGCTGTGCTGTCCTGGCTGCCTCCATGTCCGGGATGGATTCAAAACGTTTCCCTGTCAGGGTCATTTGGACTTTCATCATGTTTTTATGAGCCTCCCTTTCTGCTGGATGCTACTCAGCAGCAGCAGTCGCCATAGTTTTGGTGACACCTCGTAAAGACACTCAGGAAGTGGACTCCAGAGCTGCTGCAGGAGGTGGGCAGAATCATGGGACGAGTGTGTTGGAAGCATGGGACCCATGGCAATGTCTTTTACTGTAATTGTTTTAAAGCTAATCATTCCGTGTATTTTGATCACCTCTTGTGTATTTCCATAATACCACTAAACGGTTGGCTCCCAAAATAGAAAAATGTGAAGTGGGCTTATCTAATACAAACCGTGTGTTCTCGTCTGGGCACGTGTGTCCAGCATGGCCATTTCAGCAGCCCAGAGGCGTCCCACGGAGGGGCTCAGAGCAGGCCATCCCACCCGCAGCTCACCGCCCCCCTCAAGGGCGACCCGGGATCCCTGCCTCCTGGCAAGACCCATAGACACTGCCACGAGAGCACCTTGGAGCGAGAGAGACGCCAGGGCGCACGGCCCCTCCAAGGGTTCCTATAGCGACAGTCACAGTGGTGGATCACGCAGATGCAAGTGATTCGTGTGCTGCTAAAGACACCCACCCCGAAGCGGCCCCAGACACACTGACAGAATCCCCCCGCATCCCCGCTGTCTCCTTGCTGGAACCCGATGAGCGCTGGTTTACCCTCACAGCACAAGGCAGAAACCCGCAGACGCGGGCAAGGAGCATTCCAACAGAATGCCAGCCACGGAAATGATTCTGTACTCAGCTCTGGCTCTGGGTCGGGTCGGGAGGGGAGGCCCCTCGGTCACTGCAGCACCCAGGTGGGAACAGCCAACCAGACTCCCCCCTCGCCCTGCTCCGCGCCCTGTCTCTGCCGCATCCCGGAGGCCCGGCCCAGGCCACAGGGGACCCAGGACTGGAAGCTGGCTTAGGTGATGGGGTGGGCACAGCTCAAGGTCCCACTGTCAGGGGCCACGACCCGACTCTGAAGGACACCGAAAGCCACAGTTCTAAAGTAAATGCAGTCTGTAGCCTCCCAATGGCTCTCCCAGGCACATCCCTTTCTTCCTGTCAAATTATGACTCAGTGCAGCTAATGGGTTCAGCAGAAATGCTGCTCCTTGGAGGTTTTGGCCGTGGGGCTGCTCTTAAAACAAGCACCAATTCAGCCAGGGCGGTGGCACACACCTTTGACCCCTACACTGCAGGAGGCCAAGACAGCAGGATCCTGAGTTTGAGCTCAGCCTGGACAGCTTAGCAGCTTAGTGAGACCCTGTCTCAAAGTAAAACTTAAACGAGGGCTGGAGATATGGCTTTAGTGCAGAGGCCCTGGGTTCAGTCCCCGGTACTGGACACAAACAAACAAACAAAAACCCTGTAGGGCTAGACAGAGAAATTCACTGCCTCTCTGCCCAGAGGCCGAGGTCCCGAGCTGCCTGCCAGAGGCCTCAGAGTCCCTGAGAGGGGCCAGCAGTCCAGGAGTTTCCCACCGTCCTGGCGATGCGGTTCCAGGGCCACAAGCTTGGCATCTGCCGTTGACCCGAGTCCTCCCACAGCTCCAGGGAGGGGAAGCAGCTTTGACGGCCCTGAGCTCCATGCCGAGCCCCCGTGAGGCCTGGCCTCCCCGCCTCAGTGTGTGCGTGGCTGTGTGCGTGTGTGTGAGCTGCCCTCTCCTGCAGGCCAGCTGGGTGCCACTCACAGTGTCCGGAAGCTGTGGAGCCTTCAGACCCAAGATGTGAGGGGTCCCCGGGGTCCCCAGGTCCCCTGAAGCTTCACCTCTTCATTTCCAGGCGGGCAGAGATTAACCAGGCTCAGGGGAGGGAGGAGCGGGGCTGTGCCGTGGAACAGGCAGATGTCTAAGGTCAGGAAACGGATGCAAGAGCAGCGGAGGGCAGGTGACAGGACAGGCAGGCCCCTGGGGTGGGCTGAGGGGGACAGGGGCAGTGGGCCAGGCCTGGCCTGCCCCAGACCCTGGGGCCAGCGCCCTGTCGTCCCTGCGGGCCTGGGTGGGGTGGAGGGCTGGGCCTGGTGCTGCAGTGAGCAATGGAGGAACCCTCGGGCGGGGTGGGGAACGCTGGTCCGCCCTGAGCGGGGCCGTCCTCACAGGTCTGGGCCCACCCCTTGGGCCCCAGCTGCTGCTCCATTGGGCTCCCCACCTTCGAGGGCACAGGCTGTCCTCCCGTGGGGGACAACACTGCCCGCGTGGCAGGGCCTGGGTGGGTAGGGCCTCGCCTGCACCCTCCCTTCCCTCTGCACTCTTCTCTGGGACCTGAGGCAGGGCTGGGTCAGAGTGAGCCCGGGGCAGCGGCTTCCAAGTGGCAGGAGACGTGGAGAGAGAGCCAGCAGGAGGTGGCTCTTCTCCCGGACTCCCTCCAACGGCATCCACACCAAGCCTCTGGTGGCCCACAGGGACAATGGGCCCCAGGCATGCGCACGCACACACGCACGCGCACGCACATGCACGCACACGCATACGCACGCTGCCTGAAGCTGAAGCTGAAGCTTGATTACTGGTTTCAGTTCAATATTTGCTAACCGGAAGCCTAGAGACAGTTCTGAGTTTTGCAAACTCATAGTAGTAGCTCAAAGGCAGTGCAGGGTGCCCAGTCCTGGCGTGGATAGCGGCTGTTGTGACCAGAGTTAAGACTCCCAGTGACACAATTTCTCCAGGGACACGTCCTGCCCAGCACCCACCAGCAGTCATGAGGCACCACACCAGTGCTGACCGAATAGCACCAGATAAAAGTAAATGTAGAATGGCTTGTTCCTCTCGATGGGCCAGGCCCGTCCTCTCCAGAAAGGTCCCAGCTTCTGGCCTCCTTATCTGGGTCTGGGGATCCTGCTGAGGCCCAGACCAGAGGCCTTGACAGCTTCAGGAGCAGGAAGGTGTCCTGGAGGGTGGACGAAAACCAGGCGCCCGGAAGCATTCCTGAGATGCCTCAAGCCACAGGCCTGTTCCCAGGTCCGGTGCCCATGCAGCCCAGCGCGCCCTGACGGCTGATTCCTCTCAGCAGCATGCTGCCCTCCCCCTGGGCGGTGATCTCTGATTGGATTCAAAGCCTAGCTGCTCCGAATTCCTTTGCTGTTGCTAATCCATGACCACTGAGTCGAGGGCGCACCATGCTCTGTCTGGCAGGGCCCCTCATGGGGGTCCCCACTTTCCACTGCCTGAGCCCCCCTCTCTACCCCAGCAAGCCCCCCCCCCCAGAGCCCCGGGACAGAAACCCCAGTCCCCTCAACACCAAATCCTCGCTCCAAGACAGTCCTTTCCCTAGAGGCTGGGAGGGGACACAAAGGGACACTGGGCAGAGGATACGTGGCTTAAAAGAGCGGAAATGGCTGCCATCCCAGAAGCCTGCACCCTGACCACCTCCTCCCTGGGTCCTGGGCTCCCCCTAGAAGGACCCCAGGACCTGGCACCAGCACTGAGCCCTTGGCTAGCAAGTCCGTCTCGAATGGGCCCCACGTGAGGCAGCAGGGTCAGCGCCAACCCACCCAGAGAGGCTCAGTGGGCGCTGGGCCCCTTGGGGACAGGCAGGGGTCCCCCAAGGGCAGAAACCCATCTGTCGGAGGCCCCAGCCTGGGGACAAATTGGGCCCCTGTGGAGCCAGGCAGGCTGGGGCTTTGCGACACCCACAGCTCCCTGATTAATGATTTCCTCAGCAAACACCCAACTGGCTGAGAGCTGGCCACTGTGACCCACTTGGCCTCCCGGCGCCCAGAGACGCCTGATACTCGGCAGCTGGAGGCGTCGGCGTGGGTCCCGCGGACAGGCCCACCTGCCGGGAGCTGAAGTGGCCGCAGCGTCTCCCTGGGCCTCCATCTGCACAGATGCTGTGAACCAGGCGGGCACCTGTTGGGGCAGAGCTTGCCCGAGCCCTTCAGACTCACAGGAGTGAGAAGCCAGGCAGCCCCAGAGCCCACCAGGGAGCCTGGCACTGGGGAGACGCCTGAGAGCTGGGGAAGAGCTGCCGGCCACGGCTAGAGCCCCGGGTGGGCCTTCGGCCAGGGGCAGGGGCAGGGGCAGGGGGAGGAGCCCTAGGATGGCCACACTGAGCCCAGGTCCCAGCTGAATGTCCCTGCAGGCCAGGCTGGGCGAGCCTGAGGCCCCCACATCGCAGGGAGAGCAGCCAAAATCACGGAGACACAGGGTGGCACCTGAGGTCACCACGGGCTGCACATCCAGGTGACACCAGACAGCGGGCAGAGGGAGGGGCTGTCATGGGCTGAGCGAGTCCCCCAGACAACAGCGAAGTCCTGGCCTCAGGACCTGGGCCAGCTTGGAGATGGGGATCTGTGGAGAGGCTACTAAGGGCAGGCCTTGTCCACTCTGGCCTTCTAAGAGGAGACGTGGACAGGCACGGTGGCAATGCACCTGTACCCTCAGGACTCCAGGAGGCTGAGGCAGGAGGAAGGCAAGTTTGAGCCCCACCTGGGCAACCAGTGACTGAGACCCTGTCTCAGAACAGGCTGGAGGTGAGGCGCAGTGAACAGGCCCGAGCTCAGTCTCAGTACACACAGAAAGAAGGATGTGGAGGCGGAGGGGAGCCAGAGGAAGGGGGCAGAAAACAGGAGAGAAGGAGGGGCGGGAGCAGGAGAGGAGACAGCAGAGGGAGCTGCAGCCGGCCCCACAGACCGGCAGCTCCCGGACAGCTCCGAGGCAGGACGAGCCCCAGGAGGACCAGCACCGCAACACCTGCGTTTGGAACCTCCAGTGCCACGGCACAGTGCAGCCCTGCTCCGGGTGTCCCCCCGGCAGGAGAAGACCACACGGGTCCTCAGGTGCCCCCTGCCGGGTTGCCCAAGGCGAGGGTGGAGCACAGGCAGCCACACGCAGTGGGCACGACAGGCACATGCACACGCACACGCACACACCAGCCCTGTCACACCCCAGCAGCTGTGTCAGTCACCATGGAGTCCTCAGCAGTGGGCGGTCCTGACCATGTGGCCCTGGGGGCAACACGCATGGCCTGGGGGATGCTGGGGGCTTCCAGGGACCGGGTGCCTAGAAGGGATGAGTGCCCATGCAGCGCAGGGGACGGGTGAGTGGGTGCCAGAGGCTGGGGCAGAGAGGGGACACAGCCGCCCGGGCCCGGCCGTGGCTCAAGCCCACGGTGTCACTGCTGCAGAACACGCACCAGAAAGAGGCGACACCGCTGCTCACAGCTGGACAATGATAACCCAAGGGCAGAAACCAGAGAACGAAACATCACAGACCTTCACGCCTCCCTGAGGATGTCAGTAGTTCCTAAATAAATGAGCAAGGAGCCAGGGAGAAGCGACCAGAGGCCCTCCCCACAGGGGCGGCCAGGTAGCAGCGCTGACATGGGAGGTAGAAGTCGGAGGACAGAGCCCTGCGGGATTTAAAGTCCAGTCGGGCCTCCTGTCCTCTGTTAGAGGGGCCCGCAGCAGCGGGGCAGCCTGGGCCCCTGGAGCGGGAAGGGCCCTGTGGAGGCCAGGACCTCCCAGCGGGGTGCGGATGGTGCAGTCCCAAGCGTAATTTCCTGGCCCTCCCGGGTGCCGGCGACTCTCCTGCAAGGCTGAGGTGTCAGCCAAATGGTCTGTTCCCCGGGGAGGGGAGGCCGCCCTCCTGTGGGTGGGGTGATTTCAAACACTGCAGGAGGGTTTCGGGTAATCTGCCCAAGGTGCCTGAAAACACTTCCTCGCTTTCAGGACAGAGAGCGCCATCCTGTAACCACTGGAAGCCTGGGCCCGAGGCTAGGTGTCCCCCTCCCGGGGTCAGGGACGGCCCTCTGCCTGCCTGACCCTCTCTGCCCGCTGTGCCCCTGCTCCCCAAGCGCGGCTGTGGTCCTCAGACGGTCCCCACGCGGGGGCGCTCAGGCTGCCCGGCCCCTGGGCACGGGGCAGCTGCTGACCTCCGGCTGCCGGGCAGGAGCCTCTTCTCCCCGGTCTCCGCATGGCCCCGCACTCCCACGTGCCAGGCCGTGCACACCGGGGCCCGGCCCCAGACACCCTTCCCCTCCCCAGCCTGTCCACCGCACCTGGCTGGCCCAGCCTACGTTGATGTCCCATTGGCCCACACCTTGATTCCACCAGCCCTGGGCACTCGGATCCTCCTGCAGCCCCCGACCAGGACAAGTCTGCAGTCCCCAGCCCTCACCACTGGGGCTTATTCCTCTCCCCGCAAAGCCCTCCACTTCTCTGCCCCACTGTTCCTCCCTTCCTACCACCCTCCTTCCTACCCCAGGGCATTTGCATATGCTGCCTCCTCCCTGAGCCAGGTCCCCTGGGCCTCGCCAGCCCAGTGACACTGTGGCCTTGCCTGCTCCAGGCAGCGCCTTGCGCCATCACTGGTAACTGGCTGAGTGCACACGCTGCTGTGTGGCTCCTTAGCCCACATCCTCCCAACAGCCAGGGCTTCCTGGAGGAGCAGACAGAGGGACCAGCCCTGGAGGCCACAGAGGGCACTATGGGACACGGCCATGGTCTCCCACAGCCAGGGATGTGGTGGAGACCAGACGCACCCAAAAGGGCCAGCACGGAGCAGGCGACCCCACCCTGCAGGGACCGGGAGCCCCACCGCCCTGGGTGTCTGCAGAGAGGCGGCCCCTCTGGCGGGGAGCTGAGGGAGTCAGCATCGGGCTGGGCCCAGCCCCTCAGCACTGCCATCCCATCCCTGGGCCAGATGCCCGGGCAGAGCCGGCCTCGCAGAATGAGAAAACTCTGACAGCCAGCGGGGAGCAGCTGGAGGCCGGGAAGCGCCTGGGCTGCCCTGGGCCTCAGCCCTGTTCTTGCAGAAGGTTCTGGAGAGCCAGGGCTTCTCTCGCATCCTGAAAGGCTTCGCCTGGCCCAGTCCTGGGTTTGCCAGGGTGTGCGGCAGGCCTGTGCCTCACTGTCCAACGCAGGCGAGGTGGGTGAGGCCGGCCAGGCAGTAGCCGGGGAGACACCACCGTGACTTGGCTGGACAGCCGCAGGGCACAGCCAAGGGTCATCCTTCCGGCCAGCTGAGAACGAGGCCCTGTGTGCGCCCTGGCCAGGCCCCAGCAGCACAGAGCCCTTTTCATCACCGGCATCCCTCCCAGGGCCGCGGGGCTTCAGGCCGGGTGACACTGCTGACGCAGGGAGTGACTCAGAGCAGCCAGCCAGGGCTCTGTGGCCTGGGCCTGCATCAGGGGATGGGCTCTGCCTGGCTGACCTTAGCTCCCCTCGGACACAGCCCGCCCAGTGCCCCGGAAGACAGAGTAGGGATTGCAGCACCACCATGGGGTGGTCCCCACTCGCACTGGGGACCAAAGCGGGTGGGGAGGGTCCTCCGTGGTGACACTTGCAGGTCCCCAGGCGGAGGTGGTGTCCTTCCTGGCCAGCCATGTGACTGGCCACCCACAGCTGCCTCTGCCACATGGATGCACAGGGGCTCCCAGAGGCCGTGGCTGCACTCACCTGTCACCACCATGGGCCCACACACCAGTGACGCACCGTGTCGCAGGCAGAGAGCGGCCACAGAACACACAGGAGGCCAAGACTACTGACAGCAAAGCACAGGGCGTCGGCTTCATCATGCCTTCCAGTTCAGGGCCAGCACAGGCAGGAGCAGCGGGCGCCATCCCCACTGCTCAGCCCAGGAGGCCCCCGAGGCCACAGCCACAGGCAAATCTGAGCTGTCCAAAGGGGGGCCACGCTGTCCCCGGGGCATCCGCACCCACCATGCGGAGGAGGCAGCAGGCGCCCAGATGAGCTCTGACTCCTCAGGAGGTGGCTGGCAGGAAGGGGAAGGGACATCCACCCTGCAGAGCACCTGACATGGGGAGGAGAGGCAGGGTCTATGGTGGCACACAGACAAGTGAAAGCCTTTGCACACACGCAGATGTCTAAACCCAAGGAAGGCGCGCACTCGGGACCGAGGCAGTAGCAGGATATCACGGAGACACTGTTGGCCACAGGGACGCGGTGACAGCCTCAACTCACCACTGAAACAAAGACAGGGCATGGGCTCAGCCAGCCCAGGGTGGGCGCGTGGAAGGCCTGGTGGGGCCGAGGGGCAGAGGGGGCCCGGGGACGACCTCAGGGAGCAGGCAGAGGGGTGGACAGGCTCCCGGAACCCCGCCCCAGCAGCCCGCTGCTGCCCTGCCAAGCCCTTGATCTGCTGATCTGCCCGGGACAGCGAGGGCTCAGCCGAGCTGGCCGAGGTCCTGACACCTGCCTGTGGCTGCAGCCCCAGTCAGAAAGTGGATCCACGCACAGAACAGCAGCGTCAGAGGAGCCCTGCAAGCTCAGGCCGCACTGGCCCATCCTGCCACAAGGGGCACGGCCAGCTGGAGCCTGCGTTGGGGCCCTGCATGGGCCAGTGCTGGAGATGCTGGTGCCCTTCAACAGAAGGATGGAAGTGGCCAATGGCTGCACGTCCGGGTGGCACCAGGGGCGCCCGGACCACAGGGCAGCAGGAGGAAGCCTCTGGCCAGCTCTCAGATGTGGAATGACTTGCCATAAAATTATATTCTGGAGCCACCAAGAACACACGTGTTGTTTGGGCCTGACCCAGGTGTTGGGGTCAGAACATCTGCAAATAACCTGTGACGCTGGCCCCCACGCCGAGGCTCCTGCCCTGACTCGGGGCGGCGCCGTGCATGCAAGGCCAAGCTGGGCTCTGAGCCCCTCACACCCTTCCCACACCCACCCACCCCAGCTGAGAGCACGGAGTCTGGGAAGGTGTTCAGGGGAGGAGGGACGTGGCCCCCAGGAGCAGCTCCAAGTGACCTCACTTCTGGCGGCTGCCGGAGGGTGGCGGGACCCCGTGCCTCAGGGCGCCCAGGCTGGACAGAGCCTTATAAGGCTCCCGGGCGGCGCTAGCACCAAGAATAGCCTGGCCTTGCCTCGGCCAGCCGGCGCCAATCAGCCAAACCCCCGGTCAGGCCCACGCTGGCCGCTTCCTTCCTGCCACCTCACGGGTCCCCAAGGCTGGGGTGGGGGCTGGGGACACTGCTGGCTGCTCTGTGATGTGTGCACAGTGCTCACTGTGCTCACACTCACACATGCGCACACGTGTCCACACACTTCCAGACCCAGCTTCCTCCTGCCCTGGTCCCTTCCTGTGCCCCTTGTGCCTGAGGAGGGGCCAACACCTGGTTCCCTTTGGCCTTGACCCGGAGAGGAGTGACAGCCCTGCTGCCCAGAGGGTCGCCCGGCCCTCAGAGTCCCAGAGTCCGCAGGACACCTGCCACCTCCGTCCTAATGGCCATGGAAACAGGGCCTGACCCTGCCTCCACATGAGGCCCGGGGCCCAGGCCTCAGGAGCAGCCAGGGTGGCGCCTGATGGGAGGAGGGGCGGTGGGGCAGGGGCTGCAGATCCCAGCCTCACCTCTGGACGCCTGGGCTGGGCCCCCCACGGGCCCTGGGGACAGCAGGCGCCCACCAGGCAATGGCCAGCAAGGCCAGGCACTTGCACTGGCCCCCAAGGGCAGAAGTCGAGCCCAGCCCTGCCACCAGCCCGGCCGCCATGTCCCGCACAGCACCTGGCACGGCCGGAGCAGGCTCCGCCTGGTGGGTGCAGGGCAGGGAGCCAGGCGCCAGCGGCCGCATCCGCAGCAGCCTGGCAGGTCAACCTGGGCTCTGGCCGCTCTGGCCTGGGCAGCGGAGTCTGCTGGGCCGTCCTCCCTGGCACGCCTGCCACCCGCGCGTCTTCTCTGGGCCGTGTCTGCGAGGGCTTGGCCCTTCTGAGCCAGGTTGTTGGTCCTCTACTGAGTTCTAAGCGTTCTTTGCATATTCTGGACAGCGTGAGCTCCTTTGTCAGACGCGTCCCTCGCAAACACTCCCCTTCTGTGCGCCGTCTTCCTCCCGCAATCGTCTTTTGCAGGGCAGAGTTCGGGTTCGGGCCACATCTACGACGTCGCCCTCAGGCCCA
The DNA here is from genome assembly GCF_053883595.1 of Heterocephalus glaber. NCBI lineage: Eukaryota > Metazoa > Chordata > Mammalia > Rodentia > Bathyergidae > Heterocephalus > Heterocephalus glaber. The sequence goes on from NW_028258138.1 coordinate 1,115,431, forward strand.
CAGCCGCCTAGGTTTCCCCTGCGTTCTCTTCTAGGGGTTTCACAGTTTGGCGCCATGCGGGTCTGCGGCTGCTCTGAGTTACTGAAAGCGCTGGGTCTGTGCAACCCTCAGGTTTCACCCAGGTTCTCCGGTGTCCAGATGTCCCGCAGGGTTTGTGGAGGACCCGCAGCTGTTCCGCCGGCTTCCGCAGGTTGGATGAAGCCACCCGCACTGGCGATGACGGCTGTCCTCACCCCACAAAGACTCAGAAAGGACGCCCGCAGTGGCCTGAGCAGCCGCAGCCCGGCCAAGGGCGCTCACAAGAGGAGCCCTCATGGGCTCTGGGCTCCGAGGTGCCGGCACGAGCACTGCAGTCGGTCCTGACGAGTCGCTGGCCCTTGGAGTCACCTCCACCGCTGTCCCGGTTCTCCTCCCTGGCCTTCCTGGCGTCAGGCTCCACCAAAACGCTGCTGGTGCTTGGTGAAGGTGATGCGAGCTGTGTGTCAGCCTGGAGAGGCACAGCCGCCACGGTCCGAGTCCTCCGGTCCCCACGGTCCCTCTCTGGGTGCCTGTGCTGTTGTCACCCACACCTGGCAGCTGTGCAGGGGACAGCGCAGAACGGTCCCATGGGGGGGAGCAGCGCCTGAGCCGCATGAGTAGCCCCCGTCTGGACAGGGCGGCAGGGGGTCCCATGCTGCGCCCAGTGGTGGGCGCAGGGGTTTCTGACAGGGCCTGGACGCTGAGGGCCACACTGGGGCGTCCTGGAGACTCTAGGGACCCGCCACTCCCTTCCAGGGCTGGGGGACATTAACCTGCTCACCGGCAGATGCGAGACCGCGGGCTGGCGCCAGCCCTGAGTCCAACGCTCGAGTGTCAAGCGCTCCAGAGCTGCGAGCCTCGGGCCCGAGGCCCAGCTCCGTGGCAGCTGACAGACATCTACTTACTCTGACAGGAAGTGTTTATGAGAAATGAGAAGTGGGTGAGATTGTTTAGTCTTCCATCTTTTGCTGACTCTGGGAAGGGCTGGGGTGCCTGGCCATGAACTGGGGCCCATGGGGCCGCTCCGAGGGGCCCTGCATGTGGGGCCCTCACTGGACTCTGAGGATTTGGTCCCTGCTCAGGGCTCCAGGCCAGCTCCACCCTGGTGGGCAGCACCAGGTGTCGGGGGGCCAGCCGGCGTCTAGTCCAGGGGCTGCTGCACCTGCCCATCTGTCCTCAGCACGCTGTGTTCGGGCTGTCAGGGCTTGGAGCGTGGAGGGCTCTGCCCACCTGGCCTGGAGGACATCGTCCTCGAGGGCTGGGGACCACCAGACGTCCTGCCTGGGCCTGACTTCACGCCCCCATGGCTGACACCCTCAAGTGCGCTGTTGCAATCCCCGATATTTACAGGGCCTCTCCCCACGGCCCGGTGTGCTATAAACACTCAGGGCCTGGCTCTGGGCTGCGTCATTGCGGTTTAGGGGACAGTTCCAACCGCAAGTTCCTGGCTCCGCCCCGCCGCCCTACTGCACCCTGTGGCCTGTGGGAGGTGGCTGGGGTCACCCTTTCCTGCTGAGAGCTGGAAGGTGCCCAGGGCTCTCCCCCGATCCAGCCCGGACGTCACCATGATGGCAGCTGTGCAGAATGGGCCCTGTGTGCGGAGGTGTGCCAGACATCCTCACAGGCATCTGCACAGTGCTGCCTTTCTGCGTGCTTCTGCACATGTGTTCCCAGTGTGCGTGCATGTGCACGTGTCCTGCTGGTGTGCACCTGTGCCTGAGCACATGCGTGTGCCCGTGTGCACTGCCCAGGCCTGTCTGGCTCGAGGGCAGTGAAGGCCAAGGCTTGGGTGACACGTGCCTATCCTGGTCATGGGTGTGAGCCCTGAGCAGGGAGCTGGGCTGGGCCATTGGTCCAGATGCCTCAACCCGAGTGAGTGGCAAATGTCAGGCGCAGCCAGGGGACAGGCTCCAGGCCCAGTCATGACCCGGAGGCGGAGGCTGGGGGCCGGCACAGGACAGGGAACAAGGGCCCTTTGTGCTTTGGCCGGTGGCCCTGGGGCGCAGCCTGCATCCTCCAAGCTGCCCTGGGCTCATGGGGAGGGGAACCTGGCTGCAAGGGAGGCCCCCTCTTCCCCGGGGACACTTTCAGGTCTCTGCATTTGTGATGACTGGGGGCCTCTGGACCAGTCAGAAGAGTGCCTGGGCCCTGTCCCAGTGGGGCCACCCCTGCTAGCACCCTGGGGCCCGAGGAGCCCTCAGCCTCCCACTGCCTGACCAGCAGGCTCGGTCCAGGGTGGTGGAAGGAACGCCCCTGCCTAGGGCCCGCCCCTGTGTCTCGGAGGAAGCCGTGCTATAACAAAATACCTAAGCAGAGTGATTCACGAAGAGCCGGAATCCGGGGCCCACAGTCCTGGAGGCCGAGGCCAACACTGAGGCTGTGGCACCAGCAGGCTCGGCGTCTCCGCTCCCACGGTGGGGCTGTGCTCGGGATCCTCACAGTGCCCTCATCCCGCAGGGGCCAGGCCCGCGTGAGGGACAGGGGGCGCCCACCCAGCCCTGGAAACACAGGTCAGGTCCCCACTCACAGGAGTGGAAAGGAGCTCTCCGTGCTGGGCAGGAGGGGCTGACGGGGCGGAGCGGAGGCCTCGCTGGGCCTGCGCTGCTTTGCTTTGTCCGGCTGGGGATGGGCAGTGTCAGAGGATGGCTGCAGGGAGGCCGAGCTCACAGAGGGGACGCGGCAAACCCTGCAGGGCAGGAGCCAGCAGAGAACCCGGGGCACAGCACCCTCGGGCGCCTTCCTCTCCCCTTGGTTGGGCTGTGTTCCCGAGTGACCTAGTTAGGCCATGGTCACTGAAGGGCACAGGTGACAGCGGGGAAGCAGAACCGTGCGGCGTGGGAGTGGGAGCTCAAGCCAGGGGTCCCCAGGCCCTGGCAGCCCCGGCTGCTGCTCAGCGTCCTTTCCCAGCCATCTCAGGTCCTGGCTTTCCCAGCTTCAGGGCATCAAGATAGAAAGTTGTGGTTTTCAAAATCTTTGAGGGGGATGACAATCAGCATTCCAGCCCTGGGGGTGTGCGGCTCACAGGCTGGCCAGCTGTGGGAAATCCCAGGGAGCACATGCAGTACAGAGGGCTGCGGGAGGGTTCTTGGGTGAGCGTGGGGCTGCAGGGGTGAAACCCTCGCCTTCTGTCCTGACCGTCTGCTTCAGGAGGCCTGTACCATCTCAAGGCATGTTGCTCGGGCCTGACAGGGTCTGCCGGCCTGGACTCCAGCCCCAGCCCTGACTAAGGGGCCCTGGTCGTTGGTCACGTTTCTGGCCCTGTGACACCAAAGCCCACCCTACTGGCACACTGAGGCTCTCAGCTTCAACCAGCTTGGTGCCCCACCAGCAAGCCTTGGCCGGGGCTGCTTCTGAGGCCTGCATACCTCTGTGCAGAGGATGGACAGACAGGCAGGGGCTCGAGACAGGGAGACAACGGCGGCAGCAGAACCCAGATACCCAAGTTTCACCTGTCCCCACTCTGCCTGCTGGCCTCCTGCAAGCCCTCTTGGCCTAAGCCCCCGGTCCACTTCCCTGTCGCAGCCCGAGGTCCCCAGCCAGCACGGAGAGGGGCCTGGCCTGGGTGTTTGGCCTCACCCCACACTTGGTGCTGTAACTGCCCCTCTTAGCCTTTGATGTTTGTCACAAATTGCATTCTGATGGTGAAGCCACCCAGCGCCCTTTGTCCCTGCCTGGGGCTGGAGCCTAAGCCCCTCGGGGAATATTCGGCCAGATGAGACTGCCTGGTCTGGGAGGTTCCCACAGAGGAGTGTGGGAGCCACACGCTTCTCCCCCCACCCCAACCAAAGGCGCGTTGCTGTCCCCAAGGCCTGGCCCACACTCAGGCTCTGCGAAGCCATGCCACCCTCTGTGCCCAAGAAGCCCACTGACCACACGTCTGCGCCACCAGCTGCAGAGCGCAGGACTGCTGTGCCCGCAGTCTGACGTGTCCCACGCCACCTACCCAAGGAGGTGTTGGCAGCCTCCTGCTGCTTCCTTCCTCCGAGGACGAGCCCGCTTTCTGCACATTGCTACCTGCCACCAATGGGCACGAGGCACACGCAGTGACTTTAGATGGGGCCTTTGGGGAAACACATCTGTGGTCTCAAAAATGTCCCGTAGCCTTGTGTAACTGCTTTTTTGTCTGTGCCGTCAGACTCAGCCAGTCCCTCGTGTCGGAGAGCCCGGTTGTATGCTGTGAGCAAGGAAGGTAACAAAGGGAATGCTGTGGAGCACGTGTCTGCCGTGTCCCCCACGGTCTTCCAGGGGTCCTGGCATCAGGGAGAGGTGGCTGATTGTGCCCTCACAGAAGACACCTGGCAATCACCTTCCCCAGGTCAAAGGGAACTAGGGGGACAGGAGCGAGGGGTACAAGTTAGCGAAATTACCAAGTACCTAAAGGCTGGACTAAATGGGTCATTTCCTGAGAAACTAGAAAGTACCACAGGACTCAAGTAGAAACAGGAAACCCACTGGTCCCATGGAGGGGGGCACTGAAAACACAGCAGTCAAGAAAGGCTCCAGGCTCCACCAGTGTGTGGCAATGATGTGCAGGAAAGGATGGAGCCTCCTTCTGGGCCGACCACACCTCTGTGCCTCAGTTTCCTCACTTGAGCTCCTCAAACAGTCATGAAGATAGCATCTAAGACACTGGGTAGACCGGGTGAAGTTGTAATTCATGGGACATGAATGGAAGAATCGCATCAGTGCATGGTGAGTCTGGACTCAGGGGGGCTGTGAAGGGTCAGGTGAAGGAGTTGCAGCCCAGAGGGAGTGGAAGCACCCCGTTCCTTCTTCAGAGCTCACCAACAAGTGGAGACACAGGCACCAAGGCCAACACACACACACACACACACACACACACACACACACACTAGGCCATCTTACTTATAACCAGGTCATTGCTGCCCTAAATAAAAGTACAAGCGGATGGAGCCCAGTACCCAGGAGCAGTGTGCTGACTGCAAGAACCCACAGATGTGTCAACTTGGGGATCCTTCACATCATCACTGCATGATGAGGTTTGAAGGGGGACCCATGAGCGTGTCAAAGACAGTTCCTCCAGCCCCTGGCATCAGCGTGGTGACTCTGGGGACAGCAGGGCATGCCACGCCTTCCTGTGTCTGTGTCCTCTGGGGTCTGCCCTGCATCTTCTGGATCTTGGGGGCCCAGTGGCCGGAGGAGTGGAGACCGTCCCCGGCTGCAGTCATGTGGTCTCGCACTTGGCGCCTGGCCCCTCATGAGTCAGCGAATCTCTCTGTGCTGCTCGCGCAGCACGGGGGCGGTGGGGGGCGGGGAGGCTGGGCCACGCAGCCTGTCTGCATTTCTGGGGGCTGAGCTCTGGAGAAGTCCTTGGAACCAGCCCTCCCAACATAAACACATGCTGTTTAGGAAAACACATTGCGCACTTTTTGACATTTGCCATTGTTTCGCTCCCAGAAATCCCTGCGAGGCTCCCACCTTCTGTGGCCTGCTCGCCCCAGGAAACCTGTTCCCAGACTCCAGCTGTGGGGAGTCCCCACGGGAGAAGAGCCCGTCCTCGTCCTCTGCCGAGGCCGACAAGCTGTCCTGTGGCATTTAGGGCCCAGCGAGGGCCAGTCACTCTCAGGGTACTTGTGGGAATGCACGCGTGTCTCAGTTTCACTAACTGACCTGGGGTGGCCTCCAGCTTGGGGCCTGTGCTTCAGCACACAGCTGGGTGGCCACACTTCAGGGCTCACAGGTCCCTCTATGCCTGAGGAAGGGGCCCTGCCGGCCCGAGGTCAGGGTAAGGATGTCTGGACCCGGCAGCCCAGCAGAGGGCGCCAGCCTGACCCTGCCCCACTCCTCCATGGTCCCTTGGTCACTGGGTGGCCTGGTCTGTGGCGGCTCCTCAGCCTGGGCACTGGGCTGTCCGGGAGCACATCCTGGCAGCTGGCTGTTCCGGCCACAGGTGCTGCAGACAGGAGCCCCTGCTCTGCCGCTGACTCCCAAGCCATCCCCTTCCTGTGACTCCAGGGACAAAACCCGGTTTTCCGACCCACAGGGTGTGGCTTGCAAAGGGTGGGTCCACGCTAGGCCCAGGGACTCCAGTGTCCAATCCCAGTCCCTGAGTGATGGACAAAGGGGCAGGGCTGCAGGGGCTGTGTCCACTGTGCCAGCGCCCCCAGGACGGCTGCTGCTCCAGGGTCCCTGACCTGGAGCCTATGGCCCATCCACACCCTCCATGACTCCCACTGTCCAGCCACTGCAGACGTCACCTCCCCTGACCCCGTGCCAGTGCGCGCTGCCTCCCCACTTCCTTCAACTCTGGTGTTTTATCTGATGTCCCCAAGCTACTTTCAGCCCTGCCACCTGCCTGAGCTGGCCCGAGACAGCCCACGTGCCTCCTACCCTCCCACCCCTCCCTCCTCGGTGACCCCAATTGTGTGTGTGGACACAACTCTGACCTGGGGACAGGGATGGGCCACCATCCCCAGGGACAGAGCCCGGCCCCAGCCCCAGCCCCTCCGTCTGTCCCTTCTCAAAGAGAACCTCATGTCTCTCCCACCCCGCAGCCCTGCGCCCTGAGGCCAGGCTCCAGAAACCCCCTCTTTGGGAGATGCCTGGTCCTCACAGCTGCCCTGGCCCGCAGTCTCTGCAGCCAGGGTTCTGCTTGTTTGGGTTGGGGTGCTGGGTGCTGACGCTTTGGAGGTCTGTGGGGACAGACAAGACCCCACGCCCCACTGGGCGTCGCAGTACTGGTGCTGCCAGGTGTGGCCTGAGGATCTACGAGTTGCTTCTGCCTGGGAACGGGTCACAGAGGTTCCTGTCCTCGGAAGCTGGGGCAGGTGGAGGCGAGGGGCACGGAGGCCACGGCTGCACTGGGTTCCTAGGGACAGGTGTGCATGCGTGTGCACGTGTATGTGTCTGGGTGTGCGTGCCATGCTGCCTTGGGCAGAGGGCAGGAGGGCTCAGTGGAGAGAAGCCTCTTTCTTCTCTCTTGTGGTGGCATCAAGGTGGCAGCTACTGTGGTTCCAGGGAGCCTGCCTAGAGTCACCCAGGCTGTGGGCCCCTAGGGTGGGGAGAGGGGCCTTTTCCACATACCCTGTGTGGGTACTGTCTCTTGACAAGAGACTCAGACACCCTCCCAGGGTGGTCCTGCCACGGCCACAATCCAGGGGTCGATGGCCAACTCACCAAAGCCTCAAGGGGGTCCCAGAGACAGAAGGGGCCCAGGAGGCGCCCTCTCCATGGATAGTTGCTAGTGGGGGTCTCCTATCTCCAGAAGCAGCAGTGGAATGGCCAGGGGCCGAGTCTGCCCCAAACCGTACCAACCTGAGTGGACTCCCCTGGCCTCTGCCTATCAGGAGTGGACACTGTGGCCATCCCGTTGTAAGCCAAGCAGCTCCTCTAGAAGCAGGGGTGGGTCCTGGGGTGGAGTCGGGCAGGGATAGAGCCCGTGTGCCAGAAATGCTGTGGTCTTGTTTGCCTCTGCGGTCCGGGGCTCTCCTTGGGGAGGGGCTGCGGTGCATCTCACAGCCCACACACTCGTAGCTGGGTGTGCTGGCGCATGCCTGTAACCGCACCCCTCTGGGAAGCTGAGGGGGGAAGATCGAAAGTTCAAATTCAAGCTCAGCCTGGGCAATTTAGCAACTCAGCAAGACCTTGTCTTAAGAAAATTTAAAAAGGCTGGGATATAGCTCAGTGCAGAGGCCCTGGGTTCAATCCCCAGGACTTCCAACCCCCAAAGGAAGGAAGAATCCATTCTCAGAAACCCCACCAGTTCCTCGGTGCCAGGTGGCAGCCAGCACAGCCAAGTGGGGCTGCTGCTGTAGAGCTGTGTATCCTGGCCTGGCTCCCGGCAGCAAGCCTCGAAGGGAGACACCCAGGAAGGGCTCTGTGTTCAGCGACTGGGCCACATGCAGAGGGTCCCCAGGCCCCCAGTGCAGAAGGAAGGCCCGGGCGGGCGGTGAGCACCCGGCCACTGGCGTCCAAGTGCCTGACTGACGAGCCAGGTCTCCCACTGTGGCCCTGAGGGCTGCACAAGAGGCTGGCGCAGGCCCCATGTCCACCCCGGAAGGGCAAGTCTCCACCACCTAAGTGTCTCCGATCCAGGTACACCCAGCGCAGGACTGAGCTGCAGAGCGGCACTGTCATCTCTCTAGGACACTGTGCCCCACCTCCCCACTCTGTGTCCCGCCCGGAAGCACGGTGCCTTGACAGCTGGGGACCAGCCAGCGGCAGGCCCCTGGACTTGGTTGTTCAGGGTGTGACAGAAACTGCTCAGAGAGAGCTCTCTGCCGCCTCATCTGCAATCCAGAGGAGAGGTGGGGTCTGGATCAGGTGCCCTTAACCTGGTCACGGTGACAGTGCCCAGATGGTTTCAGGGCTGGGGACCCAGTGCTCAGGGACCCGCGAGCCGGCCGGCGCCCCATCACCATCCCAGCGAGGCCACTGCACAAGGGGCAGGTGCGGGTCACCTCGGGGAGACAGGACGCTCCCTGGGCGACGCCCCTTGGGCCAGCTACCCGGGATACCACGCGGCCCTGTCCCGGGACTGGTCCAGCGCCCCGCCCCAGACGCCCCGCCCCCAGGCTCCGCCCACTAGCCCCGAGGAAGGCGCTGGAACCCAATTGAGGAAAGCGCACAGCGCACGCGCGAGGGCGGGGCCTCCCCGCGTTGCCGAGGCTACAAGTGACGCGCTCCGCGGGGGCGACAAAAGTGCGCGTTTCCGGGACGGACTCCGGGCTGCCGGAATTGCGTGGCCGCCGGGGCCATGGCGGCGCTCGCCGTCGTCTCCCTGCTGCTCCAGGCGGCATCCTGGCCGCTTGTCACGGCCTCGGGCGAGTTCTGGCTCGGCCAGTCGGCAGCAGACATCCTGTCGGGGGTGGCGTCCCGCAGACGGTAAGTGCGCCCCTGTGTCTGCGCGCGACGGGCTGAGGTCGGAGCCAGCGGGTAGAGTCACTGGGGTCGCGGCCAGCCGGTAGAGTCGCTGGCGCTGCAGTCCCTGGCGGCGGTGGAGGGTGCGGATCTGGCCTTCGGGCCGCCTTCGCCGTCCGCTGTGGGCGGGGGTCGATCTGCTAACCCCCTTGGGCGGCTGCTAGGGGCCCTGGCCCGGACTGGACCTCGAGCCTGTGCCCGCGCGGGATGTGGGGATGGAGAGGCCGGGCCGATACCCAGGACAGCGATGACAGGGTTGGCACGGAGGGTCACAGGGGAGGCGAACTCGGTGGGGACGTTGGTGCCCATGTTCGGGACCCCTGGGTCTTCTGAACGGGACCGGCCATTCCAGGACGCCTCACCTATGACGCAGCGGCTAATTGTACGCAAGATAGGAGAACCCAGCTATTGCCAGACCCCAAAGGAATTTGCCAGAATTAATAACGTCATCAGTCATTTCACTAGTTATGTCTATTTTGAAACATACCTTTTGTTGACTTAAAAACCTCCTTAACATGTCATGCATTTATTATTTTGAAGCTACTTAAAGAGTATTTCTAGTTTTAACTCCTCTTGACACGGGACCTATCAGGAGATTTAACTCACATGAACCTCTGCCTTTTGGGGCCCTGGGTGACTGTTTACAGGGACTTTGAGGGCTGTAAGGACAGTGATTCTGAGACTCTGCTGGCATTGCACATTGTTAACTGGCCTTAGGATGTCTGCTCTTTGTTCTTGGGAGCTCTGCAAATAATTGCCACAAAGAAACAGTGGCAGCTGCCTCACTGTGGAAACCAGAAATCGTGGGAAGCAAGGCCCCAAGTGGCGAGGGAAGCCAGTGTCCTGAGCAGGGCCTGGCTCAGGAGCCTCACCTGCCCCTTTTAGGTACCTCCTGTACGACGTCAACCCCCCAGAAGGCTTCAACCTCCGCAGGGATGTCTATATCCGCGTGGCCTCCCTGCTGAAGACCCTGATGAAGACTGAGGAGTGGGTGCTTGTTCTGCCTCCGTGGGGCCGCCTCTATCACTGGCAGAGTCCCGACATCCACCAGGTCCGCATCCCCTGGTCTGAGTTTTTCGATCTTCCAAGTCTCCACAGAAACATCCCTGTCGTCGAGTATGAGCAGTTCATTGCAGGTGAGGCCTCGAGTGCTAGCTGGAGGCGGCGGTATAGCCGAGACCAGACGGTCCTCCACCCTGTCCACACTGTCACCATCAGGCCTGCTGCAGTGCTGTTCTGGCCAGGGCCACTCCCCTCCCAGCCCACCAGCTCCTTCCCAGTGTCTCGAGGCAAACAGGGCCGAGGTGTTGGAAGCAGCCAGGTGCAGCCAGAGCTTGGTGTGGAAGCAGGGGCCTGGGGACCACCCAGCAGGACGTGCTCCCGGGCGGTGTGCCATGCTGGGGACAGCTTCTGAGAACCTCTTGTTTAACTTCATGCTGCTTCCTCTTTCCTGTTCCATTTTTCTGACAGGAATAGGGCTTTTCTTAGAACAAAAGCATTTAGAGCTCACTGGCTTTGGTTGCAGGAGGGAGGCCTGAAAGAGCAGGAGAGGAACTGGAGAGGCCTAGCTGGTGTGCAGCAGCGATGTGCACGGCTCGCCGTGTTCTCACCACAGGGCAGACTCTGCCCCTGCTGGGCCTGGGCTCTGGGGTTTCCCGTTCACGGTTCCGGCTGCCCCTCTCGTCCCCAGGATTGGTGACATCACCGGGACTGGTACTCCTGTGGCAGGCGGCTTCGCCACCATGGGTGGGAGCAGTAGGGAAGGGGACGGAACACGGGCCCTCTTGGAGGTCTTCTGGGTGGGTAGCAAGTGAGACGGTCATAGGGAGTGTGGGGCCCCTGGGTACTGGGCAAGCACGGCGGGGTGCAGCCCAGGAGCAGAGGGAGGGCGCTCAGCAGAGGAGGAGTGAGGTCGGGGCACTGGGTGCAGGAGGAGCGAAGGTTGCCAAGGGTGGGTCTGGGCAGAGACCAGGGCCCCCGTGATGGGGCCCCTGCTGGCCTCCAGGGCCCACGTGCCGATGGCATTGATGCCCCCATGCCTTCTTCTGGTCCTCCTCTTGGAGTGGGCAGCGCTGAAGAGGTCGTGAGAGCCTGTGTGGTGGCTCCTGGTGGTCACTGTTACACTGACATGGTCCTCTGCTCTTCCCAGAGTCTGGCGGGCCCTTCATCGACCAGGTGTACGTCCTGCAGGGCTACGCGGAAGGCTGGAAGGAGGGCACCTGGGAGGAGAAGGTGGACGCGCGGCCCTGCATTGACCCAGTGCTCTACTCCCAGGACAAGCACGAGTACTACAGGTAGCACTGCAGGCCCAGGCTCCCCAAACGCAGCTCACCTTGGCCCGTCCTGAGGCCCAGGCTGGTGGAGGCTACCTCGTCCTGCTGCAGATGAGGGGACACGGTGTTTTTCAAAGGACTCTGTGCAAGACACGCTCGCCCCCACCGCTCTATGTTGCAGTGCTGGGGATCGAACCCAGGGCCTTGTGCTTGCTGGGCAAATGCTCTGCCACTGAGCTCCAGCCCCGAGCCTTTTTGATCTTTTGAGACACGGTTTCACTAAGTCACTACGTTGCCCAGGCTGGGCTCCAACTTGGCGTCCTCCTGCCTCAGCCTCCCAAGTAGCTGGGATGACAGGAGTGCGCCACCACACCTGGCTTCACTGCCTTTGGAATGCGCTTCGCATGCAGCTGAGTGGTGGTCTTATCTCAGTGTCAGCGGCCATCTGAGGCTCTGGTCCCAGTTGACCTCCATGAGGAAAGACCGTGTCTCTCACCCTCCCTGGCGTGTGATGCTTCGGGCTGAGTTGAGCTGAGAGGGAGGCGCTTTTCTGCTGGCACTGAGCTCTGTCCTGCTCAGCTCCCGGCTGTCCCTTAGGGCCCCATCCAGCGTCACAGCTGTTTTCACGAGAGTGTCCCTGTCCGTGTGAGCTGCTCCTAGGGAGAGCAGTGGGTTTTACCCAGTGGGTCCTCCTGAGAGGGAGGGAGCCGACGGAGACCGGATTTCCTTTTCCAGGGGCTGGTTCTGGGGCTATGAAGAAACCCGGGCCTTGAATGTGTCTTGCCTCTCTGTCCAAGGCTCAGCATCTGTCGTGGCCCCTGTGCTGCTGAAGAACACGTCGGCCCGGTGAGTCCCCTGGGCCTTGTTCCTTCCCTGGCTGCAAAAGCCCCGGGAGCTAGAGGCAGCCGGAGCCGGAGCCGGAGCCCGAGCCCGGCCAGTGGCGTCAGGCCCAGCACTGTGTGCACAGGCACGGCGCTGCCCTCGTCAGGGACGGAGGGGGACACAGGCAGGGTCCACACCAGTCCCCCGCGAGTTCTCCTTGAGATGACTGGGGCTGTGGGGCTGGGCAGATGCAGACAGGAAGAGCAGCGGGGGCAGAGTGAGGAGGCGCCCAGCAGGGAGGAGGCCAAGAGCAGGACGTCACGGTCACCGCTGGAGTGGTGTGCTCTGCTCTGTCCAAGCACCTGGGCAGCCTAGGACAGCCCCCACCCCACCCGCTCAGTTCCAGGGGTCAGAAGGGGCCCCAGCAGGGGAGGGCAGTCACTCGCACTCGCCACTGGGTGGCAGTGCAGCCCCACGGGAGCCAGGAGTCAGTGTGGCCTCTAGTCTGGGCGCGGTCTAAGGGCTGTGTTCCTGGAATCTGCTGCAGGCCCCAGGTGGCTGTGGGGAACCTGGGCTGTGGGGAAGCGCTCGCTGTCCCCTGTCATGCTCTGGAGTCCCCCACAGCAGGCCTTCCCACCGCCCAAGACTAGGTTCTCTCTTTTTTTTTCTGGAATGGGTGTTAAACCCAGGACCAGCTCTGGAGCTGTGGGACACACATGGTTGCTGCTCCATGTTTTCTGACTTGCGCTTCCAGGTGGGGACGGAGCTGAGCCTGGGTGGAACTAGCAGAAGAAGGTTGGGGGCAGCAGCTCTGCCAGGCAGCAGGGACAGGAGGCTGTGGGGCTCACTGTCAGCCCCATGAGCCCCAGGAAACCCCCTGTTGGGTAGATGGAAGACCCAGGGCCTGCAGCTCTCAGGACAGAACTGCGGAAAGACCAGCCACCTCAGGGAAAATGAAGGACTTCCAGCCACTGAAAGAAGAGCCAGCTTCCGAAGGAGCCAGCTTCCGGTCAGTAAGGGACTCTGTCCACAGTGTAGACAAAGCTCCTAAAGGTCAGAAGCAAAGGGCAGGCAGCCTGCAACAAAGTGAGTCAAAGGCAGGATGTGGCTCGGAGGAGAGCACCATCTGGCGGCAGGCGTGAAACATGCCTGGCCTCTACAGAGGCAGCGGCTGGCACTGTGCCGGGGCAGAGCAGACAGCACCGGTGTCATCCTCTTACGCATACCCTGTGTGTGCCCAGACATGGCCCAGGGCATGATGGAGCCCCAGACCAGACCCCCACTACCCTCAGCAGCAGTAAGGGGAGGATGACACATTCCAGAGCGAAATGTTACCAGCTGAGAAGACCAGCCAGTTGCCACTGTGGCTACAGAGCCAAGCAAAACAACACGGCTGCAGTTGGGTTTACATGTGCAGGGGAGGACGCTGTGCGCTAGGCCTTCAGACTGCTGCAGCTCACTGGTGCTGGCACACATCTGCCATCCGTTTCGGGTCACACGGTGCTGGAAGCAGAGGTGCCACGCCGGCCAGTCTGCCCTCGCATCCCACCGCCGTGTGTGCATGTCCCCCTTCCTTAAAGCCAAGCAGGTGCCACTTCCCTGTTCTCCACGTCTTGCTTGCCTTTCCCCACCTTGCCTTGTGTCTGGTCTCGGGGATGCAGCAGTTGTCACTGTCTTGTGGGGCTGGCTCTGCACCTGCTCGAGAACTGAGCCTCCCGAGTCAGTGCCTCTGGTGGCTCCGGTCTGGGCTGTCACTGGAGAGACTGTGTACAAAGGCCTTTGTGCCCTAGGGGCACAGGGACAGAGGGTCACACCCAGAAGCCCCACGGCCGGAAGGGCGCACGCCCTTCGAGGCCTGCAGAGCTGGTCTCCAGCACGCGCTGGCTCTGCGGATTGACCTGAGATGGGGCCCTTGAGTTGTAGCCTGTGCCCATCTGAGAACGTTCGAAAGCTCTTTGAAATGTTAATTCCATAAAGCACCAATTTAAAGTTTTACCAGTTTTTTCTCTGCACAAATATAACCTTTTTATATAGTTAAATATATCATCCTGTTTCTTAGAGGTTTCTGGGTCTTTTAATTCCACCTGCTCCTACCCAGTCTGCTTAGGTCCTTCCTGTTCTAACTCAGGGATGGCGAACCTTTTAGAGATGAGCGCCCAAACTGCAATCCCAAACCCACTTATGTATTGCCAGCACTGCAGTTAAACCTGCATACTGAGGTTTCGCTTTAGAAGAAACAACCTAAACACTTGGCTTGAGTGCTGATGACAGGACTCCGTGTGCCGGAGTTTCGCCGCCACTGTTCTTTGTGATTCCAGCGCTTGTTCTGGGCCCGGGGTTGCTAAACCTTACCTGGTGGTAAGTGCGAGGGCTGGACATGGCCACTGTGCTCAACGCAGGGGCCGTGCTGCTGTCCAGACAGCAGCCGGGCACTGGTGGCACCCAGGCCCTGCCTGGCCCTGCCTGGCCTGGGAGGTGCAGTGGCGAACTCACTGGAAGCAGGGTGCTGGTGTGAGCCTGAGACCTCTGCCCAGGAGAGAGGCTTTGTCCCTGTTCGGAGGTGGTTTCTGTCACAGTCGTAAGCACGAGCTTTTATGCCCTGTGGTTTGTGTCATGCTGTCCCTTACTATTAACGTAAGCGGTGGATTTTCTAATGTCGAACTGTCTCTGCATTCCTGGGAGAACTCCCTTGTCGTGGGTGTTCTCTTCATGTTTGCTATTTTGATTCATCTGTTTCCCTTTTCTTTCTGTCCTTCCACTGCCTCTCAGTATCCCGTTTGCCCTGGCAGACCCGGTGCAGTCCCTTGCAGACTGTTTTCAGGTTTGCTTGGCCCCAGGCTCTCCTTGCAGGGCCCCCAGAAGGGGCAGGTAGAATCACGTTCAGCTGTGACAGTCCTTAACTCTCCTAGGTCGGTGATGTTGGACAGAGCTGAAAACCTGCTTCACGACCACTATGGCGGAAAAGAATACTGGGATGTGAGTGTTCCCTCAGGGCTGCCCTTCCCACTTGTTTATGCTGTGTGGATGTGTGCAGTTTCTGGAAGTGTGAAATAGCAGCTCTTCGCTGGGCACCAAGCTGCATCTCCCCTACCCCGGGAGCAGAGGTTCTGTGGGGTGGCTGTGCGGCAGGGTGAGGACCCCGCCATGGGCTCAGGGTCTCAAGGACACAGTGGCATTGCCTGCTGGGTGGTGCCAGACCCGGAGCTGTCCCTCCCCTCCTCGTCCTCTTGGGTCTGTCAGCGGAGAGCCTAGAGCTTGTGGGTTACCCTTCTTTAGTTGGGCAAGGTGGGGATGGTGCGTAAGCCCTTACCCCTGGGGTCGATTCTCCTGGGGGGCGGGGGCTGGGTGACAGCTGAGGACACCACGGTCGCCCTGGGTGGCTCATCTGGCCAGAGCAGCCTCTGAGGACCTTTTGGCCTTGGCTGTAGCTGACAAAGCAGGTGTGTGGCTTGGAAAAGAGATGCAGTTGTTTAGCTTGACGCTGGGAGCCAGGCGGGCCTGAGGTGGAGGGCGGCATGCAGGCTGCCAAGGGCCTGCTGTCCAGGAGCCCTGCAAGTGACCTGGGGAGGGGCGGCCCCACTGGGAGGAGCCTTGCTTGGAGCCTCTCCTGGTGCCAGGCAGCAGTGCTGCTCAGAGGCCAAGGGTGGTGTCCAGCCTGGGACTACACAGGCAGCAAGAGACCAAGAGCCTGGCCCAGGGGGCTGAGCAGCCTTGTCCTCAGCACCCAGCTCCTGTGCAGATGGCCCAGGTGGTGCCAGGTGAGGTGGTGCCCGTGCCTGTTTGCAAGGTCATGCGGTGCTCACCTGGGTCCTCTGCAGACCCGGCGGAGTATGGTGTTTGCCAAGCATCTGCGGGTGGCAGGAGATGAGTTCCGGAGCAAGTTCCTCAACTCCAGTGATGCCACGGACGGTGTTCCCACCGAGGAGGACTGGACCAAGCTGCAGGTAGCGTGTTCCCTCTGCATGCCCAAAGCTCACCGTGCTCTGAGCACTCAGTGCAGGTCTGGCGCCTCATCCGTCACCTCTTGCTGGGTCCCAGTCGACGCCTCCACCAGGGGCTGGGCACACCTGTCCTCCAAGCCTCCTGGGGCCAGTGCGGAACGCGCCTCACACAGCACTCACGAGTAAGAGAGGGTGTGGCTGCAGCCCCACCTGCAGCTTCCGGGCATTCAGGGAGAGATCCTGAAAACATAGAGCCCATGTCCAGGTTGCGGTTGTAGTTGCCCTGGGTTCCTGGTGACAGCTGGGGCCAGAAGGGCTGTGGGGAGCAGCAGCAGCACGGTTGGCTCTAGCAACAGCCTTTTAAATTTTTCATGAGGGGTTCTTAATATTTACTGAAAGTCTGAGCTTTCCCATGGTGGAGTTTCATGCTGATACTGTTGTCAGTTCTGGCGCCTTTTGCTAGTGTTTTATAGCAGACCCTGTGTTCTTCCCAGATGTCTGGGTGGTTTCCAGAGGGCACTGCTGGAGTCATCCTAGTCCTGTGCTTGGCTGGTCCGTACTGGAAAGCAGGCCCTAGCTCGGAGGCTTTTCCCGCAGAGCGCCACTCAGTTTTACTTCTCTCAGACGAAAGGGTGTGATGATTACCCACTTCTCTTCAGAAGCATCCTGACCCCGATTCTGGAGGGGATGCCATGGGGCCCTCGTGCACTCCCCATCCTGAGATACCGGGCGCAGGAGTACTCGGCTTTGTCCTCTGCTAGGCCAAGCTGGGCTCCTCCCTCGGAGGCCCATACCTTGCCGTCCACCTGCGGAGGAAGGACTTCATCTGGGGCCACAGGGAGGACGTGCCCAGCCTGGAGGGTGCCGCCAGGAAGATCCGCAGCCTCATGATGGTGCACCAGCTGCCCAGGGTGTTCGTGGCCACAGATGCCATCAGGAAGGGTAGGGGCTCTCAACAGTGACTGTTTCCTCCCTCTGGCCCCTGGTTAAGCATGGGCAGACCTGCACGCATCTGAGCCAGGCTCTGTCCTCACCACTGAGCCCGCTGATGAAGTTACACGCAGCAGACCCTGCCCAGGCATGTGTCTGTCCACACCCAGGACCCTGCATCAGTGCTTCTCCTCTGCCTTGTAGAACAGGAAGAGCTGAAGAGGCTGCTGCCTGAGATGGTGAGGTTTGAGCCCACCTGGGAGGAGCTGGAGCTGTACAAGGATGGGGGTGTCGCCATCATCGACCAGTGGATCTGCACGCATGCCAGGTGCCTGTGCCGCCCCCCTCCGCCCTCCCCTCCCCTCCCCTCTCCTGTGGCTTGGGGGCCATTTTCACAGGGTTCTCGTGATCGGCATGGACCTCACCTCCATGCACACTTGGCTAGTTTCCTCATCGGTTGTGGGCCTCACCGCCTCTCCTGCCCTGACAGCCGCCAGTCCCTGGTGTGGCTGACACCTGGGAGTATGGGGGCCCGCGCTGGGCTCTCAGGCTCTCGGAGGGATGCCTGGCCTCAGTGGCCATTCATAGGAGACCAGGGCTGGGACTGGCTCAGCAGGTGCAGTCAGGGGGAAACTCAAAGGGAGAGCATGGTCACCACTAGGTGTGGGCACAGGGCGTGCACAGGCTGGTCTTCGGGTCACGGCCTGAGGTGGGCCGCTGGCTCTGCCACTTCTGGGCAGAGGCTGCTGGTGCTATCCCCAGCAGCAGGGCCCCTTTGCCTGCCAGGCAGGCGCAAGGTAGGTACTTTCTTCTCGGGGCCTGCCCTGTGTGGTGCACAATGGCTGGCAGCGTCCAGTGGCCTGAATGCTGCTCTGGGGAACTGGAGCTCGCACTTCCCCTCCTGCCTTGGGCTCTTCAGGAAGCTCCATGGCATCTGTGTGAGCTGTCACCCAGTGTGAGGCACCCGCAGCTCCAGGCCCACCCCGTGGTCACACCCACTACTGAGCATGTAGCTGTGCTGCAGAAACATCTCGGGCTGATTGGTCACCGGTGCCATAGAGCCGGGACCAGTGCACTCCAGGTCAGAGCGGCTCAGCCACTCCACCACCCTGTGGCTAGAGGACCTGCAGCAGGGCTCCCCACTGGCCCAGGGCACATGTGTGTCCATCTGCAGCTGGCCTGCGGTGGCAGAGGGGACAGGACTGAGGTGCTGGCAGAGCCACCAGGGCACAGGGATCTAGGGTCCCTACCCACCTTCTGTGATGCTCCAGCAACTCCTGGTCCTGTGTGACTCTAGGAACTGTTCATGTTGCTCTGCAGGCTTTTCATCGGCACATCAGTCTCCACGTTTTCTTTTCGGATTCATGAGGAAAGAGAAATCCTGGGGTTTGATCCCAAGACGACGTACAACCGGTTTTGTGGAGACGAGGAGAAAGCGTGTGAGCAGCCCACCCACTGGAAGATCGTATACTGAGGGTGCCGTGTCCATCACTGCTGAGAGCCCAGGACCAGAGGAGGCCCCACCCCTGGGCACAACAGAACTAGGTGGTGCCCTGGCCCGGTGTGTCCTTTAGTGAGGTCACATTTTACCTGTGTGCGGATCACGAAATGCAGGAGCCTCTCAGCCCACTGTTGAGTGGGGTGGGACGCGTGTGAGTGGCCACCCTCTCAGGTGGCTGCAGAGTTGAGGGTGTGCTGAGGGGTGTGTGCAGCTCTACTGTCTCCTGGGGTGGCCAGGGAAGCATGAGACCTGCCCACCCTGCAGTCGTCAGGCACCAGGGAGAGGATCGCATAGGCCTGGTACACCCTCCTCTGTCCACTCGGGAAACATGGTGTGGGGAGCTCCCCTGGGGCACAGTGGGCTTCCAGGCCCGGCGCTAACTGCCAGGAGGTGAGAAGTGACAGCCGCGGCGAGATAAGCTGCTTCATCGTAGCTGTGTCCCATCTCACAGGATTCCTTTTCCCGTGCTCACACTGCCACCACCAGGACACTTTCAGGCCCCTGCCCCTGCAGGACTTCATTGTGGTGTCGGACACCACACAGCCACTTCCCTGGTCCACTGGTGACATGGTCGCACCTTCGCTTTCTCTTGTGCAGAGCTGGTGAACCCTTGTGTCCCCTCCCCAGACACTGGCATGGCCTCCAAGTGGTGTCATCGGGCCGCCAGGTGGAGTGATCACATATTTATTCTTTCCCATTTGTATATTCAAAAATTAATAAAAAATTTTCTAGAGAGCTGTAATCCTAGGAATGGTGCCTTTCTCTCACCTGGGAATTTTGTAGGCTGGGAGCTTATGTAGGCATCTGGGGCTATATTGTGTCCCTCCTGGTAAGAAGAGGAAACTGCTCTGTGGCACTTGGTGTGCAGCATGGTGTCCTTGCCACACAGCACGATGGGTCACTTCAGGATGCCTGGAAGATCACAGCCAGACTGGCAGGTCAGGGCTGACTCTGGCCTGTGGACAGTGCAGGCCTAGGTCCCTATTGGGACACCATGTGACTCAGACCTGCTCCTAGGGGACAACAGGCCTTTGTCACCATGCACGGCACACAGCGCTCTGTTCATTGCTGGGAGGGCTGTTCAGGGGCAAGAACCCCACAAATGTAGGAAATCAAAAATGCAGCATAGCCCACACGGGTAGTGTCCCCGGGAAGGACACAGGAACATGGTGCTAGGTGGTGGCAAAGGTGCCAGGGAACCAGGGTAAGGTCTGCAGGGGGCCAGGGAGGGGGAGGCAGCAGCCAGGGTCACCATGGTCTGGGGGGCCATGTGGCTGCAGTCCACAGTTCTGTGGCCCGAAGGACACAGGTCAGACAACAGTGCCAGGAACTTCAGCCGCATTCACCCAAGTTTATCAGAGAACAGACGACCATGCCTGAGGCGAGGCAGAGCTCCAAGTGAGGCACAGGGACCCCTGTTAGGGACTGGGTGTCCCCGGGGATGGCTGGTAACAGGACCCGAGTCCTGGTGTCTAGATGGCATATCGTGCTGGCACCAGTGCCCACTGCACCCAGCTTAGGGTCAGTGTTGTCGGGATGAAGCCCATAGGCCCACAAAGGTAGGCCGGGGGCCCAGGCAGGCCTCTGGTCACAGTGAGCCTCTTGGTGGCAGGGGGCAGGTGCCACAGAGCAGTCCAATTCTGGAGGTTGGGACCTCAACACAGGACCCAGGGATGCCCCTCTTGGACCCCAAGTAGCCTCTGGCCTTGCTCCATGGAGAGATCCATTTCCTGCTCCTCGCACTGAGGGCAGCCCAGCCCAGGGTGCCAGAGCCTGAGGTGGTACCCTCCAGCCACTCATGCAGAGCAGGTGACAGGACACGGCACGAGGGTGCATGAGAGGACACAGCCATCCTCACCCTCTGGCCTCGGCAGGGTCCACGGGGAAGGCCACCCAGTAACCAGCTTCACAGAGAGGCGGGGCCAGGCACCGTCTGCTGCAGGCTCCAGGCCATTACTACTGCCACATGGGCTAAGGGGCGCTGGAGGTGGGGGGATCCCACCCTTGTTTCTAGCAGAGATCTTTTCAAGACAGACCCAGCCGGGACAGGGGACCCAGCCTTGGGGGCCTGAGGGCACCACAGACCCATCGACATCCCCTCCTGCCCAGAATGAGCAGCCCACCCACCTGGGCACAGACACAGGGGACACGAGCCTCAGCCCGAAGCAAAGGGACAAAATAACTCAATTTCTAACCACAAGTCACGCATGCATGCACACACAAATGCACACTGTTCCAAAGCAGCCAGCTCCAGGTGCGGCAGAAGCAAACACAATCCCTGGAGGGGTCCGCCCGCAGGTGCCTTAGAGGATGCCACTGTAGAAAGCTGGTCCCACTTCAAGGCGCCCACAACACAGGGAAGCCAGGCACCGTGTGTAAGGTCAGCAAGAAGAACATCCACAGCCCTGCTGTGGGCCGCCCCCAACATAGAACCTGTGGTCATGTGATCCATGCATTTACAGATACAATGAAGAGTCCTGGAAAGTGACAAAGGGACAAGATGCCATCAGAAGCAACATGCAAGGTGTGATAATGCACAGGCAGGATCAGTTTCTCAGGAGGCTGAGGCAGGGGGATTGCAGTTTGATGGCGGCCCAGGCATCTTGGCAAGATCCTGTCTCAAAATTAAAATGGGCAGGGGATGTAGCTCAGTGGTGCATCCTAGTATATGTGAGGCCCCGGTTTTAAGTACCCCCACAAAAAAACCCCCAACATCTAGAAATGAAAACAGCAAGTGAATCACAATAGCTCAGCAGCAAATGCAAATCTGAGAAATAACCGGTGTTGGAGTGACTGGTCCGACCACCACCCAGAGGACACAGCACGGAAAGCCAGAGGCGAGTAGAGGACAGGAGACCACGCAGGCTGTGCTCATCTGCTGACCTTCCCAAGAGGACAGGATGCAGGAGTCACACTGGAGACGCCCAGGAGGCTGTTCTGGATGAGACTCCACGTTTGGAAGGATGACGAATGGCAGCCGGTGACACCACCCAAGGGTGCCCGTGAGACTGTATCAGGCTGACCTGGGCCGAGAGAGAAGCCTGGGCACCCAAAGAGAGCAGGACTGGTGTTGGCTCCTCCAAACCCAGGCCGCCGGGAGGCACATGCAGCACCCAAGAAGGGCGCTGTCCGCCTCGCTGTGTGTCACCAGCAAAACTGTCCTTCAAGGACAAAAACAAAACGTAAGTCCCATCGAGACAGGGATGGCAGGCGGCCTCACCAGAGGCCCAGTGGAAAGGCGCCCAGCCAACAGGAGGGGTCCACGGTGCCAGCACAGCAGGGGCATCGCGGTGTTCTCCGCTCCACTTCGCCCCCATCTGTCTCTCTGGCAGGATCTGTGACAGACGGCAACAGGGTGGGGGCTCAGCTGATAAACGTCTGTTGGCCTCACAGTCTTGATTCCTTTTGAACTGCCTTGAACACAACCCTCTCAAAAACAGTGCTTCCAAAAAAATTAGTGTGGACACACGAAGGTGACACACGAGTGTTGACACTAAGCTGTGAAGATAGGCCTGTGCCGTCAACTGTTTATGTCACTGTTTGAATTACACCATTAAGTTGCCTAAGCTCCTTAATGAAAGACTGGACTTTATCCTGAGAAAGTTTGCCTTTCCTGGTTAGGCAGAATTTTGAAATGATTGTGAAAAAAGAGAAAAGTAATGCAAAGCTAGTTGCCTTTTTTCTCTCCTGGCCTTTTTTCTTTTCTGCCCTGACCCTGGGCATTTAACTTAAGAAAAAGAATGCCAGGCATGGTGGCACACACCTGTCGTCCCAGCACTTTGGGAGGCTGAGGTAGGAATTCAAGTCCTGCCTGAGCAACTTAGTGAGACATTGTCTCTAAATAAAAAATAAAAAGAGGGATAGAGATATAGCTTATTGTGAAAGCTTTGGGTTCAATCTAGCAGTAGAAAAACCAAACCAAAGCAAACAAACAGAAAAACAGAAAAACAAACCTCACCTGAAATGGAACCTCCATGAAGATACTGCAATAAAATCTGACTTGCACAAGCGCAAGGACCCGAGTTTGATCCCTGGTACCAAAAAAAACACAAACCCCCCAAAATCCCCCAAAATCTGACTGTGCAATAATGGAGGGATATTTTAGTAAGTTAGGGTACTTACCTTAAGTAGATAAGCTGGCACATTAAAAATATAATTATGAAGCCATAAAACAGTCACTTCCTATTTTTAAAACTGCTATAAAGTACCTACCAGTCTCACACACACACACACCCCCAGACCCGGCAGAGCAAGGCCCACTACTTGTAAGCAACTATTTGGCTCAGACTTGGTTCCAAAGTGAGCGAAGGGAGCTATTTCTCAGGGTACAGGCACAGAAAGACCTGACCCCAGATAGCCTTGAGAGGCTCTCAGGAATGAGCAGGACTGAAGAACAACAGCAATCGCCGGAGCCAGAGCCAGAGGAGGATTAGAAGCCAGGGATGCGACAGCTACAGGGGACGGGCGACTTCCTGGTCCCTGCCCCCACACTCCGTCACAGCCAACCAGGGCTCCAGCCCTGTTCATCAGACCCCACCCTGGCCCAGCGGGGAGCAGAGGGAGTGACCTCCCATCTCCATGCCAGCCACAATACACAGCTCGTTCCTTCTACAAAGCTGGGGCCACAGCATTAGCTCCGATGGGTGTCAGGTCACCAGCCCACGCTTGGTGTCATTAGGACGCATGGCTTGAGGCACAGTAAAAAAGAAAATGGCACAATGGCACATGCAGCGCCTCATGACTAAGACTCGTGTAACCTAAGACGTGTGCAGACTCGGCAGCATTTTCTCTGCAGGGCTGCGGCCCATCCCGCCCTAGGCCAGTTTTTCACAGCCCTGGTTTCCTGTGAAAGAGACTTGGTGCTTTCCGATGGACACACTGTCCCTGCCATCTGTCACAACAGACGCATGGATCTGTCGCTGTTATGACCACCAAACCCCTGGACAGTACATGCAGTCAAGACCTGACCCCACAGGAACCACAGGCCCATCCTCGGCTGGGTGTGCACAGGGCCTCTCTCTGCTCCAGCTCCCAGGCCACCCCTCCCAAGCAGAGCAGCCAAAGACTCAGGGCAGAGGTGGCCACGCTGCCTTGGAGATGAGGAAGAGGGGTGGCTGTGGCAGAGGGAAGTGAGCTGGGCCATGACCGCCACCTGTCCACCCCATTACCCTTGAATTAACACAACTGTCCCGGCTGCACATCCAGGCTTCTTCAGAACGGACTTCTGCTCCTCACGGATCCCCGGTGTTAGCTCACAGGGCGTCCACACCATGTGTGCAGTTCCCTGGCTTTGCCGTCCACCACCAGCTCATGCTGTGCCTGTTGGTTTTCCTTCATCTGACTGGCTGGTTGTCCCCAAATCCCTGCTGGCAGGGTGTCAGCATGCAGGTCAGTGGGCCACGAGTGGTCCAGGTCTAAGGCAGTGCCACGTCTGCCCCCACCCCTCATAGCCATGCCAGGATGGGACAAGCCTGGTGACGCGGGAGGGCATAACCTGCCTCCGTGCTGGGCTTCCAGGTGTCAACAGCAAGGCAAATACAACATGCGGAAAACAGAATCCTTGCCCACCACACAGGGGTCAACGTGTCCCTCAAAATCAGTGTTGGCATCACAATGGAGGGGATGTGGCAGGACTTGGCCGGACTCCCAAGACCCCATGGGCAGGAAGGGGGACTCAGCCAGGAGCCTGCACCTCACCTCAGAGCCTCGTGTGGAGGCTGGGGCTGTCCTGGAAGGACCAGGATCCCCACTGGTGTTAGGGAGGGTGTGACACTGAGTACAGCTTGGGTCCCACTGGCCTGGGTACAAACTGACCTCACCATCAGGTCACAGGCTAGCAGTGAGGGGCCCGGGGCCACGCAGGAGCTGTGTGTCGCCACCTGCAACCCTGTGTTGGCACCTCTCTCATCACGAGCTCCCTGCTCAGCTACGGAGTAGCACCAGGGGTCCCCTGTTCCGCCAGGATCCCCTTGGTGCAGCCAGACCCACTGGCCTTCCTGTGCAGAGTGAGCTGGCTCCACAGTCTGGCGCACGTGGCCCAGAGCCCTGAGGGCTGCAGGGGCTGCTAGGCAGCTGACTTCTGGCAGGCAAACCTGACCACCAGGAGCAAAGGCAGAAGGCTGCCCCACCCGCTGTGCACCGCCACCTATCTGCTGCTGCAGCTGACCTGGTGCCCAAGACGGTCACCTCCGCCCCTGTGATGCAGCAGTTGGAGCCGCCAGCCTCACGTGGCATTGCTGCAAAGCTGACTTCCCAGCCTACGCCCCTTCCTCTCTCCCTCCCAAAGGCACGGCACCCTCTTCTCTGAGGCTTACCTCCAGGACCCTGGCCAGGACCCAAGACAGTGAATGTTTAATTTTTTTTTTAAAGTGTGTTACAGGGGGCCGGGGATTTAGCTCAGTGGTTTCTCCACCTGCCTCACAAGCGCAAGGTCCTGAGTTCGATTCCCAGTACCAAAAAACAACAACAAAAAAACCCCAAAACATTCACTGCCTTTTTTGATGTCTTTCACAGAAGTGAGGGGCATATATATTTTAATATAGTAAAAAAAACCCTCCAGCTTATTAACATGAGATTGATTGTCGATGTCTTTCAGGGTCATGGAAAACAAAGCAGCATAAATGATGTCTTCAGTGTACAGAAGCTCCTGGGTCTGTCACGGAGTTCCTTCCCAGTAAGCTGATAATGCACTCCATGCCCAGCCCACCCGAGACCCTGGCTCCCCAACGCAGTTCACTGCGGAGCACCGGCTGTTTGCTGTGTGATTGTATGGCTGACCAGGAGCTATGGCTGGTGGCCGTGGCCCAGCAGTGCGGGAAGAGGGTCGCACTATTTACCATCAGCCCAGGAGATGATCAACACTCTAACTTCACTGTACAGCTGCTACTGAACTATGGCTTTCACACCACTGGACAGTTGTAAGTTAATGTTCTGAGAAAGAACAAGGTACATTTATTGTAGCTTTTCCTAACTAGATATACATTCATAATACAGAAGAAGGTCACGGAGAGCTTGCAAACAAATAGAGGAAAAGGGAGAATGACAAAAAGGGTTTTAAGTGCATGTCACTCAACAGAAAGGGAGACAAGAAAAGCCAGAAAGTAGACAAATTTAAAGCACATTTCTAACTCTGACATGCAGTTTATTGTGAGTCTTCCCATTCTTTTTGTACAACTAAGAAAGAGCCCTGGCAAACAATGACAGTATTTTTCTTATATAATTTTTTTGGGGGTACCAGGGATTGAACTCAGGACTTTGCACTTGCGAGGCAGGCGCAGTGCCACTGAGCTACATCCCTGGCCCCATTCTTATATCAATTTTTATGTACAACCTGATTCTCATATTTTGAAGTGAGCATGTGTCTATCTTAAGATTAATAAACCAAAGTAATATAGAAAAAAAAGAAATCCGTGAGGTAGTTGAGGAACTGGATTATATTTGAAAATGGACTAAATTATCCATTAACACAAATAGTGACAGACTTGATAGTTTGTAAAGTCTAATTATCTACAGTTTGTAAGGTCATAGAGTACTTATACAAACTTAGATGGCCATGTCACCAGGTAATACAATCCTAGGGACCAGCATTTGCATATCTGGTCTACTGCTGCCCCAATGAGTATACGCAGCAGGATACTCAAGGAAAAGGCTTCACAGAACTAGGGAAAGAGACAGCCAACCAGAACCCTACTAAACCACTGCCATCCAGGGCCTTGGAGAAGGGGCACCAATGACTTCACACTGCAGGGAAGTTGCTCTGTTTTGTACAGAGTAGTTTCACGCCCTGAAAAATCTTCTGTACTTTGTGTATTCATTCTTCCACTATCCAACTCTTGGATCCCACTGATCCTTTTGCTATTTCCACAGTTTTGCTTTTTCCAAAATGCAAGTTATACAGCATGCAGCCTTTTCAAATTGCTTCTTTCACTTAGTAGTATACATTTAAGGTTCTTCCTTGCCTTTCATGTACTGACAGATCATTTCTTTTTAGCAATAATTAATATTCTAGTGCCTGGATATACTAGTTTATTTACCCATTTACCTGCTGATGGGCATCTCAGGTGCTTCCAGGTTTTGGCAACTATGAATAAAGCTGCCATGAACATCCAAGAGCAGGTTTTGTGTGGACAAATATTTTCTACTCCTCTGGGTAAGCTGCCAAGGGTGTGATCGCTGGGTCATATCAGGAGATTATGGTTAGTTTTGTAAGAACCTGCCACACTGTCTCCCCATGGGACTATGCCATTCTGCATTCTCACCAGCAATGAGTGCAAGTTTCCACTGCTCCACACTGCCACTGGCATTTTGTGTTGTCACATCTCAGGACTGGCATCTCATTATTATTTTAGTTTGCATTTCCCTAATGACACCTCGTGGAGCATCTTTTCATTCACTTATCTACCATCTGTACAACTTCTTTGGTGAGGTCTGTGTTCAATTTCTTGCCCATTTTTTAACGAGACTATTTTTTTTCTTATTGTTAAGAGTTCTCTGCATATTTTGGATAACAGTCTTCCAACAGATATGTCTTCTACAAATTTTCTCCCAGTCTGTGGCATGTCTTTTTATTCTCTTGGTATTGTCTTTTGGTTTTTTAAATTTTTGTGGTGCTAGGGACTGAACTTGAGGCCTTGTGAATGTGAGTCAAGTGCTCTACCACTGAGCTACACTTCGGTCTTTGCTACCATCTTTAACAGAACAGAACTTTTTAATTTCTATGAAGTAGAGCTGGTGAATTATTTTCTTCATGGATGCCGCCTTTGGTGTTGTCTAAAAAGTCACTGCCAAACCCAAAGTCATGTGGGTTCTTCCTACATTATCTTCTAGGAGTTTAGGAGTTTTTGTATTTTACATTTAGGTCTATGATCCATTTTGGGTTAATTTTCATGAAATATTTAAGGTTTGAGTATAGACTATTTTTTTGCACATAGACAGATGTTCAGTTGTTCAAGCACCGTTTGTTGAAAATACCATCTTTGTTCCACTGTATGCCTTTACTCCTTCATCAGAGATTAGTTGACCATATTTAGGAGAGTCTATTAAGAGCGATTTTCTTCCACTGATGTATTTTCTGCTTTCACCTACATCACAACAGGGAACCTATCTGCTTGTACTAAGCTGCTCATCCCAGGTTTCTTCCAATGCCGGGTCTTCTCTGAGGATCCCTCGCCTTAATTCTCAGCA
Source organism: Heterocephalus glaber (assembly GCF_053883595.1). Classification (NCBI taxonomy): domain Eukaryota; kingdom Metazoa; phylum Chordata; class Mammalia; order Rodentia; family Bathyergidae; genus Heterocephalus; species Heterocephalus glaber. The sequence continues at coordinate 1,142,979 of NW_028258138.1, forward strand.
GTTTATATCCAAGATGGGTCCTGGTCTTCCAGGGAGGCAGGCACTCAACATGTTCACCTCTGCTCAGGAGATGCTGGTAGCCCATTTATCTGGCACTTCTGTTCTTGCTGAGCTTTCTTCTTCCAGTCCAAACTCCACCCCAGCCAAGACTCAATGTGAGTTCCACCTCTGTCTTCTGATGACCAAGTAGGAGAGGTGGCTAGCTGGTCTTTCTTGCTTTACAGCAAAGACTTGCTTAGGCACAGAGAAGCACATGGGGACAAAGAGTACAGCCTAAATCCACTAACCAGGGGCGTCTCACTGTCCTCATTTCCCTTTAGACCCAGTGCAGATTCCCCTTCAATGGCCTTCCCCTTTCCACCAAATCATTTCAATGCTCTGAAGCTCTGTAGCCTCCCAAGAGGCCAGGAGCTTCTGCCATGATACTGTTGTCTTTGTGATGCACAGTGTGCCCTGTGTGATTCCTGAGGCTCCAGCCCCACTTCTGCTCATCTATGCAAGGGACACAGGGGTTCAGAGGACACATAGACCACCAAGGGGCTGGGAGACCATGGCAGCCCCTCTTGGTTGCTATAAAATTCACCAGTCACTCCAGACCTGTGCCTGGTTTATGAGGCCACTGTACAGCATTTTGTTTTTTGGGGCACAGAACTGAATCTGGTCTACCAGAAGGCCCTTCAGTAGATCCTCAAGCCATGTGCCTGTTTTCTGCTTAGTTTATTGTAGGTGAGGAGGTACCAAAAAGGAGACACATCAAAACTGAGTGATAGTGAATCTTAACATGGAGCCTTGTCCCTTTAACCATCAGTGGCTGGGTCATCTGCCTTGTCATTAGGCATCAGCTTTGTCCACCACGTGTTCATCTTTTATCAATACAGCAACACAGTCTTTTATCAGCACAGGTAGATAATTCTCAAAGGATTACTTTCCTCTCTATTCACAAAAGCCAGGTGATGGATTCTGACAGGAAACCACCACACATCCCCAAAATGCTGCATATCAGCCCACAGATGAGTGATAGCCCAAGTGACTGGAAGCCAAGGAGCTGGGAGCCTTCCACTTGGCAGGTGACAAAATTCAGCTGACAGCATTTCTGCTAATAGCTAAATACCAAGCAATTTGATGTATGCCAGGGAAGAGACTGTCTTCTACTTCATTCATTCAGTTTTTTTTTTAATTACAGCACAGGATTACTTAGCATGAGTTGACTTTATGAGGGAAGTTCTACAATATATAGCAATGTACTAATATGAAATGGACTTTCCTTTTAAGAAAGGTAAATTCTGTGTGAGATGGATTCCCTATCTCGCTGGGACACCCAGGCACTCACACTAAGCTGATTAGTTTTGGGCAAAAGAAGAAAAACAAATATGAGTTTGAAGGTTGCCCTTGTCTGACTTTGCTTAAAAATCCAACTCCCTATAAGCCCTCCTGTGTCCTCATCCTCTAGTATAAGGGCCAGGGTTTACTCTGTGGAAAGGAAATGCATTCTCCATGTAAAGGAAGCTGCTGGAGAGGGATGGTCAGGACATACACAGCATGGAGGCCCTGGCCTGAGAAGCCACTGGGGGTCCCCGAGGATGCAAGCGTACCCAAAAGGGTCCTGCAGATCTCATGGACACTCAGTGAACTGCCTGCTGAATCAAAGTACACCTTGAAGTCAGGGGAGCTCCAGGATTGGCTGAAAGTCTTCAGGGGATGAGGTTTGAGGTGACCCACCTCTTTGCAGACAGAACATGAGGAAAAGACCCTCCTTCTCCAACCACTAGGAGGGCCCTGCCTCAGGCCTGGCTTGGGGAGGCACTTGCAGCGGAGTTCTCACCAAGTTCTGGTTTTGCTCCTAATCTTTGACCTTTGAAAACTTGTACCCCCTCATATACTCTAATTTACAATTAAATCTTTTTATTGTAGTTTTTTTTTTTAAATAGAAGATGTGATTTCTGGCCTAAATACTGGTATTTTAAAATCAAACCCTTTCATTTCTCCTTTACACATTCATGTGTGCAGCACCTTGCACTCTTCAGCCCACCAACCTACCCACGCCTCTCCCCACACGGCACTGTGGTCACCCGAGCCACCACCCTGCCCTCCTGTTGCCTGGTTACCTTGGAGCCGAAGAGGCAGCGAAGCCCAGGGCAGGGTCTGACTCCTGCTGGAGAAAAGCACTAGGATCTACGCCAGCTCAAAAGAGAAACCAGCGTGAACATGGCCGCCACCCCACTTCCGCTCCCCTCACTTCCGCTTCCGGCAGACATGTGGTAGGCCCCTTGCACCTCCGGAAGTAGTCTTTCCTGAGCTTCATTCCTTTTCTAGCATGAAGTTTGACCCGAGTAACGTGCTTTTATCTTGGAAAGTCTTTTGTGCTCACCCTAGCCTACTTCTCCACAACAACAGAAAAAGCTTTATGGGTATAAAATTTTAAATTTGTGACAAAAAGGATTTGTTAATATCTACTGAATTATTTTCCCAAACACTACGATGTTACAGTTATTCAGAAGCGTGACTGTGACAAATTGATAACTCGCACATGAAAGCAAAATTTTTTGGCAATTGCACCTCTTAATGAGAAGAGTAGAGCTTCTTTTCCAACCAGAGTGTTCCTGTGTCCAGGAATCAAGATGATCCTGCACCAATGAACAGGTTCAGCTTCTGCTATAGTGAAGTTTCATTTTATAGAAGTGTCAGAACACTTGCATGAACCTGAAGATAAGGAGACATATTCTTGCAATGTCCCTCTCTTGTGTCTTGAACACCTACGTAATATCTCCCAAATAAGAAGGTGATCTGAAGTTAAAAACTGTTTTCATGCTTTGTCAGCAGTTAACTCAATTGGGTTTTGATTCAAGTGTTTTGAAAGCAAAGGATTACAGACCACAGGACTTGCAACAGGATTTGTTATCCTGTCATTCTCAATTTCTGTTGTGTTTACCAGAAAGGCCACTCTCTTCTTATCAAGGGACTGATATTTACCCATGATTCTTTCATCACTTTGTTAAACCTTAGATAGTCTGAGGGGATTGAGTATATTGAAATGTTAATGTCAGTGCTTTTTTAATAAATTCAATGTTTTGTGGTAAACTGTTTTTATCACATAATTGTTTTAAATGTATTTTCACAGAAATCTTGAAGTTACAGATTCAGTTCATTCTATTTACGGGGTAAAAGTCTTCCAAGTGGCCTAATCCTTCTGGACAGACCAGTGAACCAAATAAGACACACTTTCCATCAGAAAATGTCTGACCTACTTTTTCAATTGAAACAAAATGTTAGCATTCTTTCCAAGGGATATTAAAAAAGAAAACCACTGAGAAATAAATTATAATATACATCTTAGAAGATAACTTATTGAAGGCAATAAAGTCAGGCCTTTACACATATAGGTCTAATATAATTAACTGATCCATTTTATAGTGTAATAAAAGAAAATGAGGCTTAACTTGTAACAACTTAATGGAACATGTAGGTAAATGTTCAGGTTATGTACTAATGGAAGAGAAGGATAAAAGACATGTGTTTATTGCTTTCAGGTGCTAAATCATGAATAAAAGTCATTCTAAAACCTCTATTTGTCTGTCTATCAAGTGCTGGGGATGGAACCCAGGCCTGGGGCATCCAGACAAACACCCAAAAACTGAGCTACATTCCAGCCCCTTCCTCAGTGATTTTGGTAAGCATCAGGATCAAAGTTGCCTTTGTGTTCAATGAAAAAAGAATTCATTAGCCCAGTAGCCGACGCACTGTCGTATTGTTTATAGTATTATTTAAGAGCATTCAATTCAAGTACAGGAAATAAGGGACATGAGTAAAGAAGCAAGTAGCCTACAGGACTTGGGGAATTGGGTGAGTCAGCCAGCTGACCCTGAGGAAGAAGGCAGGGAGGTACTGAGAGGCAGCCACGTGGATGAGCCAGTTACCCACCAGTTGGTGACTTCCATTAGGGTCCTCCTGTTTTCTGCCTGGGACAGAGGACAGGATGAGTGCATTTAACTGCGCTGAGTGGGAGTCAGTTTGTTCATCTTAGTTCCAAAATAGAGAAACAAGTTATTTGCCTGTAACAGTGCTGCTTTTTACCTTGGTACTTTTGACTTTTCTAAAATGATTTTCTGCATTTGTTTTTCATTTACTTTTTTTTTTTTTGGGTACCAGGGATCGAACTCAGGTCCTTGTGCTTGCGAGGCAGGCGGTGGAACCACTGAGCTAAATCCCCAGCCCCTTCATTTACTGATAGAATATCCAGATGGCTAAGTTTTTAAAAGAGGAAAATAAAGTTTAAATCACTCCAGATTCCATCCACAGACCACAACCAGACTCTTGCACATATCCACAGACATGATACACCCACATTTCTTTAAGACCATGAGGTATAAATCCTGCTTGTAACCCATTTCCCACTGTTTATTATAAATGTCTTTCCAAAACAGTATAGTCCAAAATATAGTTTTACATTATGACTTTTCATTGTTTCACTGCACCTGAATTCCCTGTTCTAATGGTCTTGTTGAATGAAGGTCAACACTCTGCCCAGGCCCTCCGATCAACGTGGCCTCCACACCCAGCCAGTAATGTGAGATTGTAGTCATCATCCCTTTTATAGGGACAGGAGAAGGGGCCACCACATCATTTTCCTCCACCCCACCTTATACATGGAGTGGGGTCAAGGTTCTTTTCAGGAAGATGGAGAAGCCAGAACCCAAGAGGGGTGGGGGACCAAGAGGCTGTCCCAAGTTGGATAAGTACACCAGACACTGTGTGCAACATCTGGAGCGAATGAGACCTGCAGCCACGGGCGGCATTGATCCACACCTCCCGAACTATGCCCAGCAGGTTCCGATCCCACACAACTCAGTGGAGCCAGAGCCAGAAATAAGGTGAGAAGAAAAGAAAACTTTGGCAATGCCTCGGTAGTGAAACGTCTTATTTTTATTGAGAACATTTCAAGTCCTTTGTCTAGGTGTGACAGCGTCTCATGCTCAGCTCCAGCTGGCCTCGGCGTGAGGAAGCTCATGCAGGCTGTAACGTGTGGTATATACATAAATATACATATGGAGAACACTGACGATTGTATCTTAGCAACAAGTTTCTTGGCTGAATTACATTCATATAAAGGGTCCAAATTCTAAAATCAAATTAAAAGCATATAACCCAAGGCCGGAGAGCAAACATCTCAGGGGCTTCCTCATTAACATTCCACAGACTGTGCTTTTCACCCCTGTGCTCCCCTTAGGAGGAGGACCCCAGTTCCTTCCGCACCACCCCTCGCTGGTAACGAGGAACAGCAGGGTGCTGCCCACACAGGAGGCGGCTTCTGCACAAGCTGCAAACACACGTACGCCCTCACAACCATCACGATCACTGCAGGCCCCGCGGGACAGGGTTTCCCTGCTCCCATTCCAAGCCTCCAGGGAACACAGGACTCTGCGGTTGACAGTGGAGCAGCCCAACCACCTCCTTGCACTCAGGGAGGTCGATTGTCACAGGACACATCAGAGGACAAGGACACCGGAACAGCACGCACCGGACACAAGTCCTCTGTCCTTTCCACAGATATAACTTGGGGGTGATATAAAGGAGGTACCTTAATTTCACAGAATTTAGAGATGGGGGAGCCAGCTAATTTTTTCTGTTGTTGGATCAAAACTGAGTGGGTAGAGCTGGCCCTTCTGATATAAAGTATCTCAGAGGCACAGTCACCTATGCTGTATTCATCTGCTCAGAAACCAGGGTGATGTGCAGCTCTGCCCGGGGGTGCACACCCTCCTCACCTGTCACCTGTGAGGACGCAGCCGCCCGCCTCGCTGCAGGAGGAACTTGGGCTTAGGAGAAAGTGGTGACTAATTCCAGAGAAGTCAGAGCCTTATGAGACCCTGGCTTGCACATTTAAAAACCATTCCTTTTAATCACACAGCAAGTTCTCAAACAGGAAAGGTTAACAGATGAAGACTCAGAATAAAATCTGCAGCTTTGGGCAGGCCAGTGCAGGTGGTCATGGTGGCTGGAGGTGGCGACATCCATCAGGCCGCCAGCTGTCCCTGGACCCCGACCCCTACCCCACTGGGAGAGCCCCGGGTCCACACAGAACATGCTGCCCTGAGCTCCTCCCAACACTGACTCCCCACCGAGCAAAACTGTTCCTGAGCCACCCTGAGGGACTTCCAGGGTCTCCACGGAAGTCACACCTCGGGGTTTGCTGACCGCCCTCAAGATGTCCTCAACACTTAAGGGTTTTTTTTTCTTCAAAATGTCAAGTCCCTGGCTGCATCTGGTTTTCTATGAAGTCTCTTAAGTGCAGATCCAGGACATGGGATGCAGCTGAGCAATGACAATGTGATCTGTGACAGGTGATGCACAGCAAGTCCTGACTGCTGTCACTGAGGTGGCCCTGCTTTTCTCTGACTGCAGCTGAGCTCTCTGTGGTCCTGTCCTGGCAGCAGGGTGAGGACACTCTGTCCTGTGGTTGGTCCCCTTCCTCCCTCTCCCCAGAGACCAGGCTCAGGGATCTCAGGCCCTGAGCTCGTAGGGGTGGGGATCAGTTGTCCACCTTTTGGATACAACTCAACAGAAGGAACAGCCAGACATACAGGGTAGTTTTGTTTTTATGTATATGGAACGTATCTGCACTGGACTTTATACCCCAAATCCACATATTTCTTAAAAACTAAATCCATCTCCCAATCCCCACTACAAAAAATACAATTTGTAGAGCCAGGAGTAAAAGTCTTTCTGGAGCACACTCAGGAGGACAGCAGCAGCCCCAGGCCTCTTCCATGGGTGCAAAGGGAAGCCTGGTGCATTTGATCCAAATGAGCTGCACGGTGTATGGGGACTGCCACCCCAGCTACAGAGAAGGCTGGTGTGCAGGCAGCTTGCCCCAGATGTGGACTTGTGTAGACAGGGCTCCCCGCCCTGAGGGACACACGTCCAACAGAGGTGGCACCACTCACCCTGCAGCCCAGGGAGAACCCCAAGCTGCTCCTGTGCAGCTCAGTGCCACGGGCATCAGTGCCCTGGCAGTGGCCGTGGCTGCTATGGCGCGGGGTGGGGCCTGCACCTCTCTGCTCCTGGCCCCCAATCTCCCCTCCCGTGACTCCAAGTGCAGACAGTGCTGAGCTGGCGGCAGCACACGCACCTCCTCGGCTCCTCTAACCCTGAGTGGAAGCTGCAAGGCACCTGGTGCAAGTCTCTGAGCACAGGTCCAGGTGGGCACACCAGGCTCTGACTGCCAGGCTTTCCTGTGCACTGGGGTGCTGAGCAGAGTCCCTGGCTTCCCCGTGATGCCAGCAGCACCGAGCCTCAGGACATCACTGCATGGCCTGCACTGCCAGTGTCTCGCCAGCTCCAGCCTGCTTTTTAGTTTCCAGACATGTCTTTGATAAAGCTGAAAAGAATAACTTAAAAACAGGCGTCCTGTGGCACGCTCTGAGGACGCGTGACTACCAGGTGATTCTAGTTCCATCCTGGGCGTCCTTGGGCGTCGTCCTTCCTGTGTGCAGGTCCCTGGGAGGGTGAAGTTCAGAGCCAAGCCCTGTGGACAATGCCACCAAAGGAGTGGTCAGGATGGGGCCTGTGGGTGAGCCTTGTCCGGGATTATTTGGAAGTGAGCTAGCAGTTTCCGGGATCTGATCCCACTGGAGCACAGAGGCTCCTAGCGGGGCTGCGGCAGCAGACTCGGTTGCTACTGGGGCCCAGCGTGTGCTCAGGTCACATGATAGCATGCTGGCGTTGCCAGGGGATGTTAGAACCTACTGTATGCAGCTAATGGCGAAGAATGCAGGGCAGGGCCAGCAGGGACATGCGTGCCGACCCCAGGGCTCCACGCCCTACCTACACCTTCTCAACCTCCTCCACGTAGAAATCTTTTGCAATTAAAATAATGTGGCATAAAGTGACCTGACATAATTACTTATTTTATAAACCACATTTCTAACTCTGAATAAATTATTTATTCAAGAATTTCACACAAAGTAGTTTCTATTTTCCTAAATTCAAGGAAGCCCTACTCAGTAGAACTCAATGTCTAACGTAAACTGAGGTTGGAAGCAGTCACTGGGTAACCTGGGGCAGGGGGCTCGGGGCTGGGGGACAGTGGGTGGCGGTGCTGGGCCCCACCTCCCCATGCCCACCCCACGCACTGCCCCAGTTCAGAGTGAGATGCCCTGCACCCCACGTGCCCCCGCGCCCGCCCCTCAGGTGTGCGCCCACCCAGTCAGATGTGAGGCTCGGGGGACAGTGCCAGGCGGCCGCCGGGGTCAGGGTGTGAGCAAGAACTGGTCCTGCTCCGTGGGCTTCTCCACCCAGGCGCCCAGGCCCGCCTTGATGAAGGCAGTGAACAGCCGGGCCTTCGCGGCCTGGTACTCCCTCGCCGCCAGCTTGGACTCATGGTACGTGGTGGGCTTCAGGATCCTGGTGCGCAGCAAGTGTGGGGGGACCTGCAAAAGGACAAGTAAGTGGAGGCGCGCTGCTGTGGGGACAGCAGCGGGTGAGACACAGCCAGGATGATGTCCGGGATGGTGATCAGCACCGCGCCGGCTTGGGGGAAGGGGACAGCCCAGAAGGCGCCCTCCCGCCCACAGGGAGTGGAGCCCCAAGGCAGTCCAGTGACCCCCCTGGAGCTCGGCCACCACTGCCAGGAGCACCTCGTGGGCGGACAGGGCTGCAGACCTGGGGCTTAAACCCTGTCTGCAGTGCACAGGCCTGCGGGTCTGCGCACACACCCTGAGGCCACTGTGGGGCACACAGGCCATCCTCCATAGGGATGGCACAATTTCTGCTCAAGCCCCACACAGTGTCCCTGCTAGCCTCAGTAAGTACAGGCTATAAACACGACTGAAGGATGATGAAAGCTAGCAATACCTGACTTAATCTATGAGGTTTTATTTGGGGAAAAAGGGTCCTGAGGCTAAAGCCAAAGTTTTAAAGCCCTTGACGGCAGGCTTAGCAGAGCCCAAGGGATCGTGCCGACAAGGCCAGGGGTTCGGGGTCCTTTCTCTATGTCATCTTCATCTGAGTGGCACAGCAGCACCTTCCTTGCCATGGCTTGGTTCTCTCAGGTCCCTGAGGGACATGTTGAAGGCCGTGTCCCCAGCTGATGGCACTAATGGGGAGATGGGGGACCTTTGGGAGTTGGGCTGAGTGGGGAGCAGCATGGTCACTGGGTGCACGCCCTAGAGGGGGAGACCCTGGCCCCTCCTCCCTTGCACGCGCTCAGCACCACAGGTGAGCGGCTCTGCCCATCACACACCCGTCATGGTGTCTGCCTCACCAGAGGCTCAGAGCAGCGGGGCGAAGCAGCCACGGTCGGAAACCTCTTGAGATGGAGCTAAAATAAACCCCCTCCTCCCAGGCATTTTGTCACCATGGCAGAAAGCTGAGGGACTCAGAGATTGGTGCTGAGGAGCGGGGCTGTTGCTGTGACTGCCTGACACTGAGGTTAGAGCCTCTGGCATTGGTCTGTAAGGAGATCTGAGCGTGGAGAAGCAGGTGAGAGAAAACTTGAAGTTAAGCCTAAAGGGTGATTCTGGCCCAGGCTCAGAGGACTCAAAGGACGACAGAAACACAGACAGCAAAGGATGCGCTGATGTTTCAGATGGAAAGGAGAACTCTGCTGGGGACTGCACCACAGGTCATTGGTGTTACCTTTTGGCACAGAACTTGTCTGAACTGTGCCTGTGCCCTGAGACCACAAGGCCAAGTTCACAGGTGACAGACTAGTGTACTGGACAGGGGAGAGTTTAAGGCAACACAATGCTAAGGTTGTGGGCTGGGTACTACTGGCTGCCTTTATCCAGATTGGCAGTGAGAACTGGGAGGAAAAAGCAGAGCAGAAAGGTTTTAAAAACTTGCAGTTTGGGCAGAAAAGGAATGTGTTTAAAGGTGCAGCCAAGGAGGGTACAGTTGCTAGAGATTAATACTATTAAAAAAAGGCAAGTGCTGGGCACAGCGGTGTACCCTGTAAGACCAGCTGTGAGAGTGCACCTACAGCTGCAGTGGAGACCCCAGGAAAACTGGAGATGCCAGGCACATAGGATGTCAGCAAGGGAAGCTGCAGGCAGCAAGCAGAGCCAGGCCAAGAGAACGGTCATGTGGGCTGCAGCTGGCAAGGCCCTAACATCGCCATTGCTTGGCCCAATCCTGGACCTGCAGCTACAGGAGTTCATGTCTGCCCTGCCGAGCTCCACTTGCTACAGTCTGATCCTTCCTCTCCATGCACCCATTCCTCCTGTTTGGGGTAGGAGTGTTTCCCCTATGCCTGTCCCACTACAGTACTCTAGAAGTGTGTAACTCTGTTGTTCTATTTTCACAGGGCCTCACAGCTCAGAGTTTACCTTGAATCTCAGAGGAGACTCTGGACTTGGGTTTTTGAGTAATGCTGCAACAGGTAAGACTTTGGGGACTCCTGGACATGGACTGAATGTGTTCTGCATTGTGAGATGGACATGAGCCTTTGGGGGCCAAGGGAGTAAAGTTACAGTTTGGATCTTTTTTTTTTTTTGTACCATGGATCGAACTCGAGACCTTGCACTTGCGAGGCAGGTGGCAGAACCACTGAGCTAAATCCCAGGCCCCTACAGTTTGGATCTTAAACAGCCCCCAAAGGCCCCCTGCTAAAGGTTTAGTGCCCAGCTGTTACCGAGAGCTGGTGGAACCTTCAGCAGGCAGAGCCTTATGGAAGAAAGTGAGGTCACTGGAGGGGGCACTGGGACCTTGGCCCTTCCCCGCTTTGCTTCACCACATCCTCCCTGCTGTGAGGTGGCAATGGAGTAAAATGACCATGGATCAAAACCTGTGAAACCACGAGCCAAAAGAAACCTTTCCTCCTTGATGTTGGTTTTTCTTAGGAACTTTGTCACAGTGATGGAAAGCTGACGGTCACACTCCCACAGCAGACCTGGGCAGCAGGTCTTGGTTTCTGTGGCAAGGAAGGAAGAAGCTGCCATGGAGGCAGCTTTTACACTTGCCAAGCCAGGGCCCCACGTTTAAGCTAAAAACAATCTTCAGAACAAAGAAGTTTTCAAATGATCTTTTAAGGAGGCTGCGCGTGATGACATGGCGATGGAGACCACAGGAGGGACAGGGGATGAAGACGGACACGCTGTGGGGGTGGGCCGGCACAGCGCCGGGAGGGCACCTCAGTACCTTGCCGTGCACACGCATCCAGCGACAGTACAATGCGTGCTTACACAGGCGCGACGCGCGGCCCAGCTCGTCCTTCCCTGTCGTGGCATTGATGATCTCAATGGTGGAGTCACCCACTGTCCAGTTGACACTGAAATTGGGCGCCTTTCCCGGCTGCCGAGCCTCTGCGTTGCTGATTCCTGGAATGCAGCAGACAAGGAAGGTACCATGTCACTGCGTCCACACCAGGGAGGAGGTGCTGAGCACCCAGGGTCCAACCTGGCCACAGATCACATGCCAGTAGCTTGCCACACACCCTCCAGGGAAAGGGGCAGAGCTGAGAATCCTAACTGACTCACAGGCTGGCAGAGCCCGAGACCATAGGACTTCTGGCCCAGGGGGCCTTAGCCTACTTTCAGGCCACAGAGCAAGAAACCTTGTAGCCTGCAGGGGGTGGGAGAGGTAAGGGAAGCCGCCTTGGGCCAGTCCTGGGTCTGGACAGGTGAGCCAGTGTGGGCCAGTTCCAGTTCCCATTGGGCCGGCCACTTTGGCATGAGCTCAGTTCCCTGCACAGTGGACCGGAGTGGGTTGGGCTGCCCCCCCGTGTACATCCTCTGCTCTGGTGCTCGTGCCCCGAGAGCACCCTGTGCTGCCAAAGCCAGGTATCCAGGCCATACAGCTTCACACGCCCCAAACCTGGGGAGTAAGAGGAGCCCTAATTCCTGACAAGTGAACATAGGTAAGTTTTCTCACTGTACTCAACTGTCTTTTCATAACTAGCCACAGGCCCCTGTTGCAGGGTGGAGACACTTGGATAATGGGAACTAAATGCTCATATCTCCCTTTGTGTATGGGGCTTGATAATTCACACCACATGGATGCAACGGGTTCCCCAAATCAAATCGGTTCAGCAGCAGTCTCCAGAACATGCCTGGAACATGAGATGGCTGGTGTTCTGGCCCAGACCCCGAGCCACTGGGCAGCTGGCCATGAGCAGGCCAGCTCAGCACGACAATGCCTTCCTCTGGAGCTGCGTCCACTCTGTCACCATGCTCCTCATTTACTCTCACCACCCATTCTCTCCTCCCTGAGCAACTTCTGACACCAGGCCGGATCCCCACAGGAAGCTGGCAGACACTCCAGCTGAGTCCAGGGAGACCATGGTGGCCAAAGTTCACAGGAGAAGGTGGCAGAGGGAAAGGCAGAAAGGGACCCTGGGGTCTCCCAGGGCATCCCTGACTTCCTGGGAGGCCTGACCAGGGGCGTCGCTGCTCCAGGCCAGAGAGAGTCAGTGAGGTTGGAGGGAAGGGTGCCCAGCACTCACACCCAAACAGACACAAAGAGCTGCACCGAATGCCTAGAGATGAAAGTGCAAGTCTAAGGGAAAAGCACGCTCGGTGGAATTAGTCACAGACTAGAAGCTGCAGAAGAAAAGCTTGGTGAACCTAAGGCACGGCGACAGAAGATAGCCAAATGAAGCACAAAGAGAAAGCAACTGGAGTTCCTGAGTGAAGGGGATGGGCAGAAAAGAATATACTGGCAGAAAAGATGAAAAAAAATGTTCCAAATTTGACGAAACCAACAAAGCCATGGATCTAAGAATTTCAACAAAGCTTGAACCCAAGAAACACAAAGAAAACCACACCAAAGCCCATCACAATGAACAGCACCACACCAGCACAAAGAAAAGACACGCAGAGGGACACACACAGAGGGTCACAGACAGGAAGGTCAGTGGGCTCCTCAGAAAACAACGCAACCAGAAGAGGGAGCAACATCTTCTGAGAACCAAACGGAAAACAGCCTCTGCAGTCCCAGCAAAAATACACCTGCCAGCAAAATATATTTTAAAAGTGAAAGAAATAAAGATATTTCAGACATACCAAAGCTGAGATAATTCTTCATCACCAGATTCACACTATGAGAAACACAGAAGAAGTCCTTCAGGACAAGGCAAAGAGGGCAGGCACAGGAGATCCAGACCCACAGACAGGAATGAGAGCTCTAGACACAGCTCCACAGGGACAGGCAGGCCAGGATTCCTTCTCTTATTATGTTATCTCCTTAAAAGCTAACTGACTAGTGAGGCAGAAATAATAATATGGGATTTTTAACATACATAAACATGAAATGTATGACAACAATACCACAGAGGCAGGGGAGAAGAAGTATGAATTGTATGAAAATATGAATTGTATGAAAGTATGAATTGTAAGGGTCTTATACTACAAGTGAAGGGTGTAAAATCATGGGAAGGGAGACAGTGGTAAATTCAGGATGGATACTATAAATTCTAAAGAAGAGTTCACAGCTGACCAGACAAAAGTTACAGCTAAAAAGTCAAGAAGGCTTTATTAAAATGGGATCATAGGGCCGGGGTTCCGGTGCCTGCCTCGCAAGCGCAAGGTCCTGAGTTGGATCCCCAGTACCAAAAAAAAAAAGAAGGGGATCATAAAACACTCACTTAATGCAAAAGTAAGAAAAATTAAAAGGAAACAACATATAAACAAACAAAATATGTAGGACAATGACAGATTGAAACCTAACAATATCAATTATCACAATAAATGTAAATGGTCCAAGCACCTCGGAGAAAAGGCAGAGATTGTAATTGATATATGTGGGAAGAGAGGATCCAAATTTTGGTTCCTATGAGAAACATACTTCTAATATAAAATAGTTTAAAAAAAAGGACATCAAAAAGACATACTATATTATCACTAACAAAAACATATTTAAAAAGCCACCAGATAAAGCAGATCTCAGAACAAAGAATATTACAAGATCAAAAGGTCATTTTCTGAAGATAAAGGATATCAATTCATTAAGATAAACTAGCAATCCTAAATGTTTATGCATCTAATCATAGAACTGGAAAATACATTAAGTAAAAACTTAAAAAAATTGGAAGGAGAAATGGACAAGATATAATTATAGCTAGAGATTTTCTCTTGGTACTGGGGATCGAACTGAAGATCTTAACACTTGTCAGAAAGGCACTGGCACCACTGAGCTAAATCCCTGGCCCTATAGCTAGAGACTTTTAATACTCCTATCTCATGAATTGATAGGCCCAATGGAAGGTCATTAAGTAACTGCACTTTTTTTTTTTTTGGTACCGGGGATCGAACTTGGGACATTTCGCTTGTGAGGCAGGCAGCAGAACCACTGAGCTAAATCCCTGGGCCTGGAAAGTCATTAAGGACACAAAAGATATTACACAGTCAACTTGTCCTAGTTGATATTTACAGACCACTCATTTAGAAATCAACAACAGAAAGATCTCTTTAATCCTTTTCCCCAAGTGCTATGGAGCTAAAGAGCAGGCTTCTGAATAACCCAGGGGCTACGCATTTTGAAATGAGTGAAAATGAAGACACAGTATATCAGAATTTGCAAATCCTGCAAAAATCATCAAGGAAAATCTAAAAAAAGAATGACATCAGCTGATATCTCAAAAAAACTAGAGGAAGAATGGATGAAATATCAAGGAAAAAAAGAGGAACAATTTAGATCAAAGTAGAAATAACTGAAATATAAAAAAGAAAATAAAAGGAAAAAAAATCAATGAAACCAAAAGTTGGTTCTTAGACATGATCAACAGAATTCATAAACCCCTACCTGGACTGGCAGGAAGAAGATGAGAGGGAAGGAGAGGGGTAAAGACAACAAATTGCTAATGTAAGGAATAAAAAAGGTATTACTAAAGATAACATATTCAAAACAAAGGAATATTATGAACACTATTATGCCAATATGTCTTACATATTAGATAAAACAGACAAATTTCCTGAAACACATAAATTACCAAGCTTATTCAAGAAAGAATAACATAAAAATTCCATATTAATCACAGAAGTTTAATTTGTATTTAGATATTTTCTCATGAAGAAAACATCAGGCCCAATAACTTCACTGGTGAATTATGCCAAACATTGAAATAAACATTAATACCAACTCTAAATCAACTTTTCCAGAAAACCAAAGATGAAGAAATGCATCCCTACTCATTTTATGCTGACAGAGACACTGAAAGATAACCACACCCCATAATCCCTACAGATCAGTGGATCATAAATGCAAAAATTCTACTGAAAACTTCAGCAATTTGAATTCAACACCATACAAAAAGAACAGAACATACTGACCATTTAAGGGATATCCCAGGTATGTAGATTGGTTTAATATTTTAAAAAATCAATGTCACAATATTAACATTTTATAAAATGAACTAAATGACCATCTCAGAGAAGAAAAAAAGCATCTGACAAAATCTAACATCCATTCTTGATTAATATAGTGGTACTCGGTTCATGAACCTAATTCTTTCCATGATTCTGGTTGCAAACTGAATTAGACAAGAATTGAGTCAAATTCAATGATTAGGTTCAATGTTGACCTTACAGGGAAATTTCATTAGCTTCTCCTCCAATTCGGTTTGTGACAAGAATCATGGAAAGAATTAAGTTTGTGAACTGAGGTACCACTGTACCTTTAGCAGACTAGGAATAGAAGGAATTTCCTCAGACTGGTAAAGGTATCAATGAAAAACCTACAGCTAACAGCACACTTGCTGCTAACAGACTGGATGCTTTCCCCCTGAGATCACACACAAGACAAAGCTGTCCACTCCCACCTGTCCTCCCCAACATTGTCTTGGCAGGTCTTATCCAGAGCAGCAGTGAAAGGAAACATCTAGACTGACAAGCAAGAAATAAATAATGAACATGTCCACTGATAAATAATACCCAGAGGGATCTACTAAAAAGCTACTAGAACAAATATTGCTATAGAGTAGCAATGAATTGGAAATCTAAATAAAAGTATGACATTTAAAGTAGCACTAGGAATATTAAACAGAGACATCTGACACAGGGTGTGCAAGATATGTACACTGTAAACTGCAAACATCGCTGAGAAGGGAACAGACATAAATAATGGGAAAGACACACTGTTCATCATTGGAAGACTCAAAACTGCCAGTGTATTGGTTCTCTCCAAACTAATCTCATACAGCAGTCCCAACCAAAATTCAAGTGGGCTGTGTCGAAACTGCTAAGTAGATTATAAAACTGTCACAGAATAGGGGCCTGGGATTTAGCTCAGTGGTTCCGCCATTTGCCTCGTAAGCGCAAGGTCCCGAGTTCAATCCCCGGTACCAAAAAACAAAAAACCAAAAATCCTGTCACGGAATAAAAGAACAAGGACCTATGTGTCAGGTCCCTCTTGGAATTTGAAGTACAAAGCTGAGGGCCAACTTGACTGATGTCATAGTGACATAACCACAGTGATCATGACAGTTTTATCAGAATTAAAATTATAGGGTCTGTGTAAGATAGTGTTAAGAGAACTGAAACACAAGCTATGGGCTGGGAGAAAGCATTTTCAATTTATTTATCTGATACAGGATTTATATTCAAAAACTAAAAAAATAGTTATTAAGACTCAGTAACAAGAAGTTAACTCAATAAAAATGTGCAAAAGTTTTGACACAATTATTGAAGAAGACTTAGGAATGGCAAATTCACAAGTGAAAAGCTAGCTGACTTCACTAGTCCTTAGGGAAAGGCAAATTAAGACACAGTTTGGCAGCTTTCTGCAGAGCTCAACGAGCACCGTCTTAGGACTCAGCCCTCCACTCGAAAGCAGACCTGTGTGGGTAGAGCCCGCCCCTGCAGATTCCAACAAGACCATTCTCAGCAGCTGCTTTGTCAGTCAGCAACGTAGTCACTTTCCTCATCCCTGAGACACAGTACCTGATACTCAAAACTTAAAGAAGGAGAGGTTTATTTTGACTCACGGTCCATAGCTGGCTGGCTCTGAGGCAGGCAGCCTGGCAGAGGGGCCTGGCCTGGCGGAGGAGAGCTGCTCACCTCATGGTGGACCGGAAGTAGAGAGAGAAGGCAGGAGCCGGGAGAGGAACCCTTCCAGGCCACGCCCCAGGGGCCGCCTCTTCCAGCCGGACCCCACCTTCCAATGGCAAGGCAGCTGTGAGCCCCCATGATCCAATCACCAGATACAAATGCTAACAGTAAGCAACTGGACACAACCTAAACGTCCATGAACAGAACCTACATGGTCCTCCCTGCAGCACAAGGCTTAGCAGCAACAGTGTGAGCCAACGGTAGGCACATGGGTCAGGGCAGCACCAGTGAGCTGTTCGAGGCTGTGCCTTTTGGGAAGAGCCAGTCCCCTGGCTACCTGTTGAGATAAAGTCACTTCTTCTGAAGATGTCCTCAGTGTCTCTGATGGGATCCTCTACCCTGACCTGGAACTGTTCCTTCTCAGCTTAGGGCTGCGCTACCCAACTGCCGGTTGGCAGTGTCGGGAGGGTCTCTGCTTTGGCTGGCAGGGGAAAGTGGCCATAATGGGATTGAATCTTTCATGAACAAATGACTAATGCTTATATTACATCATCTTCCTTTGCAATTCTGTGACTACTCTGTGACATAATAAAAATAAAAGATCATTGCTGAATGATACTTAAATGCTAGGACAGCAGCATTTTGCACTAAAACTCACTGGCCAATTAACTACTAAAACAGTAAGAGCACAATTTTAAAAAATATTTCAAGCTGAGTAAAGTGCTAACTTCAGCACAGATGGAGTGAATAAGGCAAGAAGAAAATGGCTAGCCAAGGTTCCAACGCGAGCCACATGCTTTTTCTGGGGCAGAAAGTCCCGAGTGGTCGTGAGTGCATTCTCCACGAGCCCCTGGGGATGCACACAGGCTGACACTGACAGGCTGCTCATCTTCCCGGGCTGCAGAGCGAGAACTAGGGTAATGAGCTGATCCCAGGCACCATGCAGAAACCAATAAAGGCAGGGCGAGCAGCTGGTAATGAGCGTCCCTCAGCAGCTGTAAATTAAGTGTGCTGAATCAGAACCTTTAAAGCCAAAATCCAAAGAAACTGGCCTAAAAACACACAAGAGCGAGATGAGCTGGCACAGACATCTTCTCCCACCTGAAAGTTACTGTTGAATTCGTTCCTAGCAGAGTAGGGCAATAAGAAGTGAACGCGCACATTGTGATCAGCAGTGGGCAGTTACTGCGGGCTCCTGTTAGAGTGTTGGCGCCCTCAGCACTAACAGTGAGGAACGGGAAAAGCCGTGCAGGAGTCAACTGCGGGAAGAGCTGTGTGCACGGCCCCTGCCTGAGGCGGGCCACCGGCCACTGACGTGGGGGAGCCCAAGTCCCTGGGCCCGCCTGCCAGCGGGGAGCACCACCCCGGGACTCTTGTCCTGATGCTCTGACAGGAGAGGGGGACCTCCAGCCCACACTTGGGGTGGATCCCGAGCCTTCTGGGACCTGGCTGTCCACAACTCAAGGCTTCCCACAGAGGAGCACTGGGCACTCTTCCTCCGAGACTGCAGTGCTTTGAAAGCACAGGTGCTCCCGCCAGGGAAAGAAAGCTCTGGGCAGGAGGGAGGGTGCTGGGCCCCCCCCCCCACGCGCGCGCGCGCAGGCCCAAGAGCACACACTGTGCTGGGGCAGGGGCAGGTGTGGCAGCAGGTGGCCAGGCTCAGAGCTGGGTCTGGGATCTGCTCATGCTCCTGTGGGCCTGTCACCTGCTGTGAAGATGGTGGTGCCTGGCTCCTCCAGCTGGGGAGGGACTCCAGGACAGACGTGAAGATTTGGCTGAATGTCTTGAAGAGCATGCCTGTGCCCCCGAAATGAAGTGGAGAAAGTGTCCAACAGAGCATGACAACTGTCACTTAAACACTTTAAAGGTGTTAATAAAACAGGTAAACACATTTCACTATTAAAGTCACTTCCCACTGAAGAATATTTAAAAACTGAAGCCACCCTTTGAGGGCTGCCCAAATGCCACCTGGACCCATCAGGATTCTGCTCCCTAGCCATCTTGTTTGTGTCGTGTTTTGTGACAATGCTGGCATCAAAACCAGCTCTCCAGAGAGCCTGGCCCACGGAGCCCAGGAGCAGCCACCACACATGTAGAGACAGTCGACATCACTGGCCTTTCTTCCTGTGTCCTCGGTGAGCCAGGGACCCAGGAACCCACAGGGTCAGCCAGACACGACAAGTGACCCAAAACATGCAACTCCAAAGGGGCACGAGGAAGCAGGAGAGGTCACCCCATCCAGACTGCCACTACTGAGGAGCAGATGTCTCATAGCAAGGCCCAGGCCACAGCAACCCCCAGAAATGAGTGCCTGATTCACGCTATGTTTCCGCTGAATTAAAAATGAAAGTCTTCCCATCTCAACCTTGAGGCTGGGCTGCAGGCCTTCTGCTGCTCTGGGTGAATCTGTACAAATTCTACAAACATGAAGTGCACCGCAAAGACTAGAGCAGTAGAGTATCGCTCGAGGCTAGGCTCGTCACTGGGCACAGAAGAAACCAGGGCATGTAAGCTGCCATGCAGTAGAGCTACAGCGGGGTGCGTGCTGGGGTTTGGCACATCCCCCAGGTGGCGCATCCTCAGAGGTGGCAGCGGACCAAGGCAGAGACTGTAAAGCTGAAGGAACACCTACTGCGGTCCTGGGGAGTGGAGATGGTTTGAGGGGACGGGGGAAGAGAGGACAACTTTATTACAGACTTTGTGCTCCCGCAAAATCATTCACATGGAATACTGGAAACGGTGGGGTCTATCGTGCAGGTGGGGTCCCATTACCATTTACAGACATGTACAGTATGTCCTTCACATAAACCCTGATGGAAATTCTCTTCTACACAGCAGCCACAGGTTCAAAGCCTCGGCATGGACGTTACATTAGTGAAGTGATGATTTCTCTGCAGATCTTAGCTAAGGACCAGACACAGTGCTCAGGCAGCCCCTGAGCAGTGAGTCTGGCATCTGCTGTGTGCCATGCACCATGCAATCCTTCAGGGTCAGGAATAAAATCACAGTGACACTTGACACTAAGCACTGGCCATGGATTGACTTGCTTTGAGTGTGTCTCCAAAGCCCAGTGCTGGAGGCTCAGTCCTTAGTGGTGATGCTGAGAGGGGACCTGCAGAGGTGACCAGAGGGAGGGAGCCAGGTCACTGGCTGACCGTCTAGACCTGTGGAGGCGTGCAGTGGGTGGAGGTTCATCATCCTCAGGGGACTAACGACGTTCCTGTGCACTGTGGTCAGTCCCGGGGACTTAGCTGTCATCACAGTAGCTCTCACACCTCCTGAGATCTTTCTGCACATGTTCCTGCCAGTTTGGCTTCTTCCCGTGTCCCACAGGCCTTCGCACATGGTAAACAGATACATCGGCCCCGTGTTGTGAGCTAAAAATACCTCTTTCCTTTCTAACTTCCCATCCTCCAGTATTTTGCTATAGCAACAGCAAATGGACCAATAAAGCACTGTTCCCTCAAATGTAGTACACCAAGAAGCAAGAGGCCCACAGCACAGCATGCGCCAACACACAGTAAATACTCCAAAAGGCAGCGACGCTCCTAGTTCAACTCACCCCATCAGGGTGTCACTCTTTTCCTTAAAGAATCACGGCCACTGACAGGAGCCACAGGATTCCCAGGCACACCTCTGCTTTCCCCGGCCCTGTGCACTTCTTGGTGTCTAACAGCATGCTTTCCAGTGAGCTCCACACTGCTTATTCTCAATCCGGGACATGCTGGTAGCCAACCACTGGATAAGGCTGAGTCCACGCACACCAAAAGAAGCGTGTTTTAGTGTACATTGTGCTTTTAGTTTCAAGCTCAAAAAAGGTCAGTAAAATGTTATTTTCACAGGGGCAACAAAACAATACCTTAACTGTGTCCTTTTAAGTATGGGTGGGCTTAGAAGTTAGGACCCTTGAATTCAAAAGCTCCTGTTCACTTTACAGTTAGCCACTGAAATTCTAAAAGAAGAAAGAAACTGGTAATAAAGCAGACAAAGGGCCGGAGCAGGCGCCACTGAGAGGGATTCTGGGTGGCACCTGGGTGCTGCCGCATGGAGGGGTGTTCGGCCAGCCCCAGCCCGGTTCGCCCAGCAACTTTCCACAGCGCCCCGAGCCCTTGACCCTGAGGATGCAAAACGCAGCACAAACGCAGAGGGAGCCAGGGTACCAGGCCGCCTCGGCTCTTCTGTCCTTCCCTGAGAGCCGGGTCCCGTCGGGCGTCGGAGGCCTTCCCCTCCCAGCACCCTGCAGCCCACCCCACAGCCCCTCTTCCCACACAGCTCTGCGCTGCCGCCTGGCAGGTCGGCGGGGCAGTGAGTGGGCCGGGCGGAAGGGCGACCACGCTGGTACTTGCCACTGAGCAGGGGCTTGTTGAGCGTGTAGAGCGGCGGCAGGTCCTCTATGTTGGAGATGCGCTGGTACATGGCCCGGGAGAGGTGGTCGCCATGGTACAGGCTTCCCAGGATGATGCTGGAGAAGTAGATGGGCTCCACGAAGATGCTGAGCAGGGACCCCTGGATGCCCACCACGTTCCAGCTGCAGGGGAGAGACATGGGTTAGAGGGGAGAAGCAGCTCTCGTGGCCTGTGGCAGGCCTGGCGAGGCTACCGCACAAGAGCCACGGCGGGGACCGGCAGCCAGCTGAGCTGGAAGCCACAGTGGTCAAGAGGAAAATCTATCTTAGAATTAAACTGTGAGGAGACTCTAGACCACTGTGTCTTCCATGAAGACGCACCTCCTGGAGGCTCTGTCCAAAAGGGTTATTGGTGGGCCACGCATGCTTCCTGTGCAAGGCTCCCTGGAGAGTGCATCTTTACCAGCTCTTCCGAGGGCCTCAGAACGGGGGCCTGGGCTTTCCCTGCTCCTCTCAACCCAGCCCTGGGAGCCACCCTGCCTCGGGAGAGGTGTGCTGAACTTCCTGCCACCACCTGCCGGGGGACAAGGGTGGGGACAGCGCACTGATGCACTGGAGATGGAGGTGGGGATGCTGGGGTGATGTTTGTCACCCCAGTTATTCAGGAGGACAGCAACCCACTGCACTGGACTCACGGGTGTCTTCCCAGCCCCACAGGTGGGAAACTGCAGCCTGGGCACTGCTGTACTCTAAGCTACTGCTGTGTGCGTCACAGAGACTGGGTGCTGAGCATGAGGGGAGACACAGCTGGATGTAAACAATAAAGCAACGGCAAGGCCAACAAGATGTGAGGAGCTGTGAGCTGAGTCAGATCAATGGGAATGAGAGGACAAGGTTCTGTGAAACAGCAAAAGGGAGTTGTGACATCAGAGGAGGCTCCTTGGGGTGAGCCTGGAGTACACCCTCAAGTGGGGGCCGAGGGAGGAAGGTGCCCCTCAGCCTGGGGACGGGAGACACAGGACAGGAGGGGACAGTCACCGAGAAGAGGCCAGCAGGAGGCCAGGCACAACTCGGAGGCAGCAGCTGGCTCTCACATGACACCAGTGTCCCAGAGGAGGGGCTGAGCAGGTGCACATTTCAGAAAGTGATGGCAGCAGAGCAGGCATGATCACCCGCACAGGGACTTGGGAGATGTCCCAGTAGCAGCGAAGGTCAGAAGCAAGGGCCGGAGTGGCAGGGACAGGGAAATGGGGGAGAAGCTAAAAACCATCAGGTTGGACTTGGGAAATGGGAGTCCTGGGACTAGAGGGGAACTTGGAACTCAGAACATGCAGCCAACTACTCTTCTGCGCCTTGTGATGCCCACAGTGGTCCAAGCCCTGTAGCCCCCCATCCCGGGAATGCAGCAGGAGGCCTCAGAGTTGTGCCCGCCCTGCTGCTTGTACTCAGGCCTGACAGGTGGGAGCCCCGCAGGGTAGAGCAGCGCCCAATCTGCCCAGCTCCAACCTCCAGCTGCTTGGACGGTAGCCAAGAGGGTACAAGGGACCTTCAAAATTAAGATTTTCTTCTTTCGAAGACAAACTTTCCCCAAACTTCCTTGTGCTGAGGGTGTAAACTGCCATCCCCTCCTCTGTAGAAGCCCATCTGAAAGAAACACACCGATGCCAGTCCAGGAGGTTGGAGTCAGTTTTGTTTCCATGAAGGAAGAGAGAAGCCAAGAACAGCCAGGGGTTGAAACCACATGGGCATTTCCTCTCTTGTCTCACTGCATCCTCCCTCTTTCTCCCTCTCAATAAAAGCCTTTGTACACTTGGACACAGCAAGAGGGAGCCTTAAGGAGTAAGAGGCCTATCTCCTTCGGAGCTAGCTTTGAAGAAACATTCTTCCTTCCCACCAAATTAAATGGCCTCCTGCATTTCTTGGGGAGCAGTACGTCGTCGGGACCTGACTGGTAAGTTCTGGCGAGCCAGCAAGAAGGGAAGTCCCAGCTCCGGAGCAGCGCAGGTCTCCTGGGTCCCGAGGTGGGGTGGTGACTACCTGGGAAGGATGATTTACTGTTGGCGGCGAGCTGAGCCCACAGGCAGGACCCCAGGGCTGTCCAGCAGCTGCCAGGGCATCTTGCACCCAAGGAACTTTCCCTTTTCCCTGTTTGTGGCATCAGCTACCTAAAAGCACTTTTGCTGGTGGGAGAAAGGCTTTCTGGGAAGCTGCTGGGCTGCCCCAGATGTTCTGCTGGAAGTGCACACTGGGGACCTGGTATCTCCACTGTCTCAGGCTCATGGAATGGCCTGGGTCACTTCACAGCCCAGTTGGGGCAGGGTAAGGTGCTCCAGTATGGAGTTTAGGCAGTCATTTGGAACTCTTACAGGTCATTTTGGGGTACTGATTCGAACAAGAAAGAAAATTTCTGGGAAATTTATTTTGTTTGAAGAATATTCATTCGGTTTTGGTTTGGTTTTTGTTTTTCTTTGTCTTTCTTATAACCACCTGTATTTCTAAGACAGGCAGTAGGGCTTCAATCTCATTTAGGAGCCCTCTAGAGGTGCCATATACTAACTGGACAGATCGCAGCCAGGCTTCTGTGACAAAATGGAGCTGATATACCATTGCAACATTAATGGCTTAAATATGCATTATATTCTGAAGAAACGTCACCTGACAGTTCTTTATTCTATAACTGTAATATTTTTGTCAAAAATCAGGTAAATGGGGGTAAAAATCCATAGATACAAGCCTTCATGATATTATATAATGAAGCTTATAAAAGGCAGAGAGTTAAATCAGTTTAAAGAGAAGTTTAAAGGGAAATGTTTTAAAACTCAGAGCAAGAACATTTTAAAAATTGAGTAACATCCATAGTAAGGCAGATTTAGAAAATCTTTTCTTCTGCTGTGAAGGCTATAGTTACAACTTCTCTGGTCTGTCGATGTGGTTTTTTATGTGGTCTAAAGCTCATAGTTTTAAGAAATGCTAAAAAGATTTGCTTGCCTCTCTGCAATGGATAAACTGCTACTGTTTTCTCTAGCTCCTTTTTTTTAGGCTTTAGGGAAAATAAACCTTAGAAGGTTATGGTTTACTTAGCCATCATTTACTTCTTTTATAATCATGGTTGAACTATTATTATATGTGATATTACTTACTTTTAAGTGTCTGATTGTCTAGGTATAATTTAGTCAATCATAATGGTTGTCTTAATATACTGTAAAAGCAACTACATTCCTTTTCTAGGTTGCTACCTTGTGTATTACTTATAGTCATTTAGCTGCCAAGAGCTATGTTCCTCTTAGTCAATAAGAGACAATCTTGCTTTATCATAAAAATACCTGGTTTTAATTGGTAAGTAGGCATTAATTCTTGTAGTCTGTATTCAAAACTTTTGCAGTTCTGTTGTGTGTACCTAATAAATTCTAAAGATGTCACTAAACGCTGTTCCTGGTTTTGACACGATTAAATAATGTCATTTCTTCCCAAATGATAACTCACATTAGTTTGCAAGGCAAAGACTCTAAAAATATGCTTAACGCACCTTTTTGATAGAGCACAACTTTTTTCACACACAAAATGGTTTTCTTTGATAAAAACTAGATTTGTTTTACTGGTCTTAGTTGAACATTTGCTTGTAAGTTTTCTAACTATTGCCTGCCAAAGTTGTAATGTTTTAAGGTGCATATAACATCTACAGAATAGATGAAATTAAACTTGGAAATGGACTCTAGGTAAACAACCTAAAAACCACTCTTTGTAAGTCTCTCTTACTGCCGAAATTTGGCTACAAGAGATCCTGGAACTGGCTTGAACAGTCCATCACTTCCCCTCCACTGTGGGACCCAGTATGGCTGACCACCACCAGGAAGAGCTCTCTCAGCTCCGAGGAACAACATCCCACAGGGGGGTGATCACCAATGTTTTCAGAGAAGAAAAAGTGGATTCGGAGATGGTGCCAGCCAGATGACACTGCACCTCAAGCTCTCAAGATCAAGGGCTGGATGCCATATTAATTGGGAAAAAACTGAAGGCTTTCCCTTTAAAATCATGAACAAGACAAGGATGCTCATGCCACAGTGGGCACACAGGCTCTCTCCATTCGCACCTCAGCCAAGTCGCCCAGGAGCTGAGCATTCAGGTTTAATTGCAGTGGTTTTTGGGTTGCAGTTTGGGCACCTGGTCTCTAAAAGGTTCACCATCACTGGTAAAGGGTAAAATAGATCCTTAAAACTAAGAATTAAACACAGCACAAACTTCTCTCTCCAAGCTTCTGAATGCTAAGCACACCTGAGTAAAGTGCTACCCCGGGGCCTGGCCCCACAGGGCTCCACAGTATCTGGCCTGTGGGCCAAAGTGTGGCTAATGTGCACGTGGGTATTTCCTGGCTCCTGTCCTACCCGCTCCATGAAACAGAGCACTTCTGTGAGGGGTCAGAGTAGCCACCCTTCTCATTTGGCCAAATTGTAAGTAAACTCGTTTTTCTGTTTCTAAGTGTCTTCTTGTACTTGGCTGGGGGGTCGGGGTTGAACCCAGAAACCACACAGGCCTGACTGAGCCTGGCTGCTAACAAGGCCACCAGCTGGGGTCACCTGGACTCCACCCTTCCCATCACAGCATTGGGCCAATCCATGGCCCCTAGGGTCTGACCTCTGGCTACCGCCACTGTCAGACCAGGTCGGGTGATGCTCCTGCCCTCTCCCTCCTGCACAGTGCTGGGACCTCCCTGCAGGCACACAGGCCAGCCGGGCCACTCCATCACACACACCCAAACAGCTCCCCAGGGCCATTGTTCCAGGTCCCCCACCTCCCGAGCAGCTGCCCAGGCTCTCCTGTGGAACCTCAGTGCTCACAAGCATCCCTCCCAGGGGGCCCTCACTGGCCCAGCTGCATCTGACCTTGTATCCCACACCGCCCCGCAGGTAATCCCAGGAGAGTCAGGACTGCTCCCCTACTCACTGATCATCCCAGCACAGTGTTTCTACACATAGAGAAGATACATTTGTGCTCAACAGTCGGGCATTTCAATCCCAAGGTCTCATGCCTTCCATTTTCCAAAAAGGAAACGGCGAGAAAAATTTCCCTGTCTAGAGAAAAAGCTGAAATGATCGGATGGCCAAAGGCCTTAGGGCCCTTTCCTTATGCAGATTAGAAGCCTGTGTGGGTTTAGTCATTTTAAGCAGAACATACACACACACACACACACACACCCGGGCACACTGTAAACTATGATCTTGGAAACCTGCATCTGATAGGAACCATTAATTCTGCACAAACCTTCCTAAGAGATTCTAGGCTCTGCTGAGATCATGGCTGGAAAATGGAGAGGTGCTGCAGTCTCAGGCTCCACCCAGACTGGTGAAGAACTATCTAATTTCTTCCTCAATTTCTTCTGTGACCCAGTGATTATTCAAGAGTGTATCGTTTAATTCCCATGTGTTTGCATGATTTCTGTGATTTCTTTTGCCATTGCTTTTGAGTTTCGGTGCACTGTGATCTGATAATATGGATGATAATTTCCATTCTTTTGCATTTATTTAAGCAACCTTTACAGGATAGCATGTGGTCTGTTTTGGAGAATGTTCCATGTGTGCTAAGAATAATGTGTACTCTGTGTGGTAGTACAGAACACTCTGTAGATGTATATATTTAGTCTATACACTTGGAAGTGCGGTTCAGATCTGATATTTCTATGTTAATTTTTTGTATAGCTGATCTATTGGTGAAAGTAGGGTACTAAGGTACATGGATATTCGTGCACCTCTTTTGTTCAGCGTTGCCTCTTTTGATCAATTTTAGCTTGAAATCTACTCTGTCTGAAAACAAGACCAACTCTTGCTTGCTTTTGAGGTCTTAATGCATGGAATAGTTTTCCATCCTTTTGATTTTTAGTCTATGAATTTCTTTTTGGATTAGATGTATCTCTTGTATGCAGCACACCATTTAGTTTTGTTTTTTGATCCAATCTGCCAATTTGTGTCTTTTGATTGGCCATTTATGTTGAAAGTTATTATGGAAAGGTACTGACTTTTTCCTATCATTGCATAATTTTTCTGTTGTTGATTCCGTCATTTTTCCCTTTTGTTTACCCATCCTGCTTGATGTATGCATTTCATCAGAATTTTCAGTATTGTTGGCTTCATCATTCCATCTAGGATATCCTTGAGAATTTTTTGGAATGCTAGTTTGGTGTTTATGTATCTTTGAAGGTACTCTTTGTCATGGAATGTCCTTATTTCTCTTTCAATTTTGAAAGACAGTTTTTCAATATATATTAATCTGGGTTAAAAGTTTTTCTTTTGGGGCCTGAAACATTTCATGCCAAGCTCTTCTGGCCTTTAAAGTTTGCTACAGTTCTAATGGGTTTACCCGGATAAGTGATTTTTTGCTTTTCTCTGACAGCTTTTAAGATTCTGTCCTAATGTTGGACTTCTGGGGTTTGACTATGATGCGTCATGGAGAGGTTCTCCCCTGGTCGTAATTATGAGAGGTTCCAGATGCCTTGCTTAACTGCGTGTTGCATTCTTTCCCCATACTTGGAAAGTTTTCTGCTATGGTTTCTGTGAGCAGATGTTGTATTCTATGTGTGCTGTCCTGGCTCTTCTCTAACTCCTATTAGTCTTAGTCTTCTTTGGATCATCTAGAAGCTGTTGGATCTATTTTCCTTCTTCTGCTTTTGTTTTTAAGGTTTTCCTGAGTATATAGTCCTGTGATCTGTCTTCTCTCCTCCCACTGATCGCTTCTGCTGCTCATATATTAAATAGAATTGTTTACGTCCACAATTTCTGTCTGGCACATTTTCATGGGCTCTGTATTTCTGGTAAATTTGTAATTCATGTTTTCAATGATTTTGGTGAGCTTTTCTAATTCTTTATTTTATTCTTCATTAAATGCATCAATGTATTTATTAATTCCTCTGTCTGTTTAGTTATATCTTCAATCTCACCAATTTTCTTGCTTCCTCTCTGACCACTTCATAGAGTTCAGGCATTTGGTGTTTGATTTCCTCTCCATCAGTGCCCCTTGGACCTACTTTGGGGGACTTGGGAATTTCTGGTAGCATTTTACTACCTTGTTTTACATGTTTCTATATATTTTTGTGTTTATGTTGCTGAGGGTTCAGGCCAAATAGAGTGAAGAGGGTTTGTTGTTGGTACAAAGATCTCTTTAGATTCTGCTCTTAGTGACATGATCTTGGCTTTATCTGCCAATCTACTCAGTTTAATATTTGGACCCATCACTGAGGGTAACGAGGGCTACTGATCTAGGTAACCCTGGATCCAATTCCAAAGGTGTGCTTTACTTTGCAATTGAGCATATGTGGTTTTAGTAGATAAATTAGAAATTGTAACTCAAAGTTATCCATTTTACTTCAAATCTGGGCCTTTTGTCCTACCGGAACCTGCCTAAGTGGGGATCACAGCACTGCAGGGGGCTGTCTTCCCACCTGCCCCATATGGATCTGGAGCGAGCTTCTACATGGTGACCTGCAGGACCACGTCCCAGCTGCTGGTACAGAACACCTCCCACTGGTTCCCCGTCCTCCATGACACACTGTCCAGCAGAGGCCATACCCCTTCTCTCACAGTCTTGTTCCAGTGGCACCATGCCAGTTTGGCTGCCCCTTTTCTCCCCCAGAAGATATGGCCTGTGCCTGTGCTCTAGGAGGTGAGCTGAGCCCAAGGCAGGCCTGCCTGCTTGGGGTTCCTGGGCCTGGAATGCAGATCTGAGGCCTGGGCCGTTGGGATCTCTAGCAACATGGAGACTCTGAAGACAAGGTACCTCCCAATGGAGCAGCTCTCACATGGTAGCTGCCACCAGAGATAGGGAGTGAGAGCTGCCAGGCTGAGGAAAGACATGCCCAGAACCATGGAGCACTGTGCCCACCACTCTCCTGGTCAGAGAGGCCACATGGCAGGCTCGGGTGCAGGGCAGGGATGGTCATGGGCTTTGGATGGGAGGGGAAGGTCAATCATGGAGAGGGCTGCAGATGCACAGCGTGGGCCACCTCTTGTCAAATCAACACAAAACGTTTGCAAAGAGTTAAAAAGATGCAAGTGTTAGCCTCTTATGGCTTGAGTGTGCTGATGGTTCCACCACTGAGTGAAATGTGCTTCCCTCAACCTCGTCACGATGCTGGCCCTGTACCCATGGATGTGTGGGGCCAAAGGAGACGCACTGTGCACGCATCAGTCCCAACTCCTCTGGACACTGCCCACAGCTGCTCCTAGGTGCCCCAGGAGGGAGGTTTTGATTCTATATGCTTTCCACCATTTGTTCATGTAACTTCTTCTTTTTTTTTCCAAATAAACATTATTGAAATACAAAAACAAAGAGCTACTGGAATCGGCAGCAGTACCTGAAGAAACGGGTCATCCCAACCTGACCTGGACACAGGCCCTGAGAGCGTGGCATGCCCAGGCACACACTATCCACAGCATAGTGTTTGCCACCCCAGCCAGGCCTAACCCACAGCACAGCGTGGTGGGGGCTTCTGTTTCCCACTGCGTTGATGCCCACAGTGCTAATACAGAGACCAGTGAAACTACACTGCTGCCGATGGAGACCTTTTTGTGTTTCCTTTAAATGTCACCACCCATGGGACAGTCAACACTCTGGTCTAACCCAGATGCCAACAAGACGCTTGTCCTGAAGGGGGTGGTGTGGGAAGCCTGGAGCCCCCAGGCTGAGGTCCCCTCGTCCGTCCGTGTCCTCCGAGGGACCAGGTTGGAGCATGCTGTCATGACATGGATGGTTTTGAAAAGGGCATAGAGGAGCTGTGTCGCAGGGAGGTGGCCACCAGGCTGACCCTTACCGGGCGATCTTGTCGCTGCAGGACATGGTGAGGAGCCTCTCGCCCTGCAGCACGCCGTCCCACGTCTGGATGCTGGCGTTCGAGCGCACCGGGATGGTGCCCTCGCCGGACTCTATTTTTGTCCGTAGCTGTCCCCTAGCTTTACGATTTGGATGTCTGTCTGCTGGTTCTAGGAGAGAAAGAGGGTGTTCAGAACACACAGGGAGCAAACATCTATTAAATTTCAATAACTGGAAAGGCTTGCTAACAATACCCTATAAATACACAGCGTACTTACACAAATGGATGCATGTTTATGCATGTGTAACACATATATGCACACACATACATAAATACACAAAATCCAAATCTATAAAATTTTAAATTTGTAATTTAAATTTAAAATTTGTAAATTTATAAAATTTACCAGAAAAGACGTAAGTCAAACCAAATTCATGAGTGTGTTCTCCTCGAGGGCTGGGGACAGGGGAAGCCACTGATCCTGAAAGGATTCTTTATATCACTAACAATGAGCGGGAGGAGACAAGCAGGACAAGATGCAAAGATCTCCCAACTCTGCTAATGGATACTTAGATGTTGGTTATATTTTATTTCAAAAATAAATGAGGATTGATGCAGAATAAATCCACAGGAAATGTAAAACATCCATAGCAATTAGTCCTGGGTTATATGATATGGGTGGTTTTAATCTTCGTTCTTGTATTTTAAAACTAGTGAGCATTTTCCACACTGGGTTTGTATACTGCTTTTATAATGAAGGAAAGTAATGTAAGCGAATGTTCTGTTTGAATAAACCTCACTTATGCTTGGGAGCAGGGATGTGGATATCACCTTGCCTGCAAGGGGCAGACAGGTGTGGAGGCAACAGGCTCCGCCTCCTCGCCCAGGACGGGCAGCCCCGCCCCAGTCCCCCCAGACACAACTCACTGGAAGTGTGGAGGACAGAGCTGGCAGGTCCGGGCGACCATGTGGGACATGACTCTCAACTGAAATCTTTACCGTTACCAGTTAAGGGGAACTGGCATTTTTCTTCCTTTTTTTCAGAACCAGGAATTTTCATTCCTTAAAATGTTCTAATGAAACTATTAATTAATTGATTAATTAGGAAGAAAGACTCCAGGCTTTTATAATGACCTCTACTAGACCCACACCCAGGGCTGGAATTTACAATGACGAGAAAGGGCCTTGCTGTGGGTGCCTTCTTTCTGCCCACCCGTCCCTGGAGCAGGCTTCCGGAGGATCCGCCCATACCTTCCAGCACTGGCTCGTGCGGGGAGAAGATCCTGGCGTCGCCGCAGGGCGAGGTGCTGATGTACAGGTGGAACTGCACGGTGTCCCTCAGCCGGAACCCACCTCGCTCCGACTTCTGAAAGATGGATCTCTTCTGATCACCTCTGCTACTGCAAGGAAAAGTTGGGCAAGTGACGCTTAATGCTGTGGGCAGCCAGGAGGCCGTGCTGAGCATGACCTTCAGAGCCCAGAATTGTCATCGGGGAGAGGGGAGCTGGGCCCGGAGCTCCGGCACGTTTACGGTAACTAACAGGCCCACCAGCCACGGACCCATCATCAAACCAGCAGTGGCTGCTCCTTCTCAGGGAGCCTGCAGAGCAGAAAGACCAGTGGAGAAGTGGCCTTCACAAAACAGTTTGGTGGCCCATGTCTGTAACTTCAGCTACTTCAGAGGCTGAGGCAGGAGGCTGGCAAGTTCAAGGCCTCCCTGAGCAGTGCAGCGAGCCCTGTCTCACAGCAAAAGGGCTGGGGCTGTAGCTTAGAGCAAGGCCCTGGGTTCAATCCCCAGGCTGCCGAAAAAGGGGCAGTGGTATGTATAGGGTTAGCTCTGCCCAGGACAGGGACCAGAATGAAAACAGCCACTTCCTGGGCAGACCAGGAAGCTCCACATGTGTCCATGGGTCTTGGAGCAGACTTGGAATCTATGGCCATGTGATGCCTGCACAGGTGCCTGGGGAGTACATGCGTGTGTGCACGGATCCAGGCACTGCTGTGTGCTGACAGAAGAAGGGGAGGTTTGCTCCCCGACAGTCGCTTGCTGCTGCTGCTCTGCACTCACGTCAGATACAGCTCCAGCTGTGCGTAGAGGAACCGCAGCAGGGACCTCCGGGAGATGATCTCTGCATGGCAGTCATTCAGCGCCAGCCCTCGGTCGCTCATGTACTCGCCGTTGATGCACTTTGTCCCTGTTGAGACGCTTATCACCTTGGCGTCTTTGACATCCGTACCTGGAAGACAGGAGGAGGACATCAGTGGCTCACAGCCTGTCCGGCCCGGGCTGTCAGGGCTGGGATGTTCAGGGATTGGCAGAGCTTCAAGCTCATCCTCATCCCCCGGATGTCACTCAAACCTGCACCTGCAACGCCTCCTCCTAGGGGCCCGCTCTTGCCCCCCAGGGATGCCACATCCTGCTCTGCAGGGCACAGTGTAGCAGTCTTTCCTGATTGTTCACCCAGGAGCATGGGCAGGGGCACTTAGTGAAGGTGAGCTCGCTGCCAGACACGGTGGCGCATGCCTGTATGCCAAGGTCACGGCCAACCTGGGCAACTCAGAGAGACGCTGTCTCAGACAGAAATAAGGGCCGAGGTGCAGCTCAGTGCTAGAGTGCTCACCTGGCATGTGCACAGCCCTGGGTTCCAGCAGCAGCACCACATGCAGGCAGATGCACTCGTGTGTATACACAAGCACAGACACACATAGCCTAACTTCCTGGTGACTAATCCTAAAGCCAAATAGCCAAGCACTAAGGAGGCTGGAGGAACGGCCCCCAGGCTCCAAGGGAAACAGAAGGAAAGGGGTCTCCACTGGTGGCCTGTCACATTCAGAGTATGACCTCCACAGGGACCCCTGGTGGTGCCAACACTTGCCTGGGCAGGGTGTGCACAGGGACGGTGCTGCCTGGCCCATGCAAGGCCCGGCACAGCCCCAGTGCTGTGACCGCAGGAGACTGGAAACGGCGTGTGGTGAGCTCGTGCGTGGGAGGGCAGCAGGAGGGAGTGGAGCCCATGGAACCGGCCCACGCCAGGCCTGGGGGACCTCCTGCCCTGCATCTCACCTCAGCCTGGAGGCCACACGTGCTCTTCCCTACAGACAGGGTGACCGAGAGCCTTGGCCTGGGACAGGACAGGCCCGGCTCCCTCCGGGCAGCGCAAATGCCAAGGCCAGGTGTGGGCTCTGAGCAGTCATGGAAGACGCGGAAGGCCCCTGCAGGGGACTGGCCGCCTAGGCAGTGGCTGAGTGACCCAATAGCAGGGACGTGGCTGCCCCCTGCTTCTACACATGGGGCCCGGGCCTTGCTGGGAAGCTGCTTCAAGGCCAACTCAGGGCAGCTTTTAGCAGAGTGGAAATGCAGCAAAGCACAGGTGAGGGGGGCAAGGTGCTTGACTGGGGTCTAGCCAGGGCCTGGCGAGTCACGACACGCTGCCTGCCACACAGCTGTCATGTCTGCTGGGCACCCTGCCAGGGCGTCAGCCTCACGACCTCCCTGTGACCGACGGGGGTGCGGCATCCTGGGGCAACTCTCTGGCTGCCAGGGCCCTCCCTCTGTGCCACAACCAGCTGTCCAGGGGGCTGGGCCAAGCAGGCCCCGGGAGCTCAAGGCACTGCAGTGGGTCCTGGCCCAGCTCTGGCCATGCAGAGAGCCACGCACGGGCAGGGATGAAGTCCCCAGGAGCCACGCAGGAGTGTGGATGAGGGTTCTGGACTCCCCTGCCCCTGGGAGCTTCTGGACAGACATCATCAGGCTGCTGCCACCCCAGACACCAGTGACAGCATGGAACCGATCCCACTGCACCAGCAGTGACAATGCCGCAGGCCTGGCACCTCGGGAGCAAAGGTCACTCCTGCTGCATCTGAGCCGAGCCCATGATGGGGATGAGCGGACCCCGGCGTGGACCTGGCAGCTTCTCCAGAGGAACCGGGGTTCTTGCTGAGGCACAGCCCAGCCCCGGGCCGAGGTTTCTATGGGCAACCTACACTGGGAGACCCGCTCCTGCCGTGCCCGGGGGCCTCGCAGGCTGGCAGCACTGACCTTGTCGGCCAGGACAGGCAGGGTCCGACCTGCGTGCATTACCTGTGGTCATGACGACTCCGGCCAGAACTTTCCTGCGTGCGTGTGGCGAGGAGAAGTTGTCCGTCAGGTCGCCGAACTTACCCAGGACCAGGCGCGAGACAGCGTCTGCCAGCACCTGGGTGAGGGGCAGAGATGGGCTTGGGGCGTGGGCATGGGCAGTCCCGGCCAGTGCCTGCACACTGTCCCTCCATGGGGACACTGCAGGCTGCCCCACTCCAGAGAGTGGTGCCAGTGAGCCTGACGGACCAAAGTGCATGTGCCACACGCCTGTGTATGCACTGTGTGTGCACACATGTTTCCTCCACAACACTGCATGGGAACAGACACCCCAGGATCACATGAGGCTCTGGCTGGGAGTCCTGGCATGGACTTAGCGGTCTGCACACATGGAGTGTGAGGCCCACAGCCATACCTGCCTCACACAGGGAAACCGAGGCACAGAGAGGTGCTGGCTCATGCCCCATGCCACTCTGCCCTACGCTCCCCGGGTTCCGTTAGCAACAGGACTTTCTGAGCAGAGAGCCTCTCTCTGTCTGCTCAGGCCAGGAGTAGAGAGCAGTGGGCGCGGGCAGTAGGCTCATAAAGAATGGGGCCTCTGCAGGCGCCTCGCCCTCAAGGATGCAGATGCTCTGCACATGCACCTGACCTGGCCCAGCGCCCAGCGCTCAGCCCAGCCTTAGGTGAGGGGAGGCTCACACCTTCCACTGAAGGAGGGGCAGCAAGTGTGCCTCCCGACGCCCGGGGGCACAGGGTGTGCACGTCAGAGCGCAGCTCTTGCTGGAGTCTGGAGAGAGCCTCAGCATTCCCGCTGTCTGGGCAGTGATGCTGCTGCAGGCCCGGGGAAGGGCAGAGCTCCAGCACTCTGTCCTGCCAGTCGCACTCCTCAGTCAGACGGACCCGAGTGTCCCACCTGCCACCAGCAAGCACTTCCCAGATGGACAGACACGTCCCTCATCCCAAGGATGCTGCAGATGTCCCTCCAGCCCTGGACCAGCAGAACCCCCTGGGCCCAGTGGTGTCACAGCAGGACAGGTGGTGGCCAGGTCCCCACTCTCAGGGGACCTCGGCGACAGGTGAGAGCACAGGCAAAGGGTCAAGAGCAGACGGGGCCGAAGGCCAGGGGCTGGGGTGAGGACCGAGCCCTGAACTCATACTGAAAAACAAGAAAGTGCTAAGAGAGGAAGAGTAAGCCCGAGAACCGTCTCTGGGACCTGCAGGGGCAGGTGTGTCGCAGCATTGAGAGAGGCATGGGCGCAGCACAGGGCCAGTGACCTGCAGACCGGGCCTGGCACCTGTGCTGGTGTCTCTGGAGGACCCAGCTCCCAGGCCCCAGAGTGGCTCCCAATCCCCACAGGGGGCTGCGGGCCTGCCCTGAGCAGGTCAAGAAGTGGCTGGCTTCTAACCTTTCAGCGCAGACACAATCACAAAAGCAGCATGCTCTTAAAAGTCCAGCCCCATCACAGTCCCTGCAGCGACACAGAGCATGGGAGGCCTCGTCACAGCTAGGTGGGGACAACACAGTCTGCAGTTATAACTCGCCTATGCCTCCATTGCAGCAGCACAGAAGGGTGCTTGACCTACGTCCTCCGAGGGAGCAGCAAGGTCTGCACCCACCCAAGAAGCACACGTGAAACTTCCTGTCAAAGCCAGTGAAGGGCCGGGGATTTAGCTCAGTGGTTTCGCCGCCTGCTGTGCAAGCGCAAGGACCCAAGTTTGATCCCTGGTACCAAAAAAAAAAAAAAAAGCCAGTGAAGCCGGTGATACGGCCCCAGGGCTTGGACCCAGCAAGGCCACCACCAGGTCTCCTGTGGAGAAACTGTCACATCTGAGCTACCCTGGGGCTGCCACCCAGAGCAGAGGAGCACAGCCCTGCTGGCCTGTGGTTCTGGACAGAGGTGCAAAACTGGGAGGACAGTGAGGACAGGACAGGCTGAGGGGACCTGGATCCCAGCAGATGCAGCCACGCCCTGGCCAGGAGTACGGTCCTTTCCTGAGGTCAGTGAGACACAGGGGCACCACACCCCCTCGTGGGGACTTCGGTCTGCTGCCCCTGAGCTGCTCACCCTGCACAGTCCCAGGCCTTGTAGGCCACAGCCTCAGAGTGGTCCTGAGGGTCCCGGACACCCTGTCAATGAGGGGAGACCGCGTCACAGCAGGTGGCCAGGATTTTCTACCAAACAGAAAGCCTGGGAATTAAACGGCACCGGGTCTAAGGCCGCTGCTTTGTAAAGTGACAAATGGAAGAATGATTCCCAGGAAGAGTGCGAGCAAGGAGTCAGCAAAGAAAGCAGTGCATGGCCCGTGAAGAACCGGAGACATTCTGGATGGATCACTCTCCCCACGTGTTGTTTTTGGTTGCTTCAGGCAAAAGAGACATCTTTTCACAAACTGGGAAGAACTAGGCACCTCAGGCTCCAACTGAGGAGCTTCCTCGAGCTGCATCAAAGGCGGAAGAGGAACTCCTGGGGAAGCACATGGCTTCCTGTCCGTCACATCCGTGTTTCCTGGTCAGATGTAGACTATGCCACAGACAGGAGAGCGCCTGACAGAAAGGAGCTAATATGCAAGATGGCAGAAGAGGTTCCTCACAAGCCAAACGGGACCCAGGCTCCTAAGGAGAGTCTGGTGCCAGACTCACTGGGCCCCGGGACTGAAAGCCCTTCTCCCTGAGCCTCTTCCTCTCTTCAGCTTGACTGCCAGGGGCTGGGGTGTGGCAGGGGCAGGAACAGGCCGGAGCAGCTGCCCAGCCCAGCCGAAGCAGGGGGCCCAGGTGGATGCTAGGGAGGAGATTCGGGGTACAGAGACCCCCCAGGCAGCTGGAGGGCTGCAGAGCACCCACATGTGGAAGCAGCCCCCCTCTCTGGCCCTTCCCCACACCCCAGGCTGGTGCACCCCACCAGCTGGGGCTCCTTCTCTGCTTAGCCAGGTTCTACACCTTGGGAATGCAGCCACCAGCCAGCCCCTCGGGGTGAGGCCCGGTGCCCGACCCTGATGGGCTCCCAGCCGCCCTGAACACGGGAGGCTGCTTGTGGGGAACACAGCAGGAAACAGTGCTCGGGCTCCTGCCCCAGATTCCTGATAAAGCTTCCTGAGATAAGGGTCCCTGTGACAGAAACCCTGTGTGGTGCATAGATGGGGCCACCGTGTCCCTGCCCTGCACCTCAGGGCCCTGGCATGCAGCGGGAGGCCACTGGGCTGCTCCGTGGCCACAGAACCCGGGGAGGCCGCCCCACAGCAGCACAGCAGTGACCGCCCGCTACAAGGGCAGCAAGGAGGGGCAGCGCATGGTGGCTGCTCTTGAGCGTGCTGGTGTCGGGCACGGGGCCTCCTCACCTGCGGCAAGTGCAGCTGCAGGCCCTCGCTGAGCACAGGCTGGCGCGACGGAGTCTGGTCCAAGTGCAGGTTGAAGATGGCGGCCAGGGCGGACTGAGCGGCCCGGGCCTTGGCCAGCTTCTTGTTCCGCCCCGAGCCCTCGAAAAACTGGCCGTCCACCACCACGGACATGACGAAGCTCTTGGCGTGGCTCTCGCCACTCTCAGACAGGAAGTCGTACTTGAGCCCCGGGCGAAGCTCGTTCAGGATCATCACGGGGTTCTTCCCACTGGGCGGTGGGAAGGGAGGTGGCACAGGCAGCGGTGGCTGGGCCAGGCTGGCGGGCACCGGCGAGGCCGACAGGCTGAGGTCCCCGCTGGAGCTGAAGGAGTCGTCGCCATTGGAGCCCACGTAGAAAGGCGGCTCGGCCTTGTCGGGGGTCTCGAAGCCGTTGAAGAGTGTGTCGGGGAAGTCGGCCTGGTCGGATGTGAAGTCCGTGTTCACGGACAGGGTCCTGCCCATGGCAAGGTGGGCCTCGGAGGCGTTGGGGAACTGCACGAAGGAGCGCAGGGCCTTCTCGGCCGCGTGCAGCTTGGCCTTCTTCTTGGTGGGGCCCGAGCCCTCGAACACCTGCCCGTTCACCTCCACGGACATGACAAAGCATGGGGCGTGCACGGGCCCTGTCTGTGACAGCAGCGTGTACTGCAGGCCTGGCTTGATCTCATTCAGCTGCATCAGGGCGTTCTTGGGCAGCACGGGTCCTGGCATCTTCCTCCGCTTCTTCAGGCGGTACTTGGAGTGGCCATTGCTGCCCTCCTCCAGTGGCCTCTTCCTGCCACTTCCACTGCCACCCCCGTTGGAGAGCTGGGTGCCCTCGACAGGACCGGGTGTGCCACTGTCCCTGGGGGACACGTTGTCCAGATTGCGGTTTTCTTTAACATCTGCGCTGCTGGAACCTGCGATGCCCAGAAAGAGTAACTTACAACGCCTTCGTTGCAGGATCTTGTAAATGCAAAATTTATAGATTCCTTTACCTCTTTGTGACCGCTTAAGTGGTGTGTGTGTGTGTGTGTGTGTGTGTGTGTGTGAGAGAGAGAGAGAGAGAGAGAGAGAGATCTGCCCTCTAGAAAAACACGAGGAACTGTAGATTGGGTCAAAGAACCCTCCGGAGAGGATGCTGAATGGTGGCTAATATCTCTTTTATTTAGTTCACCACTGCTTTTACATTAACAGGTAACAGTTTTAAACCAGGTGTGGTAGTGCACACCCATAATCACAGCACTCTGGGAGGCTAAGGCGGAAGGAGAACAAGTTTGAACCCTGCCTGGGCAATTTAACAACTTGGTGAAACCCTGCCTCAAAACAAAAACAAAAATAGTGCTGGAGATGTAACTCAGTCCAAAAGCCCTGGGTTCAATCAATCCCCCATACTACCAAAAAAAAGTTAAAAATGTTTAGTCATTTTTCTACTGAGAATAATCCAATCTGCCCAGAGATACAGCTCTTCCCTTAGGCTTGTCAAAATGCCGGACAGTAAGAATCCAGAACTCTCACTACGTCTGATGAAATGCAGTGTAGTCCATCAGTATATGGATGGACGGACAGGCAGATGGACAGACATGTACCTCAGTGTGCTCCTCCCTCCCAGGACCCTCAAGGTGGCTGCTCCAGTGTCCCTGGCTTTCACTGCCCATCTCTCAGCAGAGCGGGTGCCATCCCTAAACCCTTGGGCTAACCGGGTCCTCAGGGTTAGAACGTACAACCAACCCAGTGATGAATTGATTTAGTTTATCAACCAATTGCAGAAAATTGCTTGTCCTTGTGTAAAGTAATATGACTTTCTAGAAAATTTTTTTTTTTTTTTTGGTATTGGGGATCAAACTCAGGACCTTGCGGCTGTAAGGCTGGCACAGTGCCACTGAGCTAAATCCCCAGCCACTAGAAATTCTTTTTGAAAGACATAGCTTTATTTCTGGTATTCATGTAAGATTTTTCATTACATATAGGGACTGTTTATTTTAGAATCCTTACTATGTTCCACGATAAAAAATAATAACAAAATATCAAGTCAAAGCTACAAGCAGAATACAACTTCCTAAGTTCATAAATATATCTAACAATTTTGTCTTTCTAATTGGGCCAGGAATTTAGCTCAATGGCACCGCACCTGACTCACAAGCACAAGGTCCTGAGTTTGAGCCCCAGTACCAAAAAATCAAAAATCAATTAATTGATGTGTTTCCTGAATAACTGATCCTACTTCACGTTTAAAATCAGTAAAGATAATTTTAGGATTCTAAAAGTACATGGCAAAATAAACATGATTGCGATTTTAAAAGGGGAAAATTTTTAAAATGTTCACTCCTGCCTTTAAGTTTATTAAACATTTTTAAAAGAAAAAAATCAATCCTTTTTATCATAGTTTTACAGGTCACTTGGCTTAGGACTTTGCAATGCTATAGATGTTTAGGTAATTAGACTTTCTACCAGTAGCTTCCAAAAACCCTTATCTTTTAAATAATCAAAATATTCTTACAATTGTAAGTGCACCCTAATATGACCGTTTAGGGGATGCTTCTACTATATAACGTAAAGAGGTTTCTCATTATGCTGAGCAAGCTGAAAATCCTGAGGATGTTTGTCAGTGGGACCACGGAAGGTTTAGGTGACAGTGTCCTGGGCATCGCCAGTCCTTGACACTAAAGCTGCGAGCGCCCAGGGCTGGGTCCTTCGGCCCAGGCAGCGAAGGAGCCTGCTCTACACACAGCCCGGGGAACTTCTCAGGATGCCCAGCCTCCAGGACACCCGACACACACACCACTTCCCTCGGTTCACAAAGCAATGGAATGTTTGCTAAATTTTCATTTATAACATCCTCCAGCAAAAGGCCGGTAGGTTACTCCTTTCGGTGCTTAAGGGAACAAAGGTTTAAGAAAGTAGAGCCAAGAAAAAATCGAGAGATTAGTGGAGGGAGAGAGAACATCACACACTAGACACCACTTACAGTTCACTGCCATCGCTACAGTTACCAGCATAGAGAATCAAATCAGAAGCGTACTGACATGCATTTAATCAAGTATTTATAACCTCGGAAACAACCCATTCTTTCTTTTCAGACATAATGATAGTCAGCATCAAGCTGACAAATAGTCTTGTAAAGAGAAGAAAAGTACACTGTGGCATAGCACAACAGTCTTGAACTCTTATGTACTTCAAAAGGACCAGTGAAGTTAAGTAAAGGAGAATAAAACGCTAAGCCTGGAGGAGACTCTGTTCTCGAGAGGCCTCCTCTCTGCACACTAGAGCACCACTTTCCCGAACAGTGAGCGTTCATCACGATGAAACTTTTCGTAGCTCTCAAACAGAGAGAAAACACAGGCCTGGCATTGCAGTTTTGGCACAACACCGAGCAGCTTCTCTTTCCAGAAAACTCCTTGGAGGGTCTTCCTCGGGTTAGGTCACAGGGCCTGGGGGCACCGTCCAGTCCCCACAGGCGGCACTAAGGGCCCCCAGCACACACCCGGGTACGGCGCTGGCGCTGCACGAGACCTGTGCTCTGAAACAGGAGTGTGAGTTCACTCTCGCTCTTAAAAGTGGCAGCAGGACAAGAAATGGCAGGTGGAACACCCAGCAAACGCCCACGGCTGGGTCTGTAAAATATCTCAAGAGCAGGACGAGGAGGGCAGCACCTGAGAACACCCCGCAGCCACGGGCAGCGCACATGTTGGCAGAGCCTTGCACGCTGGGCCAGGGCCGTCCATGCCACTCGGGGCCACACTCAGCGGTGGGAACATCTGCCACAGCCCACGAGCAGGCCCAAGGCGAGCCATGGCACTGTCTGCAGACACCTTGGGGTGGTGGCTCTTGGGGGTGGACGGAAGCAGGCCTGCGTCCCGTGGCTGCACCATGCATGAGTCATGGGAAGTGCACTGTGCAGCCTCTGATGTTAGAACCACTCCCAGTAAACGGGTTGGCCCTGGGAGCCACGTGTTCTTGCTCAAGACAGATAATGTGCCATGCCAGCAAGAAGACACTGTCCCCAGGCAGCTCCTCGTGGTGGGCCCGACTTCCGGGGATCATCTCCCCTTCCTTGGGCACCCACTGCCCTCTGGAACTGAGGGCAAAGCAGAAGTGAGAGATGCAGTCCCACCAGCCCAACTCTCAAAGTCTCTGGAGACCAGGACCACGGGAGACCCCTCTGCATTCCAGAGGGCCAGTGTCGCAGGGGGCTGTGCACACTGCTGCCCAATGACGGGCGTCTGAGTCGATCTCGAAGTTGTCCTCGACTTAGGATAAGGACCAGGCTGCAACACGATGTCACGTGAAACCGCGCAGAGCTACGAGACTGTGCACCTAAGGACATTTCCAACAAAAAGACGGCCCATGGCGGTGGGGACTGGGAAATCTAGACAGGTGCTGCAGGGAAACATCCAGGGTAAATGCTGAAACCTGCTGTACAGAATCTATGAAAATACACCACTGCCAACAGCCCAGAGCAAAGGGAACATCCAGCTCCCCAATTCCTCTCGTTAATCAAGCTTACAACATGCTAAACCATTAACGGGAAACGAGCTGAGACTACACGGTAGGCCTAGGTCTTACTCATGTTGTCTTCATCCTCTACATCCATGGCAAAATACTTTCGAGGGCTTCTTGACTGGTGGAGATGGTTCCTGTCTGAAACAAGCAAGAAAACAAGAATCAGTGAAGCGAGGTCGGTCTGCCCCGTGGAATGGTCACAGCATCACTGCAAATTAAAGAAGCAGTCGTGACACCAGAACATCAGGTCAGCCACGAGGGATAGGATATTCTCAGGCTCTCACCTCCTGGTGCTTGGGCCACTGAAGGACCCTGACAGTGGAGGAGGGCATGGGGTCATGGCCAGGGGCCTGGGGCCATTCCAGGGTGGAGGGCCACGCAGAGCACTGAGTGGGCAGTGGGGGGGGGGACCTGGAGCTCGGGCCACTTCACGACAGCAACCACAGCTCAGATCCGTGTGCCATCCAGTCCTGGCCCCGGCAGGCCTGTGGTTTGCACTATAAAAGCAAGGCACGTCTCAAGACCCAGTGGCCCTCATTCCATTTCAGCTGACCCCCAGCGGTACCTGAAGAGCCCCCCACGGTTGAGGCCAGGCAATGTGCCACTGATAAACCTAACGCCATTTCCTAGCTGTGCACAATTTATCACCTGGCTGGCAGGATAGGAAATCTTCAAAGAGCAATTACTTCAACGGCCTAATTATTAACAAACTTAAGGGTTTCCTCTTCCTCAACATTTCTGATACACTTTGCAAGACTCTACTAACAGTCTATGAGAAAGAAACCCATCAACCTGCAAGTGAGGAAAAAAATCCCCAAATTTGCAAAGCACACATTCCTTTGTATACAAATAAACTTAGATTATAAATGTTGAAAAGGTAAATTCATTGCTTTTAGGGAATGCTTATTAAACGTGCTAAGACATGCACAGATGCCACTTATTTCATATATCATATACATGAAGTATATATTTTTCAGGAAAATCATGTTAGCAATGTTTAATCTCACTGCACTTTTAGCAAATGTACTGCTAAAGGTTAACCGAGTTTCTGTGTGGGATCCTTTATTTGGGAAAGTCTTCCAGATAGTTTTAAAAGCATTGTTATTTCATATTTATTGATTACTCCACGTTTTCTGAGAGTCTATTATGTGCCAAGCTGGACACCCAAGAACCTTGAGCCAATCTGATGCTGCATCTGAGGAATCCAGTGTGACTGACCGCTTCCCGAACAGCGCCCACACACGGCCAGTTCAGAGCTGCTTCCTTCCCACCCCGTGCCGCACACCACAGCACAAGGTCCTGGGGGACCCCGCCAGCCTCCGCTGGCACTGGGGGCCCTGGAGCCAGCGGGAGCAGGTGCAGCTCAAGCCCACACAGCG
Organism: Heterocephalus glaber; assembly: GCF_053883595.1. Lineage (NCBI taxonomy): Eukaryota > Metazoa > Chordata > Mammalia > Rodentia > Bathyergidae > Heterocephalus > Heterocephalus glaber. The sequence goes on from NW_028258138.1 coordinate 1,186,408, forward strand.
AGGCCACATCTCCTGCCCTGCGGCGCATGTGCCGGGGAGTCAGCTGAGAGAGGGGCGTGGGTTCCACCTTGCGGCTCTTGGTGCAGTAAACAGGGTGCCAAGAAAACACCAACCACGAGAACCAAGAACCCGGGCGAGCTCAGAGGGAAGAGAGAAGTCGGCAGACGCCAACGGAGGGGACGCAATGCCGAGTGGCCTCGGGAGCAAAGCCCAGCAGCGCAGCGCTCCTGGCCCGGCCACCACCAGTGCACAGTGTGGCACCGGCAACAGGCGACAGGCAGGGTGCCCAGCGAACAGCGGGGGCCCGGAAATGACCCACGCGCTGCGCCCGCCCCTGGACAAGGCGGGGGCAGCGCTGTACTGACTGCACCAGGACCAAGGGGGCGTCCCTCTCGGCCCCATCACACACCCGGTCTCTGCGAAAAAGCCTAAAGCTTTATGAATCTTTAGTTAACTCTATGAAATTACTGTTGAATTCTTTTCTACCATAAGCAGAAATATAGCTGGTATATTTGGTACATATTAGCTGTAAATCGATACCTGAGTTGTCTTCAGGTTCTCCCTATAATTGTGAATTTCTTAGAGGTAAGGGCAGTACATGATTGGTTCTTATGGCATGTTAATATAAAATTTATCTTGGACGATACTACTATAGCTGATCTGCTTGATATTATCAGAGTACCACAACTGTTGCTATTAATGGGCTTTCCCTGTAAGCCAATGCTCAGATTACCTTATGGCACTAACAATACTAGAGTCCCAAGTTAACAGAGGTGGTTGGATTTTGGGGATGAGGCAAAGAACTATAATTAGCCATGCCCAAAGTTCATCACTGAGAAGTGACTGACTAAAGAGAGCTCTATACTAGCAACAGAGTCTTTACATTGTAAGTGCCCACAAACCTCAGCATAAAACAAAACAAACAAAACAATAAAAATGAGAAGACAGGCAACAGAACACCTCCTAAAATTCCCAACTCGCCTGAAGCTAATCTGGGGGGTTAAGGGGGAGAAGAGCATAAACTACACTACCAAATTACTTGAAAGGATAATAGAGAAGGTCAGAAAACAAGGGCCAGGATTTAGCTCAGTAGTCCCAGTGCCTGCCTGGCAAGCGCAAGGTCCTGAGTTCGATCCCCAGTACCAAAAAAAAAAAAAGAAAGAAAGAAAAGAAAAGAAAACAGATCAAGGAGGTACTCAGCAGGAATCACAGAAAGATATAACTGAACAGATAATGGAATAAAAACTAAAATGATCTAGGAGCTTTCAGAAGACACCAATAAAAAGCTAGATGAGCTAAACAAAACTATACAAAACACGAATGACCAGTTTAGCAAAGAATTAAGAATCCATGAGAAGGTTTCAATCAAAACTAGATCTAACAGTTGCTGGATGACACGAAGATTAATCTAACTAATGGATTAAGTGGAAGATAGAAGACAACATAAATGGCATACAAAAACCTGCTCACAGGAATAATGGTAGAAAACATACCAAATATAGGGAAAGAAATAAACATACAGATAAATGAGGCATCTAGAACCCCAAATAGCCATGACCAAAAGAGAACCTCTCTGGCCACATAATACTCAGAGTACCAGAAGTCCCTCACAGGGACAAAAAAAGGCTGGTAGAGAAAGACAATGGAGTCACATATAAAGGTGAACCCATTAGAATCACAGAAGACTTCTCTACACAAACCTTAAAGGCCAGGAGGACTTGGAGTGAAGTGTTTCAAGTCCTAAAAGAACAACCACTAAGAGCCGGGGATGTAGCTCAGCGGCGCCGCGCCTGCCTGGCAAGTGCAGGATCTTGAGTTTGAACCCCAGTACCCAAAACAAAACAAAACACCAAAAAAAGAATGAGGTAAAAATAAAAAGCAAACAAGAAATAAAACATTTTTAAAAATGACTTCTAACCCCAACTTACGTATTCTGCAAAACTTTCCTTCAAAATTGATGGAGAAATAGATATTTCCATGACAAGGAGCACCTCAAGAAATTCATGACCACCAAACCAGCATTACAGAAATATCTCAAGGACATCCTAAAAACAGACAATAAAACCAAGAATGCCAGTAAGTTAGAAAGAATCACTACACTCCGTAGGATGAGCAGCTAAGCAAAAGGGAAAAAATAAGAAAATCAACAACAGAAAAGTAATGCAATGACAGCAATAAATCAGTATCTCTCAGTAATAACTCTCAATGTGAATGGTCTCCATTCCCCAATCAAAAGACACAGATTGGCAGACTAGATCAAGAAACAAAACACAACAATATACAGTATAAAAGAAACACATTTAATTCAAAAAGAAATTCACATATTAAAAGTGAAAGGATGGAAAACAATATTCTATACAATGGGGAGTCAGAAAAAAGCAAGGGTAGCTATCATAATTTCAGACAGAGCGGACTTTAAGTCAAGACTGATCAAAAGAGACAGAGCCAGGGATCTACCTCAGTGGTGCCGCCGCCTGCCTCACAAGTGCAAGGCCCCAAGTTTGATTCCCAGTACCAAGAAAAAAAAAAAAAGACAAAGGTCACTATCTATTGTTCCCTATTGTTAAGGGAACAATTCAGCAAGAAGAAATAACAATTATAAACATATATGCACCAAATACTGGCATACCCAACTTCATAAAACAAACACTAACAGGACCGGGGATTTAGCTCAGTGGTTTCACCGCCTGCTACACAAGCGCAAGGACCTGAGTTTGATCCCTGGTACCAAAAAAAAAAAAAAAACCCAAAAAACAAACACTAACAAACACAAAAAAACAAGATAAACATCAACACAATTATAAGGAACCTCAATATTCCACTGTCACAAATAGATCAATTAGACAAAAAAAATCAACAAAGAAATATCAGAACTGAACCAAACCTTCAAGTAAATAGATTTAATATATATTTACAGTGTTCCATCCAACAACAACAGAATACACATTCTTCTCAGTCGCATGAGACTTTCTGCAAAATAGACCATATACTACCAATAAAGCATGCTTAAGTAAATGCAGAAGTGAAATTATTCTATGGTTATCAGATCATAGTGCAATCAAATTAGAAATCAATGGCAAAAGAAACCACAGACTCTTTGCTAACACATGGAAATTAAACAATACCCTTGTTAAGGCTTGTGTCTAGATGTCTCCATGAAGCCTCAAGGACTTATCGGAGGGAGCTCTGGGAGGTGGCTGTATCTAGGATGTGTGATTCTAGGGTTAAAGTGGATGCATCTAGGGTGTGTGATTACTAAATTAGTCCACTGATTAGTCTAGCTAGTTCTGGTTATGGATAATGGAAAGGCCCACCTGGGTGTGGGTGGCACCACCCAAAGGGCAGGTAGCCTGGAAGGGACAAAAGAGAGAGGCTTCTGCTGCTGCTGTTGCTGCTGCTGCTTCTTGCTTGCTTGCTTGCTTGCTTGCTTGGGGCTTTGCTGTCTCTTGCCTGTTTTCCAGGGTCTATTTCTCCTCTGTGATGCCCCTCCTACCACGCCATCCTGCCTTGGAGCCAGCCGATTATGGACTGAAACCTTTACAAACTGTGAACTAAATAAACCTTTCCTCTTTTAACTTTGGGTGTTAGCTATTTTGACTAAGACAATCTTCTTGAATAATCAATGAATCACAGATGAAATTAAAGAACAATTTAGTTCCTACAGCCAAACAATAATGCCAGTACAACATACCAGAACCCATGGGACACAATGAAAGAAGACTTAGGGGGAAGTTTATAGCTCTGAATGTCCACATCAGAAAAACAGAACAAGCACAAATAACCTAATGATGCACCTTAAAGTACTAAAAACAAGAACAATCCAAATCCAAAGCTAGTACAAGGAAGGAAATTATAAAGATCAGAGCAGAAATTAATGAAATTGAGACTAAAAAACAGTACAAAGAATCAATGAATTGAAGAGCTAGGTCTTTGAAAGAATAAACAAAATAAATAAACCATTAGCCAATCTTACCAAAAATAAGGAAAGAAAAGACCCAAATCCATTCAATTAGAAATGAAAAAGGTGAAATCATAATGGGTTTTGCCAAAATCCAGAAGATCATTGGTAACTACTTTGAGAACCTATACTCTAAGAAAATAGATACATACTGGGAGAAACTACATGAAAACTACATATTCAACATATAGAATGCATAAGAAATTCTCAAAAAGGAACAGGAAAACAAATAATCTATTTGGAAACTGAGCAAATGCCAGGAAGTCATTGCACCCTAAAGGACAGAAGCTGGAAAATTAGCAGTCACTGGCTGTGCAGGAGACACCATGGTGCACGGGTAAGAATGGCCAGGCACAGCCCAGGTGCTGCGAGGAGGTGGAGACATGTCCTTCACGCCTGAGTGGGAAAGGAAACCACACTGTCACGGTGAAAGGGGAATGGCAGTTTCCTCAGAACTAAACACTCCACCACCACCAACGGCCACTGTACTGCGGGGGGCTCATCTGGAGAAGCGGAGTCTCATGCATACGAGCATGGTTTACATCTAGATGTCCCCCCCAAACTCATGCACTCATAGGTGTGGCTTCTGGATGGTGAATGAATTATGGAGGCTACGGCTGGCTTGACGCTGGGAAGCAGGGCCTGGTCAGAAGATGCAGTCTCTGGGATGTGGCCTAGAAGCATTCACCTCCCTCCCTGGCTCCCCCTTCTCTCTCTGCTTTCTGTCCTCCATCCTGTGAGCAGCTCTCCTCTGACCGGCCCTTCCACCATGCTGCCTGCCTGGGAGCCAGCACACCATGGACTGAAATGTGAACCAGAATAAAGCTCTGCTTCTCCAAATTGTGTGTTGGGTATTGTGTCCCAGCAACAAGGAAAGTGACTAAAACACACAAGAATCTACACAGTCTCAAAATAAAAAGTTTAATTCAAAAGCAGGCAGAAGGCACCCCAGAGACAGAGTTCTTCTCTATGACCCATCATCACGGTGTGCTGGGAAGGCTGGCGCCCGCCCACGCAGGGTCTGGGCTGGGAGAACAGAAGTGGCAATGGCAAGGAAAGCACAGGGAGGGGACCCAGCCTGAGGTGGCCACAGGTCTGCATGGCTCGCCCTGCTCTCCTGCTGGTCCACACTAACGTTCCACAAAGGACACGGAAAGGTCTCCCAGCGGAGGGTAACTGCCCTGTGCGTGGTGCCAGAGGGAGCCTGTGTGCTAGGGATGGAGCTGTAAAGCTCTTGCAGGGCAGAAGGCACAGTCCCAGCGCTGCAAATGCCAGCCATGATGGCAAAGGTTTCAAAACAAAGAGAGCAAGAGCAAGTGCTGTGCAGCATTCCCAGAGCCACGCTCTGACATTTCGCAGACTCTCTTAAAACCCCACAAAAACCCCACATGGAAGAAAACTGCCGGAATGGCCAATTACAAAAGAGCTTCATTTGACAGCCACATTCGGAGTCGTTTCCCAGGATGCCCTGGGGCAGGAAGAGGGCGACCGAGCCCCTCAGACTCGGCCTGAAGACCCGGGCCCAGGCGGGACTCTCCGGCAGTCCCAACTCTCCGTCCTTAGCGGCCCGGATAGAAGGGCTCAGACACAGGAAACTGAAGTGAGGCGCAATCCGGGGCGAGTGCTCCAGGAGGGCCGGGGACGTCCAGGACACACGCGGCTCACGGGCCCACGAGACTGAGTGGGGCGGGAAGTGTGGCGGCAGGGCAGACACCCGGGCAGCGTGACGCGTGGCGCAGGTGGCGCGTGGATCAGGGCACTCGAGAGGGAGCAGGGCACCCACGTGGGAGACCAGCCAGCCACGCGGCCCGCAACGCGCTCCACAGCCGGCTTCTGACTTCCGGGAGCAGTTCTGAGTCGGCAGTGAGGTACACGGTTACTCTTTACATCGCTCTCGGCACCAGTTAGCTGTTTGGAATGCTTAGGTTCCGCCTCTCTCCACCCGGAAAGCCACCCCTCCCACCTAGGGAAAGGAGACATTCTCAATTAAAACACAAAGAACACAATTTACTTAAAGAAGTGTCAGAAAGGGAATATCTTCCACCGATTGGTGGAAAATGCTATCTCAAAAGGCCATTAAAGATGTATAGGTTAAACACTGGTAAGATAATGGTAAACTTCATTAATATTATTAAATTACTACTGGATTTGATCGGATTTTTCCCTCAAGAAAGGATAGTTTTTCAGAAAAAGGTCACATGTTCTTTTGACTGTAATGAGTCTTATTTTAAACAGCTATAAACTGCAGATTTTGGGGGGCTGGGGATTTAGCTCAGTGGTTCCACTGCCTGCCTGGAAAGTGCAAGGACCTGAGTTCGATCCCCAGTACCAAAAAAAAAAGAATGCCCAGCGGTAGTTACCTCTATAAAGGCAAAACAAACTGCAGATTTTAAACAGGGGAAGTGTGAAGGTGGGATTATTGGTGCTGGTTCTTTACTAAATCAAGCAGCAAACTGAAATGGAGCATAATTCTCCAGCCCCAGGAGAGACAGAACAGGGAGCTGATTATTCACTTAACAATGGCTACAACAACCCGAAATCTGGCAGGTTCTTCACAGTGCACAGAACACACCTCACCTGGGGGTTTTACCCAACACAACAGCCCCTCAAAGAGTGTCAAAACACTCAGCTGCCATCTCACACCAAGACCATCCCCTTCTGGGGAAGTCGCAAGCCCTCCGCTGGCCTGACAGACCGGGGCCCCTAGCCCTACCCTGCAGCAGACCTCCACCCCACCCCACACGGTGTGATCCACTAGTCCTCCCGCCCCAGTGACCGCGTTTCGGCCAGGAGTCCCTGATGTGCTGCCCTCTGTGGACCCTAGGGCCACCTGCCTCTCTCTCTGGTCTCCCCGAATCTTCCATGATGGTGATGGTTCTTTTACACCAAGTGCTGGGAAACACAGCTTCCTCATCAGTCCAGGCGCCCGCTCGATGCTGAAGGGCAGGGAGAGGGCACGTGGGGTCTGTGCAGGAGTGCAGGCACCCCGGGCAGCTGGGACACAGGGGTGAGGGCAGCGCTGGCCCGGCGCAAGCTTGACTCCCTGACAGAGCGGCCCTTGGGCCAGGACCCCACTACTCCTGTCTGCAGCTCCCTCTCCTCCGCAGAAGATGCTGATGCCCCCAACAGTAGGGGCAAGAGGACATGGAGCATGTGTAAGGACGCAGAGGACTCGGGAGGACATGGAGCACACAAGAAGACCCAGGCTGTGAGCAAGGTGCACAGCCCTCAGGAGCCAAGCTGCGTCCTGGCCTGCCCTCCACCCAGCCCACTGGCACGGTCGGCCTGGCTGTGGCAGCCAGGAGCAGCCATCAGGGTGACAAGGACAAGGATCCTCACCCAGGAGAGCCGGCTGGGGGTGCCTGGCTGCCCGCCCACCGCAGGCCTGGGCCCTGCCAGGCAGAGAGCATCTGTCCGCCGGACACTGTCCTGTCCTCTGTCGCTGGCCACTGGCTCCCTTCAGGCTCCTTGCTGTCATGGTCCTCCAGAGCCCTGCAGCCCAGCAGGGAACCAGGAAGTTTTGCCGTGGGCCTTGTAAATTATGTCCTTTAATGAGAGCGAGGTGTGGGGTTTACAGGCTCACAACGGAGCTGTAACGATGATGGGATGGAATGAATACCGTGTCAGAGTCTGGGGACCCTGGCTCCTGTGTCAGTCCCACTTAACTCAGTTCATAGTGCTGCGGGTTCTGTCCGTGGCGCCCACCTGCAGGGGTGCAGGGAGACGAGCTCTGACTGATTTAACCGCTCAGTTCATTTTCTGGGAGCAGAAGGAAGTCACAGCTGAGACTGGAGGAGGCAGCATAACAGCTGCTGCCCCTCGGCTGTCTGGTGGCTCAGGGTGTCGGGGTGCCCCTTACTCAGCAAACGCCACACCTGTCCACACCTGTCCACACCTGCACCTCCACAGGTGTCCTGGGCCTATTTGCCTCCCCACCCTGGAAACAGCTCAGAGTCACCGTGGTCCCCACGGGCGTGCAGAGGGCCTGCTGCAGCATGGGTGCTGTCATACCTGGGACAGACCATGCCGAGGACAGTGCCCTCCACCTGGAGGCCCGACTCACACAGGGAGCCTGGGGAGGGCTCTGGGTCCCTCCATCCGGCACCCACCCCTGAGGACTGGCCAGGTGGGGGCAGCCTGACCACGCGCCACGTCTCCCTGCTGGGTGCAGGTCCTGGTGACACCATGCGAGACGACTCTGTGCTTTCTGATGGTGATCCCTATGGTCAGGTCACCGGCTGGCCCTGGAGGATGCAGCACTGCGCGGAAACTGGAGCAAGGGAGATGGTTGAGGCTGCACTGCTGCCAAAGCTGATGAAACCAAGCAGCTGGCCCCCGCACCATTCCAACAAAGAAAGACACTTCAAAAGCAGACCCGACACTGTCTTAGGAAACCGTGATTCAATATGCACAGTTTGCAGCACTTTAAAACTATGCAAAAGGCCACACTTTGTATCTTACAGAATTTCGCCAATTTGGTATAAACAGGAGAGCTGGTCTCTACTATCTGTTATTTTAAGGCATCTTCTCTAGTTTCAGGGACAGTGCCCCCCATGAAGAGTCAGGCACACTGCTCACGAGGACTTACACACAGAGGACACTCACTGGTCACCTGGCCACAGGCTGACCACCCCAGCTCGTCCCATTCCTTCTTTGGGGCCAGGACTCAGCCCTGTGGGTGCCTCTCCTGCCCCAGGATGTGGGTCCAGATGCCAGGAGCGACAGGGAGCTCAGGAAGGTGCAGAGCCCATGAGGCTCAAACTGCCTGGGGCTTTCCTGACTTCAGTGTCCACTGGTGAGGGTCTTAGGACCCATGTGAACATCTGCAGCTCATTTTCTGAGAAGCTGACCACCTCCTGCTGCAGAAACCCCAAGAGCCTGTCATGGGACAGGTCCACCCGGTCCCATGGGGTGGTGGCACTAGGGGACACCCAGGAAAGCAGAGGCAGCGGGAGACACCACGCTGTGTCCGTGCTCCTGCTGGAAGCCTCTCCCCACAGGGACATTTCTGGTGACAACCTCAGTTACATGACTGTCAGCGGCTTTCATAGGAACACTTCGCCTCCAGAATCCAACAGTGTAATTGTCACAGCTATGGGCAACCTTTGAATCTGGTTTTAAAACAAAAGAATTTAGATTTTGTGTCTTGCATTAAGGACTGGAATGAACCTAGAGTGCTGAATGTGAGGAATTTGCCCTCCTTTCTCGTGGAAGACAAGCGTCTCCCCAGGGGTTGCCAGTCTTGGTTGCCACAGCACAAAGAGGAGATTTAGGAGAGGAGAGCCATTCATGAAGTGCCACAGCAAGACTAGACCTGTCTCCTACAGCGTCTGTCCCCAGAGGGAAAACTTTGCAATGCTGGAAGCCACCAGCTTTGAGGGCTGCACGGACATCTCTGGGAAGGGTACTTCAGCCTCTGATGCGAGCAGGACTTCTACATGCACGACAGACCCACTCCGATCCCCTCTGCAACCCGCCCTCTCTACCTTGCTGTGCAACACCAAGAGGGGACAGGCAGCTGGCAGGGAAGGGGCACCGGCCAGCAGGACGATCCCAGCCCTCGCCCTGCGCACTCACACGCACGCGTTACCTCTCCTCTCCGAGCGTCTCCTGCGCCGCCTCCTGCACTGGCGGCCCCCAGCGCAGAGGGAGATCCCCATGCTTGAAGCTCCCAAGCCAGCCGAGCAACAACATGCAGAGGAGCAGCTGCTGGCCCCAGCCAGCCCCAGGCTCATTGGTGTCCCCAGCCACCGAGGTCACACAGCGGATTGCCCAGCAGGCAGGACGGCGGCCACCCCTGCTGACAGGACTGCACGGCTGGCTGCAGGCTCCTCCGCCTTGGACTCGTCCATCACGCTGCAGAATTAGGCAGGACTGGGATAGAAGGGGACCGAGCACCACAGTGGCATCCTGCACAGCGCCAGAAGTGACGTGTGACACCCAGCCCTCCAATGCAGGCTCGAAGCTCCAGGCCAAGGGAGGAAGCACAGCCTGTGAGCTCTAGGGACGGAGCCCCGCGGCCAGCAGAGCCCCCGCTGTGCAGGAACCCGAGGATGACAGAGGGGAACACCCCCAGGAAAGAGGGCGCAGAAAGGGAGAGAGGCACACAGCCTGGGCAGGCCAGATAAACTCGGGCGATGGGGTGGCGCCCCGAGAGGAATAGCCACGACGGGCGTCCCCAGAGGAGGCCCTGGCCAGGACCAGGGCCTTCTCCACACACCCGATTCCCGCAGGGCCTGGGCTGCTCCAGCCAGCTCTCCTGCTGCGCAGGGCAGGGGACTGAGGCCAGCCAGGGCCACCGAGGCCGGCACACACATGCAGGCACACATGAAGGCACACAAACGCACACACCGGTGCACACACCACACAGCGCACAGCGCCCCTGGTGCTCGGACGACCACTCAGCACCAGTGCAGAGCAGAGCAGCACTCGGCCCCCCACACTGTCAGGGAGCCGAGTCCGCGGCGCAGGCAACGCCTAGGGTTAAGAGAACCCAGAGACTGGGCAGCAGGACCCGATGCACTGTCCACGCGGCCTCAAAGGATCCCGTCGCAGTTTACAGCTGCAAACACACTTTGGGCTCCCTCCCGGCCTCAGAAGAGCCCCGTCTTCATCTCCCGCGTCGCTAAAAGTTACAATCGCTTCATTCCAGGGGAAGCCGCTGGCGGCCACACGCCATGGAGCACCTGACACTAACGCTGACTAATTAATTTTATTTTTATCTCTGTCCTCAGAGCAAGGACTCTAAAATTTAACGTCCCTAGACCATTAATTCAGGATAAAACCCTTATGCATCTTCTCCTCTTACGAAAAAGAAAAACAAAGCTTACTCTATCAGAATCCTGAGCTACATGAGTCAGTCATCCCCTTGTCAGTTATTTACATGGAATCAAGGCTAGGAACAGGCACCACGCTGTGGCTCAGATGCCTCTGCAGGGAGCAGCACAGCTGATTTTCCTTCCCCAACCTGTTTACAGGCCTCTCCCTGCACAAGGTCGGTCCCTGCCTGACAGAACCTGGGGAGCAAGAAGCATTCCCTGCTGCCTTTGTGACCATGTGCTCTAGCAAGGCAAAGGAGGAAGTGCAGTGGTTATGCGAGGGTATCGCCCGACCACCCCTTGTTCTATGGCCAGGACAGACACCTTTCAAGCCATGCCTTCGGGGTGTAGTTGTGCAGTCTACAACCTGCACAGCTGCACACATGGCCATGGCTGCAGAGCAGTGACCAGCAGAGTGCCCTGGTCAGGGCCTGCTCCACCTCGCGGGAGTAGGGCCTTGGATATGCTGCCCCCCTCCTGGCTCCTCAGAGTCCTTGTGTGGACATCACTGGGATGGTGGCAGGATGTGCCTGGCACAGCTGGTGGCCTCAGCCTCAGTAGTCTGGCACCGTTACACTTCCAAGAGGCACTAGTGGCGACGGATGGGCAGCTGCTGGGAAGCCCGGCCAGGGGCAGAGCCCAGCAGGACAAGAGCACCATGGGCCCAGGCTCCATGCTGGCATCACCCACTGGGCAAACATGGCTGCTCCCAGCCAGGGTCTGGGGCACCAGGATCCCCAAGGCGCAGGTTCCAAGCATGGACCGCCTCTCCGCGTGGACACCATTCTCCAGGTGAGCACGCTTCACAGGGACATGCTTCCGCACGTAGACACCTGGATCTGCCACTGACGCCTGTGGCAGGGAAGGGCAGGGACACCTCGAGTGGCACCACCGCTGGGCTCCGGGAGCAGAGGCCAAGGGGCCCAGCAGACGACCCAGTCACGGGCCAAGGGGCAAAGCTGGGCTGGGGGAGCGCGAGGCATGGAGGGCGGAGGAAGCGAGGCGGGGCAGGCGGCACCCTGCAGAGCGCCCCCGGTCAGGCCCCCAGTCCTGCAGCCAGGAAATAGAGGTCAGCGGGGCTTTCCGCCTCCTGACGTAATTACGCCCGCCTGAAATGCTCGGCTGAAGCAGGAGGCCCGCACTAAGCCTGACACTGTGACAGAAACGGTGTCGTGGTCTGTGGCAGAAGCCCTTCCGGCCCACCTCGGGGCAAACTAAGGAAGTGTTTGCCCGTGGGCTGGCTGAGCACCCCAGGCTCAGTGAGCCATAGGGCGGTGTCTGGCCCGCAGGCCCCTCACCAGGGTCACACTGCATCCTCCAGAGCAGCGCTGCTCTCCGGGAAGCCAGAGCAGCAGCCAGGCTGAGACGCGGTCCTACAGCGCCACCTGCTGTCCACAGGGAGCCACTCGCAGGTCCACAGCCAGCACGAGTCACCCCAGAGGGGCACCGGTGGCCAGGGTGACCAGGACGCCCGCACGGGCAGGGCGAGGGCACAGGCAGGAGCAGAGCCCAGGGAGGGCAGCAGCAGCGGCGACCGCCACCAGGTGCCAGACTGCACCCACAACAGGGCGACTCTGCAGATTAACCTCCATGGTCTAATTTAAAAGAACGCAAAATCTCAGGAAAAAAGTTTCAAGTGAAAGAAAAACGCAAGAAGCCTGAGAATGAAAGAAACATCCACTAGCACCAGGACACGTGCCCTGGCCGGACTGGAAGCTCTGATGGGCCGTCCCGCATGCCGTGCCCCGTCCTGACGCACGCAGCACAGTCTGGCGGGGCCTGCAGTGGAGACAGGGAGGCACCGCTCCCCGGCAGAGGCTGGGAGCCAGCGGGAGGTGCCAGTCTCGCCTGACGGGGCCCACGCGGGACCCTAGGCCCTTCCCTGTCCCCCGGAGACTCCCAAGCGCTGAGGCTCCGCCCTCCCTGACCAAGGCCCTGGAAGCCCCTGGGGTCGCTGTGCACACAGGTCGGGGCTCCGGCCCCCCGCTCCGCTCAGGTGGGTTAGTCACTGGGCAGCTGGGGACCCAGCAAGACGGTGCCTGCCGACCTGCAGCCGAGGAGATGGGGGGCGGTGTGGGCCCCGTCATGAGGGGGGGCCCGGAGCGGGGCATCCGTCTGGGGAGCTGGGTGCCCCTCCGCCCCACGGTGGGAGTCTAGGGACTTCCTAGAAACCCTGCGTATTCAGCTGTACCCCTGTTCCCAAGCCCGTCTTCATGACAGGCACGAGGGATTAACCCACGGGCCATGCCAGGTCAGCTTCCCCTCCCCGGAGTGCGGTGGGCCCGAGACCCCACCCCTAACCGCCTTGGGCTCCCTGGTGAGCAGCCCCCTCCCCAGGTGACACCTCGGCAAATGCGACCCTCGTCTCTCAGGTTCCAAGGCCTTGCCCTGCGAGCCAGAAAGTGAGGACAGGCCACACACGCCTGCACCCCCCAGGCAAGGTGGGTGGGACTCCCAGGACCTCTCCTGGGCACCAAGAGCCCAAGGAAGGACGCCCGCACTGCGTGGGCCTCAAATGACAGCCCCTCCCCTGCCACCTGCCCAGAGCCCTCATGGTGCCCCCTGGAGAACAGCACCCTTGTTCACATCTCCTGCCTGGGCCCCAAGAGGCCAGCTCCTGAATGCCAGCCAGGGCCTGCGTGCACAGCACAGATCAGGTGCTGGCAGGGCCCTAGGTGAGGTGGGCCCTCCTTGGGTGGCAGGCGCAGGCCAGCCTAACGCAGAGCCATGGCACACAGCTCCACCTCGGCTCTGTCTTCCGGAAGCAGGCCCTGGAAGAGCAGGGAGGCCATGTTTGCTCAGACCCAGCCAGCAGTGCCCCCTGGCCTCGCTGCCGCCCGCCACAGGAAAGGCATTTTATTATGCATTTTTACTTCCCTGTGGGCTCTATGTGGGCCCAACGGTGCTTTCTAACATTACAGGGCATATTGCATAAGGAAGTGTCTTCTACGAACTTATTTTAAAATGATGAGCGAGGTGGAGCATTTGTTACAGAACATTTGGCACTTGGTAGCGATGAGAAACGCCTGGAAAAAGCTTCCAAGTTTACCCAGGAGGCAAAGTTTCCTTCTCACCATTTGCACAGTTGGCTGAATGCTGCTGGCAGGAACTGTGACCCGGGGTGTCCCCGGTCTGAGGTGTCAAAACACACGTGTGACATCTGTCTCCTCGAGGGACATGGGGAGGCAGGGCCGCGAGTTCGCCCGGGACCAGACATGAGGCTCCGCCTCGGTGCCCATGAGGGCCGACCCCCTGAGGAATCCGTGCGGCCGGGAGCCCGTCAGGACCGCGTCCCCAAACCCAGGCATTTTCAGCAGAAAGTCCACATTTTGTTCTTTACTTCACACTACCCTGGAAAGGGAAATGAGTAACATCAAACTATCTGCTGCCAAAATTAGCTCTCTTTTATAAAAGAAAAGAAATACACAATTTCCATACCACAGCCGCTTTCATTCACACTGGGCGCCAGGAGGTGCGGCTCTTGGTGCCCAGGGCCCGGCCTTCCCAGCACACAGGCCAGAGAGCTCCTGGGGACTGCGCTTTCTTTCTATGCCTTGAAGAACAATTTATTTGTGCCAAGGACTATAAATAATCCATTCCTCTGGTGTGTGCTTACATTATGTAAAAATACTTGCTCTTCACATACACAGCGTAATTAATGGAACGCTTTACTTCCACGGCCTCTTAAACGAGGCAGCCATAAATCACAGTCCGCACAGCAACGTGAGCCCCACGCCTGCAGACTCCCGTGGCGCTGGGACCCTCGGTCCCCTCCATAGACTCCGGCTGCAGAGGAGCCAACCTTACACCACACCTCGAGCTGAGAAAGACCGTGGCTGAAAATAAAAGGCAGTCCTGCACAGCCACACCGAGGGCACCTTGCTGCTGCCCGTCCTCCTTCTGGTGCCCCGGCCAGGCAAGAACCACAGAAACAGCACCAGGGAGAGAACACAGCTCCTTTGGGGTCTCACAGCGGCCACCTCCACCTGCGTGACGCTTCCGGGCAGAGTGACAGCAGGGCCTTTCCCAGGACAAACTGAAAGCCCAGGGCTGGAGCTGGGCAGGTCACCCTCCCACAGGCGGCAACCTGCAAGGCTCTGGCCGCTTCCTGCCGACACCTGCGTGCCTCACTTGTTCCCACAGCTCTAGACGCCGCCCGAGGGCCGCACGTGGACAGCGCTGGCCAGCTTTACCCTCGACACCAGCGAGCGGACCCCCGGGACTGCACCCAGGCACCAGCTACACAATGCCCCAGCCCCTTCCTGCCTCCTCCACCTGTGCACACCCAGGAGAAACTCCCTTGGAAATGGAAACCTGGGTGCTTCCGGGTCAGCCTGCCAGCCCCTCTGTCCGAGTCTCAGGTCGGCGCTGGCCCCTGCGACACCACACTATGCGTAAAGGCTTTCCCTGTAGCCACTCAGCGAAAAGGGACTGAGGACAAACAGCTTTCAACAACTCCCCTTTGTCCCTACCAGGGTGATATCGGGGTGCCCTGAGGGGCACGGACACCAGTGAGCCGCAGCTGCAGCAGCAGCCGGGTATGCCAGACTTGGCTCAGCGAGACACAGGAGGGCAGCGGGGTGGTGGCTTCGTCGGGATGTGCCAGGCTGCTGCCAGCTGCACTCACCTGGAGATGAGCTCGGCCTCTGCTTCTGTGATGACCCAGGCGGAGCTCCTGCAGGGCCCAGGGCTCAGCTCAGAGAGCAAGACGGCCGCTCGCTCGGTGTCCTCGGCAGGCGTGGCTCCCCTGCAGCCTCAGGGGGCCCAGCGTGGGTGGCATCGCTCTACAACAAGAAGACCCGGGACGTGCCACACCGTGCACGGTGAGGGCTCCCTCACCACGGCAGACAGGTAGTGGGCACTAACAAGGTCATTAAGGGCGGTCCTCCTCCTCCACGTGGCTGATGTTACTTCCCGAGCACTCTTATGAACGTTTGCAGGGGTCACACATCACCCACCAGCCTGTGTTCACCCTCCCGCAGCAGGTGGTCCCCACGGAACCCCACACAGACCAGCACAGCCACCCACGGCCCATGGGGCAGGAGCCTCCCGCAGAGCCACAGACCCACGTTCCTGCCGCAGGCTGAAACGTACACACGTCTCCCACACGTGCCTACGGGCACACATGTGCAGTCATGGAAACATGCATGCGCCTGCCACCCCTCCTCCCAGGCTGGGGCATGGGGGGGGGGCGCTGCCAGGGCTGAGTGGGCGACATCTGGGCCTGGAAGACTGGGCCGGGTGCAAATGCTCCTGCTGCCAGGCTGGACCCGCCCCGCCCGCCCCAGGCGGGCTTGGACCTACCTGCCAGGGCAGCTCATCCTGCTCTGCTCTTGCACAGCCAGGCCACGGCTCTGGCACAGAGCGCACCAGTGTGGACCAGCCCTGCCCACCGGTGCCCACACCAGGCACCCACAGGGCCCCACGCCCCTCCATCGGCATGCGGCTCGGACTCTGGGAGCCCCCCAGACACAACACAGCCACAGCCACAGGAAGAGCAGGCACCACCCGGGAGCTCTGTGTGCCCACTGCCCGCACAGAACGAGAAACATGGCAAGAAGAACACAGAGCCACAGTGTGAGGGCCACCCCGCAGCCCCGACTTTGCCAGCCAGCAAGACGCGGCCCCCAGCCTCCCCACAGGGAGGCATCCAGCCCACCGTGCCCTGGGGACGAGGCAGGGGCCAGTGGCTCTGACGGAGGACTTCTCCTGACCGACCCGGTGACCGCCTTCCCGGGTGCTGCAGGGTCTGGGAGCTCGGCTTGCAGTGTGAGCCTGGGCGGACTTGGCCTCTTCCAGCTGAACCTGGGCTGGGCAGGCAATGCCCAGGCAGCGGGCAGTGAGGGGTGCAGGCCGCTGACCCAAGTCCCCGTGAGGGCGCAATGAAAGGTGGCCAAGGTGCAGGAGCCTCCGTCACGTGGAGCACAGGGGAGCAGAGGACGACCGAGGAGACAAAACTCACAGGGCCAAGGCACGAGCGGTGCACTGGGAGCAGGGCAGGGCCCAGGCCGGCAGAGTCTCGGGAGCCAGGAGACCCAGGTGGAGCTGAAAGTCCTGGCTCACATTTGCAGGCCACCCGTGATAGAGAAAGCGATCACAGCAGACACAGAAGTGACCCGGCACCGCAGGGCACCGCAGAGCTCTTATCGGGCGTGGGGCACACAGATGAAGCTGTTCTTCGGGGCACAGACGGAAAACAATGAGTTCCACCATGCGAGAACAAGGAAAACAGGAGGGAGGAAACACTCGCAGGGATGACAGGTAACAGCAGAGCCCGCCCGGCAAGACGACAGAGCGAGAAGAGGGCAGTCGGAGCGGGCCTGGGAACAAGTCAGCAGGGGGCCTTGGCATCCTGGGGGCCGGGGCCAGGGGTCGTCTGCTGTCCCACACCGAGGACACGGCACAGAAGATGAGCCGGGCTTCCGTTTCCTGTTCCTTGGGCACCACAGGAAAGCCAGAGCCAAATGTACAGGCGACATGGGGAAGACGCCGTCCACACCACTGGGCCTCCTTGGGCAGGGCGTGGAGAAGACCGAGGAGCTGGCAGACAGCCGGTGGAGAGCCCCACAGCCTCCCCCAGGCACGGCAGGCCCTGAGCTCACTACCCCGCAACACCATACTTCACCACCTTTGCGGGGGGCTGTTCGGTAGCAAAGGTCCTGAAAAGAATCATCACTTCAAACCGACAACGCTAAAAACAGCAAGACCTTCATTCCCAAAACCATATGAATTTAGGTAGAACAAATTCCAAGAAAAAGACATGCCAAGATTTACTCAGGAAGAAAGCAAAAATCTGACTAAACTAGAGACACGAGACAATCAAAAGACAGCAACCAAAATCTCCAGGCCGAGGTGACTCCCCAGAAAGCGCCACCCAGCACCTCAAAGTACAGGCCTGGCCAGGAGCCAGCACAGGTGGGGGACAGGCGGGAGGTGGAGGACAGGTGGGGGACAGGTAGGACAAGCCAGGGACAGGCAGGGGACAGGTGGGGGACAGGCTGCCTCATAAACACAGAGGTGGCATCGAACACGGGCGTGAGCACTGCAGCTGGCCAGGAGGGCCTGTGTGTGGGGCGGGATCCGTGCACGGGCACGCTCAGCGGTGGGAGACTCCACCACCCCAGTGGGCACTCGGGCAAGGCTGACCGTGACGCAGAGGTGCAGAGCGCGCCTACGCACACTAGAAAGCAAGGTGGGGGCTCTGCTCAGGGCGTGGGTGGGGGCGCAAAGATGTTCTGAGGGCCGTGTCTGCTCATTTTCACTCGGCAGTGGTCACGAGAGCTGTGATTACGGTTGCTGTCTAGTGCCACAGGACACCTCGCTTACAAGTGTGCCAGAAAACGAACCCAGGCCCTGGGGACACACGTGGCCTGCGGTGACAGCCAGGCTCAGAGCAGGCCAGCTGTGCGGGACAGGACGCACCGGGGCTCAGTGAGGACAGCAGTGAGGCTCAGTGTACGAGCAGGGTAAGGAAAGCAGGCAGAGAGCACACTCCGGGGAGGAGGAGCCTGGGAGCAAGTGGGAGAACAGGAGCGAGGGCCGAGGGAGGAAGACTCGCATGCGTCCCGCTGCTCTGACCTAGGAGACCTCTGCGGAGCACGGGCCACGGCCCCACACAAGCTCCCCGGGAGCTGGGGGCCTGGCCCCCAGAGCACATGGCAGCCATGCAGGCAGGAGCGTGGGTCCCGGCACATTTCCACAGGACACTGACGCAGCAGCTGGGTCACCCCACAGCGTTCCCGAGCCCTAATTCGCCAGTGACTGGCAGGTCTCAGGTCACCCCACCTCTGCGGGACCCAGGGGCAGAGCGCGCCCTTCTGCTGAGGCGGGGACACCACATCTGGGGGAGATGTGCTGACCAAGGGCAGGGAACTTCAACTGCAGCCACCCATGGGAGTGCAATGAAGGCCCAGCTGACTCTGAGTTTCCGGAGCACTCTCACATAATGAGAGCAGACACGTAAAAGCACATGTCTCAGAGCGGGTCCACATATGGGGCCTGGCTCGCCTGGCTTCTCCCCAGCCTCTGATGGTGTCTGGTGACGTCTCCCTGGAGAGAGCGTGACCATGATCCAAGGGCTCGGGGTCCAGAACCTTCCTTCTCCAGGACCAGTGCAAAGGCCCTGATTCAGGAAGTGACCAAATGTCAGACCCTCCCCTCCACAGTGGTCGGCACACCATAGCAGGGCTGGAAATCACAAAAGGGCCTGAGCTGCAGGTGGGGCAACCTGCAAGCCGGGTGGCTTGGACCAGTGGGGAGAAGGGTAACCAGACAGCCTGGGAGAAGGGGTCCCCCAGGAAGGCGGTGCCGCAGGGAGGGGCTGCTGTCCAGCAGGGGCACCTGGGCCTGAACCGGAAGTAGGCTGGGCACAGACCAAGGAGAAACCCAGGAGTCAGCCCTGGAGGACAGGGGGAGCTGGTGGGGCGGAGAAGCTCACCCACGCAACAGGGATCAAACTGATGCTCGACTTCTCATCTGCAATCCCAGCTCTGGAAAAAACACTGAAGGCTCTTCCAGTTCAAAGGAACCTAGAATCCAGACCCAGCCAGCATGGAGCAGAGGAACTGCCTGTCTGACCACTGTGCAAGAACCCACAGGCCTGCGGGCCACAACGCCACGGAGGACCTGACCAAGGAGGTGCTCCAGCAAAACAGAAATAGAACCCAGAAGCAGACTCGTGAGCCCAGGAACCATGGCAACGGACACAGCCAGAGCAGCACAGCAACCTGAAGAGACACTGGGTTTCCATGTGAACATCCCCTCGCCTGGCGAGGGCTTTGCGGTGCAGAACTGCACTCCACATACTTGGATCCACAGTAAAATATACTCACATCGTCATAATGGCGTAAATGTTACTTTCCTCATGGTGAAATTTTTAGATTAAACTTGTAGGAAAAGCACAGAAAGACTAATGATAGATGAAACAGAGACCACACATATTTTAACCTCATCAACATAACTCTAAAAATATAACAGACAGCCAAGAGCTGGAGGCTGTGTTTGTTGACTGCCTGTGTGAGCACAGATTAAATTACAGTGCTGACTGGAAGTGGGGCTGAAAAGAAGACGCGGGCAGCACACGCCGTGCTCTGGGAACCGGCGTCCCTAATTAACTCAGGCATCTGTCCTGGATGGGGCTGTGCCGCTCTCGGCTCCAGCGGGCCGAGGAGGGTGTTCTCCCTGCAGAGCGAGGCCCTGCAGCCCCGCACAGGTGCAGGGCCTCGCATCAAACCATGCTCATCCACAGATCGGCCCCCAGCGACACGAGACGGGGTAACCTCCTCGCTGTCCCACCGCCATGCACCCCGAGGCCACGTGGCGTGGGGCACACAGGACACAGCCTGCTGTTCCCGGGGCCAGGGCGGAGAAACTGCACGGGATCAGTCAGGCTGCAGAGAGGCCACAAAGCACGCCGTACAGCCACGGACTCTCCCCCCCACTGCCTCCGTAAGCGGGAGGGAAGCGCTCCCAACAAGGCAATGCCCGAGGGTCGTCCCGACCGAGCACTGCGTCCTGAGACTGCACGTGCCACAGGGTTGCACACTGCACCGGGTTCACCCCACACACGGCACATGGGCGAGCAACACATGCCACGGGGTACCAAGGCGACACTACTCCCTCATGGGACCCTGTCCCCGCTGCAGGGGGACGGTCTGGGGCTGACTGCACACAGAATTGGGACCTGTCAGGCGGCTGCTTTTCACCACAATGCCTTGAAGGGCGACCTCTCCATACCAACATGGCTGCCTACAACCAGCCGCATCCCAGGGTGAGGCGCGTGGAAAAGCTCTTGCAAGAGAAACTCAGAAACACAGGGCATTTTTGCCAAAGACTCGGGAGCCCAGGGCGAGCTGCCCGAGACCATGCACAGCAGCTTCCCCGGACAGGCAGCCCGGCCGGCGTTGGTTAGGGGTGCAGCGAGCCCTTGTCACTGAGACCCGGGACTCTGGAAGGGCCCGGGGACGTGGGGCTGGGGTTGGAGCCCAAGGCCTCGTGCACGCTGGGCCACTGCTCTGCACGGAGCCCCGACCCAGCCAGGGTGCAGCCTCCTGTCACATCCCGAAACCCCCTCTGTCTGCCCCAGCAGGCCCAGGCCTCACATGCACAAAAGGCCACATCTCTACCCAAACTTTGAGGCCCCCCGTGCCTCCATGTGACTGCTGGGGCCACGACGCCCACAACGGTGACAGTGACCCCGGTGGCCACCATGGAGCAGCTCCTTCTCAGTGCCGGGCACGGGACGCCTTTGTGGGGCTGTCACACGTGTGTGTAGGCGTCTGCTGGGACGGACGGTGTCCAGGGAGCGGGCTGCAGGCCAGGCCTCGACCAGGTGACGCGCACGGGAGAGAGAGCAGACGCGAGCGAGCACTGGCGTCAGGTTTAAGCCCAGCTGGAGCACAGAGGGTGGTGGGCGGTGCTGGGCACCCTCAGCACACTCACACTGCCCGAGCCGCAGCAGGCGGGGCAGCAGGGCGGGCACACGGCAGACCTCGGGGTGGTGCTGTGCCAACACACTTCACCACCAACAGCGCAGACCCAACCTGGGCAGCCCACTCAACAGCTCTGACACCAGGGCACAGCTCTGGGCGGACCCGGTCTACACAGACGAGTGTCGGTCCCACAGGCCCCGAATTCGGGTCCCAAGTCCCAGGTGGTCCCGCCTGACCTCCACGACCCACCTCAGGTGCCACTGATCTGCTCAGTGGCTCCCAGAACTGGGGAAACTCAGTCACGTTCCCCAGCTGGTGACCGGGGCGCAGGCGGGGAGAGGGGTGCAGGCCCCGTGGCCCGCTGGGTAGTCACCCTCCAGCACCCTGGTGCGCTCAGCTATCCGCAAGCTCTGAGCCCGCTGTCCCATGGGGTTTTTGAGACTTTGCTGCGTTGATGTGACTGATGGTGAACACAGCTGGTGGGGACCAGTCTGTCCCCCGCCTCAGCACGCCTTCCTCTGGGGCATGGGTAGGGCCCCTCTGGACGGAAGGGGTCTTAGGACTAGCATCACACAAGGTGTGTCAGAAATGTCCTCACGGCCCGCCTTGGGGAGAGAAAGCCAGGAGCCGTCCCGAGACCCACAGCACGCACCCTGCTGGAGGTGGGTGCCATGCGGGGCCAGGGTGGGCAGGAAGTCCCTGTGCATCCTGCTCTGTCCTGCTGTGACCTAAGCCCACTCTAAAACATAAAGGAAACCAAGGGTTACACACAGCCACAGCCGTGGGCCAGGCAGGAGGACCTTCTTGAGGAACAGCCACACGGCCCGGGAGGTGGCCAGCCACGCGT
Organism: Heterocephalus glaber; assembly: GCF_053883595.1. NCBI lineage: Eukaryota > Metazoa > Chordata > Mammalia > Rodentia > Bathyergidae > Heterocephalus > Heterocephalus glaber. The sequence goes on from NW_028258138.1 coordinate 1,208,461, forward strand.
CCTGGACAGGGCCGGCACTGAGAGACCCTGGTGGAAGGCAGAGGGGCTCACAGTCCCACAGGTCCCTGAGCGGCTCACACCTGCCCTTCCCACCCCAGAGCTAAAACACGGCTTGTTTCCGGTCGAAGCCAATGAGGTGGAGATTAAAGAGCACAAGAGGCAGGAAGGGTCCTGGAGGAGCGTGGGGCGGGACTGAGATCCTCTGATGGCGGCAGAGGAGGGCCAGGGACCCTGGGCATGGGGACAACTGAAGCAGGGTGGGCAGAGGCACCCAGAGCTTTCGGAAGGCGGCACAGAGCCTGGCTCTCACCAGGCTGTCCAGAGTGCGATTTAATGCCTCCCTTTAGGATTTATGACTCTCTCTGATATGGGCGACACTCAGTGGCCTTGTCAAGATCAAATGACCTTCGACAGCAACAGTGACTAGAAACACCAGACGTGCATGGAATGCCCACCGCTCGGAGCACCAGCACTCCCAAAGGGAAGGCCATGCGTGTGTGCAGTCGGGGCTATTCCCCAGACGGCCGCTGCAAGGAGTCGCCTCTCGCAGGAAGGAAAAGACGCCTGTCAGCAGCAACCATGCCACTCCACTGCCGCGAAGGGAAAAGTAAATAAACAAGAGGCAGCAGAGCAGCCCTGCCGGCCGGTGGCCGCAGTCACCCACTGGCCCTCCCAGGCACCAGGCCTGCGGCTGCCAGGAGCACAAGGCCTCTTGCCAGCTGCTTTCGAAACCGGCAGGAACAAGGAAGCAGCAATCGCAGAGCAGAAGAGAGTGACTCTCCCAGGCTCACTCCATGCCAGGTCCATGCTACCCGCTCGGGCCCCGAAGTCTCAGCTGGGAAGGAGACGTGCGGGGAGAGAGAACCCCATGTCCTCTCCTCAGAGCCGGGCCATGGCAAGGCCAAGTGGAAGCAGCACAAAGAAGCTGATCCAAGCTTCTCCTGTGCTGCACCGGCTCACAGAGCAGAAGGCAACAACACAAAGGTGAGCTCTGAACTCTGGGAGCGAGGCTGTGGGTCCCACACACGCTTCCCCTGAGCCCGGCCAGTTGGCGACTCCCAGCTTTCCACACAACGTATGCAACGCAGGAGAGGACAGCGACCTCCTCCCGGGCCAGCTGCAGTCACATACTGATGAACAGCCGCAGACCCAGAAGTGTCTGCTGCAGGATCCCAGCAGGAATGCCAGGGGTAAACACACGGCTCCTGCTCCGAGCCAGCGTGAGGCGGCTTTTCTGCTAACCACAGCCTGAGTCGGGAGGCGCCCCAAGCACTGGCCTAGTGGGGACAAAGGCGGACCCACAGGCCAAAGCCCCTGACCCTCAGCGACACAGCGCTTCACACAGGGAGGCTCACACGGCTCCATCCTGGGCCCCCTTCCAGTGCAGCCCTGAAAGTGCGCACTGACAGCTCGCACAGGCGGGACGTGCTGCCTCTGGGAGCGCCACAGAGCCATTAGAATCCAGCTAACAAAAATGCAGCTTACGAAGCGGAAACCGCTTTGACGTGATAAACAAGAGCCCACGGGAAACCAGCAGTGGCCCCAGACATGTGGGGGCGCAGCAGCACAGGAGGGTGACCCACTGGCGCCCCAGCACCCACACAGGCCTGGCCCTGCTCCCAGCCCAGCACTGGCACCCAGCCCCTCTGCTGCCCTGCACCCACCTGCAAACGGAGCAGAACCTGAGCAGTGTCGCCTCCCTCAGGGTCCACAGGGTCCCATGCCGATCTCCCACCTGGGGCTGGCATGGCGGGGATGCAACCATGCAGCCCCTACCGGATGTTACCTCTATGGTTCCCTCTACCTGGCATCACACGCCTTCCAGACGGGTGGGTTACAAAGTCCATAACCAACAGACCACTGCACACAGGGAAGAGGGAGCTGCTCAGTTTAACAAGCCCAGGTCTGCGGATGAGACTGGGGCGAGAGGAAACCAAAGGTATTGCTTGCAATAGTTTTTAAAGTGGTCAAATTCACTCCCCTTCGGCTGACCCTGAACTCTGAGTTATATGTCTTTAAAAGCTTTTCTTCTTCACCCACGTGTCTAACAGTAGCAGAGTTACGCTTTTTTACACGCAGCATTTACCCTGTTTGCGGCTTGATCTGGTACGTGGTGCAGGGTCCAAATCCACAGCACCTGACTGAGCCAGCAGCGTTTAGTACAAATGACCACCGCTGACCCAGAAAACAGACACCACAGTCCTCACCTAGATTTCTGCCCAGGCCTCGGCTGACTGCTGGACTTCGAGGAGTGCTGTTGGGAGATTGTGTTGTGGTGTGAACACGAGGGTTTACTGACACAAACAAGGGCCGTCTGCGTGGCCCCTCACTGACCCGAGACTGTCACATGGTGCCCTGTGGCCCTGTGCTCCCCTGGGGATGGTGGTGTGTTGGGACATCTAGTAGAGCTGGTCCGCTCTTCCGAGCTCTTTCCTTCCCAAGTTTTGTCTATATTCATGCTTGTTTGGTTTTCTATTTCAACTTTGACCAGCACACCAAAGATTCTGGCTCTCGTTGCTCTCACGTTTTCCCGGCATCCCATTAAATCTGTACACTGACTTAGCACTGAATGTCAGTGCTCTGGGACACCCGGACCGAGGCGAGGCCACTCCCACGTCTTCCCCGTGCTTCCATCATTGAGGGCTTGAACAGCTCTTGCTATGCTTATCCCTAAGTACTCGGCTTTACTGCCGCCATTGTTAACAGGGTTCTCTCTTCTGCAACACCTTCCTACTGGGTTTTTACGTATGAAAACTATTATTGATGTTTGCAAACTAATTCTGAACTTCTGCTACCTCGGGGACACTTTGACTCTCTAGGTTATTTCTACCCTGCTTTTGGGGATGAGCTTCCAAAGGGCAGCCCCCGGACAGTGCTGGACAGCACAGGGCCACGCAGCCCCTGTAGGGACCCTGTGAGGCAGCTCTGGGCTCTAGGGTTCGCGCCCAAGTGACAGTGCTCCGGCTCCTTTGCTACACTTCGTGCCACTGCTGGTCTCGGGCTTCACTCAGCCTGGCCGTGGACACATTGGGCCTCTGTGATGGCTCCCAGAGCTGGGCCTCGGTGCTCTCTGCCCCGGCCACCAGGTGTGTGCTGCCACTCCCACCCACCACGGCTTCCTTACCTTCCTGCCTCTCCGTCTGTGAGGCCCAGCTCATAGAGAATGAAGCCCATCTGGGATGGGCTTGAATAACTGACGTTTTCCAGTCCTGAAAAAGAGACAGGTGCTTACACTCCCAAATGTCTTCTTCTATTAGGATTTCAAATAAGAAAGCCCCACGCCTGAACCATTTGGTGTTACTCCAGCATTCTCACGGTCGTGCACCTGTCTATCTTAGCTTCAGCCACATGCGTGTCTCCCCGTGTGTGTCCCCAGCACGGACCCCAGCATGCCACTGAGGTCACTGGGCGGGGTCTGTGGAAGTGAAGTGGGCCCAGATTTTTGCTCACTGGGAAAACTCATCTTTCGTTAACTGGTTGATGTGACAAATCCCCAAGGTCCTGAGGATGAGACAGTAAAGGGGGGCGGTGACAGCACCAAGGCCTGGTGGCACGCAGAGTGTCACAGCCCTCAAGTTGGCTGTCTGCGTCCTTCTGTCTAGGCCGGTACCGAGGGCATCCTCGGAGGAGTGACACCAGACACAGAGAACAGTGAGGCAGCTGCCAGGCCGCACCCTCACTCCGCACACTGCATGGTCCAGGCTGGAACGCTGTGCACCTCGACCCACGCTGAACACAGAGCTCCGCTAAGGATCAAAAGGGCTTTAAACTCAGCAAGCAACGCCAGGCACAGGTGGGGCCTTTGTAAGCCTGCCATGGAATTTGATAAGCCTGTTCCCAGGTACGATTGCAGTAAGGGAAAGAAAGGAATTCACACCCTGTGGAAAAGAAACAGAAACAAGCAGAGGGCTTGGAGAGCTTTAAATGCTACAAGAACACTAGAGAAAAATCTAAGAACCACTCCACCAAGTTGGGAACCATGAACATCTTCAGAATTCTTCCCCCCTGGATGGTGTAGAGCCCTTTACTGCTGCTTCCCAGAACGAGTCCCCAGGATCGCCAGCAACTCTGGTGAAAAAGCACAGAGCTGACTTTGCCAAGATTCTCAGACACAGGCAGACAACCAGGAGAAAACCCCCTCAACCCCGGATCCCGGGCCAGGCAGAGTGGCCTCCTGGCCCTTCTGCAGGCAGGGGAGCCCCATCCTGTGCCCCTGTCTCCCTGGCCCCGGCACATTTTCATAAAGGAAGCCAGTCCTTAAATTCTCCCCATCCTCAGAAATCCACTGGCACTTCAGTCTCCCTTGTTCACAGCTTCCCTTCCCATGGCCTCGGCCAGCCCAGGTCAACCACGGCCTGGCGATGTTAGTGAAAAGTTCCAGAAATAAACAGTTCACACATTTTCATCTGCATGCCACAGCGAGCAGCAGGAAGAAATCTCGAGCTGTCTGGCTTCACCTCGCCTAGAGGCGAGCCGTTCTGTTGTCCATATGTCCACCCTGGACATGCCACCACCCCGGGCAGCAGAGGCCACCCCAGCTATCAGCAGGCTGTGCTGTGCTCAAGTGACTCCGAACCAGCAGCTCCACTACGTCCTCATGCTGCGCCTCGTCACGGAGGCACTGTGCTGCCTGCGTCATCAGAAGGGCAAGCACAGTGCCACTGGGGACCGAGAGGACGGGGACCACAGCCACGTGACTGTCCTCGCCGTGGGCTGGTACTGCTGCCCTGCTCTCTGCTGATGCCAGTCTCTTAGTTGTTAATCTCTCCCTGTGCCTAATTCATGAATTAAAGTGTGACACAAGTGTGTGTACCGGAAAAGCACAGCACTGTCAGACACCCAGGACGTCGTGGAACACATCCCCGAGGATGAGAGGGACAGTACAGGTCTGGACGGAGTGCATTTAACAGAGAGCACAGATGACACAATGTCAGGCTTTTGTCTTCGCACCGCTCACGATAACTCAGTATTTCCCAAGAGCCAGCTTGTACAGGCTGACTCACCTAAAATATAATCAACTGGGCCGGGGATTTAGCTCAGTGGATCTGCCGCCCGCCTCACAAACACAAGGTCCCGAGTTCGATCCTGGTACCAAAAAAAATTTAAAAATAAAATATAAATAAATAAAATATAATCAATTAATTGAGACCTGAGAACCTCTGCAGCAGAGAGGAGCACATGGGGACATGTCAGGAGCAGTGCGAGAAAGCACAATGCTGGCTTCCATCTCCTTGCCTGAAAGGCCGCGGTGAGACTCAGGCCCTGCCAAACATTAAAACCAGTCGGACATCAGAACTTGAAGAGTTGAGGACGTTTCTAGAACGAAGCCAAAGAGCCACCGAGGAAGGAAGTCAACCCCACCTGCCTCGCCCCACATGAGTCTGGTGGGGGGCGTCACCTCCAGGCCTGCGTTCAGAACGTGGGCCTCCCCGAGACCATTTTCCCCACAAAAGAAAGCAGACCTCTGCTCCTGTCATCACAGCCCACAACCCCAAGCCAGTCACCTCAAAACCTGCACCACCATGAGGAGCTGCCTCCCTGGGCAGGCCCCGCAGGAGGCTGGAGGGAGGCAGCAAGCAGGTCCATGGCCCCGTGGGCCCCTGGGAGTGGCCAGAAAAGCCCAATCCCCAAAGCCCCTCACCACTCCTGACGCATCCCTGCCTCAGCCCTGTCTAGATCTTTTTTTTTTTGGTACTGGGGATGGAACTCTGGACCTTGTGCTTGCACAGCAGGCAGCGGAACCACTGAGCTAAATCCCCAGCCCTGCCCTGTCTGGTTCTGCAAAGCAGACCACCTCAACTCTGCCAGAGATCAACGCAGCATGTGGAGCAGCAGTTTCTACAACCCGAGAGTCCTCTCCTCGAGAGGTCCCTGAGTTCTTCTTGTTCTGTCCCGAATTCCTTGTAACTCAGAGCTACAGCAGGGCCTGACCTTGCCCTGACCCCCACTGACCTGACTCTTCCATCTTTTTTCCTATGACCCAACTCTATCCCAGGACCCCAGTAAAACATGTACAGTAGACAACAGCCTCCTCCATCCCAGGTACTTTACTGGCTGCCACTGCACAGGCTGACTCCAGAATCCAAACTTGTAATTCCAGACTGCATCTAACTTTTCACAGAAGTGACTATAACCTATCCAAGCATATCCCATCAAACCAAACTAAGCACCTCTGCACACAACTTCCTCGGCCAGCTCAAAACGTCACCCATGGCCATCTAAATCTGCTCAAACATGTCCAGAGCTACCCAAGGCCATGAAAGGCCATGCAAGGCCACCTGAGGTCACTCAGGGCTGCACAAAGCCATTCAAGATTGACCAAAGCCACTCAACACCACCCAAACTATCCATGAAACCCTAAGGCCACTCTCAATACCACCCAAGACCATCCAAGACAACCCAAGGCCATCCACAGCCATCCAAGATTACCCAAGACCATCCAAGACAATCCCATAGTCATCCAAGGTAGCCCAAGGCTATCCAAGACAGACAATCCAAGGCCACCAGGAGCCACCGAGATTGCCCAAGGCCACACAAGGTGACCAAGCATAAGGTGACAGGAAAGAGGGGAGGACCAAGCAGCAAGAGACAGCAGTGGTCCTAATTAACTGAAGTGAACAAATCTCCCTTTTGAAAAATGTACAAGAGCATATGAGCTGCTAAACACAGTGGTCTAAGGCGGCCTCGTGCAAGTGGCACTCGAAGCCTGGTGTGCTGGGTGTGGTCTGCAGCTCACTAAGTGCACACTGCCCACTGAGTGTACCTCCAACGTTGCGTGGACCACTCAGTTTTCAAAACCAGGGGATATGTTGTTTAGGTTAAAAAATCTACAAAGAAAAAAGAAGAACAATTAAACATCAAGATAATATATATCTGAAAAAAAATTAGGTAATGAGATAATATATATCTGGAAAAGTGCGTGAGGACACAGACGGAAGGAACTGTTGTTTTCGTAAACACTTTTTAAAATTTTAATCAGACTTTACGTTTACAACCATTTTAAGGAAAAACGGACCAAACAGTACAGGAAGTTTCCACATAGCTCACCCTGCTTCTCCCATTATGAATACCTTAGATCAGTACAAGATGTGTCATGGTTAATGAACTGATACTAATAAACTATTACTGGCTGAAATCCACACCTCCACCAGATAACCCGCCTCCCCTCCTGTTCTTTCCCTGCCCCAGTGGCCCGTCCAGGACGGCACAGGACAGTTAGCCCGTGTCTCCCCGGGCTTCTCAAACTCTCCGACTTTGACCCTGACGGTTTGGAAGAGTTGCATCGGGCACTCTGCAGCTGCCCCTCCCCTGGAATGAGGCCGATGTTTCCTCACAGGTAGAGGTGGGCTGTGCGTTGTCAGGAGGAAGCCACCTGGGTGGACCACAGCAGGCGCATAAGCTGTCAGCCTCCTGACCTGGCCCAGCTCCTCACCATACAGCAGCTCTGCAGCTGTGCTCTCTGCACGGCGCACACTGTGGAGGAGCAACGGCCCCCCCCGCGGATGTGGCATCTGCGGGAACGATGTGAGGTTCTGTGGCACCTGGACCTCGTTACCTTCCCCAGTCGTTGCCTTTCCCACCCTTCACTTGGGTCGGCACGGACTGGGGGACGAGTGCTGCTCCCCTCGGGATCTAGCTCACCACCATGCTGTGGCTGCTGGAACCATCCCAGCGTTGGCCCCTGGCCGTGCCCAGTAAATCCCAGGTCACCCTGCCCTGTCGCGATGTGGGTGGCTCTGTCCGCCCCGCATCTGCAGGTGCTCTGGGCTATCGCTTCTCTGTCTTTTGGCTAAGATCAAGTGTAGGTGCTCTGGGCTAACGGTGCATGGTTCCTGCCATATCTGGAATCAGCTGTTTCCAGGAGCTTGAGCCTTGTTACACGCACGCTCTGGCGTGGAGCACGCAGGCAACCACAGCAGATTCCGGTGGTAGACATGGGCTGTGCTGCCTGCCACAAACCCGTCCTTCTGATCACAGCCCCCCAGAAAAACGCTTCTCCTGCTGGGTGCCAGTCGGGCGGGTCCAAGACGATGCCTAAACTGCTTACATAATTACTGCCAATAAATTAAAAATGATCCTAAGCCCTGTGCTGAGATTAAGCAGCAATGAAATCAAAGGGATAACACTAACTAACACAAAACATGCTCTTTAGTGTCAGCCACATCTAGCCTCAACCTGTCCAGGACTTCCTCCTTCTCCGGCCCGTAGGAGGCAGCGTCCCCTCCAGTGGTCTGCAAGGACAGCGTGTACACGCCTACCACTCAGGGACACAGATGTGGGTTCCGTGCCCCCCCCAACCTTGCAAGGAGATCCTGACTCTCACCATGGTGAAGGGTACTGTGGATGGGGCCACGTCCTGAGGATTGTCCTCCCTCCTTGGGGTGGGAGGGGACAGAGGCCACCAATCCTGCCGAGACACAGGACAGACACAGGATGCTGGCCCTGACCTTGATGGGGAACAGGTCATCGGGGATGAAGAGCCTTTCAGAGGGACGGGAGGCCAGGATCTGAGCAGAGGGGCTGAGGAGGAGGACACCATGGAGGTCAGCACAGTGCAGGGCAGGCCCTGCTGGTGTGACTACAGGACACCCGGCAATGTCACCAGACGCGCCATGAGAGAGGCCCATCTCACTGTCCCCAACCTACCCCACCCTAGGGCAGGAAGGCGGGAGGGAGGGAACGGCCCTGTGAGCTCAGAGCCACCAGGGCTGCTGCAGGGCGCAGGGAGGTGGTGTGGCACGGCCCAGGGCAAGGCAGGCACAGGCACAGGCACACGCACATGTACACAGGCACACATGCACACACACACACACACACACACGTGCCATGAGGCAGCACTCCACTCTGGGTCCAGAATGAGCGCAGGACACTCAGGAAGCCCATAAAGGTCAGGGACAGATGCTGACAGGCACCCAGCCGGACCCAGGAAGGCGGGTCCTCAGCCAGGCCCAGACACGGGCAAATGTTGTAAATCTACTGCATTGGGCTGCAAAACCTGGTTTTTGCATATTTCTGAACAAATAATTTGACATATTTTATTTCTCATAAGAACTTCACTTTCAACACAAAATAACCAGAAAACCATTTAAGAAAGAAAACATTAGAATCAAAAAATTACCTCTTAAAACGCTATGAATTAGCAAAGCCTTGAAGGAGTATAGGCTCACCCACCAGGAGGTGAGTCACAGCTGACAGGAGGAGTCCTTGGCGAGGGACGCAAGGCAGCAGCCACGAGGGCGGGGCTGGAAGGCAGGGAAAGAGGAGAAGGCCTGGGGCCTGCATGGGGAGCTCACAAGGTGAAGCCCTTGGGGCACTGGGGCCTGGGGGACCTGAGGGGCCTGGGGCACCCCGGAAGCTGAGGAACGGGGACCAGAAGCACAGTGCCCCAGCCGGGCCCAGGCTCCAACTGAGCACCCGGGGACCGGCGTGGAGGGCTGGGGGTGGCTGGGCTGCTTCCTTCCTCCAGCCGGAGCCGTGCTGGAGCGCTTATTTTAGAGGCTTGGCTTCCGGGTTTCCATTGTTCCTATTGTGTAAGCTGGGGGGGGGGGTGTCCTGGAGCAGCTCACAGAGCTCGGAAGCAGAGGCAGGACCAGGACTCCTGCACTTCAGGTCGGGTGATGCTGGCTGTCTTCTCCAGGCCATACCTGAGCTCCATCCTAATGTGTGAGGTCCATGAGTGGCTCTGCAGGCGTCACTGAAACAATCTCCAGGGTCTCTATGCGGGCAAAGGATTTCTGCCACGAACAGTCTCACGGATTCCGTGCACCTCGGCGGCTGTGCGTACTAACTCTGTATTCGGGGTACTCCCTAACTCTGTGCACCACTGCGGTGTGCGCGAAGCTGCGTTCCTGTGTCCACTGCCGGTGCGGGTCGTCAGGTGGCCACTTCTTACAGACCAGCAGCCATCTGTACCTCCAACAGGCACAGCGCTTCAGGGAAACCACTCGGAGAGGGCTCGGGAATCCCAAGACCCACAGGTAAACTAGGAGAATTCAGCCCTCAGATGAGGACGTGCTCCTCCCAGGTGTTACTTGAGCAGGTTAAAGTCCCAGGCAGAGTTGCACAAAAACCAGGAAACACTTACTCCCATGTTTGGTGGGGTGAAGAGAAAGAGGGGAGAGAGGCCACCACCTGCCAGCTCAGGGCACTGTCACGAGGACCAGGAAGCCACAGAACACGCAGCTGCGTGGTCTCAGCACAGGGTCCCCCTCAGACCCAGGAAGCCCCGGCCGATTCCTCCACATCCTCCTCCTGGACATTCAGGAAGACAGAATTGATCTCTCGGGCCTCGTAAGCTGCTCCGAGTACATAAAGTGGAGTCGTTTTCTCTTATTAAAATAAAGCACTGATGTTTAAATTAGAGACAACTTAATTTTGCAAAGGATTAAAACAGCAGCAATCCAGGGCAGTGTGGGACAGAGGAGCAGATGGGCCTCGGCTGGCTGGCCTGCATCCAGGCCCCAGCCGCACCCACCCTGAGGCCGGCTCCACCCCACCGGTGCCACGGCACCCACAGGAGGCCAGCGACCAGGACCCTCAGGGCCACCACCCTGCAGGACAACAAGGGCCCCTGGGAAGCCGAGGACACCTACTGCCTTCCCCGCCCTGGAGACCAGGCCCTCTGCTCCTCAGGCAGCAGTGATTGCAGAAAGCGCCATTTCCCCAAACTCCTCCGATTCCTGTGCTGCCACAGCCTCAAACACTAAGCTCTCCCAAAGGAAAGGCCAACAGACTCCACTCCTCCACCTCTCATTACAAGAGTCTGGCTAGGTAAGGAGGCCACACATCCACCAGGACGAAAGCCGAGATCTCAGCACTGAAGCAGCGGGAGGCACCGGCGACCTGGGACTACAAGGCGGCACCGGGACAGAGACGCCTGCCTGTGCACGTCAGGAAGAAGAGAGCAGTGACACAGGCACGTGGAGGGCTGGCTGCCGCTCTGGGCCTCACCTCTGGCATCCGAGTGCAGGCGCACATCAAAAAACTGACCGGTCACCGTATAAACCGGTGGGGACAGGCGGCCTAGTTTATGCTAGGAACGAGCTGCATGGATGTGACACACACTTAATGCGAACAGGAGCCGTCACCCTGACCCTGAGCTGCGTTCCAGTGACCGGGCCATGCACTCCTCTCCCAGTAAAAGCTCTGTCAAACGCCCTGCTTTCCCGCATCCACACCAGGAGGGCACGGCAGCTCTCAGGCCTGCAAGCACAGCGTAGAGAGAAGAATGACTGGAAACAAATGCGTGAGGTGTGCAAGCCAAAAGTGAGGATGCCATGGTGGCGGAGGTCAGCGCCGGGCACCGGGAGAGGTGAGGACCCTGGTGAGGTCACAGGAGAGCAGATGGAAGCCATTGGACTGGCGCCAGGCCTACCTGCTCACCGGAGAAACACCACTCTTTCAAGGGTCCTGTCAGCCAGCTGATCGCACCCTGGGAGCTTGAAACAGAATATGAGAATATTTATACCCCAGGAATTGGCAGTGCTACAGATGAGGGCTTTTCTCACCTCCCCCCAAAAGCCAGCTGTCAAACGTTTACACCACCACGTCTTATCTTGCAATCCATAAACCATATCTCAAAAAAGGACATCGCTGGGGGCTGGGAACAGGGACAGGCTTATTTTGAAAAAGTATTAAAATAAGCAGCAAGTGTAGGTTGCGGTGTTAAAAACATGGTTTTCCTTAGAATGCAAGGGCGTTTAACACCAAGAAACCCATCCTGAAATTTACTGCGTTAACACACAGAAGCGGGGACCATGCTTGCCCCCAGGAGATGCAGGAAATTCTACGCTGTTCATGGCAAAGGCAATTTTTCAAAAGTCCACAACAAGCCAGGAAGAGGAGGCCACTCGCCACACCAGATGAGGAGCAAGTTCAGGACAAGTCCAGTGATGCCACGGCGCAGAGTGCATGGGAGGGCACGGCCTGCAGCGGGGGCGAGGGGACCCACTCTTCACTGTGCCTGTCCCAAAGTGGTGTTCCCAGGTGTTGGCAAGGGTGGAGCAGCCAGGTTAGAAAGAAAGGCACTGTGCTCACAGCGGCAGCCCCACTCAGGGCCCCAGGGCCAAAGACGAGCTTGGACAGGAGCCCCACAGAGACCAGCAGCCCCCGAAAAGGCAACGCGGGCAGAGGACGCAGGGGGCTGTCAGGGTGCGGAAGCAGCACGCACCTTAGACTGCACAGAGCCGATTCCACAGCCCAGTCAGTCAACTCCAACTCCCCCAGAATCTCAGGAAGACAAGGACCACGGGCAGGGGCAGAGGGGGCGTTCTCAGCCAGGACGCAAAACTCAAGACAAAGGAAAGGACTGAGCTACCGGGCTATGTACGGATTTTAAACTTCTCTGGAGACTTAGTTCAGTGGTTCCGGCGCCTGCCGCACAAGCGCAAAGTCCTGAGTTCAATCCTCGGTACCAAAACAAAAAAGAATTTTAAACTTCTCTTTGCAAACAAAAAGAAAGAAAGGAAGGAAGGAAGGGAGGGAGGGAGGAAAACAAAGAAAGAAGCTAAACCCAAAGACCAAGGGACTGAGCTGGGGAAGCAGCCGGGACACACCTATGCCGCATGGAGGCAGGGGCTGGATGGTGACCAGGTGCTCCCAGGTGCTCCGGTCAGCCAGGGACCCGTGTGCCCACCCCCAAGCCCTGAGGGAGGCACCCTGTTCGGACCACAGAGACACCAGGTCTCCAGGGAGCCTAGGGAGGGCTCTACCAACAGCGACCTGAACCCTCCTCCAGCAAGTGGATGCTGAGGCCACGCCCTGCCCACCGGCCACCTCTGCTCAGAGTCTCTCTGTGCCCAGAGCCACGCTTTCCTCACTTTCTATTCTGGGAGGCTGGGAAGAGCAGTGCTGGAGACCTGGCACTGGGCGGGGTGGTGGGTGACCACGGACACGGACACAGGAGGGGACCCTGCTGCCCTCCGCCCACCACGCCTCCGCGCTGAGTGCGGGAGTTTCCCCTTATCCCCGTCCGGGGCTCCTTGCTCCCCTCCCAGGGAGACAGAGCCGAGGGAACACGCCACACACCGGGCGGCGGGTCAGCCTCACCACCGGCTGCCCTCCACTCTAAAGTTACTGCTTTTCCCTTCTCAATAAGTAAACAACTCGGGGAAGAGACACTCGGAGACAGAGAGAGTGTCCTGTTTCTCCTCCACCTTCCCCCATAATCTTAGCACCTCCCTGGGGGCCCTGACACAGGGACTGAGGTGTCTGCTGGCAGCGAGCTGTGTCGCCCCAGGAAGCAAGCCCCTTCTCCCCGCTCTGCTTGCTGCTCAGCTGTCTGCCTGAACCAGGAGAAGGGACCCGTCCTGCCTTTCTGTGCAGACCCCAACTCTGCCACTGCCCTCTGCGTCCTTGCAACAGCCCTTGGCCACTCCCTCTGCACACCCACCCTTCCTGTGCTCCTTCTCCGGCCCAGCACCCGAGGGCGCCCACTGCCACCTTCCCAAGCAGCCCACCCATCTCACTGCTACTGCCAGGTCACTGCTTCCAGGCCTCCCCTGGACAAAGCAGGTGGCATCAAGATGCCCCGAAGACCTGTGTTCACTCCTGTGCCACTGCACATGCTTGGGCACAAGGACACGCCATTCCCCGCACCACCGCAGGCTGACCGCCTGTCCGCAGCAACTTCCCCTCGGCTGGGCAAGGCCTGGCTCTCGCTTTCCGCTGCAGCCCTGCACTGTGCACAACCACGGATGCTCAGTGCAGCTTCCCAGGGCTAAGCCTCGGCCCCTGGAACACACCCACAGCAGCTAGGCGTGCTCTGCTTGCCCAAGGAAGCCGTGCTTTCATCTGGACACTCTGTGGTGGCTGCTACGCCTCTGTCCTGTAGAGCGAAGTGCATTTCTGTTTGTCCTGCTGTCGCCTCGCATCTCAGCTGAAGTCCGAGTTTCCTTGCGTCTGGGAAGTGTCGGTGGGCCCAGCAGGCAGGCAGTACTAACAGTGCCCTCGGCAAAGTGCAGCACCCCGCCCTGCCACCCGGCCTTGGCCCTCTGTGCCCTGCAGTGACCACACTACTCCACCCACCTCTCCTTGCACAAGTGTGCACATGGAGTGCACGCCTTCCACAAAGGCAACATACCAGGCATGCTCCAGGACCACCCGGTGCCCAGCACATCCTGGAAATCGCTGCACGCCCGTCCACAGGGAGTCCTCACTGCGGGGTCCACACCCACACCACGTCTGACATCTGGTTATGCCACACGCACCACACCTGGCCTCACCTCGTTGGAGGTGCGACTTCACCACAGATCCTGGGAGAGTGGAACTGCAAGGCCGAGAGGTCAGCGCAAAGGTGGTTCTGCAGGCTCAGCGTGCTTTCCAGCATGCCCGACCAAACTGCATCAATTTCCTCCAGATGAATGAGGGAAAAGCAAAATACTGTGAAGAAGCTGCTCTGGGGAGAGCCTGACAGTGTGCATCAGACACAGGGTACCTTCTGCCCAGCATTGTGGCCAACACGGCTCACACCCAGACAGGAAGCTCTGCAGACCTCAGCAGGAGCCCTTCAGAACCAAACAAACAGTCCTTGCTGGCATCATCAACCTCAAAGAGACGCTTTCCTCTTAAACCCCATCTCAAAGCCTACACCCATGAGTCTAGCTGAGAGGAATGAAAACACTCGCCTGGTTATATCCAATTGTCTCCCAAGGCCTCAGGCACTCATAGATGGGGCTCTGAAGTGGCCAGATCGTGGGGCTCATGGCTGACTTGCTCTTGGGAGCCGGGGCCAGGCCTACAAGGGTCCATCCCTCCCAGCTCCACCCCGCCCTCTGCTTCCTGTCCACCCTGCTGTGAGCAGCCCTCCTCTGCCATGTCTTCCTCCATGCCATCCTACCTCGGAGCCAGCCAACTACAGACTGAAACGTGAGTCCAAATGAACCTCTCCTTTCTTAAACTATGGGTGGTGGGTATTTTGTCCCAGCAACAAGGAACATGACTGACGTTCATGCCCACATAAAGATACTTTGTAATGTTTGGAGTAGCACCACTGGTAACCGGGAGTGCGGAGCCCCAAGTCTATCTCTGGCATGGGCTCAGCACACACTGAGAGACAGAAGAGACACGTAACTGTGACCTGAAATACAGCTGCACCTCAAAAGCACAGTACGGAAGAACCAGAATACAGGGCTGCCAGGGGCATGTGTCCCTTTCAACAGGGGTCAGGAAAGGGCCTGCAGGGGAGGGCAGACTGCCTACCACCAGATAGGGTGGGACTCAACTGCCAATGGGCACAGGGAGCATACAGGTGACAGAAAAGTGCTGAAAATGGATAGTGGTGACAGGACCAAAACCAGATACATGAGATCACCGAGCCGAGCCCCATGGAAGGGGAGGGACCTTATGGCAACACCTCCCGAGGCCCCGTACACCCTGCACATCCAGCCCTGTCTTCTCCGAGCACTGAAAAGTGGCCCTGCAAACACCACCTGGTCCTGCTGCACTCTGCAGGGTTCCTTCAGCAATCAGTGAGACCAGAACGCACCTGCATCAACTCTCAGATGGTGCAGGAGGCGGCAGGGACCTCTGTCTGCTCAGCACTGCCAGGCCTGCTTCATGAACAGCCGGTGGGCCCTGGGGATCCCTGTGCCTTTCAAAGGCCTCGACTTGGCTCAGAGGCACTGACAAGGAAAGGGAAAGCCTGCCCTTCACTAAGCCAGGCTCCTGGGATGGAGCCCTGAAGCTCACCTCACGTCTCCTCCAGGCCACACCACTGGTGCACAGAATGAGACTAAAGGGTGGACACTTCCCCTGGGATGAGCAGACTCGTCACTCATTCATTTGCATCACACACAAGCAGCACAGGGAATGCGCAGGGAAAATCCACAAGTGGAAGGCGATGTCTGTGTCCAGGTGAGAGGCAGAGGGCCCAGGGGCCACGGGCAGACTCCAGACGGGAGGCTTCCGGGGAGCACGTCCAACACCAGCTGAGACGTCCAACACCAGCTGAGACATCATGCAAGTGCGGCTTTCTCATGGGGTTTCATCGGCAGTAAAATCTAGGTTGGACTCTGGGAGACCTGGTGGTCTCAACTCTCAGGCACTGGGGTTCAACCCCACACCTCAGCCCTCAAACTACCTCGGACATGCTGCGAACGCTGCCTGGCTCACTGCTTTGCCACTACTGTACTTCCTTGGAACTGGAAATGTGAACAAAAAAGAAATTATTCTGTGGGGCTCGGGAAAAGTTTCAATAGGGTTCTAATGAAAATAAATTCTCAATTTATTATGAAAGAAAAGTGAATCCCCTCAAGTATTCCACAGAAGAACACCAAAGCAAACTGTGGCCCTGACGCAAGGACGCAAAGATGACTGGTCGGGTCCAGAAAACAGCTCTTCTGGAGCCACTTCAGGGAGACATCCACCCTGAGAGGTCACCGAGACTGACAAGACGCAGCCCACGAGTGCCTCACTCTGTCTGAATGGCAGGACACCAGCAGGAAGCCACTGCCTCACTAGCAGCCCAAGCACGCCGCCTCCCGACCGGCCTCAGGCCAAGCCAAGCACCACACGGAGACCGAGACTAAGACTCCGGCACCCTTCATGCAGGATCGGGGTCACGTCTGGGGCCCCACATCTCTGGAACCCCTTTCCTATTTGGAGACTCCCCAGAGACACGAGTCAGCTCCTTGGGCAGAAGCGAGACCTCCATCTTCACTCTCCTGCTGCCAGGCTCCATGCCGATCTGACACCCACAAAACAACCTTAAGAGAGAGGGATCCGAGGAATCCCACGCTGCTGGAATCCACTCCAGAAAAGGCAAGGTGTCCAGGCCACCAGCCTTGGGGGCCCTGCAGCAGTGGTCCCCAGTTGGGGCACGGGGCGCTGGGCAGCCAGGTGGGAAGCCCTGGACACCCTCAGATAAACCCTCTTCTTGGGGAAGCCAGCTCGCCCCAAGCAGGTGGGCTGTCGCTGATGAAAGCCAAGGAAAGCAACTGTCTCTGCTTCTAACTTTGCAATGCTAACTGGGAGGATCAGCCCATCACCTTCAGTTATGAATCAATCCTGGGTTTGCTGGACTATTCAATCCAGAGAGCAGACAGATAGGCCAGTCCTCTGGCACCAACAAGGGCAGGAAGGGCCCGGCCCCAGCCCCAGGGTCCAGATTTCCTTGTGGATCAGAATCCCTAACTCCACCCCGCCTCTGGTGACTCCTAAGACCTCCTCCCTCCTCCCGCCTCTCCTAGCAGTCCCTGGGCTGGGGGAGGTGACAAGACATGGACACGGACACGACGGTGTGGCCACTGCTGCACTCAGGACCACCACTTGGGCTCCACAGCCAGCACCTGCTGCAACCGCGTGGCCACCCGGGCAATGCCCAGAACAAACCATCACATGGCTGCCCGGGACGGCATGAGCCTCGGGACCCAGCGCTTTGCCCAAGGAAGCTGCGTCCTCCAGAGCAGAGTGGCCCTACCCTTTGACCAGACTTCGGAGCGCACCTCTCTGCTCCTCTCCCAAACAACTGATGAGCCGCGCTGCCTCCGAGTTTTAATGCCTTGAAGCCTCCACAGTTGAATCAAGTATCTTTTTCACTCTGTTTGGCTGCTTTTTTCTGAAACCTCCCAGAATTATTCCAAGCGCCCTCGTCTTTGTCAGCAGGCAGCCACAACTCTTACCTCCTGACTTCCACTTGTGCAGGGAGGGGAACGTGTGTCAACCACCCCATCCCACAGGGGCAAGATGTCTGCCGCAGGACAGAGTGGTTTTGGGAAGGATGGAAACTCCCTGTTTTAAGAGATTAATTTACTATATTGCACCTCGTGGTTTTATAACAATTTAAAACGTTTTGTAAATGTTTCTGTTCTACAAAGAAAAGCAAGGAAGTCTGGAGACAACACAGACATATGGGGCATAAATATATGACTGATTCACCGTGAACGGTGGGAAGTGGGGGGCAGCATGGCAGGGAGAACAGCACACGTCCGTGTGCACGCAGGTCCTACACGCTCCACCTACGGAGTGAGCAGTCCTCCCCCTCTCGGCGAGTGTGTACAGGAACCTGCCCTCCCTGGGCAGCTCGGAAGCACCAGCGTGGATCCGGAGCAACCCTGCCCTCCAGAGGCTTCCGCTTCTGCTGGGCAGGGCCTGGGAAGGAGCGTGGGGGACAGAGCTCACCGAACCGGCGGGCAGGAGGCAGGAAGGGTGTGCAGAGTGAGGGGCTGACCCTGTGCCTGGGACTGGGCACTAAGGCCCAAGACGGGTGTGGGCCGCAGGGGACAGGACAGGCAAGACTGAGGCAGGCACTGACGGCAGACGGAGGGCAGCACAGGGATATGATGGACACAGGAAGGCTGCTGTGGGTGGACTGCAGGACCTAGCGTGGAAGAAAGGAGACGCAGCCCCAAGAGGGGCTTCCCATTGTGACAGGACCAGGGCTGAGGCCACAGCGGTGGCTCCTCAGACCGGCCTGAGGATCGAACATGACTACATCACTAACCGAGCCTGACCGCCAGAGGGGCCGGATGACCGCGAGCCACACGCCGTCCAGCTGTCTGGGGCCTCACTGAGCCTCTCGGTGTCACTGTCCACTCTGCAAAGGACCCTCGAGCTTCCACCCAGGTGGTCAGAACTGAGCCGAGTCGAGGACCCCAGGAGCGCCCATCCCGCCAGTGGGAGCTTCCACACGAGGACCACCATGTTCACACTGCCACAGGCTCCAGAGTAGCAGCTATCCTGTAGGTCAGGCCCCAGTGCGTGACCCGCACGGATGATGTCCATGCCAGAGACTGCACCCTGACCCCTGTCCTCTGCATCAGCCATCAGCAACCAGGGGCCACGGCCCGCCTGCCCCCTGCAACAGGACGACGTAGCTCATGCACACGTGCAGGCTTCTGTCTACCTTCCGGTTGCTGTCAGTCCCTCCCTGAAGCGAGCCATAGCTTCTCTTGCCCAAGGCAGTGGAGTCTCAGGCCTCCCTACCTTCCTCTGCCCTCAGGTCTGAGAGCAGGCGAGACCCTGTTTCAGGCAGGAGAAGTGCCAGCCACCCCGAGCAGCCAAGAGGCTCTGAGAGGAAGGGCCTGCAGGGTCCCCACCAGGCCTGCGAACAACCACGCCAGAAAGGAAGTCTCCCAGAGCCCTCGGGACAGGGCTGGAAAGCTGGACGCTGAGTACTTGGGGGCTCCACACTGCACCCCGCGCATCCTTCACCGGCCACTCACGCGAATCCTTTAAGTACCCTCTGCTGTAAGTCAGCAAACACAGGAAGTGTCTCCCTGGGGCGGTGGGCACCCCAAACTTGCAACTGGGTCTGAAGCGGAGGTGTCTCGGGAACAGAGCCTCAGCCTGTGGGACCACGGCATCAGAACGGAGCTGGCTCGGGGGACGCCAAGCTGGTGGCCATTCCAGAGCTGCTTGTTGGCAGGGACAGCACCTCTGGGGCCCTGGAAGTGGTGGAGCTGAGCTTGAACAGGTGCCGGCGCTTCCTCTGCCGCTCTCACTTCCCCGTACCTCCCCAGCAGCCAAACCACCCCAAGCGTGCGCACTCCCCCGTCTCGGAACTCGGCCCTTCAGTACACAAGGCCAGCAGGGCCATTCCAGCCACCCGCCTCCATCCCCACATAAGGCGCCTGCACCGCCACGCCATGTGCCCCTCCCACCTCACCCGGTTCCCGCAGGCTCTCTCCCGGGGGCGCACCGGGCTGCGGACACCTTGGCAGGGCCACCCCTGGCTGCATCCCCTCAGCAACACTGCCGCCGGCGCTGTCCCGGTGCAGGGTCTGGCTTCCTCCCTGTCCCGTCCCTGGTTCTCCCACAGGGCACACTCACAGCAGGGTCCCCACAGCGCCTGGGCAGAGGTCAGGGAAGAACTGGGCACCTCAACACTCCAGGTCCAAAACATCAAACAGCCACAAACCACCCAAACCCAGACTCACGCGGGTAGGAGAGGCCACCGTCCAAAGGCTGTGCGGAGCACGAACTGAACGATCTGCAGGCCACGGCCACCATGCTTGCCTCCTCCAGCAGGGGCAAGGGCATCTTCACAGCAAACTGGCCTCTCCCTCTGGGCCTGTACCACACCTGTCTCCAGCCACTAAGCAGAAATGGGCTGGGTAGATGAGGGTGCCAACCTCTCCTCATGCTCAGGACGCCTTTGGAAATGAGAGAAATTAACAAGAAGCATTCCCAGCATTTCAGCTGGTGAGACGCTGCATCCTAACCCCAAGGCATGCTTCCCAGCCTCCTGGGCCAAGCGCTGAGCCACACTGTTTTCTGCCCCCCTTTAAAAGACGCTTTCAGAATGCTCTTGGGGTCTCCACACCCAGGCCCCCAGCTGAACACCTCCACTCCAAGGCTCCTTCCCTCCCTTCCCTCACCTTCCTGGCCTTCCCACAGCCATTCCGGTCTGCTCAGGAACAGGCGGCACAAGCCCAGCCACACGCCCAGCCTCGCCTCCCTGGCTGCTCCCTCCCACAGCACTCACTCCGCTGGCCTGCCTCTCCCCAGCTGAGACCCGAAGACCCACCTGACCCGGAGGAGCCCAGACCCCAGGAGAGACTCTCAGACCTTCCCTCCACATCCGGGATTCCCGGCTGGCCCTCCCACTCTCCTCCTCCTCTGGCAGGCCCCGTGGACCGCACACCCCTCGCCAAGGTCCTCCTGTGCTCTTCCAGTCCTCACCATCTGTCCTCTGATCAGCCTGTGGCCTCAGACCCCAGCCAGACACCAGACTCCAGATTTCTCTATCTGGCCCGGCGTCTTCCCGAACCTGACCTTGAATCTCCACCTATGTCCAAACCTCTCCACTCAGATGACTAATCATAAAAATAAGTGCAGCAAACTCCTGAAACCCTGGTAGTCAGGTACTATTTTAGGCACCTGCCTTAGCTCAGTTTATCGACTCCACTCCGCTGCGAGACACAAGTTGCCATCCTCTGCCCGACCTAGGGATGGGAGACACAGGCACGTGGCCACCGCACGGCGGCCCCAGACCACATGCCCAGTCAGCAGGGACTGCACCCTGTGCCCAAACTCAGGCCTGTGGGAGACCCCTGAGGCCAGCTCCAGGCACCTGTCCCCACCCCAACCCCACCCCAGCACCAGCACAGCATCGACTCCAGGCAAAAGCTGACAGGGAAGAATCAGATACCCAAGGTGATGGAAGTCACAGTGACTCCATCTAATTCCAATTCACCTGTCTCAGGGAAATGCAAGAATGATGTGATCGTAAAGTCTGAGCTCACAGTCCAAGCTCCTTTCAAGAGGACAAACGAATGCTGCTGAGAGTGACGCGGAAGCACAGTATGACCCTCTCACTGGCAACATTTTCCTTTTGTCAGTAGACAAAAAAATACCTGTGCAGCCTACAAATGCTGGCATCGTGCGTGTGCTGGCACACAGTGAGTAACCCAATCTCACACCTCTGCCCGGCCAGGGCCCTGCGTGGTCACCAGCATGATCACCTGGTTTTGGGGGCCTCTCACTGACTGGCAGGACCTCCTGCCACAGAGTGGAGGTGGAAAGAGCTCGCTGCAGGGAGGAGGGGAGCGCACAACCCCCTGCCCCCACTGTGACCCTGGCTAAGTGGCTCCACCTCTCCATGTGAGGTGCCCTGCCGGAATTTGGCAGCAACCCCCACCTTCTGGACTGTCCTGAGAAGTGAATGAATGATGCACAGAAAGTGTTCCTAACGGCCAGGCACTCACAGGTCCTGACAACCTAGGAGCTGACTGATGCTTTCTGAAGATACACACACTGATCACACCCTTCCTGTGTTCAAACCCTCTAAAAGGAAGAGGGCGGGGCAAAGCAGGCAGGCAGCCTCCTAGGGCCGCAGCCACCCTGGGATTAAATCTAAATCCTTCGCACAGCCCGAGTGCTCCCTGAGATGCAGGCCCCACCGCCCAGCTCCCTGGCTGCGGGGCCTCCCTGGTGGACAGCACTGGGCACGGGTCTCCAGGCCTCCTCCACCAGGAAGGCTCCCACCCACTGTGCCCGAGCCACCAGCCGGGTTCCTCCACTGGCTTCGCTGGCCTCCAGGGCCTCAGAGTCCGGTTCACAGGCCTCAGCTCCAGGGGGTGAACACTGCAGGCAGGAACTGCCCAGCCCATTGGGCTCAACCATGGCTCAGCAACTAGAACAGTGCCTGGCTTAAGGGAACAGAGGAGAAGGGAAGCAAAACCAGGCTCAGACCCCACGGGCCTGGAGCAGGCAGCTTCTACCCCACTGGGCGCGCACCTTCCTCCAGCTCCCTGGATTTCCATTCCTCTTGTCTTAACTCCATCACACCTGAAACCAAAGCCAATAGCATCCACTGGAAGACCTTACAAGCATAAAGATGAGGAAGAGCAGCAGGAGCCACTCACCAAATCGTAAAGAAGAACACACCAGTGGTCCTAACTGGATGTCAACGGCCCTGGTCCAGCAGAGGTCAGCTATGGGGCAAAACTGCACCCAGAGGTGGAGACCCGGGCTGGCTCCTGCATCCTCCCTGCTCACACCCCTCAGAAGCTGCAGCGTCACAATTTAAAGTTACATAATAATTATCCTATAATGTTTTAAATAGGCAAAAATCACTAAACTCTTACTGAGATGAAATATTGAATAGGTGAAACACTTCGTATTGAAGCAGCCTAAAATAAATTCTATCTATTGAAGAATGCCAATAAATAAAGAAAAAGTTAAAAATTCCACAACTCAGGACCGACAAGTCACTCATGTGTAAGGGAGAAAGCGTCACAATGCCAACGTGCGGCATTATGGGAAATCCTGTTTGCTTTTCCTATTTCACATATTATGAACTTCTCAAATAAAGGGTTTTCTTGAAGCACTACACCAAACTATGGCCCCGGACACTCACATGTAGAAAGCCAGCACAGAAACCCATCAAGTTTTCTGATAAAACTGGACCTCTCTAAACTCTGGTTTCACAGTGAGCTTGATAACTTTCCTTTAGTTTCTGGCAGGTCGGCAAATGCATGACCTCACTGATGAACCACCAGAGAGCGGGTGCTTTCTACCTACCTCCTACCTATTTAAATAACACGCTTTGGTCCTGTGCACTGACAGCTAATCACAGAGCTCCAGGGAATGAAATCCAGTTCTTAACTAAGACTGACAGGTAAGGGATTTCAAAATAAAAAATTACAACAAGGTCTTGCTTGCACCCGTGTACGAGAACATGCTGTGTAGCACTGTTAAAGGACATGTGGACAGCCGTGGTGAAGTGTGTCTGCAACTGTGGACCCATGAAACGTGTGTACTACTGCAGGATGGATGGCCTGCAGCAGCTGGAGGGGCCGGGACCCTGGGTGTGGGGAACCAGGGGGAATGAAGTTGTCCATATCCAAATCCCTTTTGAATGTACTATGTACTTGCTCATCTTTTTAAGTCTATATGCAAAACTTTTATAATTTTATAACTAAAGTTGGAATGTTTGTTTTAAAAACTGAGTGCTGTAAAGTGACAATTAAAACAAACTGCCAGTAGCATTTTGAACCCTGCCTACCACAGTCAGCACTGCATCCTAGGACATGACAAGCCAAAGACCAGTAGTCATCAAATGAATCAAGTCAGCCCCGGCTAGTCACTGGCACAGGCAAGTTTAAAGCATTTTCCTCTTCCAGACATCTCAGTGCAGTCCAAGTGCTTCACAACATGTAAGTGCACGAGGAGTGAACTGCCATGAAGCCAGGGTGCGCTGTGTGGACCTGCTACTGCTCGGCAGCTGATCCTCCCACCTGGGCCTGCCGCACAGGGCAGGAGACACTGTGTCATCAGTTTCTCAGGGATATCCCCTTCTCCCCACCACTGCCCCTGCAGAAAAGCCGCCTTTTCCTTCTGGCCAAGCCGCAAATTTGACAGCGACGCGGCCGAATGCACGCGGCCGAATGCACCCGGCCATTCCCAGGAATCCTGACATCCGACAGACATGGCTCGGGGACAATGCGTTCCTTTGACAGCACCACGACCACAGGGCCCCGCTGGCTGCGGGTCTCATCCGATATTTATCAAGCCCGGCTGCGTCCAGGCATGGATCCTGCCTGCCCTCCGGAAGCCCCGCACCCAGGGACAGTTCGTTCTCTCAGGCGGGAAGGGCTGTGCCCGGCGACCTTCTGCCTCCTCTCCCTGCTCACTGTCCTTCTGGGAAACCGCAGCAAGCGGGAGGGGCAAAGCCGTCCCAGCCCCAAGAAAAGTGGGGTTCCAGAGACAGCTGGCTCCAAGCTCGGAACTGGCCCTGGACAGCGGGGCGTGTGGAGATGCAGCTCGGGTGGCACCTTCCAAGGAGACACAGCCACGGCAAAGCCAGAGGGGACGGAGAGGGTTACACGCACATCCCAATTCTCACAAAGCTGCCGTTCCATCGTCTGGTTGGGGCGCTGAGAGTACAGAAGCAAGTTCAGTACCAGGACCACTTTCTCGTCACACTTCCAGAATGCACGCAGCGGGGGCCTTCACGGGAGGGGCCTCCAAGACCTGCCGGGGAAGACACCGCCGCCGACCAGACCCCAAACCCCGCCGGGGCTCACGTCAGGTTCCCGCCGGGCTCGGCCCATCTGACGCGTCCCTCGCGCACGGCCACCACGCAGTCGCCCTCCCGCAGCCGAGTGAGCGTCACGCCGCCGACCGGCAGCCTGGACGGCACTCGGGACCCCCGCCCGGGCGCCGCGACACGGTCCCGCGCAGACCCTGCGCCCGGGAGGGAAGCGGGCGTGCGGCGCCCCAGGCCGGGTCCTCCCGGGAGCGCAGCGTCCTCTCCCCGCGCAGCTGGTGCCGGGGACACCGTGGCCCATTCCGGGGCCCGCCGCCCTCCCCGGGTCAGAGTCTCTGCCCATGCCGCAGCCTCAGCCCGGGGCACAGTCTGTCCCCGGCCCAGGCCCCTTCCCGAGCGCAGCCTCTCCTCCGGGGCGCAGCCTCCTCTCCCGGCGCAGCGCTGCGCTCCCACGCGGATGCGGGCGAGCCGGGCGCAGCCTCCTCCCCGCCGCTGCCCAGGCGCCGCCGCTCCCGGGGCCGGGTCTCCGCGGGCAGCCCCGCCGCCCGCCGCAGCCTCACCTCAGCCCTCCGCGTCCGTGTCCGCGTCCCCGCCCGCCCGCTGCGCGCTGCGGCTCGCCGGCCCTGGCCCTGCCCGCGCCCTCGGCTCGCCCTAGCCCCGCCACGGCTCCGCCTCTTGCTGTCCCGCCCCGCCCCGCCCGCGCCACGCGGGGACGCGCACGCTGGGGGCGGAGCCAGCGCCTGGACGCCGACGTGCGCACGCCCTGGCCTCCCGCGGCCCGGACCATCTAGGTGCTGGGCAGGTGCAGCGGGCTTCGGGCCACCAAGCAAAGCGAGTGTGGGCCTCGCGTGGGGCGCCGCGCGTCGGCTCCTGCGACCGTGGAGACACAGTCCTGGCCGTGCTTTCCGAGAGAGTGGGACTCCGGCGGCCCGCCCTGGCCGTGCGAGGCCCTGACCGACCGCCCGCGGCGACCCGGGCCCGCATGGTCGCGCTGGCCGAGACCTTTCCTCCCGCACCCGGCACCCCTGGGACAGCCTCTGTTCTGGGCGCGCCCTGCTCCCATCCGGGCTGGCTGTCCCAGACGAAGGCGGGCCCGGGTGGGGCTGAATCCAGTCGGAGACCGAGGCTCCCGAATCCTGGCTTCAGGGGTGTCCTGGGAGTTGGTCCGATGTCACCCGAGCCCTGAACTGGGAGGGCTGCAGCTCTAGCTCCAAGGCTCTGGTTAGGATTCTCCTTGGAGTTAGGAGCACGTCCGAACTACTAAAGTTCAGGTGGTGAATGGGTAGGTGGTCTGGCTTTCATGAGGGCTTCTGAAGCTGTTTTGCCGACCATATAATAAACCTATGTTGAGCGCTGACTGCTGGTCTTCCAGTCTGCCTAGAGTCGCGTTCACAGCTGAGGGTGACCTTAGCCAGAGGCTCAGCGTCTCCAGATCCCTGCACCAGCAGCTGTGCTGTGCTCCTCAGGGCAGTTCTCAGGCATCGCTCTGCAGAGCAGCTCTGCAGCTGTGGACCAGCACCAGGCCTCCAAATGCATCCCAGCTGCTGCACTGGGCCTTTGCTCTGCCCCCGTCTTAGCCCCATTTCACAGACGGGGAACTAGGAGGGAGCGGAAGAGCAGAAAACACTGCTAGGACAGCAGCAGAGCTGGACACGGCACTGAGGCGGGCAGCAGTCTGGCAGTGGTGACCCCCGGGGGAGCCCAGGGGCTGCAGGCAGTTGGGCTTGGGTGGGCCTCTGCTCCATATCCACGGGCACCTGACCATCTACCCGCCCTCCATCCACCTGTGTCCTTGGTTGTAAAACAAGCAAGGAAACTGGAATACAGGTAGAACGCCGGTGTAGCATTCCTAACCTGGCTGGCACCCGGAGCTGGGGGACAGCCTCGCCCCAGAGAGCTGCACCAGTGGGTGGCCCATGTCTGTGTGAGTCACCGCAGAGGAGAAGCTGTCCCTGGGGCAGCCGGCTACTGAGCAGGCCTTCACCCTGCCTTCGGGCTGAACACGAGGGAGTGGCCCAAGAGTCACCTGTTGACATGTGAGTGACATCAGGACTCTGAGGAGCCTTCTGGGGCTTCATCCTTGGTAAGCAATTGTGGGCACAGCACAGTGCGCTGGATCTGTAATAAACCACAAAGTGTACGCACTTCAGTGATCCTTGTTGGTGAGCCCGTGGGCCAGCAGCCTGTGCAGGGTCCAGCTGGATGGGTTCGTGTCTGCTTCGTGGCGTCAGCTGCCCTTGTGCTGCCCTTGTGCTGCCCAGCCGCCACCCACCATCACTTGCCCGGCCAAGGCTGTGTCTCACAGTGGCCACACCCTGCCCTCAGGAGTGCAGGTCTCGGGGTGGCCTCTCCAGTCTCTGGCCAAGTACAGCGGGAGTGGGGGACACGAGAGTGGGCGGGAAAGTGTGCCCCAGAGGCCAGCAGCACGGCCATCTTGCACAGACCCCCATGGCTCTCCTGTGGCCAGGAGGGAGTCGCTGAATACGTCTGTCTCAGCCTCCTGTCCCTCGGCAGCAGTACAGGCAGAAGACATGACCCTGGCTGAGACCCTCGCACTGGTGCCGACCATCCTGCGCTGTTCCCAGGCCCAGGCTGGAGCCTCTGCACCCCCTGGTTGCACACGGCGCACACCAGCCTTGGAGACTGGGCCTCGCGGCAGCCTCCCTGGGACAGTGGCCCACTCAGGTACCCACGGGTCAGGCTCTTCCAGAGGGGACTCTGCAGCCCCTGCCCCATCCACTCAGTGAAACACCTGGGGCCCGGAGAGGGCCCTGTGCCCCTGAGGTGTGGCCTCCGTGGCTCGTGCAGACTGCAGGACAAGTGCCACCCTGTCCTGGAAGCACACTCGGCACCGAGTCCTGCCCACCGCCCAGCCCCTTCTCACCTGCCCAGGGATGCAGTCGTGTGACTGCTGAGAACAGTGTCTGCAGAGCACTGGAAACCCAGCTGAGTGAGGTGGCACAACCACAAAGCCACATCCACAGCACGGCCACGCGCTAGGAGTAGGTGGTGCGGTGACTCGAACAGACCTGGTGCCTCCCTCTGGCAGCCTCAGGTGCGCTGAGCAGGGTCGGCCCAAGCCGTGTAGGAACCAGAAACAGGAAGCCCTCGGAGGTGCAGCCTTGGGCACAGCCTGGGCTTCGAGTTCAGAACTGCTCGAGGCTCACAGGTGTCAAAGCCACCGAGTGTCCACTCCCGCTGGACACGAAGCAGGCGGGGCACGGTGCTGGGAGGAGCACATAGCAACCTGCTCACGGCGGCTGTCGTGGTGTGGGTCCCTGTGGGCCCCTGGTGGCCTGATTTTCTCCTGAGTGGCAGCACGTGCTCCCAGCCTGTATGCTGAGATGCCGGTCACGGCCCATGTGCTGAGGCGGACCAGCCAGCGTGTGCAGCGCAGGGCATGTGGCCACCACTCATTAACACCAGCGGCAGCCTCGCCCTTGGCCTTTTGATTCTGTTTCCCTATAATCCCTCTGTACACCCAAAATTGTGTCTAAAAGAATGTTGATTGTGCTTTGTTTCATTCTGCTCAGTCCATTTGAGAAGAGACACAAAATTACTTTTAAGTTGTAGATTATCGATTTATTTCTTAGGGCTAAAGTCAGAAGCCAGCATGGTGCCCACCTGCAAGCCCAGCGTCTGGGAGGCTGAGGCAGAAGGACCACAGTTGGGGCCCAGCCTGGGCAGCACTGTGACTTAGGTGAGAGCCTGCCTCTAAAGAAATAAATAAAGGCCTGGGGATGTAGCTCAGTGTGAAGACCTGGTTTAGTCCCCAGGACCACAGGATAAAAAGGAAAAAGAAAAGGCTGCTGATGAGAGGTAAGCACCATGTCGTGATGTGTTCACGTGAGACATAATATTTTCCGCCCTGTATTGTAAAAGCATGACACTGGAGTGGCAGAACCAGGTGGCGCTGCCTCACCCAAAGAACAAGACCCGGGAGAGACGCCGGTGCGTCTGCCTGGCTCACCCTGGGCCACCCTGTCTGCACACCACCTGCCCCATGATGGCCCTGCTGCGCCCGGCTGCCTGGCCGCCCAGGGGCTCAGCTGGCCAGCAGTCAGGCCTGTGTGCTGTGTGCCCTACCTGGGAGCCAGCCCACGGCAGGGACAACAGGGCAGACAAGCAGAGGCACGAAGTCAGCCTCCGGCCCCCAGGCTGTCTGGCACAGTGGGTCACATGATCAGGGTGCCTGGCCTGCCGCTGTCTGGCATCGGGGCACAGTACCAGGTTGCCGTGTGGCGGCACGGCAGGGAGCTCTGGGGCTAGGCGTTGCCAGTGGGCTGTGTGGCACAGTAGCTGGGGGTGAAATGGTCGTATGGGTAGCAGTAAAGCTACCCAAGGCAGAGGGAAGAGCATTTCCACCTCACAAGTTCGGAGAGGAGAGGCTGCTGTTCTGAAGGACCCTCGGATCTTGCAGCCACCAGGAGTGGAGTGCTGAGTGGCCAAGCCAGAGTGGCAGACAGGTCTGTGGCCCTTGTGGGCCACCCACACTGAGGAATGGGTTTTACGTTTATAAAGCATGGGGCTGAGGGTAGAAGCACTATGAGGCCGGCTTCTTGGTCCACAAAACCTAAAATATCCAGCATCTGGCCCTTTACAGACACGTGCCTGTCCCTGGTTTGGGCCAAGCAGGATCTGCCTCTGGAGATGAGAGTCCAGTCCTCTGCCCTCAGGGAGCGCAGGCTGTTCAGGGAAGGACACAGCATCAGCGCTGTTAGAGGAGGGACAGCAGCTGATGCAAGTGGTCAGTGGTAACGGGAGGAGCAGAGGGCTCAGCCCCCTGGAAGTAGACTCCATGAGACTGCTGGGGAGGGAAGGGCAGAGCTCCCACTGGACTCCGCTTGTACCCGACAGAGGAGGCCATGCTAGGTGGAGAGACAGGGCCGAGTACAAAGCCTGGGGATGTCCAGGTGGCTGTCAGAGGCAGCTGCACATGAAAGCCTGGGTCCAGAGAAGAAAGCCGTGCTGGGGATGTACATCTGACACCTGCAAAGTGGAAGAGGACACCAACCACCTAAAGAAAGAGTGGGTAGAGAAAGGGAACCTGGGTCAAAGACCTGAAAAGCTGCAGCCTTAAGGCTGAGCAAGAAGGAGGGGTGAGACCAGGAGACAGAGCCCAGACCAGCAGAAGAGCAACTCCCAGAGAAAAGACGGGTCAGTAAGCGAAGATGAGTGGGGATGCAAAGTCCACCGGCTTCGACATGTAGAGGTCACAGTGACCTTGGATAATTCAGAAGTGTTGGGGGCTTTACTGAGAGAGGAAGCCCTCCCATCTCATATACTGAATTTTACCTATTTTTAATTTTTATCTTTTGCAGGACTGGATGGAGCCCACAGCCTCAGGCATGCGAGGCAAATGCTCCCCTGCTGAGTCACACTCCCAGGCCCCCACCCGTTTAATCTTGAGACATGGTCTCACAAAACTGCCTGGGTCAGCCTCCATCTGTGGTCCTCCTTCCTCAGCCTCCCAAATAGCTGGGATTATAGGTGTGGGCCACCTTGCTGGCTTCTTTTACTTTAGTTTAGTTTTGTGGTCCTGGGAATCAAATCTGGGGTCCCATGCATGGCAGGCAAAAGCTCTACCACAGAGCCACACCCAGCCCCATATCCTTCAGATGCTAAGAAGAATGACATGAGATCAAAACATCTAGACCACTCTCACTCCTAAAACCCTAAATGCATTATCACAGAACACGAACAGAACATTTCAGCAAAATCACAGTCTAGCAGAATGCAAAGTAACAGCAAGAACATTATGCCCAAATTGGATTTCCCCAAGAATATGACTTTGAGTTAATGTTTTAAAATCCATTAATTAAATCCCCTCATCAAGAGATGAAAGAACATCTGTATAATCATCTCAATAGCTACAGCAAAAGCTTTTGATACTTCATTTATGTTTAGAAAAACACTCTTAGAAAACTTAGAAGGGAGCTTCGTAAACCTAACAGAGAATGTCGATAGAAACACCTGAAACAAACACCAAACTCAAAAACTTTCTCTATAAGTAAAAACCAATGTGGGACTGCTTGGTCTTTCCTCAGCCATCTGCTGCTGTCATAGAGCCTGTCCATGGAGCAAGGAACACAGTGTAGAGCAAGAAACACATATGGTTATGTATGCAGAAAATTGAAGATCTACAGTGGAATTCATAGATTAAAAATGTAACATTGCTGAGTGTAAAATCGGCATATGCACATAAATAATTTCTATACGTGAGCAACAAATACGTAATTTAGAAAACTGATACTGTTTATAGTAGCAATGGAAGTATGAATCAAAAAGAAAATGATCTTCAAGGAGAAACAGGACTTTTAAAAATTAATGTGAAAATTAAGTAAAGGTAAAGGCATACCATTTACATGGATAAGAACACTTCAGTTTCCTAAAGATACTACTTCTCTCCCAGATTACCTTCAGAGTCAATCCTTATCAATATCCCAAGAGGGACTTTCGGTGCAATTTGACTGCTTCTAAAATACGTAACAGGAGACAGAAGACCTAGACTAGCCAAGACACTCCTTAAAAAGAATAATAAGGTGGCGGATCTGTGCTACCAAATGTACTATTAAATTAGAGTAAGTAAATTCAGTTGTTGCTGGCCAAGGGCAGGACAAATTGATAAATGAAAATAGACCCACACAGACTTGAATGTATGATGGCACAGGGTTTGCAGACGGGAGAAAGGAATGCCTTCAGTCAGTGATGCTGGGACGTTTGTCCATTTGGGGTAAAATGGAATTAAGTATAACCCTTATACCCTACACCAAAATCAGTTCTAGATCAGTAAGGAAAATTAAAATTTCAAAATATAGGTGTACTGTATATCTTCATGGGCTTAGAGGCTGGCAAGGATTCCCTAGGGCACAAAAGGTGCTAACCCTAAAAGACAAGGCTGGTAAATCTGATCATATTAAAATTGTGAATATTTACCAAAATATGCAATAAAGTAAAAATGTGTGCAACAAATAGGGAGGTGTTTACCACACAACTGTCAGTGGGTTTGTATCTAGGGCATGTAAAGAGCCACAAATTAATGAGAAAGGCCAAACAGCTCTTAGAAACGGACAAAAGCCATGAGCAGACATTTTGCAGAAGAGGAAACACACACCACTGAGTGTGAGGAGTGCCCAGTGCTGTCAGAAACAGCGCGTGGATCCCAACCACAGCAAGCTGCCGCTCCACACCCACAGGGCTGACAGACTTCTAAGAAAATCAAGTGTCGGAGAGGATGTAGATCCCCAAAATTCTTAAGCATCACTACAGAGAGCAAACTGGCAACCACTTTGAAAGACTTTACCACCTCATGAAACTGCCTATTTGAGGATCCCACTGTCCAGCGTTGTCAGTCGTAAGGGTGTCCAGGGCAGCTCTGCACATGCGGTCGGGAGGTGCACGGGGCCATGCTGCAATAACCTTTTACTGGGGAGGAGGAAATGCTCCATGCACACTGGCAGATGGATCAGCCACAGCAACACCCAACACAGCAAACCTCGGAAATGAAATGTTGACAGAGACGGAAAACAAGGAAAAGCAAGCATCAAAGGGCTTAAACGTATCGTATATCAAGGCAGTATATACCTCTCATATACATATCGCGTCAATGTATATCTCGTTTGTAAATATGTATCATGTAAATATGTTGTATGGAGATACATATTTCTATGTGAGAGAGGGAGAGAGAACATTTTCTAGCAAGGGCATAGCACACTGCAGGTTGAAGGTGGGGATTACCCTTCTCCAGCAGAGAGGGTGGCAGGTTAGACAGAGGTCCTGCCTCAGGCTGGGTGGTGAGGACAGGAGAGGTCAGGCACTACGCTTCCTAACATACGTGAATTTCACATGGAACCTTTTGGGAAATCATATGTCCTATGAAGCATGCTTTAAATTTTACAAGGAGACTAGGCAAGACGAGAATCAGACAGCATCATGCCCATCAGATGTCCAGACTGATAAAGCCAGTCTTAGCGTGGGAGCTCTTCCCTGTGGGCGGGGTGCAGGGGAGAGGATGAGCCACTTGGGGAACCATTTGGAATTGCCTTGTGGAGATGTCGGTTAAACACCTGCAGTCCTGTTCCCAGCCCTGGCCTAGCCCATCTCCTGCTGCTCTGACACATTAGTACAGATGGGGCCGTTTATAAACAGCAGTTACTGCTCTGGAGTCCGAGGCCCAGTCCCCAAGGGATGCGGTATCGGGGAGGGCACATTCCTCGTGGAGGGCACCTTCTTGCTGTGTCCTCACATGGTAGAAAGCAGTAGGGCCAGTGGGTTACCACAGCCGCCCGTGGATGTCCTGTGTCCCCCAGAGGTATCCTGCCCCCACTTCTGCCTGCACTGGCAAGTCGTGCCTGTGTTTACTTTGGCATAAGTGAAATCATACAGCACATACTCTTGTGTCTGGCTTCTTCCTCCGAACACCGTGCGATCTGTATCCCATGTGTAGGCAGCAGTAATTAGCACTTCTTGTTGCTGTGTAGTATTACAGATCCTTCAGGTTCCACAATATATTTGTTCATTCTGCTATTGATGGAAATTTCAGTTGCTTCCTGGTTTTTTGCCACTATGAATAACGATTCTGCGACTACTCTCACGTGTGCCCTCTGGTACACACGTGCACCTGTTTCTGCTGGGTGTTCAAAAAGTCACAGGAGACACATGCGTTCCACTTTCTAGGCACCGCCAGTTTCCGAAGTGCTGCACGGCCTCACCAGCAGAAGGGGGTTCCAGTTGCTTGCCATCCTCAACACAGCTGGAGCTGGCGCTGCTTGTCGTTTTGGCTACTCTGGGGGTGTGTGGGGCCTCTTGGTGACACCTAGGGAGGCTGAACACACGGACAGGTGCTTATTCTCTACTGCACGCCCTTTGTGGTGGAAGGGAAGGGGCTTCTCCAACCCTCCTTCAAATAATTCTTCATATGTCCAGATGTCCAAGTCCCCGTCAGGGATATGTGTCACAAACGCATCCTGCTGTGTGTCTTGTCTTTGCATAATCCTAGTTGTCTTTTGATAAACAGGAAATCCCAGTTTCAGAGTGATCCAATTTGTCATTTTTGCCCTATGGTTACTGTTTTTATGCCCTGTCTGGAAGAGCTCCGCTACTGCACGGTCATGGAGATGTGCTCCTGTTACTTTCCAGAAGGTTTGTTGTTTGTTATCAAAGTCAGCGGCATTGTTTTCTCTGTAGAGCATGAGGTAGGGGTTTGCTGTTGGTACTTGGCCCGTGCTCGGCCCGGCACTGCTACTCAAATGCCCCACCCCCTGCTGCTCGGTGTGGTGTCTTGGTCATGTTGTCATCCACCTGTGAGGCTGGCTGTGCTCCCTGTGGGCTCTTCTGTGAAGGCGGCAGGCTTGCCTTGCCTTTGCTTCTTACCGTCCTAATCACTGAGGCTGTATGGAGTCTTACATTTCGACTCTCCAGAGGCATCTTCCAGTGTAGTTTTTCAAATTCTTGATGCAATGGTACTTTGCATTTCCACAGAACTCCTTGAATTTCCCCCCAAGCCCTGCTAGAATGGTGATTAGAATTACACTGAAGCTACATATAAGTTAGGTGAGAATGAATATGCTCACAACACTGACCGCTCCAAGCCATGTTTACCCGAGCAGGTATCTAAATATTCTTTGGTGGTTCCCATCTCATGGCCTTCCTTCCATGTAGATACTGCAAACGTATTTCATTAGATTTATTCCTAGCTTTGGGTGTCTTGGTTGATCATTTAAAATGCTCTGTGTTTTTATTTTGCAACCACTGACTTCTATCTTGTATAGACTACAACTGATTTTTGTGCACTGAGCTTGTATCCGGCAGTCTTCCCGGATTCACTTAAGAACTTCTAAGAGCTGTCTGCAGACTCTCTTGGATCTTGTCTGCGAATAATGACTCTTGTTTCTTCCTTTACAGTCATTTATTGTTTTTTCCTGGCCTGCTTTGCTGGCTAGTGCTGATAGCAGTGTTAATAATGGACATCCTCATCTTGTTCCTGATGTCAGAGGGAAAGCTCGTGATGACCCACCGGGAAGTGTGATATTTCCTGTGGGATAGTTTAACGTAATACCCTATGAGATTAAGAAAGTTCCTTTCTACTCCCACTTTGCTCAGAGCTTTTCATGAATGTGTGTTGGATTTTATAAATTTGTTATTCTTCCCTATTGAGATGATAGTATGATTTTCTGCTTTGTTATATTAATACAGTGAATCAAGTTGACTGAAGCTCAAATGTTAAACCAACCGTGCATTTCAGCAAGAAGCCCAGCTTGGAACAAGCCCTGGAGAGAGATGACCCAGGCTGGGTTCCCAAAGGGTGCAGAAGGGACAAGGAGGTGGGGCAGGCTGGCGGGCCTGGCTGTCGAGTGTGAGGAGACAGCTCTGGATGACGCAAGGACGGGTCACACAGCGGGCAGGGTCCCTCCTCACAGAGAGGGTGTCTAGGAACTCATGGTCCAGCAAAGTACCTACATATGTTTTAAGCAAAGCGTACAATAAAAGCTACACATAATAAATTCTCTAAACCACACCTCCAAAAGTAAGTCACTGTTCCGGGCTGATCTGGGGCCTGGAAACCCCTTGGCTGCCTGAGCTGGGATGTGGCACTCAGCATTCGAGACAGTCTGGGGGCTCCAGGGGGAGCTATGTCCGCTGTCATCCTGGTTGCCAGTGCCCGCGGGCACCATGACACAGTAACTGTTAGAACGTCGGTCGGTGCGTCCCAGGACGAGGTCTCCTGCTGGTCCGCAGGGCACAGCACACGGGTCCTGCGAGGATCTGGGCCCCGCGGTGAGGGGGACAGCATGACCGGCGGAGGGCAGCGGCACCGACACGCTGCAGGCGCAGGAGCAGGCCCGGCTGGGCTCCTGCTCGCTGTTCCGCAGCACATTCCCGAGAGATGAGAGCATGTATCGTCTGTCGATGCCTTTGAATTGCATACATACGGAGGCCCACCTATTTTTTGCTTTCTAGCATTCCACTTCTATTTTTGGTGGAATATGAAAGCTTTGCCTGTTTCCCAAAATGGAAAGACGCATTTTTCCCGTGGCTGTCTGGGTGTCTGCTGCACTCAGCCTGTGTGCCAGGCTCTCGCAAGCCCCTTCCCATCCCCGACGGCAGCCGGCTGAGCGCTGCACACAGATGGCTTTATCGCCTCCGTTGTCTCACTTCAGCTTCTACTGTGGGTCCTGGTGGCCGGGTTGAGTCAGGGAAGCCCCTGTGGTCTGTGTGGCTGGTGAGGTGAGGCAGGGGTGGCAGGGAGGAGGTGAGAGGAAGTGGAGGGCTGCCCAGGAGGTGCTGCGGACCCAGCCTCACTCGGGTTGGAAGGGGAGGGGCTGAGTGCACCCAGCCTGGCTCCACTTCCCTCCTGCAGCTCCCGCCTCCGTGCAGCCAGTGCTAACCTGGCAGCAGGACTCCAGCGTAATGAAGAGAATGGTTCCTAGAAAGTAACAGACACGCGCTAAAGCGGCAGCGGCTCCGGCCCCCAGAGCCAGCCCCTCCGCCCTGCGTCTCTGCCCACGGCCCTGACCCTGTCTTACCATTGTGTCCCTCTGGGCAGTGCTCCAGCAGGCTGCAGGGCCCGGTGGGCATGCGGCTGTTTCCTGACAGACGCTCTGCCTGCAGCCGCGGGCGTGAGCAGGGCAGCTGTGGCCCCAGAGAGCCCCTCTCAAGTCTGGCAAGGGGGCAGCCCTGGCGTGGCCCTCGGAGCTGGGTCTACATTGCGCCCATGGTGGCGGGAGCTGGGGCGACCACGGGCCAGGTCAGGGTGGCTCCGGGTCCTTCCCATTTTCAGGACGCTTCTACACCTATGTGATGATCTTTACAGAGTCCTGCTGGAATTTTGGTTAGCATGACATTGACCGGCGATCATTTCAGGAAGAAGGCCACCCCCCAATCCTGCCACCCTCACCCTGGGGGTGCGATTCTGCATAGTGCACTGGGGTGCAGGGGTGGGGGTGAGAAGGAATATTTGTACCGTCACACTCCTTCTTCCTTTCTTCCTTTCTTTCTGTGTTTTGAGACAGGCTCTCACTGTGTAGTTCAGCCTGGCCTTGAACTCACTATGTAGCCCAGTCTGGCCTCAAACTCGCAGCAATCCTCCTGCCTCAGCCTCCCGAGTGCTGGGATCACAGGCGTGCAGCACCACGCCCAGCAACACACTCTCCGTTTCTGAAGGTTGGCTTTGGTTTTCCTCTGCTCTGTTGCATAGTTTCAGTACAGAAATCCTGGATGTGTGTGTTGCTAAGTGGATTAAGAACCATAAGTACCTCATGTTTCCAGTTGCCTCTGTAAATGGCCTGGTTAGGGTTGGCCCTCTGGGGGTTTCTTGCCAGCGTGTAGAAAAGCAATGGATTCTGTGTACTGCTTTTGTACCCTTTGGCCTCGACACATTCCCTTACCAGCTGTAGCACATTCTTGTGGATCATGAAGGATTTTCTACGTTCACGACTACAAGCATTTCGCCGATGAAGAGAAGCAGATTCGGTTCTTCCTCCCTGTAATCCCCTCTTCTCGCCTGTTGCCCTGGCTGGGTCTCTGTGCACACATGGGCCAGACGCTGGGCTGAGAGCACCGGGAAACCAGAGGAGCGAGTGCAGGGCGTGACCTTGGCGCAGCCTTGGCCCCAGGGATGTAGGAGGGGCCTGCTGCCCACAACCCACCAGCGCTGGCCAATGAGCAGTGGCACCTCTGGGCACTCTGGATGCTGGTGTGAGGGAAATCTCCTGTGGCGAGGCTCATTTTAATGTCCTTTCTGTGTCACCCCTTCCCTGTTTCTCCATCTGATTTCTGGCTCTTTGTCCTAGTTTTGTCAGGTTCTTTGTGGGGGGGGATGCTACCCCCTCCCATGTGGCGGATGTCACCAGTATTTTCTTCTAGTTGTTCAGATGTGTTCAGCTTTGTCTATGTTTTTCTTAGCTGTTCAGAAACTTCTGTGTGCAGACTCACCCATTTCTTCTTTCCTCTGAGTCAGAGTTAGAATACCTTTCCCTGTAGCCAGGTCAAGGCCATCCACCCATCCTCCAGCGCTTGTGTGGTTTCATGGCGCAAGTTTGGTCCCTTCCTGGCAGCCGGCTCTCAGGAGATTGGTGACTCTTCTGAGGCTGCCCAGGTCCCGACTGCCCCAGGATGTATGAGGCTGTTCGAGGATTCCCTGCTGCCCTGGGTCCAGCCATCTGCTCGTGCGCAGTGTGGCTGGGGCATCGCAGGAGGGGCTGTGGCAGGCCTAGTGCCTGCCCACTCCCTGCAAGGGGTTCCTGGGTGTCTTCCAGGGATGGCACACAGAGTTTCTCTTGACTGCATGTGAAGTCGGAACCTCTCGCGACACTTCGTTCTCTTCTGTTAAGTTCAAGGAAAACCCTCGACCCCTCACCTCTGCCCAGCTCTTGACTTAAGGAGCAGGAGGCTCTGCTGGCAGCAGGACTGCGCTGAGGGAGGGGGACGGGTGGGACTCTCTGGTTGCTATCTTCCTTGTCACGTATGGCACTGTCTGGCCCTGTTCACAAGCCTGGGTCCCTGCTCCGCTGAGGCGCACCTGGCACATGAGAGGCAGATCCATCAGCCCAGCTGGGGTTTGGGGGCGCAGCTGCAGTGTGTGTGTGTGTGTGTGAATCATGGCCTGCTGCCAGTGCCCCTGTGTGCAGGGCCCATGGTTACTGCCGATCCCTGGAGCAGCAGCTTCATGGCCAGGCTGCCACCCCGGCTTCCTCTCCATGCTCTGACTCCTTGCCTTCCACGGATAGAAGCCTCGGGAAGGGGCAGGAAGAGAGATAAACACTTACAGGGGAGCCGCCTTCACCCCCACCCCTGCCATGTCAGCCCTTGGGTTTTCTCTTCCTTTGTATAACAAAGAAAGGTTTTTAGGACTTTTTGCCTTATGGCTCCTTCGGGATTCAGGTTATTTAAGGAGCCCAGCAATGAAGCCAGCAATGAAGCCAGATGACTCAGGTCCACCCTGAGAGGGATTTCCTTAAAAGACCTCTCAGTCTGTGGAGCTCAGACCCACACGACTGTTCACAACGTAGGCGCCTCCCGCCTGGAGCTGCTGCCGGGCTCAGGCACCGAGACACGCGCAGCGACCCAGGCTAAAAATACCCTGGTCTCCATGGCTGCCACTCCAGTGGAATCGACAGCAGCCCCGGCTCCGGGGTCGGCTGCGGGGAGGGCAGGGGTCTCACAGCCAGGTGTGGGCCTCTGGGCCTCGGCTCAGGGGGCCGGGCACAGCTTGGAGCGTGGCCACGTCCATCTGCCTGTCCCTGCACAGTGTCACTGCGCTCAGAGCCGCTGCCTCCTGCTCCAGGCGCTGTGGTCCTGCACGCTGCCGGCTCTGGCCTGTGCGCCCCACCTCCGGCTCTGCTGGGCGATCACCTTCTGCAGCTGGACAGGCGTCCTCACGGGCAGTGCTGAGTGGCGATGCCAGGGCAGAGAGGAGCGGTCTCTCTCACCGTCATAGCGGCCGGGCTCAGGCTCAGGCTCCCCGAAGTGCTGACCAGCCCAGTGTGGGCGGCACCTCCCTGCCAGGTCCCTCTCAGACCCTCTCTGGGCACGACATCCAGGTCTGCCCTTGGCCCACTGCTTCCTGCAGCACCCAGGAAGAGGCCGCCAGGCTGCTGTGGACGGTGGCAGGCAGGACTTGGGACGCATGCTAGGCGCAGGTGACGTCATCCGAGTTCTCAGAGCCCCAGGGACCCCTGTGAGCGCTGACCCCAGAGCTCGGAACCAGGTCTGAGCGGCTGCGAAGAGCTGGCCCTGCAGCCCGCAGCGCACCCTCGAGAACATGGTGCCACACAGCTTCCTTTCAGGAACGCCCTGTGTTTGATTCACGAAAGGCGGCGTAGCTGGGCCCAGCATCCGGGGCGTGCTGCAGAAGGGAAAGCTGGCTGCACCAGCGCTCGCTCAGTGCCCCTCGGCCACTGCAGCTCCGGGCACTGGGCTGGGGCCCTCCAGCCACCACATCTGCCTCAGCCCCGGGGAAGGCTGCCCTTCCCTGCCTGACACTGCTGCCTTGGGGTGGGCTGTTTTCACAGTTCCCAGCGAAAGGGAGGATGGCCCTCCTCCCCCAGCCGTCTGGCAGGGAAGTCTTATGGCTTCCTCCCCACACCTAGCATGTGCATGGGTCGCTGTGCCCATGTCCGCCTCTGAGCTAAAGAAATGCTTGGTTCTGACTCTCACTCGGGACCCGACACCTCCAGATACAGCGTGGACGACCTTAGCTCCTGGACGTGGAGTTCCAGACTGGGCCGAGTGACACTGTGGGCCTCCCCGCCTCACACTGCCTGGGCACCTTCCAGCTCACCTGCCCGCTGCCAGCCCAGGGCACCACTGACCCATGCCCGAGTCAGGGCCCGGATCCTGCCTGGCCTGCATCACTCAGGGGCCAGGCAAGAGCCACCAGCTCAAAGCCTGAGACAGAAGCTGCCCGAGGGTCACCACTTCCCTGTCAGCAGCCAGCTGAGCCCTGGGCCATCTCCTGACAGTCGATGGTTCAGCTGAGCACCTGGCCCTGAGCTGGCCAAGCAGAACCAGGAAGAGGCTGGACTCCTAAGCTTCCTCTGGCTGGGGGACCCTCACCCTCTGCCTCTGGCTCCCCGCCCTGCCCCTGTTGCTGGCCTGGCCGGGGCGTTCCAAGGAAGGCCTACTCCAGACTCTGTGGTGGGCCCCTCTCTCTGTTTTTCTTTTTGAAGCCCTGGGGAAGGAGCCTGGGCCGCACACTTTCGGGGCAGGTCCTCCACCCCTGGGCCACACCCCAGCCTCTCATCCTTTTTAAAGTTCATGACACATTTTAATTTTTCCTCTGAGTAGATTGTTGTGGGTCTGAGCGTCAGACAGTGACAAGAGCCCTGGGCCCCGCCTGGCACCCTCCATTCCACACCTGGAGGCTGACGCAGGCTCGGTGTGTGTGGACGCCCCCACCGCGCCCCACGATCTGTGTCCCCTCCCACACACAGCAGAGGCCACGCGGACCTCCCACCTTGCTCTCGGTTGGCAGATGGCACCTGTACCTGGAGCGGGAGAGAGCACCCTGCCACAGGGCCGAGGACGGGGGGAGGGGTCCAAAGTGTGTCACTGGTTACAAGAGCCACGCAGAAGTGTGACGGAGCAGGAAGAGGGTGCAGCGCCAGGGTTGGGGAGGAAGCAGTGAGTCTGCGGGTGTGTGGAGGGAGACCAGTCTTGGGCCTGCTGCAACCCAGAAGCCCCGATGGCTGGGTGGGTGCCGGGCCCAGCAGCAGAGCTGACCAGCAGGGCCCCAAGGTCGGTGGCACTGTTAGGACAAGGCCTCTGCCTGCCTTGGAACAGCTGCAGGGCATCGGAGGGGCGTGCCACCCGCCTGCCCAGGCAGCCCAGGCCAGACGGGGGTGGCCAGCGCTGACAGCGGGGGTGTGGCAGACCCAGGCTGCACTGGCCCGGGCAGGGACACTGGGCAGGGGAGGGGAGGGCCAGCCTGAGTGACAGCAACAGAAGTTCATGCTGGCTGCGTGTGGGCGCAGCCACCACAGGAGCCGCTGGGGTGGGTGAAGCCCAGCAGGGCGCTGGCTGTTGTGGGGAATTTTGTGCGTCTCCCCGCTGGGCCTTGGGGCGTCCAGGCAGCCGGCTGACCATCCAGCAGAGGCGGGGCCCTGGGGTCGCTTCCCCAAGCAGGGCAGTCCTGGAGGGCCCCCTCTTTCCCGGCACCACCTGCCATGCTGTCGGCTGGAGCGGCTGTCAGTCTAGTGTGGCCTACTTGGACCAAAGGCTGGGAGGCGCTTTAAGGAGAACTTAGGAACTATTAATGGGTGACTGTAATGAATCAGCCACGGGGCTCCGTCCGGGACAATCATGTTCCGTGCCAGCAGCGCCCGGGCCCAGCCACTGTGCCACAGGCTCAATCTTCGCCCACGTTGCTGTTTAATCCCTACAGCAGCCTGGGAGGTTGGCGCTGGGACAGAGCACTGGGAAGCGAGCAGATTCGGCTGAGAGACCCGCAGCCCTCCGGAGTGGCTGAGCCAGCCTCACTCCGGGCACCCACAGCCCACACCAGCCCCGGCCGGGCTCTGCGTGTGAGGAAGGGCTGGCGTTCCCCAGGGTGGCCTCACTTTCAAGGGTCCTCCTGTCACCTCTGGGCCTCCCCGCAGATGCCCGGGCTCAGGGTCCCCGCACCATGGGAGCCGCTGGGGGCATGGCCATGCTCACGGGAAGAAAACCCGTCTGGTGGGCAGAACCGCAGAGCCATGCAGAGGCCCGGGACAACCTCGGATGTCAGCAGACACCGGGTTAACACCAGGACACGTAAAGCTGCAAGCGAAGCTGCACACAGCGGCACATACCCACAACCCCAGAACTCTGGAGGCTGAGACAGGAGGATGGCGAGTTTGAGGCTAGCTTGGGCCACCTAGTGGAGTGTCTCCAAAAGACCAGAAGAGAAAAAAATTTGAACAAAACAGAACAAAACAAAACCCTTGCAAATTAAAAAAATAACAGTGTATCTTGTTGCCAGTTAGCAGAGGGCAACAAAGTGTCAACAACACTGAATCCCACCTCACCCCAGAAATAGCGCCATCATCAAGAAATCAAATAATAGCAAATTCTGGAGAGGCTGCAGGGGAAAGGAACCCTTCTGCATTGCTGGTGGGAGTGTAAACCAGTGCAACCACTGTGGAAATCCGTATGGAGGCGCCACGCCTCAAAAGACTAAAGCTAGAAATTCCATTTGACTCAGGGATCCTCTCAAAGAGTCAAAGACATCACATTACAGTGATCCATGCACACCCATGTTTATGGCAGCACAACTCAGAATACCTACAGCTTAGAAGTGGCCTCTATGTCCATCCACAGACGAATGGTTCAAGAAAAGGTGGTATTTACGCACCATGGAGTACTACTCTGCCATAAAGAAGGACAAACCTGAGTCATCTTAGGAAAATGGATGCCCCTTGAGACCATACTGTCAAGTGAACTAACTGACTCAGACACAGAAGCTTAATTAAATGTTGCATGGGTTCTCTTATATGAGAAGCCCAAAGTATAAATAAAGAGCAAAATAAAAGGCAGATAATAGAAAGTGAGGGAGGGGAGGAGGGCATGGCAGAGGAGCCGCGATCTGAGCAGGCCTGCTCACACTGGTGCCACATGCGCCGCAGATGGGGACCGAGACAAAATAGGAGGCGAGGCAGGAATTATAAAAACTGAGTAGAAGGACCGCCTCTCCTGGGTGGTGAGACCAGGGACCTGTCAGCTGTTACAGCCCGCTGGGCACCGCAGGGCTCGAGCGAGGTCGCTGCCCAC
Source organism: Heterocephalus glaber (assembly GCF_053883595.1). Taxonomy (NCBI): domain Eukaryota; kingdom Metazoa; phylum Chordata; class Mammalia; order Rodentia; family Bathyergidae; genus Heterocephalus; species Heterocephalus glaber. Next base: position 1,251,137 of record NW_028258138.1, read on the forward strand.
AGTGCTGCCCCAGTGCTCTGTGCTGGCTCCCGCTGAGGGCCCTCTGGCCAGAGAGTGCTCTGTTTCTTCACCCCGGGCTTTGGTGCGTGGGCAGTGGCCTCGCCCGAGGAATGGTCTGTGCAACGGCTGCACACACGTGGTGAGGGGCTCCTGCCAGGACGCCTCTGTGGGTGCAGATGCGTGGCCTGCGTCTGCACGGTAGGGCCCTGGGCACCTCGTCCTTCTCGCTTGCTTGCTTCCTGCTTGCCCACAGTGACGATGCTCAGCACACAGTGGAGGTGATGAATGCGTCTCCCAGGACAGCCCGGCTCTGCCCTCTTTCCCAGGCCCGGCTGTGGCCAGGCGAAGCCTCTGGGGGGACGGGACACTCTGCAGGACACCGTGGTTCACACCACTTGGCCACCGGGCACCTGCCATGCTCTCAGCTGTCCTGGGCGTGCAGCCGCAGGTCAGGCCCTGGGCCGGGCAGACTCCGGGGTCCAGACCCCGGAGAAAGGCAGCCAGCAGAGCTGCACTGTGCCAACGGGCAGCCGAGGGCTGGTCCGGGACCGGACCCCCAGCACAGCGGGGGCACAGAGCAGAGGCTGGGGCTGCAGGGTGGGGGACAGGAGTGTGGAAGCGCTCAGTGACACCTCCAAGTCTGGGTGTGAAGGAGGGACAGGCGATGGTGACAAGGTGGGAGGGGAGGGAAACTACAGCGCCAGACGCAGAGGCGCCCGCAGCTCCCTCCTCCCAGCGGGGACCACTGCAAGGATGGGTGGGAGGCGGGGCGCGGAGCGCACGTCCCTCCTCCACAAGGCCAGCGCCTGGGCACAAACGCCAGGGAGCTGGGTGGGATGGCAGGGTGCCGGGTGGCGAGGGGCCGTGGCCATCCCAGAGCAGGGCAGCATAGCCCACACGGCCCTCCCAGGCACAGGGCACTCGTGGAAGCTCCAGCAGACCTGGGAAACCGGAGAACTAGAGCACAGCCCGGACTTGCCAGCCCCCCGCGGTGAGCAAGGCCCGATGATGCCCTTGCTTTGTGTGCGTGCAGGGAAGCGTGAGTGAGAATGAAGGGCTGGCGCAGGCTGCCAGAGTGGAGCCCAGAGGCTGCCCCGGGGCCTCGTGGGCGCCTGCTGCGGTCACACCACGGGGCCCTGCCTTGGCCGGGAGGAGGGGTCCTGTGCCAGGCCAACCGGGCCGGCACTTTCGGGTTCTGCCCAGCCAGGGAGCTGCCTCCCAAAACAGTCACCGCGGAAACCCCACAAGAATAAAAGGTGGTGGCACGGGCCTGCGATCCCAGCACTCAGGAGGCTGAGGCAGGAGGATCGCTGGGAGACTAAAGCCAGCCTGGGCTGCACAGTGAGGCCCCATCTCAAAACTGAATGAATAAACAGAAGCGAAGAGACAAGAACCCCTGACACCACTGCACAGGGCGACTCTGTTTCCTGAGAAAAGCCGCTCCCTCTGACCTCGGCGTCTGTCATTCTGTGCCCGTTTTGTTCACCACACAGAATGATCTCGGGCTCCTGAATTACTGGCAGTACGCTCCAGGCGCCCTTCTCAGCCAGAACTAACGCGAATGCCACACAGGCTGAGTTGGGATTTACTTTCCAAAGAGAACTCCTGTGGCAAACACTGAACATCTTTCAGGGGCTTTTAACTTTTTTAGAAGAATTTTTCCTGTGTGTGTTTTTCTCTTTTTCAGATTTTTTGATCCCTGTACAACTTTGCTCTGACCACACTTCTTTCCCCAAATTCTTTCGTAATCGAATACTGTATTTTCAGTTTGTACCAAAAGGACTGAAAATTACCTCGACCAAGAAGCCCAGAGGCCAGCGCTTGCCAGCCGGGCTGGCGCCTGGCGCACTCTACACACAGCTCCCCTGCGCTTCGCCACGGGGTCGGACAGCCACACGGCAGCAGCTGCCTCGGTGCTGCATCTGGAAATGTGAGGCCCTTACGGGCCGAGGAGAAGCCCTGCCCGCAGCCCCGGTGGGACACCGGGCAGGGGATGGGCCGGAAGGTGCGTTCCACAACCCTCCGCAGCAGGCACTGCGGCCTCAGCAGCTGGCTGCTCCCACCGAGGCTACGTCAACCAGGACTTCAAGGACTGTGACACGGGAGGTGTTCAAACGGAGTTCTGCTTACAAATTATTTCTTGCCAGATGAATTGGCCGTGCAGTGATGGGAATCTGTTTACTTCATTTAGACCATGAGTGCCTGGAGTCCACAGCCAGATCCGAGGAAGCCGCATGCTAGCGGAGGGTGGCCTGTCCCTCATGCTGGGGACTCGGAAAATGTCAGAACGTATTCCACGGAAGCATCTCAGACGTTAACCACCAGCTTCTCTCGCTTTGGCCTAAGAAACATAATCTTTAGCAAAGGCACAAAAACAATTCTAAAATTCTATTTTATTGGGCTCCTCTGAGAATGTAATTATGCAATCACAAAACGGAAGTGGCTTTCGGCTACAGCTGCTGGCTACCCAGTTCCGACCGCCGTGGCGTTGGATATGCAATTTACAAACCCTGCAAGAGGGGGTGAGATGTACCCTGGCGGTACTCCCCACTCCAACCACAATGTGGGTAAAATAAACATCTATTTTAAGACAATTTTAGACATATTCATTTAAATTTTAAATGATTGATTTTTGAATTGTATAGTATTGAGTTCTCCTATCTTTCAGCAACATAGCCTGAGCCCCTGTGTGTGTGTGTGTGTGTGTGGGGGTCCTTGCCTCTACATCCCTTCCCTCTGCACTCACAGCCTTTCCAGTTCTCACCTTTCCCTCATAGGAGCGTCTATTCCTTGCACTGCCAGTTTTAAGTATCTTCTGGCCCTTGGGCAAAGAGAGGAGGAAATCAGTGTTTCCCACCTGCATGGACTCCAAGCCATGGTCGGCATTGTACCCTCCTTGTACACAGAAATCCACTGCGTTGTCTTTAGTGGGTCCCGGCCACCTGTTCTGATTCTGGTCCTACAGTAAAATAGACCCAAGCTTTGTGCTGGTGCCTTGACCACGTTTTAAACTTCATTTCTCAGCGGCTGAGGGCAATTCTTCAGTTCATTGGAATCATATCCTCTGGTCTTCTACCCGGTACAGACCTTTGTCAGTTGCCCTCTGCCATGTGACAGTTCAGCTGGGTATAAAAGTGATGCTTACACCAGGCATGGGGGTGCACACCTGTGATCCCAGCACTCCGGGAGGCTGAGGCAGGAGGATCCCAAGTTCCATCCCTGGGCAACTTAGAAACTTAGCAAGATCCTGTCTCAAAATAAAAAAAAATCAAAAAAGGGGATTAAGGATATAGCTCAGTGGCAAGACCCTAGGTTCAATTCCCAGTACTCCTAAATAAATAAATAAATAAATAAATAATAAATGCCCGATGTTCACACCACTTTCTCCTAAAGATTTCCTGATCCTCTAGCGTCAACCCTTACAGTGAAGAAACGTGAGGGCAGACTCATATCTTTCTCTACAGCAACTTGATATTCTTGCTAGGCTGCTACACAAAAGGTGGATGTTTGGTATTTAAAGCCTGGGAGATTCCCTGTGCGTCTTATGCTGACAGTTCTGTGGGTATCTGCTCTGGTTCGAGCCAGTAACCTTTTAAACCCGTGAACTTGTCTTCGTCTCGTAGAGAGAACCTGAGTTGGACGTGCACGTGCTTGCTCTGTTCCGCTGGTGAACTTTTCCTCCTGGGGCTCCAGGTGCACCAGTGTGAAGCTCTGGGGCTGCCTTCCGGCAGGGACAGCTTCTCTTTGTAGGCTTTGTGCAGAAAACTGCGATGGAAGATCCAGAGCCCAGGGAAAGAGGTGCCGCACCTCCATGTACCTGCCTGGCTTCCATCCGGACCCACATCCTCCTGTTCTTGTGTGACTTAAACCCGGCTTTTCCCACACCCCGGCCCAACTCTATTATGTTTCCATCTGTATTTATATTTATGGGCACTGAAATGTTTAAATTGACTTCACTTCTTAAGGCAGGTTCCAGACTAGACATCTTAGCCACTTAAAAGTCCCTGTCTCAAAGTGTTAAAAAGGCTGGGGATGGAGCTCAGTGAAGGCCCCGGGTTATAAAATCCTGAGGTGCAGCTGAGCAGCCCTCCCATGTCACATCGACACAGTGCCTGCTTTCTGTGAAGACTGGCAATCAGGCAGTGCAGTGCCAGCAGCTGGGAAGGGCTCCGCGGCCCTGGGTCTGCACCGCAGCGTCCCCAGCTCTGTCCACCTCCTCAGCATGGCCATGAACTGGACGCACATCTGCTGTGACCGCTGCTGTGACAGGAGGCCGAAGCCTCCTGTGCCCTGCTGTGCAGATGGGAGCATCCTGTTGCTGCCCCTCGCCTGGGCTGGTCGTGAAGTAGGCCAGCGGAGACCCAGTGCCCGCACCTTCCCCGCCAGCGCCTCTGTGGCCCACACACTGGCCCCTCATCAGTGCTGAGCTAGCCAGGGCCCGAGGAGGTGCCCCGAGGCCAGGTGCAGACCAGACACCTGGCACATGCACTGGGTGGCACAGGAGCAGCCGACCCTGTCCCTCTGGGCTGCCCTGGCCTGGTCACCATTCCCTGGGCAGAGGGCTTTTGCTTAACTCAATTAAATCCTCACTTAAAACGACCAACCTGGAAACGGGTTGTTACTTTCCTTTTTAAGAATGATTTTCTTACCTTAAAAATGTTTTTATTGTAAAATTAAATGCAGAAAAAACCTGGATCTGATGCTGAACCATCTTGCTGCAGTTGTGGCTGATTCTGGCACTGTGTGCTTACTCCCCGCTGCGCAGTGCGCTCAGGGCAGAGGGCGGAGTGCAGAGCCCAGGCATGTGCCGGACAGCTGCAGGCAGCACAGACACACAGAACATGCATGCTGAAGACGCACACGAATGCAACATGACACACAACGCACAGACACACCATGCACCTCACACACAACACACATGCAGAAACACATGCCACATACACACCAACACAGAAACAGGCCCTGTACACACACATAACATACCCCCACACACCACACCTGCACCACACTCAGACACACAGCACACATGCACGCATGTGCACAAGCACACACCACACACCAGCCCGCGTGGGCCTCTGCCCGCTGCTCACAGCTGTGTCCGCCTGTGTGACCAGGAGTGAGGTGCCATCCCGGATGTCCCCGCACACGGCCGGGTGTTGCCGGGAAGCCGAGCTCACGGCAGTCAAGCCTTGAGCTCTGCTCCTTTTCTTTGTCTTCCCAGAATCTCCCGGGAGCTCTCGGCATCCAGGAAACTGGAGCTTGAACCTTTACATCCGGGGTGGTTTTGATTTATCTGTGGGCAAAATAACCAAGCCCGGGAGACAATTTTCAAGTGGTGAGCAAGGAATTCATCACCTCGTGAAATCCAGACACAAAGTGGACTCGAACAGAGAGCCTCGGCCTGAACAAACCTCTGTGGGCCTGAAACCAACACGCCTGCGCAGTCGTTCCCAGCGCCAATGCTCGTCCACGTCCACACACGGACGGGGCCTCGTGCCAGCCAGGCTCCAAGCCACAGTGCACTCAGAGCAGGCGCCAGGCCTGGCCCGACCGTGCCGCTGTTCCAGCACCCAGCCTCATCCAGCGCCCAGACCGTGCCACTGCCCGGTGCCCAGCTCCCATACCGCTGGCGTCTGGCTCTGTGCCCACCCACCCCTGCACATTGAGCTGCAGAAACTCCTTCTGCCAAGCAAAATCTTCCCCAGCATAAAACCCGGCAGGAGGCACAGGGTGGCCCGTTCCCAGCACCTGGGTGGAGCCTCTTCATCAACGGACAGGGCTCATGGGAGGTGGCAGCCCTGAACGGCCCGGAGGGCAGGGGTCAGGAGTCCACAGGTCCACCCAGAGGACCTGGCCACCGGACAGGGCAGTGGGCAGCACAGAAGCAGCTGAGCGGGCTAGGGGAGCTGCATAGAGGGGCTGGGGGGGCAGAGCCCAGGACAAGCAGGCCCGAGGCACCTGTCCTCAAAGACCAGTGGCGTCCACACTGGAGTGGCCCCTGGACAGGACAGCACAGAGGGCAAGCGGGCCAGGCAGGTGGGAGGCGCTTGGGCCACGCGGTGCGCGCTCTCCCTCCCAGAAGGGCGCCTGTCACCCGCCATCAGCCCAGGGGGATGGCACGAAGGGGCTGCTCCTGGGGTACAGTGGTCCCCATGCCCTGCCCACCTCGCCCCAGGCCTGAGTGCTCCTGGCCTCCCCAGCCTTTGCCCTGGGGGCTCCAGCCGGCACCTCCGCAGCACAGCCCAGAAAGCTGCATCCGGAGTGGCAGGCCCGGGGAGGGTGTGCCTGGGACTCAGCAGCCCTTTTCCAGCCTGGCAGGGCCCTACGTGGGAAGGGGTCCTCTACCCACCACCCCAAGAATCCCCTGCGCTGGCCCGCACCCTGGGCATGGGGTCCAGTCTGGATGGGGTGAGGCTCCCTGTTTGCATTCCTTCTTAAATTAAAAAGAAATCCCTGTAACTTTTAAGCAACAACAATAAATTAAAAATAACAAGCAAGGATTACCTGTCTTTGGTAAACTAAAGATTTCCCCTCTAACTTTGGCCTCTCTGTCATGAAAGAAGCAGATCCTAGTGTCTTTACTGCTCCCACTCGAGTCGCGACCGTGAGGCCTCAGGCCCTGTCTCCTGCTAGGCCCACACTACCCCACACTATGCTAGGCCTGGGTTTTCAAAGGCAACTTCATTTCCACTTCAATTGGTTCTGCCATGTTTGCTTATTTAAAAACCACAAACTTAAGAGCCAAACTGGAATTTTTAATAATTATAAAAGTGACTATAAACACTTAAACTGTAAAAGCAAGGTCCACCTCCTGTTATCTTGACCATGCCTGGATGAAGACCCCTGGCATGGTGCCGGTCACCAAGAGCCATGCTGCCCAGTAGGCCGGCCTGGTGCTGGGTGCACAGCACAGCCCTGGGGACTAGATCTGGCGCTGGCCCCTTCCTCTGCGGGACTGTTCCCCTGCTGTTTCTTGGCCGCCATGAAGTGAGCAGCTCTCCTCCGCCGTGCCTTCCGCCGCGCCTTCCGCCGCGATGCTCCTGCCTTGCAGCTGCCATGGGTGGACTGAATCCTCTGAAACTGTGAGCCAAAGCAACCTCTCCTTCGTTAAGCTGTGGGTGTCAGGCGCTGTGTCCCAGCGATGGGAAAGCTGACTGATGCCCACATGCTCCCTGCACACCTCAGAACCCTTCTCGGGAGGGATGCGGGCTGCTTCACGTGCCTGCACCAACTCCGTTAGATGAGGGATTTCTCTTTTAAAAGCCCATTTTAGAAGAGACTTTCGGATTCCAATGACACAGTGTGGGTGCTTTCTCTTCCCGGCTTCCACATGCATCCCACAGGGTACTGCACATTCCCCCACTTCTGTGCACACTGGTGTGCAGTGTGCAGATCTGGCCTGGGCTCAGTGCAGCCAGGACCAGGAGGTCGTGGGACTCGGGTCGGAGCATGCTCCTGCTGGGCGCCAGGCAGCGAGCAGCCTGCAGATGGCCAGGGCTCACACTGCAGCACGTCAGGCACCAACGGTTCTTGTCCCGGGCACATACGGGGGGCACGGTGAAAATCCCGTGGTGCCTATGGTGGCTGCACAGGAAAACTCTTAGCAGTGATCTTGCAGGTCCCGTGCCTGTCGTGTGGACGGACCCTGCTCTCGCACCCACCAGTAGGGGTGCAGACCGGGCCTCAGCCCACCCTGCAGGCTGACGGAGCATCTCGGGGAGGCTGAGGCATGCTCCTCCCGGGCTGCCTCCTCAAGCTTCCCAGAGCCACTGCGTTTACTGTGCACGCGTGGGGCTCCTCCGATGTGGCTTCCCCCTTTCTAATGTCCCTCTTTTTCCTCCTGACTTCTAGGAGCTCTTCTTACAGGACAGCATCCCCTGTCTGTGAGGTGGGGCGTGCAGCCCAGTACGTCTTTGGACTGGGCCACCGTCGCTGTTTCTGTGTGGAAACTTTTCAAATTTTTAACTGCTCAAAGCTCCTGGGTTTTTGTCACTGTTTAAAAAGGCTTTTTCCCATTCTGGAGCTTCAAAGAATGTTCCAATCTTTAGAAAATGCTTTTAAGATCTTATTTTTAACCATGACGTGTTGGGGCCGCTGGCACCGGCCCCCCCCGTGTGGTGTGTGGGGTGAGCACATCTGGCTGTTCCTTGTGGGTGACTCCCCGGGCGTCTCCACGGGTCCCTCCCGACCTCCCCCTCATCCACACCACCTGCCGGCTGCATTCAGGCCGAGTGTGGCTTTGATCCAGCGCCTTACGGGGAGTGCCCGCACTCTTCCTTCTGAGCCTCCAGCCACCCTGCCAGCCGCCCTGTCTCCGCCTGGGTCCTGATCCACCTCCCGCTCCTCCCACCTCTGCTCCCTGCTGCCCTCTGCCTCCCCCCCCATCCCGCCCCCGGCGTCTGGGCCTGGGGGACTTGGTTCCTCAGTTTCCAGATAACAGAGTCTGCTCTCTGTTTCCTCCTGTTGTTTTTGGATGTTTTCCAGGGAGAGAAAAGGGAATGTGACCTGGAAGCCAGCGGCGTCCAGAGACCCAAATGCAGACCCGGCCTGCGGTTCAGGTCGGGGCTGGGCAGCACTGGGGCCCCAGGCAGCTGCAAACTCCTGTGTGGAGGACACGCAGCATCCAGGCCGGCGTGGTGTCATACCTGAGTGGCCCGTGGCAGATGCGTGGCTGACTGTGGCTGTCACAGAGCTGGCCTCACACCTGGTGGGCCCTAATTTAGCTCCGGGCTGCAGGTGACCTCTGCCCTCCACCTGGTGATGCGCTTGGGCAAGCTCTGCTCATTACAGCGCTGCCATGTTTCTTCTTTCTGGGGGACAGAAGGATGGCCTCGCCCCAGCGTCCTGTGCCTCAACCGCACGTAGAGAAAGTGCTCCAAGCGAGGAGGTGCTGCTCCCGGGCACCTCCGCCTCCCCGGCCCACGGGGGCAGCTGCACCTGGCCGTGCCCATGGCGGTCTCTGCTCTGTGTCCTCGCCCGGGCCTCCCCAGACCAGAGCCTCACATTCCACCCGTGTGCTAAGCACCTGCCCACCTGACCCTGTGTCCCTGTCAGGTGCAGGCTGTTCAGCTGGGTGTGGAATCTTGGTTCTGAGCTGTGGTTTCCCAGGTTCGGGAGGCCGCTCCACAGGCGCCTGTTACCATGCTGCCACTCAGAAGCCGATGCCAGCGGGAATCTCTGCTGCGAGCAGCTCCTTCCTTCTCCTGCCAGCTTTTAGGACCCCTCGCAGGTCAGAAAGTACAGCAGATAGGGACCAGCACACACTGCCCTGGTCCTGCTCAGGACCCGCTGGCTCCTCAGGCTGACGCTCATTCTTCAGCCCTGGGATTTTCTTCTGTTACTCCTGCTAGTGTTTGTTCCCCTGCTCGCTAGGTACCCTTGTCCTGAGCCCGCTGTGTCTGGGGCACCCGGGTTCAGCCTTCATACTTCTTAGTGTTTCTCCCCATGGGCCACGTCTTTGTCCACTTCCTGCTTTCAGGGAATTCCTTTCTCTACCTCGCAGCCTTCCCACTGAAGTCTTATATTGAAGATCGCATTTCTAACCCCAGGCCTCTTTCTTGCTCAGCAGCTGCTCCCTGTTGTGAGAGCCCTGTTCTTGGGAGGCAGGTGTGGCCCTCCCTGGACCTCAGCAAAGGCCCACAGCACGATTTCCAGAGATTCTCCTAGCTCTGAGGGATCCAAAGCCACCAGGACCCGGTCCCCAGGCCCGAGATGCTGCCTGAAAGGCCCCTGGAGCCAGTGTGGGGCAGAGCTGGGTTCTAGTTCTCTCTTGGCCACTAAGTGGCCTCAGACTAAATCCCCTCCCTGCTGGACACCAGTTTCATCCATGACCCCGGAAGGAGCTAGCTCATTGCTTCTGCAGCCGCAGTGGAGCACGAAAGGCAGGGGGGTTAGAAACCGCAGAACTCGCGCAGCTCCCGGCTCCAGAGGCCGGACGTCCACGAGGGCCCAGACTCCCCTGAACCTCAGCCTCCGCCCAGCACCTGGTCACCTCTCCCCAGGACTCCAGGGAACCTGGGAGTTGGCCTCCTGTGGAGGGCAGGGGCAGGGGCAGGGCTGTCCCACCCTGATGGACACGGCCCAGCGGAGGCCCTGGGTTGAGCTGACTCCCCCTGCTCTCTTGCCTTTCCCAAAGCTGCGGTCCCGGGAGAGGGCAGACAAGGTGCCTGGGTGGACATCAAGGAAGAAGAATCTCCCTCGTCGCAGGCACAACACCCAGCACCCACAGCTTAGAGGAGGAGAGGCCGAGTTTGGCTCACACTTCCGGGATTCAGCTCCTGTGCTGGCTCCAAGGCAGGAGGATGTGGTTGTGAGCAAAGCAGCTTAGCTCAAGGCAGGCAGGAAAGCAGAGTGCCCAAGGCAGCGAGGACTGAGGGCAGCACCCGAGGCCAGGCCTCGGAGACCCAGGCACACGCTCCGCCCCGCCGTGCTTTCCTGGTCCCCAGGACGACCCCAAGCCGGGCAAGTTGACACTGCACGCCCACTGCCACATCTGGCCCGGAAGCTGGCAGCGGTCACCCAGCCCCTACTTCTGGAAGCTGCCACTCTGGTCACTGCGTGGCTGGCCGCGGCGCGTGGAGACACCTGTCCGCCATGGAGCGTGGCGTCCCGGGACACTTACCCGTCCCTGCCTCTGGCCCTCACTGTCCTCCCACCTGTACCCCAAGGCGCCCCACACCCCAGGTCTTCCGCACTCCTGCCCAGCCACCCAGGGCCGGCCTCTGCTGGGGACTCGGGAGGCCCCACGGGGTGTGGCCAGGGATGCGGGCGCCTGCACCCTTGGGGAGCACGACCTGGGCTTCCGGGTTCATCCTGCGTAAGAGCCAGGTGCGCCCAGCGGCCCCAGGAGCAGGGAGAGGCCGGTCGCATGCCCAGGCCCAATCCACATCCAGGCTGGGCCAGAAACTGCAGCCGTGCTGGGGATGAGTGGGAGCTGCTGGGGCTCCCGGCTCCCGGCTCCTGGCCGCGGCTGGGGTGCAGTGTGGCTGAGCCCGGCCCCGTGCCTGCCTCCCCACTGCTGCTCCTGTGACCGCCAGTCACCCCCAACGTCTCTGGCTGTGGCTGTCGCACTGGGACCCCCCGGCGGGGACCCGGCTGACTGTGAGCAGCTTTCCGCCTCTGTCCCGGCTTCTCCTCCTGGCCAGCAGGCAGAGTGGACAGCTGCCTTTCGCGGGCCCACCACCCTGGCCATCAGACAAGAGGGCTCTGGGCTGGCCAGGGGCAGGGGACACAGCTCTATCTTGAGTCAGCCTCTCTTAAAAACCCAAACACGATCAAGAGTCACATTCCTGAAGCTAAAAATAAGCATGGAACCCGACGTTTCCTAAGACTGAGCGTCCAGCCAAGACTACTGTGCGTCCCACCAGCACGCAGCTCAGCCCGACGGGAACATGGGCCCCGCTCAGCCCGGGCGGCTGCCTGTCACCCTGCCTCGTCCCACCAGGCCTGGGGACCCCTCCTCGACACATGGGGCCAGGGTGGAACCTCTGAGGCCTGGGACTGGCCTGAGTCCCTACGTCCCCACACACCCAGGTGGCCGGCGTCACCCACAGCCCACAATCGGGGCCTGTGACCTGGGGCAGCCGGGACACTGGGCGGGAGCTGCAGCCATGCTGAGAACCAGCACTGTGAGAAGATGCGGAGACTGCAGAGGCGAATTCCAGGGCGGCTGGGAGCTGAGGACCCGGTCGGGACAGCAGGGCAGACAGGGAGGGGTGGCAGAGGCCCAGGGCTCCCCCAGGACACGGCCACGTCTGCAGCTGGGAAGGAATCAGGACAGAAAAAGGGATCCCCTTCCCTGAGGAGGAAAGACGGAGGAACAGAGAGGGGCAGAGGCATGGAGACAGGGCAGAGACAGGGCTTCCATCCTCAAGGGTTCAAATGAAAAGCAAACCCAAGACCTGCGCCCCGTGACCGCAGCTCCCTGCAGAGTGGACTCGGCCTGCTGACTCCCCGGCCAGGGGCCACTGCAGAGCTCCAGAGGACAAGGGGCCATCTGAAGTCCGGGGGAGGGGGGCAGCTCTGCACGGCTTGGCCCTCCCTCTCGCCCCAGGGCTCGGTGACAGCAGCCTCCCTCTCCCCCAGGGTGGCGGGGACTCTGTGTCCACAGGAGCAAGGCCCCACCCCGTGGTCCTGCTCCCCGCTCTGTCACACAGGGACGGAGAGGGGCTGCAGGGAGGGGCCCTGTGAGGTCGCCCACGCTCCAGGAGCCGAGGGCCGGAGCCCAGGTGAGACCCTTCTGCCCCATCACAGCCAGGACCCTCCTCCCAGATGCTGCCAGCCAGGAGGGACCAGCCTGAGGGCGCCCGGGCAGCCGGTGCTAGGGCCAGAGAAGCCAGCACTGTGCAGGACGTGGCGGCCCTGCCCGCCTGCCCCTCTGGCCCCGGCAGCCCTGTCCCTGGCCTCTGACTGGCCCTGGGCTCGCAAAGGCAGCACATCTGCTGCCACCACCTCCCTGTGAGCCGGGTGCAGTGACTGCTCCCGCCAGCGGGCAGCGGAGGGCTCGTCCTTGGAGCGCCTGGCTCCTGCTATAAATACACACTGAGTCAGAAATCAGCCGCCTCCCGCCGGCAGTGGCCCTTCCCGGCTCTGCGCCTGGTCCAGGCCTTCCCTGGCCAGCGTGACCTACTTTCCTGGCTGAGTGACACTGAGGGGAAAATGGTCGGTGACGGGCAGCCCTGCTCTGCGTGCAGCCAGCGGGGAGGGTGACCAGTGCCCTCGCAGCCAGGTAGGGAGTCCTGGCGGGCAGAGACCGGTGCCCCCCGCCCCGCCACAGCTGAGCGCAGTGGTGAGCAGAGGCGGGCACTCCCATTCCTGCGTGTCCAGCCCGGGTCCCCTCCATTGCTTCACGGTCGACAGAGACCTTGGAGGCCCCAACCCTCCAGGGCCCGGGCAGCAGGATCCCAGACTGTCTCAAAGGCACCTCCTGCTGAGCTGGACAGCCGGCTCAGGGCCCCGGGGCAGCTATTTCCCCTTCCCTCAGGGACACTGCCCACCCCAGGCCCCCGGGTGCATCTGCTGAGCAGGTGCGCGGCTTGGAGGGACTTGGTGACACACTGGGCCAGCATCTGTGCAGTGGCGCCCCAGCCTGGCTCGGGGAGGGCACCAGGACAGCAGTCCCTCTGAGGGTGCTTCTCACGCACCCGGAGTCCCTGCTTCCACCTCGAGGCTGCTGCTCGAACCCTGCCCAATCCGCCTCCACCAGCTTCTCCCCGCCAGCCAGGCAGTGTCCCCCTGCTCCGCTCCAGGGCCGTTCCTGCTGCCTCCAGATGGTGACCAGGCCCAGATAGGGGCTGCTGAGTGGCCACAGTAGATGTGTCCAGAGGACCCTCAGACGCATGTCGGAGTCCCTGAAACCAGTGGGTCAGAAGAAGCCTTTGCAGCCCCGTGTGGGGGCGCACATCTACAATCCAGCACTCTGGGAGACTGGGGGAGGAAGAACACAAGCCTGAGCAACTAGTGACTTAGCAAGACTCTGTCTCAAAATTTAAAAAGGGCTGGAGGTGCAGCTCAGTGCAAAGGCTATGGGTTCAATCCTCGGGACTGAAAGAAGAGGAAGCGGGCGGGGACCTCTTGCAGCCTGGGTTTCACTGGGCACAAAGCGGAAGCTGAGTCACAGTGCAGCTAGTAGCATGGGCCAGCCCACCCGCCACCCTCCGCGTTGCCCTCTCCTGGGCTTCAGGTCGTGGGGTTCTCGGGTGGCCCGGAGGCCTGGAGGCCCAGCTCGGGCGCTGTGGAAGATGTGCATGGAATCCCTGGGCTGTGTGCTCACACCTGTCACTCCCACACGTGTCCACCACGCACACAGCCTGGTGCCTGAGCCCCTCCAGGCCATGTGGTCACAGGGCATGGCAGAGGCTGTCCCAGCATGTGTACCCCGGGGGAAACCAGAGGACTGCTGCTGCCAGGCCTCCTCCAGCCGAGGCTCCGAGCCAGCGTGGACGGAGGTGCCCAGCAGCCTCCACGGGTGCAGCTGTCCTATCGCCCCTCCTCCACAAAAAGGCAGCTCATTAGGGGAAACTGAGGCAGGGAGCCCCAGGCCCCAGAGGGCTGACAGCTGTGGTGGCTGTCCCCACCAGGGCTTTCCTCAGGCAGCCCAGGTACTGGGCCCCCACGCTGGCTGTCCTGGGCTCCAGGGAGTCCAGTGAAGCCCAGATATGACACCTGAGCCACCTCCGCAGTGCCCCTCCCACCTCTGCAGTGTCCCCTCCCACCTCTGCAGTGTCCCCTCCCACCTTCAGTGTCCCCTCCCACCTCCAGTGTCGCCTGCCCACTCCCTCCCTGGTCCCCACATCACCAAGAGCAGCGACATCTCATCACTAGCAAGCCTCTGAGGGTGGCTTCCAGGGAGCTGAGGCTTCTGCCCACAGACAGGGATGTGGCTTCTCAGGAGGAGCAGGGCACCTGGGCCGGGCGTGGGGACAGAGCACAATGGCCCCTTCCCTGCCTGGATTCTGCTGTTCTGCGACAGGGGTCTAGAGGAATACATGAAGGAGCTAAACCAGGGTGGGTTTGTTTAAAGCCATTAACGTGACACCATCAACTGGCAGGTGAGACAGCATTTCCTCTGCTCCATGAGGGACCCAGGTTCTGGCCAGTGGACCGAGTCCAGACCAGGGGCGTTTCCAGCCTCTGCACAGCACAGCCCCCAGTGGCACATTTTCCACACGGGTGACTTCTGTGGCGGAGGGGCTGGCACCACGAGCTGAGTAATGAGCCACCTCGCTGGTCCTCGTCACTCACTCTGTCCTTGTCTCCTGCGAGTTTTCCAGGTCGCTTGGGCAGCCGGAGACGTCATCTGAGTGACTCAGTGTTTGTCCTCTGCACACTGCACTGACCAGCCTGACGGGAACACCGGCCACGTGATGTGGGCCCCTGGGCGGCTGTGCTGTGGGGATGCCAGGACCTGCTGCTGCGATGCAGCTGACGTGCAGGGTGGACGCTCTTCTGTCCCAGATCCCGTTTCCTGAGGCTTTGTGCTTTGGCAGAGGCCAGGAGGCACCTTGGCTGGGGGAGACCCCAGGACCAGGGTGACATCTGAGACCCCGCCAGTGCCCCCGGGCAGGTCTGCGGAGCAATGCTGGCCTGGCCTTGGCTGTGCTCTGCCAGAGGGGCCAGCGCTGTTCTACACTCGGAGAGCCATGGAAGCTGGGTCTCGAGAGCGCCCTGAGTCTGTGCGCCCTACACTAGCCTGGCCCACCCCATGGGCCCTGGTGGGCCAGGGAAATGACACACCCATCCTCATGCTAAGCGAGGGGTCCTCGACCCTTCCCTGCACTCCAGGGAAGCAATTGCGGCTCCTAGGAGGAACCACATGTCTTGGAAAACACCACAGCAAAGGTGTGCGTGCTTCTGCAGTCCAAAATATCACAGAATGACTGGAAATAATCCTGGTCTGAAAAAAATCTCACTCTCGCCCCACTAGCCAAGAACTGTGAAGAAAGAAGACAGCAGAGGAAAGTCTAGGCCTCTCCTGTCCAGATACTCAGGTACCTGTGGCTGCATTCCACTTTCACTCTGAAAACACAAGCACCTTTGGGGTCCGTGTCCCTCAAGGCAGGAGCCATGCCTTCAAATCACCCTCTGCCTTCTGGACGCTCTTGTATCAGTCAGCACAGGCCAGCTGTGCTGTGTAACAAGTAGCCTGAGATGCAGAGTGGCTCCTTTCCATTCAGGCCCCATGCCGAGCAGGGTGGGCTGGTGCCCTCCTGGTCCTCACCCCAGGGCTAGTGCCCTCCTGGTCCTCACCCCAGGGCTAGCTGTCAGGCAGGGCTCTGAGACGCACTAGACACTGGGCACTGAGAGGTGACAACCTCTTGCATTTCCTCGGCCAAAGCAGGTCTGCTGGCCAGGCCAGTGCATAGGCAGTAGGGAGCCTGAATCCCCAAGCAGGCTGGGGGGGCACAGCCAAGTTCCAGGAGTGGACATGCCATCAGCCTCTGGACCAGCAGGGACATCTAAGCTCAGAGCAGCTGTGAGGGCCTCGCCCACCTGGGCCTGGCATTGCTGGCAGTGAGGCCGCAGGACACCAGGGCGGGTCCCACCGCCTCGTTGCTACAGACCCTGCAGACCCTGCTTGGGCCTGGCTGCTGAGTGTGGCCGGTAGGGGGAGCAGAGCACCGCTCAAATGGAAGGGAGCCTGCAGCAGTCCCTCCGCTGGGCTCCCTGGGGCCAAGGATGAGACGGGAGGACCATGCTCCAAGGCAGGCCAGGCGCTGCTGGTTCTGCCACCGCGGAAGCCACCTGGTGTCCTCTTCCCAGGGTCCTGGGAACCCTGCCCTGGATTCAGCCCAGCTGGAGGGTGGCAGGGCCGGGGTGGCTGCTCAGGGGCACCTTCCTGCCTCAGCCTGGCCCAAGTCAGTGCAGCTCTGCGCCTCAAGCCCGCTCCTCCAGGCTCCCTCCAGGCAGCCAAGCTGCCTGCCTTGGACCCAGTGGCTGCTGGGGTGGGCACGGGGGTGGCCTTAGGGTAGCGCGAGTCCCACAGGTGTCCTGGAGCCCTTGGCCAGCCGGATGCTGTCTGCGTCGGGAGGGCGGGCAGGGCCACCACAGCTCCCCAGGGCGTTAGAAATGGCGCTGCAGAGCCAGCACCTCACCCCGTCTCACCAGCAGAGCTGACAGCGCAGACTAAAAATAACGGGCGTTTCTCCCGCAAGCAGCGGCTGTGCAACACACTGAGCCCTGCCGCCCACCCTCATCACAGGGTGCTGAGCCACACCAGACCCAGTGTGTGGTCACTGTTAGCCCAGGCCTGCGACCCTCTCCATGCACATGGGAGCCCTGTCCAGCAAGGGGTGGCCCAGAGGTGGCCTGGGCCAGCTGATGCCACAACCCATCACAGTCCCTGCCCTGCCACAGTCCCTCGGGGACACGATGGGCACGTGCTGCGCCCGATGCTGTGTCCCCCACCCCTGCTTTGCTCCACGGCGTCCCGGGGAGTCCTGAGAACCCTCGTGCCCTCTGTGGGCTGCTGCCCTCCCAGGGGTCTGCAGTGCGTCCTCCCAGGGAGGCGGGTGTCAGAGGCCAGGGGGCTGCAGAGTGCGACGCAGGCCGGACTGTGGCCTCCGGGCAGATGGTGCAGCCTCACCACAGGGGCCCCGTGCCAGCCCACACTGCTGGCCTTGGTGGCCAGGACCTCCAGCCAGGGCTGTGCCTTGCCCATGGAGCTGCAGTCTGGGGCTGCCTGCTCCTGGGGTCTGGGCCCAGCAGGCTGGGGGCTGGTCACAGGTAGCAGCAGGGGCAGCCCCTCTCCTCAGCAGAGCTGCGCCCCTTGTACTACTGCCCAGGCAAGGGTCCTCCCTGTCTCCAGGGTGCCCCTCGGCTTCGAGTCCTTCTCCCTTCCCGAGATAGTACTCCCACCTGCCACTTCCAGAAAGTGCATGTTAGGGCTTAAAACCGAATGTCCCCCAAAGCCTCATGTGCCAGAAGTGGGGCTCTGGGGAGAGGCTAAATCGTGGGTGCGAGAGGCTGGATGAGTCCACGATAGGCTTGGCACAGGTCTGGGTGTGGCTGGTGGACTTACTGAAGAGCGGAGCCCCACCCTGGATGTGGGTGCACCAACCAATAGGCTTGCAGCCTGGAGGGAATAAAAAGGGAGAAGAAGGAAGGCACCCTGCCTCCTGTCTGCCCTGCCAGGGGCTGCTTCCGCTCTGCCACGTCACCCTGCCTTGGAGCCAGCTGACGCCGATTAGAGAAACCTCTACACACTGAGAACTGAAATAATCCTCTCCTCCTTTACCATCTGGCTGTCATGCTGGGTATTCTGTCTCAGCAACAAGAGAGTAACTGAGACAGTGCATCTGGGACCTGGTTCTCCTGCGAGGGGGTAGCCAGCGGAGCTCACACGGGTCAGGAGGGGGCTGCCCTGCCCGCCCGCCCGGAAGCCAGGGCAGGGGACAGGAGCCTGGAAGGTTCTTCCCAGGGCCGAGCACGGACAGGCTGCAGGTCCTGCGTGGTCCCCAGGTGCATGGACATCCGGCCCAGGAGGTCCAGCTGGAGAAGCAGAAGGCCACACACGCCCAGAGGCACACCCATGGTCACACAGAGGCGCACACGCAGGAACATTCGCACTCCTGCCCACACCCACACGTTCAGGAAGTAATGAGTGATGAGCAGACAGGTAACCCACAGATCCCAGAGGATGCGCCTCAGATGCCGTCTGTCCCTCCCTCACCCACGTCGGTGCCCACCCAGCCCTCCTTCCTTCTCAAGCCCTCAGTGTGGCCTTCCCGGGGGCTCAAGTGGGGAGCCGGGGAGCCATGGCCAGGTGTGGGGCGGCACCCTGAGCAGGCTGGGGCTGTAGGCTGATCACAGCCCTTCCAGTGGGCTGGGGGTGCATCCTGGGGTGCAGGGCACACGATCTCCACAGGAGTGACCAGGGAGGCCTGGGAGGGCTCAGGGCTTCCGAGGGCAGCAGGCTTGGGAAGGGCAAAGAACTCACATGGCCTGTAGCCAGAGGGTGCAGCCTCGCCCCCACCAGCCACTCCCAATTCCACTCCCACATTTCACAACACCTGACACCCACCACTTAGAGGGGAGAGGTCAGGTGGCTCATGGCTCAGGCGACCCAGTCCGTGGTTGGCTGGCTCCAAGGCAGGGGTGTCATGGCGGAGGAGCATGGAGAAGGGAAGATGGTGGCCAGGAAGCAGAGCAGGGGATCAGCTCCACGAGGAAGGGGCCAGGGAACAGACGCTGTACCCAAGGCCACCCCTCCATGGCCACCCAGACACACCCAGGAGTGTGCTCCCCCGGTCCCGAGGCTTCTCCAGCCAGTGAGCGACAGCAGGCCCTGCAGTTTCAGCTCGAGGCGTGAACAAGCAGAGCCGGGCAGCAGACTCTCCCTGCAGCCCAGCTGAGCAGTAGCTCTCAGGGCACTTGGGCTGCTGCCGGGCGGCTCCCGGGGCACGCCAAGGCTCGCCAAGGCTCCTGGAACACAATTCCCTAGCGGGCTGGGATGACGCTCGCATTTTTCTAGGTGTGTATAGTGGAAACGAAACCAAAATATTATCACAAGGCTAAGTTTGTTTTACAGCTGCTGTGACAGATGATAGTACTTGTCTAGGTTTCGTATAAACAGCTCTCCCTGTGCCCTGAGCAGCTGCGGCCTCCCGCTCGCTGAGGCTGAGGGCAGTAGCTCTGGTCCCTCGGCCAGCTGACAGCCGCAGGCTCACCCCAACAGCATCTCCGGGGAGGGCGGGGCCCGGGGAGGGCTCCTGTGTCTCCAGGGCCCCGACGGGGGACAGCGTGGTTCTTTCTGGACAGGACTCCTGTAGGTGCAGGTGGCCCTTCCTGCTGCAGGCCTGATTCAGGCTGTGGGGCGCTGGCCCTGGGCTCCTTCCTGGGTCCCCATGAGAGCCCTTGGCCACAAGAAACCCCCAGGGACAGCAGTGGCCCGACACCCAAGCCCCCCACAGTGGGCTCCCTCAGGCCTCATCCCCAGCCCTCCCAACCCTTGAAAGCTCCGGCCTGGGGTGGGGACCTCAGCCTGTCCGCTGTCCCATGTCCACAGGGCTCCTCGGGGCACTGCACTGTCCCCCAGCCCCGTTTGTGTCCTTCGGCAGCACATAGCATGTCCAGTAGCAAGCGAAAAAGGTCACAGAGCCAGGACCAACATGTGCTGAGCTTAGAAGGGAGGGACCACAGCTCGGCGGGTCCCAGGGAAGACCTGGAGCGCCCACCGCCCAGCCGAGCACACGGGGAGCTGAGGTCACCTGGCCCAGGGCCACTCCCCCTGCACAGCAAGGCCAGTGGCCTCCGGATGGGGCCTGAGGCAGAGATCAGGCTGCCGCTTCCGCTCCACAGCCTCGGGCTACTCAGCACCCTGTGTTCTGTCCCCAAACCAAACGCTGCTCTATCTCTGCCCACAGAGCCCGCCGCTTCTGCGGGAAGGGTCATCTCCGCCTCTCCCCAGTGGGAACCCAGGCTCGGCGCAGAGGCCACTTACCACTCATAGGGAAAGCATGGGCGGTGACTGCACACAGCCGCGCCCGCGGAGCTCCCCCCATCCCAGGCCCCTCGGAGCCTGCCTTTGGGGCACCTGTGTCACTTCCGGTGTCTCCCTCACACTGCAGTGACAGAGATGTGTGTCCCAGCACGCGTGTGTCGCAGGCTTCACTATCTACCCCGCAGAGCTCGAGCGACACCGTGCATACCACGTACCTGCCGTGGAGACCACACATGCCCAGGGTGCCCGAGCCAATGCCTGGACGGGCAGTGACCTGGCTGCTCGTCCCCTGGGTTGATCCGGGTGGGGCCCAGGGCAGCCCGAGCCCGGTGGGCGCAGCGCGAGGATCCAGCTCCATGTGGCCTCATGTGGGAGGTCTCACCAGGTGACAAGGACACCAGCAGGCCCAAGGAGCCAGGGTGTCGGGTGCTGTCCAGCTAGGGGCTGGGGGAGCCCAGCGGGTGGGGGGACCACAGGCTCCTGCTGGAAGGGTACTGAGGACAGCGGCCCAGCATGGAGGCACCAAGGGCCAGGCCAGGCCCAGGTCCCACTGGCCAGTGTGGCCAGAGCAGGGAGGGGCGCAGGGCCTGAGAACCCCGGGGAGCTCAGCAGGGCAGGAGATGACAGGCCAGGCCAGAGAAGCCTGCCAGACCCGACGTGCCAGAGCCAGGGAGGCACTGAACAGCCTGGGTCATCTCTTTCCGTGACACCAGCGTGGGGACACCAGGCCCACGGACGTCACCTCTCGGCTCAGCCCGGGGTGACCAACCAGAGCCCAGGGTCCCCGGTGATTTGGAGCAGGAGGACAACTCCAAGCCGGGAGCCACGGGAGCACAGCCACGCCCAGAGGCCCCTCCGTGCCTGCGGGAAACAACCAGCAGCAAACACCGGGCTCACAGGCGCCAGTGGGACTCAGTGAGGCGCAGCGTTTCCTCTGACGGCACGCCGCGGCCAGGAACAACGGATTTCGTTCTTAGTCTGGTGGAGTTCGCGGGTAAAAGCAATGCCTACACTGTAGCCAGCAGAGAATGTTCTGGTTTGTCCCGAAGACACACACACTCTCTCTCTCTCTCTCTCCAGCTCTGGCTCGCTCGGCCTGTGCTCACCCTGATGCTCAGGCTGTGTGGCCTGGCCTGGCCTGGCCTGGCCGGCGTCTCCCAGGCTAAGGCCCAGACAGGCAGGGAGGCAGAGGCTTCCCTGGAGGGATGACAGGGACTTCAGGCCGCCGGGCCCCGTCACAGCCAGGCCGCCCCACGATGGGGACATCACCCTCCTGGGGCGCCGCTTTCCCACGCCGAGGCTCTGGATGCCAGAGCCCAGTCCTCAGCCATCCCGGGGATCAGTGGTGACTCGGGCTAGGGGCCACTGTGCTCACCAGGCTGCAGGCCAGGTCCCTGCCAGACGTCCCGAGCAGGCTCTGGGTCCCGCCCCAGCCACCTGGCCGCTGCGGCCTGAGACTCCCTGTGGCTCTGCCTTCAGCCCAAGCCCAGCACACAGAGCCCAGCACCCAGTGCACAGGAGTCTGTTGCCTCAGCCGCAGGACAGGCCCAGGGCCGGCCACGCCCTCCCAGTGCTGTTCAGGGCCAGCACAGCAGGCCGTCGCCTGGGGTCAGGGGCGGGGCCGTGGACGGGGACTGGGGACCCCTGCCCGGGATGCAGGGCAGGTGGCTCCCAGGTGGGGCTTTCCTCCCTTGGACCTTGGCGTGTACAGAACCCACCCTGGCCAGCAGGGTGCACGGACATCGCTGGTGAGCCCAGAGGGAAGGTTTCAAGGGACAGAGTAACTTCCCCTCCCTCCTGCCCTGTGCCCTTCCCCTAGCCCTGCCTGGACCAGGTGGCTGAGCTCCTGCAGTGACGCTTGAGTGGGAGGATGATGGCAGGTGGTACCGGGCTGCTGAGGGCCTGGTCTCTCCAGAGGGGCAGCCCCGCCATGCTGAGGTCATGCAGGGCTGCCCAGACTGGGCTCCGGCGGGTGACCGAGAACATGGGGTGGAGCCCAGGGTGCCCCTGCTGGGGACAGGCACTGGGGCATGAGATTCTGGTGCAGGCAGGCGCCAGCTGGGCCTGGCAGCAGGAAGAAGGCTCCGATCCCTCCCGGGGAGCCTGGCAGAGGCCTGGCCCGTGCCTGTTCTCCAGTTAACATTGCAGGTAATTAGAATCTTCCCAGCCCAGGGGAGCGGGAAGGTAATTAACGCCATGTTGGAACTCAGGGCCCCCGGTGCAGAGACGGCACCCAGGCCTGGGGCAAGGGCCCTGCTCAGCCCCTGAGGGCCCGTTGTCATGGTTGCCCATGGGGCCAGGGCTCCTGGCCACAAGACTGGGTGTGCGCACCCACCGGCAGGAGTCTGTACACGTGCAGGGGGTTAGCTGTGTGCCGACGACGCTGTCTGGACGAGTGTGTCTGCATGTCTGCACGCGCTTCTGGGTGCAGTGTGATGCAGTATGAGGTCCCATGTACATGCATGTACATCCCATGTCTGAAGGTACCTGTGCCTGTCTGCACGCGTGTGTGACTGTCCCACCCGAGCCTGGGGAGCTGGTGTGCTGATGTGCCAGCCCTGGGCTCCACCCCCTGCTCATCATGTGGCTTTGGCACAGACCTGACACCCAGCAGCAGGAGCTGGAGAGGTCTGAGGAGGGCAGGGCGACCGGAGAGGGAAGCACTGCCCCCCCAACGCTCAGCATGCCTCAGTTTCCCCACTGGGGAGGAAGGACCACACTAAGTCCTGGGATTTCCCAGCAGGCTGTCCTCACTGGCCCCAGAGCCTCGTCTTCTGGGTGGTACAGGGCAGAGGGACAGGAAGGGCCTTGAGGGGTCTCCGGGTCTCTGTGTCCATGGCACTGGGAAGAAACATCTGGATTCAGAAACAGAAGTAGCTGCCGATCTTCTCTGAGGAATAGTCAAAGATTTTAAAAGTGAGATCCCCTGATATTAAGAAAGATCTAACTACCACCCAGCACCGGAACAGTCCCTAAATCACTTCAACCACGTCATCCTGACAGCATGGAAGGAAAACACAGCTGAGCCAGGGCTCTGGCTTTGAACAAGGCAGAGGGTCCCAGGCCAGGAACAAGGCCTGGCTTCTGGGAGACGGCGGGCGGCCAGGCTACCACTATCTCACCGGCCAGCCGGCTCCCCAACATCCTGGAGGCTCAGGCTGACAGCAGCGCCCTGACACTGGCCACAGGTGGCAGCTGGAGGCCATGCGGGCCTGAGCCTCCCCTGCCCACGCCATGGGCCGCATCCGGGAGCCGCGTGAGAAGAGTCCTGGGTGGCGGCCAGCGCTCCCAGCGTCTTGGAGCGATGTTATCACTGCAGGAACATTCCAGAAGCAACACGCCTGGTGTTTGTTCAGCTCCTGGCTCCGAGTGGCACAGGAGCCCGTCTGCCTGGCCCAGCCGGGAGCCATGTCTGTGCCTGTGTCCCACCCTGCCCGCCAGGCTGCCCAGCCATGGACCTCCCTTTGTGGAGACAAGTCACACTGGCTGTGGACTGGGCGGCCGCCAGCTCCGCACCCCAGGAATGGCGCGCGTGGCCCCACACAAGCTCTGGGCCCGCGGCCCTGAAGGTATATCCCGGAGCCAGAGCTTGGGCGCCATGCGTCCCCTGCGTCACCTGTCACCCGTCACCTGCTGTGACAGCCAGGGGACCACGGCCCCCTGTGGGGAAGGAGGACCAGGCACACAAGCACATGGAGGGTGGTGGGGACCCCCGTGTCGGGGCACAGCAACCTCACTCGGGACGCACGCATGGCCCACAGGCCCCGACGTGTGCCTCCCACTCCTCACCCACCCAGTGCTCACACATTCGCTCCCTCCCTCCCTCTCGCCCAGCAGCAGCTCCTCCAAAGAGCTGGGAGCCACGGGACACAGGGGAGCGGTCTCTGCTCGCAGGATTTTCCATGGGGTGGGGAAGCAGGAAAATGGCCCAGACCTCTGGGAACACGGCCGCGGGGGAGGGCGAAGGCGGGGTCGGCCCTCGGACAGAGCCCAGGTCTGAGGCCAGGCCCACGGCCCCAGCCATGCGGGCTCTCCCGCAAATGCTCGCCTCCCTGCCCTGCCCCGACTGTGTCCCTCCTCAGGCCCCGAAGCCCAGTCCCCTGGCACCTTCTCTCCCTGCCCACGTCAGTGGAGGCCACCGACTGCCTATTGTCTTTTCCCTGGGGAGGGGGTAAGGGAACGTCTAAGAAACCTGGTGCCCACAATGCCCCCCGACCGAGGACGCCCCCAGGAGCCACATCCACTGTGGAGCCGGGAGCAGGCCCAAGTCCTGCAGATGTTTAGTTCCCAAGAGGTCGCACCCAGTAGGGCCCCAGCCAGCATGACGGTGTTCATCTGACTCAGACAGGCTATGGGGACGCCACATTTCCAACACACTTCGGGCCTCCTAGCTGTGACTGTCCTGCCCTGGTGGTCACAGAAACCACTGCACGGATAGTGCAGCCTGGGAGGAGTCCTCGGCCTGAGTATCAATATCTGCCTGCAGCAGCGGCAGCGACAGTGGCTTGGCCCAGTGCAGGGCAGGTCCCAGGCTGCAGCACCTGGCTCCCACCCAAGTGCAGCCCCGGATGGCCCAGGCAGCCCAGCCCCACTCTGCTCAGGGCCAAGGACTCCCGGGGCCCTGGCAGGGGGCCCTTCACTCCAGCACTGGCACCTGTGGTTATCTGGGGTGTCTGTAAGTCAGCTGGCCACGCCTGTGACAAAATACCCACAAGTCACTCAAGACAACAGGCTTGCTTTGGCTGCAGTGCTGAGGCAGAATCATGATGAGGTACAGCATGGGGGTGGCCGCTCCCCCAAGGGCGTGGCCCAGTGACACCTTCCTCCTGCCCGCCTCCCACCAGACTCGCCGGACACTGAGCTCCTCCCGAGGTCCTTCTGCGAGGCCACACAGAGGTGGACACATCCAGGGAGGCCAGCGTGGGGTGCCCCAGGGGGCTTCCATCTGCTGTTTACCCTTGGAATCAGAAAACGGACTGAAGGCTTTGGGTTTAAAAAGCATGAACACCACTCAACTGTAAAACTTTTCCACTTAAGTTTATTAGAAAGTAATTCATGTTCACTCATTCTGCAAAGAGAAAATACACAAGAACCGCGAAGGTCCTAGTGGTCCACTCGCAGGCCTGCTGCTTCGGGGCATCTGCGTCTGCCCACACGTGGAGGGTCCGTGTGCCTTGTTGGGCGCATGGGGCGCCTGGCCCTGTGGGCATCCCAGCTGGCAGGTGCTTGGACATGAGCCCTGCACAAACGCAAGGTGCCCCCACATCCACAGCTGCTCAGATGACAGGAGTCTGGTGGTCCCTCCTGTCACCCTCAGCTCACGTGTCCCTCAGGGCCCAGCCTGCCCGCCAAGTCTGCCCCATGCCCCAGTTGCTGCTGTTGCTGCTTCCCCGGGGGACCCTGAAGGGAAGGCCCTGGTCCTCGGGAAGGAGGGACAGTGGCCGAAGGCTATGCAGGCCCACGTTGCCTCAGACCCAGCAGGCAGGGGACGGCTCACACAGCCACACGTGAAGGTACACGTGCTGCAAGACCCAGCTGCACGCAGAGCCTGAGAACAGCCACCCGCCACCCGCCAGGCTGTGCACCCGCAGGCTGTCCATGCTTCCTGCAGAAAGAGGTGTCACCGACACCACCTCCAGACTGGGAATCTGCTGTGGAGGCGGCAGCCGGACATGCCTGGGGGCATGGTCTCGCCTGGACCTCGGGACTTGGGATCTGCTGCCTGCTGAGCCCCGGTTTGTCCCTTTTCAGTGCCAGGTGCCTCCAGGGTGTCCACACTGTGTCTGTGGAGTCCTGCTGCTCTCCCGGGAAAGGGGGCCCAGGACGTGGGCTCCAACTGTGCCTCGGCCACACTGCCAGGCTGTGGGTGCTGCTGGAGGGCCAGCCTGAGCACGCTGGCCACAGCGTGGGAGGCTGGGGACACGGACACGAGAGGCAGGAGGGCAACAGGCACTGGTGCCCGGCCCTCCTCAGATGCATGTGGTCCTGAGCCTCTCAGGGCCCCTGCTGGCCGTTGGGCAAGGGGCCTGCACAGCAGCGGTACAGCTGGGCGAGTGAAGAGCCCACGGGACTCTGGGGCCGGGACACAACTCCTCCCCTTCTGCATCCTGAGGAGGAGGCCTGACAGCCACCGCAAACCCGAGTGGCTAGGCAGTTGTGTGAAACCACCCTGCCGGCTGGCTGAAAGGCCCCACAAGGTGGTGAGGAGCACAACTGAGCAGGCTGACAGCGGCAGGAGGCCACAGCCCTGGCAAGGGTGGTGTGGACGAGGGGACAGGAGCAGTAGGGGCCTCGGCGACCCAGGGGCAGCACACGGGTGCCAGGTGGGGCCCCAAGGGCGGCTGCAGGCATCTGTGAGGAGCTCAGCCAGGCAGCCCAGCCAGGCCTCTGCACCATCAGATTCCCTCTGCGGGCAAAGCTGGGAGCCCGTGCTTGGTGTCCGACGGCGGAGAGGCCAGGCCTGAGGGCCCCGTGGGGCACATGCAGCCCCTGCCCAGCCTCCATCTCAGCCACACCGAGCTCCACCCCGACGCAGGTGCCCTGGGCAGCAGCACAGGGGTCACGAAGGCTGCACCAGCCGAAGGGAGGCTGCTCTCCGCTGGTGAGGTGAAGGCCCTGCAGGGAGGGCACTGCTGAGGGTGCGGCCTTGGGGAACAGGGCAACAGCTCTGGTCACAGCTGGCTGACGCCCTCCTGCTGCATCTGGAGGGCCAGCTGCTGCCCAATGGCCAGCAGGGGACTGGCTCTGTAGGCCGGACTGGCCAGCAGTTCCCGGAACCGGGTCCTTTCTTCCTCACTGCAAGAAGAGACCACAGGTTGGCAGGCGGCTGGGGAGTCCCCAGCCCCACAGGGAGGGCTGAGAAGCACTACCATCCAGGACGTGGAGAACCGGCCCCGAACACCCAGGCCCCGACAGCAGTGGACAGCAGAGCCTGGCGTCACCACCCAAACAGTGCCTGGTACCCGGGGATATCTGGGGGGGGGATGCTGCCCTGGGGCCACTCGCTTGCCCAGGGATCTGCAGGGGTCACCCTGCGGAGCAGAGGTGGGAGTGTGGTGACCTGCACGCCCCGCAGACACACACGGGCCTTACATAAGAGGCACCTGCTCCCTGGTGAGCCCAAAATAGCCATGCACGAGAGCCTGAGCAGGGGTGGGACAGGCTGTCCCAGAGGGCCCCAGGGCCCCTCCAGGAGAGCTCTGTAGCCCAAAGGCCATGTGAGCACTCGGGCTGGGTGCTCTGGAGGACAACCAGGAGCCTGGAGTGTAATCTGCACACAGGCACTGGAGGTGGTGGCTCTAACACATGCTGCCTGAGCCCCAGGCGACCACAGGCACTTCCAGACCATGCTGGCCTGGGCTCTGGGTGGCCGTCCTGGGGACGCCTCTCAGGCCTGGGCTGCCAGGGCCCTGCTGGGCCCGACTGTCACCCTCTCTTCCTGCTGCTGGCGCCCCGGCCCCACACTCCCCAAGGCACCAGTGAAACGCCTCGGACACTGGGGACATCAATGGGTGATGACATGGAAGCGCAGCCTTGGGCACCCAGGAGCTGTACTCACAGGAGCTGCCGTCTCTGGGCTGCACTCATGCGGCTGAGCTCGGCTGGCCGGGGCTTGCTGCTCACCCTGCTGTGAACACAGGGGAGGGATCCTGTCACCAACATGCCCACCCGAGCCCTCCCCATCTGGGCAGCCAGTGTGCCCAGGCAAGGAAGGCGTGGGCCCTGTGCTGGCTGGAGCTGCAGGGCGACCTGCAGGAACAGCCGTCACCACGTCCGTGTTGATGCCCACGGCCCCAAGTGATATGGCCAGATACACCGTGACTCATGCCTTGAGTCTCCCACGCCTGGCCCAAGCCGAAAACCGCAGCTGAGGGCCAGCGCCTGCCAGGTCTACGAGTGGACCCAGGAGGCCAGCAGCGCCCATCATCCGTCCTGGTGGGAAGCGCCATGCTGCTGTGACCTTGGAACCCAGGTTTGCCTACATGCCGAGGACACCCGTGTGTGCCCAGGGACCCCCGGGTGGGGGCACCCAGCTCCCCTGTTCACACTGCAGCACTCCCGGAATGCAGCAGAGGCCCAGGGGTCGGCAAGGATGGGCCATGGAGCGGCCGCCAAGTTTCCTTCCAGGAGCTGTGGGCTCACAAGAAGCCAGTGACAGGGCCACACACCATCTGCAGGGCGGGAGCCCGGAGGAAGGGCGAAGAGAGCCCAGGTTCTGGGAAACACCTAAACTCAGCCTCCTGACCAGGGCCTGCTTTCATATTCATGTTCTCTTAAAATATGAACAGAAGGGCCGGGGATTTAGCTCAGTGGTTCTGCCGCCTGCCTCGCAAGCGCAAGGTCCCAAGTTTGACCCCCAGTACAAAAAAAAAAAACAGAAAACATTCCATTTTCCCAGAACAGTGTGTGAGCTGCTGCCCACCAGGGAAGGGCTGTCACCTCTGGTGTGCCCTGCCCAGCCTCTAGGACGATGGCCTCCAAAGCAAGCGAGGCTAGATCCTCGGGGCCCAGGGGCACCCTGTGCCTGCTGGCTCTGTGTCACTGTTTCCCAAGCTGGGGGCCACTGGCCTGCCCAGGCTGCCCGCACGCCAGGTCCCCCAGGGGCCCTGCCCAGGGGTGGGAACCCTGCTGGGCAGCAGCGCTGACAGGGAGCTGGGTGTGGAGACAGGCGTGGTGGCGGAGCTGCGGTCACCTCATCACCTTGGTGTGACCTCCCTAGGCCCTGGGCCAGCACACCCCTCCTCGCTGGGCAGCTGTTTACGTAGGCCCCCTCCCTTCCCGGGGCCCAGCACATTTTTCAGATGAGAAGCCCGAGAAGAGGGGAGAACCCTTGACCAGGTCACAGTTTTGCTCAAGACCCAGGCATGGAGTCGGCACGGCCAGTGCCGCCCCATGCCCCTCAGCACCAGCCTCCGGAGTCCCCTCGGTGGAAAGCACCTGCAACCCCTGGGTTCTGCAACAGTGCTCGCCCTGCCAGCCCCTCAGAAGGAAATGCAGCAGCGGAAAAGAATTATTTTTAAGGCAGCAAAATCAGAAATGTCAGAAACAAAGATGGAAGCCCAACCACTGGGACAGGACACAAAGCCCCTGATGCTGCCCCATCTGCTCCCCAAAGTGAGGCTCAGCTCCTCGACCTCTCGGCCCCATTGTCCCTCATGGGCGACCTGATGAGGACAGGCTTGGGCTCCACACAGACACCAGGCATCGGCACGCAGGCCTCTGGGGTCTGGGAGGGAGGCACGCACAGCCAGCGTGGGCAGGCGACCACTGAGGAGCAGGCCAGGGACACCACCTGCAGGAGCAGGAAGGGACGAGTAGGCACATGCCAAGGCCCTGAGGCTGGGATCTGGCACACAGTGGGCTGCCATGTGACAACAGGCCAGGCAGCGGCTGGTCCAGGGCACCAGGGCTGATGGAAGGGATGCAAAGGGTGGGGGTGCCCCCGAGCCCTGGCCAACAGCCATAGTGCCACAAGGGTCCCAGGTCAGGTGCAGCTGAGCTCACGTGGCCCTGCTCCCCGGGGGCCACAGCTCCCAGGAGCTGGCACACGGGACACTCACCCCTTGGGCGGCGGTGGGCGGTGGGGCTCCAGTTCCTCCAGCTCCGGCAGGGCGTCTCGCAGGGGGTGCAGGTCCCCCACCACCACTGTGGCCCTGCGCTTCTGCTCCTCCTTATGCTTCCGCTCGGCCAGCTTGATGGCTTCAATTTCTGGGGCCGAGGGGACAGGATGAGAAGGGGCAGGAGCCTGTCACTGGCATGCTTTCTGCCGTCACCCACACCCCACCGGGGACCAGAGGGTCAGCTAGCTCCAAGCTATTTTCTCCTTGTAATCACAGAGCAGGCCTTTTAATTACAGGCTGAGTGCGAGCTTGGAGCTCTCTGCTTCCTTAGCATGCAGACACCGGCACAGCCTGACGGCTCCTGCAGGACAGGGACGAGGGGCACAGGCATGGAGGGAGGGTGTGGCCTGCAGATGTGACCTTCACCCGGGCGCCTGTGAGCCTGGATGAGCTCTGTGCTGCACAGACAAGGCCACCAGCCCCCAGCAGGCTCATGCGGTGGCCCAGGAAAGGCCGCCCTCCCTCTCACCTCCGGGATGGCTGAGACGCAAGGTGACAACTTGGAGGAGGGGAATGAATGTGGTGTTTATGTGGAGCAGCTCCTCTCCCTGAAGTGGGGAGCAGGTGGCAGGGAGGGCTGGGGCTGCAGACCCCGGAACAAGGCAGGCAGCACCAAAGGCCGGGACCTGAGGAGGGCTCAGGGCCAGAAGTCTCTGTGACCTGGGGAGCCAAGGCCTGGACCCTGCACAGCTTGGTTCCATTCAGTGCCCTGTGCTACAAGGCACCCAGGGACGAAGCCCCCAGACAGAGCACGTCCAGTCAACACCACACCTGCAGCCAGATGCCAGACACAGCCAGGCACAGAGCCCCTGGAAAGCGTCCTTGCCACTGTGTCGACACGAGACGCAGCCTCAGCCACCAACCCTGTGAAGCTGTCTTTTTAAAAGAACCCAACATACAAGAGAGTCAGCTGCACAGGCCCCTGGATCTAAAACAAACCTGAAACAGGACCTAGAATGGGGCAGGAGGAAGAGACACGCAGCAAGGGCGACGTGTACCAGACCGGTGGCGGCCATTCTCTCCTCGCTCTACAGGGTGAGTTATGCCTGAGTTAAACGCTACAGGCTGGCGCAAGGTGCCTGCACAATCCCAGCAACCCAGCAGGCTGAGGCAGGAGGGCTGAGTTTGAGGTCAGCCTAAGCTGGCCCTGTCACCAAATAAATGAATGAGTAAATAATGCTACAAATCAGACAAATCACAGGCCAAAAAAATGCATTAAGAGCCACTCAACCTCACTAGAAATAAAGGAAAAGAAAATCCTGACTACAGACACACTGTTCACCTCTCAGACTGAGGGTTAGAGAAGTCTGCTAACACGGGGCAGCGGGCAGGAGCCCGGCAGTGTGTGTGTGGACCTGGGACAGAGGGCAGCCACTGTGCTCTGGCACCACCTGCCCAGGGCACAAGGAGCCAGTCAGCGTGGTGGCCCTGGCACTGGAGGTGGGGGACGGGGGGCGTGGCCAAGGGGCGGGGCAGAACCAGAGCATGGCAGGTTCCAGCACACAAGGTGCACAGCCACCTGAGGAATGCACACACTCCTGAACATGCCGGAGCCCACAGAAGCTGCCAGACCGATGTGAGATTGTAGCAGGCTCACGGAACACAAAATTCCTGTAAAAAACAAGTCAAGCGGACCTTTGTAGACGAGAAACTTGAAGAATTCCATTCACAATAGCATCAAAAGTTTTGAAATATTTAGCAGTAAGTTTGTCCAAACCAAGCAATCACCAAAAAAATAAACAAATACATAAATAAGACAAGGGAAAAGGAAAGAAGTGTCTGCAAGGGGAGCCGCAGTGCCAGCAGCCTCAAGGTTGGCACTGCCGACAGGGCAACGCCACCGAGACTGCCGGGACTCAGGCGACCTGCAGCTCACGAGAGTGCTGCTGAGCAAAACGACAACAAACGGCACGATTCCACAGAGAGGCAAGAACTGGGGGCCCCATCGCCATCGTGGATGGGAGGGTGGTGCGGGCTGAGCCCTCATACCTGGGCCGTGTGGAGGAGGGTGCCTGCCCAAGGATGAGGCCTCTGGCGAGGAGGGTCTCTGGAACCCCTGAGGGCAGTGCAGCCACCCCCCACCCCCCGCAGAGCGGGCAAAGCCAGCCACGGACCACGCGGACATGGATTCAGCAGAGCTTGGCTGGATATAACACTGGCGCCTCAGGTGTTCAGAGGAAAACACGGGAAAAACATCGTCACGATGTGGAATTAGGCAAAGCTCTCTTAAATAGGACACATACGCCATAACCACGTGAGAAAAAGTACCAGACTTCTCAAAATTAAACTCCTGTCATAGAAAAATTTAAGAAAATGAACAGGGCAATCACAGCCTGTGAGGAAATATTTGCAAACATAGCTGCCGAGGACTAGTGTCCAGGACACAGAGAGCTCGGAGAATCTCAGTAATAAAAGGAACTGCCCCAGAGAGGAAGTGCAGGAGGGAGACACAGGCGGCTCATGACAATGCTTCCCGTGATGCCAGGCCGGGCCAGGGATGGCACACGTGTGGGTGAGGCTGCGGACACCAACTCTCCCACGCTGCGGGAGGGGCACAGATGCAGGGCGTCTGGCAGTGGCTCATGAGACTAAACATGCACCCACCCTATGACCCAGCGTTCCATTCCTGAGTATTTACACAAGAGGAGGAGGGAAAACATGGCCATGGGAGACGGGTGCTCGTCCAGCCTCACTCGTCGAGCCAAACATGGCAAAGCCGGTGCCCGCCACAGGAGACTGGGCAAGGAGGTGCATACGGAGAGTCCTCCCAAGAAGCCTGCCCCCACACCATGCCGCCTGCAGAAAGACCGACAGGCGGCTCTTGGGGCAGAGTCGTGAACCAACCAGTGCATCTCACGGGGCTACTGTGGGTGGTGAGGTGGCTACACCCTCAAAGGGGATTTCAGCTGCACAAGTGCACACAACTGTCTAAAATCCCCACCACTGCACACAAACGCAGGGTTCAGGAAGAGAAGAAAGGCTCCATAACAAACCGAACCCCGACAGGACCACTCGGGAATGTGTAAAAAGCATCGCTGGGTGGACCGAGACAGGGATGGACAGATGGTGGCTCTGTGACCAGAGGGGCAGGGCACCAAGGGTAAAACCCACAGGTCGGGATGAGGGTGTTCGCTATAAATGCTTCCCACTTTTCTGAATCCCATTTTGACATGAAAACGTGAAGTAAAAACAACTCGGGAGATGTGGCTAATGCTACACTCAGAGGCCAACTTACAGCCTTTCATTTCTAAAGGAAACATGGCAACAGGCGGGTGAGGGAGGCCAGTGAACCTGAAGAAAGCCTGAGCGGGGAACTAAAAGCAGAAACAAACGATTTAGAAAACCCAAAGAGGACTGATGACTAAATTCAAGAATTCCTAGACAGGAAGAGACAAAACTGCCTGGCTCCTCATCAGAAACAAGGCACAGTGAAGAATGACAGAACATGAAAGACATTTAATAATGAGAAACTAACATACAGCCCTTGGCTAATAAAGGCTGAGATCTGATTATTTCAGAAAAATACAAGTGGCAAAAATCAAGTCAAACAATTAATAAAAAGACCAAGCACCAGCCAGTCGTGGTGGTGAACAGCTATACTCTCAGCACTCGGAGGCTGGCGCAGGAGGATCACCACAAGTTCAAGGTCAGGCTGAACTACATAGCGAGACCCTGTCTCAAAAAGCAAAAAAAAAAACAAACCAAGCATCAGAGATGAAAAATTACACATCTCAAAAATATACCCAGAAATGCTTGGGCCTGCATGGCTCAGTCCTTGCACGCTTCCAAAGCTACCTTACCAAGAATACTCTGCACGGTTTATACTGGGAATTATGAAAGAGAAAATGAAGGAATGGACCACGGAAACAACACCCAAAAAGTGGCAGAAAACATAAAATTAGTACTCCTGGAATAAGCTGACAAGTCTAACGACTACCTTCAAAGAACACATTGTCTTTAAAACCCTCAAGGAAAAGATAACATAAACCACATTTCAAGATCTGAGAATGTAAAGAAGAAGACATTACAAATTAGGTTTACAAAGTCACAAAATCACCACAAAAAGATAACTATGAAAAAAATTACAAAACAGTCTTTCATGTGATCACTGTGTAAAGATAAGAAAATCTTCAGAAGAACGCTAGCAGCTCGTTAGCGTCACAGAAAACAATTACACATTCCAAGAGGAGTGAGAAGAGAGGCGTTTGCACTGCCGGGAGGGAGGCTGGCTGGGAGCCCAGGGCACGTCCACCCTCGGCAGGCGGGAGAGGGGCCGGCTGAGCGCGGGCCAGCGGACAAAGGGGAGGACACAGCCCAAGTGACTTCTGAAACGAAAACATGCACCACAGGAGCCAAAACGGACTGTGACAAACAAGGGGCCGAGAGCAGCAGCTTCAGGAGACGGCACTCTGGGGAGCGAGAAACATGGGCCTGCAGTGCTCGCCCTCAGCAGGGGCAGCTGCCGCCTCCCTGACGGGGCCAGGTGACTCCTTGGGCATCCACTCTGGGCTCCCGGCAGGTGCCTTTGGCTGGGAACCGATGCTGCCCTGTGTGGGAGCCCCGCTGTGCATTCGGGTGCAGCGGAGAGCAGCGGCATGGCTGCCCCAGAGTCGAGGGCATGAACTTACTCTGCAGCCATCGCGCCCGCCGCTGCTTGAGCTTCTCCTTCTTGGGCAAAATGGCCTTCGGCTCAGCACCTGAGGAGAGAACACACGGATGACGGATGAGTCCTGGGTGCTTCAGCCCCATGGTGCCCGAGGCTGGGACAGAGCAGGTTCCCACTGTGCTGGTGGCAGCTCACGGCAGTCAGCTGTGCCCATGGCGAGGTCAGCCCCGGGACACAAGCAGCAGGCGCCAGCACAGTGCTGGGTTCTCGGGGCACCAGCACCCTCCAAGATGACGGCCTGCCCCCTGCCCACTGCTGCCTGGAGAGCCAGGCAGTTACCAATGAGAAGGACCTGCCCACCCAGTCAGTGACTTCAGGACTGAGAGCAGCTGGCCACGTAGCCCAGGGGAGGCCACAGCCTACGCGGGATGTGAACTGGGCAGCAGTCAGCGGACACAGGATGGCAGTCGGTCCTAGGCACGTGCCTGCTCCCGGCTGCACCCCAAGGCTACCACCGGGACCACAGGAGCACATCCCTGGGGCCCTGCAATCCAGGAAAGCACTACCATATGTCCCAGTGAAGGCCAACGACAAGGACACCCAGAGCAGGGCTCCTGTGCTGGCCGCCTGCACCATCCCTGTGCCTACTGCCCATCCAGCCCTGGAGACGAGTACCCAGCCCTCCTTCTGCTGCCACGCCCCTTATGCAGCCAGGTTGGCTGTCCAGCCCTGCTCCACCGGGACAGCAGCAATGTGCCAGCTGCCCCATGACCCAGGCCTTCTACACGGTGCTGCCACCTCTGGCAGATATCTCATCACCCCAGGGCAGGGTGGGAGGAGGACTGTCCTGTGCGAGGACACGCAGCGCCCCCTGTTCCAGTGCCACCTGCCCGGCCCCAGGTCCCAGGTCCAGCCAGCTGCTCCTCACTGTGCTGCCATCCAGACTGCAGCCCAGGCCACCAGCACCCTGGACATCAAGGGCCCAGCCACTACTCAGCAGAAGCCACAGCCACACGGCAGGGCCCAGGAGACCTGGGCTCCTGCACCACAGCCAACGCCCAGCCATGGTGGCAGAGCCGCTGGCCCTGCAGTCTCGAGAGTCCTTCCAGCTGCAGAGCAGCCCCCAGGCACAGGCCCACCAGGGATACGGGGACACGGAGGGTGCCAGCACCCGAGGTGAAATGTGACAATGAGGCCTGCCCATGCCCTCTCCTGTCCCTGCAGCACCGCCTGTCGTCTACGGCTCGGCATAGTCCTGACGGCCCCGTGCCGTGCTGCACATCCCCACTGGGAGGGGCTGGACTGTCCCCAGCCGAGGGCCTCTGAGTGTGACTGCTTCTGTAGACATGGAGTATCATGGAGCTAAAGGAAAACGAGGTCTCCAGGGTCCTTACAAAAGACAAGGCCAGGACACACACAGAGGATGACATTAGCAACCCCAGGGGAGACTGCAGAGGGACCAGCCCTGTGACACCATGCTGCTGACCCCTAGCTCCAGGACTGAGAGCTAACTGCTTTCACAAGTGCTCTGCACCGTAGGTGGGCAGCCTGCACCACCACAGCCAGCCGCCTTGGCAACAACGCACCATGCTGGGCCTCCTGAGGGCCACCTCACTGTCACCGTCACCACCACTGGTGGTCACCCAGGAGGCACATGCAAGGCGAGTCACCTAGACACACTGGGGGACTGGTTGCATTTCAGTCAGGAGCCCACTGGATTTTCCATGAGAAAGCAGGCTCTGCAGGAGTAGCACCCTGCCCAGAGCTACAAAGCACGGCCAAGGACCGGGACGTTTAAGGAAGGGTGACAGGTGGGCCCCTGACGTGAGGAGTCACGATGGCCACTCGCCTTGCAGTGCAGGATGGGCTGAGCTCATGGTCACCTGCACCCCAGGGACCCTGCAGCTGTAGGAGGCTCAGTCGCCAAAGTGAACCACAACCCAAGTGGACACAGCTCAGCTTCTGAAAGGGCCAGGAAAATGCACTGGGCCCTGCGTGCAGGACACAGGATTCCCAGGCCCATCAGGACCACCCACCCCGCACCATGAGGTGGGGAGGGCCAGCACCACATGCCCAGGGTGACCACGGCCAGGCCTGCCCCTCGTTCACCAGACGTGCTGAGCTGTGTCCACCTGTGTCCGCCTGAATCACCTGGATGCAGGCCAGGTGGTCTGGCCCCGGAGAGGCCAGGCAGTGAGTGAAGACTCGGGACAGCCACAGCTCCGATGTGCTCAGACAGTGTGTGGCTGGCGGGGGGCAGCCCAGCCCACACCAGCCTTGTGCAGATGCAGGACCTGGGGACAGGGCCAGGACACAGGGCAGGAGGCCCTCGCTGCTGACTGGGCCTCCAGAGCCCAGTATCCTTGAGCCAATGGGCGGGGTACACTTCCCATGTGACATGTGGGACCGTGTCACCTCTGCAGAGTCTTTGTGGGCTTTGGACAGGGAGTCATGGGGAGATGAGCCCGCTGGTGCCCCTGCTCGGCCCCCACTCAGTGGCTGAGGATGGGGATGGGTGGGGAGCACCAGATGCCCCAGGCGGCTCTGGAACAGGGC
Organism: Heterocephalus glaber; assembly: GCF_053883595.1. Classification (NCBI taxonomy): domain Eukaryota; kingdom Metazoa; phylum Chordata; class Mammalia; order Rodentia; family Bathyergidae; genus Heterocephalus; species Heterocephalus glaber. Next base: position 1,287,858 of record NW_028258138.1, read on the forward strand.
AGCCCCGAGGACAAGCCCCAGGGCTGAGTCAGACGGCTGCAGCCTGGGACCGCTCTTTCAGAATGGGTCTGCAGGTGCTGCCTGGTCTCCAGCGCCAACTTTCCTGGCCTGTACTGGGGAGAGCCCACTGGCTGAGGGAAAGGAGGCAGCAGCAAGTCCCACCGAGAGCATGGCTGGAGTCCAGCCCAGCTGCGTCCTCCTCGAGGTAGGACAGGACCTAAGCCACTGTACTCCCACAGCCTAGCCCCACCCAGCACCACCATCGAGGGTGAGAAGGCTGCATCTACCTTCTGGATGTGCGTCCAGCTCCCGTGGGCCGGTGTCTCTGCACTCATCCCAGCCCAGCCCCCAGAAGGGAGGAGCTGGGCCGCACAGCCCTCAGTCTCTGTCGAGACAGAGGTGGGGATGCAGCAACAGGGCCTGGGGCTTAGCAGCAGGTGCTGTCCCAACACAGGGTGCATCCTGGGCAGCTGCAACAGAAGCACATTCCCCCAGGCACAGCGGGGAGACCAGGCCCGCTCTGAACACCAGGTCAACAGCATCACCACTGAAGCCCCAGTGAGGCGGGAAGGGGACAGGCCAGCACATGCTCCTCAGGGACAGAGCGAGAGCCACAATGGCCACGCTGCGTCCAGAGAACCAGAACTGGAGCAGAGCAGAAACACTGGGTCTGGGGCAGCCCAGCCCGAGGCAGCAGCACAGCAGCCAGCAGCCAGCCGTTCCTCAGAGTTACACTGGAGACCACTGGAGCGACCGAGCCACCGAGGCACCATCAGCAGCGTGGCGGCTGCCGGGCCACAAACCTCACCGTGGTGCCCTCCACTGTCACCCACAAGCAGGCTCTGACATCACCCAGTGCTGCCGTCTGCCTGCCCAGGCCCCTTCACCAGGTCCCTGTGCTGAGCTCTCGGTGCTGTGACAAACCCAGGGAAAAGGAGCCGGAGGGGAGGAAGGGCTGCTTGGCCCGTGGTTTCAGCTTCATGCTTGGTCCGGGCCCCTGGCTCCGGGCTTTGGTGAGGAGGAGCTCCCTCGGAGGCAAAGGGAGAGAGCAGGGCCAGGTCCCCACTCCCCTCAAGGGCCCAACGACCCCAGACAGACCGCTCAAGTGGCTACCAGCTCCCACAGCGCCAACCGCTGGGGCCCAAGCCTTCAACTTGCAAGTTCCTGGGGATATCAGAGATCCAGGAAGCAGCATCCCACGGCCCCAGGAGTGCAGTGAGCTCTGGGGGATGCTTGTCCCCTCGGCCGACACACCAGGTGCTGGCGGGCGAAGACAGATGGCCTGCTTCCTGCGCTCACAGAGCACAGAGCACCTGTGATCCCAGCACTCTGGGGACTCAGGCAGGAGCATGCGCTCAGCCTGGGCAATACAGGCACTAGAGACACTTGCATCAAAATAAAGACTTAAAGAAGGACAGAGGATGGAGCTCAGTTCGAAGGCCATGGGTTCAATCCCCCATACAGCACTGTACAAAAGACAAAAAGAAAAACAAAACATCTGAAAGCCTGAAAGAAAAACAGGAAAAGGGCACAGAGACAACACTCGAGCCTGGCTCATGAAGAATGTCACACACGCACGCACATAGCACAGAGAGCCACGGTGCTGTCCACAAAAACATGCCCAGAGACAAGCGCGTACACAACAAACCAGACCACAGCAGCCTCAAAGAGGAGCGCGGATGTGACGAGGCCCAGGACGGACAGCAGGTCTGGTGCACAGCACACAGATGAGCTGAGGGGAGGCTTCTGAGCCAGCCAAGCCACAGAGACAAACCGCCGGGGTGGGCACGGGTCCTGGGGCCCATCCAGATGCCCTCGGGCCAACACCAGCCTCCCCGGAAGGAAAAGGATGTCCAGGATGACGCCCAAGACCCCCAGGACGGCCTCTCGACAGCCCGGTGCCCTTCCCTGTTTTCCTCTGCCACCCATGGGGGATCAGCAAAGTCCACGGAGCTAACACGGGAAGCAGTGTGGGCCCAAACCCCATGCCGTCTCAGAGGCACAGTACAGACCTCCAGCAGACCTGCATGTGCCTCCTGCAGTCAGCCTGGTGAGTCCCACGGGACCCTGGAAGTGACCAGGACACCTTGAGACCCTGTGGAGGTGCAGGAGGGAACAGCCAGAGAAATGGGAAGGCACAAAAACAGAAAGAAGGGATGACGCAGTCGCTCTTCGTGTCACGTGGCTGCATGCACAGAAAACATCGCAGCGTCTGCAGCCTGCGGGGCTGCAGCTGCCCCAACCTGGGCGGGGGGGGGGGGGTGTCCCTTGACCCTGCACCAGGAAGGACCAGAGGGGCTGACGCATGTGCCCTCGCCACCTCAGTGGAGCCAGGGTGCCAACCTCTTGCACGGCAGGTGCTTGGGCAAGCCGTGTCACTGGGGAGGAGCGCCAGCCCCAGGTGACTGTCAGAGTCCCTGTGCCAGGCTTTGGGTCTGGCCCAAACGTTTCTGCCACCCAAGGGCTGGTGCTGTGGCATGCACACCCTGGGGCTGGGGGCTGGGCCCCAGATGACGGCCCACTCTCAAGCCAGCACCTGGGAAAAGCGCAGCACCACCAAGGGTCCATGCTCCACCGCGAGGTGGGATGATGCACCCAGCAATGAGCCTGTAGGCCAGGGCGCCCACGGCCACTGCATGCTCAGTGTCACCTTGCACTGCCCTGAGGGTCGGGGTCTGGGGCCCAACCACGAGGGACACCGCAGGGGTGCCCCTTCCCGGGCTCTGCCAGCCGTCCATGCAGGGTGTGGGAAACGGGTTAGAGTACAGGGACGGGCAGAGCCTGGGGCTCCCCACCGCCGCCCTCTACCCAGATGCAGGCAGACGGCGTGGGCGAGGGCAGCTGGGCTCACACACAGCAGAAACACGCCGGGAACTGCAGCAGCTCCCGCCAGGGCCAGAGCGCCATGTGCAGGCCCCAGCTGAGGACGCCTCAGTGCCGGAGCACACCACACCGACACGCTGCCCGGGCAGCAACACCCAGCCTAGGGAGGGAACCCTGGCGCCGTCTCCTCAGGGGGCAGCTGGACCGACCATAGGGAAGGAAAGCAGGCTCGGGTCGGTCTTCCAGCCACATCCCTGGCGAAAGCTCTGGCGAGCACTGCCAAAAACCCCGTGCCCGCCGGTCTCAGGCCACGGCAGGAGCTCTGAAGGTCGGTCATCCTCTCTCTCCCAAGGCCACTGCCACCTCCTGGTGACAGTGAGGCACGGCTGCTCCCTGGAGAGTGGGTGAGCAAGCAGGCGGCAGGCAGGATGACACATGCAGCACCCCGCAGGCCTGGGCACAGTGGTCCCCGGTCCCCGCAGAGCAGGGCAGCGGCTCTACCTTCCGGGCTGCTGCACTGCTGCCTTCTCGACGGTGGAACATCACTCCTAGTCACTGAGGCAGAGGCCGCGCAACACTCAAGTCTGCCACAGTGCAGTGGGTGCGAGCAGCAGCCGGGGACTGGGTTCACGCCTGGAAGTGCCAGCCACAGCCAGATGCTGGCCACCGACAGCTCGGCTCCAACACCACCATGGTAACTATTGTGGCGTGGGTTTAGATGTCTCCCCAAAACCTCGCACTCTCACAGAGGCGGCTGAATCTAGAGTGTGACTGGTTCATGGTGGGACTGGGCCCGGGGCACTAGGGTTAAGGTCCTGAGTGCTGCCCGCCCTAGGTGGTCTGAGTAAGGCAACAGGCAGGAAGACGCTGTTGCTTTTGCTACTTTCCATGCTGTTTCTCCTGTGCTGCCTGTTTGGCCTCCACCCTGCCTCAGAGCCACCTGATTATGGACCGAGACCTCTCCAAACTGTACACTAAATAAGTCTTTCCCCCTAACTTTGGGTGTGGGATACTTCCTCTCAGCAGCAAGAGAAAAGTAACTAACACAGTAACCTTCCCCCTGGGCCTAGAGACACAGGTTTCCCGCACTGCATGACTGGCTGAGCCCCCAGAGCAGGACCAGCCTTCTGCTGCACCTTCCAACTGCTTCGCAGGCCTTCAGCCCAACAGGAGGCTTCCACTCGGGCCCCATGCTGTCTGAGCAGCTGTGGCCAGTGCTGGGACTGCTGGGGAGGGACAGGGCCTCTGTGTCTGGCAGGGGCACAGCCCGGTCTCATTACCCGCCTGTCCAGCTCTACAAGGATGAGCTCCCAGGTCCCCCATCCCTGAGGACAAAGGCACTGAGCCCAGAAAGCCCCAGGTTGGGGGTGGGTGGGCGGTGCACAGGACAGAACCCAGTCAGCTGGCTCCACGCTGGCTCTTTGTCCGCCTGGCCGAGAAAACCCTGCAGCACTGTGCTCCATGACAGTGGGACAGGACACCCAAGAAATCCCACCGACGGCCGATACAGAAACACAGGGCCAGACTGGCCATGTCTGCAGGACGAGGCACGGCTCAGCAGCTCCCACAGAGTGACAGGCAGGGCGGCCTCACAGAGGTCTCTCAGAGCTCACCTCGCCTGCGCCACTGTAAGTTTGGGGCCAGGCAGACACACGTGCAGAGCTGGTTACAGGAGGTTCCTGTCTCAGCTGTCTTTCTAGAAACACCTGAAGGAGACCCTGGGCTTCCTCAGGCGGGGGAAGCCCAACGCACACGCTCCATCCCTGGCCTGTCCTCTAGCAGCTGACCTGAAAGGACACACGGCTCTGCTGCCCTCTGCTGGGCAGAGCACGGGTGCACAGGGGACGCTGACCTCCCAAAGGGGACCGACACCTGAGGGGGCCGCGTGAATGCCCTCAGGGCTCCTCCTGGAAGCCTGCACAGCCACCTGAGCGCCACCCAAGTGATGAGACAGCACTGGGCTGTCCCCCAGGTGCCTGTCTGAGGTCCCAGCTGGCCTCCGTGCGAGCCCGTGCTGGTGTGAGCTCTGTGCCTAGGTGGAAGGACACAGGTTCCAGGTGCACCCCTGGGCAGGCCGAGCACAAGGCTCCTAGCTTGCTGCACATCCCGGGGTTCCAGGGGCCTTGCTTGGGTCTGGCACTGTCCTCAAGCCCCACCCACTGCTGGACTCGGAGTTGCCGAGAGCTGCTTCACATGGGCCCAGCACCCCCAGGAAGCCCTTCCAGCGCTGGCCCTGACGCACAGGGCAATGCGGAGCCTGTGTGGGAATAGGGTCATGGGAGAGTGGCTAGGGTGCTTCAGAGCAGCCACTCTCTGCAAGCTCTTGCCTTTCTCCTTGCCCCTCTTCCTAGAGAGCTGCTGCAGAGCTACACAGATCCTCCCAGCCAGGGTCCCTGCCTGGAAGGGCAGAGCAGGGGCACGGGGGACGGGGCTCCAGCACAAACAGAAAAGACCGGAGCACCCAGGTCTACACCCGGAGACTCTGCCCCCGGGCTGCAGGTGCTGTGGCAGGGCAGGGTCCCAGGGCGCAGACTGGGCAGGGCTCTGCCTCTGGGCCATGCCTCTGAGGCTTCCTCAGCTCCAGGGCGCCAGGCATGACAAGGATGAGCACTGCATGCGCAGGAGTCCTGTGACCCACCTACCCTCCTAGCAGGAGACTGGGAGCTGCAAGCCCTTCTTCTACCTATGGATGAGGAGGGGCTGAGCTGGGCCCCACTGCCTGGGGACCCTGAGGCTTAGCCAGGCCAGGCCTCAGAGGAGGGAGCCCGCCACACCTGGGCGGCCTCCCTAGGGTCTGCAGGCTTCAGCTTCTGGGCCACAGCTAGAGGCCACATCTTTCACACCATGGCACAGAGGGAGCATGGCTGGCCGCTTGCGCCAGGATCCTCGGTGAGCTTCCAGTCGCCTATGTCCACCCAGGGCCAGTGCTGAGGACACACACCGGAGACCAGGGCCCAGAGCCATGGTCCAGGACACAGCAGCCAGGCTGCTCCCCGGAAGATGGGGGATGGGAGGGGTGCAGCCAAGGAGAGCGTGCTGGAAGCTGCCTTGGGCCCACCAGGAACCCAGATTGTCAGGACCTGGGTGGGCTCTCACAGGAGCATCTCTCCGAATCCTCCTGGGACTGTGGCACAAGTCACAGCTGGCAAAGTGCAGGCCACGCTGGGCCAGGGCCAGGCAGGGGCAGAGCGAGGCAGGGAGGTGCAGCTGGATAACCCAGTCCCCTGGGACCCTCACGGAAAGGAAGCCAAGGACCCAGGTACACTGGGGCTGGGCCCGTCCGGAGCAGAACTGCTGCCCTCTTACCCAGGGCTTTTATGAACAAATAAAAGGGTCCAGATTTTTGTATTCCTCATCCGAAGTACTCAGACTAACTGTTCTGTTAAGCCTTTTGAGAAAGCACTCCATGACGAGGGGCAGGCAGAGGGTCTGTGCGCAGACACAGGACGCTCGCCTGCCAGCTGCACCTGGGATGGCCACTCCTGCTCCACCGCCACGTGCCCCGGCATGGGGAAGGGACTGGGGAGCCCTCCCAAGGACACCAAGGGAGCAGCATGCTGCAGGGCAGGGATTTAGAGCCCTGGGACTTCAGAGAACAGGTAGAAACCAAGCCTACCCGGTCTGCACAGGACAAGATAGGCTGGGTGGAGGCTGCAAAGCCAGGCAAGGCAGTTAATTCACTGTTAATGCTCTGGGAGACTGGAGGAAAACCTGACCAGAGTGCTGTATGCCAGGGATGGGACAACCAATGCATGGTGCCAACCAGGGAGACTCAACAAGAAGTGCATGCGAGGGACACCTAACCCAGCGGCTCAGCAGTTTTGGATGTGCCTCGCATGTGTGAGGTCCTGGGTTCAATTCCCAGTAGCCCCCCAAAAAGCATTCTCACATCTAAGGAAGCTGACTCAAACTGCCCTAACTGCACACAAAGCTTGGGAGGATGAAAACATGCAAAAGCCATTTGCTCCTGTGAGTCCCCAAAAAACCACAGGCCTGGGCTCCAGCCACAAGGCAGACTCAGCTAGCACAGCTGGCCGGGTGCCGGGCAGGCCCAGCAACACAGTCAGGAAACACCAGGCAGCATGAGTTGCCATGCACTCCAGCTGTCACCCTGAGAGCTGTCAACAAGAGGGAGTCACGGCTGAAAGGACAGCAGGGCACCCGAACGTGACCCCGGCAAAATCACAAAATCCAAAGCAATGATGCAGAAAACATCTGGCTAAAACCGTACCTGAGACATAATTACAACTCACCACGAGAGGTGCTTACAAACTGTAAATGGAAACTTGAAAAAAAATAAAAATCACAGGAAACCCCGGGAGCGGTTCATCAGGAGTTCAATCCAATTAAAAAAATCAAACACATCACTGAGACAACAAGTGTTGGATTAGTGAGACAAAAAGGAAGCTATCCAAGCACCGAAGGCTAAACAGGATGGAAAGTGTGCAGATGAAAGCAGAGACCCAAAGAACAGGGCCAGCAGCCTCCTGGGAGGATCTGGTCACCCGGCTGCCAGCACTCAGAGTACACAAAGGCTCCTCTCCAGAGCCAAGGCAGAGCCTGAGGCCCTGCAGCTCCCAGTGTGGAGGGCTGCTCTCCACCCACAGGCCTAACAGGCCAGCTGGTCGGAGAACCAGAATAAAGGAGGCTAGGGGACTGCATCAGCGAAGCCCCAGACGTGAGAAGCGACTTCCTTCCACAGCATAAGGAACCTGAAGGAAAAGCTGGGCAAGGAGCCATGGTCGCACCTGTTCCCGCCACGACAGTCATTGCGGATGTGTGTGCTGTTCTCATGATAGAAAGGAACTGCTTGCCCACCTCGAGATGACGGTACTGCAGGTAAGCTCTGTTAAAAGCCCTCAGAAATACACCAAAGAACTTCCGAATGAAACACCAGAGTCTGGGATTCACTTTAAAACCATTAGTATGTGGGTGCTGAAGGCACATGACAGGTTCATGGGCTTTCTCAAAACTATTCCTTAATTTTTCCATAAAAATCAGATCTTTTCTAAAAATACAGGTTAGGGGCCAGGGATTTAGCTCAGTGGTTTCGCCGCCTGCTGCACAAGCGCAAGGACCCGAGTTCGATCCCCGGTACCAAAATAAATAAATAAAATAAAAATACAGGTTAATTTGCTCAGCACTGGCACCCCTGGGGAAGCCCAACCGTCCTCCAATGCTGCTTGACAAAGTTCCAGCTGGGGGAAAGAAAGGGTGGAACACATCGTACCCTCATGTTTTATTTTTTCTTGCCATAATGTTTACAATTGTTCCTCTGGTCACAGGAGTCATTGTGTTTGTGACTAACAACAAACGCTCCATAAGGCTAATTGGCAACGATGTATTGAAATCTGATCTGGCTCAAAAGTCTCAAATTCCAGTTTCTCTTAGTTCTATTGCCACATCCACTCCTAAAGAAACCTCTCTTAAAACCCCCGCTGTTTTCCCACTACTATGACTCCCCCCTCTTATTGCTGACATTCTTTTTACTAAAGGGGTCTTATAAAGAGATTGAAAGGACAGACTTTAGATGTAAGAAATAGTGGGAAATGGGAAATAGAAAGAACGTTAAGACAGGTAAATGCATTAAGGAGGCAAATTACTCAGTATTTCTCAAAGTGCTGTAAATATCTCCTGCTCATGGACTATGAACCCAAATGACATTTAGTTAAGATGAATAGAGCTAATAGCAAACTATATTAACCGTTGTGCAGTTTCTCAAGGGCTAGCTGGTGACCACAAGTTTGACATTTAATTTGATTAAGTTACTTTCTGTTCTGCTTAGGTATGGGACAATGAGGGAACAATTGTAATTTTTAAGAAATGTATTCATGATGTTCAATGATATGAATCAGCTTAGAAAAAATATACTGTTTAACAAAAATAACCTTTACCTCATCAGATATTGCTAAGGCAACATGTTCCGCCCAATGCCTCTTCGCTATTGCTTAAAGATATAAAAATAAATCAGACCCTGAGACTTCTCAGAGGGAACCTGAACATTGATTGTGAAGGTTCTTTTCTCATCGCCGGCCCAGGACATCTCCCCTTCCTACCCTACATCGACTGGGGCTGGTCCGCGGCACACCCCCACTCCGGACAGCCACTCACCTCTCCCGAAGGAGGCCACACTTCTCGTGTCCACCTCCAGCCTCTGCACCAGGGCGCTCGGGTCTATCTGGGTCCCGGCAAAGACGTTGGTGTGGATGAACCCCCCGTCCTGCAAGGCCCAGTGGAAAGGAGAGAAAGGTGACATCAGGCTGGCTCCGTGGCTTCAGGAGATGGGAGGCCAGTGGTCCAGCACAGGGAGGACATACAAGACACGGATCACCAGGTGAGCTTTGCTTAATCGCTGGGGACTGGAGGGGCGCTGCCTTCCTGCCTCATTCCCGATCCCCTGCGCCTCACTCTCAGCAGCGCTCTCAAGAGCAGGAACCAGGCTCCCCCCACCTCTCCAAGCACAGGGCACAGCAGCTCAGCTTGGCCCTGCTCCCAGCCCTGCTCCCAGGTCTACCTATGACCCACATCACCCTGAAGCAAGCCCCTCTGCTGGCCACACTGTGGTAGGCCAGAGGCCCCACCTAGCTCATTCAATACCCAAGCTCTATGGATTCCACAGAGACCACAGCATCAAGCCCAAGAGGGGACCTTTCTGACCACCCCAAATATGCTGCTCCTGATGGAAAGATGATTTCGGGCTAAAGGGACCTGAACTAACAGCAGGTGCCAGAAGAACTAACAGCAGGTGCTGTGACTGCCCCATTCTGAAAGCAGGAGAGGAGACCCCAGGGGAGTCGTCTCCCTCTGCCTCCTCTGCGCGCACGGGTCAGAAGAGCCCGGAAACCCTGCACAGACAGATGCTGTAAAGACAGCCCGTCTCTCCGAGGATTTATGCTTAACATAAAAGACACACCGGCGCGATGTTGTGTGTCTCTCAAATATTACAATATTACTAGATTAAAAATCCGAACTTCTGCTTTCTTCTCTATCCACATTAAACTTCAATTTTTCATACTTTCAAGTTCTGCTTGCTGCTTTAAGTACTAAGGATTGAACCTTTGCACTCCCATATCCTAGCACTCAGCAGGCCAAGGCAGGAGGATCGCCACGGAGTTCAAGGCCAGCCTGGGCTACATAGCAAGAGCCTATCACAAAAAAAGGAGGAAAAGAAAGAGGAGGGGAAAGGGGGAAGGGGGGTAAGAGGGAGAAAGGAAACAAACCGCTCCCCTTCACCTCACAGAAATGACCCGGAAGCTCCCCTGGCCCAGGGCTGCGGGCCACACCAGGAGCGCGCCCTCAGGCACAGGCTCTACCGGAGAGGGCGGCCAAGGGGAAGCGGGCGCAGAAAGCGGCACGGCACATCACTGCCACTGCCGAGGCGAAAGCGCAGGCCGCGCAGGCCCCGCAGGCCCCGCAGGCCCCGCCGCCGCCGCCGCCGCCGCCGCCGCCGCCGGGCCCGCCCTCCACAGGCAGCGAGCCGACCCGGCAGGGAACCCTCACCCGCCTTGGGAGACCACCGGAGGGCGCTCGCGGGCGAGGCCGGGCACGCCCCGCCGCCCCGCCTGTTTAAAGCGCTTTCCCCGCCCCGTGGGCTCCCCGCCAGGCCGGCCTCACCTTCGCACCCGCTCCGCCCGCCGAGGCCGGTGGAAGGGCCGCCCCGGGAGCCGGGGGTGCGGGGCCGGCCGCGGGCTCCGCCCTGGGCCTCACGGCGGCCTGGTGCACCCGGGCTCGCAGCCCTCGCACTTTCCCCATCTTCTCCGGTGAGAACCTCGCGGAACCCGGAAGTTGGTTCTCCGCGCACACCGCCCGGCGGAAACAGGAGCGGCAGCGCGGGGGTTCCGAGTTCCGCCAGCACCGGAAGTGGCTTCCGGCGCGCGTGCGCAGTTTGGCCCCCGGGGCCCGTGGTGGGCTCTAAACGACGTTGGGACCCGTGGCCGTTGTCCTCAGCAAAAGGCCGCGGGCAAGAGGAAGAAAGGGCGCGGGAAGATCGGCGTCATTGTCGCAGGCTGGAGTGGGCCGGGGTGGGGCTGTCCCCTGTCCCTCCTCGGCAGTCTTTTCCTGTGCATTGTTGCATGTGGCCTCAGGGCAGGTCCCTGGAATCTGAGGTTATAAGAACACTTTAGGGGAGACCAGGGGGGAATGACCTGCTGCAGCCATGCCAGTCTCCCTCCGTGCAGTCTGCTCCCTGCTCATCCGCCTCAGTGCATCCAGCCCGGTGCTGGGGAAAACAGGCCAAGCGTCAGCAGTGATTCCCACCATCCCCTTGGGAACATAGTGAAAAGCAAAACACAACGTGCTCTGGTTGGGCCCCAAGGAAGGCGGCTGAGTCCAGGCCCAGCCCGGATAGGGTCATCCCCTCATAACCCCCCATTATGGTGAGGGCACGGGACAACAGGACAAACCTGTCCAGGACCCACAGGGAGATGGGCTCTGGAGAGGGGCAGTGGGGTCCAGGCAGAACTGGAGCCCCGCCCAGGAAGGATGCAGGATGCCAGGAGATGCAGGTGAACCCAAGGGTGGCCCTCTGTGATAGACGGCCGTGGGGACTTATTCTAGGCTGACCTGAGCGTATGTCCGCAGTGGATGACTCAGCAGCTTTCACAAGTTTTCTTCTTCACCTAGCACAGCTCTGACCGGTAGGCCCTGGAGCGCTGTTTAACTGTGCAGCTGGGGTCTGTCATCTGCTCTGTCTGAGCCCCCAGCTTGGGGCGCTGTGCCTGGGATGCGGCTCCTTTCGCTCACCCTTCTGCCTGAGTTCACACACGACACTGGCTGCGAAAGCCCGAGCGGGAGCCGCCTCCTCCTCCCTGCCCACAGCACTGCGGTCAGCGGCCGAGTGACAGTCGCCACCTGCCAAGCTCCTGTTCACATGGATTCGCCTTTGCACCAAGAGCTGGGCCTGATAGGCGAGCAGCCCCCGAGGGCACTGGCCCAGTGAGTGGGTCGAAGCCATCGTGGGTGAACCAGCCCTCTGGGTGAAAGGGTGAACCAGCCCTCTGACTCTCCCATCCTCTCTACCTGTCCCCGGGACCGGGGAGCGAGAAGGATCTCGCCCAGCACCAGCTGCTCCATTTGGGGCTTCCCAGCTCCAGAGCCCCTGAGCCAACAAGTTCCCGCTCACTGTAAATTACCTAGGGCGAAGGTGGAAGTCCTGGAGGAAGCTGGTCAGGTTCAGGGAGGGAGAGGGCTCTGGAAGGGACCATGACCAAGAGGGGAGCTGTCCCCATCAGTTCCCGGAGGATGGTTTCTGGGGTGGGATGGTTTTTTCAGAGAATCTTGCTGTAGTCCAGGCTGGCCTGGAACTCGTGGCAGTCCTCCTGCCTCAGCCTCTTGAGTGCTGGGACTGCTGAACGTTCTTTGAAAAGAGGTACTACATACATGATAGGTTGGGGAGGGGCATTGTCACCTCCATCTTCCTGCAGTCCGAGCCAGGGCTGGACATTAAACAGACATAAGATAAATGGGAAAAGCAGACATGGGGCTTTAGGGAATAGGAACGGGGAGGTTACCAGAACCCCTGCAGTGGGTCCTGGCCTCCTATGAGCCACTACAGCACAAGGCTAAAGAATAAAGACAGGAAATGAGACTTAGGGTCTTGGGTCCTGGTCAGTGCTGCCGATGGCAACAAAGACAAAGGCCCCAACTGCATCCAGTGTTTATTGAATACACCCGTGGGAAGGAATAGGGAGCAGGCTGGGCTTTGAAGGCATCCAGTGAAACACTGCCCAACACCTGGCATGATGGCGCCAGGCAGGGCTGTCAGGGAGGAAACACTGTTTATCTTGCTAGGATAGAACAGACCGGTACTGTGACCAGGTGCAATTAGCAACCCATCAGGTCCATGAGAAGCTGTAATTCAGGGGAGAGGACTTTAATTGGAGTCATGCTGACCTCAGCTGCACGTAACTCAGCAGAGCCCTGCACTTCATAGACCAGGGCCTAGGTTTCCGTGGCAGCCATTGAGAGAGACACTATACTCGCCCAGTCCGCCATCTGACCCACCCATCTCAGTCACACAGGACCTTGGTCTGACTCCTGATATAAAACAATACAGCCGAATTATGGAAAGCAAGAAGCAAGTGCCACTCATAGCCTGCTAGTACTGGGCAGGGATGTCTGCTACATAGGACCATAGGCTTATGTGACCCAGGAGCCTCACGGGAAGTAAAGACCCAAAGGCAAGGCAAAGCCTTGGTTGGACAGAAGCCTCTGGCCCAACAAGAGGCGGCAGTGGAAAACTAAGCTGGTAGGAAGGCTGAAGGAAGACCTGCCATTCTCCCAGTCCTGCCGACGGCTCCTCCCCGTGAAGGCCGTGTCCTTTCCCCCGGCCCTGCGGGCGCGCCCCTCACAGGAGAGGTGGCTCTGTCTCAGGAGGGGAGGAAGTGGCACCACCGCCCTGACCCGCTGTCCCCGAGGCCTGTCCCTGAGGAATCCTCCTGACGAAGGCCAGCTGTGGCCTCCCAGCCCTGCTTCCCACCTGTGCCCAGCTGTGACCAGTGGCTTCTGGTCGACTTTCTAGAAACTTCTGCACCAAGAGATCTTCTCTGGGAAAGGTATTGTCCTTGGTCACACGGGTCAGGTCCCCACTCTGCTCTGCAGCTCCCTTCTCCCAGGAAACAGAGACTTTGACGTTCGCCCCGCTCGCCTTGCCCTCTCCAGGGCCACACAGGAGTGCTGGTGTGACATGGCCCCATCCGAGCACATCGCTCCCCGGGCTCCAGCCGCGGTGGACAGCACGGTGTCCCCTTAGACACACAAACAAGCTTGCTGAAGAGCACTTTCAGGAGAGGTGTGTCACAGGTCTGGCGACTGATATTTACAAGGTGTGATCTAAAAGTACATGAATGCTGCCTTGAAAAGCAAACCTCAAAGTCCTCAGCCTCACTTCACACATGCTCCTCTCGTGGTCCTCGCCCCTTCCTGCACCGGCTCTGCAGTCCTCTTTCCCGAGTGCCTTTAGCTGTGCTGTCCTGTCTGCCTTGGTGTCCTGAATGGATTCAAAACGTTTCCCTGTCATGGCCATCTTGACTCTGGGGAAGAGCCGGAAGTCGCACGGTGCCAGCTCTGGTGGATGAGGTGGATGAGGACACAGGTGTCAAGTGTTCAGAGGTGGGGCCTGGTTGGAGAGCAGTCCCTGGGGTGTGATCTGGAAGAGAGGACATCGCACCCTGGCTCCCAGCCTGTCTCCTTGCTTCCTGATCGCCGTGATGGGAGCAGCTGTCCTCTGCTCAGGCCCTTCCACCATGCTTTGTCTGTTTAGCCATCTGAACATGGACTGAGCCTTCTGGAACCGTGAGCCAGATAAACCTCTCCTCCTTTGGTTGCAGGTGATGGGTATTCTGACTGAGGCCGCAGCAGCATTCACTGTGTTTTTGGTCACGCTCACAGAGACACTCATGAAAGAGGACTCCAGAGCAGCTCAGGAAAGTGGCCAGAATGATGGGATGAGTGTGTTTGAGGAAAGGGGAGGACTCAGGGGGATTCTTACCAAAGTGTTTTTCACTGTGATAAAGTTTTTAATTTGAACATTGGCCATGCATGTTGATCACCTCTCATCTACCAAGTCCAGGCCTTCTGGTGCCTGCTTGGTGGATGTGAGACTCTGTGCTCAGGAGCGTGGCTGAGGACAGCTGTCAGCCATGTGCTCTGACCGAAATTCTAGAGCCCAGGACCCCCCAGAACGACCAGCGCCCCCTCTAGAGCAGCTGCTGAGTGGGTTGGGGACGGGACTGCAGGCGAATGAAGGCCTGTCCAGCAACTGCTCCGGCTCCTGCCAGTGTGTGAGGCCCGAGGACAGCAGTGGTCACTGCCCTTCGTCTGGGCGCTGCTCCTGGCCGGTCCCGAGCTGCCCCAGCCAGCGTCACAGGCCAACCTTGGCTAGTCAGGATTCTGCGGGTTTCCCCTGTGACTGCTCCCGTCACCAGAGGGCGCTCTTCGCCCTCGTACCCACCCGGTGCTTGAGGCGCTCCTGGACTTCCTGGCCAGGGAGTGTGGGGCTGCCCTGCAGGCCCCTTGGCAGGTGCTGGTCCTGCTCACTCCTGAGGCCACTGCAGCTGACCTAGCCTGGGCAGATGCCCATCCTCATGCCCAGTGTCAGGCCCCCCACCGGAGCCACGGGCTGCCCACCACCGATCGGTGCCCAGGCCCGGGGGCTGGGTCCCTGCTCTGCCTGCACCCTGACTCAGCCAAGGCCTGGGCCTCCTGAGCCTCAGTTTCCCCATCTCTACCATGAGTCCTGTGCCCGGGGCGGGTGAGGAGGGCTGCAGTGGGGCTGTGGTCCCTGCACAGCCTGGCGCAGCCCCTCGCCCGCTGTGCCCGTGGAGCAAAGTCCTGAGGCCCACCCGGTGCTGCCGCCCCTCACCCTTCCAGTATCACTGGGTGGGGTCCCGGGGGCTTCTGCCCAGGGCCTTGGTGACTGAATAAGGACTTGGACAGACAGGAAAAGCAGTGACCAGCCTGGGCCCCATGTGAGACCCCACGAGAAGCCCTAAGCAGAGTCGGTGTTTGGGACCCGGGCGCAAGGCTGCTCCGTCTTCGCTGGCTCCCGCGTGGCCGTCACAGTCGATGCCTTCAGAGCCGGGACGGGTGGGGGTGGGGGCACCCACTTCTACTCCGTACTGTGGGGTACATGACTCGTAAGCTTTGTTAGAATTCACCTCTTTAAATATCTCTTGAATAAAACTTGCGTTCATGTGAAAAAAAGACCCCTAACACAAAACATAAACAAGACAGCAGAGAAGGCGGAGGGCGTCTGCTCCGGGTGGAGGAGAGGCCACTCCGCTTTGCATCTGCAGTGCCTCCTGCGTGGCCTCCACATCCCGTCAGTGCCCGCTTGGCCACGGGCAAGGTGAGAGCAGGCCCCGAGCTGCGCCCTCGGCCCTGGTGTGGAGCCTCCAGCCGTGCGTGCGTACAGGGAGCACTGAGGCCCCTCCCTGTGTGCGCAGGTCCTGCCTGCAGGAAACAACTTGCCCGACCTGTTTGCCGTGACCCTTAGCCCTCCCCGCCCAGCCCGTGTCCTCGGCCCAGCCCTGACTTCCTGCCGCCCGCACACACAGTGGGCAGCCCCATCCTGGGACACAGATTTGGAGACTGAGGCAGGCAGGACCGCTGCACAGCTCGGCCCAGCGCCCCAAGGACGCCCTGCTCACTCCTGAAGCTCCCCGAAGGGCACCGCCCTGGTGAGTGGCTGCCCCACCTGGTCCCGGGACACTGTCCTCGGGAGTGGCCAGCCCCGGCCCAGCGCCAGACCAAGGCCACTCTGCTCGCCTGGCCCACGAGAGACTGCTGGGCCGGCACCTCTGCCCAGGGGCAGCAGCCTGGGCTTTGGGCGGGCGCACTGGGCATGAGAGGAGGGTCCTGTGGCACTTCCCACCCCCCAGGCAGCTGGCCAGCAGGACGCGTCCCTCCTGGGCACGGTCCTGGGGCATCCTCCTGCCTGGTCTGCCCAGGGCACTATGGGGAGTTCAGCCGCAACTTTGGGGCTGTGAATTTCCCACTTTCGGAAGCACCAGGGGTAAAAACTGTGAGCAGCTTCCGCTCCCAGGCTGTGGAGGAAGTGGGCAGTGGGAGAACTCAGGTCACTCTCCCTGGGCTGGGAGTGGCGGCTACTGCAGGCCCTGCAGAATAGAGTGTGGGTCTAAGAAGAGGAAATCTTTCTCCCTCTCCCCGGAGGTTCAGCCCCAGACCTTCACAGTCAGCTACGTCCCCAGCCCTTCATTTCTGACTGACTGATTTTGAGACAGGGTAAGTCACCAAGTTGCCGAGCTTGGCTCAAACTTGGGACGCGCTGCCCCCTCCTCCCCTGGTGCTGGGATCCCAGGCGTGCACCACCACGCCTTGCTAAAAGTCAAAACCTCTCTGGTCCCACTGCCCAGAGCTGCAGCTGGGTCTGCACTCCCTGGCTCCAAAGCCGGTTCTGACTTGGAATCATCACCCTCTCCAGTGTGTGGCCAGGTGGCCCAGCCTTCCCGAGCCTGCAGAGTCTGCTGCTCTACGTGTGGGCCGGCACACCGGCACCAGGACATGTCCTCTGCTCCGGGCCGCTCAGTCTCAGCCTCAGCCCTCGGACCATCCTCTGCCGCCCGGCAGGCTCCCGGGCCTGGGCCGCCCTGTCCGTCAGGGGCCCGGAGGCAGGTCTGTCACTCTGTCACACAGGCCCAGGCAGCCACTGCTGCCCGCCCCATGTCACGTCCAGGGGTGGCCTCTGCTGCACTGTGTCGCTCTGTGCCACTGCTCTCTGGACCCCGCTTCCCTATGCTAAACCCGGCGCCATTACAAACTAAGAAAGGGCAAGTTTAGCGTAATGAAAGGCGGTTTATCTGGGGAGAAAAAATGGAAAAGAAACAGGATAGACAGCTCTGGGATGGGTAGGAGGGGCTTCAGAGCCAAAGGCCCAGGAGCTCCCGTCCAGGGCTCCCTTTATGGGACACGATGTCTTCCCCTCCCCAGGTGGACGCTGGAGCCACTGAGCTACAGTGAGGACACACACATGGGTGTGCATGGATGTGTGTGCATGTGCCCACGTGTGCATACGTGTCTGGCACATCAAGTCAGAGTCCTTAGGTGTCTTTCTCTCCTTCCCTGCGCTCTGTCTGGTGGTGAGGACAGCAGGCTCCCCTGCCTTCGTGTCCAGCTTCCTCCGTATGAACCCTTCTTGAGAAAGGCTCACGGCAACTAACCTGTGCCCTCTCGCTCTACTTTCTCTCTCCCTCCTGTTTCTGTCATCACCCCAGCTGCAGAGTCTGCCTATGAAGGCAGAAGCTGCTTTTACAAGTTCCCTACTGATCTTAGCAAAGCTCAGCGCAGCCTCGTCCTAGCCTCTCCTACCTACAGCGCCTCCTGCGCCTGCCCCAGGCCTCTTCTGAGAGGCAGAAACGGGGAAGAGAGTGCGGCCGAGGCAGCCTGCAGGGCTGGGCACAGACAGACCTTGGCTCGCATCATCCGGCAGTGGGCGGCCTCTCCCCTCCCTGGGGGCCCAGAGCGAGGGCTGGGGGGCCGAGGCCCTGTGCTGCCTCTGGGACCCAGGCCGGCTTGGGAGCTGCAGTCCCTGGGGAGCAGCAGGGGGAGGAGCGCGGGGCGCTGGCCAGGGAGGAACTTGGAGCCCTCTGCCAGGCTCAGCTCTGTCCTCCTCCTCCAGCCCGGCCTCTGTCACCTCCGCCTCCCCGCCCCCTGCCTGCCTTGTCCAGAGCCACAGCGGCCCGGAAGGGATGCCGGCCACCAGCAAGGGACCCGAGGGGAGGACAAGCGGGGAGGGGGCGCTGTGGGTGCAGGGGCTGAGGACAGCTGTGGTCAGACCTTTGGTGGGGGGCACGGGGGGCGGGGAGCCGCAGGGCAGAGCCCGCCTCCACCTCTCAGCGCTCCCCTGTCCTCCCAGAGCCCCAACGCCCTTATGCCCTGATTCCTTGTCTGGCCGTCCTCGAAACCGGGGCCAGGCCGAGCTGTCGTCTGGAGAACCGAGGGGCCCAGTTCATCACCTGTCAAGGAGAGGAAGGGATAACCTGATTCCTGCCCGTGACACAGGAAGCTGAGGCAGAAAAGTTAAAACGGTTCTTCCAGGTTCAAAAGTTAACAGGTAGAAGCAGAAAGTTCAATGGGAAGAAGGTTCTCTCTAAGTCCAGCTATAGATGTTCCACTCTATATAATTATTGATGTCCTCGTAGATCCACTGTGATTTTTTATTATTTATTTATTTGTTTATTTATTTTTGTTTTGTTTTGTTGCTTTTGGTACCGGGGATTGAACTCAGGACCTTGCGCTTTCGAGGCTGTTGCGGGAACCACTGAGCTCAATCCCCCGCCCTATTTACTTATTTATTTAGAGTCAGGGTCTGGTCACATAGTTCAGGCTGGCCTTGGACTCACTAAATAACCCGGCGATCCTCCTGCCTCAGCCTCCCCAGTGCTGGGATCACAGGTGTGTGCCCAGCCAGCTGAGTCTCATTCATCTTCTCCTTGTCTACACCTTTGCGCTACCGAGCGCCTGCTGTGTGCCGACCCTCCTCCGGACTCACAGCAAGGGTGAGGAGGCACCAGGGGTCCTCGGGTGTCCCTGCGGCTCCAGGTCCACATCAGAGCCCGAGGCCAAGCTCGCTCTAACGTGGTCTCGGTGCCCCCACCCAGGCAGAGGGCGGCCTGGAACCTGCCCGTGGGAGCAGAGCCAGATGGGAGGGGCACTTCGGCACCAGCAGCAGGCAGCCGCACTGCACAGGAAGTGGGGCTCGGTAAGTGCCCGAGAGAAGCGACACTGCAGGGCCAGGTCTTGCCAGGTGGGCCCAGGGGGAGCCTGGGCCACGGTCGGGCGGCCTGGGAGAGGACGCAGGTGGCAGGGTGGCGGGCAGCCGGGGGCATCACTTCCTCTCCCCCCAGCCCCAGCAGAGCTGCTCCGATTTGAGACGGGAAGTTGCTGTGTTGCCGAGGCTGGTCTCAAACTCCTACACTTGAGATCCTCCCGCCGTGGCCTCCCACACTGTGATCTTTTTGCTCTGCTGAGCACGTAAACATGGCTCACTACTGAGTCAGTCAAACAAACAGACTATGATCCCGTTTGCTTCCTCCTTGCACAGCTTCCTGCCCCCCGCCCCAGTTGATCGTTACCTAATTTTTATCCTTGCTCCATCTCCCTTGGCCTAGAGCCGCATCTTCTTGCCCTCCCACGGCCCAGGCAGCGCCCCTCAGCGTCTCAGCATCCGTGGAAGGTGGGGCCCTGACTCGGTCTGGCAGCCCCCACTGAGCTGCACCAAGGTGGGGAGCAGGCGGCCCAGTCGCCTGCGGTGGGGCAGGGGCAGGGGCGGCTTGGGCGGCTCCTGGGGCTGCTCTCAGAGCACACAGGCGGCCCTGGGGGAAGTGGTCCCCGCCGGGGCAGGGGCCGCAGACCGCAGGGCTGGCCGGGAGGCGGGGAGGTGGGGCAGACGCACCCCACGCTCGCACCTGCTCCCCTGGGCACCCAGCAAGTGGAAGCACGTCCTGCCTCTGCCTCCCGGTCCCTCTGTCCACTGCAGGAGCTGGCGCCCGGCCCCTGCGCAGGGAGCACATCGCGGTTCTCCCGGTCCCTCACCCGCGCCCCCACCCCGCCCGTGGGCTCTGATGTCCCGAGGGGCAGGGTGCTCTTGCTGCCCAAGGCCCCAGCAATGCCCCTGAGTGGCATTGGCCTCTCTCGCTGGACACAGTTGCTGCCGGGGGCCCTGATTGCCCAGCGCGGGCCCTGCCCTGAAGTGGCCCTTCTGAGGGTCTCAGCCCTTCCCAGCCTCGTCCATTTAGCCTGTTTTATTACCTTGTGTAGAGTGGTGGTGCCCACCTGTGATCCCAGCTTCGCAGGAGGCTAGGACAGGTGGATCACAAGTTTGAGCCCAGTCAGGCAACTTAATGACTTTCGTGTCCGTCTCAGAATAAAAAGAAATTTTAAAAGGGCTGGGGATGTAGCTCAATGTGAAGACCCTGGGTCTGATCCCTAACACCCGACAATTAGGTGGGTGGAAAGGAAGGAAGGAAAGAGAAGGGAAGGCATGGAAAAGAGGGCAGAGAGAGAGAGGGAGAGAAGAAAGTGAAAACCGTGACCACAGGAATGGGGGCGTAGCTGGTGGCAGAGTGCTGTCCCAGGCCCTGGGTGCCACCCCAGCACTGCACAGTTAGAGTGAAAATGCAGCGGGCTTCATTCTATCCCCTCCCGCCGGCGCCCGGCCAGCGCCCATGCTGAGGTGACCCGCACTTCCCGTCCTGACGGCCCCGCTGGGGTCCGGCCCTCCATCTAGGCCTCCGCGCTTTTGTTTTTAGGAGTGGTTTTCTGCCTGTCCTCTCTGTTTTCTTTTTCTCTTTTTCCTTGTCTTCTTCCTTTCCTTTCCCTTTTTCTTCCCTCCTTCCCTCTCCTTTCTTTCTTATTCTGCGCTGGGACTGAATCAGGACGTTTGCCCTGAGCTGTGTCCCAGCCCGGCCTATGTTTCATTTCGAGACAGTGTCTCACTCGGTGCGCGGGCTGGACTTGAACTCCCCGTCCGTCCTCCTAGAGTGCTGGACTCGTCACAGGCGCGCACCACCAGGCCCTAGGCCCGGCGCCCGTCTGCTCTCTCTTCCCGCTCCTGCTGTGAGCTGCATGCCCACTGTGCTGGGTGGGGATGGACCCGAGGCCCGTGCGACCGGCCCTGAGACTGAGGGCACCGCCCGCCTTGCGTGCCCCCAGTGTGCCGCAGCTCCGTGCGCCTGGGGCTTGTCAGGATCCGAGCCCCTCGCCTCCGCGCTGGTCCTCTCTGGCCCCGTGGCCGGGGTCGGGGACCGCAAGGCCAGTCCAGGCCAGACGCTGCCACCTTCTCCTCCCAGTGCTCTGGCCCACGGCATCTTGGAGTGGAACCTTGCTGGCAGTGTCTGACACCCACTCGCTTCCGGCGCAAAATGTGGCGATTTGTAGTCAAGCTTGTGGCGGTCGCTTATGGCTCATCCAGCGTGAGAACGCTCCTGACACCCGGAAGGGCCGCTCCTCTGCCCGCTGCCCGCACCCGTCCTCGCGCCTTGCTTTCCCTCCCTCCCGTCCCACCTCGCTCCTCGCTCTCTCTTCTGGGGCTGGGGATTGAACCCAAGGCCTTCACACTGAGCTTCATACCCAACTCACTAAATCACTGCTTCCCAGGCTGGGCTCCGACTCAGGACCCCTGCCTCAGCCGCCCAGAGGACTGGATCATGGGCGTGTACCACTGTGCTCTTTTTTAAACAGCAAAATATTTAGAGAACACAGGGCGAATGAAGGTGCCACTAACCAGCACCTCCACACCTCCACCCGTTATCGGATCTTCACACGTGGCTGGGACTTTTCCTGTCCCTTAGGTATCAGAGCTGGGGTGTGCAAACTGGTCACTTGCGCTCCCACTGGAGGAACCCGCTCTCTTCCTTCTTTTTAATGAACAAAATCTCACAGCATAACCTTGAAGCTCTCACACCTGCTTCCCGGAGCTGCAGGCTTCTCTGCTCTCTCCTTCTCTATGAGGCAGGTCTTGCCCTGTTGCCCCAGCTGGCCTTGAACTCCTGGCCCTCCTGCCTCACCCTCCACCTTGCCTTTTTCCGTTCCTCCCACGCGGGCCGCTGTGGCCGTGCTGCCGTGATGCACACGTCTGTCCCGGGCCCCCTTGCCGCCGAGACCTGTACCCCGGATGCGGGCTGTGTGGAGGCTCTGCTTTCCCACACCTGCCCCGCACTGAGCTCTGATTTGCATCTCCCTGATCCTCAGTGATGCTGAGCGCTTCTTTATGTACCTGTTGGCCGCTGTACGTCTTCTTTCGGGAACTGCAGTCAGAGCATTTGCACATTTGTCAGCGGATGTTTTCCGTGTAACTGCCCTCAAACCTGCAGCGATCCTCCTAGGTGGTGGGATTACAGCGTGCGCTGCCACCCCCGGCTTGTATTTTATACTTTTTTCTTTTCAATTCTCTTAAAATGTGCACAGCATAGCATTTGCCATTCACCCATTTAAGTGTCCGGCTCAGGGGCCCTGTTGCTGAGATTGTCACCAGGGCCCCTTCAGAGCTTCTTCATCTTGCAAAACCAAAGCTCTGCCCCCACTGAACAGCTCACACTTCCTCTAAAAGTATTTTTAAACAGTTTTGCAACAGAAGTGTCTCGCACACACAGAAGCAGGGAGGATGGTGTAAAGGACCCGGAGGCCCCCACCCCACGGCAGCTCCCCCCCACCCCCGTGCCATAGGGTGTGAGCTGCAGCTGCAAAGCGGAGGCTTCGCCGCCCGCGACCACAGGACACCTTCACACCTGCAAAGCCAGCTGCCGAGCCGTGATGTGGTTGCGCTGCAGGGCCGAGCCTCCCAGAGCCCCTTGCTCTGCGTTCCCCTGCTCGCCACTCTGCCATCCGCCGCCTGTCTCCAGGGCCCTGGCCACTGGCCCCTGATGTGCGGCTAACCCGGCCCTAGCTCACTGTCCGCGGGCTGCACACCCTCTCGGCCGCCCGCTCCATCATAGCCTAGGTGGACCCCGCCCTCGGCTCACGCGCAGGCCTGTGTGAGACCTCATGTATCCCCCTTCTAGGGTCCCTCTAGAAGGAACAGAGAACATTTCTTTAGAACTTGCTTCGTTGATTTATTTTGAAAACTATGCAAGGCCAGGTGTGACGACTCACACCTGTTATCCCGGCACTTGGGAGGCAGAGGCAGGAGGATTGCTGTGAGTTCCAGGCCAGCCTGAATTGCATAGCGAAGCCAAGTCTCAAAACATGAAAAACAAGGGCCAGGGATTTAGCTCAGTGGTGCCAAGCCTGCCTGGTAAGTGTAAGGTCCTGAGTTCGATTCCTGTTACCGAAAAAAAGAGAAAAGAAAAAACAAAACTGTACAACAGTTAGTTGAAGAGTCCCAGAACCCGCCCACAGGTACTGTGACTTCTGGGAAACTTGAAATCTTTCCCCGTATCTTCTTGTGTTTTCTGTTTACATTTCTTCTCCGTTTTTACTTCCGTGCCTTTCCTGTCATACTGTCCTTCTCTCAGATGCACGCACCCTGTGTCCATCCTCATCCGCATCCCGTTGCGGTCACGGATCCTTAGTGCTGTGTTCCATCGGACCCTCCCGTGTGTGTCACACGGTCCCTCCCTAGACAGCGGGCACTGAAGCACTCCACGCTCCCCCCCTTGCTTCTGCTGAGATGCATTTTTTTAAACCGACAGAGGGTGGACATCATCCCGTCGAGCATGTCCTTGTCTCTGGGTCATCCCTCCAGGTCGCCCACTTCTGGAGCGCGTGGTCTTTCTGGGTCTCAAGGGGGAGTGTGGAGGCCCTGCTTACCCAGGAGTCTGCTTTTGCTCTTCTGAAGGAGAATCGACCTCTCTCCTCCCGCCTGTTTTCCTCTGTGTCCACCTTGCTGACATGGTCCCAGGGCAGCTGTCCTTGGGACCCTGGCCTCAGTCCTTTCCACACAGACCCCTGGTCCGGGTCTCACCTCAGCGCTCTCCCTCCTCTACGTCTGGGCCCCCCCCTCTGCCCCTGCTGCCCGTTGCCTGGAGCTCCTGAGCTGGACGCTGCTGTCCGTCCGTGCGCCCGGCCCTCTCCCGGCCCTCTCCCCGCTCCCCTCCTAAGCTGTGGCCTCAGTCTGCCCAGGATGTGCTCACGGCCTCCTCCTGCTGCTCACCGTGCTGTGTGGCCTCGGCTGTCTGCCACCTGCGGGCCCCTGCAGCGCTGTCCTCCACCCACGCTCCTGGGCACCCCAGGCTTCCCCAGGACCCTGAGCGCACCGGCCCCGGCCCTGCTGCGGTCCTCAGGTCCTGCGGCCCTCAACACGGGTGCCATCCCCACAGTGGCCCCTGACCTCCACCGTCCTGCCCCTCACGGTGACAGTGCATCCTAGGTGCCCAGCCCCACACTCTGCCTCTTTGCTGCCGTCGGCATCAGACCCAAGTGGGGAGCAGAGGGCGGGTGGGGCAGTGTGGGGAACTGCCAATGTCACAGTGTCACTCCACTTCCTCTAGGAAGCTGGAACAGGAAGCCCAGCCTCCCCACGGGCCCCACTGCTCCCCCAGACGTGACCATAGCGCAGCTGGCAAGGAGCAGGTGAACACACCGCCTGCCCAGCCCGACCCGGCCCAGGCCCGGGGAGCCAGCGGTGAGTGAGGCCCCATGGCCTTGGTGGCCCAGGAGGGGACGCCTGAGCCCCGGCTTCCCTGCTCCCTGGGAGCTGCGCCCCGAGACCCTGACCCTGGGGTCAGCCCTGGGGTCCTGTCTGCTTCCTCAGTCCCCAGCTGGGGACTGTCCAGGCCCGGTCCCTGCTCCTGAGACCTGGGGAGGGGGTGGCAGGTGAGGGACATGCGGGGCCCCTCCGCGCGGTGCCTAGGACACCACTGGGAGGAGGGGCAGCCATGATGGGAGCGGCAGCAGTCAGGAGGCAGGGCCGGGCGCACTGTGGGCCAAGAAGTCAGGCGCTGTCAACTGCTCCCTGGGATGGCGACCCAGATCCATGTACTGGGCGGCTGCCGGAGACTTGAGCATGGACAGGACACGCAACACCAGGGCCCTGGCCATCACCTGGCCGCTGATAACAGGCGACTTCAGGACTCCTGTTTCAGAACAGGCCCAGCCAGCCCCCAAGTGCATGGCTGTGTGTCTGGGCCTTGCGGTCCCCGAAGAGCCTGCGGCTCGAGCACGGGCAGATCTGTCCAGGGCCACCTGTAGCCACCTGGTTGCAGGGCCTGGTGGACAGGGACCAGGGTCCTTCGAGGTCAGGTCTGAGGTGATAGGTGAGCGGTTGGCAGAGGTGCCCAGGACAAGGACCCGGAGTCACAAGGGAGGGGTGGGCTGGAGAGGTCCAACTTCCAGTCCCACCACCAAGGCTGAAGTTGGAGCGGTATCACATGGAAGGTGTGCAGGGCACAAGTTTCCTGCGGGCGTTTCCTGCAGAGGAAGCCTGAAACACAAGGGGCCCTGCAGGTCGGCCTGGGGCTGCCTGCCGCGGAGGGCTCCGCTGGCTGTCGGGAGGGGCTGGGACTTGCTCTCCGCATGTGCGCACTGCGGAGCGGGCTGGCCAACCGTACAAACTCCAGCTGTCCTGCGCTCGAAAGCAACTCGCACTCACTTCCCGGATGGCACTGTGGGGACAGCAGGGGCCCCTGCTGGTCAGCTCTGTGCACTCAGGCCACAGATATTCTGCAGGGGGCAGGTGGGACCGGCATCGGCTGTGTGAGAGCTGTGGTCCCACCCGAGGCCCTGTGCCTGGCGGGCGGCCCAGGCCTGGTGACGGCTGGATCTGTGCTCCCGTCCAACCCCGAGAGGCAGACACCTCCTCTGCTTACCGGGACCCGGCCTGCCTCTCCGCGTGTGCATCACTCAGCACGGCTGGCACCAGTCCTCCAAGGGGTGGCGGGTTCAGGACAAAGTCCCTCTGTACCCAAGCAGGGAGACCTTCTCCAGGTGGGGCGAGCTGGTGTCCAGTGCTTGGGCAGCACTAATGTCCACCCTGTCCCTTCGGCAGAGAAGCTGGCTGTGCGTGCTGTGCCAGCCAGGCCTCCTCGGGCCAACCCTCTGGAGCAGGTGTCCAGGCGGCCAAGGCAGCAGGGACAGAGGCTGCAGCCGGGGACCTGGGCTTTGCTGAGCCCCTGCTCAGCACCCTCATCCCATGCAGTCCCGGCCCGAGCAGGCACTTGGGGGCCCCAGAGGGCAGCACCCACTGCCAAGGGGAAGGGAAGGCACAGAAGCCCCAGCCGTCTCCCTACCGCGGAGCGAGAAGCCAGGGCCCTCCCACTGGGGGCCACAGCTCCTGGAGGCCAGGTGGAATTGGCTGGTGGCCCAGGGATGGGAGGAGGCCACTGCAGCTGGAGGACAATCTGCTTTTCTCAGTGGTTAGATTCAAATGCTAATTGCACCTAAAATGCCCTCAGTCCCTTCCGGAGTCCCCTCTGCCTTTGTGTGAGCAGATGTCAGGGTCCAGGGGCCCTGGGTGCCAACAGATCCACCCCCCCAGGACCCCTGCTCTGTCACAGTGGAGGACATGGGGGGGGGGGCAGAGCGGAAGTGACGTGTGCATGGTCCCTGGCTGCTGGGCAGGCTCAGGCTGACGGGGACTCCGTTCCTGGCTCCAGCCTGACAGGGGCTCGGGCTTCTCAAAGGCCTCTGCCTTTGTTGGGCTCTGCACTTTGTGTCCTGGTGTGGGGCCTGGGGTCAAAGCCTGGGGGCTGGAGGAGACGGGCGTTCCCACCTGGGGCACAGTGGCAGGGAGGACCCTTGATGACCATTGGGGTGGCCACTGCAGGGCAGAGCACTGCCCAGCCCCACCAGGCGGCTAGAGGACCCCACGCCCGCCCTCCCCTCTCTCGGTTCCGCAGGGTGCTGGGGACACTGCAGGTGGCCAGACGCCTCCTTGTTCATGTGCACCGCTGCCTGCCGCATGGAAGCTATGTGTCAGGCCCTGGGGACTGCTCCAGATGCAGTCACCCAAGCCTGCCCTCCAACAGCAGCCCATGGTCGGCTCAGCCACACAAAGGAAACCGGGGCAGAGTGGCTGGGGTGCCTCCTACTCTGCCCCCCACGCAGGGAGGAGGGCTGGCTGCCAGGCTTGTCCTTTACCCATCTGGGAGCTCAGCAGGAGGTGCAGCCCTAGTCCTCGGTCGGCCTCCTGTGGTCAAGGCCAGGTCCTGCGGTCTGTGGCTGGCCTCGCTGTGACCAAATGCTCCCCTCCCTGGGGTGTGTAAGTGATGGGCCGCCCAGCTCTGCCTCCTGCTGCCGATCGGGACTCAGTTTCCCCATTGGGGACCCAAGGTGCTTCCATGCCGATCGTCACGAGTGCTGTGGGGGTGGGAAGCCCAGTCTGGGGCTGTAGGTTCACACCCAGAGCCAAGGTTGCTGTCCTATGGCACTGTATGCATGGCCGGGGGTGCTGGGGGCTGCTCCCTGCCCTACCCAGAGCGGCTGCGGCCTCGCGCGGCAGAGGGGAGGTGGGGCCAGCCACAGTTGCCTCAGCTTGAGTCCCGCACCCCGGGGATGGGGAGGGTGGGGCTCTCGGTGAACCCCAACCGCCTCCCCACAGCTACTGCACCCAGGAAGCCACCCCAGGCCGTGGGTTCTGCTTTCCGCGAAAGGGAAGGACTAGGGTGGTGCTGACATCCACTGCAGCAAGGGTGCAGCCCTGCTCAGGGTGACCCCTGTGCCACCCCATGCAGGTCCCGCACCCTGTGGTGGGAAGGACAGGGGCCCCGGCCAGGACAGGCTCCCAGGCACTGCCCTCTCCCAGGACATGCTGGCCCCGTGCCTGCCACCCGCCCTCCTGGGGCTGCTCTGCCTTGGGTCCGGTGAGTGCTGGGCAGGATCCCACCACCTGGGCCATGCTGTTCCTGGGAGGCCGGGGGCAGTGGCAGATGCTGGTCCGGTCCCCAGCAGCAGGGGCTGTGGCTGAGGCCTCCCCGTGCCCCTGCATCACGCCCGCCCACCTGTGTCCCCAGCCCTCTCTCAGGAATGCACCAAGTACAAGGTCAGCACCTGCCGGGATTGCATCCAGTCGGGGCCCGGCTGCGCCTGGTGCCAGAACCTGGTAAGGGAGGTGCAGAGGCGCCGGGGCCCCCGTTCCTCCTGCCTGAGCCCCGGCTGCCTCCCCGGGCCCAGGAGCTCGTGGCCCCACCCTGCACTGTCTGGGACACAGGACACACACAGCTGCCCTAAGCCAGCCCTGGGTCAGAGGGAGCCCCGGAGAGAGCTGCACGGGGCTAGGCCTGAGCTTGGCCCATCTCCTGGGGTCCGGGGGTCCCTATGCTGGTGACAGCACATGCAGGCTCCCTTGGGGAAGCAGAACCATGGGATCCGGTCCCACAGGTGAGGGGCTTGAGTCCCAGGACCAGCGCCAGGCGACACTGGGCCCCTCCCGGCTCCTTCCTTCTGGCTGCGGTGGCGGCTGAAGGTGGGGAAGCGCCTTGCTCCGGAGCCTCAGTTACAGCAAGGCTGCGGGTCAAGTCTGCAGGCCCCAGGCCAGGAGGCCTCTGCCCCAGGCTCCTCCTGACCCAACTCTTCACCCCAGAACTTCACGGGGCCAGGGGAGCCCGACTCTGCTCGCTGTGACACCCGGGAGCAGCTGCTGAAGAGGGGCTGTGTGCCTGATGACATCGTGGACCCCAGGAGCCTCGCCGCACCCCAGGAGGACCACGCAGGGGGCCAGAAGCAGCTGTTCCCACAGAAGGTCACACTGTACCTGAGGCCAGGTAGGCTTGGCGCCGGCCGGGAGGGGCTGGGCGGCTCCGGGGTCAGGGCCGCCCCGTGAGCCAGCGAGTGTGCAGGTTGCTCGTCAAGGGGGTGCGTGAGGCCTCGGGCTCGGGGAACCCTGCACGGCCCTTTCCCCAGACCCCGCTGTGCACAGCTCGCCATCTGCTCTTTCAGCCCTGGGTTCCATCTTAGAAAGGACAACAAGCCATAGAAAGCACTTTTTTTAGGACCTGGAGATTGAATCCGGAGCCTTTGCACTGAGCTGCATCCCAGTCCTTTTTAAAAAAATTTTGAGATAGGATCTGGATAAGTTATTGATTGCTAGGCTGGGCTTGACCTTCCCTCCTTCTGCCTCAGCCTAGCTGGGTGACAGGCGTGGGGGGCTGCACAGCCTCTGACGGCTCCACCCTCACACCCACCTCCGTCTCTGCCATCGCCTGGAGGCTGAGGGTCCAAGCTGTGGGTTGGGTGGATACAGACATTCGGCTGAACCAATGGCCATTTTTGGACCTGGGAGCACTGGTCTTTACCTGAACTCAAATCTGCCCAGAGCGTCCAACCCATGGGTGCTGCAGGCTGCCACGCGGAGAGGAGCTGTCTGGGATTTGGGGGCTGGGAAGTGCAGGCTGCACCAGGGGGCTCCCATCCCGCTGTTCCCGATGCAGGCCAGGCAGCCACGTTCAACGTGACCTTCCGGCGGGCCAAGGGCTACCCCGTCGACCTGTACTACCTCATGGACCTCTCCTACTCCATGCTGGATGACCTCATCAACGTCAAGAAGCTGGGCGGTGACCTGCTGCAGGCGCTCAACGAGATCACTGAGTCCGGCCGCATCGGTGAGGCCAGTGCTGTTGTCCTGCGCCCACACAGGTCCCAGGGGCGGCCGCAGAGGCCCTGGACAGCGTCCCCCGGTGTCTCCTCCGGGCCCAGGGCAGCACTGACAGGGTCACCGAGGGCCACGGACACACCAGTGTGAGGGACGGGGTGCTGGACCCCAGTGCTCTGCCCCCGAGGGCTGCTGGCCGCTCTGTGTGCAGGAACACACACGTGCACGCCCGGACACGTGCACGTGTGCTCGTACATGCTGCACACCATGTCCACACACTCACTCGCCATGCACGCACATTCACACGTGTCTGGTCATGCATGTGTTCCTGCACAAGCATGCAGTCACACTCACAGCTACATGGTCACACATGAACTCGATCACACACACAGCACGTGACACACCCATGCACATGTATGCAACCACAGGCACACGCTTGCATGTCTGCACATGGTCATTCTTGCAGGTAAAGAGCACACTCGAGCAAATGCATGCATCACATGCACACACGCGTGACCACACGCGTGCCTGCACGCCTCACACTTAAGTGCACCCCACGGGCCCGTCTCGCCTTAGGGAAACCGAGGCCAGCCCTCAGCCCCAGGGCTGCCGCCCATATCCCCAGCCTGCGCCACCCCCACCCACCCTAGGCTTCGGGTCCTTCGTGGATAAGACGGTGCTGCCCTTCGTGAACACACACCCCGAGAAGCTGCGGAACCCGTGCCCCAGCAAGGAGGAGGAGTGCCAGCCGCCCTTCGCCTTCCGGCATGTGCTCAAGCTCACCAACAACTCCAACCAGTTCCGCACCGAGGTGGGCAAGCAGCTCATCTCCGGGAACCTGGACGCCCCTGAGGGCGGGCTGGATGCCATGATGCAGGTGGCCGCCTGCCAGGTGAGCCGCTGCCCTGCCAGACCCGGGTCTCTGCAGACGGGCCCCCACGCGAGGAGCCGGGTGTGCTCCCCCTGCCTGGCCACCCCAGTCGGCCTGGCCTGGGAGAGCCGCCCCACACCAGGGTGACCCAGCCACCCGGGTGGGAGAGCGGCAACAGGACCCCAAGGCACCTCAGTTCTCACTGC
Organism: Heterocephalus glaber; assembly: GCF_053883595.1. Classification (NCBI taxonomy): domain Eukaryota; kingdom Metazoa; phylum Chordata; class Mammalia; order Rodentia; family Bathyergidae; genus Heterocephalus; species Heterocephalus glaber. The sequence goes on from NW_028258138.1 coordinate 1,318,240, forward strand.
TGACTCGTGACCCCGACAGCCTGAACATGCAGCGGTCCTGCCCACAGCGGGCTGCTGGGCAGCCTGACGCTGTCATTCCTGAAGCACACTCGCCTCTCCTCCCTAGGCCAGGAGGCGACAGCTGCCCCAGCTCAGGTGTCCCCTGCTCCGGGTCCCTGCCCACACATCCTTGGCCTGGCTTTGTATCACGGCCACGCACACTCCCCCTGCTCAGCCACTGCCTAGCTCTCCTGCTTCTCCAGGCCTGGGCTTTCCTGGTCCCACCAGTCACACTGCATGTGTGTAAGGCCACAGTCCATGACACACATGATCAAGCGTGCCTTCCTCAGGGACCTCCCAGGGCTGCCGTGGCTCTCCGCTGGGGGCCCTCAGGTCCTTCTGCACTTGCGAAGTTTCTCATTGCAATGGACATTTCTGCCCAGGATTTTCTTCTTTGGGGTTATTTTCTCAGAATCTCTTCCCAGGTCTGAAACAATGGCCTCTTCCAAACTCAGCTGTGCGTTTCTGGCCCTTCTGCCGGCATGCAGGGGGCTCCTCCTGGTGCCAGCTGGTCTCCTTGCTCTCAGTCCCCCACGGCTGTGAAAGCCCTGGGGTGTGGGGGCAACGGTGCTGACCCCTGGCTGCCTGCCCAGCTCTGGGAGCTCAGCTGGGAAACTGAGGCAGGCAACCCCCGCTGCCTTCTGCCCAGGAGGAAATCGGCTGGCGTAATGTCACACGGCTGCTGGTGTTCGCCACGGATGATGGCTTCCACTTCGCGGGCGATGGGAAGCTGGGCGCCATCCTGACCCCAAATGATGGGCACTGCCACCTGGAGGACAACATGTACAAGAGGAGCAATGAGTTTGTGAGCATCCCTCAGCCCATCTGGCTGTCCTGGAGAGGGCAGGGACCCCTGGGGCGGACTCTCGCCAGGTCGTGCCCAGTGCATGCAGGCCGCCTGGGGACAGGCATTTCCTCCAACACAGCCAGGAGCTCCAGCCCTGGGGCAGTGAGGCCCTGGGACCCAGCCCCAGGCCGGGGGGACGTGGCTAGTGGGGCAGCACCCTCACAGTGTCCCCAACAGCTGCCCCAGGTGCAGGAAGTGCCCCTCCTCTCCAGGCTGCAGCCAGCCCCCACCTCCCCTGGAGAAGCCCCCTGAGGGCAGCTCCCATCTCTGGGCAGCCCCCCACGGTGCTACGAAGGACTTAGAATTGTGGAGCTCAGGGTCCCCATCTGGAGCCTGCAGACTCTGGAGATCCTGAACGGGGACATGAGCCTCCGCCCAGAATTGAAGGTCCCTGGGTCACACGAGGAGGCCGCCCATGGGAGGGAGCTGTCGGAGGTTCTGCCCCCAACAGAACCCAGCAGCTCCCTGCTCTCCCCAGTGTGGACGCCTCAAAATGCCGCCCAAGCTCCCAAAGGCTTCAGAAGTCGGGAGAAGTTACAGTATTTATCATGCTGACCAAGACACATCACAATCCATCTTTTCTTTCTTTCTTTCTTTCTTTCTTTCTTTCTTTCTTTCTTTCTTTCTTTCTTTCTTTTTTCTTTCTTTCTTTCTTTCTTTCTTTCTTTCTTTCTTTCTTTCTTTCTTTCTTCTTTCTTTCTTTTCATTCTTTCTTTTCAGTACTGGAGATTGAACACAGGTCTTCACACTGAGCCACATCCCAAGCCTTTTTTGTGTGTTTTGAGGCAGGGTCTCACTAAGTCACTAACTGCCCAGGCTGGGCCCGACCTTGCCATCTGCCTGGCTCAGCCTCCCAGTGTTCTGAGATCACAGGCCTGCACCATGCCTGGCACAATATTTTCTCAGCCGTATTTCAACCTGATTGGCTTCCCACGTGATCCTGTCAGGCAGTTGTTGTCTGTGCCCTCCGGCCCTGGGCGCCTGATTCCGCCAGGCCGCCTAGAGGACTCGTCTCCAGCCCGGGGCCAGCTGACCAGTGTGCCCTCTCTGCAGGACTACCCGTCGGTGGGCCAGCTGGTGCACAAACTGACCGAAAGCAACATCCAGCCCATCTTTGCGGTGACCCAGAAGATGGTGACAACCTATGAGGTGAGTAGAGCTGATGCTGAGCTGGCGGGGGGGTCACGCTGGAAGGGGACAAAGCCTGCAGTGCACCACGCCTCTGCACCCGGCCTGTGGGCCGCCGCCACACTCAAGGTGTTTCTGGGTGCCAGCATCGGGTGGAGGAGCCAAGCTCCCTTTACGCAACCAGATGTTGTCCTGTGGGTGTGAGAGACGCCTCCTCCCTCAGGGCCCTGACAGCAGTGTTTGTCTCCGTGTGGGTGGTTGTTCCCATTTTCGCCAGAACACCCCAAGTCTCTGGAATCCACAGAGCTGAGTTTTTGTTTGGGGAAACTCATGTTTTATACCCACACATGCTTGAAGGTGACATTTTCATGGAGTGTGAGACATAAAGCAAAGTTTAGAGCTTCGAGCTCAGAGCTGGGTGTTTCGAAAAGGAAAAAGCCAAACGGCCAGCCCTGTGTGAGTCTGCGCTCCTTGGCCCCAGCCACTGGAGCCCTACTTCCATCTGTGCCCAGGGATAAGCCTCCCGGAAGTGTCTGGGCCACAGGGACCAGCCCGGCCCCGCCTGCCCGGGGAGGGAGGCAGCCACTGTCCCCACTAAGTGCCAAGTTTGGAAAACACAGCTAGAACCAGGCCCTGCATCCAGGAGCTCAGGAGAAAACTGAGCCCCCCCCACCCCGTGTCCCCTCCTCTGTGAGGACAGCAATGACTGGATCCAAAGACGTGGCTTTGAAAGGAGTGGCTGAGGGGGCACTACATTTAGGAGGTCAGAGTGGTCCTGAGGCTGTGTTTCTGCTGCCGACTGGACAGGGAGCCACATGCCAGGCCGATGTCCCCAGGGCCAGAAGGACAAGGTGTACAAGGTGCTCAGGGGCCTCCAGGGTCCTGTGTCCACTCTGCAGTGCAGTGGTTTGCTAGGGGGACTTCCGGTCTCGGGAAGCCACCAGGGCCAGTTCCAGTTTGTGCCATCGCAGCCTGGGAGTAAGACTCGCAGAGCAACCTAGTGTGGGCCTCTCGGTGTCCCCTCGCCATAGAGCTGTGAACATCACCTAATTCTCCCCAAAGCAGCGGGTGATCACAGCAGGAGTGCTGTCACCCAGAGTCAGACACCCAAACCTCAGAGTCGGAGCTCCATCAGGCTCAGCCTGGTCCTGTGGACACGGCCTGCTGTCTCCGTGGCTGACTGTGGCCCGGCCCCTGCAGAGGTTGAGCTGATTCTCGTGGCCCCAGCCCCCAGGTGATGCTTTGTACCCCTGGACGAGCCAAGCCCCAGGTAAACACAGAGGATCCTGCCAGCAGGAGGTGCCAGGAGAGACAGGCAAGGCCCAGCCTTTCCCTGCAGCCCACCCAGCAGCACACTGCTCACCTCTCCTGCATGGCCCTGGCCCCTGCCGACAGAGTAAAGAGAGGAGCACATGGTCCCGGGCGTCCTCTAGAAAGTCTGATGCCCTTCGCAAAGCCTTAAGAGTCAGCTCCCTGCTCTGTCGCACCTGGATGGCCTGAGCCCATTTCTTAACGGAAACCCTCAATCTTTCCTCTATGAGAAGGGCAACGCTACGCCAAAGGGCTACTGAGCCGAATCTGCATGCTCTCCTGCCCCCTGGGTGCAGCGTCCAGCCCTACACATTCCTCCCAGCACCACCCTTCCTAGAGAGCGACCAGTGCGAAGTCCAGGCCAGTCCTCACCTTCAAAGGTCTTGTGAACCTCCATGGTCAGAACCGAGGATGAATTTGGATTCTAGGGAAGAAAAACACAGCGCCCCAGCAGGTGGCTGTAGGAAACCAGTGCTGAACGACAGGGCCTGGGTGTCAGATTCACATAGCAGGAGTGAGTCAAGACTGCGGCTTCCCCGGTCACCAGCAGGGCCAGTCTTCCTGCTGCCCGGCTCCCCGGGCTGCAGACAGGGACAGGAGGAGCTGGAGACACAGGAGCAGGCAGGCAGGTGTCCGTGAGACCCTCCACCAGGCTGCCAGGCCAGTGGCAGGGCTCATACAGGGCCACAGGCAGAAAGCCTGCCCGCTGGCCAGGCCATGGCACCTGCGCCCTCATCCCCAGGGGGCTGATGGTCCCTCCGCGCAGTGCTGTTGCCGCCCCACGGCTTTGCCCGGAGTGGTCATCATGTTGCAGGAGACAGCAGGGCGGTGAGGGAAGAGTAGCAGGTGGAGACTGGGGTTGCCCTTCACTTCCACCTCGCTGTGCCGCAGGTGACAGCCCTGCTGGGCCTCTCGCCCCAGGGTTAAGATGACAGGGGCAGATGAGGAGCAGCCATACCAGAGCCCCGCACCTGCCCTGGACCAAGAGGAAGAGGCTCCCCAGGCGGGCCACAGATCCAGAGGAGGGTGGTGACGGGGGGGGGGGGTGTGCCATGGTGCTGGGGAGGGCTCGGGGGGCCCAGGTGCATTCTAGGAAGTCAGGAGGGCACGTGCCCACAGGGAGCACAGCTGGGCCCCAGCGACCCTGGCCGGCCACACTCAGGGGCACTGCGCAGAGCAGGACTGTGCTGCCAGCGAGGATTGTCATAACGCCGTGTGACAGCCACTGCTCAGACTAGGTCACTTGCCAGGCGTTATGGCGCAGGCCTGTAAACTCAGCACTCTGCGAGGCTGAGGCAGGAGGATTGCAAATTCAAGCCCAGCATGACCAACTTAGTGACTTAACAAGACCCTGTCTCAAAATCAAAAGTAAAAGAGTTGGGGATGGAGCTCAGTGTGAAGGCCCTGGGTTTAAAAAAGCGGGGGAATCACTCAGCCCCCTGAGATGCTCAGGACTTAGCCTTCCTGATTCACTTTACCCCATGTGGCTGCTCCTTGGCCTGGCAGCTCTCAGCACACTCTCACTGGTGTGTTCCCAGCTCAGCAACCTCTCCAGTTTGCAACACGGGGTGGGGCACCCATGCCCAGCAGGAAGTGGCCTCTTCCTCCCTGAGAGCCTGGCTCCCTGGGCAGCACCCCCAGTGGCGCCCCCTTGGGCTCAGTGGGAAGTAAGGACTGTGGACAGCGTCCCGGCCCCTCGCGCATGCGCCAGGCGCTGAACGCCCGAGCATCCTGTCCCCACAGAAACTGGCCGAGATCATCCCCAAGGCGGCTGTGGGGGAGCTGTCCGACGACTCCAGCAATGTGGTGCAGCTCATCAAGAACGCCTACAACGTGAGTCCCCGTGGGGGAGGCCGGCCGGGCAGCCAGGGAGCAAGAGCCCGAGGACGAGGGCTTGGGACAGAGGGCCGAGGCTGACCCGGGGTGGGCCCTGCAGTGGGCTTGGCCTGCGACAAAGGAGGCGTCTCTTGTGGGTCAGCCCCTAAGCTCCAGGCCCCCATAAGCCCTGCTGGGACCCTCAAGCACTGTCCCCCTCCCTGCTGTGCAGCCGTCCAGGTCCCCGTGGTCCTGGTGGACACGGGTGGGGCAGGCACTGCTCAGGGCCTGGGGCCAGCAGGTTCTGAGGGCCCTGGAGATGCGCCCCCTAGTGGGCTGCACCGAAGGTCCTCGAGGCTGCAGGACACAGCGCTGGACCGTGGCTGGGGTGAACTTGAGCCCGGGAGGGTTCTGTCTCCTCCTCAGCCTCCTGCGCACCCCATGCAGACCCTCCTGTGCCTGTCCCTGTGTCAGTGTCCACACAAACCACGCAGGTGACACCGCTGTGGGCTCATCACCGAATGTTACTCGCCAGCTCCGCCTCCCTAACCCTCCCTCTCCTGCAGTCCCTCTCCCCTGTCTCTCTCCCCTGTCTCTCTCCCCTGTCTCTCTCCCCTGTCTCTCTCCTCTGTCTCTCGAGTCGGCGTCCCTGTCTCTGCCTCTCTCCTCCCTTCAGCCACCGACGCCACGCGGTCCAGGGCAAGGGACAGTCCTGAGGGCTCCAGGTCCCTGCAGGTCCCTGGAGGGAGCCCTGTGGTGTTGGCGGCCCCTCCATGGCCCCTGGCACCCGCCCGGCTCCTGCCCCCGTGGCTTGCTGTTGGGAGGGAGGGCTCCAGAGTCCACAAGGCCGGCCAGACAGTGGGACAGCGGGACCCGCCCTGAGCGCTGCCCTCTCCCTGCAGAAACTCTCCTCCAGAGTCGTCCTGGGCCACAGCACCCTGCCCGACACCCTGAAGGTCACCTACGACTCCTTCTGCAGTAACGGAGTGACACACACCGACCAGCCCAAGGGGGACTGCGATGGCGTGCAGATCAGCGTCCCGGTGAGCCTGGCTCCGAGGGCCCGGGCCTCCAGCCCAGCGCCTGGCCAGCCCAGGGTGTCCCCGAGCCCCAGGGACAGGGAGGAGGGAGGCAGCCACGGCGTCCACCTGCACCCCAGAGCCCCCTCCCCAGAGCCCCCTCTGTGACCGGCCTGGCCCTCCAGCGCGGGTCCCACCGTGAGGCCGGGAGAGGCCGGGAGCCAGGACACACTCCTCGCCCCAGAGCCAGGTATCAGCGCAGAGGGGAAGCCCAGGTCCCTTATGGGACTGAACTGGGGTCTGACAGCGCCCCCTGGGGGCAGCTGCTGGAAGTGTGGAGCGGGTTGGGCTGGGTTTTCCTGAATTTTGCTCCGGTTTTTGTTTGAGGCACTGGGGCTGGAACCCAGGGCCTTGGGCATGCTGAGCAAGTGCTCTACCACTGAGCTACGCTCCGGGCAAGACAGGGTCTTGCTAAGTGGCTAAGTTGCCCAGGTGAGACTCAAACTTGCAGTCTTCCTGCCTCAGCCTCCCTCAGCGCTGGGGTTACAGAGTGTATTGCATCTTTACATTGACACCGGAATCCGGAATTCCTCCAGACCCGTCCCTTCCTAGATCTTGCATGTGAATTGTTACAAAACTCCGGACCCTGCTGTGTCCCTGCCGGGCGTTTACCCCATTCCACTCCACTTTCCGGGTGCTCCTCTGCAGTCTGACTGCCAAGCCTGCTCCGTCTTAAAGTGCGAGCAGAGATCCTGAAGTTCACCGAGGCCGAGCCTCCACTCCGACACAGCCGGCTCCCTGAAGCCAGTGCCGGCCTCCCCCGCTGTGCGGAGCGTGTGGCAGGGACGTGGGCTCTGCCCGGTGCCCACCCCGGGCCCGCTGCTCCCTGGCCATCCTCGCTGGCCGGGCCCTCACCCTTTACCCGGGGTTGGACTGCAGCTGCGGCCCAGGACCGGCCTTCCTGAGGGGTCGCGCGTCTCAGCGCCCTGGACCGTGGACAGGAAATGCTCATGGCGCCCCCTGAGGTCCCTTGGGAATCCCTTCGCTGCTGGCGTGATAGGAAGTATTCAAAGACGTCCCCTCCCAAGCCTGAGCCCAGGAGGCCCAGGAGCCCCCTCGCTGGGGCTGTCACCACCCGGGACCCGCCCACCCTCCTGGCCCCATGGACCTGCTCCCTCCCAGGGGCCGCGGAGCCCAGCGCCCTCCACCCCACACCAGCTGCGCGTCCCACAGCCAGGAGAGGGACAGGAGCGGCCCGGTGACCCAGGGTCCCCCCCTGAGCCCCCCCACCCCACAGGTCACCTTCCAGGTGAAGGTCACGGCCACAGAGTGCATCCAGGCGCAGTCCCTCGACATCCGGGCGCTGGGCTTTACGGACACGGTGACCGTGCGGGTCCTGCCCCAGTGTGAGTGCCGGTGCCGAGACCAGCGGCAGAACCGGGGCCTGTGCGGGGGCAAGGGCTCCATGGAGTGCGGCGTCTGCAGGTGAGGGCACAGGCTCCATGGCGCCCACCCCACCCGGGGCAGGCGTCTGCTCAGGACCCCAGCTGGCTGCTCATTGGGTGCCCCAAGCCTTGTCCTGCTTCCTCCTGCCAACGCAGTGCCACATCCACACCTGACGCTGGCCCCCAGGCTCAAAGGGACGGTGTCACTGTGTGGCTCTGGAGGATGGCCCGCCTAGGTCCCGCTGGCTCAGGAGACCTTGGAGGGGAGAGCAGGTGTTTGGGCCCGAGCGGCGGCCCGGTCCTGCAGGAGGACCTGAGCACGCGCCCCTCCCCCAGGTGCGAGGCCGGCTACATCGGGAAGAGCTGCGAGTGCCAGACCCAGGGCCGCAGCAGCCAGGAGCTGGAGGGAAGCTGCCGGAAGGACAACAGCTCCACCGTGTGCTCGGGGCTGGGGGACTGCGTGTGCGGGCAGTGCGTGTGCCACACCAGCGACATCCCCAACAAGGTCATCTATGGGCGCTACTGCGAGTGTGACAACATGAACTGTGAGCGCTACGACGGGCAGGTGTGCGGCGGCCCACGTGAGTGCCCGGCCCAGCCCAGAGGGACCTGGGGGGGCTGTCCTGTCCACTGCACCGGACAGCGGGAGCACGTTGTGCACAGGTGCTCGGTCCCGGGTCTCTCTGGGCCACTGAGCAGCAGCAGGACCAGGCGACCTCCACCTGCCAGGCGGGTCCCTGCCTCTGTGGGTGTCTCGAGCTCATGGGAGGGTCTCTTGGGGCGACGGCCACAGGATGGGGTCCCAGTCCAGGTGGGATGTGGAGGCCAGGCTGGTGGAGGGAGGGACGTCAGGGCCTGCTGCTCCCAGTCCCGTGCTCGGACACAGCTGCAGGAGGAGGGGACCTGCGAGGACGGGGCTCAGGGCAGGTGGAGGGGCAGCCCCTGGAGGCGGTAGCAGAGGATGCGCACACGCACGCACACGCACGCCCCGTGGCTGTCCTGGGCCTGGCCTGCGGGGAGCTGAGCCCGGGTGGCTGCGCTGTCTTGCAGGAAGGGGGCTCTGTGACTGTGGCCGGTGCCTCTGCGAGCCTGGCTTTGAGGGCTCCGCGTGCCAGTGCAAGAGCTCCACCGAGGGCTGCCTGAACGCACGGCGCGTGGTGTGCAGTGGCCGCGGCCGGTGTCGCTGCAACACGTGCGAGTGTGACATGGGCTACCAGCCGCCCCTGTGCGAGGAGTGTGCTGTCTGCCCCTCGCCCTGCGCCCAGCACATGTGAGTGTTCCCGCTGCCCAGGGCTCCCCGGGACCCCAAGGGTACCTGCGTGGTGGCCTTGGGGGTCTCTGCAGGCGCCAGCGCCCCCTGCCCTCCTCATGGGCTCGGCTGCGGGGCCCTCACCGGGGACGCGGGGCCTGAGCCTCTGCAGCCGGGCCAGGGCTCCACACAGCCGCTCTGCCTTCCCCTCCAGCACAGCAGCCTGCGTCCACACCCTGGTTCCTTCACCGGGTGAGGGCCCCGGCCACTCTTGGGAACCACTGCTGTGCAGCTGCCCAAGCCCCTTGCACACTCATGCACACGGACTCCAGTGTACCCTTGCATGCCCGTGGACTGCACATATCCCTGCACCCTCTCCGCTGTGCACCCTGGCACGCGAGTGCACCCTCATAGACCAGCACACCCTCCGTGTCTCGTGGCCCCTGCAGCTCCTGTGCCGAGTGCCTGAAATTCGTCTCAGGCCCTTTCGAGAAGAACTGCAGCACGGCGTGTGGACACCTGAAGCCGCTGACCTCAGCTGCAACGGGCAAGTCCTGCCGGGAGCGGGACTCCCAGGGCTGCTGGATGACCTACACCCTGCGGCAGCGGGACGGGAGGGACAGCTACGACATCCACGTGGAGGACACCCGAGGTAAGGTGGGCAGGAGGCGCAAGTGAGCAAACAGCGAGTGGCGTCAGAGGGACGGCTCTCTCTTCCACGGTGCTCGGCAGGCCCGGGACCCTCGGCAGGGTCCTTGCAGACCAGACTGGTACCGTCCCTCTGCCTGCCCGCCGGCCTCTCCCTCTCCTCTGCTCCCTGCCCCACACCAGGGAGGGCAGCACTCTGTGGCCTGGAGTGAGGCATTGCAACCGGGTCCCTGCTGGGTGGCAGGGTCCCCAGGGCTGGTGTCCCCCAGGGGGATCAGGATCCCAAGTGGAGTCTTAGGATCTTAGTGGAGTCTTAGATGCTGCCCCCCAGACGTGGCCCTCTGTTCAACTCTGGTCCTGCAGGGCCAGGGAAGGCTGTGAACTGGAGGCTCCAACCTGGTCCTCTTGGGGTTCACACTCCAGGGGGGCGGAGGCACTGGGCCACTCGAGACCCAGATTCCTCAGCGTGGGCTGCGGCCGTGTCACCAGGGTGCAGAGCCCTCGGGTCCTGAGTCAGGAGTCAGTGGTCCCCTCGGGGACGATGACGGCATCGGGACCTGGGAAGCGAGGGCCTGAGGTCCGGTGCTGGGCGAAGCGCAGGGGATGCAGCGTTGGGAGGGGCAGGTCTGTTCCTGGGCCCCCGGAAGCCACTCACAGTGTCCGGAAGACGGACCTGCCAGAGCTGTGCTTTCACGGTCAAGTCGCTGGCGGCCGGGTGGACGCTGCCAGCCCCATGGCTGCTGCTCCTCCAGGACCCGGCAGAGTGAGGTGGGCGGAGGGAGGGTCTGCGGCGTGGATGGAGCCTGCCCTTGAGGACGGCAGGGATGGTGGGGGTCGGGGTGCAGGGCCCAGCAGACAGCGTGGGGACCTAGGGTCAGGGCCTTGGTCTGTACGCTGGGTGACAATAGCTTACGATGTTGGGGACCTGCACCTGGGCAGAAAGACATGAAGGGCTTCAGAGCTTTAGACCCACAGCCCTGGGTTCTCAGCTCCCCACCCTGTTAGGTCTCAGGGACCTGAGGGATGAGCTGGGAGCACACACAGGTGACCGCAGGAAGCACAGGCCCAAGACCTGGGGTGCTCTGCCCCAAGTCCTCCCGAGGCGGGAGCCACGGGAGGCAGATGGGGCCCGGCCTCCCCTGTGATGATGGGCTCCCTGCCAAGGCCGGGGTGCCGTCAGGGAGACCACACGGGGGCTGTGGCGTGGCCCAGGCCAGGAGGAGGGCACAGTGACATCGGGGGACCCTGCCCTGCTCCTCCAGTGGCCCCGCCTTCCTGGGTTCCCAGGGCCGCCTCCCTGGTGAGCCTGCTCGGGTGGAGAGTTCCCATCCCCGCCCCTCAGGCTCGTCCCCAGCTGAGTGGCACCTGCAGCTCTGGGGTGCACAACCGGCCGTCCCCGCAGATGAGGCCTCCGGTGGGCAGGCTGGCGACAGCCTGAGCTGGCCTCCGCTTCGTCCCAAGAGCAGCTGTGCCGAGTGGTCTTTGAGGCCCTTTGGAGCCTCAGGGCTGGTTCTGTTGCCCACCCATAGCGGTGGGCGGGTGGCGGTGTAAGCTCCATGGCCGCCACCCGGGGGCCCTGATGGCTGTGTGCGTGCTTTTAGAGTGCGTGGAGGGCCCCAACATCGCCGCCATCGTGGGGGGCACCGTGGCGGGCATCGTGCTCATCGGCGTCCTCCTCCTGGTCGTCTGGAAGGCCCTGACCCACCTGAGTGACCTCCGGGAGTACAGGCGCTTTGAGAAGGAGAGGAGCAAATCCCAGTGGAACAATGTAGGTGGCCCCAAGGCCGGGCTCCGGGCCCGTGGATGCCCTTGCAGGAGTGTGCACACCAGCGCGGGAAGCTCGCCCCCAAGTGTGTGCAGGGTGTGCAAGAGCTGCTGCGGGGCTGGCATCCGGGCCACCGGCTCTGGCTCAGCCTCTGAGTAAAGGCTCCCTGAGTCCACTCCCCAAGCCCTTTCTGTGCTCACAAGCTGTGCGGTGTCTCCCCAGGATAACCCCCTGTTCAAGAGCGCCACCACCACCGTCATGAACCCCAAGTTTGCTGACAGCTAGGAGCCCCTGGGGAAGACAAGGCCATAGGGGTCGACCTGATGGGGCCCTCCCAGCGCAACCCTGACCCCCACCGGACGTGACTTAGGACTCAAGACAGCGTCGCCACGGGGCCCAGAGCCTCTGCGTTCCTCCCGCCCGGACATACGGCCAGGCGAGCCTAGGCGCGCATCTTCAGGAACAGCCTCCCGTCTCATCTGTTCAGTGATGTGAGGGGCACCGGAAAAGACTCTCCCCAAGTTTCCTGAGGCCCAATCGTGTCCCTGTGTTAACCTTAGGATGGCAGCCTAATTAAAGGCAGTGCACATTTATTTATATTTAAACTCACCAGGCTCTCAAGCTACACGCCACTGATTATTCTGTTAACCAATCACGTGAACAGAAAATAAATAAGACCTCCATCAGAATGTCCAGGAAAGCTGGCCTCTGTGGCGTCCTGGCCCAGCGTGGTCCTGCTCATCTTCCTGGGCCAGGACAGCGGCCCACAGGGGCTCCCGCTGCCTCTCCTCGCTCCCCTGTAGGCTATGCGAGCCACTCCCTCTCCAAATCCTCTGCCCCAAATCCTGGGTGGTGTTGTGACACCCCAAAGGGAGCTGGAGTCCCTCAAGGTCACCTGTAACTCCAGGGGGTCTGGGAAGGTGCTGGGTCCTCTGGTACTGCTGCACCAGTGCCCAGGCTACTCCGTCATGTTTCCAGGGCAGGAGTTGCCTCCTGGGGTGGCCTGGTGCCTGGCAAGCGCGTGGACCCGACTTCTCTGTTTAGCTTTGATGTGCCCCTGATTTAAAGTGACATATTCACAGGTGGTAATTTTTACTTGGTGATAAGTTATTTATCAGTCTGAGCCTTTTGAGCACGCTTTGGGGGCGGCCGTTGTCCTCAGTAAGTCCTGTGTGTCCAGCACGGCTCTCTCCTTGCTGGGCAGGACGCCGAGTCGTGGTTCCTGCCTTGGTCAGGCTCCCACAGCCGGGCCGAGATACGTGACACCCGGGATTTAAAGGCGGCGATGTTCATTTGGGCTCACAGGGTGTTGTGGTTATATCTGGGTGTCCCCCAAGCCTCACGTGCTCACAGGTGGGGTTTTGGGGAGACAACTGAGCCACAGGTGTGACACTCATCAGTGGATTCTGCACCGATGAGTTCGGGGTTAAGTGCAAAGTTGGCAGGTGGATTCCTTTGGCAGGTGGGTCGCTGGGGGCGTAGCCGGGGGCCCAGCTCCCCCTCGGTCTCTCTGCTTCCCGCTGCCATGCTGTGATCTACTTCTCTGCAGGCCCCTCTGCCACACTGCCTGCCTTGGAGCCAGTGGGCTAGGGACTGAGACCTCTACACATGCTGAGCTGAAAGAAGCCTCTCCTCCTTAGAGCTGTGGGTGTTGGGCACTGTGTCTGAGAAACAAGAAAGTAACTAAGACGCAGTTTCAGGAGGGTTAGTCTGTGCATGCTCGGTTGGCTCTGAGGCAGAGAAAAACTGCTCAACCCATGGCAGGCAGGAAGCTGAGAGCCAAGTGCAGCTCTCCCCCACAGCGGTCCAGCTATGAATGGATGAGTAGACTAACGCACTGGTGACCGCAGTGCCCCATGCATGATCCCGTCTCCTTCCACAGCCCCACCTCTGACATGGAAGCCCAGGGGACACTTTAGATCTCAGCCTAACACTGCTCAGCACCTGCACTCGGTGGAGAGGATGTGCTTCACAGTAGAGTCCCTCGGAGCAAGGGACAGCCGGAAAACCACTGTTCCCTACGGGATGGGGTGAGCACAGGGCACAGCCTGCTCTCCCCGGACGCCTGTGGGGGTGACAGCTCGAAGCCTCACTAACTCAAAGAATGGGCAAAGGAGGAATTAGAGGGTATTTATTAGAAATCATTATACTCAATCTCGAGATTATAGAGAATCTTCACACTCTGAGCCAAATCCGAGTCCTTTATTGCTGGCCGTCCAGAGCGGCTAGCATAGAAAAACTCTCGACCCCCGGAAAGTGGCCGCATGTTTCTTTTAAGCAGCTCTTCTAGTTGGGGAGGACTCCAGGAGGGGGGCCGCAGGGGAATTTCACAGGAGCAGCACTGTGCTAAGTTAGTGGGGGTCTAGGAAGTTTCACAGTTTAGTTGAAACAAAATACCACACAGGTGTGGAGTATTCTGTTCACAAGGTCATAAAGACAACACACAGCTGCAGACTGCTCTACCAATTGGGTTGCATCCGCATCAACCAAGGGACTCCCAAGCGGGGAGGGCTCTGGAGAGGACCACTCAGATTCACTCAGCTTTACGTGAAATGGGGGAAATGGGCATGGGGCACAAAGTGGAGTCAGGTTGGCTATCACAAAATAAGAGAAATAGCTCCTGTCCCCAGAGCAGGTCCTAATGGAAGTCCAAATTGTCCTCTGTGTCCTGCTCCCATGTGAATAAGCAGAGGCAGGAGAAGACTCAGTCCTCTGCTCCTCCCAAAGAAACTGAGTTCAAGGAAACTGGTTATTTTGCATTTCTAATGTTCCTAGAAGAGCAGGAGGGAGGGAGGAACGGGCAGCTGGCTTAGCTTACTCTGCCTAAGAACCTTCATCCTGGAAGGAAGCCCACTTGTCTCTCCCTCCTGGTCCCAACTTTTTATCTTTTTCCTGGGTCGTCTTTACATTTATTTCTGAGTTTAACTTGCTGCATTACTTGAGTTGGCTGTCCCCTCTTATCCACTCAGGCTCAGGCTGTCCTGACTGTCTGTGAATATGCTAACTGAGCTGGCACACTGCGTGGGGCCAGTGTCCTTCTCAGAAAGGTGCCCAAGGGAGCTCGCTCCTCCCATGGCCTTGAGAGGACACAGGAAGGGTCTGCACCTACGGCCACGCACTGGTGCCCTGGCTTCCAGCCCGCCGCTGTGGGCAGTGGCCTTCTCTGCATGTAGCTGACCCAGGCTCAGTGCTTTACTTTGAGACAGGAAGAGACTGAGACACCCTGTTTATAAATAAGTACCTTTGAAATAGAATTGCCAAAGACTTAGTGAGGCCATGCCCTTTCACATCTAGGGAAAATATTAGCTTTTATTTTTTCTATTAAAAATGAGTTCCTGGGCCGGGAATTTAGCTCAGTGGTTTCACCACCTGCTCCACAAGCACAAGGGACTGAGTTCGATCCCGGTACCAAACAAACAAATAAACGAAAAGTGAATTCCTGGGCTGGGGATTTAGCTCAGTGGCACCACGCCTGCCTCGAAAGTGCAAACTCCTGAGTTCAATCCCCGGTAGTAAAAAACAAAATGAATTCCTGCCCTGCGTGGTGGTGCATTCCTGGAATCCTAGCACTTTCGAGGCTGAGGCAGGAGAATTACCAAGAGTCCAAGGCCAGCCTGGGCTATATAGTGAGTTCAAAGCCAGTCTGCACTACAAAGTGAGACCCTATTTCAAAAAGAAGAGAAAAGAAAAGAAAAGAAAAGAAAGGATTGAAGAAAATCAAACCTTTTTCAGACAAAGCTGGCCGGCCAGTCAGCCTCACCTTCAGCCCTGCAAAGGTGCTGGCCTCACCCGGCCCCAAGGCCTCAAACAAGGGGAGCTGCCTCCTCCGATCCACTCCAAGCCACAACCCCACCCTCCTGACACCCACCCCATGGCCTCTCGGACCATCTCCCTCCCGTGCCACAAGACCCCACATGGCCCTCTCCATCCCTTCCCTTTCTTTTCCTTCTTGTTTTCTTGAGACAAGGTCTCAGGAGGTAGCTCAGGCTGGCCTCATGTGTACCATAACCCTCCTGCTTCAGCCTCCCCAGTGCTAGAATTCAATGCACTGCCCGCCTGGCTTGCCTCCCCATTTCAAAGACAGGCTTCAAGACTTCATCAGGGCCAACACTGTACCTAGTGCACCTGGGCCAACTTGCTGATTGTGATTAGAACACTGGGTCCTTAAAAGGCGGGGGTGTCTTGCTATACAGGGATGATATAGGAGGTAAAATAGTGATATAGGGGAACAGATGGAACTCCCAAACCTGCTAGGTATCCGAAATGTGAGTTCTCTAAAATCAAAGAATGAATTCTAGAAACAACGGAGGTAAAGAGTAGGAAAATCTATTGAGAGAAAGACAGCTTCTGTCCAAGAGAGACAGAAGGGGGACCGGAAAGTGGGTTGCCTGGGGGACTCTGTTTCCTAGGGGATTTTTATATAGCAAAGCCAAGAGGTGGGGCGGGTACAAAGTGGGACAAAACTATAGTCAACTAGTAAGATGACAAGTACAGTCGCTTAGGTAACACTGATTAAATGGGGATCCGATGGGGAAGCATGGACTGGGGATGTAGCTCAGTGGTTCTGGTGCCTGCCTCGAAAGCACAAGGTCCCGAGTTCGATCCCCGGACCAAAGAAAACCAAAACAGGTGGGGAAGCAAGTTGCTAGCAAGGGTACATGGAACACCAAGGATTTCCGGGAAGGCCTGGGTCAGGCACATTTCCAGAAAGGGGTGGGTTGAGGTCTCAGTCCCCCCCAGGTGATTGATGCCTATGTAGAATATCAATCACTGCTGTCCATCCCCAGCGAAAGCACGGGGTGGAGTCGGTTCTCTCTTTTTATAATGCTGACCTCCAGTGAAAATGTCTCGATTGTTCTTCACATCAACTCCTGGGCCCAGCCCTGTCTAACTGCCCACAAGCCCACTAATTAACTTATCTGTCTACAGTACTAGGCCCTCCAAATGACAAGAGAAATATTATCATTCCCAGCTTGTTAGATGTCTGATATACCGAGTCTGTGTTCTTGAAAACGGAAGAATGAATTCTAGGAACAACGGAGGTCAAGGGTAAGAAAGGTTTATTGAGGGGATGGCTCCTGAGAGGCAGGAGGGACCCCAAATGGGGAGCTGAGGACCCCACTTACAAGGAAGTTTTATAAAGCAAAACCACCTGGGTACAATGTGAGTTACAGCTCTGAACAACCAATAAGGTTACAAGTATAGCCACTTAGGTAATAGTGATCCAGTGCGGGAGCAAGGCACAAAACAAGGGTGCGTGCAAAGAACAAAGACTTTTTCCAGAAAACGATGGGTCTGGAGGCCTTGGTCACCGGGGTGGCTGACACCTGTCTGGACTTCATTAGGCCTGGAGTTTCCTTGTGCCTTGTCCTTGGGGAAGTATGCAGCCCTGGTCATTTCATCTTTATCTCGAGGCCTGTGTCCAATAGATGTGTCTCCGGCCACAGTTGTAATGTGTTTTCATCTTCTGCGTGCTGACTCTGTTGAGGGCCTGGCCCTGCCTGACTGCCTATAATATTTCTACCTAACTTGGCCGTCTGTAATACCGCCAGGGACCTAACTGTGGGTCTTATTTCTCCCATTTTCGGCCTTGCCTCCCTCCATACTCTGTGTTAGGCAGCTGCCTCTTCATGTGGTCACAGCACGCACAGGATCTGGCTCGGTCCAGAGTTCCCAGCACCTAGGTTCAAACAACAGCTTCGTTTGCCCACCGCTGACCAGATCCAAGGAGGCCATCTCTTTGGGTAAAAGGAGCAGGGGTTTACTCAAAGCTGGCTCCGAGGACACAGGCCCATTTGCCTGGGTCGCCATCTCCAGCATCCAGGCCTGTGGGGTCTTCTACTCGAGGGACAGCGTCTGGGGTCAGGCCGCTCGTCCTACCGCGAAGCACCTCTCCTGCTCTTGTCTGAGGGAATGAAACTGGGCTGGGCCTCACCCCAGGATCAGCACCTTCTGTCCACACTTTGGGTGGGAGGTGGGCAGCTGTTTATGCCCCAGGCTGGGAACACTTGGGTGAGCCACTCGTCTTCGGAGGGAAAAAAAATCTAACTTTCAAGTTCTGCCTCACAGTGCAGTTACACCAGCCCGCTGCTGATGCGCTGCCCAGGGGGACAGAGCCGTCACCCACCCTGGGCCCTCTGCCAGGGTTTTGAGGCAGGGCAGGCAAAAAGGACACAAGAAAAAACATAATTTTAAAGTTGTACTTTTAATGCAAACTGCAGTTGCCGGACAGAAATGCAATCAACAATTCCTAGGGCCTTTAAAAACACAATAAGCCTGGGCCACTCTTTTTTTTTTTTGGTACCAGGGATCGAACTCAGGAACTTACAATTGCGCAGCAGACGGCAGAACCACTGAGCTAAATCCCTGGCCCCTTGTTTCCCTCCTGTTTATTTTATTTGGTACCAGGGTTCGAACTTGGGACCTTCTGCTTTCGAGGCAGGCAGTGGAACCACTGAATCCCCGGGCCCGGGCCATTCTCTTTATCCGTGGATGGATCACTTAGGTGTTGCACCTATAAAATGGGCCTTCCCCTATGGGTGGGCTGTGGCTCTGTCACTGGCTTTGGTTGAGTTTAGTTTTTTGAGGCAGGGTCTCCCTTTGTAGTTCAGGCTGGCCCCGAACTCTCGGCAATCCTCCTGCCTCAGCCTCCCGCGTGCTGGGGTTACAGGTGCGTGCCACCACGCCTGGCTAAGCTCTTCCTACTCTTGACCTCCTGTTCCCAGAATTCATTCTTCGGTTTTAAAGAGCACGTTTCAGACATCTAGCAGGTTGGGAGTTGCAATATTTCCCTTATATTATTTGGCGGTCCATATATCACGCACCCTGTATCAACATCACACTCCATTCTCCCTTTTTCAAATTTTGACTTCTGTGTGGATAGAACTGGAACTTGTTCTATAGCAACTATTTTCTTGAAATTCTGCATTGCCGAATTGTCCCAAGCCTCAGGCGTATTTTAAACGCTGCTGCTGACAACACGGTAACTTAGGGTGGAGTGGGCGTCCCTGCGTGTGGGTCACTGTCTACAAATGCCCAAGGTCCTCCAGGAGTGCAGGTCGGCCCGGTGTGGGTTGAGGAACTCAGCCCTCTCCACCCTATGAGCTTCCGGGCCCAGCCCCAAGCACACGCAGCTGTTTCCTCACTCGTGACCCTAAGTGCCTGGTTTATCCGCAGTGTGTGGTGTTTGTGACCTTCAAAACACAACCAAGTGTATACTTTGCAATTCAGTGCTTGTGCCACACTCGGGGACCTGGAATCTCTCTGCCGGGCCCACCCTGTGGTCACAAGCATCCTGTCGGAGCTGGAATCCGGTGACCATGAGGAGTGCTTGCCCTGGAGAGTGTGGTGCACTCGAGCCACGGGCCTTGGGGGGCTGAAGCTTTGTCACTTCCTGCGGAGTGAGAGGGAGGGCGAGCCCGGAGGTGAGGCCTGCCACGCTTGGCCTGGTGCCTGGGGCCTGGCTTCTGCTGCGCCCTGTGAGGCAGGCTAATGTGGTGGGCAGGCGGCGCACACCGGCCGTGACCTGAGACCTCTGACCTGCTCCAAGGCCGAGTCTGAGCTCTCTTTTGCTTCCTTCCACTGGGAGCTGTGGCAGCGGAAGCTCACCGAGGCCCCTTGATTGGGCTGAATGCCTGCTGCGGGAACAGGTAGAGCTGGGATTTGACCAAGTGCAGCTTCACAGCCTCTCCTGGGAGTAGTTGGAGGGCAGCCTGCATCCTGCCTGCTTCCCTAACTGCAGACACCAAGTTGGGAGATGAAGACATTGTCATTCCATCTAAAATTGGCCAACCCTCAGGTCACTGGATCCTTCCAGGAAAGTCCCCCAGGCCAATCTCAAGAAACAGCCTGCTTAGGGCTGGGGATTTAGCTCAGTGGTGCCTCTGCCTGCAGGGCAACCGCAACCACACGGTCCTAAGTTCAATTCTGGATACAAAAAAAGAGACAGCTTGCTTTGTCTTTCTGTTTGTTTGTTTTGAGACAGAATCTTGCGGTATAGCCCAGCCTGGGCTCCAACTCTCAGCCTCCCGAGTGCTGGGATTAAGGTGTGTGCCACCACGCCCAGCTACAATCCCTTTATTCTCAAATGGAAGTTGTTTTCCTGGAGATTTGTTTGACCTTGGCACGCCTTAGGTCCCTGCACATTGGGGAGTGCAGGACACAGAGGCCCACAGTGCCCTCCTGGCCAGCAGGCAGCGTCTCCTCACTGCCCTGAGCAGCAGCAGCCTAACTTCCAACTGCTCGAGCCCATCGCAGGGCGGGAGCAGAGAAGACAGCGTTGCACAGCCCCCTGTCCCACTCCTGTCCCCTCACTGGGGTGATCTCCTGAGGGTCCCGGTGGTGTGGGGCAGCCAGGGGATGTGGCCCGGGAAAGGTGGCACACAGCCCACCACAGAGGTATCACTTGTCCATCCCAGTCACCGCTCTTTCTACGCCCGGATGGTGGCTGCACAGGCATAGAGGGGATGTCATCAAGTTCACCCTGAACTTTTTCCCTCTTGGAATTGTAAAACAAATAACAAGTCTGAGCACTAATTAAACAACAGGCCTTTATTCTTGGCCTAGAATACAAGGAGATACACTCACAAATCAACTTTCCTACCCTTGGGGGTTGGTTGGGAGAGGGGAGGGAAAGGCTAAGGAGGAGGCATATCCATGTGCTTCCTGGGAGTTCAGGAGCTGCCTCTTCTCATTCCTTTTAGGAATCGGTCCCATCATTGTCACGGCAACTGTCACCTGCCGTGGCACTGGGGTATGTCTTCAGGATCCAGATGAGATTAGAGTTGTCTGGGTCACTCTTCGGCAATTTTAGATCCCATGAGTCTCTGCTGGTCCCTGAAGAGGGAGCTCTGGGAAGAGAACAAGGTTAGGGCAGGGCAGAAATTCAGCTGGGGCAAGCAGCAGAACAAGACCAGGGGCAGGTAACAGCCCCAGGCCAGCACATAAGCCTCTCTCTTCCAGGAACAATTTGCAAATCCCCATTCTGCCATGGCCATGTGTTATAAAGAATCCACTAGTCAAAAAAAAAAAAAGAATCCACTAGTCAAAAAACAGGCCTCTGGGGCCGGGGATTCATCGCAGTGGTTTTGCCGCCTGCTGAGCAAGCACAAGGACCCGAGTTCAACCCCCAGTACCACAAGAAAAAAACCCAAAACACCCAGGCCTCTGAAAGGAAAGTTTATTCCAGTGAACAGGGACTAAAAATCAGGAGATTCTAGCAGCCTGCTGGGAAAACCTGAGTTTATCAAATCTGTGTGTGGGTGGGCTGACATCGGCAGAGATATTAGCAACAAACTGGGGAAAGAATTAGGCTTACGTAGGTATTGAAGGGGCTAAGGAGTCGGGTGAACTGCTTATGACTTGGATGCCCAAGGACGGTCTGCTCAGGTGTGTACACACTTACTGCACTTCTTGCCTCCAGGGGGTTCTATACTACATTTTAAGTCCATTTGCCCTATTTACTAGGAAGCTGCTGTTGTTTGCTGAGAGCAGCCTGTTTGCTTTGTCCCGTTTGTTTGTGAAGGACTAACATAAGTCAGACCTGACACTATGGATCAAGGTTCTCTCAGGATTTAAGAGATACTTTCAGTAATACAAATAGAAGATAATTTTGAGTTTGTCTCTTTTTTTTTAACAACTGTTTATCAATTTATTAAAACAGTTGCCTTAGGCATCTGCGATAGTGACTTCAGCCTCCACTCCTGGCTCAATACTGATGGAAGTAATCTGCTTAACAATCGCAGAAGGACTGTGCAAATCAATCAGTCGCTTATGGATTCTCATCTGGAAACGATCCCATGTCTTAGAACCTTCACCACAAGGCGTTTTTCTCGTAGTGGTTCTCAAGGTCTTAGTAGGCATTCAAACAGGTCCTTTCACTTTGAGATCCTTTTCCTTGGCACCTCTGATCAAGTCAGCACACACCTTCTCCAGGGATTTCACGTTGTGACTGGTGAGGGTAATCCTAACTCGGTGAATCGCCACCTCAGGTTCCACGGGTGTCTTTCCAGTATCTTTAAAAGCCATGGTGGCGGTGTGGCTTCCTGACCGACTTATTGCTCGGCCAGATCGAACAGCGGTGAGTCAAGAGCACGAGCGGACGAAGCCAACAAACGCGGCCCCACGGACGCCTCTTCCTCAGAAGAGTTTGTCTTTAATGTTCTTGATGTACGTAAAGAAATACATCCTCAAAAATGTCCTGTGGACATCTGGGACACTGTGAGTGTCATCTGCTAGCACACTGCAGCTGTGGTGATGGAAATTAAAACTGAGGCAATCGGCATGAATTTTACAGGCAAAAAGCTTTAAATGGAAAGAGAAAACACTAAGAGACCTTAGCTTGAGGAACTAGAAACAAAAGGGGACACAGCTCTGACAAAGACGGAGCCACATCGTTAACAAGGAAAGTAAGAGAAAATAGGGAAGAGACTTCAGCCTGAGGAAGTGAGGGGAGGATCAGATTGGTCTGCTAGCTACAGAACCACAAGCCAGAAGCTTTGCTGGGAGGGCCGGGCCTGGTTATCAGGATTGCAGTTCCAGTTAGAGCTGGGGAAGGGGCGATTCTGTCTCCACCTGACGATGGCTCCCGCCTGGGGAAGTCTTGCTGGGCTGCAGGGACAGCAACCATTTAGAGCTTTCAGTGATCGAAACAGCCCGCTGGGCATTAGGCTGGCCACCCCTGGGGGAGTACCTGAGACTCCGGTTGTAGTTGAACGTCCCTGTCAACCGTGTCTTCAGTCCAGAAAGGGGTTCAGACAGGTCCTATAAACCCAGGGCTAGCCACCTTTGTTAAAGACTTGCATGCCTGAGCTGAGAAGAGCTTAGACCCAAAGTTTTGAGGTAATGGAGAAAAAATGTCCTAGGGATGCAGCTCAGTGGCGCCGCGCTGCCTCACAAGCGCAAGGTGCTGAGCTCGATCCCAGGTACCACAAAACCCAAATGAAGGCCTGGCTTTGTTCTGCATGTGTATAGGCCCAAATGAAGCCACTGTTTCTTGTTTTAGCAAAAACCGCTTTAAGTCCCTGACTGGGCGAGAAGAAAATACGAACCATGCTTTTGCTGAGTGGCAGATTCAGAGCCCAGGACTGAGTTCATCCTGTCTCCAGGGTGGTCTCCGGGTCGCGGGCAGGTCTTAGGGGAGTTGGCCTGGGGGCGTGTGGGCGAGGCGAACTCCCAGGCGCAGGTCACCCTGCACCGCCCGCGGGCCCGCGTGGAGGGAGCTCTGGGCGTGGGGCGATGGCACACACCGTGACCCCAGCACCAGGCAGGCTGAGGCAGGAGGCTCGAAGAGAGTTCCACGCCATCCTGGGTGTAAGACCGAGGGCCTTACCAAACGCTTTGAGGAGCTGACTGCAGCGAAGAACACCCGGGAAGGAACACACCGGACAAGTTGGAAAGTAAAACAGACCTTAGTCTGGCCAGACGGCACTCCCAAAGCAAAGTAGCTTAGAGAGGCGACTAGCCCAGAGTCCGAGGCTCTTTTTATAGGGGGTTCCAGGGGAAGTTAACAGGCGAAATTTACAGAAGAGGAACAAAGGTTAGTGGTTAGCTGACACGGTCAGCAGATGTTTGTAGATTGTTCTATAGATAGCGGTGTCCAGAAGATCAGTTTCGAACAAAGAGTTGAGTAATTTACTTTGGGACCTTATGGCTGATACAGATCTTATCTAGTGTCCGGGAACTAATAAGCATCTTTATCTATTTACTCACATTCAATCACAGTTGGGGCTAGGGGAGTTTTATGATTACAGAGTTATGCAGTCCCACATGGGCCACAACAGTGAGACCCAGCCCCAACACCCCTACCGTAAAATAAAGGAATTTCGCCGGCGCCTGGGGCCACAGTCTGGAGCCCTAAGCTTCTTTGGGGTCAGGCCGGGGCCATCCACCCCGCCCCTCCACCCCGCCAGGGCTTCCGCCGCGCAGGCGCACTGAGCCAGAGCCCCTCGGTCACAGTGCCCCGCTCCCTATTCTGCTTCACGCAGGCCAGGCGCACTGAGCCGCAACCCCGCTGTGAGGCAGGCCGGAGAGCGAAAGGGCGGAGCGAGCCGGAGCCCGCGGCTGCGCACTCGCCCGGCCCCGCCTCCCCGCCCGCCCACTTCCGTCGTCGCGGCTTTCCCGGGGCGGACCAAGCGGCTGGCGTCACGGTGCGGCCGGGCCTGAGGAACTGACCTGCGACGGCCATGGCGCGCGGGGCGGCCCGCGGATTCCCGCGGTGGGTGCTGCCCCTCGGTGGCACCGCGCTGCTCCTGCTGCTGGTCCAGGCGGCTGCCCCGGCGCCGAGCGGAGCAGGTGAGCGGGGCGCGGGGCCGGGGCAGCCGGGCGCGGAGGAGCCAGGTGTCGAGCCCCGGCTCTGGCCAGCGTTTCGGGAGGGCGGGGCCCGAGCAGCTGCCGCCGGGGCGCCGGGCGCGCGCTCCGTCCGGCGGAACCCGGCGCCCCGTCCGGCCTGAGGGCGGCGCCCGTCCCCGAGGTGTCCCTGCCGGGCGCGTGGCGGGCGCTTGCCCGCGGGCAGAGCCGCGGTGGCCCCTGGGCCTCACTTCCGCGCTTTCTCTTTGTGACCCCCTGGATTGCTGTTCCAGCCCGGAGTTGTTCAGGTTTCTCGTCCCTTTCCAAGGGTGCTCGGCTGTGACGGCAGCGCAGCTGATTGCGGTCGGTGGTGCGAGGGACTTTGAGCCTGAGTTGAGTTGTAGCCGCCTAGGTGCGGGTGAGTGCCGATATCAGGCAGAAGGGCGTGCTCAGCCCTCCGGCGCCAGGCCTTATCGGCGGCCCGAGGCCGTGTTTGCCTGCTTGGCTGGAGCAGATGACTGCGCGGAGCAACCCGGCAGGCGGGCTTGGCTGTTTGGGGTCCCCAGCCTTGCACTTCTGCGGGGCACTTTGGGAATTCACCAGGAAGTGCTGCTCCGGCGTGTCAGCTCTTCCTTCCCTCAGTCCTGTGCTGGGACACCTGGCAGGAGCCCTTAGTGTACTGCCCAGCTTCCCTGGGCTTGCTGCGGCCTTGTCCTTGCACACTGTTTACAGGGCTGAGGGCTCTCTTGCCATAGATTCTGTGCATAGATTGAGTTGGCTTTTGTTTTGTTTTGGTACCGGGGATGGAACTCGGGACCTTGTGCTTTCGGGCCAGACGGCAGAACCACTGAGCTAAATCCCTGGCCCACTTTTTTTTTTTGAGACAGAATCCAGGCCGGCCTCAGACTTGCTTCAGTCATCCTGCCTCAGCTTCCCAAATGCTAGGATTTCAAGTCTGCACCACCATGTCTGGCAAGCCCACACTTTTTAAAAATATTCTTTGGTGGAAGGGAAACCTTAGGAACCCATAATGTATTGAAGATCTGTAGGGCAAAATATATGAAGTTAAAGAAACTTGAATGGACTTTTGGCGCCCATGTTGATGTGTATGGAGTCAGGCTATCCAAGAGCTTCATCTGGGAGTGCCAGTCCCTAAATGGACTTCAGCTGAGGTCCTGCACAAGAATCCCCAGGAGCACAGTGGAGGCCGGAGATTCCAGGGCGGTGTGGTTTGGAGGTGTGTCTGCATTCCTGGCTCTCACCTGAGCAGCACAGCAACAGGGTGTCTGGGTGACCTGTACAGAAACTGCAGCGTGCACATACCACCACAGCTCACCTCCTTGCTTTCTGAAACGGTGGGGTAACAGGACTGTTTTGTCTAAATGAATCATTCCTTTTCTGCAACTCACCCAGAGTTGGCACCCAGCCCTGAGATTGTTTCCTTGTTTTTGAAAAGTGTATCTCTCCACACAGGGTAGTGTGTCCTTCTGTACTTAACTGATCCACCTGAAACTTCAGGAAAGCACTAAAAAGTGAGTTCTGGTGTGGTTCAGTATATCCTGACAGAAGAACTTTTATGTGTGTGTGGGGGAATGGGGGTCATTTAATTTCCAAAGTGAATGAGCCTGAAAGTTCTTTACAAAATAGCACATAGAATCTAAGCTGCAGCCTCAAAGTAAGGACTCCAGAGTCAGAACATTCAGTGCTGCCCTTGAGGAGCACAGGGCAGTTCTTATCTGGAGCTCATAGCTTTCTGCCTCCGGAAATGTGGAGCCATAGAGAATGGTCAGTCTTTCCTTCTTGCTTAGCAAGACAATGTGGCATCTTCCATAAGTGAACGGGACCATCCAGCTGGCTGCTTTGCTGAGGAACCTTGTTTCCCAGTGTTGAAGACCCACCCTGTTCCTGGCCCTTGGAGGAGGAGGGCTGGGTGGCTCCGCCTCTTCCTTCCCGGCCTCACTGACTCACACTGGCTAGTAATCCAGAGGCCAGGGGTGGATGAAGCCCAAGGTGTGTCTCTTCGGGCACCCACAAGAACAATTATCGATATGAAGATCTGGGAGGGAGGCCTGCCTGAGGCCGGCCACTCTGTCAGACTGATGAGAAGGGCACCCTTTCTTGGAGGTGACTGGGAGAAGACCAGGACAGGGGTGTGCCAGGCACACCCTGTGCCTCCTCATGTGACTAGGGGCTCTCAGGGCCTGGGGAGGCTCTGGGTGAGGTGAGTGAAAAGCCCCTGTTGATCTCAGTGTGGCTGCCCTTGACTTACACTCCCTCTCTAGCTATTTCCTGGTTTTTCAGCTTACAATAAAATAGCATGTACATTTAAAAAATAAACTAGTTATAAAATGACCAATTATGATTTTATTACTTCATGTTATTTTCTGAGGTGGCCCTTTACTCTTCAATTCTGTTTTTTGACAGAGTCTCTCTGTAGTTCAGGCTGGCTTTGAACTCACTGTGTAGCCCAGGTGTGGTCATCCACCTGCCTCAGCCTCTTGACTGCTGGGATTGCAGGGCTCAGAGCGGCTGGTCCGTATGTGTGTGTGATGAGAGGTTTGCGGCACTGGTGCACCCACCATGGCCCCCTGGTCTGTGAGCTGCCTTCCACTGCCTGACCCTCTCATGCCTGCTTTCCCTGCAGGCTGTGCTCAGAACACAAACACTTCGTGTGAAGAGTGCCTGAAGAACGTCTCTGTAAGTAACGCGGGTCTGAGCGCTTTCTCTGAGTCCAGGGAGCTTTCGTGTGTGGGAAGGGTTTCAGTGTTGGGATTCAGTGGGTGTTTTCCTGACGCTTGCTAAATACGATGCAGCTTCTCTCGTGCATATTAAACCTTCTAACTAAAACTGCAGGTACCCCAAGCACAGTCCAAGTTGGCGATCTCACCCTGTGGCGGGTGCTTGGGGAGCAGGAAGTGTTCAGCTGGGCCTTCCTGGAGCTGGTTGGGAAGCAGCAGTGTGCGCATTCGGTGACCAGTGCTGACAGCCAGCCAGGCATTGGTCTGAGACTTCGGCCCGAGACCAGGCCTTCCTGTGGGGTCGAAGACCTCAGAGACCTGTTGGGCTGTGACTCCGTCTTACAGCATCACTGTCCACGGTCAAGAGATGGGAAGAGGAGGAGGGACCTTGCTTTCCCCCGGCTGTCAGAGCGTGGGGGTGCTTCTGTCAGCTTGTCACCCATGAAGGGACAGCAGAGACCTTGAGGCCATCTGGTCCCCTGGGAAGACTCAGCCAGCACAGCACTGCAGTTGGTCCTCGGTGGCCTTACATGCCTGCATGCCTTGAGCAAGAAGGTTTCTGTTCTGAAGCAAGTTCCCTAACACCCTGCTTAATGAGGGGGCCCCTCCTGGGCGGGTGTCCCAGGATCTGAATGAATTGGATCACTGACTCCCTCTGGAGGAGTAGGAGACAGCGCCCCTGCATAGATCGCGCCACAATGCAGGAGTGTCCTTGTTCAGGGCCTGCTGGCCTCTGGCTCCGCCCCACAGAGGAGCCCTTGGTGGTTCTTGTTGAGGTCAGCACTGTGTGGGCCCATTTGGGAAGCTGAGGGATGGCAGTTGGGAGAGAAAACAGCTCAGTGGCCCTTTCTGGGGACCCCGTGGGGTGGGGCTGTGTATGTGCCTCATTCAGGTCTTGCCGGGTCCTCAGGGAGGAGCCTCTTCCTCTCCCTGGCAGCTGGGCCAGGAAAGACGGACTAGCTGGCCTCTGCTCTGAGATGTTGGCCCTGTGTTCACAGCTCACCCGGGGCGCAGTGCAGGGTTGAGGTGAATTACATGGTCACCTGGGTGTTGGTTTCTTTTTCTTTTTCTTGTCTTTTTTGGGGGGCCGGGACCAGGGATGGAACTCAGGACCTTGTGCTTTTGAGGCAGGCATGGTGTCACTGAGCTAAATCCCTGGCCCAGTTTTCTCAACTGCGTTTCTTTTGAGTCTCTGGATTTTCCTATTGGAAGTCATATCAGCTGTAAAAGGAGCTCACTGTGTTTGTGTGTGCAGATGCCTGTGTTTGCATTGCCCTGGGGTGGGGTGGGGTGGGGTGGGGTGACAGTCCCTGGAGGGAAGCCCAGGAGGCTCCAGACCTGACCCCACGCCGAACCCACTGGAGCAAGTCAGAAAGGCCAAGTGGAGGGCTGGCCCGGGCCACAGTGCCTGTGCTCAGGGACACACAGGCTTCCGGGAGGGTGTGGGAGGGCCTGGACAGCGCAGGAGGACCAGCAGGCAGGGGTGGGCTGGAGGTGAGGCTGCCACTGCAGCACTTGCGCTGGGTGTGAGCGCACGCCTGTAATCCCTACTCTCTGGGAGGCTGAGGCAGGAGGATCATAGATTTGAGCCCAGCCTGGGCAACTTAGCGAGATCCTGTTGTAGAATTTCAGAAAAGTGGGATGAGGAGCGGGGATGTAGCTCAGTTGAATGAAAGCTCGGGGTTCAATCAATTCCCAGTGCCACCGCACCGGAGAAGGCTGTCTGCTCGGTGAGCACCCGCACTGATGGTGGACAGTGAAGACGTCTACAGCTTGAGCTGGTGAAGATAGGACCAGCTACAAGTTCCTGATCCAGGACAGCCACCCATGTGGAAGGTGTCCCTGCACAGAACACACAGATTTGCTGCTGTCCACCAGTGCAGGTTCTGAGGCTTTGTCACCATGAGTGGGCGCTGCACAAATAGCCCTGGGGAACAAAGCCCAGGGTGCGCTTGGATATTTTTACAGTGGGCCGGAGAGCCCCAAACCATGCCTTCAGTTCTGTTAACCCAGTAACACTGGTGGAGTCACGGCTGTAGTGACCAGCAGAGTCTTGCCGTGACTGGGAAGTCCCGTGCTGTTGAGACTGCAGCTCTCCTGCTCGCTGCCTCCCGTGTATCACCTGCTGCCACACTCATCACCCCATTGGGCACTGCTGTGGTGCGGGGCAAGCCCTGCTCCGGGGTCTGACATATGCTGGGCTGTCGACCCTTCCAGCCTCACCCTAACATTCGGGGTGTCAGACAAGCAGCCGTGAGGCCTCTCCTGCTCTTGAGTTTGCCTTTCAAGCTGCCATGACTTAGTGCAGATGTAAAGGTGGAGGGCAGGAGGCACGGGGCCTCTGAGTCCATTCAGCCAGCACTTCATGTGGGCCAGCTGTGTCCTGTGTCCTGGTGCCTGCCCCTGTGCGGGGCGTGGTGGACACCCTGTGTGGGCTGCGTTAGGTGGCGGTGCTGCCGATGAAGAGCGTGCCGAAGGTTGGGGTGGGCAGGGGAGGTGGTGGTGTGTTGAGTCCGTGTGTCAGGGTGGGCTCGGGATGAGGGACATGCAGATGTCTGGGAAGAGGCCACTGCCGAGGTGGGGCAGCTCTCAGGACCAGCATGGAGGCCCACGGGGCTGGGGCAGAACAGGTCGGGGGAGCCATCTGAGTTACAAGGGCATTGAGTGAGACCAGAAGGCCTAGAAGGCCAGGTACCCTCTTGTTGGACATTGACCAGAGGGCAGCGAGGTAAACAGGACCAAGGCTGTATGCACGGCTTCAGGTAGGGCTGCTGAGGTCACAGGCAGGGGAAGCCGTGTGAGGTGGCCGGGCTGGTTCCCTGGCTGACACTGGGGTCCGACGTCCGTGTCTTCCAGTGTCTGTGGTGCAACACTAACAAGGCATGCTTGGACTACCCGGTTAGGAAGATCTTGCCACCTGCTTCTCTCTGCAAGCTGAGTTCCGCACGCTGGGGGATTTGCTGGGGTAAGTCATCATTTTCATTTGCTTTTTGCGAAATGGATGCTTTTCTGAAAATTCTGCCATGTGCTCAGCATACATTGCTAGGAAACATGCTCATGTAGCTGAGCCACGGCCGGGAGAAGGAAGTCAGGGGCCAGGGTGTCTGGGTCTGGGCAGGTGGCCAGGTCCCTGGGAGTCTGCAGGACCCCACGGCCGTGGGCCTCGGTGCTGGGGGCGGTGGAGGGGAAGGTCTCTGCATTACTGCATCTTCCCGTGCCGCTCTTGGACCCGGTGTGGTTCCCCTGGGACTCTGCATTCCTGGCTAGAAGCCCCTCTGCAGCCCGGACTCGGACCTGTCTTTCTCCTGCGTCTGTCTGCTGGTGGTGGATGCAGGACGTTAGCCTTGTCGGATTCATATTGTTTCCTTGTTTGTCTTTTAAGTCTGTGGTGTCTCTTGCTACTTGGAACTCATTTTTCTGCATTGAATTTTGTGATCTTTTGTAGCTTCAGGTTTGGGGGTCAGAGCCTCCTTCTGCTCATGAAGGAGCCAGTATTTTCTTAGAGCACTTTGATTTTGTGTGTGTGTTTGCAGCTTGGATCCCTCGGCAGCCTGCTCTTTACTCACCTGTCTTCTAACTCAGGGATGGGGAACCGTGTAGAGACTGAGTGCCCAAACTGCAACCCAGAACCCACTTATTTATTGCGAAGTGCCAACACTGCAGTTAAACCTGACTCTCCGATGCTCGGCTGCTGGGGTGACAGGGCTCTGCGTGCCCACTGTGGTACGAGTGCCTTAGGCGTGCCGCCACTGTTCTGGCTCACTGATTCCTAGCTCAGCCCTAGCCCTTCACTCTGAAGCAGTTCTTCGGAAGTTGCTGAGGTAGGGCCGGGGATGTGGCGCTGCACCTGCCTGGCAACCGCAAGGTCCTGAGTTCAATCCCCGCCAGTGCCTGGCTGCCCCGCCCTCGCTGCCACTGCTTGTCTTGCTGCTGCCTTGTCCCCAGTCTTGCCTGTGACTCTTGCTTCGGGCGGTGCATCATTTCCGTGCAGTGCCCACCCCCGTCTCCGTGTCTGCGCTCCGTGGGCTGTGTAGGCAGCGGTGCTCAGTGGGTTGGCGCCTCCACGTGCAGTTATCACTGCTAAAGTGGAATGTGCAGCCATGCCCAGCTCTGGGCTGCGTTCCTGTCTGGCCGCAGTGGCTGTGCACTGACCTCCCCCCGGTACACTCAGTGCCGCCTGTTCCCGACCTTCGTGTGGAGGCCCAGGGCAGCACCCTGCCATGTTTGCCGCCTCACTCGGGGAGCCTGTCAGCCTGGGTGGGGCCCCTGCAGGTGGTGGGACTGGCCATGCCCATCACACCCCCAGGCGCGGAGGACTTGTGGCTGGCACAACATGCCTGCCAGCGCCAAGGTCGTGCTGGGTGTGTGGCGCTGGCATCGAGGTGCTGACTGCATTTCTTTGAGGACTGGGGAGGTTGAGCAGCGTTTCAGGGAGGGGTGTTGCTGACACTCTTGGCAGGTGAGATTCCACCCCAAGTCGGGGGAGGTGAAACACACTACTCACCCCCAGACATGTGAGATCCATGCCACATGCAAGTGTACACGGGTGTGCCGGGAACAGCCCTCGTCTGTGGGAGACAGAGAGAGGGTGGGCACCTCGCTCCCAGAGGGCCGTGCGGCTTCCGGGCTTCCGGGTGGTGAGGTGATCGCAGGGAGTGAGCCTGCACTGTGCCTGGCCCTGGCCCCGTCCTGGGGAGGAGAGGGCGGCTGTGCATGGGTCACTCGGCCTGGTCATTCTGCAGGGGTCAAGGCAGCATGTGATGCTGGCCGAGGCCTACCTCACGGACACTTCATGACCCTTACGAACAGCTTCAGAACGACCCCGTCTGTGCTTAGGCAGGATGGCTGTAGATTCTTAATTACAGCGATTTTAGTAGGTGTTCATTTGGAGAAAAATGAGATCTGTCCTGAAGCAGGGCATCTCCTCTTTACAGCCTTTGATGGAGGGCCCTGGTTTCACCCTGCAGGGTGAACAGCAAGGAGCCTGCAGATTTACTTCGCGTTGTGACAGTTTTGTTATTTACAGCTAGCTCTGGTGGCTCCTTAGTTGGAAGGTAGCTAGGTGTTAGAGCCAGCTATCTCACTGAGCTCATTGGTTGTTTTGAGAGTTCTTTAGTCAGAAAGCCCTACCATCTGCTGACACAGGGTTCCCTTCTACTTATGCACATTACTGGCATTTTTTGTAATTCTACACACACAGACTAGGTCATGGGAGGGCAGGACACGTGATGGAAAGCTGAAGGGCACTGGAGCATATGTAACACTTGACAGCTAATTTAGAAATGTTTAATAAGCAAGAAGGAAAAACAGCACAGATAGTGTTTAATAAGTGGCCATACCAGGAGTCTGTTATAGGCGTTGCTCACGGAGTGTCTCCGGTCCCCCGGGCGGGACTCGGCAGAGCCCATTCTCTTCCACCCAGGGATGGTGTTCAGAGGTGACCACTGCGCTCCGGCTCAGGTGGGGCTGCACAGCGGGGTTCACCCTGTCTCGGGAGCCGTGACGGTGTCTGGCTGCCTGTGCCGAGCGAGCCGTGTGGGGTTCCTGCGTGGCCCTGGGCTGAGCTGAGTAGGAAGAGCTTGACGGGCGTAATTTCAGGTTCTGAGAGAAGCTGCTGACCTGGACTTTGTCACTTGAGGTCACTTCAGCGGGAAGCCGTGCTGTGGCGCCGTGCCGCTGTGTCAGCCGTCCCAAGACGTCTCCCTCTCCGATTTGTTTCTCCGGGAAGCTATGATATTCTTGAGGACTCAGTGTGGCTCAGTGTGAGAGGCCTGGGCTTCTTTCTGGTTTCTGTTCACCTTTCTCAGACTGGAAACTTCCTTTCCATCTCAAATAGAAAAGCTGTTCTGACCCTTGGTTGTGGCTGTCCAGGAATGAGGTCACAGATAGGCAGGTGGCTAGAGGGAGATGTGAGGCTGCAAGCTACAGCCTGCTGGGCACCGCAGGGCGCCAGGCTCAGGGCCCTCTGTTCTCCATGGTCAGGGTTCTGACTCGGCATGTCTGGCCTTGCAGTGAACTTCGAGGCGCTGATCATCACCATGTCCGTGCTGGGCGGCTCCATCATCCTGGGCATCGCTGTGGCCTGCTGCTGCTGCTGCTGCAGGAGAAAGAGGAGCCGGAAGCCGGATAAGAGCGATGAGCGGGCCATGAGGGAGCAGGAGGAGAGGAGAGTCCGGCAGGAGGAGAGGTGAGGCCGGAGCGACTCCCTGGGCACTCGGATCTGGAGGGCTGGACACTGAGTCCTGAGTATCCTCGGTGTCCCAGTCAAGGGGGCTCCGTGTCCCCAGGATTCCCAGGCCGAGGGGAGCCTTGCAGCTTTGCCTGCCCGATCTGTTCCTCCCAGGGTTGGGGGCAGCTGGCCGTGTGTGCTACTTGGCAGATGTCTGGAGTTTGGTGCAGGGGCTGCACTCATAACTGCCGAAGCAGCCGGGCCTTTGGTGCCTGCTCACCCTATCATACATCAAGCTGATTTATCAGAGAGAGGAGGGTGGTGCATTGGAGCAGCCTGGGGGACTGGCTGCATCTCACCTGCCCCGGTGCTGGGGTGTGGTCTGATGGCTAAGCCCGCCCACCCTGGCCTTCTGGGGACCTGCACCTCGGCTGCAGGAAGGGAAAAGCCCATTTTCCATATTGATGTTGTACTATTTAGGTAGTTTGATGCTGCCTGATTTTTTTTTATTTTTATTTTTTTGTAGAAGAGCAGAAATGAAGTCGAGACATGATGAAATCAGAAGAAAATATGGTAAGAGTCACTGTGTCTCCTTTGTGTTGGTTGGGACCAGCGCCGAGCCACCCTCCTTGTCTGTGGTGTGAGAGGGAGCAGGAGCTGTGGGCCGACCCCCCACCCCCACCCCCGCACAGTGGCGCTGAGCCTCTCCGCAGAGCAAGAGCAAGCTTGGGTGGCTGTGTCTCGGCCAGGCTGTCCTCCCCTCCCCGTGTGCTGCTTGCTGGCTCACAGAACGCAGAGCCTCTGCAGGGTCGCAGGAGCTCTTTGTAGACCCATCTTCCCCAAAGCCAGTGTGCCCACCTGCAGCTCTGAGCCCTGGCGGCCTGGTGTAGCCCTTCAGCCTCGGGTGCCTGCTGTCCTGTCTCCTGGCTGTGGCATGTGACCCTCCTGTCCAGAGACTGGCCTGAATGAGGCCCGTCACCCCTCCCAGGGCTGCTGGTGCTTTGTCTTGCTTGGTTTTGTTTAGGGAGACCCTGGCCAGTGACTGCAATGTGGTGAGTGTATGTGTCAAGTGTGAGCTTTTCCTTTGGTCTGCACTTCCTGAACGATGTGATCCTTTTCTTTTTTGGTACTGGGGATCAAACTTGGGACCTTGCGCTTGTCAGCCAGGTGGCGGCACCACTGAGCTGAATTCCCCGGCCCTCAGCAATGTGATGTTAACCGGCGTTACCTCCCGCTGTCTGCACCTGTGTGTAGCGGGCTCCAAGCTGGTTTAAAGCCCGCAGTGACCAGCAGCCTCCTGACTGGGTTTGGGGTTGTGTGGTCAGATGGGTGCGGTGGGCACTCACCCCGCCTGCCTGGACTTCGGCCTCTGGCCAGGAGCCTGCTCCCTGTGTCCTGAAGTGCCGTGGAAGGCGGATTCTTGGGAACGCTCTTTCCTGACAGGCGGTTTTGTGTGTGTTCTTGTTTGAATGAGGGAAGTGATATTTTGGTGCTGCTTCAGTATCCTCCCCACTGGGGCCAGACCCCGCCACTGTGAGGTTTCCTGCGCGGGGGTGTTGTAGCACCAGTGCACAGGGGCTCAGGTGTGGGCCGTGGGAACCCCTGGGGACGTCCTCCCATCCCGTGTCAGGCTGCAGAGGCGCCAGTGCTGCAGTGGGGTGCGGGCCCGGGTGGGAGGGGCACCCGGGTCTGCTCAGCGCCTGAAGCCGCTGTGCTGTGGGGACCGAAGCTGTCGCCTGTAGCCTGGCTGCTGCGGCCTCGCTGCCCCCAGCCTTGGCTGCCCAGCCTGCTCGCCGCACAGCGCTCCTGGAGGGAGGTGAGTGGGCGCAGGCACGGGCTCCTTGCTACGGCCAAGTTCCGGGTCCGTCCCTCTTGTCTTGTGCTGCTTGAGGCAGACTGATGATCTTCCTTCTTTCTGTAGCTACCTCGGTGATGACAGGGACCTTTAGAGTAAGGTGGTTTTGTTTTGCTTTGTTCAATTAAAGTCTAAAGCTGTGGAAATAGTTTAAGTTTCTCAATTTCTGTTTGTGAACATCAGCAAATACGTCTTTTGTTTCTTAGGATCTGTTGGAATTACTGTTTCCTGGAAATTTCACTTCAGTTTATTTGTTTGTTGAATGGTACTGCCCTTTTTAAAAATTTATTTACTTTTTTGGTACTGGAGATCGAACTCGGGACCTTGCGCTTGCAAAGTGCGGAACCACTGAGGTAAATCCCTGGCCCATAAAGATTTTAATTTTGAGGAAAGGACTGGCTAAGTTGCCCAGGCTGCTCTTGAACTTGGAGTCTACCTGCCTCAGCCTCTCAGAGTGCTGTGATTACAGGCATATGTGTGCCACCATGCCCAGTCTTATTCCTGTTTTAAAGCCCATTGCAGTTTGACTTCACAAAGCTCAGCAAGCAGTGTGAATTGCCAGAGAACCCATCTTCCCAAGCCTCAGAAATCTTCACATATGGGCCCAGGATTCAGCTCAATGGGGCCAACCGCCTGCCTCGAAAGTGCAAGGTCCCGAGTTCCATCCCCGGTACCAAAATAAAAAGAAAGAAATCTTCTCATAAACCTGGTGTGGTGCCCCATGCCTGTTATCCCAGCACCTGGTAGGCTGAGACAGGAAAGTTTCAGGTTCAAGGCCAGCCTAGACTTTAGCAAGGTCCTGTGTCAAAACAAAAAAAGAAAACTTCACGTGAAACTTAGCAAACTTACATTGCTTTTGGGAATCTTGTTTCCAGTTGAGTGATTGACTTTGTAACTCAGGTTACTTTTTGTTTGTTTTTTTCAGGTTTGTTTAAAGAGAAAAACCCATATGAGAAGTTTCAAAACAACTAGTTCATTCTTCAGACAGATCAGGCAGCCCCGGAGCTTCCTGCAGAGACACCTCGCATGCTGGCTGGCCCTGGCCTGGACGAGTGACCGGCCAGCCGGAGCCGCCCAGGACAATCCCCTCTTCCTGCAAGCCCACGGCCTTCCGCTCCCTGCCATCCCTGCCATCCCTGCCATCCGCTTGGTCCTTAGTCACGTGAGGCCTGGTCTCACTGGGGTCCACCAGGCCGGCCGGGGTGGTCACAGTGTCCTCCTTGCAGGCCGGTTCCAAGCTGAGCCTGGTGCGCCGAGTGAGCACTGTCCACTTCCTGTCCCTCTGCCTGCAGTGTGCTCAGCGCAGCTTGGAGGACAGGGCGCTGTGGCTGCATGGGGAACTGGCTGACTACGGCGTCTCCCTCACCACAGCGTCCCTGCGCCCCAGTGCGGTGATGCGGGCTTACCTTAGCGCCCAACCCAAGGACACTGCGTAGCACGGAAGAGCAGTTAAAGTCACCTGAAACATTTGCAGAGAGGACTTCTCCGAAGAACATTTTTTATGTAAAGTTCAGGCTCCTTTGGGAGGCCTTTTGTATTCGTATCTTAGTAGACCACGAGAACCTATTTCCCCCCAGAAACTTGGATTGTAGATTGGGTCAAACCACCCCACCGGCCCACACGGGCCCGCCCAGCAGTGTGGTGGAAGTGCTGACCCCGGGTCCCTGCACCCCACCTGCCGCTCTCTGGGATCCTGGGGGACGGCAGGTCTGCCCCGAGGAAGAAGGGCCAGGCCTTGCATGCCGCAGGGAGCAGGCCTGTCCCCACAGACCCCACTTCCGGCCGAGCCTGGGTTCCCCAGCAGGACTCAAGCACCAGGACCCCGGCTCCGTGCGTTTCCTGGAGATGAGCAGTGGCGGGCAGCCGTGTGCTGTGGGAAGTTGGAAGTCTGGGGCAGGGTACTCCCTGGGAAGCGGGTGGGAACCCCTTCCTGCCCTCCCCAGCCTCCCCTTCTTCCACTTGCTGGGCGCTTGGCAGCGATTGGAAGCCTTACAGAACACTCCTGAGGATTTTGTAATAGTCAAAACTTTGCCTTCTCTTGACTCACGGAGGACCTTTCTGATGGACTGATGAACTTAGGGTTAGCACAGTAGCACTATGTAAGTCACACCCTGCCTAATTCAGGTTGCCGAGCTCCCTCCTTAAATACAGTGCGTGTAATTCTGAGCAGCCTGCCCCTCCCGGTCCGCCCGGCTAGGAGACCAGCAACCCCACAGTGCCTTACTTTGTAGTCTGGTTCCAATAAAAGGACATATGCCATCTTCTGTCTGCTGTGCTCCGTGCCCCATCTCCCCAGGGGAAGGGTGCCCCGGGCGGTGGGCTTTCTAGGCGGGGCTGCGCTAGCCACTCCAGCCTCTTCACTGGCCCAGCCGGCTCCTGGGGTCCTGGCGGTTTCCTCCATCCGGTGCCATCCTCTGCATGGTCTTTTCTCTGGTTTCTGTAGGGCACATAGAACTCACAGCAGCCGGGCTGGGCGCTTGGGGGCAGTGTGGCTGGGTACAGGGAGCCTGTGCCCTGCCCTCCTGGAATCCATAGCACCTGGCCCTGGGCAGTGCGGGCCTCAGCCTGGCACTGAGTACACGGGGCAGGTTCAGGTGTGGCAGAGACGGGGGTGTGGGTGGTGGTGACCGCCTGGGCGAGGGTCCTGCTCACCAGGGCTCCCTGGCCTCGCTGCAGCCACAGCTGAGGCAGCCATGTCGGCAGGGTGGAAATGGACTTGGGGCAGCAGGCAGACCCTGCTCAGGCAAGTACTGGCGTGAGGTGGTGATCTGGACCTTGCCCCCAGCGAGGAGGTCCTGGCCTCCTGGGAGAGCAGCTGCACGGGTGCTGGCACCACGCCCCCCCCCCCCCGGCTGCAGTGCCCAGCCCTGCTCTGTGTCGCACTGGGCAGCAGAGCTCAGGACAGCAGGGCCCACAGCTCCAGCCCCAGGCAGCCCTTGCGCCCACCCCTGCCTGTGCCCTCAAGCAGGTGTCTGCTGCGCCTCAGGGTGCTGTCCGTTGCCAGCAGCTTCCCAGGCTGGGACCACATCTGCCCAGCGAGCCGTCTGGAAGGAAGCCAGATGAATACAGGGCAGCTGCAGTGTGGCTGTCGGACTTGCTGGCTGCCTGTGGGGAAGGCACTGGCAGAGCTGATGCCCAGGGTGGATGTGGCACTCACTGCCTCTGCAGACTGCGTGCCCGGCCAGGGCAGGGCCGGAGGAGATTGCCCCCTGCCCATGCCCTTTGAGGCTGCAGATGAGCCCAAGGACAGCTGCGGCCCTGGGCTTGCTGCATGGCGGGACCCTGACCCCTCCGGAGCCCATCCCTGTTTCACAGTGCGGGGCAGCTGTGTGGCCCTGCTGGATGGTGCGGAGCGGCCTGGGGAGTAGGCGCCTGTGGGAGGGGTGCAGGGTGGGCCCAGGCCTGGAGCATGCCAGGCAAGTGCCGTACCATGAGCCCCGTGGACAGGTTCTCCTGCAGTCGCCTGGGCTGGCTGTGGTCCTGCCTCCATTGTCCGCTCCGCCTTCCCCAGGGAGGTGGCACCTTCCGGCCAGGGCAAGGGGTCCCGTGGACCCAGAGCCTCCCTCGGAAGGGTGAGCTGGAACTCGGCCAGCTGGGGGGACCCGAGCTGTGACCTGAGGTTCTGTCGATGGAGGTCAGGGAGCATTCAGCCGGGAGGCGGAGAGCTTATGGCCGGTCCTTGGTGGCGTTGGTCGGAAGCTGTGCCCCAGCCCTCTGCCTCGGGAGTCCCCAGGTCCTGTCCCTGAGCTCCCGCCACACCCCAGCTCGCGCACAGTCGTCCCTCACAGAAACCACCACAGAAACCACGTCTGGGCTCTGCTTCCGGGGCTCCGAACAGCCGCCGCCCCAGGCATGGAGACCAGATGACCTTGGCGGCTGCGCAGCCAGGGTAGTGTGGTTTCTATTTCGGCGTGCGGGTGGTGCTGGAGGGCTGAGGAGCAGGTGGTCCCCTGTGTGGGTCACCGCCCCAAGGCCCGGGTGCCCACAAGGGGGAGCTGGCCACAAGGGCCACTGGCTGGGCACCGTGAACTTGATGGGCTACAACTTGCCCAGGAGTTTAGCATCTGCACTCGAGAGATGAGCACATTGCTTTTTCGTATGGTGCTAGGGCCTGGAGGACCATGGAAGCTTCGAAGGCCTCTCGAGGCGTGAGAGCTTTGGTAGGTCTTTGTTTATTTATTTTTGGTTTGTGAGTCAGAGTCTTGCTAGGTAGGCCAGGCTGGCTTCAAACTTGTGGCAATCCTCCTGCCTCAGCCTCTGGAGGGCTAAGACTGCATTGGTGCACCACTACACCTGGGTTTCCTTGGGGGGTTGTGGTAGAATATCTGTAAAGGGCTGGAGGAAATGTCCCTTTCAGGAGCTAGGAATGTTTTTCTTTTAAACTCTTTTATTGGTACATTTTAGGTATACCTTTATCATTATACGTTTACATTTATCATTGGGTGCTTGTACCTGTACCTGATGTATCTTGGTTCTGATTTTTTCCCCATTACCTGTGAACCCTTCATCCCCTGCACCCTTCCCTATTTACATAGATTTTGTTTCCATTCTTTTCTTTTTTCATAATTTTTCCTTTCCCTTCTTCCTTTTCCCCTTTCCCTCCCGCCACCCCTATGCCTTTGGACCTTTTCCTACTTCAAATTATCAATTATTCATTTTAATCATTTTAATCCTTATCTACACTTTCAGTTTCTCACACTAGAGAAAGTATTGGGTATTTACATGTGTGTCCTATTTATTTCACTTAAGAGGATGGCCTCAATGTGCATCCACTTAACTATAAATGTCTCTAGTTTCTCTCTTTTTTTTTTTTTTTGGTACCGGGGATCGAACTCAAGTCCTTCTGCTTGCAAGGCAGGCAGCAGAACCACTGAGCTAAATCCCCGGCCCTAGTTTCTCATTCTTTATGACTGAGTAGTACTCCATTTTATAAAAAACCTCATCTTCTTTATCCAGTCTCCAGTTGATGGGCATTTGGGCTGCTTCCAAGCTTTCGCTGTTACAAACTGTGCCGCTATAAACATGGGTGCGCATATATCACTGTGGTATGATTCTTTTAATTCTTTGGGGAAGATACCCAGCAGGCAAACAGCTGGGTCAGATGGGACCTCTAGCCTAGTTCTCTGAGGTATCTCCATGCTGATTTCCACAGTGGCTGCACCAGCCTACACTCCCACCAGCAGTGGAGAAGGGTTCCTTTCTCCCCACATCCCCGCCAGCATTTGTTATTGGTTGATTTCTTGATAGCAGCCATTCTTTCTGGGGTGAGGTGGAATCTCAGTGTTGTTTTCATCTGCATCTCTCGAATGACCAGTGATGATGAACATTTTTTCATATGTTTATTTGAGGAGCTAGGAATTTTAATACTGCAGTTTTTTCCAGGGTTATTGGTCTATTCATGCTGGCGAGGTTTTGTTTGTTTGCTTTAGTTCTGAGGATTGAACCTGGGCCCCATGCTAAGCGAGTGCTCTACCACTGAGCTATGTCCCCAGCCCTTTACCAGATTATATTTTGAGACAGAGTGTTGGTAAGTGGCTCTGGCTGGCCTCAAGTTGCAGTCCTTAGCCTCCTGAGCACTGGGGCTACAGGCTTCGATTCATTTTCAAATTTTATATATATATATAAAATATATATTTATTTTTAGTGCCGGGAATCAAACTCAGCCCCACGCTTGCCAGGCAGACACTGCACCGCTGAGCTGTATCCCTGGCCCTTATTTATTTATGCTGTGAGACAAGGTGTGGCTATGTAGTCCGGGCTGGCCTCAAACTGGCTTCAGCCTCCCAAGTGATCCTTTTGCCTCAGCCTCCTGAGTGCTGGGATTATAGGCTTGCACTGCCAGACCTGGATGCATTGATACTAATATTAACAAAGTGAAGGGCCGGGGATTTAGCCCAGTGGTTCCTTCGCCTGCCTCGCAAGCGCAAGGACCCAAGTTTGATCCCCCGTACCAAAACAACAACAACAAAAAAAAACAAAGTGAAAACCATCTCATCTCTAGTTGTTCTATCCTTTCAATTCCTACAGCTTTTTGCATTTTTTATGATTGTAACTTTTTTTTTTTTTTTGGCAGTGCTGTGGAGTGGACCCAGTGCCTTCGCACTGGCTTACACCCCCTGCCCATTTTGTATTTTGAGACAGGGTCTTGCTAAGTTGTCCAGGCTGGGTATAAACTCATAATCCTGGCTCAGCCTCCCAGAGTGCTAGGATTCCAGGTGACACGGTGCCCCCTCTTTCTTACTTTATTTGCATTTCACAGGAGCAACTGGAGCATGTGGGATGGGTGGGTGGCTGTTTTCTTTCTCCTGGTGGTGGGTGGCACCCTGGGTCCCCTCCCACGCTGGCCGCGGTTGCTGTCGGGCTGGGGTGGCTTGGCTCTGCAGGAGGTGTGACTGAGGATGTGTGACTCAGCCTATGCTCCAGGGCCTTGCACCTTGGGCCTAGCCCGGGCCTGGGTGGAGAGGCCTCACGGTTCCACTGGGCCCTGAGAGGGAGCGGCCACCAGGGCTCGGGGTGGGGCCCAGGCCACCAGGGGCGATACCGGTTCTGCCCAAGCTGCTGATCTGGAAAACATGTTGCAAATAAAAAGTTGCCCAGCCATTGAGTTTGGAGAGTTCATTATTCAGCAAGATACTGGATACATTATTAAGGTTTTATTCAAAATACGAAAAATAACTGGTATTTTTACATACTCACCAAAACAGAAAAGAAAAGGGGGGGTGCGCCGGGCATGGTGGGCCACACCTGTAACCCATCATGCTGGGAGCCTGAGGCCGGAGAATGTTGAGTTCAACCCCAGGCTGGGCAACTTAGCAGTATCCTGTCTCACAATGTTTTGAAAAAGTCTTTTTTAAGGGCTAAGATGCAGCTTAATTTA
Source organism: Heterocephalus glaber (assembly GCF_053883595.1). Classification (NCBI taxonomy): domain Eukaryota; kingdom Metazoa; phylum Chordata; class Mammalia; order Rodentia; family Bathyergidae; genus Heterocephalus; species Heterocephalus glaber. The sequence goes on from NW_028258138.1 coordinate 1,359,430, forward strand.
GGAACCCTGGGTTCAGTTCCCAATCCCCTTCACACAGGACAATGAAATCCTAAAGATAGCATTTATAATATAAATAATAACAGCGATAAAGGTGATGAAATAGTGTAAGACTGGTGCACTGAACACTGAACATGACTGAGGGAAATAAAGACCTAAACACAGCATTCACGGATCAGATGGCTCGGCATTCTTTTCAAATCCAGTGACACATTGCAGTGTGGTAAAATCCCTGTACGTGGGATGGGCCGCCTCCGCCCCTCCCAGCCTGTGCTCGGGGCGCTGTGTGCATTCCCCTCACTGCGGCCGGTACCTCACCAGCGCGGCAGCCCTGTCCTTCTGCCCCTACAGGTTGGACTTAAGTGTCCAATGTGTAAATGGACCTGGTGCTCAGGTTTTGTTTGTTTTGCTTTGTTGCTTTGGTGCAGTACTGGGGTTTGAGCCCAGGACCTTCCCACTGAGCTACATTTACTTTTTTTTTTCTTTTTGGTACCAGGGATCGAGCTCAGAACGATGCATTTTTGAGGCAGGCACCAGAACCACTGAGCTAAGTCCCCGGCCCTACATTTACATTTTGAGAGTGGCTACTGGCAAGGCTGAGGCAGGAGGAACACAAGTTCCATGCCAGCTTGGGCAACAGTAGAAGCCCCTGTCTAAAAAATAAAAAAGGGCTGAAGATGTAGAGTCCTCAGTTTATTCACGCAGCAGGACTCGTGCTGAGCTAGATAAGCTAGGTCACACGGCTGAGGATGCTTTTGAGGTACTGGGGGAGATCTTCAGTCCCCCCAGATTAGAAGAACTACCTGGCCCTCCTCAACCACTGCCCTCCGGTCCAAGCCAACCCTAGTTGCTATGGGTGCTGCCCGCAGAGGAACCCATCTGCCACTGGAAAGCTGCCGTCAGTCTCACTAAGTCACTAAGTTGCCAAGGCTGGTCTGGAACTTGTGATCCTCCTGCCTCAGCCTCCCAGAGTGCTGCGATTACAGAACGGTATTATGGGCTTCTATTTTGAAGGAGATATTCACCAGTCTGCAGAACATAATGAAATCAGTTGATCCCACCTGTGCTTTTCCAGCCAAAGGGAAGAAGAGGCTGGAGGAAGCTGCAGCTATTCAGGTACCTGCAGGAGTCACTGTGCTGCCCGGAGATGGCGTTGCGCATCCAGAGGGTTGATGGGACCAGAGGGTCTTTTGGCTTGTGTCCGAAAACAAAGAAAAACTTGCAGAGCTTTAGGGGGAAAAAAGGCAACCGGAAGCTGATGGTGGACCAGAAGGTGGCCAGGGTGCTGCAGAACTGCGTGGGCTGGGTGGCACCCCAGGAAGCTGACCTACCCGTACAGCAAGGCCACTGCAGCGACTGTCACCAGGCCCAGGCCGCTCCAGGATGAGGGGCTCTTCCCACCCCGCAGGAGCACCTGGGCTTCGCAGCTATTGTGCGGGCTTAGTCGTCCAGACGCCAGCACCCTGGGGACTGGCTCAGCCCTGCCTCGGCATCTGCCAGCATCAGGATCTCTGTCTCTCTCTCTCTCTCATACTGGGAATCAAACCCACGGCCTTTGCACTGAGCTGCAACTCCAGCGCTTTTAATTTTTATTATGAGACAGGCTCAGGTTAAGTCACTAAGTTGTCCAGGCTGAGCTCAAACTTGCCGTCCTCCTGCCTAAGTCATCCATGGTGCCTGGCTAGGTTTTTCTCTTAAAGCAAATTCAGTCAACCTTCCGTAAGTACAGTGCCATGTCCATGGGTCCTACCAGCCATAGATTGGAAATACTGGAAAAAATGTGTCCACTGAGTGTGTTCTCCTGACGCAGTTCTGGAAGTCCTCTTTCGTAAGTTTCGTTGCCAGCTCCTCAGCCGTTTGGCTGAGGTCAAGTGTAAGTGTCTTTACTGGGTGTGCTCAGAAATGTGGGCCATCCAGCTGGGGATTTAGCTCCGTGGTTTCGCTGCCTGCTGTGCAAGCGCAAGGACCCGAGTTCGATCCCCAGTACCAAAAAAGAAATGTGGGCCATCCAGCAGAAAGGCAGCCACCCAAAAACATTACTGTGTGTCCCCACCTGCTATCCACCTCATTCACAGATCTGGCATTGGTGACTTCCAGCTCTTCCGCAAAGTCAAAATGACCATGAAAGGGAACCAGATGGTCTGAATCAATTCAGGACATCAAGGCAGCCACAACGATGAGACTGAAGACACAAAGGAAGAGGTGGGCACAGTGGCATATGCCTGTAATGCCAGTCCTCGGGAAGCTGAGGCAGAAGGGGACCACTGTGAGTTTGAGGCCAGCCTTAGCTACACAGGTCAAGATCAGCTTGACCAAGACCTGTGTCAAAAAAACAAAAACGAAAAAGAGTTAAGGTTACCATATGATAGTGACCGTGCACACCCATGTTTATAGCAGTTCAATTCATAATAGCTAAATCTTGGAGGCAGCCTATATGCCCATCCACAGATGAATGGTTAAAGAAAATGGGGTATTTACACACCATGGAGTACTACTCTGCCATAAAGAAGGATACACTTGAGCCATTTGTAGGAAAATGGATGCCCCTTGAGACCATAATAAGTGAAATAAATCAGACACATGAGTTTTAATATTACATGGTTTGTCTCATATGAAAAACCCAAAGTATAAATAAAGAGCAAAAGGGCCAGGGGTTTAGCTCAGTGGCACCATGTCTGCGTGGCAAGAGTAAGGTCCTGAGTTCGATTCTTGGTACTGAAAAAAAAATAAAGAGCAAAAATAAGAGATAATAGGAAGCAAACAGCCCTGAAGGCAAGGGGACCAAGAGGTAGAGGGAGGGGAAGAAGAGGAAAGGACATACAAAGAATTAAGCTGTGCTATGTACGTGCACCCCATAACAAATGTAATCGTTATGTACTGCAACATGCACTAATAAAAATATAAATTAAAAAATAAATTTTGAGGGCTGGGGATTTAGCTCAATGGTTCTGCTGCCTGCTGCGCAAGCACAAGGACCAGAGTTCGATCCCTGGTACCAAAAATTAAAAAAATAAATAAATAAAAATTTAAAAAGATAAAAATAAGTAAATTTTGAGATAGGGTCTCACTAAGTTGCTAAGTTATCGCAACTGGGCTTGAACTTTTGATCCTCCTGGCTTAACCTGTCAGAGTGCTGAGATTACAGCACCACCTCACCCGGCTGTTTATTGTTTTATGACTGCTTATTTAAGTTACCCCAGATTTTCGGTCACCATTTGCATCTGAATCTCTTTTCATTCTTGCACTTTAAGACAACCTGTGTCTCTAGCTCTGAAGGGAGTTTCTTGTAGGCAGCAGATAGTTGGGTCATGTCATTTAAACCTGTTCACCCAATCCTTGACTTTGGAGAGCTTAATCCAGTTAACTATTGATAAGGAGGAGCTCAGTTTCCCATTTTCCTAGGATTTCTAGGTGTCTTCTGGCTTTTTTCGCTCACTCCTTGCATTATTGTCTTCTTTCGAGTTTGGTTGATTTTTTGGGGGGAGGGGAATAAACATTCAAATTTCTCATCTCCATTGGTTCACATTCTGTAGCTGTTTTCTTTCTGGTTGCCATGGCAATGACATTTAACATCCTAACACTTTAATGGTCCAGTTTGAATTTATATCAGGTTCATTTGAAAAATGTAAAAACACTTCTCCCATAGAACCCATTCTTACCCTTCCATTATTGATGCTACAAAATTACTTCTTTTACTCTGTGTCCAAAACCAGAAACTAATAATTTTTAATACATTTGCCTCCTAATTATACCAGAACTAAGCACAGTGGCTAATCAAAGTTGCAGTAGTACTGGCTTTTGAGCTTGCAATAGTTTTTTCATGTGTTTGTTTTTTACATCATGTAGAAAACAAAAAGTGCAGCTACAAACTCTTCGGACAATAATTCTGGGCGTTACCGTTGCCCACGGAGTCATTTGTCTGGGGTCCTTCCTCCTTCCGTGGCCTCAAGTCCCTACTGTGACCTTTTGTTGCTCTCTGCCCGTCCCCTTTGCACACAGTCAGCAGGGCAGCCATTGTGGTGACACCCTTGCTCCTGTTTATCTGAGTTTCATTGCCTCCTTACTTCTGAAGGACAGTTGTGCCAGATACAGTGTTCTTACATGGCAGTTTTTCTTGCAGCAGTCTGAAGATACTGGCCCACTGCCTTGTCTCCAGAGTTTCTGATGAAGAATCCAATAGTTTTCCTGTGGATGCTTGGTATGTGATGAGACCATTCTCTCTTGCTGCATTCAAGATTTCATCTTTAAGCCAGCACTCTGGGAGGCTGAGGCAGGAGAATTGCAAATTTTAGCCCAGCCTGGGCAACTTAGTGAGACTTTGTCTCAAAAATATAAAAAATGTAAGAAGGCCTGGGGATGTAGTGCAAAGGTCCTGTGTTCAGTCTCAGGCACTACACACACACACATGCATGCACGCACACACACACACGCATGCACGCACACATATTTCATCTTTATGTCTTGGCAATTTGATTATAATGTGTCTCTGAGTTCATCTTTCTAGGAGTTCTTTGAGCTTCTTGAATGTTTATATTCATGTCTTTCATCAAATCTTGGGTTTCCAACTGTGCTCTCTCTTCTCTCCTTTGGTCCTCTTGACAGTGACCCACGGGTTTCGTAGACCCTGCTCATTTTCTCCAAGCACTTTTCCCTTTGTCCCTCACACTCAGTATTTTCCCTCGTTCTGCCTCAAGTTCGCTGACTGTTCTTCTGCCTGCTCCAATCTGTCTGCAAAGCCCTCTCATGGATTTTTGTCATTGTGCTTTTCATCTCAAGGCTTTCTTTTTAGGTCTTAGGTTTAGAATTATCTCTTTAGGTTTTCTAACTCTTTATTGATATTTCCCTTTTGTTCAGCAATTATTTTCTTCTCATTTGCCTTTAGTTCAATGAGCACCTTTAAGACAGTTGTTTTAAAGTCTTTATCGAGTATATCCACCATCAGGTCTTTCTTACAGACAATTTCTGTTGATTGATTTTCTTTTCAATAACACATGCTTTTCTGGGTTTTTTTGGTACTGGGCATCTGCTTGCGGGGCAGGCGGCAGAACCACTGAGCTAAATCCCCGGCCCTGCTTTTCTGTTTTTATTTTTTATTAATTCATTTGTTTGTCTCTTTGTCTGAGACAGGGCCTCACTATGTAGTTTAAGTTGGTCTTGAACTCACTATATAGTCCAGGCTATCCTCAAACTCAGGGCAATCCTCCTGCCTCAGCCTCCTGAGTGCTGGGATTACACGCATGTGCTACAATACCCAGCTCCTGTTTCTTTTGTACCTGATGATTTTTGGTTAAAAACTGGGCATTTGAATCTTATAACGTGGGCCCTCTGGAGATCAGTCTCCCATCCCCATGCCTGCGGTTTTGTGCTGTTGGGTAGCTCTGTACCAGGACCTGGGGTAAACTTAAGTTCTCAGGGGTTTTCCGAGCCTGTGGGTACCCTAGGCATGCACAGCCCCCTTCTAATCTCCTGCATCGATGTCTGAGTTTGAATGTTCTGGGCTTAGACGTCTGCCTTCCAAAGAGGAAGTGCAAAGGTAACTCTCGGTGTGGAGGGTGGACCCACCAAGAGGAGCGGGCAGCCTGGTGCGCAGCCCTGGGCCCCGAGCATTCTGCTCCCCTCTGTGGCCACAGGGCACAGACCCTGTGGTGGGAAGTGGCTTCCCCTGTGCCCGCCCTGGCTCTGCATGTGCAGTGCCCTTTCTATGCTTGTTTTTGAAAAGTTAGAATAACAGCCAGGACAGGGCTGGAATCCCAGCTACTAAGGAGGCTGAGGCAGGGAGGTGGTGAGTTAGAGCCCAGTGTGAGCAACTTAGAACAACCTGTCTCAGACAAACAAACAAACAAAAAGTCGAATATTGGATCCCAGTCAGAGACCCTGCAGGAAGCAAGTGGCAGTGCCAGCTGAGTAGCCACTTGTGGGCATGGGTAGGATGAAGAGTGAGGGACATGCAAGGTCCCCAGGGCCACAGAGGGCAGGAGAGGCCTGGTGGTGTTGGGGAGAGGGTGTGGCCAACTGGTCAACCTCAGGATCTGTTCCCAAGCCCTGTGCCTGGGGCCAATCAGAAAGTGGGAACTTCAGTTCTTCTGGCCCCAAATCAAGCAGGCTCTGGATAGGACAGCCTAGATCTGGCAGCAGCCTGGAGAGTGGGGTACAAAAGACAGCAGGGACTGGCCTCTGGCCCGAACTCTCTCCATGCTCCCTCCTGCTCTGCAGAGCACCTTCTTTTCCTACCTTAATAAATGTGAAACCTTGCTGCCTTTTTCACACGTCTCGCCCAATTCTTTGTTCAGGACCCTGAGGACCTGGAGAGAATCCCCGTAAAGAGCCGACAGCCCCCAGAACCTGGAAACAAGGAGCGAACACACGTAGCTGCATGCTGTCACCACGGCCGCCTTGCGCCTGGCCACGCACCCACAGGAGGAGGTGGGAAAGACGCTGGCCCTGTCCTGGGCCAGACCATCTCTGCAGCCTGTGCCCTCCATGCCAGCGGTGCGGACACAGACTGTTGCGCTGCCCCGAGGCCAGGGCACCATCCCCAGGCCGCAGCCAGCCCGCCAGTCCTGCTCTGTGCAAGCCACTGACGTCAGCCGCCCGCCGACCTTTGCTCACAGCCTGAATTCAAGTCTGAAGTAGAAACCAAAGGGGCTGCTCACCTGGCTGTGAGAGCGGCTGCTCGAAGAGTGGAGGCCACTGCCTTTGCTTCCTTCCTTTGCTTTTTAAAAACATAAATAAGGGAAAGTCTTTCTCACGGACCAAGCCAGCGTGGTCGCACCTTGGAAAGAAGCAGCAGGAGCTGCCCTGGGGAGAAGGGCGCTGAGGAGCTCAGTGCTGTCACTACAGCGTGGGAAGCAGGCACTTTCTGTTTCTGCACGTAAAATGTTTGCTGATTTCTGTTTTATGGTTAAAAAATATAGAACAGGGCCGGGGATTTAGCTCAGTGGTTCTGGCACCTGCCTCAAAAGTGCAAGGACCCGAGTTCGATCTCTGGTACCAAAAAAAAATATATAGAACAGATGTCTTCTAATTCGTTAATATTAACCATTGTGGAGCCCTCCATTTCCTTGTCTGGTTATCACATACCTTCTCTTTCAAAATTAAAAAAAAGTTTAATTTCATTTGTCTCATTGCTTTGCCTAGGCTGGTCTCAAACTTACTGGCTCATGTGATCCTCCTGCCTCAGCCTCCTGAGTGCTAGGATTACAAGCATGGGCCACCATGCCCAGCTGTTTTTGTTTAAGACGGGTGATCTCAGATGTTTTGCCTAAAAGCATTCTTTGAAACTGTCAGGTAAAAGGGCCAAAAACCAAGACCAGACCAGGCCACAACAAGCCTTTATTAGGGGAACAGATCTGCCGGGCTGTCTCTGGCCAAAGGAGAGACAAAAGCAATATGGCTGGGGTAGGGAGAGTCTTTTATAGAGACTGGGGTGGGGTTTGTAGGGGCTGAGGCGGGGTTGAGTGAGGTAGTGACTAGGGAATGGAGGAGCCGGTGATGTCACTAGGTGGTAGGAGGTGAGCGAGTATTAGGTTACTCTCTAGTCAGGAACAGGGGCATGCTGGGAAGAAGGGTTTGTTCTTTGGTGGGAGCAGCCATCTTGGCATGACGTCACACAGGGGAGGGGGCAAGGCACCATAGGAAGAGGGCAGCTACTATACATAATAGCTGCTGAGGTAGTGGGAGACCTGTCAGAAACACTTGAATCCATTTCTCTATCTTTGTTTTTTGTTTCTCTATTTTAAGGTCATGTTTCTGGCCTTTACCTTACCAACTGAGCTGATTTATGGACATGTATCTTTTTGTTTTGAGACAGGGTCTCAGTACATAGTTCAGGGTGGTCCTGAACTCACTATGTAGCCTAGGCTGGCCTCAAACTCCCAGTTATCCTCCTGCCTCAGCCTCCCAAATGCTGGGAATACAGGCATTCGCCAGTGCACCCAGCCCCCGGACTTATATCTACGGGGGCCTCGGGGTGCAATGGGCCTGAAAGAAAAGACTAGACAAGGAGTAGAAAGCATGGACAAGTCTGGGAGTGCACAGTTGGAGAGCCCTGGGGAAGCTGACTTTGGTTGCAGGACAGTGTGTTAATTACACTCTTCCATGTCTCTCCACCTGTCCTACTGCACAGCCAGTTAAAAATGGTTGCTATTGCTACTGACATAATAATTGTACGTGTTTATGGGTACCATGTGATGGTTTGGTGTATGCATACAATGTATAATGATCAAATCAATCTAATTAGCATTTCCATGACTTCAAATACTTATCATTTCAAAATCCTCTCTTCAAAAAAAAAAAATCCAGCCAGGGATTTAGCTCAGTGGTTTCGCCACCTGCTGCGCAAGCGCAAGGACCAGAGTTCAATCTCCGGTACCAAAAAAAAAAAAAAAAAAAAATCCAGGGCCGGGGATTTAGCTCAGTGGTTCTGCCTGCTGCCTCGAAAGCCCAAGGTCCTGAGTTCAATCCCCAGTACCAAAAATAAATAAATAAAAATAATAAATTTTAAAAATCCAGTCTTCTAGTTTTGTTTTTTTCTATGTGTGTTTGGGGGAGTGGGCAGTGCTGGGGATTGAACACAGGGTCCTTGCACTGAGCTACATCCTTAGCCCTACTTAATTTTTTTGTTTTGAGACAGTTTCACTAAGTCACTAGTTGCTGAGGCTGAGGTCAAAATTGCAATCCTCCGGCCTCAGCCTCCCAGAGTGCTAGTAATATGGAGGACAAAATTGGCGGCTCCCTCCACTCACCCTAGGCCAACCCTTAACCCTGCCCAGGGCTCACCACATAATGGTTGACATAAGGGAAACCAAGACTCCTCACCCCCAGCTCTCCTGCCCAAGGGGAACCTATCTCCCCCTGGAGCTCACTGCAGGCTCCTGCATGTGGGCTGCATCTCACACATACAATTGTAACAGTGTGAGTTATGGGAAAGCACACTAGCCACAGCTGACAGAACTCTGCAGACAAGCCTCAGCTCCTGCCCACCATGCTGTCACTCACACTCTGGAAGACCCGATTGGGTGGTGCCTAAAGCAGGGGGACACGGAAACCCCACCTCCTGCGCCTGGGTGCTCCTGCCATTTATGCTTCAGCAGCGTGACCGCCCACTGCCCTCGTACCTTTGCTGTAACCAACTTCACTGCTGTTCCCTTGCCATTGCGTGCCTTGTCCAGATCCTTGTCCATTGCATACGAGAATCTGGGAACCCTTCCTGGGGCCCCTCGACCACAGTAACTCTGGGGTCACGTGTGTGCCACACACCTGCGGTGCTGTGAACTATGGTCACCAAGTGTGCTGTACAACAGGAGAACTCACTCCTTCCGCCAAACTGTGTCTTGATTCCGGCTAGTGGTCTTCCCCGTCCAGCCTCCCTGCCCTCCCGGCCTATGGGAGCTGTTTCACTCCTTACTTATGTGAGACCAGCTTCTTCAGTGCCCACGTATGAGTCAGACATGGGCATCACCTTTCTGTGCCTGGCTCATTTCACTTACGCACTGTCCCGCAGGCTCACTGTTTTTTTACTGCTGGGTCCTTCTGTAGCACACATGGGCCACATTTTCTCCATCCATTCGGCTGCCGTGGACACCTAGGTTGGCTATGTCCGGCTACTGTGAATCATGCTGCAGTAAACATTGTTACTCACAGCTTCAGCCTGAAGAATTTGCTCTCTGCTGTTGTTAGGCCTGAGGGACGAGACCCAGGACAGCATGCTGCTCCAGTTCCAGTTAAACGAAGACACGAAGGCCTCCGTGTGTGATATGTTTATCATCAAGTGTTACGTCTTGGACCCAGGCGACCCCACAGAGCACGGGGAGAAGCTGAGGTCACACCCTGGCAAGTCTTCCCCGTGCCTGGCCCCTAGCCATCCCCTGCCACAACAAAGCATGCAGCATTCCTGGTGCCATATTATTGCAGACAGGTAAGTTAATTAGATATCTTGTGGGCAGTTAGACAGGCCAGAGCACGAGGCGCCAATACGGAGGACAGTGAAGACACAGGCACTGAAGGCCAGCCCTGTGAAAGGAGAGAAACTACACACCATGTAGGATGAATAGCAGTGACTGATCTAAACAGGCATCAGTCACCTGGGTGGGGTGGCTTGTTTCCCCCCTGGATCCCCATTTGATCCATATCACCAAAGCAACTCTATGTCACAGTCTCACTGGTTGCTCATAGTTTTGTCCACCTTGTGATTGCTCATTGGATCAGTGTTACCTAAGCAACTGTACTTGTCATCTTACTGGTTGACTACAGTTTTGTCCCACCTTGAACCCGCCTCACCTTGTGGCTTTGCCCCATAAAACACCTTTGGGAAGTGGGGTGCTCGGGCAGCCCACTCTCCAGTCCCCCTTCTGTCTCGCTGGGACAGAAGCTTTCTTTTTCTCAATAGATTTTCCCACTCTTAACCTCCCTCATTCCTAGAATTCATTCTCTGATTTTAGAGAACATGAACTCACACTTCGGACACCTGGCAGGCTTGGGAGTCGCATCTCTTCCCCTATATCAGTATCAGGAAGGGGAGCCTTCTTTAAAGAGCCTCTCTGCTTGGGCTGAAACCTGATTTAGCTTAGGACGTTTTCTGACTAAGTCCCCAGAGTACACACCGACCATCTGAAAAGAACAAGGAAAGCGTTTTCCAGAGAAGCACATTTGAAGGTAACTTCTAATGTTGATAAGCTCCTTAGTCACCTTAGCCCAGAGGTAGCTCGTGTGCATAACAATGTGACCAAACTCACTTGGGCAGTGGCCCCGCCCACCTCCTCTGGAAGCCACAACTCCGCTTCTGCATCACAGTAGACTCTGGAGTCCTAGATCTCTACACAGCCGCCTCCGTGTTTTGACTGAAATCTTTCATCAAAGAACTGAGGACCAAGAAGTGAGGGGCCCATTTCTGTGTCAGGCCCTGGTTTCCTGGTGACCATATTTTAAAATTTGGTCTACTGGCAATACATTCTTTTTTGGTTTTTGCTTGTTTGTTTATTTTGCATTTTTTGAGACAGGGTGGAGCTTTGTGTCCAGGCTGGTCTTGAACTCACAGTGATCCTCCTGCACCTCCCAAGTGATCAGATTGAATGTCTGCCACCGCGTTCGGCTGGTGAACTCTGTTTTCTTCCATTCCACAGTGTCTTCTTTATGCCATCTTTTCTGCAGGATATTTTCACTGGCTATAGAAGTCTGGACTGAAATCCTTTAAAAAAACGTCAGGTGAATATCACAATCCAGCTGCTCTAGCTGTGCCTCCTCTGCGTCCCGTGCTCTCCGTAATTCCAAGGGGAAATCTGCAGTCATTCTCATGTCTCCCCACGTGTGCTGGGTTGTTTCTCTTCAAGGTTTTGTTCTTATTGCTGGTTTCCAGCAGTGTGAGCACCGTGCTCCCAACTGTTTTTTTTTTTCTGAGTTTTCCTTCTTCGGAGTTCACTGAGGTTTGTCAATCTATACATTTATCTCTTTTCACCTTTCTGACCTTTATTTCTTCAAACATTTTTCATCACCAGTATTTCTAAGATTCCCATAGTGTGAGTATAGATTTTTTAGGTTTTCCCTGCAGGGTGCTCAAGCTCAGTTTTATTTGAATCTTCTCTGCTTCTCAGATGGGATCATCCCTATTGATCTGTGTTTATGTGTACTGACTTCTCCTCTGTTAATTCCATTCTGCTTTTGAGGCTAGCCAGAGGGTTTAAAGAGTCTCAATATTGTGATTTTAGTGTAGTTTAGTTTACCTTTTTTAGTAGCAGGGATTGGACTCAAGACCTTGCTCTTGTGGGGCAGGCATGGTACCACTGGGCTAAATTCCCGGCCCAATATTGTGTTTTAAAATTCTAAGTTTCTATGGATTAAAAAGAAAGATATTGCCTTCTTCTCTGCTGAGAATTTCTATTTTTCCAGTGATTTCAAGAGAGTTTACTTTTATTTGAAGAAGCTTGGTTGTAGTAGCTGAATGGATCTTTGTCGGATAATTCCAACATCTGAGTCATTTTCGGGTGTCAGTTTCAGAATGCAAGCTCTGCCTCCCTCCCGTGGGCCACAATCCTGTCTCAGGTCAGTTCTCAAGAGCCTTACCCTGCTGTGGTGACCTGTCCCATGATGTGCTACTCAGAGTTCAGCCTGGGATTAGGGATCCTTCTTCAGCTCTCTTCTCCCTGAAGCTGGTCACTGTCACCAGCTTCCAGGGCCCCTGTACAATCCTCTGGTTACAAAGATGGGCTCTTTAGAAACTTTTCCGTCACTGCCCCACAGTTCCCTGTGACTGGGATTACCCTCGAGCTAGGAGGCAATAGCAAGGGACAATATAAGGGACCCCCCTCCACCCACCCCCTCACACACACTCTTGAGAACACAAGTTTCCCTTTGCCTGGTTTCAGTGCCTGACCGACAGATTTTCCTCTCGGGGTTCAGTGTGTGCTCTGGTGTTGTGTCATAGTGCAGCTCTATGATCACGTCCCCCTTGGTTGGGAGATCTGAGAGGGAAAAAGCAAAAACCAAAACAAAAGCAAGACTTGGAGTCTACCCACACACTTGGGCTTGCAGTTCTCTCTCTCTGACCAGAAAAGTAAGTTTACTTGGAGCTCATGCTGTCTGCAGGTGGTGTGCAGGTCCCTGTGGGGACCTTCGTCCACCTGGGAGATGAGGGAGGGACACTAGAAAAGGCACCCATCAGGCAGGCCCTTCCTCCACTGGGTCTCATTCCCTATCTGCCTTGCTGTGGTTGGCTTTTGTGTGTTGTCTGGAGTTTGAGTTGGGGTCAGTAAGAATGGTGGACCCCAGTGAGCTTTCTCCATCTGTCCAGCACCATAAGTATCTCCTTTGCTTTTGGAAGATGCTTTGCTGGGTGTAGAAATCTGGGCTTATAGTCTTGTATTCATTTTGTTTGTGTTACTGGGGCACTTGAACCTGGGACCTCAGAGATGCTAATCTCCACCACTGAGCCACACCCCAGCCCATGGACTTGTGGTCTTTAAATGTGTTCTTCCTGGTCTCCTGGTCTGTGGACCTTCTGAAGACAGACATGCTGAGCTCTCACCCTTCTTCATCTGTGTGTGACATGTCATTTTTCTCTCTATCTACCTGTAATATATGTTTTATCTTTGGTTTCAGCGGTTTGAATATGCTGTGACTTTTTGAAAAATACTTTTAATCTTGGCTGGGGCTTTCTTTACTTGGATCTGTGGAATGGTGTCTTTCATTACTTTTGGAACATTCTGAGCCATTTCTTTTTCAAGTTTTTTTCCTGCCCCATTCTCTTTTCTCTTTCTATTATCCCAGTTACTTAGAAGATGGGCCACTTGAGGCTGGGTGTGGTAGTGGTGCATACCTGTAGTCCCAGCACTCAGGAAGCTGAGGCAGGAAGATTGCTGTGAGTTCCAGGTCAGCCAGGGCTACAAGGTGAGTTCAAGGCCAGTCTGAACTACATAGTGAGACCCTGTCTCAAATAAACAAAACAAAACAAAAAAAACAGGAAAGAAAAAGATGGGCCATTTGAAATTATTTCCAGGCTTATTTTTCTCTTTTGTATTTTTGTTTTTCATTTGTTTGTTTTTCCCATTTTTTCTCTTTGTGTGAGTTTGGCGGATTTCTATGCACTTGGAGCACACTATTCTTTCCTTGGCTGAGTTGAGCCTATTCCTGAGCCAATGTTAGAAGTCCTCTTCTTTCTTAGTCTGTTTTTATTCTCACATTTCATTTCCTTGGTTTATATCTTTGTGGTTAAATTCCTCATCTTTTCGTTCATATTGTTTGCCTTTTCCACTTGAACCTTAACACAAATTCCTGTCTGATGATCCCTCCATCTGAGTGCATCTGAGTCTGGTTCTGAGATTTCATCTCTGGCCGTGTCTGTGCCATACCAGGAGCCAGACGTGCAGTGCTGTCACGCCTGAGGTGAGGCGCACCAGTAGCTGGGAGCTGGCACTTCAGTCCGGACTTGTGGAACCCTTTCCTTTCAGACCATCATTGATTCAGCCATGCTGTGAGTTGAGTCGTGTTTAGGTTTTGCTGTTGCTATGCTTACCTTCTATGTAACTCCAACTTCAAAGTCCTTTGGGGTCAGATTTTACCACGGTGGGCTGGTTTGTTGTGTGGATCTTCCCAGCATTCTGAAGGGTGCTGGTGTGCTAGGTGGGTCTTAACACTAACTATTCTGAGGGGAGCTAGTTCCCTGGGAGGTATTTCCAGTGTTCTAAGGGAGACTGGTTTGGTGGGGAGCTCCTCTCTGTTCCCACTGCACCTTCAGCTTTAGGCACCCGTGTGTACTCACACCCAGTTGGCCCCTCTCCATTCCCCCCACCTCCATAGCAGACTGCTCTTCCTTGCTTCCTGATGCTTGTGAACTGGTATCTGGGGCAGATGGAGTTCTCTGATGCTCTAACCTCACTTCACGGCCTCGAGTCTTGGGGAGGAAATTTCCAGGGATCCTGTTCTTTTAGAGTAAGAAGACCTCCAAAGGGAAGGGCCTAGTGGATTCTGACCCTTCCTTAAGAGGTGAGATATGTTCCTTATGCTTTTCCCAGCCCCAGCTGGTACTCAAGTGTGTGTAGGGATGGGAGGACCCCTGCCTTCCTCCAGCCTCCGAAGGCATTGTTCCACGATGTCTCAGTGCTGGCTGTGCCCTTAGAGATGTCCCTACCAGCATTCTGTCTCTGATTGTGCCCTGCTCCTGGTCTTTCCTGTGTGGGAAGATCTGAGGAGCTCTGTAAAGAGCCACACATGGGCAGGAGCCTCCTTGGTGTCCCAGCTCTCACACGACTCACACTTGGCTTTTAACAACTTGCCAACAGCTTTATCTGAAATCTTGCCTTCTTTTATGGTCACCTTGGCTCTCCCTGATCTGTTGAGAGTATAATTGGATCCTGGCTGGTGGATTAACCTGCCGCTCCAGCTCTGTGATAGATGTAAGGAAAGTCATGATTTTGCAGGTCATTCAACTTGTCTTGTTTCAGAGTGGGGACAGTGCTCTTTACTGTGTTCTGCATTCTCAGCAGAGGACCCCCCATCACATGACTTTGCCTCCAGGACTATAAAATGGCGTGATGATAATAACTCCTCCACACTGAGAGCACACATAGAGGCACAGGAGTGCGTGGATCCATCAGGTTTCTAACACTGTGGCCTACCTGAGAAAAATCAATGTAAAGGAAGAAAGGTTTATTTACTTATTTTATCTTTGGATTTTTTCTTTTTTTTACAGTACCGGGGATTGAACTCAGGCCCTTGCACTTGCAAGGCAGGCGTGGCACCACTGAGCTAAATCCCCTAGAAAGGTTTATTTTGCTCAGAGTTTCAGAATTTTAGTTGATGCTGGCGGGTTCCATTGTGCCTGGACCAGGGTTGAAGCAGAACATTGTGGCAGAGGGCTCTAATGCAGTGATGCTTCTAACTTCATGGTGCCAGGAAGAAGAGACAGAGCTTGCTTGTATACCCAGCCCCACTCAGCTATGAATCAATAAATAGATCAATTTATTGCCAAGGTCAGAGCTTTCAGGAGAAATCACCTCCCAGAAGTCCCCCCTCTAAACGCCGCTGGTTTGAGCAGAAAGCCTTCAACACATGAGCTTTTTTTGGTATCGGGGTTCGAACTCGGGACCTTGCACTTGCACAGCAGGTGGTGAAACCACTGAGCTAAATCCCCAGCCCCACATGAGCTTTTTGAGGACATTTTAGGGCCAGGGATTTAGCTCAGTGGTTCTACCCCCTGCCTTGCAAGCACAAGGTCCCGAGGACATTTTAGATCCAAAGTGTAACAGCATTGCTCACGTCTGTGCTCTGGGTATGCATTCTGTTATCATTTCTTTTCCTTATCTTGATTTTGTGATGTTTCAGTTTGTTAGAATTTTGTTTTTGTATTGTTTTGCTTCCAGTTGTTTGAAAGCTGTGTCTAGTTTTCTTGGGAATAATCGTAGTTTCTTTTTTAAAACCACTTTTCATTGCAATTAAAATATACAAACAGAGCAGTGCATGTATAATGTGAGCGTTTTTAAACATTAAATCCCTATTATTTTGTTAGCAACTGTTTATATCTGTTTATATCTATTTATATCTGTTTTCATCTCTTTTTTTTCAGTACTGGAGATTGAATCCTTATTTTTAATTTTGAGACAGGGTCTCACTAAGGGACGAAGCTGCCCAGGCTGGGTTGAACTTGCAGTCTTCCTGGCTCAGCCTCCCAGAGTGCTGGGATTACAAGTGTGGGCCATGATGCCTGGCTTACATTTCCATCTTCAACCAGCCCAGGACAGGGGTTGGTTTCACTGTCCTCCTTCGGAGGCAGATTAGTGCGTGGCGAAGCAGCCGGGCAAGTAGTTTTGACCTGTAAGTCATGGAGATCCAGCACACATGTGTGGAACATATTCACAGTCTCGCACCTGGGCCCAATCAGAAAATGCTATCTTCTGTTCTCCCGGCACAAGATGAAGCAGATTTTTGATAGGATGGCCTAGATCTTACATCAGAATGGGGGATACAAAAGACAGTGGCTACTGACTTTGTGGCCACTGTGTTTTCTTTCTCAGCGACTCACTTCACACTCTGCAGAGTATACTTCTTTTCCTACCTTTAAGAACATTATTTTATTTGTTTGTTTGTTTGTTTGTTTGTTTGAGACAGGGTCTCGCTATGTAGTCCAGGCAGGTCTTGAATTCACTATGTAGCCTAACTGGCCTCAAACTTGCAGCGATCCTCCTGCCTCAGGCTCCAAAGTGCTAGGTGTCATACCTGGCAGGTGAGGCCCATCTCTATGGCAACCACATGGGTCAAAGAGTGGCCCAGGCACCACCATCAAGCCTTGGTGGTGGAAGTACAGGAAACGTCAAAGAAGAGCAAAGACAAGACACTGGCTGTCCCGAGAAAAGTGACCTCACTCTTATCCCTCCCTTCCCCTTAAATTCTTTGTTCTCTCTCTACTCCATGCTGAATTGCCTTTCAGATTCAGCCCACTCATCACCTGCCTGAGCGTAACAGACAAGCCTTATTGCTCACACAATGCCTGCCCAGCTGGTCTCTCCTCTCTGCATCCCTAACCCATTGGGATTACAGGTGTGTGCACCACGCATGGCAATACCTTTAAAAAATGTAAACCCTCAGTATCCTTTGCATATTTTCTAATCCATTCTTTTTGGTACTGGGGATCGAACTCGGGTCCTTGCGCTTTTGAGGCCGGTGGCAGAACCACTGAGCTAAATCCCCGGCCCCTCCATCTTTTTTGTTTTAGACTCCCGAAAACCTGGAAAGGCCCAGACCTTGATAATACAGTTTTGGTGAGCTAGCCAGGAGGTCAGAGAAATTAGTGGAAGCCAGGGAATCTCCCAGCACCCTAGCAGGGGCCCAGCATCGGGCTGCCTGCTCCTCTGCTTCCTACCATGCAGCCCCAGCGTGGCCTGGCTGCTTTCCTCTGCATGTCTTTCGCACCACTGCATCTCTCCGCACCCCTGCTGCTCTCCACCAGAATGGGTCTGCATCAAGCCCGATGACATGTGAAGGGTGTGCGCCCCTCCCAGGGACGTGTGCCCCAATGCTGACCTGTGGGACACGGCAGCACCCTTTTGGGCATGTGTGTAGGGGCTGCCAGAGAGCCTTTTCAGCTTCCTTACTCTTTCGGTCTCCAGCTTGAGTAGATGCCTACCCCAGCTTTCCACTTTCTGTGATCAAGGTCTTGTCTGAGCTTTTCCCCTAGACGGCCTTTTCTCTCTGAGTATCACTTTTTCAGGGAACCGTCACAGTCCATGTGGTTCGGCCATGTTGTTGCATCTCTAAAGCCTCTGTTGTCAGGGAACGTGTGGAAATCCTCCCCTCTTCTCTTCTGAATCAGGTTACATCCCCTCCCTGTTTCTTCTAACAGAAATTCAGGTAATTTAGAAACATGTGCCTGAGCAGAACAAAGGAACAGCCAGGCAGTAAAGGCCAACTCAACCAGCTGTGAGCATGCAAAAGTAGAGCCACCCTTCTGCTTAGAAATGTTTAAAGGTTTTTTTCTTTTGTTTTTTCTCTTAAATGCTAAAAAAGATATTTCCACCTCTACTGCCTCAATTACCAAAGTTTTTGTTATTCCAATAAATGTAAGGGATATTATTTCTCAAGTGGCTATCTGGAAACCCCAGGGAGGGTCCACCTTGACCTTTTCTTTATTCTTTCTCATGTAGCTGACCGAGGCCCCCAAGGGCTCCGTCCTCCTCTCTAGAGTCATGGTGTGCCACAGGGTAGTGAGAGTTCTAAGGAAAAGGTAAATAAGTAAGAAGGCACCAGTGCTGCTCTGCCAGAGACGTCTTGTAGGCACTACATTAGAGGTGCAGAGAGGACACTCTTGGGGACTCAGTGGGTCTGCTCGCTTCTGTGTGGGATGCCACGTGAAGGACTGCAGACCTAGTGTTCTTTCTCTACATCTCCATAGGCCCCAGATCCTAGCAACCTCCCCCCTAGGGTGCAACCTACCCTATGGTGAGGGCTAAGGACAGTCACCAGTGCCTCTTGCTTCAGCAGAGATATCTGGTGGTGTCTGAGCCTTACAACAGATGCTTCTGTGAACTCAACAGGTCTGCAGCCTCCTGCCTAGGCCTCCATCTGCAAGACCCCAGACCCAGGGTTCTCTCAACCCAGAGACCCACGCAGTACTCTTTGGGTCCAGTATAAACCAGGAAGCAGTGAGGGGTGGGTACAGAGCGTGGTCTAGATTATGCTACTGCTCTTTGGTTAGACCTGTTTTTCTGCAAAAGGCAAGGAAGGTGGCTTAAAATCCCTGATGTTCAGGCTTTTATGGCTCTTTGTCTCTGGAAAGCCCAAGAACTGTGGTACTGAACGAGGCCTCCAAGGAAGACGGGATTGGTATCACCGAGGATCCCATCCTCATACCCCACCTGTCTCTCAGGGTTACATTGTATGAGTCTCTCCCACCCGTTTAATGAAAACAGCACAGTGGGTGGGCCCCTCAACCTCTCCTTATAACCCTCAGGCCAGTAAATACTCAGGACCGCCGAGGCTAGCACCCCCGAGACCCAGTATTCCCTAGCCCTCCTGTGTTCCTCAGACAGCCTTAAGCCCCACAGGACATATTCAGAGTGGAGTTTCTGCTCCTTTGACTCACAGCTCCTCCGGCCGAGAGCAGTCCCAGAGCAGGGGGTGGGCTCGAGGCAGGTTCCCTTTTCAATGGCAGCCAACAAGGCAAAGAACAGATAGGCCAATTTTCAGAAGACCCTGGTAGGCGTGCGGATGGGCCCCCAGACTACTCTGACCCTCTGACCGTAGCCTTTTCTGTGTTCAACAATCAGGACCTAGATGAAGATGGAAGGAGGGTGCAGGGAAGAGGAAGACAGGCCAGAATGATGGTGCCACACCCAACTCCTCCAAGGGAAAAGCCAGGGCCAATCAGAGAAGGAGCCCTTGCTCTAAAGGAAACCGGACACTGGGCACACGGCCTGGGCCCTGCTCTGTGTCGGGTGGCTGATGTGCCGGACCCAAGCACTGGAAGATCGCCTGTCCCGCTCCCAGAGAGGCCTGGGCCAGCCAGAGACTCACCGTCCACCCTGATGCAGAGGACTGAAGGGCTGGGCGATCTGCAGTGCTTCTGCCCAGACATCTCCGCCTCCCGTGAGAAACCATGGGACCCCTGGACATCGTGGTTAAGCACGTTCCATTAGGAAGTAGCTTTGTCTGTTTTAACTCCCTTCTCCAGAAAACCCTCCTCTAGATCTACAGCCACAACTGGGGTTGAGGGGACAGCCGCTTTGACGGTCAAGTGTTCAATCAGGAGTTTCCTTGCGGCATGGTGGACTTCAGAGCGTGCCCGCTCAACTGAGACAGCTGTCAGAGCACCGGGCATCCCTGGCAGTCTTGGGGGTCGTTGAACAAACTGTCTCTGGCTTTTGTTGCAGCCTGGCTTTCCAGTGAGCCCCCAAAAGCTCACTGTGTTGAAGGCGTGGTCCCCAAGGCAAGTGTCCAGAGGTGGGACTTTGGGGGTGTATGGATCATGAGGGTGCTGGCCGCAGGTTCACAGCGGAACGGGCCGTGAGGGGCAGGGCCTGGCGGAAGAGTGTGGGTCTGGGGCGTGGCCTCGTGGGTGGGACTCGGTCTCCGCCTCCCCCTCCCCGGATCTGCGGGCAGCCGAGCAGCTTTCCTCCTCTGCAGCTTGCCTCGTCTACACCTTTCTGCCAGCCTGCCTCTGCTCACCTCAGGCCCAGAGACGACAGAGCAGGCTGGCCCTGGACTGAACTTTTCCTGCTCTTAAGTTGTGTATGGCAGGTACTTTGTCATCGCAATGAAAAGCTGACAGTTTTCAGCAGGTTTAATCTCCTGTAAACAGGTGTGGATTTCTTTGTGTTTGTTCTGATTGGGATTGAGCTATCTCTGTGATCTGTAATTTATCTCTGTTCGATTTTGAATAATCTTTTATTATGTCGTCAAATGTTGCCCCTGGCCCTTTTCCTCTTTTTCCGTTTTATTTTATTTGTTTATTGTTTTGGTGCGGGGATCGACCTGGGGTCCCGGGGCTCTGTTTGAGAAGTCTGTGCAGAGTGAGCCACACTTTCCCCTCCCCCTCCCCTCCCCTCCCCCCTTCCCTCTTCCTCCTCCCATCCCTCCTTCCTCCTTTCCTCCTTCATTCTCTTCCTCTTTTCCTCCTCCACCTTCTTCGTCCTGCTCCTCCTTTTTTGAGGCAGGGTCTCTCTGTGTAGTTCGGGCTGGCCTTGAACTCACCACGGAGCCCAAGCAGCCCAAGGCCCAGCTCCTCACCCTTCTGAGTGTTGGGATTACAAGTGTGAGCCACCCTGCCCAGCCTTCTCTGCTTCTGAGTATTTTTATCAGACCTATCTTCCAGTGGATGAATCATTTCTCCCACGGCATCTAATCTGTTTGTGAACCCACGTGTTGAATTCATAGTTTCAGTTATTGTATTTTTCTGTTTCCAAATTTGTATTGGATTTTTGTGATTTTACTTTTCTCTTTTTAAGTGTGAACCATGAGCAGAGTTATAAATGATGAGTAAAATAGCTGTAGTGATACTTTTAACACATGTTCCACTTCTCTGCCGCACTCCCCACCTCCTGGTCCCCTCCTGGTCCACCTCATGTCAACCACAGTGCTTTCCAGTCCTTCTGCTGATGCCAGAGTCCTCCTGGCCTGCTTTGTTCTTTGTTCAGACTTCCTCTTGCTTTGTTCTTCTGCCTTGGTTCACTGTTTTCTTTGTCTGCGTTGCTTCTGGATGTCGCATGTGGAGTTGTGTGGGGTGATGACACTGGGCAGTGGGCTCTCCTTCTGGGAGCTCTGCTGGGCCCCGGTGGGAGGCAGGGTGGCTGAGCCATCTGGGCTCAGCTCAGGCTGTTTTGCAGTTTGTGTCCCCAGCTCCTCAGCTGCAGGTTGAACAGCAGAGTCCCCACCTGGCTGGCATCACTGCACTCCCACCCTGTGGGACCCCAAGCCCTATTGGGCCTCAACTTCTTGTCCACAGCAAGAATGTGGCTATCGGAAGTCAGGGGAGGCCCTGCTGTCTGCTGCCACCAACCCTGACAGGGCCTTGATTTCTGAATTTTGGCCTCCAAAACTGTGAAGAAATAAACCTGTTATGTTGTTCAAGCAACCCTGTATTTTTTTTTTCTTGGTGGTGGTTCTGGGGATTGAACCCAGAGGACCTCTACCACTGTCCCACGCCCCAGGGTCTCAGTTTTGCTGTTTGGAGACAGGGTCTCACTGTTGCCCAGGCTGGCCTGAAATTTGTGACCCTCCTGCCTCAGCCTCCCAGGTGGATGGGATTCCAGGTGTGCAACACCACACCCAGCATTCATCTGTATATTTTGGTATGGCACCCCCAGTGGATGAATACAGCATACTATTCACCAAATATCTCAGGAAAAACTGAGTTCCCTTTATTCTGGAGTCTTTGTTCCTAGGAGAAAGTCTCTGCTTTGGTAGCCATCCAGACTGTTCAACAGCTTTTTAAAATATTTTGTGCAGGCTTCAGGTTACTTTGGTGGGAGAGTTTGGCCCAGGCAGGCACCCTTTGGGAGGCAGCAGCACTAGGCTTCCCCCGCAGTGGTCCTTTAGCTGTGTGCAGTCACACACTTCCAGTCCAGAGCAGCGTCCTCAGCGGGTCTGTGGCTTGCCCAGCCCACCCTGACCACCTTCTCCTATCACTCCCACCGTGGCCGAGGCCAGGGTGGACCTCAGCATCCTGTCTCTGCATCCGGAGTCCTGTGACTTGCTGTTCCTCACGTTCTCAGCCATGACCTGCCTACTCATCCTCGGCTTTGAATTCAGCAGTCCTCGCCTTCATTATGGGGCTGTGGGTCTGCATGGGCGGGAAGGGGGGACCTCAGTGTCTGTCTCAGTCCCTTTATCGTCCCTGAGGTGCAACTCCTGACGCCCACAACTCTAAGGAGGAGAGCTTTATGTAGGCTCACAGTTTGTAGAGATTTCAGTCCATAGCTGGCTGGTTCCAAGAGGGCAGCGTGTCAGAGGGAAAGCAAAAAGAGCAAAGGGAGGGGCAAGGGAGGTAAACAGACCCTTCTAGCCCAGGGCTGCGATCCACTTCCGCTGACCAGGCTCCACTGCCCAGCATCACGTTTAGCAACTCTTGCGGCTCCTATCTGGATGCCCTCCAAAGCCCCATGCACTCACAGGTGGGCCTTTTCCAAGGTGGCTGGATTTAGGGTGTGTGAATGTGGATTTGCAGGGACCAGGGAAAGGGGACATTACTAGAACCTCTGCAGCGAGTCCTAGTCTCCTGTGAGCCATGGCAGCACAAGGCAAATTAACTTATTATACAGGAAAGGTAGAAAAATGAGACTTGGGGAAGAAGCTGAGCTTTGGGTCTGATCAGTGCCACTCTGGGCAGGGAAGACGAAAGCCCCCAGCTTACCACACCTTTATTCAGTACATGGGGAAACAGATGTAACAAATGACTTGCAGAGCGTTCAGTACATAGGGAGAAACAAAGTGTAACAATCCAAAAACAATGAGGAACTGAGTAGATGAAGATTTGGTTCCTCCCAGGATGTCTTCAACTGCTGTAATCTGGTCCTGGAGCATCACAGCATCACCGGATCATTGAGGTCTGTTGTGACCGGAGGCCAAAATGGAATTATGTCCGGAATGCCATAGCTGGGCTGTAGGCAGAACTATGCTAACCAAATGATTTTTCCCTAAAATTATGTAGCATTGCTCCCGACATATCTCCCTTTCTTTTTGTTTTATGTGAGGGTGTTTTCAGGAAAAGTGAGCACACCCAACAATGGCTTGTCCCTATATATTGTGAAGATCTATAGTATGTTTGACTGGGTTAGCTGTCTATAATAAGCATAATTTCTCTTAATTGGGGCTGTAAAAGGATTAAAAATGTAATAAATTTTTAAAAAATATTGGCTAAAAAACTTAAAACTTTTGTTGAACTCAAATAAATATCTTCTGTTATACTTTTCTACTGGGTGTTTAGGACCAAGTTACGGTGAGACTTATGTTAAATAAATCAACCTCTTGCTGTCTAACAAGGTCAATCGAGTCTCCGCAGGCACTGTCTTGGGACCATGCATAGAGCCTCTCAGCTCCTCTGTCAAGAGTCAGCCATCAGGACGTGTCATGGCCTTGCTTGACCATGTTGCTTCCTGCAAAAGCATGGGAGATTTTTTCCTCCAGATGACATTCCTTTGGCACACTTTTTGTTGGATCTTACGTTTTGGTGTTTAACAACCTCCCTGCTCAGGAGGTTGGGTGACTCACCAAAGATGAAGGATCTTGGAGAAGGTCCCTCATGACCTGGATCTTTTTGTTGTTCTTGTTGACCTTGGAGGGTTAGGGCCAAAATATTGGCTGCCTTCTTAGCCCAGATACCTTTTTAGTTCTGGTCTCTAAACTTTGGTTGTGGAACACCCAGAAGAGAACATTAGCTAACATTAGCATTGTAAGAGGAGTAGTGAACTCAACTATCATAATTTTACCTGGATATTAAGCATTTTGGAATAAAAATATAGTTAAAAGACTTGTTATTATTGCCAATTATGATTGTTCTTGTGGTTGAATCTCTGAGTAGCTATCTTTTTATAGGATGTCATCTAAGGAAAATAAATCACCCTGCAAGTGTGCTTATTATCATAAGTGGCTGGAGCATAAGAGAAGGGCAAATATCTGAATCAAAAGGTTATTACCATAAACAATATTTTGGAAGACCTGTACAATTAGAGGGCATGAATACATTTGTACATCAGAAAAGGAGCAGTAATAAGTATCACAGTTACATAAAACCCTATGTTCTTCAATGTAGTTTGGTACCAAAACCATCTTTCTAATAACACTCTTGTTTATGCCCCAGAAATTAATCTTTTGAAGATGGCCAATGTAGATATATCACAATAACATTTTTAGAACCTTAACCAATATAAACATTTGGGGATTTAGCTCAGTGGTTTCGCTGCCTGCCTTGCAAGCGCAAGGACTGGAGTTCGATCTCTGGTACCAAAAAACCAAAAAAAACCAAAAAAACATTTTATAATAACATATTTAGAACTTAGACTTCAATGATAACCAATGTAATCAATTTGTAATAATGTATTGAGACAACATTTATTGTGGTGTGTCTCCCATAAGATTATGAAAATTACCAGGGTATCCCTTTAGTGAATTAAGCCCAGAGTAATTATTTTCTGGGCGGCCACTTCTTTCTTCACCAAAAGGAGTACCCATGGTCTCTATGTACTTTGACAAATAAATCTCGATGGCACTTTGATCAGTCAGCAACCTGGGGGAAGAAGGGCATGCCTTTAACTTAATGACATTTATCTGTAAGCCAATCCAATAATAGGCGAATATCTTTTAAGAAAAAATTTTTTTTTCAAAAGGTGAAAAGGAAAAGAGAGAAAAAAAAACTTGAGCTCAACTGCACAAATGGACAGACAGACAACAGACAGACATATAAGACAATTTATAAAGCTAGAGTGCACTCAAATGTATCTGGCCAAATTGAATTATAATATCCTTTTTATGATTATTAGGTTTATAATTATATGTAAGACTGGTCAGAAACTTTTGTAGTCAATTAACAGAGATCTCTTGAGATTAGAATCAGAAGGAATGCAAGCGCTTTTATACCTGTAAATGTGAAAAGAACATTTTGAAGTCATCCCCCCACCTTTTAAAATTTTTTTTACCAGCAATCTATAATTATTCTCCCTCTGGGGGCATCTTCTCAGTCCTGGACCCCGCTGTGGATTTGTTGGTTGTCGCTGGTGAGGTGGGTCGCTCAGGTGCAGCTGGCTCATGACTCTCGGCGGGGGTGCAATCCCTGGTCTCTAAGTTGGCGGTCCCACCAGCGTGACCCATGATGGCACTTCCCAGGAGGACAGCCACAAGGGGTCATCCTTATCTGTCAGCACACAGGCAAAATATCTCCCCCCAAGTTATTAAGGCAGGGGGAATTTTTTGACATATGGCCTTTTGTAATCTTAAAAACAAGTTTAATAATTTAGGCTCTAAGGTAGAGCAGGCCATAGCTCCTTCCAGTCTTTGAGTCAACCAAACTGCATAAGAGGAATCATTTAAAATACTAAGTGGTTGGGAAGGGAAGTTTTCAATCACAAATATAATGGCTAGCAACTCTGACCTCTGAGCAGAGAGACCAGGTGTAGGCAACACAACTAAAGGAAGAGCTCCAAATTGCTGCTTGGCCCTTAGAGGAGCCATCAGTGAAATAGGTTGAGGCACCTTGTAATGGCTGAAATTGAGTAACCTTGGGGAGAATAAATTCATGTCGTGAAAAAAGCTGAAACAGAGGATCACTAGGGTAATGATTATCTATCTGTCCAATGAAATCTGCAAAGGCTGCTTGGCAATATAAAGCAGTCTGTAGCAGCATCTGCATTTGATCCTTATCAATTGGGATAATGATGAAATGAGGGTCAGCACCAAATAACTGTCGGGTTCGATTACATCCCAAGAAAACTATTTTTGCAATTTGCTCTACATATAATTGTAGAGATTTCTCACTGGTTAGACAAAAGCCACTATTCCATGGGAAAGATCTGTTTCTCATACCATTGTCCTATTAAACCTGTAGGTGAGTGGGGAGTGTTAAGCACAAACAAATGAACTGGGTAGTTAGAGTTGATATGAAAAGCCTGCCAGTTATGTATGCTTTGTTCTATTAATTGTAACTTCTTTTGTGCCTCTGGAGTTAATCTTCGAGGGGAATTACGATCAGAGTCTCCCTGTGATAGTTCATATAAATTCAGCAACTGAAAATTTGCTATCCCTATTTTAGGCTTAATCCAATAAAAGGCAAATCAAGGTTGGTCAGTCAGCCACAAAGAAATGTTGAAAAAGCAGTCTTCTAAATCTATAAGTGGCCACTTCTGGGGAATTGCCACTGGGTTTGGTAAGCCAGGTTGCATCACTGGATCACTGAGGTCTGTTGTGACCAGAGGCCAAAATGGAATTATGTCTCAGAATGCCATAGCTGGCCTGTAGGCGGAAGAACTAGGCCTAATCAAATGATTTTTCCCTAAAATTGTGTAGCATTGCTCCCAACATGGATTTAGGGGGTGATACTAGGATTAAGGGAGTGGATAACGGAAGCCCTACCCTGGGCATGGGTGGCACCAATGGATGGAATAGAAAGGGATGAAGAGAAGGCTGGCTTGTCGCTTGCTGCTTACTGCCTTCTGCCTACCATGCTATGAAATGTTTCTCCTCTGTGATGCCCCTCTGCCCCTCTGCCATGCCACCTGGCTTGGAGCTGGCTGACAATGGACTGAAACATCTACAAACTGTGAGTTGAAATAAACCTCGTGTCAGGTATTGTGCCTCCGCAATGGGAAAGTAACTGAGACAGCTACAAACCCATGATGGTCTAATCTGTTGATGAGTCTCATACCTCCATGAACCAGTCACTTCTCAAAAGCCCTACCTATGAGTGCATGTGGCTTTGAGGCACATCTAGATATAAACCATACTCTTCTGCCCCCAGCCCTCAAAAGACTCATGTAGATCCCTTTATGCAAAATGCATTTAGATCATCTTTAAGAGTTGCCAAAGTTCTAACAGTTCCAGCAAAAAAAGTCCAAAATCTCCTCTGAGGTATAAAGCAAGCTGTTAGCTGTGAGCTCCTATAAAAATCAAAAAGAAAGTTAAGCACTGCTGACATACAAAGCCCCAGGTAAACATTCCCATTCCAAAAGGGAGGAATAGGTGGATAGAAAGCTTTGGGGCCAAAGCAAGACTGAAACCCAGTAGGGTGAACATTAAATCCTGTAACTGTGTCCAGCACCCAGAACAAGCTGTAGTGCAATGGAAGCTCCCCACCACTTGGGTGGCACACCCCTATGGCCCTGCTGGTGGTTGTCACTCTCACGGCCTCTCTCTTGGGCTGGCTTTGCTCAGTTCTTGCAGCTTTCCTGACCATCCATGCTCCTGCCTTTTCTTTCTTTGGTCCCCACTGCATGTGTGGCTTCATAGTTTCACACACCTCCCTCTCAAGGACACACTGCCTGGGCTCCCAGGCCTTCATCTGAAAGCCTCCCTGACCCCATAACTCTTGCATTCTGCATGATTGTAGAACCAGCACCATGTGGATGATTCCAAGGTCCACTACCAGTTCAAGCAGTAGCTAGGCCCTCTTGGATCATGGCTCCAGAGGCCTCTTGAGTGCCTGGATGGCTGAACACTGTGGACCAAATGCTGGGGAACCAAATCCCTAGTTGGCCTTTCTGAAGTAGGGTGCTCTCAGGCTCTTTTCAAAGCCAAGTCTTTCACTTTTGCAACTCTGAGCCAACAAGGATGGGTGTGTCTTGCTCTGCTTTTGATGCCTTCAAGCCATTTCTTTCTATTGTCTTGTGGTAAAGTACATACTTGGCTTCTTTTATTTTTATTTATTTATTTTTGGTACCAGGGATTGAACTCAGGACCTTGTGCTTATGAGGCAGGTGGCAGAACCACTGAGCTAAATCCCTCGCCCCTGGCTTTTTTTAATGTTAATCTTTTTAGCAACCAAGCTCTCCTTTGCTCCAATTTCAAGGGAGCATCCATTCTGGCAAAATTGAAACCTTTTCTCTTTCTTTCTTTCTTTCTTTCTTTCTTTCTTTCTTTCTTTCTTTTTTTGAGACAGGGTCTTGCTAAGTCACTAAGTTACCAAGGCTGGGCTTGAATCTTCAGTCCTCCTGCCTCAGCCTCACAGGATGCTGGGACTACCCATGCCTGGCTCAAGTGATTTTCTGTTGCAGGACATTTAGTACTACATTTAATCAATTCAAAGAAGTCTTCTCATTAGTGACTTGGAGTCCAGATGTCTTCCATCCGCAGCTCATCGTAGTGTTATGCATGTGGCCGGACACAATGTGATGCTTTTTTTTGTACTGGGGATCAAACTCAGGACCTTGTGCTTTTGAGACAGGCGCAGTGCCACTGAGCTAAATCCTCAACCCTGCAACGTGATGTTTTACAATTATCGGTGTCCCCGAGCTAATGGTGTACTGTCGTTGTTGACCAGTGCCACCGAGTCACCCCACAGCCACCAGTCTCAGGGGCTCTGATCCCTACATCCACCTTGGCAGCAGCAGCCCCTGGTGTTCCCACCTCCCAGACTCACACTCTGAGCTGACTCTTCACCTGTGCATCCTTGGGCCAAAGCTGCCATGGTTCTGAAGCCAGATAGCAGAACCAGAGCTTGGGGCTGGCTGGGGTGGGAGCTGCCTCTGAGTGGATGTTACACAGAGACCTCCAGGTCTCCTGGGAGTGCAAATGCTCAAGACCGGAAGATAGTTGTGAAGTTCAAGCCAAGTGTCCGTTGACTTGCTCTAAGGCTCCGCAGGGTCATAGGGAGTGGGTGGCACTCATCTCTGGGCCTTCGGGAGATGGGGTAGAAACTTAGGTCCAAATCCAGACTGCCATTTCCTTGCTGTTGATCTTGGGCGGCCAGGACAGAGCAAGACTACGCCCTTCTCAGGCTCAGAGTTGTACAAGACTTTGCTTTGAGGGGAGGGAGGGAAGAAGGGAGGGAGAGAGGGAGAGAGCACGAGTGCCCCAGGGTAGCCTAGGGAATTGTTTCCCCGGGAAGTTGTGGTTCACAGCGCTCAGCTGTCCAGGCACTTGGCGGCCTCTGGAGCCATGGCCCTAGAGGGTCTGGCTACTGCTCAAGCTGGCAGCAGACCCTGGTGTCCTCCTAGCTGCACTTCTCACCAGCACTGTGGCCTTGGCTGTGTCATTTACTCTCTGTCTCCTCTTGTGTAAAATGGGTCGCTGTGAGGCCACTTCGGGGACTGAGGACAGCATTCCAGAAACTGATCAAAACACAGGGGCGCATGTGTAGCCTGCCTGCCTTTCACTTCTGGGTTTCGGACACCCCAGAATTGGCCTGGGGGAACAGAAGCTGCACAGACTGGTTGAGCTCCAGCAGGGGTGCAGCGAGAAGGGGCCTTCCGAGTGCCGTGCCAAGGCCCTTCCGATGATCCGTCCAACCACCGCCCTGGGCCTCAGGCAGAGAGGACAGTCGGGGTCAGTGCCCCGCGCAGGACCCACAAAGCGCGCAGTGAGGGAAGAGGCCGGAGGCGTGGGGCGCCCCGGGGGCCGCAGAGGCGATACCCGCTTCTAGGGGCGAGGCGCCCGGCCTGCCCGCTTCCCGAGCCACACAGGGTCCCACAGCGGCCCGAGTTCCCTCCCGGGACGCAGCCTGCACTGGGTCTGCGTGGGCAGCGGGGCCGGGCCGCGACGGGACGCGGACGACGAGCGGCGGCTGGCGGACCAGGCCCACGCCGTGCTCCGCGACCTCCCGACCCCTCCGCGCACACCGACTCCGCGCCCGCGCGCCCCTGCGCCCGGCCCGCCCGTGACGCAGTTCCAACCCCGGGAGGCGCGCCCGGCGCGCGCCCGACAACAGGGTGCGCGCATCGTGCACGCGCCCCCACCACGTGACCACCGGCCGGCCAACCGGCGCGCGGGGATTTGGGGATAAAGCGCGGCCCCGCGAGCAGTTGCGGCGGGAGAGCAGCGGGGCCCAGAGCGTGACTCGTCCGCTCCTCGCTGCGCTTCCGCCGCCCATCGCCAGCTGCCGTCGCCGCCATCACCATGTCCGAGGAGAAGCCCAAGGTGAGCCGGCCCCGTGTTGCGCCAGGCCGGGCGGGACTCAGCCTGCGGGACCGCGCCCGACCGCCGCCCCTCCCCCCGCCCCTCCCCCACGGCGCCCACCCCGCCCCAGGGGCGCACCCTGCCGAGCCCCGCCCCGAGCCCCGCCCCGAGTGCCCGCCCCGAGTGCCCGCCTCCTGAGCGTGCTGGGCCCGCCCCGTGTTCCCGCCTCCCGCCGGGCGCGCTCCCGCTGCGGTGCTGGGCGCTCCTCCCCTCCGCCCGGGTCCTGGGGTTCTCACCCTGGCTCCTGACTGCGCACACGCTCCTGCCTCGGCCACCTGCTGGGTCTGCCCTCCGCAGGGCCAGCTGGACGGCTGATCCCGGGCCCAGTTCGACCCCCGCCAGCCTGGGGCCTCCTGAATCCCTCGACCAGGTGGAGGGATTCGGGGCGGCCCTGCGCCCTCACCCGAGCCCGGCCCAGGCCTCCCGGCCGCCTGTGCTCCGCCAGCCCTAGGTCCTTGCTTGGTGCCTTGCGGGCCTTCCCCTTAACGAAGTTACATCCAACAACTGCACGTGGTGCCGAGCTGAACTCCGGGCTCGGCTCCTCCCAGGTGACTGAGTGGCTGCCGCTCCCCGGCCCGGCTCGGGCCGGCTCTGCCCTGCTGGGAGCGGCTCCTCCGCGCAGAGACCCCGGCCCACAGCCACACCTGGCCTGCGCGGGCGGTGGCTAGAAGAAACCAGCGTCTGTCCCCCGGGTAGCAGGACGGGACGACCACAGCGAACTGAGCTCAGGGTTTTCAGGTTCCTCCTCTTTACAGAGGCTTTCTGTGGAGCCCAGGCTGGCCCTGTACTCCCTGTGTGGTCCAGGCTGGCCTTGAACTCAGCCATCCTCTTGCCACAGCCTGCAGAGTGCTCGGGGTTAGAAATGTGCGCTCCATGCCTGGCTAAGGGTTTCATTAGAAAAGAAAACTCGGGAATTCCTGAGCGAGATTGCATAGAGGGTCCCCAAGCTGGGTACCGACGCTTGTGGGTGGTGCCCTGTGCCCACCTGGCCTGTGTGCAGCCTTTGCGTGTCCTGTCGGCCTCGTGTTCTGGTCCCTGTGTGCATCAGTTTTGAACACGCTTTTAGGGAGTGGAGAAGGGAGCTTAGCGGGGCCCCCTTTTGCGGAAGTGGGACATCCAGTCGTTGGTGCCCTCCTTGGCATGGCCCACTCCCTGTGCTGGAGCCCACCTTCTGGCATCCTGAGTGGGAGGGGGCTCCCTGCTGGAGGCTGGCACTCTGGGGGCCACCTCTCCCACCACATGGGCAGCCCTGTGGCCCAGCAGTGCGCCAGCCTTCTGCACGCGCCCACTCCCCTTTTCTAGGCCCGGTGTGGCAGGGTGTGTGGGGAGTGGGGAGTGAGGCGCCCCTCCCACTCTCCTCCCCCGGAAAGGAAGGCGCAGTGATGACAGAACCGAGAGAGCTCCTGAGGCAGCTGGCTCCTGGTCATTGCTCCGGGTGTGCAGGCTCGGGATGCGTAGACAGACGCATGGACACCACTCTGCTGCCCTGCTTGGTCCTCCAGGCCACCAGTGGGGCCTTGTTTCATTAAAAAATAAATGGCTCCGTGGACTCCTTTGCTTCTGGATGGCGTCAGGTGGCAAAGTAGCACTTCCGGCCTGCCTGACAGGCTTGGAAAACAGAAAGTGGTTCTGGGACCTCAGTTCCTTTTCGGGCCGAGCAGCCCCAGGGCTGGCTCAGTGCCCTGAGCAAAACCTTTCTGGTAGGTTCAGTGTGTTCACAAGCTGCTACTGAGTGGCGTGTGTGCATCGCGAGTGATATGGAAGTGAGATCTAGGAATGGCTCCTGTGCCTACGTTTCTATGGGAGCCTTGTGCTGTGGAGCCCTTGTTGCCCTGCACCCCCAGCCCCAGGACAGGCTGAGCCCCGCACTCCAAGGAGCACAGAGGATGGCTCCGCCCCTCCCAGCCCCACTGACCACAGCGCTCCTCCTGGCTGCCCAGGCGCTGTTCTGCTTTGCTGTATTTACTGTGCTGTGTAGCTTGTGTAACCTGTGGGTGTGCTTTCTACCAGCTGCGTGAGAGCGATTTTAGAACAGATGGATTTCTTCCTAGATGTATTAAACCAGCTTTCTTGGCATTAATCTGGAGGACTCCAGCATTGCCCTGTGTCTTCTACACGTGGATGCTTAACAAGTGGAAGTTAAAAATAAATTGTGTAAAAATAAAACAGTCACATGAGTGACTCTGAATTGCTGGAGAATTTTAAGAATTAGGTTGGTTCTAATGACCTTAAAAAAAACCTTGGTTACCTGACGACTCGATTTGAGGCTGGTGGCTGTCAAGCCCTGCTTCTATCTTGCAGGAGGGTGTGAAGACGGAGAATGACCACATCAACCTGAAGGTGGCCGGGCAGGACGGCTCGGTGGTGCAGTTCAAGATCAAGAGGCACACCCCACTGAGCAAGCTGATGAAGGCCTACTGCGAGAGGCAGGTGCGCGGGCTGGGCCTGCTCGTCATGTCCCCAGCATCCCTGAAGGCCTCTCCCTGGGTTTCTGCAGTCGCAGCCATCCGCCAGGCATCCTCCTGGTGGGCTGCTCTCCAGGCACTGCACAAGGCCTGGCGCTGACCACTGCTGGGATCCTTGCTGAAATCTATGAATTTCTCAGAAGTGGCAAAGGATGCCTTCTAGTTCCTTCTTCGCTGTTTTTTGGAATATGCCTGTAGAGACACTGTCCTTGTTGGTGCTTTGGTTTTCCCTCTGCCTAGGAGAGGGAAGAAAATGCTTGACTTCCCCTGTATTGACTGGATTTCAAAATGGCGAGAGACCAGGTAGATCAGTCATTTCCGGTTGGCGTTGACAGTGTCCTCTGACACTGTCAGGCACGTGTGCTTCGGTTTGCTTGTTTATTGTGTTCTCCTGGAGCCCATGTGGGCCCCCTTTGACAAGAGGCCTCACCTCGTCCGCTCCATCCCTCAGCTGTGGCAGCAGCAGGTGCTGCCCTCTTTAGGACAGAGCCAGGTTACTGGGCTGGTCTCCTTGTTTGGCTTGGTCTGCTTGTTGCTGCTTGTGTGTGTTTCCGGGTGCAAGTTACTGACTGGTCACCCCATTTCCATTCCCACCTGCACTGAGACCCGCCTGGGAGGAGACATGGTGCCACCTGCCAGGCCAACCCTGCTTCCCAGTGTCCTCTGGGAGCCCCGTTCCTGCACCCTTTGGGTCAGTCTTTCCCTTTGTGGTGGCATAGCCTCACCTCATCAGAAGTCGGAAGCTGACAGTGACCTCCACACTTGGGTACTGGGCTACATGTAGCCTTCCAAGTTGCAGTCCATTTTCTTCCGTATAAGTTATTGTGGTTTTGTGTGCACGCGTGCATGATTTTCTTTTCAGTACTGGGGATTGAAGCCAGGGCTTTCCCAGTGAGCTGCATCCCAGCCCTTTTTGGTTTTTTGAGACAAAGTCTTGCCAAGACCCTAAATTGGCCATGCTTGGCTGGTACTGCAATCCTCTTGCTTCAGCCTGTTGAGAGCCGAGATGATGGGTGTGTGCCACCACTCCTGCAGACATCCTGACTCTTCCGTTGTGTCCCTTGAGTTCGCTCAGAAAGCCTCAGGGCTGTCTCCTGGCACTGGCCAGCTGAGGGTCCGTTCCAGGTGCTTGCCTTTGGGGTGCTTTGTGGGCTTCTTCTGTCTAGAAACTTATTTTCAGCTTCAGACATGCAACTCTATGAGTTCTTTGACAATCTGTGTCCTTTTGTAGTTTCTATTCCCTCTCTGGAATTTCTGGTCTTCCTGTAGTCGACTGTCAATGCTTTCATTTTGATTATTTTTTCCCATCTTACATTGGGTTTTATTTTTCCTGTTAGTTTCTTTTCTGGGAATTTTTCTTAACTTTATCCTCCCACTTTGTATGGCCTTTCTTTCCTTTTCTTCCTTCTTCCTTTCCTGCCTCTCTCTCTCTCCCCCCCTCCCTCTTTCTTTCCTTGTTTGTTTGTTTGTTTTTGAGACAGGGCCTTGCTGTGCAGTTCAGGCTGGCCTTGGACTCACTGTGCAGGCCAGACTGGCCTGGAACTTGTAGTGATCCTCCTGCCTCAGCCTCTGGAGTGCTGAGATTGCAGATGTGTGTCACCATGCCTGCTTGGCCATTCTTATTTCTGTGTGATTTTTAATTTATGAAAGTTTTTTTTCCTTTCTTCTTTTGAGTTTCCTTTTTTTCCCCAGAGGCAGCTTGCTTTTGTGTCCTGGATATATACGCATTAATTTTTTTTACCTAAGAGCTCTGCACACACATGTGCGTGTGTACGTGTGCACACATTTGATGTGTGTGTAACTGCTCTGTCTCCTTTCTTCCTTCCTGTCTCCTCACTCTCCTTTTCTGCTCTGACTCATGTTGGCATCTTTCCTTGAACATCCTCTGCTCCTTGTGTTTGAGGGTGGTGTCGGTGTGTGTGGGTGGGTGTGGCTGCAGGGGCTGCCTGGCCAGGGCTGGTGGCCTTGTTGGTGGGGCCCAGACACTGTAATCTGGGAGTTGCTCCAAGTGTCCTGGACGTGAGCTCTGGGGCTGGGGAGGAGCTGGCTCTTTCCCTCGTTTCTGGCTGGCTGGCCGCTTGTCCCTGTGTCCTGAGCTCAGAGCTCCGGGAAGTAGATAGGCCATTTGTGACCATCAGGACAGTGGGGGAGGGGCTGTGCGTGTCCCTGCCTCCCGGGGCCCCGGGCCCCTCACCCCAGCCTGCAGCTGTTGCCCCCGCACCCCAGCGCCCGGGGTCCAGAGCCCAGCAGAGCAGCCTCTGTCTGCCGGCCTCTCCCTCTGTTCGCTTTGTCCCTGGGGTGTGCTTTCATTTATGTCATTGCGGCATGGCTTGGAAGGCTTGGACGCTGTTTTAACCCCACTGCTTGATAAATGGGTGTGTCTGCCCAGCCGTGTGCTCGCCACCCCTTGGACTGGACGGGATGGGCTCTGCCTTTCTTTGGGCTGGGAAGCGGCCCTCCTTCCTGCTGCCATCCTATGGCTGTGGCTTCCTTTACTCAGCCCCTGCTGTCACCTGATGACCTGTTTCTCTGGGGTGGGGGTGGGGTGCCACCATGTAGAAGTCCTGCTGGCTTCTGGGAGGGGAGGGAGCCGGGCGGGCAGGGCTCCAGAGAGAGAGGTCCGAAGGCGGCCTCAGAGTGCTGGTCCAGCCACCGCCTGAAATAGGCTGGGGCCACAGGAAGTATTTCGCTCACCTGGTCATAAACGCATGTACCCAGAAGGCTGGTATTTTGGTTGACTTTTAAAAAATTCAGCTGTGAAGATTGAACAGTAATTTTGTTTTCTTTCCAGGGCTTGTCAATGAGACAGATCAGATTCAGGTTTGATGGGCAACCCATTAATGAAACAGATACTCCAGCACAGGTATGTAGCCGCTGTGTCCAGGCCTGCCCCATGGGCGTCCACATCGATGCCACGGGCATGCACCTGAGAGAGTTATTGATGAGAGTGTGTGTGTGTGTGTGTGTGTGTGTGTGTATTTTGGTACTGGGGATCGAACTCAGGACCTTGCACTTTCAAGGCAAGCACAGCACCACTGAGCCACATCCCCGGCCCTTGACAGTGTTTTTACTGGTGTTTTCCAGTCTTTCTATAAAGCACGTAACGGTCACATGTCCCATGCGGAGCTGGCGCGTGCACACGACCGTCTTCATTCTTTGTTTCCATCCCTTCCCTGCCGTCCCTCTCCCCTTCCCATTTGCAAAAGATCTCACTTTTTTCTGTGACCAAGCTTTCATTTTGTTCTTTAATTATATTTTGGGTTTCTCATATAAGAGAAACCGTGCAACATTTAAGCTTGTGTGTCATCTTTCTTAATAAGTTTTAATTAGCAGATTTTACAATTTTTGGTATTTTGAGATTAAGTTTTTCAGTTGAGAAAATGGTTCCATCACACATCACCCTGGCCCCCAGTGCTGAGACCTATGCTCTCAGGGCACCTGGTCAGTAACTGGCTGCTGCCCAGGAATCCCCCAGGGAGGCTGGGCAGACGCTCCTGCCACCAATTGTCTGGACTCTGAGTTTGCAACTTCAGTCAGTCTGTAGCTGGGTGCTGGGTTCGATTCCTGTGCCCCGAAAGCATTTTCACAGGTGACGATGGAGGAGGTGCTGCTACGCCCCACTGTCATGCTGAGGGCAGCGCCTAAGCACAGTGTGGAGCCTCAGGCTTGGAGCGACACATGCTCCAAACTGTAGCTCAGGTGGCAGCTCTTGCTGTCTGTCATCTGATGGCGATGGCCTTATGATCTCAGTCACTTCATCTCTTGGGAGCCAAGTTTTGTCTCTAAAATGGAGATGGTAGCTTTTTATTTCTCCCTTATTAGGTGATAATCAATTGGGATGTTTTATGTAAAAATATTTTTGCAGAACTTTTAACATCAAATATTGAAAATAGTTTTGTAGTATTTAACTTCAGGCTGCTTTTGGAACTCTTCCCCACTCACTAGAGTGGTGGGCTGTCTGAGAGCTCCCAGGGGAGTAAGCAGGGTGGAAGAGGCCCCAGGGCGGCTGCCAGGAGGGAGGTGGGAGGTTCACCACCTCAGATGGTCCCCTGGGAGGTCCTGTGTCTGCACCAGGCCTGCCGCGAGGACTTCTGCTGAGAAGACTGCAGAATGGACCTGTCCCCAGCCTCGGCAGGCTCACGGGGAACTGCAGGCCGTCCCTCTTCAGAGTAAGAAAAGAACAGGGAATGTTTCTGTACTTGATTTATCCGAAGAGAAGCACACGAGAGGGGCTTACTGGCCTCTGCCCTGGTATTAGAGGCAGGGGAGGGTCCACAGTGAGTCGTCTTCATGGTCCCTTACTTCTTGGCTCACTGCACTTGCTGTAAAGCACATGGCTCCTGCAGGCTACTGACAGAGTCTGTGTGCCACGTTCAGTATGGAGTTTAGACAGGTCAGTTTAATTTTTTTTTTTTTTTGGTACCGGAGATCGAACTTGGGTCCTTGTGCTTCTGAGGCAGGCAGCGGCACCACTGAGCTAAATCCCCAGATGTCACTTTAATTTGAATGAATGTTTTTCTGACAGTTAAAGTTCTTAGCTGTGAATATTCTTGCATGAGCTTTGTTAGGGGAAATTGGTTGGATTAATAGTGGGGAAGTAGTTGTGACTCCACAGTGATACTTCTCCCCCCAAGACCCCTGACAAAGTGGTGGGCGGCTGCCTCTAGTGTGGGGGGCAGGTAGCGTGCACTGTGTTCACTCTTCCCTTCTCCTGACATCTCTTGTACCCGCTCACTGGGGCTGGCCACTGTGACTGACAGCTGGAGATGGAGGACGAGGACACCATCGACGTGTTTCAGCAACAGACGGGAGGTGCGGCCTCCAGAGGGACCGTTGTGCACCCTGCGTTTGCTGTGGAGTGGTGAGCACACGGCCAAGCTGATCACCGGAGTCTGGGAGCCGAGGACAGTCACCACCCAACCCACCTCTGTCGGGTGCACCTCCAGTGCAATGCAGAACTGCATCTAGAGAAGCGTCTACAGCTTAAATTGGGCCAGATTGGTTTTGATTAGATAAAATGAGTTGTGAGGTTTTTTGTTTTCATTTTTGTTTTTTTCTCCCCTCCCAAAACATTTTTTTACAAGAGTTGTGGCCGAGTGTTGGCTCCATCTGTGGCCAGCTTGTCACCCCAGAGTTGAGACTGCTCCTGAGCGGCCTGTCGTAAGCATATAGACAGTGCATATTCTCCCAGGGAGTGTGGCCGTGGGACCACGGGCAGAATTTCACTCACTTTTTGCTGTAGGCACAGGTACTGCGATTGCAACTTGAGGCTTTGTCAAGCATTATGGTAAAGTGGAAGGGAAAAACTGGCCCGCTTCTTGAAAGGTCATGAACACATGGCAGGTCATTCAGTGCTGTGGCCCTGCTCTCTGCTCCTGATGCGTCCCCTGGGGCCTGAAGCTCTGGATGCCGTCCCTCTGCCCAGTACCTGGTGAAGGTGCATGGGCAAAGATTGGCGCAACAAAAACCAGCTTTTTCCCTTTTCGTAAGAATAAAGTAGCTACCACATTTCTCACTTGGCAATTGTATTGTGGCCTCAGACGTCTAGTACTCACCTTGATGAATAGTTATGGTCTTCATATAAAAAAGATGAAGTTTCCTGAATTTTCAGTTCCATTACTGTGTAAGAGCTACTTCAAAATGTGGTTGCAAAAGAAGCCCTTGGAAAGGTGACTTTGTGTTCTTCTCATGGATTTGTGCTCCACTGCTTTCCAAGTATGTATTGTTGTCGTGCATTAGTACGGTGACCCCAGTTCTGTGACATGTTTTGGGCTCTGCCAGTTACATCGTTCATAGCTCTGCCTGTTGTCCTCCTCTGAAGACCCACTGCTGCGTGGCAGCCATGCTCTGACGCTCAGTCACCTGAGAAGGGCCTGCCATCTGTTGCTTGCTTAGAATCCTGCAAAAATGTTCCTTGTTTTGCTGTATGGGCTTGGGGTGGGGTGTTTGTTGGCTCTGTTGTGGTTATTCACCAATTTGTACATTATTTGCTGTCCTTTACTACTGTAAACAGTAA
Organism: Heterocephalus glaber; assembly: GCF_053883595.1. Classification (NCBI taxonomy): domain Eukaryota; kingdom Metazoa; phylum Chordata; class Mammalia; order Rodentia; family Bathyergidae; genus Heterocephalus; species Heterocephalus glaber. The sequence goes on from NW_028258138.1 coordinate 1,397,986, forward strand.
ATATAGTTTGGTATTCTGTCTCCGGGCTCACATTAAATGCTGCCTTTGATGTCAAGGTGAATGTCGGCACTCAGTATGCACACTGAGTGTGGAGCAGGCCACTCAGGAGTGGCCTTAGTGGACTGATGGCCCCGCTGCCTCCTCTGGCACATCGCCCAGACTGGGCCAGCTCATCTGCACTGCTTATGGTGACAACACTCCCTTGTTCTCCTGCTGGCCTCAGAGAAGGGTTGGAGGTAGGTGGGTCTGGGTGTTAGTCTAGGTTTTAGGGCATCTTAATATTTCTGCTGTTTGAATATTCTATTTTCTTTTCTTTTAAAAAAAAACAGGGTCTCACTATGTAATTCAGGCTGGCCTCAAACTTGCTGGGATCCTCCTGCCTCAGCCTCCCAAGTGCTGGACTACAGGCTTGTGCCATCACGCCTGTTTAAATATTGTTTTATTTGTGACTTTGACAGCCTACTCATGTGTCAGTTTGAAAAATGAACTGAAGCCTCAGTATCTGCTGGTGAGATGTAAAACCAGATTAAGTGTCATCAGTGACCATGCTGTCATGGTCAGTGAGCTGAGTAACCACTAGGTGAAAGGTGGAGGGCAGCAGGGACTGAGTCACTGGGCAGCAGCAGGACAGGGGTTAAAACAGTGGAGACAGCTGTTTGCCACATCCTCTGTGTAACTTGGGAAGGGCTGTGGAATCCAGTAGACTCCATAAGGAGAGGGACCCCTCTCAGGAGCTTTCAGTTAGATGAGACTGGCAGCCAAGAAGTTACTTGGCTGTGTTAGAGTTGCTCCAGCTTCCCCCGTGCCCTGATGTTAGCAGAAAGAGCAGCATGTCCTCCACACTTTCATTTCAGAAATGTACCTGAATTTTGGAATAATAGATTTGTTGGTATTGGGAGATAACATTTGTTTTTCAATGCTGGGGCTGCAACCCTGGGCCCTGTGCATGCCCTGTTACTGACCTACATTCCAGCCCCTAATATTTTTTAAAACAATAAATCACAATTTAATACCCAGAATCTTAGGATTCAGTGGATGCCTCGGGGTGATAGGCCCTACTTACGCGTTTATGCGTTTCCAGGATCCCAGCTGGAACTTTCTCAGTTTTAGCACTGAGTTTCCACATTTCAGGTCCCCCACAGTCCCAGCACTCCAGGGGTCCCCAGTGTGCACCCGCTCAGGTGGAGAAACTGCTGTTCTGAGGCTGTCATTACAACACTGGTCAGCTGGGACACGGTCAGCTGGGACACGGTGCTTAGGACTTCAGCTGACACTCGGAGCGGCCCTCCCCAGTGTCCTTGCTTAGGAAAGCCAGTCAGGGCCGGGGATTCAGCTCAGTGGTTTTGCCGCCTGCTGCGCAAACGCAAGGACCCGAGTTCGATCCGCAGTACCAAAAAAAGGAAAGTCAGTTATACACCCACTGCTCACAACCCTTGTGGTCCATGTTGGGAGTTGCCAGGTGTGCCATTAAAGCTGAACTGCAAATAAAGAACTGAATGATGACCCTGAGGGGGAAGTTAGGGAGGTCGTGGGGCTCTGAGGGTCAAACCCTGTCCAGCTGTGCAAAGGTTAGACTCACATGTGGCTTTCACAGCACGTTTTGCCTTTTTTTTGTCATTGGAGGCTAAAACTCATCCTGACAAACTGTAAGTCACATTTCTGTGCTCTTAGAGTAAGAGCAGGTTGTCCGGGAGAGAGCGGGAGTGGAGAAAACCGGAAGCGTCTGGCGACTTCTGAGTTGACGGTCCTGTTGGCCGCGTTTCCCAAGGCTGGGAAGAGGCGCGACCCCCGCCCCCAGGCCAAAAGCACCTGGGAAGGAGCCGCGGGCGCGGAGGCGGGCAGAGGCCGGGGCCGGCCCGGGCGCCCACTGACCGCGCCGCGCGAGGGGGGTGCGTCTCTGGGGCTCGGGAGCCGCAGCCCGCCCGTCGGCGCCACGTGGGCCACCCTGCGCCCACGCCGTGCCCCGGAAGCGCTTCTGGCCCGCGGCGGCGATGGCGGCGGCGACCCGGAAGCAGCCCCGGGTGGGCGTCGGGGCGGGCGCGACGGGCGGGCACGGTGCGGCAAGGCTGCGGAGCGCGGCTGCTGCCGGACATGGCGGGCACGGCGCTGAAGAGGCTGATGGCCGAGTACAAACGTGAGTCCGGGCCAGGCCCGCGTCCCCTGCCGTCCCGCCGCGGGCGGCGCCGGGCCTGAGTCACGCCGGCGTCTTCGGACGGGATCGGAGCCCGCACGGCCGCGTGTCGCGGCTTCGGGGTCGGCTTCCGCGCTCGCCGCTCCCCGCTCCCCGGCTCGTAAGCAGCGGAGCGGACGCGGGCCCGGTCAGGGACCGCGAGTCGTGCGGCCGCCGAGCGCGGCGCTGCGCCGCGCGGCTTCTGCTTCCGCCCTGCCGAGGAACGGGATGTGCGCCGGCCCTGTCGCCTCCCGGCAGCCCCCGGCCCGGAGCGGACACGCAGGGACGACCGCCCCGGAGGGCCAGCGGCCTGTTTCTGCAGGACCCTGAGAGGGCACCGGCGCGGCCTGGGGTCGGACCCTGGCCCTGCCGCGCTCCAGCCCCGGCCGTCCGCAGCCCTGCACCGCCCGGCTGCCGGATTGGAGCTCGTCCTGGAGGTGATCGCTCAGTCAGATGCAGTTAGGCAGCTGTCAGTGGGGTTCGCGCGATTATTCATTCTCGTAATTAGATCGAAGATAGTTTGGGGACAGAGTTGAAAATAAGCTAAGCACAAGTTTGATCCCCGGTACCAGGAAAAAAAAAAAAGAAAAAATAAGCTAAGCAATGAACGTAGTAAAAGTTAGTGGTAAGTGCACATGCAGCCTAATTTCCTCAACTGTTGGTGGCCTTGCACAGTAAGAGTCGATGTTTGGCTTCAGCAAACCGGTGTTGCAAGCACAGGCTGATTAAATGTTCAGATAATGCTCACCACCCAAGGTCCTTTCGGGAACATACTTTTATACCTTTGTTTTGCTTTTTTGAGACAGGGTTTCACTATACAAAGCCCAGGCTGGCTTTGAACTCAGGCTTCTCCTGCCTGAGTCTCCTGAGTGCTGGGAACACAGGCAGCAAATATAGTTGCCACCACACCCACTGTGTTTGTACATTTAAGAGAAGTTTTTGGGGACAGCGCGGGGTGCACCCTGAACAGAGGGTTGACTGGGGGCCACTGTTACCTCTGACTCTTGAGAGAGGGTTCAGACACGTGAATGCTGGTTTCTTGGTGCCCCAGTGTTTTGTTTCTGTCTTTTACTTTTTTAGCCCTATTTCTACATTGTGAGCAGGTGTTATTTTTTCATTTTTATAGAGAAGAAAACCATCCCCTGCATAGCAAATTCAGTTCAAGCTCCTGTTCAATCCAGTCTTGGATTGGTGAAGTTGAGTTTTTCCTCTTTTACAAAGCTTCATCAATTATTTCCACCACATTGTCAACTGCTTTGCAGTAATAAACCTAAGTAATTGTTTTCCAGAGCTGTGTGCTAGAAGTGTGTTGTCTGTGTGTTTTCGTGTGTTCATACCTGAAAGGCTGGAGCACCTGTGGCAGATGTTTCAGGGCCCTGTGCTCTGTCGTTCACTCTGACACTGCTGAGCTGGCCCTTGGGGAATGTGCTTAAGGTTACTCTTCACTGACTTGAAGAGAGGGAGAGGATCCTGGATTACCTGAGTGGAACCAGTAATCACGGGAGGTCCAAAAGTGAGGGAGCAGATCCGAGAGGCTCCGAGCATGAGAAGGACTGCCTGCGTGGTGGCTGCTTTGAAGGGAAGAAGAGGGCTGTGAGCTGACAAAAGAAGGTGTCCCTCAGAAGATGAGCAGGAGCCCAGGCAGCCGCCAGCCTGAGCCGGACCCTCAGCCTTCAGCCATGTGGAGTGGAGCTGTGTCTGCAGCAGCCCTGAACTTGGGCTGCAGCCCTGCCAACGCTTGTTCCGGCCTTGAGTCTGTAAGCAGTGTGCTGGCCCTCTCCGTGCCCTCACTCTGACACACAGGAACTGTGAAGTCCAGTGAGTGTTGGTCTGAGGCCCTGAGTGCACAGCAAGTTGTGGCAGTGGACAGAGCCTGAGTACAACTGGACAGAAAGTAGGTGCTGTGTTGAGGGATTTTCCCCCCGTGTCCTGGTAATGTAATAAAACTCCATTTAGGGTCTCCTGTATCTGAGCATCTAGCTTGTCCTCAGCATATTTAAGGGAGTATGAACCAGTGTAGGGGTGAACTCAGCAGAGACAGCCTCTGTAGAGGGGTGTGGAGGCAGATTTGGATATCTGTCCAGGCACACTGGACTGTGCTTGGGAATGGAGAACTGCAGATTTAGATATGGTTCTGTTTAGGCTCCTGATTTTACGGGAAATTATGTAATAAGCAAAAAGATTTGCTTCTGTTCATAGAGCAGGAAAAGGACCCAAATGTTTTAAATTGCTGCCTTCACACTCTCCAGCCTTTCCTGGGACTGAGAGACTGGCCTAGTTAGGAGTGTCCTAAGGCTGCCACCAGTGGGATAGCTCAACTCAGCCAAGTTTATCTCTCCCACTTCAGAAATCTCAAATCCAAACTCCGACAGGGCAGTGCTGGCTGGGGAGGCTCTGGGGTGGCTGCTTCCTCCTACCCCTGCTGCCAGTTGCTGGCAGTCCTTGGTGCTCTTAGCTTGTGGCAGTGTCTCTGATCTCCTCCACCCTCCTGTGGCCGCCATCCCTCTGTGTGTGGCTGTCTGATTTCCCGTTTGTAAGGGCACCAGTTGCTAGGTGGGGTGGGACAGCTCTGTTACCCTGGCTACTTGGGAGGCTTGTGGAATTGAGGCCAGCTTGGGCAACACAGTGAGACCCCACCTCAGAAAATAGCAAAAAGGGTACAGTTAGTCATTGGCTTAGAGCCCACCCTAGTCAGTGTGACTTCATCTTTTTTATTCCTTTTTTTTTTTTTTTTTTTGGTACCGGGGATTGAATTCCGGACCTTGTGCTTGAGAGGCAGTCATAATGGCACTGAGCTAAATCCCCAGCCCATCTTTCTTTTTTTACTGGAGATTGAACCCAGGGCCTTGTGCTTGCTGAGCAAGTGCTTTGCTGTGGAACTGTACTCTCAGTGCTTTTTATTTTGAGACAGGGTCTCACTGTGTTTGATCCTTCTGCCTCAGTGTCCCGAGTGGCTAGGATTGTGGGGCTGTGCTGCTGCACTTGCCTTTCTCACTTTATTTTTTATTTTTTTGAGGCAGGGTCTCGGTCTCACTGTGTAGCTCAGGCTGGCCTCGAATTCCTGGCCTCCTGTCTTAGCCTCTTGAGTGCTGGGATTACAGGCATGCACCCCCACACCTGGCTTCTTCACTTTAGTTGTTGCATCCGCAGAGACCCAGTTTCCAAATGACATGAACAGACTTTGGGAGGACTTGAACTTGGGGGGGTGCTATTTACTCAGTGTGGTGCCTAATAGGAGTCCAGAACCTGCATGTCCCAAACTGGCTCCTTCCTAGGTGTTTGGGCCAAAGACCTTGTATGTTCCGCTAGCTCACCCTCTCTTGTATCCTCCCTCCACACTCCACCCGAGCAGCATCCACTTCCACAGGCCATTCCGGCCTGGATTCCTGTCTCAGGTTCTGCCTGGTCCTTTTCCTGTTACACTTTGTGCCGTTCTCAGCACAGCAGAGGTCCTGTTAAGGTTTAAGTCACTCCAGGCTTTGTGGCGCACACCTATGACCTTGGGGGTCTGGAGGCTGTGGCAGGAGGATTGCCAGTTTGAGGGGAGCCCGAGCACCTGACAGACACTGTCTTAAATGACACCCCTCTGCCGGGCAGTGAGGAGCACGGAGGGCTGGCTGGTAGCGCTCTTCGCTCACACTCTGCCCGCCCCTCCCCACCCTGGCTCATCTCCGGTGTCGGCACCCAGCTCCTTGGACAGCCTCAGCACATGTGTACCTTCCCCACTTCAGGGAGAAGCCATCCCTGCCTGGCCTTCCTGGGACTGTCGTTCCCTGCCACTTCCTCTTATTGTTTAAAGTTTATTTTTTTTATTGTGAAGTTTATTTTATATGTAAGACCATATAAAAGATTGGTTTACACATTAAATAATAAATGGACATCTGTGTTACTCAGCTTTCCATTACTGTCACAAAATACTTCAAATTATAAAGGGGAATGGGGACCAGGGATTTAGCTCAGTGGTGTGGTGCCTGCCTTGAAAGGGCAAGGTCCCAAGTTCGATCCTCGGTATCACAAAAAAGCGGGGGGGTGGTTTGTTTCAGCTCACCGCTTTGGAGGTTTCTGTTCATGGTGGGGCAGAATGATTGCTTTGGGGCCTGTGGCAAGGAACACATCATGGTGGGGCAAGCAGCAGAACGCAGTGTTTACCTTGTGGCTAGGACAGGAAAGAGCAAGAGGAGGGGCTGGGGTCCCAGTATCTCCTTGAATGACATGCCCTCAGGCATCAGAAGGGCTCCCCAGCCCTCGGTCCCTCTCTGAGTCCTGAGCCTGCGGTCCCTGTTAGGATGTATACTGCCTTGAAGCAACTGGAGCACCTGTGCATGGACTGGAACCTTTGAAACTGAGCCAGAGTAAATGTGGTCATCTCAGGTGTTTGGTTACCGTGACAGCAGCCTGACTAACACAGTCCTCACAGCTCCTTGCTTGTGAGTGAACCTCGAGTGGTGATGTCAAATCTTTGTGCTGCTTCCCACCACCAGCAGAAGTACGCTTGTGTTTCCCTTTCACAGTGTCTCTGCGTGTCTTTTGCTGACTTTCTGTAAGGTTGTTTGACTCTGCTGTAGACAGGTTGGAGTTCTTTCTGTCGCTAACCTGGTGTGGGTGATCTTGTGTTAGTTACCGTATCCCTGTTTGTGCTTAGTCTTTTCAGCCTTTGCGGTGTCGTCTTCTCCCAGCTGCTGCAGGGAAAGCAGCTCTGTGAGCTAGTATTCGGCACAGTGCACTGACACGGTGCAGGAGGCTGCCACCGTTGTGTGCATTCGGAGGACCATCACTGCAGTGGTGCCAGGGGTCTGGCCAGCATCTGCAGGGGTTTGCCCTGCCCGGTGTCCGTCTGTCCCTGTCCCTGTCCCCTTTCCTGTAACCCTTCCCAGGCAGTGACACATCCGTCTTCACTGCCTGCAGAGTCTTTTGTAGGTTTTTCTCGGACTTCTTCAACTCAGCCTAATTGTGTTGGACTTCACTTGTGTTGTTTCTTGTTACCACTAGCACTGGGCCACAGATGGGGGAGTAGCAGGAATAAGTAAGAATGAGGCAGACCTGCTGGGACAGTGTGCTGTGTCGAGGTTAGGTGACTGATCGCCCTTCCCTCAGCTGCCATGGGGCTTGCAGGTACACGCCTGCGTGTGCTGGGCAGAAGGGTGATGAGTTACATCCTGGGCAGGATGGAGCGGGACGGCATGGGATTTCCTGACAGTTTTATGAACAGCCATGTGAAACTTCTGTATTATTTCTGGAATTTTCTTATTTACTTTGTACTGGAGGCTTAATCCGGGCCTTCCACATTGAGCTACATCTCCAGTCTCTCTTAATTTTTTTTTTTTTTTTTTGAGATAGGGTCTCGCTACGTTGCCGTGGCCTGTCTTGAACTTCGGTCCTCCTGCCTCAGCTTCCCAGAGTACTGGGATCACAGGCAGCACCACAGGTTCCATTAATATTTTTTATTTTCTTTTTTTTGTACTGGGGATCAAACTCGGGTTCTTGTGCTTGCAAGGCAGGCGGCGTAACCACTGAGCTACATCCTGGCCCTCCGTTAATGTTTTCACACCTTAGTTGGCAAGGAACTGAAACCCTGGGAGACAGAAACCTCAGGTGAGGGTGGACTACTGGATTCTGCTCCTTTTGTTGTGGAGTAACAGTCCATTGTGTGGTAGCCTGCCCTTGACTGTGGGTTTGGGCTCTTCCCGGGTCTCAGCTGTCATAGATGGACCTGCGGGGAGCATTGTGCATGTGTCTTTCTGTGGAGCGAGCTTTCATTTCTCTTGCATAACTGGGTTGCTGGAAGTGAAGAGACACTTCCCAGGCAGCTTTGCCATTCTTTCCATTCTCAACACCACTTTGCAGAGTTCAGTTCTCCGCCCTCCCCACGGATGCCTGGGACGGTTGGGCTTTGAGTATTCAGTCATTCTCTTGGGTGTGGATGTGGGCTTTTCTGGTTGATTTCTTTCTGCGGTACTGGGCATTGAGCCCAGAGCCTCTGCACTGAGCTACATCCCCAGCCCTTCTTTAATTTTTGAGATAGGGTTTGCTGAGTTACCATAGCTGGGCTCAAATTTGTGATCCTCCTGTCTCGGCCACTGCACCCCGCTCTTTTTCTGTGTAGCCCAGGCTGGCCTCGAACTCACTGTGTGCCCAGGCTGGCCTCGAACTCACAGTGATCCTCTGGCTCAGCCTTGAATGCTGGGATCACCGTGCACCATCATCACACCCCACTCTTAGTCTGGTCTCTTGTAGATCTCCCTGGGGACTGATTATTTGCCATTTATTTGGGTTTTTGTTTTTTGTTGATATGGTACTGGGGATTGAACTCGGGACCATGGGCTTGCAAAGCAGGCGGCCGAACCACTGAGCTAAATCCCTGGCCTAGTCTTTGCGCATTTTTAAATTGTGTTGTTCCTGAGTTGTAACATTTCCTTTTGTCATGTAGGTGCAAATCTTTTGTTGGAGGTTTGTCTTGTAAGTATTTTCCCTTAGCCAGAGACTCTGCTCTTGATTTTATTAGGTGATAGACACAGGGCTGCCTCTTAACATTTTCAAGTGTATGTTACAATTTTGTTAACTGTTCCTCATTGTTGTATAGCAGATTTCTAGGGCTTTTCTATCTCAGATGACTGAAACTACACCTCTCCCAAGGCTTGCCTTCTGATTTGCATAATTCTGCCATTTAAAATGCAGACTTTAAAACAAAATTTCAATGAAGCCCAACATTGTCACTTTAAAATATTTCTTGGTTTTGTCTTATATTTAAGAAATCATTGCTAAATGGAAAGTTACTAAGGTTTTCTCTTATGATTTCTTCTAGGAGTTTTATAGTTTTAGCCCTCATGTTTAGATCTGCGATCCTTACCCTGTAAAGTTATATATACTCCAAGGAGATCAGGGCCGAGGTTTATTTGGACATTATTTGCAAATGCTCCACTGCTGTGTTAGTTTTTAGGGCCACCGTAGCGTAGACTCGCTGGCGTGAACAACACAAGCTCATGTCCTCAGTCGGGGCAGCAGAAGTCCGAGATCATGGTGTGGCAAGGATAGTTCCCCTTCTCTTGCTGTGGCTCTGCCCGAGTCTCTTCTCCTAAGGACACCAGAGTGGCCCCGTTCAGGGAGCCTAATGCACACTTGGAGCCGCTGCTTTTTGCTCTGAGCTGGGGTTCACTCTGCACGGGTCAGTAGGCATAGTTACCTCTGTAGAGTACTCCACTCGCCTGGACCGCGGGCCCACTTGCTCCTCTACTGGTAGACATTTGGGTCTATCCCGGGGTTCCCCCCTTTCCTATTACAGGTAGTCCTGAAATGAATGGTTGTGTACACTTTTCTTATTCTTACTAGGGTATCAGTGGGGTGGATTGTTAGAAATGGAACTGCTGGGTCGTTTGTTTCATCTTGTGTGGTGGGTATTTTTTAAAGCCACTGTTTTAAGAAAAATAATTTTTAAGCAAATTAACGTTCTCAAGGAAACCGTGGCAAGGAATGCAGTTTGTGCTACAGCCAAGATTTGCTTCGGGGCGCAGGTCCTGTTGGCCGCTAGATGCCGCTGTTGCTGCGAGGCGAGCCGGGCGGTTCAGCTGCGCGGCCGGACCCCTGGAATTGCAGATTTGAGCCGCCCCTTCCCGCTCCCCGGTGCGGGCCGTCGAGGGGGTTCCAGGTTCCAGAGGGGCCCAGCGAGGAGCAGGAGTACAGCCAGCTCCTGTGGTCTGAGGTCTTCGTGGTCGCGCAGCACAGTCGGCGCCGCCCCTCACCTTTGGCTGGGAGGCCCCCCCTTGGTGACCTGCTGACTTCCCGCTCAGTTTTATCAGGTTTCAGCCCATCTGTGTTAACCTTGTTTTCCTCCCCGGTGATTTGATTTTCTACACCAGAACTGGACTAGAGCTCGGATGCTGGGTGTGTAGAGCCCGTGTCGACTCCATGGCTCGCTCCATTCTCCTCCCGAGCGCGGATGCGCGTGTGTCCTGCCCGCCCCGCTCCGGGCTCGGCACCTCGCCCCGCGCGCGTCTCCGTCCTCTGGCGGCCCCCCTGGTGTCTTCCCCACGTCCGCATCTGCTCGGTGTCGGGTCTGCGTGGCCCCCTTGTGGGCCGTGTTGCTGGGATCAGGGTTTCTCAGCAGCTGTTGGCGAGTGGAGTGAAATGGTTTTCCTCGAGCAGGCCCGGCTGATGGTGGGCGTGAGCATTCCTGGCCCCTCCGCGGAACTCCGGGACGCATCGGTCCAGTCTGTTCCCCAGGCTCCCTGAGGAGCGTACCCGAAGGCTCTGCCCGGGCCCGGTGACTGTTCCACACCGTGTGGAGTAACTCTCGGGCTTCCCTTGGGTGCAGAGCCTCCGGTTAGCAGACCCCCGAGCTGGACTTTCCTGCTCCACCCCAGGGTGAGCGCCCACTTGTGCTTTCTTCCCTCACAGCCTATGCCCACCGCACCGGTGAGCCCAGCCTCCTCTGCCTTTCCTTGTCGCGTCGAGGCGGGACTTCTTAGGAACTGGAACTGCCCTAGAGGAAAGTGCAGGGAATGAGACTGCGCCACCAGCCACCCAGGAGCACCCGCCTGTGGCCTGCTGCAGAGACAGCCTCCGCGACCCTCTTCTACAGGAGCGTTCCCTTCTTGCTTCTCTGGGTCTTTCCACCAAAGCGTGCGTTCTGGAACAGTGTGGGTTTTTTTCGGTACCCGGGATCGAACTTGTGCTCGCGAGGCAGGCGTGGTGCCACTGAGCTACATCCCTGGCCCTGGTCTTTAAGTTAAATTCAATTAAATTAGTATTTTTTTGGTTTTTTTGAGACAGGGTCTCGCTATGTAGTTCAGGCTGGCCTCAAACTCACTGTGTGGCCCAGCCTGACCTTGACCTCTCGGCGATCCTCATCCTCATGTCTGGCCCTTAATTTGATTTTCTTGAGACTCACTGTGTAGTTCAGGCTGCCCTTGAAATCACTGTAACCCAGCTGGCCTCGAACTCCCAACAGCCTGCCTCCCCTCCCAAGTGCTGTGATTACAGGTGTCGTTGCTGCCCTGCGTTGTTTCATGGGGATATCTCTAATTGTATGTGTACGAGGCTCACAGGGCCTTGCACAGCATTGTATTTTGTGTAGTTGTGTCATTTATTTTTGTCTTTGTTCCATTGTACAAACCCCACGATGTCTTGGCCTCTTTTGGCAGATACTTGGGCGGTGTCCGTTTTCTAGCCCTAGGACAGTGTGCTGGAGCCTGTAGACTGTCCTCAGCAACCACGCATGCACACATTCCTGCGGGAGACAGCTCCCCTCCACACTGCCATCCACACGGCCTTCCAGGAAGTGGTCGGGTGTCTTCTCCCAGCAGCAGTGTGGTTCTCTCACTTCCTGGCCCCTGCGCGCCTCTTGGTGTGGGTCTCCTCAACCTGGGCTGGCAGGTGGCTCTGCTGGGCTGAGTGTTTCCCCCCAGTAGGTGTGGAGCGCCTTGCTGGGTGGTGTCGGCTGCTTTGATCTCTTTCTTGTGTGAAGCGCCTGTGCAGGTCTCTTGCTGGTTTTTCCTTTGTGTTCAAATTTTTTTGGGGGGGGGGGTACCGGGGATCGAACTCGGGACCTTGAGCTTGCGAGGTAGGTGCTGGAACCACTGAGCTAAATCCCCGGCCCTGTGTTCATATTTTTAACTGGATATTGAATCCAGGGCCTTTGTACGGAGCTACATTCCACATGTATATATATATATATATATTTATATATATATAAAATGTACAGTACATATGTACATATTCACATATGTATTTTATATATACATGTATATCATATATATATGGAGAGGGAGAGAGGCCATCAAAAAACATATACACACCTCAGCAGTTCAGCACACTAAGGTCTGGAAGCTCACAGCCCCCACTTTGAGCACCTCATACTTGTAGAGGCCAAAGGTAACATATTAATCCCATGTCTCAATAAATTTAGTATTAAAATGTTTAGACAAGGTTTTCTTTTCCTGATGTATACATTTGTTGGCAGTCTCTAGCTCGCCCTCTGTGTGTGTGTGTGTGTGTGTGTGTGTGTGTGTGTGTCTCGCCGAGTTGCCCAGGTCAGGTTTGGACTTGTGGTCCCCTCACCTGGCCTCCTGTTAAAGGCATTCTTCACAAGTTCTGCATACGAGCCCTTTGTTGGTCATCTCTGTTGCAAATTTCTTCCTCTCTGGGCCTTACCTTTTGATTTTCTTAAAGTGTCTTTTGATGTCAGTTTTAAATTTCTTTCTTTCTTTTCGGTACCGGGGATTGAACTGAGGACCTTGCGCTTGCGTGGCAGGCGGCAGAACTGCTGAGCTAAATCCTTGGCCCAAAAGTTTTAAATTTTGTTATTCTTCATTGTATCTATGCTTTGTGGTCAATGTTTATGGTTATTAATTTTATTGTTGTTCCTATTCAAGAAGTCTTTATACAGATTGCATGAAGATATTTTATGTTATCCTCTAAGAGATTTGTTTTATAGTTCATAAAGCAATTGAAATTAATTTGGGGAAACCAACTTAAAATTTGCATGTGACGCAACCATCTCAGATAGCAGTCTCTGTGCAGCTGCTGTTGAAGTCACGCTGTGGGACGCTCCCGTGGCTCGCTCCCTGAGCTCCCTGTGCCCTTGGCCCTCCCTGCTCCTGCTCCCTGATGGCATTTGGTTCGCTTTTTACTACAGGCTGAGACTCCTGACTTTGAAACCCAAAGTTCAGGAAGGCCTAGGATCTACCCTATTGTGTGCTGTGGGCTGGTCCCAAGCGTTACTCTGCCTGTACAGCGGGTTTGCTTTCCTGGAATTCAGAGAGGGACTTGCGGAGTCTTCCTAGCTCAGAGTTGCTTTGCTTGGCGTGACACTGTGGAGTCATGCCGTTGCGTGCACCGTAGTTTGTTCATCTTGAGCCGAGCACTGTTCCATCCTCTAGTGCACGGTTCTCTTGCTGGGCATCGGGTCACTTCCAGTTAGAGGCTGTTCTCGGGAAGTGGCCGTGGACACTGAGCTCTGAGTCTGTGGGGACACACGGTCCTGTAGCCGCTGTGTGATCCCCGGTATGACCCAACTGTGCATTCGCATGAGTGACGCAGGAAGAGCCAGGCGCTACACTCAGTAGCACTTGGGGTTGTCAGTCTTTTTAATTTTAGCCATTCTGTCATGACTAAATAAAGACATTTATAATGTTAAGGATATTTAACCCCATGTTATTGTGGCTTTAATGTGCATTTCTCTTGACTGGCAAGGTTGAGTGTGTATTTTTTTTTTTTTTGGTACCGCGGATCGAACTCAGGACCTAGTGCTTGCGAGGCAGGCAGCGGAGCCACTGAGCTAAATCCCCGGCCTGGTTGAGTATAATTTTATTTGCTTATTTGCTGTCTGTCTGTCTTGGCTGCTGTAACAAAAGTACCATAGACTGGAAGCTTGAGCAAGAAGCAGTTGTCATTCATGGTTCTAGAGGGAGCGGTGGTGAAGTTCAGGCTGCGGCGGGTCTGGTGCCCGTGAGGGCCTCTCTCTGGTGTGCACGTGACCATGTTTTCGTGTCTTCAGTGGCCTGAGAGAAATCTCTCTCGTGCCCTTTCCTCCCCATCCCTTCTTGCAGCACTGGGGCTCAGACTCAGGCTCGCCAGTGCGAGGCCAGTGATGTGCCACTAAGCTGTGCCCCAGCCCCCGTGCTCCTCCCCATAAAGGCACTGTCACCAGGCCGGGCCATCTCAGCCCCGGGCTCAGATTTCTGCATGCATTTTGGGGGAGACAGACATTCAGACCATAAGTCTGTCCATGTCTGTGGACTCTCCTTCTTTTGATATTCAGTTATGTGTCATGTAATGACATCCTGGTCAATGACAGACCATGTATGCGAAAGTAGTTCCATAAAAGAGTAATGGAGTTGAAAAATTTCTGTGGCCTGGTGAAGGCATAGCCATGTGACCTTGCCCTGCAGCAGCAACTCTCACATTTGTCATAGCAAGTGTACAGTTACGCACAGTGCATGGTCCACAGCGGTCCACAGCTGTGCTGCTGTGCATGTGTTTCTTACATCTTGCACTGTTTTCCATGCTGCCCCTTACGTTATTTACCCAGCACACTGTGTTCTCACAGTGCCATTACCCCGAGGCTGTCTCACACCCTGCCTGCCGTGTTTCTTGACTGCATAGTGGGCCACGCGGAGTGGTTGTCCTGCAGGGCCGGGTTTCTGTGAGTGGCTGTGAGGCCCGCACCACCACACGTTTCTCCGAGTGTGTCCCTTTCGTTAAATGATGCAAGATTGTAATTGGATTTTTGTACGTCATGTGAGATGGGAAACATTTTATTTTTCCAACTTATGGGCTAGGGTTAGTGTTTGTGAGTGTGAGTTTGCTTTTTTCTTTCCCAGCCTGTGTGCCTTGTACAGTACTTGTTCGGCAGGGACTTAGTACTTTTCTGTTTTTCCCAAGACCACCTTCTGGTTTTGTGGGTCTCGGGGTCTTTGCTGTTTTATTGGCAGGGAGTGTGTTCTGTGGCCTGGTTTCCTCCCCATGCTGCAGCCCTTCTGCTGTGACTTTTGCCTTTTCCTTCCCTTCTTTGCTTCTCTTAGCTTTGGCTTCATTTTGGCGTCTTCTGTACCAATAGATGGCGCTAGTCTGCTTTTCATTACCATAACAAAATGCTTGAAATGGACTGCTTTGTAAAGAGATGGCGTTTATTTAGCCAGTGTTGGGGCTGATGGCAGTGGGAGGAGTGCCTGCCCAGGGACGAGGTCACACCTCCAGCAGCACCAGAAGGGCAGGTGGGCTTGTGCCTTAGGCAACAGCTCTTGTGAAAACTGTCAAGGGGTTGGTCGCACACCAGCTCCCTCTACCTGCAGTGGCCTGAGATCTCCGGGTGACACCTCCGGGGGACCAGGCTTCCCACACTCCACCCTTGAGGACACTTGCCACATGCACACACAGCCAGACTGGAAATGAAGCCCGGATTTGAAGTGACACCTTGCAGAGCCTCCACAGGGGCAGAGAGGGCCTCGCAG
This sequence comes from Heterocephalus glaber, assembly GCF_053883595.1. NCBI lineage: Eukaryota > Metazoa > Chordata > Mammalia > Rodentia > Bathyergidae > Heterocephalus > Heterocephalus glaber. The sequence goes on from NW_028258138.1 coordinate 1,413,103, forward strand.
CGCCTGATGGGAAGTGGGCCTTACAGCTGCCCAGTGCCGATTCGTGCTGTGCTGGCCATGTCAGTCTGGGCTCACTGCCTTTTCAGAGTGTGCGAAAGCCAGTGTTCAGTGTATGTGAAGGTGCCGAGCTTCTGCCGCCCCAGCCCTGGCTCATCTCTCTCCTTGTCATAGCCACATGCTCCTGGAAGTGACAGGAAGGACCCTTCAGCTGGAAAGTAACAAACACTGTGTTAGACCGGTGAGCTCTAGTCAAGGTACCCAGCGGGAGTTTGGAAGACAGCTTACCCCTTGTTTTTCTTCTGGCTTTTGTTTTCATTCGTGAAAAGAGAATTTTGTTTTGTTGGTACAAATAACTGCTCACGTATTTTTGTCAATATTGTAACTGGACCAGGCATTTACTTTGGGGAAATAGAATTGTCTGTTTTTGAGATGTGAACTCTAGTGTTACATGCTTTGTAAAAAGTTTTGTTGGAATGGGAATGTAATATTCATTCTGTTGGATAATGTTTGACTTTTTGCTTTTGTAGAATTAACACTGAACCCTCCAGAAGGAATTGTGGCAGGTAAGGGACTCAAGTAACTCCTTTATAAGTTTTTCTAAGCATAAAGTTGCCTTTGGAGTTAAAATGTTGTGGGATTTTTTTTCTTTCTCTGCAGGCCCCATGAATGAAGAGAACTTTTTTGAATGGGAGGCATTGATCATGTAAGTTACTCACGTGTTACTAGTTTTTAGGGTTACCTGAGAATCACACTTAGCGGGGTGGCTGTGCTCGGAGGCTGACGGGGGACAGGGCAAGTGGATCTTGTGACTCCGCTCGTCCCCGGCTCATCTGCGTGGAGAGGACAGCTGGGCATTCGTCCCAAAGCAGTGATGGTGTCGCCTTAGAAGCAGTAAAAGATTTAGTTTTCAATCATGTTTGTAGCTTCCAGATAATGGTGTGTTCTATTAGGGGAAACAAAACGCCTGTTCCCTCTGCTCTCATACCACAGGAAACTTCTGTTTCTCCAGAAGGTGTGGGGGTTTCTTCCCACCGGCAGGCAAGCTTCACTTCTGCAGTGGGCCCCAGCCAGATACCCCTAATGCCAGGAGGCTCACCACTGTCTCCCTGAGAACCTTCCGGTCCTACAGCCAGAACCTCCATCTCCAAGATGGCCCCCACTTCAGTCCCCCTCCCAAGTCTGATCTGTAGAACTTCTGACCAGCCAGCTGCAGACTAAGGTTCCTGGCACCCCTGCCCAGGCTCCCAGAACACAGAGGAACACTTCTGTGTTTGCTAGTTTACAGCAGAGGATACTTAAAGCATGGGAATAAGCAGCCCAGTGAAGGACACACAAGTGCGGGGTGGAGGAGCCTCAGCTCCCCACGAACCAGCCTGCGCCCCACCATCCAGTGTCCCCAGCCTGTCCTGAGGGCTGCAGGGAGATTTCACTGTGCGGGCATGCTTGCTCATGAGGCATGGGGAAGGTCTTAGGACCTACCATCAGCCAAGGGAAAGTCAGAGACTTTAGTTATGGTCCACACCAAAACACAAAGGAAGGGAAGGCTGGAGTTTTGTCACCAGGCAGAGGAAGAGCCGGTCCGGGTTGTAAGCCCTGCCTTGGGGAGGGGCTAAGAAGCCAGGAATCATGGTCAAAACCCATATCTTAGTGGTCACTGTGGGTTAGCCCCAAATTGTACAGGTGGCTTTGACTTCCAGAAGTCCCTAAAAACCCAAGGTTTTGGCAGTAAGAAAAGGGTCCTTGAAGCCATGGGGACATGTGGGCCTGCCTGCCCTTGGGTGGGCGCTGCCCCTCCTCCTGTCCTTCCTCCACTTCACCTCTGCTTCTCATTCCTGTGTGCTGTCCTGGGGCTGTGGGCCCTCTGGTTTCTGGTCCTGAGACTCGGCTTGTTCTGAGGGAGCAGGTGGTGCCCGACCCTCACTAGGGTCCAGGATATTGAATCTGAAGCCATATTGCCTGGAAGGAAAAACAGGTAGGCTGGATTCCAGAGTGTTCTGCAGCCCCAGTCCAGCCCTGCACTTTTCTTCTTTCTCCTGCAGATGTGCAACAAAACGAGGTAGGTAAAATTCAGGAAGTTGAAATTTGTCCCCAGCCTCTTGCTTTTGTTGTTGTGAAGTGAGCTGCCACCATCACTCAGAAGGTTTCTGGTTGCATTTTATTGGATAGAGAGGCTGTGGTGGGCGGGGACACCAGAAGCGCCCTGGCACCTGGGCCAGCGATGAGCTCCGGGCAAGGACAGGACGTGCTGCCTGTTGCTTGTGTCACAGTCATTCTTCATGACCCACAAGTCAGGCTAAGAAGCACATTGATGCTGGGTGTCGTCTGTGAAGGTTAGATCATGCACGAGAGCTTTTGATAAACCGTTTCACAAATGATCAGCAGACACTGTGCAGGCAAAGAACAGCGGGCCTGACATTTCCTGATAATTTGCAAGACTCATTACTGGGGCTCTGACACCTGCTTTTTCTGTCTGAACACTTGTGTTTCCTGTGTTTGTGTCTCATATGGTACTGTTGGCCCTTATCCCTGAAGGATGTGTTCTAAGCTGACGGCCGGTGGGTTCCTGAAACTGTGGATAGCGCTGAACTCCATGCTAAGTGCTGTCTTCCCAGGCACACATGTCTGCGGTGAAGAGTAAGTGCTAAGGTAGACAAAGCAGGAGATTAACAATAACTAGTGACACAGAACAGATAGGACAGCAGTTTGAGCAAAAGTTATTTAGAACTTGAGTTATTTCTGGAATTTTCTGTTGACTGTTTTCAGACTCGATAACCGGAGTGTACATGAGGGGACTGCAGTTCCGAGCCTTTCATGCCAGGCAGGTGTGGGCTGACGAGCACCCCCGGCCATGTCCCGGAGTGCAAAGCAGGTGTAGCAGAGATTGTGCATGTGAGCTGAGGTGTGACCTGTCTTGTTCCTGTGTCTCGTGTCAACAGGGACACACCAGCTGCACTGCACGCCTGCTGCAGGGCACACACGTGCAGGGAGCCCTGGCAAGGCTGGGCTGGCACTGTGGGTTCTGCAGGGTTTGGGAGGTGTCAGCGCTTTGTGCACCCACACAGACGGATTTAGAAGTGCGTTGAAGGCACAGTTGAGCCCTCCAGTATGCTTTTTTAAAAGTGTTCATTGTTAAAAATTTGTTACAGTATCTATTACAAATTTTAGATAAACAGTATAAAATTAAACCAATATTTTGAAAACCCATCTTAAGAAAGCAGTTAGAACTGATTTTGGGGAGAGCACTTCTGTGTTTGCATAAGGCTTTGCATTCCTGTGGAATTCCCCTGCTTCAGCATTGGTGTTTGTTGGTTTTGGTTCTGCTCCAGACCCTTCACAAATGAGAGGCCATTTGCAGATGTGCTTAAACATCCAGGAGGGAATTAACTGTCCTCGGCGGTCCACTCACCCTTCTGCTTTGGCAGACAGCTGGCTGGGCTTCCGCTCCTCACCGAGAGGTTCTCTTTCTCGCTACCCTGGGCCTCATGTCTCTGGACACCGAGCTCTTCTCGTGGAGCCCGCTGCTGCTGGCCTTTGCCATCGTGCCTGCCTGCTGGGCCTCTCGCTCTTCTGGGCAGTGCCATGGAAACCCTGCCTTTTCCTGTGCTCAGGCAGAGGACAGAGGCTTCTTATGGCAGGGCCCGTGCAGAGGCATCTGGCCAGGGTGAACCCAGATCTCTACTCACAGAGGACAGGGCTGAGGGAGCAGGCTGGGGGGGTGGCACAGCAATGAACGAGGCCAGGGCTGTGCACAAAGTCGCCTGACAGTGTCTGATTAGAAGTGGGAGCTGCCTTGGATGACTATGCTGAGCTGGTGGAGTGTGGCTGGGACTGCAGCTCACAGGAAGGGATGGGCCACCAGAGCTGTGCATTGTCCCCATTGCTTGGCCGCTCTGACCTTCACTTATTTGGATCCAGAGTGATCCAACTGCCAGGCGTGGTGGCGCATGCCTGTAATCTCAGCACCTGGGAGGCCGAGGCAGGAAGATCGCCATGAGTTTGAGGCCAGCCTGGGCTACACAGTGAGACTCTGCCTCAAAAACTAAAAGAAATGGTCCAACTTTCCTTGGACCCATGGCTTAAGGTCTCTTCCAGTCCCAGCGTCCATGGCCTTTGAGACCTGTGGTCTAAGTCATCGTGTTGAGTGCAGTTGAGTGTTGTGGCATGGAAGGAGCTTGTGGGGCAGGGCGGCTGCCGTCATCGGTGGCCAGCAGGGTGGAAGTCCGGTGGAACCCTCCGTCCTCTTCTGTCCAGCCCCAGCGCTCCAGAAGCAGCTGGCACTGTTCACCACCCTGTCTGTCTGTGGCCTCACTGCTGTCACCTGTCCAGACCAGCTGGCTCTGGAGGCTGTGGTGATTTCCCAAGGAGGACAGTCCCCTTCCGGAAAGGCTGCCGCCCCTTGGTTGACTCCATCCTGCATTCCTGCCAGAGCGTCTGGGCCCCTGGAAAGTGCCTTTCCCAAGGTTCTTGCAGCCTGTGTCTGCTCCTGTGATCACAGGGACCATCCTTACACCAACGTTTCCTTTTTACTGAAAACTGTCGTAGAGCATCTCACCTCAGTATTCAAAAGATTGCTCTGTGAGATGGTTTATTGCAGCCTTCCTTGTAGTAGTGAAATGGAAGTATCATTGTTCCAGTAATCAGGACCGCCTTGCTGTGGAGTCCCAGGGAGCAGCGTGACAAGGTATGGGTGACAGAGGCAGACTGGAGGAGCAGGCCTAGGCTGGGGTTTCAGCTGTCGTGTTCCCCACAGGTATTTGGCAATGGATGAGCCCTTTTGGCTGTCATCACTGAGGTGAGGGGACCTCTGCTACTGGCACTTAGTAATCATGCCACAGGCGTGGGCAGCCCTCACAAGTAGGGAGTGACCTGCCCTAAGGGTTGGGAGTGCCAGGTTGAGAAGCCCTGGTTAGGGCATGGTATGTTTTCCCTGTGTGATTTACAACAGGGTTATTAAGACATGTAATATGCTATTGTGTTTGGCCTGCGTTGCGTGTACAAGCCAGTAGTTTTATTAGGGTTTTGTGTCCTCACTGTGATCCAGTCTTCGAGCATTTCCAGAAAGATCCCCACGCCTGTTGGAAGCCAGCACCTGTTCGTTCCCACCGTCAGCCACAGACAGCCACAGGTCTGCTTTCTGGCTTTGCCTGTCTTCCCGAGCGTTTCCTGTAAGTGGGGTCCTGGGAGTTTGCCGCCCTCCGCGCTTCGGTGTGTGCCGGCGTGTCCTCCCTCCCCTTGCTGCCTTCTCACTCTCCGGGCGACGGCTGTTTGGGTTGGAGCCACTCTGGCTATTGTGGGTAATGCTGCTGTGAACACTGCATTTCCATTTCTTTTTGTTAGATGCATAGGTGTGGAATTGCTGGGGTGTGGAATAAATTATGTTTAATTTGCTAAGAAGCTACCAAACTTTTCCAAAGCCATTCACCATGGTTCACTCCCACCGGCAGAGGACGCGGGTCTCGTTTTACCTGCTAGCCCCAGTATTCGCTGTGGTCTGTTGTCGCAGCAGAGCTGTCCTAGTGGACAAAGTGCTGTCACCTCCCTAGTGACTGCGCTTGGTCATCTTCTCATGGACTTACCAGCCATTCGTATGTCTTCCTTGGTGGACTTCAGAACGTTTTCTTATTATTAAGTTATAATAATTTTAAAAATATATTCCAGGGCCGGTGATGTAGCTCAGTGGTTTCGCTGATATATATATATATATTTTTGAATGCAAGTCCTTTATTAGATACATGATCTTAAAATATTTTCCAGTTTGCAGCTTTCCTTTTCATTTTTTTTATGGGGTCTTTTGAAACTAAAACATAGCTAATTTTGAAGATGTGCGATGTAGCAGTTTTGTTTTGAAGTGGACCGTGCTTTTGGCATTGTGTGTAATCCAAAGTCCCAGAGGCGTTCTTGCTCTTCCGCAAGCGTGGTGGTTTGCATGTCTTCCCGTGAGGTCTTCGGCCCGACCGAGTTAGTTTGTATGTGGACTAGGCAGGAGTCTCCCTTCACCCTTTCCATGTGAGCAGCCGCGGTCTGCATCCTTTGCTGAAGACAGCCCTTCTGCGGTGAGTACCAGGCGCCTCCGGCAGAAATGAAGGCCGTGAATCCGGGGCTCTTTTTGAACTGCATTCTGTGCTGTTGGCCTGTGCCACCCGGTGCTCGTCCCACACTGCTCTGATTACGTAGCCATGGAGGAGGTTTGGGGAAACGTCCAGTCTTCCACCTCTGTTCTTGTTCTAGATTGTTGAGGCTGCTCTGATGCTGTGCATTTCTGGGTACAGCCTAGGATGGTATCTCAGTGAGAGGTTTGGTCTGCTCTTCAGGTCAGTCTGAGGGAACACTGCCGCCCCAACACAGAGTGCACCTATTCATGAGCATAGTCTTCCCGTTTATTTAGGTGTTTTCAAATTTCAGCAATACTATGGCGGACCTTTATTTTTTTATATATTTATTTATTTTTTTGGTACCAGGGATTGAATTCCGGACCTTGCACTTGCGAGGCAGGTGGTGGAACCACTGAACTAAATCCCCAGCCCAACTTTATTTATTTTTTGAGATAGGATCTAGCTCTGTAGTTCAGGCTCGCCTTGAACTCGCTAGGTAGCCCAGGCTGACCTCAAACTCCTGGCAATCAGTCCTCCTGCCTCAGCCTCCCAAGTGCTGGGATTACAGTTGTGCAGTGCCATGCCTGGCTTACCATGATGTAACTTTAAGACACACAGCTTTGTCAGTGAAGGTGAGTGGGTTTGTGCACACACATGACAGAGAGCCTGGAGGGACCCTGCGGGAGGCGGTGCAGGTGGGGTGGGCCAGAGAGGTGTTGTTCTTCGTTTTTGGTGGTTTGATGCAGAGTCTCACTGTGTGGCCCAGGCTGGCCTTGGACTCATGCCCACCCTCCTGCCTCAGCCTCCCGAGTGCTGGGATCACAGGTGTGCACCACCACCCCTGGCTGCTCTTTATTTTATGCACTTTCCCAACAAATGTCCTTTCTGGTAGTTAAAAGGTCAAAGTGTGTGTTAGAAAAGTGGAATTCACCGAAAGTTCTTGTAACTGATGGACTTGCTCAGTGTGCTTTCAATATAGCTAAGTACAGTGCAAATATATGTGAAAGTTTTTCAGGAATACAGTGCAAAAAAGCTGGGCCGTGGCTGTGACCCCTCTGGGCAGATTTAATGATGCGGTGATGATGGGATGGAGCTTGTGCTCACCACCGCTGTGCCCCGGAGTGAAGGCGAAGGCTGCCTCCTGTCCCCACACAGGGCACCCACCGCCTGAGTGCTGCCCCAGCTGCAGTGTGGGCGGGCCTTTCCCGGTCAGGGTGTCCCTGCCAGTGTCTGCTGAAGGCCGCTGCCCGGCTCCCGGCGTCGTGGGCCTTTGCTGTGAGCTGGCAGAGGCTGCAGGCGGTCAGTTGGTCCTGCAGGCTGTGTGGTGTGGAGGCAGCTGCCTAGTTCTGTGCCCCTCGCAGGGCTCTGCCAGGCACAGGTGTCCTTCAGGATGCAGTTCAGGTTCTGAGCACCAGCTAGTGCATCGCCTGTCTCCACTGTTAGCGCTTGTCAGACATCCATCCCTCGCTGTGCCATGCTTCTTACAGAGGACAGCGCCTGGCTGCCTGGGGTCAGATGCACCTGGTGGGAGCTGCGGGGCTCCCACTGCCCTTTGCCCCCTCCAGTGGTGCCGCGAGGCAGGCGAGCCTGCCTGGTGCTCTGGAGAGGGCAGGGTGAGCGGCTGGGGCCCCGGGTGGACAGGGACTGCCAGTTCCTGCCAGGCATGCCCTCTTCAAGGTTTGGCCACGGTTGGGGTGAGCGACTTGAGACGGATTTTTGCACAGCCTGGTGCCCTGCTGCAGTGCCGTGCCTCGCTCCTGTGCAGCTGCCTAAGCCAGGCCGCTGTCGGCATCCGTGAGATGGAAAGTGATTGTGGCCTTTGGGAGTCATCGTTGTTTTGGACAGATGGTGTTTGGTGTCCTTTCTTGCTTTTCTTCCCTCTTGCCTCTTAAGACGGGCCATCTTCCGTGAAGGGCGAGGTGGTCTAGAAGTGTGGCGGCAGGGCTCCCTGTCTGTCTCTGGCAGCACCCACACCACTGCACCCCTGCCACCTGACGCTTCCCGGGCCACAGCACCGAGAAGGGAGGGGGAAGCCCATGACCCTAAGCATTTGCCTGTAGCTTTGTTATTGGAGAAGAGTGGCATTGCTTCTGGAAGTGTTGAGTTGTGCTTGTGAGGCTACAAACCACCCAGTGGGTGTCTTTGCTTTTAAAGAAAGCCCCATTATGACAAACAAAAGACTGTTATCAGTGTTGAGCAAATACCTCACTGGCTCATTCCAAAGATGCTATCCCGAATTTTTTCTGATTCTAGACTCAGGGGTGCCAGCAGTCCTGAGGCCTGGAAGCATTCTTCATATGGTCACGTGTGACTTCTAAAGACAGGCTTTGTCTGCCAGGCCCCCCCCCCCAGCCTTCTGTTTTCACAGTTGGAATTGTGTTCTTTGCCCAGCAGTGAAATGGCAGCAGCAGTCGAGGGGTGGCACAGTGCTGATGGAGGGCACTGTCCCTTGCAGGACACGCTGCTCAGGATGGCCGTGCGCCTCTGCGTGAGGCCTGTGGTGACCCCGTTGGGCCTGTGTCGGGGAGAGGCCGCTCAGGCCACTGCAGGAAGAGCGGAGCAAGGCGGCGGCTGTGCCACAGTGAAGCCCCCTCCCCACTCCTCGCTGGCCTCCCCGGTGGCTTCGTGCCAGTTTCACCCCTCCCAACCAAGGCGCTGTTCACTGTTGTTTCCCCAGAAGTAGCAGAACGCAATTTCCAGAGTCGTGATTTGTCTCCTAGCACAAAAGGCACTGGCTCCACCACATCCGTCGTTCTCACGAAGTCCTGAGTGTCGCTGCCAAAGGAGCTTTCTGTAGTCTTCTTCCCTTAATTGTGGAGGTGAATATTTTGCTAATTTATGTTCATTTCACTGCACCAAAATAACTGCATCAAGAGTTTAAACAAGTCTGTGCTCCTAAAAAACTTCTATTGTTTAAAGTGCAGATAATTTCAGAGTCAGTGTTTCTGAGTTGTTTTTCCTGGGCTGCTTCCTGGGTTCACCTGGGCAGCAGCAGGGCTGGTGGATCCCCGTGGCCATCAGGTCTGGGTCCTCACAGGGTTTCTTCCAGGAAGCAGAGCTGATCTCCCAAGTGCTTTCTTTCCCTTCTCCTTTGTCCCTGGGCTGCATGTTCCCCACTGTGATTGATTGATTGATTTCTTTTTGTTTGGTTCTTTCTCAATATGTAGCTCAGGCTGGCCTTGAGCTTGTGGCAATCCTCCTGCCTCAGCCTCCTGAGTGCTGTGATTTTAGGCTTGCACCACCATCATACTGCATGCCCACACTGATTTCTCCATCAGTATCTAGCTGTCAGTGGGCAGTTCTGCACATGATAAAGACTGCTCACGGTCTTTAAAACTACTCTGATGCATACTTTATTAGTCACCTCCCTCATTGAGACAAAATATGCCAGCAACTTAAAGGAGGAGAGGTTTACTTTGGCTCATGTTTCAGAGGGCTCAGTCCATGGTTGGCTGGCCCCAAGGCAGAAATGGCATGGGGGGCATGGTGGAGGAAGGTGGCCCAGTCCATGACAGTGGAGCAGGAGAGAGCCAGGCAGACACGCGGTGTTCGGATGGAGGAGGAGCTGGGGCAATGCGCCCTGCCGGGTCAGCCTCAGGGACCGCCCCCAGCCAGGCCCCGCCCCCAGCAGCAGGTCAGGGTTAGGCCAGGGCCAGCAGCGAAGTCACCCGTGGATGCATGAGCGCCCTGACCGGGCCACCGGCACCTTCCAGGAGCCCCCCTTGAGAGCACAGAGGCCTTCGGGGGATGTTCTGGATCAGAACCAGCCTGTGGGCAGTGAGGTCAGTAGGGAGGGGTTGTTCTGTCCTCAGATGCAGGCTGGCGGGCGTCATTCTCCCCTGCCCTGCTGCTGTCAGGTCTTGGCCACCGTGGGGGGCTTCGACCCTCCAGGAGACTTCTGAGCTGCCTCAGTGCGTCTCTGCCACTGGTGTGTGACGACCCTGTGACGGCTGTGGTTCTCGGGCTGTGGCCCAGGTGGCACCATGGAGTCTCTCCCCTTCCCCCTCTCCCTCCCCTTCCCTTCCCCTCTCCCTCTCTCCCCTCTCCCCCTCCCTCCTTCTCCCCCCTCCTTCTTCCCCCTCCCTCCTCCCCCTCCCTCCCCCCCTCCCCCTCCCTCTCCCGCCCCTCCCCCTCCCTCCTTTTCTTCCTTTCTTTTTGTGCCAGGGCCTTCACACTGAGCTTCATCTCCAGCCCTTTTTTATTTTGAACCAGAGTCTCACTAAGGCCATAGGTTGCCCAGGCCAGGCTCAAACTTGCAACCCTCCTACCTCAGCCTCACAGAGTGTCTGTTGTCTGGTTCTCACACGAGGTTACAAAAGTCGCTTCTCAGGCGTGTCCAGAAACGTTAAATACCTCGACTGCACCTCTTAACCCTGTGTTTGTGTAGTACTGCAGGTCCTGTCCTAGTGCAGCATCAGGCCTAATCACACCTTTTCCCTCACACGTGGCCGCTGCCGCCCTTGTGAATGCCGCTCGGCCTCTGCATCTGCCTGACACTGACAGCAGCTGCAGTGGCAGAGAGAGACATACTCGCCTCCAGAGAAGAGCTTCCGGTTATTTCATCTGTGCATGTGTGTTCAGAAACAGAAGCGTCCTATCCCCCGGGTGTACTTGAGCTCCTGTCCGCCTACTCCTTGTCTTCCAGGGGCCCTGAAGACACGTGCTTTGAGTTCGGTGTTTTTCCTGCCATCCTGAGCTTCCCACTGGATTACCCACTGAGTCCGCCAAAGATGCGCTTCACCTGCGAGATGTTTCACCCCAACAGTGAGTGCTTCTGCACACGGGCTGTGGGCCCATTGACCCGGCAAGCGTGGGTTCCACTTCAGGAGTGGAAACCAGAGAAAGGGGAGGTGGAGCCCAGCTCTGACAGTGTGCATAGGGGTGGCTGCTGTGGAGGAGCAGGGCTTGCCCTGGCGTGGGGTCAGATGGGCACCCGCAGCAGCAGGAGGCCTGCCGTCCAGCTCTGCTGGTCATCGTCTCAGTCCTGGTCTCGCTAGCCTGTAACAGGCACTGTAGGTGACAGATGTGTGTGCAGAGCTGAGAATCTGACCAGTCTCACAACCCGGGAATGGTGGGGGTCAGGCTTTGTCCCACTCCTAGTTCCATTGGGAATCTGAGGCCCAAGAAAAGAGTCATGGTTTTCAGCAAAGACCATTTTGAACTCCCTGCCTGGATCAGAAGAGGACATAAATGGTGCTTTTGGTGAGCGAGAGGTTAAGGGCCCAGGAGCTTGCTTGTTCTTTGCCGTGGTATCCTCTGTGTCATGGCTGTGTCAGCAGGAGAGACAGAAGCTACACCAGTGCACGATGCCGTGTGCCGGGATATAGACCCTTTAAGACGAGCCTGTAGGGTTCGAGCTGTGGGAAAGTAACGGTGCCATTAACACCGTGGTTTCTACTGTGAAGGGCAGCTTAATGTGGAAAAGGAAAACAGGAACCTGAACTGGCCCAGCGTCCTGCCTCAGTGGCTGTGCGGGGGTTTTAGGTGGGCATGTGCTCAGCAGCTACACTGGCCCTCATTACAGAGTATCTCTTTTTTTTTTTGGTACGGGGGATCGAACTTGGGACCTTGCGCTTTCGAGGCAGGTGGCGGAACCACTGAGCTAAATCCCCGGCCTGTTACAGAGTATTTTTAATGGCAAAAAATGTGGAATCAATCTTTCAACAATAGAGAATAAATACTATTTTTTTGTGGTGCTGAGGACAGAACCTATAGTCTTGCATATACTAAGCAAGGACTCTGCCACCCAGCTACACACCCAATAAATATTTTAATTCTCAGATAATTAAGTAGCTTTTAAATTTTGCCTTACTGTGAACCGATATTTTTATTTTATAAAAGTGAATTTTGAGAACTATTCTAAATGTCTCAAAGATTGGTCTCTCAGTAAAAACTTGGAAGAAGTCCTTCAGCACCTCTGCTGGCACTGCTGGGTGCGGTAGTGACCCAGTCGCCCGAGGACAGGCGGACCCTGCTGCAGGAGCTGCACGCAGGGGCCAGGGCGCCCTGCCGGCTGATGTGAGCTGGCCCCTTCGGGAGGAGCAGGGTCACCCAGCCTTCTGGGGGCTGTACTGGGGGCCAGGGCCAGGCCAGCTGGCTGTGGCTGATCTTTCTTCTGTCCTTGGGGGTCCTTGAGGGGTGGGCCAGCACGGCCAGGTCCCCAAAGGGCTGCTCTGGGGTAGGGCAATGGGCGAGCGGGAGGACGTGGGTGGAAGTGCAGTTGATGACACCCAGAGAAGGTTGGGCCGTGGCAAGGGCACCCTGCTCTGGCTGTCTCTGGGCTGTGCAGTGTCCCCACAGAGCACCGTCACCTCGAGGGGGTGGCGCTGACCGGGCAAACTTCTGATTCCTGCAGGTCCTGCAGCGCCAGCACGGTCCTGGGAGCTCTGGCGCCCAGATTCCGTGTGTGGACTGCAGACGGCCAGGGCCAACGTCCCCCTGGCTTCTCCAATAACGAGAGGTGGTGGGCAACTCCGAAGAAAAGGCCCTTTGGGGGTTCATGAACTACCAGTGTTCTAGGCTTTCGTGAAATTCTGCTTCATGAGTTAAGGTGAATTAAATGTTTACTTTGAGTTGTCAGCTGCAACCTCAGTGGCTTCAGACAGGTTACTGTGTGACTGAGTGAGTCAGATTCTCCACGGTCTCCTGGGCAGACGTGACAGTAACGTGTGCCTGACTCCCAGCAAGCCCTATGCCCTGAAGACACCCCCCCCCCCCCCCGTCTTGTTAGCACTGCACCTGGAGGGGAGGGGAGGGCCGGGCTGCATCGGCTCACACCGACCTGCCAAGTGGGGGTGACTTCTCTTAGAACAGCTGTGGAAATCCCAGTGCCATTCTTTCTCCGGATAGTGAAGTAATTCCAGTTGCCATTAAGCTAGCCATGTGAACGTGTATTTTATACAGTCGAGCTCAGGGATTTAATGGTAAAATTGGGAATGTCTGTGAAATCTGGCTCTGCAAAGTATTTTGAATAATCCTAATTTTGGTGAAATGTTTGCCAGATCACCTTTCATTCACAAGATAATGCTTAAAGACATCTGTTAGAAGGTGGACTCCTTCTAGGACTGGGCAGAGCTGGGCAGCCCTGTGGGGCCCAGCTTGCAGGCCGCAGCAGGGTGGTGTTGGTGTGCAGCGTGCCACTCAGGCCCTGGCTCTTCCTCTGCTGTACAAACGGCCGAGTCCTTCTGCACTCCTTGTCCTCTGCCTGTGGCATCTGCCCCAGCGCTGCATTGCCCAGGGCACCATGTGCGGCTCACCTGGCTGCCTCTGACCCTTGCAGTCTACCCCGACGGCAGAGTCTGCATCTCCATCCTTCACGCGCCAGGCGACGACCCCATGGGCTATGAGAGCAGTGCTGAGAGGTGGAGCCCTGTGCAGAGCGTGGAGAAGATCTTGCTGTCAGTTGTGAGCATGCTGGCAGGTAGGACGGCCCCGGGGCCGGGCCCTGTGTTGCTGGCTCCTGTCCCTCCCTCAGTCGCGCCTGGGTTTTATTTCTTCATAATTAATCTGTGGAATTATTTTAATTTAGTGCTGCTTGTCTCCACTTTTCCAAACGTAAACATACTTTTCATAATTATAAATTCTAAAGACAGTCTGGTGTCACATGGCACACTGTGCACCGTGGTGGGCCATCCTCTGATGCTTGGGCATCTCGTTCACTCAGTAGGTATTTATTATGTCTCACACTACGCTGCATGTATAAAGCTCAGTGTGACAGAGGCCCATGCTCTGAAGCCCCGCATTCCATGGGAACTTCCCAAGTCCATCAGTAGCTACATGCCAGTGTGGTAAGTCACACCTGGCCCACAGACCACTTCCTGGGATGAGCTGAGTTAGCCAGGAGTTCAGAAGAGGGAGGGAAAGGCATTTAGGGTGGAGGAAACAGCTGGCCCAAGGTAGCACTGGCCGGACCCGTGGGGCACTGCCAGTTCTACAGCAGGAGCCAAGGCTGGAGGGGCCCTGCAGACGTGAGCTGCACAGTGGCCCGACGTCCGTGGGGACGACAGTGGCACGATGTCTCTGACTGTGCCTCGGGAAGACCGCACCTGCAGCCCTGGGCAGGTGGTGTGGTCGGAGGGGGACCCAGGCCTGGTGGGTCAGGAGTTGTCAGCCTCCAGGAGCCCAGCCAGTCAGAGGGGTGGGAGGGCCTGGAGTGCAGGCTGTGGGGCTCCTCCCTGGTGCGCAGGAGAGGAGTCGTGTGTCTGCTGTGCGGGCGGGGTCAGGAATATGGAGCAGTCCAGATGTGGGGTGCGGGGAACAAGCAACACACCCACCCAGTGGAGCTGCTGCTCGGTCCCCACAGCAGGAGCTGCTGTGCCCGTGGCTGGCTGTGGAACTGTGCGGCTCCCAGCAGCGCCCCCACTGCGGCCTTGGCTCCCCGTGGGGACAGGCGAGAAGGCCCGCGAGTCTGCGGCACGTTCCCGGGAAAGGCTGCTCTCGTCAGGCTGCCGCGCAGACTCCCTTTCACGCGCAGGGCCGGCCCTTGTCTTTCAGAGCCCAACGACGAGAGTGGCGCCAATGTGGATGCTTCTAAAATGTGGCGGGATGACCGTGAGCAGTTTCACAAGATTGCCAAGCAGATTGTGCAGAAGTCCCTGGGGCTGTGAGGCTGCGCCGCACTCGGGCACACACGCACCTCAGAGCAGCTCCCGCTCGCTCCTGCAGACATGGGCAGTGCTGCCGTGCTGGCACCGACACAGGCATCACAGAATGCAGCCCGCCCTCTTACCTTTCCACCCAGACAGTGCTCTCTGGGACCGGCGGCTCACTGCGTGCTGCAGCATCCCAGGGTCCCTCCTGGGCCAGGTCGGCCCGCCCGGTCTGTCTGCCCCGCCGTCACTACCTCTCCTTCCTCCTGCAGCGTGGCCTGCAGCTGCCCTCCCACCTGGGGCCATGGGCCAGGCCTCGGGCTGACAGGACACCAGCGAGGCTCCTTGAGAAGATGTGGCCTTGGTGGAAGCAGTGGGTAGAGCTGCGGGCTCCCTGTCGGTGCCCGGTCCCGTGTGCCCCGGGAGGCGCCCATCACTTCCTTTCTGGCCTGGTACTTAGCGCAGGGCTGGCTCTCACAGCTGCTGCTGCGTTCTCATACGTAGACACCCTCTGGGAGACACTGGAAGTGCGCCCTTGAAGAGCGGGGCTGTAGAACATGTGGTTACTTCAAGCCACAAAACTGATGGCTTCCCCTGGTTGCATTTTAGGGTTTGCATCCAGGTCCTCGTTACCGGCACTCTGCTGGAGAGCAAGCTGAGCGGAGCGTCACAGAGGCAGTGCTGTCTTCTCCTGGACCCTGAAAAAGTTTCCCTTTCCAATCTAAAGCTGAGAGGCTCCAGGGTTCCTCCCTGTGCACTGCGGCTGCACCCGGAAGCCGACTGAGTGGCCCAGAGTCAGGTGGCGGGCGGTCTACGACTTTAATGTGGCCTGAGTGTCCCCATCAGTGGATGGGGCTGAGCAGCACAGTGCCTGGCGGAGGCGCATACAAGCAATAACAGATCTGTCTCGAGCAGGAGCACACACCTGGCCTGCTCCAGACAGGTTCGATTTAAATAGGAGTTTCTATTTTTAAACCAAGAGACGCGTGAGACATGCAGTAGGGTCACGTCACACTGCGCTTCCTGCCCTGTCGCAGGTGTGGCCGGTGGACTGTGGCTTTCACCAGGGCCTCCCACATGGGTCAGGACTCTTCCTTCTCAGAGGGCATGGTTCACAGCTTGAATTTCAGGGCAGGCCTGCGTTTGGGACAGGTGGAGAGGGAGGGTGTTGCGCCTAAACAGTATTTCCAGGCCTGAAGGAGGTTGAGATGTGGTCTGTGTGTGTGGATGGGCTGAGCGGGGCAGCCCCTCCAGCAGACCGGCCAGATGGGCAGGCTCATGGGAGGCTTCCGTGGGAGGGGGAAGAGAGGCAATCTCTTTACAAAACAAAGTATTTTTATTCATTTGTATTTATTAAATGAAAAATCCCAGTTGTCCCTCTTCTGTGGTGGAATTTATTTACTATATTATAAAATAAAGTTCTATATTCTCCCTCTTCTCTAGTGTGTTTCTTCGTTGTGTCTTGTATAATGGTGTGGGGTCCTGGGCCGGGTCTGGCTGGAGCGGTGGCAGCTGCTTCTCCTACGCGGCACATGGCTGCCTGTGACCACGCAGCTCCCCTTGCACCAGGGTCACCTCTGCACGAACCGTGCTTGCCTGAGAAGGTCGTTCCTTTCATCTTGTGACCCTTCCTTTGCTCTCAGGAGCTCTCGGGGTTCTCTGTGGGGTCCATGCAGGATGGAGGAGGCTGAACGTGGACCTGGGAGAGCTCTGCTAGCCTCGCTGAGCGTTAGCAGCGGTCCTAAGTAGAGACCGGCAGGTTGTCCAGACCTTGCCAGCTTCCCCGGCTTCTCCTAATCACCGCTTTAGGCTGCAGTTGCTTCTAAATCTGCTCTAATCCTGCTTCTGCATCCCTTGGTCTGTCTCGGTTGAGCGTCATCCTTGGTTTCCCCCTAAGAACGGCTCCAGAACCCATGATTGTGGCTCGTCTCCCCCTGGGCTTGGCTCTGGCCCCCCAGCTGTGGCTCTGGCTCCCTGGATTCCTGCACCAGCTTTGACTTCCTCCAGGTCAGTCCTGTGTGCATCAGGTGGTTCCGGTTTGGGAGAGATCCCTGCTCTCCCACAATTTCTGGTAGAACTTAGCTTGCTCTGTGCAGGGCAGAAGCCCACTGCCCAGTGCCACAGTGCCAGCTTCTTTGTCTCCAGGAAAAGTGACCCTCAGATCCCATGTCTTTTGCCACCCTGCTCCAGGGACAACACTGTCCCTGCCACTGGCTGTGTGCTAGTCCCCCGTCTGGTGCACCAGAGCTCACCTGGAAGGCTGCTCGCCTCACGCCCTTTGCTGCTGTTCCCACACCGCTGGCTGTAGCAGGCTTGACATCTGGAGCCAGCAGTTCCCCAGGGCTGGAGGGACTAATGTGTCCACTCATCCTGCCGTGGCCCACCCCACACAGCCCAGACCCAGTGTCCCAGATCCAGGTCCCCACACCCAGCTTCACCTGCGGGGCCTGACCCTTGGTGCTCCCCGCTCCCACCACAGCCAGCTGCTCTGCCAGGTGCCAGGGCTCAGTGTCCATCCCCCCACCCCCATACCCGGAAGTGCCTGGCAGAGCATCCTCCCTCTGATCTGACAGCTCTGTGCTCAGCCCGTGGAGAATCTTCCACTTCCTCTGCTGGGTCACCTCACGGCTCCTCCCTGAAGTTTCCTGTCTGGCCAGGCCCTGCGGGGCTGAGGAGCAGGGCCGGTGCCCTTGAACTCTGAACAGGAGAATTCTGTTCACTTCGGCACTGCCACCTCTTGCTGTTTCTGTCCTTGGAAGAACACAACACCTGGCGTGGCTTGCTTTCACCCTCGCTTCCTCCTGGACTAATTTCCCGTTACAGGGGAAGCCAGGGTGACAGGGTGATGCATAGTGTGCAGATCGGCACGGGGCTGGAGCAAGCATGGCATCCTGTGTCTGGACGGCGGGGGGTGCCGCGCGCAGGGCACTGTCCCCAGTTCCCCGAGGCGGTGCCTCTGGAGCAGTTGGTCCGTTGCAGTTTCCTTCTGTGAGCCCAGGACTCCAGCGTGGGGGGCAGGGTGTCCTGTGCACCCCTAACGCTGGGTTTGCTCAGTGCTCAACTTGGTGCTGGCCTCTGTGCTGGGTAGAGGCAGGGGTGTGGGTGTGAGGGCCACCAGGGAAGACAGGTGCTGTGGACAGCTGTGGAGCAGGGCACGCGGGCCATAGCCTGGCAACGTGGAGGGCGGGAGGGGAGTGCTGCAGTCCCTTTGCACTGAGGCTGCCGTGGCCAGTGCTGACCTGCTCTCACCAAGCGGCCTGCTCCGAGCACTGGCCAGCTTGGAGTGTCCCCAGGTGCCACCACCAGGCTTGCCTTGGTCCAGGTGGGCGGGGCCGTGGCGAGGGGCCATGCCAGTGCTGGGGAGCCCAACTGCCCAGGGAGCCTCTGGCCCTGTCGTCTGGGGCCAGACTTGGAAGCTGCCTGGGTGCACACGCAGCTGGGAGCGGGCAGAGCCTAGCCGAGGAGGTGGGGCCGGCCTTGGGCAACCAAAGGAAGGAAGAGGCTGGGGAGTGGCCTTCTGCTGGCCCCCAGCAGCTGTGGGTGCAGGCCCTGTGCTGTGGCCCAGGGTTAGGGGTTTGGGGCCTGGCCTGGCTAGCGAGGGGCCTGTGAAGACAGGAACTTTGCCCCACAGCTGGGAAGGGGGCAGCAGCCCCCCAGTCCTACATGAGCCTGAGCCCTCAGCTCTCCTCCTGTCCCAACCGCTTCCCACGTGGCCACAGCGGGTGTGGCAGCCGAGAGAGGGTAAGGGAGCCTCAGGGCTGGGGCAGGCCAGCGGGGACAGTCATGCCGCTCCTGAGCCGGTGTGCATGCGTGTGTGCCTGTGAGCACGTGTGCACTGCTCCTGCAGCTTTCTGGCAGGGCCCCTGATGTTGGAGCTGGTTCAGGGGAACCGGAGACGTGAGGATTGTCCTTTGCTGATGGGTCTCTGAAACCCTGGTAATGTGCCAGGGAGCTGGAACCACATGAAACAGCGCGGCAGAGGGCAGAGTGGACTGGGTCTCACGGGTTTTCCCTGTTGGACCAGTCCCACCTGGTAGGGTGGCACGGCAGGGGCTGCCACAGTGCGGTCTCCACACCCATGGGCCCCTCCCACTTCTGAGCTGAGTCCAGCACACGCAAGCACATGTGTGTGTGAGAGAGAGAAGGCTGCGGGTCTGTGGGCGGTCCAGGAAGGCACTCGGCCGCCCACTCAGACTCTGTCTCGCCCTCCTCCTCCAGGGCCGTCCAGTTGCCTCCGTCCTGGCTGCCGTGGAGGGAGCCACCCCTGGGCATGGGGCTCCTGGGCCTGGCGCACACGTGTGGGTGGTGGGTATGGGGCAGGGCTGACAGGCGTCCCAGCTGGTGCACCCCAGAGCTGTCCACACTGGAGCCCGGACTGGGGCTGGCCCGTTCTCTCCTCCCACGTGACCGTGCCTGGCCACTCCTGGGTCTGCGTTCGGAGCCCCCAGGGTCAGGTGAAGCTGCCTCATGCCCTCCTGGGCCCCACTGTTCTGTGTTCCCAGGCAGGGTGGGGCGTCGCTAGCCCCCACTGTCCTCCCGGTTCCTGGTCACAGTGACTCCTGCTGTGTCGCAGGCTGTGTGAGTGAGGCCACCCCACCCCCACCCCCAGTCCGTCACCCTGCTGCATCTGCCAGAACGATTGTGCGTCTTTCCTCTTTTCAGAACCGTTAAGGTGAGGCCCATGTCTGGATTCTCCAATGGGACCCGTGTTTGTGCTTCCGGGTTGCAGTAAGTTAGCTGTTCAGTTTGGTGTGCTGCCATTTGGCCCGGTGTGTGTGGCTCATTCTCTGTGGCAGTCTGGCTGGCCCACAGCTCCAGATTCCTGGAGAAGCTCCTGACTCAGGTGTGTCTGAGAGGGTGTTTGGGAGAGGCCTGCGCCCTCAGGTGGCTGAGCTGACCGCCCCTCCCCAGCACGCCCCATGCAGAGACTGTGGAGAACAGAGAGGCACTGAGGGCAGAGCAGCTGTCCGGGGGCTGGGGCCCATCCCCTCCTGCCCTTGGGCACCTCCTGCCTGGTCCGCAGGCTCTGGACCTAGCCTGAGCCTCACCTCGGGTGACTGCAGGGGGTTCTTAGTGTCCCAGTTGGACGGGGCAGGTCCCACGATAAATGCCCCTCTGCCGCCGCCCATGTACGTGAAGGTTGTCTCCTGGCCCCAGCCTCCTGGAGCTCCCGGCTCCAGCTGTGTCTGCAGCCCAGAGTCCACGGAGCCTCAGGACGGGCCAGGGCGTGCAGGGAGCCTGCGTGTGTCTTCCCACTGCTTTTGGTCTCCTCTAGGCAACAGCGTGCTTCCTATGACGCGAGTGCTGTGTGGCAGTGCTTACGCTGTGTTCGGGAAGCAGTGACAAGAACAAAGATGAGTACGTGTGCCAGACAAATGCAGGTCTTTCCCTGTTTTTGATCCACAGTGGGTCTGCCTGAGGAGTGGAGCCTGCAGACACTGTGCTGACACAGGCGCAGGCACACACGTGCGCAGACACACACGCTCAGGCACACGCACATGCACGCGCATACGTGTCTCCTCCTGGCTCTCTCCTCACCCCCACCTTCTCCGGCCAAGGCTTTGGAAATCTCATTTTTGCCTGCTGTGCAGCCACACAGTTCAGCACAAGTGCAGCTGCCTGCAGAGCGGTGCAGGAACGAACATGGAAAATGGCAACGGTTTCTCCCTCACAACTTTTGTGCAGCCACGGCCACCAGAAATGGGGCTCCCCGCCGGGGGTTCAGGCCCCTGGCGCACTGGCTCCAGCAGGCCTGTCCTGGCTGCTGGCCTTGGAGCCTGGGAGGAAGACAAAGGGAAGGGCAGAGGGGCCCTGCAGTCCTGGCGGGCCTGTGCCTCTGTCTGGCCCGCTGGTTCTGTGGGTGGATTCTCCCCCGCTTTGCTTTCAGCGTTGGCCGGCCAACGCTGCGGCCCAGCTGCCCCCTCCGCCAAAGCCAGAGCAGGGGTGGAGGCTGCTGTGCGGCCTCGTCCCGTGGGGGTCAGCGTCCACGCCCAGCTTCCATCCACATTGGCCTTCTGTGCAGGTCCACAGGTCGCTTCTTCCTGTGCTCCGTCCGGAGGTCGAGGGTGAGCCCAGTGGGGGACAGAGGGTCTGCTGGGCTCACTCCGCCTCCATCTCGGGCAGCGCCGGAGTCCAGCGCACCCTGTGAGAACCGTCTTCCCCCTTGTCTCCCTCTGTCCCTGACGCGGTAGCAGAATGGCATGGCCTGGGTGATCTGAGAAGAGCACACCGTCGTGTTCTCACGGGCTGAGGGCTGAGGCGTCTGAGGCCTGGGGCCTGCGGCTTCCTTCCGTGGTTGGGAAAGGTGGAGGCCGTGGTCTCCTGTGGGGCGCCGTGGCCCTGCTCCCTGCATGGAGGAACCGTGTCCCTACACGGCGGGGCAGAAGGCCCCTCTGGGGTCCTCATCCCATCAGGGAGGTGGCCCTGCTGACATCCCCTCTTAAAGGGCCGCCCCCGTGGCTCACGCTGCCCTGGAGCCTTGTGCCTGGGTCCAGAGGGGTCGGTCACGCCGCAGCAGCCCTCCCAGCTCGCTGGCCATGCCGACTTCTGCCGTGACGAGCCCTTGGGGCTGACTGTGCTTCCGGATTGCAAGTGTGTGGAGTCCACACTCCCCGCCTCGATGCTGCTCCCTCCCACACCTCCCTGCTGCCCGGCTCACGCTGCTGCCCTCGGCCGGAAGGAGCCCTCCCTGCACTCCTCCTCGGCCAGAGCTCTCATTTGGAGGTTATTTGTCCTGATTGCAGGATTCTGGTACCCGGTTTTTCTTCCAGCTCTGTGAGGAGGTGGCGGGTTTGACTCTGACCTCCCGGAGTCCGCGCGCGGCCTTCCCTTGCGTTTCTCCACCGGCCCCTGCGAGGCTCTCTTCACACCTCAGCAGCTTGACCATGGCCTGGCTCTGTGTGCTTGAACTGGAATCTGTCTTGCTTAGAACTGACTGAGCTTAAAGTTTTGGAATTTTCTTTCATTATTTCTTTAATATTTCCCTTCCAGTCTCCTTTTCTCTCTCCAGGACACCAACTCCATGGGGTTAGGACGTCTGATACCAGGCCGCGTCCTTTTCCTGTCTCCTGTAGATGGGTTGATTTCCATTCATCTGTTTTCGAAGTGAACCCACTGATGAGTTACTCTTTCCAGACCTTCTGCAGCAGAGAAGCGGGATTTGCATTTTTATAGTTTGCACGTATCTTCATCCTCACGTTCCGCTGTCCATTCACCCTTCGCCTGCTTTAGCGTCTTTGCTAAGTCTGACTCACGCGCACCTCAGGGTTGGCTCTGACCCTGTCTGTGTCCCTGAGGGGATGTTTCCCTCTTCCTTCTGGTGTCCAAAAGTTTTTTCCTGTGTTTTGCACCCCGAACTTTGCTGCTGAAGAGTGCTGATCTTTTATGTAGTGAGGGCTGACCTGGTTATTTGGTTTCCAGCTGTCAGTCGGGTCTGGTCTGAGGAACATCAGAGGTTCCCTGTGCCCGTCCCACTCCGAAGGACTCTGAGTCCCACTTGCAGCTTTTGTCAGGGCTTGGCACAGGTGAGGCCCAGCGGGTCCAGCACAGACCTCTCTTGAGGGTGCCATGCCCCACCCACGCTGGGTACCGGTCAGCTGCTGCCCGGAGGACCTGGGGGAGCTGCAGGGTCCTTGTGCTGGCCTGGCCAGGACTTCGGCGTCCCTGGCACTGTGGCCACTGCTGTGTGTTTGTCTCTGTTGCGGCCTGTGTGCTCACACTGGGCACGGACATGGCCCCATCTCTGAGCAGCTCCCCGCCTGCATCCTCCCTCACACCCTGGCACTTGGTGACCTGGCTCCGGCCTCCGGCTCCTCCAGCAGGGCTTCTCGCCTCTCAGCCTGGATCCCAGCTGTGGGACGTGGGGACTTGTCCCAGGAGGGCAGCCATGAGGACCGTGGCTTCCCCATGAGCGTCCTCCCAGTGACCGCAGTCCTCACTCCTCGGCAGCTGTGTGGGCAGCTTTCAGGCCCTTGGGACAGGGCCTGGCACACACGACATGGTTGGCTGGCTCCGTGGCTGGGGCCTGAGGTAAGCGATGTCATGGTGCAAGGGCCTGGAGGAGCAAAGCAGCCAGGTCATGGCGGCCGGGAAGTAGAGCACAGAGGAGATGTTGACGAGGGAGTCCCCAGAGGCCCCAGTGACCCTCCTCTTCGCTGGATCAATCCACTGGGGAGCCGAGCACCCCAGGGCCCAGCTGCTCTCCAGGAGCCTCCTAATCCGGCCTCATGGCCTGTGCACAAGCGCCTGGTGCTCATCCAGTGTGTACAGGACCACAGCCACCACAGCCGGCCGGTGACCGCCCTAGTGCTTTGTACCAATGCCTCTTAGAGCCGACCCACGGTACTTTAGGGTCTGGAAAACGTGAAGGGCAGGGTGCTGGCCTTGCTGGGGGTGCTGGGTGACTGCCTGTCACTCCGAACCCCACACGGGACAAGACCCTCCTGCTGCTCCTGCTCGAACTGCCCGAGGAGGGCTGGGGTCCTGAGGGAGGAGGTGCCAACTCGGATCCGGTTTCCTTTCACAGCAGGCCTCCATCCCATAGGGACAGCTCGCGGGCCCTTTCGCCTGGCTTCCCACCAGCCATCTGCATGGTGTCCCTGGCCTGGGGCCCATGTGGACAGGAGCCCCTGTGGTGCCGCAGCAGGTGTGTGGGTGCAGGGTGGGGCTGGGCAGCAGGCAGGAAGCCACCACTGCCCTGGGGCCAAGCCCACCCGCTGAACGCTCTGGAGCAAGGTGGGTTTCAGTGACAGCAGTGCTTCCTCATGCCCAGGGGAGAAGGAGCCACTCTGGGCAGCCGGGCTGGTGTGTCCGAGGCACGGGGCCAGTGTGCCCAGCTGGCCGCACACAGGAAGGCACCCCCGCTAAGCCCCGAGGCAGCCAGCCCAGCCCCCTCCCAGCCTGCTGGCCAGTGGCCAGGGTGGAGGAAGGACTGCGGTCCCATGGGGAAGGCAGGTGTTAACCCTAACCAGGGGGTTAGGCCAAGGTTCTGGAGCAGCGGCCCCTTCTGGAATGCTCACCTGTGCTGCCGTGGGGAAAAGGACAGACGGGTGGGAGATGGGAGGAGTCTGCAGTGGGACCCGGGCTGTGAGGGCCACACAGGTCACCTGGGCACAGAGGAGGAGGGCTCATCCAGCCTCAGGTCCCACACACCGAGGTTGCAAGGGCCAGGGCTCTGGAAGGGGCCAAGGGGCTGGGCGGAGCACCAGTGTGGGCACCACACCCTGGAAGCCCACACCAGCTGCACCCCATCCACTCCCAGAAGCCCCCAGGCCCCCTCCGGCTGGCACTGGGTCCATCAGATAGTGCCCGCTTCCCCAGCAGCGCTCCACATTTGTGGACCAGCTTCAAGTATTTTCCTGTACCCTCGAGACAGTGATTAAAAAGTAATTAACCTAAATTTAGCCTGATTGTCACAAATAAATTAGCCACATGAATCACCTGTGATTTGCCAGCCTACACATGCCAGGCTACCAGGTAAACGTCAGCACAGGGGAGAGCTGGTGCCTGGGGCTCCACGCCCGGGAGGGCACCCCCTCTGTGTGTGCCACGGTGTCATGTCGGGCGCAGGTGGCAGGGGGTCCCCAGGGAGTCGGCCGTACCTCCTGGCCTCAGTGGCTTGGACTGTAGCTGGCATACCCAGAGCTGCATTAGACAGAGAGCAGGGCCTGGCAGCTGGGCCTCCGGGCACCGGCTGTCCCCTCTGCCCACCCTGGTGGCTGCAGGACCATGCTGGGCCTCAAGAAGGGCCCATGGGCTTTGAGGACCCCTGGGGCTGTTCGTGGCCATGTGTGCTGTGACCAGCAGGTGGCTTTGTGGGGACCTGGGCAGGGGCAGATTTCTGCTGGCCACGGAGGGAAGGGATTTTCCAATTCTGTCCCAAGACCGTGCCGCACTGGCCTCAGGCCCAAGGAGTCCTGTGCAACCCCTCTCCTGCAGCTCCTCCCCTCGGCCGAGGCTCCTCTGGGGTGCTGTGTGCCTCACCCCATCGCTCACCCTGCTTCAGTGTCTGTTTCTCACACAGCTCCGTGTCCCGAACCTCTGGCATTGGCCCAGCTGGGCCCACCATCGTGGGACATGCCTCTGTGCCCTGCCGGTCCCCCTGCTCTGCTCCCCCTGCACCCTCCCACCCAGGCCAGGGCAGGGCCTCCGACACACAGAAAAGCCATGTGTGATCATTCCGGAGGAAAAGAGAAGATAAAGATTAGTGTGAAGACCTGCAACCGAGGCCGGCTGGTGCCTGGCGCCTGTTGGCCTGCTCTGAGCACATCTGTTCCATTTCCACACCCAGCAGGGTGCCCATTTCCCACAGGTGCTGGGCAGGAGGGGTGGGTTCTCCCCTCCCCTGGCAGCGGCCTGTCAGCCCAGTGAGCATTCGGAGTGGAGCAGGCTGCCCCCTGGCCAGTCCCTGACATCCGGGCAGGCCTAGATGGAAGCCTGGGCTCTGCAGTCCTCAGCTGCCGCACACGGCCCAGGGCCCTACGGTCTTGCGGGGGGAGGCGCCTGCCACCACCGCACACGGTCGTGACACGCCGGTGCTTCTGTGCACTGGCTGTGCAGCTGTGGGGAGCAGACAGGCCAATGCCTGCCAGCCCGACGCACCACCTGGCAAGTGTGTGTCCACTGGCACGAGGCTGGGGCAGCGTCTCCGGGCCTGGCACCACGTGGGCAGGCATCCAGGGCCTCCCTTGTGCCCAGCCTGCTGTGGTGTGGTGGTCATTGGCCTTCCAGGGCCTTCCCACACTCCCAGGCCTCAGCAGGAAGGCTTTCTTCTTCCTCCCCATCCACTCCTGCTTGTGCTCCCTGCACTAAGAAGTAGTTTGAATTTTGGTTGAGGCCTGTCCAGGAAGTTACAAAGAAGGTCAAGGTAGTATTCTTATTCCAGGCCAAGTAGGGAACAGATCTTCCCCCAGGTTCCTCAGGGCTCTCCCAGGGCCCTGATGCCAGGGCTGTGCTCCACCTGGTGCCCTTCTGCCCATGCTTGGGGCACCCCAGCCCCAAAGCCCTTCCATCAAGGGCAGCAAGGGCTCCCAGTACCTGCTTCCTTCTTTCCATGGTGCTGGGGATGGAGCCAGGGCCCTGCAATTTTGGGGCAAGTGCTCTGGCACTGAGATGCACGCCAGCCCAGATCCTGCTCCAGCCACACCCTCCAGTGCTCTGTGCCCATCTCTGCTTTCTTTGGACAGTGCCTGGCACGGTGGAGCAGCCCTGTTAGTGTAAATGTTTGTGGAATGAACGGGACATCAAGTTCTCTGTATTCTGACCCAGATGCTATGCAGATGAAGGTCACATCAAGGGCATTTCAGATGAGCAGCTGCTGTGCTCGGCAGTGACTTTTTGCTCATCAGCTATGAAATATATGATGAATTTTAAATTAAAAATTTGTCTTACAGTGGAAAACACATTGCCGCGAATCTCCCTCAAAATATTTCCCTTTTTTCAAACAAACACACCATTCTTGGCACTTTCTGAAGCAGCTCTGGAGTCCTCTTTCATGTCTTTACAAGGCATGATCAAAAACATGGTGAATTGTACAGCTGCGTGCCATCCAACAGTAAGGCGGCTTGTAAAAACACGACTCTATCCTCATCCACCTTATTCTCCAGATCTGGTGCCATGCAGCCTAAGTCCCTAAAGTCATAATGACCATGAAAGGGAAATGTTCTGAATCCACTCAGGACACTGAGGGAGCCAGGACAGCACAACTAAAGACACCCAGGGAAGAGGGCTCCGGAGCTGCTGCAGGAAGTGGCGAGGACCATGGGAGGAGTATTTGAAGCTAGAGGGAGTGTTTTGAGGGAGATTAGTGGCAGTGTGTCTTAGTGTATAATGAAAAAACAAATTAAATAATCACCATAGTTTTCGATCACCACCAGGCGGAAGAAACCTCCACCACCATCTGCCCCTCTGGCCCCTCTGAAGGAAATGTGTCTTTTTCGTCGACAGCTTTAATGTTTTCTCTCTGACATTTGTTTTTTGTGGTTTCACCGTGATGAATCCAGCTGTGCATTTCTTTTGACTTACCCAATTTGATTTTTAGCATACATGAGAACATAGTCTGTATTATGTTCTGTAATTTGTTTTTCTTTTTTTGGTCCCGGGGATCAAACTCGGGACCTTGTGCTTGCGAGGCACGCGGTGGCACCACTGAGCTGAATCCCCGGCCCCCAGTTTGGTTTTTGCTGGTCTGAGTCTGTGGATCGGCGGCCTTGACAGCGTTGGACAGTTCCCAGCTGGCGTGTCCCAAGTGTCACTTCCCTGTGCTTCCGGGGCTCTGATCGGAAGTCTGCTGGCCTCTCACTGTGTACCTCTGTGTCCTTACTCTTCCTCTACATTTCCTGCTCTTTTATCTCTCCTTCATCTTTCTGGGTCTCTTCAGTTGCTATTTGTTTTCCACTTTACTAGCTCTGCTTTTGGCTGTGAGTTGACGTGTTAATTCCGTCGTGAATGCTTGCTTGTGGTTACTGTGGCAGGCCGGCTAACGGCCCCAAAGGTGTATCTGGGTATCGGTGTTACCTGGCACGGCAAACGGGACTTCGCAGGTGTTTAAGTTGAGACTGTTGAGGCCGGGAGGCTTTCTTGGAGAGAGGGACTTTCTGGGGTGTCCTCCTCTGCTGGGTGGAAGCTGAGCCCTCTTTTCTGGGTCTAGGGAGGCTCAGCTGAGCCTCAGTGCCCTCCTGCAGGGGGGTAAACGACCCAGAGCAGAAGAGGCTCCGAATGCTGGGCTCAGGCCTGGGCTTTCCCTTGTCTCCTGGTCCGGGCTCAGTAATCCTATGGTTTGCCTCCCCGAGGCAACTGTTGTGAGATCTTTAAAATATGTCTCTAGCTCTGTAAGCTCTCTGCAGCCTGGTCTACCCCTCCTCAGGAGAGAGGTGCATTTCTGCACGCCAGCCTTTGTTTCATTTACTGCCGCATTGCTTAAGGGAGAGGTTGTGTTTTCCTCCCAGAGCTGTGTGCATACCCTTTTCTCCAGCTGACTTCCTGGCCTGAGGATTCCCGTGGAAGCTGCCTCACCTCCTGTGAGCAGACTGCTCTGAGAAGCTACAGCAATCAAGTGTGGACCGAGCCCGCCCTGAGCCTGGCCATTCTGAGGTCGGGATGAGCCATCCTTGTCCCGAAGAACCCGGGCTTTGGGATTGGGCAGGCCTGGCTTTGACCCTGGATCTGGCCCCTGGGCTCTGGGACACGGACAGTTGCTTTGCTTGCTGACACGGAGGCTGGCTCGGGCCCTCTGTTCTCACCAGTGCTGTCACTGACAGCACCACCGCTGCCTGGGGTGGTGGGCAGTGTGATCCCCTGGCCCCTGAGGTTGGGGTGCTTTGAGCAGGTTCTGGTAAAGGCCCTTCCAGGCCACTGTCCTCTGCCAAGGTGCACGCCACTGAGAGCTCCAGGCCCGGCCACAGGCGCAGGCAGGAGCTGGGGCCGCTGGGTGCGCTCCCTCACAGGGAGCCCTGCTTTCATCTTTTATGGGCAGAGATGCAGGTCGAAACCAGTTGCCAGCTGCCTCATTAGCAGCGGCACCGCTGACATTGCCCTGAGTCTCTCACCCGAAAACCGGGAGTCACACTCGGAACGTGTCCAGCTTCCTCCCCTTCAACCACCTGGAGATGCAATCACTGTCTGATCCAGATCCTATCTGTGTTCAAAGCCCTGGGCTCCTGCATTAATTCCCCAAGGCGGAGGTGACTCACACAGCCTTGACGTCCCATGAGGCGCTGCTCTTGGGGGTCAGACAGCTATGCACACACATGCGCGAACACATGCACCATGCACACGCATGTGCCACACAAACATACTCATGCATCACACATGCACACAGACAGGCACACATGTACACATATACCATGCACACGCACACAGTCCTGCACAACCACACACCTGTAGTCATGCATGTGCACTCATACACATATAAACACACTTGCCACGGACATGCCACTGTGCACACACATGCACATGCTCCACACATGCAGACAGGCACATACGCCAGTGTGCACACACGCAAATAACATGTCACCTGTGTCGATGCCGTGTGAAAATAAGAGCTGTCTTTATGAGGAAGCACTCAGAATGTGTTTCTATGTCTAAATGCCCTGAGCTCAGCACAGCTTTATACAATAAGGTGTCAGCCAGCTGCTACATGTAAAAATTTTTAAATTTCACCATTCATTCATTTCGTCATTCCTTCACTCTTTACTCATTCAGCGCTCCCCAGGCAACAGGCGCTGTTTGGTGCTGGATTGGCAGCGGGGAGACGCGCCAGGCAGTGGCCTGTGGAGGGAGCTGCAGGAGTCCTGAGGGAAGTCCCTGGGGCTGTCACTGGGAGCCTTCTAAGCACCACAGAAGCCACCGAGGGCAGATTTTGCTCTCTGCAACCCAGGAAGCTCAATGAAGGTGCCCTGAATGTTCACCCTGAGCTCAGGGCAGCCCAGGACAAGGCCCGGGTCCCAGCATGTAGAGCATGTGATGGGCTGGCATGGTGGGCAGGCCCCGGGCATCTGTGGGGGCTTCCTCACTTGGGTGCTTGCCTCTAATGGTGCCTGGAGTTTCTGGTGAGTTCCACAGAGGCTCCCTGCCAGGCTCAGCTCCTGGAGTGTGTTCTCTGCCAGGGCCTGGTGTGTGCCAGGAGGAGCTGCTGGCACGGGCTGGTTTGGCTCCAGCGGTGCAGTTCTCTTGCTGGTGCCGACAGTTGTCACCCTCCACTTCCCCTCATGTCAACTGTGCTGTGAGGACTCCACTTGCCCATCTGCAGGCGCTCCCCTGGCTTTGAGGTCTCCCATGTACAAACCTCCACCCAGCCACGAGGAACCAGGAATTAGATCTCTTCTAACAGAATGCTCCAGGGCTGGGACCCACACCCATCAAGGGCTGCATGCTTTGTCCTAGGAGCAGTGGCGTCTGCACAAGTATGAGCCACAAGCAGGGCACGAGGGAAACACCGCTCCGCCCAGTTGTGCCCTTAGGTCAGAGACACTCATGAGGCCACAGTGGGCTCATGGTGGCAGCACCAGGTGTGCTTTTTAATCTCTGCCAACACTGAGCCAAGCCAGCAAAGCAGTGGGACCATGTGGTCGGGGAGTCTGACTTCCTGCCCACCATTGTCTACTTAGGACCAGGAGATCCGAAGCACTGTCCAACATCTAGGAGGGCCTGAGGGTGTGGGGACTTGGGAAATCTTCCTTGAGGCCTTGGTGGGGCTCAGGGTCCCCAAGTCCACAGCGGATGAGCAGCCCATGTTGGTGTCCATGAGTTCCTCAGCCTAGCAGGAGATGTCCATCAATCCATCCAACTGTCCATTCATCCTCCATTCATCCTCCATCCATCCATCCATCATTCATCCATCCACTGATCCACCCATCATCCATCCATCTATCCATCAATCCACCCATCCGTTATCCATCCATCCATCCATCACTCATCCATCCATCAATCTATCCATCCATTCATCATTCATCCACCCATCCATCAACCTATCCATCCATTCATCATCCATCCATCCATCCATCCATCCATCCGCCTAGCATAGCTGGTATCCTGCCCATCCTGGCCAGGAAGAGGGCCCAGCTGGGAGACTGAGACACATGATTTGGGGAAGATTTGGCAAAGGCTTCAGGCCTCGTGAGCAGGCTGGCCTGTGTGCCCGAGCCCTGGGTATGGGCTCTGAGGACTCAGCTGCTGTCCAAGATGGTTCTGTTCCTGGGTGGTTGGTGTGGTGTGGGAGTTGAGGGCCACAGAGGCTTGTGCTGGCCAGTGATCAGGGTGTAGGGGCCGGCATGAGCTGGCCCAGTGAGAGTGCCCTGAGAGACCACAGGCTCTGTCCAGAGCTGGGAGGACTGGGAGTTCATGGGGTGCGGCTGGGATCTGTGATCCTCTTTCCTGGGCTTCCTTGCTCCAGGCCCAGCTGGCATCCAAGCCTGTGGCTTGCAGCTGGCAAGGGTACAGAAGCACTGTGATCCATGTGGGAGCCTGGGCCTCCCTCCAGGAGCAGGGACCCAGGCCTGCCAGAGACCTCAGTTCACCCCTCCGCGCAGGTGGGCAGGCTGTGCCCTGTGTCACTCTCTCCCCTGGAGAGCCCTGTGCACTTCAGTGCCACAAGCATCCAGGTGGACAGGGAGACTCAGCCAGGCCACAGTGAGTCCTGGGGCCTCCAGCCTTGGGAGGAGTTAACACTCATGCTGTTCCTGAGTAACGCTGGCACTTCAGAATCCCCCGTTTCCTGGCCGCCTCCCTGCAGTCGACCCCCTCTACCCACCCAGGGCTGTGTGGTCCTGGGAGCAGGCTGACTGGTGGCCCAGACGCAGGCCCTGCACGGTCCCCGAGTCGAAGCCCAGGTGGCCCCGTTCCCTTCCCCAGCCAAGCAGCAGGCCCGGAGCCCACACCCCAGCACATGGGACCTCAGCCAGGGCAGAGACCCAACCTGGGCTGCTGCAGGCAGCGCCGGACAGGCTGTCAAAGTCCCGGTGCCACCCACAGAAGCCCCAGAGGAGATGCTGAGCCTGGGCTCTGGTCACGGGAGCCTGCCTGGCCAGCACCAAGCGAAGAGGGAAGGTGGGTGGGCCGGGGTGGGGGAAGGGCCGCCCGGTGTCTGAGGAGAGCGCCACTGACCGTGCCTGTCCGTCTGTGTGTGCTGCGCACTGCAGAGCGGGGTGCGCACCCCAGTCTCACGGGAGCCCTGGAGAAGGCACTGCCGTTAGCTCAGGTGAGGAGGCCGGGTGGCTGCGGCCTAGCTCCTGCTCCTGGATGTGGCCTTCAAGGCCACCCCGTCAGGACCCCCTGGGCAGCCCTGGGCCCATTATGCTGCGGGGCTCCTGACTCCAGGGCTCCGGAGGCTGCCCTGGGAGGGCCCAGAGCCAGCTCCTGATAACTGATACGGGAAGGGCGGCAGTGACAAGATCGGAGTCACGCTATGGCCCAGGTTTATTTTTCCAATGGAGATAAGACTGACACAAAACGAGCCATTTTAAGACACGCGGTGCGGTCAGTAGCTTTCTGCTCAGCACCCCACTGTGCAGCCGCGGCCTCTGTCATCGGAACCTGGCCTTGGTCTCCCTCACCCGGGCCCTGGCAGCCACGGATCCACTTTCTGCTGCCGTGGCTTTTCCTGTGGTGGACATATCCCTTCTGTGGACCCGCACAGCACGTGGCTTGGCGTCTGCCTTCCCAGAGCTGGGTCCCCCGGGGGCTGTGGGGTCCCCCGGGGGCTCTGATGTCCCCCGAGTGCCCCTTGCTGACTGGGGGCTCAGCCTGCTGTGCTCCCTGAGCTCCCCTCAGGCCTGCGCGTGCCTCACTCCGACTGTGACGGTCACTCCAGCTGCTCGCAGTTCTGCCCGCCTCGGCCCGGGCCTTAGCTCCCCTGGGCGCCAGCTCGGTCAGCTCCTCAGCTGGTGGTTGGTCTGGCGTCGGGCCTGTCCCAGCAGGGCCGGGCCTCCCTTCCGCTCCCGCTCCCGGGCTGGGAGAGGCCTGGGAATTTGCATTTCTAATGAGCTCCCAGGTGGCAACCTGGGGCCTCCCGAACTGGGCCTGCCCCATGGATGTTTTACCTGCAGCCTTGCTGCTGGCTATGCTAACCTGCAAATCGAAATGAGGGTTTTAAGCATTCTGTGATGTTTCCCCTGGATTTTCCTTAAAATTAATACCAAGACAAGATGTGTAGAACTGCACAGACATCGTAATTATAATATGTAGTGAGATATTTAAGCAGGAATAGGTAATTTGTTGGGAAGCTTGTTCTTCCTTGGATGGCCTTGGGTTCGTGTGTCCACCTGGCCTGCATGCGTGCGTGGACAGAGAAAAGCACAGTGGTGACAGCAGCTCCAGAGTTGGTGTCCCACGACTAGTTTTGTTTTTGAGGTGGGGTCTCACATCTATGGCCATACCACCCCAAATACGCCCGATCTCATCTGAGACAGGGTCTCGCTTTATAGTTCAGGCTGGCCTCGGACTCACAGCAATCCTCCTGCCTCAGCCTCTCGAGTGCTGGGATTACAGGGTGACCACCACGCTTAGCTCCCTGCACTCAGCGCCTCACTGAACCAGCAGCGACTTCGATGTTAGTTTAATCTCTGCCGGGTGAGGACAGGGCGCTGCGTGGACAGGAGCAGTCTGGCAGCCGGGCGGCTGGCGGGCTGCTGCTCGGGGAGAGCGTGCGTGATGCTCTTCTGCGCCCCACTCCCCCAGAACTCAGCAGCCTGAATCTGCCAATGGGCATCACCCAGCTGCTCCACAGCCCCAGGCAGCCTGGTTGGTGGCCGTGGCTCAGGATGTGGCGTACCCCTCACGGGCTGGACGGCCACTCCTAAGAAGCCTGCGGGCGGTGGCCACTCGGTGTCAGAGCTGGGCGGCCTCTCCAGCAGGAGGCTGCTCACATCTGTCATACGGGGGCCAGGCTCGGAGATGGCGGAACAGGGCTGGAGGGAGGGGGGCAGGGGGCCTCGCCACCTCCTGCTGGGCCTGTGCTGTGACAACGCCTGCCTTACCACACACTGCCGACACTGCGACACGGCCACCTGAGGGCCAGGTGGTGGGTGCAGAGGAGGGTGCAGAGCCAGCCCGCCGTCCCCAGGGAAGGCCTGGTGACCTCACCACCCCTGCACTTCCTCTCATTGGCCTCTCTGGGTTCGTGTGTCCTCTGGCCAGTGCAGGGCCGGAGAGGAGCAGTGACACAAACTGCCACTGCAGTTGGGGGCGCCACTGTGGCCCAACACCCCATTTTAAATTTTTTGGTTTATACAGGTTCTTGCTATGCAATTCAGGCTGGTTTTGAACTCACTACTGTAGCCCAGGCTGGTGATCCTCCTGCCTCAGCCTCCTGAGTGCTGGAATTATAGGCATGCACCACCATCTTTACTTCACAGTTCAAGACAGAAGACATCCTTTGGAGCCCTCAGGCCTGTCCCCTGAGAACTGCTGTCCCCCGTTCCAGGAAGAGGTGACAGCCAGTGGAGGACTTTGCTTTAGGTACTGGCGACTCTATCCTGTGGCTCCTCTGTCCCCGAGATGTCACTGCTGCTCTGTGGAAGGCATCAGCCCCCTCTGCTAACAGAGGTGTCTCAGTCACTCTCTCTTTGCTGGGACACAATATCCACGCCCGAAACTTCCGAGGTTTGTTTTGGCTTACGGTTCAGGAGTCTCAGTCACGCATGGTCACAGCTCCAAGGGAAAAACAGCCTAGGGGAAGGGTCTGGCGGAGGAGAGCAGCTCGGGTCATGGCATACAGGAAGCAGAGAGTGAGCGGAGGAGCCGGGCAGGGAGAACAACGCTATGGCTGGAGAAGGAGGGCTGCAGATCAGGCTCTGGCTTTCGAACTTAACCCAGGACTTGGTTTTGTGGGCCAGAGCTACACAGTGGGCAGTGGTCCCTGCCCCGGTCTGTTGCTGTCAGGTTCCTGCACCTGGGGACATCCATAGTCTTCATCCTTCCAGAGATGTCCGGGGCTCCAGGCTCTCGGGCCAGCTGCCCTCCCTGGCTGGCACGGGTCCCGGGCCCTCAACTCCTGCCTGTGGCACTGCTGACCTCTGCTTCCGCTGCACATGGCCACGGCACCCTTCATACGGTGTGAAGATTCCGCTAACGAGCTCCAGACGGGGATGGGGTGGAGGAGCTGCCACTTCAATGCTGGGAGACCTCTTGCCACTGCACGCACACGAGGGACGCTGCATCACGGCACAGAGGGCCCTGCCCAAGGCTGGCCAAGCTCTGAGGCCGCTGCTGAGCACTCCCAAGAGAGCAGCTCATGACTTCGAGGCAGGTCGGAGGCCCTGTGCTCCCAGTGCTGCCTGCCCTTCTGCCTCTGGCTCCTCTGCCCCGAGCTGCCGTCCCCTCTTGTCCTCCAGGAAGCCCTCCCAGGCCGGTCCCTCTCTGCTCAGAGCCTGCTCCCACGGAGGAGGGACCTGCCTGGGACTTGGCGGCCAGCTCCGTGGCATCGTTTATTTCCCATGGCCACTGGGGAATAGCTTCCTTGTTTGGAGCACTTTGTCTGGCGTGTGACTCCTAAGCTCATTTCCCCCATCGGTGTTCGTGCTGAGTTTTTGACCCACAGAAGAAACCCGAGGCCGTGGGTGGAGGTCGGTATCACTGCGTATCCTCGGGGTCCCCTCTGTGCACCCATGTCCTGCTCCTGGGCAGCTCTGTCTGCTTTGACCTGAAAACGTGACTGTCCGTGAGCCTCTGCGGATCCCACACCCTCAGCGCCTGCCTGCTTTCCTGGGGCGCAGGCTGCACCCCGTGCCGCTCAGACCTCCAGCCCCCTCCCTGCCGCCCCTCAGCCCTGGGTCTGTGCTCGCGCCAGGGACCTGCAAGGGGGCTCCGGCTGCCTCCCGTCCTCCCCATGGCCCTCCCCTCCCGCCCGCCCTGTCTCCCCCGCCCTGCTGCACACCCCTTGGCAGCCTCCAGTGCGGACCGATCCAGGCCTCCCGAGGGGCCTCTCCCCTGCCTCTCCCTCTGCGTCCTCCCTCTGCGTCCTCCCTCTCCACCATCCTCTGCCACCAGGCTGCCGGTGTCTTGCACACACCTGTGTCCGATGCAGCTGTGGCAGCTGTGGCGTCTCCAGCCCAGGCGTCCTCTCAAGGGAGGCCGCACATGCTGCTTATCTTGGGGACCCCAAGGCGATGGTCTCGAGGTGGGGCCCCTGGCAGTGCCCCGGCCCTGTCCCCTCCGAGGACACAGCGGGAGACCCCTCCGCAGAGTGCGAGAGGCCCCACTCTAGTGGCCTCCATGCCGTGCGTGACTCCGCTCTGCTGCCGTCAGCCATCCACACTGCACGGACACACAGGAAATCGGTACCCGGAAGTGGGGTCGTGGCTGCACCAGGAGCCCCGGCAGGCGGAAACAAGGCGACACGGTTGTAAGCTGAGGCAGCGCATGGTGTTTTGAAGCGGTGAGAGCCTGGCTGGCTGCCTGTCGTGGTGTCTGTGGGACCCCGGCTGCCTCTCCTGTGTGCTCTGCGGGGTGCATGAGGAGCGGCTGGGCCGCAGACTGAGTCGGATGTGAGCGGGGTGGGTGAGGGCCTGGTGGGGCCACCGGGGCTCGATCGGGCAGCACAGGGCTCTCCCGAGCCGAGCCGGGGAGGAGGCACCAAAGGAGCCGCCCGAGGCCTACTCTGCTCGCCCTTCGGTCTCCGATCCGATCCGATCCGATTGGCTGCCGGCCTGCTCAGCCTCCCCTTTCCTGGCCCGGCCTTTGGAACAGGCCGCCTGTCCGGTGCTGCCCGTCACTCGCCCGGTCTCCAGGCTTCTGGCTGGGGGACCTCCCCCTCCCCCAGTCCCACCTGCATGTCGTGGACAGCTTCATTTCATTTTATTATTATTTGTAAGCTGCTGCCCCTCTGTCTGCTCTCTGCCCTGAGAGGACTGTGGGAGGACTCGGTCTCTGCAGATCCTGCCGGGGCCAGCACCGCAGCCGTGGCCCTTGTGGATCCATGCGCTGGGAGGGAAGGTTCCCCTGTTCCAGCCCCAGTGTGAGGCAGTTGCCAAGCAGCCCAAGCTGATAGGGAAGGTGGGGGAGAAGTCAGGGTGAGGGTGCCTTCAGGGCCCTGTGCCCAGCACACAGCGAGTGTCCAGTGACAGGTGTCTTGGGATTGCCACAACCAGGGACAGCAGACAGCTCCAGCCTGAGTCCTAGCGTTCAGGGACCGGTTCCCTGTGCCCTCCTCTACCCGGGGCCAGCATGAAGCGTGGCTGGGCCTCCTGCAGGTCTGGGAAGCTCTGCCCTGTGCCTTGCTGTGCTCTGCGTGCCAGCTTGCATCTGCAGGCTGCCCGTGGCTGTGGTGGGCCTTGGCACCGCCTCTGAAGGTGCCCCAAGGCATGCATGGCATCCGTGGTGGCATGCAGCTGGGGGACAAGTGGAGGGCCAGGCACCTGCCACTTCCGGCCTCATGGCGCCAGCTCAGGCAGGGTGTGGATGGTTTCTGCCGGGCGGCCGTCCCTGCAGTCTGCATGTTCACAGGGTGGGCAGGGTCCCTGCTGGGCAGAGGCATCATCCGGTCATCACTCTGACCCGCGTGCCAGCCTGTCCCCGATCTCCTGAGAAAGGCTGGGACGGGGCCGGGACAGCAGCGGTCACTGCTGACCTGAGGCCGTGCAGCTGCAGCTGTGTTGGCAGCTACGAGAGGATTGCGGACGAAGTGCCGTCCGTCCGTCCGTCCGTCCGTCTGTCCATCTGCACTCTGGAGCTCCGTCTGCACTTCGTGCATCTCGTGCACGACTTCCCGCTGCAGCGCACCAGGACACCAAGCGCCTCCCTCCGGCAGCGGGTTAGGGTTGGCTTCATCTCCATCTTGTCGTCAGCGTCCGAGAGGAGGTCTCCACAGCGAGCCCGTCGCTCGTGCTCTGCAGAAGGGAGTGCGCGTCTGAGTGCTCCAGCTGAGGGCGCAGCAGGGCCATGGCCACGGCCAGCAGCGCTTCTCAGGTTCTCAGTCGAAGACGCTGGTGGTCTTTCTGCCCCTGTTACTTCAGCAAATTACTCAAGGAAGAAGCAGCGTGCCACAGAGCTGGGCCATCGAGGTGGACTCTGTCCTCAGAGCCCCACCCCCAAGAGACGATCCCCACATCTCTCCTGGGCTTGACTTAAATTCCCATTACTGGAGGATCGGGGTGCCGACCTGCCTCCCCCACAGCCTCCCTGGGGGAACCATGAAGTTGGTTTTCAGGTGGCCACATAGATTCAGTTTGACTCTTGGTGCTGGGATTAGGGCCATGATAAGCTTTCTGTACCTATTTTCTCCTCAATCAATATTTGTCTCCTCTTGTTGTTGTTGAGATAAGGTCTGGCTATGTAGGCAGGGCTGGCCTTGAGCTCACTACTAGCGCACACTGGCTGGCCTTAAATTTGAGAGATCCTCCCGCCTCAGCCTTCTAAGTGCTGGGATGACGGGTGTGTGCCACCACCCCCAGCTCCTAAAGAAATGTTGTGTGACACAGTTCTTCTCTGATAGTGGTTCTTATGGGCTGTGTTGTCCCCCAAGTCCATAGGTTGGATCCTGACCCCCTCTTCCTCAGATGGGGCCGCACTGGAAATGGGGTGTCTGAGGAGGTGGCAGCCTTGGTCCGACTGTGTCCTCATAAGAAGACATCTGGACACAGACACGGAGGACGGTGTGGCGAGGACTCAGTGAGGAGACACCATCGGCCAGCCGAGGAGAGGCCGTGGCAGGGATCAGCCCGAGGCCTGGACCTTGGAGCCCCCGGCTGTGGTGCCCTGAGGCGCCTTAGCAGCTGCACAAGGTGAGGACGGTTCTCTCCAGTGTATCCAGAAGGCAGACGGGGAGACACCTCCCACGTCAGAGCGCTGCCCTAACGGGCTGCCATATTTCCCAGGCTCCCTGCTCAGGCTGCAAGGGCCTTTATGTTTGCTGTTCAGAGCTGTTGATATCCCTAGCAAGCCAGCTGTTTATTTACTTAGAGTTTGAGACAGAGTCTTGCTAAATTACCGAGGCTGGGTTCCAATTTGCAATCCTCCTGCCTCAGCCTCCTGCAGTGTTGGGATCACAGGTGTGCGCCACCACGCCCCGCTTGTCCCTCGAAACTGAAACTCAGGGGGAGCTGTGTTCCATTCACTGGCTGTGTCGAGACCCAAGTCGTGCCCTGGAAGAGGGCACCGTTGTGCTGCTGGGCACATGGCCAGGGTCCAAGGGGAGGCCCTCTGGTCCTGTCTCCGCCACACATGGGGTCCCGGATGAAGCATCCCCACACTGTCCCCACACGGCCCTCAGCCTGCGCATTGCCCCTGCTTCCTGCATCCATCTCTGGCCACCCCCGCTTGTCACAGCGCACCCCACTGCACCCGCGCTCCTAAGCCCGAGGCATGGCCCCTCCGCTGCTCCAGCTGCCCTGCTCTTTCCTGGGCCCTCCCAGTGCTCTGCCCCCTCCCCGAGGGATCCCTGACGGCCAGCATGGGGCCCATACCACACCCCACAGCCTCCCCAAGGCCAGTCTGGCCACTGTGAGGACCTCAGAGTCACGTGACCTGGTCCTCCAGGCTATCCACCAGGCTCACACGTGGATAGGGTACTGTGGCATTGGCCCCTGGGGTGACCACAGGGAACGCCCTGTGCAGCCGCTGGGGTGGGGCCAGACTGGTGCAGAGGCAACGCCTGCTCCTCGTGGCAGGGCGGGCTCAGCACCCCAGGGCCACGGCTGTGCTGGAAGCCAAGTGCCCAGAGGATCCAAGCCCAACCAGCCTGGTGCACCAGGCTGAGCTTGCTGGGTCCTCGAGGTGAGGGTCATAGGCCTGGGGCAGCTGAGGAAGCCACAGAGGGCAGGAGGGAGAGCTGGGAGGAACCCAGGTCTCCCCAAGATGACAGGGCCCCGAGGGAGGGCTGAGGTGGACCAGTTCTCACAGTGTGTCCGGGCAGCCCAGGCCGCGGCCAGCCTCACCCCAGGGTACTGGTGTGGAATGGTTCCTTAGAGGAAGGGGGCAGGGCTGAGCAGGGAGGGGACACCTCAGGAGCGGGACTCTGGGGTCAGGATGACCAGACGGTGTGGTGGCCTGGGTGGGAGGGCACACAGCCTTCTCTTCTGAGAGCCCTGGGTGTGGGCTGGTTCCACCAAAGGAGGTGGTCCAGCCGTGGGGAGACCCCCTGGGACCTCTGGGTGTCACTGCCCCCACCGTGTGGGGCTGGGTGGTGCAGTGGTCATGCCAAAGACCCAGACGCCCTTCCCAGTCCCGGCCACCATGCGGTGACTCTGGTCCCTGTTCCCCAGCCACATGGGCAGGAGGGCTCTGCCAGAAGGCTCCACTCCAGACCACGGAGCCCTGAGCCACGGCGCTCACTCTGGCGGGGTGCATAGCCCCTGCTGCGGCTGCAGACCCAGGGTGAGCAGGACGCACAGGGCCTTGGCAAACAGCTTCCTGAAGTCGCCTCCCGCTCTCCAACTTGTGACTCCCGTGTTCAGCAATGCTGTTGGCTCCTGTCCTGTCCGCCACTTAGCCTAGTGCCTCAAGGTGCAGGACACGCTTCAAAACCACAGCCTTTGGGCCGGGGATTTAACTCAGTGGTGCCACTGCCACCTGTCTCACAAGCTCAAGGTCCCAAGTTTGATTCCCGGTGCCAACAAAAACAAAAAACCCATGGCCTTTGATAGGCTTTTATAGACATAATCGAGAGCCACAGAGAGATAGGCCATTGTCCATTTTCCCAAAGAAGGCCTTTTGGTCTTTGTAGCCGGACTGAGGGTGGGGCCCTGTGGTGGCTCGCTGGCCCTAATGTCCACTCCTGGGCACCTCATCCACTTGGCCAGGCACCGGCCTCCTGGGGCCACACCCTGGGCCGGCCAGGACACCAGGTGAGGCCCCAGCACTGTGCTTTGTGGTCTCTTGGGTCCACCGGCCTGGGCCTGGTCCCCTCAGGGTCCTTCTGGGTCCCCCAGGCCAGGTGGCCCTTCCCATGCCTGGACAGTGGCACTGCCCCCGGGAGCGGTGAGGAGCGTGTCCTCACCCCTGCAGAATGCCGGGCTCCTGGGCCCCCAGGCCACCCCACCTGCTGCTGCCTGGGATGCCAGAGATTCGGGCCGAGAGCAGGCGCCTTTGTTCTGGCTCGGAGGCTTTCCCAGCACGGGGCAGTGCCGGTGCCTGTGCCCATGGTGCTGCTAATTACAGCCCTGAAGCCTTTGAAGTGGCTGCCGTGGCCCCGGGCAGCTGCTGCTGCATCCCTGGGTCCTTTCAGCAGGCTGTGGGGAAATTACAGAGCAGCTCGGAGCAGAAGGCAAAAGCTGTGCTTTTATGGAGTTCAGGCGAAGGTGGGTTAATCCGTAAGGAATTTTAAGAACACGCTTTGTGTGGCAAGGCCAGGCTCTGCCTGAAGGTGGGGCCGGTGCCTCCACAAGCTCAAAATGACAGGCTGGGGACAGGGGGAGGACGCGGCTGGCTGCCTCTGTGTTGTCCCCGCAGTCCGAGAGCAGGATGCAGGCAGCCCTTGCCAGGTGGCCGTGTTGATGGCACAGTAAGTGAACAGGGCTTGGAGGCCCAAGCTTGCTCTCTGAAGCCAGGGAACTATGCTAAGGAGACAGAGCCTGGAGCCAGCAATGGGCACGGGGAACCGCACCCCTTGCCGCTGAGCAGGGCAGAGCAGTCAGCAAGGATGGTGGCGACCTCTCCCAGTAGGCTGTGAGCCCCTAGAAGCCACCCCCGGGGACAGGGGCCGAGTTCCTCATGGCCCAGCCCCTCTGTGGAGCAGGTGCTCCTCACCCTGCACTGCCCTGACCCCGCAAGCCCAGAGTCTCCTGGGAAGCAGACGCCAGGCCTCAGGGACGTGTGCCTCTGACTCTGTGACTGGGCCCTCAGGAAGGTTTGCCTGGTCAGGTCCCCTCAGAGCCGTCAAGACACATTTTTCAGAGAGGTCAGAATCCAGGAGACTCACCCTCTCTGCTCCATGTCCTCCTCCTCCCCAGCTGTCCCCAACCAGGTGTGCCCAGAAGAGTGCAGGGCATAGTGCCCTGGCTGGGATACAGCAGCCATGTGTGTCTACAGACAGAAAGGCAGAGACACGGGCATAGAGCAAGTGCATCCACCTCTACATACAGAGAAGTATTTGTTTTAGGAAATCTGTTCACAGGTGCTGTGGCACATGCTGTAATCCCAGTTACTTTTTTCTTGTTGTTGAGACAAAATAGCCAACACCCAAAGTTAGAGTAGGAAAGGTTTATTTAGCTGACAGTTTGTAGAGGTTTCAGTCCGTAGGTGGCTGGCTTCAAGGCAGGGGGCCACTGTAGAGGGGCATCGCAGAGGAGAAACAGTCCATGGCAGGGCAGGGAGAAGACAGCGAAGCAGCAAGCAGCAGCAAGCAACAACAGCAGCCCTCTTTCTGTCCCTTATATTCTATCCAGGCTACCCACCCTTAAAGGTGAGCCCTCCCATTATCCACACTCAGAAATATGCCAAACCTATCAGTGGACTAATTTACTAACCACATACCTTTAATCCCAGTATCACACTATTAATGCCAGCATCACACACTAGATCCAGCCACCTCTGAGAAGCCCTGCCTATGACCAAATGAGACTTTGAGGGGGCATCTAGAAACAAGCCAGAACACCAGCTATTCAGAAGGCTGAGGCAGGACGGTCACAAGTTTCAAGTCAGCCTTGGAAACTTATCAAGACCTTGTCTCAAAATTAAATAAATAAAATAAAAGGAAAAGGCCGAGGATGTAGCTGAGTGCTCCTTGGGTTACATAGCCAAAAAAAAAAAAAGAAGGAAGGGAGGGAGGAAAAAAGAAATGGGCTCATGATGGCGGGCTGGCTGGTCCAGGAAGAGCCAATGTTGCAGCCCCAGCCTGTGGCCAACTTCTGGTCAGATTCCCTCCTCCTTGGGGAGGTCAGACTTGCACTTAAGGCCTTCAACTGATTGGGCAACCCCCTCCCCCATAACGAAGTTCATCTTTTAATGCAAAGCCTGCTGGTCTAAATGGTAATCTCATCTGTAAAAGTAGCTTTTCAGCAACATCCTAGCATGCTGGACCTGATGTCTGTGTCCCGTGGCCTGGACATGTTCACACGTGAGATTGGCTATTACTCTAGCAAGCTTTAGAGCATCACTAATTTCCCAAAGGACAAAAATGGAAAGAAAAAGCTATAAAATTAATAGAAATGTTAGGTGATAGGGAGAAAATCTGAGGACTTAGTAAAACATAATTGTAGTAAGAGACTTTAATATACATTTAGGGGAAAATTTAGGAATTAAAAAAATGAACATTTAGTTGATCTCATGGCAAACCTGAAGGAGAAAGGACAGAAAAATATATGTAACATTAAAAGAAAGAATATAAGAGCACGTGGGAAAGAGATTAGTGTTATGATTAAGAGAATGTTATCTTAACTCCTTGGGAATAAATTTGAAAAGAAAGAGAAGAGCATGCGTGTGAATGTGAATGCTCAGACGAAGCCTAGGGCCTGCCCTACGTCACTTCCTGCATCATGGAAGGATGGCTCTGCATGAGAAAAAATAGATACCTGCAGTTAACTCCATTGGTGAATTAAAGCTGAAGACATGTCACATGAAAACCATGAGAAATGTCATGAAAACCAATTGAGAAAATTCAGCAGCCATTGCTCCTCTAAGTAGCAGAGCAAAAAGAGAAAAATTCTTTACCGTGATGACAACTGCTGAATCCCACAGACATACCTCCATCAGGCATGGAAAGAGAAATCTGCTCCTGTCACTGGTTTCAAAAACTGTTTCATTGCTCCAAGTTTATACAGTAAAGTAGGAACAAATAAATTGGTATACACACGAGAACAGAAGGGTACAATGATGTTTATTTGAAGACCAAGAGATTCTACACTGTCAATTTCAGGTTTCTAGATACAAGATAACTACACAAATGAACATATTTTCTTTTTGCTAGCAGCAATCAATTACAGGTGGAAATGGAGGAAATGCATTCATGATAATGGTTAAGCTATGTAGGATGTTTACGGGCTAATTTACTTATTTATCTTTTAAAATTTTTATTAGTCCGTATTTGCAGGACATAATGGTTACATTTCTCATTACATGAGTATGTGTATAACACATCTTAATCTTTTTATTTTCCTTCTCCTCCCTTCCTCTCCCTTCCCTCCTTCCTCCCTTCATCTCTTTGTCCCCTCCTGGTTTGTAAGAGGGATAACTTTATTGAAATAGTTCAGTGAACTTTTTCCTAAAAAAAAATTTTATCCATATGTATACCAACTGCTAAAGTTATAATTGGGCACTTGAAATTTTTATTAAAAAAAAAAAAGTTCAGGACCTCTATAGCTAAAACTATAGATTTTTTTTATAAACTGAATTCAAGATGTGAATAAGCAAAAAGAAATACCATGTTCCTGAATGGAAATATTCATGTTATAAAAATATCTATCATTCTTGCATTAATCTGCAAATTTATTGTCCTTCCAATAAGTATTGCTGTGATGTTTTCTACTTGTTTGATTTTGACTTGGGGGTAGACATGGAAACTGGTTCTTTTTGATAATGCTGGGGATCAAACCTGGAGATTCCTGCATCCTGGGCAAGTGCTCCACCATTGAGCTTTATCTCATCACATAATGAATAATTTTTAAAGTTCCCATGGAAAAGTAAATATGTGGGAACTGCCAACACGTTTTTAAAAAGAGAAATTAGTGCATACTTCTTTTATCTATTAAACACTGTTGACAAAATAATGTAATATTGGCAAGACCACTGACAGAGTGTAGCACACGATGAGGGGCGTGGCCCGGGAGTTTGCAGGCAGCTGGTCCTCCTGACAGTGGCCCACAAGGTGGGAGGAGCACTTGGCAGGTCACTGAGACTGCTGGAGTCAGTGTTGGAC
The DNA here is from genome assembly GCF_053883595.1 of Heterocephalus glaber. Classification (NCBI taxonomy): domain Eukaryota; kingdom Metazoa; phylum Chordata; class Mammalia; order Rodentia; family Bathyergidae; genus Heterocephalus; species Heterocephalus glaber. The sequence goes on from NW_028258138.1 coordinate 1,457,064, forward strand.
TCACTGCATCCCAGATAGGCCAGGGATCCAAATACAGATACAGGATAACAGTGAAGGAATCTAAAGAGCGAAGGCCCATTAATCAGCTCAAGACCCACAAGTCTCAAAGAAAATGCTCCTGATTAAATAAATTTAGAATATCTGGCAAATCAATCAGTAAACCAAAGCGTCAAGAAAAGCAGTGATGGGGAAATCATTTGCAGCCATCTTCTAGCAGGCAGGGCCAACACGCTGGTACCCAAGGGGCTCTTCCTAGCATGGGAAAGGGTAATCTTCTCCAGAGCGTATTTTGGACACTTCATCAAAATCAGACGGCGGGAGGTGCGCGGGTTGTTTCTGGGACTTCTGTTCTCTTCTGCTGTGCGTCTGTTTGTATGTCTGTACCGCGCTATTTCCATCGCTCTGTCTCTGTAGGTAACATGAAATCCAGGGTTGTGATGCCTACTGCTTTGCCGTTGTCCAGGATTTCTTTGGCTATTCTGGGTCTCTTCTGGTTCCATGTGAATATTAGGATTTTTTTCTTGTGTGAAGAAAGTTGTTAGAATTTTAACAGGGATTGTGGGAAATCTGCCGACTGCTTGTGGTAACACGGCCATGTTGATGGTGTTTCTCCTCCCCAGGAGTGTTCCATCTTCTAATATCCTCTTCAGTTTTTTTTTTTTTGGTACCAGGGATCGAACTCCGGTTCTTGTGCTTGCGCAGCAGGCAGCGAAACCACTGAGCTAAATCCCTGACCCTTCAGTTTCTTTTTTCTGTAGTTTTCATTACAGAGGTCTTTTGCCTCCTTGGTTAGGTTTATGCCTAGATATTCATTTTCCCTGAAGCTGTCATGAATAGAATTATTTTCCTAATTTCTTTCTCAGTGGATTAATTGTTGTTTTGCTGAAGTTGTTTATCGGCTCCAGGAGTCCTTCTGCTGGAGGCCTCTATGTGAAGCATCAGAACATCCGTGAATGCACCCTTTGGCTTCGTCCTTTTCTGTTTGTAACCCTTTCATTTCTTCCCTTTGCCTAATTGCTCTGGCTAAAGTTTCGAGTACTATAATGAGCATCAGCAGTGAGAGTGGAAGCCCTCCTCTTGTTCCTGATTTTCCTGGGAAAGCTTCTGGTCTTTCTCCAGTTGGTGATGATGGCTGTGGGCCTGTCACACAGGGCCTTTATCAGTTTGAGATAAGATCCTTCTAGACCTATGGTCGTCAAGCTTTTTATTCTGAAAGGACGGTGCATTTTACCAAAGTCTAGGTGGTGATGGAACTTAAGACCATAGTGCTACATGCGATCAGCCAGACCCAGAAAGTTAAATATCACATAGTTCCTCTGATAGGAGAAACCTAAAATATAAATTAATAGAGTTAAATAAAGGAGCAACGGCAGGCAACAGAACACACTTCGGAGCTGGAGAAGGGAGTCGGGAGAGGCAGAGGGCTCAGAAACGACCCGGATGATGTATTACGTGTGTACCAGTGCTCAGCAGGAACGTGACTGATGCATCACAAGCACACACTACTGTAAAGGGAGGGAAAGAAGGGATAGAGGAGTGTGAGACGCCTGGGCAGTGAAGCACGGGACAGGAGCTCATGCCCAAGAGAGTGTACCTTACTTCCGTGGAATGGGACACCGTTTGGATGTTTAACACAGGGACTGCTGGATATGATTTAAGAGGACCTCGCTGGCAACCGGGAACGGTTTCCCCTGCTGGGTAGTATAAAACAAAGGACTGGGCAAGCCTTTCCTCTCTTAAGACAGAGGCATCGCTTCCTTCTCTGACCGAGTGGCTCCTGGAACCCTAAGCGTGCTCCCCAGAGGCAGGCAGCCCTAGGGGTGGGCCATGAGCCAGTGCTGACGACAGGAGGCTATGTCTGCCAGCCTGCCCTGTTCTTCGAGTCCCTTGAAGCTGTTGCCAGACACCCCCTCCTCCTGCCTGTCCTCCAGACAGCGTCTCACACATGCTCAGGGCGGGCCCACTGCAGCCCCTCCCCTACAGTTTTGCTTTCTGCGTTTCAGTGACCCGTGGCCACAGGTGGAAAATACAGCCTGTCCTGACCCTTCCAAAGGGGAGCGCAGTCCCGGGACTTTATGACAGCATAGCGCTATAACTGCTCCACTTTATTATTACGTATGGTGCTAACCTCACACTGTGCCTGACTTCTAAGTTCAACCATTGTGGGTGTGTGCATAGGGAAGTGGTAGGACCTGTGGCTTTGGGTGTGCACAGGTCCTGGGAGAATCCCCCCAGGAGTGGGGGGGGGGGCTCTAAACAGCAAATTCTGGGATGTCCCAGAGGATTCCTAAAAGCCACAGAGTTTCACAGACCTTAGCTGGACAGCTCATTGGATGTCAGTGTCATATTTTTGCAGTCCAGAGTAATCATTTCCAAGTCCTCCTCTGCTGTCTCTTGCAGAGAGAACAGTGCCCAGCCTGGATGAGGGAGCAGCTGGAGATGGAGGCCTTTGGGCTGAGAGTCGTCCTCGAAACCCAGTGAAACCAGGTGACTACCTGTGGGCCGTGTCTCAGTCCCATGCGCTTCGGTGACCCACATCCTGGACGCGGGTGTGTCTGCTTTCCTGAGCTGCTGAGGTGAGCGACAGCCGGCACTGGGTCGGCAGGGGGGTCTGGGGGTTCTTGGGGAGTCCTCTCTGGGCGGAGGAGCTGGCTGCTCCCTGCCGACTGGGGTCCTGATACCTGTGAGGAGCCTGCAGCCGCTCCAGGTGGAGTCTGGACTGTGGGGTTTGGCGCCATTGTTGGGAGCGGCTCCGAGGGAGGTCGCTGCACCCCACATGGCACACACACGGGGTACTGGGGGCTCCAGGCACATCCCCAGCCTTCACTGTCTGATGTGGAAAGTGTGGTGACTCCCAGCGGGTTGCTCTGCTGCCGAGGCCTCTGAGCTCCACTCCACAGCCAGCAGAGCTGGCCTCCTGTCCCGGGGCCTGTCCTACTGAAAGAGTCCCCTCCCACCCTCCTGACCGCAGCTGGACAGGGCCCTGGCCCAGGAGAGGGCCCAGGGAGTTCCCACAGGCCCGGCAGCGGGTGGGGCGTCACCTGTCCTCCCTCCTGGCACACTGGGGTCACCGTGGAGTGGGTATGTGGTGGGAGCCTGCTCGGAAGGCTCCGTGCGTCCCGGGTGAGGGGCCCCAAAGGCTCACCCGGGCCAGGTGAGGGGCAGGTAGTAGGCGCTTCCTCATCTGACACTCGTTTCCAAAAGCTTGTCCTCACCCTGGAAACCAGGACGCGGGCCATGGCTTGGTGTCTCTGGGGTCAGGGAGAGGAGGGAGTGAAAGGAGGCAGAGACGGGCCTCCAAGCAGGGGCTGCTCTGGGGACAGCGCAGACCCCCTCCCCGTCCCTCCCCGTCCCTCCCCATCCCTCCCCGTCCCTCCCTGCCCCTCCCTGCCCCTCCCTGTCCCTTGCCCTCTTGCCCCTCTCTCTCCCACAAGCCCCTCACAGGGCCCTGCTCTGTGCTACACGCCAGGCTCTGCCGAGGCTCTGAGGTGCGCATTGCAGGGCCCCACGAGGTCGCAGGTGGCACGGGAGCTGGCGGCTGTGCTGCAGATTTCTGTCTGTTCGTGCACAGGGTTGTTTGGAGCGGGCAGGGAGGCCGCCCTTTTTTCTCGAAAGGAACACTCCTTTCAGCAGCTGTTCCGCCTGAAGCAGTGTTTCGTGGTGACCGCAGCTTGGAGAGCCAGCCTGGCTTTGATGGAGTGACCAGCGCCACGCCCTCCCTGGGAGTCTTCCCTCTCCACGGAGCTGCTCCCTTTAAAGACTGACTTCCCTCCACGGGGAAATCCCTGAAACCCGACAGTTGACAAACCCACACGCCCTCCGAGGGCTGGGCTCCAGATAAAAGCCCTATACGGCAGGCAGCGCAGCTCTCCTGGGGACCGTGGGGGACCCAGCAGGGCTAGGGCCCCGGTTTCTGCTGCCAGGACCCCAAAGGGCGCGAGGATCTGCCGCCAACTCGGAGCCCGCCGCTGCACCGCACAAGGACCTGCGCTACCCGGACCCAGCAGCGCTCGAGGAAGGTCCTGCAGCAGGGTCCCCCGTCCCTGGCTGCCACGTTCGCCTGCACCAGGTCCCAAACAGCAGGGAGAGGGGAGCCTGCACCCCAGGAAAACTGGTTTTCTAAGTTTTTCTGGTTTGTTCTCAGCTCCAGTCTCTTTCCTCTGGGAAACGCGCTTTGCCAGTGACTAGTCCCAGCCCTGCCGACACTGTTATTGGCTGTCACCTGAGCACCAGGTCCCTGGCCCCTGGGGACCCACAGAGATAAACGTGCAGAGCAGGAGATTTGCTGAAGCTGCAGCCCTGATCTGCAGCCGCATCTTCCTCCCAGGCTGCTGGCATGTGGCCCTCGCAGTGACCCCTCAGCCTAGGGCTGCCCTGAAGGTTGAGTCAGGGGCCCAAGGAGCAGCAGCCCCTGGCCGGCGGCACCCTGAATGGAGCTTGGGACCCGGACCTCTCATGTCTGCACTGCTGACCCTGTGTGTGGCGCTCCTGCCCCTGGGGGCCCCCGGCTGCAGTGCCCAGCACTGGGAGCCCTGCACAGGTAAGGTGGTGGGGACTCAGGTAGGGGCCTGGCTGTGGAGCTGGACGGCGTCAGTGGTCAGTGCCACCTTCTGGTTCTGAGATGCCTGGGAGGGAGAGCTAGGAGATTACAGGGAGCAGCCGATCACAATGGGAGTGCGAGGCTCTCACCCGGGGCAGAGCTTCAAAGAGTTAACACGCAGCGCAGCGCGGCGGCCTCGCATGTGCGTACCTGTTGGCCTCTGGGGAAGGCCGTACACCTGCTTCAGGAATGAGCCGCAGCACCCCACCCGCCCTGCTCCCGGGATGGAGAGACACTCGGCCTGTGGGTGGCAGGGCCAGGGCCCACTGTGGGGCTGGCCTGCTCCCCCTACCCAGACACGAAGATTCAGCCCCAAATACACGGGTCAATGCGCTTGCTTACGGTTCAGCCTTCCCCAAGTGGAGAGCAGGGCGCGTCGGGGCACGCAGGGGGCCCCAAAGCCTCCAGGGCCTCGTGTTCCCTCCTTTTATCTTTTCCCGTCTGAGGTACTGAGGATGGAACCCAGGACCTTTGCACTGAGCTGCATCCTCAGCCCTTTTTATTTCTCATTTTGCGACAGGGCCTTGCTGAATTGCTAAGTTTCCTAGGCTGGGCTTGTGATCCACCTGCTTCAGCCTCCCACAGTGCTGGGATTCCAGGTGTGCGCCTGGCTTGCTCCTTCCTTTTGGAAAGGCTTTGACTTGCATGTGACCATGACATCAGCAAACCTGGGTTTCTACCAAGAGATTTACTTGTCAAACCGAGACCTACAGAACAAAGAAACAGAACTGTGCCTGGTAGCTGGAAACCGGTCGGGGGCAGTCAGCTAGGGTTGGAGCGCTCAGGACAAGGCCCAGGCAGGGGCCGGTTTGATTTGCAAATAGCTGATCTCCCATGTCCCGGACAATCTGTTCCTTCCATAGGCCAGGCTGTTCTGCTCTGAAGCACTGTGTGTCCAGATCGTCCTGAGGCCCTGGGTCTGGATGCTGACCTGCGTGAGCAGCAGTGGCAGCATCCACAATGGCCCGGGAGCAGCCAGTCGGGGGCCTCATGTAGCCGCCAGGCTGGAGCCGTGCTGAGCCAGCCTGCGGTGCAGGCACAGCCACCACCCGTGGGTGTGGGGACAGACAGCAGCCCCTGCTCCCCGGTCTCTGCTCCTTGCTCCCGGGGGCTGGACCTGCCCCCGTGATGGTGACATGAGCTGCTCCTGCCCAGGCCACTGTCATCACCCAGCTTCCCTGGCCTCAGGTGACCATAGGCCCAGGCCAGCCCATGTCCTCCCTGCCAGGGGCCAGCATGGGCACCCGGCCCAGCCCTGGAGGGACCCCGAGCGGAGCCCAGCCACCCTCAGGAGCCTGTGGCCGTGCTCTGGGAGGGGATGAGTCACAGGCGTGTAGGTTCAGGTTCCCTTCAGTGCTGGGCACAGAGTCAACGCGTGTAACCATGATAAAGGTTATTTATAAAGCCCGCCCCCTCTGCCCCGGAGGTATGTTTCGAATAGTTACAAGATGACCCAGTTATAAAGGCCGCCGTGATGTGATCGAGGGAGGAAAGATGAAAGCCGGGTGAATAGCGCGGAGCTGAATTTGGAACACGCCCACCACAGCCCGTGAGGGTCTCACGTCGCTTTCTCGGTTGCTTTGGTTCCATTCGTTTTCGGAAAAGCCCCAGCTGACATCGGGGCACTGTGACCACAGAGGGGCACTGTGGGGCTGGGGCTGGGGCCATCATGGGCTCCATCCCCTTCCTCTGGTGGGCCGCGGACGCGGGGGACTTCCGGCGCGATGCCCTTCCCTCCCTTCCCGGTGTTTAGTTTGCAAAGAGGGGCTGTCAGTGTGGGCACCGGGACCTTCAGGTGTCCCCAGCCAGGGTCTTCACTCCTGCACCTCGCAAGGCATGAACTGCAAGCCTGGGCGTAATCGGAGGCCACAGGGGTCGGTGGATTCTGCCTGCGTCTTGGGGCAGAGACAGTCCAGGAGGACTGGGGGCTCTCCTGCTTGGCTTTCTTACAACCCAGAAAGCAGGAGCCCTGTCTTGGGTGGCTGAGGAGGCCGGGGTCACTGGTGGGGCCACTAGACACCTGTGACCGGGCTCCCTGGGGTGTGCGTGCTGTTGGGCAGCCCGCTGTGCTGTGCCACTGCCCAGCACGCCCCCTGCCCCAGGCCCCTTCTGGCAGATGATTGGAGACGGAGCAAGCTGACCGTGTGAGCAGGGCCCCGTGCCCCGTCCTCCCTCTGCTGGGGCCACAGGCCCCCCCCCCGCACAGTTGCGAATGCGGACGTTTAAGTCTCATCTCAGAGAGGCTGGGCAGGCGGTCAGCACGGAAGAGGTCGGCGGGGGCAGCGGGCTGTGGGTGCTGCAGCAAGCTCAGGGTGGCAGGGGCAGCGGAGCAGGGAGGGCCTGCCAGGCCGGGGGGTGTGCGGTGGCTCCGCAGGACTCTGGGCGGGCGCCTCTGCATTCCAGGGTTTCTCTGTTGGCAGTGCTGGGATGGAGCCCGGGGCCCGAGTGTGCTAGAAAGCACTGCACCCTGAGCTGCACCCCGCCCCAGGCCCAGTCCTCTTTGAGCTCTGGTCTCACCTAAGCTGCGGGCAGCTGGGAGACCCCAGGGACAGATCAGACTCTGCTCTGGCCGCACACTGAGCCGGCCCAGCTGCCTTGGGGCAAACGGCTGCAGTTCGGGCGCCAGCACCCTCATGATGGTGGTGCCAGGGCCGGGCTGTGTCCTAGGGAGCGGCCCAGCCAGCTCCACTGGGCATCACCCGCCCTGTATGACGTGGCGTCCTGTCCCCCGGGGCTTTGTGGGAGCTGTCAGGGCACAGCCAGACCCTGATGGGGGTCGTGCCGGGCCGGGGCTGTGGGAGGGGCAGGAGGCGGTGGAGGCAGAGCCTCTGGGTCAGGCAGGCGGGACTCCGATGCTGCTGCTCCACCGTCACTGGGACGGGGTGCCCACTCCTCAGCCCCCTTCCTCGCCGCCCACCTGCAAGGCCTGGCCCCCCGGGTCTAACTGTGGCTATGCCAGGAGTGAGGACCAGAGGTCTCCACCCGGAAGGCTGTGCTTCCCCGGGGCCTGGACCCTGAGGGGCGCACACTCAGGGCCGGGTATAGGCCGACTTGGCTTCCTGTGGGTGGAGGCCCTGCTGGGCAGGGTGGGGGAGCTCAGACCTCAGCCCAGGTGCAGGAAGCACCAAGGGCGGGAGCCTCCCCTCGGCTCCTATCCGGTCCCAGGAGCCCAGGAGCACCGATCCTGGCGAGGTCCCCAGCAGGGTCCAGGAGGCCCTGTCCCAGAAGTGCCGCTCTGGGCTGGCTCCTGGGGTGCTTTGAGCCACTGTCACGGGTCCCCCAGGGTGGGCCTCCGCCCCCAGGCAGCCTCCTGGGTGCCTTGAGGGCCTCTCGAGGGGACTGACGCCAGCTTCAGGGCTCCCAGATGGGGGCTGGGGCAGAAAGCCCCACCTCACTTGCCGGACAGTTTTCGAGGTTGGAAGCCCTGGCCGTTGGGACCCCCACACTTCTGGGGCTGAGGGGATTTTGCCTGTCACTTTTGTTTAATTTATTCATGTTCTTAAATAAAGGACCTCCCTCTGCAGAGCATCAGAAGCTCAGCCCCCAGAGCCACCCCTGCACAGAAGACCCCCGCTCTGCACCCCCAGGAAAGCCCTGCAGGGGAGGGTCTGGGGGTGCGCCCTTCCCCCACCCTGCCTGGTCTTGGGAGCTGCGGGGGGTCGGGAGGAGTTGGAACACCCCCTAAAGGATTCAGACACCCCCAGGGCATCCCTGAGATTCCACAAATGCCCCCTCCCCCCAGCTCCACTGTGAAAGCCAGGGTTTGGGCAGCTTCCGTGTGTCTTTGTCCTTGCATGGGCAGGCAGGGCCTTTGTCCTACCCTAGGTGGCTGGGGAGGCTTTGGCCCAGGCAGGGCTTTGTGTGTGGTACTTGGTGAGCCCACTTGAGGTCCAGGGCTCCACCACTGCAGGTGGAAGAGAAAGGGGAGAGATATTCGAACCCTGCTTCTGGGCAGCCCAGATGCGCTTGCAGCCCCGAGATGGCCCACGGTGAGGCGGGCTCCTCTGCAGGCTGCTGGAGGTGTGGGGACGCCCTGCGCGTGCATGTGTGTGACTCACACCCCTGTGTGTGCATGGTGTGGACGTGCACCCGTGCCTGTGGGAACCCTGCACAGCCTCCTTTCCATGGTGTCTGGTGCAGATGCGGTCTGTGGGCACTGGTGGAGCACCCCAGGAGTGTCCCCAGGCCAGGACAGAGCCCCACGCCCTGCAGCCGGCCGGCTCTGCAGTCCCAGGCTCCCAGGGACTGCCCTGAGCAGGTGTGTGGGGTAGGCCCTCCAGGTTGGGGGCGGGGGTCAGATCTGCTCCGGGGTCTTAGGGATGTCGTGGCCTCCCGGGTCTGCAGCCTGGGGAACCCTATTCTCACCCGTTCCTCTCCCAGCTGTCCTGACAGCCAGGAGGGCACTGATGGGGTTGGGGGTGGGAATGGCAGCTGGACAGGGGTGGGCAGGGACACCTGGGCCTGGGGGCGCACAAGGGGCCAGCGTGGGTTGTTCCCCGACCTCTGCCTTCCCCGGCCAGACCTGGGCAGTGGAGGTGCGTTGCTATTGGCTGCCTGGGCACAGACGGGGCATCAAGGTTGTCTGGGGGGCCCTGTTCAGGGGGCTGGCTGGCAGCACAGGTGCTTGGGTCAGTGGTCCCCAGAGCCCTGTCCTGCTCCCTGCTCCCCCCGTGGTCCTCAGACTGCAGGGCCCTCTCCCCAGGGAGGCCTTGCTGGGAGCCACTGGCCAGATGTGGCGCTGGAGAAACTGCCGTGTCCTGGGCTCCCGTGCCCTGGGGGACTGCTGGGGGCTGCCTGGGATCCTTGGCCCCTGGATGCAGCGGTCTAGGGACAGCGAAGCCAGAGTTGTGTTCTCTGGAAAAAGAACCGACTGTTGAGGGAGGCTGGGATGAGCGTGGCCAGAAAGGCGTTTTATTAACCTCAGGGCAAAGAAGCTTGTGGGGAAGGAGGACAACGGCTGAGGCAGCGGAGAGGCTGGCAGGGCTGTAAGACAGGCCAGGCAACAGCTCAGCAGCAGCTCACAGCCCACACCAGGGAGCACTGAGGGGAGGCTGCGTCCTGCTCACAGGGTCTGTCCTGGAGGTGACAGAGAAGCCCTGGCAGTTGAGGGTGAGGCCACGGAACTTTCAAACTTGTGTAAGCAAGGAGCCCTGTAGATGATCATGTGGCCAGCAGAGGGAGCCCTGAGGTAGGACCTGAGCTGGCCAGCCCTGCAGGACCAGCAGGTCAGCAGCAGGACTTCTGGGTCAGGGAGAGGCCTCAGCAGGCCGGTGGGGGGCAGGCGGGGCGGCAGAGCAGGGACAGGGAGGAGGAGGGCTTGCAGCAGCTGGGCTGGCAGGAGGAGGCGCAGCAGGAGGAGGCGGGCACACAGCAGGTGGGTCTGCACACGGGGCGGCAGAGCAGGGACACGGAGGAGGAAGGTGTGCAGCAGATGGGCACGCAGCAGGATGGCTGGCAGGGGGGGCAGGAGCAGCAAGCCGGCTGGCAGCCAGACTGCTGGCAGCAGGAGGAGGAGGCCCCGGAGCAGACAGGTGTGCAGCAGACGGGGGTGCAGCAGACAGGCTTGCAGCAGACAGGTGAGCAGCAGACAGGCTTGCAGCAGAGAGACTCACAGCAGGACGGCTGGCAGGACGAGGAGCAGCAAGCCGGCTGGCAGCACGGGCTGGACTCGCAGCTCACTGGGGTGCAGATGAGGCTCAGGCAGGGGCCCAGGGCACAGCAGCTGGGCTGGCAGCAGCTGGGGGCACAGCAGGGGGGCTCGCAGCAGCTCTCTGGGCAGTCGTCCACCTGCCAGGGCTGGGTGCAAGCGCTGGAGCAGACGGACATGGTGGAGTTGGCCATGGCGGGGCTGGGCTGGGGAGGTGAGTGTGTGAGTGTGAGTGAGTGTGAGTGAGTGTGAATGTGTGAGGTGCTCCGGGCGTGGGCTTTTATATCAGGCCAGGCTGTGTTGTTCTTGCTCGAGGCTCCAGCGGCCTTCCCTGTCCTTATTGCTGTCCCTTCCTTGTTGCTGTCCTTTTCCTTGTTTTTGTGCGTTCCTTGTTGCTGCCCCCTCCTTGTTGGTGCTTTGAGCTGAGTCCCAGGTGCCCCTGATCACTGTGGTTCAAACAAAGAGCCGCTCAGCCCGTGGACTGCGTGGGGTGGCCGAGGGCTGGGTGATGCGCGAATCTGTGCTTGGTCCTCTGGGCAGACATCTTGGGAACAGAGGACGCTGTCAGACTGCTGGCAGCAGGAGGAGGAGGCCCCGGAGCAGATGGGGTGCAGCAGACGGGGGTGCAGCAGAGAGACTCACAGCAGGACGGCTGGCAGGAGGAGGAGCAGCAGGCTGGCTGGCAGCTAGACTGCTGGCAGCATGTAGGCGAGCAGGAGCTGGTGCAGCCTGACTGGCATCAGGGGGTGCACATGAGGCTCAGGCAGGGGCCTGGGGCGCAGCACCTGAGCTGGCAGCAGCTGGGGGTGCAGTAGGGGGGCTCGCAGCAGCTCTCTGGGCAGTCGTCCACCTGCCAGGGCTGGGTGCAAGTGCTGAAGCAGAGGGACATGGTGGAGGCGGCCATGGCGGGGCTGGGCTGGGGTTGGAGTGTGTGAGTGAGTGCGTGTGTGCACGACTGAGGGTGTGCAGTGTGTACATGCCTCTCAAGCCTGTGTGTGTCATCCCAACCTGCGCCTTCCCTGTTGTCTGCAGGAGGGCCGAGGAGACACTCAGCCGGGTCGTGACTGGCTCCCTTGGTGTTGGAGGCCCAGGGTCTCTTGCCCTGGGACGGGGTGCTGCCGTGTCCCCTGGCTGGACCCACACCTGGGCTGAAAGGCAGGAGCCTCATCGTTCCCTCTGTCCCTGTCTGGTCATTTTCTGGGACTTCTTGCCACAGTTTCCTTCTGCCTTCTTGACCTTCAGGGGATTACACATGTATTTAATCTTTATTTTCTGCCTCTTTTTGGAGAATAAAAATTTTGACCTATATCCATAGCTCAGTGACTGTTTTGGGAATTGTATTTGTTTGTTTTATTAGATAGTAATAAGTCCTGCTTGGTGCCAGCAACTATTCTGATCACGTGTATAAATATTAACTTATTAGCTCTCACAGCTTCATGAGGTTGGTGCTGCTGTTTTTCTAGAGGAGGAAATGGAGAGACAATTAAGTACTTGTGCAAAGCCTCCACAGCCAGCCGAAGCTGCTGGGCAGGAACTCTCTGTGCCTCTGTCCTTTTTCATTTCTGCTTGCCCGACATTCTTATTTATTCTTATTAGTGCATGCGTGTATCACCTAATGTTGACATTCCTTGTGTAGAGTTGATACCTGTTCATCTTAATTCCTTTTTTAAAAAAACAAGCCTGTGGAATTTTTTTAAAATAATTTTATTATCAAACACACACACATACAGAAATTAAAACCATTCAGAGAAGAACAATACAAGGGAAAAAAACTACAATAATATTCAAATACAGTAGAACTCAACCAAAACAAAACTGAAAAGCACTTAAACATTTTTCCATATAACTTAAAAAAGCATCTCAAGCACCAACAAGACACCAGAGGATGTGATTTGTTTCAGAAAGATCCCCAAAACCAACACTGAACAAATAGTGGTCTGGAAAAAAAGTCTAGGTAGCTAGCAGACTCCACATAAGCCAAGCTTCTCCCTAATTTAAATTTCGATACAGTTATATGACATGCGATGGAAACACAATCCAAGAAATATGTTATTAGGCAATTTCATCCGTGTGTATTCTAAATTACACTCTCAGTTTCTCACATTAAACTATTTGGTATTTACACAGGTGTGTCCTATTTCACTTAAGAGGATGGCCTCAATGTGCATCCATTTAGCTATAAATGTCTCTAGTTTCTGGTTCTTTATGGCTCAGTAGTACTCCATTTTATTAAAAAAACCCACATCTTTATCCAGCTTCCAGTTGATGGGCACTTGGGCTGCTTCCAAGCTTTTGCTATTACAAACTGTGCCGCTATAAACATGGGTGCGCATATATCCCTGTGGTATGATGCTTTTAATTCTTTGGGGAAGATACCCAGCAGGGGAACAGCTGGGTCAAATGGGTCTTCTAGTCCTAGTTCTTTGAGGTATCTCCATACGGATTTCCACAGTGGCTGCACCAGTCTGCTCCCCTACCAACAATGGAGAAGGGTTCCTTTCTCCCCACACCCCCGCCAGCATTTGTTATTGGATGATTTCTCTTTTTTAAAAATTTCGTATTTAAATGTATTACAAATACGGAAAAGTTCACATACCAAAATGTGCAGCTCAATTACTTTTTACAAACTGAACACAGTATGCAATGAGCTTTCATAAAAAACAGTTCCCCAGGGCCACAGAAGCCTCTTAATGTCCCCCTTAGGAGGATTCTATTTTAATCACTTATGTGTGATAGTTGTACATTTGGTGGAAGAGTGAGAACATGCATCTGTAGATCCCTGTGTCTACTCCATTAAGGCTCTTCACCATTCTGTACCCCTAACTAAGGACTACTGCAATGGGGTGGAGGTTTTGTTGTTTAACTTACACTTTCCATAGAAAAGGTATGTTGGTACCAAGCTGTCGAATAATAGCTAGTGATCATTTTAAAAACATGTACCACACATGCAGCTCTCTTGGCAGTATCTTAACATATGCCCACCCTGGGGATGCACCTCCTCATACTCCTGGATGATTTCTTTATAATAGCCATTCTTTGTGGGGTGAGGTGGAATCTCAGTGTTGTTTTCATCTGCATCTCTCGAATGACCAGAATGATGTTGAACACTTTTTCATATATTTATTGCTGCTTTATTTCTGTTCTGGGTTGGTCATGTCAGAGAAGTCACACAATACGTAAACTATGTTTCTGTTTTATTTTACTTAATGTTATCATCTCAGGTGCATCCATTATCCTAAAATGACTCAAATCTATCCTTCTTCATGACGGATTAGTACTCCATTGTGTATAATACCGTATTTCCTTTATCCATTCATCGGTTGACAGACATGTAGGGTGCTTCCAAGATTTAGCTATTATAAATTCTGCTGCTATAAACTTGGATGTGCATAGATCACTGTAATATGATGTCTTTAACTCTTTCAGGAAGATACCTAGAAGGGGAATAGCTGGGTCAAATGGAATTTCTAGTTTTAGGTTTTTGAGGAATCTCCATACTTTTTCCCATTCTACTTAATTGCTCACCCTGACCGATATATTCATTCTATTAGAACTTTTGACACAGTTAGCTTCATTGTTCTTTCTAAGATATCCTTGAGAATTTTTTGGAGTGTTGGTTTGGTGGTCATTAATTTTTTAGGTGCTGTTTGTCATAGAAAGACCTTATTTCTCCATTAATTTTGAAAGATAATTTTGCAGGAAATATCAGTTTGGGTTGGAAGTTGTTTTCCTTTAGGGCTGGAAACACTTCATTCCAAACCCTCCTGGCCTTTAAGGTTTGTGTTGAGAAGTCTGCTTTGATTCTAATGGGTTTTCTGTCCTTGTGCTGGATGTCTGGGATTTTGAGTAGGATGTGTTGTGGAGAGGTTCTTTTCTTTCTTTTTTTAAACATTACACAATTGCTCTTTCTTAGATTTAAATTTTATTTTATTATTTCATGTTTGCAGTACATGCAGTCATCTTGAGGCATTGGTACACACAATTACTCTTTTTTTTTTGGTACTGAGGATCAAGCTTGGGACCTTGAGCTTGCGAGGCTGGCAGCCAAACCACTGAGCTAAATCCCTGGCCAGAGAGGTTCTTTTCTGATTGTGGCTATTTGGGGTTTTATATGCTTCTCTTGTCTGTATGTTAAATTCTTTCCCCATATCTGGGAAGTTTTCTGCTATTATTTCTAATTCCAATTAATCTTAGGTCAGTCTTCTTTGCAGCCTCTGGCAGCTTTTACATACATTTGCATGTTGTCTTGTTATATTTAAGGTGCCTCTGGTCTCTGACAGCAGCCGTCTTCTAGTTCTGACACTCTGTCCTTCCATCAGTTACTTCCGCTGCCCATACTCTCAGTAGAATTGTTGATCTCCTGGAGTTCTGTTTGGTAGCTTCTCATGGACTCTAATTCTCTGCTAAACTGGCCATCCTTGCTTTGTATTGTTCTGCTTGGCTCAGCTAGTTTTTTATAAGTACCTTCATAAACTTGCTCTTCACTTTGTTTGAGTCTGTTATTTGTTTACCTATATCTTCTTTGAACCAGCTGAGCCCCTTATTGATCTGGCTTTATTTAATCTCCTCTGTTATCTTTTCAAACAATTTGCCTTTGTGGATTTTGATGTTTTTCCCCTGTTGATGATGCATGGATCAGCTCTGGGGGAGTTGGGCGTTCTGGGAGGCATTTTGTTACCTTGTCTTCTCATGTGGATTGATTATAGTGGAAGGATTTGTTGCTGGTTTGGAGACCTTTTTTTTTTTTTGGTTTTTTGAGGCAGGGTCTCCCTCTGTAGTTCAAGCTGGCCCTGAACTCACTATAGACCCCAGCTGGCATCGAACACACAGCGATCCTCCTGCCTCAGCCTCCTGAGTGCTGGGATCACAGGCGTATGCCACCATGCCTGGCCTGGAGACCCTGTTTAGTTGATGTCTTCTTAGTAATGCATTCTGGGCTAACAATGGACCTCTGGCTCTCTTCCAGGGCCTAACCACCTCTGTTTATTTGGGAAGGAGGCTGCGATGCATTTGGCATGATGCCCAGTTCCCCTTGGGCTTCCTGGCGGGTCACTCAGTCTCAGATGCCTCTCTTAGCTGGGGCTCCTGGTGGCCCAGCAGGCTGAGTGCTCAGGGCCTTGTTGGATGGGTAGGGCTGCAGTTGAGGGCAGGAGCCCACCTTGTATGTTCCTAAGGTCTCCTGTTGTAAAGACCTTGTCCAGTGTCCACACAAGCTCAGCGTTCTCACTGCATTGAGATCTAGAAACGCTGCCTTCTATGACAACTCCCCAGCCCAGAGCACCATGTTGTGGGCTCCTCATGGTGGATTAATAATGGTTCCTGATGTAGCGACCCTCACAGAGCTCTGGTTTACATCAGGCCCAGTGACAAGCATTTCATGGTGTTGTTCCCCAGACACATGAGTCACTGTGCCACTGGACATTCAGGAGCAGGAACTGGAAGCTACTCTGTCTCCCTCTGGAACCCTCGCTCTTCTCTGTGCTGACAGATTATTAGAGGGGCGAGTATTAGAGGGGCAGTAGAAACAGGTCCTGAAGTCCCAAGTCAGGAGGATGGGTGAAGGCCATTGGTAGATTGGTGACATAGCTTCATTGGGCCCCTAGAGCCACTGTGGGCTTTGTATTGTCACAGTGGGACAGAGGTGGCGCTGCATGTCCCAGGCAGCCCCTTTGAAGGGGAGCCCAGGAAAGCTCGTGCCAATGGGCTGAGTTTCCCTCAAACGCAAGGTCCCCTCAGCCTGGCTGTGCAGAGGCATGTCAGACAGAGCTGGGTGCAAGTGTGAAACTGGAGGACACCATTCCCCTGGGGACACAGTGGGCCATGGTGTGAGTGTCCTTCCTCACATCTTGGCACTGCAGCCTTCCTGTCCCTGTGCCTTCTGGTCTCTTATTACACTGCCTCCAAGGTTTGGTTTATTTTGGTTTTCATCATTTTCTCTATTATGTACCCAGATATGGTTTTCTTCAAGAGTACTTCTTTGGGGATTTCTGAGATTCTGGGATCTCTCAAGTTTATATTTTGTAGTAAAATTTAGGAAATTATGTCCATTATTTCTTCATACATTCATGTGCTTCAGTGTCGTTCTCTTCTACAACAGAGTTTGATATCACACAGATGTGGGGCAGTTTGCCATCAGCTCACACCATTTGCACTACTTTTCTAAATTCTCCTCCTTCTGTTCTGCTCCTCTGTTCTGCTGGATGATGTCTCTCGCTGTGTCTTCACATTTCCTGGGTTTTCTCCCATCTTCCACCTGCTGTTCAGCCCATCCAGTGTGTATCTACATTTCAGGCATTGTACTTTTCATTTACATTTACATTTTCTCTTTCCCTGGGGAGATTTCCTGCCTAAACACTCATTAGAACAATACTTTCCTTTAATTCTTTGAACACATCTCTTTGCTCTTCGAATATACTGGAATAGCTGCTTAAAGTTGTTGATTTCCCATGTCAATGGGAAAAGTTTTATTATTATTATTTTATTTATTTATTTATTTTTTGGTACCGGGGATTGAACTCAGGGTATTGAACTCCGGTCCTTGCGCTTGCAAGGCAGGCAGTGGAACCACTGAGCTAAATCCCCGGCCCTACATGCAAGTTTTATTTTTGAT
Organism: Heterocephalus glaber; assembly: GCF_053883595.1. NCBI lineage: Eukaryota > Metazoa > Chordata > Mammalia > Rodentia > Bathyergidae > Heterocephalus > Heterocephalus glaber. The sequence continues at coordinate 1,473,921 of NW_028258138.1, forward strand.
TGACTTTTTTTGAGAATAATGAATTACATTTTTATAAGTACATTTTAATGTCAGTTGACTTTGGTTATTTATTGGAAATTACAATAATACGTTTAGCCTCTAGGTTCTAAAATGACTACTGATGTCTGTTCTAGCACAGGCCAGTACAGGTTGATTGCTTGGAACCTGGTGGGCTTGGGTGTCCCCTGTGGGTGCAGGTGTGGCAAACCCAGCCTGTCTCCTAAGCTCTGTGACTTGGTAGGACCCCCCCACCCAACCCATGCCCCTTGCAGCCTCACCCTGGCCTGGTGGATGTTGGTAGTGGAGTGTGGGGGTCTCGCTCTTGGCTGTGGTCCTCACTCCCTGGGCACAGTCTGAGCTGGATCCGGGAGCCCCCTCTGTCTTGTAGGCATCTCCCGGTGGCCTTGCCCTGAGCAGGTGCAGCCACCCTCCCAGAGGGCTGAGGGCTCTCTCGGTGACCCACCCACTGTCCAGGTCAGCAAGCCCTGGCCCCCAGGGCTCTGGGTCCAGTGCTTCCCCTGCTGAGCTCTGAGCTCCCTCAGCAGACCAGAGCCTGTTGTCTGCTCACACGCCTGTCACCATACTGCGTGGAGGGTGCTGGCCCCAGGCAAAGCTGGGCCAAGGAAGGGGGCAGTTGGGTGTCCCCTTAGTCTCAGGAGCCACTCTCTGCCCTACCTGGTGACCACAGTCTGCAGGAGGAGGTCTCCTTGTGTGCTTCACCTGGGCAGGTGCCCCTGTCCATCACACCTTTCCTGTGTTATGTGTGGTCCACGGCCCATTCCTGTCTGCTACCAAAGGTCCTCTCCATGCTGCAGGGCTTGTAGCGCGAGGTCACTGGGGACCATGGTCTCTGTCACAGCATGGCAGCCATGCGAGGCTGATGCTGGAGGGGAGCTAAGCCCACTCCCTCGCTGAGGGAGGATGTTGAGGACCTGGTTTAGGAGTGTGGCTCCAAGGACTGGGCAAGGCTGATCTCCTCTCCATGTTGGACTGCAACAGTAAACAACAGACTCGAAACACAGAGCACACATCGGAATGAGATCACCGAGGCTGAGACAGACACAGCATGCTGTCTACAGCAAGCTGGGCATCCTCATCATATGCCTATCTGGGGGTTGGCTCTTTCCTCGTCTGTGGGGAGGTTGGACAAGGGAGGAAGGTGAAGGAAGAGGAAAAGAGCACTGAGAGTGTTCAGATAGTCAACAAGCTGGGGCCACACCAAAACGGAAGCAAACACACCACACAAGCTAGGAAAGAAGAGAGGAAGCCAAACCAGGAAGACAACAGTGTGCTCTGTCATGCTGTGACTCCTGGGACCCGGCTATAAATGCTGCTCAGGGAGGAGGCTGCAGACATCACCAACTCCTCCCAGCCACAGCCACCTCAGCCACCATGTGCCACACCAGCTGCTCCTCGTGCTGCCAGCCGGCCTGCTGTGTGTCCAGCCCCTGCCAGGCTGCCTGCTGCGTGCCTGTGAGCTGCAGGCCTGTCCTGTGTGTGACCCCCTCCTGCCAGTCCTCGGGGTGCTGCCAGCCCTCCTGCCAATCCTCCCTGTGTGTCCCTGTGAGCTGCAGGCCTGCCTTGTGCCTGGCCCCCGCCTGCCAGTCCTCGGGGTGCTGCCAGCCCTCCTGCCAATCCTCCCTGTGTGTCCCTGCGAGCTGCAGGCCTGCCTTGTGCCTGGCCCCCGCCTGCCAGTCCTCGGGGTGCTGCCAGCCCTCCAGCCCCAGCCTCCTCTGCAACCCTGTCTCCTGCGGCACCTCCACCTGCTGCACCTCCTCCTGCTGATGACCTCAGTCCTCACGCCAGCTGACCGGGACAGCTGCACAGACCGCTGTGGCCCACAGTCAGCGTTGCCGCTGACGGGAAGTCTGCTGAGCTGAGCCGATGGACTCGGCCTAGGATCCAGCAGAGGGGTCCAGAGCCTCCCTTGCCCTCTCACACCCAATGGCTGCCCCTGTCCTCAGCCTCCCCGTGTCGTCCCACGGGAGCCCAATAAATCCACTTTCCCACTGCAGCTCTGTGTTTCTCCCTGCTCTTGATATCCGAGTTTCCTGACCTTCAGTGAGGGTGAAGATGAAGGGTTTCAGCTGAAACCCCAGTCGACGCTTAGGAGAAACCGAGGCACTCACTGACTGAGACACACAACGGCTATTGGAGCTGGTCAGGGTTGCAAGTTGGGAGACAGAATTCCCCAAGAGGCTGAGGTGTGCTCTGGGCTCCTGCAGATTTCAAACAAGTTTTAAGGCAAAAGCAGGAGCGTGTGTGGGTCACGCTGGCCGTGTCCTGGGTTCAGAGCGATGCAGGCGGCACCGCAAGGGATTGTGGGAAGGACAAGAAGGGCGGGGCTCACACAGGAGGGGCCGGTGCTCAGGAGCAAAGCGTCCCGGGGAAGCAGGGGGCTGGGGCGGGATGGCCCTGGTGGCTGCTGTGGACTCGAGCGTTGTCCTTCGGGGCAAACCGGAGCTCTTGGCAGGGAAACGCCAGGACGTGGCGGCCCTGAGCCTGGGGGGGTCCTGTGTCCTGGGAAAAGACCGCAGCTGCCCAGGGCCCAGGCTTGTGTCCTTAGTGCCTGTCTGCTCGGCGTCACGAGCCCCTTCCCGGGGGAGCGGTGCCGGCCCGTGCTGTGTTCCGGTCCAGGTCAGGTCCACCCCCCTCCCTCCCCAGTACCCCCCCCCCCCCACATCTCGCGCTCCCTTTCCATTTGCAAACAATCCGTCCCCCTCTGTCTGTCTTTCATTCGTCTCTTTCCTTTGTTTATCCCTTGGGCTTCTCATCGAAGTGAAACCATGCAGTCGTTAAGCTTCTGTGTCCGATTTATTTCGCTTCAAATGACGGTTGCGGGGCATCCGCTTTCCTACAAATGACCCAAGTGAGTCCTTCCTTGGAGCAGAATCATACTCCACGGTGGACCGAGATCAGCTGCTCTGCCCGGCCCATGCGCTGACGGACGTAGACCGGTTCCATATCCCGCTCATAAGGGTGTGGCGCCGTACACGTGGTCGGCTTGTGGCATTGTAACAAGATGCTCTTTACTCTTCGTGGAAGATGTGTAGCAGGGAGAGCCCGGGTCCAGTGGAATTTCCTGGTTTGCCTCAGTGAGGAGCCTCTGTGCTGATTCCCACAGTGTTCTACATCCCACCGTCAGTGGAGAAACGTTCCCTTTTCCCTGCAGCCTCGCCAGCATTTGCTATTATTTGATTTCTTGGTGATGAGCACTCTTTCTGGAGTAAGACGTGCAAAGTGGAGGGTCAGTGTGGCTGTCGTCTCCATTTCCCTGAGAGCCAGCAGTGTTGAAGAGGCTTTAGGGATTAGCAAGGGCTCTGTTAAGGAGGAAGTGCCGTGTGCTGCTGAGATGAATGTGTATTCTGGGGAAGTCGGGAGAACACACTGTAAATTTCCATTGAGCCCATTTGTCCAAAGCCGTGCTTGGGCTCTGAGAGATCATCCTGAATGCTTGCTTTAGGAGATCTATTTGTGAGAGTGGGTTATTGCGGTCACCCACTGCATTGTGTTGGTTTTTATTTGGGCCTCTGTGACAGTAGTGTTTGTTTTTATGGTCTGGGTGCACTGATACTCGGTGCGTGTGTATTTTCTGAGTTGAGGTTGTAAATTGCATGTGGCAAGTCGCTTTGTTACAATATGGAGACCTCTCTAGGAGCTGACTACTTTGCAGAGATGTCTTCCGGGCAGCGCTGGCCTTGGGCCTTTGAGTCTGGCCCAGGACCCTGTCTCTTCCGTTTATTAGGGGTGGAAGGTTGCGTCCTGTGTGGTTAGCACCTAGTTGTCTGGTACTGGGCTGTGCTATTGTTTCATGACCCCCAGACAATCTAGGTATTGTCATACAGGGAAGATCAATGGATGACGACAAGTATGTCGTCCTGGCTGAATTGTACAATCGGTGAGAACACTAGCAGCAAACAGACTAGAGAATGACAATGTGACAACTAATAATTTGCCCCTTTTACCCTAGGTACAGGATTTATGGTTATATAACAAAATCTAAGACAAATCAGAAAATCATACACAGTAAATATGGTTTCAATAGAGTGAATTGGCCCAGAGGGGACAAGATTGAAAATGGAGAGTAAAAAATAGAGAAATGAAAGAAGATAAACAGATTAGGAGCAAGGCTAAAGGACAGAGGAGCATTACCCAGGAAACCGGTGACAGGTCCAAGAAGGAAGAAAAGAAGGAAAAAGTAAAAAGAAGAATAAAACAAAACAAAAAACTAACAATGTTCATATTTGACAAAACCCCTTCAAAAACAGAAAAAATATAGAGAACAGACAAAAAAACCATAATGAGTAAAAATAAAGAAAAGAAAATATAAAAGGAAAAAGAAAAGAAATTTCTCCGTGATTGTAAGCCTGTGGTTATCTTCTGGGGGCACAGTTTTGTAGCAGTGTCTAATTCAAGGGCGACTCTGCCCTCGCTGGTACACACAGCAGGCAGTCAAAGGCCAGGCCTGTGCTGAGTCATCACCAGCAGCCCAGAAGTAAGACTAGGGTGGGTGCTGATTCTGGACTTTCACACCCATGGAAATTCAGCAGAGTCTACCTCTGGTCATGGGGGTGGGGCCTCAGTCGTTCAGCCTATATCATTCTGGTTTTTCTTGCTGGGCTGACCACCCTTCCCTGACCATGGACGTCTCCTGTGGGTGTCCCTCACCCAGTCACTGTGGGAATTTAACACTGGGATCCCTGAGATGAAGCCGACCCACAGCTGCTCTGAGTCCCAGGTTCAGTTGGGCCCTACCCAGAATGTCACCTATCTGCCCAGCCTCCATCTGCAGGGAACATCTGTGCCACTTACCTGGGGAGTTGAGGTCATCTACATTCAAAGTTGCTTCTGAAGCAGTTCGACTCATTCCTGCCACTGCACTCTGTTTGTGTCGTTGACTCCTCTTTTTACCCTTTCTTTGTAACTACTGGCCTTGCCTGACCTCTTCATTGCAGACAACTTTTTGCCCATCATGGCTTCCTTTTGTCTGTCTGGGATGTTCTTGTGTGTGCTTTGGAGTGTAGCTTGATGTTCATGAATTGTTGGGTGCTCTTTGTCATGCAATGTGTGTATTTTACCACTGAGTTTAACAGATAGTTTTGGAGACTATGTTAGGCTAGGTTGAAAGTTGTTTTCTTTTTTTTTTGGTTCCGGGGATCTCACTCGGGACCTTGCACTTGTGAGGCAGGCGGCAGAACCACTGAGGTAAGTCCCCGGCCCAAAAGTTGTTTTCTTATGAGGCAGAGACTTCATCCTCCTGGCGAAGATAGTGGCCACGCCCTTCCTGCTGTGTGACTGCACTGAGCCCTTGGCACCTCTGCAATGGGCTCCCTCCCTCTGTTCTGCTGCCTGTCTTCTGGTTGCCCTTCGTGAGCCACAGGCCAAGTGTCAGCTTGGTAGTTGTTTGAAGATTGCTGTTGCAGCTGGAGGGAAATCTGTCATGAACCTCTGGGAGTTTGGGAATCTCACAGAAGTAACTCAGAAAATGTGATCTACACAAGCAGAATGCAGATGGAGACAATGCAGTTTTGGGGCAGGTTTCTGCATGAACCAGGACATGCGGAGGGTGCAATTAGCCACGAAGCTGGGGCCAAACAAAATAGGAAGAGCACACACTTGGAAAGTAGGAAGCCAAACCAGGAAGACAACAGTGTGCTCCATTATGCTGTGACTCCTGGAACCCAGTTATAAATGCTGCCCAGGGAGGAGGCTGCAGATATCACCGACTCCTCCCAGCCACAGCCACCTCAGCCACCATGTGCCACACCAGCTGCTCCTCGTGCTGCCAGCCGGCCTGCTGCGTGTCCAGCCCCTGCCAGGCTGCCTGCTGCGTGCCTGTGAGCTGCAGGCCTGTCCTGTGTGTGACCCCCTCCTGCCAGTCCCCGGGGTGCTGCCAGCCCTCCTGCCAGTCCTCCCTGTGTGTCCCTGTGAACTGCGGGCCCTCAGTGTGCCTGTCCCCCTCATCCCAGTCCTCGGGGTGCTGCCAGCCCTCCTGCCCCACCCTCCTCTGCAACCCTGTCTCCTGCGGCACCTCCACCTCCTGCTGAACTCAGGGGCCCATGCCAACTCCTCAGTGCAGAGATGACACTTCTTTGACCTCCCTGTGCCAGGCTTCTGGGCTCCAGGTAGAGCCTTGAGGTGACAGGAAGACTGCTGAGCTGAGCCACTGGACTCTGGTCTGAAATCCAGCAGAGCAGTCCAGAGCCTCCTCTCCCTGTGCATCTCCAGTGAATATTCTGTTCCCAGCCTCCCCCTGTATCATGTGGGAGCCCAATAAATGCATTTCCCCAGAGCAGCTCTGTTTTCCTGTGCTTCCTTTTATGCCCAGATTTCCTGCCAGTCCTGTGTTCGGATTCCCTGTTCTGCATCTTGATGTAGGTCAGAGTCCTGGGGGCTGGGAGTGGCCTGAAGATGTTGAAGTCCTGAGACCCAGTGCTGAGGTGCCCATGACCCTGGCGGGTCACAGTCCCACAGTCCCTCACACAGTCCCCGATCTGTCCTGCTCCCCACCACCCACAGGCTGTGTCCTCCAGGTGTCCTGAGAGCAGACACTGAATGGAGACAGCGCAGGGAGTGCTGGGCTCGCTGTCTCCCTCTCCTCGGGTGTCCTGGTGCCCAGCCTGGAGACTTCCTTCCAACAGAGAGACTTTTGACTCAGGGTTTCAGGCTCACAAAACAGGATGAGCTTCATATCACTCCTCTTCACTCTTCCACAGATGTCCATTTTTTTGGAATGAAAACTAATTCTCATGGTAACAAAGCATGCACATACTCTCTTCCCAATATAGAAACCAGAACACAGGGTCTGTTGCCAGTCTTGTCTTGGGGCAGCTGCTGCCCGGTTCGTGCTTACTATTCTGTGTCTTCTAAAGGACCGTCTGCATTGTGTCTGAGGTGGGAACTTTTGAATTTGGTGATTTCCAGTGACTGAATCTTCTGGGAGTGGGTTTTGTCCTCCGTACCCTATGAGTGAAACTCCACATTGCCTACGGCACACTTCGTCCCTCTGTGTCCCCCAGGTCCCTTGTGATGTCTGGGTCCAGGTCCTGGGAGGTGCCAGGCCTGTGGTCCCTGGCTCTGCTCTTCCAGGTGGTGCAGTCAGGCACCTCTCTCACTGTCACTGTTGGCTTCCTGGGGCTCCCACCCTTCATTCATGCAGGAGCCTGTGCTGAGCTCTGAGTTGCAAAGCGAGTTCTAGTCTTTTGTCCAAGGCGGTCTGGACGGATTGTGTTGTTTGAAAGGGCTTTGGATGGGAACGATCAGCGTGGACGTACACACTGCTGTATGTGCACACACACCCCCACATACGCTCCCTCTACGAACGCCACGTGCACACCCGGGCACACACACAACTCAGGACTCTCGCCTGCGCTCACACACACACAAACTGGGAGCTGGGGTGAGACTGCAATCAGCAGGAGAGGTAGAGGGCTTCCCTGCACCTCCTGCTGGGGCTCAGGGGCGGGAGACTCTGTCCCACTCAGTCCCACCTCCAGGTCCTGCTCATCCACGCAGCCTGGTTTCAGGAAACAGTTTCAGAGCATTGCAGGTTGTGTTTAAAATGTCCCTGTAAAGGCCAGTGTGGCAACAGCTTGGTCACAGGTGTGGCGGTGTCCAGGGGTGAGACTGGGGGGTGTGGAGCGTCGGACTCTGACATCATCAGGGGTTAAGCCACTGTTCCTCCGTGCGGGGGGATGGTGGGAGGTGGGGCCAGGTGGGAGGTCTGTGCTGCTGGAGGTGCCCAGGGGGTGTGGTGTGTCTCTGGAGCCTTCCTTGCTCTCTCTGCTTCCCAGCTGCCCAGGTGAGCAGCTCTGCGCTGCCACATGCTCCCCAATGATGTCCCCCGCACAGCGGGCCATGCGGCCTGGACTGAAGCTCTGCACCTGCCATCAGCGCTGCCACAGGTGTGTGTTTCTGTGAGGCCTGCCTCAGGGAGCACATCGTGGGTCTCAGGGGCGCCTTTGCTCAACCCGCAGGATCATGTGAGCAAGGACTTTTTGGTGGGTCCATGAAGCACTCCTGCCAAGTCGTATTTTTGCTGGGAGCTCCGAGAGTTCCAGTTGCTCCGCCTGGACCCACTGATTTTCTGATTTTGATTTTTCAGTCAGACCTACTGAAGTAGAACTCACATGCAGTACACTTTATTCTCTGGAGGTGGACTTTCAAGATATGTTTAGAAAATGCACAGCGTCTGTGCCCCACAGTCGAGGTCTGTGGAGCATTGGCAGGGCCCCCACATTCCCTCTGTCCTTTGTTGTCAGCCCCACAGATCTCCCCAGGCCTAACATCATATAAATGCACTCCTACAGTGGGAAGCCTTCTCGTCTGCTTCGTTGCCTTTGAACAATGCATTGAGATTCACCTACGCGGCTGCAGGTATGGGCACTTTTCTCCTTTGCCTTTATTGAGTGGAAGCATCTGGTCTACCACGGTTCATTACCCATGGAGCAGGTGATGGGCATTTATTTTGCTTTGATATTTTGGTTATTCTGAATCAATTCAATATGAAATGCAGGCCAAGGTTTATGCAGGGTCGCTCTCTTCCCCTTGGGTGACTGTTGATCAGCAAACAGCTGGGTTCCTCTGTGCCTGTCTGGGCAAAGGCAGCTTCATGGGAAGTCTTGAGGGTGGCAGCATGAGCTCTCCAACTTGGCTCTTCCTTCCAGAAGTTGTTTGGGCTCTTGCTTAGGCACTGAGATTCTTTGTCTCCCCATAAAGATATTAGGAGAAGCATATTGAGCTCCATGGCAGTTCATGCTGGGATTGTGAGTGAGCGTGTACCAAAACTATAGAACAAGGTGGGGAGAACTGACATCCCCAGCAATCCATCAACATAGTCTGTTTATTTGGTCTTCTTTGCTTTCTCTCATCAATATTTTGTCACTTTGGCATGGAACATCTGTACACTTCCCCATCGAGATTTATCCCTAAGTGTATTGTAATTTTAGATGCTATTATAACTGAGACTATTTTAAATTTCAGTGTCTAATGGTTCATTGCTAGTAGAGTAAAATAAAATTGATTTTTGTATAGTGGCCTTTATTCTTTGACCTTGCTAAACTCATTAGTTCTAGTAACTTTGATGTAAAATTTTTGAATTTTTCTAGGTAGGCAAGTATGTAGTATGTAAATAGAGACTTGTAAGTGTTATGTGTAAGGGGACCCAGATGGTCTTTCACCAGCAAATATGCTATCGGCTGTGTATGTCCTTTAAAAGACACTCCTTTTAATTCCTACTTCAGTGTAGATATAGAATTTTATTCTGAAGAGATACTGAATTTTTTCAGGTGCTTTTTCTGAATCTATTGAGATGATCATTGGATTTTCCTCTTTGGTCTGTTGATGTGGATTATATAAGTTGATTTTTGAACATTGAACCAACCTTGTATTTTTGGGATAAATCTCATATGCCCATAAACTTTTACTTCCTTTATATATTTTTGGATGTGATTTCTAGTATGTTACCAAAACTTTGTATATCTACATTCATGAAAGATATTAGTGTATATTTTTGTGATGTTTTAGTCCAATTTTGGTATCAATGTTATGCTGGCCTTATAAGATGAACTGAGAAGGGTTCCTTTCCTTCTTTTTTCTGGAAGAATTCATGTAAAACAATTAATATTTCTTCCTTAAATGTTTGGTAAAATTTATCTGCATAAACATTTTGTCCTGGAGTTTTCTTTGTTGAGAATTTTAACTACAAACTCAATTTTTAAAATAAATATGGAACTATTGAGGTTATCTATTTCTCTTGAATGAGCTTTCATAATTTTGCCTTTTAAGCAATTTGAATATTTCATCTAAGTTATCAAATGTAATCTATGTAATTATCTATGTAATTCCCCTGTAATCTTTTTTTTCTCATGACCAGGGATTGAACTCAGGACCTTGCGCTTGTGAGGCAGGCACAGCACCGCTGAGCTAAATCCCTGGCTTCCCTGTAATCTTTTAATAAGTGTAAGATCTGCAATTATGTACTTTTTTCATCCTTAATACTGGCACTTTGTATCTTCTCTTTCTTTTTAATTATCCTGGCTGGAGGTTTATCAATTTTATTGCTCTTCTCAAAGAAGCAGCTTTTGGTTTTATTGGGTTCTGCCCATGCCCCCCCCCATTCTCCTTTTTGTAGCATCATTGATTTTTTTCTGATTTTTTTTTTTTTTTGGTACCGGGGATTGAACTCGGGACCTTGCGCTTGCGAGGCAGGCACAGCACCGCTGAGCTAAATCCCTGGCCGTCAATGTTAAGTACCATTTTGCTGATTGTGTGCTATTTGTTCCATCTGCTCTTTCTTCCTCTTTTTCCTTTTTAGGCCTCTGGTTTAGTGCTTTTGATTACTCCATTTCTGCTCTATGTTTGCTTCACTAATTCTCCGACTTTTGGAATCTGCTTAGCACCGCCTCTATGACAGACACCCTTAGTGGATAGTTACCCTGTCTGTCTTGTAAGCGCCTCTTCTCTTTAAAGCGCTCCTGAGAGCTGTTTTTCCTTGTGTGGATCCAGAGTTTCCTCTGCTACCACCTCCTTGACTTGAAGAGGTTCTTGGATTTCTTGCAGTGACTTCCACTCTGAGTGGTCTCTCTGTTCTTGCTTACCTGAAAAACTGTTTGTCTCACCTTCATTTCTGAAGGGCATTTGTTTCCCAGGGCTGGCAGATTTTCCTCTGCGTATGTTGCAGATGCCTTGGGCTTGTGCTTCCCCCGAGGAGCCGGGCTGGTCCTCAGCACACGGAGCCCTGCACGCTGTTCACCTCCAGTTTCTGACAGCCACCGGCTGACCGGGACGTGCCTGGTTACGGTTTTCTAGCTTGGGGTTCTCTCGGCTCTTGGGAGGGCTGGTTTCATGCGTTTCGTCATTTTTAGAAGCAGTCTCGGGGCTGCCTCTTCAGAGGCTTGTCTCCCTTCCTCACCCCTCTCCAGCCCAGTTGAGGGCACATAGGACCCGGAGCTGCCGGAGGCTATATTCTTGTTCCTTCTCTGCCCCCAGCTTTCTCTTTGTAATTCCTTCCCGTTTTGCTTTTTATTAGTACACGTTTGCAGTAATAATGATCACATTCCTTGTGGGGAGTCGGTACCTGTACATAACACACCTTAATTCTTTTTATTTCCCCTTCCCCCTCCCGCTGTCTCTTGGTTCTCTTCTCTTTTGCAAAAGATCTCTCTCCCCGTTTCCTGTTATCTATCTTTTGTTTGCTTTTTATTTATGCTTTGGGTTTCTCATACAAGAGAAACCATGTGATATTTAATCTTGTGTGTCTAATTTATTTCATTAACATTGTGGTCTCAAGGTGCATCCATTTACCCACAAATGACACAAGGGTATCCTTTATGGCAGAGTAGTGCTCCACTGTGTGTAAATACCACATTCTCTTTATCCATCTGTTGATGGGCATATAGGCTGATTCCAAGATTTAGCTAGTCATTTGGACAGTTTCTATTTCCCTATCTTCATGTTCACTGGTTCTACTCTTGACTGTATGAAACACACCTATGAGCCTGTGGGACTGCATAACTCTGTAATCATAAAACTCCCCTAGCCCCAACTGTGATTGAATGTGAGTTAATAGATAAAGATGCTTGTTAGTTCTGGGACACTAGATAAGATCTGTATCAGCCATAAGGTCCCAAAGTAAATTACTCAACTCTTTGTTCGAAACTGATGTTCAGGACACCGCTATCTATAGAACAATCTACAAACATCTGCTGACCATCAGTACGTGTCAGCTGACCACTAACCTTTGTTCCTCTTCTGTAAATTTCGCCTGTTAACTTCCCTGCAACCCCCTATAAAAAGAGCCTCAGACTCTGGGCTAGTCGCCTCTCTAAGCTACTTTGCTTTGGGAGTGCCATCTGGCCAGACTAAGGTCTGCTTTATTTTCAAACTTGTCCGGTGTGTTCCTTCCTGGGTGTTCTTCGCTGCAGTCAGCTCCTCAAAGCGTTTGGTAAGGCCCTCAGTCTTAAAAGCCCATTGAAGGCTTTCATCAGTGCTGGATTTTGATTTTTATCTCATCCATTTGACCCCTAGTTCGCATCTATGCTGAAATACTCTGTCTGCTCATAAATGTGATCTTTTAAAAGATGAATCATGGTGGGCTGGGGATTTAGCTCAGTGGTTTAGCCACCTGCTGCGCAAGCACAAGGACCCAAGTTCGATCCCTGGTACCGAAAAACAAAAACAAAAACAGATGAATCATGGGTTTTTAAAAGATCATGTGTGCTAGCTCCAACACCTGAGTCATTTTTAAGTCCAGCTTTGCAGGTTGCTTTGTCTCTTGATGATGGTTTCATTTTTCCTTGCTGATTTGCGTGTGGATATAATTGTTGACTGGCTGTCAGACCTCACCTATGACACAATGGACATGGATATGTCAGTGTCTCCCCTGGAAGCAGGATATCTCTTCTGCCAGGCCACTCCTTGGGGTGCCCTCAGCCTCCCGTGCTCTCAGGCTGACCCTTGCTGGTTACTTCCTGCCCCCTATTGTGGACAACTGAATGCTTAGGGGGAGGCTGTGAGGGACAGTGGCCTCTGCCCACCCTTTGCAGCAGCATGGTACAGCAGTGGGTCTGGACGGTCCACCTGGCCCTGGGTAGAGGTTTCTCCCACCATCCCCTGCCCAGGCAAGTGTCAGGAGGTGGCGTGGTGAGGGCTCCCTGAGGAGAGGCTGTGTCCCCAGATGGCTGGACCCTTGCAGAGAGAACTTCAGAGTGACATGAAGATAAAAGAGAGAGGCAAGCTGCACTGGGAAAGCTGATTTATTGGGCTCCCGTGGGTTAGCAAAGAAGTTCAGGAGCCAGGAGACAGGATGGGCAGGGGACCCCAATCATCATCCTGTTACATTCTTGACCCAGAGTTCAGGATTCGCTGAGCAGGCTTCCCATCTGCCTCAAGGTGAGACCTGGGCCCCAGGGGCCTGGTTCTGGAAAGGGACCGGAGTATCCCCTCTTCCTGGGCAGCTGGCTTGGAGACGTGAGTTCCCCTCATTTTAGGAAATCAACACTGTGCTAATACTAAACCTGGATAAAGATAATAGAAGAAAAAAGTATGAACATAGATAAAAATTTGTTTAACAGAAAAACTCTTAGAAGTCAGATCTGGCAGTATGTAGAAAGTGGTTTTGTTATAGGGACAGCAGTGTTGGTTCAGCATTGGAAGATCCACCCCCAAAAGTCATCATTTTAACAGAGGAAAGGAAAAAGCCATGTGATCCTGTCACTAGTTGAAGAAAAAGTATTGGACCAAATTCTACAGCTGTTCATGGTAAAAGCTATCAGGAGACTAGAAATAGAACAGAACCTTCTCAACAGATTAAAGACATGTACTCCATACTTCCAGCGAGAACACCTTATATGAATGGAGAAGATACAATGCTTCCTCCCTAAGGTGGGGAACAGGGCAGATGCCTACTCTTGATCTGTCCATTAAACTTTGAAGCATAGACCCAAACCAAAATAGTCTGGCAATAAAAAGACACAATTAGGATAGGATTGGCAAGGTAGAAGCAAAATCTTTATATGTAGATGAAATGATCATCTACAAAGAAAATACTAAGAAATCTCTAGGAGCCCCTAGAACTTGTATTTGAATTTAGCAGGATTAGAAAACACAAGGTATATATAAAAATTCAGGTCTATGTATACTTGTTATAAATGAAGAATTGGATATTGAAATTTAAAAGTTATGTAGGAGTACAAAGGACCTAGAAAATTAGAAAAAAAAAACAGTGTTGGAAGACATTTAGTACCTACTTTTAAGACTTCCTCTAAAGCTGCAGTAATCAAGGCAGTGTTGGTGTAAGGAAAGACATATAGATCATTGGAATAAAACAGAGAATCTAGAAATAGAACCACACATATATGGTCCACTGAGTTTTGAAAGATTGTTTAACATTAGCATTTTATAAAACATCAACTCAATTCAAGAGCAGAGGAAAAAGTGTTTTCAGCAAATGGCACTAGAACACCTGGTATCCGTATATAAAAAATTAACCTCAACCCTTTATTTCCATACATAAAAATAACTTGAAAGGATCTATGAACCTAAATATGAAAGACTAAAACTATAAAACTTTAAGAAGAAATTATAAGGGAAAATGTTCATGAATTTAGGGTAGGCAAGAACTTCCTAGGATATAAAAAACACGATGTATAATAGAAAAACATTGATAAATGAGATTCCATCAAAATTTAGAACTTTAAATGACATCATTAAAATGAAAAGTAGTCCTTAAGCAGACCATATTTATAATGCGTATAACCTATGACCAGAATATGTAAAGAACTCTTACAGCTCATTAATAAACAACCCAATTACAAAATAGACACAAGAAGATGATAAATAGCCAGTATAGCAAAAGGAAAGGTGTGCAACACTAGAATCAGAAAAATGCTAATCAGTACAATAACAAGATTGAATTGTACACTCATTAGAGAGATGAAGTTAGAAGTTTTAAAAGAACAAATGTCAGCTTAGGTGTGAACCAGTTAGAACTTTTTAATACTGCTAATGTGACTGTAAAATGATAAAACCATTTTGGAAAACAATATAGAAGTTTCTTGTATTCCGGTTAAGAACCAACAGTCCTGTTCTTAAGTTTTTACTTGAGAGGAATGAAAACACATGTTCACAATAGATTTGTACATACAAGTTGACTATCCCTTATCTGAAATTGTTGGGATCAGAGTGTTTCAGATTTTGGGTTGAAATCTACTCGATCTGCAAAGAGGATAGCTACTCCTGCTTTTTTTCAGGTTCCTGTCACATGGAGTATTGTTTTCCACCCTTTAACTTTCAGTCTATTAGTTTCTTTTTGAATTAAGTGTGTTTCTTGTATGCAGCATATTGTGGGATCTTGCTTCTTGACCCATTCTGCCAGTCTATTTCTTTTGATTGGTAAATTGAGACCGTTAACATTGACGGTTATAACTCATACATGTTGACTTATCGTTGTCATGACTTTTTCTTTTAGTTAGATTCTTCCCCTTTGCATTTAATTTCTTGTCACACCCTACAGATTCATTCTGCTGGGCTTCCTGGGGTTTTGATCCTCACTGTCTTTTCCTAGGATATTGTCTAAAATTTTTTTGAGTGCTGGTTTGGTATTCATGAAGTTCCTAAGGTGCTCTTTGTCATGAAAGTATCTTATTTCTCCATCAATTTTGAAATATAGTTTTGCAGGGTACATCAATCTGGGTTGGAGGCTGTTTTCTTTTAGGGCTTGAAATACATCACTCCAGGCTCTTCTTGCCTTGAGGGTTTGTGTTGAGAAGTCTGCTGTGATTCTGATGGGCTTTCCTTTGTATGTGATTTGTTTCTTTTCTCTCACTGCTTGTAGAACTTTGTCCTTCTGTTGGGTTTCTGGAATCTTTACAATTATTTGCCTCTGTGTGCATTTTTTTTTTTTTTTGGATCAAGGCTAGTTGGAGTCCTATATGCCTCACTTATCTGTATGTCAAGTTCTTTCCCCCTGCTTGGGAAGTTTTCTGCCATTACTTCTGTGAACAGTTTTTTAATGTTTTTTATGCATTCTCCTGTTTCTTCATTGACTCCAATCAGTCTTCTGTTATTCTTCTTTGCATTGTCTAGCAGATGCTAGATTGATTTCTTGTGGTCCCTTACAATTTTAAAGCAATTTTTCTTTTCCTGGTCACTAATTGCAATCTTATCTTCTATATCTGAAATTATGTCCTCACATTGGCTCATTCTGCTGTGTAGACTTTCAGTGGAGTTTTTAATCTCCTGGAAATCTGTTTGTATCTGTTTTATGGATTCCATTTGTTTCCTATGTTGGGATTCCATCATGTTCCTGTGCTCCTCTCTAGATTTATTGATCATGCCTTACACTATGAGCACAATCTCTGCTGTTATGTGAGAAATTATTTCTGAGTTCATTTTTTCCAGATCCTCTTTTGTTGACAGTTCAGGGAGTCCAGGTGGTTGAGTATCAGAGTGTTCCACCTGGTTTCCCTTTGGGGTTGCTGTAGGTGATCTGGGAGTCTGGTTTTGAGTCTTGTTTACATGTCTTCTCATTTCGATGGGGTGGGGGTGCTGCTCATGCCCACACAGCTTACCTTCTGTGTGCTGGAGGGGGTGGAACAGTGGCTTGGAAGCTTCCTCTTGTCTCCTGCTTAGTGATTAACACAACAGCCTGAGCAGATTTCAACCTTCCCCTCCTTTGAAACCCACACCTCTCCTCATTCCTATGGGATGCCAAGCAGGCTTGTGGCTAATTCAGTCTGAAGCTGAGTAATTGTCCCCAACAGTGTCCAGGTCCTCAGCCCAGAACCTGGGGCTGTGTCACTGAACATAGCAGGAGGGACTTCTCAGATGGGACAGTTGAGGTGGGTGGGATCCTGGGTCATCCAGGTGGGTGCAGTGCTACCACAGGTCCCAGAGGGGTGTGGGAGGAGGGACAGCAGGCTGCAGGCCTGGCCTCTCTAGAAGCTGAAGGAAACCAGGACACAATTCTTCCCTGGAGCCTCCAGGACCCACCTTGCCCATGCCAGTGCCCAGGGTCACTGGATCAGGCTCTGAGCACTGTGCCCCCTGACTCTGTGCTGCCCAGGGCCTCTAAGTCTGTGTCCTTGGTTACAGCAACTGCAGCACACTCACATGAATCTGTCCAGCCTGATCTTCCGGGCCTCTGACTGAAGCTGGGACTGTCCTGGGGCAGGTGGAGGTGACAAGAGGAAGAGGACAGCTGGAAGAGAGGCCTGGGGGTCTCCTTGGAGCCCCCTCAGGATGGGAGATGGGACAGAGCCCCCCTAAGCTGCTGCTTCCCTCCAGCCTCCCTTCCCTGGCTCCTGGCCCTCCTTGGGCAGAGTTGGAGAAGACAGCAGTGTCCTGGGGCAGCTGCAACAGACAAGGCACCCTGACCACTGAGGACAACGGGAATCACTGCCAGCCCGGAGGCAGAAGCCCAGGCTCATGGTGGCATTGGGGAAAATGCCGCAGACTAGCTGCAGTCGATGCAGGCTAGGAAGGGGAGAGGTCTCGGGCCCGTGAGTGAGAAAAGAACCTTCGCAAGCAATGTGCAGGTTCCCTCATGTTTTTTTTTTTTGGTACCTGGAATTGAACTCTTGTGCTTGCCGGGCGGGCAGCGGAACTACTGAGCTAAATCTCTGGCCCGAGACCTCTCCCCTTCCTACCCTGCATCGACTGCAGCTGGTCTGTGGCAGGAAAACCGGTCCTGGCCTCTGGGTCTCTGGTGTCCCCCACCTGGAGCATCATCTCCTGGTGTGCACCCGTGTCCAAGTCTGCAGTGAGGGCAGCCTAGAGCCACAGATGCCACCAGATGTTGTTAGCCCATAGTGGGAAGTGTGTGGGCTTGGGCTCCAGCAGTGTTTCCTGTGCTCGCGGTGTGGTGTCTGGCTCTCTGCACACTTTGTGGGGCCCAGAGGAGGGAGAACGCACCTGAAACCCTGCTTGATGGGCTCTGGCCAGGCCGCTGCCCAGGAGGAGCTGCACCCAGCCCACCCGGCCCTGAGGTGAGGAGGAGCCGTGTGGAGCAGGCTGACTGCCGGGCCCAGGAGCAGGGAAGCAGGCCCCGCCCCGAGGGCTGCCCTGTGATGGGAACCACAGTGTCCCAGGTGGCTCCGGTGTCTGGTGGGCATCATCACCCTCCTTGGAGGAGAAGCGTGGCCTCAGGCTGGGGGCTGCTGGGAGCCTCAGGGGAGTGGTGAGCACAACCTCCTGCAGGAAACTCCCTGACGTCCCCCATGTGCCAAGGGATGAGGACTCGTGCATGCATGTGCAGGAGGCTTCCTGGGGCCCTGTCAGGACCCCGGCCATGACCCCTGGTGTCCTGCTGGCCTTTGGATGCCCAGGGCAGTCAGCTCTGGGCCCAGGGTGCAGAGGCAGAGGCAGCTCTGCGGTTCCCTCTCGGGGCAGGGACTGTCCCGGCCCAACAATACGGCAGGAATCCACACACCCTCACACCTGACCTGGGCTCTCGCGTCCAGAACCTCGGCCTGTGGCCATGCGTGGCCGCCGTGCTGCGGCTTGACCCCTTCCTCTGTGCCAGGCTGAGGCAGGATGGTGTGGCAGTGGACACAAGACAACAGGCCCCATCTGCAGGGGGCGCTCTTGAGCTGCAGGTGGTTCTGGATGGCAGTGGGCACGCAAGCCACCAGCTGGCACCGTTCCGACCCCCAAGAGGCTGGGGTCCGTGTCCCGTGGGAGCAGGTGTCATCCTCAGGACACGAACTCACGAGTAATGAACGCGGTCTGAATAAACCTGGCAAACAAGCCCATGCAGATTTGAGTTTCTTTTTTAAATTTTTATTTGATTGGCACATGTTTGCTGCACATAATGACTGCATTCATTATGGGGAGCTTCTACGTGTGCATAGCACATCTTAATTCTTTTTACATCCCTTCTCCTCTCTTCCCCTCCCGCCAAGCTCCTCCCGTCTCTCGGTCCTCTTCCCATTTGAAAAAGATCTGTCTCTGTGTTTCCTATTATCTGCCTTTTATTTTGCTCTTTATTTACACTTTGGGTGTCTCATATGAGAGAAACCCTGTGATATTTAGGCTGTTTGTCTGATTTACTTCATTAGCATTGTGGTCTCAAGGTGCTTTCATTTTCCTATAGATGACTTGAGTGTACCCTTCTTTATGGCAGCATAGTACTCCACTGTATACAAATACCACATTTTCTTTATTCATTCATTCATTCATGGACAAGTAGCCCACTTCCAAGATCTAGCTTTATGAATTGTGCTGCTATAAACATGAGCATGCATAAATCACTGTAATATGGTATCTTTAACTCTTCCAGGAAGATAACTAGAAGGGGAACAGCTGGGTCAAATAGAATTTCTAGTTTTAGTTTTTTGAGGAATCTCCATATTGATTTCTGTAGTGGTTGTAGTAATTTACCTTTCTACCTACAATGTAGGAGAGTTCCTTTTTGCCCCAAAGTCTCCCAAATTTGTTATTATTTGATTTCTTGATGATACCATTTTTTTCTGGGGTAAGACGGAATCTTAGTGTTGTTTTAATTGCATTTTTCTAATGACCAGCAATACTGAATATTTTTCATATATTTACTGGCCATTTCTACATCTTTTGAGAAGTGTCTGTTCATCTCAGCTGCCCAGTTTTTGATTGGGTTTTTATTTTGGAGAGTCTAATTTTCTTGAGTTCTTTATATATTTCAGATAACAGTCCTCTGTCTGAGGAGTAGCTGGTGAAATTTTTTCCCATTCTATAGGTGGTCTCTTCACTCTGCTGGCTGTTTACTTTTCTGTGAAGCTTTTTAATTTGATATCCCATTTGTTGATTCTTAATGTTATTTCTTATACAATTGGGATTCTGTTCAGGAAGTCCTTGCTTATACCTATGACTTCAAGAGTTTTACCTTCTTTATCTTCTAATAGATTAAATGTATTTGTTGTAATGCTTAGATCTTTGATCCATTTTTATTTTAATTCAGTACATGTTGAGTTTTATGGTTCTAGCTTCAATCTTCTGCATGTGGATGGCCGGTTTTCCCAGCACCATTTGATAAAGAAGCTGTCTTTCCTCCCGTGTATGTTTTTGGCCCCTTTGTCAAAGATCAGGTGACCAGGGCCTAGGATTTAGCTCAGTGGTTTTGCCGCCTGCTGTGCAAGCTCAAGGACCCGAGTTTGATCCCCGGTACCAAAAAAACCCCCCCAAAAACAAAGATCAGGTGACTGAATGTGTCTGGGGTTGTTTCTCCATTCTCTATTCTGTTCCACTGATTCCACTGACATCTGATTTTGTGCCAGTGCCATGCTGTTTTTATCCCTATACCTTTGTAATATAACTTGGAATCTAAGATTATGATGCCTCCTGCTTTGCTCTTGTTGCCCAGGGTTGCTTTTGCTATTCTGGATCTCTTCTGGTTCCATATGAATTTTAGAATTGTTTTCTCTAGTTCTGTGAGGAATGTTGTTGGTGTTTTAATTGGGGTTGCATTAAATCTGTATCAGTTTTAGAAGTAGGGCCATTTTGACAGTCTTGGTTCTGCCCATCCAGGACCGTGGATGTCTTTCTATTTTCTGATGACCTCCTCAGTCTCCTTTTTCAGAGTACTGTAGTTTTCAGTGTAGAGGTCTTTCTCTCCCTTGCTTAGGTTAATTCCCAGGTATTTAATTTTTCTTGGTGCTATTGTGAAGGTTATTGCTTTCCTAATTTCTTTCTCTGTGGGTTCATTATTGCTATACAGGAATGCTACTGATTTTTGTGTGTTGATTTTTGTATCCTGGTTCATTGCTGAATTTGGTTGTTAATTCTAGGAGCCCTTTTTTGGCCTTTTATGTAAAAGATCATGTCATGTGCAAATAATAAGTTCACTTCTTCTTTTCCTGTATGTATCCTTTTTATTTCTTTCTCTTGCCTGATTGTTTTGGCTAATATTTCAAGAAACATTGGATGGGAGTGGTGATTGTGGACATCCTTGTCTTGTTCCTGATTTTAAAGGAAAATCTTTCAGCTTTCCCATGTAATATAATTTTGTCAGTAGCTTTGTCATAAATGGCTTTATCAGCTTGAGATAAGATCCTTATATACATATTTTCTTCAGTGCTTTTGCCATGAAAGGATGTTGGATTTCTGTCAAAGCCTTTTTCCGCATCTATTGAGATGATCATGTGATTTTTGTTCTTGCTTCTGTTTATGTAATGTATTACATTTATTGATTTAAATATGTTGATCCCTAGGATAAAGCCTACTTGGTCGTGAAGTATGGTCTTCTTGATCATGTGTTGCATTCTGCTTGCCAATATCTTTTTGAGGATTTTTGTGTCTATGTTCATTGAATGGATTGGCATCCTCTTTTTAGTTGGTTCTTTGTCTGCTTTTGGAATCAGGCTAATACTAGCTTCCAGGAAGTAGTTTGGAAGTGTTCCTTCCCTTTAATTTTCATTAAAGTATTTGAGGGGTATTGGCTTTATGTCCTTCCTGAAGATCTGATAGAAATCAGTGGTGAATCCATCAGGTCTTGAGATTTTCTTAGTTGGTAGTTTATTATTGTCATTGTCTCTTTCATTGCTTGTTATTGAATTGTTCAGAGTTTTTATGGTTTTTTATTCAGTTTTGGTAATTCATATGCATCTAGAAATCTGTCCATTTCTTCAAGATTCTCCAATTTGTTGGAGAACTATTTTTCACAGCAGTTACTAATGATCTTCTGGATTTCAGAGACATCTGTTGTGATTTCCTCTTTTTTGTTTCTTATTGCATCAGAATGAGTCTTTTCCTTCCTTCTTTTGGTAAGTTTGGGTAAGGGTTTGTCTATTTTGTTTCTTTTTTCAAAGAAACAAAATAGCTCTTTAATTCATTGATTATACTTGTGTTTTGGCCTCAGTTTTTTAACTTCTCCTCTGATTTTTATAATTTCTTTCCTTGTGCTATGTTTGGGTTTGAACTGGTCTTGTTTTCCTAGTATCTTGAGTTGTATCATTAAGTTATTTATTTGAGCCTGCTGTTTCTCTAATGTGAGCATTCATAGCAATAAACTTCCTTCTTAGGACTGCTTTTATTATGTCTCATAGGTTCTGGTGTATTGCCCTGGGATCATTGTTTGATTCTAGGAATTGTTTAATTTCTCCTTGATTTCTTCTGTGATTTATTGAGTGTTCAGGAGTGTGTTATTTAATGTTCAGGTGTTTGTATAATTTCTGTGGTTTCTTTTGTAATTGATTCTTAGTTTCATTTTGCTATGATCTGATAATATACATGGGATGATTTCAATTCTTTTGTATTTATATAAACAGGTTTTATGAATTAATAAGTGGCCTGTTTTGGAGAAAGTTCTACTTTCTGTTGAGAAGAATGTGTATTCTCTTGTAATAGGGTAGAACACTCTGTAGATATCTATTAAGTCCATTTGTCTGAAGGTATGGTTCATTTCTGATATTTCTTTGTTAACATTTTGCTTAGTTGACCTGTCTGTTTGTGAAAGTGGGGTATTGCGATCACCAGTGCTGATTGCATCAGTGTTTACTTGATCTTTTATATCCAATATGTCTTTATGACGTTGGTACAACAATACCTGGTGCATGTATATTTTTAATTGTTATCTCTTCCTGTTGAATTGTACTTTTAACTAATATGCAGTGACCTTCTTTGCCTCTTCTGATCAGTTTAACTTGAAGTTTTCTTAGTCTGAGAATAAAATTGCTACCTCTGCTTACTTTCAGTGTCTTGGTGATTTTTTTCCATCCTTTGAATTTTAGTCTCTGAATTTCTTTCTTCCTTTTTTTTTTTTGGTACCAGGGATCGAACTCAGGTCCTTGAGCTTGTGCAGCACGTGACGAAACCACTGAGCTAAATCCCCAGCCCCAAGTCTCTGAATTTCTTTATTCATTAGATGATCCTCTTGAGTGCTACAGACTATTGAGTTTTGTTTTTTGGTTTGTTTTTTTTTTGGTACCGGGGATCGAACTCAGGTCCTGGTGCTTGCACAGCAGGCAGTGAAACCACTGAGCTAAATCCCCAGCCCTTGTTTTTTTTTTTTTTTTCAATCCAGTCTGCCAATCTACATCTTTTAATTAGGAAATTGAGGCCATTTACATAAAGTGTTATTACCAAAAGATACTGACTTATTCCTGTCATTGTGTTCTTTTTCTGCTGTTGATTCCTTTATTTTTCCCTCTCCCATGCTGCCTGCCTTGGAGCCAGCTGACTATGCAATGAAACCTCCACAAACTATGAGCCAAAATAAACCTCTACTCCTTTAAGTTGCAGGTGCCAGGTATTATGTCCTAGTGATGAGGGAAGTGACTAAGACAACCATCCTTCCCAAGACGGTGTGTACCCCAGGTCCAGGGTGGCGGTGGGCACTATGATCCAGAAGAGGTCTGGTTTCCCCTCACACACAACCTAGGTACTCTTTTCATTTATCCTCCCATATTGGACTTTTATCTTTTGCTCCCACCTCAGGGTTCCTACTTTTCTCCAGTGCCAATTCAAAGCCACTCATTCTTGCTGTCACCCCGTGGGCAGCCATCTTCTCTGATTTCAGCCACTATCTGTTTGGAGATCTACTGAAGACCCTGCAGTTAGGTTCCAGTACCCTTCCCAGTATACAGTGCAGGCCTGAGAAATAAATACACTAAGAGACAGAACTAGGAGAGAGAGAGTGGGGGGCCAGGATGACCAATGCTGGTGCAACCGACAAAGCCCCTGGCCAGTCCCAGGCACTGACTTTTATTGGCAATCAACTGGAGTAAAGGCAAGCTACATGCAGTTTCTATGAAAATTAATGTAAACAAGGTTCATAAAGGACAAGACAAAGAATTCTTGAAGGAACAGAAGAGACAAAATATATGGTTGTAATTAGAACATTATCCTTTTAGTCAGAAGGTTTTAGTTGTGGGAACAGAATTTGGGTGTGAGTTACTCTGACCTCGGCATGGAGGCTTCAGCCAGACTCGCTTATCAAAACAGGCCAATTATGGGTTAACTCTTCACAGCCTGCTTTGAGCATAATCAATATAACAGTCGCCTGCAGAGGACGTTTCAGGTCCTGCCGCCCTCTCTTCCTTGGTTTGTACTCCACAAGGCGGGATGGGGCCTGTAGACCTCAGTTCTGAGGAAGGGACTCTGTCCCTTGTCCTATCATACAGCTCCACTCTCCTCTGGCTCTGAAACCCCATCTGGTCATCTCATGGTACAGGGACTGGTGCCGTGCTGATGCTACCAGCCAGGTCTGACTGGCTCCCCTGGGCTGTAGCAGGACTTGTGATACCCTGAGACCACAGTCTTGTCTTTTCCCTGCCCCAGTGGTTTGTTCACAAGGTGTCCATTTGCTCTGTGCTTCCTCAAATCCTGAGCAGAAGTGGTGTTTGAGGCTCCACTGAGTCCCTCTAATCCTTCACAACATAAGGTGGTCTTTTCACTCTGTTATCTTGGTTGCCCACCAGGAGGCCCATGACACTGGGGTGCTTTCATGACCCAGCCTCAAGGCTTTCTGCTTCTCCCAGCTCACCCCTAACTGCGTGAGGCAGCCACTTAGGAAAGAAGAGGTAGGAACAGATCCTTCTGTGTCAGGACTTTGTCAAGTGCTTGGAATTGAAATTGAGAATATGTCCACCTCATCTGGCTTTTACAGGGCCGTGGACTCATAGTCAAAATTTGGAGTGGACACAGGATCAGAGAAGCAAAGAAAATGCACACTAGCCCATATTTCCTGACACAAACACTTTATTGATTTTAACAGTTGACCTTCGTTACATCAGACTCAAGTAAGCTTGCTGAGAAAGTGTCCTGGGGGCACGCTGCTCACCCACTGGAGAAAGTGGAAAAGTCAGCTCTCTTCAGAAAAGGGCGTGGGTGGTACATTCAAACCCATTTCAAACAGCAGCCATGTGGCCACCAGTCTGGAAAGAGGGATGATTCTGATGGCCCGTAGCATGGGCAGGGCTCTCAAGAGCTGACGGTCCTGCTCAGAGCAAAGGCACCTGTAGGGCCAGAACACTGAGCTGGTCAGCAGCAGGACTTCTGGCCCAGGGAGAGGCCGCAGGAGGCTGGGCGGGGGCAGGCAGGGCGGCAGAGCAGGGACAGGGAGGAGGAGGGCTTGCAGCAGCTGGGCTGGCAGGAGGAGGTGCAGCAGGAGGAGGCGGGCACACAGCAGGCCGGTCTGCACATGGGGTGGCAGAGCAGGGACACAGAGGAGGAGGGCATGCAGCAGATGGGCTTGCAGGAGACAGGCACACAGCAGGACGGCTGGCAGAGGGAGCGGGAGCAGCAAGCCAGCTGGCAGCCAGACTGCTGGCAGCAGGAGGAGGAAGCCCTGGAGCAGATGGGAGTGCAGCAGACAGGTGTGCAGCAGACAGGCTTGCAACAGACAGGCTTGCAGCAGATAGGCTCACAGCAGGACGGCTGGCAGGAGGAGGAGCAGCAAGCCGGCTGGCAGCTAGATTGCTGGCAGCACATGAGTATGCAAGAGCTAGTGCAGCCTGACTGGCAGCATGGGGTGGACTCGCAGTTCACTGGGGTGCAGATGAGGGTCAGACAGGGAGCTGGAGCACAGCAGCTGGTGGCACAACAGCTGGGCTGGCAGCAGCTGGGCTGGCAGCAGCTGGGGGCGCAGCAGGGGCCTTCGCAGCAGCTCTCTGGGCAGTCGTCCACCTGCCAGGAATCAGAGCAAGACTCGCAGGAGCCAGGCAGGCAGACCCGGCTGTCATAGCTCAGGTCACTGGAACAGATGGACCTTGTAGAGGCAACCATGTTGGGGTTTGCTGGAGGAGGGTGTGAGTGAGTATGTGTGCGTGTGAGTGAGTGTATGTGAGAGTTGTGAGGCTCTCAGGCTTTTATACTCCTCCGTGCCTTGTGTTGTCCCAAAAAGAAGCTTCACAAGCCGCCCTTCCTGTTGACTTGCAGAGCTGACCTCTGAGGTCCCTCATTAGGCTGAGTATTAAAATTGTATGTGTGGTGCAGGACTCTGTTTTCCCCTCTGCTCTCATTTTGGCTCTGGAGAAGTGGTAAATGTGTGAGGCAGGCTTCTGCTGAGCCGAAGTGTTAGAGGCAAACCCTTCTCATTCTACCAATCCTGTGTTTTTTCTTACATTTTTATTGCTTTAAGCATTTTAAAATATAAATGTGAAGAAAAACTTCCATATCTTACAAAATGCAACTGGCACCAAGGATTGGCTAAAGGTCCCCTCGGTCCATGTCACCTGTGCCTTGTGAAGGAGGGGTTCGGGGATCCAACTCCTGGTGGAGCAGTGCTCTCTCTTTTCAGCTCTTCTATTCCCCCATGAGGTAGTCAGGGCTTCCCTTTGTGATATTTCTCATTTTCATTTTGCCATAGTGAAAGGTTAGAGAGTTTTTTTTAACGTGGTGTTGTTTTACATTTCAAGGTTCTTCCTATGTGTGAAAATTATTGAAGTCACCATATTTGTGTGATAGTTTGACTGGGTATAAAAGTCCAGCATGGGAGTCATTTCCTCAAAACAGTGAAGACAGCTCTATTTTCTTTGTGTGCGTGCGTGTGTGTGTGTGTTACCTTGTGTTGTTGGTGAGGGTTCAGTGTTATTTGTCATTTATTTGTGCCTGTTTTTCAACTTTTTGGAAGTGTTTGGTTTTCTTCATCCTTGTTCAAGAATATCATCTATTTGTTTTTAGAATCATATGTTATTTTACTCAGTGGTTGGAACTCACTGAACCTTTCAAAATAAAGACTCATCTCAGGAAATGCTTTGCAGTGTTTTAAAAATAATTTCCTCTTTCCTGACCTTTCTTGTTGTGACTCTAGACATCAGAGCTTCTGGACCTAGTTTTTATAGTTCTTAATTCTTCTCTCATTTTCCCCATATTTATGCTTTGCTCTCTTCTCTACAAGATTGCCTTGATCTTATTTTTAAGACCATATTCCAATCTTTAGCCATTTCCACTCTATTATTTGGCCCAACATTGGCATATTAGTTTGTAATCCTTTAATTTTCAAAAATTATTTCTGATTGTTTCTTTTTCATAGTAGCTTGATTTTGCCTTGCGATATGGGTGGAATATGTTCTCCACTAACACCAATAATGTTACTTGAGCTTTTTAAAGTTCTTCCCCATTTTTAAGCCACTTGTTTCCCAGGACTTTAGAGAAGGACTGCTCATCATTTTTCTGAATGAAGGACTACATTATTTTGCTTTTGTGTCTTGGGGGTGCTACCTCTCCATTTTATAACACATTAAAGGTCCTGCTGGATCCATGGCTTGTTTTTATACAACACCAATTTATTTTTCTTAAACCCCTTCAAGCATTCTCTCCATAGTTGTTAGTGGTGAACCAGGAGTTTAGTCTGCCTTCTGGAATCGAGGAATTCAGTATCACCTTCAGGAAAAGTCAATGATTCTGTCACTATAGAATGTCAGCTGCTGTCTCGTTTCTCAGCCCTGCCAGCCTAGTGTGGCCTCTTTTCAAAGTCAGCCCCATTAAGTGAAATAAATAGGACACACATGTGTAAATACCGAATAGTTTCTTTAGTGTGAGAAACTGAGAGTGTAAATAAGGATTAAAAGGATTAATAACTAATAATTGACACTTCGAAATAGGAAAAGGTCCAAAGGGGTAGGGGTGATGGGAGGAGATGGGGAAAGGAAAGAGTGGAAAGAAAAAATTATGAGAAAAGAAAAAAAATGGAAACGAAGTCTGTGTAAATAGGGAAGGGTGGAGGGGGTGAAAGGTGCACAGGTAATGGGAAACAAATAAGAACCAAGATACATCATGTACAGGTACAAGCACCCAATGATAAATGTAAATGTAAATGTATTTTATACCTAAGATGTACCAATAAAAGAATTTAAACAAAGAAAAAAAATCAAAAGCAAAGTCAGCCCCATTCATGGAGGGCTGGTCATTGTTCCAGAGCCAAAAACACTGAGGGAAGTCAGATAATCCATGAAACCTGAGAACCCACAAAAGCTTCCTGATTCCTCCCATGGCCATGATCAGTTCTGTTTCACCCCAGCCTCTACCTGATTCCCTGAGGAGTCAAATTCCTGAGAAGGCCTTGTTCTGGGTGCCTGTGCTCTTGGAGCCAGGACAAGAGACTTGGAAGCCTCATCTGTTTCTGGGATAATCCCTGGGGTGCAGTGCTGTCTCAGGATCCACTCAACTGAATGGCCACCTGCCTTCACTGCCTCCTACTTCTCACCTGCCATTCTGCTCCTCTGCAGCTTCTGTCTCTTGGCCTCTGGCCTGCTGGTCACCATTCAAAGTGTCCTTCTGTGCCCTTCTGTTGACTCACAGCCCTTTGAGGGCTCAGATCACTGACATACCTGGATCCCCTCTGTGGGAACAGGCTTCTGCCTTGGGATTTGGTTGAGGGCCAACAGGCAGGTCCTGCAGAGATGATGTGGTCATCACTGGCTGGGCATCTGAGTGAGGGAGGACATAGCAAACAGCTGGTACTGGCTGGGCAAGTGCAAGGGCCAGGCCACAACGGCAAAGGCTGGACACTAGAGGGCAGCACCATGTCACCTACACAGGACACACACAGGTGGACTTCCTCTGTATTTCACTACCATATCCCTGGCCAGGGTCCACATCCCAGCTAGGCAGGCACCCACTGGCCGGACGCAGGCATGGTCTGATTCTCACATGTTCTGGCGCCAGCTGACCAAGTGTTGTGCCCTAGACTGTTCAGTAGAGCAAGTTGGAGAGTGTGTGTGTGTGTGTGTGTATGTGTGTGTGAATCCACAGTGGAACACAGAGCTCTGCTGGCTTCTCTGCTATTGTGCTGGCATCATTAATCAGCCAATTCTAGCGTGCACACTGTGCCCTACTTGGGAATGACGCACTGTTCTTTTCGCTCAAGGTCCACTGAGGAGTAATTGGAAAATTAAAATGTGTAATTATATATATATATATATATATATATATATATATAATATTACATCATATAAGATGTATAATTATATGTGTAAGACACACAGTGTGCTGATCTTGCATGTGTACAGTACTGGATAACAATGAATGCTGCCCAGCTAACCCACACCCACCCCTTACTTGGAGACCTCTTGCATATGGCAGACAGCTAAGGCCTTCTCTCCTCGCAGCACAGGACAGGGGTCTGGTGCCATGTTGTCCCCTACAGTTGCTGCACAGTACAGCAGATCTCCAGAGCATACAGACCCTGCGCGGCTGGACCCCTGACCCTGCCTGGACCTCCCCCGTCCTTCCAGCCCAACCCCCTGGCACGCTCTGTGCCATTCTGCCACTGTGAGTTTGCCACTTTTAGATTCCACGGAAAGTGAGAGCGCTCAGTGTTGTCCCTGGCTTCTCCTACTTATTGAAACGTGCTGCAGACCTCCCATGCTCTCACATGTCCAGATTTCCTTCTTTTCGGAGGCGGAACACTGCACCTCCACACCACGCCTCCTTTACCCACTGTCTGTCCCAGGGGGAGTCCGTGCCTGGGCAGCCCAGCCTGGTGCTGCAGCGACAGCGGAGGGCAGACATCTCCTTGGGTTTCTGACTTCCCTTCCCGTGCACGTCTGCCCACACAGGAGTGCTGGGGCGCACCGTGGCTCTGGCTCGAATGTTTGAGCAACCTCCACACTGGTTCCCACAATTTCACTTACAGTCTGTGACTTTACATGTTTAAATGAGTACAGTCTGTACCCCCCACCACCCTGCCCCTGACTTTGAGCTCAGGGTTTTCCTGGTCTTAGTAGACAAATCCAGAGGCCCTCCAGCTTACTCTAGCTATAGAGTGTTTAAAATAGCACAGGAAAGGTCTGTATACTGAAGACTCATGGGACATACCTTTGAAACCGTCTGAATCTGTGTATTTTGAAGATTCAGATCTTTAAATACCCTTTCAATATTTTCTTATATGTCGTTGTATTAAAATTTCCACCTTGTTAGTGAGTGTAGAATATATATATATATATATTTTTTTTTTTTCAGTGCTGGGGATTGAATCCAGGGCTTCCCACCTGCTAGGCAAGTGCTCTACCACCGAGCTAGGTACCCAGTTCAATAATTTACATTTTTTGTAACATAGTACAGTTTGTTTACATTTTTAAATTTGAGAATAAACATACAGGGGCCGGGGACTTAGCTGAGTGGTGCTGCTGCCTGCCTCACAAGTGCAAGGTCCCAAGTTCAATCCTCGACACCAAAAAAAAAAAGAAATAGAATAAACATACATATACCATTTTCTTCTACTTAAAAAACAGAATCTCTGAATAATGAGCATGTTCATTTTTCCATTTCTAATGTGTGTATTTATTTTATTAGATTTGCCAGAGCTTTAAAAATTCTATGGATCTTTTTGTTATATTATTTTTGTTATTTATATTTTAAGTCTATTAAAATTCCTTCCTTGACTGTTAAATTAAATTTTAAATTATTTCCAAGCTTATTGAGTTGAATAATTAGATTTTGCTCTCTAGCCTGCACATTTGAGGATGTGAATATTTGTTAGCAGAACTTTTCCGTGTCATCGTCTTGCATTTGGTTTGTCCTGTTTGCCACGTCCTAAGTTGTCTGTGATGCCGTTTAACTTGCCGTGCGGAAGCAGCTCTTTAGATTCCCAGGTGGGCAGATGTCCCCGGAAAAACAGTCACGGCTGGTGGTGGTTTCGCTGTGGGACTCCCTGGGATCTCCGCCCTCTGGATTTAGAGCGTCTCCTCGGTAGCCAGCATTTGGGGGAGGCCACACTTGTCCTGAGCCTTCAGGACCGAGGGCTCCTCTCATTCCTTGGAGACAACTGAGTTTCAGAGGCTCACGGGCAGTGAGGTTGCCCCTGTGTGGGGGACGGAGTCTGGGGCGACCGTGCCTCCCCCTGTTCCGGGACAGGTTGTGTTTGTGTGACCGTTCCTGCCCTGCACCCGTCGGGCTGCTCACGGCTCGATGGGGCGGTGAAGGAGGGACAAGGTGTGCAGGGAAGGGAGGCGACCGTATCCGAAACGCTGTCTGGACGTGAAGGTGAGGGCAGTGTCGCAGGGCCCACCCTGCAGGTGGCTGCCCCGGAGGGGGACATCGGGTCCTCACTGCGCATCCACGGGACGCTGTCCAGTCCTGCACCTCGCAAGAACGGAGATGAGCGTTTCCCTGCCTGCTCACGGCCCGACCCTCTGGCTGCCCACTGCGGTCCCTTCTGCATCACACCTCGGAGGGGACAGCTGCCCGGCCTCTGCTCATGGCCATTGGCATGGGGGCAAAGGAACACGTCCTTCATGCTTGGCTTTGTGTCTGGGTCTTCCCCGAAAGACCGGAAGGGAGGAAGAAACTCCTTCCGGAGCCTTGGATGAGCTTCCCCGGCGCCCCCAGTTACTGCGGTGCTCCTCGGCTCCCCAGTCTCCTTGCTTCCGTCTGCCCTGGGCTCAGGAACTGCTACCCCGAGGCGCAGTGATTGTTTCTCCCTCCTGGAGCCCCGGGGCAAATCGGAGTTGGGCCTGCGGCTTCATCTCCTGCATCTCAGCCCTTCTGAGCTGCACCTCAGGCTTCTCCGGCCACCGTGCAGCCGCCCCACCTCCCACCGGCACCCAACATCCACTGAGTCCCATTTTCACTCGGACTGTCCTGCTTCAGCCTCCGGGAGCCTGGCTGCTGCCTGCCTCCCTCCCCCTGCTCCCCCATCTCTGGCTCTCCTGCCCTCCTTCCCTTTCATGGCATCCCTTCTTCCGGAGAGCACAGTATCCCAGCCCATCCACATCTTCAGGTTTCACTTTCCACCGTTCAGTCACCTGCTGTTGACCCGAGTTTGAAATATTAAATGGAAGGTTCCAGAAGTAAGCAGTTCAGCATTTACCTTTTATTAGAGCATATTGTTGTCACTGTCCTACTTTGTGCTGGTTATCGCTGTTGGCCTTGTGCTGTGCATGGCACTGAAGTGGACTCTGGTCGCTGCAGGACGGTAGGACACACAGGGGTGTGGGCTTGGCACTGTCTGCTGGTTCTGACCCTGCAGAGGGCTGCATATCTCGGACCACGGCCCTCAGGTCAGAGGACTCGGAACACCCCCGCCTCTCCATGGCACCTGAGTTCTCAGCTGTTCAGAGTTCTGCTCCTCTTTCCTGCTTCCCTAAAGTGATTTCCTGACAGTGAAGGCCTTGGCGGTGCTGCTGGGAATCAAACCCACAACCTTTTCACTGAGCGCCTTCTTCAGCTGTCCTTTCCTATTTATTGTGAGGCAGGGTCTCACCACGGTGCTAAGTAGGCCAGGCTGGACTCAAACTTGCAATACTCCTGCTTCAGCCTCCCAAAGTGCTGCATCAGATTGTGCCTCCAAACCCCACTGACACCCCTGCTTCCAAGCGAGGGTGCGGATGGAGAATCACAGCACCAGGGAGCACAGGCCTCCTGCTAGCTGGCGGGGCTCAGTCCTGGGAGCACAAGGGTGAGGAGGGTGCCATGTGCTGCAGAGAACTCGGAAAGCCCCGGTGCACCCCGGGCCTGGCAAGGACTCAGCGGTGGCTCCCCTGGGAAGGGCTACAGGTCCACAGCACCAAAGAGAGCTGCTCTGGGGGCCCAGCAAAGCCTGTGCCACATGGCCTCATGTGATGCCAGCCCCAGTGTCCAGACAGGACAGCAGCCAGTGTGACAGGGCTAACTCCATTAGGACTTGGAGTACCCAGGGCTTTATCAGGACATCCCAGGAAGGACCAGAACCACAGGGCACACTGAGGGCATGCACAGGAGAGGGGCACATCCTCAGACAGGCAGCATTGGGGAAGGACATGAGGAACACACAACTAGGACGAGGGGTGAGTAAGGGCCACGGGGCTGGCTGAGGTCACAGGGTGGTGGGGCTGTGGGGAAGAAAGGACCCAGAGGAGAAGCAGCAGGTCAGCAGCAGGACTTCTGGCCCAGGGAGGGGCCACAGCAGGCCGGGCGGGGGCAGGCGGGGCAGCAGAGCAGGGACAGGGAGGAGGAGGGCTTGCAGCAGCTGGGCTGGCAGGAGGAGGCGCAGCAGGAGGAGGCGGGCACACAGCAGGCAGGTCTGCACACGGGGCGGCAGAGCAGGGACACGGAGGAGGAGGGCGTGCAGCAGACAGGCTTGCAGCAGACAGGCACGCAGCAGGATGGCTGGCAGGGGGAGCAGGAGCAGCAAGCCGGCTGGGAGCAGGAAGAAGAGGACCCAGAGGAGGCAGGTGTGCAGCACACAAGTGTGCAGCAGACAGGCTTGCAGCAGATGGGCTTGCAGCAGGCGGGCTTGCAGCAGAGAAACCCACAGCAGGATGGCTGGCAGGACGAGGAGCAGCAAGCCAGCTGGCAGCACAGGCTGGACTCGCAGCTCACTGGGGTGCAGATGAGGCTCGGGCCAGGGCCTGGGGCACAGCAGCTGGGCTGGCAGCAGCTGGAGGCGCAGTAGGGGGGCTCGCAGCAGCTCTCTGGGCAGTCGTCCACCTGCCAGGGCTGGGTGCAAGCGCTGGAGCAGACGGACATGGTGGAGTTGGCCATGGCGGGGCTGGGCTGGGGAGGTGAGTGTGTGAGTGTGAGTGAGTGTGAGTGAGTGTGAGTGAGTGTGAATGTGTGAGGCGCTGGGCTCTGGCCTTTTATTCCCCTCCCTGGCCCTGCGTCCCAGCCTGCCCTTCCTTGATGGTGACCCGGCTCCTGCTGTCATCGGAGATGTTTGTTTTCAGTGCATCCTGCTTGTTGATCTTCCCCGAGTCTGTCCAGGAACACACACGGGGCCAGCCAGGGCCCAGCCGGGTCTGGACTGGTGAGGGCTGAGGTGTCACTGGGCCAGCATCTAGGTCCCGTGTCCAGCTTCTCCCCGCTAGCCCTTCCCCTGGTACTGCTACAGCCCAGCTCCGCCACGGGCACCCCTCCGTGTCTCTGCCTTGGATTATGCCCACCGCATGGCACAGATGAGTCCACGAGCCTCCTGCCCCATGGTGGTCGGGATGCTGTCTCCCGAAGCGTCCTCACCCTCACTCAGTCAGTGTTGATCTTGGTTCCACAGTTTTGTCACAGAGCACACAGTGTCTATGTCATTGCAGAATAAGATGTCTCCCTCCAGGGGCCTAAAGTGGGGCCTGACACACAGTAGATCCCGACAAAAATAGCTCGAAAAGAGTGGACTTTTTTTGGTAAAGAAATTACTGAAGAGTAAGTTTGGGTTCTGAAATGATTCTTTTGGGCCAAGCTTTCCTTGTGTGGTGTAGAGTGCTCTGCCAAGCTGTGCTCCCTCGAGAGCAGAGCTAGCTTGTGTCAGCCTGGCCTTCTGGGAGCGAGCAACTCAGGCGAGGGGTTAACAGTGGAATCCCTGGAGGAGGCAGCAGGAGGCTCAGGGGAGTTGACACCAGAGAGACCAAAGGCTTCTCCAGGAAGGAGCAAGGACAGCCTGTGGCCTCCTGCGGATTGCCTCCCGGAGGCGCTTTCCAACTCCCAGGACACAGCCCAGAGCCCCAGGAGCTGAGCAGAGTTCTTCGTTTTCTCAGAATGGCAGACAAGGAGTCAGAGCTCAGGGCTTGAGGAGACGGGGATTCTGGTGAAGCACCCAGGCTTTGGATTGCAAGCCCTGAACAGAAGTGAAGGACGGGGCCCTGGAGGGAGGAAAGCAGACCAGCACCGTCTCTGAATCAGCTCAGGCTGAACTCGGCGATCTTCCTGTGGCATAACTGTCCCCCGGAAACCACGGTTCATTCTCGCTGGAGCCAGGCAACATCAAGCAAGACTCCAGTGATCTTCATATCCTCATCAACTAGGGCTTGCATTCAGTCAGTGTTACGGGGCATACTAGAAGATAAGAGCAACTGGCACAGGGCCAAGAGAAAAGCAAGCAACAGAAGCAGGTGTACAGGAGACCTAGGTGTCTGAATTTTTGGAGGTGGACTTACAGATTTCATTTTCTCAAGAAAACTGGGGAAAAGATGGAGAATCTCAGAGACAACATTGATTCCATAAACAGGAATCAAACATAAATTCCAGAAATGAAGAACACAATGAGTGAATTTAGAGCAGAGTAGGCCAGTTTAACAACATATTAACCAGAGCCAAACAGATAGAGAAGAACAGGAGGCAAGGAACTATCAAGACTCTGCATGGAGAAGGGAGGGGATAAAGTTGAGGAAAGAGCACTAAACATAAGGGACATGGTGTGGAATGGTTTAAATTCTAAAAAGAAAGATGTGTGACTAGGGCAGTAAATGTTTGGAAATAAAATAGACAGGTACTTTAAACTGATAGAGGACATTAACCTGTAAGTGCAAAGAACATTACAGAAAACCACACCTCATCACAATGAGCTTGAAATCCAAGGACAGAGAAAAGCTGAGAGAAGCCAGAGGGGGATAAAAAAGAGACATCGCAGCTTAAAAGAAGACTGACAGAGGACTTCCTGGTGGAAATGTTGGAGGCCAGAAGACACTAGATTGGATCTTTATGGTCTGAAAGAAGAGGGGAAGCGCCACGCTGCGTCTGCACCCATGGAGGCATCGAGGGGCCGAGGACGGAGGCATCGAGGGGCCGAGGACAGAGCCCTGCAGAGAACACGCCAACAGCTGCACCTGGGCCAAGGAGAGCGACAAAGCCCTGAAGTGAGCAGAAGGGGCACACGTGGGCACTTCTCAGGGTCACGGGCTGTGCCATTGTCACTTTGTGAATATTTACAGAAAGAGAACACAGGCAAGAAAGCCACAAAGCTCAGGAGGGGCTACGTGGAGTTGACAGGGTGGAGGACCACAATGATAAGTCACTGTGTCAAGAATGCTGAGCACCTCTGTCCCTAGACACACCTAGCTTCAGACCCTCAGGGTATGTTCCTCAAAAATGACCAGAAATGAAGTAGGTCATTTGAGTCCTACAATAACAGGTGGAAACTCTACTAAAAGATCTCACTAAGCTTAAAAAATGAAATAATAGAACTAGGTCAGAGTTCAGTAAGGAAAGAGAGGACTTGAAGAACACTATCAAAGGAAGTGCAAACTAAATCCACAGCCAGAAGAAGAAAGCACATAAGTATCAGCATACAGGTAGGTAAAATAGAAAATAGAAAACATTAGAATCAATGAAACCAAAATTTTGATTCTTTGAAAAGAACAACAAAATTGAATAAGCATTTAGCTACACTGGCTAAAAAATGAAAGATTCAAATGACTAAGTTCATGAGTGAAAATGGAGACATCACTATTGAGCTTATATAAATAAGGAATATAAGAGAATTCTATGAATAGGATAAACAAGATATAATGAAGAAATTTCTATAAACCCAGAAACTACAAAATTAACATCATTATTTCTATTGCTCTTCATTCCTTCCTATAGCTTTGAGTTACTGTCTAGAGCCTGTTTATTTCTCCCTGGGTTAGCATTTCTTGCAAGGCAGGTCTACTAGCAATCCATCTCTCAGATTGTGTATATCTGTGAATGTGCTGCAGTCACTTGCATTTTGAAGGGTAATTTTTCCAGGTGTAAACTCTCCTCGGTTAGGAGTGGCTCCCTCACCCCAGACTTTCCATGCTCCATTCCAGTGCTCTCTGACCCCCACCATTTCTGACGAGAATCAGCTGTTAACCTCTCTGAGTGTACTCAAGATGCTCTTTGATTCTGACTAGTGATGGTTTGATTATCAGGTGTCTCCGTGCAGCTTTCCTTGAGCTTACCCTACAGAGAATCCACGAGTTTCTTGAAAGTCTAGATACATGTGTTTCATTAAAACTAGGAAGGTTTTGGTCATGATTGCTTCAAATCATTTGCTTTTTTCAACTTCTCTCCCCATGGAGCTCCTGAGAAGGGTGCCTTGGTGTGCTGGAGAGTGTCCCATAAGTATCTTAAGGTTTGTTCCTTTTTCATGTAAAAGAAAATCTGTTCCTTAGACTAGCATATTTCAGTGGGTCTTTATGTTCACTAATTCTTGTACTGCACAAATCTGTTCAAATCCTTGAGGGCATTTTCAAGTTTCATTATTGTTCTTTTTGATCCTAACATTTTTATTTTATTTTTTTAAATATTTTTTCTCTTTATTGATGTTCTGTATTTAATGAGACCTCATTCTTCCATCCTCTCTTCATTCTTTGTCCATGGGATTGTCACTTTTCTAAAGTAGCTTTGTAATAATGGCATTGTTCTTCATTGTGGTCACCATCCCATTAACTTAGTGCTCAGACAGTGATTGGACAGAGCTAACCCCTGCAGTTATGGCTCGGGTCATAAATGTTCCCCAAAGGCCACGTGTGAAGTCTTGATCCCCAGCTGGCGGTGGTTGGTGGGTGGTGGTGGAACCCTTGGGGATGAGCTCTTGAGGGAGGAAGTCCATCACTGGGGCTGTGCCCTTGGAGGGGACACTGGACCCCCAGCCCCTTCCTGTTTCTCTCTTGCTTCCCAGCTGCCCTGAGGTGAGCAGCTCCTCTACCACACACTCACGACAGGATGTTCTGCTCAGTTCAGGTCCAAACAACACACAGCCAACCGTGGAGTGAAATCTCTGAAACTGAGCCACAGTCAGCCTTTCCTACTTATAAGTTGTTTACCTGAGGTAACAAACGTAAGTTGTTTGCCTGAGGTATTTTGTCACAGTGATGGAAAGCTGACTAACTCAAATGCGGCCAAAAATAGTTTCACCTTGGTTTATTTTTCCTTGGGCTCTGGTTGTACTTTTGTGTTGAGCACACCCTCAACTCCAGCAGGACAGTTTACACCTGCCTTTCCCTTTGCCTCTTGCTCTGCTTTCACTTCCTTCTCTGACTTCACCTCCTGCTCCTGTCTTCACTTCCTGCTCCTGTCTTCACTTCCTGCTCCTGTTCATTTCCTGCTTGCTCAGACCTTGAAGTTCAGCCTTGATCACTGAGAGCTGCTCAGGCGTTCTCTGAGCTTCGCCCCTCCTTGGCAGGTGTGCAGCCTTTTAGACTCCCAGGAATGTGCAGAATCTTCCAAAGCACGTATTCCCCAAAGGACCTCATCACCAGCTTTTCCTCTTAGGTCTTTGTGTTGCCCATTTCTTTCCCCAGCTGACATCCTTTGCCCTTGGTAATGGTGGCTAGCTCATTCACCTTTTTTTGGTACCAGGGATTGAACTCAGGACCTTGTGCTTGTGTGGCAGGCAGCAGAAATCCCCCACCCTTCATTCATATTTAAGTATTCTAACAAACACTCTCTTTGAAGCTACTTCTGGACCTTGGGCAAGTCTGAGTTTGGAGAAATCAAGGCAGGCCATTTGTGTTGGTCCTTCAGGCAGCCCTAGCCCCATCAAAAGAGGTAGCCACACTTCCTAGGAAATAAGGTCCACTTGCTCCACCTGGCATCAGCCCCCACGCCAGTGTCCAACTAGAGCAGGCAGGATTGGGAGAAGAAATGCCATGGAGCCTGCTGGTCCCTGGTGTTTCCTCTGGCTTGTCTGCTCCCTTTCTGTGGTGCCATGGTCCTCAGCCTTTGTGGCACCAGGGATGTGTTTCATGGATGACATGTTTTTCCATGGCTGCAAGGGAGGTTCCAAATGAGATTTTCGTTAAGGAGTGCACAACTTACACACCTCCCAGTCCCAGGGCACAGTAGGGTCTGGCTCCTGTGAGAATCCTGTGCCCCTGGTGGTGTCACAGGAGGCAGAGCCCAGGCAGTGATGTGAGCGATGGGAGCAGCTCTGAATGCAGGTGAAGCTTCACTGCCTAGACCACTGCTCACCTCCTCC
This sequence comes from Heterocephalus glaber, assembly GCF_053883595.1. Taxonomy (NCBI): domain Eukaryota; kingdom Metazoa; phylum Chordata; class Mammalia; order Rodentia; family Bathyergidae; genus Heterocephalus; species Heterocephalus glaber. The sequence goes on from NW_028258138.1 coordinate 1,511,965, forward strand.
TGCTGAGCCACCCAGTTCCGAATAGGCCAGAGGGGATGGGGCGGGGACTGCAACCTAGGAAATGTTTTCCACAGTGCAGAAAACAACGCCCGGTTTGTGCATTTTTTGTTGTGTGTGCATGTGCGTATGTGCGTGTGTGTTTGTGTGTTTTCCAGTGTTGTACTTCCTGGCAGGCTGGGGCCTCGGGTGTCCTTGCTCCAGTTTCCTCTGATGTCACTCTCAGGAGGGAGGATGGGCAGAGTCCTTCTGAGGGTGTGATGACACCTAGTAAGATTTACATCTCACACTTGCACTGGAAATCCCACTCCTCGGAATCCAGACAATAGGAAGACTCACACTTGTGGCCAGGGCCGCATGGCTGGTGTCTTAGTCACTTTCTTCTCCCTGAGACATGACACAGCTGAAAGGAGAGGAGGTTTATTTTGACCCACAGCTTGTAAAAGCTTTATTTCATAGTCAGCTGGCCCAAGGCAGGGGAGCATCGCAGAGCGGGTGGTGGAGGAGAAGCTTCTCTCATGGTGATCAGAAGCAGGGAGCGATCAAGGGAATAGTTAGCTCACACCTGCTGTGACCACCTCTTCTAGCCTACTCTCCAATAGGAAGTTAGCTAAACCACTCACACAATCCAAAGCCCCACCTTCAAGCTAATGGGGTTTAGAGGAACATCTATGCATAAATTATAACGTTCCTCCCAGCCCCCAAAAGAATTGTACACATCTCTTTATGCAAAATCTGTTTAGTCCATCTGTAAGAGTTTCCAAAGTCTTAACAGTTTCAGCATCACTGGAAAGTCCAAGGCCAAAGTCCCCATGAGACAGACTAAAGGCAAACTTCACTATCAACCTCAGTAAAAATAAAAAAGAATATTAAACACTCCCAAGACACATTGATAAAGGGTAAACAGTTCTATTCCAAAAGGGAGAAATAGAGTGATAAAAAGCAATGGACCAAAGCAAGACCAAAACACACAGGGCAAACACTAAATCCAGTAGCCATGTCCAGTTCCAGGCACATTGTAGCAATGAGATGTGAACTCCAAATGGCTTCAGTGGTCCTGCACCTACAGCATTTCTGGTAGTTGTAGTTCTCATGGCTTCTCTCTTGGCCTGGCGTTGCTCACTTCTTGTAGTTTTCCTCAGATGCCGCAGACCGGCTGCAGTCGATGTAGGGCAGGAAGGGGAGATGTCCTGGGACGGCGATGAGAAAAGAACCTCCACAAGCAATGTCCAGGTTCCCTCTGAGAAGCCTCAGGGTCTACTTTATTTTTATATCTTTAAACAATAGCTGGGAGGCATTGGGTGGAACATGTTTGCATTTTAAGCTGCATTAGCAATTTCTATTGAAGTAAAGATTATTTTTTGCTAGACAAAGTACAATTCCTCTAAGCTGTTTCATTTCATTGAACATCATGAATACATATTTAAAAATTACAATTGTCCCCTTATTTACCCACACCTAAACAGAACAGAAAGTAACTTAATCAAAATCTTTTTATCAGTGGGGGTTCAAGCGAGATTTAATCAACTAAGTGTCAAACTTGTGGTCGCCAGCTGGCCCTTGAGAAACTGCACAATGGTTAATATAGTTTGCTATTAGCTCTCTATTTTACTTTACCTGTATTCATCTTAACTAACTGTCATTTGGGTTCATAGTCCATGAGCAGGAGATATTTACAGCACTTTGAGAAATATTGAGTAACTTGTCTCCTTAATGCATTTACCTGTCTTAACGTTCTTTCTATTTCCCATTTTCCACTATTTCTTACATCCAAAGTCTGTCCTTCCAATCTTTTCGTAAGACCCCTTTAGTAAATAGAATGTCAACAATAAGAGGGGGAGTCATAGTAGTGGGGAAACAGAGGGGGTTTTAGGAGAGGTTTCTTTAGGAGTGGATGTGGCAATAGAACTAGGAGAAACTGGAATTTGGGACTTGTGAGCCAGAACAGATTTCAATACATCGTTGCCAATTTGCCTCATGGAGAGTTTGTTGTTAGTCACAAACACAATGACTCCTGTGACCAGAGGAACAATTATAAACATTATGGCAAGAAAAAATAAAACATGAGGGTACGATGTGTTCCACCCTTTCTTTCCCCCAGCTGGAACTTTGTCAAGCAGCAATGGAGTTCAGTTAGGCTTCGCCACTCAGACATTCTAGGTTTCTGTCTTTCCAACTCCTCAGAGTTTCCATTGCACTTTCTGCATCACTCTCACAGGTTCTCCTACTGCCCTATCAGAAGGACACTGCCTGGCCTCCCACGCTTCTTCTGAAATCTGGGTGGAACCCCACATCCCTTGCTTTCTGCATGCCCATAAAACCAGCACCATATGCACAATGCCAAGGTGTGCTGCCCTCTTGTATAGTAGCTGGGCCCCTTCGGATCATGGCTGCAGATGTCTCTGAGTGCCTGGATGGCTGGCCAAGCACTAGGAACCAAATCCTGAGGGACAAATTCCCTATCAGTCCTTCTGCAACGCAGTGCCCTTGGGGTCCCTTCTGAAACCAATTTTTCACTTTGGTAGGCTGATGGCCAGGGTCTTGCTGTTTCCCCTGATGCCCTCAAGGCGCCTTTCCTATTGTACTGATTCAAAGTACCTGGCTTCTTTTTAATTCTAATCTTTTCAGCAGTTAACCTCTCCTCTCCTTCAACTTTACAGGCCCCAGCTTTACAGGAGCTTCCTTTCTAGTGAAATTCAAAACTTTCACCACTACTCAACTGGGCTGTTTGCTCTCAATTCTCAATGTAGAGCTTACTAAAGTCCCCAACAGGAGCTCTGTCACAGCCTGACTGTTGGGCTGCCTTGAAATTTCCTCTGCCAGATTAATTAGCCCTCTGCCTTTCATTGCAGTATCTCACAAAATCTCAGGACATGAGCAAAACGTAGACAAAAAAAAAATTTTTTTTTTTTTTGCCAGATCATAACACACATGGTCATGAGTCCAGCAACCAATGCAGGCCTTGTTCCCAACTGAAACCTCCTGAGCCTGGTCTTTACTGCCTACATTTCTATCAGCATTCTGGTCTTCTGAGGTCTGACCAGAATCTCTCATCTCAGCTTATAGCATTCTAGGACGTCTCCAGGAGGCAGCTTCAAACCTTTCCAAACTCCTCTCATGAACCAGTTCCAAAAGCTTCTGAACCATATGGTCAGGTGCTGTCACAGCCACAACCCCACTTGTCCAGTACCAAATTCTGTCCTAGTTACTTTCTGGTCACTGACACATGAAACCCAACACCCACAGCTTGAAAGAGGAGGGTTATTTAGCTCACAGTTTGTAGAGGTTTCGTTTGCTCCATAGTTGTCTAACTCCAGGGCAGGGCAGCATGGCAGAGGGGCCTGGCGGGGGTCACCTCATGGTGCCCCAGTCTCTGACCAGACCCCACCTCCTCACAGCAAGTCAGCTATGCGCCCCATAATGCACCTTCCAAAAGCCCTGCTTATGAGCACTCGAGGCTTGGGGTGACATCTAGGGATCGACCCTAACAGTGGGGACAGTCCCCATGGAGTCACCTGTAACAGTCAAAAGAGCTTTCCATGCTGTCCCCCAGTGTTGCCCAGGTCACGTGGAGAGCTATGACCTCGGCAAAGGTGACTGCAGTGAGGCATGTGCCCTGCTCAGACGGCAAGGAGAGGACACTGCAAGGTCCGTGTTGGATGTGCTGTGATGCCCCCCTGTCACGAAGCACACTCGGGACCCCTTGTGGTCAGTGCACTGACTGTCACATGGCTGTGGCCTTTGCTCTGCCCCTGTAGTTAGGGACAGAGCCCTCAGAGTCACACGTTTGTGGGGGTACCACACCGCCTGGCCACACCTGGACACACATGCTCAAGAGCCCCCAGTCCCATGGGCCTGTTCTCTCACCATTCTGGGCTTCTGCCACCACCCCCCAGCTTCACCCAGCCTGTGGGCAGGGGCTCCAAAGCTGTATCTTTGTCATGTGTGTGCTGGGTGTGGGGTGTGCCTGGGTGCGTGGACCACAGTCCAGAATGCCCATCCTGTGTTGAGGGGCACCCTTGGGCCCTGGGTAGGCTAAGGCTAGCGTCCCACCTCCAGCTCAGCTGTGGTCAGGTGAGCGCTGGGCAGAGTGGCATCATCTGCAGGGAGTGGGTGCAGGTCAGAGCCGTGTGGCTCCAACAGGATGTACCCTGGGCCTCCGCAGACCATCAGAGCTGGCCAGGGGTGGGCAGCAGACACAGAATGAGGGGACGGGGCTTCCAGGTCACATGCAGATGCCTGAGGGCCCAAGGGCCAGCGCCCAGAGCCAGGCCCAGGCCTCTGCCCCTTCCACCCGCAGTGCCACCAACACAGAGAGATGGCGTGGGCAGCAGAGGCTTTATTGCTCATGGACCAACAGAGACACAGCATGGGCCAGGAGCAGGGAGGAGCTGACGAGGCTCAGCTGCCCACTAAGGGGGACAGGGGTAGGGCTGGCAAGCTGAGGGGCTGGTCAGGGGCCAGCCCGAGCAGAAGGGCACTGGGTGGGTAGGCTTGCCACGGAGGTAGAAGAGGTGGAGGGGCAGGGAAAGGGGCCTAAAAAGAGTTGAGCTGTGTATGTACATTACCAACTGCCCACCACAAAGCTCTCCATTTCCATTATGTATGCGGATGTGGCCTGAGGAAAGATGGTAACTGAAACGGTACCCATGTGTCCCACCTGTCTGTGACTAAGCCTCGGGCGGCAGGGACAGCCTAGGGCTGGATTTTGGTGAGAGTTGGTGCAAATAAAGGGGTAACCTCCTCCTTCTACCGAGTTCTGGTCCTTGAGCTAAAGACTTTGTTCAGAACGGGATCCTTGAGCAAAACCAGAAGTCACTTTGTCCCAAAGGACACCTGTGGGGCTGGCACTCTCGTGGCATTGAATAGGGTTGCCAGCGGCAGAGGTCGGAAATGAAGGTGGAGCACCAGTATGCTGACCACTCATGGGCCAAGAACAATTCCTGAGCCGAATATAACTAATCACACAAGGAAATAAGCCCAGGAGCAAGAATGCAACTGCAGAAAACGAAAATGTGACTCGCAGACTTCAGGTGTGGAAATTCCCACACGGAGGTCACAGAGCAAATGTCCTCAGAGAGTCAAGAATCAGCAGAGCGCTTGGCAGTGTCTTCCAGGAATGAGAATATTTATTCTGTTGGGATGCTGGGCAGGGGGCAGAGAGGACAGAGGGAGGAGCTAGGGGCGCAGGAGAGCTGGCTGGGGTGCGGGGACTCTCGGAGCCAGGCACACAGAGGACCTGGGGCACACAGAGAGCAGGGGCAGGGCAGCGGGCTCCGTGCCAAGGCCTGGGTAGGTGCCCTGCTGTCCCTGCGAGTCTCCATGGCAGACAGATTCCCTGTGCTGGGGGCTGGCAGGGACACCTACCACAAGGCAGCCGGGCACGTGGGAGGGGTCGGCTGGCCCTGTCTGCGGCACGGTCACCCTGTAACTCAAGGCCAGGGTCCCAGAGCGATGGCCCTGCCACGTCAGAGCTCTGCATGGTTTGCCATGTGTGCAAAGGGGCTGGGCGAGGGCACAGTGCTGACTTCAAGTGTGGACGCCAGGTTGCTCTGTGGGGAGGACTCAGTGACCACTGCCCAGCCAGGATGCAGAGCAGGGTTTGTGAGGCTTCACCTCAGAGGACCTGGGAGCCGTCCGGGAGCCACCAAGCCCTGGGTGACAAGGCCAATCAGCAGCAGGACTTCTGGCCCAGGGAGGGGGCACAGCAGGCCTGGCGGGGGCAGGCGGGGCAGCAGAGCAGGGACAGGGAGGAGGAGGGCTTGCAGCAGCTGGGCTGGCAGGAGGAGGTGCAGCAGGAGGAGGTGGGCACACAGCAGGCGGGTCTGCACACGGGGCGGCAGAGCAGGGACATGGAGGAGGAGGGCGTGCAGCAGACGGGCTTGCAGCAGAAGGGCACGCAGCAGGACGGCTGGCAGGGGGAGCAGGAGCAGCAAGCTGGCTGGCAGCCAGACTGCTGGCAGCAGGAGGAGGAGGCCCCGGAGCAGATGGGGGTGCAGCAGACAGGCTTGCAACAGATGGGTGTGCAGCAAATGGACTCACAGCAGGATGGCTGGCAGGATGAGCAGCAAGCCGGCTGGCAGCCAGATTGCTGGCAACAGGAAGAGGAGGATCCAGTGCAGACGGGGGTGCAGCAGACAGGTGTGCAGCAGACAGGTGTGCAGCAGACAGGCTTGCAGCAGAGAGACTCACAGCAGGACGGCTGGCAGGAGGAGGAGCAGCAAGCAGGGCTGGACTCGCAGCTCACTGGGGTGCAGATGAGGCTCAGGCAGGGGCCCGGGGTGCAGCAGCTGGGCTGGCAGCAGCTGGGGGCACAGCAGGGGGGCTCACAGCAGCTCTCTGGGCAGTCGTCCACCTGCCAGGGCTCGGTGCAAGCGCTGGAGCAGATGGACATGGTGGAGGCGGCCATGGCGGGGCTGGGCTGGGGAGGTGAGTGTGTGAGTGTGAGTGAGTGTGAGTGAGTGTGAATGTGTGAGGCGCTGGGCTCTGGGCTTTTATCTCCATCCCTGGCCCTGTGTCCCAGCCTGCCCTTCCTTGTTGGTGACCCAGCTCCTGCTGTCATCGGGGATGTTTGTTTTCAGTGCATCCGGCTCATTAATCTCCTCTGCGACTGTCCATGAGCAGGCATGGGGCTGGCCAGGGCTCATCCAGGTCTGGGAGTGGGGAGGGCTGGGGTGTCACGTGGTGCGATGTGCCTCCCTTGTCCACGAGGCTCTGGAACATTGTCCACCACTGGCCAAACAGCCCCAAGACCTTTGCTCCCTCTGCAGGAAGTCAGCTCTGGGGAAGTGTTGTCCTTGGCCCTGACCCTTCACCCAACACCCCCACCCTGACCCGGATCACAAGACATTTGTCACCTGGTGAGGAGAATCCAGAGTCTGAGGCCACATGGCTATGCAGAGTCTGTGACCACACTCGGAGCCCTGCCCAGGTTCTGCCCGGCTTCTCCTCCCCTCAGCACCTCGCCCTCTGTCCCCTGTCCTTGTGCTTGGGGCAGCAGGACTGTGCCACAGGCGCAGAATCCACACATGGGGAGAGTGGACTGTGTCCACTGTCTGTCCGTCCTGTCTGTCCATCTGTCCGTCCATCCATGTACCCCACTGTCACCTAGGTCTACATCTGTCATCTGTTTGCCATCGATCAGCTCCCACTACCATCTACTTGTCCTCATCTATCAGCCTGTCAGCTGCGTGCCTTCATCTGCCTCTGTCCACGTATCGTGTATGTATGTGACCTCTCCGCCTGGCGTTTATCGTCTTTCTGCCATCTACCTGCCACCTACCTATCACCACCTCCACCTCTCTCATCTCTCTGTGAATACCTGCCATCTATCCACCCACCCATGCTCTGGGTATCAATGAACACATGTGACACGTGTGTGTGTGCACCTATATGTCTCTCTGTGTGGTTTTAAATTTTTTAATTGCATATTTTAATACCTTATTCACAACATTGATGGATCAACTGGACCAACAAGGATGCAGAAGGCCTGAGCAGCAGGACCTGTGATGGCACCCATTCCGAGCACAGCAGAATATGCCTTCATCCCAAGGGTGCCCTGTGCATCCCAGGCTCAACCGGAAAAGAGCCTCAGGAAACTCATTTCCTTTAGTAGTGTTTATTTTTATTGCTACATATCTGACGAATGTAATGATTGCCTTCCTTGTGGGGAGTTGGTACATGTACATGACACGTTTTAATTATTCTGCATACCTCTCTCTCCCCCCTCCATATCTTCCTCCCTTTCCTTTTAGCAAAAGATCCATCTCCCTGTTTATTTTTATGTACCTTTTATTTAGCTCTTTAATTTACTTATACTTTGAGTTTCTCACATAAGATAAACCATGAGATATTTAAACTTGTGTGTCTGATTTTTTTCACTTAACTTGATCTCAAGGTGCATCCATTTTCTTACAAATGACTCAAGTTTATCCTTTTTATGCTGGAGTAGTACTCCATGGTGTGTAAATACCACATTTTCCTTATCCATTCATCTGTTGATGGGCATATAGGCTGCTTCCGAGATTTAGTTATTATGAGTTGTGCTGCTATCAAGATGGGTGTGCATGGATCACTGTAATACGATGTGTTTAACTCTTTCAGGAAGATACCTTAAAGAAGAACATCTGGGTCCAATGGAATTTCTAGTTTTACTTTTTTGAGGAATCTCCATACTGATTTCCATACTTGTTGTATGAGTTTACATTCCCACCAACAAGGTAGAAGTGTTCCTTTATCCCCATAGCTTTGACAGCATTTGTTGATTTCTTGATAATGGCCATTTTTCCTGGAGTAAGATAGAATCTCGGTGTCATTTTAATTTGCATTTTCCTAATGCTTAGTGATGTTGAATGTTTTTCCATGTATGTATTGGCCATTTGTACTTCTTCTGAGATGTCAGTGTTTATTTCAGTAGCCCAGTTTTTCATTGTGTCTTTATTTTGAAAGGTCTCATTTTTTGAGTTCTTTATATATTGTAGATATTAGTCCTCTATCTGAGGAATAGCTAGCAAACATTCTTTCTCATTCTGTAGGCTGTCTTTTCCCTCTGTTTTTTATTGCCTTAACCGTGCAGGAGCTTTTTAATTTGATTTGATCCCATTTGCTGATTCATGGTGCTATTTGCTGTGAAATTGGATTTCTGTTCAAAAAGTCCTTGCCTACACCTACGTCTTCAAGAGTTTTACCTATTTTATCTGCCAGCAGATTAAGTGTTTCTGTTTTAACGTTTAGATCTTTGATTCATTTTGATTTTAGTTTGGTAAATCTTCTAATTCAATCTTCTGCACGTGGATAGCCAGTTTTTACAACATCGTTTATTAAAGAGGCTATCTTTCTGTCCAGTGTCTGGTTTTGGCCCCTTTGTCAAAGATCAGATGGCCGAATATGCCTGGGATTGTATCTGCTTTTTCTATTCTGATCCTGTGATCCTCATGCCTCTTTTTCTGCCAATGCCATGATGTTTTTATCACTGTAACTTTGTAATATAGTTTGAAATCTGGGATTGTGATGCCTCCTGCTTTGTTATTGTTTTCTAGGGCTATTTTTGCTATTCTGGGTCTCTTCTGGTTCCATATGAATTTTAGGATTGTTTTCTCTAGTTCTGTGAGGAATACTGTTGGTGTTTTCCTTAAGACTGTGTGTGAAATCTGGATATCAAATTTGGCAGCCTGACCATTTTGGCAAAATTGATTCTACCTATCCAGGAGCAGGGCTATCTTTCCATTTTCTGATATCAATTTGATCTCCTCTTTCCAAATACTACAGTTGTCACTGTACAGACCTTTTGCTTCCTTGCTTAGGTTAATTCTTAAATAATGAATTTTTCTTGATGATATTGTAAATGGTATAGTTTTCCTAATTTTTTTCTTAGTAAATTCATTATTGGTGTTCAGATATGCTATTGCTTTCTTTCTGTGAGTTTTGTATCCTGCCAAACTGCTGAATTTGCTTATTAATTTAAGAATCTTTTTTTGGAATGTTTGGGTCTTCTATGTAGAGGATCATGTCACCTGCAAATAATGATAAGTTGACATCTTCCTTTCTGATACACAGAAATGAACCAAAGTATTGTTGATGACACAAAAATAAAGCAAATATTGGCAAAAACCAATTAACTGGCCAAAAAATATTAATAGCAATAACTATGCCACCATGGCAATAGCAACAAAATCATCAACAATAATAGAGTCAAAGACAAACCGGGTATTGACATACCATAAGAGCTGATAGGGCTGGGGATGTGGCCCAGTGGCACCACGCCTGCCTGGCAAGCACAAGGTCCTGAGTTCGATCCCTGGTACCAAAAAAGAAAAAAAGAGCTAATAAAAGCTGCCTCTGTACCACTCTTGGTCGGAAAGAGATAATAATAATATAAACACAAAGACAAGCCAAATACTGACATGTAGTAAATATCTACTAAATGCAACAACTATACCATCATTATCAATAGAAGAGAATCAACAATAAGAGCATAGAGTTAACTAAACATCTAAAGATTAACACAAGTAAAGACGGAAGGAGTGGGGAACAGCAGAATGAAAGAAGTAAAATTTGAGACTTTTGAAAATTAAAGAAAGGGAAGTGAGAAGAGAAAAGTGAGATAAAGAATCATATTAGGGAGTAAAATGAAATTAATAGAATTAGATAAAAATAACAGAAAAGAACAGACCAGAAAAAGAAAAGGAAAAACAAAGAAGAAACAATGAAATTGGGCCGGGGATTTAGCTCAGTTGTTCCGGCGCCTGCCTTGCAAGCACAAGGTCTCGAATTCGATCCCTGGTACCAAAAAAAAAAAAAGAAAGAAAGAAAAGAGAACAATGAAATAACCCCAAACTCCAAAATAACTGACGAAGAACAAGAAAGAAAAGGAATGAGAAAAAAAAAGAAAAGGGATGAGTCTGGAACAAAATTCCTTTGTGTTTTTTTCAGTATTGGGGATCAAACTCAGGATCTTGCACTTTCCAGGCAGGCACAGCACCACTGAGCTACATCCCCAGTAAAAATACATCTGTATTTTTTATGAGTAGTTTCATTCCAGGATCTTCAGTCTTGAAATCCAGCAAGTCACAGTTTTCTCCACCTGTCTTTCTGACCTGTCAGTGTGTGAGGCGCTCTGGCCCCTCCAGAGGCCCCTCTGTCCGTACATCTCAGGCTGCGCCAACCCTTCTACCCGGGGCACATCCTCACTCATGTTTGCAGATGGGGAAAGCAGTCAGACCACTGCCATCTGTGATTGATAAAGGCAGCGGGACCGTAGTTCAAGTCGGCTGCTGGATTTAGTGCCCTGAAAGCCACACACACTAGACCTGACTTTTCACCACGGAAGGTGGGGCGTGAGTCCTTCCCAGCCTGAGCTTAACCTTCTCAGGGGATCTATGTCTAGCCTGTACCCTCTCCACAGCTGTCTCCTGTGGCCATCTTCCACCCTGTCTCTGTGGTAGGGTGACCCAGGAAACCTGGAACTGAAGTCATTGTGTGGCTCAGACTTAAACAATTAACCCCTTCCCCAAATGGCTCCCGATTAAACCGCCCTCCCACATATGGCGGGTGCTGCCCTGGGTTTCTTCTCCGAATCTCACCGGCCGTGTGGAAGAGGTCACTTTCACAGTAAAGCCACACACTGCTTTTGCAGTTTACAATGACTATGGGCCTTTCTTGAGGCAAGTGCTGCTGGCCCAGTGTGTTGTTTTTCCCTTGCACGGAACCCTCTCTGGGCTCACCTTGTGTCTGCAGACCCAGGGCCCCTCCAGGAGCCAGGGCAAGCTTTCTAGACTGCTTCTTCCTCTTCTCCGCATTCTGCTCCATCTCTCCTGCTTCTCTGTACTTTCCAGTTTTCCTGTCAGATCCCTCCCAATTCCTGGAGGGAGATCCACTTGTTTTTTTCTCTTCATCAAGTTGCTCTTTTCCAGGTGTCTGGATTTTGGGTCCTGTAGAGGCTGTATTCTGCTGCTGATCCCTGCTCTGCCATTTTTCTCTCCTGTGTATATAAATTTCTAAAACATGAATATTCATACTCTGCCTGCTTCATTTATTTTAAACCTAATGGAACAGGAGCTCCTGTCCTGTGACCAGGTGAGGACCTCTCTCCTGTTCCTGGCTGCTGAACACTCGGGATTGGTCTGCCTGTTCCTCTCCTGTCGCCCACGAGTCCCCTCCCGGCTCTGCGGGCCTGCTCTGAAGGTCCCACTGGGGAAACCTCACGGCTCCCTGCAGGCTGCCAGACTGTGTGCCTCAGTTTCTCATGGTTGCTGACAGGAGACTGCCCCATGTCCTCCCAGGTAGCCCCTCCTGAGGACACCCACTGTGTGTGTCCTCACCAACCCAGGGGGAGTCCTCCCCAGACGGGGATCCCGCACCACGTCATCCACCCCGATGTGTTCCTCATGCCATGAGCACATCACGGCCCCACCATGCTCCCAGGGTGCCACACTGGAGTCCCTCTCCCACAGTCTGTCACTGTGCAGTGGACAGTGCCCCTGCCTTGTACCGGGTGCCTGAGGAAGCTCAGCAGGAATTCTTCATGAGCGACTCAGGGTAGGAGGCTTTGAACTTTAAGACGGAGCAGCCTGAGGTGCAGATCTGCAGGACCATCTGCAGCCAGCAGTGGCAACAGGGTGGCACCTGCATGGCCAGTGAAGGTCCGAGGTGCCCAAGAGAATGCCTCCCGGGTGCGTGTGAACCCCACCCCCTGCTGCGGAGGGGCCCCTGCCAATGCGTGTGCAGCAGCAGTGCGTCCGGCCTTTCTGGAGTGATGTGTGGCACAGTGGGCCCATCGTCTCCTCTCACCCAGAGGGGTGGAGCCTGTCTGCCTGCTCCAGAACTGCCCATCTCTGTTTCCTCTCTCTGCATCCTCCGCTCGGCTTCTGTTACACAGTCAGAATTTTTTCTTTTTTTTGGTACCGGGGATCAAACTCAGGACCTTGAGCAGGAGCAATGCCGCTGAGCTAAATCCCCAGCCCTACACTGTCGGAATTTATGTTCCGTCTTTAAGGACGAGGTAAAGCAGCAAATGTGTTTCCTATTGTGTTGTCTTTTGGGCTGTTTGTGATGTTTTCCCCTTTCGCGTGATTCGGCTTGCCTGTTGGTGTTTTATGCTTTCCGTGTTTTACTCCAGACTCAACACAGTCTTTTCCACTCTATCAGATCCATCCCCATTTCTATCCACCAGAACTTCACCGTGCCCCCTTCCACTTTAGCTCTGCCAAGTTCTCCTTGTATGTCCTCCACTCTTACTTGGTGCCTGTGAAGTTAGAGCCGCCACACCTGCCCGGCGGCCAGGTCTTTCTAACTTCGAGAAATGGCATCTCTCACTGCTTCCTTCTGAAATCTACTTTCCCTCACGTCTCTAAGTCGCCCCAGCTGTTCAGTTAAATGCAGTCACTGCAAAGCTGCATTGCCTATCTTGCCTCTGCCACCCTTTCTGTCCAGCATATGTAGGACCTGTCTGTTCCAAGCAGTGCGTAGTCCTATTTTTATCCAGATTGATACTCTATACCTTTCCACTGGAATGCTTGATTCTTTAAATCTAATTACTGGCAACTGGCCTTGCTGTTCCCTCTGTGGTTGTCCTGGAGATCCATGCATGAGCTCAAGTTCAGCATACACTCTGCTGCTGTCACTTCCAACAAAGCACAAGGTACACAGGAAACTCCTGCACCACACATCCCCCACCCCGCAGTGTCACTGTTCTCATGCGTTTTATTCTACACACAGAGCAGAGTCCCCTGGATATTGTAGACACAGCATACATCATGTCACAGCCTAGAGAGAGGCGCAGCTATGGACCCCAAGGTGCTCAGGAAACTGACAGCATGTGCAACACTCAGAACCAAACATGGCAGCAATAAACAGCTGGCATAATAAGAGCTCTCAGATTCACACCAAAACAAGGAAGGAAGCCAGCATGCTGCCTGCGGGAACAGAGCCAGGCTGAGTATAAAAGCCCAGAGCTCAGCATTTCACACACACCTCACTCACTCACACAAACTCACACTCACTCACCTCCCCAGCCCAGCCCCGCCATGGCCGCCTCCACCATGTCCGTCTGCTCCAGCGCTTGTACCAGGCCCTGGCAGGTGGACGACTGCCCAGAGAGCTGCTGCGAGCCCCCCTGCTGTGCCCCCAGCTGCTGCCAGCCCAGCTGCTGTGCCCTGGGCCCTGGCCTGGGCCTCATCTGCACCCCAGTGAGCTGCGAGTCCAGCCCGTGCTGCCAGCCGGCTTGCTGCTCCTCGTCCTGCCAGCCGTCCTGCTGTGAGTCTCTCTGCTGCAAGCCTGTCTGCTGCAAGCCTGTCTGCTGCACCCCCATCTGCTGCACACCTGTCTGCTCCGGGGCCTCCTCCTCCTGCTGCCAGCAGTCTGGCTGCCAGCCGGCTTGCTGCTCCTGCCCCCCCTGCCAACCATCCTGCTGCGTGACTGTCTGCTGCAAGCCTGTCTGCTGCAAGCCCTCCTCCTCCGTGTCCCTGCTCTGCTGCCCCGCCTGCCCCCGCCCGGACTGCTGAGGCCTCTCCCTGGACCAGAAGTCCTGCTGCTGACTGGCTCATCCCCCAGGGCCAGCGATCTCAGGTCACCCCCAGGCCAGGCCTCTCATGTACCCCTTAGCCTGGTCCTGACCTAGGTTACCAGGCTGTCCCCTCCCTGAGGATAGTCCCCCCTGTGCCCACTGTGCTGGCCTGACCTCTCCTCCCAGGTCCTCTGCTGTCACCTGCCCTGAATCTCACTCTGTCACCACCTGTCAGCACCAATAAACCCTACCTCTCCTGATTCTCTGTCTCTCCTCCTCTTGGGGACACAGGGTCTGGGTGGACCTGGGTCTCCTGCAGCTATGGACATTCCTAGGCACAGGGGACTTTGCTGAGAAGTCAGGAGGGACGGTGGCTCACTCCCCAGGTCACTCTAAGACTCCGTGTCTGGGGGTGCTTGGTCCTGCTGGGTCCGTGCCTGGGCTTCCTGAAGTGTCTTACAGACCCACCTGGCCAGGTTCTGCAGGCCCCGTGACAGGAGAACACTGTGTCCATGCCGGAAGCACACAGGGAGCCCTGCCACCCTGCTGGTGCCTGCCTGCCCCGCGCCCCAGGGCCTCCTCAACCCGCTTTCCAGGCTGCCTCACCCTGTCCTGGCTCCACCTCCCACTTCAGTTTACAGTTGCCTCTGTCAAGGTCCCAGCCGCGTGTAACTGAGGCCCCCATTGACCCTCCGCTTGGCTGAGGCGTGAAGGTGGTGTGCGTCCTGCGCCTCCACCTGCCGAGCAATGACACAGGTCACCCTGCCTCCGTTCTTCGGGTCCCTTCCCTGCCAGCTCCCTCTGTCTCCACACACCTGGGCCCCCGACAGTGCCTGCTCTGCCTTTTCTCTGGGGACACAATGTGGCCCTTTCCTTCTGGCTGTATTTCCCCAGCGGGTCTGATGAGCGGAGAGCTGTGAATGCCTGCACTCAGGATTTTGTGCGAGCTGATGTTTTCACTTCTCTGGGACAGACACCACGGGGCGGCACTGCGGGGTCAGGGTCTAGGCGAGTTTAACTCAGTAACTAATCCTAAGTGGTTTCCAAATTCCTGTGCTGCTTCCTGTCCCCATGAGCTGTGGCTGGGACCCGCAGTTTGTGGCACCCTGGTCCACACCCGGCTGCGACCCTCCGGCTGCGCTGAAGCAGTGAGCATGTGGGGCCGCTTCTCGCGGGCTGGTCAGCTGCTTGCGTCTTCTTCAGTGTCCACCCGCACCTCTGCCCATCGTTCTTGAATCAGGCTGCCTGAGCTCCTGTTAAGGTGCGAGTGGCCTTCAAGTACTCTGCACACTATCCTTTGTCGCACTTCTGTGGCAAAGTTCTCCGCATCAACAGCTCGGCTCCTTGCTTTCCCTCCCAGCAGTGCTGAAGGCTGCGCCGTGCGTTTCTTCAAGGTCCAGTCCACCTGCCCTTGGCCTGCGGGTCGCCTCAGCCCCCAGACTGTGGTGTGGGCTGTGCAGGGCGTGTGGGTCCGTTTCTGCCCTCTGCTCCCTTCCTTTCCTCCGTCTCACACGGCAGCCTGTCTCCATCCATGTGGCTGTTAATTAAATCTTGAAATCAAGCTGGGGATTCAGCTCAGTGGTTCCGGCACCTGCCCCGAAAGTGCAAGGTCCTGAGTTCGATCCCCAGTACCAAACCTTGAAATCAAATAATATAAATTCTCCAATTCTGATTTTGTTTTTCCTAATTGTTTGGCTGTTTTGGGCCCTTTTATATTTCCCCATAGATTTGTTTTGCTTTGTTAAATTCTTTTATTGGTACATTGTAGGTATACAACACAATTACATTTCTCATTGGGAACTGTACCTTTACATGATGCATCTTGGTTCTTATTTTTTCCCCATTCCTACCCCTCCCTACACCCCCTCCACCCTTCCCTATTTACAAAGACTTTATTTCCATTTTTTCCATTTCTCATCATTTTTCTTTTCCCTTCTTTCCTTTCCCCTGCCCCTCCCACTACCCCTACCCCTTTGGACCTTTCCTTCCTATTTTGCATTATCGATTATTCATTCTATTCATTGGTACATTTTGTTCCCCATTAAGTTTAATGGTACATTTTCGGTGTACAATACAGTTATAGTCACAATTAGGATCTTGTACCATTACATGAGTCTCCTGATTCTTATTTTTTTTCCACTTCCCTTGCCCTCCCTTCACCCCCTCCACCCTTCCCTATTTGCAAAGACTTTGTTTCCATTTTTTTCCTCTTCTCATATTTTTTCCTTTCTCTTTTTTCCCTTCCCCTACCCCTCCCAATTCCCCTGCTCTTTTAGACCTTCTCTTCCTGTTACACAATATCAGTTATACATTTTTTAAATTACAATATCAAGATCTAGGAGACATTACCACAAATTTTACAGAATTTAAAAGGATATAGAAAGCATATTACAAAAATCTTTTTTGAAATAAATTTGACAACTTCTAAGAAGTACCTTGGAAGACAAATTGATGAAACTAACTCTGGAGGAAATATAAAATTTGAATAGCACCTATTAAAGAAAGTATATTCCTAGCTTGAAAACTTACCTATATGACAACAGCAGGCTCATAAACGTTTTAACTGATAAATTATATCAAACAATTAAAGCAGAAAAAAGAAGGAACACTTCTCCCCTCATTTTAGGAAATCAACATTGTGCTAATCCTAAAACTGGATAAAGATAATAGAAGAAAAAAGTATGAACATAGATAGAAATTTGTTTAACAAAACAAACTACTGGAAGTCAGATCTGGCAGGATGTAGAAAGTGGTTTTATTACAGGGATGGCAGTGTTGGTTCAGCATTGGAAGATCGACCCCCAAAAGTCATCATTTTAACAGAGGAAAGGAAAAAGCCATATGATCCTGTCACTAGTTGGAGAAAAAGTATTGAACTAAATTCTACAGCTGTTCATGGTAAAAGCTATCAGGAGACTAGAAGTAGAACAGAAACTTCTCAACAGATTAAAGACATGTACTCCATACTTCCAGCGAGAACGCCTTATACAAATGGAGAAGATACAATGCTTTCTCCTTAAGGTGGGGCACAAGGGCAGATATGCTTACTCTTTATCTGTCCATTAAACTTTGAAACCTAGTCCCTACCAAAGTAGTCTGGCAATAAAATGATACAACTAGGATAGGATTGGCACGGCAGAAGCAAAATCTTTATATGTAGATGAAATGATCATCTACAGAGAAAATACTAAGAAATCTCTAGGAGCCCCTAGAACTTGTATTTGAATTTAGCAGGATTAGAAAACACAAGGTATATATAAAAATTCAGATCTGTGTATACTTGCTATAAATGAAGAATTGAATATTGAAATTTAAAAGTTATGTAGGAGTACAAAGGACCTAGAAAAGTTTTTTTTAAAAAAAAACAGTGTTGGAAGACGTTTAGTACCCAATTTTAAGACTTCTTCTAAAGCTACAGTAATCAAGGCAGTGTTGGTGTAAGGAAAGACATATAGATCATTGGAATAAAACAGAGAATCTAGGAATAGAACCACATATATATAATCCACTGAGTTTTGAAAGATTATTTAACATTAGCATTTTATAGAATATAAACTCAATTCAAGAGCCAAGGAAGAAATAGTATTTTCAGCAAATGGCACTAGAACACCTGGTATCTGTATATAAAAAATTAACCTCAATCTTTTTTTTCCATACATGAAAATAACTTGAAGGGATCTGTGAACCTAAATAAGAAAGCCTAAAAGTGTAAAACTTTAAGAAGAAATTATAAGGGAAAATATTAATGAATTCAGGGTAGGCAAGAACTACCTAGGATACAAAAAAACATGATGTATAAAAGAAAAAAATTGATAAATGAGATTCCATCAAAATGTAGAACTTTAAATGACATCATTAAAATGAAAAGTAGTCCTTAAAGAGACCATATTTACAATGCATATAACCTATGAGCAGAATATATAAAGAATTCTTAGAGCTCATTAATAGACAACCCAATTAAAATGTAGACATAAGAAGATGATAAATAACCAGTGTAGCACAAGAAATGGTGTGCAACTCTAGAATCAGAAAAATACTAATCAGTACAATAATAAGACTGAATTATACACTCATTAGGGAGATGAAGTTAAAAGTTTTAAAAGCCTTGTCATGACTTTTTCTTTTTGTTGGATTCTCCCCCTTTGCATTTAATTTGTCACGCCTGATGGATTCATTCTGCTGGGTTTCCTGGGGTTGTGATCCTCATTGTCTTTTCCTAAGGTATTGTCTACAATTTTTTGGAGTGCCAGTTTGGTATTCATGAAGTTCCTAAGGTGCTCTTTATCATCAAAGTATCTTATTTCTCCATCAATTTTGAAAGATAGTTTTTCAGGGTACATCAATCTGGGTTGGAGGCTGTTTTCCTTTAGGACTTGAAATACATCACTCCAAGCTCTTCTTGCCTTGAGGGTTTGCACTGAGAAGTCTGCTGTGATTCTGATGGGCTTTCCTTTGTATGTGATTTGTTTCTTTTCTCTCACTGCTTGTAGAATTTTGTTCTTCTGTTGGATTTCTGGAATCCTAACTATTATATGCCTATGTGTAGATTTGTTTTTTTGATGAAGGCTAGCTGGAGTCCTATATGCCTCCCTTATCTGTATGTCAAGTTCTTTTCCCCTCCTTGGGAAGTTTTCTGCCATCACTTCTGTGAACAGATTTTTTTTATGTCATCTGCACTCTCTCCTCTTTCTTCAGTGACTCCAATCAGTCTTATGTTATTCTTCTTTGCATTGTCTAGCAGCTGCTGGATTGATTTCTCATATTCCCTTACAATTTTAAAGCAATTTTTCTTTTCCTCCTCACTAATTGCAATCTTATCTTCTGTATGTGAAATTCTATCCTCACATTGGTTCATTCTGCTGTGCAGGCTTTCGATGGAGTTTTTAATCCCTTGGAAATCTGTTTGTATCTGTTTTATGGATTCCATTTGTTTCCTATGTTGGGATTCCATCATGTCCCTCAGATCCTCTATTTTTTTATCTGTGTCCTCTCAAGATTTATTAATCATGTCTTGCACCATGAGCACAATCTTTGCTGTTATCTGAGTAATTATTTCTGATTTCATTTTTTCCAGATCCTCTTTTGTTGCCAGTTCAGAGAGTCCAGGTGGTTGAGTATCAGATTGTTCCATCTTGTTTCCCTTTGGGGTTCCTGTAGGTGATCTGGAACTCTGTTTTTGAGGCTTGCTTATGTGTTTTCTCATTTCCACGGCAGCGGGGTGCTTCTGGCTCCCACATGGCTCACCTTCCCTAGGGAGCTTCCTTCCGGGTGCTGGGACCAGCTGAGCTTCTCTGCCCTAGGAGCCTGGGATGGAGGTGGGGAGCTTCTTTCCAGGTGCTGGGACCAGTTTACCTTCTCTGCCCTAGGAGCCTGGGATGGAGGTGGGGAGCTTCTTTCCAGGTGCTGGGACCAGTTTACCTTCTCTGCCCTAGGAACCTGGAATGGCAGCGGGGGAGCTTCCTTCTGGGTGCTGGGACCATCCCCATAGATTTTTTTTAACTACCTCATTGATTTTGACAGAAAAGGTCACTGGGAATTGACTGAAACTACATTAAATCTATAGATCATTTTAGGAAGAACTGAACACAGTTTTGCCTTCCAACCCATGAACATGTTACTCACCTCTCTCCCCAGTCATTTAGGATTTCTTTAATATTTTTCAGCCATGTTTTTTTATCTTTAGCATGTTGAAAACATAAATCTGGCTAAAAGCTCCCAACAGCAGCCATGCTGCCTCCTCAACATCAGACTGCCTTGAAATTTCTTCTGTGAGATTAATTAGTCCACCGCCCCTAATCTCAGTCTCAGGCAAAGTCTCTGGACACGAGCAAAATGCAGACAAACTTTCTGCCAAGCCATAACACACATTGTCTGGAGTCCAGCAGCCAACACGGTCCTTCTTCCCAGCAGAAACCTCCTGAGCTGGGTCTTGACCGGCTTTCTGGTCTTCTGAGCTCTGACCAGAACATCCCATACAGAACAGCATAAGGCATCCAGCTCTACTTTTTCAGCCAGGGTCTCCAAATCTTTCCTAACTCTTCCCCTTCCCACAAGCCAGCTCCAAAGGCTCTTGAGCCACATGGCCAGGTAATGTCACAGCAACGATCCCACTTCTCAGCTACCAAATTCTGTGTTAGTTACTTTTCTCACACGGCTGAGACAAACAAAATATCCAACAGTCCAAGTTAAAGGGGGAAAGGTTTATTTAGCTCACAGTGTGTAGAGGTTTCAGTCCATAGTCAGCTGGCTCCAAGGCAGGGATGGCACATGTCAGAGGGGCAACCGTTCATGGCAGCAGAAAACACCAAAAGCAACAAGCGAAACTTAACTATGTCTTCCTGTCCCTTTTACCTTATTCAGACCACTTAGGACCTTAGTTCTCAGCACTCAGGACCTTAATCCTAGTGTAGCACTCAGGACCTTAATCCTAGTGCTCGCGGGCCTAGCATTGCACCATGAATCAATCACACACTCTAGATTCACCCACCTCTGAAACAGCTGCATCTACGACTGCATGAGGCTTTGAGGGACATCTAGATACAAGCCATAACACATTCATAGGGCTTTTGTTTCTTTTCTTGCGGTATTGTGATGTTAAGGACCAGGTACCATTAGAGGGGGCAGGTATTTCTGCCTTGTCTTGGTCTTGGGGAGGCTTTCCCCATAAAGGGTAATGGAGGTTCCCTTTTATTCCTAGTTTTCTGGGGTTTAATATTCTTAATAAGCAGATGTTGAATTTTATCAAATGCCCTTTTTACAACTGTGAAAACAATCACAGGGCCTTTTCTTTTTACTTATTAACATAAGTAAGAAGACATACTGAATCACTTTTTTGATGTTGAGCCAACCTCATATTGCAGACATAAACCCACTTAGCCATGAGCATGCTCTTTCTACACAGTGCTGGATTCAAGTTGCTAATGTTTTAAGGAGACAAACAGATCTGCAGGTCTCCTTTCTCCTGATGCCCCTGTCATATTGGGTATGCTGGAATAAGGTGGGGAGTTTGCCCTCCTCTGCCGCCTTCTGAAACTGCTTGGTGAAACTGGTGTTATTTCTCCCGCAAACACTCAGAACCCAACAGCAAAGCCATTTGAGATTGTCGTTTGCTTTGTGATAAGGGTTTCAATTACGAATTGAACCTTTTCAATTGATAGAGGGCTATTCGGATTCTCTCTTTTTTTCCTTGTATTAGTTTTTGTCCTTTGTATCTTTCTGGTTATGCCCCTGTTTCAGCGAAGTCGCTGAATGTTTGGGCAGTAAGTTATTTGTGGTGTTTCTTCACTGTCTTCTTAATGGCCATAGAACTGGGAGTGGTGACCCTTTTTTCTTTCCTGATATTGGTAACTCATTTCCTCTTTCTTTTTCGTGACCAGTAAAACTGGAAAATTGTTGATCTTGCTGATTTCTTTTTTTTTTTTCTAGATTGGGCTTCATTCACTGTGTCCATTTTCTGTTCTGTAGCTGTGGTTATTTCCTCTGTCGGGTTATTTGGGGGCTCAGCCTGTAATCTTTTATCCCCTTCTTGTGGCAATTCTACTTTCATTTTGTTCAAAATATTTCCTAATTTCCATTGTGATTTCTTTGAATCGTGGAGTATTTTTAAATGTACTGTTTGGTTTCCAAAGATGTGGTGATTTCCAAAATATCTTTCTGTTATTAACTTCTTGGTCTGTTGTGGTCAAACATCATACTCTACTTCAGTCCTCTTGAATGTGCTGTGGTTTCTTTTAAGGCTTAGCTGGTGATTTATTTTAGTGCACATTCAACAGAACATGCTCTCTGCTGTTGTATGTGGATTATCATGCAAGTGTCCATTCGCAGCCTGGCCTGTAGTAGTTTTTCTATACATTCACCAATTGTTACGATTTAGTTCTAGAATGTCCCCCAAAGTCGCATTGTTCAGGGGCTTTGGGATGGTGACAGGATCATCAGGACATTGTATTCATCAGTGGACTCATCCCTTGATGGATCCAGGAACTGAATGTGCTGTTGGGAGGAGGAGCCTGATTGGAGGCATTCACCAGAGTATGCACTGGAAGGCTGTGTTCTTGTCCCCAGCTCCTCCCCTCTCTGTGCTTTGGCAGCCCTGAGGTGAGCAGCTTCCTCCACCACACCCTCTGCCATGACCTTTCTACCTTGGAGCAGCTGACCATGGACTGAGACTCCTGAAACTGTGAGCCAAGTAAACCTCTCCTCCTTCAATTTGTGGGCATTGAACATTCTGTCCCAGTGCCTGGAAAGTGACAAATACAGCAGTGTTATCAAATCTGATGTCAAATGCCTGACATCTTCCCTGTAAGTGTTTTCCTGCCCTCTTCCTCATTTGTCTGAGCCCCGTGTACACGTCTGCCCAACACTTACTCCTCTGCCCTAAGCCCAAGGGCTCTCACGACTTTTAAATGCTTTATTTTCTCACTGTCCTTTGGTTTGGGTAGCTGCTGTATCTCAGGTTCACTAATCTTGTCTTCTGCATGGTCTCATCTTGGGGTTCATCTTCATTCTGATTGTTGTGTTCTGTGTCTCAGCTCCATTTGGTGCCCCATCCTTTCCCCCTTATGTTCCTTTTCCTTTTGTTGATTCAGACAGAAATAGTGAATTGGCAAAGTGCAGCTCTGCTTGCGACCCTGATAACAAAGCATAATGGCGGGGAGAGGAGTTGGGCTGTAGTCGGGCTGCACCCGTATTGGAGTGGAGAGGGGGAGAGGAGCAGAGCAACCTCTAGACAGCCAGGGAGGACATGAAGCAGGCTGTCCCAGTCCGTGGTGGGGATGGGAGAAGCAAGAGAGTCCGGCGCTTCCCCCGTTGCTTCCAGCTCCCCTGTCTGCCGATGCCTCCGACTGCTGCTGCAGGGTTTGCTCCATGCCTTGGTGATGGGCCCTAGTGTCCTCTCCTCATGCCCGGTCACCAGGGCCCAGAGTGGCACACCGTGTTTCTCCCTGTGAACCAGCACCAACTCCCAGCCCACTTTCCCTGGAAGCAGCACGGCCTCCGGGCTCCTGAGCTGTCTCTGGGGCTGGGTGCAGACTGTGCCCTGACCCGAGGGCAGGATCACCACTTGCACTGGATGCAGCTCTGCCCAGTCCACACTGACAAGTCTTCCAGTCAGGGAGGGCCCTGCTCTGGTCATCGGGAACCCAAACACCTCCCACCCTTGGAAGCGACCTGTCCCAGGGACCCAAGGATCCACTCCTACCAGCCCACACCCACCTGAGACACGCGCTGCCCGGGATCCTCCAGGAGGACACTGGCCGTGGTCCTGCAGGACACGTGACCTCAGCCCAGCTCCTTCAGGCCTCTAGGCTCCGTGAGAAATGTCATGGCCCCCATCCGACCCAAGACCAGTGTGCCCTGCCTCCTCAGGCCCTGTAGTGAACAGGGAGAGCCCAGTTAAGGACCCTGTCGGGTGGGGTGAGGCCAGGCCAAGGCAGAGCTGGTGGTGGTGAGCATGGGCAGCAGGAGCATGACTCGGACTCCCCACTGCCCATGCGACCTCACCACCCATGCGGAGGGCACTCAGGGCCAGGGGGGCCACAGAGAGTCTAAAGCTGGATGAGACAGGTGCTTCACTGTGGGCCCTCGACTGGCCCCAGTACAACTTCTGCATGGAGACATCCTGAGCAGTGAGATGGGCAGACAGGAGTCTAGACATGAGCAAGGTGAATGCTCCGCATGGTGACAGTGACCCTCGGGGTCAGGGTCAGCCCTGGCCAGGTAAAGGGCCAGCTGGGGCCAGGGAGCACTGGGTTACCTTGCCTCAGGCCTGGGGAGGCAGAGGCCAAGGTATGGGTCTCTGGGCCATTCCGGGCCTGTAACGTCTCCAGGTCTGCATCGGGTCAAGATGGCGTTGGACACAGCGTGGTTTTAGGTCCCAGTCACCACCTGTGTCGGCCAGCTTCCCATCACTGTAGCAAATCCCAGACAGAATCGACTTATAAAGAGAAAAAGTTTCTTTTGGCTCATGGTTTCTGAGGCCATGGTCACAGGCCCCATGGGACTGTGGACAAGGAAGAGCACACCGGTGGGGGACATGAGTCAGAGTGAGAGGGGGCTGGGGGCTGCCGCCCCTCTGAGGTGCAGCCCACCTGGCAGGAGGCCTCCCACGACGTCCTCCTCCTGGGGCCTCACCAGCTCGGAGCAGTGCCACACCAGGGTGAGCCTGTGGCACGGATGCCCTCTGGGGACACCTCGGTACTTCCCCTGTGCTGTTGCTAAGCCAGTGAGAGCCCAGGTGACAGCCTTTATCAAATGAACCACCCACAGGAGCTTCACTGCTGTGAAGCAGACCTCGAGAGGCAAGGCCAACGCTGCCTGCTGGTGGAGTCGGTGCCGACGTTAGGCTTCCGTGGGGCGCACACCTCGGCCTCCCAGCAGCCTCCTACCCTGCCGCAGAGCAGAGCCAACCAGGGAGAGGCTGAGCCATCCCAGTCTACTCAGGTTGCTCTGAACTCTGTCCAGTGCCCAGGGCCAGGCGTGTGGCTGCTGGCCGTGAGCGGTCCCTTCCCTTCTGCCTGGAGCCAGTCGCCCGCTGGCAGGCACCGGGCACCCACTGTCCCCACCCATGGCTGTTGAACCCTGGGCAGGTGGCAGGGCCGGCATTGGGCCCCTCAGCAGCCCCAGCATGTCCTCATCCAGACTCCATCCTCAGAGGCTTCTTGGAACATCCTGATGGCTCCTGCTGCACCCCTGCCACGCGTCCCCGGTGGACTTGGAGTCACAGTGTCCTTGCCCCGCTGGGACAGCCCACGCACTTGGAGGGCTAGGAGCCTGACTCGTTACCTGTACCTGGCAGGACTCAGAGAGCCGAGGGAGACGGACACAGAGGCCTGGCCTCACTGCCCACATGGCTCCCACACCAGAGGCACCACTGGAGCCCACGGGAGTATTTCCGGTGGCACAGACGTGGCAGGTGCTGCTCGTGGGTGGAAGCCAAAGTGTGGAGGGGGGGTTACAAAGGCAAAGCGAGCAGAACTGTGAAGTGAATGACGGCAGAGGTGGGTCAGGGACAAACCCACAGTGACCTCAAAGGGGCAAAGGCTTGCAAAGCCAGCCTCACCCTCTGCCATCAGTCCAGACTGGGGGATCCACACTGCCCTGGGCACACAGGGCCACAGAGGACCGGAGGGAGCAGAGCATGGTGTGCAAAGGGGGAAAACATGGCCATGTGGTCCAGCAGAGGACACAGCCAGGGACAGGGAGCCAGGGCTGATTCAGTTAGTGCCTTTATTGGTCAGTTTGTTCAATGCACAGGGGAGGGAGGAGGGAGAGTGGGCTTGGCCACACGGCATCTAGAAGCCCTCCCAAGGGCAGCAGCACTGAGACGGACCTTTAGCTTCTCAAGTCCGTTCAGCCTGCAGCAGGCTGGACAAGCAACATCAGGACATGGTCTAAGGGTGGGAACAATTCAGGCACAGCTATCAGCTTCCAGGTAGGACCTGAGCCCATTGGCCCTGAGGGACAAGACCGGTCAGCAGCAGGACTTCTGGCCCAGGGAGAGGCCTCAGCAGGCCGGGTGGGGGCAGGTGGGGCGGCAGAGCAGGGACAGGGAGGAGGAGGGCTTGCAGCAGCTGGGCTGGCAGGAGGAGGTGCAGCAGGAGGAGGTGGGCACACAGCAGGCGGGTCTGCACACGGGGCGGCAGAGCAGGGACATGGAGGAGGAGGGCGTGCAGCAGACGGGCTTGCAGCAGACGGGCACGCAGCAGGACGGCTGGCAGGGGGAGCAGGAGCAGCAAGCTGGCTGGCAGCCAGACTGCTGACAGCAGGAGGAGGAGGCCCCGGAGCAGACGGGGGTGCAGCAGACAGGCTTGCAGCAAACAGGTTTGCAGCAGACAGGTGTGCAGCAGACAGGCTTGCAACAGATGGGTGTGCAGCAAATGGACTCACAACAGGATGGCTGGCAGGATGAGCAGCAAGCCGGCTGGCAGCCAGACTGCTGGCAACAGGAAGAGGAGGATCCAGAGCAGACGGGCTTGCAGCAGACAGATGTGCAGCAGACGGGCTTGCAGCAGACAGGCTTGCAGCAGAGAGACTCACAGCAGGATGGCTGACTGGACGAGGAGCAGCAAGCCGGGCTGGACTCGCAGCTCACTGGGGTGCAGATGAGGCTCAGGCAGGGGCCCGGGGCACAGCAGCTGGGCTGGCAGCAGCTGGGGGTGCAGCAGGGGGCCTCGCAGCAGCTCTCTGGGCAGTTGTCCACCTGCCAGGGCCTGGTACAAGTGCTGGAGCAGATGGACATGATGGAGGCGGCCACGGCAGGGCTGGGCTGGGGAGGTGAGTGTGTGAGTGTGAGTGAGTGTGAGTGAGTGAGGTGTGTGTGAGGCACTGGGCTCTGGGCTTTTATCCCCGTCCCTGGCGGTGCTGCCCTGTCCCTGTTCAGGCCCAACAACTTCCTCCTTCCTTGTTGGTGTTTGCAGCCTCTTCCTGGAGGCAACAGCAGCAGTGACTCTGTTGCCTGTTTTGTGCTCAGGTCACAGCCCCAGACAGGACTGGGCTGGGCTACAGGTGCTAACTTGTTTTCAGTCTCAGAGAGCAAACCAGGGAAGCTGGGGTCCTGTGGGAGCCTACACAGTGCTGTCGGCCAGGGACACCCATGCCTGCAGGTGCTGGACAGGGTGAGGGCACCATGGTCACCGCCAGCCTTCGTTGCTGGGCTGCTGACCTGGGTCCTGTCCAGGGTGGGCCAGAGAAGGACGCTGTCTGGCTTCAGACTGAGTGTCATGAGCCGTGTGTGCATCAACGTGCAAGACTCCCATGGGAGCCTCTCACCTGCACCATGGCTGGAGGAGCTTGGGTCTCAGCCTGGAGGGCAGATGTCCAAGTTCGGATGTGGGGCACCCTGCACGTCCTGGCTCAGGGTGTCGTGGCCACTGCTGGCGTCCCTGGCTCATACAGGCACCGTCTGGGCTCGGCCTGTCTCGCTCCACTCAGCGCCTGCCCTGCGTTGCTGTGTCTGAGTTGCTTCTCCTAAGGGCGCAGTCAGGCTGGAGCAGAGCCCACCCGCTGACTCTCTTACTGGACCTGCCGCAAGGCCCTATTCCCAAGGTCACCGCACAGACCCTGGGGTCAGGGGAGGACTCAGCGTCCTCTGGGAGGAGGCAGTTCAGTGAAGCAGACCCGATGCCAAGACCCGGCAGAGATGCCCACGGGCTCCCGTCCGGAGCTGCTGAGGACAGGAGCCAGGGGCACAGGACACGGGCCCCAAAGCACGTGTGTGTGTAGACACAGCGTTGGCACACGGTGCCTCCACATCTTAGCGAATAGTCGTTAGAGTGGTGGCGAGGGCCCACAGGAGCCCCACGCCACTTCCTGTGCTGTTGTCCAGGGCGCACCCATGGTCCCTCCCAGACACAGTGACCCACTGTGGCCAGATCCCGCACCAGTGCAGCACCCCGTCAGGACCCCACAGGTACTGTGCCAAGGCCCCTGGGCTGTTTCCCAGCTGGAAGCCCCCAGCCTTTCCATGTCCTTTGTGACCATCACACTTGAGCAGAGCGCTGTTTCTGCCTCATGCCCCTCAGCTGGGCCCGGCTGGCGTCTTCTGCTGCCGAGGCCATGGCTGTCGTGGCCAGAGCACAGGGTGCTGCCTTGTCTGGTCCCGGAATGTCGCTATTCTCCCATCCGCCCTTGCTCAGTGGTTGGCGGTGACTCCAAGGCCTCAGAGATCCCTCATTTCTGTGCAAACCTTTGTCCCGTGGTGCTCCTTCCCCACCCCCGGGGACCTGGTCTTAATTTCTTGGATTTGATAGAAGAAAATGTGCTCTCGAGGGTCTGCTCCAGGCTCTCCTTGGGCTCTGCCTCCTGCCTGCTGCTACCTCCCTGCCCACCCCATGCAGCAGCCCCGGGGCCAGCACTGGCGGCTGACTAGTCACTGCTCTTCCAAGGGGCAGAGTGACGGGGGCGTCGGGCAGTGCATTACGGCCCTGGCCCCCGGCACACCTGCCGCCCTGCAGGGACCCTGTGTACTTCAGGCACAGACCCTGTTGCCAGGCCCTCTCCTAGGCCTACTGCCCCGAAAGCCGTTGGCTGCTTCCCAACACTGCTCCAGGCAGCAGCAGCAGAGCGGGCCTTCGGAATGCACGTGTGCCACGGTCGACTCCGGTGGACTCAGGCGGGGTCGCAGGGGGTCCCTCCAGGCAATGGGGGCTGAGAATCAGGACCAACCGCAGGGCGGCAACCATCCAACGTCCCACCCTCGGGGAGGGGGTTCCTTGCCAGGCTGCAGCGCCCCTCCGGCCATCTGCCGGGACCATGCTCGGCCCCAGGCCTACGTGGCCCCCTCTTCCGTGCCCTCCTGGCTGTGTTAATTATCATTTTTGTTAGGGCCGGCCCAGTAATTCCTGACTCTACCACTTTTGGGTGTGAAATGCAGAAGACGCCCAGGACACACCCCACCCCACAGGCGTTGCTGCTTCCTCGGCCACGCCCCGGAAGTCCCGCCTGACCCGCCCGCGCTCTCTTTGACACAGACCTGCGCCCCTTGGACATCCTGGCAGAGGTGTACCCGTCCAGCGGCGCCCCAGGCAGGATCAAGATGGTGCAGGCGCAGGGCGTGCGGGGCCTCCAGCTGTCGGCGGCCGCGCCCCGCACAGCGAGCTTCCCGGCCTCGAGGATTTTCTCCCGATGTGACCTCTTCCCCGAGGAGTTTTCCATCGTCGTGACCTTGAAGGCTCCCAGCCTTCCGCCCAAGGTCAGTGGCGCTTTCCTTCTCCACGTCGTCGGGAAGACCTGATTTTCCTTTGTGGTGCCCCAAGATCAGCATGCACAGGGGCGGGACTGATCCGGCTGTGGCAGCCCGGGCATCTGTCAAGGTCCCCAGAGCCACCTTTGGGATGCAGAGTGCTTGCCTTGCTGCCTTGCTAGGTAACGAGGTGCCCGTCCCTGGCAGTGTGCAGGCCGTGCGGTTCACCTTGGGCTGCGGCTGCACTGGTGAATCCGGGTTGGGGGGGATGCTCGGGGCTTTCCTGCTGAGGTCCTCTGCCCCCCATGCCAACGGCACACTCCGGCAGGCGGGAGGCGGGGCAGCCCCGCACCCACTCCCTCCCTTCCCGACTGGCCTGCTGGGAGGAGAACAGTGGAGTTGGTCTCTGGCTCCCTGCACGCCTACAGAGACACACAGATGGACACACACACCGTGCACACACAGGCGACCACTCAGAGGTGCAAATATATACACGGCCAGACACACACATCGACACCCACGCTGTGCACATGGAGCACACACACAGATGTACACGCACACGCACAGACACACACTATACACCTGTGGGTGCGCACACACACACGTTCACACAGACACTCCGCACCCCACCGGCGGACATGCGTACACACAGAAACACGTGAATCCTGGGATAGGCCCAGTAGCTAAGCATGGATTTGTGTCTGGGACTCGGCATGGCACCAGGGTGACCCCTGCAGGCTCCCCAGTGTCAGACTTGGCCCGGGACCCCCTGCCCTGCTCCCTCCTCTGGACCACCTCTGAGCCATACCGAGCTCTCAGGGCCGCTGTTCTCCAGATCCGCAGTGCTCACCTCCTTCCCATGCACAGCAGCGGCAGACTAAGTCCCCGCCTTGGTCACCCTCGGGCATGGGCTCCAGGACATGGCTCTGGTGACCAGGATGGGGACACCCCCGGGGTGCAGGCTGCTGCTATCGTTCTGCTTTTGTCCTGCTTGGAGCTGAAACTGACCCCCGACACAGCTGCCACCTAGCCGGTTCTATTTGATGATGCGGCCTAGCCCTGGACCTCATCAACTGTAGGGCATTTGCATCACCTCCGAAGAAACCCTGCAGCGAACTGGGTTCGGCACTCGGCAGCAACTAGTCTACTTCTGTCTCTGGGTTTGCCACATCCCACACACGTGGAAGCATACAACATGCCATCTTCTGTGGCCGGCTAATCCTGCGTAGCCTGTGTTCTCGAGGCCCATCCATGTGGTAGCATTGTGAAGTCCTCAGTGCTTTATATGGACAAGTAATACCCCTGCCGCATCTCTACCACACTTTGATGGGCCCGCCACCCACAGACCACGTTTGCGTTATTTCCACCCTTTCCAGTTGTGAACAGTGTCACTGTAAACATGCACGCATGCGTCCTCGTGGACATGTTCCCATTTCCTTGGTGCACTCCTAGGAGAGGAATTCCTCGATCACGTGGTGACTCTGCCACTAACTTGGTTAGGTAGCTGCACGGTTCTACGTTCCCACCAGCAGTTGTGGTTTCTCCACATCCTTGCCACCCCTAGGCACAACCTGAGTGTTTTATTCCGGCCAACCTAATGGGCAGAGGGTATCTCATGATTTTGGTTTGTATTTCCCTGATGAATAATGATGTAGGGACATTTTTTTTTGGTACCGGGGATCGAACTCGGGTCCTCGCGCTTGCACAGCAGGCAACAAAACCACTGAGCTAAATCCCCGGCCCAGTGGGGAAATTTTTAATGTGTCTTCTTTGGAGAATTGTCTTTTTATTTTCATAGTATAGAGTTATTTAAAAATTCACTGAAAGTCCCTTACCAGAATATGATTTTAAGGGCCTGGGGATTTAGCTCAGTGGTTCCGCCGCCTGCCTCACAAGTGCAAGGTCCCAAGTTCAATCACTGGTACCAAAAAAAAAAAAAAAAAAAAGAATATGATTTTAAAACACTTACTCTCATTCCGTAGGTTGTCTTTTTACTTTCTTGATACAGTCCTTTGAAGCACAAAACGTTTACATTTTGTTGAAGTTTAAGTTATCCTTTTTCTTTTGCTGCTTGTACTTTTGGTGACACATCTAAAAATCCATGGCTAAATTCAGAGCCATCAAGACTTGCCTCGTGTCTGCTCCTAAGAGAGCTATCGTTTTAGGCTCCGTCCAAGCCTCAGTCCCTCTGAGTGTCTGCGTTTGGCGTGAGGTAGGACCCAGTTCCGTTCTCTCACATCCGATGTCCCAGCACCATTTGTTAGAGACTAATTTCTCCCTGTTGAAAGGTCTTCACGTCATTGTTGGATCTAGGGATGGTGGACATGTGGGTTATTTATGGCCTCTCTGTTTTATCCATTGATCTCTTTATTTATATGCCGGTACCATAGAGTCGTGACCACCACAGCTTTGTCATAAATTTTGAAATTTGCAAGTGTGAATTGCTCACCTTTCTTCTTCAAGAGTGTTTTGTTTATCCTGGTGCCCTTGAGATCCCATATTAATTTGAAAATAAACTTGTTGATTTCTACAAAGTCAGCCAGCTCCTGATAGGAATTGGGTAAATCTGTAGATTCACTTGGATGATGCTGCCGTGTTAACTGAATTAAGACTTCTGGCCCACAGACGTGGGCTGTTTTTCCATTGATTTACAGCTTCAACAAAACAAGAACAATGTTTTATAGTTTTCAGAATATAACTTTTGCAATTCATCTGTTAAATTCATGTCTATATATTTTTTTCTCTTCAATGCTGTTGTACACAGAGTTGTCTTAATTTTTGACTTGTTCATTGCAGATGTACAAAGTACAATTGATTTTTGTATGTTGATCCTGTATCCTGTAACTGTGTCCTGAGTCCTTCTATTCCTCGCTTGCTACATTTTTCCATCACGAATGAGCATTGGACTTTGCCATGTGTCTTTTCTGCATCTATTGGCTGTTTACTACACTAATTGATTTCCAGATGTTAAATCGATCTTCCGTTCTATGGATATATCCCACTATGGCAGTTTTATGTTCGTGTGACAAATACTTGGGATCATCAGGTTATAAAGAAGGAAGGTTTACTTAGGCTCAGTGCACAGCTCTGTCCACCGTCACTCGGTCCTGGTGCCTTTGGGCCTGTGGTGAGGCTGTGGCTCATAGTGAGGAGCACATGGCAGGGACACTGCTCACTCATGGTGGCCAGGAAGCAATGAGAGGAATTGGAGGGTGGAGCCCCAATGCCCCCTCCCAGGGTGCATCCCTGTGACCTAACTCCTTCCACCGGGCACACCTGCTAGGCTTCCAGCACCACCAACAGCACTGCAGAGGACCAAGCCTTCAACATGCGGGTGTCCGGGCCATTCAGACCCAGATGAGGGCATCCATGGTGCTAAAATCTTTTCTATGTTGCTAGATTCGTTTGACAGTATTTTGTTGCGGATTTTGCATCCATATCATGAAAGAGATCGGTTTATAGTGCTCTTGTGATTCTCTTATCTGATGATAGCAGGAGAGTGACGCTGACCTCAGAGAATCAGTTTAGACAAATCATCTGCTTTTCTAGTTTTCAAGAGCTTATGAAGAATCAATGTTTCTTCTCCTTCTTCTTTCTCTTCTCCTTCTCCTTCTTCTTCTTTTATTTCCACTGCAGCCTTGATTATTTCCTTGCTTGCACTGGCTTTAGGTTTAGTTTGCTCTTCTTTTCTCCGATGCCTTAAAGCAGAAGGTCAGATTATTGATTTGTTGAGACTTTTCCTGGTATTGGTATTTACACCTATAAATGTCTCTCAGTTTAGCACTTATGCTGCCTCCCATAAATTCTGGCATTTTCGGGTCAGGGATTTAGCTCAGTGGTGCCTCGAAAGCACAAGGTCTCGAGTTCGATCCCTGGTACCCCCCCAATAGATGTTAAGACATATGTTTTTGCTAGAGATAAAGAGGCATGTTTTATAGATAAGATGATTAACCTGTTAGGATGATATAGCAAATATAAGTATATATACAAATAACAACAGAGCACCAATGTGCATCAGCAAAGACTGACAGAAGTGCAGGGTGAGATAGAGAATTCCACAATATTAGTTGGAGATTTCTGTACTCTGGTTTCAATGACGGACAGGACAACTAGGTAGATGGCCAACAAGAAGCTGGAGGGCTCGTCCAACACCCTGAGTCTGTGAGACCTAGCAGAGACCTGCAGAAGGCAGCCACGGCAGCATGCACAATCCCTGAAGTGCACACACGGAGCACGGACTGGGCTAGAAGAGAATCTCAGTCATGAAACAAACCTACATGAATGCAAGGGGAAAAGATAAGGCCAAGCATGTATTCTGGCAGTAATGGGATTCAATTAAAAATCAACAGAAAAATATTGGGAAACTCACAGCTACGTGACATTGAACAATGTACTCCTTATATGACTGAAGGGTCAAAGGAGAAGTCAAGAAGAAAATCATACAATAAATTGAGATGAACGAAAGTGAAAACCAAAATGCCAGAATTTTTTTTTTTTGTACCAGGCATCGAACTCAGGACCTTGTGCTTGCCAGGCAGGCAGTACAACCACTGAGCTAAATCCCCAGCCTTTAACATCTATGTTATCTGACATTAGGTTAGCCATTCCAGTTTTCTTGTGGTTTCTGTTTGCATGTACACCTCTTTCCATACTTTTACTTTGTTGTTGTTGTTGTTGTTGTTGTTGTTGTGTTGAGACAGGATCACTATGCAGTTCAGGCTGGTCTTGAACTCACTATGTAGCCCAAGATGCCCTCAAACTCATAGTGATCCTCCTGCCTCAGCCTCCTGAGTACTGGGATCACAGGCGTGCACTGCCATGCCCAGCTGGTCCTTCTACTTTCAACCTATTTGTATCTCTGAATCTACAGTGTGCTTATTGTAGAGAGCATCTAACTGAGTCCTGCTTTTTAAAAAATCTGGTTTGAAAATCTCTGGCTCTTGATTTCGTTATTTAATTCATTCACATTTAATGGTATTGATACATTTTCGACACTCATCTGTAGGGACTGTCGTTGTGTATTCACCTACTTGCTAAAATTGCCTTGTAACCCCTAAATCAGTATTTGGGGTGCTTTCATAGCCATTCCTGGACATGCATGGGATGGTGGAAATATTATTTGCCAACATCACGTTGCCAGTAGATCTGAATAAAGTGACATCCCACCTTTTTGTCTCACCTCTCAAACTGTAAATGAGTACCTTTATTGTGGTCCATCAGGTGCCACAGTCTTCACATTTTTGTGCTTTTCTAATTAAAAACTATTTTTGGTGATTTTGCTGTTTGAATGGCCCATGGCATAGTGACAAACTGCTGTGTAGAGCTCCACAGGGAAAATACTGTGATGTGCCTCACAGGGAAACAGGTGTGTTTGCACATTCGAGAATGAGTCATGGTGTTGTTGGCTATGGTTCAATGCTAATGAATAAACAATAAACATCAAACATACATTGTATTAGTCAGCGTTCCATAACTGTGACAAAATACCTGAGAAAAATAACTTAAAGGAAGAAGGATTTGTTTTGGCTCACAGATTCAGAGGTTTCAGTCCACGGTCGTCTGGCTCCATTGCTTTTAGGCCTGGGCGGATGTAGACATCATGGCGAAGGGCATGGTGGAGGAAAGCTGCTCACCTCAGGGCAGCCGGGAGGCAGAGAGGGGAAAGAGCAAGAGAGGAGGGCGCTGGGGGCCAGGTGGAGTCCTTCCCACGTCCCGTGGTCCATGCCCCTCACTAGGCCCCTTATTCTGTCTCCTCCCCACAAAGCCATGAAATTCCAGTCTCGTCAGGGGCTTAATCCACTGCCCCTGCATGACCTAACCTCCCCAAAGCCCATCAGATTTCCTTCCCAGATGTTTGAGACCCAAACCATAACACACATGAAATAAGATTACGTAATGATCAGTTGAAAATGGGATCAGAGGCTCAAAGGAACCTAGCTCTGTGCTCCTCTAGGAGCAGTGGTGCAGTCTTTGCTAATGTGACTTCTGTTTTTGTTTGTATGGTTTTTGGGGTTTTTTGACCCAGAGTCTCACTATGTAGCCCAGGTTGGCCTCGAATTTGCGATCCTCCTGCTTCAGCCTCCCAAGTGCTGGGATCATAGGCATGTACCACCATGTCCTGCTTGCAGTGACTATATATAAAATAATTACCATTATCAATAAGAATCAGTTATAGGGCCAGGGATTTATCTCAGTGGTTCCGCCGCCTGCCTTGTAAGCGCAAGGTCCTGAGTCTAATGCCCGTTACCAAAAAAAAAAAAAGAATCACTGATAGTAAATTTGTGTTTATATTTGCTTTTTGTTTCTTATGCATCTTGTGGGAGTTTTGGGTCATTTCTCCCTGACTCCTTTCTTTTGCATTAAGTGAATATATTCTAATGCAGGATTTTGATTTCTTTAATGATTTTTTTTCACGATTGTTTCTTTAGCGGACGCTCTACTGCAAACCAAAAACTTATTTTAACCTATGAGAATCAACTTCAGATTTGTACTAACTCAATTCCAGTGAAATATAAAAACACTGCTCTTATATAGCATTGATCCTTTTTGGACTGGTCTTGTTGTATGCATATTATATATAGATGCTACAAACCCAAGAATAGATTGCAATAATTATTACTTTCCATAATTTTATGGTTTTTGAAAGAATCTTAGAGAAAAGGGAGAGCAATGTTATACTTACACCTTTTATTATATTGACCTCTTTTCCTCATCTCTGACTGCCTTCGTTTTTCCAGTGGATTCGAACTACCATCTGGAGTGATTTCCTCCACCTGCTATGGCTTTGCCCCCATGCTCCCTCTTTGTGCTCTTATTACCAACTATCTTTTTCCCATAAGTTACAGGCCCATCAACACATTTTCTACTCAGTTGTCTTTTTAGTAAGGTAGGAGAAGCGAGGAGAAGAGCATGCATTTGCATTGTCTTCTGTAGACCCGTGTTCCCCTTCGCTGGTGACCTTGGACTTCACAGACCTGCCTTTGACCTGCTATCACTCTCTGTCCGTGTGAGGAACCCCCTGGGTCTCCCACAGTGTGCCACCAGCAGCTGAACCCCTCAGTTTCTAATTCTCTGGGATGTCTTTGTTTGGCTTCCATTTTTGAAGGATAGCTGTTTGGGTGGAGGATTCTTGGTAGACCATGTTTTTCTTCGAGAATCTGAGAATCCCACTGTCTCCCGTCCTCCAAGGGTCTAATGAAAATTAGCCTTTGCTCTTCTCAGTTCCCTTCTCCACGACCCATCCTTTTTCTCTGGCTGCTGTCACCATTTCCCCCTCGGTTTGTCATGCAGTATTTTTACTATGATCTGTCAATTCGTGGATTCTTGGTATGTTTCTCATTTGGAGTTGGTTGAGTTTCCTAAATATGTAGATTGCTGTTTTTCCATACATCTAGCAAATTGTGAGCCATTATTTGAAGAATCATTTCTCCATTCCCACCTGCTTTTGTGAAGTAGTGTTCCAGCAGAGCCCCACATCCGGCTTGGTGGGCAGAGGGACCCCAAACCCACAACTCACTGGCTCCAGCAAGCACCCAGGAGTCCAGCACATCAGCAAGCCTCCTGCCCTTGAGAGACTTGGCAGAGTGGCCTTAGGATGCAGACAGGAGGCGGTCACCAAGCCCAGGGCTCCTCAGTCCAGTCCCAGGGCTGCAGCATGGGCTGCCATATCCAGCCATGCAGGTCTTTACATGACAAGGCGCCACTGGTACCAGGCCCTGCTCTCTGCAGATGGCAGCAGAGCCACCACCCAGGGGCAGCCCTGGCCACAGTAGGGTCAGCTGAGGGCAGAGAGCCGGCATGGCCTGCGGTGGACTCCGAGGACTGGGCTGCAGACATGGCAGCTGACACCATGGGTGAGGAGGAAACTGTGGGCTTTGCACACACACTCACCATGGAGAGTTCTGGGAAGTGAGACTGCATAAGGGCAAAGGCCCCAGCGCCTCATGGTCGTCCTCACTGCCCTGGGCCTGCACCTCTTGGCACCTCTCTGTGAACTGTCTCTGCCCCCAGAAACAAATCCTCACCCCTGCCCCAGGCATCACCCTGCATGGAACCGTGCTGTGTGCCTATGGAGAGACCCTGCCACGTGGCCGGGCCAGCCAAGCACAGGCACCCCTGGCCCTGGGTTCTCCCATCCTCCTCCCAGATCAGGCCAGAGCTTAGTTTACAAGGGCAAATGTCCTAGGTGGAGGCAGCGGCCCTCACTTCCACGATCGCTGTATTACTGCTGCCTCTGCACCTGGGCAGCCCATGATGAAACCAACTCATCCTGCTTATTCACCCAGGAGAGGTGCAACTCAGGACAGGACAGGCCCAGCCTGCGTCACAGCCAGCAACCACAACACTGAGCCAGAGACATGAGACAAACAAGACAGAAGAGGAAGGCTTCAATAAGCCACTCCCAGGAAACACAGGCCACACAGAGGGGTATAAAAGTGCAGCTAACAGGATCCACTCTCACACACACAACTCACTCATACTCACGCTCACATTCCCACCTCTCCCAGACACCCCGCCATGGCCAACTCCACCATGTCCGTCTGCTCCAGCGCTTGCACCGAGCCCTGGCAGGTGGACGACTACCCAGAGAGCTGCTGCGAGCCCCCCTGCTGTGCCCCCAGCTGCTGCCAGCCCAGCTGCTGTGCCCCGGCACCCTCCCTGAGCCTCATCTGCACCCCAGTGAGCTGCGAGTCCAGCCAGTGCTGCCAGCCAACTTGCTGCCCTTCATCCTGCCAGCCGGCTTGCTGCTCCTCCTCCTGCCAGCCGTCCTGCTGTGAGTCTCTCTGCTGCAAGCCCGTCTGCTGTACACCTGTCTGCTGCAAGCCCATCTGCTGCAAGCCTGTCTGCTGCACACCTGTCTGCTGCACCCCCGTCTGCACTGGATCCTCCTCTTCCTGTTGCCAGCAGTCTGGCTGCCAGCCGACTTGCTGCTCATCCTGCCAGCCATCCTGTTGTGAGTCCATTTGCTGCACACCCATCTATTGCAAGCCCATCTGCTGCACACCTGTCTGCTCCGGGGCCTCCTCCTCCTGCTGCCAGCAGTCTGGCTGCCAGCCAGCTAGCTGCGCCTGCTCCCCCTGCCAGCCGTCCTGCTGCGTGCCCGTCTGCTGCAAGCCCGTCTGCTGCAAGCCCGTCTGCTGCACGCCCTCCTCCTCCGTGTCCCTCCTCTGCCGCCCCGTGTGCAAACCCACCTGCTGTATCCCCGCCTCCTCCTGCTGCACCTCCTCTTGCCAGCCCAGCTGCTGCAAGCCCTCCTCCTCCCTGTCCCTGCTCTGCCGCCCCACCTGCCCCCGCCCGGCCTGCTGAGGCCTCTCCCTGGGCCAGAAGTCCTGCTGCTGATCGGCCTTGTCACCCAGGGCTGGTGGGCTCCGGGCTCATGGGGCAGAGTTGCTCTGAGACCAACCCTGACTTGCATCCTTCCTCCTCGGGGCCCTTCCTGCCCCAGAGTTCCGATCCCCAGTCCTGCAGGCTATGCTCAGCCCCAGGGCTTGGTGGCTCCCGGACAGCTCCCAGGTCCTCTGAGGTGAAGCCTCACAAACCCTACTCTGCATCCTGGCTGGGCAGTGGTCACTGAGTCCTCCCCACAGAGCAACCTGGCGTCCACACTTGAAGTCAGCACTGTGCCCTCGCCCAGCCCCTTTGCACACATGGCAAACCATGCAGAGCTTTGACGTGGTAGGGCCATCGCTCTGGGACCCTGGCCTTGAGCTACAGGGTGACCGTGCCGCAGACAGGGCCAGCCGACCCCTCCCACGTGCCCGGCTGCCTTGTGGTAGGCGTCTCTGCCAGCCCCCAGCACAGGGAATCTGTCTGCCATGGAGACTCGCAGGGACAGCAGGGCACCTACCCAGGCCTTGGCACGGAGCCCGCTGCCCTGCCCCTGCTCTCTGTGTGCCCCAGGCCCTCTGTGTGCCTGGCTCCGAGAGTCCCCGCACCCCAGCCAGCTCTCCTGCACCCCTGGCTCCTCCCTCTGTCCTCTCTGCCCCCTGCCCAGCATCCCAACAGAATAAATATTCTCATTCCTGGAAGACACTGCCAAGCGCTCTGCTGATTCTTGACTCTCTGAGGACATTTGCTCTGTGACCTCCGTGTGGGAATTTCCACACCTGAAGTCTGCGAGTCACATTTTCGTTTTCTGCAGTTGCATTCTTGCTCCTGGGCTTATTTCCTTGTGTGATTAGTTATATTCGGCTCAGGAATTGTTCTTGGCCCATGAGTGGTCAGCATACTGGTGCTCCACCTTCATTTCCGACCTCTGCCGCTGGCAACCCTATTCAATGCCACGAGAGTGCCAGCCCCACAGGTGTCCTTTGGGACAAAGTGACTTCTGGTTTTGCTCAAGGATCCCGTTCTGAACAAAGTCTTTAGCTCAAGGACCAGAACTCGGTAGAAGGAGGAGGTTACCCCTTTATTTGCACCAACTCTCACCAAAATCCAGCCCTAGGCTGTCCCTGCCGCCCGAGGCTTAGTCACAGACAGGTGGGACACATGGGTACCGTTTCAGTTACCATCTTTCCTCAGGCCACATCCGCATACATAATGGAAATGGAGAGCTTTGTGGTGGGCAGTTGGTAATGTACATACACAGCTCAACTCTTTTTAGGCCCCTTTCCCTGCCCCTCCACCTCTTCTACCTCCGTGGCAAGCCTACCCACCCAGTGCCCTTCTGCTCGGGCTGGCCCCTGACCAGCCCCTCAGCTTGCCAGCCCTACCCCTGTCCCCCTTAGTGGGCAGCTGAGCCTCGTCAGCTCCTCCCTGCTCCTGGCCCATGCTGTGTCTCTGTTGGTCCATGAGCAATAAAGCCTCTGCTGCCCACGCCATCTCTCTGTGTTGGTGGCACTGCGGGTGGAAGGGGCAGAGGCCTGGGCCTGGCTCTGGGCGCTGGCCCTTGGGCCCTCAGGCATCTGCATGTGACCTGGAAGCCCCGTCCCCTCATTCTGTGTCTGCTGCCCACCCCTGGCCAGCTCTGATGGTCTGCGGAGGCCCAGGGTACATCCTGTTGGAGCCACACGGCTCTGACCTGCACCCACTCCCTGCAGATGATGCCACTCTGCCCAGCGCTCACCTGACCACAGCTGAGCTGGAGGTGGGACGCTAGCCTTAGCCTACCCAGGGCCCAAGGGTGCCCCTCAACACAGGATGGGCATTCTGGACTGTGGTCCACGCACCCAGGCACACCCCACACCCAGCACACACATGACAAAGATACAGCTTTGGAGCCCCTGCCCACAGGCTGGGTGAAGCTGGGGGGTGGTGGCAGAAGCCCAGAATGGTGAGAGAACAGGCCCATGGGACTGGGGGCTCTTGAGCATGTGTGTCCAGGTGTGGCCAGGCGGTGTGGTACCCCCACAAACGTGTGACTCTGAGGGCTCTGTCCCTAACTACAGGGGCAGAGCAAAGGCCACAGCCATGTGACAGTCAGTGCACTGACCACAAGGGGTCCCGAGTGTGCTTCGTGACAGGGGGGCATCACAGCACATCCAACACGGACCTTGCAGTGTCCTCTCCTTGCCGTCTGAGCAGGGCACATGCCTCACTGCAGTCACCTTTGCCGAGGTCATAGCTCTCCACGTGACCTGGGCAACACTGGGGGACAGCATGGAAAGCTCTTTTGACTGTTACAGGTGACTCCATGGGGACTGTCCCCACTGTTAGGGTCGATCCCTAGATGTCACCCCAAGCCTCGAGTGCTCATAAGCAGGGCTTTTGGAAGGTGCATTATGGGGCGCATAGCTGACTTGCTGTGAGGAGGTGGGGTCTGGTCAGAGACTGGGGCACCATGAGGTGACCCCCGCCAGGCCCCTCTGCCATGCTGCCCTGCCCTGGAGTTAGACAACTATGGAGCAAACGAAACCTCTACAAACTGTGAGCTAAATAACCCTCCTCTTTCAAGCTGTGGGTGTTGGGTTTCATGTGTCAGTGACCAGAAAGTAACTAGGACAGAATTTGGTACTGGACAAGTGGGGTTGTGGCTGTGACAGCACCTGACCATATGGTTCAGAAGCTTTTGGAACTGGTTCATGAGAGGAGTTTGGAAAGGTTTGAAGCTGCCTCCTGGAGACGTCCTAGAATGCTATAAGCTGAGATGAGAGATTCTGGTCAGACCTCAGAAGACCAGAATGCTGATAGAAATGTAGGCAGTAAAGACCAGGCTCAGGAGGTTTCAGTTGGGAACAAGGCCTCCACTGGTTGCTGGACTCATGACCATGTGTGTTATGATCTGGCAAAAAAAAAAAAAATTTTTTTTTGTCTACGTTTTGCTCATGTCCTGAGATTTTGTGAGATACTGCAATGAAAGGCAGAGGGCTAATTAATCTGGCAGAGGAAATTTCAAGGCAGCCCAACAGTCAGGCTGTGACAGAGCTCCTGTTGGGGACTTTAGTAAGCTCTACATTGAGAATTGAGAGCAAACAGCCCAGTTGAGTAGTGGTGAAAGTTTTGAATTTCACTAGAAAGGAAGCTCCTGTAAAGCTGGGGCCTGTAAAGTTGAAGGAGAGGAGAGGTTAACTGCTGAAAAGATTAGAATTAAAAAGAAGCCAGGTACTTTGAATCAGTACAATAGGAAAGGCGCCTTGAGGGCATCAGGGGAAACAGCAAGACCCTGGCCATCAGCCTACCAAAGTGAAAAATTGGTTTCAGAAGGGACCCCAAGGGCACTGCGTTGCAGAAGGACTGATAGGGAATTTGTCCCTCAGGATTTGGTTCCTAGTGCTTGGCCAGCCATCCAGTCACTCAGAGACATCTGCAGCCATGATCCGAAGGGGCCCAGCTACTATACAAGAGGGCAGCACACCTTGGCATTGTGCATATGGTGCTGGTTTTATGGGCATACAGAAAGCAAGGGATGTGGGGTTCCACCCAGATTTCAGAAGAAGCGTGGGAGGCCAGGCAGTGTCCTTCTGATAGAGCAGTAGGAGAAGCTGTGAGAGTGATGCAGAAAGTGCAATGGAAACTCTGAGGAGTTGGAAAGACAGAAACCTAGAATGTCTGAGGAAAACTACAAGAAGTGAGCAACGCCAGGCCAAGAGAGATGCCATGAGAACTACAACTACCAGAAATGCTGTAGGTGCAGGACCACTGAACCCATTTGGAGTTCACATCTCATTGCTACAATGTGCCTGGAACTGGACATGGCTACTGTATTTAGTGTTTGTCCTGTGTGTTTTGGTCTTGCTTTTGGCTTTTGGCTTTTGGCTTTTGGCTTGTTGCTTTTTATCACTCTATTTCTCCCTTTTGGAATAGAACTGTTTACCCTTTATCAATGTGTCTCGGGAGTGTTTAATATTCTTTTTTATTTTTACTGAGGTTAATAGTGAAGTTTGCCTTTAGTCTCAAGGGGACTTTGGCCTTGGACTTTCCAGTAATGCTGAAACTGTTAAGACTTTGGAAACTCTTATAGATGGACTAAACAGATTTTGCATAAAGAGATGTGTACAATTCTTTTAGGGGCTGGGGGGAACATTATAACTTATGCATAGATGTTCCTCTAAACCCCATTAGCTCGAAGGTGGAGCTTTGGATTGTGGAAGTGGTTTAGCTAACTTGCTGTTGGGGGATAGGCTAGAAGAGGTGGTCACAGCAGGTGTGATCTCTCTCTGGTTCTGATTATCATGAGAGAAGCTTCTCCTCCACCACCCGCTCTGCGATGCTCCCCTGCCTTGGGCCAGCTGACTATGAAATAAAGCTTTTACAAGCTGTGGGTCAAAATAAACCTCCTCTCCTTTCAGCTGTGTCATGTCTCAGGGAGAAGAAAGTGACTAAGACACCAGCCATGCGGCCCTGGCCACAAGTGTGAGTCTTCCTATTGTCTGGATTCCGAGGAGTGGGATTTCCAGTGCAAGTGTGAGATGTAAATCTTACTAGGTGTCATCACACCCTCAGAAGGACTCTGCCCATCCTCCCTCCTGAGAGTGACATCAGAGGAAACTGGAGCAAGGACACCCGAGGCCCCAGCCTGCCAAGGAAGCACAGCACTGGAAAACACACAAACGCACACGCATATACACACATGCACACACAACAAAAAATGCACAAACCGGGCGTTGTTTTCTGCACTGTGGAAAACATTTCCTAGGTTGCAGTCCCCGCCCCATCCCCTCTGGCCTATTCGGAACTGGGTGGCTCAGCAGGAGGAGGTGAGCAGTGGTCTAGGCAGTGAAGCTTCACCTGCATTCAGAGCTGCTCCCATCGCTCACATCACTGCCTGGGCTCTGCCTCCTGTGACACCACCAGGGGCACAGGATTCTCACAGGAGCCAGACCCTACTGTGCCCTGGGACTGGGAGGTGTGTAAGTTGTGCACTCCTTAACAAAAATCTCATTTGGAACCTCCCTTGCAGCCATGGAAAAACATGTCATCCATGAAACACATCCCTGGTGCCACAAAGGCTGAGGACCATGGCACCACAGAAAGGGAGCAGGCAAGCCAGAGGAACCACCAGGGACCAGCAGGCTCCATGGCATTTCTGCTCCCAACCCTGCCTGCTCTAGTTGGACACTGGCGTGGGGGCTGATGCCAGGTGGAGCAAGTGGACCTTATTTCCTAGGAAGTGTGGCTACCTCTTTTGATGGGGCTGGGGCTGCCTGAGGGACCAACACAAATGGCCTGCCTTGATTTCTCCAAACTCAGACTTGCCCAAGGTCCAGAAGTAGCTTCAAAGAGAGTGTTTGTTAGAACACTTAAATGTGAATGAAGGGTGGGGGATTTAGCTCAGTGGTTCTGCTGCCTGCCACACAAGCACAAGGTCCTGAGTTCAATCCCTGGTACCAAAAAAAGGTGAATGAGCTAGCCACCATTACCAAGGGCAAAGGATGTCAGCTG
Source organism: Heterocephalus glaber (assembly GCF_053883595.1). Lineage (NCBI taxonomy): Eukaryota > Metazoa > Chordata > Mammalia > Rodentia > Bathyergidae > Heterocephalus > Heterocephalus glaber. The sequence continues at coordinate 1,555,461 of NW_028258138.1, forward strand.
GGGAAAGAAATGGGCAACACAAAGACCTAAGAGGAAAAGCTGGTGGATGAGGTCCTTTGGGGAATATGTGCTTTGGAAGATTCTGCACATTCCTGGGAGTCTAAAAGGCTGCACACCTGCCAAGGAGGGGCGAAGCTCAGAGAACGCCTGAGCAGCTCTCAGTGATCACCAGGCTGAACTTCAAGGTCTGAGCAAGCAGGAAATGAACAGGAGCAGGAAGTGAAGACAGGAGCAGGAAGTGAAGACAGGAGCAGGAGGTGAAGTTGGAGGAGGAAGTGAAAGCAGAGCAAGAGGCAAAAGGAAAGGCAGGTGTAAACTGTCCTGGTGGAGTTGAGGGTGTGCTCAACCAAAAATACAACCAGAGCCCAAGGAAAAATAAACCAAGGTGAAACTATTTTTGGCCACAGTTGAGTTAGTCAGCTTTCCATCACTGTGACAAAATACCTCAGGTAAACAACTTACGTTTGTTACCTCAGATAAACAACTTATAAGCAGGAAAGGCTGACTGTGGCTCAGTTTCAGAGATTTCACTCCACGGTTGGCTGTGTGTTGTTTGGACCTGAACTGAGCAGAACATCCTGTCGTGAGTGTGTGGTAGAGGAGCTGCTCACCTCAGGGCAGCTGGGAAGCAAGAGAGAAACAGGAAGGGGCTGGGGGTCCAGTGTCCCCTCCAAGGGCACAGCCCCAGTGACGGACTTCCTCCCTCAAGAGCTCATCCCCAAGGGTTCCACCACCACCCACCAGCACCACCAGCACCACCAGCTGGGGATCAAGACTTCACATGTGGCCTTTGGGGAACATTTATGACCCGAGCCATAACTGCAGGGGTTAGCTCTGTCCAATCACTGTCTGAGCACTAAGTTAATGGGATGGTGACCACAATGAAGAACAATGCCATTATTACAAAGCTACTTTAGAAAAATGCCAACAGAAAAACAACCAACTGCAAGCCACAGAAACTCACCACCAGAACACTGCATGGAGGAGAGAATCTTATATGCAGCATTAACCCATTGCAACAGTACTGTCCAGTTTCCAACAAAAGTTATCAGGCATCCAAGAAACAGGAAATACGGCCTCTGCATGAAGGAAGAGAGGCAATAGACAGATAATGTTTCTGAGGAGGGTCAGAATGTGTGCTTGCTACACAAATACTGGGGGTCAACCCTGGTACACATACTGAAAACACTTACCACATTCCATGGACAAAGCATGAAGAGAACCCAGAAGAATGAGGCCTCATCAAATACAAAACATCAATAAAGAGAGACATGTATAAAAAGAATCAAATAAAAATTTTGGGATTGAAAAGTACAATAACAGAAATGAAAAATACATTCAAGTGTTTGAATAGCACATATGTGCAGCAGAAGAATTGGTGAACATGAAGACCCACTGAAATATGCTAGTCTAAGGAACAGATTTTTTAAAAGAAAGAAGTGAACAAATCTTCAGACATTTGTGGGATGTCCTCAGCATACCAAAGTACACTTATCAGGAGCTTTAGAAGGAGAGAAATAGGAAAGAGCAAAATAATTGGAAGCAATCATGGCCAAAACCTTCCCAGTTTTAATAAAACCCATATATCTAGTCTTTCAAGAAACTCATAGACTTCATGCAGAATAAGCTTAAGGAAAGCTGCACAGAGCCACATGATAATCAAACCATCTCGAATCAGAATCAAACAGCATCTTGAGTACACTCGGAGAGGTTAACAGCTGATTCTCCTCAGAAACGGTAGGGGTCAGAGAGCACTGGAATGGAGCATGAAAAGTCTGGGGTGAGGGAGCCGCTCCTAACCGAGGAGAGCTTACACCTGGAAAAATTACTCTTCACAGTGCAAGTGACTGCAGCACATTCACAGATATACACAAGCTGAGAGATGGATTGCTAGTAGACCTGCCTTGCAAGAAATGCTAATGCAGGGTGAAATAAACAGGCTCTAGACAATAATTCGAAGCTATAGGAAGGTATGAAGAGCAACAGTAAAGATCTCAGGTTGGATCATTAGCATACTTACAGGGATTTGTTCACTATATCCTATTTATCCTATTTAGAGTATTGTCTTATAATCCTTTTATTTCTATAAGGTCAGTGCTGATGTGTCCATATCTTTGGTTTTTTAATCAGTATAGTGAAAGCTTTTTTAATTCTGTTGCTCTATTCAAAGAACCAAAATTTTAGCATCATTGATTCTATTATTTTTCTACCTTCTATTGTATTTACCTGTACACTAATCCTTATTTTCTTTCTTTTATGGGCCTTGGATTTAGTTTGCTCTTCCTTTTATAGCTCCTTTTAGTACGAAGTTAAATTGCTGACTTGAGACTGTTTTTTTTTCGTTGTTGTTGTTGTTGTTTTGGTACCGGGGATCGAACTTGGGTCCTCGCATTTGTGCAGCAGGCAGCGAAACCACTGAGCTAAATCCCTGGCCCATTGAGACTGTTTTTAAGGAAAGAGTTTAAATGTGTCAGTTTCCCTCTGAATACAGCTCTCATTGCATCTCCCAAGCTCTGGGGTTTTGTATTTTTAAAAATTCATCTCAAGACCAAAAAAAAAAAAAAATTTCATCTCAAAGCATTTTCCATCAACTGTATGAGTTCTCCTTTGAACCAGTGATTATCTAAGAGTGTTGTTTGATTCACCAATGTTTGTGAATTCCAATTATCTTTCTCTCTGAATTTCTTGTTTCTTTCCATTATGATAGAGAAGACACTTTGTATGTTTCAATCATTTTCAGTTGCTGAGCTTGTTCCTGGCTAACAGGCCATGTGCTCTGGAGAATGCTCCCCATGCACTAGAGAGGAACCTGCCCTGCTCTGGATGTGTAGACTGCTTTGCACATAGCTGTTGGCCCTAGTTGGTGTATAGTGTTCTTCAAGTCCTCTCTTTCCTTACTGAACTCTGACCTAGTTCTATTATTTCATTTTTTAAGCTTAGTGAGATCTTTTAGTAGAGTTTCCACCTGTTATTGTAGGACTCAAATGACCTACTTCATTTCTGGTCATTTTTGAGGAACATACCCTGAGGGTCTGAAGCTAGGTGTGTCTGGGGACAGAGGTGCTCAGCATTCTTGACACAGTGACTTATCATTGTGGTCCTCCACCCTGTCAACTCCACGTAGCCCCTCCTGAGCTTTGTGGCTTTCTTACCTGTGTTCTCTTTCTGTAAATATTCACAAAGTGACAATGGCACAGCCCGTGACCCTGAGAAGTGCCCATGTGTGCCCCTTCTGCGCACTTCAGGGCTTCGTCGCTCTCCTTGGCCCAGGTGCAGCTGTTGGCGTGTTCTCTGCAGGGCTCTGTCCTCGGCCCCTCGATGCCTCCATGGGTGCAGACGCAGCGTGGCGCTTCCCCTCTTCTTTCAGACCATAAAGATCCAATCTAGTGTCTTCTGGCCTCCAACATTTCCACCAGGAAGTCCTCTGTCAGTCTTCTTTTAAGCTGCGATGTCTCTTTTTTATCCCCCTCTGGCTTCTCTCAGCTTTTCTCTGTCCTTGGATTTCAAGCTCATTGTGATGAGGTGTGGTTTTCTGTAATGTTCTTTGCACTTACAGGTTAATGTCCTCTATCAGTTTAAAGTACCTGTCTATTTTATTTCCAAAAATTTACTGCCCTAGTCACACATCTTTCTTTTTAGAATTTAAACCATTCCACACCATGTCCCTTATGTTTAGTGCTCTTTCCTCAACTTTATCCCCTCCCTTCTCCATGCAGAGTCTTGATAGTTCCTTGCCTCCTGTTCTTCTCTATCTGTTTGGCTCTGGCTAATATGCTGTTAAACTGGCCTACTCTGCTCTAAATTCACTCATTGTGTTCTTCATTTCTGGAATTTATGTTTGATTCTTGTTTATGGAATCAATGTTGTCTCTGAGATTCTCCATCTTTTCCCCAGTTTTCTTGAGAAAATGAAATCTGTAAGTCCACCTCCAAAAATTCAGACACCTAGGTCTCCTGTACACCTGCTTCTGTTGCTTGCTTTTCTCTTGGCCCTGTGCCAGTTGCTCTTATCTTCTAGTATGCCCCGTAACACTGACTGAATGCAAGCCCTAGTTGATGAGGATATGAAGATCACTGGAGTCTTGCTTGATGTTGCCTGGCTCCAGCGAGAATGAACCGTGGTTTCCGGGGGACAGTTATGCCACAGGAAGATCGCCGAGTTCAGCCTGAGCTGATTCAGAGACGGTGCTGGTCTGCTTTCCTCCCTCCAGGGCCCCGTCCTTCACTTCTGTTCAGGGCTTGCAATCCAAAGCCTGGGTGCTTCACCAGAATCCCCGTCTCCTCAAGCCCTGAGCTCTGACTCCTTGTCTGCCATTCTGAGAAAACGAAGAACTCTGCTCAGCTCCTGGGGCTCTGGGCTGTGTCCTGGGAGTTGGAAAGCGCCTCCGGGAGGCAATCCGCAGGAGGCCACAGGCTGTCCTTGCTCCTTCCTGGAGAAGCCTTTGGTCTCTCTGGTGTCAACTCCCCTGAGCCTCCTGCTGCCTCCTCCAGGGATTCCACTGTTAACCCCTCGCCTGAGTTGCTCGCTCCCAGAAGGCCAGGCTGACACAAGCTAGCTCTGCTCTCGAGGGAGCACAGCTTGGCAGAGCACTCTACACCACACAAGGAAAGCTTGGCCCAAAAGAATCATTTCAGAACCCAAACTTACTCTTTAGTAATTTCTTTACCAAAAAAAGTCCACTCTTTTCGAGCTATTTTTGTCGGGATCTACTGTGTGTCAGGCCCCACTTTAGGCCCCTGGAGGGAGACATCTTATTCTGCAATGACACAGACACTGTGTGCTCTGTGATAAAACTGTGGAACCAAGATCAACACTGACTGAGTGAGGGTGAGGACGCTTCGGGAGACAGCATCCCGACCACCACGGGGCAGGAGGCTCGTGGACTCATCTGTGCCATGCGGTGGGCATAATCCAAGGCAGAGACACGGAGGGGTGCCCGTGGTGGAGCTGGGCTGTGGCAGCACCAGGGGAAGGGCTAGCGGGGAGAAGCTGGACACGGGACCTAGATGCTGGCCAAGTGACACCTCAGCCCTCACCAGTCCAGACCCGGCTGGGCCCTGGCTGGCCCCGTGTGTGTTCCTGGACAGACTCAGGGAAGATTAACAAGCAGGACGCACTGAAAACAAACATCTCCAATGACAGCAGGAGCCGGGTCACCAACAAGGAAGGGCAGGCTGGGACGCAGGGCCAGGGAGGGGAATAAAAGGCCAGAGCCCAGAGCCTCACACATTCACACTCACTCACACTCACTCACACTCACACACTCACCTCCCCAGCCCAGCCCCGCCATGGCCGCCTCCACCATGTCCGTCTGCTCCAGCGCTTGCACCCAGCCCTGGCAGGTGGACGACTGCCCAGAGAGCTGCTGCGAGCCCCCCTGCTGTGCCCCCAGCTGCTGCCAGCCCAGCTGCTGTACCCCGGGCCCCTGCCTGAGCCTCATCTGCACCCCAGTGAGCTGCGAGTCCAGCCCAGCTTGCTGCTCCTCCTCCTGCCAGCCGTCCTGCTGTGAGTCTCTCTGCTGCAAGCCCATCTGCTGCACACCTGTCTGCTGCAAGCCTGTCTGCTGCACCCCCATCTGCTGCACACCTGTCTGCTCCGGGGCCTCCTCCTCCTGCTGCCAGCAGTCTGGCTGCCAGCCAGCTTGCTGCTCCTGCCCCCCCTGCCAGCCGTCCTGCTGTGTGCCCATCTGCTGCAAGCCCGTCTGCTGCACGCCCTCCTCCTCCGTGTCCCTGCTCTGCCGCCCCGTGTGCAGACCCGCCTGCTGTGTGCCCGCCTCCTCCTGCTGCACCTCCTCCTGCCAGCCCAGCTGCTGCAAGCCCTCCTCCTCCCTGTCCCTGCTCTGCCACCCCGCCTGCCCCCGCCCGGCCTGCTGTGCCCCCTCCCTGGGGCAGAAGTCCTGCTGCTGACCTGCTGGTCCCCCAGGGCTGCAGGCTCAGGTCACCCCCAGGCCGGGCCTCTCACTGCACCCCTCAGCCTGCTCCTGACCTGGGTTAGCAGGCTGTCCCCTCCCTGAGGACAGCCCCCTCCATATCCACTGTGCTGGCCTGACCTCTCCTCTGGGGTCCTCTGCTCTGTCACTGCCCTGAGCCCCAACCTGTCAGCACCTCTCATCGCCAATAAACCCTCCCTCACCTGATTCTCTGCCTCTCATGTTCATGGGGACCCAGGGTCTGGGCAGACCTGGGTCTCTTCCAGCTATGGACATTCCTAGGAGCAGGGGACTTCACTGAGGAGTCAGGAGAGATGGAGGCTCACTCCCCTGGGGTCACTGGGTCAGTCAGAGTCAGGGCTAAGCCCAGGACAGAGCACCAGGGAACCAAGGGGCCCTGGAGCCTCTGGGCCTTGGCAGAGTGAAGACCTGGTCAGTCAAGAGTCGGGCAGGTCAGGCAGCAGGCTCTGCCAGCAGTGTGGGTGACTCTGGCCCTGCTGACCTTTGGTCTGTGCCTAACGTGTCTGTGTAGCCTCAGAGCAAACTGCCTGAGCAGCTTACCACAGAATCCAGCGCCCACTGCGGCAATAAACCTCATTCGAAAGTCAGCAGACACAAAAAGAGGTGGGAAAATGTCACCCGTGTCGGGGATGAGCCAGTGGAGAGGGACCTGCTGGTCTCCTGGGTCATGGAATCAGTGGCAAGAACTTTGGAGTCATCACCGGATTCCCCATGTTCAAGGCAGGGAAGACTGAGCGTATTGATTGAGGTGAAAAGAAAGACTCACAAGACATCTAGAGAGGAAATCTTCAAAGTCTGGGGTGAAAATCACAGGGTCGCTTAACAGCTAATAGCCCAGGCTACAGAAATCAAGGGAGCAACTGGACGACCTGGAAAGGGATGGGTCCTAAAAGGAACCAGGCATCGGAACGCCCAGCCCTCGGGCAAGACGGAGCTGTGACAGGTCGGGTCCCTGAGTCGGAAAACCCAACCTCTTCTGCTAGAAGAGCGAGTTTCACAGAACAGTGAAAACGGGCCAAAGCTTGCAGTGGACAAGATTACGTCCAGCCCTAAGCAGGTACGAGGTGTGAAATGGTTAGTGTTAAAGCGAAATCAGCTAGGCAGCCAACAGTGAGACAAGGTGACAGCGACTCTGGGAGAAGATGAGCTCCACGAAGGTCTGCCGCCGCCAATCAGGAAGACACAGCGGGGGCGGTCGGGGGGGTCGCGAGTGGCGGGCAGGAGACCAGCTGTGCAGGGAGGTGGACAGTGAGAGGACACGGACTTCCCAGCAAGACGCAGATACCAGCATCACTGAAGAAAACCAGGCCACCTTACCTGTCTCACACAGGGTTTTTAACAAACTTCACTTTCAGTGCAAGCTCGGGTGCAGGGCAACATCCAGTGGAGGCACAGTTCCCTCCCGGACCCTTCAGCTTCCCAGCCAGGGCCGACACTTTCACCACCCCAGGAGCCCACGCTGCCTTCACCCAGCCGCGGGGACAGCGGGGCTCCTCCGTGCAGTGCTGCTCCTCCTGCGGCTGTGGAGGAAGCCTGACCCGGGTCCATCATCACAGTTCCTGGACACACGTATTCTGCACGGAAACTCCTCGGGGCTCCAACCCCGCCACTCCTCCCCTTCCGTTGTCCTCAAGCTTTCACCTCTTCCAGCACCATGCGGTGGGAGCCCCACGGGACACGGCCTTGGCAGACCAACTGCCTTCCCTTGGGTGTGTGCACTGAGGTCCCTGCAGGACTTTCAGCATCTTGATGATTGTCTTCAGCACTCAGGAACGTCCCATTGTCTACATCCTGGTCCTGCTAGTCTGTGCACTCACCCACTGGAGGCATGCGGTGCCTTCCAAGTTGCCACAAGTTTGAATAAAGCCACTATCTACATCCATGTGCTGATTTCTGTGTGGTCATGAATTTTCAGCTCTTTGGAGTAAATACGAAGGGTGATACTGCTGGATCGTAAGAGTGTGTTTTGTTTTGTAAGGGACCAAACTGCCTTCCAAGGTGGCTGCACCGCTTTGCATTTCTGCCAGGGATGGATGAGGGCTGCTGTTGTTCTGCATCCTTGACAGGTTTGATGTCAGCTATTTCAACCAGAGAGCCAGGGTCTGATCATCACTGTAACTTTTGATTTCTTGATGATGTGTGAATTGAACGTCTGTTCATAGGTTTATTTGCATTCCATGCATCTTGTTTGGTGAGCTGTCTGTTCACTTCTTTTGCCCCTTTCTGGGTTGGATTGTGTTCTTGTTAAGTTTAAAGATTTCTTTGCATATTTTGGGTAGCAGTGCATATTGGACACATTATGTCAAGACTCTCCCACATCATGCCTGTCTTCTCACTTCCTCTATGTCCTATATCAATTTTAAATTATTCTAATAAAGAAGACTTTAGGTCTAGATTCCCATGATGAATTCTTCCAAAGCATTTAAAGAAGAAAACTGTGACCGTTCAATACAATCTCTTCCAGAAATCGGAAGACAGAACACATCGCCACTCATTCAAGGGCTCAGCCACACGCTGAAGTCCAGGATGAGACATTACATGGTAAGAGAATGACAGACCAGTGTCCCCCAGAAATTTAGACACCGAAACCCATGACAAAACATCAGCAAACCAAATACAGGAACCGGGAAAAGGACAAGACAGGCTCGGAATGCAAGACTACGTCAATGACGGACACCCAGAGAGTGCAGTTATCACCAAGAGGATCCGCTCTGTGAATGGGCTGAAGGGGAAAGCGGTGACTACATCAACGGACACAGAGGAAACTTAGAGACTTCACCGAGTCTTCATTTCCACCAGTGCTGCCTATGAAGGAGAAATGGATGAAGGCTCACGTTCCAGCCTGCCTGAGGCACCCAGGGAAAAGCCCACACTGCTGTCAGCGGCCAAGGACCCAGCGCTCTCCCCTCTGCCAGACGGGGCGAGGCTCTGCTGCAGGACCCTGTGTCACCCACACTGGAGTCTGCAGGGAGAGCCCGGGCCAGGAGGCTGTCAGCCAGGCCGAGGGATGCAAGCTTAAGATGACAGCAGCAGCGAAGCCCAGCTGTGCTTCTATGCTGACCAATAACAGTGAGAATTCAACAGTGCTGTGTAAAGTATGACTTACACTGGAATAAAAATGTCGACTTAAGCATATATGTAACAGAACATGGAGCTCAGGAAAATGATGGGAGAAATCAAATGGGACTACAGCAAGCGCAGCCTCGCCCACCACGTGGCACTCCCTCACTGCCTCAAGTCCGAGGCCCGGCCCATCTGAGGTTCCGGGCACCCCAGGTAGAAGCCCACAGAGTTTGTCCATATCACACGTTGATTCTAAACGTCCTTCCTGAGGCAGATGAATCAAAAACAATTTGTAAAAGAGTCAAAGATGAGGACTCCGCGTCCAGATTTCAAGGTTTCCTAGAAATCCACAGGAATAAAGCGATGTGGTATTGGCAAAACACAGGGACACAAATCGGTGAGAGAGAAAGAAGCAGACAAACAGAGAAGGCTGCTGCTTTCTGACCAAAGTAGAAGGAAACTGGCAGGGCCTTCAGCTCAGTGGCTCCACCACCTGCCTTGCAAGTGCAAGGTCCCGAGTTCGAGCCCTGGTACCAAAAAAATAAAAGAAGGAAACTAAATGGGGAAGGAGAGCATTTGAAACAACTGGACATCGATGAAAAAAGAGAGATGAACTTCAACTAATGTCTCATAAATCTCATAAAATTAAATCACAATTGACCATAAACCTAAATGAAAAATTTTAAAATGTTTATGCGTGACAAAAAAACCGGAAAATCTCTGTGTGTGACCTTCTGTTAGCAGAGTTCTAGAATTGATACCAAAAGCCTGATCTTTAAAAGAAAATAGTTGATAAAGTGGACTTCAGTGTTAATCTCTTTTGTTCCCCAAAGTGCACCATGGCAGGAGCGAGCAGACAGGGTACGGATGGGACGGCAGAAGACATTTGCAAATCTGAGCGAGGCACGTGTGTCCAAAAGATATACAGAGCTTTAGAAATCCGACATCAAGAAAATCTAATTCAGAAAGGAGGCTGAACATGAAGAAATACTTTGCACACATGCGGTGGGAAGGAGCTTGGCACTGTGGGTCCTGAGAGAAACTCGGTGATTGTGACCCGAAGGGCGGTGTGGCCAGGTCAGACCCGAGCTGCTCCACCCGCTGGGGAAGGAGGGGCTGTGACCCTGCAGACCATAGCTGGCAACAAGCACAGCACACACAGGACTTGGCCAGTCCCCAGCGTGGGGCGGCCTGCAGTCACCGCACCCCGTCCCGTCTGTCAGGACGGCCCACCCCACACACCAGTGGCCCGGGTGCTGGGAGTGCCCAGCCCTCAGCTCCCTCCATGCTGAAGAGCTAGCCTGCAGGCCGGCCCCACCCTCAGCCTGCCCGGGGGAGCCTCCTGTGTGGGCCTCTGCCACAGCACAGGCCTGGGGCAGGACTCACTGTCCTGGGACCTGCTCTGACTCCTTTCCCAGGCAGCTCCCAAACTCCTGTAAATCTCCTGGGATTTTAAACCTGAGTACGTGCTCACAGGGCTCACTTCTGGAGAAAGAGCAATAAACACTGAGCTCTCAGCACCCGAGAGCCCCGGAGACCAGCAGGCAGCGAAGCGCAGTGGCAGAGACCAGCACTGAGTCGGCCTCGGTGTCCAGCACAGCCGGCATCGGGCAGCGACAGTTGGCAGGCAGCGACCGGCAGCTGGCTGTGCGGCCCCTTGGCGTCCAGCTTCGCTGGCGTCCCCTGGTGACATCGGGACGGCTAGCAGAGCTGCAGCTGCCCCTCGGGATGCCACCTGATGGTGCAAAAGAACCCTAGGCTGGTGACAACGCCCCACCCAGGGTCGGGCCCCTCATTTCCAGTTCCGGGGGTCAAGGCCAGCAGGGGCGCTTGCTCCTCCTGAAGAAGCCGAGAGCCTTCCCCTGAGCTGACTGATATGGTGGTCTTCCTTCTTTCTCCTCTTCTGCTTCCCCTGGCATTCGGGGTCTGCTCTGGGGACACTTTCAGGGTTTTGTTTGCTGTCAGGCGCACCCCCTTCCATTCAGTTTGTCCCAGCTGTGGCTGAAATTTCCCACCCCAAGTCCAGGTTTCCCTTGGGCCTGGGGAGCCTTCGTCTTGTCCCCCTTTGGGCAGTTGGTCTGGAGAGCCTGTCTTCGGGGGCTCTGTCTCCCCACGTCTCCGTACGGGCCACGTCTGCCGTGGTGCCCTGGTCTGGTGCCACCTCCTGGCCCCGCCCCCTTGGTGCCTCTGTCACCTCGCACACCCTCTGCAGCGGCTCCGCGTGGCCCACACAGCCTGGGCTCTGTCCCCTCATCTCCGGGCGGCAACTGCCGGCTGACAGCGTCCTCCGTTCCCAAGACGTCTGCCCGGAGGACCAAGCACAGATCCGCGCATCACCCAGCCCTCGGCCACCCCACGCAGTCCACAGGCTGAGCGGCTCTTTGTTTCAACCAGTGATCAGGGGCACCCGGGACTCAGCTCAAAGCACCAACAAGGAGGGGGCAGCAACAAGGAATGCACAAAAACAAGGAAAAGGACAGCAACAGAGGAGGGACAGCAACAAGGAAGGGACAGCAACAAGGAACACACAAAAACAAGGAAAAGGACAGCAACAGAGGAGGGACAGCAACAGAGGAGGGACAGCAACAAGGAACACACAAAAACAAGGAAAAGGACAGCAACAGAGGAGGGACAGCAACAAGGAAGGGACAGCAACAAGGAACACACAAAAACAAGGAAAAGGACAGCAACAGAGGAGGGACAGCAACAAGGAAGGGACAGCAACAAGGACAGGGAAGGCCGCTGGAGCCTCGAGCAAGAACAACACAGCCTGGCCTGATATAAAAGCCCACGCCCGGAGCACCTCACACATTCACACTCACACTCACTCACACTCACACACTCACCTCCCCAGCCCAGCCCCGCCATGGCCAACTCCACCATGTCCGTCTGCTCCAGCGCTTGCACCCAGCCCTGGCAGGTGGACGACTGCCCAGAGAGCTGCTGTGAGCCCCCCTGCTGTGCCCCCAGCTGCTGCCAGCCCAGCTGCTGTACCCCGGGCCCCTGCCTGAGCCTCATCTGCACCCCAGTGAGCTGCGAGTCCAGCCCAGCTTGCTGCTCCTCCTCCTGCCAGCCGTCCTGCTGTGAGTCTCTCTGCTGCAAGCCCATCTGCTGCACACCTGTCTGCTGCAAGCCTGTCTGCTGCACCCCCATCTGCTGCACACCTGTCTGCTCCGGGGCCTCCTCCTCCTGCTGCCAGCAGTCTGGCTGCCAGCCAGCTTGCTGCTCCTGCCCCCCCTGCCAGCCGTCCTGCTGTGTGCCCATCTGCTGCAAGCCCGTCTGCTGCAAGCCCTCCTCCTCCGTGTCCCTGCTCTGCCGCCCCGTGTGCAGACCCGCCTGCTGTGTGCCCGCCTCCTCCTGCTGCACCTCCTCCTGCCAGCCCAGCTGCTGCAAGCCCTCCTCCTCCCTGTCCCTGCTCTGCCGCCCCGCCTGCCCCCGCCCGGCCTGCTGTGCCCCCTCCCTGGGGCAGAAGTCCTGCTGCTGACCTGCTGGTCCCCCAGGGCTGCAGGCTCAGGTCACCCCCAGGCCGGGCCTCTCACTGCACCCCTCAGCCTGCTCCTGACCTGGGTTAGCAGGCTGTCCCCTCCCTGAGGACAGCCCCCTCCATATCCACTGTGCTGGCCTGACCTCTCCTCTGGGGTCCTCTGCTCTGTCACTGCCCTGAGCCCCAACCTGTCAGCACCTCTCATCGCCAGTAAACCCTCCCTCACCTGATTCTCTGCCTCTTGTGCTCATGAAGACAGTTTGAGCAGATCTGCGTCCCCTCCGGCTATGGACATCTCTAGGAGCAGCCACTGAGGCCATAAGTCACAAGAGACAGTGGCTCACTGCCTGGAGGGTCACTGCCGGGACACAGGCCCTCCCCTTCGAGGGGGGTGCCATTGGCACCCCACTCCCATACACAGACTGACTGCTCCTGCTTCCCTCCTCATCCCCACTCCCCACCTCCCCAGTCCTGCCGGGCACAGCCCTGGCCATAGCTCGGAGGACTTGCCCTCACCACGTCAGCCTGTAAGCATCACCCTGGTGTCCCGCGATTCCGGGGGCAGGGCACAGTCCCCTCTCCTGGCAGGGTGGTTCAGCAGCTGGGGATGGGTGGCCCCTGCTGTCCCTGGAGTGGCCAAGCCTGGACACATGGGTTCTATGGAACTGGAATTTCGGTTACGCCCACAGAACACAGGCGGCTTCCCCTCCTTCAGGACATGGCGTGAACGTGGGCACAGGGTCCCCAGGGCCCCGGCCTGCTGGCCTTTTGGTTGTGTGGTCAGGGGCACGTGCTCAGCTCATTCTGGTCACACGTGACCGTGCCCACACACTCAGCTCTTTCCTACCTGTGTCACGTCCGGCTGGAAGCACGTTTTCTTCCCCTGGACTATGTTGGGCTGTGAATCCACAGCATCTCTGCTGCAGAGGGGTGCAACCAAGCTCTCATGGTTAAATATCCAGCATTAGAAAGGGAAGCCTGAGGGAGGCTCAGGCCGGGGATTTAGCTCAGTGGTTTCGCTGCCGGCTGTGCAAGCGCAAGGACCTGAGTTCGATCCCCAGTACCAAAGAAAGGGAGGCTCAGAGTTCTGAGGTCACTGTCATGGTAGGCACTGTGCTCATTGTTTCAAACAGAAAACTGGTGAAATATACGTAACCTAAGACCTGCAGTCACAGCACTTTTCTGTCCGCGCTTCAGTGTTGGTGAGTCCTTACTGCGTGCAAGGGTGGCTGTCACCTCCGCCCCTGGGACGCTGTCCCTGAATCTCCCTAGCTCATCTGCACAAGTCTGACCACGCCTGGTAACTTGATAGGGAAGGTTTTGTGGTGTTTGTCCTGCAGTGTCTGGCTTATTTCACCCTGCACACTGTCCTCAGGATGCATTCATGACGTCAGGTGAGTCAGGACTTCAGTCCTTCTCTGGGCTGTGTCATATTCCGCTGTGGCCGTAAACCACCTGCTGTATGCCTGCGTGTTGGACAGTGGGCACTGCCCACTTTTCTGGCTACTCTGGATGCTGCTGCTAGGAACGTGGATGTACAAATATCTACCTCAGCTCTTCTGATTACAGACCCAGAAGGGAAATTGCTGGGTAGTGTAGGGGGACCACATTTAATTGGGGGGAACCGCTGTATTGCTGCCCCCAGCAGCTACTCTACACCACAGCGCTTCCGGGTTTTTATGTTCGGGCAGTGTAGCAGCCATCCAGAGGGTGCCTTGGGCCACAGCCAAGCTTCCGGGCAGGGCCGGACAGTGGGCGTCAGCCCCGCCCTCCCATAGGCCCCCAGCTGCCCAGTCGGCCTGCAGCCCCGCCTCCTCACCCCTCTCCTCACCACCTCCCCCCTCCTAGGGGTTGGCCCTACCCTCTCTCCACCTCCCCTCTCTCCACCTCCCCTCCACCAGCCCCGCCCCCTCTCACAAGCCCTTCCCCTCCCTGGTCTTGGTCCTCTCTCCCGTTGGCCCCTCCCCTGGGCCAGCCCCGCCCTCACCCACAAGCCCCGCCCCTCCCAGGTCTTACCCTCCTCTCCCATTGGCCCTACCCCTTGCCTGTCAGCCCAGGGCCCGCCCCTCTCACAAGCCCCGCCCTCCCTGCTCCGCAGAAGAACCAGTACCTGCTGGCGGTGGTGGCGGAGGACAGGGACGCCCTGCTGCTAGGCCTGCGCTACTCTCCCACTCGGCTGCACTTCCTGTTCCTCCGCGAGGATGCGGCCGGGGCCTGGCAGACCCGCGTGTCGTTCCGCAGCCCCGGCCTCGCGGACAGCCGGTGGCACACGCTGGTGCTGGCCGTGTCTGAAGCCTCCTTCTCCCTCACCACGGACTGCGGCCTCCCGGTGCACATGTAGGTACCAAGCGGGTCGCAGGGCTGCGCCCTCACTCTGGCGGCCTGCGCTGAGGTCCTGGCAGGGGACGTCCCTGCTGTCCAGGGGCTCTGTGCGCAGGGGCCAGGGGCCAGGCGGGGACGAGATGCTTGCAGAGTCACCGCAGCCGCTACCTCCGCAGCAGACCTCCACACACCAGGGCGCGGGGCTTCACCGGATGGGCGGCGCGCCAGGCAGGGGCTCCAGCAGCAGTGTCCAGGACTGAGCTTTCCCACCAGAGGCTCCAGCCACGCGGTCGCTGTCGGGCAGCTGCCTTCCTGCCGCATCTCTCCAGAGTTCAGCGTCCGGCGCTCCTCCTAATGCCTCGTGGGCCTCCAGCCCAGCGCCTCCCTCCTGCTCCAGAGTCACTGCCCCTCCCCGGTTGGGCACGGGGCCCACTGGAGGGCCGTGGGCTGGGGACTCCTGCAGGTGGCAGCACCTGCTGCTCCGTGAGGAGGAGGAGAGCACCGAGCACCTCCGCACACGTGCCTCTGTGGAGGACCCTTGTCCTCTGGGTGATACGGCCCCAGACCACGTCTCCCTATGGCCACCCCAAATGTGCCCCTTCTGGGACCAGGGTCTTTAATCGATCAGGACAAGGCCAGGCGGGAGCTGGACAGGCCCTTTTGAGGAGACAGAGGCAGAGATGGATAAATTAGGCCACAAGCCCAGAAACATGGGGGCCACCAGGGGCTGGGGGAGTCAAGGACAGCCTCCTAGTGGAGCAGCAGAGGGACTGTGGCCCGCAACACCCAGATCTCAGATGCTGGCCTCTAGACCGAGGGAGCCCATGTATGCTCCTTTGCTATGGCTCCTCTAGTACACAAGTGGGGTACGGCCTTGCTCTCTGTGCCCTAAAACTGCCCCTGCTGTTCTCAGAATGGCTGATGTGCCCTTCCCGGCCACCCTGTCCGTGCGAGGAGCGCGGTTCTTCATCGGCAGTCGGAGGAGAGCCAAAGGCTTATTCACAGTGAGTACGGCCCGTCCCGATGACGTGCAGGTTAACAGACTGCTGGCTGTCCCCAAGGGAAGCAGGGCACCAAGGCGCAGTGGGTCCCTACCACCCAGCCTTCGCACTTCCTGTTCCCTTCCTGTTCCCATGGAGTCCTGCCCACCACTCTGCTAAGATGAGGCCCACACAGCCAGGTGTGGTGACACACACCTGCAATCCCAGCACTGGGGAGGCTGAGGCAGGAGGATTGCCATGAGTTCAAGGCCAGCCTGGGCTACATAGTGAGACACTGAATCAAAATAACAATAACAACAGCAACAACAAAAAGATGTTGCCCACACATCACCCTCCCGGTGCTGTCTGCACTCAGTAGCACAGCCCACCTTGCCCACGGGTCCTTCCCCTAGGGAAGGGAACGGGGCCTCATTCTGAGGGTCGGGGCTCTGATTCTGCTGGGTCCGCAGGGTCCGGACCACTCAGGTACTCTGGGAAAGTGTGGCATCGTCATTGTGGCTGGGTCAGGGATGGGTGAGTGGACAGATGAGTGATGGACCAGCACATGCAGGGGACAGAAGGATGCAGTGGTTGGCCCGTGGGTGGTGATGGGTGACCTGTGGAGTAGCGGATGGATGCTAGATGAGTGAACAGTCAGACGGGTGGGCAGCAGGACGGCCCAGGGATGAACCGACAGATGGACGGATGGAGTGGTGGATGGCTGGATGATGGACAGATGCACGGATGGACAGACCCATGAGCAGTGTAGCCCGCTCACTCTAAGTTGATCCCCATGGAAAACCTCCCATGGTTTACCTTCCCCGCTCTTGACCAGCGCGCCCCACACCAGCGTGCAGACTCGGCTCTGCTGGCTTGCTAAGGTCCGACTCCCCCCCCCCGCCGCGTTCCCCCGGGTCCAGATGGGCCAAGCCCCCCCGACCCTGCAGCAGTGTGGGCTCTGAGCAGGCTGCCCCTCTCTCTGCAGGGCCTGGTGCGGCAGCTGGCCCTGCTGCCAGGCTCGGACGCCACCTTGAGGCTGTGCCCCAGCAGGAACGCCGCCCAGCTGGCTGAGCTGGCCATCCCCCAGGCCCTCCAGGGGCTCTCGGGGAAGCCGGATGATAACGAGGTGCTGAGATATCCCTACGGTCAGTAGGCAAGGTCGCCGGCCCCTTCCCCGAAGTAGACACCAGGGGCCACGGCCCCACACCGAGGTTCCCTTCTCAACCTTTCCCTCGCGCCTGGTGGTGGCAAGAGGACAGGTGGCATGGGACAGGCCACGTCATCCCCGTCCTCTGAGGCCCCACCTGGACAGGGCCCTGCTGAGCCCAGCAGATGGCGCGTGATTCTCGTGTCCTCCAAGCTTAAGCCACCCAGCCACCCCTGGGCTGTTTCTCCGGTCCCTCCCTCGGCCAGCACACAATCGGTAGCCCAGTCTGGCGGGCCTGGCTCTCCACATACACTTCTGCCTTCCTTGGTCCCCACCGCCGAGAGCCCCTCTGCACCCACTGACTCTGGTTTGTATTTGTGTCACCCCGAGGTAGTCATAATGCTGCCACTTCATTAAAATCACAGCCGGCAGCTGGCCGTGGAGGTGCACACCCATAACCCTGGCACTCGAGGGGCTGAGGCAGGATGGCCGTGAGCTCCAGGCCAGCCTGAACTACCCAGTGAGACCCTGTCTCAAAAACCAAAAAACAAAGTAAAGTCGCAGCTGGCGAGGCCCAGGCACCATGGAGCAGGCTGCCTCGAGGTTGCCAGGAACGACAGTGCAGGATGGGCAGCACTTTCGGGGCGCAGGCAGAGAGACGGGAAGCCACGCCTTCCAAAGGGGCCTGGGCCTGTCTGCAGCCCTGGTCCCACAGTGGGGTGGTGGCCCTAAGACACAGGCCTCCTGGCCAGGTACACAGGTGAGGCAGGGCCCTGGGCGGGACTCCTTGTGGGCCCCACACTGCCGACAACCCTCCTGGTGTCCCTGCAGAAGCTGACGTGAAGGTGACTCTGGGGTCCCGCCCGCCGTGTACCGAGGCAGAAGATGCCCAGCTCTGGTTTGACGCCGCCCGGAGGGCACTGTACCTGTGCGAGGGCGGTGAGTGGGTCTCAGTGTTGCCAGGTGAGGCCACATCGCACCCCGTGCGTGTCACCGTGAGCAGCCAGGAGAGCCTGGCACGTCCCGACTGGGGCGAGGCGGTTATGAAGCGGTGAGCGGCCTCGGCGGGCTCCAGATGGCTGCACGCTTGGCCGACCAGGCTGGACGCTTCTGAGAGTGACCCCTGGGAGCCAGGGAGCACCCGGCAGCTGGGACCTGTCCTCCATAGACCAGGGATCCCCAGCGCCCAGGTGGTCCTCACAGCCACAGTGCGGGGGGACACTCACCCCAGGGGCCACAGCCTTTAATCTGGGAGCACCTACCCTGGGTGTGGCCCACAGGCCTGCGGCAGGGCTGGGCGTCTCCCACGTCCTCTTTCTGGTGGACGGGAAAAGGGTGCCCAGGGCCCTTCCCTCGTGGGGTCCTGACACTCACCCCACCGCCCGTGGCAGGCAGTGCCCCCGGCAGGCGGTGCCTGCGAGCCAGGAGGTAAGGGCGAGGGTTCGGGAGGGGATGCTACAGACGGGCTCCGCAGGAGGAGGGGAGCAGCAGGCCTTGGAGTCGTGTAGGAAGGACACAGCACAGGAAGGCCATCCTGGCCTCCCTGCAGCAGCCTGCCACTGAGGGTGGATGAGGCTGCAGGCCACCTCCTGCCTGGAAGCCGGCCGCAGCCAGAGTCAGCTGTGCCTGGGGCCCTGGGGGCTCCCGAGGGCATCACCCTGCGCCCACCCGCGGCCTGCTAACCTGTCACATTCTCCCGTCCCGAGCCAAAGTCAGGCTGGACTACGTGGAGGAGCAGCAGAGCCTGTTCACCAACTCAGAGACGCTGGGCCTCGAGGTGTTCAGCATCCCCGGGGTGGGGCTCTTCATGGCGACAGCCAACCGGAAGGCCACGTCCGCCATCTACAAGTGGACGGATGGGAAGTTCGTCTCCTACCAGAACATCGCCACTCACCAGGCACAGTCCTGGCGACACTTCACCATCGGGAAAAAGGCGAGTCCAGGCTTGGTGGTGTCCCTCGCCTTTCCACGCGGGGCAGCCGCAGCCCTGCAGGCCGGGCTCCTCCCGAGGACGCCTCTGTCCCAGCGGCTCTTTCTCGGGTCCACAAATCGAGTCCCGGTGGAGAAAGGCTCAGCAGGCCTGAGGCTGCAGCTCTGCGTCCAGCACGGGACCGGACAAGCCTGTCTGGCTTCTCACAGGCGGAAGGCAGGGCCATTTCTGAGATGTTGTCCCCCTGTGTGTAGACCCAGTCACCAAATCCAAACCTGTTCTCCTGTCACGGAGCTGGTCGACAGTGTAAGACATTGTGGAATTAAAGACAAGACCTGTGCTTCTCCCGCCACAAACACGGAAGACACATGACATCCAAACAGACAGGGAGGGCAGGTCCAGGGCAAGGCAGGCAAAGGGTTTTCTCTTCCCAGGTCCTGGACTCCAAGCCACAGAGTCCCGCAGACAGCGTCCGGTGACCCACCTCTAGGTTCTCACTTGCCCAGCAGGGAGTCAGAGACAGCCGGGCCCTCACCAGACCTGGGACAAACCAGACAAGCTCACCCTGGCCCTCACTTCCGCCACTGTCCCAGCTGCCCCACGTCCAGTGCAGAGAATACATAACAAGCCTTTTTTTTCTTTTTGATTGATGATATTGTTCATTTTCTACCATTAAGTAGATAAAAAGACAGATTAGGAAATTCAGAAAAACACGGGGAAAATATTTTGTGGCCTCAGCTGAGCAGACACCCAGGTGCACTTGGAACCTGGTCTCTGAGCACATGGAGCACCAACAAGGTGACGACTCCCAGCCCCACCCCGTTAGACCCTCAGCCCGGGCTCTCCCTCTGGGGTGTCCCCACATTAGAGTGCCCACCACTCTGGCAGGCCACAGGGCAGTGGGCCACGCCCTGACCGCAGGAAGCCAGTGCATTAATGCATTTCTGTCCGACAGTCACAGAGCGTGTTTGTGCGTGCAGGGCTCCTGAATTGGGGATTCTTTTTCCTTCTGGTAGAAGTGTGAGTCATGGGCTAAAGAAGATGGACATTTTTAAGGTCTCAGTTAACACAATTACCTGATCTGAGAGCCAGCGCCAGCTTCAGAAACCTTCAACACCAGGGCCCTGCCCCATCAGAAGAGCCACGCTGACCTGGTTTCTCTCTCTCAGATCTTCCTGGCTGTGGCTAACTTTGGACCAAATGAAAAGGGCCAGGAGTTCTCAGTCATTTACAAATGGAGCCACAGGAAGCTGAAGTTCACTCCGTACCAGAGGATTGCCACCCACAGCGCCCGGGACTGGGAGGCCTTCAAGGTGGACGGGGAGCACTTCCTGGCAGTGGCCAACCATCGGGAAGGTAGGGCCGGTGTGGCCTTTGACCCGGAAGCAATCCACTCCTGGGGACAACCGTGACTTCTTGCGGGGTGGATTTTTACCTCATCAAAAAAATAATAAGTGGGCTGGGGATTTAGCTCAGTGGCACCACGCCTGTTCACAAGCACAAGGTCCTGAGCTTGATCCCCTGTACCGAAAAAAAGAAAAAAAATTTTAAAAATAATAAGTTGCCAGGCATGGTGGGACTTGCCTTGTAACACTAGTGCTCCGTGGCTGTGGTGGGAGCACAACTTTGAGGCCAGCCTGGGCTGCAGAGCAAGAACCTGTCTCAAAGAGGAACAAAAAAAAGAAAGAAAACTAAGTCACACACGGCCTACTCCTGCGGCTCGCCTCTCTAACATTTTTATGTCAGGATGAGCCCACAGGAGTGCTGTTGTGGTCACCTGCAGGCCTGCGGGAGTGAGGGAGATACAGGGTCCTATGTGGTTCCTGCCCGCAGGACTCTGCCTGCCAGTTTCCACCCTGGTTTGAAAATAATGAGCTAAGTGCCCAGCCTGCCCTCAGGCACAGTCTGGCTGGCCCGGGTGAGCAGGTGGCATCCTGGACACCAGGCCAGGGTCAGCCCCAAGGGTGATGGCGTGGACAGCTGCAGGGACCTGAATGCTGTCGGTCCCTGCTTTCCTGAGAGGAGCCTTCTGCTGATCTTTGATCAGCGTGGGCAATGCAGCCAAGGGGCCAGGAAATCTGTTCCCAAATCTGGACCTGGAGGACAGACAGGACCAAGGTGGCACCCTGCCCTGCAGGGCCCCTCTGCCCCAGCCTCCCAGGGCCACACACAGCTTAGCCTTCCCCGGAGTCTGCAGCCCCTCACTGGGAGAAGCCCCAGTCGTTCTGCCCATGGGCACAGGGGAAGCGGGGCAGCCCATAGCCAGTGTGAGCCAGGGAGGACATCCCTGGATTTTGGGCCGCCATCTGAGGAGCAGCTCCTGCACCCTGGGCCTGGTGAGGAGAGAGGTCCAGTGGCAGGACATGTCCAGGGGCGGGCACCTGGGGCAAGGCTGCGGGGGCACAGCGGTCCTGCAGGCCCCATGGCGCTGTCTGTGGCCTTGGCTCCAGGTGACAACCACAACATCGACAGCGTCATCTACAAGTGGAGCCCCAGCACCCAGATCTTCGAGCCCAGCCAGACCATTGCCACGTCGGGGGCCTACGACTGGGAGTTCTTCACGGTGGGGCCCTACTCCTTCCTAGTGGTGGCCAACACCTTCAACGGCACCTCCACCCGGGTGCACTCCCACCTGTACATCTGGCTCGTCGGGTCCTTCCGGCTCTTCCAGTCCTTCCTGGTAAGGCGCGGACGTGACCGGGCTGTCCGTGGGGCCCCAGCACCCGCCCCGCCTGGACAGGTGGAGCCTTAGCCCTGCCAGGCCACCTGCGCCTTGCAGCCTGGGCGGCAACTGCAGTCCTCACTGCTCCAGGCACCAAGGGCACTGAGGCGGGTGGAGCCTGGAAGGGGAGCAGGGCCTGGCGGCCTTTAAGGCGTGGTCCTGGGCTTGGCCTGGCCCTTGCAGCAGGACTCCTAGGCCCTTCCCCTGGTGGCAGAGCCCCCAGCTTGATGAAGGGAGGGCCGAGCCTCCCCGGGGCATCTGACCTGAGCTGCAGGGCTGTCGGGGCGGAGGCTGCGGTGGTGGGCCACGTGCAAACAGTGGGGGTTCATTTGGCTTTGGGTTCTGAAAGCTGAAGCTGAGTGCACAGCGCCGGCAGGGAGGCTGTGGGTCCTGGCCGGTGTGGGCAGCACACGGCTGCCCCAGCCCCTTGCAGCGGGTGCCTGGGGTCCCCGGCGTGGCCCTGCCACCGCTCGATGCTCAGTGTAGGGTCAGGGTCCAGGACTGAGGTCTCCTCGGAGGTCCGGCAGCCATGGTGAGGAGGGTCTCGTCCCCGGGTCAGGGTACATGGGAGCCCTGGCAGCAAGCCCCCTGACAGGAGCAGGGACCAACAAGGCAGGAAATGGCCATGGCCCCAGCGCCAGTCCTGGAGCCCTCGAGGATGCGCGTGTGCACACTCTGGGGGGGGGTGTGCCTGTGTGTGCAAGCATACATGTGGGCACCAGCGCTGCAGGGCAGCGTGCAGGACTCCAGGGAGCTCCCAAGAGAGCTCAGGCTGCAGCGCCGGCCATGGGGTGGCATGGGCTTCTCGTCTCCGTGCCCTGAGAGAGCAGGAATGGCCCGACGGCCCTGGCTGCCGACCTTCTGCCCACGTCCAGCCGGTCACAGGGGCAGGTGCAGGCTACCCGTGCCGGGGTGAAGGGTCCGGCCCCGGCAGATGGCGCCCACGGTGCCTCGTCAATGAGACTTTCAGAATAAAAACGACTGATTTATTTTCACAAGAATGTCCGAGTCACTTGTGCAACCCACGCAAGCTGAAAGTCATCGCTGATTTTGAAATTCAGGCAGCGGGGCCGCCCTGTGTTCGTAAGGCAGCGCCCGACGTGGCTGCACGCGGGTGGGAGGGGCCTTGGCTGTCTCGGGACCCTGCTTCGGGTCCTCGGGGGGCCCTGCGCCCCCAGCTCGCCTCACGACACCGCCCGAACTCCAGCCGCCTCGGGTTTCAGGGCCTCCTGCACACAGCTCTTCGCGTTGCCCAGCTCAGGGCCTTTGCCCGCTTCCCAGCCGGGCGCTACTCCGCGTCCAGCCCCTCCCTGCCCCTCCCTGCCTCTTCCTGTGTCCGGCGCCGCCACTGCCCGCTGCCCTCCCGGCCTCTACGCGCTCCTCTCCTCCTCCCTGCACCCATCCGTGTTCGCCCCTCTGCCGTGCCCTCTGAGCTCGCGTCTGTCCCCGCCAAGTCCCCCACGAGCAGGACCTCACTGTGGGCTCCTCGGGGCAGGGAGGAAGCCCAGGGACTGTGCACTAACTGGCGTCCTCCGCTCGGGCCTGGGCGGTGTCAGTGAGGTCCAGTTCGGGTCCTGTTTCCCCCACTGAGTGGAGAGCAGGCAGGGGACACGCGCCACCCCCTCCGTGGCTTCTGGTGTCCTGTGCCTTGGAGTGGGCAGGGTGGACGGTGCGGTGCGGGCGTCCCACCCGAGGACTGGAGAGAGCAGTGTGTGGAGAGGCGGCGCGCATCCAGAGACGCCTCCGCCCGGCCCCGTCCCCATGAGTCCCTTTGTCCTGGGTCTGCCATGGTTACCAGGGAGGCCTCAGGCCTGCAACACCTGGCTGCAGTACGAGCTCCCACCAGGCCCGGCTGTGGGTGCGGGCGGGCAGCAGCGCCCTCTGCTGTCTACGTGTTTGCCTCCGCAGCTGCTTCCTGCTAAGGCCTGGTGGCGCCAGCCAGGCCTGGGTTGGGCGGGGGGGGGGGGGGGGGGGGACCGGGACACCTGGGTGGCATCAAGAGGAACTTCCGGGTGAGCGGCTTAACTGACCTGGGGGTGGAGAGAAAATGCCCCCTGTCCCATGGAACCCTGAGCCTCTTCCCTGTGCTCTGGATGCCGACCTGTCCCCAGGCGGATGTAGGGAGTGGGCATGAGGGGATGGGCTGGCACGGCAGGGTCCCACAGCATCACCTGGCTGCCTCTCTGGGGTGCAGGGACCCCAGGCCTGGAGCACGTGGCTTCAGGGGTCTCTGCACCCCAGACTCAGTTCCTCATCCTCACAGAGCAGGGGGGTCTGGACGAGACTTGGCTAGGAGCATTTCCCCAGGCATGCTGGGAGGGGGGTGACCTAGCACGGTGCTGCACGCAGGCTGGGACCCGGGCACTGAGGTCACCGCAGTCGCGGGGCGTGCGTGGCCTGCAGGGTGCGCCCAGCAGATCCAGAGGTGAGTTCCTGCCCGCAGCTCCCCAGGGCTGTGCAGAGCCAGGATCCACCCAAGTGCTGACCTAACACACAGGGAACAAGCTGAGTCTCAGCTGGGAAGTGGCTGCAGGGCCCAGCTGTCCGGCCCCAGGATGCCCTTCCAAGTTCCCTGGCGTCTGGGAAACTGTTAGCCTGGTTCTTCAGGGAAATGCCAGTGGAGTCCACTGAGCTGGGTAGCAGAGACACATGGCAGGATTGGCTCGTTCCACACATCGGCCACTGAGCTCCCAGGGACAGAGTGAGTGGTGCATGGTCTCCTCCCAGTCCACAGAGAGCCTGGCCAGCGTCAGGCTTCAGATGGGAAGCTGTCCTCAAAGGCTGGTGCCCACTCCTGGACTTGTTCATGTGCACACAGTGATGCGTTCAGATGCTGAGTGTCTAGCTTGGCTCCTCCACCCACCGCGGGGACAGAACATCCAATTCTCCCAGTTCCCAAAGCGCCCGCACCCCTCTGAGGTCCTGCCCCCGCTCCCTCCCCACCAAGCAGCTCCACTGGTTTCTCCCAGTAGCTTTTCCTACTCGGTGGGGCCCTACAGTCGCTGCTGCTGCTGCTGCAGGCAGAGATGGCTGCTTTCGCGCTTTGGGAGTATGACTTCTGTTGCCCGCAGATATCATGGCTGCCCTTGGGCCTCCATTCGGGACTCTGGGGCTGGTTCCTGCGGGGGAAGCTGCACTGTCCTGCTTGGCTTTCCACAGGGCAGGACTTTCCATGGGGCAGGACAAGTACCTGCTCCAGCTGGTTTCCAGTTTGCAGCTCCCCAGCGACTGGTGAATCTGAGCACCTTTTCATATGCTCATTGATCCTGTTTCCATCTGTGAAATGTGTCTTCAAGCCTTTTGCCTGTGTTCAGTTGTTCTGGCCTTCTCATCAATAGATGGGAGTTCTTTCCGTATTCTGGATATAAGCCCCTTGTTACATAAAATGTTCTTGCATTTTCTCTCCCCTTCTTTGTAGGTTTGTTGTGCCAGTAGTTACAATACACACGTTAACTTACTAGCATTATATGCTACTTCACACAACATAATCACGATATGGTTTCATTTATCCCTGCTGTCATCCTGCCATGGGGGGCATATATAAAAATTGCACTTCTATTCAGGTATAAGCTCCATAATTTGTCAAAATATTTTTTTCTCCAAACAATCAGTTGTCTTCACACACACATTCACCATTGCTAGTGCTCTCATCTTTTCTACATATATTAGTTTCCATCTGGTGTCATTTTCCTTCAACCTGAAAAACTCCCTTCAGTGTTTCTTACAAAGCAGGTATGCAGGCAATTAATTCTGTCATTTTACCTAAAAATGCCTGTCTTCCCTTCACTGCTTTGGTACCAGGGATCAAATTCAAGACCTTGCGCTTGTGAGGCAGGCTGAGGCACCACTGAGCTAAATCCCCGGCCCTTCCTTCATTTCTGAAAGGTGTTTTCACTGGTTGTAGAATACCAGTTTCATACTTTTTCTTTCAGTTCCTTTTTCTCCCGCTGCTGGGCTGGAACCCAGGGCCCACACACACCAGGCCAGCGCGCTGCCCGAGCTGCCCTGACCCCCGCTGTCGCTTTGCAGACATTGAGAAGCAAGCTGTCACTTGCCCAACCACTTCCTTGTACTGATGCATTTTTCTCTGGATGCCTTTACGACTCTGTCTTCTATTTTGAGCTGTCTGCATATCACACGTGGCTCCTTAGCAGTTACCATTAGGGGCCGGGGATTTAGCTCAGTGGTTTCAGCGCCTGCCTTGCAAGCGCAAGGTCCCAAGTTCGATCCCCGGTACAAAAAAAAAAAAAAAGCAGTTACCATGGCGTGTTAGTTACTTTTCTCTCATTGCTGAGACAAAATCACCCAAAGGGGGAAAGGTTTATTTGGCTCCCAGTTTGTAGAGGTTTCAGTGCATAGTTGGCTGCTCCAAGCCACCCTGCCTTGGCAGAGGAGTCTCGCAGAGAAGTTCAGCAAGCTAGGGACAAGACAAGCCTCTCTCTGTCCCCTGTAGAGCACCCAGGCTACCAGGAGTAGGGCGGTGCCACACCAATCAGTGGACTGGTTTACTAATCACATGCCCACCTTAATCCCAGCGTCACACACTCCAGATTCAGCCACCTCTGGAAAAGCCCCCACCAATGATCACAGGAGGCTTTAGGGGACAGCTAGACCCAAACCGTGACACATGGACCCTGCCACCTTCCTCTCAGGGGCCTTCAGCATTGTTCTATCCAAACTGTGAATGACTGATTAGGCCTGCTGTGCAGGGTCCAGTTCCGTGCTGTTTGGTCCTTCCCAGTGTCCCTTGGCCCTGGGTCTGGGTCCTGGGGTTCCCCCTGTGGTTGCAGTGGAAATCCCGAAGTGTCCCTGGACTCCTCTGAACGTGCCCAGCTGGAGCCCAGCTCTGCACCCCGTTCGGGGCTGCCCTGCTGGGAGAGAAGCAGCAGGGTGTTAGGGCTCTCTCCTCTCTCTCAGGCATCCCCTTCACCCTCACTGCACCCCCGGAGCCCCAAACCCTGCCCACTGACCCCGGCTCCAGACTGGCTCCCGTGTGTCCCATGCCACACCCACCACGTGCGCGGAGTCCAGGCCACGTGTTCTCCCCCAGGGTGGCCCCTCCCCCGAGGCTGGTGCCTGTCTCTTCCCGCTCTGGGCACCCTCAGAGCAGATGAGTCTGCAGCCGCTATCTGCAGAAGGGTCAGGTGCGTGAGCTTCCTGCCAGAACCAGCGGCTCCAGTCCCTGTGCCCAGCACTGCTGCAGCCTGGGGAGCTGATGGAGATGCCGTCACCCTCCCTCCTGCTGATGGAGGGGCTGGGGTCCCCCTGAGCGTTTGCACACCGCACCTGTACTGCCTGCCTAGCTGGCCCTGTGAGACCTCCTGCCACCGCCCTGTTCCCTCTCTCCCGGGCTCAGCCCCACTCCCCCTGGGTTTCTCCTGTCCCTCCTCCCCCTGTACCCCACACCCTCTCCTGGGCCCTGGAGGGGCAGTGTGCCCGGAGCCCAGGATGCAGGGTCCCTGCCTGAGGTGGAGAACTCGCCTGGGGCACCCAGGCCTGGGGGGCTTGGCTGGGGGCTCTCGGAGGGGCTCCTGCAGCTGGCTTGGGGTGCAGCCCTCCACAGTGGCCTCCCTCCCTCCTAGACGTTTGGTGCTGCAGACTGGGAAGTCTTCCGAATTCGGGACAGGGTCTTCCTGGCTGTCGCCAACAGCCACAGCTATGACGTGGGAATGCAACTGCAAAATGATTCCTATGTCATCAATTCGGTCATCTACGAGCTCAACGTCACCGCACAGACCTTTGTCAAGTTTCAGGACATCCCCACGTGCAGGTACTGCGCTGGGGCAGGCTGGGGGCAGAGCACAGGGGTGGGCAGTGTCCCACCCTTTGCAGAGGGCACAGGCAGGCAAGGACGCACCCTGCATCTCCCTGCATCTCCCATCAGCACCCTGCATCTCCCTGCAGCACCCTGCATCTCCCTGCATCTCCCAGCAGCACCCTGCATCCCCCTGCAGCACCCTACACCACCCTGCATCTCCCTGCACAGCAGCTGTCCCATGGGGAGACCCCGGGGCAGATCCCTGCTTACCCCAGGAGGCTGTGGCTGTGGCTCATCCTGTGACACAGGCCTGGCACAGGAGGCTGCCTCTGGCCACGGCTGCAGGTGACAGCACCTTCCCATGGCCCCAGGACAGCAAAACTCGTGTGCTCAGACAGGACAAGGCTGGGGAGGCCCAAGGGGCTCCCTGCTGCCACGTGGTGCTGAGTCCAGCCCGAGCTGCTGTCAGAGCTGTCGCAGGCCACTGGCACCATGTGGGACCCCAGAGCAGAGATCCCACATGGCCCGCTTCAGGGCTCTGCCTGAGTCAGAGGCACAAATGCAGCCGAACCTGTGTCCTCGGCTCCCAGTACGGGGGCATCACTGTCACCTCCCGACCGGAGCCCAGAGGATTCCATGAGTTCCAGGGCAGCCTGTGCTACATACTGAGACCCTGGCTCAAAAGAAAACGATGTCTTTAACTCTTCCATGAAGATACTTAGAAGGGGAATATCTGGGTCGGATGGAATGTCTACTTTTAGTTTTTAATATCTCAGACAGTTTTTAGAAGTGAGGGGAGCCTGACCCTCAGCACAGAGGACAACAGCTATGGCTCGTGCACTGCTCCGGCTCCGGGCCACCCTGGAGCGTGGCCTGAGCCCTCTGCACCCTGAGCCGCTTTGCTAGACATAGGCGGCCACCCAGAGAGCAGCTCCTCCGGCCGCCCGGAGTGGAGACCAGTGCACCACGATAGGGCATCTGTGGGACGAACTGGCCCTGCCCGGGCCTGGCCCTGACTGCGTCTCATGCCTGCCCACTGTCCGCAGCGCCCTGGACTGGGAGTTCTTCTCGGTGGGGGAGGACTATTTCCTGGTGGTTGCCAACTCCTTCGACGGAAACACCTTCTCAGTAAACAGTATTATTTACAGGTGAGCACTGTCTTCGCGGGGCCCACCTTCCCTTGCAGGGGAGCACAGCTGAGGCCACGTCCACCCACGCATGCCCCAAACACTGAGCCACGCTGGCCACGCACATGGCGTCCTCAGGGCCAGATTTCCTCTTACAGACGGGTGGCACTCTCGCTGTGCCACTTCCTAGCTTCCAGCACTGTAGGTCTAAGGGACAGGGTCATACTTCAGCCCCTGCTGCTCATCAGTTTTTGCATCTGGCCAAATTGTCCATTCCCACTGTTTTTCTTTAGGAGAGTCTCTGGGGACTTAGGGCTGTGATTGCATCTAAGAATAGAGGCAACTCTGCCTTTTGGTTCCTAAAGCTGTTGTCGTTTGTTTGGTTTTCTTAATTAGCTAAAAACCCCAGAGTGCTGGGGGTGCAGCTCAGTGGCGCTACGCCTGGCCAGCAAGTGCAAGGTCCTGAGTTCGATCCCTGGGTGGGGGTGGGGGGCAGAGCAGCCTTGAACAGCAGCCACAGGGGCCCCAGAGCACATCATGTGTCCCCTGGCCTACCCCTCGCCCTGTGGCTGCAGGTTTGTAGCACAGGTGCATTTTCCTGTGATGCTTATCAGGAGAGATTCTCTGCGTTCTTGGAACTGATGCTGCAAAGTTATCTAACCTGCCGCCAGCTCCCAACTGCTTATGTTTAAGACTTTTGCATCTATAATAGCAAATTAAATTGGTCTCTGGTTTTTGTTGGGTATGTAGCTTTATTCAGATAGGCTTGAAGCCTAACTCCCTAAATATACACTGCAGAGTTTTCTTAACACACCTATGATGGGCTGGGGATTTAGCTCAGTGGTTCTGCCGCCTGCCTTGAAAGCACAAGGACCCAAGTTCGATCGCCGGTACCAAAAAAAAAAAAGCACAGGTATGAGCCAGGATACTTGGAAAAATAGATTTTTTTCAGTACCAGGAATCAAACTCAGGGGCTTTCGTTCACCAGGCAGGTGAGGCACCACTGAGCTGCATCCTCGGCCTGATTTATCTATTTTTCATGATCAGTTTAAATTCACTTATAAAACCATCTGGCCTGGTACCTTTTTCTTTTTCTTTTTTCTTTTTTTTTTTGGTACCAGGGATCGAACTCGGGTCCTTGTGCTTGTGTAATTTATTTTTCTTTTTTGAGACAGGGTCTTGCTGTGTAGTTCAGGCTGGCCTTGAACTCACTACGTAGCCCAAGTTGGCCTCGAATTTGTGGTCCTCCTACCTCAGCCTCCTGAGTGCTGGTACCTTTTAATATCAACTCTTAGACAACTTTTCCAGGCTCTCATATGCTCAGGTCTCCATCTCTCTTGAAATAATTTTGTTCACTTATATTTTACTAAAAAAAAAAAAAAATCATTGATTTTCTTTAAAATTCAATGCTGGAGACTTTCTACATGATAAAATAACTTTAAAGGGCATGTGGAAGAATAACACTTTAAAGATGCCAAGAAACTTCTGAAAGACACTAATAGTGAAGGAGGACTGGTCCACACACAAGTGAAGCAGGATGATTTTTACCGAGGCAGTGGGGCTGGGCGTACAGAGCAGCTTGCCTACCCTGACTCAGGCCCTGGGTTTGACCCCCAGGACTGACAAATAAATAAAAGTGTAAAAAACAGATAGGTGGAATAAGATAAAATCCAGAAGAGCCACTCATTTATGACATTTAGTGTGATAAATAGTTATATCTGAAGACAATGAGAAAAAGGATGCTTTGTTTAATAAAAAGATTTCCTATAAGTTGCTATCTACCTGGAAGAAAACAAACCTATACCCCTACTTCATATCCATATACAAAATAGATTTATATGGATTAAAAATTTTAAAACCAAGTATAAAAAATTTGGCAGCAGAGATATTCGGAGAAGCACTAAGATGAGTTTGCATAACTGCACAGTTACACAGAGAAGAGTCGGCCTGGGGAGAAGGTCACGGGTGTGAGTGCCTGAATTTGAAAGCTTTATGGAAACATGCATCCTCTTCAGAGCCACAAGACCTGTCACTCACCACACACAAGCCCCCACACCCACAGGTTTGGGGCACTAGGGCGGGGCCCCGGGTAGCGATGAGAAGCCTGGGCAGCCTGCCCCCCCCCCCAGCCTCAGCTTCCCCTCTGCAGGATAAAGAGGCCACAACCAGCCCTGCTCCCTCCATAGCACACAGGGAGCCGGGCTCGAGGGGCTGCCGGGGTGTGGAAGGCGTCACCCCAGGCTGGTTGCACCCCGTTGACGCCCTCTCTCCTCCTGCAGGTGGCAGGGCTACGAGGGTTTCGTGGTCGCTCACCGCCTCCCTACCTTCGGCTGCCGGGACTGGGAGGCCTTCAGCACCACAGCAGGCTCCTACCTCATCTACTCCAGTGCCAAGGAGCCCCTCTCCAGGGTGCTGCGGCTGCGCACAGGCTGAGGGGCCTGGGCCACCAGACCCGGGTGGCTGGGTGGCAAGCAGCATCCAGCCCCCATCATGGCCTGGCCGGGCGAGGTCGTCTGCCCTATGCTGGTGGCCACAGAGCCCCGCCTGTGCCAGCAGCGAAGCAGCCTCACAGGACTGGTTTACGTCACGTTGTACCTCAGACTCGGGGCCCTGGCACATCCAGGGCCACAGCCCCGTGACAGCCGCTCTGTGGTGCTGTGCAGATGCTGCCTGCCGGCCGCCTATTTACATCTTCTGTCTGTGGAAATATATTTATATTGCTCTCTACGCAACACCCATCTTCATGTTTCCCTCGGGGATGTGCTCTCAACAGTGGGGCGCATGGGGTCCCCGGTCACCAAAGCAGACTGGAAGCTGTTCCCACCCGGCAGGGAGCGGCTTTCCTGGTCCTAGTTTACCACAGATGCATGGTGGGGGTCGGGAGTCCCAAGGCCGCAGTATGGAGCATCCCTCCTGCCCCCAGCCCTGCAGCCGGCCAGTGGTGCTGCTCCAGGCCCTGCCGTCTCCGCCCCCAAGTCCCTAACAGCCCCTGCAGGGCCAAGCATGACAGGGCCGTGGTGCTCATTGCCGGAGTCCAGCTCCAGCGGGTTCAGGTCCTGAGAGGAGGTGTGGAGTCAGCGATAAGAGAATGAGACAGACTCTGAGTGGAGGGTGGGCAGCTCAGCTTGCCCATCTGAGTTACACCGGA
The DNA here is from genome assembly GCF_053883595.1 of Heterocephalus glaber. Taxonomy (NCBI): domain Eukaryota; kingdom Metazoa; phylum Chordata; class Mammalia; order Rodentia; family Bathyergidae; genus Heterocephalus; species Heterocephalus glaber. The sequence continues at coordinate 1,587,092 of NW_028258138.1, forward strand.
ATCACTTTGCTTATATATGTTTTGATTACACAAGGCCTTGGTAAGCAGTGGGTCCATACACAGTGTGTTTTCATACAGAGTTAAAGAGCAAGCTGAAATCATCTAAAAAACTATTTTAGACCACCCAGTTCTAGATACTCTTCCAGGTGCTACGTGAACTCTTGCTAACTTATCAGATTTATTTTTAAGGAATAAAAAGCATTTTAGAAAGGTCAGGCTACTTCATTAGGCCAAGTTTCATCAGATCTCACTGTTGTGTGCCCTGCGGGTGTTGGCCAAGGGTGACCAGGTGCCAGACAGTGGGGCGCCTGCGTCCTGAACTTGTTGATGTCCCAGTCTCCCTCTGTGCAGTCAGGGCACGTGGAGGTCACATCCCCACTGCTCGTGGAGGTAGGAGTGAGGGGCTTTTCTGTAAATGGATTTACAATTTCCTCCTGTAATCCAGGCCTAGTAACCATTTTCGAAGCACTGACTTTCATCCTTTCAGTGATCTCCCGGGGAGCACAGCACCCAGAGAATCACTACCGTGGAAAGTGAAAGCAAAGGATGGAGTCGGATTTCAGCCATAGTCTCGGTGTCACCGGAGCTGGGTCAAGCAGCGAGATTGTGACCATGGCCTGCGCCAGCTCATCCCCTTCTACTCTTAGCTCTGGAAAGACATCCTTTTGCATACATGACATGGTTCCGTTTAGAGATCTGACAGAAGACCACTCTGAGGCAGGAAGTCCACAAGTTCCAGCCAACCCGGCCGGCCTAGCAAGTCCTGTCTGGAGGTGGGAGAGGGCCGGGAATGTAGCTCAGTGCCGAGGACCTGGGTTCAATCCCAGTACCAGGAAAAAAAAGGAAGGAAGATGCACACACTCTGGGCAAAGTCCTCAGCAGTCCACCCAAACACCAGACGTTAACAGCAGCAACACAGATGTGGTCATGGTCAGGCGGCCAAACGCATGAGAAGAGAGGGAGCTGCACCTCAGCACTGGGCACTGCCGACCTCTGCGTGAAGAGACGCTTCCTAGGAAATGTTGACTATCACGATCGACCCATGAAGAAAAAAGCTAGATTTTTCCTTTTTCTTAATAAGGCAAATACTCTTTTTCCATCAAAACAGCTGAAACACTTCTTTAATACAGAATTATACATTAGAATTTTAACTCAGTAATCTTGAATTTAGTGAAAGCCCAGGACGAAAGCAATATTAAATCTTTTTTTATATACATCAATAATTTATGAAAACAAGCCCGCATGGTGGTGCACACCTGTAGTCCCAGCTCTTAGAAAGCTGAGGCAGGAAGATCACCAAGAGTTCAAGGCCAGCCTGGGCTCCATAGTGAGTTCAAGGCCAGCCTGAACTACCTTGTCTCAGAAAGAAATACATAAATAATGCTATTAGCACTTGGTATTCACCTTGTTATTTCCCACTGAGAAGTTTCCCAGATTATACACTGTAACAGTGGCATCGCTTTCCAGAAAGTGCGCCAGCCAGAGCCGGGGGCCTGGAGTCTGCACAGGGCACGGTGTCTCCTGTAAACCTGCTGCTTGGCCAGGAGGGCAGGAGGGAGAGTGCGTGACAGTCAGCCTGGTTAACACCAGCATCAAACCCATATTCTGTTTTTCAGAAATGTTCCAGAGAATATTTGAGGTCTTGTGTGAAATAAAATCAATCTCTGAGTACCAAAGTCACAAAAACCAGCCCCCAAATAACACACGACTCCTTTCACATAAGCCCTCTCCTCCTGGTCTTCATCGATGTTTTGTTTGCATGTAAGAAGCAGAATCCAGGGCCGGGGATTTAGCTCAGTGGCACGGCGCCTGCCTCGCAAGCTCAAGGTCCTGAGTTCGATCCCCAGTACCACACACACACACACACACACACACACACACACACACACACACAGACCAGAATCCTGCAGTTTATTTAGTTCAGAGGGATCCATGGAGAAAGGAGTGCCCTGGTTACAGGAGATGTGGCCTGATTCTGCTGCCTCTCGTGACCCGGCTTTCGTGGTCTTTAGCCACCGTGAGTGCATGGAATGAGTTATCAAGGAGAAGGAGGAGGAGGAAGAGGAGGGGAAATGGAGGGAGGGAGAGGAGGGGAGGAAGGAACAGAGCCCTTTCCTTTGAGTCCTGCGTGTTTCTTGGCCGAGCCATGGGGAAGCTGCGGGTGGGAGTCACAGCTTTTCCCAGGCGGGCTGGAGAGGGTGAGAGAAAGCTAGAGATTGTGAGCTGACAGCCAGTGTGCACATCCAAAATAAAAGCTGGGCTCCCCAGTGACTGCACCTGCTGTGCGGTTAGCAGCCAGGGGCCTCTGTTGATTGACTCCACAGAGGGGAAAGAACTTGTACTGTTTGTCCAAGGAAACCCTTGGCTTTGAAGCCACTGTCTCATCCTCCATCAACCTGGTCATCTTGTTAGGTAACTAAAGAATGTTATTCAAGAAAACAGTGTTGCAAGAGGTGGAGCTCCAAGTCCCCACAGGAATTGCAGTGACTATGGTGTTTTTCTCTCTCCAGCCAAAGTTTTCCTCCTCTGCTTTCATGTGCAGTCATCTAAGCCTGTTAGTTATTCTGGAATTATGTTAAAATTGATGCAAATGTCAAAAAGTAAACAGCGTGGCTTGATTTGTGTGAGATACCTGTGTCCCGCCCTGAAGTCTGTGTCCTAGGGTGAGGTTATGTGTCCCAGGCTTGACCCAGGAAATCAGCGCACTGTTCTGGTTTGTTCTCCTTCTTCCTTCTATTTTTTTTGTTTCTTGAAAAAAGATCCCCAGGAATGCAGGGAGAGTTGGCTTAAGCAGCATGTACTTTGGACTAGTGAGGTTCAAATTTGCTCCGTGAATCAAGTAAACATTTTAAACTATATCCTGACATAAACTCAACTTATTTCTAAAATAAAATGCTGGTACACTTTTTCAGAGTTTGCTTTTAGGGAGATGGTTAAGTCCTTTCTGTTGTTTAGAGACATTAATCACACATGCATGTCACAGGAGCCCGGAAATCTCTGTTGCCCTGGCTGTGTATGGGGTGCAGGCCCTTAAGGCCGCGAGCTGAGTGGCCGAGAAAACTTAAAGAAGACAGTACTTTTTGTGTTTCTGCTTTTCTCTACTTTGGAAGAAAACAAGGGTTAACAGAAAGGCCCAAGAAGAAAAACAGTATGCCCGAGGTTCCTCTTCTCCCTGGTCCACAGCACCTCGGTTAGAAGCCACAGTGGAGCTCCTGTCTCCGAGCTCTAGAATCGGGGTCCCTGCGGGGAGTTGCCAGCATCATCCTGGGGGGACAAGGCAGGTGAGAATCGCATAGAGGACAAATGGCTGCCCCACGGCTTTCTCCGGCCGCTCCAACATTGACGGTCCAGGCTGTGGCACGTGGGAGGCAGGGAGGGCGAGGTTCCAAGCTTGCAGAACAGTTGCGGAGACCTCACCACCAAAGAGCACAGATGTTTAATCTCTGCTTACTAAAAAAAATCAGATCAAATGCATTTCTTGCCACAGATGTTCGAGAAAAATGCAGACTAACATTTGATGAGAAATGAAGTGAACACATCACATCCTAAGTGCTTCAGAGAACCAACAGATTTTCATACAGGATTCAACCAGCAAAGCAAACTGCCAGGAATATTACCGGGAAAGGGGGATCTGTCACAGGATGGAGACTGGGCAGGATGGGGAGCCGTGGTCTTGTTGGTGGTGGTGTTTTTTGTTTTGTTTTGTCTTGTTGGTGTTTTTCTTTTCTTTTCTTTTCTTTTTTTTTGGTACCAGGGATCGAACTCAGGTCCTGGTGCTTTCGAGGCTGACACAATGCCACTGAGCTAAGTCCCCGGTCCTTGAGGAGCCGTGGTCTTAAAGATTAGGGAGGTTGGACAAAAGCCACCGTTCAGGTCCAGAAGCGCCCCAGTGGACAACCTGAACCTGCAGCTCAGGGAAGGAAGTGGGGGTTGGTCTTGGGCTTTGAAGGCTGGGGCGGCAGGGAACCCCGACTGCTCCCTCCAGACTTCACAGCTAGGGGCACCAGGACCCCCGGCTGCCGGCCGCGCCCTTGACGCCCCAGTCAGGGCCAGGCCCCTGTCTCTGATGCCCGGCACCCACCCCACCTGGCCGGGAGGAACAGGGATGCTGCCTCTCCCAGCATGGGCTCAGTCCTGGGAGAAGGTCGCATTTGCCTCCCCTAGAGTGTCATCACCTGAGGTGTACGCTTCTAGGAGTTTGTTTTCTTTTCTTTTTCTCTTTTTTTGGCGGGGGTACTGGAGATCAAACTCGGGTCCCTGCGCTTTCAAGGCAGGCAGCAGAACCACTGAGCTAATTCCCCGGCCAAGAGTTCGTTTTCTTGCACTCGATACTGCAGTGGGCCTGCCAGCCTGCAGGGAAAGCGGTAAAATGCACAGAGCACGTTTGTTCCACACTCAGCTCCGAGTCTGCGGCTGTCGCCCACCCCATCCTCATCGCCCTCTCCAGCACAGAAAAGAAAGTCTCCCCAAGCAGCACCTCTGTCCCCAGCCCCCACTGTCCACTCCCCTCAGTCCAGACCCCCACCACGCTACTTTCTGTCTCCAGGAACTTGCCTACTCTAAGGACATCAGATAAGTGCCACTCTGCAGATTTGCCTTCTGGCTTATTTCACTTACTATGATGTCCTCGAGACTCATCCGTGTTGCCAGGTGTGGTGGAGCACACCCATAATCCCAGCTCTGTGAGAGGCAGAGCCAAGAGGATCACAAGCTCAAACCCAGCCTGGACAACTTAGTGGTTAAGTGAGATCCTGACTCCGAATACAAGGGCTGGAGATACAACTCAGAGCAAAAACTCCAGGTTCCATTCCCAGTACTGCAAAGACATAAAATTTCTTTTGCTGGTTTTTTTTGTTTTTTTTTTTTTGGTACCCGGGATCGAACTCGGGTCCTTGTGCTTGCAAGGCAAGCAACGGAACCACTGAGCTAAATCCCTGGCCCTCTTTTGCTGTTAAGGCTGAGAAACATCCCGTTGCATGCACGGACCACAGTTCGCTTACTAAAGAGTTAGGAAGATGTCACTCAAAGTCGCTGCTCTGGCGCATTGATTTTTAGGGGTGAGGACACCTGACAACTAGCAGGTGCCAGAAGACCCCACTGGGCTTCATTCCAGTTGTGTTTGTTTTTGGTTTTTTGAGTCTCTTTTGAGGGGTGATCTTGCTATGTAGCCCGGGCTGGCCCCCAGGTCATGGCAATCCTCCTGCCTCACCCTCCGAAGTCCTGAAATTACAGGTCTGGTTTCATTCTGGTGCTTAAAAGCAGAAAATGAAGTTTCCCTGTGCTGGTGGAAGGAAGCGTGGCCGGGGATTGAACTCGGGACCTTGTGCTTTCAAGGCAGGCAAGGCAGGCCTCGGAACCACTGAGCTAAATCCTTGGCCCCTAGATTAGCTCTTATCTTTTAGCCTCCATCCACTCAGTCCTGCCCCAGCCCAGGCCCCTTTTTCTCCATACAGTTTCAAAAGTTATATTCTAATTCAGCATGCTAGACGGGCACTCGACCACTGAGCCACACCTCAGCCCTTTTATTTTTTATTTTGAGATGGGGTCTCACTAACTTGCCCAGGCTGGCCTTTGACATGGTCCTCCTGCCTCAGGCTCCCAAGTAGTCAGGCTTACAGGTATGTGGCACTTGCAGTGCATCCAAACTCAAGTAAAGCCCTGCAGCTATGCACAGACTGAGGATCAGAAAGCCACAGGCCCCCAAGCCAGGAGTGGTGGTGCACACCCGTGATCCCAGCACTCTGGGAGGCTGAGGCAGGAGGATTGCAACTTTAAACCCAGCTTGGGTGATTTAGCAAGATCCCATCTCAGAATAAAAAATAAACAAGAGCTGAGAATGAAGCTCAGTGCAAAGGCCCTGGGTTCAACCCCGAGTACCACCGCCAAAAAAAGAGAACACATCCCACCATCCCAGGAGTCTGGGAATGCCCGTCTCGCCGTCTGCTGCAGTCTTTCCAGTCGCCCTAGTGCACCAGGGTTTCTTTTCCGTTCTCAGAGAAACACAGGGTGCTGGACACCCGTGGGTGCGGGACAGTGGGCATGGGTGGACCCCAGGCCATCGGGACAGCACCCTCTGGCTCGATGGGGACCCTGAGCCTGGAAGATGAGCCCAGGGAGGGCAAGGCCCTCTTCCTCCTCAGTCACCGTGCACTCTGCCCAGCAGGCCCAGCCTGAGGCTCTGCTGGGTTCCAAGACTGTGGGCCGGAGGCGGCTGTTTCTCTGGAAGGGGTGAGGGAGCCGAGGTCCGGGCGAGGCTGGCCAGACATGCCGAGGGAGGACTGACGCTGTCACTCTCACTGGGGGAGGAGGGTGCGACTCCGGAGCGGCCTCCCAGGGCTCTAAGCCTGGGTGTCTTGGTGTGGGAGGAGGCTGCAGTGGGGCTCAGGGCAGAGCAGGTGCCCGAAAGCCCGAGCCCTGGCCCAGCCATAGTGAGATGGAGGCAGAGCGGCTCGGCCTGGGGCTGTGGCGCACGCCCGTTGCCCAGCTGCTCGAGAGGCTACGACAGGAGGCCACTAGCTTGAGGCAGCCTGGCCAGTTTAACAAGGCCAAGGCTCATAATGAACGAAAAGGACTAGAAGCCAGGCGTGGTGGTGCACACCTGTAATCCCCGCACGCTGGGAGGCTGAGGCAGGAGGATCTTCCATTTGAGCCCAGTCTGGGCAATTTAGCCAGAACTTGTCTCAAAATTAAAGAAATAAGGGCTGGGGATTTAGCTCAGTGGTGCTGCCACCTGCCTTGAAAGCACAAGGTCCTGAGTTCAATCCTTGGTACCAAAAAATAAAAAAATAAAAAATAGAAAATTAAAGAAATAAAAAGGGGCTGAGGATTAGCTCAATGTGAAGACCCTGGGTTCAATTTCCGTGCCACAAAAAGGGGAGCTGGAGGTGTAGCTGAGTGGTAGCATGTCCCTGAGTTCAATCCCCGGTTCCCTTCCCTCCCCACAAAGGCTTGGCTATTCCCAAGAAGAAAGCAAAAGGTGATTCCAGTCTCCTAAATAACTAAGCCTGGCATGATGGAGTTGGCCTGTACTCCCAGGCACTCAGGAGGCAGAGGCAGGAGGACTGCTGCAAGTTTAAGGCCAGCGTGGAACACAGAGGGAGATCCTGTCTCAAAAAAACAAAGAAGAATTCAAAGAATGGCAGGCAGTGAAGTAGGACTTTGGACCCAGCGGGAGCTTCCTCAGGCCACGTGGAATGCAGCCCTCCCTGCTAAACTTCTGAGCCTCTAGGAATTTAAAGTGCAAAATAACCAGCTTTTCCTTAAAGCCCCAGGTTCCTTTAAACCCTGCATGCTGGGTTAGAAGCCTGAGTTCCAAGTGGCCACTTTGAATCCACAGAGCCACCCGGCACAGGGGGCCCCTAAATGACTGAGCGAATCCCATGCTCCACTCAGCCCTGAGAAGCCAAGGGTCTCAGGGACACTGGTGACTCTCTCAGGGCCCTCCAGGAAATCCAGGAGCTATTTTCCTTCTCCTTACTCCCAATAAACACTCTCTAACTTCCTCCTTTTGCCTAGTTTCATTCTTTGACGTCATGAGGCTGTGGCCTTGGTTTGTACAGAATTAACTCAGGAGGCTGAGGAAGGAGGGTTGAAAGTTTAAACCCAGTCTGGGAAACTTAGCAGCTTAAAAAAATAAAAATGAGCTGGGGAAAAAAAAACAGAGCTGGGGCTGGAGCTCAGTGTGAAGATGTTGGGTTCAACCCCCAGTGCTGCACACATGTGGAGAAAAATCCCTAAGGCCGAGATGTTCTGAGTGACTCCGAGTTGGCCACCAGGGTTAGATGGGACTGGTGACTCTCCTTCCGGCTGAGGACTCCCAGGTTTGGGAGCAAAAAGGGGCTGGGAAGGGTTTGTGGCTGCACCAGGGACAGGGCTGGAGAGGGCCCGGGACCGGTGGGGTCTGGCCCTGGTCACCCGGCCTCACTGCCCTGGATTATACATCATGAGCGGGTGAAGGCATGGGGTGGAGGGGCTAAGAGGCCTCTGGCCGGCCTTGGGTGGTGCCAGTTGCTGGACTCCTTCAGCCACCACCTCAGGGATGAGGGGACCGCATCGGTCCCTGCCTGTGTTTGAGTCTCACTCCCCCTTCCTCATTGCCCAGGCCGGAGACAGAGCACCGGGCAGGGAGACACCTGCGGACAGTCTCTAGTTTGCTGAACCGGAAAAGCCTCTGGAAATCTAAGGCACAAAACATCACAAACTGAGCTGAGCCCATTTGTCCTCTAAGGCCAGCATGTCCCTTGGGGCCAGTGACAGGAGCCTTGGACCAGCGCAGACAGGCGGAATGCTGCAGTGAAATCAGACTTCAAGTCCACAATGACACTGCCCGCATGGGCTCTTCAGGGCTGGAACTTTGAGCCAGCCTCTGTCCTAGGCTGATGTGGTCCTTTTCTCCCCATGCCCTGCCCAGGTTCCATGGTCCGTCGAACTGGGTCAGGGCAGCCTGAGGACCTCACCTTCTCATGAAGATGTCTACAGAGGCTGCAGGCCAAGGGGTTGGGGTGAGGCTCCAACCTGTGATTTGGGGGTTGAGGGCACCATCCAGCCCCTAACACCCAGTGTACACAGGTGTCCCCGAGGAGGTGACCCCAGGCAGACTTGAAGGGGGGACCCAGGCCACACAGGGTTCTGCGCTCTTCTCTCTGGGTGCTTTGGATTTACCTGGGCTAAAATTGTGGCAGGGCAGAGGCAGGGAGGCCAGGGTGGGTGTGGTGTGTATGAGGGTTTCCCAGGGAGAGGGGAGAAGCCCCAGCAGCAGATGGAAGAGGGAAGGGGTGAACCAGGCAGGGGCAGAGGGTGCAGTCATGGGATCCCCAGAGCATGGCTAGGGCCAGGGGAGAAAGGGGCAGTAGTGCAGTGGTCAGCGCCTGGCCACTGGGTTCCTGGCCTCATAGGCAGCAGCACGGTCACCAACTCTGCCGCCCCGGGCTTGCGGCCTGTGACCCACAGGCACACGGGACGGACGTGGAGTGGGAATGCACGAGCTGAGCTCACACGCAGAGGTGCATGGACTCCCTGGTGCTGATCAGCAGTTGACTGCGATGCAAACATCTGCTAGGAAACGTCCGTTCCCGAGCACCGCCAGCCCTGCGGCTGCTCAGACTCACAACATTGTGAAATGAAGTCATGAACCAAAGGAGGAGGGTGGCAGAGTTTTATTGGAAATAAGAATAGGTCCTGGGATTCCAGGAGGGGCCCCAAGTGGGTGACCACGGAGGGGCACCCCCTTTGTCAGGGGCACTTTATACAGCAAAACCACAACGTGGGCACAGCATAACCCCCACTAGGGTTACAAGTATAATCGCTTGGCTAAGATTGATGCAGTAGGGAAACAAGGCACACAGCAGGGGCCTATGGTGAGCTTCGTTAACTGCAATTTATCTACAATTCTTTTTGTTTATTTTTGGTTTTTTGGATCTCATTATGTAGCCCAGGCTTGGGTTGAATTTGGGATAATCCTCCTGCCTCAGCCTCCAGAGTGCAGGGATTACAGGCGTGCACCACCACAGCCGTTATCTATAATCTCTAATCCTAGACAGAACAAAGGCGTTCCTAGAAAGGGAGGGAGCGTGGGTTGGGGGGGGGGTCTACCTGGGCCGGTGGATGAGGCGTTGCTAACCACTGCACAATCTCAAGCTGCCTCGTGTCTAGGGGCTCCGGGCCTGCTGCGGCCTCTCCACCGTCAGCCCGGCTCTTCGGTTTCGTCCGCAGCACCGTCCTGGTGTCTCCCTTCGCCCTGAGACCCGGAGGGCCCACCCCTCTCTGGCTGCCTGTTAAGTTCCACCCAAGTCAGCTACCTGCAGCGCTGAGGGCTGCTCCCGAGCATTGAGCCGGGCCGGGTCACCTGACGCCGGGCCCAGATGGGGTGCGGGCCCGGCGGGCGGGGCTTGGGTGCAGGGGACACCGGGTCCCAGGGCGCTCTGGGATGTGGGCGCCGGAGGGGCGAGGACGGGCTGGGGAGTGTGCAGTCTGCATGGCTCAGGAGGGGCGCGCGACGCCGGAGCCCTCCAGAGGGAACTGAGGCGCGGGTAGCCGGGGACACGGGCTCCGGGGTAGCCTCCAGCTCCCGGGGGCGGGGCGAACTCCAGGCCGCGCCCTTCCGCGCCGTCGCCGCGCTGGTTCGCCGACGTGCGCTCTAGGGGCGGGGCGTGCGCTGGGTCCCGCCCCTGCCACCTCCCGCCGCGCGCGCGCTGAGGTCAGAGGCGGCGGCCGCGTCCCGAGCGCCTGCGCGCCGCAGCCACCGCCGATCGGAGCCGAGCCACCGCGCCGAGCCCGCCGCCCGGCATGGAGGGGGACTGCCGCGTGCTGTCCATCCAGAGCCACGTCGTCCGCGGCTACGTGGGCAACCGGGCGGCCACGTTCCCGCTGCAGGTGGGCTCCGTTACGTAACCCCCGCGCGAGCCGTGACCTTGCGGCCGCGACAGGCGACACGCGGGGGCGGCGGGACGGGGTCGCGCGTGGCCAGGGTCGCCCCCGCCCTCCCATCGCTGGCGAGCCGGCACCTGGGCTCCCGGCGCGGCCGCTGGCCCTGGAGAGCGCGCCTGGCCGAGGCCCCCTGCACCGTCCACCTTCCCCAGGTGCCTGGGTCCCGGCCCCGCCAGCACCTGGGCGTCCTGGCCCTGCAGACAGGAAGCGGAGTCCGGGCACACCTGAGGCTGCCCAGCGGAGGCTGGAGAGCCCCGGGTTCTAGTGCAGGAGGACGCGGCTGCTGCGTGGCCCCCGCTGGGAGTGTAGGAGCTTCGCCCACACTGGCTACGGCCCCCCGGCCGCCTCTGGGGCGGCGGGGCTCCCCGGACGGGAGGTCGTGGCAGGGAAGGAGTGGTAAGGCAAGGTCGCTCAGGTGACTGAGCTGCGAGCAAAGGTGCCCTGAGCAGCCCCGCCCACCTGGCACAGCAGCCCCTTCAGGCCTGGGCCTCTGTCCCCTCCCCTCCCTTCACCTGCTGCTCTCTTCCTCGGCTCCCCGGGACCCCCAGCAGGCTGGTAAGAGCTCCTTCTGCAACCACCTGGGTGGAGCCTCCCGAGTACGAGGACGGAGCTGTTCTTATCTGGGGTCTCAGTATCCTTACCTGAGACCCTCGGGCAGGGGAAGCGTTGGGATGGGTGGGGCTGCAGCCTCCCAGAGCACCAAAGGACTGGGCGTGGCTGGAGCTGCAAATGGCCTTGGGGTCTGCAGCAGGAAGCCCCTTGGGCAGCACCCCCTAAAGTCCAGGGCCAGGAGAAGAGACCGTGTGGTCTGTTCAGGTTCTTTTACGGTGCCGCCCAACTCGAGTCCAGAGTGTCGTCCGTGTGGTTACACATGGGGAAAGAAAACTTAGGAAAGAGCAAGATGGCCTCTAGGACAGAGACAGACCTGGGCGAGTCTCGGCAGTGCAGTGTGTGTGCCGTGCTGGAACTCCAGCCGGGGACTGCGAGCCTACCCTGAAGCCCTTTGCTGTTGGGTGGGGTTCATGGCTCCCTGAGCCCTTCGCGCTGGGCGCAGTGGGCACCACCGCCAGGAGCTCCCACGGACAGCAGCAGCCTGGACTGTCAGAACCCCGCCTCCGAGCCTTCTGCCTGCGCCTCTGCCGAGTCCCCTCAGGCAGCCACCTGCTCTGGCTGAGGGCGGAACCTTGACCCTGTTTCTACAGTTTTTGTTTCTGGGCGGGAGTCCAAGAACCTCAGTGGCCAAAGAGAATGTGTTCATGTGACCAGTGCTGGTGGGAGGTGGCGCCGTGCACAATGACCCAGGGTTGGCAGAGCTCCTGGTCTTCCTGCCCCCACCCAGGCCCACCTGACCCTCCCTGGAGGGGGAGACTTCCTGCCACTCTGGCCCAAAACTGTAGGGTAGGGGGAAGAAAAGGGAAGGGGTGGCTGAAGTTGGGGTGCCCTCCTGCCTGCCGCCCCCCAAGATGCCACCAGGACTGTTTTCCCCGTTTTATTGTGGTGCTGGGGATGGAACTCTGCCAGCTTTGTGGCATCCCCAGCCCATTATCTCTTGGAAAAGGAGACCTCAGAGCTGTCTGCGTTGGGCGCTGGAGCTCCTGAGCCCCGAGGGTCTGTGTAGCCTCCCCGACAGGCCCTCATCCTGCCGGCCCCACTCTGCATGGGGGCCCAGGGACCTTGGGTCCCGTTTGAGTTTGCCACAGACTGGGTGGCTTGTGACAGAAATTGAAGTCTGAAGCCACAGTGTGCAGGCCCTGCCCCCCCGAAGGAGCACCTGCCCCCAGGGCCCTGGCTGGTGATGCCTTGCTCTGTCTGTCCCGTGGCCGTTCCCCTGTGTCCCCTCTCCTCTCCCCTGTGTCCCCTCTCCTCTCAAGGACGCTTGTCTTTGGGCTCAGAGGGGCTGTCTGGACAGCTTGGGGATCATGCCCAACCATGCCCTCTCCTTCCAAAAGGACGGCTCCTCACGCACTTCCGAGCCTCCTGCTAAGCCTCAAACTAGGCCCCTTTAGAGCTGCGTAGGGCCCTTGTGACGTTTGGTGGGCCCCACCAGGGACCGTCTGCCAGAGCGGGGACCTTTGTGGACAAAGCGAGGTTCAGGACCTCAAGAGAAGGCTTCAGGATTGTGTGGGGAGCCCAAGTGTGGTCACCTGCAGGACAGACAGGCACATGGGCCGAGAGCCGTGGCCTGGCAGCCTGGGTCCCTCACTGTGCCTGCTCCTCCCTGATGGGGACACCGGTGGAGCAGCCAGGCCCTTGGTGGAGGGGACCTGGGCACACTGGCAGCAGGACCAAGGGAGCCGTGGTGGTGGGGAGGGCAGGGCCGCCCATGGGGCCACTCTCCGGCATGGGGCGAGGTCCCTGGGTGGGTGCTGGCACCTGGTGGAGCCGCCAACCCGTCGTGGGGCCAGACAGGTGGTGCGGGCGCTGTGGCTGAGGACTTGGACAGAACCACCTCGGCCACCTCTGGGCAGCTCTGCTGCCCTCTGCTGGCTACTTGGGTGCTTGAGGCACCTGTGAGTGGCAGGCAGGGTGGTGGCCACAGCTCTGCCTGGTGCGGTTCTTGGGATCTGGGAGCCTCCGGAGCCTGTGCCTTGGCTCAGCCGGTGACCCTCTGTGGCTGGGCTATGACCCCTGCCCTGGCGGCTGTGCAGTGTGGTCCTGGGCAGGGCCTGCCTGGCACCACAGTCCTGGCAGTGGGCACCAGAACCCACAGGTGGGGCCAGACCGAGCCGGTGGGGCGGGTGCACCCCTGGGGGAGGTGAGCCGGGTCGTGGGGTAAGCCAGGGCAGGGAGGTGCATGGCGGGCACAGTCTGTTTCCTTGGAAGCCGAGCCTCGTGGTGCACACCTGGAATCGTGGCACTCTGGGAGGCTGAGGTGGGAGATCATAGGTGCCATCTCCACCTGGGCAATTTAGTGAGACCCTGCCTCAGAATTAGAACGAGCTGAGGGTGCAGCTCAGTGCCCGGCTCTGGGTCCCGTCTGTGTACCTGGGCTGGAGACGACCGTGAAGGACAGCTGGGCCGAGTTGTGGTGCAGGCCCGTAAGGATGGTAGCAGGGCCCTGGGGACCCGGCCCCCACCATTGCTCTGGGTGATGGCAGACCCTCCCTCCTTCCTGGCTGGTCCAGTGACCCAGGACCGCCTCTCTGCTGGGCTGCAGTCCAGGGCTCCCCAGCCGCCCGCCCTGGGAGGGGAGCAGGAGGGGATACTGCGTGCCCGCCCCCGCCTGCTCACCGGGAGGGTTGGTGACAGGGCTGGTGATGCAGAGCAGGGCCACTGGGAGTGTGCAGCAGCAGCTGGCGCCCCCGCAGCCCGCAGCGTCAGGCCTGTCACCGAGAGCGGGCGGGGCGGCGGGGGGGGCACATGTCCTGGGCGGGCGGACGCCCCTTCCCAGGCCCCGCAGCCTTCCGGTCTGCAGGGACCGCTGTGCCCAGGCGCAGCCCTCTGAAGCTTTCAGGGTGGATCCCTGGCCCTCAGGCCCCTGGGCTCCGAGCTCCGCCCACCTGAGCTTGCGCCGCCTGCCGTCCGCCCGCCCCTCTGTTCGTCCACCCGCCTGGGCCTGGCCGGTGGGCCTTCCTCGGGGGCCCCGCTGAGACCGGCTGACACAGCAAGAGCTGGTGGATGTAGTCGTCTCTCCCTCCGCCCCCTCCCGGGACCACACCGACTTCTGCAGGGCTTCTCAGTGTTGCCGAGTGTGGGGGAGGCCGAGAAGGCGCCGAGGTCGGGGGCTTTTGTTTTGTTCTGCTTTTTCAGCCCGGGATTGAAGCCAGGGCCTTTGCTCTGAGCTGCATCCGCAGCCCTTTTTTGTATTTTGAGACGGGGGTCTCACTAAATCACTAAGTTGCCCAGACTGGGCTGGAACTTGCAGTCTTTCTGCCTCAGCCTCCCAGAGTGCTGGGATGGCAGGCGTGCGCCACACCCAGCTGGTTCAGAGCCCTTTGGGGTTCACAAAGTCAGTGGCCAGCAGTGTGAATCCGCAGGAAGGCGGGACTGAGGCTGCGCTGTGGGCTGCTGGGCTCTGACTGGGGACACGTGGCCAGGGTCTTGGCCTCCGCTCAGAGGCTGGGGCTTCAGGGCGCCGCACGGGTGGGCTCATGAGCGGTGCTGTGCAGGGTGGGAGCACCGCAGGCATGCGCATGACGGGGGCTGCCCTGGTCCCTGCTCGCTCTTCTCCCTGCCCTGGGCTTACCCAGCACGCGCTTCCTCTTCCTTTTCTGAAAATGAGTCTCCCTCTCCCTCTTCTTTTTGCTCCCTCCCGCTCCTCCCCCTCTCTTTCTGTCTTTCCCTCTGTTCCCCCCCTACCCCTCATGATCCTCCTGCTTCAGCCTTCCAGTGCTGGGATCACAGGCAGGCAGCACCATGCCCGGCCGAGGGAGTGCTGTTTGCATCTTTTCCTGTACACTGGTGAGGGTTAGAAGCCAATGTGGGTGGGGAGGGCCGTCCCCCGGTGTGGACCTGTCCCTGCGACCTGGGAGAAGGTGGCGGAGCCTCGCTGTGTGGCACAGCGTCGTCCTGTGGAGCAGTCAGCTCGGCTGAGGTTCCTGAGGTCCGCCTTGGGCATAAGAACCATGAGCCTTGCGGGGCGCTGGCTGTGAGCACTGCCCTCCAGGTCATGTGGCCCACGCCCAATCCCTGCGGCCTCTCTCCACACTTGTGGGTCACCCCTGTCCCTAGGGGATCCTGTGACTGGGTCAGACCCACCTGCTGGTGTCCTGGGAAGAGGTCACTGTTCTGCTGAACGGGGGCCACGTGGCTTCCTCCCTTAGAGTCCTTGGGTCCGGGGTTTCCTGTGAAACCAGGTGAGTGGCCCAGGGCACAGTACACTGGCTGGAATGGCCCAATGCCATCCCGTCAGCCACGCACACAGGACAGCACAGCGTCAGACTCGGGTCAGCTCCTCAGTGGGCAGCTCTGTAGGTGACAGGGACCACAGGGCGGGTTCCGCTGCCCACGGTCAGGGACGTCTCTGTCTGGGGAGGAGGAGGGAGCCAGGCTTCCCCTTCCGGTCCCAGGCAGTGCCCGGCAGAGCCCCTGCTGGGCAGTGATGGCATTGCGGGGGGTGGTTGGGGTCAGTGGGTCCTCTCCTGAGTGGCCGTGTCCGCAGGTCCAGTTGGGGGGTGGCCCTGGAGATGTTGGAACCGCCTGGTGATACTGCCAGTGAGTGATCAGTGGCAGAGCTGGAAAGAGATGCCTGCTCCGCTCAGGACTCCTCACCTGCACGCCCAGAGACAGTGGGCAGCGGCCCCTGGCAGGGTGTGCGGGGCCCATGTCCCTGGCTCCAGGCTCTGCCATCGGAGC
Organism: Heterocephalus glaber; assembly: GCF_053883595.1. Classification (NCBI taxonomy): domain Eukaryota; kingdom Metazoa; phylum Chordata; class Mammalia; order Rodentia; family Bathyergidae; genus Heterocephalus; species Heterocephalus glaber. Next base: position 1,602,812 of record NW_028258138.1, read on the forward strand.
TGCAGCCCCGCAGCTGGGCCAGCCAGAGCCGCCCAGAGCCCAGCAGGCGCCTTGGCAGAGCGTCACGTCAGCCCGCGGGAGCGAGGCTGCTCATCGGTTCATTGCTTCAGCGGTCAGGCTGGCCCTAGTAAGCCCGAATCTGCCAGGCGCCGCTCAGCGGGTGGGCGCGCTTGGAGAATCTGACGTGTGGACCATCACCGGCTCCAGGCCTCCTGGGCCTCGCGGTCTGTCTATCCGCCACCCCTGGAGCTTTCCTGCCACACTCGCTCAGTCTCTCCACCCCTGCCTCTCGCTGTCCCTCCCTGCCCCTGGCCTTCGGCCCTCGCCCTGGAGGCCCTCGCCCACCACCCTCTGAGGTCTGGGCTTCAGCAGAACTGCACACTCCGAAGGGCCATTTCCTGCTCCCCTGCCTCCTTGCTGTTTCCTTGCAAAGCTCCCTTGTTCTCTTGTTTAGGGTTCTGGCGAGGGGGGACCCAGGCTCTGTGCCACATTTACCCGGAAGAGGTGACAGCATCGAGAGTATTCACAGGCCTGCCTTTGCCCCGCCCACCTGGGCCCCGGCCCCTCTGACCTGCAGGGGCTGGGCCTTCTTCCCTGGACCCCCCCAGCCCCCCCGCAGCCTGAGGGCAGCCTCGAGACCTGCCTGGGAGTCAGCCCTCTGGGGGGGACGAGGGACGGCTGCGACCATCACGGCGCGGCTGAGATGTGGCGGGAGAGCAGGCAAGGTCTTCCAGCCCACGGAGCGGCCCACAGGGAGCACCGAGGCTGAGCTGTGAGGAAGGAGGCTGCACCAGGAGGGCCGAGCGGGCCGGCAGGCAGGGGAGGTGGCTGCTCCTGCCGTCCTAAGGCAGGAGCCCAGGGTCCTGAGCACTGGGAACGGGATCGGAAGCCCCCTGTGGTGTGGCCAGCAGCAGGTTTGGGTCCTCGTCAGGACTGTCAGGACCCCGACTCCAGAAGGCCAAGAGCTCAAGCTGCGTGGCAGGCCCTGCGCCAGGCCCAGGGCTCTAGTGGGGCACCCGAGGGTGCACTGCGCCCACTCTCCCTGCTGCCCTCCTGCTGAGCCTCCTCACCGTGGGGATGGGGACCCTGGCTTCTCCCCCGTGCTGCACATGGGGCCTGGACTGGAGGCCTTGCTTCTGTGCCGGGCAGCTCCGTGGAGTGGTGGCTACGGTGTGTTCTGCTCCCACGCCTGCTGCCCACACCTCCAGGGCTGGGTCTCGGAGAGAATGGCACATCTCCCGGGGCCCTCGGCCACTGTGGCTCACACTCAGGTGGCTCAGGGACATGCAGCCGCTTAGACATCTCTCTCTTCCCTTTTGTGCTGGAAAACTTTGAAAATCAGCCTTTTAACTCAGTGCTGCCTCTGAACTACCTCGGTGACCCGTAGCTTGTGGTTTTCTCCAGAAAGCTGCTTCGTGTGCCATGAATGAGCATGCCAGCGCATGCAGCCCCCTGACTAGAGTCCCTGAGTGACCCTGGGGTCCCGCACGGCTCCAAAGGCCCCTTGGGCCTGGCAGAGCCCCTTGCCGGAGCAGGGAGTGGTCTTTCATCTGTGACTGGGGGGGACTGGGCCCTGCAGAGCCTCCCCTCCCCAGCAGACAGGAGTGGCCACTGTCGTCCGGAGGCCAGGCTGGAAACCACCTCCCCAAAGGTGGCCCCACTCCCTCGCCGTCCTGGCCTGGGGTGCGGTGTGGAGCTCATGGAGCCCTGTGCCGCGTGGGCCCCTGTGGCTCTCGGCTGGTTGTTCCCGCATGATTCCTATGGGAAGAGGGGCAGAAACCCATCGCCTGGCTTGGGGCACTGCTCCCTCCTGCCCCACACCGGTGCCTTTCACGAAGGCCGGCTGCTTACGCTGCACCCTGCCATGTGTCTTACAGGTCCTGGGGTTCGAGATTGATGCGGTGAACTCAGTCCAGTTTTCCAACCACACAGGTGAGGCCCTGGCGTGGTGTGCGAGGGCGGAGCATGATGGGGCGGGTATGGGGCGGGCTGCCTCCTGAGGTACCCTGTAATTCTTGGGGGCCCCCAGGTGGGAAGAGCTCTGCACCCCTCCAGGCTCCTCCTGCCATCACGGGGGCCCCGGTTGGCCCATGGGGGCACAGGACTCGGTGGGCACCGCCCGGCCCGCATCTGCTCGGGTGGGGCTGCTAGACAGGCGAGTGGCACAGCGCCCCCGGGAGCACAGCCGTGTGCCCTTGGGCCACGGCCATCTGGGGCCTGAGTCGGCATGGGAGGACTTGCTTGTATCACCTCTGTGTTGTGAGCTGGAGGTGCCTGCGCGGTCCCTGAAGCGCTGATGCAGGTCACAGGTGGGGCACCGCGGGCCACCGCAGTGGGGGTCAGGATGGCTGTGTGTGTGAGCCTGGCCAGGCTGCCCGGGCCCTGACGTGGCCTCCCAGCCTGGGGTCCGCTCCCCGCAGGCTACACGCACTGGAACGGCCAGGTGCTGAACTCCAGCGAGCTCCAGGAGCTGTACGAAGGCCTGAAGCTCAACGGTGTGAACAAGTATGACTACGTGCTCACGGGTGAGGCTGCCGTGGGGCTGCCACGCAGCAGGCAGGTGGGAGTGGGGCATGCTGCTGCGAGAGCGGGAGACGCCACCACCTGCAGGGTGAGCGCACTCGCGAAGTCCCCAGCTAGCGACATCATCTTCCTGTCCTCAGTTAAATGACATGTTTACTATTGGAAGTGGAAAACAAACAGGAAAAAAGTGTAGTCATCCGCCGATCATGAGTCCCTTCGTTTAAAACTTTATGGAACCAGACGTGGTGATGCACACCTGTCATCCCAGCACTCTGGAGGCTGAGGCAGGAGATCACAAGTTCAAACCCAGCCAGGCCATCTTATGTCTTAGAGAGACCTTGTCACCCCACTACCGAACCACCAAAGCCTCTGCTTGCCTTGGGCAGTGTGCGCTTTCCCTGCATCACTCTGACTGTGGGGACCTGGTGCTGGCCCAGGCCCGGCTCCCAGGCCATGTCCGCAGCCCCCGCGAGGGTGGCCTGGGTGGTGCCACCGCCGCCTCGTGCCCTTCTCAGACCATCGCTGGTTTCCCTCCGAAGGCTACACGAGGGACACGTCCTTCCTGTCCATGGTGGTGGACATCGTGCGGGAGCTGAGGCAGCAGAACTCGCGGCTCGTGTACGGTGGGTGCTGGGCTGCGCCTCATGGGCCCCGGGCACCCGGGCAGGGCGAGGGCCCATCTCGTCTCGGGTGTCTGCTCAGAGCGGCTGTGCCCTGCGCCTGGGGCCCACGGGAGCCCATTCCCGGCACACAACTCACTGGGCTGACGGCGCGCGGTGTCTCCACAGTGTGCGACCCCGTGATGGGCGACAAGTGGGATGGCAGAGGCCGCATGGTGAGCAGCGGGCGCGGCCGGCAGGGCGGAGCGGGGCCCGGGTGGGGAAGCTCACTCTGAAGGAGGCAAGGGGCTCCCGGAAGGAAGGGACCCCAGCCCCTCGCCCTTGCTGTGGGCGGGCGACCAGCAACGGCCGTTGTGTGGCCCAGCAGCCAAGACGAGCGAGGCTGTCTCCTGAAATGTCCCAGCGGGCCCTGAACTTGAATTCCTGAAGCTTTCTGTGTCACCAGAGGTTTCCGTTCTGGGTTTTCCCCCAATCATTGAAAAGTGCAGACACCTCTCTGAGCTCAGGAGCTGTGAGAAACAGCAGCAGACGGTGGCCCGGCCCCTGACACGGGCAGGTGGGCCCTGGGGGCCTGTCCTCCACCATGGGGATGGACCAAGCTCACGGCCGCCTCAGAGCCGGCCGCAGAACGCCGGCCACTGTCACGTGACTTGTGCTGGCTGGATCCGCAGGCTCAGTGGGTGGGGTCTGCGGCGGCCGGGAGGGCAGGCTGTCCCTGGGCCCCAGCCCAGCCTGTTCCCGTGTTGCTCCCCGCCAGTCTCAGCAGGCCCGGGAAGCGCTGTCCAGTTCAGCGTGGACCCAGCCTCCTGGGCAGAATCAGCCAAGGCTGGTGTAGACAGGGTCAGGGTCAGGGTCAGGGTCAGGGTCAGGTCAGTGGGAAACCTGCGTAGGGAAAGGGTTGCGGGGCTCGGGGAGCGCCCTGGTCCGGTGCCTGGGGACGTGGCCCAGAGCGACCCGGCTCCCTCCAGACCCCGCAGGGCTGGGGCGTGGGGTCCTTTCCCAGAGCTCTGGTGCTCAGGAAAGCCGTGCGGTGTTTGCTGGGGGCCCAGGTGCCAGCGTGTAGCTCACGGCACAGTGAAGGCCATGGGCGGAGGCGCCCGAGAGCTCCTGGAGCCAGCTGGCGCTGTTCCCACCCAGCTGCCACCCCACCGCAGCCCAGAGCCCCAGCCCTGCCTGTTGACCGACTGTCTGTCCCCGCCGTGGTGCTGGGGTCCTGGGGCCGAGCCCGTGCTCCGCTGCCCTCTCCCTCGGTGTGGCGACCGCCCTGTCCCCCGTCCCACAGTACGTCCCAGAGGACCTCCTTCCCGTGTACCGAGAGAAGGTGGTGCCGGTGGCAGACATCATAACGCCCAACCAGTTCGAGGCCGAGTGAGTACATGGAGCCCTGGAGGGCTCCGGGCAGCCGTGTGCAGCCTGCTCTGGTCCCGGCCCTGCTGCCCTGCAGCATCCTCCTCGATGAGGCACTGCTTTGGGTCTCTCTCTCTCTCTCCCCCACCTTTTTGGGGGCCCCTGACTTACTCAGAACTACACACCAAGGAGGAACTGCCTGTTACCCAGGCTGGGTCCCTGGCCCTGGCCCTGATTCACCTGCAGGCCTGGCCCTGGGCTGCTTCCCTTCCTGGGCACATCCACAGGAGGGGTGACACCTCCAGGCATGTGTGGGCTGCCTGCAGTCCTCCAAGTCCCTCATTGTCACCCTTGCTGGTGCCGGGGGTCACAGTGCTGACCTGCCCAGGTGCAGCGGATGAAAACCGCACTGTGCTCTGACCCCGCACCCAAGGCCCAGGCCAAGGCAAGCCCCGGACTCATGCACCCTGCTCGCCTGTGTTCCAGGTTGCTGAGCGGCAGGAGGATCCGCACCCAGGAGGAGGCACTGGCGGTGAGGACCCCCAGGCCCACAGTGCTGTTGGTGCTGCTGGTGCCGTGCCCCAGGGGGCACCTGTGCAGCGCTGAGTGGCTGGGTGTGAGCATGCACACAGGTGGTTGGTGTGTAGTGAGTGCCGTGTGTGCGTGCGTGTGTGTGGTGGGGCTGATGCACAGCCAGAGGCAGCTGTACTGAGGAGCTTTCATGAGGCCAGGAAAGCCAACCTGGAGCCAGGCATGGGGACCTGTCATCACAGCACCCTGGGAGGCCGAGGCGGGAGGATCGCTGGTTTGAGCCCAGCCTGGGCAACTTAGCAAGACCTTGTCTCCAGATAAAGAGTAAGGGGCTGGGGATGTCACTCAGTGCGAGGACCCTGGGTTCAGTCCTAGCACTGAAAAAGACAAAGTCAGCTTGGAGAGGGGCCGCCCCAGCCGATGTGGGGCCACACCTCCTGGCTCCTTGCCCAGGGCCGCAGGGCGGGTTGGGAGACCCTGCTGTTCCAGCCCGGGCCCCGCCCCTTCCTGTTCTCAGCCTCTGCAGCAGGCGAGGCCCGGCTTTGGGTCTCTGGACCCCAGCCCGAGTGCGGTGAGGGTGGCAGCCACCCGGCCTCCCCGAGCTCATCACCGCCCGCCGCCCGCAGGTGATGGACGTGCTGCACTCCATGGGCCCCGACACCGTGGTCATCACCAGCTCCGACCTGCCCTCCCCTCAGGGCAGTGACTACCTGATCGCGCTGGGCAGCCAGAGGACCCGTGAGTGCCCAGCCGCCTTGCACTGCCCAGCTTTAGGTGTCAGTCCCCTGTGATCCCAGCACTCTGGGAGGCTGAGGCAGGAGGATCACAAGTTCCATCCTGAACAGCTGAGCAACCTAGGGAGACCCTGTCTCCAAAACAAAAATTCCAAAAGGCCTGGCTTAGTGCAGAGGCCCTGTGTTTAATCTCTGCTACTGAAGGAAACGCTTTTGCTCAGTAGGGTAAGATGACGCCACACTCAGTGAGTGGGTAATTTCCAGAGCTCCCGTTGGCTCTGAGGCTGAGGTGGGTGCAGGACGGGGTCTGTGTTGTGGCCACCAGGGAGGCCGAGCCCTCAGACGTCCACGCTGCACGCAGCACAACACGGCGCTGGGTCTGTGGAGGTCCAAGCCCCCCAGAGCGACTTCCGCTCAGCCATGTGGCCGCCGTGCAGATGCCCCACCTCATCCTCTGAACCGTGCCACAGTGGCACGGAAGCTACGGCCACAGTGTCCACGCCCCTGCCCCAGCAAGTGCTCCCAGTGGCCCTGCACACACGCGCAAGCACAAGCATCCACACGCAGCCAGGCAGTACACGGCTCAGCACTGCTGGTCTCGGCGGGCTGCCCAGCATCCCCAAGGCCGTCCTGATGGCCCTGAGGGTCCAGTTTCTCAGTGTCTCCCTTGGGACAGGGGTGGCAGCAACACCGAATGTGCTCTGAGCCCAGGCTCCTGGCAGAGGCCCCCAGGCTCTGTGACCCCTACACTGCAGGTCGGGGGCCCGGGCAGTCCAGGGGCCGCTGACCAGCTCCACCCCTCCCCTCCAGGGAGGCCGGACGGCTCCACCGGGACTCAGCGCATCCGGATGGAGATGCGCAAGGTGGATGCCGTCTTCGTGGGTACCGGGGATCTCTTCGCCGCCATGCTGCTCGCCTGGACACACAAGCACCCCAACAATCTGAAGGTCAGAGCCCCGCCGTCCCCACCGTTCCTGCGGGGGGCTGCTCACAGGTGCGGGGGGGTGAGCACAGGACTCATCCTGCCAGTGTGTCTCTGCCTCCCATCCTGGGAAGTGGGGTGTGGCCTGGCCCGCAGGACCCTCGGGGTTCAGGCCCCGCAGCTGCACCCTGTTAGCCTCACACTGCCTGCAGAGGGCAGCGTGGTCCCCAGGGCCCCTGCCCTGGGCCTGTGGGCGGCAGGGGCCCAGGAGGCTGGGGCTGCGAAGGGTGAGGAGGGCCTGGCACAGACGCCGTCTGGCTTGGTCTGCTCGCCTCACCCCCGCTCTACCCTCACGTGGAACCCAGCTGACCACTCGGATGTGCTGGGCAGAGTGGGCCACTGTGATGAGGCTCAGGGTCTCAGGCTGGGTTTTGGGGTGCGTCGTTCAGTGGGGACAGGGGTTGATTACAGTGCCATCGCTGAGTGCTCTGCTCTCCTGCCCCACTGTGAGCAGGCTGCGTTGTGAGCACTGTTCAGACCGTCCTGTCCAGCACCATGGCAGACAGCTGTGCGTCCCTCGGTGCTGTGAAAGCCAAGCGGGCCCGGAGGTGCCAGCCCAGCACGCACCGCCCTGCCTCCCAGCCTGGCACTGGCAAGTGAAGAACTACCGGAAAGCCGCCCTGCACGCTGGCCCTGGGCACAGCCCTTGGCGTGCATGGGGCTCCTGTCCCTTAGAGCGGGAAGGGCAGGAGAAAGGCCCCATACCTCCCTCACTGTTGGGGACACTCGGGAAGAGAGGGGTGAGGAGTGTGAGTCTGCAGTGGCCTCACAGGACGCCACCTGACCCTGTGGGAACCTCCAGGGACCACATCCCCGGGCTGGGGCGCTTGTCCCCGAGGTCAGCTGGCCGAGGATGAAGAGGTGGATTACAGTGCAGGACAGTGGCCTGCCTGGGACCAGCCCGCGGCGAACCCTGAGCTGAAGGCCAGACCTGTCCCTTGCTGTGCATCCCTCCAGCTGCCCTAGAGGGCAGCACTGAGCCAGGCCCGCAGGTGTACCTGGCTGCAGGAGACTTGCTGGCTGGCATCCAGAGGAGGCCAGTTCCTGCTCCGCCAGCTCAGGGTCGTGGGGTTGGGCTGAGCCTCCCAGGCCTTTGACCTTGAGACAGCATCCCAGGCTTGAGCACTTTTCCCGTACAGTCTTTAGAGCTGACTGACTCCAGGAACCCTGGGCATGTGCCTGCCGCATGCCAGGCAGTGTTGCAACGGCCCCTTCCTGCCCAGTGCCTCCAGGGCACAGGAAGCAGACGACATAGTGTGCAGGGCCTGTGCTGACGGAGTGGCTTTCCGTCAGCCTAACAAAATCGCTGAGGTTTGCCAGGTGTGGTGGCGCCTGCCTGTGATCCCAGCCCTGGGGAGGCTGAGACTAGAGGGTCAGCAGAAGTGTGAGGACAGGCTAGGCCACACGGAGACCCTGTCTCAGGAAAACAAAACCAAAGGAAACGCCTAGAGGTCACAGGTGCATACGGAGGGGGCACTCGCCTCTCAGCCCGGGTTCCATCCCTGCTGGGTCAGCCCCGTTGCTTCTGGGCCGGTGGTGGCCAGCGGAGGCAGAGAGGGAGAGGAAGGGAGCCACACTGGGTTTCCTCTGATGTCAGTGCACCCAGCGACCCAAGGCCCTCGCCTGCCTGGGGACCCTGGCCACCCCACTGCGGCTCCCCACGGCTGCTTCCGCTAGGCCATGCTGCAGGGGCCAGGGCCTGGCCCTCTGCTGGGAGCCACTCCCTGGAGCAGGTGGGAGGGGCCTGGTGGCCAGCACAGCGTCTCTCCCTGCAGGTGGCCTGTGAGAAGACCGTGTCCGCCATGCACCACGTTTTGCAGAGGACCATCCGGTTCGCCAAAGGTACCGCACTGCGCTCGGCCTGGGGACAGACGGACAGGCGGGAGGGAGGAGGCGGCCTGCACTGCACACAGAGGCCAGGAGGGGACCTGGACCAAGCTGTGACCCCAGCCACCGACCCTGACACTGTCGTTCTGCAGCCCAGGCCGGGGAAGGACAGAGGCCCAGCCCGGCCCAGCTGGAGCTGAGGATGGTCCAGAGCAAGAAGGACATCGAGGATCCGGAGATCGTCGTCCAGGCCACCATGCTGTGAGGGCTGTGCTCGCCCCGAACTCGCAGCCTGCTGCTGTCTCGTGTTGTCCCTGTGAACCTGTGATGTCTGCCCTAGAGCCGTGACCAAAATTCAGCATTCGTCCCCTCGTGAGAGCTGGGTGTCGCCCACTCCGTCGTGAAAATCGTGCCAGTCGTCCCTGCCAGGCCCCAGAGCAGCCCGCAGGTGTGGCGCAGACTCCGCCCTCCCAGGCCCAGGCTCCCCACGTCCCCCGAGGTGTGGCTTGGGGCAGTGGCTGGCCTGCTGCCCGGCGGCCTCTGTCGTAAGTAAGGCGTGGCCGAGGCTTGCGGAAGAATCACCCCGGTCTGTGTGCTGCCACCCTGGTCTCTGCCCGTCTGTCCTTGCGTTAGAATCTGTCGCTGTCTGGTGCCCACTGGGTCTCTGGGGCGCCCCCTGTACGCAGCCCCCGGACTGTAGGTTTCTGCCCTGTGGTCACCGTGGCAGGGACTTGGGCCCAGCAGACTCACGGTGTCAGCGGGACTCCCCGAGACTTGGGGTGGCTCCTAGGCACCTGCCACGCCCCAAGAGGGACGTGCTGCCGGTGTGACACGGGCACCGGGAGCTGGGGTGTCTTGGTTGGGTTCCCTGAGGGGGCTTGGGCCGGGCGCTGCGTGGTTCCCGCACTGTTGGCACACTGAGTGGGAAGGAGTGAGCGCTGGCTGCCTCTGGGAGGCAGAGCTGGGCTCTCCTGAGAGTGTCCCGAGAGCCGTGGGCCAGTCCGGCTCCAGGAAAGGTGCCCGGGTCCCTGTTCCGCGTCCCACGGCCTCCCCGCTCCCCGAGAGTGTCTGGCAGGAAGACGCCTCCTGGCAGCGCAGCCCTCCCTGTGCCTCCAGGCCACTGCAGTGCTCCTGGCCAGGCCCTGGGCCCAGTGTGGACAGGCGTTTCCTGGTCTCCGCTGGGGCGGGGGCGGGGGCCTGGCCGGTGCCTGGCAGGGAGGGCTGCGGCGCCCTGCCCCTCCTGTCTTGTCTTGTCTCCCTCCGTCTGCTCCTTCTCTGCAGCGCAGAGAGAACCGTGTGTCTCCCGGGTGCGTGTTGCCCGTCCCTGGCCTCCCTGGCCGCAGCGTGGGTGTGGGGCTGGGCCCTGACATGCCAAGTCCCTTGAGCTGTGCTCAGCAGTGTGGTGACAAGCACCCTGCAGAGAGCTTCCTGCAGAACCGGAACTGCCCATTTCCTCAGCTGCGAAGCCTCGGGGACAGGGAGGCCAAGCCCCGGTCCACGGACTGAGCAGGAGGAAGTGGGGCTGGGTCTTGAGAAGCAGGGACCTGGGCAGGAACGATGTTGGGGACCAGGGTGCAGCCCCGTGGGCAGCACTGGGCCCACACCACAGGTGGGAGGGAGGGAGGGAGGAGAGAGAAGGGCGTGCGCGTGCTCAGAAGCAGGTCCGGCTGCGCCCTTGGCGTGGGCTCTCCGCGTGGTGAGGCTGCAGCCCGGCTCCCTTGGGCTTGTTCCGCGGGACGTGTGGCCCGACCCAGGGACGTCCTGGTCCACACGAAGTTTCCCATTGCGAAAGGCGGTGGTGGCGGCCAGCGCTGGTGGGAGTTCTGGGTCCAGGTTGGAGCCCCCTTTTCTCTCAGTGTCCATAGTAACACACAGTGGGGATGACTCACTTGAGGTGAAAGCTCTCAGCCCCTGTTGCCCGCTTATTCTTAGGAGACAGGATTTTAATGTTTTCTTAATCCAGACCGTAGGAAGGAACGGACGAATATGGTCTTTTTAGTCAATTTTAAATCATTGTCTCGTCCTGCCAAGGTAACTGTGCCTCGCTCAGTCCTTTTGCAGTTTCTATCAAAGATTGTAAACAAGATGCCTCCTTTCATGTCCTGTCTTGAAGTTGTTGGTTCCAATTTTTAAAACGTTTAGTTTTTCAGTGGACCAGGCAGGCCCCGCCTTGCTGCACTGCAGGGAGAGGGGGCTGCTTTACGGCAGAGGGGCCCTGCCCAGCACAGCCCCCCAAGTCCCTGCGGTGCTGGTCACCCCATCCCGTCCCCAGTCGGGGCCGGGTCGGAGCTCGCGTCTCGCCGTCACTGAGGAAGGCAGGCTGCCAGGTCACTGGCTCCAGGGCAGCTCCTGACCCCAATGCCCTCTCCCAGGACAGCACTGAGCCAGGAGGTGACAGTGTTCTGGCCCCTGGAGCTCTTCCCCTTGCCCGCCCTGCCCTTTCACGGGGTCACCTGCTTGGGGGTCAGGATCCCCATCCGAGCCACTCCCCGGGCTTCTGTCCTATCCCTGTTGGGGGCCAGAGAAAGGTGCTGGAGCTTGAGTGGCAGAGGGCACAAAGCGGGGGTGGCTTCCTGGGGGCTCCATCCGCCCCCAGGGTGTTGTCAGCGATTGGCACCCCCCCACTGCCAGGCAGAAGGGCCACCCCTCCAGTGCTGCACACGGCCCCATGCAGGAGAGCCGGTGTGTCGGAAGAGCACATGGATGGGTGCTGGCCACAGGGCGGCTGGGGCCCGGGGCCTGGGGCAGGCGGCTCTGGGAGGCCAGGTCCTGGGCGAGCAGGTCTCGGGTGAGCTCCTGGCCAGGGAACCCTTGAACTTGGGCACAAGGAGTGCGAACCTGTCTCTGGCATGCACTCCCCGCCTCCACCAGCAGGGGTCGCCTCGAGCCAGAGGTGGGCGAGTGAGCCGAGTAGATTCCCTGCCCTTCTGGGGGACTTTTAAAATGTTCTTTGTTTTGCCTTTTGCAGTACTAGGGATGAACCCAGGGAGCACTGGGCCACATCTGGGCTCTCAGTAAATGTTCTGCTGGGATCTCACCAACTCCCTCCAGCAGGCCTTGAGCTTGCGAGCCTCCTGCGTGCTGGGGTTACGGGCGCATGATCGTGTGTGTGCGGGCAGCCAGGTTTCTAGGTGGATTCTTCTGTGTCCCCAGACCGCTCTGTGCCCGGCACACTGAGCAGGCTGGCGCGCGTTTCACCCTCCTGCTGTGACGGCCAGGAGGGAGCGCCGGGCTGTGCCCGTCTCCAGCACAGGGCAGACCCTTTCTGCCCTCCGTGCACGAAGCCTGGTGAGACCAAGTCTCTTCCAAGTCGGCCTCGCGGTGCAGCCCACTGCGGTCCTCCGCTCACACAGCCACTGTGGGGTGAAACTTCTGTGAGTGGAAGGCCGAGAGGTGGCTGGAGATGCACAGGGTTCACAAAGATCCCCGCTGCCTGAGCTGAGCAGGCCTGGTCCTCACGCAGGGCGCCCGGCCGCAGTGCCCAGGCCTCTCCTCCTTCCCCCCCCCCCCAGCTCCCGCGGCTGTTCCTGGTCTTTTTGTGACTGGACGCCACTTGGGTGGGACAGGCCCTCGCTGGCCACCTGGCCGGGGCGCACGGGGGAAGCGGGCTGTTCCTGGTCTTTTTGCGACTGGACGCCACTTGGGTGGGACAGGCCCTCGCTGGCCACCTGGCCGGGGTGCACGGGGGAAGCGGGGAGCACTGCTGTGCCTGGTGGTGGCGAGCGGCAGCACCGTCCCGTCTGGAGCTGGGCCACGGAGTTGTGCTGTCACTAGGGCCCTGGCTCTGGGCGTGAGCGAGTGGGCTGGGGCCGGCAGGACAGGAAGCAGAGCCTGCCGGTGTCCCAGAGGGCAGTGGGGGCCCGGGCAGCTGGTTTCTGTGTGGCTGTGCGCATGGGATGGAAGGGATTCGCCTGCCCCACGCGGTCCTGGAGGACGGGCATGGGCGGGCAACACTATGAGGGCTTCGGCTTCGGGCTGCAGCCCCCGGTGTGGAGCTGTCGCTGGGAACGGGACCAACGGGGAGACAAGGCCCGGCCTCTGGGAGGCTCCTCCGCCTGGTGGGCAAAGCACACGTCACCCGCAGGCCCTGCTGCAGTCAGTGGTCGGGGCCCGCAGCCTGCCCACCCCGCGCCCCCGTGTCTGTGACATGCCTCCGCTCTGCTGAGTAGGCCTCTGTGCTGTGCTGCTCCTGTTGGCTTATGTGATCATCCACAAATAAATATTGTCATGCAACTGTGGCAGTGCCACGGTCTCTCTGCCTGTCCCACATCAGCTGTGCGGCGCCGCATGGCCAGCCAAGCCGAGCTGACCCCCGGCTGCCCTTGCAGGAAAGGGCACGGCCAAGCCCTCCGAGCCTGCGCTCTGATCTCACTTTGGGGGTTCCTGCAGGGGGACCGCTTCCCAGCTCTGCTCTGCCGCACCCTTGGGCCTGAGGGCTGCTTTAGACGTGGCCTGCCATCCAGTGTCTCTGCTCCTTGCGCTTGGATGGTGACCCTGCCATGCTCTTAGCTTGTGGGAAGCCGCAGAGGCCAGGAGAGGCAGGGATGGTGAGCAGAGGCTTCCGGGCCCTCTGCAGAGTGCACATGCTGCTGGCTACATCGTGGGAGCTGGGGACTCGGGGCAGGGAAGGGGAGCAGCCCCGGCCACAGGGACACCTGGGCGCTCTTGGCTGGAGCCACAGCCCTGCCGAGCGGAGTCCTGCACTAGCATTGCCTTGTAAGGGAGACCTGGAGAGCCAGTGTCCTGCCCTCTGCCTGCCCAGGGGCAGCAGATGGGGGGAGTATGGAGCTGGGTGCTGGGCAGGGTAGAGAAGGAGCCCACGCCGCCCCCGGCAGCCCCTGGGGGTGCGGAGAGGCTGCCTGGTATGGAGCAGCCGAGTCCTCTCCTGCCCACTGTTCCACTGGTCAGGCGCACAGCCCGTCCTGACCAAAGGCTTCTACCCGCAGTGCCAGGACGGGTGGCACATCCATGGGGCCATAGCAGTGCCAAGGTCCTAAGCCACTGCCAGGCCCCAGCCACCCTGCAGCTGCCTCCAAAAACCAAGCTGATCCCTCTCTGCAGTCACAGAGCCTGGTGTTGCCCTCCCATCTTGCCCTGCAGATCTGCTGCCCCAGGCTGCGGTGAGTCCATCAATAGATGGACAGATGGTCAGGTCACTGCAGGGCCAGGCAGGAGGACTGCTGAGTTCCAGGCCAGTCTCAACTACAGACCAAGACCCTTTCTAAAAAAAACAAGTGACATAGCACCTTCCTTTTTCCCTGTCTCTCTTCCTCCTCCGTTTTTCAGTATGGGAATTGAACCCAGGGTCTTCACACTGAGCTACATCTCCAACCCTATTTACTTAGCGCCAGGTTCTCACTAAGTCACTAAATCGCCTAGGAAGGGCTAGAACTGTGCAATCCTCCTGCCTCATCCTCCCAGAGGTATAGGTATAGGTATGGGCCACCACACCCGGCCAGACTTCTGAGCAGGGGAGGGAACTTGGCAGAGGTCCACAGTGCTCCTGATGCTTCTCAAGGCAGCCAGGAGGCTCAGAGACCACAGCTTCCTAGCAGTGGTCTGGCCCCTCTGTCCACTTGTACCTAAACCAGACTGGTGCAGCGGCAGCTCGCAGCCCCCAGCCCTGCCCGAGACATGCTGCTCCCTCCTGCTACTGAGGCTTCCGACTCAACCCCACTGCCCCCTGCACAGAGACTCCACGGGGCTCCTGCTCTGCCCCTGCTGGGGACAGGCTGCAGGCCCCTTGTGAGCCCCACGTGGCACCTGCCCTTTCTGCTGGACTTGCCTGGTGGGAAACCGACCAGGTCTTCATTTGAGTGAAAATTTTTCTTTTTTTTTCTGTGGCTGGGCAGATGCCCAGGCCTAGCAGCAGTGTCACCCCACCAGGGACAGCTCTGTCAACATGAGTCACGCTTCCTCTGCACGTCTGGTTTCGGAGGTGAAGAAAAAAATCCAAGACAAGGAGCCATCAGCAAAGACTTCAAAAATATTTATTTAAAGATCAATAATGTAGAGGTCTCTGGGCAACAATTAAGAGCATTCACTGGGAGGGGAGTCACACAAAGACCCTGGGACCACAGTATAAGAGAAGCTGCTCTACGCCGAGGTCCCCAACACAGGCTGCGTGGGGCAGGGCCTAGAAATAGGACAGCTCGTCGTGCTTGGACTTGTTGGTCTGGTAGGCGGCCAGCACTGGGGGCTTCTTCTCATGCGGGAGGCTCTCGAACACCCGAAGGTGCAAGAAGTTCTGGTTCCCAGTGTCCACCTGGAGAGAGCAGGCGGTGAGGAGAGGAGAGGACCGCCCACCCCAGCTGTCCGGCACCTGCACAACCCCGCCTCCTCCCTCAGGACAGGGACCCTGAAGCTGCACTCAAGAGCTGCCGTCCTCCTCTGGAGGGGCCAGTGTGCACTTATTCACGCATCACAGGTCCAGGGGGCCGTGACCCCCCCAAAGCCAGGAGGGCTCTGGGACCCCAGAGGCACTTGGTCCCGCCCTGAGACCACCCTGGGGCCACACCCACCTTGATGAAGTAGTTGGTCCCTGCCACCACCTGGCTCTTGAAGGACACGGCCTTGAAAACAGAGTACTTCCGGTTTTCCTTCTCTTCAAGCTGGAGCTTCACCTGGGGGTGGGGGAGGGAAGGGCTAAGCAGGTCCCCAAGTGATGTCCAGTGCTGCTCGTGACACGGTCACTTCACAGCAGGGGTGAGCTGGTGGTCAGCTCCAGGGATGTGGAAGAAATCAGTTCCTTCTGAACTGCAGGTCTGGGGCTTGCTCAGAATGTCCTTGGCCCTTTTGTGGGGTGAGGACGTTTTAGTATTTTTATCACTGCATTGTAACATGATATATAAATTTATCCCGATTGGTTTTTTTCACTTCCTATGCAAGCATTTCAACTGACAGACTGTGTGGCACTTTTAACCAACCTTTTATTTATTACTTCGTTGGCACTACGGACTGAACCCAGGGCCTCAGGCATGAGAGGCACTTGCTCTACCACTGAGCTGGGCCGCCAGCCCTGACTCATCTTTTATTTTTTTTCCAGGAAGTAAACCCACAGGGTCGTTTATTTAAAGGATAAGGCAATTTTAAAAAGCTGTGTCTATTGCAGATATGGAGCAGAGTGCCTAACGCATCTTTTAAAATGGAATCTTTTCCACAAACTGAGATCTCTAAATTTCACCTTCCACCTCCCACATCCTAGACACACTTGGGTTCCTTTTACTACTCTGCCACGGTCAGCTGGGCGTCTCCTCACTCTGGCCAAGACAAACCACGAAGCCAGGGGACCCCACACAGGGGAAGGCCTGTCCCCTGCGTCTAATGCAGATCCTAGTCTGAGTCAAAACAGTGACCGAGCGTCTCACTTGGTCTGTTTTCTAGAGTCCCTGACCTTCAGGTGCTAACGACCTGTACCATGGAGGAAAGAGTTTGCTCCAAAAACAGTTTCTTAAATGAATACAGTTCACAAGTGCCAGGGCCGCCATCCGCCACGGCCAGGGCGCTGACCACGCCAGAGCGGATAGGCTGCTCCCCTCGGACCCAGTCTCCCGTCTGCAGACACCAGGAGGCAGCGGCCTCTGGAGAAATAAGGGAGTGGACCAAGGGGCAGGCGGTGAGTCACGGGGCAGGGGGACTCCCGCAGTGAGGGCTGAGGGGGAGTGGGGGTGGGCCAAGGCAGGTGAGTGGCCATCCACACCCTCGTGCTCCTGTGGCAGTGGCAGGGCTGTGCCTACTAGGACAGCACACTGTGTGACAGGGACGCAGCAGAGTCTGCTGCGTGACTGACACTCAAAAACCAGCGCCGGGGAGAGCGAGGTCATGTCTCAAGGTGCAGGCAGGAAGGTGCAGGACAGCGAACCGTCCCGGCGGGGAGGGGCTCCAGGTCCCCCTGGCAAGGGCCAGGCGCGGGACCAGCTGGGCTTCTTGCAAGGCCGCAGACCTGAGAGCTGCCAGCCGTGGGGGCTCAGATGGGACTGCGGGGCACAAGGATCCCCGAGCGCTGATCCAAAAGCAAGACCTGGTATCCTTCTGGCCCAGAGTCAGGCTCTGATCTCGATTCTCCTCGTTCTCAAGTGGAAAAAGGCACGGCAACCTGGTGATCACATCTGTAACCCCAGCACCCTGAGAGGCCGAGGCAGGAGGATTTCGAGTTTGAGCCCAGCGTGGGCAACACGGTGACACAGCAACACCCGGTCTCAACATGAAAAGAGAAAGGGTGAGGATGCAGCTCGGTGCAGAGGTCCTGGGTGCCGCCCCCAGTGCCTGCAGCGTGGTTTCCGCCAGGAGCAAAGCCACTGCCCACGGGCACACCTGTGAGCCACGAGGCTTCCCTGCGCGGAAGGCCAGACAGGGTGTGGTGGCTCTCCGCAGCCCGACGCCCCTGGGCCGCTTCCTCCCCGCCCACCCCGCCCGTGCTGGAGGCGGTGACCAACCCCGCGGGGCGCGGGGGTCGTCGGGAGGGCGCCTGATCCTCTCCTCACCCCGCCCGGGCCAGCCAATCACCTTGTCCGCGAGCTCCTGCGTCTGGGCCGTGGCCGGCCGCTCCTCGCTGGGCCCCCCGACCATCATCCTGGCGGCGGGTTCGGCAGTCACGGGTCACTTCGGGCCAGGCGCCGGGCCGGTCGATTTAAACGCTGGGACCTCGTGACGCGGGCGGGGCCGCGGGGCGGGGCCGCAGCCCTGCCCGGAAGTCCCCAGGCGCCTGGCCGCCTGCGCACTCACGAACACGCGCACACGCATGCGCGCACAGAGAAAGTTCCTGGCGGCGGCGTCCTTGCTGCCGAGTCAGGAGGACGCCCGTCGCGGTCGGGCGCGAAGGGAAGGCGCCAAGCGGAGACGGCAGCCCGCAGCCCCCGGGGCAACAGGATGAGGGCGTGGGTCGCGCTGCCGCCGAGGCGGGCGCCGGGTCACCTGGGCCTCACTGCCAAGCCGGGCTGCGTGGACGCGGGAGAGCGGCGGGGCAGTGCATGGCGACGTGGGGCGGAGGCCGAGTCGCGCCGGGCCCATCGGTCAGAAGGGGTTTAGCGGCCGAAGGGTCCCGCGCTCAGACTCAACCCCCGGCACCCGCTTGGAGGGAAGGGCGCGGCGGAGCCGTTCGGGGGCCCCGCTACCGGCCCGCGGTTACAGGTGGCCGCCTGTCCCTGCCGGGCACCCGGAAGGTGGGAGGTCGGGCGTGACCAGTTTGGGGCAGCTCGGGAGAGACTGCTGTGCTTGTTCACAGAGGGAGAACACATTCAGCCCCCTAATGGAAAACTTCCGTAGAAGATAAAGTAAGCGGCCTGCTGGCGCCTGCCCTGCAGCTCTTCAGATGTCCCTGAGTCGCCTAGGCTCTGCTGGAGCCGAGTCGCTGTGCTCTCAGTTACAGGAGGGTCAGAACCGAGATAGACCAAGACCACCGGATGAGCACAGCTTTGGAGAGGGTAGTGCCAGCCAGTGCAGTGGCACACACCAGCAGGCCCAGCATCGAGGCAGGGTGTGACAGGAGGGTCACAGTTGAACAATTTAGTGATACCCAGTGTCAAAAGGGGCTTGGGAGGTAGCTCACAGAAAGAAGGAAGGAAGGAGAAAAGAAAGGAAAAGGATTCTTCAGAGCCTGGCACGGTGATGCACACCTTTAATCCTAGCTGCTTGGGAGGCTGAGGCAGGAGGATCTCAAGGTTGAGCCCAGCCTGGGAAACTTAGCAAGACTGTTTAAAAATCAAAAGGTGGCCAGGGATTTAGCTCAGCGATTCCGGTGCGTGCCTCGCAAGCGCAAGGTCCCGAGTTCGATCTCCGGTACCAAAAAAAATCAAAAGGGCTGAGAATGTAGCTTGGTGGTAGAGTGCTTGTGTAGCATACAGGAGGCCCTGGGCTCCATCCCTCTCAAAAAGGAAGAAAAAAAGGGTTTGTCTTCAGGGACCACCGTGCAAGCAGCCAGCTGCCCTGGCAGAGGTTGAGCCCACGGGAGGAAGCATCACAGGGACAAAGGTTGGCCTGGGCTATCTCTGGCTGACAATGGCACAGCTGGCTTTTTCTCGTTGGCCCCAGATCGGAAGAGGGATAAGCGTGGCATGAAGTCTGAGCCAGGCTGCCTGTGGATGGCCAAGTCAGCGCAGTCTTGTGCAAAGTGACTGCCTGTTTTCAGTTGCGTATTTGCCATGAGATGCCCAGCTCTGCCCTGCCCAGTGAACCCAGTAACTGCAGAGCCAGCAATAGGAGAAGCAAGCTTCGCTGGTGACAGGTGCAGGGTGCAGGGCCATCACCCAGTCCCTCTACAGGGGTAGCAGATGTGACACACATGGGGCGTCCAGGTCCAGGTCCAGCCCCAGCCAGGCAACACCAGGGCAGCCATTAATTCTTGCAGGACTCTTCTCTTGTCCACGGGACCCAGGCGGCCTGGCATCCCTGTCCCGTGACCTGAAGGAAGCCTCCATCTGGAGGCTGTGGCGGGGTTTGACGACCCCCGTTCCCCATCCCCCTTGCTGGCTGCCAAGGTGAGGCTGGCTGCCAGTGAGTCACGGGGTGGGGAGGAGAGAAGCCAAGGGGTGAATCACTTGTCACATGGCTCCAAGCTGCCTTCCTGGCTCCGGGCGGGGAGCAGAGAAATGTTCCCAAGCCTCTTGGGCGAGGCTGCACCTCGGGCCTCTTGGGCAAGGCTGCACCTCAGGCCTCTTGGGTAAGGCTGCACCCCTAGCCTGGGTGTGGACCCGGCCCTGGACCTCCTGAGCCAGGTAGGCCTGACTGCTGCAACAGCGTGGGCTCTTAGCATTGGGATTGTCCTGTCTACCGTTAGCATACACTCACTCGTAAGCCTCAGTATGCTTTGTATTACTGCCCCCCCCCCGCCCCCGGCCCTGGGAAATAGTCTCACTGCTCATTTCTTGGTACCAGGGTTTCTCATCCCATGAAGCCCAGGGCAAAAACTGGTTATCCTGTCTCCTAACTAGTCATCCTGTCCCATCTCAAGGGCCTCAAACATCACTCAAATTTGAAATGGGATCTAGAACATCAAAATTTTAGCTGAGCCTAATGGCACATGCCTGTAATCCCAGCACTCGGGAGCCTGAGGCAAGAGGGTTCCCACAAGTTCGAGGCCAGCCTGGGTTACACAGTGAATTCACGGCCAGCCTGAACTACATGATACCTTTTCTCAAAAAATAAAAGTCAAAATTTTAAAGTCAAGCTATTTTGAAATCTCTCTTGTGAAACCTGATCTTCCCAGCAGATTGCAAGTTGCATTTATGCATCTGATGCTGCCCAGTATCTCCCATCCCTCATCCCCACGGGCACATCTTACCCAGACCTCCCAGTCCCAGGCTGCCTGTGTCCTTGGTGCAAACCTGTCATTGTGAGAATTTGCTGCCAAGTAAATTCCAGCCCAAGAGACTCTGGTTGGGAGAAAAAGAAAGATGAAGCAGTTACATAGTCTTTTAATGTCTCATGGGTCCCCCCTGAGCAGCTGGATTGATCCCAGAGCTCACAAAAATCCAGATGTCAGGGAGGGAGTAGACTTGGGCATAAAGGCCTCTGCTGTTAACCCACTGTTAGCTTGGTACTAGCAAGAATCAGAAAGGGAGGCCAGGCTCTCCTGCGTGTGCCCACGGGCCCTTGCCCTGACAAGCTCTGGTTCTCTTCCTCTCTCTTTCTCCCACCCCAGAGAGTTGTGACAAACCCAGGCTGGCCTCAGGAACCCTCTTGCCTGAGCCTCCTGAGTGCTGACATTATAGGCGTGTGCCACCACGCCCATCTTGCTTCAATGTTTCTTCACAGGTATCCACTCGAGGATGCCCGCTCCCTGCTGGCCCTGGGCCCCAGGTGCCCATGCGTTATGAGTAGGTAGTTAACACCTGTGGCAGCAGACAGAGGACATCACTGAGGATGGGCAAGTCTGCTGAGTCAGGCCTTGCTCAACAAGGGAAGGAGCCACCTGCATCAGCAGAGACGGGCAGGTGAGGGCAGGCACAGCTGTTCCCACCTTGATGCCTTCATAGAACAGGCATGTCTTAGTCACTTTCCTCATCGCTGGGACACAGTGCCTGACACTCACAATCTACAGGAGTTTATTTTGGCTCACGTTTCAGTCCACGGCTGGTCGGCTTCAAAGAAGGGGCATGGTGGAGAAAAGCTGCTCACATCATGGCGACCAGGAAGCAGAGGCAGAAGAGAGGAGCCAGGGAGGGAGATGAGCCCTCCCAGGCCATTTGAGACCCCACCTGGCAGCAAGTCAGCTATGAGCCCGTGACCCACACCTTCCAGAGGTCCCACCTATGGTCACATGAGGCTGTGGGGGATATCCAGATATAAACTACAGCAAACCACCAGTGTTTGCCTCCTTACACACTCTAGTAAGGGAAACACAAAACTTCAGGATATAAAACTAACACATGAAGCAATAGGTTCCTGCACACCAATAATCAGCCCACTGAGAAAGAAATCAGAAAAACAGCTCCACTCAGTAGCTTCAAAAAAATTTAAGTACCTAGGAACCTAACCAAGGAAGTTAGTGACCTCTACAATGAAAACTACTGAAACTGAAGAAAAACAGAAAAAACTAGAAAGTGGAAAGAGACCCTCTGTTCATGGATGAGAAGAAATAATACTGTGAAAATGGCTATATTACTAAAAGCAATCTACAGATTGAATGAAGTTCCTATTAAAATACCAACAACATTCTTTACAGAACAACAACAAAAAAATCCTAAAGGCCATATCTAGAATAAGAATAGCCAAGCAGTCCTGAGCAAAAAGAGCAAAGCTGGAGGCCTCACAAGACAAGGCTCAGCTTACGTGGCAGAGCTGGAGTACCAAAGACACCACGGTACCAGCAGAAAGCAGACACAGATCCACAGACTGCAGCGGAGGGCACAGAAACAAACCTGTGCGTCTGCTGCCATCTGACTTCAGTCAGAGGGGCCAAAACCAGGCTGGAGAAAAGACAGCCTCCGTCACAGACAGTGCAGGGGAGACTGGACACCCATGTAGAGAAGACTGAAAGATCCCTGTCTCCCACCCTCTACTGAAGTCAAATCAAAATGGATTAGAGACCCAGATATAAAACCCGAAACTTTGAAACTGCTGGGAGAGAACAGAGGAAACACTTGAAACCATAGGCACAAAGACTTCCTGACTTGGCTCCAATAGCCCCAGAAATAATATCAAGAATCAACAAATAAGCCGCATGTGGTGGTGCATGCCTGTGATCCGAGCACTCCAGAGGCTGAGGCAGGAGGATCACAGATGAAGCCACTCTGAATTAATTAAAAATAAAAATAAATAAAATAAAATAAAATGGGACTACATCAAAAAGCCTCCAGGGCCGGGGATTTAGCTCAGTGGCACCATGGCCGGCCTCAAAAGCCCAAGGTCCTGAGTTCAATGTCCAGTACCAAAAAAAAGCTTCCACACAGCAAAGGAAAAAATAAAGAGACAGCCTGCAAAATGGGAGAAAATCTTTGCTAGCTACTTTTCTGATAGATTAATATCTATATAGTATATAACTCAAAAAGATTACCCCCCCCAAATAACCTAATCAAGAATGGGCAAATGAGGTGAACACACAGATCTCAAAAGAAGAGCTACAAATGGCCAATAAGTTTATGAAAAAATGGTTAACACCTTTGGCTATTAGGGAAATGCAAATCAAAACTATTTTGAGATTGCATCTCACCCCAGTCCGAATGGTTATCACCAAGAACACAGGCATTCCTCCTTTAACGGCTAAGTCCCCCAGCCAGGTCCTTAACGAGTTGGTCACTAAATGAAGAATTGTGTATAGGATGCTTATTACAATATTCAGAATGAATGGTCCAAGGAAACTCCAACTTGATGACTTATTTGCATACCTCTTACCTGAAGTGCTGTAATGTCCGAGAACGTGAAACTACTGTACTGTACAGTACAATCGGCAAAAAATGTCAGTACTCTATAAACAAGGTGTACTGTACAAAAAGGACATTGAGCTCTATAAAGATCCACAGAATTATACACACCTGCGCACACACGCGCACGCACACACACACAGATGGGTCATAAAACCAAACAGTGCCCTTGGTCATAAGTGGACAGTGGTTGAACATGTAGGTCAGTAAACAAGGAACACCTGTACAAAAACCTATGCTGTCAAGGATGTGGGGCGTGGAGGCAAGAGTCCTAAATTGTTGGTGGGAATGTAAATTAGCACACCTAAAGTGGCACCCGGGGGCAGGCTGACCAGAAGAGCGGCCCTCAGAGACCAGAAGGGAGAGCGGGTTTATTCGCTAGCTAGGGGCCCAGCGGAAGTCCGCTTCCAGAGTCTGAGCCCCGCTTCTTCAGCCAGGGCGGGGAGCAGGCGGGATTTTACAGCAGCAGAAGTTAGCAAAGGGCAGGGAGGTGGGGTAGTGTTGCTTTTACAGTTTATCTTTGAGACACAGGGAGGTGGGCAGCTGTGTCTCAGCAGTTCCTCCTCCGCCACTGTTCATCTTTCATGGGTTTAGCAGGAGGGGCAAGGCTTAGACCTGGAGACCATCAGTCTCTGCTGTCTTTTGTTTTTCCATTTCACAACCACTATGGAAAGCAGTCTGGAGATTCCTCAAGAGAACTAAGAAATTCCATTTGATCCAGCTATACCACTCCTGGGTATATTTCCAGAAGAAAAACTTCATACTGTACCGGTACATGCATAGCCATTTTTATAGTTGCAGTTTATAAGACCTAAGCCCCAGTGCATGTCCACACGTCTCTGGATAAATAAAACATGTGCATGCACAATGCAGTATTATCTCTAAGAATGAAATTGTGGGTGTGGTGGTGGTTGTGCCAAGTGAGCTGATAAATCACCAAATACTGGGACCAACGACAAAGTTAAACTGAAAGGAGTTTATTCACCCACGTGGACTCCACTCCCTAAGCGAAGTGAAGCCCTGAGTCCAGGAACAGCACAGTTTATATAGGGTGTTATAGCAGTGTAGGGAACAGGGGAAGGGGACGTTATCAGAACCCCTGTAGTAAGTCCTGTCTCCTGTGAGCCATGGCAGCACACGGCGAATTACAGGAAAGGTAGACAAATGAGACGGGGAAGAAGCTGAGCTTTGGGTCTGATCAGTGCTGCTCTGGGCAGCAAAGATGAAAGCCCCCTAGCTTGCAGCACCTTTTATTTGGTACATGGGGAAACAGATGTAACAAGAGAAAATGCAGAGTTCAGTACTTCACATTGGGAAAAACAAGGTGTAAAAAGACTGGGGGCAGTGGAAATCTAAGAACAATGAGGAACTATGCAGATGAAGATTTGGTTCCTCTCCAGCATCTCCCGCAGGTGTGGTCTCCTCCTGGAGATTGCAGCATCCGGGGATCACTGAGGTCTCAGTTGTGACCTGAGGCCAAAATGCAATTATGTCTAAAATGTCGTAACTAGCCTGTAGACAAGAAAACTAGGCCTACTCAAAAGATTTTTCCCTAAAATTATGTAACACTGCTCCCAACCTAGCGGCATAGCTTTTATAGGTGTTATTTTAAGAAGAGAAGTTCAAGGGTAGATTAACATGTTTTTGACTAATTGCAAAAGTATTTTTCACAACTCAGCTATCTTGCTGTCTTGTCAGGTTGGGGCAATGTACAGTAAGGGGAGGCACCAGGCACTATCTCTTTCCGAGAAGCGATGATGAAGCAAGTTTACAGAAGCAGAACAAGCAGTTACAAAAACATCTATTTTATAAGGGGAGAGGGATGAGGGGGAATTTCTTGGGTTTATCCTGGTCTCACAGCGGTATACACCTGTAACCCTAGCACTCAAGAGGCTGAGGCAGGAGGGTCACTGCCCTTCAAGGCCAGACTAGGCTACGTATTGAGCTCACGGCCAGCTTGAACTACACAGTGAGACCATGTCTTAAAAACAAAACAATACAAAATAAAAACAAACAAAAAGAAAATAAATTGTGTCATTTGCAGGAAAATAGATGGAAGTGGAAACTTCATGTTCAGCGAAATAAGCCAGATTCAGAAAGGTAAACATTATGTTTTCTCTGAGAAACCTTTTTTAAACAAAGTAAACAAGGAGAGATGACAAAAAATTAAAGGGTAGAGATTTGGAGATGGGACAGGGAACCATGGACAGGGGAGAAAGAGAAATGGGGTGAAGAGATGTCATATGCATGTATCAGTTTCCCCAAATGAACCTCACTATTCTGTTACCAACATGCATGCAAAGCAAAGCCATACACAAGACCTCAAAATTTAAGCAGAGTTTTAATGCTGGCACATGCCGATAATCTCAGCACTCTGGGAGGCTGAGGCAGGAAGACCAAGAGTTCAAGGCCAGCCAGGGCTACGTAGTGAACTTGAGGCCAGCCTGGAACACGAGACACTGTCTCAAAAAAACAAGACAGTCAATTCAAATAATTTATTTGAAGGAAAATTAATGGCTGGGTAGAATATCTATGAAAATGCCCATCCAGACCCAAGAAGCCACAGCAGGGCCCAGCCTCTGCCCCGGCCAGGAGTAGGGACAGCGCCCTCCACTGGCCTGAGTTCACACGCCAGGGCTCTCACTGAAACGCCCGTGCCCCGACTTCCATTTGGCTGGTGGGATCCTGGTCCCTCAGAGCCAAAGGCCACAGCCTGGGTGTCCCTTTTCAGTTGCTAAGCTGCCCCAGTTAGCTGAGCAAGGACAAGTACAAAATAGAAAGCCCTGGGCAAGAATTGAGAAACCAGAGCAAGCAGGGCTGTCAAAACATCAGGACACCAACAGAGGTCCACCCCAAGAGGCCCAAGCATGCACAAACCCCAGAGCACAAGACTCTGGCCTGGGTCCAGCCTCGCTGGCATTGCAGTCCCCCATCCCAGGGGGCTTTGGACACTTCCTCTGAATCCTCACATGGTCAAAGCCCACTTTGGACGGACAGACATACGGGTAACTGAGTCAGGTGGCCCACTGGGCCAGGGCTCCTGTTGGTCCCCAACTCCAGACCCTCCCATAACCCCAGACCTTTAGAGTCTCAGGACCAACCCTATGGGGCCATGAGTTCTCCTTCCTGGCCACCCCACCATGTGGAGTGGACATTCACGCAAGTCCATCCTAATAAATGGTACGCTCAGTGTTTTTAAGTGTCCTGCTCAATTACAGTATTGGCTTGAGACACCAAGAACCTGGAAACAACTCTCCCAGGGGCCCCTCTCATCTGATAACATGACCTTATTTTTTGTGTTTTTTGAGACAGGGTCTCCCTATATAGTTCACGCTGACCTCGAACTCACAACAGTCCTCCTGCCTCAGCTTTGAGAGTGCTGGGATTACAGGCTTATGCCACCATGCCTGTCTTCTCTGTGATTTGGGGTAAAGTTTTTTTTTTTAAAACAGACTTTTAAAGATTTCAGTATACTACCTACTTTGAAAAGTTAGTGATATTGTGGGGAATATCGCTGGTAGGTACACTAGCGAAAGGAGGTTCTAATCACACTATAATCACTTCAGAATGATTCATCTCTTCCTAAAGACTATGCATAGAAAATGCCCCCAAAAAAGAAAAAAAAAAAGAAAATGCCTATGTTGGCCATTATTTAGGACACAGGAAGCCTCCTCCTGCAACTTTCCTGCTTTTCCTCATTTCCTCCAGTAAGGAACAGGGCGTCAGTCGATGAGACACTCACTGCATGGAAGGGGATGAGTGTGGCGATGAGAGGGGAATGTTTCTCTGCAGTTAAAGCCAAACTTACTGGTGGAAGTTTTCCCCCATTCCCTCAACGTGTCTGGGCTTCCGGACACTGCTTCTCAAGCCTCTCAGGTATTTTCTTTGTTCTCAGGTTTATTACTTCTATCTCCCCAGCAAATGTAAATGGGATGGGGCTCTGTGCACTGAGCTTGCTGTCCGTAATGTCTGATAACCGGTGAATGTGCTGGGCCCAGATGAACTGTGCCCTACGTAACCAATGTGAAGTGTTTAATTCCAGCAAGCCCGGCCCCTCCCAAGAGTATAACCCGCCCTGCTCAGCCCAAAGCGAGGTCAGTCTCTTTGTGAAGTCCCAGCCTGACCCGCTGGCGTTCAGAATAAAACCGTACACTTTGCCTCCAAGACTTCTGGGGGCGTCTTCCATTCTCCTGGACTTCCTGTCTGTACGTTCCGGCTGGCACTCTGCTGTTACAGCAACACGGGGGGGGGGGGGGGCTGGTGCAGCCAGGACCAGGACCAGGACGGCGCCCCGGAGTGGCCAACTGTGTGGGGAACGTGCAGTCCCCTGAGTGGGAAGGCTTCTGGTTCTAGAATGGCGCAACGAGCTCCCCAGGACCTGCCCTTGGCCTCAGGCCTGGGCATTGGCCCAGGGACTTGCGCCAGCACCCAGGCCTGCCTGGGCTTCTCCTCTGCCTCACCACTCCCGGCCTGTCGGCCAGGTGCGAAGCTGGAAGCTTCTTTGTTCTCCTAAGGAAGGGAAAACACCATCCCTCCCCCCAGGACTGTTCTGAGGGCCAGAGGTGTGAACAAACCCTCGCACACAGCAGGCACTGGTCAGCTATGCGAGCTCCATCTCTTTCCTCTCCTTCCCACCTCCCAGAGTGTGCTGAATCGTGCTCCCCCAAGCGCCCTCCCCCAGCCCCTCATGTGATCTCATGGTGCACACATGATCGCTGTTTTGCACAAATGCCTTTCAACATCAAGATGCCTTGCCCCGACCCAGGGGCTGCTCCTTGATGCTAAGCGCTTCTCCATCAGGGCTTGGCAAGGTGGTCGCTGCCCTCGTTCCCCAGCTTTATGTCAGAAACCAGCCCTTCTTGATCTCTAAACACACATCAGGTGAGTCAGACATCGGGTTATTTTTTATACACATGCATTCACTGTATTTCAAGTTGAAAGCAACATTTCAATGGATTCAAAACTATTACACACTGTTCTTTAAAACAGAGTAGAAGCTAGGCGTGGTGGCACATGCCTGTAACCCCAGTACTCAGGAGGCTGAAGCAGGATGGACAGGAGTTTGAGGCCAGCCTGGGCTACATAGCGAGACCTTGTCTCAAAAAAACACACTAAAACAAGTTAGAAAATTTATAATTGTAAAAATGAAGTGCACACTGATATTTAGAATGCATAATTAAGTTAACAAAGTTGGTAATCTATGGTACTAGGCCACATTTGGCTTGCTGCCTTTTCTAAAAATAAACCTTTATGAAGCCAGGGATGAAGCTCAGCAGCACAGCATCTGCCTGGTAAGCGTGAAGTCCTGAGTTCAACCCCCGATACCAAAAACAAAGCTTTATGAAAACACAGCTGTACACATCCATTCCGACCCAGCACAATCTACTGCCAACTTTGTGCTATGACACCAGGTTGCGTTTGGCCTACAGAGCTGAACAGTTTGGGTGCTCGCTTCGGCAGCACATATACCAGAGCTGAAGTTTGGTACTGGCCAGGCAGAAGCTGCCTTCTCGACCAGATCCTAAAAATTCCTGGGCTCTGAGTCTAGCTGCCTCCCTGCTGGACAGCATTGTCCATGTACTCACACCTTCTTTCCTGGGGCACAGAGGGTAGTGTGTGACTCTACTTAGCTCTCAAGGGCACCCATGCCTGGCCTCTGGGCTTTGCTCTCCCACCTGTTCACTTTGAACATTTTGCTTTGAGTCCTGTCACAGCCGCCCAGAAGCCAAGAACTTCGACCGGGCCCGATGTTGTGACTGACTCCTCCACCCTCACTGACCCTCATCTTCCACAATACTTGGGCAGGTATTTTCCTTCCCACCCTGCATTTGGCACCCTGAAAGATGGCCCTGTGTCTCATGTCAGAAACTGCACTGAGGCAGACTAAACACTGACAAGAACTGCCTGAGGAAGTGGTAGTCTTTGCTCTTGAGATCTGCAGAATGGAAAAGCGTCTCAGGACTAGGCAGCTGGAGATGGAAGGTGCCTATCTGGCCACAGACCTCCATCTGAGGTGGTGCCCATCAGCCTCCGATCACCCAT
Organism: Heterocephalus glaber; assembly: GCF_053883595.1. NCBI lineage: Eukaryota > Metazoa > Chordata > Mammalia > Rodentia > Bathyergidae > Heterocephalus > Heterocephalus glaber. The sequence goes on from NW_028258138.1 coordinate 1,631,277, forward strand.
GTTCCATGTAAATGGCCCTAAATTGGCCTCTGGGCAAGATGGAATTTAGTTTTTTGGGTGTTTTTTTTTTGGTACCAGGGATCGAACTCAGGACCTTGTGCTTTCGAGGCAGGCACCAGAACCACTGAGCTAAATCCCCAGCCCCAAGATGGAATTTAAACAGGGGTTCTCCATCTTCTTGGACAGATGAATTCTTGAATAAAGACATCTTCCCTGCCTCAGCACCTAGGCAGGCATGGTGGTTCATGTGTGTAATCCCCGCACCCTCAAAGGCTGAGGTGGGAGGATTTCAAGCTAGAGGCCAGTCTGGGCTACTTAGCGACTTAAAGAGGCCTTAGCTAATAATAAAAGAAACAAAGGGCCGGGGATGTCACTCAGTGTGAAGGCCCTGGGTTCAACTCCCAATACCACAAAAAAACAGGAAACAAAACACCTTGTCCGTGGATTTAGCGGCCTGTAGTGTGGGGAGCAGCGGGACGAGGGTGAGGTTATCGGCAGTCCTCGCTTGCTGGTCCTGTGGATCCTCCCAGCAAGTCAGCAGGCCTGGGTGATCGTAGGCCCTGATACATGGTGGACTTGGGCCCTCTGGGAAAGTGCTGTGATGCCTAGGAAAGCCACAACCTTCCTGCACTGTGGTCTACCTTCCGGTCTGAAGGAAAGGTGCCCCACTGTCCCGCACAGCTTTCAGGGCCTGTTTTGAGGCAGGGCGCATTCTAGCTCCGTCCGTTGCCGACTCCTTCATCCTCCTGGACTTAGGCGTCGAGGGCCGGTGTCTCGCAGCCTGGCCCGCCACCTGGAGTTCCACAGGTTTCCCTGGTCTTCCCTCTGCCCTGAAAAGCGGGAGCGCGTGACACGCCCAGGCGCGTGCGGGCAGCGGATGCTCGGCGAGCGCCGGCTCCACGCTGCCCTTCGGGGCGGTCGCAGCCAAGGGGCTCCCCTCTGGCGAGAAGGGCTCACGCTACCCTGCCCCCTCGCCGTCGTGGACGTCGCAAGAGGTGCTCTCGGGTCGCCTCGCCACCCACCTTCCCCGCAGGCGCCAGTTGCGCAGCCAGGCCATTGCGCGGCGGTGGCGAGCGACCCTGCGGCGCCTCGGGCCCGTGACGTACGGGCGGCGTCGCAGGAGCGTGACGTGGCCTGGAGACGTCGCGGGCTGTGACGTAGGACCGGATGACGTCAAGCGCGCGCCGCCGCTTTGCTCACGTGCGGAGTTGGCGAGAGAGACCATGGCTCCAGGCGTGCAGCTGCCCCCGGAGATCCAGCTGGCTCAGCGCCTGGCGGGCAACGAGCAGGTGACCCGGGACCGGGCGGTGCGGAAGCTCCGGAAGTACATTGTCGCCAGGACCCAGCGGGCCACAGGTGGGCAGGGCCTCCGAGGCGCGTGGGGCCTACGGGCGGTCGGCGGCGCGGCCGCTTCGCCTCTGCCCGTGGGGGCGATGGCGCGTGGCCGCGCTCCAGGGACACCCCCGACCCCCACTTCCTTCCCCAGACCCGGCCTACCTTCCTCTGGGAAAGCATCACCGTCAGATCGGGTCTCCGGCTGCTCGGGCAGCCGGCTGTCCGAGCCATTCGCGTCTCCTCCGCTTCCAGCGGGGCTCTGTCTGTCCGTGTGGCATTGTCGCCCGGGTGCCGCTGTAACTCCATGAGGGCTGAGAACCTGCCTTCTGCTGACTGTTCATTGTGCCTTTTTCATACGTGCTTGTCTACTCTACCCCCAGCAGCTTCACCATCACCTGGGTGTTTCTTAGAAATTCACATTCTGGGGGCCTGGCCCAGTGGAACCTGAAGCCCTGGAGCCCCGTGGTCCAAGGATCACCCCTGCAGGGACAGGCTTTCCAGCAAAGAGAGCCCCAGTGAATGCCTTTGCTAGCCTGAGTGATGAGTTAACTTCCTTCTCTTGATAGTTGAGGTATAACACAGGTGCACCCTTCAGCGGGATGCTGGAGGATGGTCACCTGTAATCAACCTGTGGCCACCATCCAGTCAGGAAAGGGCTGCGGTTCTGAGTTGTGACTCTCGGAGTGGAGTGTGGTGGCTGATGTCTGCAGAGGCTCAGCAAGTATTTAGTGGGTGCAGAAAGTTACCTGGAGGGGACTGCACAGCCCAAAGCCAGCAGGCTCTGAGTTGGAAGGGTTGCCTGGGGAGAGGGGCAGCCTGCCCCCCAGGTCCCATACAGCACGCGGGAATTTGGACGAATCCCGGTGGCCCTGCTTCATGCCAGCACTGAAGGGTCAAGCTTGTTTAGTGTGAACGCTGCTGTTTGTTTCAGGGGGCTTCACGCATGAGGAGCTGCTGAAGATATGGAAAGGACTGTTTTACTGCATGTGGATGCAGGACAAGCTGCTCCTGCAGGTGAGTGCTCAGCCAGGTGGCTCAAGAGGCTGGGGGAGGCCGGGTAGGCTGTGGCTGCCCTGTTCTACTGGAGACAGAGACCGGGAAGAGTCATGTGGTCTCCATGCTTTGGTCTGTGTGGCCTGACATGTGGAGGGCAGCCCTGAATGCCATGGCAGTGCTGGCAGTGGGGCAGCCCACAGTGGGTGGAATGAGTCATTTTGTGTTTGTCCCCAGTGTGGTCAAAAAACTTGAATACTAAAATGACAGAATTCAAGGGCAGAATGCAGGTCTTCTGAGACCAGGGTTCCCACTGCTGGCCTTTAGCTCTTCAGAATCACCTGAGCATGCCTGCCCCGCAAGTGCAAGAACCTGAGTTTGATCCCTGGTACCAAAAAAACAAACAAACAGAATCACCTAAGCGTGAAGGCATTTGCTTAAATGTGGGCTCCAAGCTCACATTCTGTACCTTCTGAACCGTCTCTCAGAGGAGGCTGTGGAATCTACTGACTGAGCAAGGGCACAGAGTGATGCTTGACACTGAGGCAGCCAGGGGGTGACTTGCAGGGTCTGGTTGGCCGCATCTCCCACTGGTAAGGTGGCTCCTGTCTGTCCCACAACCCCGTGACTGTCACCTTCTTGCTCAAGGCACGGTCTCAGTCCAGAGTGACTCACTCTGGGGAGAGTCTGTTGGCCCTGCCTGCAGAAGAGGCCTTTTGCAGCAGGGGAGACTTGCAGAACCAGGATCCACCGTGCTGAGATCCCTGGCCGCTGGTTCCCTGAGAGTGAGGGGACGTTTGTGTGTGTTCTCCTTACACCCGGAGAACACAGTGCTTCAGGGACGGATGTGTTTTTGCTGTTTCCTGCGCAGGAGGAACTGGCAAGGACCATTTCCCAGCTCATCCATGCTTTTCAGACCACGGAGGCACGTGAGTAGCTCTGCCGTGGCTGAGCCCATTCATAGATGCAGCAGTTGCTGAGAGTCAGGCCCCAGCCACACAGGGTAGTGTTCTGAAATCTGGAGCGGGACGCACCCTGTGTCTGGGTGCTGGCCGTGTGGGAAGCAGCCTACGCACCCCCTAACCCGAGTAGACTCTGCTCGGGAGCAGGTGAGATTGAGGCCCTGCCGTGTGAAATTAGGGTGAAAAGCCAGTGCAGTGGTCCCACAGTATGAGTCCCACCTGATGGTTGTGAAGCTCCCACGGTGCATTTCTCCAGCTGTTGTGTTTTATCCTGACCACGGTGAGTCATTCTCACTCTGCCTGCCCATGGGAATCATTTTCGAAGCCTTTAAGCATCCTGATGTTTTCCCAGTTGTGGTGACACATGCCAATAATCCCAGCTACTTGGGAGACTGAGGCAGGAGGATCACAAGTTCAAGGCCAATCTGGGCAATTTAGCAAGACCCTTCCTCAAAATAAAAAAGAGTTAGGGATGTAGCACACTGCTGGAGTGCTTGGCTACCACGTGTGAAGCCCTGGGTCCCACAAAGATTATTTAAAAGAGTCCCAAGGTGTAGAGCTTGGTCCACCTGTACCAGGCTCTGGGGGTGTGGCCAGGGTGTCACTGCCTTAGACCCTGGGCCCTGCTGAGGGTGGCAGGAGCTGAGCATGTCTGACGCAGCAAGAAACAAGGTGCTGGAGCCTGTGCAGTGGGTCTCCGCTCCCTTACGGGGCAGTTCCTGTGCGCACTGGTGTGCTGACCGCTTAAGCTGCCTTTTAGGTTAGATTAGGCCTGCCTAATGACCGTTTACCAACCCCTGCAAAGCCTGTCCCAGTGTGAGCCCCATGGGCTCAGGCATGTGCGCCTTGTGTCTGTCGAGTGGTATCTGGGCCTCTGTGCCAGCCTGGGCTGTGGGTCCGAGTGGGGGGCGAGCACGGGTGTCCTTGGCCCTGGGGTGCTCAGGCTCAGCCTGCTGGATGTAGCCCCCTCTTCAGCTCTGGTGTTCATGTGCCCTCCCTGTCCCGCAGAGCACCTGTTCCTGCAAACGTTCTGGCAGACCATGACCCGCGAGTGGGCGGGCATTGACCGGCTGCGCTTGGACAAGTTCTACCTGGTGAGGGGTTCTGACTGCAGGCTCCGCCTCGCCTGGGCTCCTGTGAGTGGCCCCTGCACGGTGGGCTGCTTTCTCCACAGGTCCAGTGCTGCTTTCTCGCGCCTGGGCCTGAGGACGTGCCGGGCGCCTTTCTCAGCGAGGGAGGGCCCTGGTGGAGTCTGGGTCCCGCTTCCGCTGATCCGCCCCTTCTGTGGCACAGCTCATGCGCATGGTCCTGAACGAGGCCCTGAAGGCAGTGAGGATTCGAGGCTGGGCAGAGAGGTCAGTGCATGTGAGTCCACCCTCGGGGCAGGGCCCACCTCAGCTCCTGCCTGGGGGTGGGAGCCGGCCAAATGGTTCCCTGTAATTCTTTGTCCGCTGCTGAGGAGCGGAGGTGGAGGCAGCTCTAAACCTCTCGGGGCCAGGGCTCAGCCAGGTGCTCAGCTCTCCCTCCAGGCAGACAGAGAACAGATGCCCCTCCGCTGTGTCCTTGGTGGCCACCATCCCCAGCTCTAGAAGCCTTTGAGTCATCACACTTGTCACGCCAGCAACGGTGCCTGGGGGTGTCCATGTCCCCTACTCGTGAGCTGTTTCACGTGGGCTTTTGCAGGCAGTGGCGACGCTTGTCCAGTGCACAGTCTGGGCCCCTCTGGGGTTCAAGGTCGGACCTCAGGTGCCCTGTGGTCAACGGAGGTCCTGCTGGGGCAGCACGTTTCCAGGTTGGTGACAGCCCAGCTCCTCGACACAGAGTGGATTTCTGTGTTTACCTTCTTAAAATGGTTTCTAGGGATGAGGTCTTGCTATGTGGCTCAGGTTGGTCCCGGACTCCCAGCAATCCTCCTGCCTCAGCCTCTTGGGTGCTGGGATTACAGGTGTATGGCCATCACATCCGGTGCTTCCTGAAATATTCTAAACTAATAGACAGCTTTAAAAATAGTTTTTCAGTTATAAATGATGTGTGCTCAGTGTAAAGAACTCAGAAAACTTTCATGAAACATTAAAAAATAGGTTTTTAGGGCTGGGGATTTAGCTCAGTGGTTTCACTGCCTGCTGCGCAAGCGCAAGGACCTGAGTTCGATCCCCAGTACCAAAAAAAAAAAAAAATAGGTTTTTGGGCTGGGGATTTAGCTCTGTGGTTTCGCCGCCTGCTGTACAAGCGCAAGGACCCAAGTTCGATCCCCAGGGGAAAAAAAAAATGGTTTTTTTTCTGTGTTTTTTGTGGGGGTTTTTGTGTGCATGCTGGAGCTTACCCCAGGGCCTCTCACATGCTCTGCCGTTGAGCCCCAGCCCCAGCCCTGGAAAGTCACTTTAACTCCAGTAGATAATTGCTTTTAAAATGTTACACAGAGGAAGCTGACGCAGGAAAATCACAATTTGAGTCTCTTGAGCAACTCAGTAAGACCGTGTTTCACAAAAGGAGGTCTGGGGACGTAGCAGAGCGTAGAGGCCAGGTGCCGTCCTTAGCACCACGGAAAGGCTGCACAGAGCCAGCACAGGTGCCCGGTGTCTGCAGCAGCAGGTGTGCGGGGCTGCCTGCCCCGTCTCCCTGTCAGCACCCTCGTGGGTTCTGCTGCTAGGTAGCCGGCCGGTTAGAGGCTTTGGAATGGGTTTGTGAGTGAGAATCCCCCTACAGGACACGTGGGTGGCACTGGGCCCCAGCCCCATGTCAGCAGAGCTGCTTCCCCGCACTTGCTGCGCTTGCGGCTGGGCTGTAGCCGTGCTGGTCTGCAGGGCTGTGGGGCAGGCGAGCCCTTCTGGCCCCCGAGGAGGAGCACAGGTGGTGGTGGTGTGTGCCCAGGCAGCGGACAGGCAGCAGCAGGACCCTAGTCCCGGCTGTAGTCGCATGCTGTGGTTTGTCTCTGCAGCAGCCGCTTCGCCCTCGTGGTCACTGGTTGTCCCGAGGAGCTCCTGGTGCTCCCCCTGCCGGGGTAGCTGTGCTGGTCTGGCCCGCACCCTCCGTCCCCTCAGTCCAGCATGCGGAGCTGTGCGCTGTCGCCTGGTCCACTGCCCCAGCTGCAGGCGCTGCCTGTTTTTCTCTTGGTTTTGTACCTGATCTGCCTCCTCCTGGGCCTGCTGGGACCACGCTCCTCCTTCCCATAGCTGGGGATTCCAGGCGTTGGAGTTGTCCAGGGAGCTCCCTTTATTTCCGTGATTTGGTTTTTGGCACAGGATCTTGCAGGGTAGCCCAGGCTGGCAGGAGGCTCCGAAAGCGCGTTCTGTAGTTGTAGGCGTGGGGGTCTGCACTCCCACCCCGAGTCTTGGGTGCACCGACTGCCGACCCCAGTCACACTTGGGGCTGAGGGCTCGGGACCAGGGCCAGATCCTTGCTGCATCTGGAAGAGCTGGGTTGGCGTGTCACGTGCCCCACTGCTGCTCCGCCCATCCCTGGCTGGCCTTCCTAGTGGTCCCCGTGGGGCGCCAGAGGGCCGGATGGCAGAGTGGGGTGGTGCACATCTCCGGGACGGAGGGAGTCCTGTGTGGGTGATGGCCCGGGTCCAGATCACGCTGTGTTCTCCCATGGGACACGGCCACGCAGCCCCATGATCAGCCACCTCCCTGCCACCCAGACGCAGCGCCGCTGTTGCCCGCTGCTGAGTGTAGAGGGGCACCTGGCTCTGTGTTCCTCCCGAGCTCACAGCAGACAGTGGGGGTGCACGGCGGCGGCTGGATCACCCCCCACCTCCTGCAGGGACATCGAGCAGCTTCTGGAGCTGCTGACAACCGAGATCTTGCACGAGGACAGCCAGGCTCCCAACGGTGTGAAGAGCCACTTCCTCGAGGTCTACCTGGAGGAGCTGGCCAAAGTGGGCGCCGCAGAGGTGAGGCGGGCTCGGGAGGCTGGCGTGGCCCAGGCTGGCCGCTGTGCGTGCCAAGGCTGAGCTGCTGCCCTTGCTTCTGCAGCTCACTGCTGACCAGAACCTGCGGTTCGTGGAGCCCTTCTGCTGGATCGCCGCCCTCACCAAGGAGTAAGTGCAGGCGGGGGTGGCCTGCCCCACTTTCCCTCCCTTCTGGGGCAGCGGCCTCAGGAGCTTCAGCTCCCTGGGGCCCTGCTCTGGGTCCAGGAGGGTGGCAGGGTGGGCGGCGCTGCCTGAGTGTCCAGCTCTGCGGCCCCCTCAGCTCCCTGGTTCTGCACAACATCACTCGGGGCATCTTCGAGACCATTGTGGAACAGGCCCCCTTTGCCATCGAGGACCTCATGAGGGAACTGGATGAGGAGGAAGGGGAGGAGGAGGCGTCAGGTGGCGATGACGACTCAGACAGTGACGAGGAGCTGCCTGGCCAGAGGCCACCTGCAGGTGCGGGGCCCGCTAGCTCAGGGCGCCCGACCTCCTGGCACCCGTCCTGGGCCGGGCCCCTGGCTTCCTGCTGGGCCAATCCCGCCGCCTCCTGGCTGGGCCCGTTTCCAGCCTCCCCCCAGGGCCCCGGGGAATGTGGCAGCCAGGCTGACCATGGCAAGTAAAGGCTCCCTGTCCTGGCTTACCCAGCACACCAAGCACTGCCTAGCTCCCCTGCCCGGCCCAGCTCCTGGGCGGCTCCTTCCAGCCTCAGGGCTCCCTGGGTCTGCTGGCCTGACTGCTGCTAGGCTCTCCAGTGCCTGCCACCCCCCGTCTGGACCTCTAGAGCTAACTCCTGTCCCATGCCACCTGCCCCTCAGCACAGCCTGAGCCCTCAGCACCTCCCACATCCTGTGTCTGGTCCTGCCACCCGTCTCCCTTGTGGAGCCCTGGCTCTTCCTCTGCTGCCTGCAGTACCCGCTGCTCTGGCACCACCTTCCCTGGGCTGTGTCCCCTCCTGTCCACACCTTGGTCCCCTGCGCCCTGGGAGGCGCTGTGGCACTGGGATCCCCCCAGCCTGTGCCTTGCATGCCAGTGTGGGGCTTGGGTCATGGGGTCCCTTTTCTTCTAGGCTCCCTGGAGCAGAAGTGGGATGACGAGGACAGCACCAGCCCTGTCCTCCAGGTAGGCGCCTGGCCCTTCACTATCCTGCTGGCTGGCTTGGAAGGGAGACAGTGTCACAGGCAGGTGGCAGGCGAGGCTTGGGGACCAGCTGGGTCTCAGCTGTGGAGGAGGCGCCCTGCTTGCCTGGCTGCCAGAGGACTGGGGCGGGTGGGGCTGGGGTGCCGTGCAGCAGGCCCAGGCTGCCTCATCCTGGGCACCGATATTTGGGTCCCAGCCTGGAGTCAGCTCAGCAGGGCAGGCTTGGGACTAGGCTGTCATGAGATATTGGTGCGCCTGCCTGTCAGATTAGGGGACTGGGGACCTGGGGTTAAATGAACTTGTCGGGTTGCTCCCTCTTGCTTGCTCTCTGCCTGCCTGTGGGGGGGAACTGAAGTTGCCGTGAGGGCGGCCTGGCAGACAGGGACGGCAGGGGCTGTGCTCTGGGGCCGAGCAGAGTCCCCTTGCTGGCCGCGTGGGGTTCAGGGTCATGAGGCACGTGGGCGGTGGCTGACCTGGCCTCTCCGGTGTCCATTTCTGAGGCAGTTTGACTACAAGGCAGTTGCCGACAGGCTGTTTGAGGCAGCCAGCCAGCAGAACACCCCTTCTCAGAACAGGAAGCGCCTCTACAAGGTTGTCCGCAAGTGAGTGCCCGAGGCGCCCGGCCTCCGCCGCAGGCCACGGTCCCCACAGCCCGTCTGCGCTGTCCTGCGGCGGCCTCAGCCTGGGGGAGGCCAGCGCCCAGGCAGGAGGGTGTCTTGGGCCCACGGAGGGCCTCGGGGCGCGCAGGGTGTGAAGCCACCATGGTGACCCTGCCTGTGTTGCTCTTGCAGGTTGCAGGACCTCGCTGGAGGTGAGGCTGGGGCCACGCCGCGTGGCCCAGGCTCAGAGCATGGGGCCCTTGCGTGCGGGGTGTCGTCCTGTGTGGCTCTGGGGAGCAGGCGTTCAGGGTGCGCATCGGTGTGCTGCTCGCTGAGTGGCCTCAGCCTGGAGTGTCTGCGCACCCGGTGTCAGCAGGCAGCCCTGTTACCCTGAAGTGTGACACATCCACGTGGAGGGCTGGCTGCCACAGGCTCCCTCTGGGACAGTGTGGCCGGGCCATCGGCCTCTGGGAGTCAGGGCTGGTGCAGGCCTTTCCTGTGTACTGTGCCCGCTGACTGTCCCCTCCTTCTCAGGGCACTTCCCTGAGGACGAAGTCCCGGAGAGGGCCTGCAAGCGTCTGCTGGAGGGGAGGCGCGTGCGGAAAGGGAAGCGGCGCTGGCTGCAGCAGCAGGCACGGAGCCTGAGAGGTGGGGCCCGAGGGGACCAGGGGCAGCGGGCACTGGCTGGAGGTTATCTGTGCCCAGCCCAGGGAGCCTGCAGCGAGGGCAGTGTGCTAGCCCTGCTCCCGTGGGCAGGGAAGGCTGGGGAGGACAGCGCCAACGGGGGGCAGGTGCAAGGGCCAGTGGAGGATCGAGGATGGGGCACACAGGGCTGAGGCCCAGTCCAATTAGAAGGGCTGGGGAGGGGCAGCCTGGCCCGAGCAGTCCCCGCTGTCGGAGAGGAGGTCCCCACAGATGGCAGCCCTCGCAGAAGGCAAGGGGCGCCAGGGAGTGGCCCCCAGGACACAAGAGCAGTGGGCGCTGGGCCAGGGTCGTCTCCTGTGGCCTCCCGCCCAGCTGGCCTGCTCCCCCTCCTGCGCTCCCCGCGCCTGCGCGTCTGCCCCTCGCTGGCCTTTCTGGAGGCCCTGCTTCCCAGCCCTGGGCTGTGGCATCCACATGCCGCCATCTTTGGTCACACAATGGCCGGGCAGCCTGCTCACGTGACCGAGCTGCTTTGGCAGGGGAACCTGGAGTGGAGGCCGAGGCCCTGAGCCCAGGAGGTGAGATGAAGAAGAGCCGGGGGAGGCCCAGGAGCACCGACCCTGCGCCGCGCACAGGAGCTGCTGGCCGGAAGGGGCCGCCCGGGAGAAAGAGGCGACCTGGGCAGCGGCATGGCGCCCGAGCAAAGGCGAAGGCGGCTGGGACGCGGGAGTCAGCGAGGAAGAAGCAGCGGCCGCTGGAGAGCGGGCAGTGGCGTGGCCGGCGGGGACGGGTGGGGGCTGTGCGATCCTCCAGCGCCGAGCCGACCTGAGCCTCGGGATGCCTGAGCCCCACTTCTGCCCTGCCGGCATGTGGAGGGCGGGCCCAGGACGGGGAGGAGGTGTTGGCCTTGGGTCGGAGTCGAACCTGGAGACCTGAAGCCCTCCACGTGACTCACCCGTGCCCTGGGCCACCAGGGAATAAAACCCTGCGGGTCCAACCAGCACTCTGGTGGGTGCCCTTGTGTGCTTGTCCTGAACCCGCCTCGGCCCCGCTCCCTCAGGTGTGGCCGCAGCACTGGTCCCTAGTGCTGCAGGGAAAGCAAGCCAGGTGTGGTGCTGCCCTCCTGTGATCCCAGCATTCTCTGAGGCTGAAGGGACGATCACAAGTTTGAGCCCCCTGGGCAACCTAACGTTGCCTGGGTGAGATCCTGTCTCAGAGGAGAGGATAGGAGCGTAGCTCAGTGCAGAGACCTTAGGTTCAACCCCCAGCACCACCACCACCAAAAGGAAGCAACCCGTACACCCGCAGTGTAGAAGTTCCTGAAAGGGCCAGGGACGTAGCTCAGCAGCACCTCGCCTGCCTGCCAAGCGGGAGGTCCTGAGTTTGACCCCGGCACCAAAAAACAATTCCTAAATAGGCAACCAGTCTTGGCCTGATTGCGTAGTTGCATCACTAGTGGGGCCTGGCTTTTCTCGCAGTCTGTCCCCAAGGGGAGGGTCGCCGCGGCCCCTGTCACACAGTTCCCTGGCTTCTGTCCCATTGCCCTGGTCTGTGCCGGACCCACAGACCTGGGCACTGGGCTGCACCTGGGCGTGGGCACTGCCTCACCGCTTCCACAAGGCCTCTGAGGCCTCACGGGGCTCTGGCACCTGCCCAGGACCTCTGTCCCCAGGACACCTGCAGCCCAGGCCACAAACAGCCCTCAGCACAGCCCCTTGTCTCACTTCTTGCTGCTGAGACAAAATACAAGAGCAAAGCTCTTTTATTTAGCTCAGTTTGTAGAGGTTTCAGTCCTTAATCAGCTGGCTCCGAGTCAAAGTCCAAGTTTTTTGTTTTTTGTTTTTATGAAAATAAAATCTATCAGCGTTTTTTTTTTTTTTGCTTCACAGTCATGGCAGACAGAAGGTAGCAAAGCAACAAGGGACCTTAACAGTGTTTCCTGCCCCTTTTATCCACACTACCCAGGGCGGGCAGCACTCACACCCTTAATCCTAGCGCCCTGGAGCCTAGCACTGCACCGCGCTGCACCATGGGTCAGTCCCAGCGTCACACGCTGTAGACCCAGCCACCTCTGCAAAGCCCCGCCTGTGACCACATGAGGCGTTGAGGGACATCTAGGCACAGCCATGACACCCGTCTCGGCCCTGTCAGGCTCCTGTGGACTGGGTCACGTGGGGTGCCCTTCCGCCTCTCTGTGGCAGGGCCGGGAAGACTGGGGAGGTGGCCCCCCTTTAAGGCCGATGAGATGGTGCATGTGTGGGAGCTCTCGTGTGAGCTCCCTGGTGGGCTCATGAGGCCAGTGGCCTCGAGGTGATCAGCTGTCGCTTCGTGCCCAGCCATGTCTTCCACTGGCCACTCCTTCCTGGAGTGCATATGTCCTCAAGGCCTGGCCGGGCATCAGAGCCCCATGCTGAGAGTTAGGGCCTGTGGCCACTTCTCGGTCTTTCTAAGAAACGGCTTCACTGGGCATACGGCCTTCCTCTGAGGCACCCATCAGTGGCTGCCACACGTTCGCAGGGTGGTGTGGCGGTCACCATGCCGGAACATTTTTGTTACTAGAAAGAACCTCAGTGCCCGTTTGTTTCGAGCATCCTCCAGGAGTAGCGGGCTGTGACCAGCCGGGGTCCAAGTCAGCCACAACAAGCCAAGGCCCTGGCCCGGGAAGTTACCGGACCGCGCACCTGCGAAGGCAGCCTGGTCCGTCCCCACCAACCGCTGGCTCCCTGGCTGAGGCCCTTGCCTGACTACCTGTCCCTCGGACCTGCACCAACGCAGTACCACCACCTGCCTCTGGGGGGAGCCAGGGCCTCCTGGCATCCCTGGTCCCTGGGTGGGGGTGGGGTTCATTCTGGTTTCCAGGGAAATGGGCACCCAGAGGCTCCTAACAGCTCTGCAGAGCTGCCACCTACGTCCTCTGGCTCCGGCTTTGGCTTCGGGAGGTCAGCGCCTGGTGCCTCTGGGCTCAGGTCCTGCTTCTCACCCCTGCCCTGCGCTGGGAGATGCTGGCTGTTCAGTTAGAATTCTTAGAGGAAATTCTGCCTGAGACAAATGGAGGCTGTGCCAGAGCGAGAGCGGGCATCATGGGCACAGGATGCTTCTGCCGATCCTGACTCTGGCTCACAAAGAACAGCACCACCCCAGGGCCCCTCCTGAGCCCCGAGGCCCGTTACCCACCGAGAGGCCGCTCTGAGGGGTGCATCTGGGCCACGCGCAGCCCTGACCCCTGGGGGTGGCCAGGGGAGAGCCTCGGGTGTAGGGAAGGCAGAGGGTGGCCTTTCCCCGGTGCTGTGTGGGGCAGGGGACGGTGGGGAGCCTGCCTCTTCACTCCGCTCCTCAGAGACCTCCGGAGCAGGCTGGCAGTGCCACCCACAGGCAGAGGCGGGAGGATGCGGGCATGGTCCCCTTCCCCTGGGAGCCGGAAACGACTCCCACGTCCTGGCGACCCCAAAGCAGGTGCGGGTGTGCCGTGACACGGCCATGTCCTCGTTGACCTCCCCAGCCCATCCTCTGTGAGCCTATCGGGAGCTCTGCAGGTGCCCCAGGAAGGCTGTCACCCTGTCACCCTGCAGAGAACTGAGCTCGCGGTCCAGTCAGGGTGTTGGGAGCAGGCGCAGCCTCGCTGCTGAAATGAGCTTGCTCCACACAGGCAGAGGTGCCCCGTCTGCCCTCCCAGAGGCCCGCCCTCAGCCTGCAGCCTGCCCCAGTGTGACCCCCGGGCACCCTGGGGTGAGTGGAGATGTTCCGCCGGCAGCCCAGGCTCCCTTCAGCGTGCTGTGCCACCCTGTGAAGGGCATACAGCTCTCCCGGGCTGTGGCTGCCACACGGCTCGCTCAGGGCCGTATTCACCGAGCCCGCCACTGTTATGGTCCCACCTTTCCCCGGCTCTCCCTTGGGCTGCGAGGATGCCACACCGTGTCACAGTCCACTGACACCTCTGAGGCTCCCTCCCGCATGGGATCTGCTGTGCTGAGCACTGAAGGCCGCGGGTGGGGCCCTGGGGGCCTGGGAGTTGCGCTGGAGACCCTGGTGTGTCGGGTAAGAATACTACAGGCAGTCAGGCAGGGCTGGGCCCTCGAAAGAGGACAAAAGATGAAAACACATTACAACGCATCTGTGGGGTCAGGCCTCAAGGTACAGACGGATGACCAGGCCTGCCTGCTTCCCTGCGGATGAGGTGAGTGATAACACCTGGTCTAGTAAAGTCTTGACAGACAGCAGCCACTCCGTGGGTGACCCAGACTTCGGGTATACTTGTAATCTTACTGGTTGGTCATAATTCTGTCCCATGTTGTACCCACCTTGTGATTTTGCTCTATAAAGCTTCCTGAATAAAGTGAGGTCCCTGGCAACCCATTCGGGTTCCCTCCTGTCTCTCAGGAGCTAAAATCTCTCCCTCTTAATAAATATTTGCTACTCAACCTCTATTGTTCCTTAAAATTCATTCTCCGATTTTAGAGAACCCGAACTTGGTGTGTGACGTCTGACGGGTGGAGAGCCGTATTACCTCCCCTCTGTCACGTAGAGGTCCCCGTCACTGGGAGGTACTGCAGTGCCCAGGCAGCTGTGCCCCGGCCAGGGGGCCTCCTGTGGCCCCAGGATCCTCATGCTTCCCCATGCTGTGTTTGCAAAGCTTCTGCAGTGGCCTTGTCCCTGCGGGTGTGAGCTTGTGAGGAGGCCCAGCTCCTGCTTCTGCATAGGGACATGGGAGGGTGGAGGGGCCTCCCGGGCACAAGGTTCTTGCCATCCCTGCCCCGCGCCAGCTGCCACGGCCCTGCCCCTCCCTGTCCACCACCACCTCAGATGTGCCCCAGCCACCCCATGGGCTCGGGCCATCCGCAGAGGCCCCCGGGGCGTTGCCCAGAGGACAGTGCTGAGCTGAGGTGCTGGTGAGCGCTCTGATTCCCCAGGGCACTGCCTCATAGCCGTTACCGGCCTCACCCAGGTGAGGAAGCTGCGAGCTCCTGGCCTGGAGGGTTGCTCAATGCCGGACACTGCCGGGCAGGGGGAGGGAACCCAGGGGCACCTCCCTCCCCATCTGTCAGGCAGAGACTGGGAGAGGACCCCCCCCCCGGTGGGTTGAGGGCTCAGCACACGCGTGTGAGACGTGTGGCAGGCACAGAATGGCCATCAGCATGTGTCAGAAGTTGGGCTAGAGCCAGCCTCTCCCAGCAACAGGCAGGCTGGGCAGAGGAAGAGTGCGCCCCTCGGGGAGGCAAGAGAGCAGCGTCAGAGGAAGCTGCATCTGTGGAGCGGCCTCTTGCAGCACGAAAGCGGGCTCATCTCATCATTCATAGCTGGAGAAGGAGGCGGCAGAGCCCTGCCAACCTGCCAGGGGCGTTCCTCAGCCAACAGCTCAGTTAATTGTCCCTCGTGCTCTCTTGAAATTTGAGGGCTGTGGTACAGTAGTAATCTGCGTCTCCTACGCAGTCACCTATGAATAGTGGGACAGACCCCTGCAGCGAGCAAGGAAGGCCCTCAGAGTAGCAATTAACCCGGGAAGCGAGGCGCAGCAGCCGAGAGCCCCGACTCTCTGGCTCCCCTCAGGCCACGCGGGCGGGAGGGAGCCCAGGCTCCGCCCCACGCCTGGAAGGAGCCCAGAGTCCGAGCAGCTGGCCCAGCGCCTGGGGCCGGGTCGGAGACGCGTGCGATGACCAGCTGCGGTGTAGGTGCCCGGGTCACCGGAACCGGAACCGGGTCCCAGCAGCGGGGGCAGCCGCACTCCCTCTGCCCGAGGAGCGCACAGGTGGGACGCACAGGCCTGCAGACGTCCAGGCAGAGCGGAGCGAGGGCGAGTCCCCCTGCAAGCGGGACGGCGGGCGGAGCCACGCAGGCGTCCCAAGGGCCGGTCTGGGTGCCCTTACCGGCCCACACTTACTCCCCGGCCCGGCCCGGGGCCCTGTGAGCTCATCTCCAATTTCTCAGAAGTCGCTCTGGGGTGGCGGGCGTCTTCCTGTCCTTGTAGATGCCCAGTGGCTCCTGGGGCTCTGGTCGTGGGAGAAACTTGCAGACAGCTCTTCTGTAACCCAGGGCCAGCCTGAGGCAGGGTCTCCACAGAGCGCTTCCTTCCCTGACGTCCCTGGGCTGCAGGCCGGGGCAGGCGGGAGAGCCGGGGCCCTGCTCTGGGGTGCACGCCAGGTGGCCGTGTCAGCAGGACTGGGCACTGCGCATGACCGCGAGGTATCGCTGCTCGTGGGGTCGCTTTGCGTCCGAGACCTAACAACGCCGACGACCGTGCCCTGACGCCTTTCCTCGCTCACTGGCGATGCGCGCCGTTTTGGATCCGTGGCTTTGTCCCTCCAGCCCGCTCGCACCTGACAACACCGTCACCACCACAGCCCAGGGTGGCTGGGTTGGGTGGAGCTCGCCCACCCCGGAAGCCCCTGCCCGTCGGACTGGAAAGGCTTCTGCCCAGCTCCCTTCCGTCTCTGCTCTGGGGCAGAATCGGCTCTGCTGTCCCAGGAAACAATGCATCCTTCCCGCTCAGAGGCATCAACTGGGCTCGGAGCGACGGACCCCGGCCCCAGGCAGCTCTTGCCACCCACCCTGCACCCTCTCGGCCTTCAGGTCCCTGGTCTTCACGGGTGGCCCGGAAGCCCCAGAGCTCACATTTCATTTTGGCTGCCTTCATGCAACAGGAAGTTCATCCACAGAGCAATGTGGGACCCCCAGTCCCCTGGGGTCACCAGGCCTGCTGCAGGGCAGTGTCACAGGCTGATTCCCGGCATCACCTGGCCAACAAGGGGCCACTCCCCTGTCTCTGTACCCTGCTGCACCCCAAGTAAACTGAGGCGGTCAGACACTGGGATCTGCGGTGGGACACTGAGCTGCTGTATGAACGGCCGGAGCCTGCAGAGGTAGAAGCCCAGCCTTCCCTTGGGTTCGACTCTCTGGACCCTTCCCTCCTCACCTGCAGGGGCCTCTGCTGGGCCCCAAGCCCCTTGCCTGCTGGCACTCGGCTTGCCCCATGGGGCTGGAGTACTCCCCACCCCACCCAGGGTAGTGGGAGGCAGGGCCCTTCCCACTTTCCCTTCCAGGTCCTGAAGAGCTGCCTTCCAGGACAGCCCAAAATACTCATCTCTAGAAGCTCTGGCATCGAGGAGCTGCATCTGACTCACGTCTCAGCCCCATCTCCTCTATCTGCACCCACGCTGCTGGGCTATTTCCAGCACCCAGGAACCCAGCGCTGCCCTTCTGCTCCCGGTTGGTGTGTCCGAGTGGAAGGAGCTGCCCAGACAGGCTCCTCGAGCTGACAGGGCTGGTGAGCTCAGAGGCAGCCCCTGTCAGGCTCTGTGCCATCACCCTGCAGTGGGTCAGCTTAGGCGGGGTCCCAGAGACGTGTGCCTGCGCTGGGGACAGGACCCAGGAGCTGTCTTTCTGGGAAAGGTCTCCATACACAGCCACGCCCAGCCCTCTTTATCCTTCATCTGGAGACAGGCTCTCCCTAAATTGTCAAGCCTGGTCTCGAACGCATGATCCTCCTGCCTCAGCCTTCCAAGTAGCTGGGATTCCAGGCCCGAGCCGCTGTGCTTGGCACGAGTCCTGGACATCTGGGAAGCAGGAAATTGGAGTGTGGACGTGGCGACCAGTGACACATCTCGTCTGTGCCCTTCCCAGCAGGCAGTGGCGGTGGCCTGGGGTTAGCCGCAGTCCTGCATCCCTGACGGGGAAACCTCAGACCTCACTGGCCGCCTGGCCTGTGGGCAGGGAGGGGTTTTCAGGGCCCCGTCCCCTCCATTCCAGCTTTCTCCGCAGCGCAGTACAGGAGGGGCATCTGCCCTAAACAGCAGGGCTTCTTTTCCAGGCTTGTTCTGGCCAAATTCTTACCGGTGGGGGAGGAAGATGGAGCTCAGCGCTCACATGGACCCCTGAGGAGGTCGGGCCCGGCTCAGGCAGGGAGCATGGCCCTGCGGACGGCCGTGGGCACACACATCGCACCCTGGGCTCCTTTCGGGGTCAGCTGTGTGCTCATGGTCGAGCCCCGGGGCTTCCTGCAGGAGGGGAAGTGCACTATGTAGAAACGCAGTGATGGCCCAGCGATTCCCTGGGTGCCACACGGCCCTGTTCCACTCATCAGTCACTATTCCCAAGTAGTCGTCTTCAGTAGCAGCTGTTACTTGGGCAGATCATACAGCTGGGCGTGGAGCTACACTCCTGGGATCCCAGCACTCAGGAGGCTGAGGCCGGAGGGTCACACGTTTGAGCACGGCTTGGGCAACTCAACAATTTAACAAGACGCTTTCTCAAAACATAAAGCTGGGTGAGGTGGCACACACCTGTAATTGCAGAACCCGGGAAGCTGAGGCAGGAGGATTGCTGTGAGTTCAAGGCCTGCCTGGGCTACACAGTGGGTTCAAGGACAGCCTGAACTACAGAGCAAGACCCTGTCTCAAAAAGAAAACCCCAAAGGCTGGGGATTTAGCTCAGTGGTGGTGCACCTGCCTGGTAAGCACAAGGTCCTGAGTTCCATTTCCAGTACAGGAAAAAAAAAAGGATGGGAATGTAGGTCAGTGCAAAGACCCTGGGCTCAATCCTTATTACTGAAAAGAAAGAAGGATGCAAAGAAAAGAAAAGAGAAAAGGAGAGGAGAGAGGAGGAAGAGAGGGAGAGGCAGGAAGGGCAGTCGGAGAATTTCCGGCACCAGATTCCAGGGCTGGCTGTGACACTGCAGAAGGCGGCGGTGCAGCACGGGCAGAGAGTCCGCGTCTCCTCGCAAGGATGAGGACCTCTGGCACGTGAAGGGGTGGGGTGCTGTGTGCATGGCCGTCACTCTGTCACTGGGGAGTGGCAGTACGGAAGCGTTGAGTTAGGCAGCTCTGCTCTGCGGTTGGCTGGGATGCGAGGCCGGACAGATGACTGTCCTCCAGGTCTGCCGGGCACAGGTGGAGGCCATCGTGGTGTCACAGTGCCCTTCCAGGGAGCAGAGACCCCACGGCGGGCACTCCCACCCTGCTGCCTTGGCCACTTGCTCTGCACCCCTGGAGCACTGGGAGGGTCTTGCTGCTGCTGTCACTTCTGCTGGCCTCCTCGTTCGCTGGGGTGGCAATTTCAGCGTGGCTCAGGGAGGGCTTGTTGAGGGGAGATCAGGGCAGCGGTGGGGCACTTGCCTCTCTCAACAGGCCCAGGCTCCATCTTAAGTGCTGGAGAGAAAGGAATGAAAAAGAAAGGGAGGAAATGAAGACAAAAAGCCCTGACCTGCGGCTGCTGAGCCCCCAGGAACCATCCGCTCTGCCTCAGGACATTTCTGGAGGATGAAACACTCAGACAAACTGGGAAAGACACCCCGGGAGACAGGCGGGCTGTGCCCTGCACCCTGAAATGGGCTCGGGCAGAGGCAGTGCGCAGGGTCAGAGGGACGGAGGGGACGCAGTGCCAGGGGCTCTGCCCAGAGACACCCGCACCGGACCTGGGTGCTCTGCAGGCGGCTCCAAAATGCATCAAGCAGGGCCGGGCAGAGAGAGGATTCACCACGAGGAAAGTCAGGAAGGAGAGGCGGATGAGACAAAGCCGCCTCAGGAAATCTCCAGTCAGTGCCAGGGACAGCGCATGTCCTGACTGCATGTAATTTAGAAACCAGAAGGAGAAGCCAACTTTGCGAGCCCTACGTAAAGTCGGGAATTCCAAAATTCTCTTCTGAGTAACAGAGGCCGAGGAGAACACAGGGGAGGCAAGAAGCTCCGGGGAAGGGATGCTAAGGGAAAGCTCGAGCCGAGCTGTCTCCGCTCTGCAGTGTCCGGCACAGCAGGAAGACCTTCAGACCTCCCGTCTGATGACAGCGCCTGACTCCTGTGTCCTGGCCAGCTGCAAACTTCCGGGCAGGCTTGTCCCCAGGTGGGGGACAGAAGGCAGCAAGAAGCATCCTCAGGGTCTGATACAGTTGTCGGGGTCCTTGCCCGAAACGCTGAAAGCTCAAACATGTTTGGAAGCCCACAGCACCAGGCCTAGCCCTGAGCCCACCTCCTCAGACTCCCAGGTAAGCCCTGCGGCCTGGTTCCTCCCTCTCTGCAGCCGCCCCATGTCCTCAGCCGAATCCACCCGGGAATACAGACCTTGCACACGGAGCGGTGTGTTCCCACGGAGCAGACACTCACCCCCGGCCTTTGTCAGCTGGGTTGCTGGGGACACGGGTGGAGCTGCCAGCAAGGGGGCTCACTCATGGGGCGGGGGGAGGGGGCAGACGACAAGTGAGTGAGGAGACCCAGTGACTCCGGATCCAAGAGGCCGAGAGCACCCTGAAAGCAAGCAAGCGTTATTCCACAGGAGTCGCCTCCTCCCCCAGGTGCCAGACAGCCTAGAGCCTCTGGAAGGGATCCATCCACCCACTCACTGTGTTGAGCTGCTTTGTTTGGCAAAAATGAGTAACACAGGAGGGAAATGCAAACCTGGAGCTACAGAACCATCTCACGGTTTTGAACACCCCTAAACATGGAAGACAGACAAAAGACAGAAGCAAAGGTGTTCTGCAGGGGTAAAGTCTGCCTCAGCCGGCGGGAGGGAGGGCCACACCCCCTTTCCCTAAAGCCAGTTGCCCCAGGCTTTATTTCCTTACCATTTTTTATTATTTTTTACCCAATTACTCTATGCATCATAATTTACTTTCAAAATTCAGATTGATTAGAAAATGTTAGTTTCCCCCCCTACAGAATAATATCCATAGCACCTTGGGTTTGATAGGCTATTTATATATGTTCTAATCACATACAGGTGAGCAGATGGGTCCCAGAGGCGCCGGGCGCTTGCTGTGTGTTCGTGTTTGGCCTGCTTCCCTGTGTTCCTGAGAGACTGGGCCTCTGAGCACCAGCGCAGTGCTGAAGTCCCGGAGTTTCCTTGACTCAGAGAAAGGTCACCCCTGAGCAGCTGTGGACCTGACTGCTGATCACGAAGCCGCTGCTCTCCAAGGGACTGCGCCGCTGGACCCGAGACCACCCGCTCGCCACTCAGAAGCCAATGCTCGGGAGATCAGTGGACAGGAAGGAGAGCGGGCGCCATGGTCCCCCAGCAAGCCTCGTTAGGGGACCCAGGTAGCAGAAGTGGAAAGAGAGCTCCAGGGCCAAGGGCAGGAGGCCGGGCGGGCGTGTGCTGAGGGCCTCTGGTCATCGGGGCCTGAGTTTTCCTTTCTCTCCTGCCAGAATGCCCTGGAGACAACAATCGACTTTCTTCTCTTAGGCCAGTCCCTGTAATTCTTTAGAAAAGGGGCTATCTCCTTGAACAGTAAACACTGTTTCACTTTAAAGAACAGGATTGGCCAGTCCCTGCCCATGCTTGGGTGTTATCTGAAGATGTCAGATGTCGCAGTCTGTGGGAGGCTGGAGGATCGCTGATCAGGGCTGCTTTTCCTGCAGTAGCTGAGCCCAGCAGTTAGTGTCTTAGCCAGACAAAGGTGGTTTTCTTTGGCACTTACAACCCTGGGCAAAGGGAGACACAAATATAATAGGACAAGGGGCAGTTTGCACAGGCGAGCTAACCTAGAGGAGGGTGGGTAAGACACAGTGGTGTTGCCATTATTTACACACTGCTGGATCCCCGGGAAGCCTCCTTCCTCCTGGCCCAGCCCCAGGGCTTGTCCCTGCTGCACCCTAGGAGTCCTGTGCCAGACAGGTGGCTGTGTCTGATGGAGGCAAACTGGGCCCAACGTGGCACCTGGCACATTGCGGCCTCGGGCAGAAGACAGGGCTAGAGGAGGCCCAGGTGCGGTGTGGGAGTGAGACTGGAGACCAGGCACAGGAGCAGGGGCCAGAAGCAGGCAGGAAGTGGGCAGGAAGCAGGCAGGAAGTGAATGGGAAACAGGCAGGAAGTGGGCAGGAAGTGTGTGGGAAGCAGACAGGAAGTATGTGGGAAACAGGAAGTGGGCAGGAAGCAGGTGGAAAACCTCTCCCCCATGGAAATCATCTGAGCCCCCTGGTGGGGGAGTTGGGATGGAGGAAGTCTGGAATCCACGTGGAAACCTCACTTTAGGGAAGTGTGGTGAAGAGCTCAGTGCTGAGACAGCTGCCCATGGACGGTGGGCCTGGTTGTTGGTGGGACGGGGGTACATTTTTGTCTCCCCAACCCCTCCCCAAGGCTGAGACTTTGCTTCAGACCCTTGGTGCTGTGTGTTGAATGTGTTTCCCAAGGGTTCACTTTTAGAAACCGAGTTCCCGAATTCATAGGTTTTTATTTTTTGATATTTGCTTTTTGAGACAGGGACTTTCTGTGTAGTTCAGGCTGGCCTTGAACTTGAGGCGATCCTCCTGCTTCAGCCTCCCAAGCGCCAGGGCAGCAGGTGTGCACTGTCATGACTGGCTCTTCGTTTATATGCTGATCTGATTGTATTTGAGAGGTAATCAGGATTTGGGGAGGCCACAAGGGGTCTGTAATGGTGTTGGTGACTTTTAAGAAAAGGAAGAGCTGCCGTGAGCCAGGCTTTGGCACCAGACCTGGGGTGAGTTTCGCTTGGCTGGTGGCGCTTGGTCACAGTAGCCACGGACCCTTGTGGAGGATGGTTAGGGGCTCAGGGACATGGCAGGGCCGAGGGGGGACGTGTGGGTGATATTTAAAAATCATAGCAGAGGTTCGGGCCTTTTTTCCTTTTCTTACACTCCCCTGCAGGGCAGGTTTCTGAATCTACTCATGCTTGTGTGGAAAGATAGAACCTTTATCACCATGGTTCTTATCAGGAACAGCACAGAACCCCGGGGGGTTAGAATGCTGTGCCTGGCCCCTTCCCCACCCCACTCTGCAGCTCTGGGGCAGGGCTGCTAACTTGTGCCCATTAAGCTGGGGCCTTGGTGGCTCGGCGGTCTGGGGCAGCTCTGAGAGCCGCCACGCTGCAGAGTTGGACAGGGAAAACGCTTAGCTCCTGTGTGGCCCTGAGGCTCTGTGTGGAAGGGGAGGAGGAGCAGCCATGCAGGCTTGCTCTCTCCTCACCGCAGCCCTCACTGTCCCCCAGTGCAGACAGGTAAGTTAATTAGATATCTTGTGGGCAGTTAGACGGGACAGCACACGAGGCGCCAACATGGAGGACAGTGAAGACACAGGTACTGAAGGCCAGCCCTGTGAAAGGAGAGAAACTACACACCATGTAGGATGAATAGCAGTGACTGATCTAAACAGGCATCAGTCACCTGGGTGGGGTGGCTTGTTTCCCCCCTGGATCCCCATTTGATCCATATCACCAAAGCAACTCTATGTCACAGTCTCACTGGTTGCTCATAGTTTTGTCCACCTTGTGATTGCTCATTGGATCAGTGTTACCTAAGCAACTGTACTTGTCATCTTACTGGTTGACTACAGTTTTGTCCCACCTTGAACCCGCCTCACCTTGTGGCTTTGCCCCATAAAACACCTTTGGGAAGTGGGGTGCGCGGGCAGCCCACTCTCCAGTCCCCCTTCTGTCTCGCTGGGACAGAAGCTTTCTTTTTCTCAATAGATTTTCCTACTCTTAACCTCCGTTGTTCCTAGATTTCATTCTCTGATTTTAGAGAACACGAACTCGCACTTCAGACACCTGGCAGGTTTGGGAGTCGCATCTCTTCCCCTATATCTATCATCCCCGAGAGGAGGACAAAACACAGCTCAGGAGGCGCAGACGAATCTCGGCTCGGCATGCGCAGTGCATGTCAGGACACAGTCGGCAGGCAGACCTGGGGTGCACATCCCGCAGGGTGGTGACAGGCGGCTCAGAGGGGCTCCCGTGCACTCCTGCTGAGGTGCGGAGAACAGAGGGCCAGGCCCTGCGAGGGGCCTGCGTGAGCTGTAAGACCAAACGAGGTCCCTGTGCCCCGGGATGGGTGGGAAGACAGAGGTCACCCAACGCTCACCAGCCTGGGGGTGAAGCTCCTCATGGCAGAGTGAGGGTGGCGATGATCAGTAAGCAGTTAATTATTCATAATTAGCACTGCAATCTCTATGTGAAGATGGCTTTAAAACCACTTGAAAATCGTCCTCGGCAGTTTCACTGGTTCTGTTAATTTGCAGTAAGTTATGACACCAAACTAAGAGCAAGGTCGTGCTACAAGTGCCGATTAGCGCTGCTCCTCCCAGCTGCCGGCATCTGGCTGTGTGGAGGGGTGAAGGCTTCGTCATCTAGTCGGGGAGAGAACGTTGGGGTGAGAGTGAGGAGGACACCATCCCTGCCCTCCCGGGACAGACCCAGGGAGTGGGCCGTCTTGGCCCTGGGGCCTCCATCGAGGAAGGGCGGGAGGAGCAGAGTGGCCTCGGCTCGGACCAGCTCTCAGCAGGCGCCCGGGCAAGGAGGGGCAAGGCTGGCCAGGCACGGTGGTGAATTCCAGCACCCTGGGAGGCTGAGCCAGGATGCTCAAAAGTTCAAGCCCAGTCTGTGGAATTTAGCAAGTAAATTTCTTTATTTATAAAATATAAAAAGGACTCATGTGGCTCGGTGTGAAGGCCCTGGGTTCTGTCCTCAGTACCGGGCAAATGGTGGCAGTGCGGCCACCACAGGCTGCACGTGGGCTTGGAGATCAGAGAGCAGGTGGATGTCACTCTTGGCGACAAAGCCCTGCACCTAAGGCTTAAACTGAGCAGTGTTGGCGGCAAGGCCTGTGGTCCAGGTGTTCTGTCCAACCCTGCAGGGTCACCTCGGCCTCTCCCCGGTCCTGTGTCCCTGCCAGGCCCCTCTGCCCATTTCTGGCTCCTGGGTTCTTGGATCTCCACTGAGACAGCCGAGGCCGGGCTGCACCCTGGGCCTGAGGACTGCATCTCCATGGCGTGCAGGCACAGGGCTGCGGACTCCGCGGAGAGCGGATGTTCAGGAGCAGAGGATGGCCCTGAGCTGCTGGGCCACTGGGGCCAGAGGCTGGGCTGTGCCTGTCACCCGGAGCAGAGTGCGGCTGCTCAGAGGCTGCAGCAGTTCCCACGCCTGCTTCATGCAGCCGTCAGAGAAGTGGTCACGTGTGGTGTCTTATGGGGGCCTGGGCTGGATGACTCTCTCTCTCTCTCTCTCTCTCTCTCTCTCTCTCTCTCTCTCTCTTCCCTCCTGTCTTCCCTGTGGTACTAGTCATTGAACCCAGGGCCTTCACATTGAGCTAAATCCCTGGTGTTTCTTCATTTTTTAAAAATTTTGTTTTTAATTTTTGGTACTGGGGATCGAACTCAGGACCTTGCACTTGCAAGGCAGGGGTGGAACCACTGAGCTACATCCCGGCCCTTCATTTCTTATTTTGAGACAGGGTCTCACTAAGTTGCCTGGGCTGGGCTTAAACTTCAGTCCTCCTGCCTCAGCCTCCCAGCTCGAAAGCCCATCTTTAGATAAAGTTTCGAGAGGTTAAGCTAGGCCCGGTGACCCTCTTCTACACTGATGCCCAGCCGGGGAGCGGTGCTGGCCAGTGGCCCACACCTGCTCGGGAGAGCCTGTCCTCTGGCCCCCACTGCCCCACGGCCAGCCTTTCTCCCCCAGGATGCCTGCTGTGGCCGCCTGGTGCAGGGGTCACCTCAGCCCCTTCCTCAAGGGGGACTAGGAAAAGGGGGTGGAGAGTGGCCAGGGCTCCAGGTGGGGGGCACCCGTCCCCCAGGCAGGGCGAGAGTGACCCCCAGAGAAGACGAAGGTAGGCGGGAGGCTGCGCTGCCTGAGGCCACGGCCAGGGTGCTGGCGAGGCCCCCAGGAACCAGGTCCTCGAGGAGAGTCCAGGGACTGGCGGGGGGCGCACGTCGGCAGCAAATGAGCAAGGGTCTGGCAGTGAGAACAGTTACTAGACACCTCTGCACCGCCGTCCTGTGAGGGGCTCTCAGGTGTGGGCTCCACGTGGGAGCAGCAGGGGCCGCTCTGCTGCCCTCACCCAGCCAGGCCTGGGAACTTCCTGCAAACGTCTGCTCCTCCAGGCCCCGGGCGACGGGGCGACAGCGGCCTGGGAGAGGTGGGACCTCAGTGTGCCGGGAGGCCAGCGCCCCCACAGGTGCTTTTACAGTCACTTCTTTCTGAATTCATTCCTCTGTGCAGCGTGAGAGCACGGAGGCGGAACGCTGCCCCTTCCCTGTTTGACGTCTCCCTGTGCGGCAGGCAGCACGTGGGCCTGGTGGGAGCAGCCGGAACGTCCAGGGCCTCTGAGGGACAGGGTGGCGGGCGGGCCAGATGGGGCAGGAAGGGCCATGGGCTCAGCGGTGCGAGGGCTGTGGGGCTGGACCCAGTCTGCTGGAGACACTGACGGGACAGCGCCCGTGCTGAGGGGCGCAGCCCGGAGGACAGGCCCTTGCCTGTCGCACTGGGGAACACGTGTGGCCAGGAAGGGGAGTGAAGTCCGCAACAGCGGGACAGGCGCTCGGGCACAGCAGTGTGTCAGAAAGCAGACTGCAGTGCTCGGCCAGCGCCAGCCGGGCTCTGCTGTGCAGGGAGCCAGGGCATGGATGGTGCGTGGCAGCTCCACTGCACAGTGCAGGTCAGACGGGCAGTCGGTGCCCAGCAGGGTTTACTGGCCAAGGGCCACAGGGCTATCCTCACACCCAGACCTGGTGCTCACGGGCGACCATTCCAGAATCTCGGTTAAGCCGAGGCCTCGGTTGTGAAGGTCATGCAGGAGCCACCCAGCTCTGGGGGAGTGGCTGGCTCTCCCCAGACCCCCACAGGCGAGAGCTCTGTGATCGCCACTGGCACGCGTGGGGCCCAGGGGCTGGCCCGTGCAGCCACTCTGCTTGCTGGGCTCAGGGCCTTGATGCACCCTAGGAGGCTCCCTCAGCTGATGGTGCAGCCCCTTCATGGCCACAGGCGACGCATGGCAGAGCCCAGCCAGGGAGGGCGGGTGACGGGTTGCTGCTCCTGCCTTTCTCATTCACCCAACCTGGCTGTTGCCTGGCCACACAGCAGGCCACAGCTGCTCGCCGGCTCTGACCTCAGGCAGGCCGCTAATCTGCTCCAAGCCTCAGTCTCTCACCTGGGAATCAGTAACAGGAGCCCCTCCCCGTGGCGCTGGGAGATGGTGGGGAAAGCCACGTGGCCCAGGGCTGTAGGCGTCAGCTGTGGACTGTCCTCTCACAGCCTGCTCTGAGCCTGGTCCCCTGGGCTGACGGGCTGGGACATGAGTCAGGGCCAGGTGGGGAGTGTGTCTCCACTGTGCACCTGCCTGCTCTTCCTGTGAGACCCCAAGCTCCCTTCAGGGTCCCCTCCAGGAGCTGGGAGCCCTGCCCATAGCAGAGTTTGCGCTTGGTCCTGGGAATTAGCGGCTCCCTGTCCCCTGGGGCCCAACCTCGAAGCTGTTCCTGCCCTGCTGCTCTGTTCTGTGGGGCTCGAGCACCTTAGGACGCCTTTCAGCATGCACAAGCAATTCATGTTTCCCACATGTGACTTCCGAGCCGTGGCAACCAAAGGCCTCCAGGTGACACCTCACGTCCCGGCCCCAGGACCTGAGAGCTCGTTTGGAGCCCGGGACGCAGTTGGGGCCTAAGGAAATGCAGTTCAAATGAGGCCACCAGGAGGCCCTGATCCCGTGAGACCCTGTCCTCCCGAGGAGGGCAGGACACAGACACACAGGCCAACCCCAAGGACACGGGGAGGAGATGCCACCTGCAAGTTGAGGACCAGGGAGGCCCGAGAGGGAGGGACAGAGTGTGGCTCCTTGGCCTCAGCCCTCCAGTGCCAGGAGAGACAGCGCCAGCAGCTGTGGAAGCCCTCGCCCAGGCACTTGGGTGTGCAGCGAGCGCTAACAGAACCCGGAACACAAACAGATTAAGAAATTGCCTGTCCCTGGGGCCGCCCTCCAGAGGCCCCTGTGGCATTCAAGGTGCGGAGACTTCTGGGAGCCAAGTGCTGTCTAGGGGCTGAGGACTCCAGTCCTGAATTGCAGGGTCAGAAAAGCGAGCAGGCGCTGGCCCCCCCCAGCTCTGACTGCAAGGCAGGTGGCCAAGGCAGCATCTCTGACTGCTGAGGCGGGAGCTCTTCTGCAGGCCCCTCCAGGGCGGGGTCCTCTGGGCCTGGCTCCGAGTGGCTTGTGCTGCAAGGGGCTTGGAAGGCTGTGAAGGGAAGGAGAAGCTGGGAGCAGCCTCGGATCCAGGGTCCCCTTCAGCCCCCACACTGCCCTCTGTCATTCCTCTCCCCCGGGTTGCAACCTGCACTCAGCCGGCCCTCAGCTCCACGTGGCCCCGTGGCCTGGTCGTGGCCCCTGCTCCAAGGCAGGGTCTGGCTTCCGACTTTGGCCAGGTCGCCCTCCTGTGAGTGCCCTGGTGGCGGCATTCCCCAGGCCGGGTCTTGGTGCTTTCCAGGCTCCCAGGGTTTCTGCTGTAAAAAGTCCTGTTTGTAATGTTCGCCTCTGCAGAGTCTAAGTTTAAACTAATCCATATCCTGACAAAATCACGTTTGTCATCATTGTTTCCCTATGATGTGTTAATCAGAAATACCTAGCCGAGGGCTGGGGATTTAGCTCAGTGGTTCCACTGCCTGCCTCCAAAGCACAAAGTCCTGAGTTCGATTCTTGGTACAAAAAAAAACAACCCCCCAAAAAACAAAACAACAAAAACCAAAAACAAACCTAACACCTCTTCATTTACAGTGCATGTCCACATGCATGCTTTCTAGCACAATTACCTTGAGTCTGGTAAATGTTCACAGCGGGGTAGAGCCTGCCCTTTTTATATGCCTGAGTTACTCCTGGGCACACTCCTGGGGACCGGAGGAGACCAGGGTGGGTCCTGCTCTTTCACGAAAAAGAAACTAAGACCCCGAGAACCTTGTCCCAAGGGCACAGGCTGGCACTGAGGCTTGGCGCTCAGTTCCCCGGTTGTCCAGGTCCAGTTGCTCTGGGACACCTCCCTGTGGCCCTGCCCCTGGGCCTGGGCGGGGCTTGTTGGGAAGGTCTTCCAACAGGAGCAGCTTAGACCCAGAAAAGCGCTGTAGCCTCGGAGGCAGGCAGTGGGCACTGCTTGGGTCAGTCCACTGATCTGTGAAACAGGATAGCGAAAGTTCATCCTGGGCATTAGAGTCAATGCCACCTGGGCCTGCGTGTGCACCATAGGTACCCACGGCACTTCCTCTCCTTCCTGCCAGAGATCCTGCACTGTATGAATAACACGATAGGTCAGTGTTTTCCTCCTCTCCTGCGTTTTAATTCAGCAGGCTGTGGAATCCCAGTTTCTCTCCCACAGGAAAACACTAGCATTGCCGGGTCATGAGAAGTGCTGCAGAGAGCAGGCCAGCCAGGCCCAGGCTCCGCTGCACAGTCTCTGACTGCTGGGGTGAGCATTCTTCCACTGCACAGAGCCCTGTGCCTCAGTTTCCCTAAATGCACATGGGGTGCCAGCCGACCACACCTTAGGGACTCCCAGGAGGTCTCCGCAGAGCTGCCGGGCACCCGCACGGCCCTCAAACAGCGGGGAGGAGGTAAGCCGGTGGCTGCCATCCAAGTGCCCTGCCCATGTTTACCCGACTGTTCATACACTCCCAGCAGAGCCTGCCCGCAGATCCTAATCGAACAGATTAGATTATATCCAGGAGGTTCACACCATCCAGATCAAGTAACAAGCAAGAAGCCATCACAGTCTGTATAAGGAGGTGCGTTTTTATTAGTTTTAAAAAGTGAGTGTAAAAATCAAACATGGTGACACACCCCTGTAATTCCAGCACTGGGAAGGCTGAGGCAGGAGGATCACTGTGAGTCTGAGGTCAGCCTGGGCTACACAGTGAGTCCAAGGCCAGCCTGAGCTACATAGCGAGACCCTGTCTCAAAAAAAAGGGAGTGTGAAATGAGCACCTAGGGTAAATCTGAGCGTTGCCACCCGTGCCAAGTCTCCCTGCTCTGCCTGTCCTGTCTCAGCTTCATCCTTCCAGACGCTTCCTGGACAGTGCAGATGGTTTTTAACACGGAAAGTGGATCGGCGCTATTTATTGCTGGTTTTTTTTTTGTTGTTTTTTTTTTTTTGGTACTGGGGATCGAACTTGGGTCCTTGCACTTGCAAGGCAGGCAGCAGAACCACTGAGCTAAATCCCCCGCCCTATTTATTGCTCTTTTTAACTTAACATCTCTTGGAGATTGTGCAGCATCCATGTACATAGAATCATCACCTCAACATTTTGAAAAGTATCATTCAGTGAAGGGGCTGGAGTTGCCGGAAGAGGAATCTCGCTGTTTTTCAGGTCCTCTGTGACCAGGGGAGCCCACTCAGCACCCCCGGACCCCAGGGTCTGTCTGCGGGCTGGTGACCAATGCCCCCATGAAGGGTGAAGGCTTTAGAAAGACTGGATTTTCGGGAGTCGGGGACGTCTGAGCACAGAGTGAGCACTTTTGTTCCACCCTAGGTATTTTCTGAAACAGTCTGAGGAGGCTCAAAAGGAGGCTCAGCAGCCACTACCGGGCTGGAAATTCTAAACAGTTTCCGAGTGGAACCCATCCGGCTGGCACTGTCCCACTGCGGGGAGGGGATGCGGTGGCCTGATCCTGGGCCCCGCCCCAGGCCCTCTGCCTGCTTCTGGGGGTGCTGGGGCACACAGGTGGCTGCTGTCCCCGCTCAGGGGCGTCTCCAGCTAGGAGTGGACTTGGACCCACTGTGACCCAGTGTGGTTGGCAGGGAGCCTAGGGACAGGTCAAAGGGCGCGCGTGGGTCTGGAGCTCGGCCTATGGCGACCCCGGTAGGAGATGAGGTCACGCGGAGAGGTGGGGAGGGGCCGTGGACCCGCTCCGATCCCCCCCCCCCCGCCCCGCGCCGGCGGAACTCAGGGCCGCGCACAGGAAGTGGCGAGGCGGCGGGCGGGGCGGGCGCGGCGCCCACTGGAGCCCAGTGCAGGCCGGGCGGGGACAGCGCGGCGACGGGGACCGCGACGGCGGCGGGCGGGGGCGCAGGTGAGCGGCCGCGGGTCCTCTCCGTCCCGGGCCGGGGCCTCCCGCCGCCCGGGGTTCCCCATCCGTCCCGGCGCTGCCCAGGCCGCGCCGCAGTGGGCCTGGGGCCGCGCGGGCCGGGAGGGGACCCCGCTGTCCCCGCTGTCCCCGCTGTCCCGGCCTCGCAGCAGCCGGCCGGAGGCTCCAGCCGATTAACCCGCCGGGTGCTGGGCCCGGCGGGCGGCGGGCGGGGGGCGGCCCGGGGAGCCCTCCCGCTGCACTCGGCCGGCCTCTCCAGGCTCCAAGGCCTGCGAGTCACCCCGCGTGTGGGGCGCTGGGGACTGGAACAGGCAGGTGGCTGGCCCAGCATGCAGCCCTGGGGCAGTTCCACTTTCTGCTTGCTCAGCCCCAGGGAGGGTCGGAGGGACGAGGGTCGGAGGGAGGGCTGCAGGTGGCACTGGTCCCGGTCGCAGATGGTGCTGAGCCTTTGGGTGTGACTTTGGCATGCAGACCAGTGGCCGGGAGGACCGCCACCCTTGGGTCAGGTGACAGGCCGGCCAGAAACCGGACACCTTCCACACCAGCGGGGCTGGGCAGTGCACCCTGGCTGCTTAGAAGTTGAGTAGCAGTGCAACCACGCTCAGAAAGCGTGCAGATGCCGTTTGACAAACTTCGGGGGAAGTTGCATGCCATAGGGAAAATGGTTTTACAAAAGGTTTCTGTTACTTTTAATGCACCGTGTTCCAGCCTCGTCTAAGGATCTTCTGCCTGTGGAACACTAAGATCTTAGGTGAAAGACAGTGTGGCTGCAGCTGGGAGAGGGGCTGCAGGGAGGAGTGGCCGCCCCGTCCAGTCCCGCCGGTTCAGATTGCAGCCGGGAGGGCAGGGAGACCCTCTTGCAGAGGGTGCTGATCAGCATTCCCGTCACAAGCTTCACAGGGGTCTCGGTGGGCCCTGGACACTCAGATTTGATCCTCCCCACTCCCCTCCCTCTTTTGGATGATCCTGACTTCTGGCCACTCTGCTGGGGGATGGAGCTGGCCGGTGACGCCCCAGCTGTGTCCTATGCCCCCCACTGTAGCAGTCTTCTGGTGACACTGTCTCGGGAAGCAGTGTGTGATGGGCAGTCGCGTTGCCCGGGAGGCTGTGCTTGGGGACCTGCTGTGCACCCGGCTCCTCTGCAGACTGGACAGCCAGGCCGGCAGGGCGGGGAGTGGGTTAGACAGGTGTGGAGGGTCCTGGCCACCCCGGCCCAGCAGGTACCCTGTCCTGTGCAGTGTGCCCGGCCAGAGGCCGGGGAAGCAGTCATTGACTCTGAAGGTAGAAAAGGCGTGTCCGGCCCCACGAGGTCGGGTTCCCTCTGCTCTGTCCGGGCTCCTGTGTGAGGGCTTGGCCGCGGGCATCCACGCTGTGTGGTGCCATCTCCACTCCCTACTTGGGCTTTGCAGGACAGTGCTCTGAGGAGACGGAGGGCTTCAGTTACCTGTGCAGGGTGGTGTCACACACCACCCCGCCCAGCCAACTGAGATCCGAGGGACTCCCTGAAAAGGGCCCTGAACCTTGTCCCTAGTCACATGAGAGGTGGGTGGGAAGTGTCGAAATCCCTCTATAAACAGGGAAAAGGGGAAACCAAAGACCAAAGACTGCTTTGTTTGGTTTTGTTTGGCAGGGGGATGGCATTGACTGGGCCGATCCTGTTTACTCCTCAACCAGCTGGCTAACCGGTCCAGTCCCGGTCACCCTGACAGTTTCGTGCTGCTTACCTGGTCCGATTCGTTTGCCCCGCAAGTTAGCCCTGGTTAGCCCGTCCACTCACCCTGTCACTAACTGGTGGCTTTGCTTGGGTTCTGCAGCCTTTAAGCCACCAAACATCCACCTGTGTCACCACGCCAGGACACCTCTGGCTGAGCAGCAGCCCGCTGCCACATGCCTGGCCCTCTCGGGCCTCAAGACCTCTGT
Source organism: Heterocephalus glaber (assembly GCF_053883595.1). Classification (NCBI taxonomy): domain Eukaryota; kingdom Metazoa; phylum Chordata; class Mammalia; order Rodentia; family Bathyergidae; genus Heterocephalus; species Heterocephalus glaber. The sequence goes on from NW_028258138.1 coordinate 1,663,546, forward strand.
GATTTCCTGGATATTACGGAGCAGGGTGCCGGCTGACACGGACACGAGTGAGCGCTCCCTGGGTGCTGCCTGCTTGGCCTTCTCACTGAGCGCTTTTTGTGAGACTGGGCTGATTTTGTAAACATTGCTCAGAAACTTCATAGGGTTTCACTCTTGGTTAACCAAAAAGTGTCAGAGTCTTTGAGCTGTCCGTACCGGTGAAGAGGAACAACTGGCACCACCTGGCATCCCTCCGAGCATTTCCTCGGGACTTTGGGAGTCATTCTAAATTACTCCAAAATGCTGCACTTTGGGCAAAAGCAGCCAAGGTTTCCCTCCGGACAGCCCTTCACTTGGTTACTTGGGAGAGCCCGTCGTGTTCCAATTATCTCTGTCAAGCCCAGGCTGGCATCTGTGCTGGAAGCCCGGGCACATCTGGGCATGGTTGGGGACGAGGAAGAGGTTGATGTTGACCATGGTGATGGCTTGTCCTGCAGAGCTGGGGCCACAGCTGGCTGTGAGTGGCGACCCAGTGCATGGGGCCCGAGAAGTGAGTGCAGTGAGTGGGGAGCCACACGAGCCCTCCGGGATGTGACTGACAGAGGGCGTCTCCCTCCGGGCCGGGGCGCTCGGTGGCACTGTGGACTCCAAGCTGAGGCCGGGTGCTTCTTGCAGAGCCACGTGTCATGAGTGGAATCGTCTTCATCCCTTCTTTTCTTTTCTTTCTTTTTGTGTTTGTTTTTCCGAGACAGGGTCTCGCTATGCAGTTCAGGCTGGCTTTGAGCTCACTGTGGAGTGCAGGCTGGCCTCCAGCTCTCAGTGACCCTCCTGCCTCAGCCTCCCAAGCTGGATTCCTCTTTGAAGCTAGGCGAGGAAGGAAATCCATGTTAAATGACCATAGTTGATGCTTGTAGTGACTGCCACGGTGGGCAGTGCTTTTGCCTGCCCTGAGCCCAGGTGCAGTCTCCCTACTGTGAGTGGCTGCAGGGACCGTACAGGGGCTGCTTGGGGTGCAGGGTGCTGTGCGGGTCATGGCGCGGGGCTCTCCTGCTCTTCCTCGAGCCTTTTGCTGACCTGAACATTTTCCGGGCCTACACTGAGGTGAAGCTGCCCCTGCTTCACGACCTCAACTTTGCTGCTGCTTTATGATAACGCCTCCGATGAGTGCCTCTCTGTGGTGTTTTATGCCGATTACTTTAAGCCTCAAAGTGATCACATAAGAGTGGCTCACCCCACTGTACGGGTGGAGAAACTGAGGAAGGCACAGCAGGGGCCCTTTGGTGGGTGGGTAGGAATTGGGATTGAGCCCAGGGCCTTCCCACTGAGCTCCATCCCCAGCCCTGTTTTACTTTTTTATTTTGAGTCAGGGTCCTCCTAAGTCACCAGGCCGCCCAGGCTGGGCTCAACCTGTGATCCCCCTGGCTCAGCCTCCCAGGGTGCTGGGATGGCAGGTGTGCACCACCACACTGAGCTTTCTGTGGACTTTTTGTACAAAGCTTGTGCTGATGCGGGGAAGTTTGGGGCCATTGTCCTCGCCCAAGTGGAGTGATGGACTGAGTGACAAGTGTTTTAGCCGGGGAGACACATGTAGGTGTGGGGAGAGTGTGCACCTTGCAGAGTGCGGTGGAAAGGCCCGACTTTCCCCAAAAGGCGACAGAAGTCAGATTCTGGAGTGAAGGCTGCCTTAGTGTGGGGATGTGGGAAGCAGGCGAAGTTCAAAGTGCGAAGGTCAATGGGAGGGCGTGCTGCAGGGGACAGGAGGAGGGATGGGGGATGGGGGGCCCTTGAGAAGGGGGGCGCAGGGGAGGCCTGGAGGAGGGGCCAGCATCGTCCCAGGGGCTGCATGCCACCGAGAACCTGCCCTGCACGGCACCCCTGAGCTGCTCCACAGAGCGCAGCCTGCTGCTCCGGGCAGGGTCCTGACCTCGGGCTCACCGTCGCCTCTCAGCAGCCTCCTGGCAGGGGCCCGAGAGTCAGGCCCCAGGGTTGGCTCAGAGCACGCAGTGTAGACAACCCGGCTGTCAGTCTCAGTGGCACTAGTGGCGTTTGGGTTTTGTTCATGGGCATCTGACCTTGGGGCTTGCAAGAGTGAAGAGGAGTTATGTTGGGCTGCACATACAGCTTGTAACATCGTTAACGTATGTAAGTAACGTTCTTTTTTCTTTTATGGCTTTTTGAGACGGGGTCTCACTATGTAGTACAGGCTGGCTTCACACTCACCGTGGAGCCCAGGCTGGCCTTGAACTTACAGTGATCCTCCTGCCTCAGCCTCCCAGGTGCCAAGATATCAGGCGTGCATCTCTACACCTGGTAAAGGTCCTTTTAAAAGATTTTGTTATAACATTTCTAAAAGAGGCCAAGTGGCCCATGGTCAGATGCCTGCAGAGTTGTAGCCTCTCTGGCCCTGAGCCATGCGTGGGCACAGCTGGCGCCCACCAGAGCCAAGGGTCCGGTGCCACTGGCAGCTGGGTGCGGGTTCTGGTGGGCAGGGCTTGCTCTCAGTGAGCTCCGGCTGGGACTGCAGCGCTCTGCAGGGCCCACGGCTCCCACTGTGCTGCTGGGCCCAGTTCGCCAAGCCTTCCCTGTGTCTCTGAAGGGAAAAATGTCTCTCCGGGCATTGCTTATAAAGTGTCCTTCTCAGGGACCGCAGTCCTTAGTGGAGCTGGGTGGAGAGGCGGGGACGCACGGGCTGGGGACGCGGGCGGCGGGACCTGGCTGCCACCCCATCTCCGCTGGGCACAGCAGGCGGGCACAGGCCAGCATGTGCGTCTCCCAGAAGCCAGAGGCTGGATTTTTTTTTTTTGCACATTTTATTCTTTTTTCGCTTTTTTTGGCGGGGCAGCGAAACGTTTACTATTGGTACATTTCCGCTGTACATAGTGAGCCCCTTCACGTAGGGCCTTTGTACCTGTGCACAGTTTATCTCCCAGCTTCCTTTCTCCCACTCCCCTCCCCTCCCTTCCACCCCTCTTCCCCTCCTCATTTTCAAAAGCTGGGTTTCCACTTTTTCCTTCTGTTCTCTTTTTCCCCTGTCCCTTCCTTCTTTCCCCCTCCCCCTTCCTTGCTCTCCTCATTCCAACCCTTTCTTCTCATTTCCCCAAATCTGCTACACATTTTGGTTCTTATTTCCACTTTTGGTTTCTCATACCAGAGAAACAATGCAGTATTTAAACATGTGTGTCGAGGGGCCGGGGATTTAGCTCAGTGGTTCCACTGCCTGCCACACAAGCACAAGGTCCCGAGTTCGATCCCCAGTACCAAAAAAAAAAGTGTGTCGATTTATCTCATTTAACTATAAATGCATCCATTTAACTGTAAATGTCTTAAGTTTATCTTCCTTTATGGTAGAGTAGTACTTCATTATATAAAAAAAACTGTATCTTCTTTATCCACTCATGGGTTGTTCGGCACTTGGGCTGTGTCCAAGCTTTAGCTATTACAAACTGCGCCGCTATAAACATGGGTGCACATATATCGCCAAGGTGTGATGCTTTTAATTCTTTTGGGAAGATACCAAGAAGGGGAATAGCTGGGTCAAATGGAACCTCTAGTTTTAGTTTTTTGAGAAATCTTTACACTGATTTCCACAGTGGTTGCACCAGTCTGCACTCCCATCAGCAGTGGAGCAGGGTTCCTTTTTCCCCACAGCCCCTCCAACATTTGTTATTGGTTGATTTCTTGATAACAGTCATTCTTTTTGGAGTGAGATGGAATTTCAGCATTGTTTTAATTTGCATCTCTCAAATGACCAGTGATGTTAAGCTTTTAAAAATATATTTACTTGCTGTTTCTACTTCTTAATCTGAGAAGTGTCTATTCATTTCTGACGCCCATTTTTGGATTGGGTCTTTAAATTTGAGGGGGGTCTGATTTTTTTGTGTGTCCTTTATGTATTCTAGATATTAGTCCTTTGTCGGAGGAACAGCTGGCAAATTTTTTTTCACACACTGTGGATTGTCTCTTCACCCTGTTCATGGTTTCTCTTGCTATGCAAAAGCTTTTTAATAAGATGAGATCCCAGTTGTTGTTTCTTTATGGTATTTCTTGTGCAATCAGGGTTTTGTTCATAAAGTCTTTGCCTACACCAGTGTCTTCAAGAGTTCTACCTATTCTCTCTTCCAGCAGATTTAGTGTTTCTTTTTTTTTGGTACCAGGGATTGAACTCAGGACCTTGCACTTGTGATGCAGGCAGTGGAACCACTGAGCTAAATCCCCGCCCCCTTAGTGTTTCTGTTTTAATATTTAGATCTTTGATCCATTTCAATTTTAGTTTAAAGATATGGGTCTAGTGTTAATCTTTGGCATGTGGGAAGCCAGTTTTTCCAGCACCATTTATTAAAGAGGCTATGTTTCCTCCAGTGAAGGTGTTTGGCTCCTTTGTCAAAGATAAGGTGGCTGAGTATGTTTGGAGTTGTTTTTGCATCCTCTAGTCTGTTCCATTGATCCTCAGGTCTGTTGTTTTTTTTGGCCAGTACTATGATGGTTTTTTTGGGTTTTTTTGGTACCAGGGATCGAACTCGGGACCTTCCACTTGTGAGGCAGGTGCCGGAACCACTGAGCTAAATCCCCGGCCCATCCATGCTGTTTTTATCACAGTAGCTTTGTAGTATAATTTCAAGTGAGAGATTGTGATGCCCCTGCCTTGCCTTTGTTGCCCAGAATTGCTTTTGCTATTCTAGGTCTCTTCTGGTTCCAAATGAACTTTAGGATTGTTTTCTCTAGTTTTGTATTTTGATCAAGATTTGTTGGTATTTTGACCAGGATTGCATTAAATCTGTATAACAGTTTGGAAGTATGGCCATTTTCATTATATTGGTTCTTCCTACCCAAGAACAAGGCATATCTTTCTATTTTCTGCTATCTTCATCAGTCTCCTTTTTCAGAGTACTATAGTTTTCCATGTAAAGTCTTTTACTTTCTTCATTAGATTAATTCTTAGGTATTTCATTTTTTGGGCGCTATTGTGAAAGGTTTTTGTCCTTAATTTCTCTCAGTGAGTTTATTTGTGTACAGGAATGCTGTTGATTTTTGAGTGTTGACCCTGTATCCAGCTACTCTACTGCAGTTGGATATTAAATCTGGAAGTCTTCCAGTGGAGTTTTGGGGTCTTCTATATAGAGTGTCATCCACAAATAATGATAATTTAACTTCTTCCTTTCCTATCCTTATTCCTTTTATTTCTTTCTCTTGTCTAATTGCTATGGCTAGTGTTTATAGAACTATATTGAATAAGAGCAGTGACAGTGGACATCTTGCCTCAGTCCTAATTTTAGAGTGAAAGCTTTCAGTTTTTGTCCTTTTAATATGATGTTGGCTGTTGGTTTGTCATAAATAGCTTTTATCAGAATGAGATAAAACCATCTATTCCAGGGCTGGGGATTTAGCTCAGTGGTTCTGGCTCCTGCCTCACAAGCACAGGGTCCTGAGTTTGATCCCTGGTACCCACCCCCCAAAACAACAACCACCTATTCCAATTTTCTGTAAGGTTTTTATCATGAATGGGTGTTGCACTCTGTCATTACTTTGCCTGCATCTATTGAGATGATCTTATGGTCTTTGTCCTTAGCCCTGTTTCTTTTTGTTTGTTTGTTTTTGTTTTTTCTGATACAGGGTCTCACTATGTAGCCCTGGCTGGCCTTGAACTCAAGGTGATCCTCCTACTTCAGCCTCCTGAGTGCTGGGATTATAGGTGTGTGCCACCACATCAAGCCCTAGTCCTTTGCTCTGTTAATATGGTGTATTAAATTTATTGATCTGTGTATATTGAACCATCCCTACATCCCTGGGATGAGTCTTCCATGGTCAAGGTGTATAACTTTCCTGATGATTTGTTGCATTTTGTTTGCCAGGATCTTATGGAGGAATTTTGCGTCTGTGTTCATTAGGGAGATTGGCCTATGGTATTCTGTTTTGGTTGGATCCCTCTCTGGTTTTGGTATCAGTGTAATGCTTGCTGCCTGGAATGAATTTGGGAGTGTTGCTTCTCTTTCAATTTCATTAAAGAGTTTGAGAAGTAGCGGCATTAGGTCTTCTCTGAATTTCCTGTAAAATTCAGCAGTGAATCTGTTAGGGCCGGGGCTTTTCTTTGTTGGTAGGTTTTTAATTACATCTTCAATTTTCATTGGAAATGAAAATTTCAACTTTCACTGACTGATATTGGTATATTTAGAATTTTTATATCTTTTTGATTCAGCTTTGACAACTCATATGTATCCAGGAATCTGTCCATTCTTTCTTTGTTTTCCATCTATACAGGTTCTTGAAGTAGGTATTGATGATCTTCTGGATTTCTGCAGGATCTGTTGTGATTTCGCCCTTTTCATTCCAAATTGCATGGATTTGAGTCTTTTCTTTCCTTTATTTTTTGATGAGTTCAGCTAGGGATTTGTGAACTTTATTTTTCAAAGAACCAACTCTTTGATTCACTGATTCTTTGTATTGTCTTCTTAGTCTTTAGTGCATTAATTTCTGCTTTGATCTTTATAATTTCCTCCCTCGTATGAGCTTTGGGCTTGCTTGACGTTCAATATTAGGTTGTTTATTTGAGTTTGCTCTGTTTTTCTTTTTTTTTTTTGGTACTGGGGATCAAACTCAGGTCCTTGCACTTGCACAGCAGGGGGCAAAACCACTGAGCTAAATCCCCGGCCCTGCTCTGGTTTTCTGAGAGGAATTCACCACTATGAATTTCCTTGCTTTCATTGTGTCCCATGAGTTCCAGTATGTTTTATTGGCATTATTGTTTAATTCTAGAAACTAATTTCTTCTTTAATTTCATCTGTGACCCATTGGTAGTTCAGGAGGATGTTATTTAATTTCCATGTGTTTATGAAGTTCTTGTGGTTTCTTTTGCCCTTGATTTCCAATTTCATTGCACTATGGTTTGATAATATACATGGGATAATTTCAGTTCCTTTGCATTTACTTAAGCATGTTCTATGAGCTAGTATGTGGTCTGTTTTGGAGAAAGTCCTATGTGCAGCTGAGAAGAATGTATATTCTGATGTTGTGGGATAAAGCACTCTGTAGACATCTACTAAGTCCATTTATTCAAAAGTTTAGTTCAGTTCTGATATTTCTTTGTTGATATTTTGTCCAGTTGATTTGTCTATTGTGACAGTGGAGTGTTGAGGTCCCCCATTAAAATTATTGTGCTTTTTTAATTTTTCATGTCCGTTAATATTTGTTTTATGTAGTTGGGTGCACTGGTATTTAGTGCATATATATTTACGATTGTTATCTCTTCCCCTTATGTTGTTCCCTTTACAAGGATGTAGTGACCATCTTTGTCTCTGTTAATCAGTCTTGGCTTGAAATCCACTTTGTCTGCAAATAGAATAGCTACTCCTCCTTTTTTTAGGTTCCTGTCACATTGAGTGTTGTTTTCCATCCTTTGACTTTCAGTCTGTGAATTTCTTTTTGGTACCGGGGATTGAACTCGGGTCTTTGTGCTTGCACAGCAGGCAGCGAAACCACTGAGCTAAATCCCCGGCCCTTGAATTTCATTTTGAATAAATGTGTTTCTTATGTGCAGCATATTGTTGGATCTTGCTTCTTGATCCATTCTGGCTGTGTGTTTCTTTTGATTGGTGAATTGAGACCATTTACATTGATGGTTATAACTGGTGTGTATTGACTTATACTTGTCATGTTATTGTCCTGTTGTTGGTCTTCCTCCCCATTTAATTACTTGCTTTTCCTGGTGGGTTTATTCTGTTGGAGTTCATAGAGTTATAGTCCTCCTTATCTCTTTCTAGAGTATCCTTCAGAACATTTTGGAGTCCTGGTTTGGTGGTCATGAATTTTTTTAGGTGTTCTTTGTCATGGAAGTATCTTATTTCTCCATCAATTTTGAAAGATAGTTTTGCAAGGTACATCAGTCTGGGTTGGAGGTTGTTTTGTTTTAGAGCTTGAAATACTTCACTTCAACTTTTCCTTGACTTGAGGGTTTGTTTCTAGAAGTCTGCTATAATTCTGATGGACTTTCCTTTATAGGTTATTTGTTTCTTTTCTCTAACAGCTTTAAATATTCTGTTCTTGTGTTAAATTTCTGGAATCTTGAGTATTATATGTCAGGATATAGTTGAGGTTTTTTTTTGGTACCAGGGATCGTACTTGGGACCTTGCGCTTGTGAGGCAGGTGGCGGAACCACTGAGATAAATCCCTGGCCCAAAATAGATATTTTTTTAAAGAATCATGGCTAGTTGGAGTTCTCTATGCCTCACTTATCTGTATGTCAAATTCATTTTCCATGCTTGGGAAATTTTCTGCCATTACTTCTGTGAACAGGTTTTTTATGACATTTGTGCTATCTCCTGCATTTGCATTTTCTCTGATCAATCTTATGTTATAATTCTTGGCATCATCTAGCAGCTGTTGGATCAATTTTTTCATGGTCTCTTGCTATTTTAAAGAAATATTTCTTTTCATGATCACTAACCACAATCCTGTCTTCTATATCTGATGTCCTGTCCTCACATTGGCTCATTCTGCTAAGTATACTTTCAATGGAATTTTTAATCTCCTGGATATCTATTTCAGTCTGTTTCATGGATTCTATTTCTTTCCGATGTTGGATGTTCATGGTTTCTGTCATTTTCTTAAGCTCCTCTATTTTTTATTTGTATGTGCTCTGTAGAGTCACTAGTCATTATGGTCACCATCTCTGTAGTTATTTGAGAAACTGTTTCTGATTTGAATTTTTCTAGAGACTTATTCATCTGCTTTGTTACTTTTGCTGTTACCACTTCAGAGAGTCCAGGGAGGTAGGTTTCAAATTGTTATATCTCATTGCTCCCTGGGTTTGCCTTTGTTGAGCTGGAGGTTTGGCGTTCCATGTTGCTTAAGTATCTTCGCATTTTCTATTTTTTTTTTTTTTAGTTTAATTCCTGGGTTGATGCTTATGAATTGCATATGGAAAATAGCTTCATTGCTAGTATTTAGAACCTTTAGGAAATGACTACTTCTCAGAGGTATCTTCCAAGTGTAGCTGGCTTTTGGGTTTTGATTGAGTCTTTTGTAAGATCCTACCTCTTTAATTTATTGAGGATGAGAAATTGCTGCCTATTTGGCCTAGCCCCTGGCTCTTTGGTATTGGCCTGTAGTATTGTTTTTGACCCTTAGAGAATCTCAGTCTTGACATATCAGGAAAAACAACTGATTAGAACATTTATGTCCCCTTGCCTTAAATAGTACAATTGATAATAACAATACCATTGGATGCAGCCTAGAACACAACAAACTGTGGTAACTATCAATTTGCCACCTTATACCATATGAGCTAGGTTTTTGGTTATATAACAAAATCTAAATGAATCAGAAAATGGTATACAGTAAATATGCCCTCAATATGGCCATTTTGGGCCAGGGATTTAGCTCAGTGGTTCTGGCACCTGCCGCGCAAGCGCAAGGTCCCAAGTTTGATCCCCCGTACAAAAAAAAAAAAAAAAAAATGGCCATTTTACATTTGGGGAGAAAATTTAAAAGGGTTTATGGGGAAAATAGAGAAATAGAGAAAGAGGAAGAGATTAGAAGCAAGGATGTAGGACAAAGGAAGATTATGCAAACTTTGAGACGCTGGTGAAGAAGACAGGAGGTAGAGAGAGAAGGAAGAAATAAAAACAAGAACAGAACAACAACAAAACTAGAAATAATGCTCACACTTATATAAAAACAAGAACAATCAAGAAAAAAGAAAACCAAACCAAACAATAACAAAAATAAGAAAAGGAAAAAAGAAGAAGAACTAGAAGAAACAACAAAATATGAAAAAAAATGTCCACTTCTGGGTGTGTCTGTTATCACTGGTAGACAGAGTGGGCAAACAGAGTCCAGATCTGTTTTGATTACTCCCAACAAGCCAGCTGTAGATTTATAGCAGGGTAGTGGATAATCCCAGGATGCTTGCACCTTTGGTTCTGAAGCTCAGGCTGGTTTCTTGCTGTGAAGCTGGAACCTGATTTATTCAGCCTGCAACACTACATGTGCCTCCTGCTGGCTTGAACTTGGCTCTTTGACCTCTTGCCAACTTGAACTTGGTTCCATCTCACTCCAGTGGAGTCCACCCACATCTGCTCTGAGTTCCAAGCTCAGTTGGCCCCTCTCCAAGATGGCTACTGGCCAATCACCCTCTCCTAGGGGATGTCTGAACCTGAATAACTCACCAACCACTGTAGCCTGCTGTGTTCATTGCTCCATTGCACTGGTGTGTTTCTCCATGGAGGTCTCTGGGGTTGCCAGTAGTCACTGTGTGTCTACGGGTTCAAGCCACTCTTTCCATGAAGTGAGTCAGGGCTCAGTGAGAAAATGCCCCTTGGCACCTCCTTCTTCATTGAAGTCTCTCTCCTCACTTTGCCCATGGGCTTCAGTTCTCCCTTCAGATCCCTGCTGGGTCCCAGGCACTCACTTCCCTCCTTCCCTTCCTCATGTTGCTGTAGTCCAGTGTCTGGAGATCAAGTCTAAGAGAGGCCGTTTCTCTGCTGTTCACCACTCTGCCATCTTTCCGGTAGTTCCCCAACCTTTTTAAACATTTTATTTCTGTTTTCCCATTTTATCCTTTTTAAGATCCTGCAGGTGCCAAATTAAAAATGCTGTAGCTGGGGAATTTAGCTCAGTGGTTCCACTGCCTGCCTCGCAAGTGCAAGATCCTGAGTTCGATCCCCAGTACCAAAAAAAGTAAAATTAAATTAAATTAAATTAAAATGCTGCTGCCCCTGACTTCTGGCCCAGGGCGCCATTGCCATGGCTTCTCTAGTGCAGTATTTCTTTATTTCTTGAGTAAAGCAGTGGAGCTGAGTGGACAAAATGGGCACCTCCAAAGTGCATGCAAGAGAAGCAAAAAATTGCCAGGTGTGGTGGCGCACGCTTGTAATCCCAGCGGTCAGGAGGCTGAGGCAGGAGGATTGCTGTGAGTTGAAGACCAGCCTGGGCTGCAGAGTGAGTTCAAGACTAGCCTAACCTACAGAGCAAGACCCTGTCTCAAAACAATAGCAACAACAAAGAGAGAGAAAGAAGTGAAAAATAAACGGGTCAGGCCCGGCGTCAGGACCAGGACAAGGCTCCCTGGTGACAGCTACAGGACAGAAGGTGGGACAGACAGTGCCAGTCGGGAGACAGAGTGGCTTCAACATCTCTGAGTGCCTGCAGGGAACCCTACGAGGCCCAGGGAAAGATCAAGTCTGCAGCTGGGCAGGTGGCACATGCCTGCAACCCCAGCTCTCTGGGAGGCTGAAGCAGGAGGATGGCAAGTTTAAGCAGAGCCTGGGCAACTTAACTTAGTGAGACCTTGTCTGAAAAACAAAAAGTTAAAAAGGGCTGGGGATGTAGCTCAGAGCGAAGGCCCTGGGTTTAGTCTCCAACACCAAAAAATAAAAAATAAAAAAAGATCAAGTCTAGGAAAAGGATGTTTCCAGAGGCACCGCACGGTGCCTTGCTCCTCTTCTGTCGAGCGAGCTGGGTCCCCAAGAGCACTCGCGATGACCCTCAGGCCCCCGTGTCCTGGGGCTGTGCACAAGCTCCACCCACCGTGAGCCCAGGTCCACGACACTGGGTCCCATCCACTTTGGCCAGGAGAGCTGCGTGGTATTGTCAGCAGGGTCTTGCCCTGTGTCCCCTCCGAGGGGGTCCAGCGTCCCCGTCTTTTCCGGCCTCTCGTGCTCTCTGCTGTTCATCTGCTGGGCGGTGTTTATCTCCTGCACATCTGTGTGTGGCTCTGTCCTGTGCTCTGTCCCGTCCTCAGGGTCCCTGTCTTCGGTTATCATGGCCGCATCAGGTGCCTCCTCCCAGCTGGGTCTTGTCTTTTACCTAATTTCATTTTGATCCACAGCATTTTTTATTTAATATAGAATTTACCCAGCCCTTGAGCGCTGCTCAGGGAGGAGCCGGCGCCCTATCCTGGTCACAGCTGCTCTGTGTCCTCCTGCACTGGAAAGTTGGCTTCCCGAAGCCCCGCCCGGGGCGGCTGCACAGCTGACCCCGGGTCTTGCCCAGAGTCCCCCGAGGGTGCCCCACACTTCACCTGCCGTCTTGTACTCCAGGCTTGGTTGTAGCCCTCGGCTCCTAGATTATTTTTGTTGCTTCTGCAAACTGTTTTTGAATTAACTTTTAAAATTGTCAGCAGGGTGTGGTGGAAGTGCAGTGGGGCGGCCCTGTCGGGTCCTGGGGTTGGCGCCAACTCGGAGTCCGCTCGGTTCTGAGTCTTGTGGCGTGGTCCCTCCTCAGAACCAACAAGGCAACAGCGAAAATGTAGTAAAACTGAAGCAAAGATGAGGAGATAAAAGATGATTTCGCTTGCCGAGATACAGACACAGCCACAGCCACGGGCCGAGGCCGGCCACCCTCCCGGGCGGCTCCCCACGGGCTGGTGACCCGGGCGTCGGGGCTGCAGCGTCGCACAGTGGAAAAAGAGAAGGAAGCAGCTGCAGCCGCACTGCGAGTGTCACACGGATGGCACCGAGGAACAGTGGCGGGGGCCCAGGGCGTACCGCCACCAGGAGGGGCGCACATTGCACTTACCCGGAAGTCTAGAGGGGCTGGACGGAGGGCTACGGGTGTGGAGGTCAGGCAGGGGCCCCACGTGCGTCCGCGCGGCTGAGTGAGACCCCGACCTCCCCCCACACCCTGCACGTGTCAGCGAGGCGGCTGACCGTGCGCCCGGGCCTCCCGGCCAGGGACGGAAACCAGGAGCGGGTGGGGGCGCGCGCACGCACGCATACTCGCAGCAGGGACTGGCAGGGGCACTGTCTCGGGGCCTCCTGCGCGGCAGCCCGTGGCCGTGGAAGAGTCGCGGGGCCCAGCGCCCACAGGAGGAGGCGCAGCGGTGAGTCCAAGTTGCCGGGTGTGGCCCCTTGCGGTCCCTCCGCCGCTCTGCAGCTCCCGCCGTCACGGCAGGCCGGCTGCAGTTCTCCTGGGAGTGCCCTCATGCCCTGGTTTTCTGCACTGAGTTTCTGCCCCGTCGCCCTTGTCGCCTGCTGCGCTGTGCGTCACCTCGGCCACCCCCTCCCAGACCCGTGCGCTGGAAGCACGGCTTGGTCTCCCGCCGGAAGCATTCGGCGACCCGACCCGCCCGTCCGCTCTCCCGCTGTGACGTGTCCTGAAAGTGTGGCCTATTGCCCGGGGCCACGAATCTCGGTTTCTGCTTTTCTCCCTCTGTGGCCCCGAGCTCTGGGGCAGGGACTTCTCTTCCTGTGCCATGGACGCTTCAGGCTCTGGTCCTCCTCCCGAGCTCAGCCCCCAGCCTTGAGCAGGGACGGGGCACTGGGGACGCCCAGCACCCGCTCTCGGCCCCTGCCCTGCCGGGCTCCCTCGTGCCTGAGGGGCGGGTGTATTCCTGCTGTCCCGGTAGGCTCTGCCTCTTGCCTGACTCCCCAGGGTCTCACCGCCCCTCTCCAGGCCACTCGTGTGGCTGCTTTGCCACACATTTCTTGCTCTTTTTATGCTGCATTCTGAGTTATTTCTGCAGCGCTGTCTGAGCTGCTGTCTGACTTGCTCTCTACGACTTTTCATCTCCGCAGTTGTTTTCATGCCTAGAAGTTCTCTTCGGCTCTTCCAAACCTCCCTCTTCTCCTGGTTGGTGTGCTTTTCCTATTTCTAGTTCCATTTCCTCCGTTCTCTCTAAACATAGTTATTTTATATTCTGCATCTAATATTAAGATATCACCCTAAATAATAATGCCAAAGATGACACTGAATCTATTTGTTTGCTTTTCTTTTGAGACAGGGTCTCAGCATGTATTCCAAGCTGGCCTTGAACTCAAGGCAATCCTGCCTCAGCCATCCGAGTGCTGGGATTACAGGCATATGACACCAAACTTTGATTTTTTATTTTATTTTATTTTAGTTTTTGGTTCTAGGGATTGAAGCCAGGGCCAGGAGAGCTAGGCTTGCATTCTCCCTCTGAACATCACCCTTACCCTGGGAGTGCACATTTGCAGAAGGTGGGATCTCGGCGTCCACTCTGCCGCCTCCTGCTCCCTGCGGTTTGGTTCCAGGCCGAGTAACATGGGTCCTGGGCTCCTGCCCTGGGAGTCTCCTGTGGGCTCCCTCGAGGCTCGGCACACAGCTCCTGCCTCAGTGAAGCCCTGGCAACAGCGGAAGGACTGTCCCAGGCTCGGCGGGAGCCTGGTGTAGGAGGACGCAGTGCTGGCGGTGACTGCACTGGTGTGGAGCAGCCCTGGGGCAGCGTGGCCTCGGGGGTGAGGCCGGTCGGCCAGGGCGGTGGGGCTGGCTCAGTGCAGAGTCCCGTGCCTGTTTTGTTCCTCAGCTCAGCGCTCCATCAGCGTCTCCGTCGCCTGTGCATCCGGAGTGTGGGTGACTGGGCCACTGTGGCAGTGGCTTCGTCCAGGTGCCCTGTGTGCTGCCGAGGAGCCAGCACCCTGCACCATGCCCAATGCGCTGTGCCCGGCGGTGGGTAGAGCATCGTATCTCCAAGGCAGAAGTCACACAAAGGGAAGGTTGTTGAGGGGATGAAAATGAGCTGAAATACGAACACCCGAGGCAAGGCTTTTATTAGCGGCAGAGCTGCCGGGCTGTCTGGAACAATGGCGAGGGCAGCAGTGAGGGGCTGGCCAGGTGAGGTTTGCTATGGGCAGGGGGGCACAGTGGAGGGAGGTGTTTGGCTGCAGCCAGAGGCGAGGTTTAAAGCCACTGGCAGGTTTGAATTCCTTAGTGGGAAGGACTACAAGTCGGAGAGCTTTGTGGCGGGAAAGTTGGGTTATACTTTCCCCGAGTGACTTATTTTCTGCAGCGAGGAGCCGTTTAGGATGTGAGGCTGCCAGAGCCATTTTATCTAGCAGAGAACTCGCTCAGTTGTGAGCGTGGAGCATGGGGTGATGTCCCCCAGGGCTCCTCCTGCAGTTCTTCTAGATCCCACAAACCCAGTCCTGCAGCTTCTCCTCCACCAGGTCTGAGCCTGGGCCCCTGGGACCTCTTCCTCCATCCCCAGGCTCCAGAACCTCCCCAGCTCAGCCTCCTTTGTGCTGCCTTTGCCATGCTGCTCACTGGCCTCACCTGCACCCCTGATCCTGGCAGTGGCGGGGCGGTGTGACCCGCCCTGGGCCCCCACCCATGGCTCAGCAGGTGATGTCACCTTCCCACCCTCCACAGACCCAGCGCCTGTGTCCCGCCAGCACCGCGCTGAGTCCTGGGCCAGCATGGTGGCCACATCCCCTCGGGGCTCCTCTCTGAGGGGCAAACCCCAGCATGGCTGCACTGCTGTCCTGGGTGCAGGGGAGGCTCTGAGACCTTTCCAGGCCAGGAGGGCTCATCCCCAAGTCCCTCCAGAACATGGAAGGGGCCTGGCAGGGCCGGGTGTGCAGCTCAGGGTGATGTAGGCCCTGGTCTCGCTGTGCTAGGGCCTTCCAAAAACTTACACTGCAGTCAGATCAACGGGGCAGGTTTGTCCAGCGATGGCTTTGCAGCTATCTTTATTCCCTCATGTGTGATGGCCAGAAATCTGAAAAGAGAGGGTGCCGGGCGGGGCCTGCTGCTCCTCGTCCCCGGTGTCTGTGACCAAGGGACGGCAGCTTGTGGGGCAAGTGGCAGGCAGTGTGGTAACCGCGCAGCAGGGGTCTGTCCTGGCTGGTGGCTGGTCACTGTCCATCCTTCCTATGAGGGAACAGGGAGTGACAGGATAATGGCACAAGAGCCTTTGGAAGAAGAGAATCAGGAAGGAAATGGGGTCACTAATCGCTTGTCGTTTCTGTTTTGCTTCACTTTGTTTTGCAGTGCTGGGGGTCAGACCCGGGCCTGCTGTGCACTAGGCAGGCGCCCTGCCACTGAGCCCCGCCCAGCTCCATTGGGTTTATTTAGGGTTAGGGTCAGTTTCTGCTTCCAAATTTTATGGAAGAAAAAAACTAGAAGAATCTAATAACTTTGTCATAATTTTTATTCTGTGCCTTGTGATTATATTGTATTTTTAGGAATGGGCCAATTTTCTTTTTTCAGTTAAAAAATACTCTGGCAGGGCCAGGGATGTAGCTCAGTGGTTCTGCCGCCTGCCTCACAAGCACAAGGACCCAAGTTCAATCACCGGTACCAAAAAAAAGAAAAAAAATACTCTGTCCATGACCGCTCACACCTGTAATGCTGCCATCCTGGGAGGCTGAGGCAGGAGGATTGCAAATTTGACTGGCCAGCTTAGTGACTTGCCTCAATAAAACAGCTAGAGATGCAGCTCAGTGTGAAGGCCATAAGTTCAGTCCTCAATGCTGAACAGCAGCAACAGTGACTAGAAGACCAGCTCCAGGGTATGAAAAGCCATACACAGACTGGACTGCTTTGCTTCTCAGCAATGGGAGAACTGACTGTTAAAGATGTGTTTGAAGCAAAAGGGTTTTGGAAGCTAAAAACATCTGAAGTCCTTCATGTGTCAGCAGGAAAGAGTGTTGGGCTGGGTTGCTGCCTTCGGAGAAGGTACCAGACCTCAGCCTGGCTGTTGCTGGGACGCCCTGAGCTGCCTGGCCATGGGGCCACCAATAGCAGGCAGCACACCGCCATCTCAGGGCTCGGGTTGGAAGAGGGGGTGTGGGTGATCGCATCGGGATTCTGTTACGATGATCACGTTAAAATGGTAATATTCTGGATGTAGTGGGTTGAATAAAATGTGTTATTAAATGATTTCTGCCTGTTTCCTTTTGGGGGTGCTGGGAGTGAAACTGTCGCTAAGTGGGTCTCTGCCTCAGAGCGGCAGATCCAGTCTCTTCTACCCTTGAGGGACCCCAGAAAGTTAAAGCCGCAGCATGGCTTGTGTCTCCCCTGCCCGGGCTGGCCGAGAGTGTGTCACTTCCCTGTGGCTATGGAGATGCCAGGTCTGGGTTCTCGCGCCCCGCTGAGGTTCCCACGCCTGTGGATGGGCTCATGTGGTGAACACCTTGGCCGGGTGGGCAGGCACCACTTCTGCGTTTTCGTGTTGTCACTGATAAATGCTTTTGTGATGTCCCTTGCACAGTGTGGAGATGGGTTTCATAGGCTGCCTCCACCTAGTTTCAGCATGATGTGTGTGTCCATCTGCAAACACCTGAGCATGTCTCCCCCGGGCATGGCTACACTGCTGGCTTCAGCTATTCGGAGAAGGCTGTGGGTGGTGGCAGCCAGGGCAGCTCCTCCTCCTGCCTGGTAAGGGTTGTGGGCTGTGATGCCGGAAACTTGTGTCTGAAACCAGACCTGGTGCTGCGATCCGGGGCCAGCCAGGGCTGGGGATGTGCAGGGCACCCCACCATGCAGCAGCCCCTCCCCAGTGCCTGCATGGCTCTGGGGCCATCAGCGCTGTGGTCTGTGGTGCTGCTGGTGTTGTACCCTGGGATGTCACGCAGGAGGCGGTGCCTGGCTCTGCCAGTTGTCTCTGTCCTGGCTGACCACAGGGCAGACCCAGTGCCCCAGCCTCTCCCAGGTCCCCTGGGCCACTATGCTATGCCAGCTCCTGGTGCCCAGATCAGACCAAATGCCAGGCCACTGTGGGCTCTGCAGAGCTGCCCTGGCCCAACACCACCTGTGCTCCCAGAGCCAACTTCCTCGCCCTTTATTTGTGAACTCCCTGCCTCACAGAGATGTAAGGGACAGGCTTTGGACACTGCAGGTTGTGGCCCTGAGGGCTGCTGCCTCTGTCCCTTCCTGGTGGGATGCCAGCTCTGGCCAGGGGTGCTCTCTGCTCTGAGGAAACCGAGACCTGTGCCCAGAGGACACTTGTGGGCTGACAGCCTTGGAGAGGCCAGGGCCGGTAAGGGCAGAGCCAGTGAGGCCAGGGCCGTGGGCTCCTGGGACAGGGGCGAGAGTCTGGCTGGGAGGTGCAGGAGGCGAGGCTGTCTCCGGCCCATCCTGTGCCCCCCATGGTGGCTCCCAGTGGCAGGGGCTGGCACCATAAATAAGCTGGTTTTGCTAAGTTTGCTGTTTGCTAAGTGGCTCTGGTGACCACCAGGGCTCGCCGCTGGCTGGAGGCGATGCCTGAGCTGCCTCTGGGCCACATGGCCTCTTGCTCCGGGCTGTTTGCCTGCTCGGTGAGCCATGGCTTCCCTGACCCGAGGGACCCTGTGGCTCCCTGTGCTGCCTGGCCGGATGCTTCCTGCCCCTCACGGCGAGCCTGGTGTGGGACAGCTGGCTGGCGGTGGTCTGCACTGCACGGGAGACAGAGTCTCAGTTTGTCCTGTGTGAGGGGAGGGGCCGCTGCACCCAGTGCACAGCTCGGTCCTTCCGGAGTGGCGTGTTTCCCGGTCTCTGCCGCCGGCTCCCTCCGGCCCTCCTTGTTCAGTGAGCAAACTCTGCTCCTGTCCTGAAAGCTACCCCACATCCCCATCCCCAGAGTCTGAAGCGGCGCTGTCCCGGCGCCATGGCCTCAGTGCCTGCAGCTGTGAGGGGTTGTGCCTGACTCCGCCCGGCCACGTGGCCCAGGTCTTCACCATTTTCCCTGCTGGGGGGCGAGGTGCCAGGTGCGAGCCTGGGCCTTGGGCGGTTGGGAACCAGCCGCACGGGGTTCTGGGATAGCTGGGCCAATGCCGTTGGCTGTGCATCGCTGTCAGAGCCCAGCTGCCAGTTTCCACAGTGCAGATTTTACTGTGGTCACGGGGAGCGGCACAGTCAGGAGGCATGGAGGGACTCGCACACACGCAGGGACAGACATGTGGACACACCGACACGCACGTGTCAGTCTGCATACCCACACCCAGATCCCCGTGGTGCTATGATTTCGACTTCTCTGCACATGGGGTTCGTTAAGAAAGTTGGGGAAGTTTTGACATTTCTATGCCTCCAGTTTACCGTCTTGGCATTTCTGCTGGTAGCAGGTTGTCAGGCGTGTCCTCTACTACAGTGACGTGAACCTACTAGCGCTTTCAGTGATAACGAGCAGCCCCCTGCGGCGCGCGTGGTGTGCGTTCGCGGCCGCTGCTCCCCTCCACCGTTGGGGTGCTGCCGTGCCCGTGTCTGAGTAACCCATGCTCCAGGCGTGTGGGAGACAGGATACCCGTCACACTTAGGATGTTGGCGGCTCCCTGGCTGAGCTTCGCTTTGCAGTGCTGGGGACGGAAGCAGGCCTCGTGTGGACGCGGGAGGCTCCGCCACTGAGCTGCAGCCCTGGCCCTAACCTCCCTTATTATTTCAAACACTTTTGTCTGTAGGTTCTTTCAGGTTATTTACTCTTCTAACTCTGGGGGCTCTGAGTGTGCGCCCGTGCCGTCTGTGCGTTATGCACTGTTCCTGCTTAGTCCTGGGGGCTACCCCTTTTCTCACCTTCGTGTGCTGGCTGGTGTCCCCAGAGCTCGGGGCTGTCAGGGTCCTGGCTGCAGGGAGCTTTCCCGAGTGGCTGCTGAGCGTGACATTTGTCTGAGGAGTCAGTCTGGGTGTCCCAGAGGCTGTTCCGTGGGGGCTCTGCCCAGCTCGGCGCTGTTGGTGGAAGCTTAGGAGGGGCCGAGGGAGGAGTCAGGCGAGGGCGCCCTCCCAGGGCACTGTGTGCTTTTGCGTCCTGGCCGCAGCGGACAGCCTCACTCCACTGTGAGGTGCTGCTGGTATCAGCGGCCCAGGGCCCCTTTAACACCCCTCTGCTCCATCTTTACAGAAATCGCTCTGAACGCGGGTGGCTTCCTTGTCTCGAAGTGGGAGTTTACCTCCTGCTCAGGTTCCCAGTACTTTGGGGTTTTCTTTCTTCTGTAGTATATTTTCATCTGTGATTTCCCCAGGAATCTCTCCTTTTTCTCACTTTCAAGTTTTTACCAGAAAGTGGTGACAATGCCCGCTTCGCCCTTGTCGCGGGGCGACCTTCTGCGCCCTGACAGGGCCCGTGTCTTCTCTGCTGTGATCTCTCCTGATGAAACACTCTTGGTTTTTGTTTTGTTTTGTTTTGTTTTGTTTTTTTGAGGCAGGGTCTCTCCCTTTGTATTTCAGGCTGGCCCTGAACTCACTATGTATCCTAGGCTGGCCTCGAACTCAGTGATCCTCCTGCCTCAGCCTCTAAGTGCTGGGATTACAAGCGTGCGCCACCACACCCGATTTAAAACACTGTTGGTTTTATTGATCCTTTCTAAGAACCAGCTTTGGGGCTTTTTCTATGTTTTGTATTTCATTAATTTCTGCTTTTTTTTTTTTTTGGTTCTGGGATTGAACGGGACCTTGTACTTTCTTTTTTTTTGTACCGGGGATTGAACTCTGGACCTTGTGCTTGCAAGGCAGGCGCCAGAACCACTGAGCTAAATCCCCAGCTAATTTCTGCTTTTAACATTCTTTTCTCCTTTCATGTTAAATTTATTTTTGGCTTTCCTTTGTTTTCTGAGCGGATCTCATCCCGTACCCCATCCCGTACCCCAGGCTATGCTCCAGCTCATGGCAGCCCTTCTGTCTCAGCCTCCCAAGTGCTGGGATTACAGACATGTGTCCTTATGCCTGGTGCTTTCCTAACTTTTTGAGATATATTTTATCATCTGTTTTAGCCTTTTAAAAATCTCTAATGCACTCTGAGTCATTCCCTTTAAGAGTGGATTTAGGCCTAGGGATTTAGCTCAGTGGTTCCGCTGCCTACCTCGAAAGCTCAAGGTCCCGAGTTCAATCCCCGGTACAAAAAAAAAAAAAGATTTGGCTGAAGCTGTAAGTTGTGATAGGAAATATTTTTGTTACTGTTCAATTCATATATTAGATTTTGACTTAATTTTTGATGGCTGGATTTTGCAAGCACCTTTTTGTTCTTTTTGGCTATGTGATTGGTCTGGAGACCCCCCCCACCCAGTCTCTGTGAGAAATCTCTCCCTTGAGATTTCCCGGTGGCAGATGCAGGCAGCGCCGGTCTCCCATCCCCTGTGGAGCAGCAGGCTCTGCAGATCTGTGCCCTTTCCGTGTTCTGCACTGGCCGAGTGGGAGCTGCTGGTTGCAGGGTTCCAGGCTGGTGGCCACGGCCTTTCTGCCCTGTCAGGACGGCATCCTGGCCCCTGCAGGGCCCCATCAGTTTCCTGCCTGGGGAGGGAGGCAGTCAGCCTGTTTGCTCCGTCTACTTTTATGATCCAGATTTGGAGCCCTTTGCTTCAGAGGACACCAGGAGGATGGGGAGACACAGGCGGGGGACACAGAGCTCCCGGCAGAGGGTCGGAGTGCACAGCCTCCTGCACACCTGTGCTGCCGGCCACCAACGCTGCCGATGCCCTGGGCCTGTGGGGCTGCGGGACGGTGAGGTGCTGGGCGAGGATGGCCAGCTGCCTGGTGTCCCCTTGGCCGGCACCGTGGGAAGCTGCACCACTGGACCCTGAGAGGCTCAGGCTGCACCCCCCACAGTCGCCATCTTCCCGTGGGGCCCCGAGGGTCTCTGCCCACAGCGGCCTCGGCCTTAGCACAGGCTTGGAGTCAAGGAGGGCATGGAGAGAAGGAGGCTCGGAGGGGACCCACCGGTGACACGCAGCCTTGCTGAGGACACTGGGAGAGAGGATGCAGGCAGGGAAGGGCCTGGCACGGCACTCATAGCCTTTGCTCACTGATTCGGGTTTGCATTGGGGTTAACGTGGGGCAGCTCACTGCTGCCTCCTGGCCTAGATGCACTTCCAGAGAGAGCTTGCATGGAGCGCCGAGCATTGAGCATCCAGACCAGGAGGAAAGGGGCAGAGGCTTCTGCTTCTCCCGGCCCTGGTCCCGGTGGCTCCCAGGTTGGTGTGGCTCTCAGGGGACCCCAGCAGGCACAGCACAGGAGCTGGCCTTGGGCAGTGACAGCTGACTGCACAGTGCACAGTGCCCACTTCCCCTCCTGCCTGCCTTCAGGAAGCCACGTGTGAGGTCACCAGGCTGCAGGGTGCTTGGTGCTGTGTGCAGAGCCAGGGCCAGCGCTGGAGTTGGTGGAGAGGGATGCAGAGAGCAGGAACCTCCGAGAAGGTGCCCTGGACTGTGGTCAGCATCAAGGCCGTAGGAGAGGGGCACAGGGGCAGGACACGGGTTTAACAGCGCAGGGCACAGCCTGTCCTCAGCAGCAGGCTAGCAACCACACAGTTTCCCTGAAATGTGGCCATGGCCCTAGATGCAAGCAGCCTGGGACTCACCCCACAGAGCCAGGCCAGGAGCCTGGAAGGAACCAAGCTGCTGCCAGCAGAGCCCCATTGTGTCCCACTGAGGGTCTGCCGCCAACCCAGTGTCCACCCCCAGGGCCACAGGGTCCGGCAGTGACCAAAGGTGACTTCCATACAGACAGATCAGAGGAGGAGGACAGACCGTGGTTGGAGAAGACCTGGGGGAACCCATGTCTATCCACATGAAGGAATTAGCAGACAACCCAGTGTTGGTAGTGCTGTCATCTGAGCACTAGGGAGGCTGAGACAGGAGGATCTCTGAATTTGAGGCCAGCCAAGGCTACATAGTGAATTCAAGGCCAACCTGGACTACGTAGCAAGACCCTGTCTCAAAAAAATATTAGCAGACAAGAACGTTCAGTGGGTCATCTATGTATGCTCCTGTGTTCAATAGCAGAGAAAATGTGAACAAAATGAAGAGAAATAGTAGATACAGAAAAAGACCCAAATAAATCTAGAGATAGGAAATACACTGGCTGGGGCTGACAGGCAGACCTTGAAGGAGAAAATGAGTGTGTTAGTCAGCTCTTCCGCACTGTGACAAATACTCTGAAGACAGCAGCTGAGAGGAGAGATTTGCTTTGGTTCACAGTTTCGAGGCCTCAGTCCGTGGTTAACAGGCTGAGGTGGCATCACAGCGGGCAGCTGTGCGAAGCAGGGACAGAGAGCCCAAGAGGAAGGGCAGGACAAAACAGCCCTCAGGTTGTGCCCTGTGGCCCACTTGGCCAGGCCCATTCCTGCCCCATCTCTTCCCAAGGATGCCATGAGGTTAGGGTTCCACCCCTGGGTCAGCAGCATGATGAGGCCAGAGCCCTGGTGCCCCAGCCGTCTCCCAGGGCCCATCTGCCGGGCCTTGCACCTGGCCTTTGGGACATTTTAGGTGTAAACCACACCACACTGAAATGACACGCAGAGCACAAAGCCTGAGGAAACGCAGGGCCTCTGGACCACCCCTGCCGGCTGCTGCCTGGGGCCGGAGCAGGCACCTGGGAGGGAGGCGGGAAACGCAGTGCCTGACATTTTTCCAGATGTGATGAAAGCTCATCTCCTCAAAGCTCAGCAAACCCCAACCGAAGAAGCATGAAGAGAAGCACCCGGTGCCCATCGCAGGAGCAGCCAGAGGCAGAAGCCTGTTACGCAAGGAGGAGCAAAGGTGAAAGGAAAACTGGCCACGAGGGCAGCTCCAAGTCCCCAGGACACGTCAGACACCTGTTTGCAAAGAGAACTCCGCCTCCCTCGTACCAAGCACGCTCTGGAGACCGGCTGTGGGCTGCAGCAGGAGCAGAGGCCAGGAGGCTCATAGGGGAGCCGGGGCCGCCTGCTCAGCGCTGTCGCCGAGGATCACGCAGGCGGGCGGGCGGGGGCGCCCTGGACTTGGTTTCTCCCGGCTGTCCAGGTGCGGGCTGCGGGGGCTGCTGGCCAGGGCCCTGCCTGAGCTCGTCCTCATGTGGCAGAGGGGGACGCAGCTGTCTATGTCTCTTCTCTGCCACCCCAAAGCCCCCACCTGCACGCAGTGTCACCGGGGTCAGGATCTCTAAACATGGATGCGGGAGGGCAAGCATTCAGTGCAGTTATTTGGCCTTAAAAGTGTGGGAAATTGTGACGTGCATGTGCCACGGCACAGAGGAGGGCTGAGGAAGAGGCTCTGCGGGAGACGCCAGGCGGAGGAAGGCCTCGCGGGGTCCTCGGGTGGCCGAGGCAGGGAGCGGGGCTCTGCGCCGTGCACGCCTCTGGAGGGTGCTGGTGACCCCGCCGTGCTCTAGCGTGGTTACGTGGTGAGTTTTACATGTGTTCTCTGCAGTTTAAAACCCACAGTCACAGGGCTCTGCTTTGTGCATCCTGGACCAACTCGTGGCGTCGTGGACAGGGAGGAAGCAGCGGGGTCTGCGCCGTGGGATGGGTGGGGTGTGGGTGCAGCAGGAGCCCTGGGAGCTGAGGGCCGGAGGCCTCGGCTCGGGAGTGACCTCAGCGTCTCGGCCCCTGTCGTGGCCGCCTTGTCCAGTGTGGACGTAAAGGTCCTGGAAAGGTCTGAGTGGGCTGTGAATCTGGTGTTCGCTCGTTCGAGGCTCTTGTGTCCCTGGGGAGAAGGTGGGGGTGTGACTCAGTTTCCCTGGCATTCGGCCTTCTTGATGTTCAGGGTCCCGCTCCCAGCTGGCTCCGCGAGCATCTCTTTGTCCTGCAACGCAGCTCACATTTGTGTCTCTCCTTCCAGGCCCTTCCCGTCGGACACCTCTGAGGGCAGCCCGAGCCCGCCCTGCTGGTCCGGTGTCTTGGTGAGTGGGGGCCGCGCATCTCTCGGTGTGTGTCTGGGTGTCCTGGTGCAGACCGAGTGTGGGTGGCCCTGGAAGTCTCTGTCTCCTGCACAGATCCCAGAAGCACGGGCGGTTCCGGCCCTGGACGGGGCCTGGGTCGTGCAGGCTCCAGGACAGAGCCTGCCCACTGAAGGACCGCCGGCCGCGGCATCCCTCTGCTCGGGTGCAGGCTGGAGCCACGGGGTCAGACCCAGGCCTGGAGCCCTCTGCCTTTTCTCTGACCTGGGAGCCCCTGCCCGGCCGCCTGGAGGCTCAGCCCGGGTCCCTAACCTTGTGGGCCTGCTGGTGACCAGGGAATGCTGGGACCATGGCTGAAGCACACAGATGTGGCCAGAGGTGGCGCAGCCCCTGTCTCTCGCTTGTCTGGTTTGCAGTTGTGGCTGCCGTTCGTCACCATCGCATAACTATGGCCCAAGCATGAGACCCCGCCTTTGTTTCCAAACCGAAGGACTTCGTTGAGTGTCACTTTGCAGTCATTCTATTATGGCTGCTTGATCGTGGCTGCCTGGCGCTCGGGGCAGCTAGCTCACCCCAGCATCAGTCAGCACCCGCCTGCTGCTCTCTCTCGTCTTTGATAAATTTGCTGTGGTTTTCAGTTGCTTAAGCCGCTGCTACTCTGTTGCAAGTGGAACACTGTTCTCTGTTCTCGCTAGGGGGCCAGTGCTGAGGTTCAGGAGCTCAACTTTCCTGGGCCCTGCACCTGCTAATGTGCTGCCACGGAGCTGCACCCCCAACCCAACTCAGCACTTTCTAAAATTTTATTTTATTTTATTTGGTTTTTGAGATAGAGTCTCTCTCTCTCTCTGTAGCCCAGGCTGGCCTCGAACTTGGGGTGATCCTCCTGCTTCAGCCTCCCAAGTGCTGGGATCACAGGCATGCGGCACCACACCTGGCAGCACCTTTGAGAGGCAGGAAAGAGCCAACCGTGGTGGCACACATGTACATATAACCCCAGCACTGGGAAGGCTGAGGCAGGAGGATTGCCATAAATTCAAGACCAGCCTGAATTATATAGCGAAACCCTGACTCAAAGAGCGAAAAACAAACGAGGCAGGGAAGGCCAGGCAGATCCGGAGAGTCAGCCCATGCCACAGCCCACGCGGCTGGCTGCCCCCGCTCCTGTTCTTCATGGGAGCATCTTTGCTTCTGGCTCGAGCCTGTGCCTCCAGGCTGCCAGGGCTGAAGCACTGGGAGGGGAGTGGGCCTCAGGCCTAGGGAGGCCCAGCCCGGGTCTCCGAGCTTACCCTGGGCAGAGGCAGTGGCTCTCTGCGAGCTCTGGAGGGCGTGACCGGGGCACTGGGGCGCCGGAACCCTGGGCAGTAGACTCTGGGCTTCACCGGGCTCCCAAGTGTCCCCTTGGCTGTCCCTGGGACATGCTGGGGGTGGTCACCTGCTGCGTGGCCCCACTGAGGGGCGGTGGGCCCAGGCCTCCCTGCACTGTGGTGTGGCTCCACTCTGCTCGCTCTGGGTTCTTCCGGGAGACTCAGGGCCCCCAGCACAGACTCTGGCTTGCGGCACCCGAGCTGTGCCCTGCAGTGTGTCCAGGTCAGCCTGGCCCCCAGCCTGTGCCGCTGTCCCTTGGGAGCTGGTGGCCGGACTTCTCGTCACCTGTGGGTACCTGCATTTTGGAAAGGCAGACGTCCGACTGTGGAGACCCGTGGGCATGGAAGGTCGCACGCAGCGTAACGTGCAAGCCATCAGTTTTTTCTTCATATTTAAACTTTACTTATACGGGTAACATACGATTGTAAAATCGAACACAGAGCCACATAATTAAAAGAGCATTGTTTATTGGATGCAGAGCCCTAAAGATGGCTGCGCTGACCCTCAGAGCAGTGAAGACGAGGGAGCATGGTCGGGTGTGCGCAGGTGTGTGCAGGTGTGCAAAGCTCGCGAGAGTGTGTCTGTCCTTCGGTCACCTGTGCAGCTCGATCTTAAGGTGCCCTGCTGCTTTCTGGCACACACAGACCTCACCCGAAAGCACCGTCCTTGTATACATGTGCTGAAGTGAGTGTGTGTGTGCCCTTGCACATGTCTGTGCACATACGTGGCTGTGCCTGTGTGATGATTTTGGTGTGGTTCATCAGCACCAAAGCGGACTCTGAGATGGCACACACGGGCTCCGTCCCATCTCGGGGTGGCCAGGCCAGAGGCTGCCGTCCAGGTGACGAAGCAGACACAGGCCTCACTGCACGCTGGCCGCTGCCTACCTCGGTGGAAGGTGGACTTTGCCTCTCGTGTCGTGTGGCGCCAACTCTCCACTCTGTCCTCTGGCCAGTGCTGTTTGCAGGTTCCTGAAATGACCAGGAGTGTCCAGGTGGACAGTGGCTGGGCCAGGGACTCCTGCCCAGGAGCGTCTGCTCTGAGCACACTCAGTGCTCAGACACAGCGACAGGGCTGTGTGCGCGCATACTGTGGTGCGTCTCCCCACCTGGGTGACTGTCATTCAGCAAAGCCGCTGCCCCGCCCCCCACAGCCCAGGCTGCAGGGTCAGGTGGGCAGTGGTTTCTGTGCAGCTGTGCGCGGCTACGCAGCTGCTGTGTGTACCGTGTCCGCTGCAGTCCCCTGCACTGCCCAGTCCCTTGCTGAATATAGCCGGGAGGTGCTGGCCACTCCCGGGCTCTGGCTCTGGGCCCCACAGTGCCCAGCCACACTGGTCTGCTCTGTGTCCGGAGGCTTCCGGTGCAGCGTCACATTCGTCCTCAGCCCCAGCCCTCGCATTTTCTCTCGGCCACTCGCTGGGAGCTGGAGTCGGGAGGGAGCCCCTGCAAACTTGGAGTGTGGTGCCCAGGGCCGTGGGGGCGCCCAGCCCAGCTGCAGGCCCAGGGCCTGGCCCTGAGGCAGAGCCACACACGTGTGGCCACCTCTGTCCTCGCTGTCCCCGTGCTCTGTCCTGCTCTGCAGAGTGGAACGGGCTCCTCCCAGCGCTAGCTGGCTCTCGCTGTCCCTGATACCTGGTCTCAAGGACGTCCAGGTTTTCTCTGCAGACAGCGTCCGTCTGCCGAGGTGACACTCGCCCCTCTGTAGGAGGCGGGCGCCCGCGTTGCCCTCGCTGGCCCTGAGCTCCCTCCCGAGTGGCTGGGGCGACAGGCGCCTGCAGTGACAGAGCACAGTGGCGGCGGTGACCCTCGGGATGGCACCTCGCAGCCACGGGCCTTGAACTTTGTCGCCTGCTTTCCCCGCGTCTGCGCAAACAAGCGAGCCGTTTCTCTCCTTCCTTTTCTTATTTTTAGTGGTCTGGTTAGTTTCTTTTTTTTTTAAATAACAGTTTACTTTTTTTGTTGCTTTTAAGAGTGGGAGCGAATCGAATCTGGTGTGAAAGGATCGAGGGGATGATACTGTCCACGTATTTTACCCACGTAATAGGATGAGGGTGTGGATCTGCCAGTTTGCAGATGAGATGTGGAGTATGATCCGGAGAAGAACTTGTGACCTTGCTCTGTCACGCTTGTCCGGCAGCCTCCTGAGCCCTGCCCTGAGCTGGACTAGAAAACCCAGACGAGAAGGAATCGGTTCATAAAGGGAGCATGAGGAAGTTCCGGACAGTGCCTTGAGGGGCCCCGTAAACCATGGCTCTGCTGTCGTGGCTGTAAAATGAGTTTCTGGTCTCAGAGGCATCTTCTGCTCCATCCTGATCTTGGCCTCGCAGGTTTCCATTGCGGAGCTAAGAGGAACTTGGCTTCTGCTGGGAGCTGCAGCGTCCAATCGGCACTAGGCAGGCCTGGGCTCGAGGGACCGATGCTTCAGCCTTTGTCCCCACTGCTCTGTCCCTGGCCCTCCTGGCTTGGTGGGTGGGTGCCAGCCGTGTCCTTGATCTTGTGGCAAGCCAGTCTGGGCCATGGATGGGACCAGCTCAGCCCACTGGTCTTGGTTTGTTTGTGTGCAGCCTCGGCTGGACCCTCGTGCCGCTGTGCAGTGAGCGTGCCCTGGATCGTGCAAGGGGTGCACGCGTGGTCCCTGAGGTTGGCGGTGTCTCCTGGGAGTGCAGGGCTGGCATTGGAGTAGGGACTGACAGCTGACACAGGGTACAGCCTGTGTCACTCGAGGCAGAAGCATGTTAGGAAAATATGTTCTAAGTTTATTTCCTCCTATTTTCTCTCTTTCTTTTTTTCTCATTTTTTCTTTTCTGTTTTTTGAGACAGGGTCTCACTGTAGTTTAGGCTGCATCCAATTTGTGGTGGTCCTCCTGCGGCAGCTCCCTGGTGCTGAGATTATAGACATGCACCACCACGCCTGGGTAGGGTGACCTCTGTTTTCTTGAGTCTCTTTATCGGGAAATGGAGGTGAAGCTCGTTCAAATACCTGTCCCGCATTCTTGTTATAGAACTGTTGTGACCGTCCCAGGAGACGTCGTGCTGTGCCATTCTGCATTCTGGGGAGCAAATCCTCAGTCAGTGTGTGTTGGCTTTTTTTTTTTTTTTTGGTACCGGGGAACAAACTCGGGACCTTGTGCTTGCAAGGCAGGCGGCGGAACCACTGAGCTAAATCCCTGGCCCTGGCTTTTTTAAAAATTTGAGACAGGGTCTCGCTAAAGTGCTAAATTGCCCAGGCTGAGCTCAAAGTCTTGATCCTCCCAGAGTGCTGGACTACAGGTGTGCACACCACACCTCCTTATGTGCTGACTTTATCTTACCATGACCCAGCTTACTAATTCTTTTTAAATCGGATGTGACTTACTGCTCTCAGTCTGTGACAGTCCAGGTTCTTCAGAGCCGTGGCACAAGCTGGCAAACATGTGGGAACCATTTGTTGTTAACCATTGTAAACCTCAGTCCACCAAGAAAAACCACATAACACATCTTTAATGAGGTTAAAGGAGAAACGGCAGCAACAAATGACTGCAGCTCCCATGGGCGAGTCCCGGCCACAAGAGAGGTGAGACACCGCCATCTGTCCAATCTGTGGCTCCCGGGGTGACCCTGGAGGGCCCGCTTAAGAGTGTGACTGGGAGCCACTGCCTGGGAAGTAGAGGACAAAGCAAGCTGGGATCACAAGGGAGTCAGAAGTGATCCAAGTAACAGCAGCATTGAAAACACGGAATCTTGGTCCAGGGATTTAGCTCAGTGGTTCCGACCCCTGCCTCAAAAGTGCAAGGTCCTGAGTTTGATCCCCAGTTCCAAGAAAAAAAAGGAAAATACAGAATCTTCCAGCAAGGTGGGTGCCAGTTTGGAAAATTAACGTTTACAGGGATTTTCTTCCCCAAGCAGGAAACAGTGAATGTAGGAAATCAGATTTTTAGCAGTACTCCTAGGACCTAAGCAACCATCTGTCCAGAACTACTAACTCTCCAAGTCCTGGCTGTTAAAAAGGTCTTCACATGGTAAAAATCTTGATATTTTAAATTTTAAAAAAGGATGCAACCCTGTAATAATAGCAAGTCAAGTTCTTACCAGTCAGGCTCGGTGCCTGTTCTGCTGATGCAGTGCTGCCTGGCGGCGCCCCGGGAAAGAGCCCAAGACGCCCTGCTGCCCGGCCGGCTGGCAGCTCAGGACAGGAAACGCAGGGGTCAGAAAGCCGGCACTGTGTGCCCCTTGCCACTGCTGCGTGGCTGCTCTCCGACCTCTGCACCCGGTCCATGAGCCTGTGGACAGCGGCCTTGAGGAGAGACAGCCGGGCCTGGGGGTCGTCACTGTGGGTGGGCCCACAGCACGCAGCGCTCCCCTGCCGCGAGTCCTGGGAAGGCGGGTGCGCGTCGGCCCACAGAGCCTCGCAGGCCACGCAGGCCCGAGAGCGCGGCAGGGACAGCGGAGGCACCGTCACCGCCGGTGTGGGCTCGCCGTTCTCCCTGCTGACTGCAGCTGCTCCAGGCTCCTCTCCCCGAGCCCACATCTCTCTTTCTGCCTTATGCTGTGACTTCCCCACTAACCGTGGACACAGGGCTCTTGGCACAGAGGTGAAACCAGAGACGCGAACGTGGACGGTCAGGAAGTGGCCGCTGGGCCTTCAGTGTCCCAAGACGCCGAGCTCTGTGCTCCTGGCTCAGGGCCTCCCGTCAGCGGCCTGGCACTGCTGTCTGCCACCGTCTGTCCCCTGCTCGCCTCCCCCATAGCTGCACAGCGCTGGTGGCCCGTGCTCAGTGGCTGGCGCTTTCCGCTTCGGTCAGCTTGTGGCCTTCGTTGCTATGAGGACCTCTCTGGCCGTCCCTGTCACTGGCACCTGCATGGCATTTCCGACACGCGCTTCGGGGTTCTGACCGGTGAGCACTTGGACGCCTTGCTGTCACCGAGCCACGCATCCTTCGCTTCTGTCTCGCCACCGGACTGCTGACGGCAGCCCCACACCGAGTCTCCACCATGGCCACCGCCCGAGGAGCCCTGGATCACCTGCTCTGCCTGCTTACTCATTTTTCAAAGAGCAATTTGCTCTTTTTTTTTTTGAGACAGGGTCTTGCTCTGTAGTTCAGGCTGTCCTTGAGCTCACTCTGTAGCCCAGGCTGGTCTCGAACTCACAGCGATCCTCCTGGCTCAGCCTCCTGAGTACTGGGATTACAAACGTGAGCCACCATGCCCCGCTTGCCCTCGTATTCCCCAGGAAGCAGTGGTTCTCAAACGTGGTCTCTCCAGACTTCTGCACAGGACCCAAAGGGCAGTTTGTTTGGTCTTTTTATTTTTTTCCTTTGGTAGTAGGGATCGAACTTGGGTCCTTGCACTTGTGCAGCAGGTGTCGAAACCACTAAGCTAAATCCCTGGCCCTTGTTTGGTCTTTTGAGACAGGGTCTACTATGTAGCCCAGGCTGGGCTCGAACTGGTGGGATCCACCTGCCTCTGCCTCCCGAGTGCTGGGATTATAGGTGTGAGGCACCATGCCTGGCTTGATTAGTTCTTTACTACTGTAGATAGCTTACCATCCTTCCCCTCAAAACATTTTTAATTTAGCTATTCATTAAGATGTTTTCTCCTGAATCATTTTTTATTTTAACCTTTATTCCTTCAGTTATTTTATAATTTTCCAACACTTTGAATTGGAAGCTTCACTCTCTTATTTTCCTTTCTCAGAATGAAGGCATTTAATGAGGTGAATTCTCCTCTGTACACATTGCCTTAGTTTTCATTAATATATTTCTTAAAAATTCTTCAGTATTGATTTTTCTTTCCCACAAAGACAAGTAAGAGAAGCATGTTTCTGTGAACAGTGGGGACCCATTCTGCTTTCTCATTTTGTTACTGATTTCTTACTTTTGTAAATTGATTCTTTGTGTGTGTGTGTGTAAATTAGTTCTTGTTACTAATTTACTAAAGTACGTGTACTTTAATTAGTCTGGAATGTGCCAGACATTTCTTTATTGCTGCATGCCTGGCACGCTGCATAATGTTGCTGAGGATTCAGATGTGCAGTAGTGTCTGCTGTTTTTAGCCTGCTCTGACTCACATCTCTACCACCCCTGGGGTTTCTGCCTTGTGGAAAGAAAGCATGGTTGGGTCATCTGGTACATGGACATTAAACTGTATATCAGCATGGACGGCAGTGCACACCTGTAATCCCAGCTCCTCAGGAGGCTGAGGCAGGGGGGTTGCAAGTTGGAAACTGAGGCAGGGGGGTTGCAAGTTTGAGGCTGGCCCGGGCAACTCAGTGAGATTCTGTTGCAGAAATGGCTGGGGATGTCACTCGGAGCACAGAGAAAAATAAACAAGCTGTGACACATCCATCTCTAAGGATGTTAGTTCCTGTCATTCATCTCAGTTTAACTTGTCTGGCCTGCGGTGCTCTGAGGTGAGCATGTTGGGCCCTGTTTCTGTGGCTTCAGGCTCCCATGTGCCCCTTCATGTCAGCTGGTGAAGCGCTTGGTTTGGGGCTTTTCTTATCAGCAAAGCTGGGCTCTGCTGCATGAGATGGGGTGCAGTGCGGTCCTGTTCCGTCTCCCAGGATGCTGGAGGCTCCTCCTAGAGGTGGCTTCTGGGTTCTTTCTGTTCGGAGCAAACAACTGGTCAACACAAGCGCAGAAGGCAGCGAGGCTTTGTATTTATTAGAAGGAGGAAAAGTACACTGCACAGCATGCGAGCAGCGGCACAGAACGCTGGGCGGCCCCTCTGCATCTCCTGTCCTCAGGCTGGGTCAGGTCCAGGTCCCCTTTGGAAACCTGCTCAGTTCTCTGGGAGAAACTGGAGACGGCGCCCTCTGATGGGTGCGTGGCAGGGCTGGAGGAGCTCTGCAAATGTGTCTGGGGACCTTGTACTTGGAGGCCACATCCAGCTCTGCCCTGCTCTGGGCTCCTGCCTCAGTCCCTTCCTGGGGACATATGCCTGTTTGGGCAGGGGTGTCAGGTGACAGGACCTGGAGCCCCAGCGTCTCCTGAGGTGTGTGCACACTTCTCAAGGTGCCTCTGTTCCAGGTCTCTTCAGTCGTTTGTGTCCTACAATCCTGCTGCAGGTGGAGCTGAGAGCCGCGTGCTGGGAGCTCACCCACGTTGCCAGCATGTCCAGTCTGCTTCAAAAGTCCAGTTGCTCGCTGGGCTCCCAAGCTCTGGGAGTCACGGGTGGTCTGCAGGGGCAGACTTTGGACTGGGGCTCTGGGCAGCAGGAGGCCCCATGCACTGGGGTGGGAACCTAGCTGTTTAACCCCGAGTGAGAGGCCTTGGGCAGCCGATGGGTGGCCTGGCAGGTTTCATATGCAGCTCGCTGGCCCAAGGGCCTGCTTTGCCCACAGATGCACAGTGTTAGGGGCAGAGCCGACTCCCATGCCCCTGTGTGCCCAAGGCTGGCGGGGCGGTCACAGGCAGAGGCCAGCAGGCACAGGAACCCAGGTGTATGGGGCAAGAAGGGGCCGTCGTGTGGCAGTGTCCCCGGAGCAAGGCCAGCCTGCCTGTCCTTCCTCAGCCGTCACTGAGGGGACAGACCTCCGACCCACCCACAGGGAGCCGGGTGCCCACACAGCAGGGGCCAGTGCCACCGGCTGGACATGGCCCCGTGACCTGGAGCAGCCCCTGCGGACAGATGTGAGGGTGGCCCTGGGACTTGTGTGTGCACGCACACTCATGCTCACACACGCTCACACACACCACCCTGACAACACACGTGCACACTGACCATGCGTGTCCACACAGGCATCTGCACAGCCGCGCATACTCACACCCACAGGCCAGGGCTCCCGTGAGTGCCAGGGACTTGGAGCCCGCACCCTGGCTTTGCTGCCCTGGGCTCTGGTGACCGCGCCCAGCCCATCAGCATCAGTACAGGCTGCTCTTGCCCTCGGGCGGCTCTCTGCAGGCGATAGGCCAGGCAGGGCTGGGGGCCACCCCAGGGCAGAGCCAGCACACAAGGGACTTCAGACGTAGTGGGCAGTGTTTCTACACTGGCACCAAGACAAACGGGCCAACGGACATTGGGCCATCGGGCCATCTGAGGAGGCAGGCACTGGGTCTGATGTCAGCTGGGACCCAGGGCACTGGGTCAGAAGTCAGGCAGCACAGAGGACCAGGCTGCAGTGGGTGACAGGCACAGGCCAGGTCCAAGTGCCAAGGGCAGGGGCCTCACTGGCCTCACCAAGCCTGAGCTGAGCCCTGGGCCCTCAGGTGACCACCCAGCTGGGGGCGATCGGGTGGAGGTGAAGGACTGCAGGAGCTCCTGTCACTTCCAAAATTCCAAGTCTGCGGAAGGTTCCCACACATCGGCCTTGTCACCTGGGAGCTACGGGGGTCTTAGGGACTGGGACCATTTCTCATCTCACAACCCTTGCGCCTGCAGCCTCCCCATGTCGCGGCTCTGTTCCCCTGCTGGCCATGAGCCCGTCACGTGGGCCTCTGTGCTGGCTCGGCCCCTGCCCAGTGCTCACCCCCTCCGTCTGTCTCATAGGCATGTGGCGCCACCTGAGCGCACCCGAGTTCCACCCGCACCTGCTGCTGCCAGCGGCCGGGCTGGCACGGAGCAGGCAAGGGAGGGTGGGTGGGGCCCGCAGCTGGCGCCTCTGCCTCTGTCGCAGTGCCCGGGACCCCGCACTCGGGCCCTCTGGAGCCTCCCTCCGCACCCCCTGCCCCGAGCCCCCACCACGCTGTCTCCTTCGGGTAGGCACCAGTGTGGGGGCTGTGGCCCTGTCCCCCTGTGCTGGCATCTCAGGCCACGCTCCCCCGGGGGCACAGGAGCCCAGGCCACAGGTGAACGCCCTCTTCCCGTTCCTCCCAGCCGGAGTGGGCAGAGGGCCATGTTAAGAGCTGGCCACCCGTCCCTGTCACCTCAGTGCCACCCACTGCTGGAGCCCTGCTGTGCTCGCTGAGCCCCAGGTAAGGGAGCTGTTCCCCAGGTCTTCCCAGCCCCGAGTCAGCGGGGCGCCCAGGCATGCAGGGGGAGCTGGGGCCCTGGCCTCGCCACCCCATCTGCCTGCCCGGGACGATGCACCTTCCAGACCTCCTCAGCCCCTCCATCCCGGAGCCCCGGCTGGCGCCCTCTAGCCCCTGACGCTTGTCCCGGCTGCCCTCCGCCCGCTCCCGTGCTGTCCCCAGGCTGGGCTGGGCCGCGGCTGAGAACCCGCATCTGCCCCACTGCGCGGTCTGATGCTGCCCATGTCACTGGAGTGCCAGAGACACAGATGCACACACAGCCCCAGCCCCTAGGGCGGCAGGCTCTGCCAGAGGCTCTGAGTGACCCCGCACCCGGTCCAGAGCCCAGAGAACGGCTCTTCAGCGCCTTGACCTCAGCTCCCCAGGGGGCATTTTGGACAAGCCCGGTTGGGTGAGGGCTGTTTGATGTGGGCTTCACCCTGCATGCTCTGCACTGCTCATGGTGCGTCCGGGGCTGCAGCGGGCACAGGCTGTCCTGAGGGTTCTGCCGAGGGACAGCTCGATTGTGCCCAGACTCTGCTTGCTCCCTGTCTTCCTGGCCCGCTCCTGCAAGAGGAGCCCGAGTGCATCTGTGGCAGGCTCTGCTTGGCTGTCCACCCACCCTGAAGCAGTGGCTCCTCAGGAGCCCTTGGACCAGCTCCTGGGCCTCCTGCTGCAGAGTTCTTTCCTCTGGCTCCCATCGCCTCTCCCTGTGGATTCTGGTCCCTGGCCTCTTGTGTTTACCAGGTGTTTGTAGACTGACTGCTTGTGCTTCTCTTTTGCATCAGCTCTCAGCCTCTGCCACCCTGGATGAGCAGCCCACTCCACTCCAGTCCCAGCCCTGTGAAGCGCTGGCCCTCGCCACACTTCCTGGGGAGAGACAGCCGGCGAGCGGCCAGGCAGTGGCTGGTGTTGGCACTCAGTGCTGCACTTAGCCTTGTGGTGTCCAGGGCCGGGAGGCCAGGTGAGGGTTGCACAGCTGTAGAGAGCATGCAGGGCCTGCTGGGGGGCCTGGGACCTAACGCAGAGCTGCTACCCCCAAGGAGACCAGAGCGCAGGAGCCAGAGGGGCACCATCCCCAGGGCTAGTGGGAAGCAGGTGCAGCCAGGGCCCTGGAGCTCTGGGCCTATGGACGTGGATGCAGACGTGGCTGCCTGAGGCCAGGCTGGCATGGCTTGTGGGGTTGGCAGGGTGGGGTGCAGCAGGACGGGGTGCAGCGGGACGGGACAGGACAGAATGGTTGTGGAGCTGGTACCCTGGCTGCCATCCCACAGGAAGCAGGGCAGAGGGCGGAGGGACTCCGTTCCTTAGGTGGCAGGATGCTTGCTGTCTGCTGGCTTCGCTGAGCCACAGCCCTGCCGGCCCAGCCAGAGCCACGTGACCTTTGTCCCGGGCCTGACCGAGGCCACTGTAGTGGGACAGGAAGGCAGCATCGCAGGGGACACTGTGGCCCCTGCACGAGGGCCAGCTTCTCTATAAACAAGAGTTTGTGGTCAGGGTGCCGGGAGCTAGGTCAGTGTGATGCCCTCGGGACTTGAGGAGGAGAGGCAGAGGCAGGGGTGAGCATGTGGTACCGCCTCCTCTCTGGAGCTGGGCGCAGTGGACACGGTGTGGGGCTGTGGGGTGGGGAAGCATCCTCCTGTGTTCCTGGTCGCCGGAGGCCATGGCATCAGTGCCCCCGCCCCCCCGAGCTGAAAGCCCTGCAGCTCAGGCAGCTATGCCAGGGTAGGCCGCCACATGACCACTGCACCTGAGAAGGCGCTCTGAGGGTGGGCACTCTGCAGGCTGCCCCACTGGCCGCCAGGGACTCGTGCACTGCCAGCAGACCCCTCCCCAGGACCTCTGCAAGTACAAGTGGCCGCTCAGCAGACACCACGGAGGCTGAGAGCATCGAGGCTGAGAGCCTTCATGTGGCGAGGGCTGGGCACTCCCTTCGGCCTCTGTGTGGGGGCTGAGGGTCCCAGGAGGCCCTGCTGTCCTGTGCCCTGGGAAGGGGCAGCTGTGAGCCAGGAGTGGGGTGCACCCTGTGGAAAGGCCCCTGAGGGCACGCTTTGGGGCTGACCTGTGGAGGCGCAGGCTTGCACCTGACCTCGGGGTGCAGCTCATCGTGGGCCCTGTGGGCAGAGTTGGCCCCACAGCCACAGGGTGAGAAGGACGGACTGGTTGCAGGCAGATGGCGACACAGGCAGCAGCCACACGGGCCAGGGCCTAGGGTTAGGGCGAGAGATGCCCTGCAGGGGCGGCTGGAGCTTCTCCTGAGACGGCCCTGGGCACCGGGCCCTCCGTGGGGACCCTCAGCAGCCCCGTGCAGCCTCCTCCTCACTGCACCTGGGGGAGCATCCCTCAGGTCGGGAGGCCACAGCCGGGTAAGCCCCGGGTTCCTGGCAGGTGACTTGGTGGAAGTAGGGGACCCGCACCGGCAAGAGGCCTGAGCGACTGAGGCCATCCTCTGGCCTGGAGGGGAGCGAGAGGGGGTTTGGGAAGGGACAGGCGGGGCGTCCTCTGACAAGGCCACTTTCCTGCGCACCTCCTTCCCCTGGGAAGGGGACGCCTCCCTGCTCCTGCTGTGCCCACTGCTATCCAGCCTGGCTCCAGCTTCCAAGCCGGACCCTCTGTGTGGCTGTCGTGCTCCGGAAGGTGCCATGTGGCCTCAGGATGCTTTGTTCCTGCTTCAGCTCTTGGGCTCTTCCTGCAAGGACTCCAAGCCCCAGGTGAGGCACCGTTCCTCTCGAGGGAGTCCCAGGTCCTCAAGAGGGGTGCAGGGCTCAGCAGTGTCGTCCCCTGCACTGTGGGGATGCAGCTCGGTGGGTGCAGCCTGGGGCAGGGTGGTTTGACACTCACAAAGCACACACCATGCCCGCGCTTCGCACTCCTTCCAGCCTGGAAGAGCTCTCTCTGCCTCCCCATGCGTGGCGGGGTCTGTCTGTCCAGGCTCCACTTTGGCTGCTGCCGGCCCTGGGAGAGGATGGAGCTCAGGGTGTCCCAGCGCCCTGCAGCCCCAGCTCTGAGTGCGGGAGAGCTGGGTGGCCGCTCTCTGGGCTGAGGAGGGTCCAGACCCTGAAGAGCTGGGGTCTGACGGAAACTTCAGTTAGGAGCTCGTGGAAGTCACAGGAGCTGTCAGTCGGACAGATTTCAGGTCTGAAAAACCATTTTGTTTGAGAGAATTTCGTCTCAGATAGGAGTTGTCCTGAGATGAGCCTCAAGCTGGAGCCCTGGTCACAGAAACACACCAGGCTCTGGTCCTCTCTGCTTCCCTAGCACCCACTGGGGCTCCTGCTGGCCCCCGAGGCCGCGTGTCCCCTGGTGCTGTCCCTGCCGGACCGTGGCTGCCCTTCCAAGGCCACATGACTGGGGACAGTCACCAATCTGTGCAGACCTGCAGCGTCCCAGAAATAAGCACATTCCTGCCCATGCAGTGCCACCCCCCGCCCCCAGGGGCGCTTGCCTGCCACACACAGATTTCCCAGTGCAGCCGAGCCAGAGCGGGAGTGGGTCTCCCTCACACCTCTCTGTTTACTCTTGTTTGGTTTGCTTGGTAACCTGCCGCCTTGGCCCCAGTGTGGGCTGAGCTGTTTACCACCCGTCCTGAGATCCGCCGCTGGCTGCCTGCTGAAGCCTCTGCCGCCATCTGAGCGACCCCAGCGGTGCTGTTCACGCTGGGGACCTGGGTTCTGTCTGCACTTGTGGGTCAATGCTTCTGTGCCCTGCAGGGAGGGCTGTGCAGAGCTGGGCCCAGGGGTGAGAAGCTGCTCTGGCGTGTGCGTCCCCAGTGCAGAGAGTGCCCGAAGCCTGCCTTCAGCATCTGACCTTTCACATCAGGGTGCAGAGGTGTGTGGGGGCAGCCTGGCCCGTGAGAACCTCGCAGAGCCAGAGAGGCCTGGGGAGGGCCCGGAGTGCGGGCTGTGTCCCTCCGTCCATGGTCCCTTCTGCCATGGCCTCCTGACTGGGCTAGGGTTGAGCGAAATCTGGGTAAACAGGCGGTAAGTGGCGAGTCCCTGTGGGCTCATTAGCCGGGTCAGTGTCGGGGAGGCCCTGGTGCGGTGACAGGTGTGTCTCCCGCGCGCTGAGTGCCCAGAGCCACACGAAGACAGCTGCTCCCTGTGGCTCCGTGGGCCCGTTTCCCTGAGTGTGGGGTGTGGAGACCTGCCCGAGGCTGGGCACGACTGTCCCCAGGCAGAGGGGATGAGGGACCCCTGCGTCCAGGGTCTCTGGGACCCGTATGCTGGGCTGGCCAACCCAGGGCGGCTGTGTCAGGGAGTAGGAGGCAGACGCCCTCCAGCTCTCGAGCGTCCCTGAGCCACCACCAGCCCCAGTTTGGACCGGTGGGGTCACCCACAGGCGGGGTTTCGGAGGACAGCGTGAGGGCGACCCGGCCTCGTGCCAGTTGTGTCTGCTGCGCTGAGGGGAGAAGTGGCCGGCGGAGGCCATGAGGGCCCCACACGCGGCGGATGTGCAGGTCTCTCCGCGTCTCTGCTTCTGCCTCTGTCTCTCACGGAGTCCCTGAGCTAAGGGAGTGTTTGTTGGTCCCATGGCACCGTGCTCCTCTCTCCCGTGGAGCAGGCCCCGCACCCTTCCCTGGGTTGGATGGGAGCCCCTGGGAGGCCGGAGTCAGGGGCCACGTGACCTCTGAAGTCTGCTGGGTGATGCCGAGGTCTGCACGCGCCGTGTGATGGTCGCCCGGCCCTGCACAGCCCTGTGCCGGGCTGCAGGGGACCTGGTGGAGCTGCTGGTCTTGCATGGGTCGTGATGTGAGCCCACTGAGTGTGAGGAGATGTGAGCGGCTGACCTGGGCCTCATGGGGCTGGGCACAGTCAGGTGGGAGGAGGCGCTGTGTGCAGTGCCACAGAAGACGCACTGACCCTGGCCGGGCCTGGTCGCTGCCTGATGCGTGAGAGCCTTCCGTCCACAGGGAGGTCCCTGGCAGGGCAGCCCTGGCCCTGGTCTGTGGTGTCCTCCCAGTTCAGCCTCCTCCCGCTCTGCTCTGAGCTGCTTAGGGTCTCAGGATTCGGGCTGGGAGGCGCCATCTGGATACCAACCCTCGGCGGAATGAGAGGTCCCTGCTCTCTGTGCCTGGGACAGGGGTGCGGATGCAGTGTCTGGAGCCGGGAGCCGGCATTGCAGGGGAGGTCTTGGGCCGGGGGAGGCCTGCGGAGCCTGGAACTGCAGCACATCCAGGACGTGTGTCCACTGTGGGGCACCCAGGACCGCAGAGCCGGCCTCCTTGGCTGCCCCACTGGAGCCCCGCCCGAGCCTGGGGTCAGGGTGCCCGGCCAGCCTTGACACTCCTGCCGACAGCAGCTCCCGGGAAAGCCGCTTACTGGATTAGTGGGCACCTGCGTGGCAGCAGAGGCCGGGTCTTTGCTGTGTGTCCGCTGTGGTACGTCCTGCTGTCACTGAGGGGTCCCTGGCGGGACGGTGGCCCCCAGAGGCTTGTCTCCCTCTCTGCCCCACGCTGCACTGCCTGTCAGGTCCGAGGCTGGTGCAGGCCCGGCCCTAATCTCGGCCTTGGTTTCTACCCTTACCCTCTGGGCGGAGTCGACCCTGCTCCCTTGCCAGCGCCTGCTCCCCAAGTTTGTGAGGTGCACAGACCGAGGGCGGAAGATGCCGGCCAACTCCTCCACCTGCCTCTTCTCAGGCGTCTGCACCGCGCTGGTGGCCGCTGCCCTGGCCTATTACTTCTACTGGTGAGTGTGGCTGAGGCTTCTGCTGCACACTCCCAGCCGGGACCCCGCAGGTGGCGGGAGCTTGTCCACCCTTGGAGGCCCTTGGTGCCCCTCTGACCAAAGGCTTTTCCTCTCCTCCTTTCCTTCCCTCCCTCCCTCCTTTCAGTCTCTCAGCACTGGGGATGGAGCCCTGGCTCTCACACACGCCCAGCAAGCCCAGCCCCTTTTAAAAACGTGTTTTGAGACAAGTTCTCACTAAGTTGCCCAGGCTGGTTTTAAAAGTGCTGTCCTCCTGCCTCAGCCTCCTGGGTAGCTGGGGTCACAGCTGAAGGTGGCTCGCAGGGTCAGTGTGTATCCTGGGGCCATAGGCTCGGTGCCTTCCTGAGAACTCGTGCTTGGCACTGGGGGCTGTGGTCCTCTGCCCGTGCCCACGCTTGTCCTGCTCCATCCCCCTGGGTCTGGGTGAGCTGGTCCACAGTCTGAACTGAGCATGGGGCAGGTCGGTCCGTCGTCATGTCTGTCCTGGGGAGGCGCGGGGTCCTCAAGCACTCAGCCCACCTGGGTCAGATAGGATGCTCCGTGGTCCCCAGGTCTGGCCCTACAGTGGGGCCACATGCCCGTCCTGCCTCTGCAGAAGTGAGGATGGCTGCGGGTGGGGCCTGAGCAGGGGGCTGAGCCCTGACCGTGGGCGTGGTCACAGGGCTTCTGGGGACCCTCGGGTGCAGGCCAGTGTGCCCACTGCACCTGCCTGCTCCCCGGGAAGGACAGTGGCCCAGACAGAGTGGTGCTCTGGGCTCTGCGGCTTCCAGGCCAGACCTGTGCACACCTCTGCGGTGCCCAGCGTCGAGGGCCTTTAGGGCCTTTAGGCTTCTTCCTTCGACCCTCGGGTTCATGGAAATGTGATCGAGATGATTTATCAAAGCCAAAGGAGAAGAGCAGAGGGGTGGGGTGAGCTAGGCGCTAGAGGGAAGGGTGCTGTGCCCTGTGCAGGGTTTGGGACGAGGCCGGTGAGGGATTCCCAGGCTCCAGGAGCGACCCTCAGGGGTGGGGCCTGGGCAGGGACAGGTGTGGCGGTAGCACCAAGGGGGCCATGCAGGGCCCGCCTGTGCTCAGGACAGTGTCTGCAGTCACTGCTGCAGACGTCACGATGACCAGAGCTCCCTGCAGTGCACCCTGGGCCAGGAAAGCAGGTGTGCTTTGAGTCGATAAACTAGTAGGGTAGACACTACCCTACCACACTCCCAGGGCCTGCTCCACGCCACACACCGCTGGAGCTGCCCGAGGCCATCCGACCTAGGCCCCAAACAGCGGGGGCCCTGGGTGGGGGGCGGCCTTGTCCAGGGCTGGTGCCTTCTGTTAGGGTGAGAGCAGGAGGAGCTTCGTTGCTTTTCCTGCCACCTTAAACTTTGAAGTGAATTGACCTTGTTGCTAAATCTTTTTGTGCACTCACTTGGGCAAAACCCTGTTGAAAAAGAAGATAACAAAAGAACAACTCATCCCACCGAGAGTCACTGCACAGTGACACCTCAGCAGCCTTCCAGGCCGCCCTCCAGAAGCCCTGCTTCTCCCTTCTGGGCCGGCCGTGCGCACACGTGTGTGGGTGCCGGGATCCACAGTTAGCCCTGTCTCCTTGAGGAAGAGGAGCTGGCACCAGAAGCTATCGTGTGACTGCAGTGGCCATGCACATGCGTGCGTGATCCATGACCATAGCTGCCCTGCAGGAAGAGGTGCACACTCATGTGCGTGCCCAAGTGTGAATAAAGCCTTGCTGACGTAGATGCCTTCGGGGAGTGAATCTGGGCTAGTGCAGCTCGATGCAGGCAATGCCAGAGCTTCACAGAGCCAGGGCTGGGAGCCTTTCTGGGGAGCAGGTGTGGCCGTCTTCAGGACGTGACAGACCACACGGTGCCCTGGTTGGGAGTTTCCAGGGGACCCTTGTGTATTGAGTCCTTTCTTGGGATTAGTGGCTGAATTGTGCCATTTCACAAACACCTCACATGGTCCCCGATCCAGTGTTTTTTGGGGAACAGCTTCTTGGTTTGCTGGTCTCGATCCTGAGTTGGCAGACGGGGACTGGGCAGATTCCAGGCTATGGACAAGGCTGGGGTGGGGGTGACCAAGGGACCGCTGTGCTGCCCGTGACACCTGTGCCCAGGCACACTCTGCCGCTCCTCAGAGCTGCCCGAAGCACACGTGGCAGAGGCAGCTTGCTATTCTCACCCTCAGATGGGAAAGGGGAACTTTCATGCTTGGGCCGTGGCCCAGACATGGAGCCAGGATGGGACTGGAGTGCAGCCTGAGTGCCCCGGCCCGGGTCGCCTGCAATGTGCCCCGTGGTGTGTGGGGCAGACTTCGGGGTGCCTGACTGGGGGCTGGGGCCTGGGGCCTGGGGCCTGAGGCCTGGGGCCTGAGGCCTGGGCCGAGACCCAGGCTGTGCAGAAGCCTGGCTGCAGTCCTGAAGCAGGTCATTCAGAGGTTGTGGAAGTCACGCCCCATGTCGATTTGCTCTGCACTTGGACCTACTCTCTCTGCACAGGACTTGAGAAATCTTGATCCCCACCTCAACCTCTGTCTCTCTGTCTCTGTCTCTCTCTCTGATGGGGTCTTGCTATGTTGCCAGGCTGGCCTTGAGCTCCTGGGCTTGAGCAATCCTCCTGCTTCATCCTTCCAAACAACTCAGACTCCCAGCACATGCCACCATGCCCAGCTTTGTGTGGGTTTTTTGTTTTTGCAGTACCGGGGATTGAACTCAGGACCTTACACTTTTGAGGCAGGCGGCAGCACCACTGAGCTATATTTCCAGCCCCTTGTGTTTTATTTTTGAGGAAAGAAACACATTGCATTCTTCAATATAAAAAACTTCCATCCCTTTAATTATACTTTTACTGAACACAATCCACTTTTTCTTAAAAATATTTCTCCAACTTCCTGTTCTAATTTGATCATTTTCTTTCCAGGCATCTAGAAAGTTCCTGCACTTTTTCTTTGCGCCAGAATCAAATCATTTCCTTTTGTCCCTGCATTTTCCTCTTCACTTGATTGAGTCCTTCCTGTTATGCTGGACTACATCCTTAAAAAGACTACATCTTGTTCACAAAAAAGGAATAGAAGTTAAATCTTTTGAAACCTTGTGTGTCATTTGGGACAGCCCTAGTTTTTGTCTTCATGCCTTGCATGCCTCGGGGTCTTTGGGAGGCAGGTGGTCAGCGCGCGGCGCTGCAGCCAGGGCTGTGCAGGCGTGAGGACAGTAAGAGGCTTGAAAGCCAGCCCGTTCTTGCCAGTGAGGTAGCCGATTTCAGCCACATTTTTGTGGGGAGGGAGGGGCCCAGGGAAGACTAGGAGAACCACGGCTGAAGTTTGAGTCTCCTTGGGACTGCGCCCAAACTACACAGTTTGAGCAGTGGCCAGGCTTGGGCGTGTGTCCTGGTTGAAAGTACCCGTGGACAGACACCGAGGCGTGCAGTGACTGTGTGCGGAGCTCTGTGAGCAGAGCCCGGCGGTTGTCCTGGAAATGAGTCTTCTGAAGCCGAGGAGTTGTTGTCCTGGCTGCAGCACCCGCCCGTCCCTGGGGTGCACGGTGCAGTCAGGAAGCCTGTAATGTGGGGAGGAGCGTGGTCGGCTGGCCTGCTGGCTCCTGCTGGCCGTTCGCTCTCCTCGGTTTCCCAGGCCCCCGGGTGCAGCTCTGTGGGCAGAGTGGGGGGTGTGGGAGCTGCAGGCGGCACGTCTGTGGTGCGGAGGGGGTGTCCTTGAAGCCCGCCCATCGCCCAGCCCTGGTTGTCCCTTGGTGTCAGCTGCGTACTCCAGAAGTGCCCTTCCTCTCCCCCGCTCCCGCTGGCCTCATCGGCCGCCTGCTGTGTGCCAGGCCCTGG
The DNA here is from genome assembly GCF_053883595.1 of Heterocephalus glaber. Taxonomy (NCBI): domain Eukaryota; kingdom Metazoa; phylum Chordata; class Mammalia; order Rodentia; family Bathyergidae; genus Heterocephalus; species Heterocephalus glaber. The sequence continues at coordinate 1,707,638 of NW_028258138.1, forward strand.
CCGAGCCTAGGTACCGGGTGAGTAGCTCCCACCCCCACCCTGGTGCCCTGGAAGCCGGGCCTGGAGGAGGGAGCCAGGCCCCAGATCATGTGGCCAAGGTGCGGTACAGAGTGCTGGGGACAGTGCTGTGCCCTCCAGCTTTGCTGCAGCCCCGCCTGGCACCCCTCTCCTTCAGGGCAGCCTGCGGTGGGCATGGGTGTGAAGTGGTGGCGCCCCCTGGAGGAGGCGAGGTGGGAAAGGCAGAGACCAGGCAGGCGAGGGAAGAGACATTAGCCAAGGGGCAGCGCTGTTCTGCAGCGCCGCTCTGCGCTCTGATGTCACCCAGGGGCACGGTGTCTACCAACGGGGCTGCTAGAGGCTAAGCCCCGGGCCACATGGCCAAGACCTGTGCTGCAGCCTCTGCCTGGCCTGACCTTTCACCCACTTGGCACTCTGGGTGTGACCCTGCTCCGGGACGTGGCAGGGCCGTAACTGGCAGTCCCGTGTCCTGCCGGCTGCTGGGCAGGAGGCCACCAGTCCCTCAGCCCGGGCCCTAGCTGCCCCAAGTCCAGAGCAGGAGCGAAGGACGGAGAAGAGGGAGGTAAGGAGCTCGTGTGGCCTGGAGTCCCTGCCACGGCTGGGGACAGCACTCTCCATTAGCAAAGGGTGGGTGGGACAGGCCCAGGCTGCTCTGAGGGGCTCTCTGAGTGGCACCACCTGAGGGGGAGACAGAAATTTGTTCCCCAAAGCATAGAAAGCCAGGCTGCTCAGGAGCTGGTGGCCAGGGTGGGGTGCACACAGTGCTCGTCCTCAGCTCCCCAACTTGGCCACCGTGGGTGGGGTCGCTTGGGTAAACCGCAGAGCCGAACTGCAGGTTGGTGTCAACGTTTGGGGCTTTGGGGAAAGAAAAGAAAAGAGCACACTAAGAAAGACATGGACCAGGGAGATTCAGGCCCTGACTTATGTGGCTTTTCAGAATCAGCTCCAGAGCAGGCGCCTCGGGGCGGACCCCACACTGCTGCCGTCAACACGCAGCGGCTTTGCTGCACCCCCAGGGAGCACTCAGGCACGGGTCACTGGGCCCAGGGCCTCCCAGGAGGCGGCAGGCAGGGCAGGAGGCCCTGCGTCTCCTCGGTCCTCCAGGGGCCTTCCTTGTCGGCCAGAGTCTGCGTCACGCTGCGCCCAGTGGGCCAGTCACACTTACCGCTTGCCTGTGCCCTGCCTGAGGTCCAGGCCTGTTTCCCTCCCCACAGGGACCCTTGGGCAGGGCAGGGAGTGCTGCCTCCAGCCTGGCGCCTGCCCGGGCACCCAGCTCTGGCCACCAAGGGCCGAGTGAGCGACGCTGCCCACCGTGGCACCATGTGGGCTCTCGATGGTGCCTCGGAACCCACCCAGCCTGCTCCGAGCCCTGACAGCGCTGCCCACCTGTGCTGCGTGCGATTCGCAGGACTGGGAGGCTCCGGGACGGGCTGCTCGTTAGAGCCGTGCTCTCCTTTGTGAGGGCTGTGTCTCTGCTCACCGCCCAGCTCCCAGGCTCATCCAGCTGCCTCTCTCTCGGGGTCTCCCGACGTCCCCATGGCACCTGGGTCCCACGGAAGGGACAGCGGGGGCCATCCTGGGAGTGGGTCCCATCAGTCTGCCCGCTCCATCTACCCTGGACTCCGGGGTGCAGGTCATCACTGCTGGAACAAAGGAGGGCACGAAGTTGCAGTTTGCCAGGCTTTATTCGGTCCCCCTTTTATTGCAGGACTGGGGCCGATCCCAGGCCCTGTGCACGGAGCTGCATCCCGGCCCTTTTATTCTTTATTTCAAGACCGTCTTGCTAACTTGCCAGTTGCCTTTGTGCCACCGCGCCCAGCCTGCCCATCAGTGCTCCTGTTTGGGGTGGGGGACAAGCTTCCTGCATTGGGGTGACCGGAAGCCTGCTTCTCACGTGGCTCTGTGAGAGAGCCGATGCCCGCCATGCCTCAGAGCGACCGCCATCATGGTGTGGAGCAGGACGCCTAGGCTTCTGCCAGCCCTGCCACTGCCCTGGTGTGGGAAGCACTGCCTCGCCTGGGTGGCTGTCACAGGGCCATTGTGCAGTCATCAACCCTGGGAGCTGCGCATGACCCTCCACCCACCCATCCAGCCAGCATGCCCCTGCTCGGCCAGGACTCCATCAGAACACCCTGCAGCTCAGAGGCTGGGGTAGGTGGGGGGCTGGGGTCTTCCACCAGCTGCCTTCCCAGTGGCACCGGGGCCTGGTCTGTCCTCAGGTCTGTGGCCCCACCTCCATGGCCCATCGCCCCACCCTCTCAGGGTTCATGGGCTGGAAGTGACCACTGCGACCTCATTCTCAGCCCCTGGGTCCCTGGGCCCCTCCAGCCGCCGGCCGCGTGGGCCTCTGCTTTCAGCACGATGCTCAGCGTGTCCTGAAGGTGGGGGACCCCGTCAGCACCCTCTTACCGAGTGCGAGGCCCCCTCTTGGCGGCGCCTGCTCCTGGCGGCCTGGGGACTCATGCTCGGGACTCTGGCCTCTCCAGTGGCTGCGCTCGAGGAGCCCGTGAGGCGGCTGGTGGTGATGGAGTCAACCTTGGCCGCCCCGTGTCACCCCTGTGTGCCCAGGGCGTGTGAGCCATGTGCTCTGCAGTCTTGGTCCAGCACCTGCGCCTCGCAGGCTGGACCCATTAGTGACAAAGGCTCAGTAACAGACGGCGCCAACTGCTCCCCAGGTGGCTAGCTGGGGACCCAGCCTCTCTCGCATGCAGGTGGCTGTCTGCTGCCCTGGGCCCTCCCTGGCTGGGGCTGCCTGAGTAGCCACCCCGGCCAGCTGGTGGGGCTGGGGCTGCCTGTGGGGCTCAGCTCTAGGCGGGGCTCCAAGGGCAGAGCCCAGGGGTACACACTGCTGTCCCCTGCCAGGGCAACGTCGGGCAGGAAACCTCCTGTCAAGCGTCGGACGGGGGCTTTGGGCTGTCCTTTAATTGTACCTGTTTGTCATGGATTGAGAAAGAGATGCTAGGAGAATCTGTGATGCTGAGATTCCTAGGCACCGGTGAACCATTCTAAGTTCGTCCTGTATTTTATTTCCTTTAATGGTGTCTAAGTCCAGCAGAAACCCAAGTCCCGTGCCCACGGAGGGTGCATGTGAGCTGCATGGTCCAGGGGCTCGGACTGAGGCAGCCCCGTGGCTGTCTGTCTGGGGCTGTGGGACTCAGATGCTCGTCTGTCACGGAGCACGGACCCCTGGTGGTGTCACAGGCTGTACCTGCGGAGCCCTGTGGTGCCGTGCAGCCCCTGAGGCTTGGTGGTTGTGACAAGGACAGGCCCTTCCTGCCCTTGTGTTGTATCTCAGCACTTCCTGCCCCTTACCTGTTGAGGGAACTGCAGAATTTGCTTGTCTAGTTCTGGTGCTGGGGGATCTAGCAGGCTTCGGTTGTGTTTACAAATGGCTTCTGGGCTTTTTCATCTCAAGGCCTCGCAGGCCCCTCAGGTCCTAGCGAGGTGAGACCCCACTTCTCTGATGCTGGGCTCTGTGGGCCAGCGGTGTGGGTTTCTCCCAGCTTTCTGGGTCAGTCCTGTCCGCCAGCAGCCTGGGCCCTAGCTGGGATGGCCCGCCTCTTCGCCCTGTGGTCCCATCTTCCCAGGCCAAGCCCAGCGTTGTCCACGAGTGGCCAGACGGCACTTGCTTTTCCACTTGGCCCTACTTGTCACAGTGTAGTTGTGCGTAAGTGATTTGCTGAGGATTTCACAAACCAGATTCCTGGACCCTCTGCAGTGATGGAGCCGGCAGGTCTGTGTGGAGCTGGATTGGCCCTGAGCTGGGCCAGGGTGCAGTCTCCTGGGTCAGAGAGCCAGGCAGGAGCCAGTGATGGCTCTGAGGTGGAAGGAGCTGGTGACCTGGGACTGCCCGAGGGTCTGCCTCGGTGGCTCGGTCAGGAGCGTGGACTCCGGGGCTTCATAGTCTGGGCTGGGACCCGGCTCCTCTGCCGCCCTTGTGTGGTGCTGCGAGGGCCACTTAGCCGCTCTGCCCCAGCTGCTCTGCTGGCAGGCCGGGTCAGAGGAGCGTCGCCCGCAAGGTCTGGGAGGCGAACGTGGGCTGTGTGTGGGCAGACCCGGAACACAGCGAGGCCCTGGAAGGCCCACATGGTCTCTTTCTGTTTTCCGTCCTTTGTATTTGGAGCAAAGAGTTAATTTCCCGTAGCAGCTTCACAAGTTACCGAGCTCAGTGGCATAGAACAGTCAACAGCTAACCCCCAGCCTCCAGAGGGTGGGGCCCTGGCCACAGGGCAGTGGCCACCTGAGGGCTGGCAGGCCTGGAGGACTTGTCTGGTGGCTCATGCATCCCCTGACACGCGAGCACCCAGGGCCGGCGGGTGCGGCCCTTCATGACTCGCCTGGAAGTCCTGACGCGTCACTCAGCCAGTCTGTCCTGGGAGCAGGTCAGCAAGCTCAGGTCCCCTGCGCCTCATGCAGGGATGCTGGCCTGTCCCTGCCTACAGCTCTCCAGCCCCCAACAGCGCCCACCGGGCCACACCTGCAGCGTGCGGGAGGCACCTTCTCGTGCTCAGGTCAGGGAACCTGGCGTCCCACACACCCCAGGCAGAGGGCAGAGCAGTGCCCAGGGCTGGAGCAGGCAGTGGATGCCCACGGCAGGGCTCTCCTGTGCCCTGGGCTTGCCCTTGAGCTGCCCTGCCAACCCAGGAGCCTGTGCCTTCCCAAGCCCGGGCTGGGCACCGAGCATGGGGCATGGGGCAGGCTGAGGTTGACGGCCCTGCTGTTCCTGTTCCCACAGCATCACAGGGCAGTGCCAGGCAGCACGGAGCCACCATTAAGTAGGAGCTGCCAGCCTCCCTCGCCCCAGGGGCACTGCCAAGGATGGGCAGACAGCCACCCGGTCACCCGTGCCAGAGCCAAAGGCTGTCACGTAGGCTTCATGGCAGCGAGGTGCAGGCAGATGTGGCAGGGCTGCTCCCGCAGGGCTGCGCTGCGCTTTGATCTTTCCAAGAGATGCTGAGTGGATGAAATGAAACTCCCACGATGCCTTCGCCTGGCGGCGGTCGCCGTCTGGGCGCGTCTTGCTCCTGCTGCTCTCCCTCTCTTGTTATGAGGCGAGGAGTGGGTGCACACGTGCGGTGTGTCTGTGCGTGTTCTGCCTCCGTGCTCCTATGCGTGGTGTGTGGTACCGCGTGAGCATGTCAGTGGTGTACTATACTGGTTAGTGTACTTGTGGTGTGTGTGTGATATCATGTTAGTGTGTTGAGGTGTATGTGATGTATGTGGTTATGACTGGCGTTAGTGTGCTGGCGTGTGGCGTGGCATCAGTGAGTGTGGCATGTGTGCGTGTGCCTGTGCATGTGTGTCGGGAGGGCTGCAGTCCTGGGCAGGCGCAGTGATCTCCTCACACCCACTGACCAGCTCCGGTGCTCCCGCAGGACAGCTGTCCTCAGTGAGGGCCCCTGTGCCCGGCCCTGAGCGTGCACCATGGGCCTGCTCGCCTACCTGAAGACGCAGTTCGCCGTGCACCTGCTCATCGGCTTTGTCTTCGTGGTGAGTGGGCTGGTCATTAACTTCACGCAACTGTGCACACTGGCCCTGTGGCCCATCAACAAGCAGCTCTACCGCCGCCTCAACTGCCGTCTGGCCTACTCCCTCTGGAGCCGTGAGTGTCCCCGCTCTCCTGCTGTGGCCCCTGGCGTGGGGTGGGCATGGCTGGTCAGGACGGGCACGTGGGAGCCCGCACTGGGCAGGACCAGCCTGGTTGGGCCCGGGGTGGCCTGCGCTGGGCCATCTGAACCATGGAGCTGGCGCCTTCCCGTGGTTTAGCCTGGGGCTGTGGGTGAAACCCAAAGTTTAGATACATCACAGAGCAAAATAGACAACAGGAAGGAGGGAGGTAGAGCTCCTGCACAGGGGAAGGGAGTGACGGGTGGAGGAGGGCAGAGGGGAGGCCGGAACGAAGGCAGAATGAAGATGTGTATGCACAGGCACCGACTCTCCACAAGGAATGCAGCCAGGTGCTGCAGACACAGGCGACTAAATGTCATAAAGAAAGGAGCAGAGAGAAGCCCAGGAGCAGTCAGCTCCGTCACTGGGTTGCCTGCCCAGCCTGGGCTCACGCTAGGGAACCCACTGTGGCCAGACGCGGGGCCTCCCACTCCATCACACTTGGGCAGATGTGCGTGACAGTGTCCACCCCCACAGTGACATCACAGCCACCAGAGACTACAAGAAGGCCTTAGACACCAGGCCGAGCCGGGACCACCAGGGTGCACAGACAGAGGGGCTGCAGCAACGTAGGTGGGCCACGAGGGACCTCTCAGCCCACGGAGGCAGAATTGCCATGGCCCCAGAAGTGACATCAGCAAAGTACCCTTTCAGGAGAAAGAATGAAGTAAAACAAAGACTTGAGAACTAGGCGTGGTGGTGCACAGCTGTAATCCCAGCACTCGGGAGGCTGGGGCAGGAGGATCACCACAAATTCAAGGTGAACTGGTAATACATAGCAAGATCCTGTCTCGAAAAACCAAAAGAAACAGAATAGACTTGAGTAAAAACAAAAAACACCAAAGTAGGGTCTACATTTCAAGAAAGAATGGCATCCAAAGAGTCTGGGCCACAGGGGAATCTAAACAATCACGTCCATGACGGCGGAGCCCACCGGGCTAAACTGCACCGTGTGCTTGACAGGCAGCCTTACAAAGGGCGGTCTCGGCCGTGCCTGCATGGGCGTCCTCTCAGAGCAGGCCCGGGACTGTCCTCCAGCTGAACGGGAGCTCGCTGGACCCGGGACCAGCCTCGATCCATGTCTCGGGGTCCCCTGCAAAGCGACAGCCCGGATCAGGCACAGCGGCACCTTGCTGCAGCCGCACTGTGCTCAGAGCCTGGTGGAGTTGCTTCCCCACTCAGAGCGGGGCAGGGGGAGTCACCCCGCACTCAGCCTGTGGGAGCTGTGGCCCCAGGAGCAGCTCCCTCAGCTGGCAGCCACCCCCAGCCCGCCTGGCCCAGCCCAGCGGCCACCAGCCTCTGGACGCGTGGAGGGCCTTCTGCAGCCTGTGGCCTCCTGTCCCTGGGCACCGTGTCCTTGGGTGCTTCCTGGGGCGGCGTGTCCCACATGTCACCCCTTCTGGGGACGTGAACTGTCTGTCCGGCTGTCAGCAAGGCTGTCCCTACCTTTGGCCGTTGTGCGTGTGGGCGCAGGTTTTGGTTTGAGCACATCTGGGTTCCCCTCTCCTGGGCATGGACGTGCTGGGCCGTGCGTGACGGGAGTTTGCCACCGACTTTCCCAAAGTGGCCGCACCACAGTGTCCCTTCAAGAGGACAACCACATCACCAGGCGGCAGGAGGCGCCATGGCTCCACCCCCACCGCCATGCCCACGCTTGCTGCTGACCTCTGGGAGCCATCAGCAGTCCTGGCCTTGTCCTCAGGGGGCTCTCGGCTGAGGACTGGCGGCAGTGACCTTGGGGAAGGCTGGGGTGGCATCCAGCACCAGAAGCACGGGGCTGCCTCGTGACGGTTCTGTCCCATCCTGGGAGGTCGCCCTTCTCCGACGGCTGCAGTCACAGGGTGCTGGAGCTGGCGGCACGCACGGCCCCTGCCCAGTGTGGACCGAACAGCAGCTCCCCCTGAAAGGGACTTGGGCACATTTGGACCCTTGCTGGGCAGAGACACATGGCCTCTCGCCCTGGAACTCTGCAGACCAAAGATTCTCATGGAGAAGCTGTGTGCACCCCTGTGGCCTGGACAGGCAGTGTGCATCCCCGATCTGCCCTGAAGCAGGCACAGGCCTGTGGGCTCCTGGCAGGACAGCAATGGACACAGCTCTCAGCACAGGTGGCACCCAGGTGCCGGCGCCTGCAGCCCCAGGGTGTGAGGGTGGGTCGCAGCACATGGGCTGCCTGGCACCCATGGCCCTCTGCCTATGCAAGCAGTGGGCAGCAGGGAAGTCCCTCCAGCAGGCCAGCCCTGGGGCTAAGCAGGACTCACGTTGCTCATTGGTCTAAATCTGTAAAACTTTTGCACCAGAATGTAACACCCAAGCAAGAGTCAGAAGAAGCGTCCCCCAAGGTTCGGGGACATGACTTCCCAGCTTTTCCAGCCTAAGCTCGGGGTCACAGGGACTCACTCCTGTCTGCCCACATAGGCTGCCGCTGTTGGTAGCCAAGTGACCTGCCCTTGGGCACAGCACCTGTGGGACAGCAGTCACCCTAGGGGCGGCGAGGGCCCTCCCCTTCCGTCCCTTACCAAGGGCGTCCGGGAAATTCATTAGCTGTGAGCCCCTGAAACTCATTGTGAGCAGAGAACCCCGTACCTGTTGCCACGGCCCCCCCGGCGCCCCTGGAGCCTGGGGTCTGGGAGGTGCGGTGCCCAGGCTGACGCCCTTGCCCCTGCCTGCAGAGTTGGTGATGCTGCTGGAGTGGTGGTCCTGCACCGAGTGCACGCTCTTCACCAACCCGGCCGACATGAGCCACTTTGGGAAGGAGCACGTGGTCATCATCCTCAACCACAACTTTGAGATCGACTTCCTGTGCGGGTGGACCATTTGCGAGCGGTTCGGCGTGCTGGGGGTAAGCGAGCAGCGGTGGACCCAGGACGCTGGGCTCCTTCCTCAGAGACGTCCGAGCCCGGTTCCTTGGGCTGGGTGGTGGGCGGCTGCTCAGACTGGCTTGGGGTGGCCTCCCCCGTCCCCAGGCCCTCCGCACCCCATTCCCCTGCCTCTGAGGTGCACGCCGGCTCCTCCTCCACCCTCCAGAGCTCCAAAGTCCTGGCCAAGAAGGAGCTGCTCTACGTGCCCCTCATCGGCTGGACGTGGTACTTCATGGAGATCGTGTTCTGCAAGCGGAAGTGGGAGGAGGACCGAGACACGGTCATCAAGGGGCTGAAGCGCCTGGCCGACTACCCCGAGTACATGTGGGTGAGTGAGTCACTTGGGCGGGCCCTGAGCTCACAGACACTGTGTCCCTGTCCCCACGGCCACCTGCCTGGCTGTGTCCTGGTCGGCTCTTGAGGCCCTTGCTCCTAGCTCACGTTTCCACCCCCGTGCTGTGGGGACTGGACAGACTGGCCCTGCTGTCCCTCTGTGGTCAGAGTCACAGCCCGAGCCACCATCAAGTTCACCTCTTTCCAGAAAGCAGTGCTGGGTGTGACTTTGTGTGTCTGATGCAGATTTCAGCCCTAAAGTAAAACGCACTAAAGATCCTGCCACATGCCTCGTCCCTGCGTGGTGCTCCGGGCAGCACGTGAGCCCTCCCGCTGGAGCTCTGGTTCTCGCCCTTTGGCCCCGGCGTGACCCTAGGTCCCCATGTCCCCCCAGTTCCTCCTGTACTGTGAAGGGACGCGCTTCACAGAGACCAAGCACCGTGTCAGCATGGAGGTGGCCGCCTCCAAGGGGCTGCCGCCTCTCAAGTACCACCTGCTGCCGCGGACCAAGGGCTTCACCACCACAGTCCAGTGCCTGCAGGGGACAGGTAGGGGCACGGGCCACCACCATCTTCCAGGCTCCTGTGTGCCATGAGAAATCAAACGTGACCCCTTAAAATATCCGTGTCAGTGGTGTGTGAGATGAGGTCAGCACAGCACGCAGGGAGAGTGGGGGAGTTGGAGTGACCCCAGTGGAAGGAACAGATTTCGAGATGACAAAGTGCTAGTGAGAAGTAATTGTAGTAATACAATATATGCAAGGGGTGATTGAAGCATACAGTGAATGTTTACATTTTAAAAATACATTGTAGTGAAAAACACATCGCCATGAATCCTCCTTAGAATCCTCCTTCTTACTCCACACACACACTCATCCCACATCCTCGCCCCTTCCTGCAGCGGCTCTGGAGCCCTCTCTCCCGAGTCCCTTTAGCTGCGCTGTCCTGGCCTCGATGCCCTGAATGGATTCAAAACCTTTCCCTGTCATGGTCGTCTTGACTCTGGGGAAGAGCCGGAAGTCGCACAGTGCCAGATCCCGTGGACGAGGTGGATGAGGACACAGCGTCATGGTTTTAAAAGCCAAGCCTGCCTTTTGGTTGGATGGCGCTCGGCAGCAGCATTCACTGTATTTTTGGTCACAGCTCGTAAAGACAGGCAGGAAAGAGGACTCCAGAGCTGCTGCAGAAAGCGGGCGGGACGATGGCAGAAGAGTGTTTGAAGCAAGGGGAGGGTTTTGAGGATTCCTGTGTCTTTTATTGCAACAATTTTTAAAAAATACATAATAGAAAACTTTATTGAGGGAAACGTGGTAACAAATATATGTTATTCATCTGAAAGGAGCCAAAAGAAAGGGGCAGCTGGCAGAGGACAGGAGAACAGTGGGAGAGTGGACTCGCATGCACACAGCAGACGGGGACGCCCACCGAGTGCCGAGGCCATCGGTGAGAGCAGGGACAGGACGGACTGTGGAGGAGACTGCTCATCCGCCTGGTTTCTCTTCCCTACAGTGGCGGCCATCTATGATGTGACCCTGAATTTCCGAGGAAACAAGAACCCTTCTCTGCTGGGGATCCTCTATGGGAAGAAATATGAGGCGGACCTGTGTGTGAGGTGAGCACTGCTCCCCTAGCCGCTGTCCGTGCAGCACAGAGCCCGGAGGGATGGGCCCCAGACAGCAGCCAGGCCACCAGGAGGACGTGGGCCTGGGGAGCAGCCGAGGGCCTCAGTGTCCCCAGCTGTCCCCCACCAGCGTGGGCTGCCTCCCCTCTCTCCTGGAAAGCCCATGCTGGGTGCCCTGGGTAAGCCTCCCGCCCCTCCCTGGCCTGTCCAGTCTGGGGAGGGCCTCGGCAGCGGAAGGACACAGTGGCCGGGGAAGGCGCTACTCGGGTGCCATGGGGGTGGCATGCTGGCTCGTGTTGTTCCACACCAGGCTGCAGGAATGGAGTTTGTGGAGCTGCCACACTCTCGGTTCCCATGAGGCCACTGACCCCAGGACTCGGGTTCACCTGCTCAGTTCACCTGTGGGAGGGGCACCAGCGCCCTGTGCTATAGTCTATGGAGCTCAAGCCCGAGCAAGTTTACAAAAAGCCATGCCTGGCTGCCACCCCGCTGTAGAAGCCCCAGGGATGACTCTGCCAGGGTAGACAGTGAGCAAGCAGCAGTGTCCCTGCTGCAATCTGTGGGCACAGGTTCCCCGTTCCAACCTGGGGCCAGCAGGGAGCAAGCTCAGGCCTCTCCCTGACCTCTCCATATCTCTGGCTGAGGCTGGCCTTGCCATCCCTGTGACAAGTGTCTGAGACAGTGGACTTAGGAGAGAAAGGTTTGATTTGACTCACTGATTTGGAGCTTTTGGTCCATGAGCACACCCTGGGCCAGTGCCCCAGGCCTGCAGGGAGGTGCACACCACGGCAGGGCATGTGGCAGAGGAAAACTGCCCACCTCGTCAGCGAGGAAGCAGGAGAGCAAAGGGCTGGGGCACAGGATGCCCTCCGCAGGCCTGGGCAGGGACCCGAGTCCTCCACTAGGCTCCGCCCTCTCCAGTGGCCCTTTGGACCAGCCCTCTTGTCAAGTCCGCTGTCCCTGGAGCCATTTGAAATCCAGACTGTAGCACCAGCTGCAGCACTGAGTGGGTGTCCACCCCGCTGTGGCCAGTGCTGCTCATCTTCAGATCTGGCTCTCGTCCCCGAGTAGGAAGCAGCTCAGACTTCTGACAGCTGCCCAAGGTGGCCTGAGTTACCCCATGTTTTAGTCACTTTTCTCCTCACTGAGACACAATACCCAACGATGCCCACAACTCCAAGGAGGAGAGGATTATTTTGGCTCACACTGTATAGAGGTTTCAGTCCATGGTCAGCTGACTCCAAGGCAGGCAGCCTGGCACAGGGCCCTGGCAGAGGAGAGCTGCTCACCTCATGGCGGACAGGAAGCAGAGAGAGAAGGCAGGAGCCGAGGAGGGGATGAACCCTTCCAGGCCACGCCCCCGGGGCCACCTCTTCTGACCAGGCCCTGCCTCGAACAAGTCTGCTTTGAGCCCCCTGATCCAGTCCCCTGCCAGAGGTCCCACCTCTGAGCTCGTGAGGCTTTGGGGGGTGCTCAGGGCAAGCCAGTGAGGGCAGAGCCAGCGGAACTCCTGTGTGCGCTTTCTGGGCCTTTAAAATTTTTGCTTTATACATATCGCATGTGTGTATGCATTAGACCTGTGTGCATGTGTTGTGTGCGGTGCGCATGCAATGTGCTTGTGGTATACAATGTGTGTGGGTGCGTCTTGTGCAGCACGTGTGTGTGGTGTATATGAGGTGTGTGGGATGTGTGGGGGTGTGGGCTATACTGCATGTACATGTCAGTGTGTTTCCATGAGGCTTATGCATGCGGTTTACCACACACGTGAGGGAACAGCAGTAGTGCAGGCCTGAGCTTTGCAGCCCAACTCAGAGAGCAGGGACCCGAGGTTCAGCATGGAAGCGAAAGCTATGGTGCCACTGCAGGGCCACCGCCTGCCTCATCCCAGCTTCCACGTGCACTGGCTCCCCCTCCTGGGCGTCTTTGGTACTGCCACTGCCCGTGGAAAGGCTGCTTCTCCCGGGCCTTTTGCTTTTTGTTTTGTTCTTAAGCCTACAATACAGAGACTTCTTTGTCCCTCATAAAAGTCCACTGTGAGCCAGATGGCTGTCTGTGCTGTCCCTACAGGCGGCCCTGGGCTGCTCTTCCATAGCGATGATTCTGCACAGCCATAGCACTGTCTAGGCTGTGGAGCCGAGGAGCACTAGCCGTTCAGACCCTTGCACAGTCTAGGGGCCACAGAGCTCGCTGGGAGCAGGGACCTGTGAGTTCCAAGTGCACCAGGAGGAGAGGGAGGCTGGGCAGGGTGGGCAGAAGCCACACCCGCCACACCTGAGGCCTGGGGAGGTGGTTCTGAGCCCCACGGCCACCCTGCTCCCCTCCTGGGTGACACCCGCTGCTGTCCCCACATTGGGAAGTGCTGCCCAGGCTTTCCCGTGCCCTCCACCAGAGCCTTGCACCTCCCACTCCTTCAGGCCCGGCTTGCGAACTGGGAGCTGCGGCGTTTGACGAGGGTCGCCTGGCAGTCGCCTGCTTCCCTGCCACCAAACACTTCTTCCCAGAGGTGGAGGCGACTCTCAGGCCTCCCTCGGGGCCTTGGCAGTGCCCGCTGGGCTCCAGGGTGCTGGGAGGGAGCGCTGGGGGGGCAGTCGCCACGGCCCTTGCCTGCGGTAGAAGCAGAGAGTGAGGCCAGAGCAGAGCCCGTGGCCCTGGGTGCCTGTCCCCTCACCCCGCAGCCTGCAGACTCACCTCGCTCTGGCTCTCTGTGCACAGGCGGTTCCCTCTGGAGGAGATCCCGAAGGACGAGCAGGGGGCAGCACAGTGGCTCCACAAGCTGTACCAGGAGAAGGTAACGGTGGCAGCGCCTGGGTCCCCGCCCCGCCCAGGCTGGTGGGGGGAGCGCACGGGTCTCCTGGATAGACACGGAGCACTTCTGATCCTCCTCCCCTTCTCTTCCCTTTTTCTTCCCGTTGGAGAAATTAACGTTGGGGCAAAGTGTGAGGGTGACATAGTGCACTCATTGTGTCTTGGTTATGGACAGAAACGCTAGGTGTGTAGCAGACATCGCCTGGTGTGGGGCAGATGCTGGTGCCATGGGTCTGATGCAGAAAGTGCTGGACATTCTTACTCAGCCACGCCTGCTCCCCACCTACTTCCAGACCATTTTACACTGACAGCCATGAGACGTGGGCTTCCGTTTTCACACGGTTGCTACCAGATGACCAGAAAGTCCTTGCTGCGTATAACAAAGACCCTTTAAGAGGCACCAGTGAGCTCTCAAAAGAATAAGACAAGCCTATGGGAACCAAAGAAAGAAACTGGAACCCAACACCTGGTGAGGGACTGGTGGGGCGTTCACTGGTCCCCATAAAGTCAGGGTTTTAATGCCTCTCTGGAAACAGAAGAAGAGGCTGTGTCCTTGCTCGACAGGAAGGTGGATGCAAAGGCCCACATGGAGCCGGACCCTCCTGGACTGTGACCCTTGGGAAGGCTGAGCCTCCTCCTGGGTTGCAGAGCATCTGGCGTGTGTGTGACTCAGCTGCCACCCGTCCTCGGGGGCTCGGGGTTCACATCTGTGCGGACCGAAGCATGGATGTGAGCAGGAGGCTAGGACAGGCCTTCGACACCAGCACTCAGCTGAATCGAGCACCTCACCACCTGCGGGATGTTTGAGGACCCAAGCCCTGTCTGGGCTGAGCAGGGAGGCAGCTTGCAAGTGGGAGATCAGGCTTCCGGTAGGGACGTGGAAGACAGCGGACAGGGACAGGAGGGTCAGGCAGAGACTGAAGGGCTGGAGTAGGCGAGGACACAGAGGACAGGAGGAGAAGAGGAAGAGGAGGGAGGGAGCGGGTGGGCGGGGGAGATGCTGTCCGGAGGAGCGCCCTTGAGCAGCTGTGGTGTGCGCATCCAGTCCACCCGTCAGTTCTCTCCCACAGCTGCAAATCGGATTGATCCTCTTAGCCGACACACACCCACACACACCTACGGTGTGCACACATGCATGCATAGCAGAGCAAGCCCAGTGTAGCCTCACTATGCCGCCCGCTGGACCTCTGGGCTCCTGGGACTCCCCCAGCTCAGCCCAAGTGGGTGGGACACAGGTATACACCCTGTGCCCACCAAGTGGTGGAAGCTGTTTAAACCAACTAAAGCACAGAAAAGCAAACCCGCTGCACCAAAAGCATTTTCTCTAAGAATAGTAAAATAGGAAACTTTGGACAAGATGTATTAATTTTAAAAAGTGTTATCATTAGCAGAAAGACAATATAGGGCTCATATGACTTGATTCCATGTATTTGGAAACTTGGATAAAATATATGACCTCCTTCTATGTCCCTTTATGATAAAGTCGGTATGGAAGGGACTTCAATTAAAGCCATTGTGACACAGCTCAGCATCATACTGAATGGGGGAAATGAAAGTGTTCCCCCAAGATCTGGAACAAGAAAGGATGCTGCTTTTCCCACCCCTACTTGACACAGCACTGGAGGCTTAGCTGGAGCAACTGGACAGGAGAAGGAAACAGAGGACTTCCAAACCGGAAGAGAGGAAGTCACACTGCCCCTGTTTGCAAACATCATCTCACGTACAGAAAAACTAGAAACTCTACCCCTAAACAGAGAGAAGATCAGAGAAATTCACTTGCAGGGTACAGAAGTCAGTAGTGTTTCTACACACCAATAATGAACTACCTGAACAGGAAATCAAGAAAACGGTGCTTATCATAGCTACACCACAAAGAAAATCAAAGACCAGCCCAGGAGCAAACTTAACCAAAGAGATGAAAACTTAACTAAGGAGGGCCGGGGATTCAGCTCAGTGGTGCCGCCGCCTGCCTCGCAAGCGCAAGGACCTGAGTTTGATCCCTGGTACCAAAAATAAAAATAATTTTTTAAAAAACCAAAAAACCCCCCAAAAACTTAACCAAGGAGATGAAAACATCCACAATGAAAACTACAGAACATTGATGAAAGAAATTGAACACACACACAAAGCAAAGACATTCCATGCTCATGGACTGGAAGAATTAAAATGCTTATGGGCCCACAAAAGACCTCAAATAGCCGAAGCAATCCTGAGCAGGAAGAACAAGGCTGGAGGCATCATAATACCTCACTGCAAAACACACCACAGAGCCTATGACTAGGACAGCATGGTACTGCTGTAAAACTGACACACAGACCAAGGAAACAACAGAGAATCCAGGAATAAGTCCACAAATTTTCAGCCAACTGGTTGGTAACGAAAGTATCAGGAATATGGCCCCGAGACAAGACAGCCTTCAGTAATGCTGGCAAGCTGGATATAGGGTACAGAAGAGTAAAACTGGACCCTTACCGTGCGCACAGCTCACGTAGAGAGCTCAAAGACCTAAATGGAAGGCCTGAAATGATGACATTGTTACAGGAAAATCGGAAGACGTTTTTGGTGAAGACTGTGAGATCTGACTATGCAAGTGCAGGAAATAAAAGCAAAAATCAAAAACGTTATTAGATCAAATTTCAGATCTTCTGCACAGCAAAGGAAACAGCCCGGAGTGAAGAGACACCCACGAGATGGGAGAAAGTGTTTACAGAATGTTCCTCTGCCAAGCGGTTAATATCCAGGTAACGAGGAGCTCAACTTAATGGCAAAGTCCAAACAATCCAGTTTACAATGGGGCACATGCTCTGAATAGACATTTTCGAGTCATGATTTGCACATGGCCAATGAGCATATGAAAAAAATGCTCAGTATCACTAATCATTGGAGAAATGCAAATGAAATCACAAGATCACCTCTCTCGTTTAGAATGGCTGTTGTCAAGAAGAAAAACACTGATGAGTGTGCAGAGGAAGGGGCTCGCCCGCACTGTTCATTGTGAAAATGATGTAGGGCTGCAGAAGAGCCTGGAGTCAGCGCTGGGTGGGGAGCTGGACAGGTGTTTGGCATGCCAAGGCACGCGCGCGCTCGCGCGCGCACACACACACACATGCACACACGGAAAGGGAACTGCCGTCTGTCCAAGCCATGCCTCTCTACCCCTCTCCTGGGAATGCATCCAAAGGAAAGGCAATCAGCATGTGGAAACTGTGACCTAGGTGTTCCTCAACAGGTGACAGTAACAGTGTAACTCTATTTTGCCAGTAAAAAAATAAAATTGTGTCATTTGGAGCAACATCAATAGAGCTGGAGGACAAGATGTTAAGTGAAATAAGTCAGGCACAGAAAGACAAACACTCCAAGTTCTCACTCCGATGTAAGCAAACAAAAATCCATGTCCTAGGCCGGGGATTTAGCTCAGTGTTTCCAGTGCCTGCCTCATAAGTGCAAGGTCCTGAGTTGGATCCCCGGTACCGAAAAAAAAAAAAAAATGCATGTCCTAGAAGCAGGGAGTAGAACAGCGGCTACCTGAGGGCGAAGGGCGAGGGAGGGAGAGGGAGTAACAGGCTCAGGGCACAGGTAGGGAAAAGAAACAATAACTTCTCACTTCTGAAGCACAGCAGGATTAGGGCTGGGGACTCTGGCAGACAACAGTTAACTGTATACTTCAGGATAGCTAGTAGTGAGAATTTCGAATGTTACCAAGCAAAAGAAATGATAAACGTGAAGGGCACTGGACACACAGGTACCTGATCTGATGTGACACATGGCTACGTGTACTGAGACCCCCGCCGCACCATTACCATTAGTGTGTGCAGTTACTGTCAGTGACAGTGTAGACATCCACCTTCTGCTGCACAGAATAAATAAGCAGACGCCAGTGCAGCAACTGACAGATTCGACACAACTGACTCATGTGGGTGTTTTCTTTACAGTATGTCCTATGTCTTCCTGCAATATAGAAATATGTAAGAATACATCTTAGTTGTTTTCACGGCCTCAATTTTAAATCTGCACCCAATGGACCGTGCTGCAGGTGGCACCCTCCTGATTTAGTCACTGCTGTCCTCCAGTCTGGGCACAGTGGGATAGGTCTGGCCCACGCCTTTGACACCATGGCCCCACTGGTTACTCATTTCCTGTCGGTGCATGTATGGGTTGCTCTCCACCACTAACAAGAACTGGGCCGTGTGACGCCCACAGCAGCCTCTCCTGGCTCACAAGGCCCTTGTGACATCCAGCAATGAGCTCCTGCCCCATAGTGTATACTACAAACCCAAGTTAGAGAATTAAATACAGAAAATAAAGTAGGGAAAATGAAAACATACAGCTTCCTGCTCCCTGGGCCATCAGGAGCAACACGCTGCCTTTCTGATCACACACGTGTAGTCAGACCTGTTTTAAAGTCTCACTGCATCTGCTGCCACTGCACCCTCCTCTGCCAGCAGCCGAATGCTGGCAGCCTAACACCTGCATCTCCTCGTTCAAGTCTCATTAGTCAACGTGTGTGATGCTGGAGGGAGCTGTCACACTGCACCTGCAGGATTTCCAGCCAAGCTCTCTGTGCTGATTGTCCTCTTGCCCCAAGGGAAGCTCTCAGCCAGGGTGCTGGCTGCCCTGCTGGTTGGGGTGCAGAACTGGGGACCCAGCACCCAAGCCTGACAGAAATGGCAGGATGTGACCAGTGGTGTGGCTGTACCCGCCAGGCCCGCGCCAGGCCCGAGCTTCCCACCATCCCTGTTTTGGGTCGAGTCCTTTTCCACTGTTGTCAGTGTACCCCCGCAGAGACCATGCCTTTCTGCTTTCCCCTGCCACAGGACGCACTGCAGGAAATGTACAAGCAGAAGGGCATCTTCCCCGGGGAGCAGATCAAGCCTCCCCGGAGGCCGTGGACCCTGCTGAACTTCCTGTGCTGGGCCACCTTTCTCCTCTCGCCCCTCTTCAGCTTTGTCCTGGGCGTCTTTGCCAGTGGGTCCCTGCTGCTGATCCTCACATTCCTGGGGTTTGTGGGTGCAGGTAAGGGGCACAAGTGCTCATGGTGCGAAGTTGGGGACCCCGCTGCCTGGGACCAAATGGCAGTGGCTAGTGAGCAGGGACTAGGGGCTGTCGTCCCGACCACAGACCACAGGGCGGTCAAGATCGCGGGCCATGTCGTCGGCCTACACCAGGCTGCCGGCCCCTGGGGAGGACGGTGTGAACAGGGTCCTGGTCACTGCGTTGTTTTTGTGCCCTCAGAAGGTTGGGCTGTGGCCCTTAGTGCTGTCCCCTGTGTGCCCGGCCCAGAGCACAAGGCCAGGCCCCTCCCGAACCCACACGATCACCTGTGCTGAGTGAACAGCACCCACCACACGTGAGCCGCTGCAGATGGTCCCTGCCAGCGAGGATCCTCGCTAACTCCCAGGCCTCGGCCCGACAGGCTTGCGCCTTACTCAGCAGTGTGTGTGAGAGGCGACCAGAGGCCACAGAGGACAGGACTGTGTCCTGCTCATCCGTCTCGCCACTCTGTCACCACCTCTGATGCCCTCGTGCACAGGAGACTGGATGGCACGGGACGCCACATGTCCCTGCATCCACCCGGCTGGTGGGGAAATGGCCCCAGCCCCTGTCAGCCGCCTCAGGACCCTCGGGACTGACCCACCGGGCCCTGAGGGAAGGGGCGAGGCAGAGGATGCCAGACCTCATGCCTGGTACAGCCTGTGGCCAAGCAGTGGGCTAACGTCTTCTCTCTCTCCTGTCTTTAAAGCATCCTTCGGAGTCCGCAGACTGATAGGGATGACTGAAATAGAAAAAGGCTCCAGCTACGGAAACCAGGAATTTAAGAAAAAGGAGTGATTGATGGCAGTGACTGAATGCACAGAACCTGATGTGGTATCAAATTAACTCAATTAAAAACAGAGCGACACACAGAGCGAGGAGAAAGAGACACTTAGAAACTATTTTTCTTATTAATTGGTGACTAACATTAACCAATAAAACTTGAGCCAAGAGCAAAGAACTGAGAAGCCTGCCCAATGAAGACAGCACCGGCAGGGTCCCCGCCCGCTGGCCCGCCCACCTGCATGCCATGGACAAAGGCGCCAGAGGGCCGGTGGCCCGGGCTGGGGACCAAGGCTCCAAGCAGGGTGTGGCCATCTCTGCAGAGCGCCGCTTCCAAGGGGGCCTTTGGCTGCTTTCTCTTCTTAAACCTAGATGGAGGTTTTTGGTTTTCTCGGTGTTTCGGGAACGTAACATGGCTCCTCAGCTCTTCCCCTGCGCCCCTCAACACTGGCTCCCCGTGAATCTCCCGCTGTCCCCTGGGGGTGGTCAGCGGCTCCCAGTCCCCCAGAGAGCTGCTGTCCTTCCCTGCTTGGCACCTTCACTTCTAGACCCTGGGAGGGGCAGGAGAGGGTCCTAGAGATAAGCACACTGAATGTCCCTCTGTCGCTGGCAGAACCGAGCGCCCATTCGTTTTCTGCAGCCCCGCCTGCCCCACTTCCTGTTTAACTGTGTGTAGACATTTTGCATCTCTTCGTAAAGTGAATGGACCGTGGAGAGCTCGGTGCCACGAGGAGGCCTTCCTTCTCCTGAAGCTCCCCTGTCCCTCTCCTCCACTTTGTGGCCATCGGGCTGGGGCCAGGCACAGAAAGGTCGTGGCCATCGGGACCAGCAGGCCCTTTCTTGAGTTGAGACCATCAACGCCGAGCCTATTGGCTCCTGGAGATTTTGCTTTTACTCGTTGGTTTGAGGACGGCTCACCACTTCCTGAGGGGAACAGGAAGCAGAGGCTTCCCTTCCTCTCTCGCCCTCCGTGGGGCGCAGTGCATCCTCAGGAAGGGCTGCCCCGTCCAGGCAGGTGAGGCCTGCTCCTCACCCCTGTGACAGCCCGAGTGTCCCTGCAGAGGACAGGGTGTCTCCGCCCACACTCTGTCCTCACCGAGGTCCCTTGTCCCTCCGGGAAGATGTTTCTTCCGGCATCATGAGCCCAGCCTGGCAGCCGGGGGCTGCTGGGCCACCTGGAGCAGTGGCCAGGTCTCTCCCCCTCAGCCCGCTCTGGCATCGTGCTGCTGCTGGCCACCTGCACTGGGCTTCGTCCCGAACTTCCGCAGTCTCCTTAGTGACACTCCCTCCACCTTTCTCAGCAGGGGAGAATTGGGCTGCTCTGGGATGTAGGACCAGCAGTCTGAATGTCGGCAGATCGAGCCTGCGAGGGAGAAGCCAGAGGAGAGGCACGAAGATTAGAAAGGAAATCGAGGAGTCGATTCTGCATGGATCTTGGGCGCTTGGGGGTGAGGGAGGGGCCTGGCTCTGTGTGGGAGTCACCACAGCGCTCCCGCCTGTGTGAAGGGAGCAGCATGGACCGTCCCGGTCCCAGTCCGGCTGTTCCCGAGGGCAGTGGCAGAGCACGGTGCCTGCTGAGGGTGAAGGCGTTGCCAAGGAACGCACTCGACCTCTCCCTCCTCAGAGTGTGGCCCCCGTAGGCCCTGGCTGCTGAGCCACCCGGAGTTGCCCTTCTTTTTCTTCCCCGATGCACTGTTCTCGTCTTCCGTGTGCTCGGGCTCGGGCGGTCACTGAGTCGCTAACACCAGGCGCGGGTAGCAGTGCAGGCCGGATGTGCACGCCCGGCTCCACCGCTGCGTGGTTCACGGCTCTGGCTTCCCAAGAGCCCCTCCCCAGCCGACACTCAAGGGGTAAGTGCCGCCCTGAAGATCGGGCGCAGGCTTCACCCCGAGACCCCTTCTGGCTCCGCGTGCACCGCAACACCAAGCCTTCCGAGAGCAATAAAAATCACGCTGTGAATGTTTGGGCTTTTTTTTTTTTTGTGAAGGGGTTTTGCTTTCATCTGCTTTTGAAGGAAGAGGGAGGAGCACTCCCTTGATTTTTAAATTAAATTCCTGTGTGTCAGAATAGTGCTTTCTCTTTTCCTTTACCCTAGTCCGAACCTCACATGTTGCTGGAGTCCTGCTGGATTCAGGCAGAGTATTGGGGTGAAGCATCTTGACACCCTCTGACATCCGTGCTAGCCACCATGGGGGCTAAGGCCTGGGCCAAGCTGTGGGGTAGTCTGGGGGCTCCCAGGAGGCTCCCAGGACCCCAGGACCTGGGCTCTGCCCGTGGATGCCCACCTGGGACAAGATGGCATGGGCTACCGTGCTGTGTCTTCTGGTGCAGGCCCGAGCCAGGTGCCTCAGGGTCACCCACCGCCCTCTCTCTGAGGGCTCATCTGTTGTCATCATCAGCTACCCATGCTGCGTCCTGGCCGTTCCCCGCCCCAGACTCCGCTGGCCCTGTGTGGAGCTGGGGCCCGGCGGTGGTTCTGTCGGCCTTCCTGGCAGTTCCAGAGGCCTTCAAAATGTGTACAGCATTTCCCAGTGCCTTCTCGGAGCTCCCAGCACCTAGGGACCTGTGCTTCTCTTGGGGTCACCCCACAGGAGGCAGGCAGGAATCTGGGGAGAGAACTGAGTGGTCAGAGAAAGGCGCTTGCCACACCAGGGGCTCTCTAAGCTAAGGCCTCGAGGAGGGTCTGAAGTGGCTACTTCAGGAAGCAAAGCACTCTGCTGTCCGGCACGTGGTGACACCAAACCAAACACACAGCCCTCGAGAGGTACTAAGGTCCCTGCCTTGGGCACAGAGTCCGGCTGAAGAGCTGAGCTGTGTATAGAAGCCACGAAACACCACACAGCGCAAAGTGAACAGCAGGTCCTTGTAAAAAAGTAATGCAGGCGTTGTCTCTGGCCAGTCCGAACCCACCTCGTCTCCTGCTCCCCGCCGTGCGCCATGACGTGAGAATGTCCCCTCTGTGTAGCTGGTCAAGGTGTCCCTGAGAGCTGGTGTCACTTGGAAAGACGGTGACCCAGCCTCGCACCTCATTCACGTGCGGTCCTCCGCTATCACGAGGCTGTGCACAAGCATCCTGAGGACCCATCTGGTCTGGGAGAGGAAGGAGTGGCTCTCTGCATGTGGCTTTGTGTCTGCCCCGACACTTCCAGGACAGGCCCAATATAAGCTCTTCTGCCTGCCGACTCCGCTTAGATTGCCTGACCGCGTGCACACCCATGCTGCCTGTCTCCCGCCCCCAGCGAGCCCCATTCGGGCCTCAGCATGCGACTCGCAGTGCCCAGCAGGGTGGTGCAGCTTCTGGCCCTCCATAGCATAGCTGTGCTCAGGGCAAACCCACAAGCCAGAAATGCCTGCCTTTCTTCCAGAAACAGCATGTCCCTGGCCCTTTCTCTAGTGGCCGGCCCCAAACCGAAGACAAGCTGCCTGTAGTGTCTTGGTGCTGGGGGAATGGGGGGTGGGTGACCCACTGGCCAGGGCTCTGGATGTGTCACAGTGCCCTGCTGTGGGGCTGTCAGGCAGGTGCTGACCTTCGAGCTCCTGATTCTCTCATATTGGGGCCAGGATGTCAAAACGCAGGGACAATTTGGTGTACAGTGTCACACTGTGATCTGCTTGATTGCCTGGGGTGGACCCGTGAGTTAAATTTTATTTCAAACACCCGCTGCTTGTCAATTCAGGGGAAATGTGGCTTACTGACAGACTGTTCCGGAAAGAATGGACACGAGTGCTTTCAGGAGCCCAGGAAGTCACTGTGGATGCTGGCCCTGTCCGCCCAGGCCACACAGCAGCATCTCTGCCCCGGCGGCTGCGTCGTTGCAAAACTGCAATCTTCACATTAGTGAGGTCACCTGGAGCTTTCGTTTCTGATTTTTCAGTTTCCTAACTTTCTGTTGCAAAAGTACTGGGACGGAAGTCGAACTGTGAATGAGACACTGAAATGCGCTAAATTGTATTAATTAAACTGGAGTTACTTGACCTGTGAAGAAATGCATCTGCTCTCCTCGTATTTATTGTCTCAGAATTGTACGTTGTGACAATCAAATGTGACTTGCCTCAAGGCCGGGGTCTTGGCTGGCTTCTTAATCCTAGAGCTCGCTAGCACGTACTGTGACTGTACAGGAACATCTCTCTGGAAAACCACACCTTTACTATGAGCCCTGCCTGTGACAGACATCAGGGTTCTTTTCTATGACTGAGAAATTACCATACCTGACTGTCAGCCAGTTTTGAAGGGATGCGTTGTATAAAGGGTGCGAGTATATTATACAGCTGCTTCCTTTTGTACACTTCATTTTTACAAGTTTTGCTACTCACAAGCTTTATGGAGTTGAGGGAGGTGTTCTGTTGGGGTGGGAGCTGACAGGAACCCTGTAGCCGGTGTCCTGAGGACTGGTGGAGTCAGCCGAGGAGGTTCGGCGCTTCCTCAGACCTGGCCATCGGGGAGCCTGAATTTGATATTTCCTGGATAAGATGCCCCAGGCATCACACTTGTTTGTTAGAAATGCTGCTGTGAAAGAGAGCGATGAAATGTCCACAATACAAGAGAAAGTGACTCTTGGCCTCCTTTTGTTTGATTTCTGGTCTATGTGGACTTTTCCCAAGGGAATGATCCCAGGTGGGGGGCTGTTTTTCCTTGGGGCACCACCTCCCCAGGCCCTGTCCTCTCTGAGGCTGTGCAGCTGCTGCCCCAGGCTCTCGGTCCTGTGCCCAGTGCCTTCTGGAAGGGAGCTGAGGACACCTGGCAAAAACCATGGAAACTCGGCTGGCACAGAAAATGTGCTGGGTGACCCACTGTCCAAAAATGGGCTTTAATCCGAAGCAGGCGTGTGTGGGCCCAAAACTACTTTTGTCAAAGCAATTTTATTAAATTTGTATTCTGCTTTATGAGGAGACAAAATGAAAACTTTGTTAAAACCAAAGGCTAGTCCAGGTTCTGATTTGTCTGTCTTCAGGAAATAAATTGTGTGAAAACTACAGGCCCCTCTCTGGGGAAGGACCCCAGATGATGGGGTTCTTTCTGCTCAGGGGCTGCCTCCTTCCAGGGTGGCACTGGGGGCCTGGGCTCAGTCGACATGTGCGTTCACACATGCACGCACCACCACTGCCCACACACAGGCCCACATGCCAGGCACACCTGCGTACCTCCCCCAAGTGGGGCAGCTAGGTGGAGTCCTGCAGGAACAGCCCTATTACAAAGTGACCTTGGAGACTGTGCTTGTTTTCATGTGTCTCCCCGAGGGGAGGACAGAGTGACTGAAGCAGGGGGTTTGCCGAGAGAACAGCTCCTCTGAGAAAGTGGTTCACCATCCACGGAACTTGACAGGAAACTGAAGGTCCTATGGCGGCCCTGAGGAAGCTGGCCATGTTCCTTGACTGTGGCTTTGCTGTTAGACAGGAGCTTTTCCTCACCCCCAGGTCCTGCCTGTGGCCAGAGGGGCCTCTGAAGGTGCATGCACACACAGGTGCAGTCCAGCACACACGGGTACACTCATGTCAGCAGCTGTGTCCCCTGAGCTGAGCCCAGGACTGGGGGCAGGGGCATCAGGGTGGCCCTGGAGGATGCGCTTGCAGGGCCCTGGGCGCTTCTGCAGCTCCCTGCAGCTGGTGCTGGCCTTGCAGCGCCTACTGGGCAGAGTTGCTCCCACGTACTGGTCAGGCACAGGAAACTCCATCAGGGTCCCCTGTCTAGAGGGCGTCACATGCTCGAGGCGGCCCACTTTGGGCCCGCCAGGCCCTGGGCTTGCACGTCTTCATGAACACATTCCGTCTGTGACAGAGCCGACAGACGTGTTTCTGGGGACAGGAGGGTGCAGGGGAGGTTAGGGTTCTGGGCTTTGGAGGCCTCTGGATTAAAATCCAAAACATATTCCTTGGCACCAGGAAGGCCCAGATCAAGGTGCCAAACTGGGCCCTCAGGGCCCTAGGTTGTATTTTTTTCTTTGTTTGTTTTTGGTTTTTTTGGTACCGGGGATCAAACTCCGGACCTTGTGCTTGCGATGCAGGCAGTGGAACCACTGAGCTAAATCCCCAGCCCTGGCCCTAGGTTGTAAAGTGGAAACGCTCATCAGGGGGACTGACCTGTGTCAGGAGGTGGGGACTCCTCAACAGGAGTCACACGAAGCCCTGCACATCTGCACCTGCGACCCGGTGGCCAGTCCTGGGCACCTTGCCTGAGTCAGCCACCGAGGGAGGATGGGCAGTGTCCCCCATCAGAAGGGCTCCCTCCTGTGCAAAGCCCACTGTCCGGGAGGAGAGGGCCCTGCCATGGCAGAGAACAGCCCACCACAGCCTAGACTGCATCTTTCTCTGGAAAAGATGAATACTTTTTTCCAGGAAATTGGAATATTTATTCAGCAATTTTTTCCTCATTGTGTAAATGTGTAAAAGAACACAATGATCAATGATTTCTTTCTACAAATCTATTTGGTGCTATGGAAGTAGTTTGAGCTCCCTCTCTCCGAAATCCCTTTTGGTTTTGTACTTGCACAGTTGTCAGGCCCAGCTCTCTTGTCCCCAGTTCGTTCTTACGCATGTGCTGCCTGTGTCCGTCCATGGCGTGTGGGCGTGGCTCTTGTGCAAAGCAGACTGTACAGTGTGGCGACAAACAGCGTCTGCCACACCATGAAGTGGGGGAGGTGGGCACTGCGCACCCCAGCAGGATGGGACCCCGCCCAGAGTGACACACCGAGCTGCAGACCAGGGAGAGGACATGGTACCCGGAAGGACATCACATCAAGGAGCGCTCGTGTGGCAGAAACTGGCCAGCAGCAGTGTTGGAGGGAAGGCCAGGTGAAGTGTCCAGGCCAGCCAACGGTGCCCGATCACCTTGGAAATGCATGAAAGGGCCTCTTCACACGTCTCCCCCGAGGGATGGAGCAGCCCTCTATGGACACCTGCTCCCAAGGGCCCTTGGCGTTTCCAGCACTCCCATCACTACTCAGGACCAGAAATGCTTCTGGAGTGTGATTTCCCCACGGCCTGCTTTATACTACGTCGCTTTCTCCTAACCAGTTCCCAGGGCAGCGGAACTCAATGGTCAGACCCCCTGGCAGGCTTGGTAAGAAGCCGACCCACCACAGGGAGGAGGATCTGAGACCTGAGTAAGTATCCCGTCTCCGCTCATCCAGCCACCTTGGGGATAAACTCTGTCTTTGGCAAAACCCATCACCACAGTGGCTGGCATCCTGTGGCAGTAGGGCTGGCTTGTAATGGTCTTAGGGTGGGAAGGATTTGCTTGTGGCTTCTGGTCACCCTGTCCTGGTGACTGCTGAGGTTAGGCCAATTGAGACAGGAAAGAAGAGCCCAGTGCTCCCCGGGGGGTTTCTGTCCTTCTGTGGCTGCCTCAGAAGAAGGCACCCCATGGCCACTCTAGGAGACCTTTGCTCTGGGTACAGTAGGCTTTGGACTCAGACCTTTCCCAGGTGACTTCACCCTGCAGCCTCTCTGTGTGATTCCAACTCTCATCCCTCTTCAGTCGGATCCGTGAGGAGCCACTACCCTGCAGGGACCAGACAGAATGTCTGACAGTGTGTGCACAAGCTCCACTTTTTCCTGCATCAGCAACCTCCCCAAGCCCATGACAGCTTCAGGCTATCCACTGTTCCCCCTTATAACACATCATAAGTCATAATCAGGCCTTTTCCAGGTGGCATGTTTTTGCCTCTTCCTGATTTCTATCTCAAGCAGAGGGTGCTGACCTGGTACACTAACAGCTGCTAGCACTGAAGGCCACTGCAGGTAACTGTGAAGGTGGCAAGCAGCAGAGATGAGTGGAGAGCAATGGAAAGTTGCTGGGAGCTGCCATCTCTGGTGTCAGAAGAGTGCCCAGGGCTTGCCAGTAGCTGCTAATCCATGCAGCAAGGAGGGCCTTTCATGCTGCAAGAGTGGACAGCCACTGGCACTCAAAGCTCAGGGCTGCTAACGTTAAGGGAGTGGCACTTTGCCAATTTTTGATTTCTGTATGAACTGAGCAAAGAACCCGCCACCATCTGGTAACATCTCAGGGAGGATCCTTCCCCTTTAAGGGGTTCTGAAGAAGAGGGTGGGCAAAGGTGGCAGCCACCAGCAACAGAGAAGTGGCTGAGGGATTGGCCCACCTTGGATTTCCATTGTACACGAGGCTCAAGGCCCACGGCTGGTGACACAGCTTGGACTTCCTGAGCTTCCCCTCCCGACATCGCCCCAGCTCTCCCCCCTTCCTGTTGTGTCATCTGTCTCCGTCTTTATTTCATAAGCATTTCTGGCTTGGATTCTGCCTTTATTTATGGCATTTTTGATGCACAGAATTCCTTACGTGATTGGAAAGGACTTTATTTTTTCCTTTGTGTTTTGTATCTTGCTTAGAAATCTTTTCCTTGCTTGAAATCATAAAAATATTCTGTTAGGTTTTCTTCTGAAAGTCAGTGTGTTTAGATGTTCACATTTGGAACTCCCATCCACCTATAATTGAATTGGAGGTATGGCAAATGCAGGTAGGTATCTCATTTTATTTTAGATTTTTCCCCCTGAGGAACATGCATGAGGCCTGGGTTCAATCCCCAGCACTGGAAAAAATTATATCGGAGACCCCCACAGCAGGTTCCGATCTCCTGCTTAGTGCTGCAGCACAAGGTAAGAAGAAGGACATAGAGATAGAGTCAAAGAGACAGATGCGGGGAGCCAGGATGGCCAGTGCTGAGCAAGCAGCAAAAGACCCTGGACAGCCAAAGCTGCTGATATTTATAGGCGACATCATAGTTAGGTTAAGGTGAGAGGGCTACATCTGGCTGCCAGGGCTATGTTGCTGACACAGGCAAGGCTCATAAGAGAAGAGACAATGCATTCTTAAGTTATAATTGGCCTTTCTTTTTTTTTTGGTGCTGGGGATCGAACTCAGGACCTTTTGACTTCAAGGCAGGCGGTGGAACCACTGAGCTAAATCCCCAGCCCGAGACAACGCATTCTTAATTTTGGGAATGGAATTTGAGTGTGAGTCACTCTGACCTTGACTGCCATGTTATCTAGTCACTAGGCTTTGGTCAGACTCACTTCTCAAATCAAGCCAATTGTGGAGCTAACTCTGCAGTCTGCACTGCTCACAGGCTGCTCTGGGCATAATCAACGGGGCGGTCCCCCACAAAATTAGACAACTGGTAGGGAAAACTTTCACTTTTTTTTCTTTAAAATTTTTCGTGATTACTCTTAAGTTATTCTTCCACATAGACTTTAGAATCAGTCATAAGATTGATTGACTTTGTTTTTTGAGGCAGGGTTGTCTTGCTATGTAGTCCAGGCTGGCCTCGCACTCATGGCAGTCCTCCTGCCTCAGCCTGTCTCGGGGGTTAACAAACACATCAAAGAACTGGGAGTTCAAAAGTGGAGGAGGTAGCAGGATGGGAAATCAGCTCAGCCTTCAAAGACTGTTGCCAGCAGAGACACCAAGAAGCCAGAGCCAAAAACACCCCAAAAAACAAACCCTCAAGATCACTAAAATCAAATCCACGAAGGCAGGGGAGTGATTGTCCTGCTCCCAAACCCAAGTTGAAACTTTCTCAGATGATAAGGAACAATTCCAGGTGACGAGGGACAATGCATGTCTAGAGCAGTCACTAAATTAACTGATACTACCTTTATTAGCATACTGAAAATCACAACCTGAGGTGGAGACTAAAGGTGGAAATGAGAGGCACATAGAGGCGTGACACAGAAGAGTGCAGGAGCAACTGGAACTCTGCCTCTCCCAGTGACGGCATCAAGACACAGGGTCCCTGCCCACCCTGCAGGGGCCGTCAAAGCTTTACCCTCTTGTCTTCTGGGCCAGCCTCGGGTTCCTGGGCCCACAGCATTCCCCCTTGTGCTCTGGCATAAGAATGACAGCCCAGTTCCCAGGCTGCTGGCTTCTGTCCGATTCTTCTGTAGGGAGCACAGGAGCCCACAGTCTGAGCTGCACTTGTGCCTAGTAATCGCAGGATGTGCCACACACAGTAAGAGTGCCCTGCGGTGACCTGGGTCACCTTCCCCT
The DNA here is from genome assembly GCF_053883595.1 of Heterocephalus glaber. NCBI lineage: Eukaryota > Metazoa > Chordata > Mammalia > Rodentia > Bathyergidae > Heterocephalus > Heterocephalus glaber. The sequence goes on from NW_028258138.1 coordinate 1,736,756, forward strand.
CCTCTCCTTCTGCTGTAGTTTGCAGCTCAGGCAGTCTTTCTCCCTGTGCTCTCCAGTGGGTTCAGTCGGAGGCTCCCATTGTACCCGGGGAGAGTACAGGGTCTTTCCCAAGCCCCTCTAACTTGGCAGGATTTGAACCCCAAACTCTCTCTCTCAAGTACATCGAAGCTTTCAGGGAAGTGTAGGGGAGGCCTTATTGTGGGGCAGGAGTTGGCAGCCTTGGGGTAAGTAAGAATGGTGTTTATATTTTTAAGGAGTTGTTTACAGAAATAAAAATGAAGAGTATGAGACAAAAAATGTGGCAAGCCAAACCTAAAAACTTCTCTGACTTTACAGATCAAGTTTGCAGGCTCCTGCGGCCACGGTCCGTAACCTAGCATCAAGGCTGAAGGTCCTGGACGCTGATGGCGTTCACAAGGTCTTTCCCGTAGTCTGCTGGACTGGGGACCTTTACGCCATTCTAGACTAACAGCCACTTCCTGCGAGCCTCATGGGGCGCCTTCCCACACTTGCCCTGCAGGGACTTGGGCTCCCCAGCGCGGCTCCCCACGGTTCCACCTGCCTCTGCAGTAGGGCCAGCTCAGCTCTGCAGCCCCGGGCCCCGGAGGCCACCACACGACCCAGCGGCCCTGCGCACACTCAGGGCTCCACTACACACATTCTCTTTTCAAAAGTTCACTTGCAAAAGTTACCTCGAACCGCTTTACTTGCACAAAACACTCACAGAGCTGAAAAGTTAAAGGGTTTTTTTGCGGCACTCCATCCAACACGGACACCTCCGCTGCCAGACCCTCTGCAGGGGCGCCGGGGAGGTGGGCACTGGGGGCGGGGCGGGGCGCGGGGCGGAGCCGGCGGGCCGGGGCCGGGGACCGCCGGACGGTGGGTTGCAGCCGCAGGGCCCCGCAGGCAGGCGCCCACCCCACGTCCCGTCGCGGGCGCGCGAGGTTCTTCCGGGAGCGCGGCCCCGGCACCGCCGCGCCCCGCAGCACGGCCTCCGCCCCTCCAGCCGCGCCCCTTCCCGTTGGAGGGCAGGCGGCGCGAAGGCCCGCCCCTTTCAGCCGTGTGCCCCGGAAGTGGTCATGCGGCCGCGCCGGGACCGGAAGTGGACGCGGCTGGCGGCGGAGAGCAGCGCGGCGGGCGGCCGGCTCGGAGCTGCCTCAGGGCCGGCGGCGCGGCTCCGGCGCGGGCACGGCTGGCCCGGCGCGGCCTCGGGTGCCCATGGGGCGCGGGGGGCCGGGCCGGTGACCCCGGACGCCCATGGACGCCTCTGAGGAGCCGCTGCCGCCAGTGGTCTACACCATGGAGAACAAGCCCATCGTCACCTGTGAGTGCTGCCGGGGAGGGGGCGCGGCTCGGCCCGGCCTGTCCCGCCCCGCACCTCGCAGCCTGCGCCCCGCGCCCCGGGCCTCCGCTTCCCGGAGGTGTGCCTGGCGGCCTCGCGGCCTTCCCGGGCGACCTCTGACCCTCCGTGGTGACCTCCGAGCCCCGGGCGACCCTGAGCCGCAGTCGTTTCGGCTACGGTGGCCCCGCGACTCCGCCCGGGACGGGGCGAGGAGCGGGGCTGCGCCTTGTGGCCCCGGGCAGCGGCTGGGTGCAGCCTGGGGACCCCGTCCAGCCCGGCTGGGCTCGGGCGTCCTGTCCAGCCCCGGGGAGCCGCGTGCAGCCCTGTCCAGCCCGGGCACCTGGTGCGGAGTCGCGGCGGGAGGCCCGACACTCCAGGCCGGGGTGCGGAGGCCGCGTGAGCCCAGCCCGGCAGGTGCCCCGGGCGTGTCGTCGCCGGGTCTTCCCGCGCGGCCTTCCCCCGAGGAGAACCCGGGCTCGAGGTCGGGTACCTGCCCACCGGCAGGCCTCGCTGTGACGGCCGGGCCGCTGCCTCTGCCTGTCGTTTCTTTCCCTGCGTTTGATACACGCATGAAGGGACCGCTTTCCTGTCCCAGAGAAAATGTTCTCACGTTTTCAGAGAGTAACTTTAAAAGACATACTTTTAAAAACCGTGCTTATGGGAAGTGTTGAAATGTTTGCTGACATTTTGATGATTTGCAGAGGAGTCTTTCAAACTACAGGTACTAGGGTTTTTGACTGTTGACAGCATTTTGTATTTCCAGGGCTTTGTGCTGTTACTTTTTCGGAATTGTCTTCCACTCTTTGAGTGGAAGCGCTCCGTCTGGTGCCTAAGCAGATGAGACTCTTCTGTAGGTCTCTAGCGCTGCTCATTCTGCTGCCTTTTTCCTTCCTGCTCTCCACACGCTCCTGTAAGCTCCCTCTCGTCCTGTCCCTCATCAGTTGTATGTTTAAAGTTCGTTTGTTGCTTCACCTTTAAGTAATGGCCTTTCTTACAGAACTGGGCAGTCTGATTTAAAGTTAGGAGACTTGCATGGTTCAGCTGTGTCAGGTTTTTTCTTTTCCAGAGTGTTTTGTTTGTCAACTTGCTGACTCTGTACCCTCAGCTTAGAAGGACAGATGTGGCTGATCTCCAGAGGCTCTGCCACTCCCTGGTGCTTCCCATTCCACAGGGAATTCCAAGTTGGGTTTCAGTGTCTTCCAGATCTTGAAAATTCTTCTCTTGCAGGCTGGGCTCAGTATGATTTCTGGGTTAGGGTTAGGGTTAGGGCGTACACATGTCTGATTGTATTTCCCATTCCTAGGGCCTGGGATTTAGCTCAGTGGTTCTGGCTCCTGCCTTGAAAGCGCAAGGTCCTGAGATGGATCCCCGGTACCAAAAAAAAAAAAAAAAAAAAAAAAGAAGAGGATATAATGTATTTCCCATTTCTTAGCTTAGAAACACATTTCCATCCTGTAAATACCCAGCTGAGAACGCACTAAGCTCTGTTGGATTTGGCAGTAACTGAGGGAGTAGAATTTACTGCGCTGGTAGTTAGTGTTTGGGAACATGGCTCATGTTCAGTCTCATGTATGCATGCAGGACAGTCACAGGTTCCTTTCCTGCCAGCTGGTTGGATAGCATATATTGGTGGAGGTTTTCTCCAGTGCTTGAAGTAGCAGAATTAGGTGTTCGGCTGATAGTCTCTGTCTTGGGAGAACCTTTCAGTTATTGGAGTCTTGGAAAAGAAAGCTTCAGTAAACCTTCAGAGAGAGCTCACTTGAAAAGTAAAAGAAAAAAAAAGAGGATCCTATTAAAAGTAAAGTTTTTTTTTTTAACACTTTGAAATTTTATTTTTTTTTGGTACCGGGCATCAAACTCAGGACCTTGCACTTGCAAGGCGGGCAGTGGAACCACTGAGCTAGATCCCCGGCCCCTGAAATTTTATTTTTATGCATCTGGGGGTGCAACTCTGGTAGACATTCCTTCTCTCTTCCGTCTTCAGCTGGGAATGTTTTGAAGAAGGAGCAGGTTCAGTGTTTAAACAATACAGACAATGGTAGGAGGAAAATGCTTGAACAGGTCCACCAGACAGCTTTACTCTTCACAAGTTTTTAATATTTTGCACATAGTTCTCTGAGTATGCAGCACTTTTGTTCTCAAAAGCCTATTTACATCTTATTTGCAGTGTGCTTGCTTGAGATCTCCATGAATAAGTATTGAATAAGCCACTGACCTCTTGTGAGGTCTGTGTTATAAAACAAAAACAGAGTTTATGGTTGTTGCCGTTTTTTTCCCCATAGCATTAGAACATTTTACTTGAGTGAAAATGAATTGTGCTTTTTGAGAAATATATGGAATGTAACTAGCGCAGGTAAATTTAGGAAATGTACCAACCTAGTTAGGTAAGTATGTGGGTAGAAGCATGAGAATGAAAAGTTCATGAGATTAGGGATAAATAGAATGGATGATTATTACTTGAGAACCTTCCTGAGTTATTTTGTACTTTTTGAGTTATTTTGATGTTACCTAAAAGTTTCAGTATATTTTAACTCAAAATTAAAAGATTATTAACTTCCTGTCTAATGGGCTGTGGATGAAGAGGGCCTATTTCAGTAGAGGATCCGCTTAAACCTAAGACTAGTTAGAGCTTGTCAGTACTGAAGAAAGTGTCTGAAATGCACAGGAATGACAGTGGAACAGTTAGTGAAACTGTACTATATCCCCCACCATGTAGTACTCAGTATTTACTGAGTAAGAAACAAGTGTGCATTTCTCTAAATCTTGGCTGTCTGTCATTTCATGCTTTCAGATGGCAGTGGCTTTTGATGCTGTAAAATTCTTTTCCTTAAGTGCACTAAGCACTGTGTGGAAAATGCACGGAGTGTTTTAGTCCTGACTGTTCGGACTTGCTTCTGGTACACTGTGCACCCTTACCTTTTCAACTGGGCACATTCTCTGCTTGGACTTTTTAAATTAAGGAACACGTATCAGTCCAGTGCAGAAACAAAGCTGACGGGGTGCAGAAAGGTCCCTGGAACTGTTCAGTATGCGTTCTTCACTGCACGGCAGTAGCCATTTAACTTTAGGACCAGGCCAAAGTGCCCTCAGTCATGGCCTGGGCTCCTGATGGGGACCCTCCAGTGAGGTGGGGAGAGGTCTGGTGTTGGAGGCCTGGGAAGAAGACACTCTTCTAACTCTATAAGGCTGAACTCGAAACCTAAAGATGCGTAAGTAGAACAGGGATGGAGTTTTGTTACAAGGTGCGGTGGAGTCACTGGGTCAAAAGGTGAGAACACTTAACTTTTGAAAGCGCCTATTAAAGGACCCCACAAAAACTGGGCTCCAAGTATTTACAGCCTCTCACAGCCTCGATTTCACTTACAGCCAACCTGTGAGTATGAGGTCGCATCCCATTTTAGCTTTAACTTGGACTTCCTAGATGACTAGTGAGGTGAGACATCAGGAGGTGAGTAATCTTTTCGTCTGGGTTCTGTGCCCACCCTGTAATTGTAGGATGAGCATCAGTGCTGGCGTTGGGATTCAGAGCCTCACGTGAGAGGCGCAGCTCTTCCTCTGCACAGGCGCCCAGCCCCTACCCATATTACTACTGAGTTGCAAGAGTTCATTACTTTTCTGGGTACATGTCTTTTTTTTTTTTCCCAGAACTAAAAAAAAGACTTTATTTATTGAGGGCAAGAGTATGCAAACAATATAAAAATCAAAAGCTTATCTAGCATTTAACTAACTTTCCTTTCTCTGCTTGCCCAGTGAGAGCTGGATGTTATTTGTACATTTTCTAAGGGTCCTGATCTGCTCGTGAAATCTTTATACATGGGGAAACTGAGGGGCAGATTCCGTAAGTGGCCCTTTGGGGGAACTCTCATCTGGGCAGGAATAAATGTTCAATTCTGCCTACTTCCTTCCCTTCTGCTTCATGTGCACTACAAAATAATCATTGCACACAATGGTAAGGCCTGCGATTAGTGAAAAGAAGTTCTGGAAGCCCACTGTGCCATCTCGGCACTGGTCCAGGTCCTTCCTGATTTTGTCCTCAGCCAGAGGATCTTTTTGATTTTCCAAAAACCCAGGGAACTCCTTTTCCATGAGTACTCGCAGGTTCTCCTTCATAAGTAGCCTTTGTTCCTGGAAAATTTGTGAAATGTAAACATCATGGTTTCCATGGTGTGTTCCATTTGGCATGGCATTTTGGTGAAGTCTGTCGAAGCCGGGGCTCTTGGGCTGTGGGCGGCAGCCTGGATACGTGTCTTTTTATCAGATACATGATTTGAAGATATTTTCTCCCAAATTTTGATTTGCCTTTTCATTTTCTTAATGATGTTTTTTGAAGAGCAAATATTTTTTATTTTGCTGAAGTTTAATTACAAATCTTTTCTCTTATGGATTGTTTTTGTTGTCATATATAAACATTCCTTTTCCAAGTTGTTTTTATATGGATATATCAGATATTAATGAGGTTCTTTTACATATTTATTGGTAATTTAATTGCTTCTGAATGACCTGTTCATTTTTGCTTACCTCAGCGTTTATGAGGCGTAGCCCAAAACATGTCTAAAAGGACATTGAATGGCATAGCAAAAACATATGCATTGTGTTTTTGCATTGTATACCATCTTACTAGTTTCCTAGGACCACCAAGGCAAAGTCATGAGCTGGGTGTTGAAAACAGCAGAGGTCAGTTCTCTCGCAGTGCTGTGAGATCAGGTGCCCTGCACCCTGCCCAGTCCCCCTTACCTCTGTGCCGTGTGGCTGTGCTGCTCCTGTCTCTGCCTGCAGCTTCTCATGGCCTTCACCTCTCCCATTGTCCTTCTCTCTCGTCACTTGTCATTGGATTTAGGGCCTGCCCAGATGACCTGGGATGATCCCATCTTGAGTTTGAATTTAACTATACCTACAAAGACCCTTTCGGCACATCAGCTGGCCACATGGACACATTCACAGGCTCTGAGGGGTGGGACGTGTGTATCTTTCTGGTGCCACCATTCAGCCCACTAACCCCAGTTGTCTGCATTGACTGCTGAGTGTGTATTGGCCAGCATTTGTCAAGGGTCTGATTTTATGTTTTCTTCTGCTTCTGCACCTTTGTCCTCCTGGACCTCTTGTGGGGCATGTGTTCCTAGGGCCTGGGCTTTGGGCTCTTCTAGGTGTTGACACAGGGTGTTACTGTCCCATTTCAGAAAGAAGTGAACTATCTGCACTCTCCCATTTCCCTTGCATGACTTTACTCAGCTTTTGAACATGAGTTACATGGTTTTTCATTTCTTGGTATTAGCTTAAGCCCTTGTTTGCAATTTTTTTTTTAAAGTTATTAGGGAAATGATGAAGAGACAGACAACAGGTTAGGCTATAGTTTTACCAGGGTCCATGGTGCATTTGGAAATTTTTCCTATTTTTAACTGAGATCTGTTAACATGTAGGTCATTGCATACATTTCAGCGTGGACGTTTTCAGTAGTGGATGTTTCCTCAGCCTCCTGTGGAACTGGAACAACCCCTTTGGCCGGTAATTTTTACCAAAACTGCAGTACACTGTTTGTGGACACTTTTAGTTCTCCTGAACTGGGAAGTAAGCTGAACATCAGGGTTAGCAGTGGGAAGGGCTGTCTGAGCTCTTTTTGACGTTGAAGGGCTGGGGACCACTGTTGCTGTGTTGATAGTCATCTGTGGTATAGCACCAAGGGCCAGTTCCAAGGTGTTTGGCTCCTTTCCTGTCAGCCTTTGCCACATGCTCAGAGGAGTCAGATACACCCTCCCACAGAAAAGGGGGCTTGTCCCTAAAATTATCCCTCAACAGAAGGCTTTTCCGCAGAGTTAATAAAATTAAACGGTCACTTTACTTTATTCACCTCTCTAAGATAAAGTCAGCCATATGCTAGAAAAATTCTGCATAATCTTATTCCAGAATTGGAGAACTTGACACCCGTGGGGGCCTGGGTTGTCAGTTGTTTAAAAAACATAACTTTATTATCAAACACACACACATACAAAAATTAAAACCATTCAAAGAAGAACAATGCAAGGAAAAAAGAACTACAATAATATTCAAATACACTAGAACTCAACCAAAACAAAACTGAAAAGCACTTAAACATTTTTCCATATGACTTAAAAAAGCATCTCAAGCACCAGGACACCAGAGGATGTGATTTGTTTCAGAAAGATCCCCAAAACCAACATTGAACAAATAGCGGTCTGGATAAAAACTCTAGGTAGCTAGCAGACTTCACATAAGCCAAGCTTCTTCCTAATTTAAATTTTGATACAGTCATATGACACATGATGGAAACACAATCCGAGAAATATGTTATTAGGCAATTTCATCCGTGTGTATCCTAAATTACACTCTCAGTTTCTCACACTAGACTATTTGGTATTTACACATGTGTGTCCTATTTCACTTAAGAGGATGGCCTCAATATGCATCCATTTAGCTATAAATGTCTCTAGTTTCTGGTTCTTTATGGCTGAGTAGTACTCCATTTTTTAAAAATCCACATCTTTATCCAGTCTCCAGTTAATGGGCACTTGGGCTGTTTACAAGCTTTAGCTATTACAAACTGTGCTGCTATAAACATGGGTCCGCATATATCACTGTGGTATGATTCTTTTAATTCTTTTGGGAAGATACCCAGCAGAGGAATAGCTGGGTCAGATGGGACCTCTAGTCCTAGTTCTTTAGGTATCTCCATACGGATTTCCACAGTGGTTGCACCAGTCTGCACTCCCACTAACAATGGAGAAGGGTTTCTTTCTCCCCACACCCCCGCCAACATTTGTTATTGGTTGATTTCTTGATAGCAGCCATTCTGTCTGGGGTGAGGTGGAATCTCAGTGTTGTTTTTATCTGCATCTCTCGAATGACTGGTGATGATGAACATTTTTTCATATATTTATTTGCTGCTTTTACTTCTTTGTCTGAGAAATGTCTGTTCATTTCAGATGCCCATTTTTGAATTGGGTCTTTGAATTTGGGGGGGGGTCTGATTTTTTTCAGTTCTTTAATATTCTAGATAGTAGTCCTTTGTCTGAGGTACAGTTGCTGAAAATTTTTTCCCTGGGTTGTCAGTTTTGTACACCCAGGCAGAGTTGGGTGTGGTCCCCATCCAGCAAATAGTACTTAGCGACTCTTCCATGCCGGGCAGTACTGTGGGTGCTTGGTAGGGGTTTTCCTTCGGAGAGTAAAGATTCCCGGCCTTAGAGCGCATCCTAGCAAGGGAGGAAGGCAATACACATGGTAAGTTATGGGCCGTGTTAGGTGGTCTGTGCTAAGGAAAAAAGAAGAAAGAAAATAAGGGAAATGGAAAATGATAAAATAGAAAAAAGAAATTTACCCACCTTCGCAGCTGGGTGAATTGGCCTGTCTTCTCTGTGCCCCGCCCATCCCTGCCACATCCTGTCTTTTGAAGCCATTCTCAGACATCAGATCCTTTATCCATAAATGAATGTGTCATGGGCTTAATGTCTGTGTATGCTCCAGAATCGGTGTTGAAGCCCTAGTCCCCTGTGATGGTATCAGGAGCCAGGGCCTTTGAGAAGTACTTAGGGGTGGTCAGGCCAGGAGGGTGGACCGGACCCTTTGTGATGGGATTGGTGGCCTTGTAGGGAGGAAGAAGGGTTCCCAGTCCCCAGCTCCCCTCCCCTCCTGACAAGGACAGTCCAGGTGAGGGAGTGAGGCACTCATCGGCACCTGGACCTGCCAGTACCTTGACCCCTCCCCTCCCCTCCCCTCCTCTTTTCCTTCAGTACTATGTGTGGAACCCAGGGAGTATCACTGGCCCGTGTTTGTTTGCTTATTTTTATTTTGAGACAGGGTCTCACTAAGCTGCTGAGGCTGGGGTCAAATGTGACCCTCCTTCCTCAGCCTCCAACATAGCTGAGATCACAGGTGTGTTCACCATGTCCTCCAACACCTTGGTCCTGTACCTGTGCCCTCCAGAACCGAGAGAGATGAGTTTCTGCTGCTGAGGTCACCTGGGCTGTTGGTGCTTTGTTAGGGCAGCCCAAGCTAAGGCAGTGTGTCTGAAGGTGAGGGCTTCTGAAGGCACACTCAGAGCCTTGACGTATCTAAAATGATACCTTCTTTAAATCTCCCATGTGTCTAGGTCTTTTTTTATTGTTTGAATTCATAGTCAGATAGTTTTTTTGTTTGTTTGTTTCTGTTTTTTGTTTTTGGTGCTGGGGATCGAACTCAGGACCTTGCGCTTTTGAGGCAGGCGGCGGAACCACTGAGCTAAATCCCTGGCCCCAGATAGTTTTAAAAGAAGCTAATTCTCTTAGAAGACAAGCCCACTTGTTGTCCTTGTGTTTGTGCAGAACTCGTCTTGTGTATCCTGATCTCACTGCTGGGTCAGTTTGGGCTGGGATGTTTCTTTTCTTGGTAAGACTATTTCATCACAGGTGGTGGTGAGTTCTATCCCCAGGTGCTAATGTCTGATTGTCTCTCCACTAATTCCCTGAAGGTTGCAGAATGGGGCTATTCTAATTTTAATGTTTCTTTTCCGTTTACTAGTTGGAAGTTGCTTTAAAAAGTGTGTATGTCCATATATATGTGTGTAGTGATAATACTTGGTTACCCAGGAGTGTGGTGACACTGTGCCCGGCCTCTTCCCCTTTACGTAGCCACTCAGCAGGCGCTCATGCCCTGCATCCTTCCCTGGTGACTTCCAGGCGCCATGCGTATACTTGGTGTGCGTAGGCTGTTGCAGTTGCCGCCTCCCTGATGCGCCTCTTTTGCGCTGGTTTCTGGGTCTGGACCCTCTCTGTCAGGTTCTTTACCGCCCGGCCCGAGGTGCTCCAGCAGCCAGCCCTTTGTCCAGGGAGTTCTGCTTCCCTTTGGCGAATGCAGTATTTCAAGACCGGGGTCCGCAAGCTCAGGCTTTGCGTGGGCTCCTTGTTGCTGCTGGACCCTTCCAGTGGACAGAGCTGGGTCTTTTTTGCATTTTAAAGATAAAATCTTTTCAATTAAAATTCAAGACTGCATGCAGGGTTTTAATTAGCTGCTCTGTCCTTTCTTTTTTCTTCTGCACTAAAACCCCAGTTCTCACAGGGCTTGGGAGCAGTGGAGTTAGGTGGGGTTTGCAAGCTTGAGCTATGCTGGAACCCTGTGGAGGGCTTGTTCCATGCAGAGCTCCAGCGAGCAGGGGTGGGCGGGCCCGAGAGCCGGCGTTCCTGACGGAGGCCAGGGGATGCCCGCGGTGGGCCAGGGAGCACTGTGCAGTGGCCGGGACTGCCGAGTCCTTGGGTCCCACAGTGTTAGCGCTGCCGGCAACAGTGGGCTTGGGGACGAGGTTTAGATGTTTGACAGCTCTCTGTGGCATCTAGATGCGTCTTGCTAGGAAGGAACAATCAGATCTGCAGGGTTGGAGCCACTTGTCGTCCCTCTCCTTGTGGTTATACTCACAAGCGTGTATGCATTTGTTTAGCTTCAGTTTTAAATTTTTTCCTGGTATTTTTGGGGAAAAATTTAAACAATTTAATTTTGTTTTGCAACTATATGAAATATTTACTTCAAAAATCAAATCTCTAAAATGAAGCATGTTTTTAAAACTCTAGTCTAAGCCAGGTGTGGTGGTGCACACCTGTAATGCTAGGACTCGGGAGGCTGAGGCAGGAGGATCATCGTGAGGTCGAGGCCAGCCTGGGCTGCACAGTGAGTTCAAGGCCAGTGTGACCTACGTAGTGAGGCTCTCCCTCAAAAAAACAAAAAAAGTCTAGTTATGCAGGTTGTCCTCTGGGTCAATGGGTCTGTCTCCCTGAATCTAAGCAACTTGACAAATCATGTCTGTACTGAATGTGCCCCGAGCAGTACATCATAGCAGCGGTGTACCTGGTGTCTACACTGCACTAGGTGTCGCATGTGACGTGGAGGGGCTCGGAGGGGCCTGCATGGGTTCTGTGCCAGCGCCCTGCCCATCTGTGTGAAGGTGCTGAGTGCCCTGGGATTTGGGTGCCCGCTGGTCCTAGAACCAGTCTCTCGTGGTCCCGGGCAAGGACTGTAATCTGACCTCTGTACCCTAACCCTCTTCCCCGAGTACTCACCACGGTTTTATGGTTCCTTCTTCCATGTAGGAAGTCCAGACACTCAGGCGCATGTGCATGGCCCTCCTGGGTGAGAGGCTGTCAGCTCCGTTTCTTCTCACCTCGTGTCCTCACCCCAGTCTGTCCTGGGTGCACGGCACAGGGGCAGCACTCGGAGCAGTTCGGCTGTCTTCTGTCCTGCAGGGATAGATCCTTCAGGAGGCTTCTGGGGCTCTGGTACATGTTCTGTACATCTGCTCGGCTTGTTTATTGGCTGAACTGCTTGGAAACTGTGTTGGGTCTCATTGAGAAGGCAGTCCTTGAACACAGGCTTCGGGGACCCTCCCGTCCACAGAGCCCTGCGGGACCCACCAGGAGCAGGCCTTCCATGGCTCTTACCTAGGTTGCTACCACACCCTGCTGTTTCCGCTTCTTAACCTATGTGCACTGGTTGGTACCTCTTCTGCACTTATCCTGCCTTTCGCTTCTTAAATTCAGTTTTAGGTCGAGTCTGGTCTCTGCGGTTGGAGAAGGTGTCTTCTCTGAGACTAGAGGTGATGGGCGGGACCTCTGAACATCCTTGGCACGTGTCTCCTAAGTTAAAGCAGAAGACAGGGAGGGCATCCCGCGCCTCGTCTCCACGCAGGTGCAGCTCCTTCTCTGAGAGTTTGCGCAGTGGGCACAGGGACCCTGCATGCCACGCCGCCATGGCACTGTTTCCCTCCTCTGCTCTGCTGAGGGCAGGAAAGGTGCAGGGTGAGAGCAGGACTGGAGAAGGTAAGCAGAGGGCACAGTGAGACCGAGCAGGACGCCAGGCGGCTTGAGTGTTGTTACAGTCCTTGGTGAGAGGGCAGTAAAGGTAGCTTCACAGAGGCTGACTCCACCTCACGGCATCTTGGCAGAGCCCAGGCCGGATTGGTGACAGCTGCCACCAAGGGGAGAAGGTCATAGTCACCCCTCAGCATGGCTGCTGGAGGCAGAACTGTAGAGGGCTCCTTGCTTGTTTCCCACACTGCCTGCCTTCCCGGGAAGGGAGGCCAGTGTTGGACTCTGTGGGGAGTCGGCTGCCCTGTCCTCCTGGGGGTGGGTATGTTAAGCCTTGCTGCCTGCCCACAGTCTGAGTCCTCTTTCGCTTACTGTTCCCGGCCCGACCCCCGCATGTGAAGGCCTTTCATGCAGAGAGATACCTGGAGGACCCAGGGGCTCCCTGCTCCAGGATTGTGCATCTGATGTTCCTCTTCCCCGTGAAAGTGCTCCCGGTTGAAGTGTAATTAATTTTCATTACTGTATCGACATTGTGCGTAAGATGTAGCAAATTGAGCATTATTGGACAGGTCAAGGTGACTTGGCGGGATGTGACCTGGGGTGTTTCATTGTCTGTCAGCGCTGTCCAGGGAACATTAATGGGGGTGTGGTCTCTGGGCACACACTGCCTGCTGGGGCTCAGGGACTCGCCCTCCATAAGAACGTTTCCATACACCTTTTTTGGCTTTTTTTTTTTTTTGAGACAGGATCTAGCTGTGTAGTTTAGGCTGTCCTTGAACTCACTGTGTACCCCAGGCTGGCCTTAAACTCACAATGATCCTCCTGCCTCAGTCTGAGTGCTGGGATTCCAGGTGTGTGCCACCACGCTTGGCTTCTGCTATTTCTGCAAAGTTTTCTGTATAGCAGACGTTACTTAAGTGGTAAGTCCTTTGACTTTTTTTGTTCAAAAACAGAGTCCTAGAATCTTGGAGGAGACTTAATATTAGGTCATTCTGAGTCACAGCCCAGCCACCTTCTGTCTTTAAAGCTTCCTGGTCCCAGCCAGGAGTGCCTTCAGGCCCTGGTGGAGATGCTTCCAGCATGGGAGGCTTGCGGCCCTGCCCCCCACTCGAGTCCTCTCAGAACAGAGCTGAAGTCTGTCCCTGTCTGCACCCACCAGTGCTGTGGAGCCAGAGTCCTGCTGAGCACATTGAATAAGATGTGGCCCATCGGATGTTAAGGACAGCCATCTGTCTCTTTAACAGGCAGAATGCTCCCATATCTTAGTTACTACTGGTATTTCCCTTTACTAAGAGGATACGAAGAGCAAAGAAGCCCAAGAAAAATTATAATGCAACACAGTAATGACAAATATTTTACACTTTTGTATAAGATCTTTACCAGTGTCAGTCTCCAAATGCAAATTCTGATCTTGAAAATAGTGGTGTCAGATATTTGTTCAGGAAGGTCATATGCCAGCTGCACCTTGGCTGAACTCTGTGTTCTACTTTGCTCCATTCCCACCGTTATAGTTTCCCGATCCTTTCGTACTTCTTCCCCAGAAGCTTTGCATGTTACAGCTTTGCATGTTTAGGGCATGTCAGGAATGTCCATTGTGTAGCAGGTTTTTGGAACCGATCACTGTCAAGACCGCTTCAGCTGGTTAATTAGTGCAGTTAATAAAATAACAAAATTGAGAAGCAGTGCAGAGTCTTGGCAGCATACTGGGGGAAAGTCAGTTTGCGGTGTGAAGCCCAGCTCCAGTGAGCATTAGCTGCTTGTCCTCGGCCAGTTGGAAGTTCCAGGTGCTTCGTTTCATCTCTGGGTGTGGGGTGGCCCTCTCTCCTTGGGCTGTGTGAAGAGTGCAGGCCACCCCAGCCGCGGTGAGCAGGTGGCTGCTCTGGAAGTGCATGAGCCAGTGGCTGTCCTCTCCACTGTCCACTGTGGTAGTTAGGGGCCAGGCCTGGGGGGGCCTGGGCCATGGGAGTGGAGCACCCACGAGAGCGATTGCTGCCCTTTGGACAGAGGCCCCAGAGGTCCTCGCCCCTTCCCCTTTGCGAGGGCACAGTGAGAACGAGCAGACCGGGAACTGGAAGCAGACCCTCGCAAGTCCACAGGCTCTTTACCGTGGACTTCAGCCTGCAGAGCTGTGAGAAACAAATGTCCATTGCTTTTGAGCTGCCCAGTCTGCTGTGAACAGCAGCCTGAGAGTGTTGGGACGTCACCTGTTGTGTGTCAGTTACCGTGTGGTGTGACCCTCCCACCACGTGTTGTGAACGCTCTCTGCTTTCACCATAGCCTTAAATGGCACGGTTAGGGCCTGGGTCCGAGCTTGTGACAGCCTCGGAGGAGGCACACCACCTCGGGCAGCAGGGAAGGCCGTTTCCTGTGGCTGCCGAAACGGACAGTGCAGTCGCACCGACCTGTAATGAGGAAGCTGAGTGGTTCATGGGGTCAGACCCAGGACGCTGCCTCTGAGGCTGGCACCCTGGGGCTCTGGGCAGCCCACCATGAGGGCGAGGCAGGGGTACCCCGCACGGCACTCCCTTGCTGCCCTGTCCCACTCAGGGGCTCGTGTGCCTGTCTGCCTGTCGGTCAGGCGTGCCTGCCGGTGAGGTGTCCCTACCCCTGCAGTTGCCTGTGGGAGGGAGGCACACTTCCTCAGCCTGGCCGTGCGCTCTTGTCTCCGAGGTGGCCTTGTTGCCCCAGGAGCTGGTCGCATAGGTGGAGGTGCACATGGGGAGAGATCTGGCTTTGTGCAGCTCTTATAAATTACTCTTATGAACTACCTTGGTAAGTCTCTGCTCCCTCACCAAAGAAGGAAATTTTAGTTGTGGAAATAAATGGTCTGGTTGACCATTTCAGTAGCCTCTTGGCTCAGAAGAGCAGAGCCACAGGGTTTCTTTCCCACAGGGCTCTCTGCGCCCGGTGGCTGGTCTTCACCCTGTGTTTTCAGCAGTGTCTGGAGTGTCTAGGCTCCTCAGGCCCCTGCACCTGCCCTGGGGAGGTTGCTTCTGCCACTGAGGGAGGTTACACCTGCATTGTTCAGGCCGGTACAGTGGCGCCTCGGTTCACAAACTGAATTCTCCATGATTCACCAGCCAAATTGGATGAGAACCGAATTAAATTTCCCCATAAGGTCTGCATTGAATCTAACCATTGAATTTGATTCGGTTCTTGTCCCATTCGGTGTGTGACCAGAATCCTGGGAAGAATGAAATTCATGAGCCAAATACCACTGTGACTGAGTGCCTGGCCCGGGAGCTGAGAAGTTCTTTTGAGCTCTTTCCTGTCCTTCATGCACCGATGCCAGAACCCCATTTTAAAAGCACCCCTCATTTTTGTAGTACTCGATAGGAACATTGAAGAGTAATCATAGCCGTGTATGCTGGGAAGTCAGGGTGGTGTTTCTTCACATTCTTGTTCGCTAGTCAGGTCACTGGGGCAGCTGGTAAAATGCCACCGCCCAGGGAGCTCAGCAGGAACCTGTCCTTGCTCAGCTCTGGAGCCTGTGCATCCCAGACCAGAGCATCAGCACGCTGGGCTCTTCCTTGGCCCGGCAGCATCTCAGCCCTTCTGTCCTTGTCAAGGCAACCATCAGGCTGGCTTAGGGCCCCTCTCAGGACCCCATTTTAACTTCTCATACATCAGCTTCAAAGATCTTATCTTTGATGCAGTTGTATTCTAAGGTGGGGGGTTAGAACTTCAACATATGAGTTGGGGGGCACAATTTAGCCCTGACAGAAACAGGTTAAAGGTCACGGGTTAAATTCTCAGTTCGGTCAGCTGACATCTTCCTTGGCAGATGTGCTGGTTGACGTGTAGCCTTTTAAATGAAGACATAGGCTACACAGTTGTCCATAACAGTGTAAGAAAAGTTGTTCCTTTCTAGTCTGCACATAGACAGGCCTTCCTGTCCGACAGAGAGCTTCCTGAGGGAGATCAGCCTGGGAGGGTATCACACAGAGACGTTTCATTGCCCACTGTGTGTGTCTTTTGTGCATGAATGTGAGACTGCACAGGCCATGTGTATGTATGGTTGTAGGTATAGAAACTAGTGGAAGGTGAGAAAGTGTCCATGTGGTTGGCTTAGTTTCCACTTAGTAATGGGTGTTGAATTTTACATAGTAATCTTGAAACCTTTTAATGAAGCAGTAGAAATTGGCAAAGATCAGAAACTTGAAACTAACAAAAGTTTGGTTTTTTATTTTCCATGCTGGGGATCAAACCCAGGACTTTAGGAATATTAGGCAAGTGCTCTACCACTGAGCCACCCCAATCCTGAAGATTTTCTTACTTTATTGATTTCTTGGTTTTTTTTTTTGGTACTGGGGATGGAACTCAGGACCTTGTGTTTGAGAGGCAGACATGGTACCTCTGAGGTAAATCCCTGTCCAGTTTATTGATTTCTAAGACAGCTACCAAATAAATGAACAAGATAGAAAGTGATAAGTTCTAAAAAGCGTTTTTATTTTACCAAAAATGTAGTAATTGCAGCCCTCTTACCCTCTCTTTGCCAGGCCTTGTTGGAGGTCATACACCTGTACTGACCGACCTTCACTGCACCCTGCTCTGCCATTCTGGCCCCCAGTGAACTCAGCTGCTTAGTGACAGGGCTAGGCGGGGGTGGGTGCTCAGGCTCCCAGTGCTGCCCTGCCCCACCTCGCATCTGCCCAGACCTGCCATTTCTGTCTGCAGTGACTTGACATCGCCAGTGATTTCCGGGAGGCTCTTTTCCCTTCTCGGTTCATTATAGCAGAAGAAGCAATCGTGTTAATGGTCCACATCAATTCCCAAAGTCTTGTTTAAGATCAGTATGAAAACAATTAGGAAAATAATTTTGCTTAAAGAGGAATCTCTGAGTGTAATAGTTTCGGTCATCTGCCCTAAAGGTCAGCATGCACTTGCCTGTACGTCACTCTGTGGGACATCGTGGACCTTTGCCTCCTGTCCAGGCTATGATGGAATTGGTGCACGGTGCCACGGCAGACCCTGGCTTGTCCTGCGTCTGCCTCGTGGTGCACTCTCCTCTGACTTTGCTTCTCTGGTGGTGGTTTGGGCCCTGTTGGTGGTTTCCTCCAAGTGAGGCGAGGATGGCAGGAGAGCACCTGCTGCTGCTTGTCACCATGGGGAGCGCAGGGCGCCCCAGCTCTTGCTGGCTTTGTGTGAGCATGAGTGTGTGTCGGGGGCGTTCACATTTACCTCTCCAGGTTGCTTTCTCCACATGGCCTTTTCTGCCTGACTGCAGTTTTAGAAAGCAATGGCGGCCCATCTTGTCCCAGCTTGAGCAGGTCACTTCCCTGTAGCCCTCCTTCTCCTCCTGGGAAAGCCATGGCCGCAGCTCGGGGTGTTGGTGGGGCTGCTTTCTGCTGCACTATCAAGTGCTGGTTGTTTGGAGACTCATCATTTAAAGGAACAAAACAGTCTTGTTTTGTGATGTCATTTTACTGAATATAAAACTAAGAATATCAGTTTTATAAACTTTGAAGCCTGTTTGCCTATGTGTGCCTAAAAATGCCATAACTGGATTTCTGTGTTCACATTGTAGGTGCTGGAGATCAGAATTTATTTACCTCTGTTTATCCGATGCTGTCTCAGCAGCTTCCGAGAGAACCGATGGAATGGAGGAGGTATGGGATCTAATGTTTAGCTGTTTCTCCCTCTTCAGTTTTTAGGCATTCAGGGGAGCAAGTGACATAGTACAAGTTAAAGACCTCATTCTAAAGTGTATTTTGAGCGAGGCATGGTGGTGCACACCTGTACTCCGAGGACTCAGGAGGCTGAGTCAGGAGGACCACCACAATTTCTAGGCCAGGCTGGGGTACCTAGTGAGTTCAAGGCCAGTCTAAACTACATAGTGAGACCTAGTCTCAGAACCGCCCCCCCCCCCCAAAAGTGTGTTTTGAAGACTGGAGTCGCTTCATGTAGCCCATGGCTCTTACTCTTTAAGGTACAGGATGATTTTCTTTGCATTTTTTTGGTGCTGGGGATTGAACTTGGGGCCTTGCACACACTAGACAAGTGCCTAGCACTAAGCTGCACCTCCAACCCAGGGTGTCATTCTCATGAGACATGGATGATGTTTTTTGTGATAAAGACCCACTTTTACAGGAAAGACTTTTGATTCTTCCGGGTTAGTCACAGTTGTAAGGCCTGGGGTTTGCAGAGGAGACCTGCGAGCTGAAGAGGCAGGCTGTGTACACCAGCTCGCTCTCCCGGTCACAGCACAGAGAGACGCTCCTCAGAGATCAGGAGGAAATGGAAGGGCAGCCAGCCAGCCCTGTGCCTCCGCTCGTGTATGTGGCACAGCATCTGGTGCCCCGACCAGGGAGGCCACAGAGCTGTGTGTAGAGGGTGCTCTGTGTGGAAGATGTTCATAGTCTGACTGGTTGGTGCGGTAGTCGGGCTTTTACCAGCACGTGCACAGGTTCCTGTGGCCGCTCATGTCTGGGGGTTTTGATGCTGTATTCTTCTTTCCATTGCTGGTTTTGTCCTGCTGACGTGGAGAGTGAGTATGGCTGTGCGGTGAAGGCTGTCTGATGTCTGTGCCTGATTACAGCATCTCACAGGTGTGCACTTGGTCACTCCTGTTTCATGTAAGGAGGACAGAATGGGAGAGAACGCTTCGGGAGAGACACTTTCCATATGCAGGGAGGCCCCGTGCTGTCAGGGGGAGAGCGCAATTCAGCCGGTGGAGGAATTTGATACCTGAAGAAACGAGTAATCTGTAAAGGGTTCTCATAAGCAGGTATCGTTAAACATTTGGAAAGATGTGAGAAAAAAAGTTTGCTCATGAAACAAGAAGAGGGAAAAAGAAACGAAATAGAGAAACCGTGGAGACGTAGTCTGTATGGTAACTCCCGCACTGTGCTGCAGCCCACGGAGTGAGAGTAAAGAGTTAAACAGCACGGATGCCCTTGGACAGTGCCTGGCCGGTGCTGCACTGCTGTGGAGGGACACCGTAGACTGGTGTTTCTGTGAACAGAAATTCATGTGGTTTGTGGTTCCAGAGGCTAGGAAGCCCAAGGTTGAGGGACGGTGCCCAGTGAGGACCTTCTCCTGTGCAGTCCACCCAGGAAGACATCACATGGGGCCAGGGCTGGGGCGGAGCCCACGCCCGCACATGCTCCTGTCCCTTTGGGGTTAAGTTTCCATCCTGAGCTCCGGTGGACACATTCAAACCACAGCAGACAGAGTGGGGAGAGACCACAGCAGCTGAGAGCTGGGATGCAGTGTTGGGAGGAGGACAGGTGGAGAAATTGGGGAAGAAGTACCAAGAAAGTTTAACCCCAAACTAGGTTTCATGAGCAGAGGTGAGTCTAGGACACATGGCGACATGCAAGGCCTGGAGGGCAAGGATGAGACCAGGGCTAGGAGGGGGGCTGGCAGAGGTGTGGACAAGGGGCAGTTAGCGCAGCATCCCACCCTGTCTGTGCAGTGGGGGGCAGCTCTCGCCCACCTGTCCAGGGGCTTGGAGGATCGGCGTGTGGTCACGGAAGCTCCAGACCCAAGGGTCCGAGCACTGCAGGAGGCGGGGAGGAGGACCATGCCAAGCCCCCAAATCTAAGCCCTGACAGGGACAGGTCGGTCCAGGAAGTCTGCAGCCGGACCCATGTGCCCACGCAAGAGAAGTCCTCATTTCAGGAAAGCTGGTGGCCCCGGGGAAAGTCTGCCGTGTTCTCTTCCACAGAAGATGGTGAGGGAGGTGCCCATCTAGCTTAGGAAAGGAAATGTGCAGTTTTAGGAGAGATACATTCTCCTGAAACCTTGAAATGGGACCCTTTCTTGCAGCTGCCTTGTTAGTAAGGGAAGGTGCTTACTGTGAGCATGAGATGAAAGGGGACCCCAAATCCAATAGTGTCCTTAGAAGAGAGGTAGGGAGAAGACGGGTACACAGGGGAGATGGAGGCAGAGGTACAGCAGCCCCTGGCAGTTGGGCGGGGGTGGGAAACCTGCCACCGAGCTTCCAGAGCGAGCCGACCTTGCCAGCACCTTGATTGTGAAGTGTCCTGAGTGTGGGCGGGGCAGCCCTGGAGGCCGGAGGGAGGCCCAGAAGGTTGGCTGGAGGGTGTGTGTGCACCACAGGCCACAAGCTTCCCGTGCCGAGCGAGCGAGTGGGTGTTACAGTAGGTCCTTACTACTCTGATAAGAGGATCCTGGAAAGGCAGAAGACGCAGCAGAACGGCTGTATGGCCGAAGAGCAGGGAAGCACATTGGAAGCCTGGGCTTGAAGCGGAAGCTGGGAGGCAGCTGCTGAGAGGTGGTGACAGTAGCTGAAGCTGAGGATGCAGGTGAAGCCCGCTGCCCTCAGGGGTGGGCAGGGCAAGAGAGCTGCAGAGCAGACCCAGAGCTTCCCGGAGGTGGCCAGGGTGCCAAGGAGCCCGCTGGGTGACAAGGATGCAGAGGAGTCACACGCCGGGTCAGGAGGGGAGGGAGGGGAAAGAGCCAGGCACACAGTCCGCCCGCGCGGCACCCATGCACTGAGGGACTGTCCTTCTGACCAGCATTCCTCAGCAGCGGCCCCTTCGTGAGAGGAGGACGTGGGCACAGCCCCTCCCGAGCCTCACTGGGCAGCTGAGGCACCCAGGCCCCTGCTGTGGGGCGGGGGCAGGGGCAGGGCCTGCTGCCTGCACTTGGGGAGCGCTGCAGTAGACGGCAGTGTCTTCAGACTCCTGAGCTCACGAGCTGTGCCTCTGTGAGTAACTAACGGGTACAATTTCTCCTGCAGAGAACATTGGCTTCATTCTTCTGGGGATGGGTGGGTACTGGGGATTGAACCTAGGGTCTCCATGCTGAGTTACATCCCCAGTCCCATTGTTTACTTTTTATTTTTGAGACAGAGTTTTGCTACGTCACTAAGTTGCCCAGGGCAAGCTTGAACTTGAGACCCTCCTGCCTCAGCCTCCCAGAGTACTGGGATCACAGGTGTGCATCATCACACCTGTCTTAACTTAGTCTTTATTCGAAAAATTCAAGATTAACCTTAGATAAGACATAGCTTGTCGCTTGCAGGATATTTAAAGTAAAAAATGTAATCAATAGAGTGGAAATAGATGGTTACGCTTTCAAGCCAACAGATCAAAAAAGGGGAGAGAGAAAACTTGATTATATCTCACAAGTGACACAGGGAAGAAATAGAGCTTGCAAAGAGAAAATCCAAGAGTTTGTCAGATGTAACAAGTAAGGGCATAACAGTGATGTCTCATCAGCCACACGCTCGTAGTGAGCCTCCATTTCCTGGGTGTGCAGACTCCTAGCAGGGACCCTCTGTGTGCCCAGAAAAGCGATGTCTGGGAACACCAGTTCATTTTCCAATATGCATAGCACTGCTCATTGATTTCTCCTTTACCATCAGTTGCCTACACACTAAATACATTCTATAAGAAAATACTTAAGTTCAGGTACTAACAGTTGTGGTAAACATGATTGGTCTTAACTCACTGCACACAGAGCAACCTTAGATTGGATTAAAATCCAACCATAGGTGTTAAAAAGGCAGCTACTGGGGGTGGAGAAAAATGGGGCAGAGATGCCTGTGGCAAGGTTGGCATTGTGGGCAAACAGGGAACAGTGCTGTCTCCTCCCCTGACCTTAGGTGAGCTGGAGGAGGCTTAGCGTGAGCTCTGTGGCTTTTTTCTTGGGTTGAGATGGAAAGAGGGGTTTGTACCCCTCTATTTGAGTGCCACCTGTTCTTTTTCAGCAAATAATCCCACGTCTTGGCTAGTACAGGTTGCCCTAAGCCTTAGTGCCCTCGAAGGGTTGGGTAACTCAGGACTGCACTTTCATTTGGTACTGGAGATGGAGCTCTGGACCTTGCGCTTGCGAGGCAGGTGGCAGCGCCACTGAGCTGAATCCCCGGCCCAGGACTGCACTTTGACTGGGGAACTTGCTTCCTGCTTGGAGAGCGGAGTGCGGCCTCCGTCAGGCTGGACCCGCATGGTGGCATGCAGCTGTGCGCGCAGTGTTTTGGACAGAGTGCGTGCAGGTGTAACATGGGAGGGCATGCGCTTCGGCTCTCACACTGCATACTTACTGTTGCACCCCTTTCCTTGCCCAACCTGGCTGGCTGTGCTCCCCTGACTCTCACTCTCTCTAGGTCCTATGGCCGGGCCCCCAAGATGATCCACCTCGAGTCCAACTTTGTTCCGTTCAAAGAGGAGCTGCTCCCCAAAGAAGGAAACAAAGCTCTGCTCACCTTCCCCTTCCTCCACATTTACTGGACCGAGTGCTGCGTGAGTATTTATTCCGTCAGGGCAGTGCTGTGTGTGCAGGCTGGGTTCAGGCCAGTGCTGGGCTGGGCTGGGCTCTGTGGGGGCGCCCTGTCCTCACTCCCTGCACAGGACGTTGTCCACGTGTTTCTGCTCCTGTCCCGTGCGTGCGCAGCACCCCGAGCGGAGTGGTCCCTGTCCTGAGTCTTAGGGGCGGTGCCACTGTGCCCTGGAGGCCGCCAGGTGCAGCCTGAACTGTCGAGCCCTTTCAGTTTCGTTTTCACACAGTGGCTCTCCTCCCCGTCCTAGCCCTTGCTGTCCTCAACAACCCTTCTTTTTTCAGCTTGTCTGTCTCCTCGTCCAGGACTCAGTGCTGCTAGCTGCAGCCTCCTGTGTCCTGCAGCGTTGGTGTTCATGAACTCAGACAGAGTTCTTCTGCTCTGAGTGAAGAGAACATTCGGAGGGGCATTTCTTCCTGTTCTCACTAATTAAAACAGCATTAAGATGTGTTAGGTACATGTAGCGACTCCCCAGAGGATGTAATCACTGTGTGGTGCAAACGTGGGCCAGTTCGTGTTTAGCCAGGTGTGGTGGCATTTGTCGCAGTCCTGGCATGCGGGAGGCAGGAGGCAGGAGGGTCAGCAATTAGAGACCCGAGTGGGCAGCATAATAACTTAACGAGACACTGTCTCAGAGGGGAGTTCTGTCACTCAGCCTGAATGCCCTGAGTTCAGTCCCCAGTACTAACAAAGCCACACTAAACTAACATTCAGCAGTGTGTGTTTGGTGGGTATGCACTGCCCATAGGGACCATTGGCCAAATCTGAGGCTTTGGAGATTGTTTTCATGATTTTAATGTGGCAGGGCTCGAGAGGCCTGTGCCTGGCTCCTCCTACGCTGTGCCCTGTGCCTTTTTCTGGAGGAGTTGCATGGGACGGGCGGTGAGTAGGGTAGCTCACTTGAGACTGTCAGTGGGCAAACTGCTTAGACTTTCCGTTCACAGTTTTTCCTGAGGTGCTCACAGTGGCCCCTCTGCCTGGGGTGTTTAACATGAACCATGTCGTGTGTGCACACAGTGTGGCCCGGGATGCCTCCCACCTTCCAGCTTGTACCTGCAGCCCAGGGCCATGGCGTAGGCTGAGTGCCCATCCTGGGCCTGCTGCTCGGAATCTTCTCTCCGTGACCCTGCATCCAAGCATTCAAGTGCTTGGCCAAGGAGCTGTCTGTTTCTTCATGGTCAGCTTCCTGTTTTCCCTGAGTGACCAGTAAGCTGTGCCTAGGGTCCACGCAAGACCTTGTGAGGACCCTGTCTCCATCCTGCAGTGGCAGTTCTTTTTCCAGGACCACTCTTTGCTAAGACGGAGCCACACCCCCCCCCTTCCTCTGATCCCCAGGTCAGCCCCCTGAGGGCCCCTGTGGCTGGCTCCTACCTGCTGTGGGTGCATTCTGACTTTCTGGCATGGCAGGGTCCTCCTGGCCCTTGGGCACTACTCTCATGTGTCTCAGGGCACTAACCCTGGGGCAGTGGCGTGCTTTTTGCTTTTTGCTGGGAGAGTGTGGCTGCTCCCTGGCCCTCCTGTAGACAGAGCTGAGGAGAGATGTGCTGTACAGATTTTGAGCTGATGCCGATGCCTGCGATTGTAGCCAGCCCCCACGGGCTCGCTTTTGCTCTTCTTTTCCGTGTTTGTATCTGTGCTCAGCGGCACCGACATATGTACTCCTATGGTATGCAAATCGCTAAACACACAGGACTGAAAACAAACTGAGGGAGCTCTGGCTGAGCGCAGTGTGCACTTCTGGAGCGGGTGCTGGTGTGGGGTTGGTGAGTCCTCCCTCGGCGCATCCCTTCCACGGTTTTGTTCGCCACTCTTGGTTGGTTCAGCTCTCTGTGAGGGGATTGAGTTGTGTTTATGACTGACAGTATGCAGGACCTGCTGGGCGGCCTGAGACCCCCTTTGTGGGTGCAGCACTCCTTCCTTCCACCTCCCTCCCTCCTCTCCTTCCTTGCTTTTTATCTTCTTTTCTTTCTCTATTGTGGCTTATTTTTTATTAGTTATTGACAAATGTTAATTAATGTACAGATTAACAGGAGTCACTGATATTTCCATACATGTCAACATTTCTTTTTAAATTTATATTACTTTATTGCTATTGTAAATGTATCTTCTAATTATATTTATGTATGTGAAGACTATTGACTTATTTTCATATTAACCTTGCTGAATATTTTGATTGTGTGAATTAGTTTTATTGTTGATTCTCTAAGCTCCAAAGTCTAGGGTTTTCCAGATACCCTGTCATGTCCTCTGCAAAGAGAGGACTTTGCTTCTCCTTCCTGCCTTTTTTATTTGTAATGCTGGGGATCAAACCTAGGGGCACTGTGCCACTGAATGACATCCCTGCCTCCCTCCTCTTGTGAATTTTGAGACAGGATCTCACTGAGCTGAGGACTTGAATTTGCAGTCCTCCTGCCTCAACCTCCCCAAGTGCTGAGATTACAGGTGGGCACTCCTGTGCTCAGCTTCTTTGCCAGTTCTGATGGCTGGAATCGTCTTCGCTGGGCTAAGACACTGCCAGACAGTAGGCGAGGGGAGGTGGTGGGCATCTCGGCCTTGTCTGGCCTTCCTAGGAGGGCTGCAGGATGCAGGCTGTTGGACTGAGGTTGTGCTCATGGGGAGGAAGTGGCCGTCCTTTCCCATTTGCTAGAGTGTGTTTACTAGGAATACGAGGAGAGTTTTATCAAAGGTGTTTTCAGAGAGCTCATTGTGCGGTTTCTCCTCATGTCTAGTGATATGTTGAGTTGTGTTCTCTTACATAGAACCAGGCCTGCGTTCCTGCTGTAAGTCCACCTGCTCAGAGTCTTGTTTTCTTAATTTCATGTTGGAGTCTGGTCACATTAGGATTTTCTGCATCTGTGCTGTCTTCAGGAGGGTCAGGTATCAGTGTTGAACTTGATTCACATGAGGACCTTTTCACTCACTTACTGACTGTCTCTGAAGCAGTTTGTGTTTCCTGATAACTGTGTGGCCTTTCAGGTCTGCTGGAATTCTGTGAAACCAGCTGGGCAGGCACTTCCTTGTAGGGTAATTCTGTGACAGCTTTCTGAAAATTGATTGGTTTAAAAAAAAATTTAAAAATTGGTTGATTACAGCCATTTGTTATTTTAATACCCTGTATTTTTAGGAGAAAGTATGCATTTCAGTTAAGTTCTAAAATTTATTTTCATTGAGATGTGGTATTTTTTGACTTTGAAAATGTGGCCTGAATTTTCCTGTGATTATTTCTTATTTTGTGTATTTGTTCTTTCTCTGTTTTTTTCTCCATTAAACTAATGGTAATTTATTGATTTTTTTTTTTAAAGAGCCAGGATTTTATTTATTAGTCTGATTTACTGTTAGCTTGTTTTATACTTCATTAATTTCTTTTCATTTTTAAAATTACTTTATTTTTGTTGTCTATGGTTTGCTTTGCACTTTTTCTGTTTTTTTTTTTTAAGTTTTAAAGTTATGAATTTTCATCTGACTATTACTTTAAATATGTCCCGTGGTTTTATCATTATTTTTCAGAAATTCTCTATTTTCTATTTGTGTTTCTCCTTCTACCCAGTAGTTTAACCATTTGTTGGTTTCCAGAAAGAGAAGTTTTTTAACATTGACATTAAAAGTTTTCAAGTTTTCTGGCATTGTGATCAGAAAGCTTTGGTCATAGCACTTCTGCTTTATGTATCTTAACGTTTTCTGGGACCTAATACGTGATCGGCTTTGTGGCTGTGCCATGTGTATCTGAGAACACCTTTCCTGCGTGTTTGGACTGTGGAGTGGCAGTAGGTGTCTGTGGGCTCTCCTTGACTGTGTTGCTAGGGTCTGTAGTTCAGCTCTTGCCCGCTGGGCTGTCCTTAGCGGACAGTGGTGTGATAGTCTTGTTGGTGGTGTTTCCGTCTCTCTAGCTTCTCCAAAGAGGTGCAGGTGTAGTCATCTGGCACACATATTCTGAACTAGCAAAATTTTAATGAACTGAAATCTGTCATTTACAAACATGGTTTCTAGATATTGTATCTTGCTGAGGGTGTCTCTTGTATCTTGTCTATATGAAGATAGTGACTAATTTTTCTCTTATGTATTCTTGTAATTATTTTATTACTTGTGACATATTTGATCTGGTAGTGTTAGGTTACTTTTCTCAGGGGAGGAGCTGTGAGGTGGAGGCTATAGAGGATCTAATTTTCCCGTCTAAATGGGCAGCATGTTAGCTTAGCACCATTTCAGTCTTAATCTGGTTTTCCCGCTTATCAGAAGTGTCATCTTTATTTGAATTCAGCATGCTGCATCTACAGTACAGGATCTGCATGCAGTGTACACTCAGCTGTATTGATCATTGCCTGTTCCTGGCCCAAATCAGACTCGTAATTATTACATTTGTCTTATATGTGTGCCTATCTGTTCGCTTAGAGTAAACCTCTTTGATAGTCCGTGTCTTCTCTTCTGAGGTCAGGGGTGCGAGTTAGTGTTTCCTGATACTGGCTGGAACCGATGTGTCTGGTCCTGCCTGCTCTTCTCTGCGTTCTAGTGACTTCCTCTGGTGAGCGGCCAGGTCCCTCCACTTGCACTTGGGTGGCCTCTGGTTTGCAGAAGTGACACTGTGATTTTCAAATCGGTCAGAACAGGTGGTACCATGCCTTCTGCTGGGTCCTCTTGGGATGCGTGACCTTGCACCCCAAGCAGCCAGACACCCCCAGGGAAGGCCACCCTGGGGAGGGTGCCCAGAGCCCTGGAGCCCACCCAGCTCCCACCAGAATCTGCCTCAGATGGTCTCCTCCCAGCCCAAAAGTACCGCCGATGCCACTGTGGGTGCAGAGGCCGCCTGTCCCGCTGTGCCCTGGTTGTAGGTCCCCAAGCTAAGGAGTACAGAAGCCACTGCAGCCTGAGTGGCTGGCTACATACCAACAGATAGCTGGAGCGGCAGGAAAGGAGGTGAGAAGGTGCCTTGATTTGTTCCACTGGAGAGGAATTTTAACAGTCGTGACTCCTGACTCCTGCACTCCTGTGATCTCCATTTTTCATGCTTTTTCGTGGCCTTTAGAAGTCTTGCCTTTTTGGTTCTTTGGTTTAGTTTTTATGGCCATTATGAGTGAGATTTTTTTCCCCTTAAAATGACATTCTAGTATGGAGCCTTTCAAAAAATTAAAGTCTTGACTACTGCTCACTTAGAAAGTATCTGCGGTAAGCTCATAGTGTTAGGACCACAGCAAGAGCAGCACCGTTGTGTTCCTCATTAGCAGCCTCGGGGTGGAGTCTGCTCTCCAGCGTGGCACAGTCTTCCTTGCGGGAGTGGTTCCCTTGTGCACAGCGGCAGTGTAGGCTCTGCCTGGGGCTCCCCGTCACCTGCTCTGTGGACCCTACAGTGAGTTGGTGCTGCAGCTGCAGCTGCTTGAGGCAGATGAAGAGCAGGACTGGTGCCGCATCTTGCCTGGTCGCTGCTTGCTCTTCTGGCTGTGCAGCTGCGGGCTTCTGTTTGCTGTGGGTCTCCTTCCACCTAGGGGTTAGGGGTTTGTACTGCAGGGCCGTTGGTGCTCAGTTTTCTCAGCATTTGTATACATGAGCAGGTCTTTATTTTGCCTTCGTTTTTGAAGAATATTTTCACAAGATAGGGAATTCTAGATAGAGTTTTTCCTTCTCAGAACTTTAAAGATGTTACTCCCCTGGCTTTGGTTTTCATTGTTTTGCCTGAAAAAACAATTGTTTTGTCTCTGTTACTTGGAACAGAAATGTCTTTTCTCCTTTGGTTTTAAGATTTTTTTCCTTTATCACTGGTTTTTAACAGTTTGATTGATTTGATTTGGAATAGATTTCTTAATCTTCCTTGTGCTTGGGGTTTTGGAGCTTGTCGGACTAAAATTTTGATTAAATTTGGAAAGTTGTCATCATTTCTTCAGGTAGGTGTCTTTGTGTCTCGTCTTTTCAGATATGGAGGTGGAGACTGATTCGTTGACCCATGAGTTGGTCCATCTGTGGTCACCTGCAGCCCACAGCTCACCAG
Organism: Heterocephalus glaber; assembly: GCF_053883595.1. Lineage (NCBI taxonomy): Eukaryota > Metazoa > Chordata > Mammalia > Rodentia > Bathyergidae > Heterocephalus > Heterocephalus glaber. The sequence goes on from NW_028258138.1 coordinate 1,765,102, forward strand.
GGTTGTGTTGTCTTCTTGGGCCTCCTCTGTGCTGTGTTTGGATGATTTCTGGTGCTTGTCTTAATGTTGACTGATCCTTTCTTTTGCACTGTCTAGATGGCTCTTGCTTTGCCCAGTCTGTTTTTCATTTTCAGCTTCGTAGTTTTAATCTCTAGGAGTGCCACATGGGTCCTTTGCTTCCTGTTTTGCTCCAGTCCTCTGCCTTGCAGTGTCTGTTTAAACCCAGGGCTTTACACTGAGCTACCTCCCCAGTGCTTTTTGTTTCTCTTGAGACAGTCTCATCAAGTTTTCCAGTCTGGGCTTAAACTGGTGATCCTCCTGCCTCAGCCTTTCTGAGTGCTAGGCCCAGGATTGCACGCCTGGCTTGATTTTTCTACTTCTTATGAATCATATATTTTTATTTCCTTGCTTGCTGGCCATTTTATTAGATGGCAGGCACTGTGAATTTTATCTGTTTGATGCTAGCTAGGTATTACTGTATTCCTCTCAATTTTTCTGAGCTTGCTTCAGTTGAAGTCACTAAGTTTGGCTCTTTTGGTTGTAGCTTTTTTTGGTGTTGCCATGTTGGGAATTGAACCCAGGGCCTTAGCTACATTCCCAGGCCTTTTTATATTAAAACAAGCACTTGCTAAATTGCTCAGGCTGAACTTTCAGTCCACCTGCCTCAGCCTCTCACAGTGCTGGGATGGTTGCAGCTTTTCGACGTGGTCGGTCCGGAACAGGAATGAGTGCAGGAGTCACCGCCTCACTGCACAGCAAGACTGTCCTGTGTTCTCTAGGCCCTGGTCCCACCCTGTGTGTATGCCTTGTGCTGTGCCTAATGGCTTTCTCCCACTGGTGTGGTTCTCACATGTGCTTGCTCATGAGTCCCTGGAGCACTGGGCTTCTGCACTCCCCAGGCCACATGGGAGCCCTGTCCCTCTGCTCTGTGTCTCGACATGGGGTCCGCTGTCCTTCACCTTCTCCCTGTCTCTGCCAAGGCTTGGCACAGCCCTTGGAGCCCCTTGGAGGCCCTGTCTGTCCCGGCTTGCTGGGCTGCTGCCCCATTGCCTAGGTGCAGGGCACTGAAAACTTAGTTTGTGGTTTTGTTTCTTGGTCTTGCCTTGGTTGTGCCAGGTGGTGGTTATATCTGGGTCTGTACTCCCTGTGGCTGGAAGCACTTCCTGGTTGGCACTGTATGAATTTGGGTTCCTAGTTTTCACTGCAGTATCCTTATTTATTTTGATACTCAGGTTGTCCCAACGTGGCTTCTGTGACTGTTTGAAATGTCCTTCTTCTTCAAGCACTCTCAGAGACATGGGGCGTCCAGGGCCATCCTGTCCTTTCCATGTCTCAACCCTCGGGTCCACTGTTCCCCAAGGAAGGGGAAGTAGTGTGCTCCGAGACCTGGGGCTGGGGGGGCACTGCTGGAGAGTGTGCGTGGGTGTACATGTGTGCATGTTTGCACTGATGCTCATTTCTGTATGTCGCTGTCTGCATGCACACACGTGTGCACACATGGTCCAGCTACTGCCCAGCCCTGCAGGTCACCCCCGGTGTCCTCCTGTGTGGTTGTAGCTCCTGTTGCTGCCCACTCTCTGTGAGCTGCACATTGGCACAGCCCCTGGGAGTCACCTTTCTCCGGCCTCTGTGGCCTGCTTCCCTCAGGTGGGCCTTGTCTTGCCCTCGGCTACCTTGCCCTGGACCAGCATAGGCCCCCCGCCCTGCTTCTGACAGGGACCCCCTCTTTGTCCTGCTTAGTCTCTGGAACCCCTGGACACCCTCAAATTCCTTCATCATGTCCCCTGAGGTCCCACAGCTTCTGCTGTGTACCCTCTCATGCCACCTGGAGCTGGCATCTCCTTGGTGTGGCTGAGCTCTGAACCTGGGAGGCCTGCTGTGTGCCTGCCCCTTGCTCCACGTGGGCTTGGGGCCCTGCCCTGGGCTCTGCTCCTCAGCTCCTGTCCTGATGCATTGCCCTCCCAGCTTGCATTCTGTTCCCCAGTGCTGTTCACCTTCCTGGCTCAGCTGAGTCTTCTGAAGGGTCCCCCGTGTGCTCCAGTGACATCTCTGTGTCTGCTCCCTGTGGGGAGTGGCGGCTGCTTCATGTGGGCTGATTTTCCTGATTGCTGTTCGGCAGTCTGCTCTCCCTCTATCCTCTCTGCTCTGGGGGCCCCTCTGTGGATCCTTGTACACTGGCCAGGCAGGGCCACAGGTGTCATCGTCCCGCCCCACCCTGCCTGGCTGTGAGGATGTGGAGAGCCTGCAGCCAGATGCATCTCCCAGGGGCCACTGGGTGGCCACGGAAGTGCCTGGTGGTCTGCAGCAGGCCAGAGGCGTTGGCAGCCCCCTGGGGCAGTTCATGCTGGCACTGTGGAGGGGCAGGAGCAGGACAGGGCGGACACCCTCCATCTCCTGGTTTTGCTTCAGTCGCATGTGTTTTTGGGGCTCTTGAGACTCCATGCTACACTAGCACTGTAAAACCTGAACCTAACCCGCCCTCCTAGAGAGCCTGTGGGTAGCTTCCTAGTGCCAGTTAGAACATTGAGTTTGGCAAGATGGTGTTCCTCTCTTGTTTCTAACTAAAGACCTTTGGGGGCTTATCTGTTTCTAATTTAACCAGGATATATAGTTTTTAAAATCAGGGTTAAAAAAATGTATGCACTGCCTTTTGGAACTTCGTAGTAACTGAAGTCAGAAGAGGGACTTGGTAGTTTAAGATAGCACTCATTCATAGGTCAGTCACATCAGCACACGTGGTGTGAGCGTTGTTCAGCAGGGACCGGAAATGTAGAGTTCGGGGCAGAAAATAAAGGGGAACCAGGAAAAGAGGGAGAGTATGCTCATATTTAAATGAGTGAAGTATCTTGGTTTTAGATTTTCTAAATATAATTGGAAATAGAGTCTGCAGATTAGATTTATAATGCATAAGGATGGTCACAAAGTTACAGGGCTGAAGATGTAGCTCAGCAGTGCACTACTTGCCCGGTAAGCAAAAGGCCCTGGGTTTGATTCCCAGCACCAAAAAAAAAAGAGAGAAAAGAGAAGATAAATAAAGCTATAGTTAATAAGAATACCTGGTTCCCTGGGTATTCAGCTGTGGGAGACCTGAGCTGGGCCATTGCTTTGATGCAGAGACATCTTCTCCGCAGGCCGGCATCAGGACTGAACGAGAGGGGCTGACTGGAGTGGCGGTGTAGCCCTGCTGTCCGTGAGCTGGGGTGTGTGGAGGGAGCTGAGGTGCGGGGCCCTCCCTCGCATTCCCCCTGGAAGATGTGGGCGTCTGCTGTGTCCTGTGGGAGCCTTGGGCTCGGCTTGCAGCAGGTCCCAGTGCTCTCAGAAAGCCGAGGCCTGCAGGCAGCAACTTGAGCTGGCTTGGGGTTCCAGTGCACCGCCGCCAGGCTCACGGCTGGCAAAGGCAGTATGGCCATCCCATGTGCTCGGGCCCAGAGCCTTGACTGCAGCAGATCAAGGCTGCCCCGTCCCTCCCTGTTGCAGGGACAGTGCTGCCTTGGAGACCTTCCTGGTGCCCAGAGCCCCCGGGGTGCTGCCTTCAGGGAGAGCTGCATGCTGTGGCCCCTGGCTGTCATCGCACACATTGCTGTGTAATCTGCAGGGCACTGAGGAACTCACCTTCACAGTGACTTGTGTATTTTTAGGATACAGAGGTGTACAAAGCTACAGTAAAAGATGACCTCACCAAGTGGCAGAATATTCTGAAAGCACACAGCTCTGTGGACTGGTTAATAGTGGTAGTTGAAAATGATGCCAAGAAAAAAAACAAAACCAACATCCTTCCCCGAACTTCCATCGTGGACAAAATAAGAAATGACTTTTGTAATAAGCAAAGCGACAGGTAAGTGCACCCTTCTTTCACCTCCTTTGGTTGGTGTGGGGCAGATGCAGGTCCCTGACCTCCTGGGCCTACAGAGGGGCTGGGCCCTGTCCCCCAAGTGTGTGGCTGGCAGGAGAAACCCCAGGGCCAGTAGCCTGGGGAGACCACATGGTGGCCTGTCTCTGAAGCCTGGCCCTGAGGTGCCCTGCAGTGCTGGCGGGGAGCGGGTTCCTAGACTGTGCTGTTTGTGGGGACTGCTCTGTTGCTCCTGTAGCACTAGGTAGGAGTGCCTGTGTGCTGACCGGGCCTGGCTTCCTGCCGTGCCTGCTTCCTCCCCTTTTGCTACCCCCAGCCGGCCACACTGCTGAGGTCTGGCCCTTGCAGGCTGGTGCTTGACCTCACCCCAGCACTCGGTCCCCCATCTGGTGCCCACCATGAGGCAGGGGCTCCAGTGCCGAGAGAGCACAGGAGGAGGCAGCCTGGAGTGCTGCAGCCAAGGCTGTACCTCTGTCTCACGGCATGATGTTTCCTGTGTCATCGTCACCCCAGAGGACTCACAGGCCTTCCGGGCAGAGCTGGGGTGGGCTTTTCCTGCTCTACACAGTCCTGGCATGTGGTACTGTTCAAAGCAGCCTCATTGACTCCAGCTTATTTTAGGACACTTTCAAGCAGTCTGGACTTGTAGCAATTTTTCTTAAGTCACGCTTCATCAGTTAGCCTGAAGAGACCAGTGTGACATGTTAACGGATGCTACATGAAACTGTGCTTCCCAGGGCTCGAGCGTGCTCACAATTCTGCCCTGAGCCGGGGTGGGCAGGGCGCAGGCCTAGGCAGCGCTCAGAGGCCCTGGGACACGACAGAAGCAGAGGCAGCACTTGCCAAGCCTGTGTTCAGTAAGTGAGATACAAGGCGCATTAGTCTGAATATGGGCACGTTCAAGGTCTACGATGATTTTTTTCGAAGTGTGTAGTGCTTCCTTCCAAGTCTGATTAATTTTTATCTAATTGACAAAGGTATGTTTCTATTGAGCCCATTTAAACTAACTCAGCTTTTAATACTGTTGTTTATGCTTAAATTCAACATACTGAAATTTTTAATGTTTCATTCTCTGCAGGTTAAACATGCCTTATACCATTTTCGTTTTCATTACTTTGCAAAACTTTTTTTTTAAACAAATCTCTCTTTTTTATTTTTTAACATAAAAAACTGGTTCAGGTTCTAATAAATTTGAATTTAGTATACTTGCTCAGAACAGTCGTTTCATTGCACAGTATAATTTCTGGCTTTGAAAATACTGAAACACACAGCCCTGAAGTGCTTACTGTCTTTCTTTCTTTGAGGCAGGGTCTCACTGTGTAATTCAGGCTGCCCTTGCACTCACTTGTAGTTCAGGCTGGCCTCGAATTTGCAGCTATCCTCCTGCCTTAGCCTCTTGAGTGCTGGGATTACAGGCATGTACCACCATGCCTGGCGACACTTACTGTTTTTCTGAGCTTTGTGTGTTTAAGTTTTGATTGTGTTATGTGTTCTTTGCAGAATTTTTAGAGAAAGGTAGTAAGTAAAGAGAAAATGTATGCTACTAGTATTGTGTTGTGTCTTCTAGACTCTTTCTCTTTATGCATATGTAAACACGTGTGTGTTAAACTGATACCATCCTGTACATGATGTTATACCTGCTGTTTTCACTTACCACATGGTAAAGGTCTCTGAATAGTAAATGGTTTCTGTACTGTCACTGTCAGTGAGTGCACACTAGTCCCTAGCGTTAACGTACCACGTCTTCCTGTGGTCCTCTGCAGGGCTAACAGCTTATTGCTTACTTGTCATCAACAACAATATTGTGAACATCTTTCTAGCTCAGATGTTGTGACTGTCCTGAACATTTCCTTAGGATAAATTCCTTGAAGGAAATTGCTCAGTTCCAGGTTTTGTGCATTGTCAGCCTCTGGCAGTGCTGCTGAGTCAGAGTACCAGCTCAGGGGCAGTGAGTGCTTTGCCGAGTCCCCGCTGCACACCTCCCCATAGGCCTGTGAGCCGCAGCTCTGGTGGTCGAGGCCTGTGCGCACTGTTGTTGTGGCAGCTCTGGCCTCCCTACTCAGTTAACTCCCTCGGACCATGTGCTATGAGTGTCCAAAGCATGACTGTTTTTATTGGAAAAAGAGGATGACCCAGTGGTGGGAGTTGAAGGGCCTAGTAAAGGGTGGAGTATGGTGAGCATGTTGTCTGATTGATAAGCACTGGGTCCTTGTAGGAAGCTGCAGTCTCGGTGGTTGGCATGGCAGTTTCTGTCTCTGTCTCCGTGGGATGCAGAGAATTCAGTCTGATCAGCAGTAGTGTTGCTGACCACAACCCTGCGAACGCTGCAGGGATGAACTCCTGAACCTGCAGGTCCGGCAGCTTGGAGAGCAAATATGTCCCTTCTGTCCTTGGGCACCCTGCCCGTCAGGGAATAATCTGTATCTGGGATGGAGTGACTGGGTGGCTGGTTTTCAGTTTTCTTCTTGGTTCTGATGACCTCCTGGTGGACTGTGTGCTGTGTTGCTTTTTTTCTCTTTTTTTAGACAAAGTCTCACTCAGTTTAAGCTGGTCTTAAACTCAAGAACCTCCTGCCTCAGCCTCCTGAGTGCCAGAATTATAGGCTGTGTTGCTTTTTGTCTGCTGACATGTGATTGCTTGGATTTAGCCAACTCTCCATAGGAGGTGTGCTGGGGTGGAGAACATGGAACTCATTTTCCTATTTCTTGGTAGTGCAGGTAAAATAGCGCTAAGGAGAGGTGTTGAAGCTCATGGTATCAAGATTTCAAAACCATTTCTGAGTTCGGATTTGTTCATCTTCCTTCTCAGTTACTATTTGCAAGGCTAAAGGAAGGTGCCATTTGCACCCAGTGGTTGAATACAGCACCTTTCCAAGCACTGGGAGCTTCTTGTAGTAGGGTTACTTGGTGCCTTTGTACCCACCACGCTTGCGCCTGGGTGGGGAAGCCTGCTGTGAGGCTTGGGCCGCGTGTTTGGTAACTGCCTGTGAAGGGCCCAGCCTGGGAAGCAGCAGACCGGCCAGGAGGGAGGCAGGGGCCTCCAGGGCCCTCAGAGCGAGCGGGAGTATGTGCCTGGGGGTGCGGGAGGGCAAAAGGTATCGTAGCGCGGCCGCAGCAGGAGTTGGAGCCACATCCAGGCCTGCAGCGGTCCTCCTGTGCCAGGTGAGAGATCTGCCTTTCAGACAGGCCTTTGTGTCTTTGCAGGTGTGTCGTGCTCTCCGACCCCTTGAAGGACTCTTCTCGAACTCAGGAATCCTGGAATGCCTTCCTGACCAAACTCAGGACGTTGCTTCTTATGTCTTTTACCAAAAACCTAGGCAAGTTTGAGGACGACATGCGCACCTTGCGGGAGAAGAGGACAGAGCCCGGCTGGAGCTTCTGCGACTACTTCATGGTCCAGGTACTTGGCTGACTGCTCCTCCTTGGAGGATTCTCATGGCCCGGCCCGGTGTGCAGAACAATGTGCAGTAGCCAGAGCAGGCCTTCCCTTCCGCAGCTCAGCTGATGAAGCCCCAGAGGGCGGTGGGCGCCTCTGGGTGTCTGCCTGCTGTGAGTTCGGCCGGGAGGGCTGAGCCGGGACACAGGTGCTTGTTCACAGCCTGGGGCCATGGGCTGAAGGGTGGCTTCTGGGGACACGTCCTCCATGGCTGTGTGTCAGGACCTGGGTTCCAGCGGAAGATTGTGTTATGCTAGTTCTTCACTGTAATTTACCCAGATGTTCAGGCTTTTAAAAAACATAAGTTTAGGGCCCGGGCGTTAGCTCAGTGGCACCGCGCCTGCCTCACAAGCAAGGTCCTGAATTCCATCTCTGGTACCGAGAAAAAAAATTAATTTTAATCAGCTCTTTCCCTTCTAAGATGAAAGTCTTAAATGAACAGAGGAATGGGAAATGGTCCCCTGGGGGCATGGACTCCCTGAATACTGATGGAGGCAGGAGTGCTGCTCTCAGGGTCCCTTGTCCTTATTTTCCATCTCTTGACAGAGAAGGCACAATTTCTTACCCAGATGGCAGTTGTGTGTTAATTTCTGAAGAAAGAATGCACTTTGCATAAACAAAAGAACCACTCTGATTAGAAATCTTGATTTCTTATTCTGAGGCTCTCTCAGAATATGTGGATTATTTGGTACATGCGAGGGGACTGGAATGTGTTAATAATTTGCTATGCGATTGTTGGGTGGTAAACCTTTCTGATTGCCCTGTGTCTTCTCTTAAGTCACCAGGCTTAGTCTGCTGGAATTACAGACCAGAAAGGCGGGGGCTAAAGGAAGCCAGGGTGTGGGGCTGGGAGGTGTCAGTGTGAACCGTGGAGGGAGGGATGGGGAGGCGGGAATGGGTTCAGAATGCACGGGACTGTGGACATGTGCGTGGGGGTCGGTCCTCCGCAGGCCTAGACTTGCGGGTGTCCTGGTAGCAAGGGGAGTGCCTAGTGCTGGGTCTTGGTTCCTAAACTCCATCCTCCGCTAACAGGGATCGGAGCTCCTTGGAAGGATGATTGATGACAGGGCCGGGGTGGCTAATATGCAGGACGGGCTTGGAAGATCTTGTGGGGCCAGGAGTGAGGAGGGTCACGGAGATCGGGCACCTGAGGACGCGAGCTCCACCCTGGGGAATCTGCTGAGGACCAGGGGCCAGATGCATAAGGACAGAGTGGGTTGTTGCCCAGGCACTAAAGCTAACATCCCTGCTTCTGTGTGATGGAAACAAGTAGTTGTTTTAAGGAGGTTAGTGGAGAAGTTCAGCTCTCCCGTGAGCATTCCAGTGAGCAGATGCAGGAGAGAAACACAAAGTTCCCTCAGGTAAGGGCACAGTAGGAGCTTTGGAGCCAGGATGCCGACGGGTGCCAGAGTGGTGGGCACAGGTCCCGGGTGGTGCCCTGCAGTCTCCCAGCTCTGTCCCCGGGGAGGGCTGTAAACGTTGTGGGAGACCTGGTGGATGGCCTGGCTCGGTCAAGACTAGTGTCCATGCAATGAGGCTGTCAAGTGTGCTGAGAGAGACAAGTCTGAAAATCATACAGAAAAGCACCAAGGGAGCCCAAACGATGGCCACGAGAAAAACAGCACCAGCACTCCCCAAAGGTGCCATGGTCCCGAAGGAAGGGCAGAGGAAGAAACTCCCAGATGGCGGGAGGTTGGGGACAGCGACTGGGTCTGTGCAGGCTGTGGAGAAGAAAAACAGCAGTTAGTGAAAAACTCATCAAATTCCAGTAAGGACTGTTCAGGAAGCAGTGGTGTACAGATGTTAATTTCTGGTTCTGATCACAGTATATAGTTACGTGAGGTGTTAGCATTACAGGACGCTGAACAGGGCTTAGATGAAAATCCTGGAGTATTTTTGGACCACATTTCTAAATTAGTTCAAAATGAAAAGGGAAGGTAAGGGAAGCGAAGCATTTCTGTGACGCACGCTGCACCATGGATGAGCCCTGAGGATGTTGTGCTTAGTGAGAGGACAGACTCCCAGGTTCCCACAGGGCCCAGTAGAAGAGGAGCTGGGGCTGGGGCAGGGGCTGGGGCAGGGGCTGGGTACTCGCCTAGTGGGGACCGAGTTTCAGTTTGGAACGACGAAAGGTTCTGGAAAGTGGTTGCACAGTGCTGTGGGTGTACTTAACACTCCTGAACTGGACATTTCAGAATGGTTCCAGTGATCAACTTTGTTACATGTATTTTATCACAATTGAAAAAATTAACCTATTGGAGTGCTCCTTCTCACAAGAAAATGCAAGGCGAGGTCAGGATGCCCCACTGTGTTGGGGGGCAGCAGGAGCGGGAAGGAGTGGGCCGGGGGTCCTGGCCAATTCCTCCCCCGCTCCTCTGGGCATGGTTGGTGGTCACAGCTGCCCCTCACAGCCCACTGACCTCTGCACAGGCAGACAGGGCCTTGTGCCCGAGAGCTCTTGTCCAGATAAGGAGGCAGCTGAGGAGCTGCGGTGCAGGCTGTCCCAAGAGCCCAGCTGTGGCCAGAAGTGTGGGTGTCCGGGTTGGATCCCTACCAGCAAGCACCACCCAGGCCTTCAGTCTCGAGCTGTGGGCACTCACATGAGGTGGAAGCAGTTTCCAGTGTCTGCAGATGCCAGTGTGTAGACTGCATGCATGTCTGCTATACGGGCTTTAGTGCAGTAATGGAAATCAGAAAAAAAAAAGTCACCCGTGACCATGTCATTCAACAAACATTGAGCATCTGCGTGTGCCCGGAACCGCTGGGTGCTGGGGTGACATGCATAACAACTAGGTCACCCTGAGTGGAGAATGGCAGGCCACGGGCATGGCTGTTGCAGAGTGCTGGGCAAGGGTGGCAGAGAGCCATGCTGATGTAGATGCTGAGGGAGGCCTGCCTGGTGGGGCCACAGCGGCCTGAGGAAGAGTAGAGAGATGTTGCAGGTCAGGGGAGGGTGGCGTGGGCAGCCCACGTGAGGAGAGTGAGGGGCCTTGGTAACCACCACCAAGTGAGTGCAGCCAGAGGGGATGCAGGAGAGCAGGAGGCAGCCCCGGGGGCCTGGAGGACCTGGAGGACCTGGCTTCCTAGTAAGTACTTGGGGTTCGGCTCTGAGGGGGCGGGCAGTTGCAGCAGAGCTGGGGGAGACTGAGTAGAGCAGGGCAGCAGGCCGGAGCCAGGGTAGGCTGCAGCCTCAGGTGTCTGCTGGGCATCCTGGCGAGGATAGGGCCCTGTGGATGGGGATGGAGCTGCTGGTCGCCCGAGTTCTGCACTCTGGTCTTCTGGCACGGGTGGTGTTAGGGCTGTGCTGTGGCAGGGTCACAGAGGGAAGGGACGGTGAGTGGGAAGCCCAGGGCCAGGCCCGAGCCTGAGGTCTCGAGCAGAGACTAGCACGCAGATGCAGAAACCACTGCTGCACGCACGGGCCTGGCAGGGAAGGCCCAGGGCACGACATGGCCATTGTGCCCGGGGCTGCTGCTGGCTCTCGGGCCATCTAGGTCTCCCTGCTTCTTTCCGAGCCTGTCCCTCCATGTGCCTCATGCCAGAGCCGCACACTCATACCCCGTGGCTGCACTGGCTCCAGCGAGCTGACCTGTGTTCTCTGGGTGAACAGGAGGAGCTTGCCTTCGTCTTTGAGATGCTGCAGCAATTCGAAGATGCCCTGGTGCAGTACGATGAGCTGGACGCCCTGTTCTCACAGTACGTCGTCAACTTCGGGGCTGGGGGTGAGTAGCTGCGCTAGCGAGAGAGCACACGCTGACCGTCCGTGTCTGATGGGAGTGGGTGGGCTGCAGAGGGGGATGTGGGCGAGGATGTGCATCCAGACAGCAGCCCCATGGGCTGGCTCACACCTGAGATCCTAGCTCCTCTGGAGACTGAGGCAGGAGAGTCACAGGGCAGCGGGGTGGCCTGTTGGCATAGCATGCGGGCACACGATGGGAGTGCCCAGGAGTAGGGCCTGGCTGAGGGCCCGTCCCTGCGGGGCTGAGTGTGTCCAGGTGAGGCACGTGGCGGCCAGGACACTGCGCAGCCCGTGATGGCTGCACACCGGCCTTGAGCCGCCTCCCTCGGCAGCAGAGCCAGCTGGCTGTGGCACCTTTCTGTAGGAGTGGGAAAAATAGATTTAACAATTTGAATAACTTGTTGTAGATTGTTTTAAGTCCTGTAAGAATTTTTTGTGAGCTGCATCCCAGTGGTCCAGGCTCACTTTCTTTTATTTTGAGATGAGGTTTCACTAAGTTGCCCGGTCTGGCCTCAAGCTCACAGTCCTCCTGCCTCAGCCTCCCAAGTGCTGGGATTAGGTGTGTGCTGTTGTGGTTGGCTCAGATCATAGTTGGGTCTCTGAGCTAAGTGCTCAGAGCAGTAGCCTTGCTCAGGTTTTGACAAGTGAAGCTGTCCCCTCTGCTCGCTCCTGTCCTCTGGAGCTCTGCTCGGGGTGTGATCCGGTCCAGTTGGGGAAGTGAGGAGGGACAGTGTGGAGACTCAGGAGGCAAGTGTGTCAGGACGATCAGGGGAGCAGGTGCACGCCAGCCCCGCTGTGGCCCAGAGCCGCCTCAGCCCACCTGACATGGAGCCTGTGGTGTCCCCAGCTCCGCAACCACCTGGCCCTAGGGCCTGTGCGGCTCGGTCTCCTCCTCAGCGCCTCCTGGGCATGGTGAGGCAGTGTGTGCTCCTGCCTGGGTCCGCGTCAGATCTGGACCTGTATGGTGTCTGTGGGGGAGCTGCCCCTGTGCCATGCGTGCTGGCAGGCCAGGCACAGGCAGAGGACGGGCCGGGAGCGGAGCAGGAGCTGCGGCAGATGGGGGCCTGTGCCAGCGCCTTTCGTGTGTGTTTATTTAGATGGTGCCAACTGGCTGACTTTCTTCTGCCAGCCGGTGAAGAGCTGGAATGGGCTGGTGCTCCGCAAGCCCATAGACATGGAGAAGCGGGAGTTGATGCAGAGGCGGGAGGCCACGCTGCTGGACCTGCGCAGCTACCTGTTCTCGCGCCAGTGCACCCTGCTCCTGTTCCTGCAGCGGCCCTGGGAGGTGGCACAGCGCGCCTTAGAGCTGCTGCACAGCTGTGTGCAGGAGCTGCGGCTCCTGGAGGTGAGTCGGCCCCACCCGTGACAACGCCCCTGCCCTCGGACTGGGCAGAGAGAGGCTGCCTCTCCCCAGCATCTCCGGTCTCTGTGTGCTGTGTGCATGGCGACTTCTCACGCTGATCGACTGTTCAGAAGCAGTGTCTGCTCTCAGCAGGCTGAGGCTCAGGGGCCTGGTAGGTCAGCTTTGTTGTGGGGGCTTTAAAGGTGGCCCTGGCTTACACAGGGAGGCCCTTTCCTGCTGGAGGCTGGCAGCAAAGGACACTCTGCCAGGTTGGTGCGGATGTGGGTGTTGTTTCAGGGTAGCTTCTCCGGTAGCTGATGGGTACATGGACACAGGCAGCAGTGTGGATGACACTGGCAAGCCATGCCCGGTTAGAAGGGGCATGGAGCTTAGTGTAGAGACAAGTGTGAAAGAAGCCAGCAAGCGAGAGTGAGGTGCTGAGTCGTTTATCTGTAGTGAACTTGTTGCCTTTAAAGATTGTTCACCTAGCCAGTCATGGTGGTACATGCCAGTAATCCCAGCTGCTTGGGAGGCTGAGGCAGGAGGACTGCAATTTCAAGGCCAGCTTGGAAAGCTTAAGGAAACTCTTACCTCTTTAAAAAAAGAAAAAAGTCTACTGAACTCATTTACTGTGCACAGAATCATGAACATTGTAGTGAGGAAAGGGTTTCAGTGGCCTCTTTACCCAGAAAGCCTCACATGGGCACATGCAAGATGTTCTGTACAGTTCAGAGGACGCATGCACATTCCACCCTGCTATCCAGGTAGATTAGACCTCCTGAGTGGGCTGAGTGACTCCCAAACCCCTGGGCACAGGAGCAGGTGGTCCAAGCCCCGGCCTGGCCCACACCACGGCTCCAAGGGGCGTATTGTTGGGTCACTTTATAAAAGGCCTTAGAGCAGTTGGATCTTTAGGTGAAATATTGGTAGGGTAGTAGTTTATAATATAGCGGCTTATTTTTATGTACCCTGGAGTACTAAATAACTGGCCTAATAGTTTGAAATACTCTTCCTTTCAGCTTGAACCACCAGTGGTACACTCATGACTGTCCCATCAGGTGACTTGTACCACTGGCGGTACAAATGGATGTAATCACCTTTATTAGTCTTTTTCCTAAAAAAATTAATAAAGCCACTCGATGGGAGAGTCATGATGTTCCGTCTGTGGTTCAGGCTGCCTGGCAGCAAGACATACAAATTACAGACCCATCATGAACATGTTAAGATGTGAACTTTTTTTTTTAACCTAAGTGAAGTGAAATTATTTTAGTTTATCTCTAAAGGAGAAATTCTTATTTCGAGTCTAGCATAGCTGAGGAACAAAGTCAGGAATTTAAGAATTTTTATCAAATGAATTTTCTTGCCTTGGAAATCTAATCAAGCAGATGAGGAAGATACTATTTTTCACCTGGAAACAAGATTCCTTTGGGCACGTAGAGTAGCACTGACACAGAGAGCCCGCTTTGGGTGCTGGCCCCTTAGGGTGGGGCTTTGAGGCTGCCGTGCATCAATAGGGCTCTGAGGTCTCATGCCTGGAGCTTTCACCTGAGCTAGAGACTTTTGTCCTGTTACTTGACTGCAAAAAAATTATCAGGTTGTGTATGAGAGTCCAGGCGGTTCAGAGGTGCTGTTTGCTCCAGGCTAAGCCCAGGGTTTTACTCGAAAGCACTGGGGCCCAGCTAGGCAGTTTTGTGCACCGAGTGCTGGGTGTTGGAGTTTGCAAGCTGTGCGTGGATGGTGTTAGTGCTCCTACTGACTCACTGCCGAAGCAGTGCCCTTCTCCTGCAGCCTGCCAAGCTCCTCCCTGTATTCCGTGATGCCTCTGGCATTCTCAAGCAGAAAGTCATCACTGCTTGTGAACAGAGGAAAGCTGTAGAAATCACTTGCTTCCCCCAGAGTGTCTAGGCTCACTTTGAACACATGGTGTCCGCTGCTGTCCTGGGCCCATTTCCACTTTGCATTAGTGGCTTCTTTTCCCTTTTGTCACTGTTGTCTTGACTTTTCCTTGAGCAGAGGCTGTCCATTGCTTAAGTCATGGTTAGCGGACTGCTTTGCACTTTGCAGCTGAACAAAGTTGCATGCCAGGGTCCTGGCGAGAGCACGCTATTCACGGTCCACTTCCTCAGTCTGTCTTTCTTACGGCTCATGGCCTGTTTCCTGTGCCCAGTGCCTCACACCGTTGGGTGCTCCCTGAGTCACTTGTGCCAGGGCCTCCACGGTCCCTTTGGCCCTCTTTGCCCCGTGTGTGATCAGCGTTACATGAGTGCTGTTTACAGAGGAGTGTCCTGTCTGTACAATCTGCCCAGTCCTGTCTGATTGTTGGGCTCTTGTGTGAGACTCAGGCTCAGGAGGACAGTTGAGCACACGTGTAGGCCAGGAGGTGAGCTCTGCCCCCAAAATCACTTGTGTTCAGACCCCGCTCTGTTGTTTGTACCTGGGGACCGTGAGCCACTTACTTTGCCCTTTTAACTCTTCTCCTTGAGGGAGGCCAGCATCAGCTGTCAAATGGGTGGTAAGGACCCAGCAAGGTGACGTATGTGAGGGGCAGCGTAGCACAAGGACTAGTGGCTAGCTCTGTGCTGTCCGATTGTCAGCACCTCCAGCACAGCTCCCTCAAGGTCCCTTTTTTTAGTCTGTGGCCTTCTAAAGTAGAGTTAGGCCACGGTTGAGGTCTCCTGTCTCGAGCATTGGACACAGAAGTCTTGCCATCACAGCAGTGCATCCTTATCCATGCATCTCATGAGTGAGTTTGTCCTTGTCAGGTTGCACCCATTTGGAGCTTTCACTGGGCACTATCAGTTTGCTTCCAAGGGGCCTCCTCATTTTTGGCCACACTGGCAGACCTGCTTTCCTGTGCAAGAGAGGACAATGTGTGTATGTGCAAAGCGCTACCAGAGGGGGGCATGAGAATAAGGTGAGGAAGACATTTTCTGGAAGGCCACTGAGTCTGTGTGTGTGTCGCAGTGACTGCCCACATGACAGAGAAGCATCCCTGCCCCCATGGAGACTGCACTTCATCAAGGGAGCAGGTGAGGAGAGCTGTCTAGGTAGATGTGGCCAGGGATGACAGTGGGGGAGTGCATTCAGGCAGGGCTGATGGATTCCCAGGGCGGGGTGGGCAGGCCAGGCTGAGAGGCATTGGGAGGCAGAGTGTGAAGGTTGCATTTTGTCCTCAGCTGGTGGGGAGCCCTTGAGAGGCTGAGGCTAACCTTTTACAAGAGGCCCATTAGGCCGAGGTAGAAAGAAGCGAAGTACTAGATGGCATTGAGGAGAAGGGCTTTGGAACTGTGGTGTTAAGGGGAGGGGGAGGCTGTGAATGAAGGCTATTGGATATGTAACAGCTGGACTGTCAGCTTATTTGGCTTGAGTGCTGCCTAGGGGATTAATAATAAAGCATACTTCTGTCTATGTCATTGGAGGTGTGACCTTGGGCATTATATCTGGTCCTTGGCTTCTCTCTGCCATTGTCCCCTTGCTCTGCTTCCCAGCCACCATGAGGTGAGCAGCATTCCTCTGCTCCTCTGCCGTGATGTTCCTGCCTTGAACTGTGGACTGAATTTCCTAAAGTCATGAGCCAAATAAGCTATCTTCTCCTTTAAGTTGTGGGTATTAGGTATTTGGTCCCAGCAACAGGAAAGCTGACTAATACAAAGAATTAATTCTGGAGGAGTGGGGTTGTGGTTCTGTGACTATATCTGATTAAGTGGTTCAGAAGCCTTTGGAGTGGTTTGTAGGAGTTTGGAAAAATTTGGAAATGCTGATTAGAGAAGCCCTAGAGTACCATAAACAGAGCCTGATAGGTGATTCTGTTGGAGCTCCAAAGGCCAGAATACTAAGAGGAATGTGGACAGTAAAGGCCAGGCTTATAAGGGTTCAGCATGGACAGAGGACTGTGTTGGAATTTGGACTAGAGTACAGTGGTACCTTGATTTATACTTTTGTTTGCAGACAATTTGGTTCACAAACAGAAGTGTTTGACAGAATTTTGTTTTTGTTTATGAACTGCATTGTGTGACAAACATAACCATGGCCATCTTTCTCACACAAACACAAACATGGCCACCTTTTCCAAAATTGAACAAATTAAGTTTGTGAACCAAGGTACCACTGTATGTATTTTATGTACTCTGGCAAAAAATTTTTTTTCTACATTTTGCCCTTGCCCTGCCACTTTGTGGGAATCTGAGTTTAATGGACTAATTGATATGTTGGAGGAAATTTCAAAGCACTGCATTGTTCAGACTCTGGCTTAGTTGGTTTAGTTACTGCAGCTACTTTCAGCCAGATTTATACTAAAAATTACGATGGAAAAGCAAAGGAGAAGTATTTGCAAAACTAAATTTTTGGCTCCAAAGAACCATGTATAGGGCCAGGGATTTAGGTCAGTAGTTCCGCTGCCTGCCTTGCAAGCACAAGGACCTGAGTTCGATCTCCAGTACCAAAAAAAAAAGAACCATGTATAAAGTTGAGTCCAGAGATGGTGTGCTTGTTGAAGAAATTAGTACCATTTTAAAGGAGCCAAGTAGTTTGTACGGGGACAAAAACAAAGATGTCTTGAGGGCATCTCAGAAATCAGCATGACCCCTTCCATTGCTGTCTCTAGAGTACAAAAGTGTAAACCTTTCATTTGAAAGAATCCCTGGGCTCCCTGCTCCAGAAGGGTCTCCTGGGGAACTGGTTACCTGAGATTCATTTCATTTTACTCAGAGGCCATGGCAGCCATGGTCCGAGGGGGCCAGGCTAATGCTTGAGCTGGTGGTAGGCCTTGGTGTCATCCACATGATACTGGTTGTTCAGGAATGTAGGGTGCAAGAGCTATTGGGGTGAGGGAGGCTTTGCCCAGATTTCAGAGGAAGGCCTGGAAGGCCAGACCCTGTGCCCTCAAGAGGTGGGTGATGAAGCTGTAGCAGTGAAGCCAGAGGTCCAGTGGTGAGCCCAGGAAGTCAGAGTTGCCTGCGATATGGAGTGTCTGCCAAGAAAAGCCACAGGCAGTGAGTAGAACTCACTGCTCACTTCTCTTCTCAAGACAGAAGCCACATCGGCTGCAACCAGCAAGACCTTGGGGGTGGGGCCGCCTATGCCCCCTGGAACTTACTTTGCTGCCACGTGCCCTGGATGCCTCATGAGAACCTGTGGGAGTTACCATTGCCCTGCTGGGTTTCAGTCTTGCTTTGGTCCTACTCCTTTCCATCCCCCACTCCTCCCTTCTGAAATGAGAATGTTTACCCTGTGCCGGTGTACCTTAGGGCTGTGTCGCTTGTTTTTTGCTTTTACAGGGGTTCGCGTGAGTTTGACTTGAGTCTCAGAGGACACTTTGACTTAGACTTTTTAGCTGTGCTGAGGCTGTTGAGACTTTGGGGAAGGGGTTATTGTGTTTGGTGTTATGCAGACTAATCACATCATGTTAGGCAGGGTAGGGTCTTGTTTTATTTGGAGATTAAGCCAGGCTCAGGGAGATGTGTCTGGGTGTTCTGGGTGTCCATTTAACAAAGGTGGACTATGACAGTTAAGCTGCATTGTCAGCCTGAGTGGCTTGGGAGCTACTGAGGGGACCAGTGAGGCACCTTCTGGTGTGTCTGGGTGGGTCATGGGGTCTCGACCTTGGGTGCCATATCTGCCCCTGCCCCTTCTCTGCACTGTTCCCCTGCTCTGCTTCGTGATCACCAAGAGGCGAGCAGCATTCCTTTGTAAAGCCTGTCCATGAGTTCCTGCTTTGGAGCCAACTAATTTTGGTCTGAATCCCCTGAAACCGCCGGGAAATAACCGTTTCCTCCCTTACATTGTGGTGTCAGGTATTTGGTCTCATTGATGGGAAGGCTGACCAATACTAGGTAGATTTTAAGTGAATGGATTGGAGAATTTCTTCAGTGAGTAGGTGCTCCTGAAGCTGCTGGGTACCTACATATAAAAAGCCCTAATCTTCACCGCAGATAGAAGTAGTTCCAGCTGGGGATTTGATCAGAAACATGAGATTATTCTAAAAAGAGGGCTCTGGAAGAGTATCTATCTCTAGAATGGAAGAGTATCTTTGTGATCATAAGGTGAACACATTTCTTAGGACACAACAGTCCCACAGCTGTCACCCACAGACATCCATGAAGGCAGGCCACAGAGTGGAAAGAGATAGGAGTGTGTGTGTGGCCAGCGGGGGACTCCTACCCTGAATGTAGGGAGAGCTCTTCCCAGTGCGCACAGACAGATGCACAGTAGGCCAGTGGGCTGCTGGGCCTCCAGGTGGCACATGTGTAGGTGTTCAGTCTCCAACCACGCAAGCCAGAACCTCCACAGAACATCAGTGCTCACCCGCATTGAGCAGGCTGGGTGGTGTCAGCGAGGGGAGCCAGAGCTTATTCACCGACGACAGGGGTAGTGTGAATGCTGGCCCTGCTTCAGAAAGGTGCCCGGTGACCTTTGCTGTGGCGAAACGTGCACGGACTGCATGAGCGCAGTCCCGCCCCATGCACACAGGGCCGTGTTCGTACATATGCAGCAGCAGGTGCAGGTGTGTGCTCGCACCTGTGCCTTGTTGCTCAGCGTGGGGAGAGCCCCAGTGCCCCACATATGCAAGGGATGCTGTTACCCTGCTTTGTTACTGAATGTGAGTGGACTGTGGGGTGTGAGGCGAGTCTCACCAGCGTTGAGTCCCGCTAAAGAAGCCAGACACAGTGCACACAGTGGGTCCTCTGAAAGGTGCACGGCGGGAAGCCGCTCTGCGGTGAGTCATCAGCAGCGAATTGTGGAGAGATGTGATGGGCAAGCAGCTCCGGAGCACCCAGTCTGTGGGGTACAGTCACAGGACAGGGCACAACATGCAGTTAATTCTATTCTTTAAATAAAAAATTATTCCTGGGATTGCTGATGTCATGGGAAGCAGGAGACAAAGACTTCAACAAAGATTACAGGATATATATTGAGAAATTGGTTGAACAGAAATTGGTCATCTGCAACTGATGGGACTTGAGAGTATGGAGGAGCCCAGCATCTTGCCTTGGGAGGGCAGTGGGAATTAGGAAGAGACCGCGAGACCTCTGCCCGGTCCAGAGTCAGGTGACAGAGCTGTGATCCCTGCTGGCTGGCTTGAGCTCTTGGGCAGAAAGCAGTGTCTTGCCTGCTTCGCCCAGGAATGTGTGGGTTCTGGGGTTGCCCCCTTCCAGAGGGACACAGGCTGGCCCCAGGCAGAGTGGAGGCTCTTGGGGGCCATGTGGGTCATGTGCCCCCATGTCTGTGTGCGTTGAGCTGGACTGTCCCACTGTGGCCGTCTTGCAGGGGAGCGGAGCAGGTGAGCTGTGGTTCAGCCAGGTGCAGTGGTGGACACCTGTGCTCCAGCTACTGTGTTGAGGGGGCAGGGTCCCAAGCCTGAGCCAGCCTGGGCAACGAGGGAGGACCCCACCTCAGAAAACAGCAGATACAAGCCCCTGCTGCAGAATCACATTTTCCCCAAAGTTGGTGGGCATTTTTTGTTTGCAAGCTGTACCATACCGAACAAAACAAAACTTTTAAAAAAGCATGACAGTTCCATGTGTTGGAAAGAACTTAGAAAGAGTGGCATTCAAATGCAGCAATGTACATGTCAGCTTGTACAACCTCTTTGGCTTCATCTTTTTTTTTGGTACTGGGGATCAAACTCAGGTCCTTGTGCTTGCAGAGCAGGCGGCAGAACCACTGAGCTAAATCCCCGGCCCTGGTCTCATCTTTCTTTTTTTTTCTGGTACCAGGGTTTGAACTCAGGACCTTGCGCTTGCCAGACAGGCTCGGTACCACTGAGCTTCATCCCCAGCCCGAGCCTCTTTGGAAAACCCTTTGGCAGCAGCTACTAATACTTGGACATTTGCTGCCCCTGACCCAGCAGTTTCACCCCTAGACCCAAGAAAAATGAGTATAGCTGTGAAATGTGAGTAGGAATGTCCCTGGAAGCTTGGGAACTGGTTCGCAGGTCCAGCTGTGTCCGTGGACCAGAGCAGCCATGGTTCGTACACCGCAGCTCTAAGTCCACTTGGTCACTAGACCTGTGTGATGGCCAGTCCTGATGGTGAGGCCCTGTTCCCAGCAGCTGCTCTTAGCGCTGGCCTTGTGTGGGGAGCGGCTGTTAGAGGAGGCAGTGAACCTCCTGCAGAGGCAGCTCCTTCCGATCTGTCCTGGCTCAGAGGCCTAACTGCTGCCCCCTGGGGGGAGCTTCTGGGTCTGTGAGGGCTTCCAAGGTGGAGCAGCTGTACAAACACACACTGGAGCGGGCGAGCACCATCAGCAGAGGTGGGTGACTGTGGCCTGTTTGTAGAAAGGGTCATGGATGCCACTGAGCCGGGAGCCGAGTGTGTGATGCTTAGTCAGGCAGCCAGGAAAGGAGCCTCTGAGGAAAGGGAAGCATTTTATTCCTGAGGTGGCGATTACACATGTATGAATTCATCGAGCGCTGAATTTAGGGTTTGTGCCCCTTAACTACCTCAATATATGTATTTTGTGGCTTATTTTGCAAAGCAGTGAAAAGGTATTACTATAATTTTATTTTCACTAAATTTGTTTCATTAAAATATGTGTAGTCTGAGGTGACCTACTGCCCTGCAGTCTACCTGTGTTAGGCCCTGGGACGTGTGGAGAAGGGGCTGGTCCCCCACGCCCTGCTGAGTTCCCTCGGGTCTCTTTGGGGCTGGGTGGCTGCACAATTCATAGTAACAGAAGATGAGAGGTCCGTGACACCCGAGGTGCTGTAGACCCCACTGGGGCCAAATAGCATGTGTGTCCTTTCATTCAGGAAAAGCTCTAGGAAGTGAAGGAAGCTGCAGGACTCTGAAAACAGTCCGTGAAAGAGCTCCAGGAAGCCAGAGTGGTGCCAGCTTGTGATGGGTCTTGAGCCACACGTTCCCAGAGGCGGGCCTTTCTGGGAGGCTCTGGCTTTCAGCTAATAAAGCCTGAGTCTGTTCCTTGTGGGTGTCAGCTCGGGATGAGCCAGTGGCTGCTGCTAACTTGGCTGTTCTGACCCCCAGAAAGGCCACTGCTGTGTGTCGTTCTGAAGTGGCACCCAGGGGCAGACTGACCAGAAGAGCGGCCCTCAGAGACCGGAAGGGAGAGCGGGTTTATTCGCTAGCTAGGGGCCCAGCGGAAGTCCGCTTCCAGAGTCTGAGCCCCGCTTCTGAGTTTGTTTCCATTTATCTGTTCTTCAGCCAGGGCGGGGAGCAGGCGGGATTTTACAGCAGCAGAACTTAGCAAAGGGCAGGGAGGTGGGGTAGTGTTGCTTTTACAGTTTATCTTTGAGACACAGGGAGATAGGGAGGTACAAGTGGGTGTTGTCTCAGCAGTTCATCTTTGGGAACCGTGACTTGGAGGGGTTAGCAGGAGGCCGAGCCCTGAGACCCGTCAGCCTTGAGACCTCAGCCTCTGCTTTGCCCTTTGTTCCTTTGCATTTTATTTCCACTTCCTGAGTGGTGCTTGCTCCATGGAAATGTGTGCTGCCGTCTTGGACTGGCTGTGGAGCGCGCCTTGGCTGGCTGAGCAGGCTCTGACTGACTGCGCTGTCCTGGCCCCCCTGCCCCGCGTTTGTCTATGTCAGATGACTGTGACCCCAGGGTGCTGTCTCAGCTCTGTATGAGCGTCCTGTTGTCCCAAGAGGTCTTTTTGTCCCCAGGCTTGTGCAGGAGAGTGCATGTTCACAAAGGCCTCATGGAACCAGGATCAGGGTGTCTTAGAAGAACCCCCACCTGTCCCAGTTTGAAGAACGATGCCGCTGCTGGCTAGTCCCATGCTGTGTGCATTTTCCCCTGTGCTGGTATTTTTTCAGTGTATGTAAGCAGTTTATCATGTCCTTCAGAAGTTGGGGATTTTGCTCTCACGGGAACATTGAGGGTACTGTGGTTCTCTCCAGTGGGCTCTGACCCTTCACTTATTGGTGCTCGGAGTGTCTCCAGGGAGGCCTCCAAAGAGCCCATTGTCAGCACAAGGTGGCCTTCACGTGTCCACTGATGTGCAGCCCCTCTCGTGTCGCCGCCTTGACTGGTATCAAGTAGTGTAGTCACCCAAACCAAGATGCCAGTCGTGAGTACATGGTGCAGTCAGCGCCACCAGGGAAAAGCTGGCATTGCCGTTTACTGTAGGAGTGGCTGCCGGTGATGGTGAGGCATGTTCCTGCTTCAGAGATGGTAGATAGACCATGAGCAAGTACTTTTAAAGCAGTCCAATCAGTAGATGCTTTTATATTTCTGCTAATGTAACTTTTTTGTCTTTTAAATGGAGAGCTGGGTTATACGCAGAGCTGGAGAGGATAGTCATGAACTTCCCACTGTCCATCCCTGCTGGGACACTCCTGGGGTGAATCCTGAGTGTTGCTTTGCATTTGTTTATGGATATTCCAGCACGTACCTGAGCAACAGGAGTTCCTTTGGACAGGCGTACACACCTGGACACATCTAGATCAGCTCTCATTCCCCAGTTCTGTGAAATGGCTACTGCCTGCCTTTCTGCCGTTGGACGTGGTCTGTCTTAACGTAATTTTGTTTTGCGGATCCGGGGATTGAACTCAGGACCTTGCGCTTGCCAGACAGGCGCTGGTGCCACTGAACTAAACCTCCGGCCCCATGGTCTGTCTTAACTCCACAGTTCCACACAGTTACCCGAGGTCTTCATGTCCTCGCTCTGAACGAACAAAGATGGGAGCAGCTGTCGCTTGGCAGTGAGAGCCAGTCTTTCTGTAGGCTGCTTTTCCTTAATCAGGTGCAGATTATGCAACTAAGCTGTCTGTGCTGAGTCACTCTTCTCGTCAAATACATGCACTTCAAAGATGCATGTGGACAAGGCCACCCCCTCTCTCCCGTGTGGATCGGGTAGTGGCTGCAGCCAGGTGGACTGGGGTACGGGCTGCTGAGGGCCGAGGTTGAGCACCCCTGCCGGAGCACGCAGCCTGTCCTCACTGCCTGCGCTTGTGCTGCACAGGTCTCCGTCCCGCCGGGCGCACTGGACTGCTGGGTGTTCCTGAGCTGTTTGGAGGTGCTGCAGAGGATAGAAGGTTGCTGTGACCGGGCGCAGATAGACTCCAACATCGCGCACACGGTGGGGCTGTGGAGCTATGCCACAGAGAAGGTACCTGCTGCCTTGAGGGAGTGCTCTCGTGGTCCCCTTGGGTGCCTGCGACCTTGCAGCATGTCTGGATGTGGCTGTGGAGGCCGTGGCTCCTGCTGCTTCCAGTTCACTTGGAGGCAGCACACACTCACCTGCTTGTGCCAGGGGCTCCACGCCTGACTGGGCACGACAGCAGGCCCCACCGTATGTGCTCGTGGGTGTGTGCAGCAAGGGGCTGCAGGGCTGGGTTCGGATGTTTGTATTTAAATTCCTGAGTTCTCTGCTGACTCTTGTGGCAAAGTAATTAAAATTTGGGTTTACTTCAACAGTTAAAGTCTTTGGGCTACCTGTGTGGACTTGTGTCAGAAAAAGGACCTAACTCCGAAGATCTGAACAGGACAGTGGACCTTTTGGCAGGTCTGGGAGCCGAGCGACCTGAAACAGGTACTGCTGTCACTGAAGCATATAAGGACTGGATTTTTGGAAAGTATTGTGTGAAGGATTAGAGCATTTCACGAATATAGTAATTGGAAACATAGACATAATAATGTAGTTTTGGTTGGTGTGGCTTTGTTTGAAATTTCCACAGGATTGAGATGAGAGCCAGGTATGGTGGCTCAGGCCTGTAATACCAGTACTCTGGGAGGCTGAGGCAGGAGGGTCACAAGCTTGAGCCCTGACTGAGTAACATAGTGACACTTTGTCTTAAAAAAAAATTTAAAAGTCTGGGTATGTAGCTCAGTACAAAAACCCTGGGTTCAGTCCCCAGTACTGCAAGAAAAAATACGATGAGGTCATTTCCTGCAGTGTCTGAAGGTGAGTAGAGCGTGGCTGTGCAGATGTGAGTGAACTCATGAGGACTCTTCTCTTTCTCTTAAAGCCAGCACAGCTCAGAGTCCGTATAAGAAACTGAAGGAAGCGCTGTCGTCAGTGGAAGCTTTTGAGAAGCACTACTTAGTAAGTGTCAGGAGCCTTCTGCATAGCCCTGGGAGCAGCTCTGCCTCCAGGAGGCTTTGCTCTCTGCAGGGCCTTTGACTTCGGGTGTACCACCACTTGAGACCCCTTCCCAGGACTTTGCTAGGTCCTCAGGTATCCTAGGGAGTTGTGAACAAAGATGGGGCAGTTGCTCATCAAATGTTCATTAGTACCCCATGCCGCAGTTAGACACGAAGGCATCTCTGAGTACCTGTGACTTTTCAAGTGGATTTACCCCTTCAAGGACTGGAAGAGAGGAGCCCGAGTTCTTTAATTTGCGAAAGGGGGACCCTGTGCACTTGTGCAGAGCTGTGGTGCTTGATGTTGAAGGCTCCAGATTAGGGAGATCACACAGAAGCGTGGGTGGAGTTGTGGGGTCTTAGCCCGGCTGCCAGGCCACGCCCCACCGAGCGCCCCAGAGTGTGCTGGGATGGGGTCCCTGTCACACAGACAGTGGGGAAATGTCACAGCACCTGAGTGCGGAGGGGCTCTGAATAGTTACGTATTCTATGTTGGGTGAGTTCAGGGATTTCTCTTACTGACATGCTTCCTGATATCTTCACAAATCACTGGCTCTGTGGAGACTGCATACTACAGAAAATCAGCACAGAAATAGATGTCAAGTAAAGAATACTATGCTAATGACGTCGTTTGTGTCATCTTTGGGTAAATAAGATTGATCTAGTGTTAAAAATGCAAGTACATAATTCTGCCCCTCCCCCTTTTCACAGGATTTGTCTCATGCTACCATTGAGATGTATACGAGTATTGGAAGGATTCGGTCTGCCAAGTTCGTTGGAAAAGATCTGGCAGAATTTTACATGTAATTGATCTTGAACTTTTCATTGAATGTTACACATTTCATGCATGCAGCGAGAGAAGTTGTATGTATGGAGTTAATGTAAAGTATACATAAATTTGTGGGTTGAAAAATATAGCATCTGAACTAGTCATAATTTTTAAAAAATTTTTCTGAAACTGAAATGGAGAGTTTTCAGTTGTTACCTTTAACAACTGATACTGGTCTTTGAAGTTTTCATATTTAAGTTCAATTTATGTACACACAGAAAATGCTGTTAAGTCTGTCATGAGGAGGAATTAAGAGTCCACTCTGAGGGCAAGTTCAACCGAGTGTGTGTGGTGTTTCTCTAGTTGATGACATGTTTCTTAGGGTTGTAACCATCAAGGCCAGGGATGAGAAAGAGCCACGTGTGTTGGATCCTTGTGAAGGGGTTGGCTGAGGGCGGTAGGGTGTGTGGATGGTGTGTAGAGGCGTGTCCGTGTGTGTGGATGGTGCGTGGAGGTGTGTCCGTGTGTGTGTAGATGGTGTGTGGAGGCGTGTCCATGTGTGTGGATGGTGTGTGGAGCCGTGTCCGTGTCTGTGGATGGTACGTGGAGCCA
Organism: Heterocephalus glaber; assembly: GCF_053883595.1. Taxonomy (NCBI): domain Eukaryota; kingdom Metazoa; phylum Chordata; class Mammalia; order Rodentia; family Bathyergidae; genus Heterocephalus; species Heterocephalus glaber. The sequence goes on from NW_028258138.1 coordinate 1,790,890, forward strand.
TGTCTGTGTCCGTGTGTGTGGATGGTACGTGGAGGCATGTCCGTGTGTGTGTGGATGGTGTGTGGAGGCGTGTCCGTGTGTGTGGATGGTGCGTGGAGGTGTGTCCGTGTGTGTGGATGGTGTGTGGAGCCGTGTCCGTGTCTGTGGATGGTACGTGGAGCCATGTCTGTGTCCGTGTGTGTGGATGGTACGTGGAGGCATGTCCGTGTGTGTGTGGATGGTGGGTGGAGGCGTGTCCATGTGTGTGGATGGTGCGTGGAGGCGTGTCCATGTGTGTGGATGGTGCGTGGAGGCGTGACCGTGTGTGTGTGGATGGTGCGTGGAGGCGTGTCCGTGTGTGTGTGGATGGTGTTTGGAGGTGTGTCCGTGTGTGTGGATGGTACGTGGAGCCATGTCCGTGTGTGTGTGGGTGGTACGTGGAGACGTGTCCGTGTGTGTGGATGGTGCGTGGAGGTGTGTGTGTGTGTGTGGATGGTGTGTGGAGGCGTGTCCGTGTGTGTGGATGGTGTGTGGAGGCGTGTCCGTGTGTGTGTGTGGTGTGTGGAGGCGTGTCCGTGTGAGGGGTGGTAGTGTGGGGGTGTGGGTGGGTGAGAGAATGGTCTTGGGATTGCTATAACGTGTTTCCAAGTAGTGTGCAGACTTCATTGGAGTTTGATATCAGAGAAAAGGACCTGAAATGTAGCTCAACTTCAGCATTTATTCTATAAAAGCAGCCTGTTGAAGAGAAGAGAGCCTGGCTAGCAGTGTGCTTACTGTTTCAAAGCACTGAAAAGATGTAAACTATATGGGAAAAGATATTTGTTCACATTTTTCAAAAAATAATGTGTGCTTGAAATGAGATCTTAAAATCTATAATAAGGTAATTTAGGTAGATGAAACCTGAAAGAAGAATATATTTGAAGGGACGTGGGTTGCTGGGAAGGATTCTCAGATCACCTAGGACCGCTTCATTCTCCGATGGGTGTGGCAGGCAGGAGGGCTGCAGGAGACCTCGAGCATCACTGGTCCCAACCCTAAGGAGCAGTTCTCTGTCATTGCTATTGCCAGGAGGAAAAGGTCTCCCCAGAAGGCAGAGAGCTACCTTCAGGGAGCTTTGAAGAACTACCTGGCCGAGGGTTGGGCCCTGCCTGTCACGCACACCCGGAAGCAGCTTGCCGAATGCCAGAAACACCTTGGGCAAGTTGAGAAGTATCCTTTACTGCCAGCATTTTCACCAAGTAGGAAAATTGCTTTCTGTTTTAGGAGCAGTGTTGTTCACCACTGAATATTTAATAATGCCTAATATTGAGGAGAAAATCCTACATTACACATACCATGTAGAATGTGAAAATGCCTCATTAATATTTTGTAAGTCTAATTTTGACTTTCTAATAACTAAAATAAGCACTTTGGCCACCCTTTGAAGGCTAGGGTTACTTAGCCCTTTTGTCGCAGCGTCCTCAGTTCAAGGTTCTCCCTCCAGGCCCCTTAACTCTGTCCAGCTACCTGCAGACCAGCAGCCTTCTGGCCAGTGATCAGCACCTGACCAAGGAAGAGCGGAAGTACTTTTGCCAGGAGATACTCAGCTTTGCTGGGTGGCCTGCAGACAGCCCGGGTGAGTCCAGTGCATCCCAGTTTATTGTGAGCACTTGGGAGGCTGAGCCAGAGAGATCACTGCAAGTTCGAGGCCAGCCTGGGCTGCATAGTGAGTTCAAGGCCAGCCTGAATTACACAGTGAGACCCTGTCTCAAAAAGAAAAAATGAAACTAAAAAAGAAAACCTGAAACCTTAATTGAGTACCATTTTCACAAACTGCAGAAAAATAATAATACAAAGTATCCCATTTATCTGGAGTCAACAGTTAGCACTTTGATCACTTTAGTGTATAGTAAGCATGCATCTCTCTCTCTTTTACCTTTTTTCTTTTTGCTGAACTTCAAGGAAACTCCACTCCCCCAAACAGCTTAGCATACATTTTCTAGAAATAAGGACAGATGGTCTCCTAACCACCTAAGGAGTTCACGGGGTTCTGCTATCACCTTCAAAGAGGTCCATACTCAGATTTCCCTAATTGTCTCAAAAAACTGTTTCTGGAAATATATTTTAATAGAGGCCAACAAGGGACTTCATACTGCATTTGGTTGTTATATCTCAATTCTTTTTTAGTTCAGAACAGCTATTCTCAATTTTGTTTTGTTTTTTTACAACACTGACATTTTAAACCTGTTAGCTTTACTGAGGTAGAGCCCACCTGTCGTGATCCCCCATTAAAGTGTGCATGCAGTGGCTTTTAGCATATTCACAGGTGTGTGCACCCACCACCACCCCATTTAGAATGCTGTCATCACCCCAGAAAGAAACCCCCTGCTCCCCCAACGCCACTAGCCATCTGTCTCTGGGACACCTGATCTGCGTGCTCAGGTCTGGCTCAGCCCACCGTGAGGGTTCAAGGTTCTCAAGGTTCGCCCACAGTGGGCACGCGGCTGTGTTTGCACCCATTGTGGAGCATGCTGTGTTGGGCCAGTCGGCTCGCATTCTGGCCCACTCTGGAGTCTGGCAGTGTTCACTCAGGGGAGCATCTGAACAGAAGTGTGCTCAGCGCTGTGACGGACACACTCGGTAATGATGCAGTGTGGCAAAGTCGCTTGGTTTACTGAGGAGAGCACTTACCTATGTAGTGCATGTCACTCTGCTGCTGCTGGCGGGACAAACACCGTGGCCAGGGCTTTCTTTCCTCCGAGCTCTGGAGGCTGGTGTTGGAGGTCAGGTATGGAGGCTCAGGTTTGGGTGAGGCCTCTTCCTGGTCTCCGGTGTCCTCACACCAGGGGAGAAGAGAGCAAGCCGCCTGGTGGCTGTCCTTGTAAGGACACTGATCCTGTCACGAGACCCCTTGACATCCTGAGTCATCCCTGCCCCAGCCCATCTCTGTTCCCCATCCTGGGAGGGGGTCAGGGCTTTGTGCATGAGCCTCAGGGACATGATCCGGGCCGTGGCAGCAGCTGACCATGTGAAAGCAAATTTTCCAGAAGCTTTGGCTCCAGGTTTGCACAGTCCTTGACTTTGGTGGCTTCCCTTGAAGAGGACCGCCTGGACAGTTCCTCAGGAGCACCAGAGCGGCACAGTGGTCTGTTGGCTCTTTAATGAGCCTGAATGGGCTGTTGGCACCATGGCCATGCCTGCTGCTTGCTCGTGTGGCAAATGGCTGAATTACGGTTCTGCCAGTTTCCGTGGCATCTCTATGTGGGTCCCATATTCCATCACTGTTTACTGCTCCTCCCTTATCTTACAGTGTCAGTCTTGGCCAGTCTTCTTTAGTTCATGTTAAGCTGTTTTCTTTTTCCTTTGCAGTGCTAGGGAAGGGCTTTGTGTATGCTAAGCACATGCTCTGCCACTGAGCTGTGCTCTAGCCCCCTTAGTTGATGAATGGCTAAGAAATGCTCACTGGTCAGTTTTGCAGTCTGCCTTTTCCCTGACCAAGCCAGGGTGCTTGTAGAAAGGAGGTTGGAAGGCCAGAGTGCCATGGCTTCTCCCCACCTGCCCAGTGACCGCAGAGCTGGCTGCTTCGGGTCCTGGGTTGGAGCCTAGCTGGGACACCTTGACCTATTTCTGCATGCGCAGTGGGGGTCCTGGCATCTTTCCCTGAGATGTTTAAGTAGGAAGAAAAGTGTGGGGGCCCCTAGACAATCTAGGAAGTGTGCTGTTGACAAGGTTTATATTAAACTTGAGGAGTTAGTTGATGTGTGTTCTCTTAAGTTTGCCACACCAATTAGTTTCTGTTATTTTCATAATTTCCCTGACTTGTCTGTGCATTCATTTATATTTTCCTGTTGACAAAATCCTCTTGAGCTGTGATGGAGGCAGGAGGTGGGCAGCTCTCCAGCCTCTCTCTCTCTTGCCCTCACTGGCACCAAGGGCAGGGCCAGGGGACCACCTTGCCGCAGCCGGTGGCCTGGGCAGGACACGCGGTCTGTGTTCTCAGGTCACAAGGTGGTGCTGCCCATGCACTCCTTCGCACAGCTGCAGGACCTGCACTTCGACCCTCCCAACGCCGTGGTCCACGCGGGTGGCACCTTGTCCCTGGAGATGACCGTGTACAGCCAGATGCCGGTCCCTGTGCCTGTAGACCAGATTGCCATCAATGTGCACTTCAGTGTCGAGAAGAACAGCTACCGGAAGACTGCTGAGTGGCTGACCAAGCACAAGACACCCAATGGCATCATCCACTTCCCCGCTGAGGTCTCCCCACTCCCCCCGGCCCAGAGCAGCTTGCCTGCGCTGGAGCTGTCTGAGATGTTCGAGCGCAGCCCTTCAGACAATGCCCTGAACACCACGGGCATCATCTGCAGAAACGTCCACATGCTGCTGCACAGGCAGGAGGGTGGCTCTTCTCTAGAGGCGCCCTCCGGGGTGGCCCTGGAGGACGGGGCCCACGTGCTGAGGTGCAGCTGCGTGACACTGGAGCCCGGGGCCAACAGGGTGGCGTTCAGGACTCAGGTTGGTGGAGAAGGCTCAGTTGAGGCCTGCTGTCTGGCTCACTGTATTTGTCTCCACTGTTATTTATGGTGTTTTGGCTGTTGCTCAGTTTTGACTGAAGCTCTTTATGGGGATTCAGTTAGCTTTCTAGCTGAGTGGAGCCCGTACTGTTGGCCTTGTGAGCCAGTCATCATCCTCACTTGCTAACATGGGATTTTAAGGAAGGTAGTGCAGTCACTGAGCTCCGTTTCCCGTTTTTTTGGCTGCATCAGTGTTAAAACAGTTGCCTCTGGCTGAGCATGGTGCCCAGTACTCTGGGAGGCTGAGACAGGAGGATTGCAAGTTTAAGCCCAGCTTGGATAACTTAGTGAGACCCTGTCTCAAAAAAATAAAAATGGGGCTAGGGATGTATCTCAGTGCAAATGCCCTGGGTCTAATCCCCAGAACCACAGAAAACTGGCCCCCTCTGCCGTGCTTTCCTCTGATGAAGTGTGCCCTGAGTGCTCTCCTCTGGGGCGAGATCTCTCTGTGACCAGGCCAGACTTGGCCTCAAGCAGGCCGTGCGTCTGCCAGGTCTCCTGCCTGCCCGCACGGCAGATGTCACCCTTTCCTTTCCATAAACACCCTTATCCGAAGCATCAGATTGAGCAGAAGTGTCCATGACTCTGAGATCGGGGCTTCTGGCCCCCTTCTCAGGAGCAGACATGGGCGCACAGGGCGGAGACCAGGAGGGGGAGCAGGCGGTCGGGTCCTGCTGTGGGATGCTCAAGCTACAGAGTACTTGCCGTCTTCCCAAGTGCCTGCTTCTGACCTAGGCCAAGGAGCCGGGGACGTACACACTCCGGCAGCTGTGCGCCTCGGTGGGCCCTGTGTGGTTCGTGCTTCCGCACATCTACCCCATCGTGCAGTACGACGTGTATTCTCAGGAGCCACAGCTGCACGTGGAGCCACTGGCAGGTGAGTGGTGCCCGGGGCCATACAGGAAGAGGGAGTGGGGACTTAGTTTTCGCTGCCTGTCGGCCTTTGAGGCTCCCTAGCTGGCAGGATGGAGCCACCTGTGGCTCTTCTGTTCCTGGAACTGCTGACTCTGGTATTTAATAACTGGTGTGTCTGAGAAGAAGCAAGTAGAAAAGTTACTGAAAGTCAGCGCAGGTCTGCTGCGGGCACTGAGGCTTCGGTTTCCTCCCGGAGCTGTGTCAGAGGCTCCAGGTTGGGGCTGGGCAGAGGGCCCCGCTCCAGTGCCAAGTAAGCCTGGCCCTCCGGCATCGCACTTGAGTTCAGAGCTTCTTCCATTTTGCTCAGTTCCAAAATTAGGAACTGGTGTTCAGTCTGTTGAGGACCACTTGGCCCCTGACTCGGCACTAGTGAGCGAGAGTCACCGCTGTTTAGGCTGGGAGCAGCATGCTTGCTTGGTGTTTTTCCAGTTGAGTCCCCCATCCTCCCTGTCTTTCTGCATCAGCTTGTGCTAGGGTAACAGCTGCAGCTAAGCAGCTGCCTCTGAAGTGATCCACCCTGCAGGGTGCCCTGTGGCAGGGCTGAGCTCTGCTCCTGCAGTGCCACATCCCCAGCCCCCTTGCTCCCTGTCCTCCCCAGCCTTCGCCCACCTACCTCCTCTCTGCTCCCTTCCTTCTCCTGCCTCGGGCCTGCTTCTATCTCCCCAGGCCAGGATTCGCAGAGGCTTCGGCGCCTGCTGCCCTCAGGTCCGGCTGGGTGGGCAGTACCATCCCGACAGCTGTGTTTCTGAGCCAGGCAGTGAGCTTGTGCACAGCTCCACATACACAAGTGGTTAGGGCAGCGGGTGGAGACCGAGCAGGGCCTGGGGTGCCCAGAAGAGCAGGTCTCATGCAGTGGGAGACAGGGCCCCCTGCTCCTCTCATCACAGGCCCTGACTGCGGCCTTGTTCCCTTTAGATAGCCTTTTGGCTGGCATTCCTCAGAAGGTCAAGTTCACTGTCACCACCGGCCACTACACAGTGAAGAACGGGGACAGCCTGCAGCTCAGCAACGTGGAGGCCATGCTGGTCCTGTGTCAGGGAGAGAACAGAGCTGTGGTCTACTCTAACTCGAGAGGTACTGTGTGGGCAGGTGTGGTGGAGGTGGGCTCGGGATGGCCACATACCGGGAGACTGTGACAGATGGCGCCACTGCCACCGGGTCAGCCTGTCCTGACACTTCCTGTGTCCACGTGTGCAGGCGGCATTTGAGGTCAGCGCTCAGAGGTGGACTAACCTGGCCCTGAGCTGGGAGAGTTTTGGGAGAGCAGACAGCCTGCAGCGTGTCCCTGGGTGGTGCTGACCTCGATGGGGCACCACGTGCAGCTGGCCTGCACTCCACGGGCCCCCGCCAGCCTCGCCGCCCCACCACCCACTGAAAGACAGGAGGCGGTCCCCTTTTCAGGGGCCATCAGAAGCCCTGTCAGAGGGTGCTTGCCGGTCCCTAGCCACACAGGCGGAAGGGGAGCCGCTTGTCTTCCTCTGGGTGGAGGTGGAGCCACCCAGGTGGCGCCCTGAGCTCTCTGCCCTGAGAGTGGCTCCTGGCCTGCCAGCTTGCCCCCTGTGTCCTCTCTGGCTTTCCTTGGCCTGGCCTTTCCCTGGCTGGCTGCAGGACAGCAGGAGCCTGCCATTGAGAAGGAAAAGGATGTGCCTCATTCGAGCTTTCTATCCTGTAGAAGAGTCCTCCACCACAGTGCTCCGGATCCAGTCCTCCGACAAGGTCACGAGCATCGGGCTGCCTGCCACACCTGCATACCACGTCATTGAGTTTGAGCTGGAGGTTTTGTCCCTGCCATTGGCTCCAGCATCTAGCAGGGAGAGCGACATGCCAGGGACACCGGAGCACCCCAGGAAGCAAAAGGACAGACAGAGGGCAGGCCCCTGCATGGTCACCACCGACCACAAGGTAGGGTGGGCAGCAGGCTGAGGAGATATGGCAGCCGCTTCTGTCCCTTGTGTGTGGCCAACATCTTCGCTCACACCAGGGGGAGAAGTAGGACTGGGCCCAGATCCTGCACTCCAGAGAGGCATAGAGTGTCAGACAGGTGGACGCCCGTGGGTGAGGGCCAAGGTCCAGCCCAGAGAGTGGGAGGAAATCCCTGCTCTGCTCCTGCACAGAGCCTTGGGAGCCACTGGTGACACTCACTGCAGCAGGAGCCACCTCCATCCCAAACAGGGGGAAAGAAGCCAAGTCCTGGTGCCCTCTCTGCCCATCAGGGAATCGCTGCCTTGTCCACACAAGGCCCCATGTGGCCTGGTCTCCATCAGGAGCTTGGCACCAGAGGGGGGGGATGCTTACATGGCCACTGCCCTCTAGGGTGTGGGAGTGTCCTGCCTCCGGTGCCTTCCTGCGTGTTTCCTCTGGACCTCACGTGCTCTGGAGCCATCGAGGCCAATCTGGTGCCACATGGCCCCCTGCTCCTTCTGTCTCGGTTTTGTCTGTGTACATAGCTTTGAGTTTCTCGCTTGTTTGTGCACGTTTAGTAGATTTCTACTTTGTGAACAGTGCACAGAAGTCATGATGAAATGTCTGAACATCAGCAGCCACTGCAGAGTCAGTGGGCTGAGCGTGTGTCCCTCTCTGTTCCCCACAGTTGTCCATCGATTGCCCGTGGTCCATCTACTCCACTGTCATTGCACTGACATTCAGTGTGCCCTTCAGGACCACGCACTCCCTGCTCTCTGCTGGAACCAGGTATCGAGGCCCTGCCCCTTCCCCACTGTGCTGCTGCCTTGTGATTGTTAGGGTGCCTTCCTACCTAACCGCAGTGCCACTGGCCCTGGTCGGACTCATGGTAACTCCCAGGTGTCTGTAGCACCTAGTTCATGCTCAGTGCTCCTGTCTCTCCAGTGGCACTTGGCACTTGACCTGGGGTCCGGACAGGTCCCTGTGTGGCTGCTTGCCTGTATTTGCCCCTCCTGTGCATGTTAGGCCATTGTTGTGTTTGGCAGGCCGCTGTCTGACCTCTGCACGGTCTCCTGGACTCAGCCGACCACCTCCCCTGCTCGGGTCTCATGTCGTCAGCGTGGTTGCCTCTGGAGAAGGGTCTGTCCAAATGCTGCCTTTTGCAGCCCAGTGATTCTTTGCTCTGGGGGCTGACGTCGACTCTGGAGGGGCTGAGCAGCACTTCTGGGTGCCCCCGATGCCTGGGCCACAAGCCTGCCCTCTGGTGGGATGCCCACAGATATCTCAAGACTCTACAGTTCCTGGGAGGGGCTGTGTTGTCCAGCTGAGGGCCCTGCTCCGGACGCTTGGTCACCAACAGCTGTGTGTGGAGGTGACGCAGTGCGGTGCATCGCGGAATGCTACACAGAGTGATGCCGCCAACACTGACCACTGTCAGGGTCCAGCCTGGTCTCCGCTGTAACCTTCCCTGCTTCATTGATGATACCTGGAAAACAGGAAGGAAAAATGTTAAGCCCGTATGCTGTGTAGAGCATTATACCAGCAGTGGCTTTTTTCTTCAGATCATAGCAGGGGAACTGGAGCCATTAGTGGTTAAAAACCTGTCATCTCTCAGAAAACCCTGGGTGCTTTTAAGAAAATGTCTTTCCTTAAAGACTCATTTTCACAGCTCTGCGGGTATCAGGGATGACTTGGTTTCTCGGTGACCAGTCCTGACTGCTCTAAGGATGAGTGCCCGTTGCCCTTCCCCGAAGGACACTGTGGCCCGCTGCCTGATTGGGGAGGGCCACACGTTGTGCCATGATGGCCCTGCTTCACAAATAGGGTGTCCTCTCACCCCCTTCCCCACAGGAATAGCTTTTTAAAACACATGTGGGTTTCTTGGGCACTTTTATATTTGAAATCAGAAGCAGAAATTATTTTGCTTTGTCACTTTTGTAGTCTCCTCATCAGTGAAGGTCTTCCTAACAAGGCTGAGATACATGTAAAAGATTATTACATGTCAAAATCATGCTTTGCTTTCCTCCTTTAGGAAATATGTTCAAGTTTGTGTCCAGAACTTGTCAGAGCTTGACTTCCAGCTGGCAGAGAGTAATCTTGCAGATACTGGAGGCTCCACCACCCTGCAGCTGACACCACTGAATGCACCATCCCTGCAGGTAAACACCCTCTAGGCCTGGTGCAGCAGGACCCAGGCCATGTAGTTTGCTGAAGTGGAGTGGTGAGCTTTGGGCTTGAGCCAGAAGTGCAGAGAAGAGTCTCGCTGCTGACCCAGAAGAGCTTGTGTGTGCTAAGCAGGCCTGAGCCAGTGCCATGCTTGCCGGGATATGTGTATGGCATGTCACTGATATACTAAGTGGCCTTGGGCTTGGCTGAGGGGTGCAGCAGACGTGTTAGAAGAATTTAGGCTCACACATGGCCTACTCTGCACACGATTTATGCAAACATAGGCTCATGCAGGACTCTCCTGTGGACCCCGGGCATGGATACTGGTCCCCTCTGCCTGTTAGGGGAAGGAGTCCTGGGTGTGGGGCAGCTCTGCGGACATCACCCCTCCTTTGCCGTGGGGGCAGCCTCCTCAACAGAATCACCGAGGCACCTCTAGTTACCACCCTGCCCTTTCCTGCTCCTTTTCTACATGTGCTTTTGCAAGTAAATGCTGAATGTTCACAGGATCTGAGGCTTTTTAATGGATCTGTCTTCAGCATTTTCAAAAGGCTATCCTGCTACTACTGGACTGTTTTCATGTCTTACCTGAGCCTGTCTCCATCCCCTAGGTTTGGAGTCTGCATTAGTCACGTTCAGGTTATGCATCTGGCTGTGCTAGTTCTAACTCAACTTCGTGTTAAATAGAGATCGATGGGTGTGAGTGTGAAGATGTCAGTCGCAGCCCCCTTTTGGTGACATGTTTGGGGTGTCCTGGGCACTAAGAAAGATTCCTGAAGCCTCTTACTGTCCCAGTGCTGTGAGGCTCTTGGACTCACGGGAACCAACACTGTTTCCAGGTCGCGTGCCACCTGCGCAGGGCCGGGTGGGACGGTGGCGCGGGGCAGTGGCTGGTGCTGCAGGACTGCAGGGCACACGCAGCGTGGCACAGCCTCCCCGGCGGGAAGGGGCTGTCTGCTCCTGTGCGGGGCCCTGGCGAGTAGCAGTGACAACGGCTCTCTTTGCAGCACATCCACAGCAAGCAGTCGGTGTTTTTCATCTGGGAGTTGAAGTGGACGCAGGAGCCTCCCCCTGCCCTGCACTGCCAGTTCTCCTTGGGCTTCTCCCCGGCCTCTGCAGAGCAGCTGTCCGTCCCCCTGAAGCCCTACACGTACGAATTCCAAGTGGAGAACTTCTTCGTACGTAGTGGGTCGTCTGGGGAGCGGAGCGGTGTGTGGGGTGCGAGGTGAGAGGTGGCGTCAGTCTTTGTAGTCTCGAGATGCACGTGGACAGATGCAGCGTAATGAAGCCGCAGCTCCGGGAGTCCAGTAGTTGGGTCCTTCCCCATGACACCCCGAGCGGCCTGTGCTCGTCCTCACCCTGATGGAGTTGCTCCCGGGAAGCCAGCTGCTTGGTGCTCTCTGTCGCCGTGCCAGCTCCCGTGCAGGCAGCCAGGGCCGTTGTTTTCTGAGTCTGGTTTTCTACATGGAGCGCTACCGGTGTCGCAGAGTGGCGGTTGCTGTGCAGGGAGAACCGTGTGAATCTGAGCTCGGAGGGGCACTGAGCGGGAGGAGCCAGGCGGGCAGGGGAGTGAGTGCATGGTCTGTCAGGCTCCCGACTGTACCTGTGCTGGGCTTTGTGACTTTCCCTTCCCTTCCTTGGAACCCTCAGGCGTCTGACCTGGGAGGTTTGCATTTGCAGCCTTTTCTCCCCGGCCTCTGACCAGACAGACACCTCAGTCCTTGTGTAACATAATCAGCGCAACAGTGTGTCCTTCCTGGGGCATGGGCAGCAGCCAGCAGGGGTCCTGGAGGTGCTGAGGGCTCTGCGAGGGGTGACCTGGTTGTTTACCACAGGCGATCTGTCGGTCCCTGCCACTGTCACTGTCCTGGCACTTTTTCCTCCTCAGAGTAGAACATAGAAAGGGTTTCTGAGGCCTTGTGTAGCTGAGGCCGCCGCCCTGTGCTCAGCGCACTGGTCCCTGCCATCTGCAACAGCTGCCTGGCAGCTGCGGAGTGCTGTGCCCTGGGCTGTGCATCCCTATCCGTGTGGACATTGACCGTGGCATTGCGTCATGGCTCATGGCCAGGGGTGTGTCCTCGTAGGTTCAAGACCTTCACTCATTTTTATTTATTTTGTTTGTTTGTGTGTGTGTTTTTGGTACCAGGGATCGAACTCGGGACCTTGCGCTTGTGAGACAGGCGGCAGCACCACTGAGCTAAATCCCCGGCCCCTTCACTCATTTTTAAATGGGGCGATTTGTTTTTTTATAAATGGACCCTAAGTTCTTTGTACATCCCAGGTCTCAGCTCCTAACAATACTGCATAATAATCGGAAGTGTTTTCTGCCATTCCGTGAGTTGTCTTTAGTTTCTTAATGGTGTTCTTTGAGGCACAGAAGTTTCTAGTTTTTGGTAAAATCTCATTATTTCCCCTTTTATTGCTCAGACTTTTGTTTTTAGATCTGAGCAATCATTGCCTCATAGGAGGTTATAAAGGTTTCCTCCTCTGTTCCCTTCCAAGAGTTGTGTAGGCTTCGTGTTTGGATCTGGGCTCTGACCAACTGTGAGTTAGTGTCTGTGGGGGTTGAAGGCATCCACAGCCCCTCTGTGCATGTGGCTCGTCAGATGTCCTTACACCATGTGCCAAGCAGACCCTCGGCCACCAGGCGGTGTGGCACCCCTGTTGCAGTCAGGTGGCCATAGCTGTGAGCTTGTTGCGCCAGAGGTTTGTTAGTCGCCGGCCTGCAGCCCGTGAAGGAGCCAGCTCCTCCTCTAGCTGCGCTGGTCCTGAGCAGCAGCATTGGAGCTAGGGTCAGACTTCAGAGCAGGCAGCCGCCATCACCACTTTCACTTTCGGGGCTCCTCCAAGCCCCGAGACAAGTGCGACCTTGGCTGCTTTGGGAAACAATCTGGGTCTCAAGCACCTGCTGTCGCGGAGAGGCTGGCCTTGGAGAGGCAGCTGCAGACTGCCCAGAGGGATACGGAGGAATTCTGTTGATTTTGCTAAGTCGTGATAGTGGCCTTGTGCTTTGGTAAGAAAACGCCTGTACATTTAGCAGTGAGGACTGAACACGTGGGTGAAGTGACAGGCTGTCTGGAATTTGCTGTGAAACATCTGGGGCAGATTCAGAAATGTAGATGAGCAGAGGGAGCAAAGGAAGGAAAGTGTTGATAAGCAGTGGGCTGAGCTGCCTGTGTGGTTAAAAGCTCTGAGAGGCTCAGTCAGTGGTGCAGAGGGTATTCACACAGCTGTTTGTTTTTGTGCTTGGAGATCGGAAGGCCCTGGGGCGTGGGCTCCCAAGAATGGGGCATCTGTGGCAGGGGTCGTGTGGGGCCAGAGGCCACAGCAGCCTCCTGGCTCGGCCCTCTGAGTCCTGTGTGTGTGAGCTTGTGTGTCCCTCCCCACCCAGACCCTGTACACCGTGAAGGCGGAGGTGCTGCCGCCCACGGGTGCGGAATACTGCAGGACTGGCTCGCTTTGCTCTTTGGAGGTGTCCATCACCCGGCTCGCTGACCTGCTGGAGGTGGACAAGGATGAGGCGCTGACGGGGTCCGACGAATACTTCTGCACGAAGCTCATGTATGAAGGTGGGTCCCGACGCCTGTTCTGACTTGTCGCAGGCGCTGTCTGTCCAGTGCAGTCCCAGGAGGGCCTTTCAGAGCAGTTGGTGCTCACTTGGTGGCTCACTGAGGGTGACCTCCGTGTTCATGGAACCTTCTAGCAGGCTTATCCAGGGGTGTCTGGGCCTCTTCTCCATGCGGTCCAGGACCTGGCGTGGCTCCTGAGGCAAGGCCAGGCCCCACTGCCCCACAGCCACCTGTCCTTCCGTCTGGGGCTCACGCTGTCCCCGGGTCTTCTCTGTCCACTTCCTCCTGGCTGCTTCAGCCCAGTGTTCTCACACACAGTGCACAATGCAGACGTTTATTATTTACAACCACAACAGTAAAGCTGTCACGTGATACATTCATGAAAACTACTTCCCAGAACAAAAGGGAGCCTAGTGAGTGTTTTGTGTCCTTCACACCTCTCTGAAGTCAGCGGCAGGAGGTACGTGACAGCCACGCCGTCTCGTCTGCGCTGCTCTGCATCTTGAGGGTGTATTTCCTTGGCTGAGTGCACAAAGACTGTAGCTGCCAGGGGGAAAGCTTGTAACAGCCTTTCCCGTAGCTGTGGACACTCTGGACACCACCTCAGGGCCTGACAGACTGGGTGCTGTGTGCAGCTCACCGTGCTCATTCATTGCATCCTTTGGCCCTTCCCATGCTCCCAGTGGACCTTTGTCAAACCTACTGTGCATCGGTCATTTGGAAAATACAATTCCTGAGTTAGGCGGCTCTTCAAGATGCTGGCGTGTCCTTTCACCATGTCCCAAAGTCACATTGCCAGAGCCCACTGCAGGCTCTGTGGGTGCTAGTTCCTGTCAGGCTTGCAGCTACCATGCAGGTTTTCCAAAATTCTAATTTTTGCTGAAAGTCTAAAGTGGATTCTTGGCAACAAGTACTGCTGGTTATTTTCTTTGAAGTGACAGCCTCACATTGTTCATTTATAAGAAAATATATGTTAGATAGGTGTGACTGATGACCCATAGTTTGTTAGTCCTGTTCCAGGCAAAAAGAGCCCTGCAGACACAGCGGCCGGCCTGTCCAGTCCAGTCCAGTCCAGTCCACAGCACCGCGCGCCCTGAGATAGTCTCCTGCAGTGGCCGCTGGTGCCGTGAGAATGCCAGATACCTGTGCCAGCGAGATGCCCTGAACTGGACGGCGTTGGCCACTGTGACTGCTTTGTGAGGGACATTCCTGGGTTGCTGCAGCCTCTGCTGTGAGAGTGAAAGGCGTCACCTTGAGCTTGGGGCCCTGCGGCCTATCCCCTCCTGCTGCGCAGTGCCCTCTCCGGTCCTCACTCCCCTGTGCCTGCTCCAAGCTGCTCCCCTCCTCCCGGGGCTTCCGTCTGTCTGCTTCTCAAGGCAAGGCTGTCCTGCTCACCCCCTTCCCCAGGTCCCCTCCTGCTCACTCCTGTCCCAGGCTGGTGGGTTGTGAGGACTGCAGAGTCATTGATAGGCTGGGTTTGAACACTGACCTCCATACTGACAGCTGCCATAGATCCAGACTGCTGTGTCCTGGGAGAGCCCTTGGGCCTGTGGTGGCCACCCCGCCCCGCCCCGCCCCGCCCACAGGTGGTTGCCCAGAAGGTCGGGTCGCAGTGCGGACCGTGGGTGCTGCCCTGTACTGTTCCAATTTAACCATGCTTCATTTATTTCAGGGGAAAAGTGGTTTTCTGTGTTTTTCCAGTGTGGTCCAGGGTGGACTAGAGCTGACTGCATGCCGGCTGACAGCAGTGCTGTATCCCATGTAGTAGAGCGTGTGTGTCTCGTGTGAAGGCGCAGTCAGACCCGGACAGGTCTCCCCAGCCCAGGGTCTCCCCAGCGGTGCTGCTTGCTCTGGTTGAGCACTAAATGGCCTCTGCTCCTCCTTTCAGTGGTCGACAACACCAGCAACTGGGCAGTATGTGGGAAGAGCTGTGGTGTTATCTCCATGCCCGTGGCAGCCCAGGCCACTCACCGAGTGCACATGGAAGTGATGCCTCTCTTCGCGGGCTACCTCCCCTTGCCTGACGTCCGCCTGTTTAAGTACCTCCCGCACCACTCTGCACACTCCTCCCAGCTGGACGCTGGTAAGGGCCCCGCAAGACCCAGGCTGCACTTCCTGATTGGCCCAGCCCAGGCGGAAGGCATCCTGGGCCGATGCATGTTTACTAAGCCCAACTTCAGCTGTCCTGACCAGCCACACTTCCTGGAATGTGGCCAGGCACTGTCCTTGGCTTTGGCCGGGCAGAGTCCTCTCGCCCACTCCTGTTTATGACAAAAGAGCTCACTGCCACAAATGGCGACATCCACAGAATGCAGGCAGCAGAGGACGCTGTTGCACCGGTCACTCCCGGTGGAGTGGGGGTGAGGGCCCAAGACACGAGACTGCATGGTAGCCCAGGAGGTCAGAGTTCGGGTCCCAAGGACAGTTCCCCACACATGTGTTGCTTTAGCTCTGTCATAGGTGGAACACTCCTAAGGCAGAGCCATAGGAGAGGTTCGTGCCGTGCAGGGCAGATGTGAGAGTTACTCAGCTGCCGACAGAGACTAACCTGAGGCCTAGCCTGCTGGCACCGTCTCAGCATGTGTCCGGGGCTGCGTCTTGGTGCCAGGTGCCCTGTACGGGCAGGCTCTGGGGTGACGTCCTTCCCGAGCGAGGTCCACTGGGGTAACGAGAACAATGGTCCCTCTTATTATTGTGCCAGGGCTTGTTCTCACTTCCCATGTGTTCTGCAGACAGCTGGATCGAAAATGACAGCCTGTCGGTGGACAAGCACCCGGACGACCAGCTGGACTGCAGCAGTGTGCGGAGTAGAGGCAGCGTGCACTCGGCCGCCAGCGGCGAGCACAAGGGCCTGCCCATGCCCCGGCTGCAGGCACTCCCCACTGGCCAGGTCTTCAACTCCAGCATGGGCACGCAGGTCCTGGTCATCCCCAGCCAAGATGACCATGTCCTGGAAGTCAGCGTGACATGACAGCAGCACTTTGGTCGTCTGGCGCCACAGACTGCTGTGATTGCACTTTAGGGACTGTGACTGGATTGCTCTCGTCGTAACATGCTAGCTCTACCCACACTTGGCAGCCCTGCTTGGCCACAGAGGTACCAGAGAATGGCACTGTGCAGCCGGTCAGCAGAGGCAGCATGTCCCCTCATGTTGTCTGCCATACAGGACCCTTGTTCTTTTCTTACCCCTTCCCTGTGCTGGTGTCTGACCGTTCTGCTCCAAGCCCTGCTCCTCCACTCACATAACCGCTGCTGCAGGACTGTTAGCCCGGCTTCCACGCAGCCCCATCTGCTGGCTCCGCATGGAAGCCTGTGTCCTCACTGGCCCCTGTGATGCCCGTGTGCTCCTCTGGTCACATGGCTGCTCAGCTTCCGGACTGCCTGGGAGAACGTGGGGTCTTCTGATCACCGACCCCTCTTTCCTCCAGGAACGCCCTTCAGGGCCAGTGGGTGGTGTGTGGGCGGGTCTGGAGGGACCGACCCCTTCTGTGCCTTGGGATGCCAGGCAGCTGACCAGGAGAGCCACGGGCTGGAGCCCTGTAAAGGTCCTTGAGAAGGACTAGGCCAGGGCGCAGGAGCAGGGCAGCGCGGAAATAGTGTAGGTATAAATGTTTCTGGTCCCTGTGTTCCCCACTGTTGATCGAATATCATATGCACTTGGAATTAAATATGTATTTATTTTAATTGTCATTATGTTTGTGGGGTTAGTATGTTATTTGCCTTTCTCTCATCTTCAGAGTCTCTTCATGTAATTGTGGCTGTAGAATCAGCATCTTCCTTTTGCACCTTAAGTCTTAGCTGATACTCGAGTGAAGTGAGGAGTACGGGTCCTCATGCTGTGTCCTAGGCCAGCTGTGGGGGACTGGGCCTGCAGTAACCTCTGCTGGTCCACTCGGTTGCAGTCAGACCGTACCTTCAGGCTCATTTACTTTCGGTTGTAAATTTAATTGTACATATGGTTGATTTATTATTTTTGAAAGTACAGACTGATGTAATGTTTAAGTTGCACCAAAAATCAAGGACGAAATAAATAAGTGTTTTTATTGGTGTGAAAGTCGAAGCTTGTAAGTAAGTGTTGTATATATTAACCCTTTAGCAGCTCTCCAAAGCAATGTATTTTTGTACATGTGAATAGAGTGCTCTGGATTTGCTGGCACGGGGTGCTTGGAACCCAGCTTGACCAGATGAACGCAGGCAGACGCAGTGGGGTCCAGCAGGGCCGGACCTCGGGAACAGCCCAGAGGTAGGAGTTGGGAGCGCCGGCCATGGTGACCAAGCAGTCTTCGTCAGTATTCTGTGTTGGCCTTTGCCTCAACCTTAAACAAAGGTGTGATCTTCCCCTTGGTGTTTTCAGTTCTAGGAATTGGAAAAATGCGTGAGGAAGAGAGATATCCATGTGCTTAAACTTTTTGGAAATCTATCTTCCTCATGTGTGGTTTACAGCTAATAAATGTGGGTGGGTCCACCTGGTTAGGCAAATTAGAACTTGAGACTAATGAAAAGTTCAGGGTCTCAGAAATAAGGTTTCTGCTGTAAGAGGTGCTGGATGCTTGCCTTACAGTCCTGTGAACCGGGGGTTCTCTGACATCCAGTGCTGGCAGAGAAGTATACATCCCTGCTGCCAGCGTGGAGCTGTGTGATACGCAGCGCAGTTTCCCTCCCACCAGAGATAGCCCAGGAACCGGGGCTTATTCATCACTCTGGTTTTCTAGTATCTGAGCACTCTCAAGATACAATTTTCTGATTAAAAATGTTTGTGGTCCTTTCTTACCTGGAAACTCAAATCAGAACTATCACAGATTCCTCCCCCAGTTACCTCTCTTGTGCAAACTAAGATAAATGCTTCTGCCTTTTTTTCCCTTAAGACAAAAGAATGTCACTAAAAAGCTAAAAGTCCTCCGTGTTAACAGTCACACAGTAAGAGGAGGCTGTTGCTGGGTTTGGGTTGTGAGGCTCTGTATTCGAGAGGGCTGATTTTGTTGACTCAGGTGTGGCAAATGTTGAAAAGTTGAGAAGCCAGGTACACAGTGTGTTATGTCAAAACCAGAATATGCAGCTGCTTTACAGGGAACCTGTAGAATGTGTAAATATAATGAAAAAGAAGATCAGTTATAATTTTTGTGAATTTCGTGGGGCTTCCTGTGATTGGAAAGATTATAACTCCTCTGGTCTAAGGTGGGGATTGTGTTCGGTCTGAGAATGATTTCCGTTTACATGGTCAGCTCAGCCTGGGACGGTGGGATTCGTGTGTTAGTCCTGGCTGTGGATGGTGTCTCATAAAGATCACTTTCTTTTTTTTTTTTTTTTTTTTTTGGTACCCGGAATCGAACTAGGGTCCTTGTGCTTGCAAGGCAAGTGACAGAACCACTGAACTAAATCCCCAGCCCAAAGATCACTTTCTTTAGGGTTTAAAATAGGGTTAAATTTTATTACCTAATTTTTTTGGGGGGGGGTACCGGGGATCGAACTCAGGACCTTGTGCTTTCAAGGCAGGCAGCGGAACCACTGAGCTGAATCCCCAGCCCTTTAGGTTAAATTTTAAAAGTAAATGAAACACACCAGGTTTGTATCTAAGATGAAAAGTGATGCTGCTTTTAACAGAACTAACTGTGATCTTTAAATCTTTAAATTTTACTTTTCGCGAACATGTTCCTTTCTCTAAATTCCCAGGCTCCTTACAGTTTAACACGCGGGGCTTCTGTGCCTGGGGAGGTGACCCGTGGGCTCAAGGTGTTAATTCCACTCTCATGGTTTACTATGGAAAGTCATTTTTCACACTGTTCTAACTGTAATACAATGTTAGACTAAAACCACTGTATGAAGACTGTTTAAAATGTAAACATAATGCTGAAAATACACATTTTAAGAAGAAACTGCTCTGAACGTGATTCTTTCGCGATGACAGGGCGAGGAGTTGCAGGTTTGCTCATGTTTCGTCCCAGAGCCTTGTTTGAGTCTCCGGTGTGGCCTGCTGACTTTGTGGGACACGGTGGGGAGTTTTCATAATTTCCTACCCGGTAACGCCAGGAACTAGACCTGAACCCCGGGCCTTCGTCTACGAACTCTCCGGCGCCTGCGAAACCCTGGTCTAAGCTTAGTTCGGGGCCCCGCCCTTCTTGGCCCTGCCCAGGCAGCGGCACCGAGCCCCGCCCAGAGGGTAGGGCGGGGGCGGGGGAAAGCTGCCGGGGGCGGAGCCGATTCGGGCCCTCCCTGGGGCGGGGGGCGTGGCCCCCGCCCCGGAAGTGCGTAGTAGGCGTTCCGTCCCGGAAGTCGCTGGGGGCTCGGGTGCACACGTGCGGCTGCGCGATGAAGTTCGCGTACAGGGTGAGCGGGGGACGGCGCGGGAAGGATGGCCGCTAGGCGGGACGCTGCGGGTCGTGGGAGGGCGCCGCCGGGACAGCTCAGGGCAGCCCCGATCTGACCCGTGTCCCTGGCCCGGCGAACCGCGGGGGAGCCGGAAGTGCAAGGAGCGGGAGGCAGATGGAACGGGCCGCGAGGACCTAACCCGGGTAGCCCTGGGGTGCGTGACGTGTGGCTCCTCTGGGAGTGGATCACGGCCCAGGCCCGCTCCCCCGTCACGCTCGCAGGCTGCGCTTTCCTGTTCAAGCCTCAGCTGGGTTGCTGGGCCATCATCTCATTCGCCTGTCCATACTTGGCCTAGTTCTGCCCCTGAACGCGCTGCTCCCCAGCAGCAAATCCAAAACCACAAGGCTAGGGCCGGGGGTTTAGCTCAGTGGTGCGCTTGCCTCACAAGCACGAGGTCCCGAGTTCGATCACTGGTACCCCCCTCCCTCCCCGCCAGAAATACCCAAAAGCAAAACCACAAGGCAGCACGAATGCGCCTTGGGTCGTTGGACACCTCTGCTTAGAACACAGGGTCTGGCATGGAGTCCTCAGCCGCGGTTCACCCAGAGCCCCAGATGCTGGCCTAGCTGGCTGCTCGTCCGGGTTCTGGCTCCCACGGACTTTTAAGCACTCTCCCTCTCCCCTTTAAGCAGCTCCTCCCTCCCATGCTACCTCTTTGCACTTCAGAACCTGTTTGTATGCTTCTTGCCCCTCCTGCTAGGTGTAGAATAGGAAGAGGTACAGATGTACCCCTCCTGGTGCTGTGTAACCAATGCTCCTGTGATGCACCAATAAATACGATGTTAGCTATGGGTCTGTCCTGGGGCTCTGTTCTACTGTTGCGGCTTTTCATTGGTGAAACCTGGATCCTGTTCCCTTTGCCTGGCAAGTGCCTCCTGCCTTGGGCACTTCTTAACCCTCCATAGGAGCCCTGGGTTCTGGGGATTGGGTTAATGTCTTCCTCTCGCCCAGGGATGAGCAGGGACCCAGCCTCGGGGCCCTGTGTTTCATCTTTGGCCAGATGCCTCACTTTACTCTTCCCAGGGAGTGGAGACTATTTTCTTTGTGTTACGACAGCTTATTTTCTTTCCAGTTCTCAAATTTGCTAGGTACAGTTTATCGGCGTGGAAACTTAAATTTCACCTGCGATGGAAACTCAGTTATCAGCCCCGTGGGGAACAGAGTCACTGTGTTTGATCTTAAGAAGTAAGTACACTGAAGTGTGGGATTCATGGTGTTGGAAACTGTGACCTCACACGGAGGCTGATGGTGCCCCTCACCTGCCTTTTCATGGGATGCACGCCCATTGAGGCTCAAGGGTTTGGCAGGGTCGTGGGTTAGCAGTGGAACTGCCTGCTGGGTGCGATTTTCTGGTGTCTCAGCTAAGCCTTGTCTGGTGTTTGTTGCCTGTCAAGGTTAAAGCCACGTGTCACCTGACTCAAGTTACCCAGGAAGGGACCCTGCTTCTCCTGTGGGCAGGAGATGCAGCTGGAGGTTAGCACTTGCTGCTGTGAGGCCAGCTGGACCCCTGCTTGCTCAGCAGCCCTGATGGTGTTGGGCTTGGTGGGCTGGGTGGGCAGTCCCCACCCAGAGGTCGATTTGGGTTGCTTAGGTTTAGCTGTTTCTTCTGAAGGAACATGAGGCTCCCTTCCTATCTCGATTGCTTCCAGAGTTGCCAGGGAAGCTGTGGGCCAGTCCTGCAGCCTGGGCACCTCGTCTTTGTTTGGAGGCTTCCAGGTTCCTCTCTCTTGCCCTACAGCTCCAGCAGGGTGGCCCTCTTTCCCTCCCTGTGACATGGGTCGGCTGTGGTGCTTGCTCTGCTTACAGTCAGAGGTGATGACTGCTCCCGTCTTGTTGAAGTGGCACCTAGTGAGGGCTGCCTAGAGGGGTGGGAAAGTGCTGGCTGAGGGCAGTCAGGCAATAAAATACTGCAGCTGGAACCCGGATACAGCACCTAGCAGTGGACTTCATTGGTACTGCTTATTTTTCTCTGTATTTTCCTATTTCGCTGAAAACCTGGCTTTCTGTGCCTGTGCTGTTGCAGTGTGTGCTGTGCGCTGGGTGTGTAGCTTGTCCGGTTTCCTGACTTGATGTGGTGCACAGTGTCCTCGGGTCCACCGTTTAGGCGTCACTGTGTCTTGCCAGTCCTCCTCTGGGGTCACTGTTGTTTCCCATGAACTCTGGCACACGGGGTCCAGAGGCATGGGACAGGCATGGCACAGAAAGGGGACTAGCGGGGAGGGCAGGCTACTGGGCCCAGGCTGGCCCTATCCCCCGGTCTAGTGACACAGAACCCACTGCACACTGTGCTTCTTCTTTTTCTCAGCAATAAATCCGATACCCTGCCCCTGGCCATGAGCTTCAATGTGAAGTGTATGGGGCTGTCCCCTGATGGCCGGCTGGCGATCATCGTTGATGAAGGTGATCACCCGTCATCATCTTGGTGTGGGCAGGGCTGAGAGAGGAAGGGCCAGGCACGGGCGCGGCAGGGGTGAGGAACAGGCCCTCCCGGGATGGGCACGGGCTGAGGTGGCCCCTGCCATCTCTGGGTCTGGGTCTGCTGGGGCCTGGGTGCAGCTGCTTAGGTGGGCTGGGCATCCCTGTGCCCGTGCCAGTGCATCACTGGGAGCACAGCTGGGCTTCATGGCCTTCGGGCCCACATTCCAGGCGCGAGCAGGCACACCCAGCTCCTCCCTGTTTCAGCTACATAGGCTCTAAGGTGAACGTTAGCGTGTCGGGCTGCGGGGTCCCTGTGTGGCCGCCAGGTCACACGCTGGCCTCTTGGCAGGGGGCGCTGCGCTGCTGGTCAGCCTGGCCTGCAGGTCCGTGCTGCACCACTTCCACTTCAAGGGCTCTGTGCACAGCGTCTCCTTCTCCCCGGACGGCAGGTGAGAGCAGCGATGGCCAGGCCGACCTCCATGTCCTCCCGCTGGGGCTCTGGGCAGTCGCCTGGGCACGTGGCCAGCCTGTGTCTGCCCTGGCCTCTTCCGCACTGTCTCGGGTGCTCTCGGGACCCGGGGTGGGCTGGGGCTGGGAGCTCTGCGTGGTCCAGGCTGCTGTTGGCCCTCACTGTTGTCTACGTCCTTCCTCCTGCAGGAAATTTGTTGTTACAAAGGGCAACATCGCTCAGATGTACCACGCCCCTGGGAAGAAGCGAGAATTCAACGCATTTGTGCTGGACAAAACCTACTTTGGGCCATATGACGAGACCACGTGCATCGACTGGACAGATGACTCCAGGTGAGGCCCGGCTCCGGCTCCCTGGAAGGAGGACTCCTCCTCCATCCCGCGAGCCTCATGTGCCTTGGGTCCCTGCTGGAGATGTCACATTTCCATGGGTGCTGTCGGGGGCTAGGGAGCTGCCAGACGCTGCCACTTCAGGGCCACCATTCCTGACCACCGATGACTGTCCCTAGCCCGAAGATGCCTGTGGAGTGGCTGGCCTTTCTTCCCCTACTCTGTGTCTGGCCTTGCAGGGAAAGGCTGCTGGTGCCTTGGGTTTGCTCAAGGGACCAGCGCTGTCCCTGCACCACTGTGGCTGCCAGGGTGATGCAGGCTGTGCGTCTGTCATCTCAAGAGTGTCCTGCCTCAGTGAGCGACACTATTGGTGCCATTCACAGAGCTGGCTCACATCGGGATCTCAGGCTGCACCTGGGGCCTCAAAGGAGCCACTTCTGTTCCTGGGACAGCCAATGAGGCCACGTGGCCATGGCCACTGTGCAGCAGCTGTGTCCCTCTGTTCCAGGTGCTTTGTAGTCGGGAGCAAGGACATGTCCACCTGGGTGTTCGGAGCCGAGCGCTGGGACAACCTCATCTACTACGCACTAGGCGGGCACAAGGATGCCATTGTGGCCTGCTTCTTTGAGTCCAACAGCCTGGATGTATGTCCTGGGCCCAGGATCCTTAGCCCAAGGGTGACCTGGGGACAACTGAGTGGCTGAGCACAAGACCCTGCTGAGCCCCTCTTGGCTGCTTCTAGGGTGCCTGGGGGACCTTTGGGGCCCGTTTAGGGGGTGGGGGTTAGTGGGTCTGGCCTGGGAGGCCAGCTGGAGAGCGGGTTCTTGGACTGGAGGTGGACTGGGTGACCTGTGTCCGCCCTGCGTGTCCCCTGCAGCTATACTCGATCAGCCAGGATGGGGCCCTTTGCGTGTGGCAGTGTGACACCCCGCCTGAGGGCCTGAGGCTGAAAGCCCCTACCGGCTGGAAGGCGGACCTGCTGCAGCGGGAGCAGGAGGAAGAGGAGGATGAGAGACAGACCACCATCCGAGGGAAGGCCACAGTGGCCGAGGAGGAGAGGAAGGGGAAAGTGAAGTACCTGCGGCTGGCCAAGTGGGTCTGCGGGCAGGGCTGAGGTATGAGCCAGGGTGAGGGGCAGGGTCCAGGGTCCGGCCCCCACACCCTCACCAATCTGTGCAGGTACTTCTTCAACAAGGAAGGAGACTTCAACAACCTGACCTCTGCGGCCTATCACAAAAAGGTCCACCTCCTGGTCACGGGCTTTGCGTCTGGCAACTTCCACCTGCACGAGCTCCCGGAGTTCAACCTCATCCACTCCCTGAGGTGAGCCCTTTACACCGGGCTCCGCACCCACTCACCTTGCACCCTGAAGGCTGGTGAGCCCCTTGTTCTGGCCATGGGCTTTGGTCTCAGAGCAGTGTTGTGGCATTGTTGTTTTGCTGTGGCTCCAGAGGTTGAACCCAGGGAGCCTGGGCTGCATCCATAGCCCCTTTCAGGTTTTTATGTCAAGACGGCCCTCACTACATTGCCCTGGCTGGCTTCGACATTTGAGATCCTCCTGCCTCTGTGTCCATGTGGCTGAGGGTACAGGTGGGCACCAATGTGCCCGCTGGCATTTTTTTTTTTTTTTTTGTCATCCTTTTTCCTTTAACCTTCCATCTCTGGAACACAGAGGAAGTTAGAGTGCTGGCCGCACACTTGCTCTGCCGCCGAGCCCGGGGAGGGAAGAGGCAGCTGGGCATGCTGGATACCCCTGCTCACCTGTCCCTCACTTTCCTCAGCATCTCAGACCAGAAGATCTCCTCCATCGCCATCAACAGCTCTGGGGACTGGATCGCCTTTGGGTGCTCGGGTTTGTTTCCTGGCCCAGCTGTAGTGTGGACCTGGTCAGGAGCCAGGGAACCTTGGGGCCCAGCAGTGTGGGGCCTGTGGGAGGCAGTGAGGCTCCCAGGGGTTTGCTCCAAGTCCTGGAGCCCATGTGTCTTGTGGGAATCTTGGTCCTTGGTGGAGGCTGCCTTCAGGGCCCTGGCCTGTGCCCTGCCCCCTGCCAGGTGGGGCTGCTCTCCATGCCTGGTCCTCCTCAGCCCTAGCAGGGGGTTGACGCAGGGTTACAGGGTCAGTCAGGGCACTGGTGGGCCTTCTCTGTCCTGGTCTGTGTCAGGGCAGGTGAGCTAGCCACCCTGTGCCCACAGGCCTGGGCCAGCTGCTGGTGTGGGAGTGGCAGAGCGAGTCCTACGTGCTCAAGCAGCAGGGCCACTTCAACAGCATGGTGTCACTGGCCTACTCCCCTGATGGGCAGTACATCGTCACCGGCGGGGATGATGGCAAGGTGGGTAGGGCTCAGATTCGAGTGGAGAGGGCTTGGTGTGCATGTGCCGCCCTTTCTGCACAAGCATGTGTTCTTCACCCTCCTCCCCGTCATCCACCACTATAGGGAAGGGGAAGGGGACTTTGCCAGAATCTCTGCATGGGGCCTGGCCTCCTGTGAGTCACCACAGCACAAGGCAAAATAATAAAGACAGAAAACGAGACTTAGAGTGAAGCTGAGTCTGGGACCTGATCACTGCTGCTGATGGCAGCAAAGACAAAGGCCCCCATGCTCACCCACTTCACAGACTGGGTCTCCTGGGCAACTGTTGGGGGAGGGGGCTATGCTCGCCCAGTCCGCCCGCTGACAGCCCATCTGAGCCACTAGGGCTTTGGTCTGACTCCTGATATAAAACAGTATAGCCCAGTTAGGGAAGGCAAGAAGCACGTGCCACTTACAGCGCCCTAGTCCTGTGCAGGGATGACTCGTACACACCACCAGGTGCCCTGGGTCCTCCCACAAGGGTGCTCACCTCGGTGGCTGTACCCACCCACTTCCTGTGCCCCCAAGGTCAAGGTGTGGAACACCCTCAGTGGCTTCTGCTTCATCACTTTCACGGAGCACTCAAGCGGGGTCACTGGCGTGACCTTTACTGCCACTGGCTATGTCATCGTGAGCTCCTCCATGGACGGTACTGTGCGAGCCTTTGACCTTCACAGGTGAGGCCCTGCTCCTTGGGCCGGGACTTGGGCATGGGGATCCGGTGGTGAGAGCGGCACAGACCCCCGTCATGGGCTGCTGACCTGGGCCTGGCTTTCTTGGCAGGTACCGGAACTTCCGGACGTTCACGTCTCCCCGCCCCACCCAGTTCTCCTGTGTTGCTGTTGACTCCAGCGGGGAGATTGTCTCTGCGGGTGCCCAGGACTCCTTCGAGATCTTTGTGTGGTCCATGCAGACGGGCAGGCTCCTTGACGTAAGGACCAGTGTCTCCTGGCCGTGTTTTGCAGGGGCTGGGTGGCCCAGGGTCACCTGGGAGCTGAACAGACCAGGGCATTGAGCAGCATGGCAGGGAGGCCTGGCCTGGGGCCGCAGCAGCTGCTTGTCACCGTCACCTCCAGCCTCTCTCTGCCACAGGTCTTGTCTGGTCATGAGGGCCCCATCAGCGGTCTGTGTTTCAACCCAACGAAGTCTGTCCTGGCCAGCGCCTCCTGGGACAGGACAGTGCGCCTGTGGGACATGTTTGACAGCTGGAGGGCTAAGGAGACGCTGACCCTCACTTCCGACGGTGAGCCAAAGCTGCATGTCACTGCCGTGGTCCCAGTCTGGTCCCCACGTACAGGGTGGGGGTGACACCCCACTCAGACCAACAGCAACAGGAAGTCCGTGCCGTATGGCTTGTGTTGTGTGTTGCCTTTGAGTGGCAGCACTCTGCGCCCCCAGGAGGATGAGGCTGCTTTTGGGTCCTGCTGCCCCTCCTTTCTCAAGCCCCTGCAGGCAGTCACGGGCCAGCTCCCTGAGGCCCTCGTCTCGGTCCCCTCTGCATGTCGCTGTCCCTGGAATAACCTCACCCGCAAGCGAGCCTTTGTGTCCAACCTGTGGCACCTTGTGGATAGGCCACGCCCTCCGGGCCTGGTCGGCCAAGGTGGCCAGCGGTGCCCAGCTCTCAGCCTGGGTGGCTGTGCCCTTGTCCCCCAGGGCTGTTGCAGGGCACTTCTTGCCTCTTGGGATGTCCGCAGTCTTCCTCGGGTCTGAGGTGCCCTTTCCCTAGCCCTGGCTGTGACGTTCCGGCCCGATGGTGCGCAGCTGGCTGTGGCCACGCTGAGCTCACAGATCATCTTCTGGGACCCTGAGAGCGCTGTGCAGACGGGCTCCATCGAGGGCAGGCACGACCTCAAGACAGGCCGGAAGGAGCTGGACAAGATCTCAGCCAAGCACTCTGCCAAGGGCAAGTGAGTGGTGGTGCTGCCTGGTGGGAGGGGTGTGGGCGCGCGTGGCCCGGGGACTTGTCTGCCCAGCTTTCAGACCCAAGTCCCTGCTCCTCTCTGGTGGTGTCCTTCACTCCTGCGGGCGCAGACACCTGAGTGTGAGATCCCAGCCCCGCGGGCCCACTGGGAGGATTGGGCTTTGCTGGGTGAAGGGCACAGCCTGGTGCCGGAGTCCGTTTCCAGACCTGCATCTCCAGAGCTGGTCAGCCTGGTGTGGAAACAAGCACAGAGCAGCCCGGGTGCCCTTGTCCCACTGGGAGGGATGCCCCACCCGACACACTGCCCCTCAGCCAGCCTGGCCCTGGGTGCAGGCACAGCAGGGCGTCGGCAGGCGGCTGAGCCTGGGCGTGTACCCAGGGTGATACTGGGTCTAGGCCTTCCCCGGAGCATCCTGAGTAGGGAAGCGGTGGGGAACACCATGTTCGGCCTGGCCAGCGTGTGCGGTGGTCGTGTCACGGGTTCCCCTGGGCTGTGACCCTCATCCTCACCACCACCTGCTTCCCCTCCTTGACCTGGTCTGGGGGCAGAGTTGTGTCCTGGTTAAGGGCTGACTCGCTCGCTGCTCACTGGCCGTGTTTCCTGGAGAGGGTGCTCTCGGGCTTCCTCCCCTCTTCTGGCTGGGGCCTGGTGCCTGGGCTCTGTGGCCTGTGGAGAAGTTTTTCAGGGGAGGTTTTCCCCCATGCTGGGCGCTGTCTTCCCACCTCTTGGGGTGTTCTCGCCACGAGCTTTAGGTTTGGGAGCCCCGGCCTCTGGACAGTCTTCATTGCCCTCCATGGTCTTGGTGTCATAGCTGAAGAGCTGTGCTGGCCCAGGTTCTGCAGCACCGGCAGGGCTGCCTGCGGGTGCTGCAGGCTGGGTCCCCACACGCTGCTGGTGGGCGCGGTGTGAGGCCTCTGGGGGGACTGTCCTCGAGCCGGTTCCCAGAGAGCACTGGGCGCTGTGTCCCCACCAGGGCTTTCACCACGCTGTGCTACTCGGCGGACGGCCAGTGCATCCTGGCGGGGGGCATGTCCAGGTTCGTGTGCCTCTACCATGTCCGCGAGCAGATCCTGGTGAAGAGGTTCGAGCTCTCCTGCAACCTTTCTCTGGATGCCATGGAGGTGAGTGGTGGGCCCGGGCAGCAGGGCCAGGCTGTCCTGTTAGCACATGGGCCAGGGCCGCAGCCTGGCGAGGGGTCTGGGACAGGGAGTCCCAAGCCTGATGGAGCGCAGGACACGTGCACAGCCTCCACCCCACCTGTGCGCCTGGCCCTGCCCGGAGGCTCTTCCCGCTCTGCTCCCCCAAATAAAGCCTCTGGCCAGTTGTTGGTTGCTGGGTTCACTGCTCAGGGCACCACCTTGTGTGCATGCCCGGAGCACCCTGTGCTGGTGCTGGTCCTGTGCAAAGCGCCCTTGGCTGTTTCCTGAGGCAGCGAGCGGCTGCCCTCGAGTGTGGGGCGCACATCCTGGCTGCCAGAGCTCCGTCCCTGCGGTGGTCCCGGCTGTGGCGACCCCATCTGCAGGCCCCAAGGAAGCTTCTGAGATGGGCCCCCAGCACCCCTTCGTCTCTGTCCCTGTAGGGGCACATGAGGGAGAGGGGGTGACCAGGGCCGCGTGCCCACGGCCTTTGCTGTCCTAGGAGTTTCTGAACCGAAGAAAAATGACAGAGTTTGGCAACCTGGCGCTCATTGACCAAGACGCTGGGGAGGACGGCGTTGCCATTCCGTTGCCAGGGGTGCGGAAAGGTGAGCAGAGACTTCTATGTCCTGTCCTCCGCCACTTTCCTGTGGTGGCCGTCCTCCCTTGCTTGGGCTGTGGTGTGTGGAGTGGGTAGCTGTTCCATATCATGGCATCTTGCTGGATGCTGGGCACCTGCAGAAGACCTGCCCAGAGGGCCCCATGCATTTGCTCCAGGGCCGAGTGCCCCTCTGTTGCATGGGGCACGGACTGGGCCTCCATACTCAGGCCACCTGGTTCCCAGGGGGACCGTCCCGATGGGGCAGCCATTAGCCAGAATGCTGGTGGGGCACCCTGGGGAACCATAGCCCTGGGCTGGCAGGGCCCCTGTGCAGCCTGTCCCCAGGCACAGCTCTGTGGAGGCCAGCGGGGCTTGACTGGCTCTTCAAGCCAAGGCTTTCCCAGGTGGCCAGCAGGGGGCAGCCTGGAGCTGCCTCCAGAGCCTGCAGCTGGCTCTCTTTGCCAGGTGACATGAGTTCTCGCCACTTCAAGCCTGAAATCAGAGTGAGCTCCCTGCGCTTCTCTCCCACCGGTGAGCCCTGCGTCGTGGTGTTGATCCTGACAGCTTGGGGGTCTTAATGCAGGGACAGGGCCGGTCACGGCAGCTGGCGGGCTCTGGATGGCACTGTCCCCATAGGGTAGAAACGGGACACAGAACCACACTGGCTCCGTGGTTGCCTCATCCCTGAGGACGGACAGCTTGGAGGATCTGGTCCCACTCCTCACAGGCCGGGGTCCAGGGCTAACCTCAGTGGCCGCTTGCCCACCTGGCCCCTCACACACACATGGGGTTCGGCCCAGTGGGGCCGTGGGGCCTCTGATGCCCTTGGTTCCCACGGCAGAGCAGCGGCAGCCAGTGCTCCAAAGCAGGGTTGGGTGGGAAGGTGAGATGCGTATGGCTCCCTGGAGTGTCGCTGTGTCTTGTGAGCCCTGCATCCACACGCTGGGCCCAGGGCCCACGGCCCACATCTGCGCACTCTCCTGTTCTTGCAGCTCAGGTTTTTTGATGCAGCCACCTTTGTTTGTTCCCATGGTTTTTTTTTGTTTGTTTTTTGGGTTTTTTTTGGTACTGGGGATTGAACTTGGGACCTTGCATTTGCGAGGCAGGAGCTGGAACCACTGAGCTAAATCCCCAGCCCTGTTCCCATGTTTTGCTTGCGGCCACATCCCAGGCACGGTGGTGGCCTGGAGCAACGGCAGCAGGGACCGTGTGGCACCTATGTGGCAGGGGCACGCGCGGGTGTCACGTTCCGTCCTCCCTGGAGGATGTCGGGGTCCCCCGGAGCCTGGACCATCAGCTGTGCTCTTAAGGGCGCGGGAGGGAAGTGCGCCTCTGGGTCTTGAGCAGGCCTCCACTGCTCACCCTAGGGCGCTGCTGGGCGGCCACCAGCACAGAGGGGCTGCTCATCTTCTCCCTGGATGACCGGATGCTCTTTGATCCCTACGAGCTGGACACCAGTGTCACCCCCGGGCGGGTGCGCGAGGTGCTGCGGCAGGGGGAGTTCACCCGCGCCATCCTCATGGCTTTCCGGCTCAATGAGCGGACGTTGATGCAGGAGGCGCTGGAGGCCGTGCCCTGGGCGGAGAGTGAGTGTGCATGTGAGGGCTGTGGGCGGCGGGCGGCGGGTGGTGGGCGGCGGCTCCTGCTCCTGCGGTCTCTCTGCGGAGCAAACGCGCCTTTCCTACCCTTGCAGTCGAAGTGGTCAGCGCGTCTCTGCCTGAGCTGTATGTGGAGAAGCTGCTGGAGTTTCTAGCCTCCTCCTTCGAGGGGTGTCGGCACCTGGAGTTCTACCTCATCTGGACCCAGAAGCTACTGACGCAGCACGGGCAGAAGCTGAAGCCCAGGTGCGCTGCGCTGCACTGCGGTCCCGGCCGCCTCGTGGGTGTGAGGCCATGTGTCACAGGTCTTGCTCAGCAGCGTCTCCCTTCCAGGGCGGGCCAGCTGCTGCCTACGGTCCAGTTCCTGCAGAAGGGCGTCCAGCGGCACCTGGAAGACGTGGCCAAGCTGTGCGTGTGGCGGGTGGGCGGGCCTGGCGGGAGGGCGGGACTCATGCTGTGGCCTCAGGTTCCAAGCTCCATGCCATGCCACTCGGCTCGAGGACTCCTGCTCGTTAGGTGGGCGGTGACCAGTTTTGTTCGGTGATGCCACGGGCACGTGTCGAGGCTTGACAGCCCGCTGCCAGAGGCGGCCACTCTGTACCTGTATCCCCAGCAGGGTCACAGGGTGATGGCCACAGCACATGAGGGGAGGGGCTGGGGTTAGTGCTGCCCACCACCTGCTCTCCGCAGGGACGCCCCGCCACGCACGCCAGGGGCTTCCTGTCCCCAGGTCAGCCCTCCCCCAAGCAGAGCCGAGGCGGTGACGACCGCATAGCTTGCCTGTTGGGGCCATGTCCTTCCCATTCCCGCGGGGCTCTTGCCAGGTGTTCCAGCTGGGCTCCTGAAGGACCCATTCTGCCCTGTCCATTTGTCCCTTTGTCTTTTTTGCTGTATAGTCTAGGCTGGTCTTGAGCTTGTTATGTAGTCCAGACTGGCCTTGAACTTGGGGTTCTCCTCCCTCAGCCTCCCAGGTGCTGAAGTTACAGGTGTGCACTGTTGTGCCCAGGTACCCCTGTGTCTTTGCAGTGAGTCTCAGAGTCCAGACAGGCTCTTCCTCCACATGCCCTTTCTTCCTGGTACCCTGCGTGCTGGTGGGGCTTGGTGTTGATGTCCTGCTCCAGGAGATGGCCGGGTGCCAGGCCTTCCCACGGCTCTGGTGGGGGCCCACCTGTCAGTTTGGGCTGACATGCAGCTGTGCGCTGGCTGTGTGTGGGTGTGGTAAGGGTTGTGCACGCACAGCCTTTAGCCTGCATGCAGGAATGCAGCTTTTCCTGGCCATGCCTTGCCAGGTGGTTATGTGGGAGACAGTGGGCTTTGTCCTGTTACTACAAGGAAGTATGGATTGAGAAGGTGCCCCGTGTCGTGGAGGGACCGGTCAGACACAAAGGGGATCATCTGGGTGGGAAGAGAGGACACAGGTGTGTCTGGTCCCTGCTGGGAGGGTGCAGGGCCAGGCTTTTGGGAGCTGAGGCAGTGGACCCTTGCGCTGACCCGATGCTTTGTGTCCACAGCTGCGACTGGAACCGCTACAACATCCAGTATGCCCTGGCAGTCTCCAGGCAGCGGGGCGTGAAGCGCACCCTGGAAGCACCGGGGGCGGAGGAGGAGGACAGTCTGCACTTGATCCGAGGGTCAGAGGACGAGGGAGAGGAGGCGATGCTGGCTTAGCCGACTTCTGTGGAGGACACAAGCTGTGACAGGGAGGGCTGGGTCACCCCGAGATGCTGTTGTGGAGGACCCGCTGCCGAGACAGCCACTTGCACACCCCATAAACCTGGCTGGCGGCCTGGCAGACCTGTGCACAGCGGGCCCAGGCTGTCTGCAGGTGGTAGTCAGTGCCCTTTTCAAGGTTTTGTGTGAGTTATGTATATTTTTAATACAAAATCCTGGGGATGAACTCCAGAAATGCATGACTGAGTGTAAACTGAGTTAACAGTGTTTACAACGCCCTGGGTGAGCAGGGTTGGATGTTGGAGGGGAACACGGGGTCCTCCCGAGGCAGGTCAGCCTCCCCGCCAGCTCCAAGCCCTGCCTGTTCTGCTGGTGCGTGTGGTTGGCCTGTCCTGCCTCCTGCTTATCCACAGGGGTCCACAGTTTAGACCCCACCCTCCTCCCGCTCCTGTGGGAGTGGAGCAGATGCCACCTCCCCAGCTGGCCCAGGCAACAAGGGGCAGGAGGGTGCATGTGCCACAGAAGGCACTGGAGCTGTGGCTGTCATGCACTCGGGCTGGGGTGTCTGGTACGTGAGTGTCCGGCCTCCTGGTCTGTGCTCTGAGGATGCAGACCAGAGGTGGGAGAAACTGCTCGGGCCTCAGTCCTGGTGTTTGCTCCTGCACTGTATGTCTCCAG
Organism: Heterocephalus glaber; assembly: GCF_053883595.1. Classification (NCBI taxonomy): domain Eukaryota; kingdom Metazoa; phylum Chordata; class Mammalia; order Rodentia; family Bathyergidae; genus Heterocephalus; species Heterocephalus glaber. The sequence goes on from NW_028258138.1 coordinate 1,823,512, forward strand.
CTGAGGCTGGACAGCCCCTAGCTAGTCCCACACTTCATGACATGCAGTGTCACTCCTCCAGTACCAGGCCTCTTGGTGTCATGTGTGCCCAGTGCTGTGCTGCTGAGCAGGGCTCCGGGGGAAACGTTGGAGGTGGGATGTGCAGTAGAACCACAGCCTCTGCCCTGTGCTCCAGGCCAGCAGGCAGGACCATGGCTAAAGACGAATAGAGCCTTTCCACCTTTGAAGACCGAAGCTGACCAGTGTACTTAGTTGCCCGTCCAGTGATGCACTCTGGTTTCATGGCGTTTTTGTGATGGGGGTGGGACCCAGGGCCTCAGGCAAATGCTGTGCCCAGCCCTCATGTTCTGAACATGCGTTTAAGCCCCTCAACCAGAAGCAAGCCTCATACACAGTTCGTTCCAGTTCTGCGGTCTCCCCACCCCTGCTTCCTCCAGGTCTCCACCTACTCTGCTGCTCCCTGTGGACCCCGCACAGGTGGAGTGGATGTGCCACAGTGGCCCTCTCAGTCCCTGCGTTACCTGGAACCTGGGCTGCTTCAAGACCCCAGGTGGAGCTTCCTGAGGGGGTTCTGCCTGAACAAAGCCCACTGACCCCTGGCCTCCCCTCATCTCCACACAGTGCCTGCACCCCAGACTGCTGGGTGGTACGAGCCTCATGTCTCTTGAACATGAAAGGGGTGCTGTCCATCTTGGGACCCTGAATGACAGCTGATGGGCCGAGTCCCATGCGTGGGCCCGGGGTAGACGTGCAGTTCCGCAGGAGTGGACGGACACTCAGGACTTCTTTTCTTTTTTAAAGATTAACAGTTTATTAGAAATTTCAGGTAACTTTTTGCCTCTGGTTTGAGGCAAGGCAGGCTTCCTGGTTGTACATACATTTATACCACCAAAAGGCACAGGCAGGCTTCCCGAGGCCTCCATAGGATAATAATCAGTTGTACACAGAACATGTGGCAATCTGGTACTAAAGATGCTTCTATAAACTGCATGCATATTTCTGAGCCCCAAAGACAAGTACAATTCCTTGAAGCCTCTTTTTCAAACTGTATCGTGCTCTCTGAAGACTTGCCCTTTATTTCACTTAGAAAATTTTCTGCAGCCTTTTTCTGCAATGCCTGGTTTGAGATGTAATTTAAATAAACTCAGCTAAGGGTAAGCAGCTGCAGTGTAGTCCAACCAATAGAGCCTAAAATCCCTAATGATCTAATTAAAAGCAAGTTAAAGGATGTTGTACTTGACTTTTTGCTTCCTCGGATACCTCACATTTGATTAAAAAGCAAAGAATGTCTACTGTTAACACATTTCAATATGATCAGTTTCAGATCTGATAGTCAAAAGTATTCAAAATAAACCCAAATTAAGAATGAGCACTAAATGCAGATTTCTCCTTTCAGAGACATACATACTCCTTCAAGGAAAGCAAGGTCTTATGCTTGAAATTAGGTTCCCTTGGGAGTAAACAATCTTAGCACCAAGTCAGCAAGAATTGGGGGACACAGGATTTTGAAATCAGACTGTTACGGACAACGCATCTGCTGCAACTTTCCTGATGACAGGTCACTGTCTTTGCAAGGTACCTTTTCATACATAGACATTTTGATGCTGAGTGAAAGGGTGCTTTGACCCCAACCTCTGACAGTATACTTGGCATATCAACGTTTAAATTAAGGCCACTGTTGACTTCCTCATGGGATTTGATTTTTGTCTTCATGTTGTGAAATAAGCTTAATAAAAATTTAAAATATTCTGAATATGTAAACCTGTGTTTATCTCCATACTAGTTGAGATTTTCATCTAAAGTAGAAATTCTGTATACTGGTCTACATGTCAGTCCAGTGGCAATGTCAAGGAAGACTACTGGTATTCACACGGAACGTTTAATATGCGTACAACTCATTGCTTAAAATGAAACTTTCTGTTGATTGAAAGAAGGCCTTCCATCCATCTTCATTGGCGATGTTAACTCCCTTGTTAAAAATGAGTCCAGAGGGGGCTGGGGATTTAGCTCAGTGGTTCCGGCGCCTGCCTCGCAAGTGCATGGTCCCGAGCTCGATCTCCGGTACCAGAAAAAAAAAAAATGAGTCCAGAGATTTTCAGGATGAATAATTCAGAAGATGATGCCCAAGTTTGCCTCCTGCTACCTTCTCTTCCCCATACCTGTTTGGCTGGGCCAGGACTGGCTAAGCAGCTGAACGGTAGTAGTATTCCCTTGGAGAATCTCAACCCTCTCTTCTCCGGCGCGGGTTCCTGATTGTGACCCACGGCTCTGCCCATGCACTCCTCTGTGCCGTGACACTTTCCCCAGCTCAGTTCAGAACGAAGAGCCTGTATGGCAGCACAGTATCACTTCAGTAGGGCAGAAATGAGTGGGAACTCAGATGTTTCTTCCAGTAACAATGTCAAACTCAGTCGTCTTCTCTTTCCCCATTACTTCTCTCTCAGAATACCGGCTGCTGTGGCTGGATTCCTGCCATTATGCGGTGATCTGTTTAGAGTGCTATTCTTGCAGCACCAACTATATGCTTCTTCCTGTACTTTTCCCTGCTCAGAATATCTTCTTGTTAACAGTACATTGTTCTCAGTAAAATAGCGTTACTCAGGTTTCAGCAACCAGAAGGCTCAGGACTTTAACTGTGGACGCGGGTTTGCTGTGGGGCAGATCTTTGGGGTAGTTCGCCAAGAGGGGTTAAATCCATTTGGGGGCGTCTTCAGACAGTGGTTCAACACTGGGTCAGGACAGTAGCCGCGACCCACGTGGGGGGGTCTCACGCTGCAAACCCCTTTCCCCCTGGGGCCACTGCGCAGGCGTGCTCTGCCCGGCGAGTGCGCAGGCGCGGCCTCGCCCACGGCCCAGGGACCTGGCCCGGGCTTCCCTCCCTGCGGCCCGCGTGACCTTTCGACCTCGCTGTCCCCGCACCATGGCCGCTGTCGGGGTCCTGATGGTGCCGAGGCTGGCGGCGGCCTCCGCGCTCGCGCCGCTCTCCGGGCGCCTGCGGCTCCTAGGCGGGCGGGCACCCACCCCGCGCGCGGCCCTGCACGGCACCGCGCCGCGCCCCGGGGCTCGGGTGGCGCTGGTGAGTGCTCCGCTGCCCCCCAGCGTCCCCGCGGGGTCCCCTCCCCTCCGCCGTCCCCCCCAGTGTCCCTGCTCCCCAATGTCCCCACGTCAGCGCCCTCTTCCCGCAGGTGCTGTCAGGCTGCGGAGTCTACGACGGGACCGAGATCCACGAGGCCTCCGCGTAAGTCCGGGTGGGGCTGTCACCAGAGAGAGCTCCTAAGGTACTGCTTCTAGTGGCGCAAGGGATTGAAACCGGGGCCTTTGTACTGAGACGTAGCTATAGCCCCGCTTTTTTTTAAAGTTTTGAAACAAGGTCACCCTTGCTAAGTTGCCCGCCCTCGCTCACACAGATCTCCGGCCTTGGCCTCCCAGAGTGCTCGAGTCACAGTTGCGCCCCACCATGCTCAGCTAAGTTATTTTGTTTTGTTTTGTTTTGGTCACACTGGGACTTGAACCCCACATTGCTGAGTTACATCCCCAGCCCTTTCTGTTTTGAGACAGGGTCTCTAAATTGCTTAAGCTGGCTTCAGACTCAGACTCCTCCTGCCCCAGTCACCTGGGTATCTGGGATTATAGATGTGCACCACCAGGCTCAGTGCAGAACCACGGAACATCTCACTTCTGCAGTTTTCAGTGCACACAAACATTTACAAGCAGTTAAAACATTGGGATCAAACTTCACCGTCTTCGGCAAATATAGGGGACAGGGGAAGGGGACGTTACCAGAACCTCTGCAGTGAGTCCTAGTCTCCAGTGAGCCATGGCAGCACACGGTGAATTACAGGAAAGGTAGACAAATGAGACTGAGAAGAAGCTGAGCTTCGGGTCTGATCAGTGCTGCTCTGGGCAGCAAAGACAAAGCCCCCTAGCTTGCAGCACCTTTTATTCAGTACACGGGGAGACAGATGTAACAAGTGAAATATAGAGTTCAGTACCTCACATTGGGATAAACCAGGTGTAACAAAAGGCTTGCAGAGAGTTCAGTACATCTCCAGCAAACAAGATGCTAACAGTCCAAGAACAACGAGGAACTGAGCAGATGTTTGTTCTCCCAGGATGTTTCTTGTCCTGGAGAATCACAGCATCACTGGATCACTGAAGTCTCAGTTGTGACCGGAGGCCAAACTGGAGTTATTCTGTAGCTGGGCTGTAGGCAAGAGAACTAGGCTAACCAAATGATTTTTCCCTAGAATTATGTAGCGTTGCTCCCAACAGGCAAACCTTTCTTCCCCATGGGAACTGATCTCCATTCGTCTGGTCCTCAACAGCGTGCTTTTTGCTGTCCTGTACCGTGGGTTCTCTGGGGCCATCTTGGTGTTGCTTGGTTTGTCCTGGTTCAGTAGAAAGGCCGTGAGCAGGGGTGGTGGGGTGTGACTATCCTGGCACATTGCCTCCTTCCGCTGGCTCAGGGTGGGGAGAAAAGGCTCATTGGCTGCAATGAAGCCCAGTGCAACCCACAGGCCAGGCTGTGGCTCTTCAGGCAGCGGCCCCAGTATTGCCAGTGTGTGCCTGGAGGGGCCTCAGACACAGGAGCCCCGGGTGATTGCGCTGGTGGACACAGCACCAGGGTGCGCCTCCTCCTGTGGATTTGGAGCCAGGGCATGGCTGGAGACCTCACAGGCAGCCTGGGGAGGCGATGTGTTTGTGGCACCCAGTGGCCAGGGCCAGATCCTGACTGCTAGGCTCTGTTCTCTCCCTGCCTCAGTTTGCTCCCCCATGTAAGGGGTAGTAAGAGTGCCCTGTCTGACTGCCATGCACTGCTGCTGTTCCCCTGCAGGCCCATGGGCCTTTGGTGAGGGCAGGGGGCCTGCAGCAGCCTAGGAACCTGAGCAGTTCCATCACTGCACCCCGTGGTGCAGGGAGCTGTTTGGACACATGGTCTGCACAGCCTGCTCCTAGGATTCTTCCCTGGCCACCAGTAGGCAGTGGGATGGAGCTGCAGGCATTTGGGTGTTCTCCCGTGATGTCCCAAGCATAGGTGTTTAGTCCACCTGAGGCTTAACTAAATCCCTTATGTTACAACTCCAGTGTCGGTCTGGGTCGGGAGTGCGCTAAAGTGGTGTCTGTGGCTTCCTCCCACACAGGATCCTGGTGCACCTGAGCCGCGGAGGAGCCGAGGTCCAGATCTTTGCCCCCGATGTCCCTCAGATGCATGTGATCGACCACACCAAGGGGCAGCCGTCTGAGGGCGAGAGCAGGTGCAGGCCGGGAGGGAAACGGGAGCGCGTCCCCAGTGTACGGCTCTGCAGGCTGAGGCTGTGGGTTCTTCTGAGCCTCCGTGCATCGGCCGTGCGCAGGCTGTGTGGCAGTGCTGGGGGGGTCTTGGAGCCCTGGACTCACCAAGTGGGGAGGTCCCACCGTGCCACTCCTCCTGGTAGGAACAAATAGCTGCTGTCCCGCGAGGCGGTGCTTCTCATCTGCTCCCCTTTGGTTGCCTGTTTGGGCTCCGTGCTGCTGTTAGTTCTGGCAGCCTGTCCGTCCCAAGGTGCGTGTGGCCCTGGCCTCTTCCCTGACTCTGGACGACAGCCCCTGGAGGGTGTCCGTCAGGTGCCCTCCAGCCGGGTTCAGATGGGGAAGGGGGAGGGGAGGCACTGCAGCTCTGTCCCTGGGTGCTGCCACTCAGGACCTGCCACAGCCTCCTGCACTAAGTCCCTGGTGCCCACCTGCCCAGTGCGGGACGCAGGGTTGAAGAAAAGCTTAAGACGGAGTTAAAGAGAAAGTGTGAACTGCGACGGCCAGTGCTCCTTTGGCAAAAGGCCCTGGCCCATCTCTTCCACCGAATTTTATTCTTCGTCAGTCAGGGTAAAGGCGCACATGTAGGTGTGCAGTATGTGAAATCTCCATGGAAACCAATGCAGGCGAGGCTTTAAAGAGAAGTCAAAGCAGTTTCAAATTAGAAGACAGACGAAGTACATGGTTGTGATTAGAGCTTTGTCCTTCAAGCCACGAAGGCCACTAATTGTGGGAATGGAGCTTGGGTGCGATTACTCCGGCCTCAGCTGTGGCCGTTAGCGGGGAGGCCATGTTCACCTGCGCGCTACCGCAGTGCTCGTGAGATGCTTCTGTGAGTCACGGAGCTTCAGTCAGACTCGCTTCTTAAAGTGAGCCAGTGGAGGGATTTAACTCTGCAGCCTGCGCTGCTCACAGTATGTTCTGGGCATAGACAGTGTCGTGGGCTCTGGCAAGGCCCCGTGCCCTGTCTCTCCCGTCCCGGGACGCTTGCCCCCAGAGTCCCTCAGTCAGGGTTGCAGCAGCTCCCTGTAGAGGTAGGTCCTGGTATGGCTTCATGCATGCTGAGTGGTGGCTCTCTTGGCATCTGCTGTCCCCCCTTCCCGATGGGCTGCACTGGATTCTGCCTTCTCTGGAGATGCACAGGGCTGCTGTTTCTTGGGGGCCCCGATCCCGAGGGTTTGGTATAGGTTGTGGAGGGCCAGGCTGAAGGCGCCCAGCCTGAGCTCAGGGTTACTGGACCCTCACGAGTTCCACGTGGGAGGCGTTAGGTCTCGTGTGAGCTGTGAGCACGCTTCCCTCTGCCCGAGCTGCGCACAGCACATGTCACTGCAGGCTCCTGACCCTTTCATCCACTGTGCTCTGCCCAGGAATGTTTTGACCGAGTCCGCAAGGATCGCCAGAGGCAAGATCAGCAGCCTGGCCCAGCTCAGTGCAGCCAACCACGACGCTGCCATCTTCCCCGGAGGCTTCGGAGCTGCCAAAAACCTGTGCGTAAGCGAGCTCCGGGCTCAGTCCGTGCGTGTGCAGAGGGGCAGCCTCGCTGGGGTGGCTCTTTGCTTCCCCTCTCTGCTTGTTCTGGGACCTGACAGCCGTGGGGTCGGCGGGGCCCTCTCAGCTAACCCGTCCTGGTCTCTGCTCTAGGGATTCAGCCTCTGTTCGTCCTTCTCGGTGGCTGGCTCCCCGACAGAACCTGTAGCAGGAGACACTGCCTTCCCGTTAGGCCTTTTGCCCGCTGTCGCTGTGGGAAGTGGCTGGTGGACGTGGACCTGGCAGCAGTGTCCTTGGCCAGGTCCTCATTAGTCTCCCTTCTGTGCATTCATGGAGATTCTGGTGCTGTCCTCAGCACGTGCCTGTCTCTGGGTAGCGCGTGGCCCGTCCCCAGCAGGAGCCTGTCCTCCCTGAGGACCTCTGCAGGGTCCTTAGGGCCACTGAGCCCTCTGCTGTCACAGGACGGAAAGACGAGGGGTGCTTCCCATGCCGCGGCGTGTTAGCTGTTGCCCTCAGCTGTGCCTGGCGACTGCCCTGCAGGGAGAGGCCAGCAGCCTTCCTACCTCCCCCTCCCTCTCCCCGCTGCGGGGGCCTCCTCCAGGGGCCCCTACCTGCCGCATCCGCTGGGCCCTGAGCAGGACTCCCCCGGGGCGGTGCTCCCGCCTCCTCCTCTTCCCGCTCACTGATCCCTCTGGCTGCTGTTCACGAGGCCACTGTCCCAGCCAGCTGCTTGGACTCCTTTCCCTGTGGTCAGTGACACGCGGGCTTGGCAGAGGGGCTTTGTTCTCCAAGTCATAGCTGACCGAGCCTGCCTTGTTCTGAAGCCTCAGGCACCCTGCCCGCCAACGTCGGGACCCAAGAGGGCCCCTTCCCAAGATTCCGGGCCCTGTAGCGACACCGCATCCCCGCCTCCTGCGAGCTGTGGAAGCCCCTCATCCCCTGCGTCCACACCAGGCTCCAGGCTCCAGGCTCCAGGCTCCAGGGTCAGGCGGCCTTGGGAGCCCTTTCCAGCAGTTTCTCTCTGTGTCCTGCCAGGACCCGACGAGATGGGGCATCAGCAGATTTTCACTTCCAGCTGGACCAGGGTTTCTTGGGAAGATTAGCTGTGTGCTCAGTGCTTCTCTGACCCATGGCAGGCTTGTCAGGGGCCATGTCTGCCCGTGTGGCCTCTGCCCATTTGGCTTAGGAGCTCAGACCTAGGCAGGCGGCTGGGTCTCGGATCAATCCAGGCTCGTGTCTGAGCACATGGTCCCCTCCGGGGAGGCCGCTGTCTTCCTGGTAGCCACCCCCATTCTCCCAACCTGTCCAGGGGCGAGGCAGCCCCCAGAGGCCAGGCTCCGGCTAAGCCCGTGTGATCACTGAGCCAGCGGTTCCTCTGAGTCCCACAGCTGTCACGGAGGCCCAGGGAGTCTGAGGTGACAGTGACAGGCTTAGTGCGTGCACTGGGCAGCAGGTGAGGGCCTGGAGTGAGTGCATCCAGGGAGAGGCTCGCCCTGGGAGTCCAGCACTCAGCGCTCTGGCCACAGCTCCAGCCGCATGCACTCATGGCGATCCTGTGGGCAGGCGTGGCTGGAGCGTGGCCACACGGTAGCCTGCACCCTTGGCTCTGTGCTGCTTTTCATGGCAGGTCCAGTTTGGAGCTGGTTTGGGAACTGCTCTGCCGCACCCGGACTGCCGGGGGACAAGCTGGTTCTTTCTGTTGGCTGCTTGGGGACTTCAGCGTCATCTTGCCTGTTCTTCGTAGCATCTGGAGGCGTGCTTGGCCCTGTCGCCACCTTGGGACGGGTTGGGCCTCACCCCAAGGTTTCCAGGCTTGGGCACAAGTGCCGAGACTGTCCCAGAACGGAGGGGCAGGACTGGAGCAGGACAGGAGTCGGAAGTGGTGTTCCTGGCAGGAAGCTTGCATGCACTGAGCTGTGAGGGGTTCTGTGAGGTCGCCCACCCTGCAGCAGCTCCGAGGGAGACCTTCCCTCCCTGGTCCCAGCCCTTCATCTTCACCCCTGAGGGCAAAACAGATGGACCCTGGAGGCCTTTTCTTCACTGATGATAAAGTCAGCACCTTTTGCTGTTTGCAGGCCAGTAGTGTTGCCTTTCCTGAAAGTCAGGCTCTTGACCTGGAGCCAAGACCCCGGACTGGCCAGCCTGGGCCTGGTGTCTTTCCCCTGCCCCTCCCCATCCCTGCTGCAGTCTGTTTGAAAAACAGAAAGCTGTGCCTGTAGCAGCGTGGTTACAGGAAGGGTTCGCACGTGCACGTGTGTCCACACCGGTTCCCTGGGATCAGCGGGCCGGTGCTAGGGCTCTGGGCTGGAGTGGGGTGCAGAGGAGCTGCAGAGCGGAAGCGGCTGAGGCAGGCCTGTCCTCTCTGGCAGGAGCACTTTCGCTGTGGACGGGAAGGACTGCAGAGTCAATGAGGACGTGGCGCGAGTCCTGAGGGAGTTCCACGCGGCCGGGAAGCCCATCGGGTGCGTCCAGCTGCCGGGCGGGGGCCAAGAACTGCGAGCTGTGGCCACGTCTGCCCTGGGCTGGACATGCGGCCTCATATGCAGGAGGGAGGAGGGCTCTGCTGCCCGGAGGCCCCTAGGGCACAGTTGACAGGGACGTAGGATGACGCTGGCACAGGTCTGGGTGACAGCTCTGAGGGCGCCTCTGGGGAGTGTGGGGTGCTGTGTGGGAGGCACTGCCTGTCCCATCCCATGTCCTCGTAGCTGCAAGGTGTCAGGCAAGGTGCTGGGGTCCCACTGCTGCCACAGCCCCCAGGGCGCAGGGGTGGGGGCAGGGTGCCCAGGTGCAGATGCCCGTGCAGAGGGTCCTGGCCTGGGTCAGAGGTCAGGGGCTGTGGTTCCCAGACGCGATCTGGTTTGATCAGCTGGTGAGGCAGTAGCTGCACAGCTGGGCTGGGCCGTGCCCTCTGGTGGACCCTCCTCGCCGGGACTCCTGCGGAGGGGTGCCCTCTGGTGGCCCGATGGCCTCCCTGGGGCTGTGCCACCCTGCTGGCTGAGGGAGCAGGTGGCAGGTGCGGGGCTCCCAGTCACTCGCCCCTTGCCCAGGCTCACGTGCCTGTGCTGACGCACCCCCCACTTGCAGCTTGTGCTGCATCGCGCCTGTCCTTGCAGCCAAAGTGCTCAGAGGTGTCGAGGTCACCGTGGGCCACGAGCAGGAAGAGGGCGGCAAGTGGCCCTATGCTGGGACTGCGGAGGCCATCAAGGCCCTGGGTGCCACGCACTGCGTGAAGGGTGTGACCATATCCTTGCTGAGGGCAGGGGGAGCTGGGCCTGCCTGTGCTGCTGGCGAGGGGTGGGGTCCGGTGCCCGATGCCGAGCCGCTCCATGGAATCCCGAGTGGCAGCTGCACCGCCTGGGCCCTGAGACCTGCGGGAGGGAGCTGCTGGCTCTGGCGCGGCCTCTGGGGGCAAGGAGGGGCAAGCTGCTGCTGGACTCCATGCTTCCTTCGGGGGCAGGCAGCCTGGCAGAGGCGCCTGCCCGGGACGGGCTGTCCTGGGAGCCGCCAGACCGAGGCCCCGGCCCTCTCCTAAATTCAGCCCTTGCCGAGGGTTTTTCCCTAACCCTGCACACGAAGCTCACGTGGACCGGAAGAACAAGGTGGTCACGACCCCAGCCTTCATGTGTGAGGCTGCGCTGCACCACATCCACGACGGGATCGGGGCCATGGTGAAGAGTGTGCTGGAGCTCTTGGGGAAGTGACCGCCTGCTCAGCCCCTGCTGGCCACTGCTGCCCTTGGCCGCTGGGCCCAGCAGCAGTGCGGGCAGTTCAGACTCCGGGCGTCTCCTGCAGGAGGAGGTCTATCTTGGGGCCGGTCTCCAGCCGGCAGTCCCTGCGTGGCTTCCCTCACCATCGTGTCCTGGAAACGAGTGGGAGCCAGACGGGGACTTTGCAGAGAAAACCATCCTCACTCGGGTCTGATGGCTCTGAGTGTCGATGCAGAAATGTCCTAAGGTTGTGAGTCTGATAATCAGGAAATGAGAGTACCACGTTTAGAGATGAAGGAACGTTCTGTAACGTGAAGTAAATGTGCACTAATTAAAGCAAGGGGATTTTTTGAGCCAGCAGTCCCGTTAGCCCTGGAGAATAAACTCCTTTCCACATTGGAAACTTCTGACATCTACGTTTCAGGCCTCTGAAACTGGGGAGTGGGTTCTAAATGAGGGTTCTTCAGTTAGTCTCAGTTCTCCTAATTTTCTAGAGAAAGGGGAAATCACTGATGCTTGGCCCAGTAACGGCCGCCGGGTGGTCCCTGGGTGGTGGCTTCCGGTGTGGCGGGCGTCAGGGTGTGCTGTGTCCTTTCCGTGCGGTTTTGGTCTGGGAGACGTATCAGTGGGAATGCAGGCATCTGCACATACTGCCCGTTCTGGAACCTTCTCTCGCCCCAGGTGTGGCTCCAGGCAGCCCTGGGTCCGTGCCCTCGGTGGCACGCTGCAGCCTGGCACTGGCCACTTCCTTGGGAATCTGTTCTGTCCACCCGCGTGAGATGCTGGCTGGAGCAGACTTTGGGCCCTGGAGAGAAGGTGCTGGGCCGTGATGGCACCAGCGCCCCCCACAGGCTGCACACGGACCTGCCAGGGGAGGGACACCCCCCCTCCACCTGGGCAGTTTCTGGTTCTTCCCCCACAGGACCGAGATTCTCGGTGCCTGTGGTTCCTGCCAGTGCTGGGCCCGGAGCCTGCTGCCCATGCCCACACAGTGGCCGTGCTGCCTGAGGCAGCTTGAGCCTCCTGGCCCAGCCTCCATCCTGCTGTCCTCACGAGCATGTGTGTTAAAACTGTACACACGTGTGTGATGGGAACATGCGCGAGTCACAGGTGTGTGAGCCCTGCCCGCCGTCCACACACCTGTCTGAAGGCCAGGAGCCCTGCTTGCCTCTCATGCCCTCCCCCAGCCTTGGCTCTGAGCGGCCTCACGCTGTGCTTCCCTGCTGCGTGTGGGCCCTGGTGTGGGCCCTGGGCATGTGTCCCCAGGGCTCCTGTGCTCAGCCTGCACTGCCACTGGGCGGCCGGGCTCCCAGTGCTCCTGTCACGCAGCGACTGCGTGTCCACTTGGCGCTCAGCTTGCTCTCGGTCCCTTCTCCCCTGGGGACCATCGGGGTCTCTGTTGAGTTCTGAGCGTCCTGGGCCGTGGGTGGGTGGCGCTGCCTGAGGTTTCCCTGGCTCCTGCCGGTTTGCTGAGCTTGGCTGCACCTGTCCACTGCCTTCCGGACGTCACTTTGGCCAGTGTCCGAGTCACCCCATCCGTCTCGCAGTTGCTGGCCGCAGTTGCTCGCGAAGTCTGGGCGCAAGTCCCCCAGGTAGCCAGAGCCTGTGCATCCTCCCACACTGTGCCATGCCCTGCAGCGTCCGGATGAGCAGCTGTGTTCACTGTGGTGGGTGCCTGCGCATCCCCTGGAGCCAGGTCGCCCTCCATCACATTTCGGCCTGCAGCACATTGCAAGTCCACCTGCTGTGCCATGGGGTCTGCCTCCCAGGGGGCCTGGGAGGGCTGGCTGAGCAGAGCACAGGTAGTGGGCTGGCGATGGTGCAGGAGATGGTGTTCAGAGGCAGCATGGGTGCTGGTGGAAGAAAACCCCACTGCCCATGCGCACTCAGTCCCCCGTGCAGCCTGGGCAGACTCACATGCCAGGGGAGTGCCAGATGCAGGAAGTGACCCGGTGCCTGGACTTCTGCCCCTCCCTGCTCCCTCACTCCCAGGGTGCTGCTGAGGGCAGACAAGAAGTGCATGACTCAGGAACCCCCGAGAAACAACTGCTGTTAGCCAGCACTGTGGGGCCAGCACTGCAGGGCTGAGCGCAGACATCCAGCCCTGCACTGTGCCCAACATGGTGATGCCCGACAGAGCTTCCTGCCAGTTTAGCCAGGCCTCGAGGTGTCCACCTGTCCAGGTGCTGTGGGACCTAGACCTGAGCTCTAGAGAGAGTTTGGAGGAGGCCCAGAGAAGGCCACTGCAGACCAGAGCCAGGACAGCAGCCACCAACTCAGTGACCGAGCCCCCCTTGTGAGCCCCCCTCGGGCCAGGCGCTGTTTTACATGGTGGGGATATTCCTTGCCTGGCCTCGTGGACCTGGGGTAGGGGTACCAGCAGAGGCTGCTGGGCACTGGAGCCAGCTGGGAGGGTGGTCAGGGAAGGGGACAGAGCCCAGCTGGGAGAGGAGCAGCTGGAGCTGAGGGCCATCCCTGTGCGGATGGCAGGGGCTGCCGACTGCCCAGCGATGGGGCCTGAGCTGGGGACCCCACAGACCCAGATGCTGAGGCCCTGGAGAGAGGCTGTGTGTTCACACGACGCCACCAGGGGGCGCAGCAGAACCGTCGGTCAGGCTGTGTTGGGAGCCACTCTACATAATTTTGGGGAAAAATCATTTCACAATTAAATTATGATCAGGCCTAGTCTTCTTGCCCTACAGCCCGGCTATGGCATGCTGAAACTACTCCATTTTTGCCTCCAGTCACAGCTGAGACCTCAGTGGTCCCATGATGCTGTGATACTCAAGAGCAAGATTATATCAGCTGAAGACACCCTGGTTCTTTGAGAACTGAGTAGAAAGGTCTCACCTGGGGAGGGACAGATTTCTTACCACCTGCTGCTGTAAGACGTCTTTGCTCATCTTGCGTCCTAATCAGCATAACATCCTCGTGGTCTTAGCATTACCACTGCCCTCCGAGACATCTGTCACTCCCTAGGACTCCAATAAGTAGTGTTGAGCTTGGGGGCCCCTGTCTTTGCTGCCCAGACCAGCACTGATCAGGCCCAAAGCTCAGCTTCTCTGAGTCATTTTCTGTCTTTATTCATTTGCATTGTGCCGTTGTGGCTCACCAGAGACCAGGACTCACTGCAGGGGTCCTGTGAGTGTTCCCTTTCCCTGTTCCCTATGAGGCTTCAGGCTCCAGGCTGGCCCAAGGGTGGCCTCCTGCTGCACCCCTCCTGCCGTGGCTTCAGGACAGGGTTCATCATCTTCAAGAGCCCTGCCTGGATCCCTTTGTCCTGCACCTGTGGCTTCTCTGTCCCCCGTGGGTACTGGGCTCCAGGCTGCTATTCAGTATTTCCCAGCTGCCTTTACCACCTTGGTCCCAGTGCCCTTGCTGCCATCCCTGCTGTCCCACCCCTGCGCCTGGCCCAGATGTCCCTCACCTGCCTGCCTCCTGTTCTCGGCATAGAGCCACCGGCGTGGCACGTTCAGGTGGCACACGGGCACTTCTCGCCTACAGTTTGGTACCACTGAGCCTGTCTCCTCCAGAAACCAGACCCAGGACCCCAGCCCTCTCCCCTCAGCTTCAGCCCTGAGGTGGCCCAGCCAGGCTGCACCCAGACACTGGCTCCAGGGACCTCTCTGTCCACGCCTCCTGCCCCCCAGGTCCCTCTGCCCTGTGTAGCTCTGCCAGGCTCAAGTGGCCCTTCCTGCATTTCTGGCTTTGGCTGAGTGGATGCTGGGTGCCCTGCCGAGGAGGTGCCCTTTCTTGCTGCCCCTTTGGGGTGCTGGTCTTAAACACGTGTGTGTGCTGTGTCACCAGCTTGTCGTTTGTCCTGCCCACTGTTCCAAGCTGCAGGACAGAAGGCGCAGGACTGGGTTGCCTGTCGAGATCCCCGGGCCCGGGGTATGGGACTCAGCATGAGCCAGAGAAGCCTGTGGCCCAAGGGAGGCCACCCCCGCCCAGCTCCAGGCACCCACCCTTATCCTGTAAGGCTCGAGGTCGGCTCTCCTGCGCGCTTTGTCTTAAGTAGACTTGACGTTGGGGAAGTTTGAGGGTCATACCGCAGCTGGGGGAAGGCACGGATCCCCTGTGCACCCCTGCCCAGCCCCCCCATCGGCATCGACACCCAAGGGAGCCTCTGAAGCCATGACACAGCGATGTGCATCCTGGACCCCGTCGCGGTGTGCGGAGGATTTCACCTCCCTTCTCAGGCTCCTCCTCCCGCTTCCCCACTCCCTGGCTTAGCGATGCGCATTTCATTCAGTCTCTGCCACAGTTTGGCGCTGAACACTGCGCTGTTGTCTGGGTGCGCCAGCGTTTAGTTGAAGGTTCCCTCGGTTGCTTCCAAGCTTTGACAATTCTGAATAAAGCTGTTAGAAACGTCCGTGTGTAGGTGTTTTGTCTTGTTTTGGTTTTGGTGTTTGTGCGCATGCGCATGCATGCTCGCCTTCCTTGGGTGGACACCGAGGGCGTGAGTCCGGGTCTCCTCCTGTGCGTGTCAGGGGTACCTCGCTGCTGTAATTCGCAGCACCTGTGCCAGCTTGGTGCCCGTGTGCCCGTCTCCTGTCTGGGTATCGGTTGAGATCTTTTGCCTGTTTTAGAATCACTCACCCTCGTTGTTAGATGTTTGTTTGAGTAGGTTCAGAACAGTGCTTAACAGATGCCTCCTCGGCGGCTTCTCCCTGCCAGTCGCTTGTCTTCTCTTCACGGTGTCTTCACAGAGCAGCGGTTTCAGTAAAGTGCAGCTGGCCGCGCTTTCTGTCCGGATCATGCCTGTGGTGTTGTGTTTTAAGTCAGCACCAGGCCCGAGGTCATCTAGATTTTCTCCTGTGTAATCGAGGAGACTCCTAAGCTTGCGTTTTACATTTTACGTTTTGGTCTGTGACCTCCTTTGAATCAATTTTTGTGAAGTGTGAAAGATCTGATTCCGGAGTCTTTTTTTGCACGGGGATCGCAGCTGTCCCAGCACCATCTGTTGGAAAGGCCGTCCTTCTCCCATTGGTCATCTTCTCCCGCGGCAGTGCCCACTGACTGTGTTGGTGTGTTGTGTGAGTCTGTTTCGGGGCTGCCGGTTCTCTTCCATCGATCTGTTTGTTCTTTCTCCATTACCGCACTGTCTTGATTGCCATAGTTGTGATTTGTACTGAGTCTGAGAGTTAGATAGTGTCACTCCAGGTTCAATCATACGTTGGCTGTTTCGGATTTTGCCTCGTTATGTAAACCTCGGAGCCAGGTTGCTGACATCCATTAAATGATGTGCAGGGGTTTTGATGGGGATTGTCTTGAGCCTGCACATCAAGTTGGGCACATTTGGCATCTCAACAACATTCAGAACCATGGGATATCTGTCCATGCGCACGGGCTGTCTATCCATGCACAAGGGATATCTCTTTATTTGGAACATCTTTGATTTCTTTCGCAGAGTTCTGTACTTTTTCATAGATTTTGTACATATTTTGTTTGATTTATACACAAGGGTTTCCTTGTGTATCGGGGATCCTAATGTAAATATTACTCTATTGCTTTTTTCAAATTCCAGGTGTTCACTGCTGGGATATGGGAAAGCAATTGGCTTTAGTGTATTAACCTTCTATTCTACAACCTTGCTATGATTGTGTATTAGTTCCAGGAGGGTTTTTTGCCTAGTCTTTTGAGTAATCTACATAGAGTCACATTATCTGCAAACAACAATAGTTTTATTTCGTCCTTCCCAGGTACTGCATTAGCTGGGATTTCCAGGGTGGTGTGGAAAGGCATGGTGAGGGACGTCCTTGCCTTGTGCCTGATCTCACAGGGAGGTCTCTGCTGTCTGCCATTAGCCGCGGGTGTTCTGTGACGGTCCCGAGGCAAGGACAGTTCCCTCGGCCGCTAGTTTGAGGACTTCTTGTCCTGCATAGGTGTTGGGCTCTGTCAGGGGCTTTCTCTGCACCTGCTGACGTGGTCGTGTGGTTTTTGTGCTTTAGCTTGTTCTTAGGATGGGTCACAGTCATTTTTGGATGTTGAACGAGTTTTTCTTATCTGGGACAAGTACCACCCGGCTTTGTTGTATGATTATTTTATACATTCTTGGATATGACTTGCTAGTATTTAGTGAAATTTTTTACCTATGTTTATGAGAGATATGAACTACAAATATGAGCCTGTAGTTTCCTTTTCTTATAATGACTGTGTCTAGTTTTGGTATTAGAGGAGTACTGGCTTCACAGAATGAGTTAGGATGTATCCTTCTGCTTTTATTTTCTGAAAGAGATTGTACAGAATTGGCCTAGTTTCTTCTGTAAATGTTTGATAGAATTTGCCAGTGACCTTGTGTGGACTTGGGGCTTTCTGTTTGGAAGGGAATTAACTATTGATCCAGTTTCCTTAATACAAATAAACCTTCCAGGCTGCTTCTTTCTGGGTGAGTCTTGGGAGGCTGTGTTGTCAGGCAGTTGGGCCGTTACACCTCGGCTGTCACGTGTGTGGATGCGGAGCTGCCTGGGACCTCTCTTGACCCACGCTGATGCCCCTCTCTCTTCCGTTTCGGATATTCGTTGTTTCGGGCTCGCAGTTTTTCCTCTCGGTTCCCTTGGACAGGATTGTCGGTCTCACTGATCTTTTCAACCACCGTTTTTGTTGATTTTTCTCTGTTGATTTTCCGTTTCATCCATTTCTGCTCTGTTTTATTATTTCTTTTCCCCTCTCACTTTGGATTTGATCTGCTATTTCTCATCTCCTATAGGAGGCTGTCCTTCTCAAGTTTCCCTCTGACACTGCTTTCACTGCACCCCACAGTTGTCATTAAGTTGTATTTTAATTCATCACAGGTGTTTAAAATAATCTTTATTTTTTAAAATAAAGTTAATCTTGGGCCGGGGATTTAGCTCAGTGGTTCTGGCACCTGCCTTGAAAGCACAAAGTCCTGAGTTCGATTCCTGGTACCAAAAAAAAAACTGTTGAAAAAAAATAAAGTTAATCTTTATTTTTTAAAAGTTATATATGCATAACAGGAAACCAGCTCCAGAATTCAGGCATAGACACACAGTGGCAAGTGGCTTGGGCGGACGTGTGCTTCTGGGTCCTGCGTGTGCACACATGTGTCGTCTTTAGGGGCTGAGCTCACGCATGTGTCACACTCTTCCACACATGCAAGTGTATTGGTGTTCACTAGAGAAACAGATTTACTTGATTGCCACGTAGACATGATTTACAAAGTAGCTTACAGTGGCCGCCTGCAGAGTCGGGTGTGGAAGGGTGCAGAAGAGCTGTCTGCACACCACAGAGCTGAACGATCCCAGTCAGGCGGAAGACCTGGAGCTCGCTGCAGAATCCTCTCGGAGCCTGTGTCCGGAAGCGGAAGGGTCGCCGCCGGAACGCTGAAGGGTCTGAGCTGGAAGCCTGGATATAGACATCCAGAGGCAACGGTGACGACCGGAGCTCCTCCAGAGAAACCCTAAGCGAGACTTCCGTCTTCTCCTTTTTATTCCTTTCAGGCTACAAGCCCATTGGTTGGCGCCCAGGCTAGGTCTTCCCTCTTTGGTAAATCGGTCGTCCACACCCAGAGCTGTGCTAAGCCAATCAGCTGGGCGTTTCTTAGAGTGGACACAACAGTTAGCTAGCACAGCAAGTACGCAATGCACCCATTTGAAATTGCAAAGCCCCCTGAATATTTTTGATAACCTGCCTTTCCTGGGGACGAAGATTTCACTGCAGACAAAAGAAGATGAGGCCTCTGGACAGAGGCAGTGGCACAGCCAGGTGGGGCCGTGTCCCTCAGTGAGCATGAAGCCACTCGAGGCTCCACACAGCGTTTCTGAAGTGCTCGTCAGGCCTGTGTGAAGCAGGCACTGACCGGGCATGTACCCCCAGTGACCCCTGTGTCCCCGCAGTGTACGGAGCACAGGACACACGTCCCCAGCGATTCCCACTGCCACACTTGTCTCCGTCCACTTGTCTCCTTCCCCTGCGGGGAAGGCGTCGGGAGGGGCTGGGGGGCCACCCCGGAGCCCAGGTGGAGGCTTCTGGGGACCCTCGGGTGCAGAGTGCTGGCTTGCGGCCGCCCGCCGAGGGGAGGGGACTCAGGCTGGGGCTGTCACCGCCTCTGGCAGGCTTGCTCGCACTTTTTAAATGCAGAACGTGAAATGTGCTCTTTTAGACATTTTCAGGTGCCCAGTTCGGGGGCACTCAGTACGGTCACACTGCCGTGCAGCCACCCCTGCCCAGAAGATGGTTCTCCCCATCCAGACTGAAGAGGCCCTCCCGGCTCCCGCTTCCTGTCTCTGAGCCCGAGGACCCTAGGGCCGCAGTGGACCCAGGCAGTGCTTGTCCACCTGGGAGCCGTGTTGGGTGTCCTCGTTCGTAAAGGCTGAATAATTTTTCGCTGGACGTGTGACGGCTGGTCTCGGTGCTCAGCCCGCTCTGCTGGCAGCACACAGGGCCTGGGGCATCTGCGGGAGAGGCCTCCCCAGTGTGGGCGGCACTGCCCTCCAGGCTGCGGCCCAGATGGGACAGCACGTGTGGGCTCACGTCTCACGAGGACGTCAGAGCCCAGCTGCTCCAGCCCCTCCATGTGGACTTGGCGGGGCCACTCCTCATCCCTCCTGTTCTGATTTCCGGCTCCTTGGACTGAGTGTCACTGTTACCCCATGACCACGCTGCCAGCCTCTGCCCCTGTGATCATAGTTTGTCCTCTCCTTCGGCTCCCCAGGACCCTGCCCGGCACAGCCAGCTGAGGTGCTGTGTCTCCTTCCCTCCCTCTACCTCCAGCCACCGTGAGCAGCCCTGGCCACCCTGCTCCCCTGACGTCCCACCTCCCCAGCCCAGAGCCAGGGCCCACGGATGGAAACCTCTCCGCGGGACTGAGGAGCCTTTCTCCCTCAGTGGCTCTCAGGCCCCTGGCACAGCATGGAGTCCAAGGCGCAGTGTGTAGGCCCTGTCATCTCTGTCCGCCTGCAGCTGCTGTGAGCAGAGCCCTGCAGTGGGTGGGGAGCAAGGGCCCTTGCTGCGGGTCCCTCGGCCCCCACGTGCCACACACTGGCCCCGTCCTGTGGAGGGGAGCAGGTCGCCCTCCAGGGCATGCCCTCCATGTTGTCCCGAGGTCACCGTGGCCACACACGCTGGAACTCCAGACGCTGCGAGGCTCCCTCCTCCTGGGTCTGCCGCCCCAGAGCCCAGTGTTGCCAGGGCAGGGCCCACGTGGAACGGCTTCCGGTGGGCTCGGGGCACACGGCTTGGCCCACCAGGACCTTGCTGCAGTTCTTCCCCTATTCTCCCCACCCCCCTCTGCTGGGTATTGAACCCAGGACCTGTACACTGAGCCACAGCTCCAACCCTTTTTAGTTTTTATCTTGAGACAGGGTGGTGCTAAGTCACTAAGTTGCCCAGGCTGGGCTGGAACCTGCAATCCTCCTGCCTCAGCCTCCCACAGAGCGGAGATTACCAAGCCCTGCCCGCCTGGCTTCTTCCCCATCCTTTAGGCTTTCTGGAACCTTCTAGTGCTGCATTGCTCACCACTGCATGCTGGGCACCTTGGATATTTTATGTTGCCGGATTGTCACTGAAGACCCATAGTGGATGCACTGGTTTCCAGGGCCTGTGGGCCCAGTCAGCACCTGTGCAGACTGCAGCTCTTCTCTCTCTCAGTGAAGGGAGCCCAGGGCTGCACTGACGCTGTCCCAGCACCTGGCTCTGCTGGCCAGGGCGTCCCGGTGTGCTGAGCATCTCCACATGGCTCCTGGCCCTGACCTGGCCCCGAGCAATCACATGGGGACGGCCCCTGCCCGTGGGAAAGTTCTGGTCCCAGGTTCTGGGGCTGAGGCTCCAGCACAGGGATGGTTCTGTCCCTGCCATAGGCACAGTGACACAGTGGGGGGACTGAGGCAGGAGTGAGGCGGTCCCTCCAGCTGCTGGGCTGTGGCCAGCCAGTGTCCCGCCCACTGCCTGGGCTCACGGCACCCACCACGCTGGCCGAGGAGGGGTGGTCAGGGCACATCTGAGGGGGCGGCCTCGGTCCTGGACTGCACAGGCCTCAGCGTGGGCACAACGGAGTCTCCGGGAGCACTGGGCGTCGGGGCCGTGGAGGGCCATGGGTCACGCAGCTGCAGGTCTGCGGTGACTGCTCTGTGGGCCGAGCGTGGCCTCCGGCCTGGCCCCGAGGAGCAGGGTGTCCCTCAGGGCGGAGGGGAGGCAGTGGACGCAACTGGACAGGCTGAGACCGTCTTCAGACAGCACGGTCTTCCCACTGGTGCGTGCTGTTCTTTTCATGCTTTCTGTCTCGTTTTCATGTGTGGCTGCACTTCCTGCCCACGGCAAAGGCCAGATAGCAGAAGTACTAAAATATGTTTCATTGAGCACCTCATGGTGATTCTGGTCTGGCCTGAAACAGGAAGTTCTGCAAGGCCTGTCGCCGGAAGTCTCAGTGCGGCGGATGCTGGAGTGCTCTGCCAGCCTGTGCCGCTGGTGTTGATCAGCAGGCCCTGTGCTAACCGGTGAGGCGCCATAGCGGGCCTGCGTCAGGCACTCCCACCCGCAGTCCGGAGGCCGAGGTGTCAGGCCTCCCTGTGTCCTCCTGTGGTCGTCCTCTGTGTCTCTTCCTCATCTCCTCCCAGTGCTGCTGGGGACTCATTTTCCCCTCGTCGCCTCTGCAGAGCGCTGCGGTCCTGGGTCGGCTCGGCACAGCCTGGCCTCCAGCACTGGTGTCGTTGGGCCGGCACGGGCCAAGGCGCCCGGGGCACTGTGCACACGTGCAGGCGGGTGTCATGTCAAGCTCACCATCTGCTCATCTCAGGGTTGCTCAGCAGCCACAGTCCTCACCACGCTTCCACCCCCAGGCCCTGCTCTAGGGCCCCCAACACCCACCCAGTGCCATCCAGGACGCCGCCCATCTAGCTGCGCTCTTTGAGGTCGCTAACTCACAGGCACTCGCTGTGCTGCAGTCTGCAGGTCCTGCTGCCCGGGTCCAACAGGTGAGGGGCAGGTGGACAAGCCAGGGCGGGGTCAGGGCCAAGCGAGCTCGGCTGTGGCTGCCCAGCAGGGCCCTGGGCATGGCTGGCAGGCGGCCAGGCTTTCAGCCCCACTGTCGCAGTGGAGGGAGGGACACAGGCTTGCAGAGCCTCTGCCCGGGAGCGAGCGGGCCAGGCGCCCAGAGAAGCCCAGGTGGCTGCAGTGTTGCCACACAGGGGCCAGGTGGGGGCCCGGGGCCTGGGGGGACACAGCCCCCGCAGCTTCTGTGTGGGCAGCAGGGCCTCTGGCAGAGAGCAGGGCTGGCCTTGCCAGGGAACACTGGACTGGGTGCCGAGGACAGAGCCCCCGCGCGGCTGCTGGTGAGCTCCAGGCCCCTCAGCGCCCAGCAGGCCCTGCAGGAGGGGCCACGCCTGCCCATAGGAGCAGGTGACTGGGAAGCCAGCAAGCCTCCATGCTCTGGAGAGGAAGCTGGCCTTTGTCAGGGGGTTTCCAGCCAGGGCCGTTTTTATTGAGGACAAGTGCCTCTGAAAGGTCTGTCCTTTATCAAATGAGTCACTGGAGAGAGGCCGGAACACAGATAGAGACAGAGGGAGACCGGGAGACAGAGCCATAAAGAGACAGACACAGAAATAGAGTCAGAGACAGGAAAACAGACAGGGAGCGGGAGAGAGAGGGGACGACCACAGGCACTTCGGGCCCTGCGGCACCATGCTGGGTGAGGCTGGGGGCCAGAGGACGAGCTCCCCACACACACTGGCTTCCTGCCTCCCACAGGGTGTGCGGCCGGCCCTGGTTGTCACGGCGGGCCAGGGTCTCGCCTGAGGGTCACTGAACCCAGCAGAGGCCAGCGTGTTCCTCCTTCCTCCTCACAATCCCACCTAAGTCGGGGACAGGAAATCGAGGCAGAGATGAGCCCCCCGAAAGCCCCGGGATACATCGAGGGTCTGAGGAGCGCCGCTGGACCAGGCCTCCTCACCCGCGGGGAGGGCTTGGCTGACGCCCGTCCTGAGCAAGGCTGCCCCACGTCCCTCAGGGTCCCCGGAGGCTGAAGGCAGGAGGCTGGGACAGGGTGAGGCCTGAGCCCGAGGGCAGGGACTGGCAGCTCCCCCAGGAGAGGCCTCACCTCGCGGGGCGGTGCTGGGCGGCCAGGGAGGCGCGTGCCCGTTTTCAGTGTTAACCGGGTCACAGCTGTAGAAGGGACATGGTTGACGTGGCGTGGCTCCCGCCTGCTGCTCGCCCGTGTGTGTGCCCACATGCCTCACCTGCGATCCGGTCCCGTCCTGGGACTTGGCGCCCTCGAGAGCCACCGTGATGTTTCAGCTGTTCCTGTTCATTTCATCGCAGCTGCTGCCTTCTTTCGCACCTCCTGGTGCAGGTGGTGAGAAGCGCGCTCAGCCCTGTGGTTTCCTGCGGGTGCTTTCTGCACACGAGACCCTGGTCTCAGGACCTGAACCTCCTGCAGCCGGGCCACGGCCTGGAAAGGCGGTGTGGCTTCTGCATCCCCAGGGCCCTCCTGCCCCGTCCTGGCCCCCTGGACGGCAGGACCCCTCCCGATGCCCCGGTGCCCACATGCCCAGGGACGTGTGAGGACAGGCACGCACCCTTCCATGGCAGAGTCAGTGACTCGGATGGCTCTGTTCCCCAGCCAGACAGCACATTTGGTGTTGGGGATGAAGGGACACTTCTCTGAAGGCAGGTGGCCGGGCTCCGGATCCAGGACAGGAGGGGCCTCCAGGTGGCCGGGAGGTGGGGGTTGCAGTGGTGGTGGTGACTGCCCAGGTGGTGGCCCGGTCCTGTGTCCATGGCAGCCCCATGGGCAGCAGGCCCTCACTTCCACAGGTCCAGTTATCTGGGAGCTTTGCATGGCTGTGAGGAAGATGGACACCCCATATCCTGTCTGCTTTCCAGGGTCCCTTGGTGCAGGTGGGCTCTTCAGAACCACTTCTCAGCAAGGCTTCGGCCTTGGCTTCCGGGCCTGACCTTGCAGGGTCCTGCAGCGTGACGCCACAAGTTTGGTGCCCTCCTTGGCACCTGGCCCGGCCCTGGCAGTGTGGCAAGCGCCTGAGCCAGGGCAGGCTCTGCGCCAGCCCCGCAGCACGCCTGTCTGGCTGCCTCACCGAGCCCAGGTTCTGTCCCTGAGCCACACAGCCCTGCGGTCTAGGAGCCCATCCCAAGGGGCAGGTTCCGTGGCTCAGCCAGGGGACCTGTACCCAGGAGAGGCATGTTACCCCAGGGCCCCGGCTTCTGCACGCTGCAGGGTGAACACAGCTGCTGTCGGCCACGCCCACACGCAGTGGCCACCAGCGCCCCTCCACTGCAGCTGCCACAGCCTGCCACACAGGCCAAGGACCAGGCCAATCTGTGCTGGTCCCTGGGCCTCCGCAAGGCAGGGCCAGGCCCCAGTGTGTTCTGGGGAAGTGACAGGCTCCACTCGGGAAAAGCCAAGCTACACAGAGCTCACAGGTGCCTCCCCGAGGTCCTCAGGCCTCACACGGACCTCCAGAGTGCCCCTCTCGGGACCCTGCAGGTGGGCAGTGGCCCTGGGCAGCCATCCTCAGCCACAGCCCTCTGGGGCACGGTGTGGATGCTCATCGGTGGGGCTGAGGCCCTTGTGCCCTGGCTCTGGGGTCTGCCCGGCGCAGCTCAGGTTGGGAGAGACAGCTTTGTCTCGGGTTCTGTGGTGGGCAGAGCCATGCCCACCCGAGCACAGCCACTCAGTGTGCCACCTTCTTGGAAAGTGCAGATGGGATCAGGATCTTGGGGTGAGGCTGGCCCCAGACTACGGGGCGCCCTTCCTGAACCAACAGTGGCCTCACAGAGACCCGCAGAACAGGTGGGAAGAAACGGACAGGGCAGACACTGCACCTGTGAACCTGGAACTCAGGCTTCAGTGGTGGCACTGGAGCAGCCAGGCCATTCCTGACCCTGCCACAGTAGCAGGGAAGGGGGAACTTCCGTCATCAGAGAAGTCTGTGGTTGTCCTCCTGCCAGTGACAGGAAGCCAGTATGGACGCTGGAGCCCAGACACCCGGACGTGGGCTGGGCCCCTTCTGCAGGTCACCTCCCTTGTCCTTCATGAGCAGCACGGCCCTAACTGTGGAGCACACAGGACTCCCCAGTCTTTGTGGGCCGAGACTGTCCCCAGGATGGGGTTGTGCTGCCCAGGCTGGAGAGCCGCCCAACCTGATGCTGTGCACTGCCTTAGCCTGGCTCACCTGGGACCCCACCACTCTGGGCATCGGCTGGGATGCAGCTCCCTGGGATGCTCTGCAAGGCTAGGATGGGGAGCAGGTCCCATCGCTCCACCTGTAAGGCTGATTCTGCGCAGTGAGACCCCCTCGTGTGGGAGTGTGGCCTGGGGGGCCCAGCCCATCTGGAGCTGCAGAGAGCCTGGCTTCTGGGTGGGTGCTGTGGAGCCACATGGGGCTGGGGAAGGAGGGTGCCATGGGGACTGAGAGGCAGCGATCCCGTCCAAGCCAGCCTTGCCCGTGGCCTTCCCAAGTGCAGCACTGCGTGTCCCCCTGCAGTGCCGACCCTGGACAAGGCCTGTGCTGCCCCTGAGTGCGTGCCAGCACTTCCTGGCTGCCTCTGAGGAAGGACTGGGCTCACAGAGCATCCCGGAGCCGCCCCGCTCACCTGCAGGGCCCCGTGGTGTGGGCTGTGGAGCCGCCGTGGGCCCGCCAATGCTGACCTCAGAGAGGGGACGCTCCCTGGCTCTGTGCCTGCAGAGCCCGACGTCCCCTTCCTGGTGTCCAGGGCCAGGCAGGGCATTGGAGCTGTGAGTGCCTCAGTCTCGCCACTTCCTAGCGACACTTCAAGGAGAGCCCAGAAGTCACCGAGGTGGATGCAGGGGGGATGCCACTCCTCCAAGCTCTGCGATTCGAGGGTCACCAAGGATGAGGCTGGACAGTCCTCCAAACCCTGTGTGGCTCCCCAGAAAGCCGGTAGCGGGAGGGCTGCTTAGCCTTGTTCCTGTGGCCCTGTGCGGGTGTGGCCAGTGCAGGCGGGGCAGGGGTGCCTCAGTCGGCCCACCCTGGGGCTGTCCTGGGCTGGCAGCTTCCTGCCTCTGCAGCCCCCACCTAGCCACCTTGACAGTGACCTGGTGCTCTTCTGACCATCCCTGCCCCAGATGACTGACTCTGGGCACCTGCAGGGCAGATAGGGGGGCGAGGCTGTGCTTTGGAGCCAGCCCCAGGCAGGGTCTGGCAGGGGCCCCTGAGGGCCACAGGGCCCTGCTGCCCTGTGCATGTTCCCAAGCCCCTTCCCTTCTCTGGGGCCTCGGCACAGACACAGGTGTGCGGGGCAGGGGTGAGGTCCCGTCCCGCAGGGTGGCCAGTGAGACCCGGGTGGGGTTGCCCTGCTGACCCCCTCCCCAGTGGGTCCCTGAATGGCTGTAGACACAGGCGGGCGCCCCGGTCACGAGGCCAGTCTGCCCATCCCCATCAGCGCCCCAAGACTGGGATGAATGGAGCAGAAAGGTCAGCACTGGCATGGGACACGAGCTGTGGGTGGGGGAAGAGGCAGCCCCGAGCACCCCAGAAGCTGAGCACCCTCCCATCCCAGGCCCAGTGAGAGTCAGTCTGGTCCCCGCCTCAGGGTCTGCCCAGGAAGTGTGGCCAGTGAGTGCGTGGGACGAGATTTCAGGATGACTGTGCCAGAGGGCCCCAGAAGCAGGCCAGGACAGGAGCGCGGGAGACACTTCCTGCTCTGGAGCCCTGGGGTCACTTCCTGTGGGGGCCGCCAGTGCCTCTCTGGAAGGGGCCTTGGCCCTGAGGGGGTCGCCCATGCCAGTCCTGTGCTGGGGCTTCTGGGAGCCAAGGGGCAGGGCGCTGGACGTAGGCCCGGCGTCTGCTGTGAGCACTTTCCCTGAAACCAGGCCTGCCTTTGCTCGGCAGGACGAGTATCTGTGCCCCAGTCTGCCATCCCGCCACTGGCATGTACCGCCATTTGGGGACACCCAGGACCTCACTTTCCCACACAGAGCTCCCTCCCATGACGTGGACTCCTGGCCCCACTGGCCGCCCTCACCTGTGCCTGCACTGTGACCCCGAGTGGCCTGGCTGTGCCTACTGGGAAGGCGTCTCCGTGTGCCCTGCCCGGACCGCGGGGCATCTGTGCCCACGTCCCTGAGGACCCTGGCCCGTGAAGCCTGTGTCACAGCTTCCTGCCGTGCGGCCTGAGGGCCCACCCACCCCAGGCCTGGCCTTTCCCTCCTGCCCACCGTCCTGCCCCACAGGCCCAGGATTGGTGCCTGTCCTGTCTCCCCAGCTTTTCTGGCCTCAGAGCACCTCGCCGTGTGGCAGTTTCGAACAGCACGGGGACTTTAGGCTCAAGAGGAGCGTGCTGAATCCCTGCCTGTGCCCAGTGCAGATTTGTTGCTAGTGTTGGTGTCACAGACACTGATGACAGTCACACAGGTCAGAAGGACCAGCGTCCCCTCCAGCTGTCCCGAGACGCTTCCGCCTGGGTGAGGGAGTCCCTGTTTTCTAAGCTGTAACAGTCTGAGCAGCGCATGGCATGTCTGCTGTGGGGAAGGGACAATAACTCCTAACTCGGAGACTGGCGTTAGACCTCGGGTCACTGCTGCTCTGGATTCTCATGGGCAGGCCCCGAGACGCAGCAGGCTGCATGCAGAAACTCGGGATAAAACCGCCAGTGGGGTTCCAGGGCCAGGGGAGCCGTGGCAGGACGGCCAGTGGTGCAGGTCCTGCTGACCATGCTGGACACACATGGCCCGGCTGTAACGCACGGGTGGAAGTGCACGCGGAAGTGGCGAGAAACTACACGTGGATAAATGTTTGCAGGACTAAGGGCAGAAAGGCTCTGTGTGAGTGCCGGGCTGGAGGCCTGTGTTGGGGCCCCGAGACGCCCAGGTGGCAGGTAAACGGGTGCCAGGGGCTCGCGCACAGCTTTTCTTTCTTTTGGTGGTACTGGGATTGAACCAGAGCCCTCTCTCTGAGCTACAAACCCAGCCCTTTTTATTTTGATTTGGGGTCTCACTAAATCCCTTGGCTGCCCAGGCGGGCCTTGAACTGGGGTCCTCCTGCCTCATCTCCGGAGGGCTGGATGACAGGTGGTGGCCACACCCAGCCCCCAGGTGACTGCACAGCAGGCCCAGCAGGCGAAGGCCGGGCCCTCCCCAGCGCTGACCTGGAGGCCGCCCCACCCACAGGTGTGCGCGGGACCAGCTTGGTCCAGAGCTTCAGCACTGTCAGCAGGGAATGCTGCTGGTCCCCTCCCTCCAGGCCGTGCTGGGCACTCAGATGGCGGGCGCACCCTGCAGCGGTGGGGACCTGGGGCTGGGGCAGTGTGGCTGGGGCCAGTCTGCCCCCCACAGCCAGGGGGAAACAGGCCTAGGCCGGGACTCCTGAGGCTGAGGCCCCACGGCCCGAGGCCGGGCTGTGCCCATAGCGCCTGCCAGAGATCGGGCTGCCACCTGCAGAAACTGAAAGCCGGGCGAGTCCCGCTTCCCAGGGAAGTCCCTGCAATTCCCCTCCCGCCCTGTGGGCCGCTGGGAGGGGATTTCTTCCTGCCGTGAGCCCAGCGGCCATCCCGCCCTGACTCGTGTCTTCAGCGGCAGCCGGGCGCGTCCTGGGCTCCTGGCCAGTGTGGCAGCCTCAACCCTCACTAGGGGATGCAGAGGGGCCTGAGACAGGGCTCAAGCGTGAGAGGAGAGAAGGGTGGTGGATGGGGACATCGCTGCGCAGTGGCGCTGGAGGGGACCCCGGAGGGAGGGCCGGCAGGGGCACAGCTCGGGAGCTTTCTGTGCAGCCAGTCACCCTGCAAAGGCCCTGGGGCAGGCTGAGTGGCTCAGAGGTGGGCTCCAGGCCGAGCCGAGCTGCTGAGGGGCCCTGAGGGTGTGACCCTGCTCCGAAGGGGCCGCTTCTGATGCGGCCTCCTTGCTGCCCTCCCCCAGCCGCTCCACTTTCACACGTGCGTGTGGGGCTTCCCCAGCCCTGTCTCTCTGGCGAGGGACCTGTCCAGGAAAGTCCCGGACTTCGGCCGGTGTCCTGCAGGTGCCCGACCCCGCGCTGTCCTGGGCTCAGCTCCCAGCCTGGGCCGCCGTCCCCGCCGCTCGGGCCAGGGCAGGGGAGGGGGGATGGGCGGAGCCTGGTGACCCCTCTACCTCCAAGGTCAGAGGGAGAGGACGGGGCGGCCCTGGGCTGGGGTGGGCGGAAAGCAGCTTTGAGGCCCTGGCGCAGGTCTCCCAGGTCTGCAGTGAGTGCCTGGCAGCTCTGTCCCGGGGCTGGGGCGGTGGGCGCAGCTGGGGGGTGCTGAACTGAATGCACCCTGTCTGCCTCCTGCAGAGCCCACGGTGTGGGGGGACCATGGCGGGGGACTCCAGAGAGCCCTGCGGCCCCTGGCAAGGCTCCAAGCCCGGTGGGGCAGGGCAGGACGCAGTCACACTGTTGTCCCCAGAGGCCGGCGCTGCCCCCGCCCCTCCTGGGCGGAAGCTGTGGTTCGGGATGAGGCCAGGTGGGAACTGCGCCTGCTCCGGCCACACAGCCCCGCCCCCTGCACCCCTGGGACCCGCAGGCTGCCCTTCCTTGGGCGTCGGGGCCCTTCTCCCTGCAAGGACGCGGCTGGGCACCCCACTCCAGGGAGGTCTCTGGACAAGGTCACCGTCACGGCTGGATCCAGGGGTGTCATTTGGGGTGCTGGGGCTGTGTCACGTGTCCTGCTCTGGGTCTCCTCCTTCAGTCACTTCACCACTCCCTCCTGCACCTGCACGGCCTCCTGTCCCGCTCACACTGGCTCAGCTGGGCAGGGCTGGGACCCCCACGTGGCCGGAGTGTGGCTCAGGGCTGTGCTGAGAGCCTGTGGGCCGGGGAGGAGGATCCCGCCCCCAGCTGCCTCCAGCCCTGGCCAGCCCCAGTCGGTTTTCTATTTCCTTGGTGCACAGACTCAGTGGCTGCCAGCAGCACCCACCCCAAATCCCGTGGGCAGCAGAGTGACCACTCCCCAGAAAGCTGAAGGGCCCCGTGGGCCAGGCAGGTCCACTGGCTGTGTGCCAGGGCCACTGAGACGAAGTCCACACACAAGTGTCAGGCAGCACCCTTCACAGGAGCGGGGTGGCATGCGGATTGCAGCAGACACCTCTGCCCAGGATTAGCAGGCCACAGTGCCACTAGCTTCTTGCCCTTAAATAATTCAGCTGTATTACATTGGAAGTAGTCCAGTAGGCTGAGTTGATTTTCAGCCAAGGTCAACTGACTCAGCTAAATTCCTCCCCTCTGAATTAACCATTTGTTCTCTTCCCAAAGATATGCTGTGCCCTCCTTCTACAGCCCTGCCTGCTTGGTCCTTGCTATCAGCAGGCGTCCCGAGGCTGCCCAGTTCCCCCTTCCCACACTGGTAGTGAATAAACGCTGGGTGTCCCAGGAGGTCTTTGTCTTTGCTGCCCAGGGCAGCTCAGATCGGCCCGAGACTCAGTTTCTCTCCACTCTGCCTGTCTCTATTCCCTCTTTCCTGTCTGGCACATTGTACTGGCTCACGGGAGCCTGGGACCCCACTTCCCATTCCCTACACGCATGGCCACTGACAGTGCCTGGAGGACACGGGGTGCCCCAGGACACAGGCCTGGCTGTGTGAGGGAGGGAGTCAGAGCCTTTAAAGTGGTGACGTGACAGCTTTTAGGTTTTGTGCATTTTCCTACCAGGAAAGCCCAGGAGTTGTGGACAAACCCTCAAGCATTTCTCAGCTCCCACCTGGGGTCAGAATCCAAGGTCGTGAGGCTGGGTCCCCCGCTTGGGAACTAAGGGCTGACACAAGGTTTCGCTGGCCTGCGTCCTCACCTGTCACCTGGGTGGCGGTCCCTGCAGCTGTGTCCTGTAGCTGCCTGGGCTTCTGGGGTCCCTGGCCATGTCCCTCCAGAATCCTGCATGGCATTTGCCATTTCCTGCCTCCGCTCCACCTGCGGGGACATTCTGCCTGTGAAGTGAGGGGTCCGGGTCACCTCCCTGCTCTCAGGTCAGAAGAACCCTTCACTGAGAGGGGGGACATACTCACAGCAGCACCAGGGTGGGGACAGTGGCAGCCTCAGAACTGTGCTAACGGCAGGGCCTTGGGGTCTCCTCCAGGGTGGCTGCACCCAGACTCCGGCTGGGATGCAGTTCTGAGTCTGAGATGCCCGTCGAGGGTGGTGCTACAGAGTGATGTGGGGAGTGGCTGGGGAGGAAGCATTGGACCTGAGGAGACACAGAGGCTTGCAGCCTGGCTCTGGCAACCGCAGGGATGTGTGGAGAAGCACAAGGGTTGGCAAGGGTCCACGCCCCGCCATGTCATTTACCCTCTCTTCAAACTGTAATCCACTGAGGGAACTTTATGGAGCCCAGCTCCACCTCTGCTTCCTTCTCAAGCAAGGGCTGGGCCATCCTGATGCGGGAGATGCGAGGCAGCAGCTGGGGAGGTCTCACACTCCAGCCGGGCTTGGTGGTGTCCCCACGAGCTGCTGTTCACCCACAGGCGAGGCCAGGGAGCTGCGGGCTGTGGACCAGAGGTCCACATGGGGGCACACCGTGCAGGTGCTGGCAGTGACCATGGGCTGGGACAGCTCCCGGGGGTGGGCCTGGCCCCTGGGTGGCACCACAGCGATGTCTGTGCCGTCTCCCTTGGCTGCTTTTGTGGGCCAGCCGGTGGGCCGAAGTGAGAAACCCAACACAGGGACCCCAAGGGCGAGGGGGAAGCCCCAGCCAAGAGGTGTCACCAGGGGGAGCGTCCGGGGAGAGACATTGGAGAGGCTGAGGATGGGGTGTGGGGCACTCCCCGAAGTTTATGGCTGGCTGCTGTGTTATGCAACTGTTTTCCTTTGGAAAGACAATAATCCAATTCTTAAGTCATTCTGCTAAATTTCAACATCCTGTTTAAATCCCTATCAGACCCTTGATTCTGATGTCAACCTTGGCTTCTGCCTGAGACCCTGGCAAAGAGCCATCATTCCTAATAAGGTACAGAAAAAATTCTATCTCTGCTGATGTTCCTTTGTAGATTTTAGATTTAATCACAAATGCTACTTGTACTCCATCCTCCTTATCCCATCAGCCACTGCCGCCTTCCTGTCCATGGGTCTTTTTTTTGACTCACCTCTTATTTGCCCGGAGGGATTAATTTGAGTTGTTGTTCCAGAAAGGGGCATCTGTAGTGCAGTACAAGCTGCCACATCCCCGAGCATGTTTTCTGCTGTTGCCTAGAGACGTACAGCATAGCAGCCCCAAGTACAGTGTGGCAGCCCAGAGTGACCCAGCTGGGAGCCAAGATCTGTATGTAGTAGAGGCTCCATGGCATGGCTGGAGTGATTTCATGCCCTCTGAGCATCCTGGGTGCTTGCATGCTCCTTACCAGCATGGTGTTCACCAGGTTTGCTTAGACACCAACCAGCCTCTGGATCACACAATTTAAATGCGCTCTCAGTTGAGAAAGTTGAGACCAGGCTAGTCTGTTTTGCCTTATCTGTCATTTTCTCTTCTCATCTTTGTCTCACCCTGCCTGATGCTTCAGGACAGCTGCTCACATGCATCTCATACTGGTCTCAATGTCCTGCTTTACCGAGCCGGTCCTCTGCAGCGCCAGGAGCGCTCTATGTCGCCATTGGGTCTTTCACACTGGCCCCTCTCCTCTGACTCTGTTCTTCCTGAGTAGACTCACCCACCCGCCAACTTCTGCCAACTCCAGGCAGTTTCATCCACCTCATGGTTCTTACTTCCTTTCTTTAATCATTCCTTAAATTTTATCAAGTAAAGGAGCCAGGGATGTAGCTCAGTGGTGCCGCGCCTACGTGGCAAGCCCAAGGTCCTGAGTTTGATCCCTGGTACTGCAAAAAGAAAAGAAAAAGAAAATTATCAAGTGAAAATATTATAGACAGCTAAGTTAGGTAGAACTATTATAGGCAGTCAGACAGGGCTGGGCCCTCGAGGGAGTCAGTGGAGAAGATGGGAACACATCACAACTGTGGCTGGAGGCGCATCTGTTGAGGGCCAGGCCTCAAACTGGGGATAGGGTGACTGGGCCTGCATGCCTCCCTGAGGGATGGGAAGTGGATGAGGCATCGTGCTCACCTGGTAGACATCAGTTGCCATGGTGGGTGACTGGAACCCCCTGGTTTTGCTCCTCCTAAAAAGGACCTTGTTCTTTCATTGTCCACTTGCTGTGTGACCTGCTTCCCCACTTATTACCTAAGTGGCCAAACTTGTAATCTTATTGGTTGATCACTGTTCTGCCCCACATCGTACCCACCTTTGATTTCCCTCTCTAAAACTTCCTCTGTAAAGTGTGGTCTGAGGCGAGCCATTTTTTGGGTCACCTCCTGTCCCTCAGGAGCTGTGTCTCTATCTCCGACTAAACATTTCCTACTCTTAACCTCCATTGGTCCTTAGAATTCATTGTTTGGTTTTCTGGAACTTGAACTCGGTGTATCTAACATCTGGCAGGTTGGGAGTTATATTTATTTCCCCTACATCAAAAAATAGCCTGAATTTAGTAATTGTTCCTTCAGAAATTGCTGCTTGTGAGTTATGTTTATGGCACTCTGTGTTTCATGGAGAAGGACATTTTCACAGCTCTGTGCTGCTTTTCTTTTTCTTTTGGTTCCTCTGAAGTTGTATACGGACTGGTATTTCCCTGGGAGCGGGGAGAATGGGCTTCCAGAACCTCCTCCCTCCCCACTCTGTGGAGGTTAAATCCCTGCCTGTCCCACTCGGATGGTGTTTCCAGTTTGGTTTTGCAGCTGCCCTGGGCAGGGGGAGGCTAGGGTGGAGGGAAGGCCTGGGAAATCCCACAGGGGAACTTGGTGGTGTTTTCCTTGCAAAATGAAGCCCCCAGTCAGGCCAGGCCCTGCACCCGCTCCTTTTCCACCCACCACTTGGGCACAGGCCCCTCTGAACCATGGCAGGGTTTCAGGGCCAGCCCCTGCACCCATAGATCCAGCCCAGGCCCCCAGGTGCCATCTTCGTCCAGGTCAGGAGAGGCCCGGCTTCCCTAGGAGCGGCTGCCTGGCCTGCACTGCCCCTCACAGCTGGCACCTGTGTCCCGGGGCTGCCCGAGGTTGCCAAGAGCTCCCGTCAGCCGGGCCCCTCTCTTCTCAGTGTGCAAACCAACATCCCAGAGGTCCCCTTGAAGTCTGTAATGGCCCAGCCTGTAAGCACCCTGGGGCAGGGCAGGCAGGCGGGCTCACCCCAGGCTCCCGAGAGGCGTCCTTGCTGTGGGGCCTTCAGAGGCTGTGGCTAATACTGTGGGTCCCGGCTCTCATGCCCCCACCTGCCCAGGGTCCCCATGTGGAGGCCAGTGTGCCTCCATAAGCCCTGAAGACGTAGCTGAGAGCAGCTATGGACAGAAGACCTTCACTGCCCAGGGTCCGCGCTGGCCCAGGCAGCAGTGGGGCGAGCAGCTGGCTACAAATTGGGGTGAGACAGCTGGTAGCCCCATGCCTTGAGCTGAGGCTGCACTGAGGACGCCACGCTGTGGCCCTGGCTACTTTATCAGCAGAGGAACTGAGTGTCAGGCTCCGCGCCCGGCTGCCCTGAGCTGCCCAGCACCGGCCCCTGTGGAGCTGCCCGCTCCCGCCTCCATTCCCACGATGCCACCCAGGCTTTGCACACTCACTGCCACATGGGTCGCACTGGCCCGGCTGCTCCTGGAGACCTTGGCACCGTGGGATCCTCCGGCAGCCTTGTTGAGTATGGATGGAGCTGCTAGCTGTGCAGAAGCCCCTGCCCTCTGCCTTCTCCTGCAACACAGCTCCTCTGAATCGCCTCCTGCCTCCCCTTCCCTCTCACCTGCCCTTCTCCCCAGTCCTGTCTGCTTTTTGAGTCAGGGTCTTGCTATATATTCCAGGCTGGCCTTGAACTCACTATGGAGCCCAGGCTGGTCTCAGACTCTCGGAGATCCTCCTACCTCAGCCTCCACAGTGCTGGGATGAGGGGTGTTAAGTAACCAGCTGGCTGTGGACAGAATCCATTGAGTTGTTCTGACCAGCGAGGAGGAAAGAAGACTCGTTCCTGGGGAGTGAGGACCTCACCCTGCACTGCCCATTGTCTCACTGTACCCCCTTTTCCTCCTAGAAACGTTCATTGTGGCTGGGCATGGTAGTGTACTGTCAACCCAGCACTGTGGAGGCCGAGGCAGGGGAATCCCAACTTTGAGCCCAGCCGGGGCAGCTTAGGGACTGGGCCAGGCTACTTCTCAAAACAAAGCACCAAAATACCTCTTGGTGCTCTGAAGCCCCAGGGACACAGAGTGACATGGAGTGTCCCATCTTCTCCGGGGCGGCTGAGGAGAGACTGCTCCCTCCCCCGCAGGCAGCACACACACTTGGCTTCTGTCCGGCCTGGCCTGGAGGAGCCATGTTCACAGGGCGCTGGGAGCACACAGGGGCCGGTCACAGGAGGCCAGGTGCCGGGCTGGGACAAGCACCTGGCTCTCTCTGCCTCAGTTCCCCCTCGATGGGTGGCAGCGAGTGAGCGTCTGGAGCACTGGCGGAAGCTTTTGGTCCTATTTTGTCTGGCATGTTTGCGCTCGGCGGCAGCCGGCACTGTGCAGGTGCCCGAGCCGTCCACGCACAGAGCAGAGGTCGGCTGCAGCCCGGGCTGGGAGGCTGAAGTCCTTGTGCAGCCGCCCCACCCTTCTGGTCCCCTCCAGGCAGGATGCTGGGGCTGCAGCGTGGCGTGGCACCCACCAGCGCGCTGAGGTTCCCAGATGTGTGCTTCATGGGGGCATGAACAGCACAGCAGCCCTCTTGCGGGGCCGTCCATGGTGAATGAAGGTTTGCTCTCCACAGACTTACAGACAGTCGTGCAATCCTCGTCACTCCAAAGCACCCCGCTCTGGGAGGACCAGTCCTGCCATAAACTCAAGGAACACAAGCCGGGGGTGGTGTGCACACCCATGATCCCAACCATCGGGAGGCTGAGGCAGGAAGGGCGCTGCAAGCTCGAGGCCAGCCTGAGCCACATAGCAACCCTGTCTCCAAAACAAAGACCATCGAACACACAACTCCCTGGGAGCCCCAGGGAACTGCTGAGTTCTCAGTTCTTTTTCTTGCGCCACTCAGAAAGGTAATCTGTTGTTTTACCTTGACCTAGAAGAGCAACAACATAAAGAGAATATTGTCCCCTGTGCAGCTTCCTTCCCGAGTGTCACTGCTGTAGCATGCCCTCGTCAGACGTCACTGCCTTCCTGAAAGGACTGCTGACTATGCAATTTACTTTGCTGCCATTTCTCTTGTGACTGAAACCTTAGCCCTCGATCAATCTTTCAGATTATTTTAATGAAGGAGTTTCCCTAGTTGTTTTTTTTTTAATCACCTTTTTCTAAAAGTCCAATGTTTAGAAATATAAGTGAAGATTTTAAACAAATTCAATTTAAAAACCATGCTGGGTGTGGTACACACCTATAATTCCACTACTGCTGGGGAGGCTGAGGCAGGAGGATCACCACAAGTTCCAGGCCAACGTGAACTACATAAGACATAAGACCCTATCTTAAACAAACGAACAAAAAACCTAAAAGATTTAAAAATCATTTACTGAACATCTCTTAAGTATCTGGACTCTTTAGAGACTAATAAAATGAAAAGCCCAGTTTTTCACAGCAGTAGCTTAATCACGTGGTTAAACAAAGACAAGTTTCCTCTTTTCATCTGATTTATCCTGAAAGAAGCAGGACAAAACAGGACGTGCTCTTTTACCTGGTCTAGGCAGTGCCCAAGCTAGCTCTCTGTACAGATTCAGGCTGATGGTGTCGAGCTGGCTGTAATGATCTATGTTTAACTAAAAGTTTAATAACCTACTTATGTTCATCTTAAAACAACAGTGGTTTTGTTTGCATAGCCGCCCTTAGCCCGGTGCTCATATTTTTAGGACCTGATTTTTCTGTGTGATCAGGAGGGCTGGGCAGCAGCCTGACCCTGACCCTCCCGAGTGGCCCTGATCGCCAGTTCTGTTCTTCATAAAGAGCAGGCAGTGCCCCTAACACCCCCTGCGAGAAACCCTCTTTTGTACCAGTGTACAAGTTTGTCCTGTTGCTGGAAATCTCCTAATTTGGATGCGTTTCAACCCAGAATGACTCTTGCTAGAATACATCAATGAGCACGAGAGCGCGGGGCAGCGGCCACTGGTGCAGGAGGGGGTGCTTCTGTGAGTTTGGGGCCAGGACGAGGACAAGAAGGGGCCGGGGAGTCCCACCCCATGCAGTGGAGGAGGCCCTCGAGCCACCGCTGGTTCACAGCCCAGGACCCGCGAGTCCGCTTGTGTGAGGTGGGAACAGCTTCTGAGAACAGCCAGCGGCTTGATTTCTTAGGAATCAGAAAAATATGCACTATTTTTTATTTGGCAAAATAATATGTTACTATTAACAACAGAGGAACGGCATTTAAAAATCTCTATATGCAGTGTTGGGAACTGAGGTCCCCGGTGTGCCATAGAGGTGGAATCAGACTGTTCTCGTGAGAATTTTAAAGCATAGCTAAAGGGAGAGCTAGCCTGACCCGACAGCCGCCCCTCGCACGGCTCTGAGATGAGCCCAAGACATCCGGCCTGCCTCAGACAAAGCCGCTGCTGCACACGAATCCCGACCACAGGGCCCCGTGGTTTTCACTTAAATCCCTGCCCCCCCCCAGCTTATTGGAAGCTGCACAAACTCCCAATCACCTGACAGAGGGTACAGTGTAGGATAACAAAAGACAAGGCAAGATCTTCACTGCATCAGTGGGCCCAGCGTGGTAGAGCGCTTATCAGGCTGAGACGCTGTCTCCTGGAGCTGGCTGCTGTTTACTGAACTCTGCTTCATGGAGGGCTGAGGAACAGTGCACTGACTCGAGCAGGGTCCTAGCAACAAGGGCACAAGACATTCTAGCAGGAGCAGCTCACTGATTAATGGGAAATCTGTTTCTTCTCGTGGATGAACTTCTGCCTCTGTAGGAGTTTTCTCCATGCTGCCCTTAGCCGCACTGCTGTCTTGCCATCCAAGACGTCACAGGGTCACGAATCATGGAGACCTCTGCCGTGACCAGTGGGTGGGGAGGTGCTCCTGTCCCTCACACCAACTGCTGGCTCTTCAGGCAGCCACTGTGGGCTAACCAGCAGACTCAGACTCTTAATATGAAAAGCCGGTTTATAAATCTGCAGCTCGCTCAGGGTGCCCTCCATCACAAACTATCACATTTATTTTAGCATTTATCAGCTTAATATTTTGTTTTTGAGTCAGGATCTTGCTATATAGCCCAGGTGGACCTTAAGCTCACTCTGTAGCCCAGGCTGGCCTCGAACTAGTGATGATCCTCCTGCCTCAGCCTGCTGAGTGCTGGGATTACAGGTGTGCAATAGCATGCCCTGCTTGGCTTATTATTTCAATAGCATTTTAAGCTTCCAGTATTATTTTTCCCGGCCTATTCCACCTCACCGCTTCTGAGGCATCCGCCCCTTCAGTACACACGAACTCACACGTCCATACACTTCCTCCCCAGGGACATGCAGACAGCGGCCTCCTTGTTGGACAACTGCCCCGGCTTCTTCCTGGGTTCTGACCCTGAGCAAGTCTCGTGTTTCAGAGTCTGTGTGCGGGCCACTTTCTGCAGGTGCTGAGCGGCTCCTCCTCACACCTGAGCTGTTTGGGGTGAGGACTCTCTGCGGCCTTGGGGGCTGCGATGCACCCCATGTCTTCAGCCCGATGTCATCCCCGCGAGCTCACTGCCCTGCTGGGGCGGAGGTGGCCAGAGGCCAGTGGAGCTGCCCAGGTCCTCCTGCCGCTGAGGACCCTTTCCTGGGCAGCTGCTTGCGCCCTGGCGGGGTCAGCTGTTTGCAGTAGCAGCTGCCACCCTGCAAGACCCTTCCCGAACTTCTGTGCCCCAGACTGCATTCCTAGCCGAGCCCGTAGTGGGCAGCCCTTCCTGCCTGACCTGGGCCTGGTCACAGTCAGCAAGTCCAGCAAGCTGAGGAGCCGCGTGCTCAGTCACCTGCCACCCCCGAAGTGGACTTTTGCCTCTCATTTAGCACTGTTGGCAGGCGTTTTATTAAAATTAAATTCCCTGTGATGTTTTAAGTTCCCTTCCAATTTCTTTTCATGCATTTCTGAGACTGACAAGAAACATGAACAAAAGAAATCAACCAAACTCTGCACTTAAATTGCTCTGTTAGCCTAAGGAATTAACTTGATAACAAACCTGGTTCATGTCAGCCTTCCAGTGCTGTCTCGGAGATTTCAGCTGTTTACCGTCTCCCAGCTTAAAACCACAAGCTGAGTGCGAACAATGGGTACTTCCTAAACCTGACTTTAGAAACACTTAGTCCAGAAGGGTCGACACTGTGCAGGAAGTCTAGGAAACTTTCTGCTTGTTTCATGCAGTACAGTTCAATGCTAGCTTTGATGTAAAGAATTGAGTGCTTTTGTTATGGAAATACACGTGCAGCTATGTTTAGACCCTTTTAATTGGTTAAGATGCACTTCACATGAAAGTTATCATTTTGACTATTTATTTATTTATGAGACAAGGTCTTGCTATGTAGCCTAGGCTGGACTTAAACTTTTGGTGATCCTCCTGCCTCAGCCTCCTGTGTGATGGGATTACAGCCTGTATCACCTCGCCTAGCTCCATTTTGGCCATTTTAAAGGCCACAGCTGAGTGGCATCAAGTACACCCAGGTTGGGCCAGGGATTTAGCTCAGTGGTGCCGCCTGCCCCACAAGCTCAAGGTCCCAAGTTTGATCCCTGGTACCAAAAAAAAGTACGCTCAGGTTGCTGTGAGAGCCCCCATCCACTCAGAGCCCTGTGTATCTTCCCAGCATGGACCCCAGCACCCATCACCCTCTGTACCATCCCCGCCCTTGCTCCCAGGGCCAGGGACCTCTCCTTCA
Organism: Heterocephalus glaber; assembly: GCF_053883595.1. Classification (NCBI taxonomy): domain Eukaryota; kingdom Metazoa; phylum Chordata; class Mammalia; order Rodentia; family Bathyergidae; genus Heterocephalus; species Heterocephalus glaber. Next base: position 1,862,768 of record NW_028258138.1, read on the forward strand.
TGGGGTTGTGCAGTCTGCACCCTTCTGGACCGACTCATTTTACTGAGCAGCGGCTCCGGGTCATGTACACTGTGGTGCGGGCCGGGACCCTCCCTCCCTTCCAGTCTGGATGGCACTGCGCGTGCATGTGTCCCACGCCGTGTCCGCCCGTCTCTGTCATGGGCGCCTCCTCTCCTGGCCCACTGCTGCCGGTGCAGCCGTGTGAAGCTCTGCCTGCGTCTGCTCTCCATTCCCTGGGTGGACCCAGGACCCAGGTGGAGCCAGGTGGAACCAGGTGGACCCAGGCCACACACAACTCCACCTTTGACCTTTCGAGGACAGCACGCCCCTCACAGCCACTCCACCAGAGGGGACCGTGTGGCCCCTGAGCCTGTGCTCCCTGCCCTGCTGTCCTGGGCCCGCAGCCGGCTGGGCTTGGCTTTTTGTTCCCTTGAGGCCCGCGACTCGGCGCCTCTGCCCGTGTGTGATCCGGCCCAGCTCTCTACCCTGGAGCAGGGTCCACTTCCATTGCCTCTGTGTGAAGGCACCGTGGTGACCTGAGAGTATCTGTTCCCCACTGTCGGCTCCCGTTATGCTGTCTATGGCATCCTTTGATGAACAAAGCTTTAAATTTCAATTTAGTCCGACTTCCTCACCTGTTCTCCTTTGGTGGCAGTGCTGTTGGAGTCGGACCCAGGCAGAGGCCGCCACACCTGCTCCCCGGAGTACTGGCTGCACACCCCACCTCTCCCTCCGGCTGGGCCTTTCCGCTTGTGTGTCTGGCCTGGGGTCCCCTGGGCTCGTGTTCCTGTGTGGTGTGAGGAAGACTCCCGGCTCTTCCCCTGCTGAGCATGAGCTGCTGGGCTCTCTGAGCAGAAGCCTTCAGCACGCTTTTCCTCCAGAGACTTTGCTGCTTTTGTTTTGTTTTGCACCGAGCTGAGACTTCTGGCAGATGTTGGGGAGCAGATCCAGTCACACACTTAGTTAAGTCCATTTGTTCGAGCTTGGCTTGGACTTGCAAGGCCTGGCTTCCAGCCCCTCGATGGACGCCAGCCACCAACAGTGGAAACCCACAGCAGATGGGCTTTGTCTCCCGATCCCAGGGAACTCAATATAGATAGAAAAATGGGGGACGGCATGAATCCTGGCTGTGTTATCTTTCCTGGATTCTCTCCATTCTCTGGAGTCCTTTGTGGCCCCACTGGTCTCTTCTGCCTGGCCTCCCACTCCAGTGCCTGTCCACAGTGCCAGCACTGTGCCCATGACTGGCTCTCCATGGTGGCCTTAGGTCTGCATTGTCAGCCAGATTTGCTGGGGTCACGTCCTTGGGGGGCCTGATGTCCACCAGACCCTACATTTCCCAGCCATCACGGGTGGTGGGAGACTCGCCCCTTGGCCATCTGGGGGGGCTCTGGGTGTCTGTGGGGGAGCCTTAGTCTAGGGGATCCCTGGAGCCGCATGGCAGCCTCAGGCTGGTGGGGAGGGAGCTGGCTTTCTGCTGCCCTGCTCATGCCTGGGGTTGGAGGTCGGGCCGGCCCCACGCGATGGACCCGTGGACGGCTGCAGCCTCCCCCTCACTTGGCCACGCCAGGTCCTGGCCCTGCTCCCAGAGCCCTCGGTGCCTCCAGCTCCCCCTGAGGCTGACCAGAGCACCCATGGTTGCCCCTGCTTACCCCCGTCCTTCTCAGGCCTCCGTTTCCCAGCCTCTGAACACTTGTTTGCACCCCTGCATGAAGCTCTGTATCCCCTGCACAGTGAGCAACTGGACGTAAATGGAGACACCCAGATCAAAGGCCGTGAGTGTGGAGCCGGGGTGAGGGGACCGACCAGACCCCTCCTGTGTTGATGGAGACCCCAGCAGCAGGGGAGGGGGCTGCAGGGTGGAGACCAGTCCAGGGGAGCCTGCAGGGCTGCAGGTGGAAGGGACCCTGTGTGATTGGCCTGAGGGATGTGTTGGCTTCTTAGGGTTGGTCTGAGGTGGAGGCAGGGCAGCAATTAGCGAAACTTACAGGCTGCTCTTATGTGTGGTTTATTAACCACTCCAGCTGCTGGGGCTGTTTGCAGTTTATCTTCTGGGATCATATGCACAGGTAGCTTGGGTTCCTGCAGCCCAGCTCACAGACAGGGGCTTCCTGGCCTGGGGCAGGGAGCAGGGAGTGCTTTTCTGGCCCATTCCACGAGAAGGCTGTTTCCTGGGCAGCCTGTGGGGTGGAGTCAGAGCCCTTTGGTTTGGTTTGGTTTGGTTTTTTGAGACAGGGTCTCGTTATGCAGTTCTGGCTGGCCTGGACCTCACTATTTAGCCCAGGGAACTTGCAGCTACCTGCCCGCCTCTGCCTCCTAAGTCCTGGGATCACAGGCGCGGGCCACACACCCAGCTTGGGGCTCCATTTTTATCCAGGGCCTGGCCGTGGCCCCTTCGTATCTCCAGTCTCCCACAGTTGAAGCCTGGCACCTGGTGCATTGGGAAAGGCTGGGGTGGACTCTTCCAGATGCCTTTGAATTCCAGTTCTGACACCCATGCCCAGCCCTCGGGGCACATCTGTAGGGCGTGGACCTCTGGAGCCCTGCCCACCTCCTCCTTCTCCCCTGTCAGACCACTTATCCTAATACAGTTTTATTTGTAAATGTCTTTCTTCTGGAAAATGCGTGTGCCCAGGGGGGGCCTGTGCACAGGCAGAGTGGTGGGAGGCCCCGCAGAGGGCTCCGCCCAGCAGAGCTGTACCGACTGAGGTGACCAGGCTCTGCTTTTCGAGCACTGTGCTGATTCCTGTGCGAGAAGGACGGCTGGGCATCATCAGCACTGGATTGATAATCGGCAAGCCAGGGCTTAGGAGCAGCGCCATCTGGGGCAGTGGGCAGCACCCGCTTTTGCACCTGGTGTGGAAGTGAAGACCCCAGCTCAGTGTGCCCTGGGCCTCTCCTTTGTTTTGTGAATGGAAATGAAAGGAGTCCAGCAGCAAAACATTGAAAATAAGAAGCTGAGTCTCTGAGTTCTTGCCTCATGAGTTCCAAGCCCATTGGCTGCCTCGCTTAGTGCACTGTGGCTCTTCCTGGGCTCACTGGCCGGAAGCTCTCACTGAAGGATCTTTCAGCAAATCTGCCTGGTTGCGAAAGGGCCGTGGTGTTTCTGGGAAGTGAATCAGAAGCGCGCTGAGGCCTGCAGAGCAGTGCTGGCCTGGGACCTGCAGAGCCTGGAGGCAGCTGGCCGGGCCCCATGCCCGCCCAGGAAGCTGGAAATGGCCGCTGTTCCACCACATCCTTCTCTGTTTGACGTCTTTGGTAAAATGCCTCCCCTTTACTGTGTGCCTCCGGCATGTTTTTGTCAAGAGTGCGGGGCAGAGCCTGTGTTGCCTTGCTAGTCTCAGGGGCAGTGTCCGGGTGTGAGTGTGGAGTTTGGATCTGTTGTGGGAGCCCAGCTCAGAGTGGGACCAGGACACATGTGCGCGGCACCTCCTGAGTGTGCGCTGCAGCTCACGTGTATGTGCACTGCAGCCACGGGCTCAGGCAGCCAGGTGTGGAGGGACCACTGCACCCCCATTCAATACACCGCTCAGGTCTGCAAAAGGAAGGCCTGGGGTTCTTTGGTGAGTGTCCCCAAGTGTGAGTGGGTGTCAGTGTGTACAAGTGTGACCATCAGTGTGTCCATGAAGGAGACTGCAGCCAAATACAGCAAGGCAGATTCTGCTCACCGTAAAGTTGGGACTTCCTGGGCGTCGGGGTCTGCTTGTTTGTTTTTGGTACTGGGGATTGAACTCGGGTCCTTGCACTTTCGAGGCAGGTGGCAGAACCACTGAGCTAAATCCCTGGCCCAGCATCGGGGTTTTGATGCTTAAAGCAATTGATTTCACCATAATACCAGACATGGTCCCGTTTATTTTGATGTGTCTTTTCCCCATGGTGATTTAGAGGATCTTCAAGCCAACGTAATATTTCTAATATCTTGGTACAGACTGCACAGTACTGCACATCTTTCAACAGGAAAAGACCGGGGATGGGAAGCTCAGAGACGACACAAGCAACTGGGTGGAAGGGGATTGGCTGTGAAGGTGAGGGCTCCACCCACCTGCTCAGTTAAGAAAGTGCTGGTACACTCAGGACTCTGTCCCTTTTCTAGGCAGCCCTGGGCATTGAATCCCGGCCTAGAACCTCTCATTTGCTCATTAGGTGCCTGCCAAGGGGCAGAGCCGAAGCCCAGTTTAAACCCTGAAGACCTGGACCGGCCCAGAAGCTGGACTGCTGCTCAGCTCCTCACAGCCCCCACTCCTCTGGCAGAGGCTGGTGCTTCCCCAGGGCCCAGGCACCCATCTTATTGGCATCCTTCTTTCTCCATCATTTTCCTTGGCGAGAGCTTCAGAATGCTCTCTCAGCTCTGAATGTGCTCGATACACTCATCAGGTTCAACACGAGCATTCTCTCCGGAAGATCTCACCCTCAGCTTGCTCACAGCAATGCCAACAGCACCTGGACCATGGTGACACTGGTATGCTCACCTGTCTTGTAGATTCACACATGTGTGGCCAAGGAGCAGCCCAGATTTGCTGAAGGTCTGGGGGACACATGCCGGCCTCCTCTCCTCGGGCCTTTGTGCATTGCTGGAACTGCAGGATGGCAGTTCTGGCCTGAGGCTCTGGGTATGGGACAGAGCCATGCAAGTGGAGCCCATTCGGGCCAGGAAGAGCCAGCTGTGGCATCTGCTCAGGAGCCTGGAGACCCGGCCCGTGGGAGATGAGGTCACTACACAGGGGTGGAGGGACCTGAGCTTGACTTCCTGCAAGCCAGGAGAGAGGGCTGGGCTGCACCCACACTTCTGGCTATGGTTGCTTCCCTGCCCACACTTGGGGTCACTCAGCTGGGGCCACAGAGCACTCATGCTCAGTGGAGAGGAATACAGCTGGGCGGGGGCAATCACCAAGGAAGGCCTCAGGTGGGGCTGTGCATCAGGGCCACAGGCCTTTGGGACAGGAGGACACGGTGCCCTTCCTGCCCTGCCCCCATCCTGCATCACAGCACCTTTTGTACAGCTGTGTCCTCTGTGTGACCAGGATCCTGGGGACCAGGGGCACAGCAATCTTTAAAAAAAATTTTAATGTTATTAAATAACAACTGCATTTTGTTTTAATAAAACACAAGAAAATCTGAAGAGTTTATAAAGAAAGAACACTCCTGCCTTCTGCTTCTGACACTGTAAGAGACCCGGAGGCCAGGCCTACAGATGCCTGGTGGGTGACCAGGTGCAGGTCAAGCTTGGCATCTCGGTCACCGGCCTACACCAGGAGGTCAGTAGCTGCAGTGATGTCTGTGGCCCCCACTACCGGGCCAAAGGCTGGGCAAGGCTGGCGGTGTGGCCCCAGGTTTGGACCATGTGTGTCCTGTGTCACATTCCCGTGGCCTCGGGGATTGAGGTTGTGGCCACGGCCACGCTTGGTTCAGTGGGGAGAGGACCCCAGCCCATGGAGGTGAAGCAGGAAACAGTGAGGACTCCAGACGGACAACTCTTTAACACGAAGTTAGGAGCAAACAGCAGCTTTGAATGATGCCGGCGGCTCCTTATACAGCTCTTTTTTCATCTACGAGGCTTAATTCCATTGGAGTTTCCCTGGGAATAGAGCAAGCAGGATTTACACAGCAGAGCAGTGGGAGGGGAGAGCAAAGAGCTCTGGCAGGACTTCCTGAGTCCATCACGCTCACCTCGCTGCTCATTCTGCCCCTGCTCTGGCTGCTCCTTTGTGGCCAGACAGGCAGTGCAGAGGGGAGCGGGAGGGTGAGGGAGGGAAGCTGCTCCCACTCCAGGGGCAGGTGGGCCTCAGTGGGCGGCTGGGAGTGGGGGCTGCCTGGAGAAGGCACCGGGGAGAACCCTGAGCTCTGCCTGGTGCCCTCCACGCATTTGCCCTCTCCTTGGAGTTCCTGGGATCCTGTCCTTGCTCTGGACTGGGATTCCGGGAAGGAAGCACAGGTGGAGGATGGGCCCAGGCTGAGGATGGAAGACGCTGCCGCCTCCCAGCCCTCAAGTGCGGTGGAAAACCTGGTAAGTGGATCTGGGAACCCTAAAAAGCTTGGCATCTCTGCCCCCACCCCCCGCTGCCCCTCATACCCATCTCCTTCATTGCCTTTCACTCTGGATGGATTCCGGCTGCACTCCACACACAGACAGGCCTGTTAGTCACGCAAGGAGTGTCCGGCTAGAAATTGCTGAAACAAGGTTTATTTGAACTCAAGTTTCTCAACAAAAGAATCACCCTGTGAGACAGGCTGCCTGCAGCGATACCCAGAGGTCTTGCTCATCCTAAACCTGCAGTCACCTTGGATCCCAGGCAAAGCAGAGCCTCACAGCCCGCCCCACGAGGGCCTACTTACCCCTTGCTTCAAACACACTCATCCCATCATCCTTGCCACTTCCTGCAGCGGCTCTGCAGTCCTCTTTCCTGAGGGTCTTTAGCTGTGCTGTCCTGGGTGCCTCCAGGTTCTGAATGGATTCAAAACATTTCCCAGTCATGGTCATTTCAACTTTGTGGAAGAGCCAGAAGTCACAGTGCCAGATCCGGTGAATAAGGTGATGAGGACCCAATGTCCTGTTTTTGCAAGCTGCCTTGCCGCTGGTTGGGGCTCAGCTGCAGTCACTATTTTTTATCACGCCTCATAAAGACACTCAGGTAAGAGGACTGCACAGCTGCTTCGGGAAGTGGCAAGTGGGACGGTGTGTTCACAGTGAGGGAGGATTTCGAGGCGGATTCCTGGCAGTGCACCTCTTGCTGTAATAACTGCTTGGACATCCCTGTGTGTTTTGATCACACCCCGGAATCTTCCGGTCTGAGTGCATTCCCAACCACCTGACTGCTGCACAGACACAGGATCTGTGCAGAGCGGAGCCAGGCTCCCGAGCACCCCATCCTGGGCCTCCCCGGCCTCCTCCACATAGACCTCGAGGGTGGGACTCAGATGGAGACGGTGGCCCAGACGGTCTAGGGGCCTGAGGTCAGGGACAGAGCAAAGTCTTGTAAGGAAGGTGGGGTGTGGGGTCAGGGAAGGCTGAGATCCACAGAGCGGACACCAGCTGAGGCTGCAAAGGAGGAGGAGAGCCAAGCTGGTGCACAGGAGGCTCCTGACCCTGGTAAAGCAGGGGTGTCTCTCCCTGGCACCTCGATCAGAAGCCAGCCCTGCTAGACCCTCATCTCTCCCTGCGGAGTCAGACCTGGGCCTGGCCCTCCAGAGCGGAGCAAGTGGTAAGATGATCCGTCTGTCCTTTGTTCTGCTTAGCCACTGCTCTCAGCCGCCACTGGAAACCAAGCCCAGATTTCCACAAAGCACCCTGGGAAAGCCTGAGAAGGAAGACCTTCTCGCAGTGGTTAGGAAAATTTGCATAACAAACATGACCTTTCAGAAAAGCCAAGTGGAAACCAGTAGGTACTGCAGCAGTGTCCTACCCAGCAACTGTGGAAAGGACTAGAAGCCCAGGTAGCCTCCGCCTGCACCCTTGACATCCCTGTCTGCTGGGCCACTTGAGAGGCCTTATCTGCCTGCCTGGAGGCAGCTGGGACTCCGCCTCCGCCTTGCATCCGGCGTGGCTGCAGAGCGAGCCCCTCCCAGGCCGGCCTGAGACCAGGGGTGCGGCTGCAGGAGGGGCCGGGTGTGCACCACCTCTACCTCTAGGGCTCTGGGGTCCCCAGAAAAGGAAACCAACACCGGCAGGGGGAGCCCAGACATCGCAGGCCACTGCAGTTCCCGAGACGTCAGAGGAGGGTGCCCGCCTCCCCATCCATCCTGGCCTCCCCAGGCCACCAGGTGCTCACAGCGGCAGAGCAGACAGCCCCGGCGGGCTGCTGAGTCCCCTGGAAGGCGGTTCCTGGCAGGGATGTCCGGTTCCGTGGACACCATCCCAACCTTTTCTCACCAGAAAGTGAAGGTGACCATGGTGGCTCTACAGTGGACGGGCCAGAGTCCCTCCCACGCCGCTGAGAAAGGAAGCATTCCCAGGCAGGCTGGACCGGACTCCTCGGGCCCTCGACGTGTCCTCTTGTCCTGGGGGCGTCCTGGGCCCTCCGGAGCAGCAACCCCTCTGAAGCCTCGGTCTCCTGGGGCCTTCGTGGCGGGGACCCCCCTGTGCTGTCCTACTGGGCCAGGGCCGCCTGACCCAGAGCCTGGCCTTGGCCCGAATGCATCTGCACAGCACCACTCCGGGATAGAGTCCTGGTCACAGGACCGGGTCACGATGTCGGCCTGCCTTCTGGAGGACACGTTCAGCCCAGCTCTGTCTCCTGCCTTATCCTGGGTCCCTTCTGCAGAGGACCATGACAACAGTGATGCCCAAGGCAGGCTGTGAGGAGCTAACCCCACAGTCAGCTTGTTTATAGAAGCGAGTCTGGCTGAAGCCTGTGTGCGGAGGTCAGAGTAACTTGCACCCAAATTCCGTTCCCACAACTAAAACCTTCTGACTAGAAGGACAGTGTTCTAAGTACAACCATGTATTTTGCCTATTTTGTTCCTAATTGGAGAATGCGTTGTTTTGTCCTTTGTGAGCCTTGTTTACATTAATTTCCATAGAAACCACTCGTAGCTCTCCTTTACCCCAATTGATTGCCAATAGAAGTCAGTGCCTGGGACTGGCCAGGGGCTTTGTCGGTTGCACCGGCATTGGTTATCCTGGCCCCCCACTCTCTCTCGCCTAGTTCTGTCTCCTAGTGCATTTTTTCCTCAGGCCTGCATTGCAGACTGGGCAGGCGGGCACTGGAGACTTGCTGCAGGAGTCTGTGGCACCCTTCCGTGCCCTCGCCCTGCCCTGTGGACAGCTCATGCTCTGGAGCTGCAGAGGGAGCTGTCTGGGGCCCAGCCTCCTCCCCGGGTCAAAGCCCGCTCAGCCTGCGTCCTGCCTCGGTTTCCCCTCCGTGCTGGAGCTCATCCTCGAGGGGCATCCAGGAAAGGCATGTGGTGCACATTCCCAGCTCTGTGGGCCTAGAGCCATCCTCCCCCTGAACCGTGGTGGAGAGCTGGGCTGGGGACGACGAAATTCTCTGCAAAAACAACTTCTGTTGACGCAAGGGGGCTGGGGATGGTGTCGCCCTGGGACCTCGAGGTGACATGCATTTTATTTCTCAGAAATTTTGTAGAATCTCCTCGTGTTCCCTTGATGTTCTGAAATTCACAATGATGTATCCAGTGGGGGTTTTTTTGTTTTTTGTTTTTTTGGTACTGGGGATCGAATTCGGGTCCTTGTGCTTGTGAGGCAGGCGGCAGAGCCGCTGAGGTAAATCCGGTCCCTCCAGTGGGTTTTATATTTATTATTTTTCATTATCACAGACCCTTTTGATTGGACCCGACAGTTCATGCCCCTTCCATTGAGAAATTCTCTGTTAGATCTTCCGTGATGTCCTCCATGCCTTCGTCAGCTTTTTGTTACCATATGAGACCCCCGGGCTGGGCAACTTGTAAAGAAAGGAGTTTGGGGTCCTGGTTCCAAAGGCCCAAGGTCACAGGGCCACATGTGACAATGGCTTCTGGCCCACAGTGTCCAAGTGGCAAAAGGCATCCTGCGGTGAGAGGCGGGAGAGCACACTCGTGCCTGTGTGTGTATGTGCATGTGTGCATGCGCGCACACGCACTGGGGCCCGTGGGGGCTCTGCCCTGATGATGTACCTCATCCCAGCACCTCCCCAGCGCCCTCCACGTACCACAGCCGGGTTGAGTTTCACCCCCTTCCTGTTTGAGGGTGGGGACTAAATCTCGACAAGGCCGCTGCAGGGGACTCAAGCTGTGTCCAACCACAGCCCCTGCCTCCTCTTTCCTGGCTTCTCGTGCCAGGATTATTATCAGGCACACACCAGCGCCCGAGGCGTCCTCTCCCTTCTCTCTCATTTTCTTCATCTTCTTCATCTGCTGCCATCCTGATCTTTCCCCTCACCTTGCCTGCTGCATTTCAGCACTGCTGGCCTGTTTGGCCTGGCCTTGCATCCCGTCCTGTCTGTGGAGCAGCAGCGTGTCTGAGGATTCACCACTGGCTCTTTCCGCACCCCAGCCCTGCCTCGCCAGTGTCCTCATTTCCTGCCGTGTCTGGGTCTCACACGGTCACAGTAAGGTTCTTGGGGACTTGCTAACATAGTGCCCAGGTTGGGGGGGCCTCCGGGCTCCAGGATTCGGGGGCTTTGCTCCATAACACCGCGGGGGCTGAACATCTCCCCAAGTTCTCCTGCTGGCGGCCTCGCCCAGGGCCGGTGTTGGAAAGTGGCCAGGTCATGAGGGCCACAGAGCAGTTAGGACCTGTAACGGTGTGTAGCCAGGCTGGGTGAGGGCCCTGCTGCGGAGGGGCAGGGCTGTTGCTGGCCTCAGCAGGGACGGAGGGTGCAGGCTTGGAATGTCCTTCTCGGGAAAGGAGCTACAGTCAGCGTCTGCCCAGGGGTCCAGGGAAGCAGAGTGAAGATGCCCTGAGACCACCTGGTGCCGTGGGAGGGAGGGGGAGGGGCTGTCCTTGCAGTGAGGACCGAGATGCTGCACAGGGTGGAGGGCCGGAGTCCTGGCATGTGCAGGGCAGTGGGGTCCCGAGTGCCGTGGAGATGGCCTGGGGCACAGTGGGGTCCTTTCCTGGGTGGACACCCCGTGTCCCAGGAAGCAGCACCCACAGAAAAGCCACCCCCACCCCGGTCTAGCTGTCAGCACTTTCTACTTTGCTTGCTTCTCCTGCTGTGAATGTGATCAGTAAATGAAATCTTCACCATTCATTCCTTTTCCATCTGTGTGACAATCATGATTTTTTAAAAATTATCTCTTTTTGAAGATTATTAACATGAGTAATTTAGCAGCCAGATATGGTGGCACATGCCCATAATGCCAGCACTGGGGAGGCTGAGGCAGGAGGATCACTGTGAGGTCAAGGCCAGCCTGGGATACGTAGGGAGCCCTTGTTTCAAAAAACCGAAACCACACCAAAACAAAAAGAATGAGTAATTTAGGGATTGTAAAACTGAAACCTCGGTACAAAATCAGTGTCCTGGCGCCAATCCAAGCACCAGCTCAAAATAAACAGGTCTGCTGCACGTGGGGACAAAGCATTCAGACCAAGAGGGTACGGCCCCTGAGCAGGCTGCTTCTGGTCTGGGGAGGCCCGGATGTGGCCTGACAAGGAGATACACTCGGGTGGGTTCAGGAAGTGGGGGTGACAGGCACACCTGGGGTGCTGGGCAGCAGATGGGGTGGAGGCTGACGCAGGCGGGTCTGTGAGCCCCGCAGTCAGGGGGCCGTGCCCTCGCCAGTGGCCCGGGCCAGCCCACTCACCCCGTCCTCAGACCCCCTGCAGTCTCCCGCTGCCCTGGCCCAGATGTGGGAATCCACATTGGCACCAGTCATGGTGGTCTGGGGGCCCAGACCAGGCTCAGACCTGTCCTGTGGGCCCCAGGGGCTTTTCAGGCCCAGCTGTCCCGCCTGGAGCCTGGCCATATCCGGGGAACTTACTGCTTCCTCTTACATCTGTAGCAAGGGCCTGGCCGCGCTGCACTCACTGGCCACACGGGTCACCTGAGGCCAAGGGACAGGTTCCTCACTTTGACCCCTGCCCCTCGAGCCCAGCCCGGTGTCCTGGGCAGAAAGGGACCAGCCACCAGAGCACCTGCTGTCTGCATGCGCCCAGCACCCGGGCCGCGGCAGATGGCCTCCCCAGCACGTGCAGGCGGCTGCTCAAGTGTCACTGCTGTGGGGTTCCGCCTCCTCCCAAGCATGACCACACACCTGTGCTGCAGGGGCGGAGTAGGGGCAGGAAGTGGGGCTCCTTCACCTCCAGGGTGGGGTGAAGATCGCACCAGAGAGAGACATCCCCACTGGGCAAGACCTGGGGCTGGGGACGCCTGTCATTCACTCGAATGAACGTGGGTCCATTCATTCATCTCGTGTTCATTCAGCCATGCGTTTGCTCATTCACGCAGTGTCACCAACACTGTCAGGCCTCAGGGAGATGAGGGTCTATTCACACATATGCTAGCCACTGCCTATTGCACAGCTGGTGCCCCGTCCTCAGCTCCTGCTCTGGATCCAGGGGATTTTGAGCCCAGGCGACCCTGGATGACCCAGCACTTCCGGTTGTATTCTCTGTGTGTTCTCCAGCATCCACATCTGGAACCCTCTGGCTCTTTGTGTCCCTCTTCCATCCCCTGGAGCAGCTGTTTCCAGTCTGACCAGCCCCTGACCCTCTTCCCGCCTTCCTCCCTGGATGCCCTGTTTGCCCCTGGGCATCAGGACAAAGCACAGAGGACGCAGTGTGGCCACGTCCGCAGGGCGCGGGCCCTGGCTCAGCTTCTCATCCGCTCCCATCTTGAGGAGCAGCCTGGGTATAGCTCTGGGCCTTGGGCTGGGACAGAGCCCTGCAGAGGCCCCCGGGACTTCACCTCCATCTCCAGTGTGGGAGGGTTGGGGAAGGTTTGCTGGAGAGATGGGTTTCCAAGAAACCCGAGGCCAGGGTAGAGGAGCCGGGTACAGGAGGGCAGGGGCCCCAGGGCAGTGGCTAGGGAAGAGGGAGGGAGGGGCGGAGGCCACTGACCAGCTGTGGAGTCCCCAGAGATGGCCTTGTCCTGCCAAGGGTGGGGCCTGGGGCCCAGGCTTGGAGGAGACTGGGCAGAGGCGGGCGGGGAGGACATCGTCCTTGTGGGGTGGCCACGAGGGAGAGAATACAGGGAGGGGCCAGACCCCAACATGAGGGTGTCTGGTGGGAGAGCGGTGGCTGGCAGATGCCACTGCACAGATGCCACTCACATGGCCGGTGGGAGCTCCAGCTGCGTGGGACACTGGCCGGTCTTTTCCAGGCCGAGTGGAATCCCTGGGAACCGGCAGACTCACTCAGGGTCAGACCCTCCACCGCCAAGAGCCTGAGGCCGCTTGTGATGGCTTGGCCTGGTGGCCTGGGGACCAGGGCCCAGCACTCCCACACAGCTCCCTGCTGGACACACGCCCCTGTGGCAGCTGGACAACAGGGGCTCGAGGGGACACAGCACTGGTGCATGGCAGAGCCATGAGGAGCTTCAGCCACTGAACGGGCGAGGCGGGGACATCCCATCTCAGGGGTGGGCGTGGGCCGAGGACCTGGCAAACCATGAGGGAGGGAATGACCAGCGTCCCCTGCAGTGGCATCGCCAGCCAAGTAGGATGAACATTATCTTTTCTATACTTATTCCTACTTGTATGTTTGTTTTGTTTTGATACAAGGTCTCCTAGGGTAGCCCAGGGTGGCCTTGAATTTGCAGCAGCTCCCTTGCCTCAGCCTCCCGAGTGCTGGGACTGCAGGTGAGCACCGTCATGCCCGGTTCCAGGCCATCGTTTTTGAAGTAACCACTTGAGCTCAGAGCAGGAGGCCCTGTGGTCTCTGGGGCTGATGGTGCCCCCCGCTGTCCAGGCCTCGCAGCACTGGGAACCCCGGGCCACCCCTAGGACTCAGAGGTGTCCCCCCTGACCAGCAGGGCCCTCCTCGCCCGCCCCAGGGCAGTGGGTGGGAGGGGAATGAAGGGTGGAAGGAGCCAGCCTTCGCCCCTCGCCTGAGGTGGCGTCGTCCAGAGCCCTGGGCAGCAACAGCGTGCGGGTCACATGACTCCCGTGCCTCGCCCCACACTGCCCACCCCTGCCTGGCGCCGGGGGTGCCCAGTGAATGACGAACGAACAGGCCCAGCACTCAGCAGGTCGGCTCCATGAGGAGGAAATGCTCTGACCTCAGGCCTTACAAAGACCCAACTGGCGCTAACTGTGTAGAGCATTAGAAGTGGGTTTTAGTCCATGGGGGAGATTCTGTCACAGCAGCTGCTGCACTGCAAGCCATAGGGTTTCCATGTCCAGGGCTGAGGGCCATAAGTGGGGGCCCAGTGAGTAAGCTCAAAAGCCTGGATGATGTGGGATGGCATGCAAGGTGGCGCCTCAACAGTCTTTAAAAAGGACACTAAAGCCAGGCATGAAAGTGCATGGCCATAGTTCCAGCTACTCAGGAGGCTGAGGCAGGAAGATTGTTGTGAGTTCAAGGCCAGCATGAACTATATAGTGAGATCTTGTCTCCGAGAACCAAAATGATAAATAAATAAGAAAATAAAGTTCCCAGGCTGTTCTAACGCGACCTGCAGTGTGTGCCCACTGTGTAACCCTCGAAGGGCATCCCAGCACATCAACAGGAGGCCGGGTGTGGGGTCTCTGGGAACACAGGCCTTCTAGCAGGGCTTCGGTGTGGGTGGGGTGTTGCCCTTGGGCTGGGGCAGACAGGCCTCACCTGCCTGCAGGACAGCACCGGGGGGAACCGGGCATGACTTCCACTGCCCAGGCTGGCGAGGTTGCCAGGCTGAGGAGGGCACTGTGCAGGGCTGTGGGGTGGCACCGGGGCGACAGAGGCCGGCCACTGGCAGGAGTGAGCCCGGAAGGTGCCCGAGCTCTCCTCCCGCCTCCTCTCCCTGCAGAGCCCAGCCTGAGTCTGGGCGGCAGGGACAGCGTGGTGGGGCTGTGTCTCGGTGCCCTTCTGCTGGGGCAGCATCACCCCCTGTGCCCATCGGGAGGGCAAAGGCTGAGGGCCCTGCGGCTCTGGAGCTGAGGCTTTCCCAGGGCAGTGCAGTGGGAGCTGCCTGAGTCCTCCATCGCGGCCCTCGGTGGCTGTCGGCCCTGCTGGAGCCTGAGCTGCTGCCCGCACCCTCGGGGGTGGCACACGAGCCGTGGACACAGCCTCACTGACACCCATGGGCTGCGGCCCTAAGCCCTGGAGGGTGGCTGGACATCCTGGCCAGCTGGTGGACCCGGGGGCAGTCTGGGGTCACTGTTCTCGCCCCCCGCAATGGCCTGCACGCCTTGTCTGCCCCTGGGGAAGCCGAGGACGGCACGTGGCAGGGACGCACACTCCCCCTCCCCTGGTGGGCAGTTGCAGTCAGGCCCCGAGGGCTGCCCGAGGGTCCCTGGGCCCCAGCTGCCCCCAGCCCCACGAGGGGCCCTCCTAGCGCCCTCTGAGCTGGCCAGGTGGGGACACCTGTGATGCTGGTGCCACCGGCCTGGGCCCTTGTGTGCCTCGCATGGCCCTCCGGGCTCGGCGGTGCTCACAGTTCTGAGAGTTGCAGGCCCAGCTTCGGGCTGCCTTGAAGACCTTTCCCACGTGGCTCCTGAGGCCACAACAGTATGACTTCCTCTTCAGGCCGGAAGGCAGACAGGAAGTCCAGAAGGTGACTAATGTCTGTGGGCTGAGCGGAGCCCTCCACAGTGCTGTCAGCCGGTGTCCGTCAGGGACCCCTCGGTCCCCCAAACGCCATGACAGTTAAGGCCAGAGGCAGAACGGACGCCGCAACCCATGGGGCTTGGGACGGTGATGCGCAAAGCCTGGGCCCTGCTGTGGAAGCAGAGCCTGAGCTGCCCGCACAGCCGAGTGGACAGGCCCAGCTGTCCTGAGGAGGGGGACCGTGCAGCCGGCAACAGCTGGAGCGGAGTCCCGGGTGGCACTGCCTGAGCCGGAGCTTCGGTCCCGCTTCTTCTCAACAAGAGAGCGCCAGGCCGAGCTGCGCCCAGAGTGTGGCGCCCCTCGGATCCAGCCCGGCTCTGCCCACCCCAGGCTCCCAGATCGTGAACTCTTCACAGTGCTCTCTGCTGCGTTCTGTGCCCTCACTGTGCTGCAGCAGAGGCTGCAGGGCTCGTGACGTGGAACGGCCCCTGCCGGTGTGTGCACTCGACTGCAGCAACCACGGGGCATGGTTTCCGGGCCGACCCAGCCCACTGCCCCAGCTCGCCCTCCCGTCTCCTCTGGATCTAGTCCGTAGAGAACGGAGGGCAGTGAACAGCGTGCTGTGTGCTCTTCCCTCCTCCCTGGTCACCCGAGACTCGGGGCGATTGCTCCTGTGAAGTAGGTGGTTCTATCAGAAGGTGGGCAGAAGAGCCGGCGTTGTCAAACCAGAGTTCCGACGTCACAGTGGGTACAAACAGATGTCGCCGAGGGGCTGGGCACCGGGTGGCTGGCTCTATGCAAAGTGACCGCACGGGCAAGTTGGAAAGTCCCCCTGCAACCTCAGCTGTGGTTCAGTAGCTCAGAGAACCACCCTCTGTGCACAGAGCAGGGGACACCAGCAAGCAGACCCCGGGCTGGCAGGGCCACTGGGGCCACCGCAGCTGTTGCCCTGGCCGGAGGGCCTGGGCTGCAGCTCACAGGACGTGGCAGTGGGTATCTACCTGTGCAGGTGCTCGTGGGCCTGCAGACCAGGCTGTGGACGTAGGTCCCCTGCCTCGGGCCCCTGGATGTCACCCAGTCGGATGTGTGCAGGCCCTCGAGCCCGTGTGGAATGTGACTGGCCTGGCTCCGTGTCCCTTCTGCACACTGCGTCTTCCCTCCCAATCCTGCACACCAGCCTGGGGCATGGGGTCCTTATTGGGCCACCCGGGCCAGGGGACAAGGCCAGGAGCTCCTAGAACCCTGAGTCTTGAAGGGCCGGGCCCAGCAGCAGCCTCCTGGGCTGATGCCAACTGCCCACACTGCCCTCGCCAAGCAGGCCTGTTCCTGTCCCCTGGCGGCTGCTCTGCAGGTTCGGGAGAGCCGGGACGTGTCCAGGCCTGCGGAGAGCAGAGAGTGGGCTTCCTCCTGTGTCATCTCCGGCCCATAGTCCTTCCAGGACCAGTCGACTGCACCCCCCCAGCCCGCCCTGGAAGAGAGGATTCTGGGAGCTCTCCCTCGGCAGCAGCTTGTCAACTCCTCAGCTGCCGCTCAGGGCGCAGGGGCCCTCACCTCAGAGCCAGGGTGCAGTGTACAGCACCCTGCCCACGGGACCGGGCAGCCCCCTCCCTGGGCGGCCTGGAACCACACCTCCCAGAAAGGTGGGCGCCCCAGGCTTTGCTCCATCCACGGGGGTCAGGGTGGGTGGAGAGAACTAGGATGCAGCCCAGCTCCCACCTGGCGAGGGGAGGTGGGGAGCAGCGAGGGGGAGCCTGCGGAGGGAGGGGCCTGGAAGCTCTTGGCTGGATCCCTGAGGGCAGGGCAGGGGCACGGGGCTCTGGTCTCAGACCTCAGCCCTGGCCAGGACGCTGTGGGGTTAGCTGGTCTGGAGCCAGCGTAGCCCGGACACTGTCCCCAGGGGACATGCAAGGCCTAGGGGCTCCCCCAGTGACAGAGCGCTGCACCCTGCCAAGGGGCCTGCGGCTGAACCCCCCTCCCAGAGCTGGCCACATCTCAGAGGAAGGCCCTGGGATCTCAGTGTCGAGCCCCACTTCCCCGGGCCCTGTCCCTTCCCCCAGTGAAGGCAGGACCACCGTCCTCAAGGAAGTGCCGACAACTTCCCCGGGGCCCCTGAGAGCCTTCTCGTGAGAATGGGGACGGAGGGGTGGCCAGGAGGGGGCTCTGGTCCCACTGCAGAGACCCGGGGTGGGGAGGGCCCCTGCAGAGCACCGGCTGCGGGACAGGGGACTTCTAGCCCTGGTGGGGACCGTGGCAGGAAGAGAGCTGAGGCCTGAAGCCCGTACTCCACTGAAGGCCCCTGGACTCTGGCCCTCTCTGGGCTTCCGGAGTTGTCAAGGTCAAAACCACTCCTGGACCCACGCAGCCTGCGTCTCCTCGGTCTCGGCCCCTTTCTGAAAGACTGGGGGCTCCGGAGGAGGAAAGGACAGTGGGCCGCATGGGCCCCGCTCAGGGACCCCGGGGATGCGAGGCTTCCTGAGCCCCTGTCCTGAGTCACCGGATCGCTGCTCCCGGGCACAGCTGCTGGCTACCCACACCCTGAGGCTCCTGGGCCTCCGTGAGCGACAGTGACGATCCTGAGCATTGTGCAACAGCGCCATGTTTTAATGCTCTCAGGCAGGCGTCTGGGCCCCTGTTTAGCCACATCCGGAGCCCACGCGGGGACTCCGCCAGGAAACTAAGCTCTTCACCCACCAGTGCCCACCACTCTCATGCCTGTCCTGCCTGGGGCCGAGGGACACAAGGCTCATGCGCCTGCCAGTGCGAGTGGCTGTTACCTCAGGGCCTCCCAAGGAAGGGGGCAGTGCACCTGACCAAGCAGGGCCACGGACCTGTGTCCCTGGGGGACCGCGCTGCCCACTGCAGCTCCTGCGCACAGCCAGGTCACCTGGCAGCTCCGTTCTAGACCCTCTGGAGGACAGCAAGTCTCTCGGTCCACTCTGCAGCCGCAGACACCCTGTGGGAGCTTGGCCCTGTCCCTGGTGTGCTGGGGCCTCTGAGGAAGCTGGTGGGCTGAGTCCAGGTGGCCTG
Source organism: Heterocephalus glaber (assembly GCF_053883595.1). Lineage (NCBI taxonomy): Eukaryota > Metazoa > Chordata > Mammalia > Rodentia > Bathyergidae > Heterocephalus > Heterocephalus glaber. The sequence continues at coordinate 1,880,916 of NW_028258138.1, forward strand.
GGCATGGCAGGACCACCGAGGCTGGGCGAAGACCTTGGCACCCGGAGTCCTCTGGGTACGGGACTGGCTTCAATCCCTGAACCACACTGTGCTTCCGGGAAGGCGCTGCACTGCTGTCCCTCTGCAGAGCCAGCTGTAGGGCAGCCTGGTGCACAGTGGCTTTCTTTGGACAGAATTCCACTTAGCTTTGGGCAACACTAGCAAGGTCCATTTCCCTCTTGCTGGAGATGGCAGAGGAGGTGAAGCTCGGGGGGGTCCCAGGGTCTGCAGTGTGGACCATTTCCCACATCAGTGCATACACACTCACCCAAGCAGTGTGCACACATTTGCACACAGGATCTCCCAGCACAGGAGGGCAGCCAGCGAGCCCTCCCACCGAGTCTCTGCAGACAGCAGGCGTCCTCTGCTCTCCTCACTGTGAACCCAAAGCTCTTCCTTCAGTCTGAGACTGCGACTGCCAGGCTGGGCTGGGTGTGGCCAGAGCCTAGCGCCAAGTCCTGGTGCTCTCGGCATCCGTGCGGCGCTGAGGATGGGTGGCCTCCACTTGGGCACTACAGTCCCTCCCGGCTGCTGCCACCATGCACAGGCTTCCCTCTGGGTCAGGGGCAGCCCCTGTGCCCCCGCAAGGCCGGCAGCTCCTGTCCTCACACAGCACGTGCGGGGGCCCCAGCCTGCTGTTCTCGTTGCCACCAGGCCCGGGGTGGGGGGTCCATTCTCAAGCAGCACCTGACCCCGTGGGGCAGCATCTTGAAGATGCCCCGCCCATGTCCTGGGCAGTGAGTTCCTGTCAGGCATGGTCTGGGGAAAGGAGAAAAGAGGGAACGTGAAACACTGGAACCTCCATTTTTCTTTTTCTTACAGCACCTGGCATAAACTGGGCAAGTGCCTACCACTGAACCACCCGTTCCCCACTCATCACGGAGGCCCAGAGAGGCTTCTCCAGGGACTCAGGCTGATGGGGACAGATGCCTGCAGGGCCCCAACTCCAGCAGGACAGCCCTGGCTCTGCGGCGTGCAGACAGGGTGGGGTCTTGTGCCAGGGTGCCCACAGGAAGTGCTGAGCTCATCACCGGCTTCACTGGGTGTTCAAGGCCAACAGCAGAAGTTTTCTGGACACCGGAAAGGAGGCCAGCAGCCACGCATGCTCCTGCACCCCAGGGAAACTCACCTGTGAGCTCCTGCTCGTGGGTCACAGGGCGGGCACCTGCGAGACGAAGCAGAGGCGCTCAGGGCCAAGTGGGGTGCAGCTGGTGCTCTAAAGACCCCAAGGTCCCCAGCTGACAGCAGCCCCAGGCCCTGGGCGCCCAGATCTTCCTGCCATGGAGGGAGATGCCCTGAGTGTCAGCCACACGAGGCCACGGAAGGCGCTCCCTGACGGGGCCTTGGAGTGGCAGGGGCAGCGTGGGTGGAAGGAAGTATTTCTGGGATGCTGCTGTCCTCTCGATCCGGCAGCCACTCGTGGGTGCCACGAGGGAGGGAGGGCCAGCACAGTGGCCCAGGTGCGGGCCTTCCCACCCTGCCCAGAGCTCCCCTCTGCACCGTCAGGCCACTTCTGGGTCTGTCCTCAATCGAACAGAATCACAGCCAGACAGCCCCTCCTCAGCTGGCTTCTGGTCCCCATCTCCAGACTCAGAATCCACCGCCCCCCAAACTGGGAGGGGGGGCTTCTTGCCCCGCCCTCTGGCTCAACTGCATCTGGAACTCAGTGCCTGGAGACGTCTGGGCTTTGAATCGGCTTCCTGGAGGGTTTGGCTGCTGACACTCGTGCGTGCCAGCGCTTTGCAACTAAGCCACGAGTGAAACCCGCAGCTTGCTGAGGTGGGGATTTAGAAGGCAGAACACTCACACCGGCACAGGGGAAGTGTGCACATGCTGTCTTGTACATACCTGTGTAGCTTCTATGACCACATCTGGCCCAGGTGATGGCCACGGCCACCAGCACCACCACTACCAGGACAGCGACAATGCCCAGGACGGCGGTGCCTCTCTGCCCGGGGGGCAGGGCCGGGGTCTCTGTGATCCTGCCTGCGTTCCCTCCGGTGGAAGGCTCTGTAGGGAAGAGGGGGCAGGCTTTTCTCCTCGGCCACAGGAGGGTCCTGTGAGGGAGTGTCTACCCCAAGGAACCCTGCTGACACCCTCATCCGATGCGTAGGTCCTGGGCTGCTGCCAGACACAGGAACCCAGCCCTGGGGGAGTCACTGTGGAAATGCAGGTTCTCCCGGGCTTTTAATCAGGGTGGAATTCATGAGACACACAGTCACATTTTCAAGTGACCATTTGGCAGTGACATGCAGTACATTCGCTGTGCTGTGCAGCTGTCAGCCCAAGTGAGCAGTGACCACTGGCAGCCGCACCCCGCTCTCTGCTTCTCTGCCGAGGCCGCCTCTACTCTGCTTCCTGACCCTGAGGCTCCATTCCACACACTTCCTATGAATGGTGTCATGTCACGGCCTGGCCTGGCACCTGGCTTTGGTCACCGGGCACCGTGTCCTCGGGGTTCACCCCACAGCACAGTGCCAGAGCCTCTGTCTCCTGGCGTGGTGGGATCCCTGGTGTGGTGGCCCCACTGTGCTTGGTCTGGGCTGGGTACGTGGAAGGTGTCCACTCTTGGTGCTGTGAGGCCACTGCCGTGGACGCTCACAGGTGTCTGCTCAGTCCCCGTCTGAGGTGCACCCTAGGTCTGTCCCAGGTGCATTCTCTAGGACCCTTCAGGCTCTCCCTCTGCACCAGCGCCCCGTCCTTCCATTCTTCCTTCTGGCAGCAAGGCATGCAGGGCCCGGACTCTCCTGCCTTGAGTCTTTGTGCTGCACAGGCGTCTCGTCCTGAATGCCCACGTGGCTCAAAATGCGGCCAGAGACCTGCGACCTTGACAGCGGGTGGACCTTGAATGTGCTCTAGCGTCATCCGGACGCTTGCAAACCCTGCCTCAATGCAAGCACCGGGCCGGCCGGAGGCTCTAATCTTTGGCTCCACCTCTCAGGGCTGCCTGGGCCACTGGGGTGGGGGGCAAAGCCCTCACCCTGTCCACGCAGGCCAGAGGCCCGAACACAGGTCATGAAGCTGCTTCTTGATTTCAGGCAGCAGGGCCCTGAGCTCAGAGGCCTGCTCGGTGTGATGCTTGCTGACGGTCCAAGTGCTCGGCGCGTCCCACATCTGTCTGGCACCCGGTCCTGGGTTCTTCGGGGGGTCCTGTGAGTGCTGCCTCGTTTCTGTGGCTGGGCCAGAGGGCACAGCCCCCAACCTGCCTCCACTTCCGGCCCCTCCCGACCCAGGCGGCAGCAACACAGGCTTGGCAGAGTCCTGGCCAGCACCCATCTGGCCCCTGCTGCCTGGTCCTGTGGCTTCTGGAGTGCTACCCGGCCCCCCAAGGGAGCCTCGGCTGCATCTGCACAGTGGTCTGTGGTGGAGGCTGAGTTAGGAGGCGCCCACGCCCGGCAGCTCTCCGCCCGCCTGCCTGCCCGCCTACCTGCGGGGCCACTGCTCGTGAGGTTCTGCTGCAGGAGCATGTTCTCCACGCAGCAGCCCACGCTCAGGCCGGGCGCCCAGGGGACGGTCAGCACGCTGATCATGTCGTACAGGCCCCGCGCGTTCAAGGACACGGTGTCGTTGTGCAGCGCCCTGTCCAGCAGGCTGTGGTCTGTCTTGTTGATCCAGTAGACGTTGGGCCGCGGGTAGCCGTCAGTGGATGTGCAGGTGAAGGTGAGCGCCTGGTCCTGGTGGGGGGCACTGGCCACAAGCCTGCTGACCACGGGCATGCTGAAGTTGGCTGTGGGGACAGGTGGACAGTTAGCGAGGCGGGTACACGTGCCCTGGCAGGCTGGAGCGCAGTGCCCGCCCTGGGAGGGGCTGGGCCAGGGCTGAGCTCAGGTCCTGCCTGCCCTTGTTGCCACCCCAGCAGGGGATGCGGCTGAGCCACAGGCGGTCCCGGCTCCAGGCGCTGCTCTAGGTCTAGTGCCCCTCTCCGGTGGCACAGCCAGCACCTGCTAGACTGCACCCTGAGCTCCTGGGTTGCATGTAAGTTTCTGAATTCTGATCTCATTTGGTTCCTTAGAGCACCCTCTCCTCTTTTTTTTTTGGTACCAGGGATCGAACTCGGGACCTTGCACTTGTGAGGCAGGTGGCAGCACCAGTGAGCTAAATCCCCAGGTCTCTCCTAACTCATTTTTAAAATGTCTGTAGTTTACATTTGTTTTGTTTTGTTTTTGTTTTTTTGGTACTGGGGATTGAACTCGGGTCCCTGCACTTTCGAGGCAAGCGGTGGAACCACTGAGCTAAATCCCTGGCCCTGTAATTTAAATTTAACTTAAACTTTTTTTGCGGGGGGGTACCAGGGATCCAACTTGGAACCTTGCGCTTTCAAGGCAGGCGCTGGAACCACTGAGCTAAATCCCCTGCCCCCCTGTAATTTAAATTTAAGATTTATTTTTATTAATGTAGTACATAATGATCACATTTATTGTGAGGGGGTGGTGCATGGATATAGCACATATTAATTCTTTTTACTTCCCCACCCTAATGTGTTTTTTTTGACTGGTCTCACTATGTAGCCCAGGCTGGCTCTGAACTCACAGGAAGCCTCCTGCCTCAGCCTCCTGAGTGCTGGGATGACAGGTGTGCACCACCACACCCAGCTCTAACTCATTTTTTAAAATCTAGTTTGAGTTGCAGAGTTCAGGGCAAAGACAGCAAGCCTGGGGAATCTGGGGAACCAGGTGGCCTCCATCCGGTTAGTTATGAATGGAGGATCCCATGAGTACTTTCTCCAGGCCCGAGGCTGGATGAAGTCAGACCGCCCCCCTCCCCCCGCCCAGTCTTACCTGCCACACGCAGCGACACCACGGCTCTCAGAACCTCTCTCATGCTCAGGGACTTCCTGAACACTAAGCAGGTGAACCTCTGCGCATCCTGCAGAGTGACGTTTCGTAAGTGCAGTGAGAAGTCGCCCTGCCTCACGCTGTCCAGCGACAGGTGGGCCCGGCCCTGGTAGCGGCTGTCAGCTTGGCCCGAGGAGTTGTTTTTGGGGATGTGGTACGTCACCACGGTGTTGGACTCACTGATTTGCCAGTAAACGTACACGTCATCCAGGTCGAAATCCAGCCTCTCGGGGTACATGCAGCTCAGCAAACAGTCACTGCCCACCTTCGCTCTGACTTCCGTTTGTTGAATCTCTGCAAAGATTCAAAGAGGAGACATTTATTTCCCCAGACAACTCTTCCCCTGTGGAGGCACCCAGGCTTTAGGGTTACAAGACTCCAACACACAGGCTGGGTGTGGCAGTGCACACCTGTCATCCCAGCAGGCGGGAGGCTGAGGCAGAAGGATCACTTTGAATTTGAGGCCAGCCTGGGCTTCATAGTGAGTTCAAGGGCAGCCTGAACTACATAACAAGACCCTGCCTCAAACAAACAAACAAACAAACAAACAAACAGAAAGACTCAAACACAATTCTGAGTCAACAAAGCAGAAAGGAGTCTGTTAGCAGGACACAGACGGGGCCGGGGGGCTGTGTCCCATGGAGCCAGCACTATGGTGCAGCTGAGGGAGGGGCCCCTCAGGCCACTCTCAGCACTTCTACTTCTGGGGAGTACTCTGATTACTGCAAAATAAAAAGGGCTTAAAACCGTAGGCATGGAAAGAGAACAATGCCTCAGCCCCATTTATAATGCTGGCCACACACAGCTGGCCGTACCCTCCCACAAGCGGCCTCCAGGAAGGGGGCGTGTCCTGGCACCAACGCCCTCAGCCTAGGGTCCCTGCATGGCACATCCCTGCTTCCTGGCTCCTCCCCAGCAGTGGCTTTCAGGGCTCCACGGGGCTGACAGGCAAAGAGGCCAGGATGGAGAGGAAGCTCCTGTCCCTGAGGAACGACAGTCCACCCAGTGCAAGTGTGACATGAAATGGCAGAAAGAGACAGGTTTGCCTCTGCAGGCTTCAGTCCTGCACGTGCACCCTCGATCTAGGCGCCCCGCAGCCTCAGAAGAGCCATGGGAAGGGACAGCAAAAGGCTTCTGAAGCTCCTCTCCCAGCCTTGCACCGCACCGCAAACTTACCAGCACTCAGGCTGCCGAGCAGCAGCAAGAGCAGGCCAGGGCTGCAAAAAAACACCAGAAAGGCAGGTGAGACAGGGCTGCAGGTGAGTTGCCTGTTTCTCCAGGCTGCCGCTCCTGGCAGGAAGTGCTGATACCCGCTCAGAAGCGGAACTGGCCCGGACACACCTCCTGCCCCACACGAACCCCAGAAAAGCAATGCCAATCTGACCCGTGCTGGCCTGCCTCTCCTGGGGACAGATTCCAAGACACTCTGAAGTCCTGGGAAAACAGCTCTCCCAGCCTGGACACGGCAGGAGGCGAGCTGTTCTCAGTACAACCACCAAGGTTCAGAGCTGTACTAGCCCCTGGGGTCCCCATCGCCCTCCCACGGTGCCCCCTCCACTGGGGCCAAGGCCATTCTGTCTACCAGGGCCCCTCAGGGCAGCTGGGGCTTCGGGGACCCAAGGCCACTCTGGACCCTTGCAGGGGAACCAGCGTGCCCCTCCTGGGTGCCGCCTGCCCGGGTCCGCAGTGCCCTGTGCTTGGTGTGGGGAATCACGGTCCCCTGTCCTGCCAGGATGCCCCCAGCCCCAGGCCACGTCCCTGGACAGGCAGCAAAGGTGCAGCAGGCTGCAGGTGGTGACAGGCAGGAGGACCCCCGATGTTTACCCCCACTCTCCCGAGGGCATCAGCCCCCATATTTCTAGCGCGGCTGTGGGCAGACTGTGGGTGGGACACCTGGGGACAGAGCGCCCCCCTACACTGCGCCCTAAAAGGGATGGGCACGCTGGCGAAAAACCGGGAAAACCTTGGTCGCCACTGCTCCCCCTTCCTTCCAGCAGCGCCCTCTTCCCCGGCGTGGGGCCGCCGGCAGCGGGAGAGGTCCGGTCCCCACTTGTGCGGGGACAGGCAGCGTCACCAGCGGCCGCGCAGCATGGTCACATCCTTATTCTGGGAAATCAGCCGGTGCCCCGCGTCCACCCCGCGCGGTGACCGCGCCCGGGAGCGGGGACGCAGCCCGCCCGCGCCCGACTCAGGGCCCGACTCAGCCCGCCCGGCTCACCTTCGCAGCGGCATGGCGCGGGCCTCGGGCGCGGGACCGGGCGGGCACGTCGGCCGGGGACCTGGAACCAGGAGACCTCGGGCGGGGCAGGGCCGGGCCGGGCCGGGAGGCGACTCCGCTGTGCTGGCGCCCGCAGCTCTGCGCCTTGGCCGAAGCCGGTGGGTCGCGCCCCGCCCGCGGGACGGCGGGGCGGGGACAGCGGGCGCGAGCGGGAGGCGCGGCCCGGAGGGAGGCGGCCTGGGGTTGGCGCCGGTAGGGGGCGCCGGAGCGGAGCGGCGCTGTCCCCGCCGCCAGAGGTCGCGCGGCCCCGCCGGCCTCCCCGAGGGCGGGTGACGGCGCCAGACAGCGGCCAGCCGGCAGGTGTGGGCACTCTCGGGACGGGGCCCGACCGGCCTCTGCCCCAGCGCTCCCCGAGCCCAGCCCCTGCGCCCACCTGGGGCTCCCGGGGCGCACAGCGCACGAGCCAGTGAGGGGCCGAGAGCGTGGCCTGGGACCCGGCCCAACGCCCCCTCCCCCGCGGCTGCACCTTGCTGGGCTCTCCGCGGGGTTCCCTGGCACCCGCTCTGGGAAAGGCTGTGGCCCAGTCTCCCACACGCACACCCGCTCTGCTGACTCAGTTCTCGCTCCCCACCCCACCAGCCCGGCTGGTCTGCAGCCTCTGGTCCCAGGGCGCAGGGGTGTGTCCCGTTCCCATCCCATGCCCCATGGCCTGCAGCCCGGGCTGACCTTGGGCAGGGGGCCCTGGCCAGGCCGGGAGGGCCCGCAGTGCCAGGCAGAGGACCCGGACCCCAGGCCCCACTTGGGAGGTCCCCCTGCAGCACAGGCTGGCAGGCTGGGTACTGGCTGAGCTGTCTGCATAACAGCTTCACAAAGGACACAAATGGCCAGCTCCATTGTGCATGCTGGAGCACGCCTGAATCCCAGCATTCTGGGAGGCTGAGTCAGGAGGATCCCAAGGCCAGCTCAGCCCGGGGAACTTAGTGATTTAGTGAGGCTCATCTCAAAATTTAAGAACAAGACAAACCTTGGGGTGTACTCTGGGTTCAATCCCCAGTGCCACCAAAAAAAAAAAAATGGGAGAGAAGAAAAGGCCATCTCCTGAAAGTTAATGTTCCTGAGGATCAAAGAGGGGAAGTAGCTGAGGGAAAAGATGAATTCCTGGTGGGAAGAGAGCTCCTGTGCAGGAAGATGGAGAGGAAGGCGGATGTGGGGCCGAGTGAGGTGAGCGAGCACCCAAGCTCCAGCCACGGAGAGAAGGAGGCATCTCGGCCCTGTGCGGCTGTGTGGCCTGCAGGACAGCAGGGTTTTCTCTGAGGGCAGGCAGGGGCAGAAGTCACCTGATGGGGAGCCCCAGAGCCACACCCGATGCCTGGGAGGGGAGGTGGTGCTGGTGGCTGAAGGTCCCCTCCCTGCTTTGCCTGTGTCTGGCAGGGAAGGGAGTCAGCGCAGCGCCTGAGGGTGACGTGGGAGGGGCTGATGTGGGGGGACGCCGAGCCGGACGCAGGGTAGGGCTGGGCCCAGCCGCCCCTCTGCACCTGTGGAACGGGGACTACCACATGCCTTCCTCATGGGCAGGGGCAGGGGGCTGTGAGGCGCAGTGTAGATACCCTCAGGTGTGCGCCACATGGCACACAGCGGCTGCCGACACCCCGGGCTTTGGGACCAAGAGGATCCAGGACCCTTGTTGGGGCTCCCCTGGCTGAGGGAAGTCTGGGTCCCCGGACCGTGACGGTTTCTCAGGCAGACAGCACGGCGCGGTGCCAGGGTGTGGGGTGTGGGGGAGGCGCGTGGGACAGGGGGCCAGCTTGAAGGTCAGAGTGAGAGAAGCACACTGCCGAGCTCCCCCACCGTCCTGTCCCGACTCCCCCAGTGTCCTGCCCTTGACCTCGAGGCGAGGTGCTCAGGCCCGGTGGCGCTCAGTCGGGCCCCTGCTCTGGGGACTCAGTCTCTCTGCCTGGATGTGTGGCCTCCAGGGCTGCTGTCCCTCAGTCCTGCACACTTGGTGGCTTGAACAGAGCAGCAGTATTTCCTGTCCCTGTCCCGGAGGCGGAAGTCTGAAAGCACTGCTCCACAGAAGGCTCGAGGGCTGAAGCTGCTCCCCAGCCCCTGGCAGTTCCCGGTGCCCCTGGGCTGTGGCCACAGGGGCGTCCCCTCGGCATGGTCCTGTCCGTCCACCTCCCACTTGTGAAGACATCGGTGACAGTTCGGCCTCCCGGTGGGCCCACACTGTGCCCCCTCAACCATGTCAGGGGCTTCCTTGCCTCCTCAGAAGGGGGCATCTACAGACCCTCCAGATGCCAGTACAGGCCCAAGGGTCCCCGGGACCTGGTGCAGTGCCTGGGACACTGAGGCTTCTCCCCGACTCACCAGGGAAGAATTCCCGTGGGACTCGTCGCCCATCCCCAGAAGGCAGCCTGCCCAGTGCTCTCTGGAGGAGCTGAGCTGCTGGGGGCTGCGGGGATCCTGCTCTTGCACCTTCCTCACCTAGTCCCACAGGCTTCGCGAGGTCTGCCTGCCTCGGCTGGCTTCGCTTTGTTCACTGCGGGTGGTGTTGGTGCTCTGCGACACTCTGGGGTGCTGTGTGCGGTGGCGATGGGGTGAGGGCTCGGCCTCCAGCTGTGTGAAGGACTCGGGGACATGTCAGCCTCCGCACCCCAAGGAACAGAACACCAAGATAGCAACAATCATCCTAAAAGTAGTGTATTTAACTCCACGGGAACATGGAAACCCCTCCAGGAAGTACACCTGTCTGTCCCGGAGGAGCAGGGTGGGGACCTGCACCAGGGACCCCGGGGTAGGTCTGCAGCCCCCAGAAAGACCCAAAGCCAAACACCGGGGTAAAATAAGAATCTGGAGAGGGATGAGAACAGCACGGGGACAGCTGTCTGGAAAAGCCTCCTTTTTTCCCTGTTTTCACGGTACAGACTCACTTACAGAGAGGAAGTGAATTCTGAGAAAAATAGGAGAAGTATTCCCTCAGCGGGAGAAAGCAGTTCTTCACTAGCGCGGTGGGCGGCTGGGAGCCGAGCTCTGTGCTCCGGGTGATGTGGGCCAGCAGGGACACTTCCTCCTCGGGGGCCAGGGCCGAGTGCCTGCTGCCAAGGAGGGGGACAGCGTCACGGGTGTCGCAGGCCAAGTCCCCAGGGGCAAGGGACAGGCGGTCCTTGGGCAATGGGCCAGTGGCCTTCACACCTCTCGCCTGCCTCAGGGTGCCCACACTCCATGTGAAGAGGGCAGCCTGGGGCCATCGGAGTGGACACAAGGGGAAAGTGCAGGACACAGGGGCAGAGGTCATCAGAGCCTTGGTGCACCCCAGCATTCCCAGAGGTTGAAGCAGCCTCATGTGGAGGCGGGGGGACCCTGGCCTGCAGCTTGATGGCCCGTTGGGAGTGGGCTTTAAGCCTGGGCCCCTTGTACCCCATCATGCAGCCAGGTCCTCACTGGATTGGCAAACATTTCTTGGCTTCCTTGGGGCCCAGTGTGCAGTGCCCCCCACTCTGCCCACATCCCCCTTTCTGGGGCAGCTAGGGGCCCATCTGTGACCACCCCAGTGGTGTCTGAAGGTGGAGTCACATGGGCAGTTGCCCACGGCCTTGGCAAAATGATTTCTCCTTCCTCTCCTGCGAAGCCCGGCACCCCATCTTGAGGTGCAGGGCCCAGGTCTCAGCTGCCCCAGGGTTCTGAGAGAGCAGCTGTGGAAGCAGCCCTCGGGCTTCACTGGGGCCTGGAAGGGGCAGCTGTGGGCTGGACCCCGACAGAGCCTTGTGGACACAGGGGGATGCGGGCCACGCCAGCCGCACGATTGCTTCTGAAGTGAGCTGCTCTGGGTCCCGGACCTACGGCTGCAGCGGGAGGAGTGGCCCTGGACCCCGGGAGCGCCCCAATTCCCCCAATGCCTCCTGCCCTGGCCGGCCCAGAGCCCACAGGGCTGTGGGAGAGAGGGGTGCGCAGAGAAGCCTAGCAGTCCCGGGCTGGAGGAGGCCCCCGCACCAGGCGGGCAAGGCTGGGGACGTGCTGTGGCCTGGAGTCACCAGGACGCCCGCACTGGGGGGCAGGGACGACTTTCCAGAGACTCGGTCTGGGGCGGAGGACTCAGAAAATGCAGGCCCTGCTGGGTGTCCCAGGGCACATGGCTGTGCATGAGTGTGTGAGTGAGTGTGTGCAGGACCGTGCAGCCTGCTGTCACTGGGAGGTGGCCGGTCACTGCCCAGGACTGAGGCGAGCCCCACGAGTTCCAGGTGGCCTGCAGACTCGGGCCTGTGTCCAGTGACCCCACGCCCTGTCAGGGTCCCCTCGCCCCGGTACCTCCTCACAGCTGGGATGTTGCTCCACACACGCACGGCGCCACGCACGACCCGGCCACGGACGTCCTGGAGGGTCGTGGGCTCGATCTGCCGGGAGGACTCTGTCAGTGGGCAGCCCCAGCCCCCAGCCCGTCCCCAGCGTGCTGCTTGCTGCTCGCCGCGTCCCTGTCCCTGTCAGCCAGCCCTCGAGAGCAAAGCTGACTGGCTGCTCACAGCGTCGTGGGTGGTCTGATCCCATGCTCCTGGCCTGACCCACGGCCCCAGGGAGCCCACGTGTGGCCTGGCTCTGGCTCAGGACTGGGGCTCGGCGGGCCCCACAAGCACTTGTCGAAGAAGCAGCTCTGACAATGGGCGCGACTTAGGCTGCCCCAGCTGCCCGTCGGGCCACAGCAGCGGTTTTAGGGGTCCAGATCTCCTAAGAAGAAGGAACCACAGCGGCGGAAGAAAGCGGCAGTGGCCAGGCCATTTTGCTCAGGTCTGCGAAGTGATACTTGAAACATGTTACACGGATTGCATTCTACGAAAACAAAACCCAGGAAACTGACCCCAGAAAAGAGCAGAGCTCCACGGTCACTTCCACAGAAGACGGCAGGGCACCAGGAGCAGCGAGGGCTGGCAGGCCTGGTGCGGCGAGTGCATATGCTGCTTAGTTCCAAGCTACAGTTTACAGACACAGAGCTGCGGCCCTTAGCAAGACGCGCCGCTCCCCAGACTGCAGGCCAGGTTGTCTCGGAGCAGACAGAACAGAGCGAGGGGCTATGGAAAAGACCCCCCCCACACACACTCACCCACTCACACACTCACACACACACACACACACACACACACACACGGGCCGCATGAGTACAGCAGGACATCACCCAACGGACGTCTGCCCCAGCTCCTCTCATGACGGGCGCTCTCCCTCCCAGTCTCTGATAAGCCTGCCTGTGTCCATTGCGCACCATGGGCCTCTCGCCCTTAGTCCACCCCACCCAGGTGCATAAAGTCCATGCCGCTCCGCTTTCCACCAGCCTGCTCGGCGGCCTAATTCCCCCGCCGTTTGTTACAAGGGTTTCACGTGACTTCATCCATGTTTCACGTACTTTTGTGAAGCAAGTTCAGCACATAAACCAAAAGTGATAACATGAGGGCCAGGGATTTAGCTCAGTGGTTCCACTGCCTGCCTCGCAAGCTAAGGACCGGAGTTCGATCCCCAGTACCAAAAAAAAAAAAAGTGATAACATGCCCACAAAACAAGAGGACGCACTGCACTTAGCAACTTAAAAAAGAATCCTAGGTGGCATCTGGTTCGTGGAGCTTAGGGACACATTAAAAGATCGATAGCCAGATGCAGTTGTACATGCCTGTAGTCAGCACTCTAGGAGGCTGAGGCAGGAGGACCACAAGTCTGAGCCCAGGGCCGGGGATTTAGCTCAGTGGTTTCGCCACCTTCTGCGCAAGCGCAAGGATCCAAGTTTGATCCCCGGTACCAAAAAAAAAAAAAAAAAAAGCAAGTCTGAGCCCAGTCTGGGTAATTTAGTGACTGAGCCAGTTCCTGTCTCAAAAAAATAAGAGTGGGCTGGCTGGGGGTTTAGGTCAGTGGTTTCACCGCTTGCTATGCAAGCGCAAGGGCCTGAGTTCAAACTCCAGTACCACACCCCCCAAAAAAGAGTAATATAAAGGGCTGGGATGCAGCTCAGTGCATGGATTTTTCCCATGAATACAAGGATGGTTGCTATGAAATCTATTTGTATATTGTATCCAGTTAACAGATCTGAGCAAGAAATTACCTACTCATCCTCACAGACATTAAAATGGTCTTGAACAAAATCCACCAGCTACTGTTGACGAAATGCTCGAAGCCACAGGTCAACAGGAGCTTCCTCAGCCTAGCACACTGTGTGGGCCACAGCCTCCATGCCAGACTGCAAACTCAGAGACCCTGGAAGTGTGGGGACCAGGAGCAAGAGAGGATGCCCTGCCACTGCAGTGACCCCACACCCCGTGGGGCCGGGCACCTCCTCGAGGCAGGGACACCCAGGCATAACGGCGGAGGAAACAACAGTCACTGTCCCACCGTGACCTGGCCAAGTACACAGAAAACCCCTGCGGCCAATGAAGGAACCCAGCAGGAGCCACAGGGATGTGGGGAGCGACAGCTCCAGGGCACAGAGCAAAGCCAGGCAGACATCGCACCGCAGAGACACTCAGCTTGGAGGAAGAGCAGAGAGGAGCCCTGGGTGCAGGGCGCATCCCAGCTGGGACCAGACCAGGGAGGACCGTTGGGGACGTCGTGAAATACACACACACACATGCACACACACAAGACAGGCGGAAGAGGACGTGATACGCAGGGAGGGAGATGGGGCAGGCGCAGGGGAGCAGAGAACTGGGGCGTCCACCTTCACCCGGAGGGCGCCGGCAGCCAGCAGGGAGCCAGAGTGCAGTTGGGGGCTTCTACTGCCAGGCTGCACAGCAGCGCGAGTGAGGGGGTGCCTGCAAGGAGCGGCACCAGGCCGGCCAGGGCCTCGGGAGGGTCCCAGAGTCCTGCTTCAGAGCTGTAGGTCCCTGCACCCCACAGCACCCACACAACCACCCAGCTCGGGGAAGGAGCCCCTTCCTGCTCGCTCGGGCTGCTTCTGAGCCGCCTGACAAACTCTGCACCTACAGCCCCCACCCTCCCCGCTCCTCCTCTGGGACCCGCCCTGCCCTCCCTGGAACCTGGAACACCCTCTCAGGTGCGTGTGTGTGTGTGTGTGTGTGTGCACGCGTGTGCGCACACCTGTGAGTGCACGGAGTGGGCACTGTGCCATGCAGTGATGTAGTGTAGCGTGTAGTGCATGCTCAGGCATGTGCAGGCGTGTGCGCAGACTGGAGGAGGCGGTGACCCCGGGGCCAAGCCCTGAGGACGAAGGCGTGTGTGGTGTGAGAGCCTCCCAGGCAACTGTGCGGGGAAGCCGAGGCCCTGGGGACCAGCAGCAGCAGCCTGGGCCATCCCGAGCCCTCCCAGCCTGTGCCACCCGCCTGCCCCCATCAGTAGCACCTCGAGGAAGCGGTTGGCGGTGGCCTGGTCATTGCTGGTCAGCAGCAGGTTGTCCACGAACATCCAGAAGAAGGGCTTCGGGCTGCTGGGCGGGGGCCTCGCGTACGCCAGCACCCGGTGGAACTGGAACAGGAACCACCCTGGCGGGCACAGCACACAGGGCTGAGCAGGGCACGTCGGGCACCCACTGCCCGAGCCCGGCCACGGGACTCCAGGGAGACCAGGGGGCAGGGTGGGGTGTGGCCCTGCCTCTTGTTCAGCCACCCTGGAACCCCGCAGCACAGGGGCACCTCTGGGCAGGGAGGGTAAGTGACAGCTACCGGGAAGCCTTGGGGATGGAGGGTCCCTCACTGTGGCTGGGCCAGGGGCTCCACAGGGGCCCTATTACGTCAGAATGTCCACACACCGGGCACGTGTTGGGACAGCTGGCCAGGACTATTTTATATACACAGCGGGCGGAGAGGTGCCCCGCTGGGCATGAGATGCCTGCTGCCACAGACTGCGGCCCCACACGGCTTACCGGGAGAATGGGCACTGGCGTGGCCCGGAGCGGGCGTCGAGCCGTACACGAGGTCAATCGGGCCCCACTGCTCAACCTGTGGGACACGGGCACACTGGTCAGTGGGCGTCCCCAGGCGGGGGCGCTGTCACCAAGAGCCAAGAGCACCGCCCCAAATGCTGCGCCCGAATCCGACCATGCACCCGAATCCGACCATGCACCCGGACGCCCCCAGCTGGGAGGCCCAGGGCGGGAGCAGAGCCCACAGGCTCTCAGGGCAGGCCCTGGATGGGGGCGTCGAGCAGGAGCACCCCAAGTCGGGAGGACACCTCGGAGGTAGGAGCACCAGCCCCAGGGGCCTCCCGTGCCACCATTTCCAGCAGCTGGGGGCGGGCGGCGAGGAGACACTTCCTGCCTGCCACAGACAGCCCTACATGGGCCCCACACCCATTCGGGGTCACCCACGGGCCATGAGCACTCAGAACCCCGCCAGGCGCTGACTGGGGAGCGAGCGGCTGGAGAGGAAGGTCCGGCAGAGGTGGACGAGGACGCTTGTCAACGCTGGCGGCTGAGGCTCAGTCCCGCTGCAGGCTGCGCCCAGGGGACCCTGCGGTGATGCGGACCCCACACTGGGCTGGCCCAGGTCCCCCAGAGCTGCACCCAGCTGCTCTTGTGCCGCCCCTGGGCCCGCCTGGCCACTCACGTCTCTCCGAACCACGTCTGTGACGTCCTCCAGGTGCCACAGCCTTTCTGCCTCAGACCCGGTTCCCAGGAAGCCCAGGCTGGCCAGCTCTGGAGGGAGACAGCAGGAGGCCTGGCTGCCGCGTGGACTCGCCCCGCGGGTGTCCAGCGGCCCAGGACCCTGCCTGCTGCGCTCAGGGTGCAGCTGTGTCCCTGAGGGCAGATGGAGGGTGAGGAGCAGGCTCCCGGCACAGGGCTCGCCGGCACGGCACTCGGTACTTGAGGCTGAGCAGGAGTGCGGCAAGTTCGAGCCCAGCCTGGGAAGCCTAGTGATAAGTGAGATCCCCTCTCAACAGAAGAGAAGAGTGGGTTCGGTCCCTGTTACTGCCCAAACAAACCAACCCAGCAAACAAAAATCCCCAAACCACCAGCAAAGGGCCCAGCGTATTCAGCGGTGTCCTGTGACCAGGCGTCTGGCTGTGGCATCGGCACTCAGCTGAGCAGTGACCCCGGAGCAGGCCGGGCTCCGCAGCCCCACCTGGGCAGCAAGTGTGGGCAGCCCAGGCCCCGCTGTGTCTCGATGCGATCACGGCCCCTGCAGGGCGCTGGGACACGCGGGGGACGGAGCAGCACCCAACCTGTGCCATCCATGGGGGTGACAGCTGGCTGGGGCCCAGACGTGGGTGTGGGAGGGGCTGGCAGGCTGGGGGCGGGGCGAGCCCCACCCTTGCTGTGGACTCCGTGCCCAGTGCTCGCCTGGGAGTGCCCTGCCTCCTCTCCCCTCTCCGTGCTTGGGGGCTCCCCATCTGGGCTCCAGCCCCCAGCCCCCAGAGGCCTCTCCTTGTCCTTAGACAGCCTGCGGGATGACTTCTCTCTGCCCCACTCCCACCATGGCCCAGCTCAGGAGCGTGCGGCCCTGAGGACCATGCGTGGTGGCTTCCTTTTCATTCCCAACCCCAGACAGACGCAGAGGCCCCGACATCCACCCCTCCCCACTTCCTGTAGGGGCTGCAGGATGTCACTGTGCTTACCTTGCTTAATGTTCCCGAAGAGGGACAGCACCCGCATCGGCTCTCTCTTCCCCACGGGCACCGTTTTGTACATCTTAAGGGGACTATCCTATGAAGGGGACGAAGGGAAAGCAGCTGTGTGGTGGCGCACACCTCAGTCCCAGCACCCGGGAGGCTGAGGCAGGAGACTGCTGGGAGCTCAAGGCCAGCCTGGGCTGCACAGCGAGTCCCTTTCTCAAAACAAGACAAAGCGAAACAACCACTCTGACACGAAGTCCCTGGGCAATGTGGAGCCCACGGGTCCCCATCTGGCCAAGAGGGAGGGTCCACCCCGTGCAGAGGGCTCTAGGGGGCGGGGCGCGCCTGTGCTCTGGGAGGTGCCCTGGAGACACTGGATACTGCTGTCCTGAGGGCCGCTTCTGCGCCTAGACCCGGAGAGGGCTGATGCCGTGCGCGCCCGGTGGACACAGCCCCTGCTGCCTGGGCCCTGAGGAACCCGCTCCCAGCTGGGCAGTGCCAAGGCCCTCAGAGAAGAGAGCCTCAGTGGGTGTGGTGGGGCACACCTCAGTCCCAGCACCCGGGAGGCTGAGGCAGGAGGACTGCTGTGAGCTCGAGGCCAGCCTGGCTACACCATGACTGCCATGCTAAATGAAAGTGAGGAGCGGGCCGTCAGGGGAGGCAGACACAGCCTCGGCTCATCCAGCAGCGGGGAGGACGGCGCCCATGGCCACCCCACGCACGCCCTCACCGCCTGGAGGTCGTGGAAGGCCTTCAGCTGGTCCCGCCACTTCCGCCGCCTCCGCAGCAGCCCGTGGTGCGGGAAGGGCAGGCACAGGAAGCACACCCAGCTGTGCATGCTGTGCACTCTGTCCGAGGTCCCCGGGCCCACCAGCGCGTCCACGCACTCGAAGCAGTAGCACCTGGGGTCGACAGGAAGGAAGTCCCTAGCACGGCGGCAATGCCAGCAGCCCCAGTGCTCTGGAGGCTGAGGCAGGAGGATAGCAAGTTCCAGCCCAGCCCGGGCCACTTAACAGCTTCCCTCGGAATTTAGAAAGTATTTTTAAAGGGCTGGGGGAGTGGCTCCGGGCCAGGCCTGGGCTCTGTCCCCACGTGGGACGCTGGGGACACCGCAGGTGCGGTCCTCACGCCCATCCCTCTCTCTCCAGACGCCAGGCTCTGGGAAGGCCTGGGGGGGCGGACAGGACAGGCGTGGGGCCCCACCCGCCTCACCGCGTGCACTCCGGGCTCTCGCAGATGAGCAGCATGTTTCCCGCCGCGCAGATGGAGCAGTGGGACTGGTACCCGTCCTCGTCATACATGAACAGGGTCTCCAGGAACCTGTCCTGGGGGACATGGGCTGCTGGAGTCCTGCCCCGGGCTGGGGTGCCCCGCCTGGGCCTGCTTACCTTGCATGGGGCACATATTCCTCCCTCGAAGAGGGGGTGCCGGGTGTGCACCTGGAGGCTTCCGCAGCAGAGGCAGACAGCTGAGGAGTACAGAGCAAAGCTGGGCAGGTGCAAGGGGACTCAGGGCCTGGCTCAAGGTCAGAAGCAGAGACCCAGAGCCAGGGTGTGGTGAATGCCTGTCATCCCGGCACTGGGAGGCTGAGACAGGAGGAGCTGCGAGTTCAAGGCCAGGCTGGGCTACAAAGGGAGGCCGTGTCTCAAACAACCAAGATAAATAAGCCAAAGGGCGGAGCTCACCTTCTATGTCCCGCTGGTTCTCCGTGACTTCGTAAGCGATGCTTTCTGCGGGAGAAGGCAGAGGTAGTCCTTTTTACCTCCCGCCTCCCGCCTCCCGGTCTGAACGAGGCCGCCCCAGTGCGCATGTGTGTCGGAGTTTGTCTTTTGTCTTTGTGGTACTGGGGATTCAATCAGGCCTTCACGTGGAGCTACATCACAGCCCTTTTCAAATTTTTGAGACAAGATCTTATTAAATTGCCAAGCTGTCCCGGCTGAGCCTCCTGCCTCAGCTTTCCAGAGTGCTGGCACGAGTGCTGCCCTCAACCACCTGATCTGGCAAGGGCCCTGGCCAGGTGGTAGATGGGACACAGTCGTCTCTGCAGCAGGGGCCTGGGTGGTGCGGGGAGCCCTCACCTCTGCCCCGCTGCGGTGCGGGGGGACGCGGCTGCTTGCCAGGGCTCAGCAGGATCTCATTCGCACGGTGCTCAGCCTTCACGTCCAGGGCTGGGCACAGGGGATGAAACAGCCAGGCTCAGCCCCGGGCCAGGTCCCCCACCCCAAGAGCAGGCCGTGGGAGGAGAGGACCCCGGACTCCCAGGGCCCCGCCATCCTCACCCGGACGGCGGGCAGGGCCAGGCCTGCGACTGCCCAGGGCCTCCAGGCTCGGGGTCCCGAGGGTGGACTGGGCCATGGAGCCAGGGGACTGAGCCTTCCAGAACCAAGGACCCAAGTGGCAGTGGGAGACCCCGAGGAGCACGTGATGTGCAGGGTGGGGCGGGCGGGGCGGGGCTCCTGAGGGACCAGGGCTGGTGGGGGCTGGGAGAGGAAGGCCTGGGAGAGCAGGGGTCGGAGGGGCCAGGGCAGAGGGGCCCGAGGGTGGGGGTGCACTTGCGGGGGGGGGGGGGCTCAGAGCCTCAGGGGTGGGTGCGCACTCGGGGCGGGGCCTAGGGCCTCATGGGAGGAGCCTCAGCTGCTGGAAGGAGCGGGGGAGGGGAGCATTCGAGCGCTGGGAGGTGGAGGGGGGTGGGGAGGGGAACAGCGAGGTGGGGCCGGGCGTGGTGCACATACCTGTAATTCCAGCACTTGGGAGGCTGAGGCGGAAGAGTGCTGTGAGTTTCACATTGCAGCCTGCGCTGCAGAGTGAGTTCAAGGTCAGTGTCACCCTGTCTTAAAAAAAAGCAAGGGGGTCTCAGGATTCAGCTCAGTGGTTTTGCCGCCTGCTGCGCAAGTGCAAGGACCCGAGTTCGATCCCCGGTACCAAAAAAAAAAAAAGCAAGAGGGGCCTGGGGCCAGAGTCGGTTGTGGGGAGACCCTGGGGAGCTCTCCTCTTACACAGCGCTGGTGGCCGCTGCCACCAGGTCCGAGGTGGGGTCGCTGGGTGGCCAGGCCTGGAGCTGGAGGGCTCAGCCATGGTCAGGCCAGATGGCCTGGCAGGCGTGACTCTGGGTCAGGAAGGGGGTGTCAGGGAAACTGAGGCACAGGACCATGATAGCCGGAGTGACGAGAACCTGAAAAGATGGCTTCCAGGCCACAGAGATGTGGGTGCAGACGCCCACAAAATGAGCAAACATCCCTGTGCCCTGGGCAGTAGGAAAGTGGGGAGCCTCGGGCCGGATGACTAGATTCTGGCTGCTCAGAGTGGGGCCCCAGAGGCTGCGGGACCCCAGAAGGGGCGGCTGGGCCGGGAAGGGCCCGCTCGGGTGGTCAAAGCACGCTATGTGAAGTCCAGCCTGGGAGACACCAGCGTACTCTTCTGCTTGGGTCTTTTAGGTCCTCAAGGTCTAATATCCAGTTGCACAGGGAGGCGGAAATGGCCCTGGAGACGGATTCCTCTGGCAAGATCTCTCTTCCTTTTTCTTTGTCTCTAACCTTGTTTTGTTTTGTCTCTGATTTGAAGATCTCTTTGCAGGTCAAAGACACAGACAGTCATGTAACCTTCATACTGACGCGGCCCGAAGCTTTCTTCAGCCTGCCAGCCCCTTGTGCTGTTTCATGGCATTTTTTATATACAAATGTCATACACAGCTAAGAAGGGTCTATTGCTCCTTTAGTACTGAAAAACCTTCTCTCCACCAAAGATGATAGACGCATCCCTTTTTATTCTTTTAGCATTTTATTTCCCTTTCTTTTTTTTTTTTTTTTTTGGTACCGGGGATTGAACTCGGGTCCTTGCGCTTTCGAGGCAGGCAACGGAACCACTGGGCTAAATCCCCGGCTTCACTTTCTTCATCATTTAGATCTTTTTGTACATTTTGCTGGATAATTTTTGGTGTTGGCTTGGATTTTCCAATGATTGGAAAAGTTATAAAAAATTTTTAGGGCCAGGGATTTAGCTCAGTGGTTCCGCCCCCTGCCTCACAAGGGCAAGGTCCCGAGTTTGATCCCCAGTACCAAAAAGAAAAAAATTTTTTTTTAAATGTCTCTGTTAATTTGACTGGAGTTATATTTCTAGATTACTTCTACTTCTAACCTAGTTCGGAAACTAGGACTTATCCTTCACTACCCAGCAATATTAACTAAAATGCACGTAGAAAGCAATGGCTAGACCAGTGACAGCAGGCCTTAGAGATGAGCACCTGAACGGCAACCCAAAACCCACTTATTTATCACAAAGTGCCAGCCCTGCATTTACACCTGAACACTGAACTTTTAGTAATACATACATTAATATCCTTTGTCTTAAAAGAAAACACGTGTACCATAGATTCGCCACCACTGGGCTGGACATTCTGAACTCTCTTGCGAGGAGTGGTGGCATATGCCTGTGATTCATATATTTGGAGGCTGAGGCAGGAGGATTGCGGTGAGTTCGAGGCCAGCATGGGCTACACAGTGAGTTCAAAGCCAACCTGGACTACACAGCAAAGCCCTATTGAGAAAAAATCTGGGAAGGAAGGGACAAAAACAAAAAAGAAAATAGAAGGAAAAAATGGAAACAAAGCTTTTGTACATAGGGAGGGGAGGGGCTGGGGGGATGGGATAAAATAAAATAAAGTTTATTTTAAAAAAAATTTTTTTTTGGTACTGGGGATCGAACTCGGGTCCTTGGCTTGCGAGGCAGGTGGCAGAACCACTGAGCTAAATCCCTGGCCCTAAAAAATTTTTTAAGAAAAAAGATCTGAATTCACTTAGGCAAAGCATGCTTCCCTCTTTGCACACTCTGCCACCCTGTGAACACCCAGCATCAAGTGTTTTAGTTCCACCCGCAGAATGCAACAATGCAACCGTCCATGAAGTAACAAAAATGCGGATTGGGCATTGCTCCAGTCCTTGGCTTTTATGTGTGTGAACTTTAAACATCTAGAAAGACGAGGTGTTTCCAACAACGACTTGAATTCCCTTGAATATGTAATTTAAAAACTACCAACAAAGAAAAGCACTGACCCTGATGGATTCACTGCTGAATTCTACAAGATACTTAGAGAAGAGCTAATGCCGCTACTCCCCAAACTCTTTAATGAAATTGAAAGGGAAGCAACACTCCCAAATTCATTCCTGGAAGCAAGCATTACCCTGATTCCAAAACCAGAGAAGGATTCAACCAAAAAGGAGAATTACAGGCCAATCTCCCTAATGAACATAGTCGCAAAAATCCTCAACAAAGATACTGGCAAACAGAATGCAGCAAATCATCAAGAAGGTTATACACCATGACCAAGTGGGATTCATCCCAGGGATGTAGGGATGTTTCAACATATGCAAATCAGTAAATGTAATACACTATATTAACAGAGCCGAGGACAAAAACTATATGATCCTCTCAATAGATGCAGAAAAAGCATTTGATAAGGTCCAACACTCATTCATGATAAAAACCCTACAAAAAATTGGTATAAAAAAATCTCTATCTCAATCTGATAAAACCCATCTATGACAAACCAGCAGCCAACATCATATTAAATGGACAAAAACTGAAGCTTTCACTCTAAAATCAGGAACAAGACAAGGATGTCCACTGTCACCACTCTTGTTCAATATACTTCTGGAAACATTAGCCACAGCAATTAGACAAGAGAAAGAAACAAAAGGAATAAGGATAGGAAAAAAAAATGATCATTATTTGTAGTTGACATGATGCTCTATATAGAATACCCCAAAAACTCCACTGAAAGACTTCTAGATTTGATAATCAAATTCAGTGGCATAGCTGGATACAAAGTCAACACTCAAAAGTCAATAGCCTTCCTGTATACAAATAACAGACACATGGAGAGAGAAATTAGAGACACAATCCCTTTCACAATAGCATCCAAAAAAATGAAATACCTAGGAATCACTCTAATGAAGGAAGTAAAAGACCTCTACATTGAAAACTGCAGTACTCTGAAAAAGGAGATGGAAGAGGATACAAGAAAATGGAAAGATATCCCTTGTTCTTGGATAGGAAGGAACAATATAGTGAAAATGGCCATACTTCCAAACTGTTATACAGACTCCATGCAATCCCAATCAAAATCCCAACAGCAGGGCCAGGGATTTGGCTTTGTGGTTCCGCTGCCTGCCTCCTAAGCGCAAGGACCCGAGTTCAATCCCCGGTACCAAAAAATAGAAAAAACAATCCTAAAATTCATTTGGAACCAGGAGAGACCTAGAATAGCAAAGGCAGGGCCAGGAATTTAGCTCAGTGGTTCCGCCGCCTGCCTTGCAAGCGCAAGGATCCAAGTTCTATCCCCGGTACCAAAAAAAAAAAGCAAAGGCAATTCTGGGCAACAAAGGCAAGGCAGGGGCATCACAATCCCTGACTCTAAATTATGCTGCACAACTGCTGTGATAAAAACAGACACAAGGATCAATGGAACAGACTAGAGGATGCAGAAACGACTCCAGACACACTCAGCCACCTCATCTTTGACAAAGGGGCCAAACACTTTCAGTGGAGGAAAGATAGCCTATTTAATAAATGGTGCTAGAAAAATTGGCTTTCCACATCCCAAAGATTGAAACTAGACCCATATCTTTCACTATGCACTAAACTAAAATTGAAATGGATCAAATATCTAAATATTAAAACAGAAACCCTAAATCTGCTGGAAGAGAGAATAGGTGGAACTCTTGAGGACACAGGAGTAGGCAAAGATTTCATGAACAAAACCCAGACCACATAGGAAATACGACAAAGAATCAACAAGTGGAACCTCATCTTATTTAAAAGCTTTTGCACAGCAAGGGAAACCACCAACAAAATGAAGAGACAACCCACAGGATGGGAAAAATATTTACCAGCTGTTCAGATAAAGGACTATTATTTAGAATATATAAAGAACTAAAAAAAAAATCAGACCCCCCCCAAATTTAAAGACCCAATGCAAAAATGGGCATCTGAAATAAAAAGATACTTCTCAGATGAAGAATTAGAAAAGGCAAATAAATATATGAAAAAATGTTCAACATCACTGGTCATTCATGAAATGCAAATTAAAACAACGCTGAGATTCTATCTCACTCCAGAAAGAATGGCTGTTATTAAAAAATCAACCAATAACAAATGCTGGAGGGGCCGTGGGGAAAAACAAACACTTCTCCACTGCTGGGGGGAGTGCAGACTGGTGCAACCACTGTAGAAATTTCTCAAAAAACTAAAACTAGGGCCAGGGAGTTAGCTCAGTGGTGCTGCCACCTGCCTCACAAGTGCAAGGTCCTGAGTTCGATCCCCCTGTACCAAAACCAAAAATTATCCGGTTCATATCCAGGTGCCCCCTCCAAAAAAAAAAAAAAAGATTAAAACTAGAGGTTCCATTTGACTTAGCTATCCCCCTGCTGGGTATCTTCCCCCAAAAATTAAAAGAATCATACCACAGCGATATACGCACACCCATGTTTGTAGTGGCACAGTTTGTAATAGTGAAAGCTTGGAAACAGCCCAGGTGCCCATCACCTGATGAGTGGATAAAGAAGATGTGGGTTTTTTATACACTGGAGTACTACACTGCCATAAAGAAGGATGCTCTTCAGACATTTATAGCTAAATGGATGGACCTTGAGACCACATTCTTAAGTGAAATAAATTGGACACACATGGTTAAATACTGCATTGTTTCTCTGGTGTCAGAAACCGAAAGTGGAAAAAAAAAAAAAGAAACCAAAAGTGGAAATAAGGACTGAAATGGATAATAGATGTCGGGAAATGGAAAGAAAATGTTCAAATGGGAAGGGAACAAGGGAGGAGGGAGGGAGAAAGGAAGGGACAAGAAAAAAGTGAAAATGGAAGGAAAAATGGAAACCAAGCTTTTGAACATAGAGAGGGGAGGGGACTTAAGGGGGGATGGGATAAAATAAAATAAAATTTATTTTTTTAAAAAAGGACACAGATGCCAAGTAGAGCTTGCTATGGTGGTTTTCCTCACAATAGCCCATGCTGTGTCCTCCAGGGTGTTCTTTTATCTTGTTTTTTCCTCTTTTACTCAGCCCAAGCTCACTCACAGGGCAGTTTGTCCCTCAGGCTTTACTTTTACTTTTTCAAATCAACTTTGTCACTGTATTTTTTTTTTTTTTTGGTACCGGAGATCAAACTCAGGTCCTTGCGCTTGTGCAGCAGGCGACGAAACCACTGAGCTAAATCCACGGCCCTGTCACTGTATTTTGATAAAAATAAAAAGAACTTGAATTTCCACTACATGAATAGCAGCAAACTGCACACCTGTCGCTGACAAAGGCTGTGGCTTAAAGCTCTTCTACAGAGGCCTCTCTCCCTGGCCTGGGGCTCTCTGGCCTTTCCATCCTTAGCAGACAGGAGCACATGCACTGCTTAGAGGGAACTTTCACTGTTTCCTACGGGGCTCTGAGAACAGTCTTTCCTAGGAATTTTAACACAGGCTGCATAACCTGTCTGCTAATTCTACTTTCGTCATCCACTGGCAAACTCTTTAAAATGTGGGGCATGGTGGCTCACCCCTGTCATCTAGCACTCTGGAGGCTGAGGCAGGAGGATCGCCAAGAGTTTGAGGCCAGACTGGGCTACGTTTCTAATAAATCTTAACTCGATAAACAAACGATGTCTTGAAATTCGAGCAGTACGCCATGGCCATGCCGAATGTCACATGATCACAACTGAGCCAATGGTCCCCCCCTTGCTGTGGGATTGTGGGTGATCCTCTCCTAACAAGAGGTTATGAAGGAGGTTTTGTCTCCAGAGGAGGAGGAGAACAAGCTGGAGGAATTCCTCATGTCAGATGACATTAGGGAGGTATTCAAAATGTGGGAAACAGTGCAAACTCTCGGAGAAAGCACCACCCGAATAAGGCTGCGAGCCATGAGTCTGTTTAATGACAATGCAGTGTCACATCCCCGTGAAATCCTCACAAGGAGGCAAAGGCAGGTGTCACTGGACAGGTTCCTTGTCAAAGTTGCGCGAAAAGAAAAAAATTGCACTGAGTCAGCTGGTAGAGTGCCTCCCTTAGTGACAGTGAAAGTCGCTCTGCACAGTAACCCTCCCTCTCTGGCCTCCCTACCCCAGCCAGAAAGGTTTTCAAAAGTTTATTTTTCTTTATATTATATTATGGCATTGGGGGAGGGAGAGAGGGGGTCTCACTATGTGTCCCAGGCTGGGCTTGAACTCAAAGCAATCCTCCTGCCTCAGCCTCCCAAGTGCTGGGATTACTGACTTGTGCCATCACACCTGGCTTTCTAATCATTTTTATATGAATATTTTGAGTCTCCATTGTTTCTTATGGGGAAATTCACTTTGGTATACAAGTGCTTTGGATTACATTGGACGCTGAAGTTATGACCAGCCTGACATACAAACAACTTGGGTCATGGCTGGAACTTTAGTTTTAACTTATGACCAAGGTCTTGAGTTACAACTCAAATGCCTGCTGCTTCCACATGGTCTTAGATACAGATTTAACCTTAAAGAGCTCTGGAAGGAACATGACAGCATCCTCTCCTGTGTGGGGTTCACTGAGATATCCTGGGTCGGTGTCTCTCTAAGGACGCTGAGATCTGCCTGTGTGCAGGAGAGAGACTGTGAAGGCTGTAGAGGCTCCTGAGCCTTCACTGCCCAACCTGAGTTACAACCAGCCCTCGGGAATGAATTGAGTTCCTAAGTCAGGGTCCACTGTACAAGCAAGTTTCTGGAACAAATTATGCTGCAGACCAAGGTTCACTGTATATATGAACGGAGAATAAATCGCACACACCACACACGGCTGACAGCAAGAACGTCTCCTTCGGGTCACCGGCCCGACCCCGGCCTTCTCCTCTCCCTCCTCTCTGCATCCTCCACACCCTGAACCTCGGGGCAGCTGTCCTCCGTGTCCTCGGTCAGAGGCTCGGGATGAACAATGTGAGGGTCCTGGACCCCCTCCACCCCTTCCTCTGTGCGAGAATCGGGGTCCTGCTCTTTCCTTTCTCCTGAAGCCAACTGATGGACTCCTCGTCGGCCTGCTGACCTGGGCTGCGGGGCTGAGGCCTCGGTGGGGTTGGGGCTGGGTCTTCTAAGAGGCTTCGGGCTCCTCCCGTGCATGGCGACCCCATCCTTGCCCAAGGGGCCGGTGTGCCCACAGCTCCCATCCTGCAACGGCCGTGGCCCGGTCGGGCGGTCAGAGAAGCAGCTGCCCTACGGGAGGGGGCAGGGATCGAGGCCACCCAGCGTCCCTCCGAGGGCAGAGTGGAGGCCAGTGTGGTGGGTCTGCAGGAAAGGGAGCCTCGATTTGACCAGGGAATCCTGTGGGCTGGGTGTCTTCCATTGGGTTGAAGAAGTCACAGTCTTCTTCAAAGTACAATTTTGCCGGGCGTGGTGGTACACACCTGTAATCCCAGCAGGCAGGAGGCTGAGGCAGGAGGATCACCGAGAGTCAGAGGCCGGCCTGGGCTACATAGTGAATTAAAGGCCAGCCTGAGCTGCATCATGAGACCCTGTCTCAAAAAAACGAAAACAAAAATTAAAAAGTACAATTTTGAGTTATGACTTCCTTGTTTCCTTCCGCCTGTCTTTCATCTCTCCCGTCTCATCTAACTCACTCCATTTCAAAGTCACTTCGGGAGGACTTTTCTTTTCTGTCATTATTTTTTTAATGCATGGTGTTTACAGGATGTGCTTTTCTAACTCTATCACACCCAGCAACCTCTTTATGTCTGGAAAGCTCAGGGCAGCAAAAGTTTCCCTTTGAAAGTTAGGGGCCGTAGAGAGTTTCTGCTGGTTTTGCGCCCGGCCCTCTGGGCACGCCAGTGAGCCCCCCACGGGTGTGGACTCCCAGCCTTCTATGGGCCTTCAGGTGGGCCGGAGCCAGGGAAGCGGGGGAGCAGCGGGGCCCAGGACACACGGCCCTCTCTGAAGACCTGCTGCAGATTTCCTTTTAACTTTGTTCTTGTTTGCTTGATATTTTGATTGCTATTGTGAACATAGGCCAAAAAATGTATACACACTTCAGGAAAAGAAAAATAGCATGTGTTTTCTCAGCAGATGGTGTTACCCTCAGATGGGGGACCCTAGGGGATGTCACATATCTCAGAAACTGCACTGCCAGCCCTTGGAGAATAGACTGAAAATGCATGAGCAGCAATCTCAGTGAGCAAGGTCACCCAAGTGGCAGCTCGCTGTGCTAATAAGTGTTGCAAGCTAAAGGCTACCACTTTGAGCACCTTAAGTGCAAGCAGCATATGCGCGTGCACGCGTGAGTGTGTGTGTGGTGTGTGTGGTGTGTGTGTGTGTTTTGAGACAGGGCCTCACTATGTAGTCCAGGCTGGCCTTGAATGCACTGTGTGGCCTCGGCTGGCATTGAACTCCCAGTGATCCTCCTGCCTCAGCCTCCTGAGTGCTGGGATCACAGTTGTGCGCCACCACTCTTGGCCACTTTGGGCAGCTCTTGTCATTGTAGAGGCCAAACGCAACTTTATTTATCTCATGATGACTCAATAATTTAGTATTAAAATATTTACACAGGTTTTTCTTTTCCTGCAGTGCATATACTTTTTTTTGGTGGACTCTGTATTTCTCCTACTTTAACATAAACATGAAGTATGCATAGCACAGAACTCCAAGCCAGTGTCAGTGTGCGGATTAAACCAGGCAGAAGTGTGTCCGGCCTCCACCCTGCCCTCGGGCGGATGCTGGGTGGCTTCCATCCAGTCCCTCCCCCAGAGGGCAGATGCTTCCCTGCCAGCCCAACCAGCCACGACCTCCTTTGCTCTCCAGTCTGGGTGGGACAGCACAGGGGGGCACCCGGCCCCTCCTGCTGGATCCCCCACCTCCAATGTGTGGGGGCACTGAGGCTGCAGCACAGAGGCGGAGCCCGGACCCCAACCTCAATCCCCCAGGCCTCACCCCGCAGCCCCAGGCCACCACAGGCTCGGGCTGCAGCGGAAACCCCCACAGGGTGTGGGAAAGTCCACAACTCTACAGGGCCTCTGTTGGCCTCTGGAGGGAGGCCGGTGACGCCTGCCCACAACGGTCGGGCCCAGGTGGTGACACGGGTGCACCTGAGAGGATGGGGCTTTTAAAAAGCAGGATGCAGACTCTGATCTTGCTGGGCAGTTTTTAATTCCCCTTTACCGGTTACTTCTGCCTGAGAGTCCCGTTTGGGGAGAGAAAGCCCCAGGCTGCTGGGCATGACATCGGGAGGTGGCGCTGAGGAAGGGGCTGAAGAGGTGGAGGACGCCTCCGAGCAAAGTCCAGCTGTGAGGGTTTTCACCGGCACTGTGTTTTAAAACAACAAATGGCACACAAATGCTTCTAATTGTGAGTATAGACAAAAGGTAATCATTACTGTAATGGAAATGTAGAGAATTTCCAAAGTATTAAGGATTTTTAAAAAGAGGGATCCAACATAACCTATTAAACCAGCAAACACAAGAAAAAGGATAAGAAACTGTAAGTGAAAATATGTAGCAAACAAAGCAAGGTAAACCACTATTCATATAATACATGGAGAAAGTCAACGGTTCCATTAAAAGGCCTGGCTGGCCAGGCACGATGGCCCACATCTGTAATTCCAGCTTGTTGGGGTACTGAAGTGGGAAGATCACAGGTCTGAGCCCAGCCTGGGCAACTCTGTGAGACCCTGTCTCAAAATAAAAAATAAAAAGGGCTGGGGATGCAGCTTAGTGTCGGAGCGCCCTGGGTTCCACCTCCAATACTACCCCCCAAAAGGACTTTGAGTAATAAAACCCCGATTAGGAAGAAAGCATGGGACAAACACAGGACCAAAATATATCAGTTACATGATTCAAAACACAAAACTAGCTAGGGAAGAGGCCGGTAAAAGAATGAAGACGCATTATGTATGTGAACCAACTCCGGACCAGGAACGGAACCCACAACTGCAAACATGGACTAATAAACACCGACATTGAAGGAAAAGAGTGTGCTGATGTCGCAGGAGGGGAGGCTGAGCCACAGTGAGCCAGAGCCCCTGTTCGTCCCACAGCTGCACACACATCAGGTCCCTGAGCCGAGTGCCACTATGTGTGACTTCTGGAGCCCCGGGCAGTGAGTGAGCTCCACCTGTGGTGCAACCTGGCTCACACAGAACATTTTAGAACAGGCAGGACCAGGTCTGTGGACCATGACTTCCGCCTTCTGTAAGGTTTCTGCGGCAGACACACAGCAGAGACAGGGGAAGCCAGCAGCAGCTTCCTGCCTCAGCCTCCTGAGTGCTGGGATTACAGGCGTGCACCACCCCACCTTCCTGATAACCACACTCGCCCCACTCTGAGATGATACCAGGTCCCCCCGCAGCTGCCCAACTCCCCGACACCTGCTCCCCAGGCTGACCCCCCTCCTGTCTGGTTCCCAGAAGCCCCCAGGGCCCTTGAGGACTCGGGGATCTGGGGCCTGGGGTGGCAGAAGAACACCACCAGGTGACCTGGTCAGGAGGCCACACCTGCCCCTCACGAGATGTCCCCCTTAGCCTGAGACCCTGGTGATGCCCTACCTGAGTCGGCCACCTGTCCGGCCTGGGGACAGCCCCTTGCCTGTGCCCTGCTGTCCTAGCCAGGCCTCCTGACACCTGTGTCCACTCTGAGGCCCTGTGCACCAGGGCCAGGTCCCCTCCTACACAGCCTTGACCCTAAGCCCCCCAGGCCAGGCTTGCAGGGCCAGCCGGATGCTGTCTGAGCCTGCACCCACCCAACAGCCTCTGCCCAGCTGCCCTCCAGCCCAACGGCCGAGGGGCGCCGTTCCTCCAAGTGCCACCACCTTGCCCTTCCCTCCCTCGCCAGGCTCCCCAGGGTGGCCCCATGTAGACGAGGCGACCAGGGTGCCTTGAGTGGCGTCGGCCGCCCTCGGCGTGGCCTCCTGCCTAAGTACCTGGACTGGGGCCCTCGCCCAGTGTATGCCTGGATCAGCTGCGTAGCTGCCACAGCTCCCCCTCTGACAGGGCCTCGGTTCCTGGACACCAGGTGGGGACCCCACAGCAATATGCAGGTCCCCCAGGGACCACTGCCCCACCCAGCCCCCAGGCATGCTTCTTTAGCGCCACCAGGTGCCAGTGCATCCGGGTGCCAGGAGCAGCGTGGAGCCCAGGAGCTGGCTTTCCCCTTCCCGGGGGGGGGCAGCAGCGGTCCGGAGCTTCTTGCGAGGGACATTCTTCACCAGGTCCCCAGCGGTTCCACTCCGTCTTCGGGAGCTCCGGCCCTGATTGGCTCCGGGGCCAGCGGCCTTTGCTCTTTCCTGGGCCGGGCAGTATAACAGCCGGCGCGGCGGTGCCCGGGGCCCGCCAGGTGCGCTCGCCTTGCACCCGTCGCAGCCGGCAGGGGGCGCAGCTGCCCCGCGCGGGGACCCCGGGTGACGCCATGGCCGGCGAGGCCCGGGCGGGCGGGGACGCGGCGCTGCGCCGCCTGCTAAAGCTGCACCGCACGGAGATCGCGGTGGCCGTGGACAGCGCCTTCCCGCTGCTGCACTCGCTGGCCGACCACGACGTCGTCCCCGAGGACAAGTTTCAGGTGGACCCCTGATCCCCGACCCCACGCGCGTGCTAGGGGGTGGAGCCAGGGCCGGTTCCCTGGGGTCCCCGGGCCCCGGGTTCTCCCAGCCTCCCCGCTCCTCTCCTACACGCTAGAGGTAGTCCCCTGAAGGTCATTCCAGGTGGGCACCTCCCAGCCCCCTCCCCCGGGCCACCCCACCCCCGCCCACGTGCCAGCCCCAGCGCCCCCCCTTACCTGAACCCGGGACGCTCCCCCCCAACGCTTTGTGCCAGCCCCCCAGCCCACCCCAGAGCCGGGGAGGGACACTTCCGGGCCAGGGCTGGGCTGCCTCTCGCCCGAGGGGGGCGGCAGGCCCCCACACAGCTGTTACCACAGGAGACGCTGCGGCTGAAGGAGAAGGAGGGCTGTCCCCAGGCCTTCCATGCCCTCCTGTCCTGGCTGCTGACCCGGGACTCGGCGGCAATCGCGGGCTTCTGGAGGGTCCTCTTCAAGGACTACAACCTGGAGCGGTACGGTGGGCTGCGGCCCATCCTGGACGGCTTCCCCAGAGGTGAGTGGGGTGGGAGGTGTTTGGGGAGGCCCCGAGGGACAGAGAGAGGCCTCACCCACCTGATCCGAGGGTGTCGAGTTCTGGGCCTGCCCACCCTGCCCCGGGGAAGGCTCTGAGTCGGAACCAGTGCCCTGCAGATGTGGACCTCAGCCAGCCCCGGAAGGGGAAGAAGCCCCCCAGTGGCCCCAAGACTCCCGCACTGCCTCCCAGACACCCCACCAAGAGGAGGGCCCTGGAGGAGCCCCGGGCCACCCCGCTGGCAGCCCTGACCCCGAGGGGCACCCTGAGCCCAGGTACCAGCAGGAGGAGCCCGCCAGGTCACAGCCCCCCAACACCCCTCGATGCTGAGGCCCACGGGCTGGGCCAGGCTCCTGCCTCTCCCGCCCAGCTGCCCAGCGCCCAGGCGGCCCAGGAGCCCAGGTGGCCGGGGTTCCAGATCCCAGCGGCAAAGGGATCCACTGGGACCCCCAGGGAGCCCAGAGCCCCAGCACCCACCGCACCAGTGCTCTCCAGCCAGATTACCCCAGCACCCCTTTGCAGGCTCCCAGCCAAGGGTCAAGGCCCTCAAGAAGCCGGAGGGCCACTTGGAGCCTAAGCGCCTCCCCATGGGGAATGGTGAGTGAGGGTCCCGGCTTCGGGCTGCAGGGCCTGCTGCGCAGGGGTCTGTCGTGACCCGGCTCTCCTCAGCCTCCAGGGCAGCCCAGGCCTGGGGAAGAGGGGCTGCCCGGTCCCACTTCGGCCATCCCCACACAGCCTTGCTCTGACCCGAGACCCTGCACCTGCTGCCGTCCTCCTAGGCCCAGACCTTGCGCCTGCTGCTCCATTTCTGTCCCCTCCCCTTCCCGAGGCACCTGAGCAGACCTGTGCTCCCCGGGGTGACCCAGTGCTGGGAACTCTGTGCCCCCCCCCCAGCACAACACTGGGGCCAGGTCACTTGGGCACACGCATGTGCATACACACACAGTTCCTGTGCACAGGGACACACACATGCATGGCGCCCCTCTGGCCTCACCGCAAGGTGTCTTCCAGGGTGGGGCTGGGTCTCCCACCTGGCAGGAGAGAGGGGTCCTTGGCCAGGCCCTGCCCACACCTGCCGGCTTCTGCCTGGCTACCCCTGTGGAGTAGGAGCAGGAGCCCTCTTCCCACCCCATGACCCCAGCCCTTCTCCAGGAATTCAGGCCATGTCAGCTTCGGTCCAGAGGGCAGTGGCCGTGTCCTCGGGGGACGTGCCTGGAGCCCGTGGGGCCGTGGAGGGCATCCTCATCCAGCAGGTGTTGGAGTCAGGTGGGCGCACAGGGTGGGGACCGCTGCCCCCGAGTGGAAGCAGGACCCTGTCTGGTTTGATCCCTCGTGGCCCCAGAGCAGGCAGGGTCCCAGCGGGGCAGCCAGTGTCCTGCTGGTCCTGGGTTCCAGCCTGAGGAAGTCCTGCCAGTGTGCTCTGACCTCAGGGCCACACCCCACTGCACCCCTCCCCTCCCCACGCGGCTCCTATCTGGTCCCTTGCACCCTGGCCTGGGGAGGTGACCCTGCTGGCCATGAGCAGTCACCAGCCTTTCCGACCGGAGACAGCAGGCCTGCTGGTGGCCCAGGCACCACGCCTCTCCTGCCACAGTGTCTCCTCTGTGCTGGCCCTGGGCTGGGGATGCCAAGGACAGTGTTGGCCCCAGGGTCCCCTAAGCACAGAGGGACCCTGGACCCGAGGACCCTGCGGGGGTGTGCTGGGGCTGCCACAGCAGCTGCCACAGACTGAGGTGAACAGCGGCAGATCCCGAAGCGAGCCTGGGCAGGGGACCTCCCTCCCTCCTTCCTGCTCCTCCGGGGTCCTGTGCCGCCGCTTATACTGCACCATGGCTGTGTGGCTGTCCCTCTTCATCCTCTCCTCTTTCGTACGGACACGAGTCACTGGACTTAGGGTCCAGACTTCACCCGAGCCAGTTACATCTCACAGACCCTATTTCCAAATAATTCCTGCCCCGAGGCTCTGGGGAACAGGGGTTGCGAACACCTGCAGCTTGGTAGAATCTCTCCCTGCACCCAGCACTGGGCCCACCCTTGGCTGCAGTGTTGGGGGTGGTTAGGAAATGCAGATTACCTCTGCCTGATGGCCCCACCGAGCCTGGCAGGGCTGCAGGCGTGGGGAGCCCAGGATGTCCCCCGACATCTCCTCCCAGGGGGCTCCAAGAAGTGCATCCAGGTGGGGGGGGAGTTTTACACCCCCAGCAAGTTTGAAGACCCTGGTGGAGGCAAGAACAAGACCCGAGGCAGTGGCGGGGGCCTGAAGCCCCTAGTCCGGGCCAAGGGAGCCCAGGCTTCTGTCCCTGTAAGTGCTGGCCTGACCCACACCCGGGAGGCCCCTGGCCCAGGGCAACAATGCTCCCCTCACGGTCCCCCACTGCTGACCAGGGTGAAGGAGAGCCCCGGGTCGGCCAGCAGCCCAGGGTCCCCGTCAATGCAGCCCTTGCCAGCGATCCCCAGCTCCACCAGGTAACTCCCTGCCCGGGCCCGGAGTGGGCCTTGCGCTCCTGCCCCGCCCCTCACTGCTCCTCCTCTTCCTCCCTGGCAATTGTTTTTCTCTGATAAAGCACAATTGTGAAATTTTAAGTAAGTGGACAAAGTGAGGTTTTCCCGGGATTTCAAACCAGAGTTGGGTCCAGATTGTACTGAGCGCCTCTCCCGGGGCCGGGGCTGGAGGGGCCCAGGACACTCCGCTTGCCCTGCTCAGCACTTGCCCAACCTGGTAGCCTGGGGACCCGGAGAGCTCGGCAGACACCATCTGGGTAGAGGCGCGGAAGGAGTGGGGCCCTCGGGGAGCCATAGCAGGTGCCTGGGGCTGATAGGAAACACCTTGCAGCTAGCGCTCCTCGGGGCTGGCCTGGCCTCAGTGTCCGGAGGGCCGGTCAGGCCTGGGCCTGCAGGGGGCGCTGCCGGGTCTGCATGGGCTCCCGTCTCCCGGTCAGAAGAACGAGGACGAGTGTGCCGTGTGCCGTGATGGCGGGGAGCTCATCTGCTGCGACGGCTGCCCCCGGGCCTTCCACCTGGCCTGCCTGTCCCCGCCCCTGCGGGAGATCCCCAGGTGAGCGCACCAGTCACCCGCAGCTGCCGCTGCCCAGGAGGCGCTGGACCCTAAGGGCCCCACAGTTGGGTGGGGCCTGGGATCTCCCCCAAGGCTGGGAAGAGCGGCCATGGAGGTGCACCCCCCCCAGGGGTAACTCCCTCATCCTGGGCTCTCCTGTTCATTGGCCCTGGTGGCCCAGCTCGTCCCCTGCCTGGGCCTCAGTTTCCCCATCTATGAAGGAAATGGTGACACGGAGGAGCCCCCGGGTCTCCCCTGCTTTGTGGGTCTGGGGTCTATGGTCTCCTTTGCCCTGCATGCCTGTGACCGGTGACGACGTGAGCAGCGGCACCTGGAGGTGCTCGTGCTGCCTGCAGGGGAGAGGCCAGCAGGGCCTGGCTCAGGCCCCGGAGCCCCGGCCTCCAGAGCCACCTGCAGAGACCCGGGTAGGCCCTCGCCCCGGCACAGCGATGGGCTGTGACCACCGCTAGAGATCTGGGTGTCTCTGCTTGTGACTCGCCCTGCTCTATACCCAGTGTTTGCTTTGAGAGCCCCGAGGCCACAGCCCCGAGCTGCAGAAAGGGGCGCCCGGCCCGGCCCTGCATCCCGCCCTTTCCCAGACCTGCCCTTCCCCACCCCGAGCTCCGCGCGTCCCTGGGGCCCTCTGAGGGCGGCTCTGGGTTCCAGGTTCCCCAGGGGCCCCGGGCCTCCGGCGAGGACGTGCGGGCCCTGCCCAGGGAGCCCCCCTCGGATCCTAGTCTCTCCTACTCGCACCTGCTGGCCCCGCCTGCCGCAGGCCCCCTGCCCGTGCTGGACCCCGGGGCCCTGCGCCCGCTGCTGAGTGCCGTTCCTGAGGGGCAGCAGGTGAGCCGCCGGGGGTCAGGTCGGTGGGGCGCTGTTCTGGGGCCTCGGGGCCTCAGGGTGGCACAAACTGGAAAAGGGAGAGTCGCATGTGCGCGCCTTCGCGTGGGTAGCTACAGTGGGGTTCCTGGACGGCGACCCCAGGCCAGCATTCTCCCTCTGCCCCAAGCCCCGGCCCCAGCCCCGAGGCGGGATGTAAAGCTGGGAAGGGTCCAGCCAGACCGGAACCCGCCTGCCTCGTCTGGGCAACACAATCCGGGGCCTGTGCTCCTGGCCCATGCCCAGGTGCCCGGGTGCCCGGGTCTGAACCTGCGGCCCGGCAGCGCTGCTCCTGCGGTCCGCGCTCGGGTCACCTGGGCTGTGCCCCACAGGGCCCTGCGCCGGGCGCGAGGTGCGGAGTGTGCGCGGACGGCACGGACGCGCTGCGGTGCGCGCACTGCGCCGCGGCCTTCCACTGGCGCTGCCACTTCCCGGGGGGCGCGGCTCAGCCGGGGTGAGTGCGGAGGCGGGGCGGGGCGGGGCGAGGCGGGGCGGGGCGGGTGGAACCAGGCCGCATCCCGCCCCCCGCCCAGTGCGCCCGCCCAGCCTCCCCCTTCCCCAGGACCGCCCCGCGCTGCAAGTCCTGCTCCGGAGACCGAGAGCCCCAGGAGGCAGCGCCCGGCCCCAGCCCCAGCCGGGTCCCGGGACCACCCCAGGTCAGCGCGGGACTCGGGAGTCCCGGGCGGCTGGGGGAGCGCACTTCCTCTTCCAGAATTTAAATCTACGTCCCGTGGCTCTATCCAGAAGGGCACTGGGTCAGGGGCCCTGGGGTCCCCGTCAGGCGACCCTGAGCTCCGTGCCCAGTACGCCCATGCGCGGAGCCCGGCCCAGCCCTGGCCCCTGGGAGGGACCCGTTGCCAGGTCTCCAGCGGGCGCGGGCTGGGTCGACCCTTGCCCTCCGTGGGTTCCAGGTGAACCACAGCCATGCTGGCCAGGAGCCTGTCCTGCACCGGGATGACCTGGAGTCCCTCCTAAGCGAGGTACCGCCTCACCAGGACCCTCCCGGGCCCCCACGGGCACACTGGCTGCTGCAGCCATGCACTCCTGGGATGGAAATCAGGACCACTACTTTGTCCCTTCTCCGGGGGTCCCAGGCCCCGCCCACCATGATTCTCCACCCTTCCTGGTACCCCTGGGTCCCCAGGCCCTGGAACCAGTGCCAGGCGGCTGGAGCCCGACTCTCCCAGGGCAGCCAGGCGGGTTCCTGCCCCTCATCCCTCGGGCCCTCCACCCTAAGACGCGTGGGTGAAGTTGCCAGGAGGACAAACTGCCCCAGTGCTCCACGCCACAAGTGGCCAACACCTGTTCTCCTCCACATCCCGCGTGGCATCTCAGGGGGCCACGGGGCACACCTCACCCCAGGGCCTCAGAGGTGCAGGTACCTCGGCTGATATGAGCATCAGAGATCTGGGCTGCAGGGCAGATACTTGGAAAATGGGAGGTCCCTGTGACCCCAGTCCTTCCAGATGGGAGTCAAGCCCCAGAGCAGGACCAAAGAGGCACCAGGAAGAAGCCACCTAAGGAGCAGAAAGGCTGTGGGGCTGCACTCTGTGGGTGCTGTGAGGAGACGATGCGGCCTTCACCCCATGGGTGTCCTGGGGGAGCTGAGGATGCAGGCGGGGCGGGCACCGTGCCTGGGGCACCTGCCCAGTGTGACTGCCTGGCTTCCCACACACAGCACTCTTTCGAGGGCATCCTACAGTGGGCCATCCAGAGCATGGCCCGCCCGCTGGCCGAGACGCCCTCCTTCTCCTGAGCCCACGAGGACCCCGCCCCACACGCATACACGGCGCCTGGAGAGACAGGAGATCTCAGCCTGGCACCCGGCCACTCTGCAGACACCCATGGGCGTGGGGACCCGAGGACACCGTGTGCCCTGAAATTAAAATCACTTCTGGGGTTTCGAGGTGCTGGGTAGTGGCTGCGTGTTTTGGGGGTCTGTATGCCGGGTGCTGCAGCACAGGCCAGTCTGGCTGAGAGACCCACTGGGGTGGGAAGGAAGGGGCTGCTGCAGGAAGCATTCCGTGCCCCCGGGTGGCATCCGGGCATGGCCCTGGTGCCCAAGGCCCTGTATAGTCCACTTTCTCCTTGATAGCCTGGGTCCCCCCAACTCTGAGACTCCTCCTTCAGCTTATTTACTCAGAGTCATGAGGAGACCAAAATAACCAGCGGGAGTCTCAGCTTCCAGTCCATTGGAATCATTGTCGTGCTTCCTGGTACAAGCCTTTCCCCTCTGGAACTCAGACTTCAAGGCCAGCAGAGCATAAGGTCCCGGGAACAGAAAGCAAAAATTCTGCTAGTGGGTCCCTAGGGGTAATGGTGAGTGGGACCATTCCCATCTCCACCCCTTGAGCGCTGGACCGGTGAATCCTGGCTGTGGGAGACACAGTGCCATACAGAGGACGCTGATTCAAAGCCTTACAGCCTTCTAACCTTGCTCCGGCCCATGACCTGTTTCCACCTAGCTGCACTGTAATGGCGTCTTCTAAAGACCATTCTACCAAGCAGTCTTTCTGGCTGCTTCTGGATGGTAGGAACATGGTAGACCACTGGGAGCCCATTGCCACACTGTGTTGGCCTTGAAGGCCGGTGTGGCGGCACAGGGCCCTAACCACAGCCCTCCGCAGGCCGAGGGAAGAGGATCTGAGGTCATCCTGGGCTACACAGTGAATTCAGGGTCACCTTGGCCCCCCCCAAAGACACCACGAAATGAATAAATAAAAACCCTGTCTCCAAGAATACTGGCATTCCGCGGGACTGAGGATTAGAGCTCCAACACAGGGATTTGGGACTGGGTGGGGGACATAGTCTCTCCTGGACCCAGCTGGAGTCAGGCTCTGGTGGGTGCTTTACTTGGCCTTGACCTTGGGCACCATCCTCGGCCCTCGTAGTTCAGTTTTTCTGATTCCCCCACAGCTGACAGATTCCCCCCCCCCCAAGAGCCCACCATGCTGACCTGATCCTTCAAGGATGTGTCAGGTCGGCTCAGCCAGTCCCTAGCCTTGATGGCTCCTCCTGATCCGGTGATAGACTCCAGGCCCTTGTGTCTGGTGAGGAAAGAATTGCAAACACACACCCAGTGGTCAAAGAAAAAGTGGCTACATTTATTACAGTTAACGGTGGAAAGTTCTTGGGTCCATGCCAGCAGAAAGGAGTGTGACAGAACTGGAAAGATGTACCGGGCTGCGGAGGGTTAGGAAGAGCCAAGATAAACCAGGTTTTCAGACTTTGTAAGACATGCACCCTACCCCGAGGCCTGTCAATGGATCTCTGGGCGATTGCCAGAAATGACTGCCAGAGAGCTCTGACAACCTGCAACTCCTTTGAGTGGGGGAAAGTGAAGGCTGGGCTACAGGATCTAGCACAGGTGCTTTGGCCTGGCACTTCAGAGATTTCCTGAGTCTTTGTTACTTTTATTTCTGTTTCTCCTCCGCTTGGCCTGGGGTGCTGCCCAGATTGAGGTGGACGTGAAGCAGGAAACAGGGCCCCAGCACAGGTAACTCTTTAACAGGAAGACAGGAGCAAAAGCGGCTCTTGACGATGCCGGCGCTTCAGTGAGTGACTCCTGTCAGTCTTGAGAGCCCCGAAGAGAAGTTTTGTTTCCTTATATACCGTTTTTCCCCATCTATGACGCTTAATTCCATTGGAGTTTCCCTGGGAATAGAGCAAGCAGGATTTACACAGCAGAGCAGTGGGAGGGGAGAGCAAAGAGCTCTAGCAGGACTTCCTGAGTCCATCACGCTCCTTTGCGGATAGGTTACAGGAGTTGTCATGGCTGCTCAGGTGCATTCTACAAAGAGCACAGTTGCCTCCTTAACCCACAGCTGCCCAATTCCATATGGAAGTGGTCTCCTCTCTCAGATGGAGGGCCGAGGCCTCTCAGTGCTACCTGTGCTATTCCCAGTGATCCCACCATGGCCACCCAGCTTGTTCTTGTGGATTCGGCACGGAGTGCCATCTCTCTCTTCTGTGGCCAAGTCTTCCTGAGAGTGGCCCCCTTGGACAAAGTCTGCCCCAACCCCCTCCTATCTATTTTAGAGACAGGGTCTCACTATGTAGCCCAGATTGGCCAGGAACTCTCATTGCTCCTGCCTCAGCCTCCCAAGTGTTGGGATTACAGATGTGCTCCACCGAGGCAGGAGCCCAGGGCAGGGCAGAGCTGGATGTGGCCTCCAAGTACAAAGTCCCCGGACACATTCACAGAGCTCCCCTAGCCCTGCTGTGCACCCGTCAGAGGGCACCGTCTCTAGTTCCTCCCAGAGAACTGAGCAGGTTTCCAAAGGGGACCTGGACCTGACCCAGCCTGAGGACGGGAGATACAGAGGGGTCACCCAGCGCTCTGTGCCGCTGCTCCCACAGTGTGCAGTGTACTTTTCCTCCTTTTATTGGCCCAAACTCACTCTGCCAAGCCTGTTTCTTTTCTTATCTTTACTAAGTGTAAAACCTCCTTACCTTTTTCGCTTCTGTTGACCAACTGGTTCTTTGCTCAGAACAGAAAGAACCCAGAAACCACCTCTAGGAGAAGCCTCCAGCACCTCAAATCCCAGTAATACCACCCGGCCTGGCTTTGCTTTGGCATCTTTAGCAAGTGTCATGCACACTTTTTCTTTAGCAGGGGACACATGGCAGCCCTGACCTCTGCCTGTCTGCAGGGGGCTGCCTCAGGGCTGGTCCCCAGGCCCTGATCTTGGCTTTGCGGATTTGAGATTACTAGTGATCAGTCCTGCCAGAGGCGGCTTCCTGGGACCATCGGGTTCCACCTGGGGGTCCTAGAGGGGAAGCAGGTGAAGAATCTGGTGGTGTTGACAGGCCCGCTGGGCTCAGAAAAAGGATTTCAGGAAACCAGTGGATTTCAGAGAGCAAGTTGGGGCTGGAACTCTTGGCTGGAATCTTGATTAGATTAAATGAATTCCACATTCCTCACAAACCCTGCCCTGTAAGCAGAACTGGAAAATCACCCAACTGTTAACCTAGTGACTAGGGTCCTTCTCTGAATCTTAGGGATGTGGGACTTGCAGTGCCCTCAGTGCTCCCACCCTCCAGGGCTGGGCTGCTGCCTGTGTAGGGGTGTCCCAGGGACAGGCCCACTTGGCCACTCAGCCTCGGAGACCAGCCTCTTCTTGCCTGCCGCTGTCCCTGAGCTGCCCCCTGGCCTGGCTCTGAGCTGCAGGGAGGGTGGAGCCCAAGGGAGGTGCTAGCTGATCCCTGCCCTAAAGGACACACCCTCAGGCCTCACCTCATGCCTCCTGGCCACCGCCTGCTGGCCAGGCGCAGGCCCCCAGCACCATCTCTCCTTCCTGTTGTGCCGCCCACTGACCTGGCCCCTCCTGGTTGTGCAGGCGAGCACAGCGTCTGCCGCAGTGAGAGCCCAGCGCCACCGGGGGGCGCGTGGCAGCATCCGTGGAATCCCTGAAACTGAAAATACAATGACAGTCAGAGCCAGGGACATTGTCCCGACAACAAAAATGAGTGCAGGCTTGGTGAGTGAACAGATGAGAAGTAAGCTTTAAAACAGTGTGCAGCTAGAAAATGGAGGACAATGAAGACAGGGGCCCATTACAGGGAATTACAGATGGCCTTCCCTTGGCAAACAGTTCTCCTTTCTATTTTATTGGTACTCGTTTCAGCACATACTGATCACTTTCCTCGTGGGCAGCTGGTGCGCGTGCCTGACGTAGGGACAGGGGCCAGTGGGTGGGAAGGACAGGAGGAAGGCCTCAGAGCTTTGTTAAAAGGTAACATATACCGGGCGAGGGATTTAGCTCAGTGGTTTTGCCGCCTGCTGTGCAAGCGCAAGGACCCGAGTTCGATCCCCGGTACCAAAAAAAAAAAAAGTTAACATATACCAAGGGAGGCTTCTACCCTGCAGATTAGACTCCAGCAATTAAAGGACAAAGGCAAAGAAACTAAGCTCTGCAAGATCCTGGAAGAGCGATTAACATAAGCATCACAAACTTCCCCTTTGCTTAATCCTTAAGTGTAAACTTCCTGTCCACAAAACCATAATTTTACCCTTCACCAAGGGACAGGGAAAAGTCATGGCCAGGAGAAATCCAAGGTGAGGTTGAAAGACGAGCCAGGGAGCCAATCAGATTCCAGGAGCCTGTGCTCTCAATAAAAGGAGCTGCAGCTGGAAATGCAGGTGTCTCCCTTGGAATGCACTGGCCCTCCAGAGGCTGTTTCCCCTTTTCCCCACCTTCAAATACACTGTTCATTGTAAACTCTACTTCTCTATCTTACCGTGAGCTGCACGCTCAGACAGAGCAGTGGCTCCCCTGGCTTGGCTTGCAATCTGCCCTGGCCGGTACCCTACACATTGCAATTCTCCCCGCCCTCTCTCCTCTCTTGGTCTCCTTCCCTTTTGGAAAAGGTCTACCTTCCTGCTTCCTATTCTCCATCTTTTATTTTGCTTTCTTTTATACACATTTTTGGTTTTTGTAGCAGGGAGATCATGCCACATTTAAGCTTCTCTCTCTGTTTCTGCAGTTCTGGGATTGAACCCAGGGGCTTGCAATGGCGGGGAAGTGCTTGACCACCAGGCTACATCCCAGCCCTTTTTGTTTGTTTACTTTTGAG
The DNA here is from genome assembly GCF_053883595.1 of Heterocephalus glaber. NCBI lineage: Eukaryota > Metazoa > Chordata > Mammalia > Rodentia > Bathyergidae > Heterocephalus > Heterocephalus glaber. The sequence goes on from NW_028258138.1 coordinate 1,923,151, forward strand.
CAAACTCCCCCTTCCTAGGTGGGCTGGCAGGCCTCCAATTTGAGATCCTCCTGCCTCAGCTTCCCAGAGCTGGGATTACAGGCGTGTCACATGCTGTCCTACAAACTGTAAGTGACTTGCAGAGCAGGCTGTCCGAGAAGTGACTGATGTGAAAGGAGCCTGTGGCCAGCCCTGCGCTGGCTGGGCAGGGTGGTCAGGGCTGGGCCGTCCATTCCAGGCACTCACAGGCCCACAGCTGCGTCCCCAGTGTCCTCCGACACCCGTCCATCTCCTGATGTGAGGCCCCAGTATTATGGGCAGATGAGTCAGGCAGGAACATCACAGGCATCAGATAGGGCTGGGTCCTCAGACGGTCAGGACAAGACAAAGGCGAAACACCACAGCAGCACCAGAGACACCTGGGCTGAGAACCAAACTCGGGCCTCAGGATAAAGACTCAATGACCAGACCTGCACACTTCCTCAAAGGACCAACCTGGGCCTAACGAAGCCTAGACGACATCGGCCGCCCTGGGTGTGACGAGACCTCTAGACCCACTGTCCCCTAGGAGAATCCTTGTTCTCTCCATCCACCCTTGGTTCATGACTTGCTTCCCAATTGGACACCGTTACCTAGGTGACTACGCTTGTAACTTTATTGGGTGCTCATGGCGTGGCCCATGTGGGTTTCACCCTATAAAACTCCCTTACGGATTGGGGTCTCCAGCTACCCACTCGGGTCCCCTGCTGCCCCTCAGGAGCTGTCCTATCAATAAAGGTCTAACTCTTAACCTCCGTCATCCCTAGGACTTGTTCTTCCATTTCTATGGTATAGTTAGCAGGTTGGGAGATACAACACTTCGTATTTCAACTCCAGTATCATTTCCTGTAACACCAGGTCAGCGTGGCCCGGGGCCTTATCTGTGTCAGGCCTGGCGCCGTGGCCCTGATGATCTGGCCAAATTCTTTTCCACGGTTTGCCCCTCTGTACCCTGGGCACATGGGCATCAGCTTGAAGGCCACTGTGGCTTCCCGAGAGCCGGGGGCTGAGAAGGAGACAGAACAACACACTCCCGGCCATAGGCCTGCCCCAGGCCAGGGTCTGCCAGGCACCTTGACCTTGGCTGGTCCCAGGACCCGGACAGGCCCGGCCGTGCCTGCAACCCGAGCGATCCCACTCCTTCCTCAGGAGACAGCGCTCTGTGCCAAGTCTTGGGTGTGGGCTGAGCCCGGTGAGTGGGCTGCGGCTGCACCACATCCTGAGTCAGGGGGCCCAGAACACACTTGGAGCAGGAACAGAGGGCTTCTCAGTTCCACCGGGCAGCGAGGACCTGCCACCACTGCCGGGACCTGGAGGTCACCAAGCCGCTAGCCAGCATGGGCTGGTGAGGAAACCCCAGGGCTGTCTCCATGGCAACAGCAAGCAGGCTTGCAGCCCGAGTGACTCCGCGGCAGAGGTACAGGACACCCCACAGAAGAGCAGGGCCAGATGCGGGCTGTCTCCAAGCGTGACCTCACTCTATCCACCCCTACAGTGTGTGCCACCACGCCCAGTGCTAGCATGGAAACCATTCTGAAGGGCACTGAAGTCGTTCGCAGTGTTGTGCAGCCATCGCCACTGCCCACCTCCTCTTCCCAATCCCAACCTCCTTCCAGTTAACACTGGCCTCGAACCTGTGTCCCCAGCCCTGCACCTCCACCCACTTTCTGCCCACAGTGCCGCCTGCCGTAGGGACCTCTTGAGGGGGATCCTGCAGTACTTGTCTTTTCGTGGGTGGTTTCGTTCACTTAGCTCAGTGCCTTCAAGGCCTACCCAGGTGGCTGTGTGTGAGGATGCCCTTGCTTTCTCAGGCAGCCTAATATTCCCTGTGAGGACGGACAGACAGCATGTTGCTTGCCTCTCTGCGAGCCCACGGGAGCAAGTGTGTGCTTGAGACCCTGCTTCCCGTCTGGGACCGGGGGCGGGGGCTGCGTCTAACCCTAGTCCTGTGTGTGTTCGGGGAGCGGCCACCCTTTCCATGGACCCTTCGGGCTGCGCAGGGTCTCCGCACGTCGCCGCCTTGCTGTCTGCCCCGCCACTTCCGAGTGTGGGCTCCTCTCACTGCTGACGCTGTGTATTTCACAGCCCACGGGCAGGCGCACATGGGTGAGGATGGGAAGCAGGAAATGAAGGCCACACGTAGGCGTCCGTGAGCGACCCGCACTCCCGTGCACCACGCTCCCGGCCGCGAGGGCTCGCTTCGCGACGAGGCCCGGCCCCGAGCCGGGGGGGGGGGGGGGGGGGATCCGGCAGCGCCGCCCCCACTCCGGAGCCTGCTCGGGAGGCCCCGCCCCCCCCCCCCCGGGAGCGCTGCCTGTCCAGTCCTTGCGGCTGGGCCCACCCCGACCGCCCAGCAGAGGGCGCCGCTCACCGCGATGCCCACGCTGCCGGGGGTGGGGTTCCGAGGACCTCGCGAATCCCCTAAGTCGGGGAGAAACGTGTTGTCCCAGCTTTTCTTTTTTTTGGTACCGGGGATCGAACGCAGGACCTTGAGCTTGCGAGGCAGGCGCGGTGCCACTGAGCCACATCCCCGGCCCCCCAACTTTTTTTGGCGCTGGGGACGGAAGCCAAGGCCTTTGCACAGAGCTGCATCCCCGGCCCTTTCTATTTCTTTGGGAACGGGGTCCCCCCAGGCTGGGCTTAAACGTGCACGGTTGTCCTGCCTCATCCTCCCGGAGTGCGGGGATCCCGGGACTCTGCCCGGCCCGGCTCCAGGCCGCTCACCAACACGCCCGACTGCAAACGCCCCCACGAGGAGCGCCTCAGCCTGGGCGGCTGCAGACCCCGGCTGGGTCGAGCCCGTCCCCGCCGCCACTCTCGCTCTCGTCACCGCCGGAAGTGGCGCGGGGCGGGGCCGGCGCGGGGCGGGGCGCGCAGGGCGCGGGGCGAGCGCAGCAGCGGCGGAACAGCGCCTCCTGGGTCGCCGCCATGGCCGCTGTGGACCTGGAGAAGCTGCGCGCGTCGGGGGCCGGCAAGGCCATCGGGGTGCTGACCAGCGGCGGCGACGCGCAAGGTGGGCTGCGGGGGGCGACTCCTTCCCGGGCCCCGCCGCCCCGGACCTGGCGGCCGTCTACGTGCTGCCGGCCACGGCTCCGCGCTCCGCCTCCCGTCCCGGGGCGTGGCCGTGCCGCCCCGCGCTCCGCCACACGTGCGACCGGGCCGGGCCGCGGACAACCCCGGAGGACGGGCCCGGCCCAGCGTCCCCCAGCCGAGCCGCTGGCCCGGCCAGCCCCGTGGGTGCGGAGAGACGCCCTGGACTCCTCCTCCGGGCTCCTCCCTGCGCCCTTCAATCGGAGCCTGGGTGTGGAAGAGGGCGCCGGGAGCCCAGCCAGACGTCTGGGGCTGGGGTTTCCTTAGCCAAGTGCAGTTCGGGCCCTGGTGCGGGCACCTGGGCGCATCTGCAGCCTCCGCCAGCCGGGCAGGTTGGGTGGGTGCCTAGCCTGGAGGTCTCGCCTCCCCTCAGCCCCTCTCCCGTGCCTGGTTCCACCCGACTGGCCTTCAGCCTCAGGGCTGGGAGGGCCGGGTGCCAACTGTGCAGCCAGCCGCCCTGGGCGGAGCAGGCAGGTGGTGGCCTGGACCAGGCACACCCTCAGGCTCTGCTGCTGGGCCGGGGCTGTCTCCTTACGGAGTCAAATAGTAGTTGAGGAGATGGAGACAAACCCTTCCGAGGAGCCGGGGAGGACACCAGCCTGCAGCCTGGGTCACTGCCCTGGCCCGGGCTGTGGTCTGTTTGCCGGCTGCACATCCATGGCACAGAGCGAGCGCTCGCGGCTGAACAGTGGCCGCTTCCCAGAGCGCGCCCCGCTGGCCGGGCGGGCGGGGGCCACGGGCTCGGGGGAGGCGGGGAGCGGCCGGAGGTGGCCCCATCTAAGGGTGGGGAAGTGTAAGCCCTGCAGGGCGTGACCTTGCTCCCTCCCAAGGGGGCCCCTGAGGGCAGGGCCACCCAGGGTGACAGATAAGGGGTTTTGGAGGCTGGAGGAGAGGGCAGAGTCCGGAGGCCCTCTGGGCGCTGGCTAGGGTGCTGGAAGTTGGGCAGAGTCCGCCTGAGGGGCTCCCCAGCCCCCAGCAGCCCCGCTGGGGCTCTCCGGGTGGACCCCTGGGCCTGTGCCCATCACAGTATCTGCTGGCTGCCTGTCTGTGTCCTGTGGTGTCCCCTTCCCCGGCCCTGTGTGCGCTGTCTGCGAGTCCACTGTGGTCCTGATTCAGTGTTGGGGCTGCCTTGGGCCGGAGACAGATGCCCCAGCTCAGTGCCTGGGCTGATGGGGGACCCAGGTGCAGGCCTGGGGTCACTGGGTCAGGGTGGCTGCTGCTGGCTGGAGTTGGCAGGGCCTTCTGTTGTGTAAGTTCTGAAGAGCCGCCTGGATGCGTTCCCTGGGCCAGCACCACTCCCATGACGCGGTCCTGGAGGGCGGCCCAGGCTGCACTTGGCCTCCTTATGCCCTCGGTGTCTGTTTTGAGTGACCGTGGCTCGGGGATGGCGACCCGGGGGTGCTCTTTCCCCCAGAGCCCTGTCCACATGGAGTCCCTCAGCTTCACTGTCTGGCCACCAGATCTGGGCCCCGGGGCCAGCCGGTGTTGACCGGCTCTGTGACCCAAGCCCACCTCTGGCCTCCGTGTCCCCTTCTGTAAGAAGAGTGGGGATGGGTGACAGGCCGCCTCGAAGGTCCCTGGCAGCCAGCCGGAAGTCCTGTCCCAGCATCCGAGCCTCTCCCTGGCCCCCAGCCCAGGGTGTTGGCCGTGTCAGGGGTTGGAGGTGCTTGCTGTTCTCGGATGTCTATAATCACAGTGATTTGCGCAGAAGTTGCTGGAAGACTTCAAAGCAGCCTGGCTCCACCCTTGGTCTCTCTCGTCCCTGTCCCTGGCGTGGGCACTGCTTCTTCCCTTGGCCACTTCTTGCAGCCCCTCCCTGTCCCTAGCCAGTGGGTACTGCCTTCCCTGCTGCCCACGTGGCCGCTTGTTTCCTGCCTGTGCCTCGGGGCCTGGGCGCGTGTCCCTCCTGTCCCTGCCCCACGGTGCTGTCAGGGTTCCCTGAGTTTGCCTGTTGCCCGATGACTGACCGCTGGCGCCGACAGGCCTGGTGGCATCTTGTGACCATCGCTGCCGTGACACCATCCTCTTCAGACTTCAGTGTCCCTTGGCCCTGGGAGGGCGGCCACCCGTCAGCTGATGGCCAGTGCCGGTCCGCTCCCGCCTGCTCTAACTGGGCTGGGCTGCCGCCCAGGGTTCATTGTGAGGAAGGAAAGTAGGCGAAAGGGCACTGAGAAGGCCCCTGCCCCTCAGGTGGCCTCCCCACGCAGTGGCACTGCCCCACCGCAAGCAGCCCCACAGCATGACCTCTGTCTCGGGTATCAGGACGGCTGGCTTTGCAGAGCGCCCCGACGTCGCTTGTGTGCGGATGCACGGGTTACCCTGCCCCAGGGCCTTTGCTGTCCCTGGGCGGACAGTGAGGTGGCTGTGGCCCAGCAGCACGTGGACTCCATCCAGAGCCTGGGAATGCCAGAGACCCTCGGCCCAGACCGTGGTGCGGCCTTGCCCCCGAAACCCCATGTGGGTCCTGTGCTTCCTGCTGGGCCCAGCCTGGCCCTGCCCCCGGGTCTGCGGCGGCTCTGCCTGCGACCGTCTTCCTGCAGCCCACACCCGGGTCTCGGGGTGCTCAGCTGTCCCCACCTGGCTTCAGCCTTAGCAGCCCGACTCCATCTGCCTAGGGGCTCTAGGCGTTTGCAGTTCTGTAGCAACATGCTTCGCTTGCCAAAGTCCGTGTGCAGCCCACACGCGGATAGCGGCAGGTCCCCGACTGCCCGCCTGGTGCCCAGCAAGGGCTGTGCCCTAGGGTCAGGGTGAGACCCAGCTCTCCCCTGCCTGGTGGGCTCTGGTGGGTCCCTTCCCCTCCCTCTGGGACCTGATGCCCCTCTGTGCTGCAGGTATAGTGGCAAATTTGTCTGCTGTGTGATTTGAGGAGGCTTTGCTCGCTGGCGCGCCCCTCAGGCTCGGGGGCTTTGTCTCAAAACTGCCCACTGCCCCTGATCCCCCAGCCAGCTGAGACCCATGGACTCCAACCAGGTGGAGGCCACACAGCGGGTCCGGTGTGGAGCCCTGGAGCTCTTGCAGGGTGTCCCAGCAGGGGGAGCTCAGGGCCTTGGCCTGGCCTCCTCCAGGGACAGATGGGGGGTTGTGGGTGTGGTGTACAGCGCCCCCTGGAAGGCAAGAGGAGGGCAAGACCCTTGGGCCCAAGCGCTGGGGTCTGACTGCGATGGGCCGAGGAGGGCAGCCTGGGGCCTCTGAGGATGGGCTGGTGCCGCTTGCCCCTTGCGCCCGGGCTCTGGGGAAGGAGCTTTGGGGCATTTGGGGCCAGGTTGGCGTGAGTTTCCTGCCGGCTGCCTCCTCTGCCGAGTAGCGGTCCTCAGCCTGCGGCTGTGGAAGCCCGGGGCCAGGGGCCATGGACCAGGTGACCAGCAAGTGCTTTGTTCACCGCGGAGGGTAGAGTGGGGCCATCCCTGGTGGCTGGGGCCTGGGCCCCTCTGGTGTCTCCTTAGCACCGGGTGGAGCTCGAGCCTCGGGTCCTTCGTGCCTGCAAGGGCGCCCAGTGCCTCCCGTCCCCACGGCCTGGCCTGGGAGTCCTGCAGAGGACGAGGCCACCCCTGTGTGTGAATCCCTGGGCACAGAGCCCCGTGGCTATGGGCAGTGGGTCTCCGGCGTCCCAAGGGTGGCCTGATGGGTGCCCCGTCTCCCCGGCAGGTATGAATGCTGCCGTGAGGGCTGTGACCCGCATGGGCATCTACGTGGGTGCCAAGGTGTTTCTCATCTATGAGGTGAGGCCGCGCGCGTGTGTGCATGTGTGCGTGTGTGCGCGTGTGTGTGGCGGGAAAGGGGCCTGGGCCGAGGCGCTGCAGGCAGCACACAAGGTTGGACCCTGTGGGGCGGAGAGCAGAGCCGGAGACCTGGCATGGCAGGCAGGGCCAGGGTGGGGAGGGCGGGTGATGGGGCCTCCCCTGCCTGCCCTCCGTCATCCCAGGGGCCCTTGAGCCGAGCCCTGGGCCGCCGCAGGCTGCAGCTGCGCCATCCTAGCTGGTTGTCCCGGCGGCGAGGCAGGGGCGGGTGACCCTGTTGTGCAGTTGTGGCCGCCCTGTGTCCTGTGGCCTTGCACACCCCTCTCACAGCCCCGGGACCGGGGGCTTCTGTGGGTTCCGGGGCCTCTGGCTGTTTTGTTCTCATGCTTTCTGCACAAGGCAGCCACCCCAGCTCTGCTGCCCCTCTCCCTGCATGTGGCCCTGTCCTTCGCCCGGCCTCCCCAGCCCTCGGTTCTCCCGGGGGGCCCTGGAGGAGCGAGGGGTGAATAGAGGAGCGAGCCCTGGGTGAGGCCCACCCTCCCTGCCGGTCCCACAGTGGGTGTAGGACCCGGCCAGACCTGGGCCAAGTCTGGGGCAGATCTTCCTGGAGCCTCAGCTTCTATCTGGTGGGCCTGACCCACCAGGTATGGTGGTGCACGCCTGTCATCCTGCTGCTCAGGAGGCTGAGGCAGGCAGAGTGCTCTGAGCTTGAGACCAGCCTGGGCTATATACCCAGACCCTGTCTCAAAAAACAAAAGGAAACAAAAAAGTGGGCCGCTGATTCCTTTGTAGTAGGGACGAGAGGGCCAAAGGCTGTGTAGCCTTGTGGTGAGAGCCCTCAGCGCACTGGCTCAGGTGTCGGGGGCTGCTTGTGTTCCCCAAGAGCAGCACTGGACCCGCAGGGCTGGGTTCCCCCCAGGAGGAGCTGGGTTGAGAAAGGTTAGGGAGGGGACAGAGACAGGCAGGAGGGTCTGAGGCAGGACAGGGCCGGGCCTACCCGCCTCCCAGCTCCCTGGGCTTCGCAGGCGCCTGGGTGTTTCGGGCCCCTTGCAGTGCCTGGGGTGTCGGAATCACGCTGCAGCCGTCTGTGTGCATGGCGGGGCCTGGCTTGACAGAGGGGCCCGGGCTGGCCAGGACAGGCACACGGTGGTCCTCGGTGGTGCCTGTGTCTCTGTCCTCCAGCTGGGTAGGAGGCCAGTGGGGAGCAGGAGCCCAGGGCCGGGCGGGGGGAGCCCCAGGGGAGGGCGCAAGGCCATCTGCGCCATCATCAGGGCGAGGTGACACAGGGTCCGGAGGGGCTTGGGGACGCATGCAGGTGCTGCCTTCCGTCCGGCCACCTCTGGAGCCCTCGTGTCTTGTCCGGCCTGGTGGGTGATATTCCTCTCTAAGCAGGCCGCTAGGTGGGGAGCCGGCCCTGCGCTGGCCGGGTGGCAGCTGCCATCCTCTGGGAGGGGCCGAGCCGCAGCTGCCAGGGTGGAAAGGCTGGTACTGCCCATGCCGAGGAGCCCAGAGCTCCCACTACCTCCCAGGGGGCAAGGAGCTGGCTGCGCGCACTGGGGGCTCCGTGGGGCTGCCCAGGCGTCCAAGGACTGCCGTGTCCCCTCATGTGTGGACCCGCACGTGTGGACCCGCACGGCGTCTCTCCAGGGACACGTGTGTGTTCTCACGGGTGCCTGTGGGTGCCGCAGCACACAGAGACCCCAGAGTGTCCCTGCCACTGAGTCCCGCTGGCAGGTCTTGTCTGCCACCCTGAGGGTGGAGGGAGCAAGGCTGCCTGGGGCTCCCGGGTGCTGGTGCCATCTGGGAGCCCTGACCTGAGCCTGCACCGGGAATGAGTGCTGGGAGCCGGGGGACCGTCCTGCCCAGGCTGCTGGCTGTGCTCATGAGGCTTTGCCCGTGTCGGCTCTGTGGCTGCTGCCTCACGCCTGTCCTCCTGTGGCAGGGCTACGAGGGCCTCGTGGAGGGAGGTGAGAACATCAAGCCGGCCACCTGGCTCAGCGTCTCCAACATCATCCAGCTGGTGAGCTTCACACCACCCCGCAGGCCCTGGACTCACACACACAGCAGAGACACAGACTTGCACACACATAGATGGTGACGCAGGCACAGAGACAGCCGTGCAGAGAGACAGGGACACGGACACAGAGAGACACACACGGACACAGGGATGCGTGTAGACAGAGACACACACACGCGCACCAGCAGGTCCTGGCTCCCCATGGCCGCGTCATCCAGCTGCCTGGGCTTTGCGGGGCCTGGGGTTGCCGGGCATCAGGAGGGCTGCTGGGGTCTCAGGACAGTATCGGGTGTCTCGTCCCCACAGCCACCGCAGGGCGGGTGCCCGGGCCACAGCGTGTGTGGCCACAGTTGTCCCCGGCACCTGGGCCCTCCGTGAGCCTCGGGCTGAGGCTGACCAGCAAGAAGACCCCAGGGGCTCCTGCCCAGTGTCTGGGGCCACCCTGGGTGTCTTCTGCACCTGCTCCCATCAGGCCTGGTCTCTCCTGGGCAGGGTGGCACTGTCATCGGCAGCGCCCGCTGCAAGGCCTTCACCACACGGGAGGGGCGCCGGGCGGCCGCCTTCAACCTGGTGCAGCGTGGCATCACCAACCTGTGTGTCATCGGCGGGGACGGCAGCCTCACGGGCGCCAACATCTTCCGGAGCGAGTGGGGCAGCCTGCTGGAGGAGCTGGTGAGGGAAGGTAGGTCTGCTCTCGGGCCGGCCTCCGCGGCCAGGCTGCGCCCCAGCCGCCGTGGACAGGCTCGCTCGGCGTGACCCAGCTGGGCTCTGCGACGCGTTTGCGGTCGGTTTTCTGGGAGGCCTGGACGCGGGCTCGGCCGGGTCACGCTGCAGAGACGCAGTTACAGTTCAAGTTGCATTAGACACGGGATCCTGAGTCAGCGTCCAGAAAGCGACCCTGGGCCTCATTACTTCTGGGACGCAGGGCTGAGGGCTTCTGTGGGCTGCGGTCCGGGGAGGGCGAGGCTGGGCTCGGGCTGCACAGTGACGACCCCCAGCTCCCCCCAGGTGGCAGGGGCAGGGCCGGGGAACCTCAGCCGGACCTGCCCGTGACCCCCCAGGCAGGATCTCGGAGACCGCGGCTCAGACCTACTCACACCTGAATATCGCGGGGCTGGTGGGCTCCATCGATAACGACTTCTGCGGCACCGACATGACCATCGGCACGGACTCGGCCCTGCACCGCATCATGGAGGTCATAGACGCCATCACCACCACGGCCCAGAGGTGGGCGGGGCCGCAGGGCGGTGGGCGGGGCTCCGGCCAGGCCCCGCCCTGCCCGGGGGCCGCCGCCTCTGGGAACCGAGAGCCGCTGGCCCCCAGCCCGGCAGCCCTGGGGGGAGGAGGACTCGTGGCCTGCAGCGGGGCGGGCTGGCTCTGACGCCCCCACCTGTCCCGCTCTGCAGCCACCAGAGGACGTTCGTGCTGGAGGTGATGGGGCGGCACTGCGGGTGAGTAGGGTGCCTGGGTCCGCGCGGGGAGGGTGGGCAGGCGGGGAAGCACAGCGCCTCCCCCAGGCTCTGGCACACGCAGCAGGGGCTCAGCTGCCGCGTCTGTGAGTGGTGTGAACCTGGGGCTGGGGGCGCTGGAGGGGTGCGCAGGTGCAGTCCTAGGACTCCAGGGTCCTGAGCAGCCCCGCTGCCCGCAGGTACCTGGCGCTGGTGTCCGCCCTGGCCTCAGGCGCCGACTGGCTATTCATCCCCGAGGCGCCCCCCGAGGACGGCTGGGAGAACTTCATGTGCGAGAGGCTGGGGGAGGTGAGGGGCTCCTGGGCGGCTGTGTCCTTAGGGTGCCCTGGGGAGTGTCCCCGGGCTCTGGCCCCTTATTGTTGGCCCGTGGCCCCTGGGGAGGGCACAGAGCGGCCCTGTACTCACTTGTGCTGCCCTGCGGCGAGAGGTGGCCGGGCGCTCAGCTCCTGTGGGTGCCAGGGAACTGTGACCTTGTGAGGGTGAAGGACATGGTGAGGACCCTAGGGGCCCAGAGAGCAGGTGGCTCTGTGTCCCCAGGTGTGTGCACCCCGAGGGCAGCCGGGCCCTGGGGCTGGGTCTGAGCTGGAGAGCCTGGCCAGTGTTGACAGGGTCCTGAGGCGGCAGCAGCAGCAGGGCTGGCTGTGAGGGAGGCCTCCTAGGAGCTGGGGAGGTGGCCCTTGGGGTGGGGCGGGGCTCTGGGTGGCGAGGGCTGACCCTACCCTGCAGACCCAAGCACCCGACTGGAAGGCCGGGCTCCACTCTGGCACCCCTGCTCCAGGCCTGTGGTGCAGGGTGGCCTAGCTGCCCGGCAGCTCTGGCCCAGGTCTTAGCTGTCTGAGGGACGGGGCTCTGTGACCACCCTGCGGGCAGAGGGCAGGCCTGGGGCTGGCAGAGTTCCTGTCCTAACGTGAAAGTGGGGGCTTCACTCTCCCTCCTCCTCTCTGTGGCTAGGCAGAGCTTCTCGGGGTCAAGGGTCATGGAACCTTCTCCAGGAAGCTGGGTCAGGGCAAGGTGCAGCCCGGGGTGAGGCCCTGCACTCCCTGGGGCAGCTGTCCAGCCCTTCCAGCCAGGTGGCCTTGGTGCGGACAGCTCAGTCCTCCTTGAGCCGGGGGCTGGGCCTTCCGGGAAGTGGCCTGGGTGTGGTCCACATCCTGGTTCTTTCCTGCCCCCTGGGAGGAACCTGGGCCTGTGGCCCTGTAGGATCTGAGTCCTGGCCCTGGGTCTGAGCCCAGCTCTGTCTCCATCCCCCTAGAGGTCCTCCCTGGCTGGCCACACCTCCTGCTCCCTGTCTGGAGGGCAGGATCCTGGTGGGCCCCGCCTCTGCCCTGCCCTCAGACCCCGTCTAGGTCCTACGGAGTTGGGGGTGTCCTTCCCTCGTGCCTGTGGGTTCTGGGGGCAGTATCCCGTCCAGGAGACGCCTGGTGCCTGGTAGCCATGCCGAGTGGCTCAGGGCTGGCACTGAACCCCTGTGTCTGGCTCAGACTCGCAGCCGGGGGTCCCGCCTGAACATCATCATCCTGGCCGAGGGTGCCATCGACCGGAACGGCAAGCCCATCTCGTCCAGCTACGTGAAGGATGTGAGTGTGCAGACGCCTGGAGACAGTGTGCTGCCCTGTTGCGAGTGAGAGCCAGTGCAGGGTGGCCGGCACTGCTGGCCCGAGGGGCAGGGTGCCCCAGCCCTGCTGCAGTCGCCTGCTGGGGCCCCGTGGCTTCCACCCCAGCCCCAGCCCTGGGTCCCCATCTGTGCGGCAGGGGCCACCCATCTGCCCGTTGTTCTGTCCCTGGGGTCCAGGTCCTGGGGTGGGAAGCTGCAGGGAGGGTCAGACCATGTCCCGGCCAGCCCGGCTGCTGTGTGGAAGTGGGCCCAGCGCACACACAGGAAGACCCCCATACAGACCCTCGCCCGGACCCCTGGCTCGCACATGGACCCCCGCCGTCCTGGGAGCCCCGGGCTGGCAGTGGCTGAGCACAGGGCTGGGCCTGGGTGGCAGGATGTTGGGGGCCAGGAGTCCACGGCCCGACTCTCCCATGAGCAGCTGGTGGTCCAGAGGCTGGGCTTTGACACTCGAGTGACGGTGCTGGGCCACGTGCAGCGAGGAGGGACGCCCTCGGCCTTCGACCGCGTCCTGGTAGGCGGGCGTCACCTGGGCTGGGTGCGGGTGTGGGTGCGGGTGTGGGTGTGGGAGTCTGCCCAGTGGGTGCCGTGAGCGCCCTCAGCTGTGTCCTTGGGACGCGGTGGAGGCCCGGCCCCAACCCCACTTATAAGAGGCCTGGCCCTGGGCTATGGGGCCACCCTGCCTCTGCCTCCTTGGCAGCCCTCTCTACCACAGGCCAGCGGTCAGGGCCGCAGACCTGTCCCCGGGAGGGTGGCCCATGTGTGGGGACAGGGCCCAGGGCTCGCTGGCCGCTGCCGGCCATCCCCGAGTCTTCGTTGCTGTCCTGAGGGCTGCAGAGTCTCACCTCGTGGTCTGAGAGTGGGAGGCCACCGGAGCTGAGTGGAGACTGTCTGGGCCAGGGAGGCTGTGGCCGAGAGCCAGCCGGGAGGGCTCCGCTGGGGACAGGACCTGCACTGGCTGAGGCTGTGTGTGCCGGCTGCCTGGTGCTGCGCTGGGCCCTGCCTGGGTCCCCGGTCTCACTGTGGAGCTGGCCTCCCTTGAGGGGCCCTGAGTCGAGGAGAGGCCTTGCCAGCCTGCCACAGAGCCCATCGCGGCCGCTGCAGGCCCTGCTTGCTTGCCTCTGGGCGGCCCGGCCCTTGTGACCGTCCCCGGCGGGGCGGCTGACCCGTTCAGTGGGCGCAGCCCCGGAAGCCCACGCTCATTTCTTGCACGTGCACCGGGAAGTGATGGCACAGGGCTCCAAGTGAGCTGTCTTGTGGAAGGGACCTGAGGCTCGGCTGCAGCCCTGCCCTCACGGTGGGCGGTGTGGGGCTGGGCCTTCCTGCGGGATGGGGGTACCCAGGAGAGGGTGCCCGAGGGACTGGAGTGCCAGGGCGCGTGTCCCCAGTCTGACAGCCCCGTTGCCGTCCCGCAGAGCAGCAAGATGGGCATGGAGGCAGTGATGGCGCTGCTGGAGGCCACGCCTGACACGCCGGCCTGCGTGGTCAGCCTCTCGGGGAACCAGTCCGTGCGGCTGCCCCTCCTGGAGTGTGTGCAGGTGGTGAGTACTGACCCGCCCTGGCCTCCCGGGACGCGGGTCTGGGGGCTCCCGCCGGGCAGGTCCTCCCAGGCCTCTCTGCTTGGTCCAGGGGAAGAGGCAGTGTAGTGCACCCCCAGGTGGGAGGACGCCGACCGGTGCTGGAGCGAGAGGGCGGCTGGGGGTCCGGGGGGCTCTGAGTGAGGGAGCGAGGTCACTCAGCTTCGTGGTGGCAGTGGCTTGGGCTGACCTTGGAGGCCGCAGGACAGGGCGGTCAGGGTCAGGACGGGCTGGACGGGGAGGGACATGGAGCAGTGGGGAGGCCTGGGCAGGGGGACCGAGCAGGGGCCCAGGGGAGGCGGGTGGTGAGGGCGTAGGGCTGTGTGGGGAGACGCTGGTCCTGCTCAGCAGGCTTGGGGCTCTGCAGCTGGGTGCAGGGGTGGAAGCTGAGGTTCTTGGAAGACCTGCTTGGCTTCCGAGGATGCTGTAGGTGCCCTGGGCCTCTTCGGGTTGCCAGGGGTCTGTGCTGAGCCTGGGCTTGTGGTTGCTGGGGTGGACGGGGCCAGGCTCTGTGGGCCCAGCACCCAGAGGTGTCAGCCGGGCGCCCTCCACCGGGTCTCCCAAGAGCCTGTGCTTTTTGCTTCTCTTCTTGAAGACAAAGGACGTGCAGAAGGCCATGGACGACAAGAGGTTCGACGAAGCCATCCAGCTGCGTGGCAGGTGAGGGTGCTTTCTCCCCGTGTCCCGGCGGGCAGCGCCTTGCAGCGGGTGCATGTGGCTGAGGTGGCCCTGCGGCCCCTGGCCACGGTCCCCCCAACCCTGTGTGCTGCGGGGACATCAGGAGCAGCTGAGGTGGGGTGGCCCTGTGGTGAAGAAGTTGGCGGGGGTGGAGTGGGGTGGGGTGGATGGCCAGGGTGGGACTGGGGGCGGGGTGCAGGGGGAGCCAGAACAGTGTACAGAGGTCCAGGCCAGCCTGGGTGTGGCCCTGCCAGGGTTGGGGCCCTGCAGGCATTTGGGCTCTGGGGCGTCCTGGCCACGACAGACGTGCAGGTTGGTTTCTCCTGGCGGAGCTCCCTGCCTGCTGCCAAAGCTTCCAATCTGCCACAGGCTGAGTGCCTGGCCTTGTGCTGTGAGGTCATTGGTGCCCAGCCAGGCTATGGGGACCGGAAGCCGTGGCATCCGGCCCCTTCCTGGCTGCGCTTCTGGCCTGGGGCTTCTCCTGACCGGGCCATGCTGTGCCGAGTGCATGGCCACACACTGTGGGCTACGAGGCATGAGCTGCATGAGCCGCTTCCTTTGCAGGAGCTTCGAGAACAACTGGAACATTTACAAGCTCCTCGCCCACCAGAAGGTTTCCAAGGAGAAGGTGAGCTTGGGCTGCCGAGCTCCACCTGTGCTGGTTCTGCAGCCCTGCTGCTGCGCACAGCCTGCCTGCTGCTGAGCACCCTGCCCTCCTGCCTGGGGTCCGAGCCCTGAGCCCAGGTTCGGTTCGGCTTCACTGTGGGACCAGCTGGTCCCAAGTAGCAATGCCTGGGCCTGAGGCGAGAGGTGCAGGGAGGGCCGACGGCTAGTTGTCTGTCCCTGCCTGCAGCAGCAGGGTGACCACGATGTCACTTGGGTGCATGAGCTGACCCCTTGTAGCTGAGGGCCTCAGGAAAGTGGTCCCTCCAAAACCAGGAGTGGAAGGGGCTGGTTCCTGACATCCTGGGCTCAAGCAGAGGCCTTGGTCCTGGCCCAGGCCTCCCACAGGGGTGGTACAGCAGGGCTGTGTGTGCCAGCCTGGCACCCGGTGTCCCATCAGCCATCTCCAGAGTCCCCGTGGCTCCTGCTCAGGCAGAAGTGGGCCCTGTGCCTGCCCCAGCCCTGGCTGGCACACAGCCTCCAGGTGCAGCACGGCTGGCTGTTGGCAGGAGCCCTGGAGGGCAGCTGCTCCTGGGCGAGGTACATGCCATGCGCTGGGGCGCGGCAGCTCCTGGGATGGTGGGGACGTGGGTGCAAAGTGTCTTTGGTGACTTCCTTCTGATTTCATACCGAACAGCAGTATTTTGGATGTTTGAGTTTATTTACCTTTTTTTTTGGTTTGGTTTTATTATTCTTGCAAAGTTCTCCTTTATTTATCTTTAATTTTTATTTCAGTTAGTACACATTTGCAGACCGTAATGGTCACCTTCCCCGGGGAGTCGGTGCGCGGCTATGACACGTATCAGCTCTTTCTGCGTCTTTTCCTTCTCCCCTCTCCTTCCTTCATCTCTTGGCCCTTTCCCATTTGCAAAATATGTGAGTTGATGAACTGCAGCACAACCCTGACGGGCCAGTTCTTCATGCTCTGCATGGCTTCTGGAGAGCAGAACATCCCTTCCGTGCCGCCTGCTCTAGGACAGGAGGCTCTGAGGGCTTCGCAGTGGCTGCTCCCCTGTGGACCCCACCATGCTGCCCGAGAGCCCTGTGCTGGGCGCAGTGGGCACTGTGTCACACTGACCTCCCCAGGAGCCTGTGCTGTGTTCAGCGTGCGACAGTGCCCAGGCTGGCACGGGACCTGCCCCCTTGCTGCTCCCTGTCCAGCTGGTGGCTGACACTCCTACCTCTCTCTTTTACCAAAGACCAACTTCTCCCTGGCCATCCTGAACGTGGGCGCCCCAGCAGCTGGCATGAATGCAGCTGTGCGCTCGGCTGTGCGGACCGGCATCTCCCAGGGCCACACGGTGTATGTCGTGCACGATGGCTTCGAGGGCCTGGCCAAGGGCCAGGTGGGTGCAGTGTGAGGGAAGCAGGTGGGTGGGTGCTGCCTGAGGTGGGGCCTGGATGCAGCCCTGGGCGGTGGGTGGCTTCGAGAGGGCTCTGCACCTGCTTAGCCATGCCCTGCAGTCCGGGATGCAGCCCTGGCTGTGGTGTGATGTCAGCCCCGCCTGGCCTCCCCCCCGGCCGAGGAGGGTCAGGTGGCCTCTGGCCTGTCTGACGCTGTCTCTCTCATCAGGTGCAGGAAGTGGGTTGGCATGACGTGGCCGGCTGGCTAGGGCGTGGTGGCTCCATGCTGGGCACCAAGAGGTGAGCTGCTGGCTGCTGGGCAGCCGGGATTGGGGAGCAAGGGGAGGTGAAGGGGACACCAGCCCCGCAGAGGCAGTGGGGGCCTCAGACCGGGCAGCTGTCGGCTTTAGCTGTGCTCTCCGGCGTGGCCGTGCTGTTCTCATGGGGTCTGGGGCCATCAGGATGAGCCTGGGGCCTGCACGCGGTGGGTGTGGAACATGGTCACCTGCAGCGACTGCCGGATGCTACGTGTCCCGAGGCTGAGTGGCCACAGGGGCTGGAGCAAGCGTCCCCTCCAGCCTCGTGTCATGAGAAGGAGGTGGGGCCCTGGCGGTCACCGTCCATGCCCAGCGGATGCCAGGGCGGCACCCAGGCCTCTCAGGCTGCTCCGTCTCTGCCTCAGCACACAACAGAGGGGCCTTCTGGACTGGTTATCTGCTCTGGGGACACAGGTGTGTGTCCTGGAGTCCGCATGCTCACACTGACGTTTCTTCGCTGCAGGACCCTGCCCAAGGCCCACATGGAGGCCATCGTGGAGAATCTCCGCACGCACAACATCCACGCCCTGCTGGTCATCGGCGGGTTCGAGGTGAGGGCTGTGGGCCAGGACACAGAGAGGCCCTCCTCTGGCCACCAGGGGTCCTGTCCCCAAGCCCTGTGTGGGAAGGGCCACCTCAGCTGCTAGGCGGGTGGCCCGAGCAGCCGTACTTTTCTCGTGGGTCGGAGCTGGGCTTTGACCTGAAGGCTTCGCCAGGGCTTTGGACGCGGGTGCTGGGGTGGGGAGAGGAGGAGGGAGGAAGGCACACGTGCTGGGCTCTCGCTCTCCGCAACTGGGACAGGGCCCTCTGCTGCTCCCTACTCCCATCCCTGGGAAGTGGCCTTGGACCGTGCCGGGCTGCGGGGTGCTGAGCAGGATGCCGTCAGGGGCGAGGGACAGTCCCGACCCTGGCCCGCTCCCCTGCAGGCCTATGAGGGGGTGTTGCAGCTGGTGGAGGCACGTGGGCGCTACGAGGAGCTGTGCATCGTCATGTGCGTCATCCCCGCCACCATCAGCAACAACGTGCCGGGCACGGACTTCAGCCTGGGCTCGGACACGGCCGTCAACGCTGCCATGGAGGTATGGGCGGGCGTGGGCCCCGGCGCGCTCTAGCTGAAGGGTGTGGCCCCTAGCAGAGCCCCATGCTGGCTGAGGCCCTGACGCCCCCGTGGTCCCCAGAGCTGCGACCGCATCAAGCAGTCGGCCTCGGGGACCAAGCGCCGTGTGTTCATCGTGGAGACCATGGGTGGATGCTGCGGCTACCTGGCCACGGTGGCCGGCATCGCCGTGGGTGCTGACGCTGCCTATGTCTTCGAGGACCCTTTCAACATCCACGACCTGCAGGTGCGGCTCTGCTGGGCCTCTGACAGCGGGGTGGCAGCTTAGGGCCGTGGGTGGGGCACTGCCCTTCGGGGCTCCTGCACCCGCGCTGCAGGACAGGGGCCGACCCAGGGTCCCAGGCACCCAGCCCCTGCTTGGCTCACCTGAGTGCTCCTCAGGCCAACGTGGAGCACATGACGGAGAAGATGAAGACTGACATCCAGAGGGGCCTGGTGCTGCGGTGAGGGCTGCGGTCAGTGGGCCGGGGCCGGGGCTGGGCTGGGGCTGGGGCGGGCCCCGACGGCTCCCTGTGGCCCCAGGAACGAGAAGTGCCATGAGCACTACACCACGGAGTTCCTGTACAACCTCTACTCGTCGGAGGGCAAGGGTGTCTTCGACTGCCGGACCAACGTGCTGGGCCACTTGCAGCAGGTGCGGGGCGCAGGGTTCTGGGCTCCCCTTATCGGTGTGAGGTGATGGCTCTGCTGTGCATACCCATGTGCAGTGTGCAGTGCCTCTTGCCCTCCGCTCGAGTGTGGCCTGCCTGCTCCCCGAGGGGTTCATGTGCCTGTCGCTGCACTTCCAGGGGGGGTGAGGCTGGGACGGGAGGTGGGCCCTTGGACCCGGCTTAGGGTGTCCCCCAGAGGCGCCCAGCTTCCTGCCTCTCCAGCGGCCCCTCCCCGTCCCTCCCCTGGCCCCACCCACAGTGGCCCTCAGGAGGCCAATGCAGAGCCCAGGGGCCATGCTGACCTGTACCCGAGTGCCTCAAAGCTGGGCTCTGAAGGCCTGCAGGCCACGCCCGGGGAGGCAGGGCTGTGGCCAGCTCCAGGGACAAGGTGTCTCTGTCCAGGGCGGGGCTCCCACACCCTTTGACCGGAACTACGGGACCAAGCTGGGGGTGAAGGCCTTGCTCTGGATGTCGGACAAGCTGCGGGCTGTCTACCGCAGGGGTAGGTGGGGCCCCGAGCCAGCCTTGCCCTCCAGGGCCCGGTGCCCTGGCCTCGGCCACCATGTGCCTGTGTCCACAGGGCGGGTGTTCGCCAACGCCCCAGACTCAGCCTGCGTGATTGGCCTGCGGAAGAAGGTGGTGGCCTTCAGCCCTGTCACGGAGCTCAAGGAGGACACAGACTTTGAGTGAGTCCCCTGGCTGTGCTGTGTGCAGGGGTGGCTCCTGGGACCCCGAGCCCATGTCCCTGCCAGGCTGCGGACAGCAGTGGCCCGTGGCCAGCCAGGGTGTAGGGAGGGGTCAGCAGGGCTGGCAGGGGCAGTGCCATGCCTGACCCCTCCAGGGGTGGGCCCCTCTCCTGACCCCCGGCTGCCCACACAGGCACCGCATGCCCCGGGAGCAGTGGTGGCTGAACCTGCGGCTGATGCTGAAGATGCTGGCACACTACCACATCAGCATGGCCGACTACGTGTCGGGGGAGCTGGAGCACGTCACGCGGCGCACGCTCAGCCTGGACACGGGCTTCTGAGGCTGCCCTGGCCTCGGCACTGGGCAGGGCGGCTCTGCCATGCCCCACGCCCGTGCCCTGCGCCCTGGACCAGCACCAGGACCACTGCCGCACCACGCTGGGCGCACTCTGGCTGGGCCCGAGACCTGTGCTGCCCACACGCCGCACTGACCTCCCACTGCACTGCCGCTGGCCGAGCAGCACTGTGCCTTTTCTAGAAATAAAGTCTCTGGCTGTGCAGTCCAGCTCGCCTCCGGAGCACAGCGGAGGCCCGTGCGGGGGCAGGGGGACCTCGGGGGCCCTCCAGCTCCTGGGCCGGCCAGGTGCCAGGACGCGGGCCATGCCTGCAGTCACTCCCTGGGGCCACCAGAGTGACGGGCCCTGCCTCGGGGGTGCACAGGGCTGCAGCCTCTCCAGCACAGGAGGGCCTCTTGGCCTGTTAGGGCCCCCACCCTGACTCTCCTCGGGGTCCCCGTAGTCTGCTCGGCACATGCTCTGCTGTCTGTGCCCCATGTCTCTGTCTCCCACGGGGCAGAGTGCCCAGCATCAGGTGCTGCTCCCCACCCTGAGCACTTGATGGGGCTCAGGACGTGTTGGCTGCCGGGACCTGCAGACCGAGCTGGGGGCCCTGGGCAGGGGTCTCCCATGGGCCTGGGCTGAGCCCGGCTGGCACCTTGCTGTGGGCTGGGGCCTCTGCCCGCTTCTGCTGGGGCTGACATGGAGGAGCCCACCTGGGCCTCTGGTCTGACCTGTCCTCTGGTGGGGACAGTGCCCACCACCCCGAGGGGCCAGAGACCCAAGAGTGTGTGGGGGCACTGGGTGGTGCCTGAGCCTTGGAGACCTGGCTGGTGTCAGGTGTGGCAGGGACATGGGCAGGGGTCACTCCAGCTTCAGAGCCACCTGTCCACCCCCAGGCCACCTCCACGCTGGGCCAGCGGCTCCAGAGCCATGGTGCCCACTATGCTGGTCTGCAGGCCCCAGGACATCCCTTCTGGCTCTGCCCTGCACAGCCAGGCATTGGGGAGGCCAGGCCGATGCAATCAGAGAGCCTGGGGGTGACCACATGCCAGCCGCCACTGCCTCCCACCGTCCATAGCTGAGGACAGGCCAGGGCTGGGAAGCTTCCAGGCTGTACCCCAGAGCCATGTCCTTTGGGGCAAGCAGGGGTCCCACACAGTGCTGCATGCTCTGGAGCCTGCAGCCAGGGCAGACTCGAGCTCCACTGAATCCACCCTGTGCTGTCTCACAGAAGGCCTTACATAGGCGTGAAGAGCATGGATGTTTCTGGAGGCTCTTGGAACCCAGGAGCTCCCAGCAAACCTCAGGGCAGTCACGGAAGTCAGAAGCATCGACCAGAGTGGAGTGGGTATGGGGGTTCACGTGGCAGTCCTCTGATTCTGCAGCAGGGTGGCAGTGCTTGGGGCTGTGCCGAGCATTCCCAGGGGTGGGCTTGTGGCATGTTATGGGAATAGAGACGCTTGATGCCCCTCACACTCCCAGGGGCTCTGTATGTGGGACACGGGAGTCACCAGGGCCTCTGCAGTAGCAGAATCCTGCCACACGGAACAAACATTGTCACTTCGGATGGTGACTCCAGCAGGACTCTGCCAGGACACCCAGAGGGACATGGGGACAGGGAGAAGGAAACCACCCTGCTGCCTCCTTATAGTCTTTTTTTTTTTTTTTTTCTTTAAGTTTTGAGAGTCTTACTATGTAGTTCAGGTTGGCCTTGAACTCAGCAATCATCCTGCCTCAGCCTCCTGTGAGCTGGGATTATAGGCTCTTGTTACAGTTCTGCACAAAGGTCAGCGGTGGGAGCTATGGCGCCGGCTTGGGTGAGACTAGGGTCTGTTCCTCCTGCCCTGCCCCTGTCTCCCGAGGGGGCTTTGTCTTCGAGGCTGCTGCCCTGTGCAGAGGGCCGACCCCCAGGAGAGGAGGAAGACAGCCTGGGGACAGCCCCCGGGTAGAGTAGGACACTGGAGGCCAGGCTTGGCTGTGGGGTCCTGGGGCACCCGGGCAAGATGGACACGGGGTGGCCGCGTTCAGCAGGTAGTGAGTTGCAGGACAGTGACAGTAGGAGGGAGGCAGGTGCAGCCTGAGACAGCGCAGCGCAGGTCACGATGGCTGCCGTGGCCCACTCTGTGCCTCCTCTCCAGCTGGGCAGGGGGTTCACTCAACCAGTGTCCCCACTTGGCTTGAGCACTCAGAGCCTCGAGGGGTCCTGGAGCCTGGGTCCCTTCGCGCCTCCCCAGCACCTGGCAGCTAGGCCCCTGGCCCTCCTCTTAGTTTCCTGCTGACCAGGCGCGAGTGGCTGCTGGGGACACCCTGAGAGCCCACGGGGGTCGCCTTCAGAGAGAATGCAGGAAGGGCCGGGGCTGCCTCATCCATGAGGGCTTCCTCCTTAGCCAGGCAGGACACAGCCCAGCGCCTGGACAGCCCTCTCCACTCGCTGCTCCTTGGAAATTGCCGTGTGTGGGACACAGCAGTGCCCGCCATGCTCTTCCTGAGCCCAGGCACGTCTGCCACACGGAAGCGGGCTTCCACCAGCAGACCTGGGCCCTGCAGGTGCCACACATCAGGGTCAGGACCCGCTCTGGGGGTGGAAGCCCCCGGCTTGCTCTGCTAGACTCAGTGTCTGAACCCGCTTGGCCGCACAGCTGCTGTTGAGCTTGGGACCTGAAAGTGGCTTGGGTGACACCCGAGACGCAGGGAGGCCACCCCTCTCTGGGAGCAGCTCCAGGGAAGAGGCCCTGTTCGACCTGCTCCTGGCTGCACTGTGTCTGACTTGCGCTGCGTCTACTGAGTGAGGAAGCCCAGCCTTAGTCCTCTTTCCCGTGACCTGGGTTAAGGATGTCCACACCGCGGGATGCTAGTGCCTGCCACGCCCAGTGCCCGCCTTTGGACTCCGTGGGGTGGGGAGAAGTTCAGAGTGGGCCCAGGGAAGCATTCCTGGGGTCTGTCCTCGATGCAGCCCGACAGACGGGTGCATGGGACAGGAGAGAGCAGGGAACTCATGCCTGGGGCAAGGTCATTCTGGAGTTAAATCACCCATGCTGCCCAACAGGGACGGTGCTTTATTCATCTTACTGACCAGACGAGGCGGACATAGGCCTGGGACGGTCCATCCAAGGTGTCCTGCACTGTGACCCCTGGCTTCCCACCCTGAGGCCCCAACTTGTCCCGGAGAACATGCAGGGGACCCTGACAGACCCCCCTCCACCCTGGTTGTGCCCCACAACCACCAGTGCACAGAGGCCTCCTCTGGTGAAACAGCTGGCATCAGGGCACAGCCTTGTCACCAAGCACAGGGTGACAATTGCACATTCCTGGCCGTAGGGGAGGGCGGCCTTCCAGATGCTGTCACCTCAGCTGGCTCATGACCCAGTATGCGCTCTGCAGCATGGCTGTGGACCCCACGAGGAGGGGCAGAAGGCACATGCGTGCCTCTGGTCAGCCACTGTCCCCCAGCAGGCAGGAGGCCGCACATCCTCCAGTAGATGTGTCCTTGGCTTTGGGGGCTCCAGGACAGCCCAGAGCAGCTTACCCCAGCTCCTAGCAAGGTCATTCCCTCCACAGACACACCTGTGTCCCCAGACTGGCAGACACCGGACCCCACAGCCCTCACGAGGCTCAGCATGCCCTCCCCACCACTGCAGGGTTCCTTAGAGGACAGAGAAGGAAAAAGTCAGGGGAATCCTGTTCTTCCTGGTGGTGCCATGATGCCAGCTGAAGAGACCTGAGGGCAGCCATCTGTCACTCTGCAGGGCTCCCTGATGGCTAAGGACCAAAATGGCAGAAACTCCTCAGACACTGCAGAGTGGGGCCAACCCCTGAAGAGAATGTCAAGGCTACACCTGCCAAGCTATCTACTTCCAGGTCAGACAGGAAGTGCTTTACGGGGAGGGCAGCAGGCCAAGCCTAGACCCCCGGGGCCTCTGCATTCGAGTCTGGGGATGGTCCTGGTGTGGGTGGGCATCTCCACCAGCCCTCGCACAGGAGCCAGGTCTGCCCGCTGACATCCGACACCTTCCTCCCTTTGTCTGGTGTGCAGACAGGAGCTTTGGAGCGGGCCAGGCCCTGTGGGACAGGCAGGATCCGGCTGTACGGTGCACTGGACTTGTCACTCCATGTCCTCCTGCAGCTCCTGCCTGTGCAGTGCCTGCAGGCGGCTGCCCACAGCTTGCTGCACAGCCTCGAGGCCCTCCGTGTCCAGCTCCCGCAGCAGCAGCAGCACAGCTGTCAGCACATTCTGGGGACAGGAAGGGAAGATCAGAACACGGAGGCACATGCTGCAAACCTAGGAGCACTGCCTCCTCCATCCTGACCTCCCTTCAGGTGCGGAAACGGAGGCACAGAGGTTGAGGGCCCCAACTGCTCAGTGCTGTCCACCCACATGGCTCTGCCTGCGTCCCCGGGAGGGGACCAAGGCTGTCTGTGCTAGGAAGATGAGGGGCCACATGGACAGCTGGGGAAGGACCAGTGGGGCTGCGGCTCACCGGGAGGGACACACTGGGGTGATCGACCAGGGCTGCTCCATTCCCGACCCCTGCAACACTCGGGCAGCGCCTGCTGCGTCTGTGGACTCCACCCTCCCCAAGAGCTGCGAGCGTGCAGGTGGCAGGGAGCCTGCAGGGGGCAGAGCTGCTCCTGCAGGTGTACCATGGTCTGTGGCAAGGTGACCTGTGGTCCCCGTTTCCACTCCCTCTCCATCCAAACTGGCCATGGGCCATGCCACCCCGCTGCCTGTGCAGGCCTGTGTTGGCTGCAGCCATTCACCACCGGAAGGAAGACACCTCCCCCAGGTGACACGGCCCCCCAAACGGGCATGCACCCTGCAAGATGGGGCACAGCCTGTGGCTCCCTGCCCCTTCCCCAGTGCTCACACGCCATGGTCACTGATTGGACAAGGAAGCCCTGGCCCTACCCTTCAACTGGGCCCTGCCCTGGCACCAAGGGACCATGAGCCCACGCGGGCTGAGATCCTCGGGCTGCCAGGAGCTGCCTCCTGCACAGGTTGCTCTGCTTGGGCAGTGCCGTTTGCCACACCGCCTGGAGTCGGCAGGCGAGGTCTGCTCCCCGCTGAGCTCACGCTGCAGAGGACACTCAGGACATCCTTGGGAGTGGGGTGGGGGAAGAAGCTGCAGGACAGCTGGATCCCATGGGCGACAGGCAGAACACGGGGGTGGGGGCCGTGGGAAAGGTGTGGGTCTTGGGCTGTCATGGAGCTGCCCACTCAGCCTGGAGCCCTGGGCTGCTCCCCCAGGCACCCTGGATCTAACTGAGGCAGCAGTCTGTCTGCAAGCGGCAGGCCTCTGCCAACTTTAACCTAGTCATGCAGACTGGCTTATTCCGGGAGCTACGAGCACCGAGCACAGCTTTGGTGGCCCTGAAGCCAGCCCTGTCCCATGCACCTTCCACGGGCTGGCACTCCTAGCAACGGAGAACCTGGGGGCTTGTCTGTGCCAGTTCCCATGGTGTCGCCTGCCCCATGCCCAAGACTGGGCAGAGGGAGCAGTGGCAACCTGGCCATGATGGCCAGGCGGTGTCACTCACCCTGTCCTTGTGGCTGCTCATGGTGTCCCTCTGTGGGAAGGGCAGAAACTGGTCCTCAGCAGGGTTCCGCAGGCTGAGGTGGCCCTGGACACAGCTAGTGAGAAGGATACCGTGCAGGTGTGTGAGGTCTGCGGGCACCAGCCTGGTCCCCAGCAGGACAGAGGAGGCTGAGCCCACCACAGGGACTTCCACGTGGCACCGGGCTCAGGGATGGTAGCACTTCCTCCTGCTTTGTTCCACTGGGGTGACCTCCCTGTGCCCGGGCTCCTGACTGCAACCCCTTCTCCAGGGCCTCAGAGCGGGCACCTAACATAGTAGGGGTCAGTACACTAGTGCCAGCCTGCAGCTGCCACCGCAGGGTCACACCCAATGCCCCCAACGACACGGGGCCTGCAGCCGCTCAGCCTGGGTTGCTCCACAGCCCCCACCCCTTCCCACTGCCATCTCTGCAGCAGCAGATGCTCCGGGCGGTGCCCAGCCACACCCCAACCCTGTGGAGCCACACCTGCTCCTGCACCCCTGGGCCCTCACACCCCCATCTCCAGTCAGCCCTGCAGGGTGGGAAAGGAGGTGGCGGAGCCCGGGGCCTTCCGCCTCTCACTGCCCGCCCGCAGTGCACCCTGGAAGCCCTGCCGGCTGGGGGCCCTGGCACCCACTCCCGCCTCACTCTGCCTCCTCGTCCATGAAGCTCAGTGGGTCCCGGTAGGTCTCAGTGGCGGAGCCGATGGAGCCCAGGGGGTCAGGTGGCTTGCAGTGCCGCTGGCCGTGGCCCGTGCCCTCCCTGTCAGGGGCATCAGTGATCTCGTCCCCCTCCATCAGTGCCCGGGTCAGCTCCTCCTCAGTCACCGCTGGGCAAGGGGGCAGAGGAAGCAAGGGCGTGAGAGGGGCCTCCTTGGATTCGCGTGCGCATTGCGTCCGCCCCACCCTTGAAACCCTGGCCCTGCTGTGGGAGCCAGGCCTGGGACTGCTCAGGAACAGACGTGGGTGTTCTGGGGCCAGGCAGCCTCCATGGGCAGTGAGTGAGCAGCTACGCAGCCCCTGACCCTGACAGGAGGGTGTGTGGGCACTGTACGCGGGTGAGGTGTGGAGCCACCCCACAGCCCCAGGGGCCTGGCCACCAGATGAGTGTCCTCACGCGGTGCCTGTTGGGTGCTCAGAGCACTGCGGGGGCCGCCGCACAGCAGAGGCCGGGCCTGCGGACACCCACCCTGGTTGTCCAGCTTCTGCAGGTGCGGCAGGTTGCGCAGCACCGTCATGCGGTAGAGGTGGGGGCTGGGGCTGCAGCACGGGTTCTCAGCCAGCCACAGCACCCGGAGGTGCGGTAGCTCCTTCAGGTAGAAGAGCTCGTCCAGGCTGCGGATGCGGTTCCTCCTCAGATACAACTCGCTCAGGCGTCGGCAGCGGCTCACGGGCTCCAGGGTAGAGACACTGTTGACACTGTGGAACGGCACTGTTAGCGACTCTCTCGACTCTCTGGGCCCGGCCACTAAGCTGGGTACGGCCTCTACCGCAGCCAAGGGCCCATGGCCACCTGCCCGCTCCTCAGATGTAGGCCAAAGTCAGATGCAGCGGGTCAAGGTCAGAGACAACCCCAGCTGGAGCAAGCCCCTTAACCTGAGGCGCAGCAGCTCCTGCTGCCTCACACTGCATTGACACCAGGAGGTGGACGCTTCATCCTCTTTCACAGGAGGCAGTGGCTGGAACTCCCAGCAAAACATACAGAAGACCTGAGTGCTAAATTTCCAAAGCCCCACACCAGGAAGAAGCAAAGGACGAGGGCTTCATTCCATTCCGTGGGTGCATGAGCAACCCTGAAAAGAAAAACACACGGTGTCCCCCCACCCTACGATGGACAGATAGGCCTAGACACCCAGGCACTCAGCTCAAGGTGGCCAGCAACCCCTGCGTCCCCACCAGGGACCCCATGCACCAGCCCCCCAAAGCGCTCCCTCCTACAGGGCCACCCCAGGGTGGGGCATGTGCTGGAAGGGACACCAGTGCCATGCTGACCCTGGAGAACACATCCCCGCATCTGCCAGGTGGCAGGGACCCTCAACATCAGCCCCCTCCTTGGGTACAGGGTGGGCAGGAGTGTGTTTGGGGAGCTCGTCCCTCAAAATGCTCCCCGACTGCCAACACTGATCAGTGAGAAGTCTGCGATGCAGAGCTCGTGAGCTCCCGGCGTGATGGAACTGGAGCTCCAGGGACAGACGGGGCCAAGCTTATCAGTACAGCCCTAGCCGTGGCTGCAAGGGCACAGGTACAGCTGTGGCTGGTAGGGCAAGCGCCGGGGAGGGAGCTTCCAGTCTGTCTCTGTCACTCAGTCCCAGGGAAGCACTAAGCAGGAGTCAGGTACCTGAGTGTGATCACCTCCAGGCTGGGCATCTCCCGGCATATGGAGATCTAGGGAGGGAAGCACGTGGCTGGCAAACAGTGCAGCACTGATGGCGCCCGGATGCTACGTCTCTCGGGCCAACTGGACTTCAGAGGACAGGGTGTGGCCATGCTCAGAAGGGTCCCACAGGGCATGCAGGGCCCAGGCTCACGCTGGCCTCTGCAGCCCAGACCTTGCCCACACTCCCGGACCCGTTGTGAAGCTCTTATAGATGCTGCCAGCTGCAGGGAGCATCCTCACTGCAGAACCCCCAGGGATGTGAGGTCAGGGACTCAGGGCCTATGTGGGGAAGAGGGCTGCAGAGCCAGGCCAAGGGGAGACAGGACTGAGACTGGGTCTCAGGCCACATCAGCACCCCTGATTCCTCAGAACACCATGGTGCTTGTGTCCTGTGCCAGGCGCTCCTGTGGCTCCGCGTCCCCCATACTCAGCTGGCTATGGCACAGGGTGGGGGAAGGTACGGGGGGCTGACACAGGTGCCGACTAAGAGGAGGCCACACAGAGTGCTGGCCACTGCATCTGCTCAGAGGACAGCTGTCCTGAGACTCCTTCCCAGGGTGCAGCTTGGGGAGGACCTGCAGGCAGCGTGGATGGAAGCAATGGCCAGGGCAGCGGTTCTGGGGCCGAGGAGGAGACAGCTTCCGGGGCACGGCCACGTGGAGATGACGAAGGTAATACTCACGTCCGTGAGACGGCTGCCCCTGAGGAGAGAAACGTCTGTGTTTTGATCTCATTACAGCTGACTAAAAAATATCCCAAGTTCGCTGAACTAATGACGAGTGCTCACAAACCTTAAGAGTCTATGATTTCAATTACACAGTAAAAAAGACAGCTTGCCAGACAACTGGAAAAGGTGTCAAAATTGTTGGGTTGACTTTAAACAAAATTTTATGTGCGGTGCTCCGGGATGCTTTTCAGACTAAGGAAGAGCAGGGGTTGCTCCATTTACAGGACAGGAAAAGATACACTCATTCTTCCGGTGGCTGAACATCAGAAGGTTCATTTCCCTCACCTAAACAAGGGCGTCTTCGTATGGGGCCAAGTTCAAAGGCTGCGCATGTAATGTAGGAAGCCAACTCTGAAGGCCGAAAATGGGGTTGTTGTTTCTCTGGGCACACTGAGCTAAATCCCCGGCGAGAAGGGCTTTTTAATGAACAGGGCTAGGCTCACTCCCTCCAGCGCTGGGGGACGCCTGACAGGGGTCTGTGTCCGCAGGGCCCCTCCACTGCGCGGGTGCAGGGTTCAGAGTCCTCAGAGACACCTGCAGCCCCTGCAGGCCCCAGCTGCAGGCCACCTCCTCTAGCAGCTCGGTCCTCTTGGCCCCACAAGACCAGGCCACTGGCTTGTGAGTCTGCATCGATCCCAGAACACCTGTCCCTTGCTGTCACCCCAAGCTGGGCCACCTGGGCACAGCCCTCCAAGGTGCTCGAAGGTCTCAGCTCTTTCCTCTAGAAATGGCGATGAGCCCTTTGGACCCCCGTCTACTGGCAGGCCTGACGCCAGACTAGTGGCAACTTCAGATGCCAGACGGTCACAGAGGGGCCAGCGGAAGGCACTTGAAGGCCCGCAGCCGCCAGCGGGTACTTCGAGCTGTGTCAGGCGGGCAGAGGTCCGTGTGAGGACCCCTGGGACCTAGGCTCCTGCGACCCCGCTCACGGGCTGCTGCAGGCCGGCGGCCGGGCTGGGCCCCACTGCTGGCGGGGTGTCGCCGACGCCCCCCCACCCCCACCCCCGGGCAGCACCAGGGGCCCAGGCCTCACCAGCAGTTGAGCTTCCGCACGCTGTGCAGCTCCGAGGCCTTGGCCCGGGACAGGACCATCTTTCGCGTCAGCTTCATGACGGCCGGCGGCGCGCGGACCCCAGGCGGGGCCCTCGTCCCTCAGCCCCGGGGTCCCTAGTCTTGGCCGGTGGTAGCTCCGCGGCGGCGGGTCTCCAGGAGGAGGGGCCTGCGTCGTCAAGGGCGGGCCCCGAGAGCCCATTGGAGGTTTGCCGAGTGGGCAGGATTGCGCGGGCGCAGTGGGGCCGCCTGGGCTTCCGCCGAGAGCGTGTGCCCGCCCCTCCGCCTGGCCCCTCCCCTCGGGCCGCAAGCCGGTGCTGCGCACCCGACGGGAGCCTGTGATGACGCAACTTTCCGACGCGACTCGGCGCTTTCGGCGGGCGTCTCGGCGCGGCGCGGCGCGGCGCGGTCCTGGCCCTGGGCGCCTGCGGGCTTGGCGGCGTTTCCCCTGCCGGCTCTGAGTCACAGCGCCTTGAGCTCCTGAGGTCTGTCCAGGGCCTGCCAGGAGCTCGCGAAGGCCCGGGGACGACCCTGCGGGAATCCGAAATCCGCCTTGGCCCCGGGCGGAAGGGCCGTCGCCAGCTGCGTGGCCCCCCGTTCCCGGGGACGTGGGTGACAGCTCTCCTGGACTGCTGGTCTTTGCGCCCTCCATCCCTCCAGCGCGCCGAGCTGTCGTAGCACGTGTGTCCCGATTCGCAGGCCTCGCTAAACTCAAATAAACCCCTTGGGTTGTTTTGGGGGGGTCCAAATCGTGAATGGATGGCCGGAAGCTGGGGAATGGGGAGGTTGTTGTGCTCAGGTTGATTGTGTGTGTGTGTGGGGGGGGTTGTTGGCTTTCTGTAAAGATTGGGAGGACAGAGCCTCCGAGCAGTCCCGTCCAAGTCTTCCACACCAGGCAGTCCGAGAACGGTCAGGACTAAGAGGCCTGGGCTGAGAGGTGCAGACTCTGAGCTCCGTCCCACCAGCAGTGGCAGGCAGTAGGCCTCCGGCAGCATCGGGCTGCCTGAGCTTGCACAGGGCCCCTGGCCTTCCTGCTTGGGGCTGTGGCAGGGGGACCGGGACCTGAACTGCAGGCCGCGGGTGGCAGCTGCCCCAGGAGCCGAGACATGGCGTGGAAGTACTCACTTCCATTCTGCAGAGGGTGCGCAGCTGCAGGCTTCAGCCAGCTCCCTCTCGTTCTGGTGGGGACCAGGTAGACCTGCGATGTCCCGTGTCATACCCAATGCCAGCTGATGGGAGAGGGTTCTGGAGTTGCCCTGCTCATTCCGGGTTTGACTCAAGCGGCCCCTCCCCCTGCCCTGGGCAGGTGTGGCCAGAGTGAGGAGTGATCCAGGTCGAGGGGCAGTCTTGTCAGGTGGGGCTGTGGGCTGGGCCTCGTCGGTTGCTCCCACAGTCTTGGAAGCACGGCATGAGAGCTGTACTTGGAGATTTCGTGTAGGGAAAGAGGCTGGGGGAAGAGAAGCCTGCTGTGGGGGTGCGGAGCCCCTGAAGGTCAGCCCAGAGCAGCGGGGGACCTCACCCTTCCGGAAGTATGGCTCCCCGCCCCCCCCAGCACTCAGGAATCACGGGAGCCCTGAAATGACCACTGCGCCCTGAGCCCTGGCAGCCCCCAAACTCTGTCCGGAGTCACCTGCTTCCCCGTCAGCTCAGGGCTGGACTGGACCTACAGAGAAGCTGTGTGAGCTTCGGGAGGTGGAGGGGCAGCATCCTCACGAAGCAGAGCCTTTGTGGTTGGAGATCAGAGGGGACACGAGCATGGGGGTTGTCCTCGCACTGCAGCCAGCTCTCCCTCCTCCTGTGCCCCAGCACACTGGCACCCCTCACCGCAGACTCAGCCTGACATCACCTGACCTGTCACCAGTCCCTGCCCTTGCTGGCCCTGCTCTACAGCTAGACCTTCCCAGGGTCTCAGTGCCACCCCCTTCTTCCCCTGACAGGGGGGCTGCCAGGGACTTGCCCAGCATCCTCCAGCTTCTCCATTTGGATCTCTACTTCTCTACAGCTATGACTGCATGAAGCCAAATTTGTACAACAAAGGCCTTATTTCAAAATACTCCTAAGAGGTTTGCTTCCCTGAAAGAACTCTGACAGACAGAAAAGCAACCAAAACTGGCTCAAACCAAAAATGAAACATTGGCTCCCACCCCTGAGAGACCCAGAGTGGTGGCTTCAAGCCTGCCCTCCAGGGTCCCCAGGTCACAGTTCTTGGGACCTCTGTCCCCACCCCACCCTCCCACTGCAGAGCATCCTGACTGCCGCAGGTCCAGCTCGGGGCACTATCCCCAGCTCCGGGATGGTCCCATCTGAGTCGCACACCCTGCCCTGAGTGGGCCTAGGTCCCACATTCAGCTCTGGGCTGGGGGTGGAGGAGAGAGCAAACCCCAGTGCTGTCCCCTCCAGAAGGGAGTGGATGCTGCCGTGCTTCGCTTTTGCACAGCACAGACTCCTCCCCATGCTCTTGCTTGTTTTCCTTGTCACAAATTTGTCCTTGTTCCCAACGAGGACCCTCTCTGGCAGTCACTCCCTGGGGCCCACCTCTTTATCCTCCTGGGTGCCTGCAGGTGCGAATGTGCCCCTTCCATGTCCCCTGGCAGGAGAGCTGGTGGGCTCAGGCCAGGGTGCGAGTGTGTGCTGCTTCAGGTGTGTCACCTGGCCACCTGCCCACACCCTCTGCAGCCCAGAGCTGGCCCCTCTGTGAACTCACTGTGCTGCTCAGGGGGCTGCTGGCGCAGGCCACGGCCCCCACCCCCACCGCTGGGCGTTGACAGGAGGGGAGGGCCTCAAGGTGGCCGAGCTGTGGCCTCTGAGCTCCAGGGTACATGGGGGCCCTGGCCACATAGCTGTCACAAATGCTGCCCCTCCGCCCAGCCTGCTCCTCCCTCCTTTACAGTCTGTAACTGTGAGGCCCACTGGACACCCCGGGAGTGTGACAGTGACCTTGCTGCGCCCCACCCTCCTGTGGTTTGAACCTGCTGGGGTGTCTGGCACCCATGGCCCTGGCATCAAGGACCACACTCATGGGTGTGCTGTGGCCGCTCTTGCTCCAGGGTCCCGACAGCGGGGTGCCCCCAGACTGGAGCTCTGTAGGGGAGGTCCCGGGGGGGGGGATACCTGGCAGCACCTGGCTCCTGGAGGCGATCTGGGCTGCCCTAGGCCCCAACTCTGCCTCCTTCTTCCTGGCCCCACCCCCAGGTGACCCATCTGGCCGCACCTCTGCAGGCACCTGTCTGTCGCCTGTGCTGCCTAACAAACTGGCCCAAACCCAGCAGCTCCCAGTAGACGTTTGTTTTCCGCCAGGAACCCCTCACACCCTGCCTGCCGCAGACCAGCTGCAGTTGATGCAGGGTAGGAAGGGGAGAGGTCTCGGGCCGGCGAGTGAGAAAAGAACCGTCGCAAG
This sequence comes from Heterocephalus glaber, assembly GCF_053883595.1. Classification (NCBI taxonomy): domain Eukaryota; kingdom Metazoa; phylum Chordata; class Mammalia; order Rodentia; family Bathyergidae; genus Heterocephalus; species Heterocephalus glaber. The sequence goes on from NW_028258138.1 coordinate 1,955,571, forward strand.
CAATGTGCAGGCTCCCTCTGAAAAGTCTCAGGGTCTGATTTATTTTTATATCTCTAAGCACTAGCTAGGGAGCATTGGGCGGGACAAGTTTACATTGTAGGTTGCCTTAGCAACATCTAGTGAGGTAAAGGTTATTTTTACTAAACAGTATGTTTCTCTAAGCTGATTCATTTCATCGAACATCATGAATACATTTCTTAAAAATCACAATTGTCCCCTTATTTTCCCATACCTAGGTAGAACAGAAGGTAACTTAATCAAAGTCTCCAGAGGGTAACTTAATTAGAATCTCCATAGCAGCGGGGGTACAAGCAAGATTTAATTAATTAAATGTCAAACTTGTGGTCGCCAGCTGGCCCTTGAGAAACTGCACAACAGTTAATATAGTTTGCTGTTAGCTCTCTACCTCTCTATACCTCTATTCATCTTAACTAACTGTCATTTGGGTTCATAGTCCATGAGCAGGAGATATTTACAGCACTGTGAGAAATAGTGAGTAACTTGTCTCCTTAATGCATTTACCTGTCTTAATGTTCTTTCTATTTCCCATTTTCCACTATTTCTTACATCCAAAGTCTGTCCTTCCAATCTCTTCGTAAGACCCCTTTAGTGAAAAGAATGTCAGCAATGAGAGGGGGAGTCATAGTAGTGGGAAAACAGCGGGGGTTTCAGGAGAGGTTTCTTTAGGAGTGGATGTGGCAATAGAACTAAGAGAAACTGGAATTTGGGACTTGTGAGCCAGATCAGATTTCAATACATCATTGCCAATTTGCCTCATGGACAGTTTGTTGTTAGTCACAAACACAATGACTCCTGTGACCAGAGGAACAATTATAAACATTATGGCAAGAAAAAATAAAACATGAGGGTACGATGTGTTCCACCCTTTCTTTCCCCCAGCTGGAACTTTGTCAAGCAGCAATGGAGGTCGGTTGGGCTTCGCCACCTGCCTACAGCCACGCTCTGCTGTGCTCCAGCTCCGTCTCCGCTGTTCTTCGCAGTGTTCACCACACCGGAAAGGATGCACTTGCTTTGCCCTTGTTACAGGGTGACAGAAGGCCCCACGACAGCTGAGTTCTGTCTCCTCACCTCCTGAGTCCCCAGCCCCTGGAGCACATGCCAGCCTTCAGGAACTGCCTGTGTGCCGACTGCCCATGGAGACCACGAGGGGGCCACGCTGCTGGCCGCTCCCTGCTGGGGCCCGGCGCGGCTTCCCATTGCTCTGAGCCTCGGCTGCCCCACCAGTGGGCAGGGGACAGTTTGTCTGTTTGGGCCACTTTACCAGAGTCCCACGGGTGGGGTCTTAAATGACAGAGATCGAAGCCCACAGTTCTGGTGGCCAGAAGTCCACGGTCCAGGTGCTGGCTGACCTGGTGTCCAGTCCACCTCCTGTCTGCGCCTTCACAGGCAAACAGGCTGCTCCTGCCTCACCTTACCGGGCCACGAGTCCCACGGCACCTCGGCCCCCATGGCCTACTCACTCCGGATGGCTCCACTGCCTAACACCGCCACCCTGGGAATCGAGTCTGCATGGCGCCTGCAGAGGGTGTCCAGCCGGCTCTGGCCTGCACTCTGCTGCCCAATGACCTGGACCCTGTGTTCAAGGACCTGGTCAGAACCCTGTGGCAAATACCATGCCTGCCCTGATGAGAGAGGAGCAGCTTGGATCTGCTGGGCTTTGCTCAGTGTCCCGAGCTCTTTCAGGCCCTAGGTCATTCCTAGCTGCCTGGTCACTGTCCCCCCATGGGTGTGCCATCAGTGAGCAGAGTCCAGGGGCTGCCCTAGCTGCTGTCTTTCCATCTTGGGTGGTCCCTCGCCACCACCGCACCTGTACATTTTACCCGCAGCTCCTTTGAAAGCTATTGAAATGCCTTGAAAGCTGTTGACCTGTGGACGCCACAGGTGCCGGAAAACAAGGATGCTCCCATCTGAAGCCCACTGCTGCAGGCCAGGGCTCAGGCATGCAGGCCTCTCTCTGTCCCTCTGCCTTTCCTGGAAAGTGAAGTTAGATGCTGCTCGGCCACACCCTGCATCCCTGCAAGGCCTACAGTGGCCCTCGGCAGAGCGGGCTGTGCAGACAGAGGCCACCCAGCTGCAAAGCCTGTGACCCTTAACCATCTGGGCCCATGCAGGGAGTCGGCTGTGCCGCTCTGTCCTCCCTCCTCTCCTGCCCTGATCTCAGGCCTGCAGCTCCCTTCCCTGCTCCTGTGTGCCACTCGGGTCCTTCACTAGCTGTGCTTTTTCTCTTTGCTGCCAGTGCTATCCAGGGCACAATGCCCGAGCCATGAAGAGCTCCTTGTGCTTCACGGTAATGCTCCATGGAGATCAGTACATGCTGTATTCAAGGTCTGTGGTCAGTGCGCCTTTATTTTCCTGCGAAGAATATTTCATAACTGCCATTGCATCAGCGTCCCAGCGGATGGAATCTGGACCTCTTGTAAAACCTGTGGTTTTTCTGCAGGAGAAAGGAGCCACATGGGGTGGATAAATACAGATTCTTCATGAGATGCTGGGCTTATTAACCCCTCCACCTGGGACCAGTTTTCACAGAGGCCCTGCGGTGTTTGACAACCACATCCTGCCCGTCCATCACATGGCTCTGCAGTTATTAGGGTCTTAGGAAATATTAACCGGCTCGAAGTGTTTTTAGTTAATGAGATGGCTCTCCGGCCAGCAGGCACCCGAGAAAGCAGTGCTGGACAGGGCCAAGCTGACATGGGTGTGTCTCCAGTTCCTGTCCTGTTAGCCAGCACCTAAGGCACCTCTCCAGTGTGTGGCAGGTTGTCCTGTGGGTGCCCGTAGAGCGCTTCCTTGTTGCCAGGCTCTGGGGATGCGGCAGTGGACAAGGGAGAGGTCTGTGTGCCCCAGGCAGCCTGGAGCCCAGCAGGGCAAGGCCACTGTGGTGACAGCCACTCCCAGTGGCCCCTTCCATGGCCCGAGGTGCCAGCTGGCTTGGAAGAGAGGCCCCAGGAGAGTTGCAAAAATCGCAGAGGCCCACCTTTCCCACGGGGCAGATTGAGGGCGTGCCTTAGCTGTGGGCATCTGTACTCCTGCTGGCCTGTGGAGGGTGGGGCGGGGTCCTGTGGACACAGGTGTGGTGGCCAGGGCCTGGATGATGGCCTGGCACGCTCAGGGACAAAAGCAGGGGCGGTGGCTTGGGCAGGTGGTGGCGACCCCCACTCCAGGATGGGAGCCGCAGGGCCGCTTCACTTCCTGGAGACTGCGGCCAGTGGGGCCCGTGAGTGGCACCTGAGGCTGCCTGTGCAGGCAAAGAGGGCAGAGGGACTTTGAGGGGCGACTCAGGGGTGGCTTGGGAAGCCACTGCCATGGGGCTTTTCAGGGGCCAGAACTGAGTTGCTCGGCCCAGAGCCAGGCTCAGGGCCCGCCGAGTCCAGGGTCTGAGGTGGTTTGCTGTCTGGCTTGCTCGGCGCCCTCCGGCCATGGCAGGTGTGCAGAGCGGGCCCTGGGCTGCCCAGCTGGGTCCGCCTCACTCCTGGGAGGGGCCCCTGGCTGTGGGTCACCCTATGTGAGGACGCAGCAGAGGCCTCCAGCTGGAGTCCTGAGGGGGCCACTCACCCAGCCCCGGTCCGCTCGGGATCCCGGCCCTGCCTTACCCCCTCCCCATTTAAACCGAGACCTTTGGCACTGGCTCGGCCTGAGCTCCGGGTCCCAGGGTGCCTGGGAGGCCGGGCTGCAGCGCGCCCGCCCGCTCTCCTCTCCGTGCGAGTGACGCAGAGCGCGCTGCGGGCGGGCGCCGGGTACACACTGCTCGCCGGAGTGCGGGCGGGCCGCGGGCCAGGGCGGCGCTGTAGCCGCGGTGCGGGCGCCGGCCGACCCTCAGCGCAGGTACGCAGGTGTGCGGTGCGCAGGTGTGCGCGGGGAAATGCGGCGCCGGCGGAAAGCGGTTGGGGCCGGGCCTGGTCGGGGGTAGCGCGCGCAGGGCCGGGGCTCGGGTTTGGGGTGCGGCCGGGCTGTGAGTTCCGCTGCAGTGCGCACCTGGGCGCCGGGCGGGCGGCGGCGTGGTCCATGCAGACGCCCTGGGCTCCGCTGCGCTGCTCCGTGCTCCGGCCGGCAGGGACTCGGGATCTTGGGCCCCTGCCCCGGACCCTCCCAGGAGACCACAGGGCGCGCTGTGCCTCCGATTTGTTCACAGCCAGGGCAGGAGGGTGCTGGTGACCGGGCGGAGGCGGAGTTCACAGTGCGGGAAAAGCGAGCCGGGGCTGGCCCAGTCAGCAGGTTTCTATTTCCCAGGGATTCCTTTGGGCTGGAGGGTGGGGATCCCGGGCACACCTGGAAGTACACATCCAGCGTGGAGAGGCTGTGCCCCGACTCGTCTCTGGCCCCCTGTGCCTCCTGATGGGGGTGGTGCCAGCGGGGCCCACACAGGGGAGCTGCTTCCCCGCTAAGGGAGACGAGGGGGGCGGTGCCCCTCCCCACGCATCTGTCCCCCTCCTGGGGTCGCCCCGGTGCCACCGCAGAGCTCACACTGGGAGATGCACCCATGTCGGGCTGCTCCATCTGGTTCCTCTCTGGCAGCAGCTTCGGGTTCCCATCATGGATAGTTGTTCTTTTCTGTTACCGGGGATCGAACTCAGGACTGTGAGCTTAGGAAGGCAGGCGTGGCTCCACTGAGCTAAATCCCCAGCCCCCTGTAGGACTTCTTGCAAGTGCTGTATCCAGGTGAGTGCTGTTGCATGCTGAGTAGGCGTCTGTCCATCCCTTGACCTGCAAGCATGCTCAGCACACACACCTGTGCCAGGCGCTTCTAGAGAATTTTAGCTGTAAACCAGGGTGGCCAGATGCTGTTAGGAGTGCGAGAAGAAAGTGAGCAGCCTCCTGCTTGTGTGTGGAGGAACCCACACAAGGCTGGAGCACTGTCCTTTGTAAGGGCGTCGTGGTCAGCCTTGGGGTTCAAGACCCCCATCCCATCTGTCCCTGCTCACTGGGGCTGTGTGCACCTGGGGTGTGAAAAGCCCCTGCAAGGCCCCAGATGGCAGCCATCTGAAAAGCCCGGAACCGGGTCCCAGCAGCGGGGCAGCCGCACTCCCTCTGCCCGAGGAGCGCACAGGTGGGACGCACAGGCCTGCAGACGTCCAGGCAGAGCGGAGCGAGGGCGAGTCCCCCTGCAAGCGGGACGGCGGGCGGAGCCACGCAGGCGTCCCAAGGGCCGGTCTGGGTGCCCTTACCGGCCCACACTTACTCCCCGGCCCGGCCCGGGGCCCTGTGAGCTCATCTCCAATTTCTCAGAAGTCGCTCTGGGGTGGCGGGCGTCTTCCTGTCCTTGTAGATGCCCAGTGGCTCCTGGGGCTCTGGTCGTGGGAGAAACTTGCAGACAGCTCTTCTGTAACCCAGGGCCAGCCTGAGGCAGGGTCTCCACAGAGCGCTTCCTTCCCTGACGTCCCTGGGCTGCAGGCCGGGGCAGGCGGGAGAGCCGGGGCCCTGCTCTGGGGTGCACGCCAGGTGGCCGTGTCAGCAGGACTGGGCACCGCGCATGACCGCGAGGTATCGCTGCTCGTGGGGTCGCTTTGCGTCCGAGACCTAACAACGCCGACGACCGTGCCCTGACGCCTTTCCTCGCTCACTGGCAACGCGCGCCGTTTTGGATCCGTGGCTTTGTCCCTCCAGCCTGCTTGCGCCTACCACCTGCCCAACAGGACCAGGAACCCTTCAGGGTCCTTAAGACGGACAAATCCTCTGGCACTCACTCAGCCCCACTCTGGCCCCCTTCACTTCTAGCATTTCGAGGGGCCTGTCCAAGGCCAGCCACCTCTAGGGCAGGTCCCCTGTGGCCGGCCTGCCCTCTTCTGTCCCGTGGGACACGTCTCACTGATTTGCTGGCCTTGGGATCAGGCTGGGGGGCAGGTGAGCTGCTGTGCGGGGCAGCAGGGGACCCTGAAAAGCCACCGGGCATGAGATGGCCCCTCTTCTCTCAGATCTGTGAGGCTTGAGTCTGGGGATGACTGTGGCTGAGGGGCACGGGGAAGAGGGTGGGAGTAGGGGACCCGAGAGGCTCTCTGAGGTCAGCTGAGGCCCCACATCCCTGGCTTGGCTCAGGGAGCAGGTGATCAGTGTGTGGGTGGGGACGTGTGTCAGGCGACCCCTTGATGTGGCCGAACACTTGGGCCAGTAGCTCCCCCTCAGCCCTGCTGAGACCACCCCCATCGGGCACACAACAGAATAGGAGCCCTGGCACAGCCAGTCCTTCCAACGGCCTCGCAGCGCCCCTGGGAGGACAGCTGGGCACCACGGCCCAGGAAGCCTGCGGGACTCAAATACATGTGTCCTCACTTCTGTGGCCCCAGGGGTGGGCCAAGGAGAGAGGGATGGAGAAAAGGGGGCTCATTCTGACCCGCGGGGTCGCCCCTTGGGGTGAGGCCTGCGGTACTTTCCGCAGGCAGTGGCTGCTTCTCTTTTCTTTCTGGAAAAGTGAAAGAAGCAAACTCATGTCTGGAACCGTGAGATGCGGAACTGGGGGTGCACACAGGGCACATGACGGCCTCGCTCGTGTCCCTCCTGCCCGGTCTGGGCTCTCCGGGCATCTCTGGTGCATGCAGGGCAGAGGCAGGGAGGGCTGCACAGTGACCTGAGGTTGTGACCGAATGAATGGACACGGGGCCCCGCATATATGTCCTTCCACGCTGCCCATCGTCCTGCCAGGCAGAGCAGAGGTGGGCAGCCAGGAGAAAGAGCAGACTGGCCAGGGAGACGAGGATGGAGGCTCCCCACAAGGAAACACGTGACCCGGTCATTTCAAAACATCCGTTCACCTTCCTCTCTCTGCTCTATTTCAGCAGCCCCTCACTCTGGGGTGTCTCCAGAGCCCCGGCCTGGCGAGCCGGAGAGAAGCGCCCTGAGGGAGGTGGACGAGCAGGCAGAAGCTGGTGCTGGGGGCTGGGATGGAGCCCTCCGGCCCCAGGAAAGCTGGCTCCGAGCAGGAGGATGGCTTCGGGGTGCAACCCAGGAGGGTGGTGGATCTGGGTCTGGTCCCCAACCTCCGGCGGAGCAACAGCAGCCTGTGCAAGAGTAGGAGGCTGCAGTGTCCCTTCAGCAGCAGTGCGAAGGTGGGCTTCCCCGGGGCCTCAGCAGTGACCTGGGGTGGGCATGCTCCCTTCTGGGCAGAGAGGGGGCTACCAGCCCAGGGCTGCCGCCCAGAAACTCCCTGGGCCAGGGCCTGTGGAGACCTGGGGCTGGACCTCCTCTCTGGGGACTGCGCTGTCACTTCCCCTGTGGTCTGCTTGGGAAACGAGCGGTGAGCACAGGTTCTGCGCTGTGTGGGGCTCCCCCTCTGCACCCCATTGCACAGTAATTTCCCATCCTTTATTGTTGTGGTGGCCGGCGCTCCCGATAAACCGGTTAAAAGCACATGCGGATGTTGGAGCGGCCTTGTCCGGCAGGTGGGAAGGGTCTGCAGGTCTCAGACAGCAAGCACCAAAGCAAGGGGCCCGGGTCGCACCCTGCACACCTTCCAGCGCACCACTGTCCCCGAGGAGGGTGACCTTAGCGTGTAAGCTGTGGAGCGCACGTTCAGATTGGGTCGGAGAGGAAACAGCACAGATTCGCTCCCCTCTCCTGAACCCACCCTGAACAGCCGTCCAAGTGTCTTACCTCAGTGTTGTGCCGGGTCCCTCTACACAAGCTTGGAGGGAGGCCCGGGATGAGCACTTTTGGGGGTTTGTGACTTGACAACCTCGGGACTTCAAAGTGCCCTCTCTGCCCACAGCAAGAACATCTGAGTTCATGGATCCCTGAAAACATCAAGAAGAAAGAGTGTGTGTATTTTGTGGAAAGCTCCAAACTGTCTGATGCTGGGTAAGTGGTATGTTTTGTGCTAAGGCCTCTGACCTTTTCTCCTGGCCCTAAGGAAGTGTCTGAGTTAGCTTCCCCATTGCTGGGACACCCACATCCGACACCCACAGCTCAGTCTGTGGAGATCTCCGTCCATGGCTGGCTCCAGGGCAGGGTGGTGTGGCAGCAGGGCCTGGCGGAGGAGAGCTGCTCACCGCATGAAGGACCAGAAGCAGGGAGAGAAGGGGGAGCCGGGAGGGAGATGGACCCTTCCGGGCCACGCCCCATGACTGCCCCGCCTGACCAGGCCCTGCCTCCTACCTACGGGTCAGCAGCTGTCAGCCCCACAGTCCAGTCCACCTTCCCAGAGCCCCCCACGGTCGCAGGAGGCTTTAGGGGGACAGCTGGTGTCCACCTAACAACTGTCCAGACCCCGCCCATCAGGGCCTCTGCAGGAGACAGCAGGAGCACCCCTGTGCTGAGTCTTGGGAGCATGGCCGTGGGGCCCCTGAGGGCCTCCTGGGGTGTGGGCTGAGTGTGTCCTACTTCCTGGTTGGGAGACCCACGTGCTTGGGGTTCGGGGACTTGTTCAGGGTCATGATGTGGCCACCCTGTGGCCATGCTGGACTCGATCAGTGCCCAGGCTCCAGCTCAGGCCTCTGGAGCATCTTGTTGCTTCAGAAGAGAGAGTCCCTGGGTCCAGGAGCTGAAGGGGTCTTAGGGGAAGTCCACGGAGCAGGCACCAGGACGCTCCATGCCAGGAGCCCATGGCAAGACTGTGGCTCCCAAGACCACATCCGAGGCGGCAGAGGCCATGCTAAGCTGCTGGGCATTGTCCCTCTCGTGCTGCCCGTGAGATGGCTGAGCATGGGCACAGCGGGGCACACACAGGCCAGAGTCTGGCCCTGGGACTCAGACCCCGGGCTGTGCTGCCCAAAGCTGGTATCCTGTAGGCCCAACAGTGTTTTGACTCACTTGGCCCCTCCCTCCAGTCACACCCTTTGTGCTGTTTTGTGCAGACCGTCTTCTCCTGACCCTTCTTCCTCCCTGGAAAACTCCTACTTAGCCTTCAAGGCCCATTGCAGACACTGCCTCTCCATGCACCCTGTGTGAAGGAGCCACATCCTGTGGTGGGAAACAGGAAGCTCACATGTGGAATCGACAGGAAGTGATAACGTCACCTCCCAGCCCTGTGCTTCCTGTGGGGTCTCTGCAGGAGCCCTGTGCACTGAGGTTTCGGGCTCATGCTCCAGCCTGGCTCCTCCTCAGATACTGGCCTCGCTGTCCCCCAAGGGCAGCAGGGCCAGGTCCTGGAGGGAGTGTCATGTTCATATCTGGGTGCCACAAAGCCTGTGTGGTCCTGGGGGCTTTTGACAGGGGCTTGGATCACGGGGTGCTGTACTGTGGGTGGATTAATCTGCAGATGAGTTATAGCTGAATGTGCTGTTAGGAGATGCAGTGGTTTGGAGGGTTCGTCTCCTCCCGGCTCCTCTCTCTCTGCTTCCCGTTTGCCATTCGGTGAGCAGCTCTCCTTCGCCAGGCCCCTCTGCCAGGCCGCCCTGTGGACAGAAACCTGAGCCAAAGTAAACCTCTCCTCCCTTAAACTGTGGGTGTCGGATGTTGTGTCCCAGCGACCGGGGAAGTGACCAAGACAGAGGGAGTGGCCACCAGGTCTGGGTCACAGCTAGAGCTGGTGACTTTAGTGCACCTGGCGCGTGATCCGTTTCTAGGTCACGGCTGGCAATTCTGACAGCGCCTCCGTGTCACAGATCTGCAGCCTCAGCCCAGCCCAGCCCGGGTAGGTCTGAGTGCAGGACGAAACAAAGCATGTGGGCTTTCCTGGTCATCAGCGCTCCCTGAGCAGTGCAGCGTAAAGGCGACTCACAGCACCCACTGTGAGGTGTAGTCACCCAGAGGTGACGTGTCGCTCACAGGAGGAGGGCGCAGGGTCTGGGAAGGTGCTGCACAGTTTTGTGTGAGGGGCTCGGGCACCGGCAGGCGTTGGTGTGTGTGTGGCTCTGCCATTTCCCCATGAGGACCCCACGGGGGAAGAGGGGCCCCTGAATCCGGCCCCCCCCGGGAGGGTACAGGGCCTGAGGTCTGCTCCTGTGGGGCGCTGGGCACATCTTGCATGGTGGCCCCATGGCTTCACGGTGGCAAGGAGGTCCTGTGTGGGGTCAGTGCAGGCGGCATAACTTACCTCGAGGGACCCAGTAGTGCTCAGGCTGAGGATGGGACCGCAGAGCTCCCTCTGACCTGGTGCAGAGGGTGGCTCGGGCAGTGCCTCGCCTGCCAGAGAAGCAGTGCCCTGCGCCCTGCCCAGCAGCCCCCAGCAGGAGGGCAGGTGCCCGTGTGAGCCAGTTAGGAGCAGGCTGGGCCTGAGAAGCACCTGTTCAAGGGTGTGGGGAGCCTGTACCCGAGGCCAGCCTGGCTGGCCCCAGGCCTGCTGAGGGAACCCAGCCTCCCGGGGTCTTTCTGGATGTTACCGTCTGACAGCCACGCAATGCTGCACGTGGCAGACAGGATCAGAGTGCAGGGTAAACGCCCTTCCCCGCCCGGACACAGCTCTTGAGGCAGATGAGCCGATTCCCCGAAAGGTTCTCACCCGACGCCTTGGGACCTTCCGGGCCCTCACCCAGGCTGGGAGCCGAGGCTCCCTGACTCCGCCCATCCTGTTGGTCCCACACCTGACGGCCGTCCTCAGCTTGGCATGGACGTGGCCCATGCCCATTGCCACCACTGCCGCCCTGGCCAGATCCCATCCCCCTGTCCTGTCACCATTTACCGCTCACCTTGGGACCCCACCACTAGTCCCTCACCTGTAGCACTGGTGGAGCTCCGGAGTCCCCAGGAGCAGGACAGGTGTGCTCAGTGAGCCCAGGCCGCCCTCGGGCAGGAGCCAGGGACCCAGGCGCCGTCACCCCCGCTTCCTGCCTATCTGGGCCATGCGTTCCGGAGCAGGGGCTCTGAATTAGCTTCCGGGCCAGCGGCCCTGTGCAGCTTCCTGCTCTGGGTCAGGCTCCAGGATGCTGTGGCGATGTATGATTTCACCTCGTTGGCGGCGATGGCTCAAAGTAAAGAGGAAAGGAGGTAGCATGTTACCGGCTAACCGTTAGACATCCAAGCGAAATTTGAGCAGCACTGGGCCAAAATACAAGCGCAGGCCCAGGCGTGGTGCGGCACAGCCGTAGTCCCAGCATTCAGGAAGGCTCAGCCAGGAAGAGCCCGTGTTCAAGCTCAGTTTGGGGAGTTTAGCAGCTCAGTGAGGCCTTGTCTCCAAGTGAAAAATAAGAAAGGGCCGGGATATAGCTCAATGCAGAGGATTCAATGCCAATATAAAAAAAAATACAAAAGTCACATGAGCTCAGGCCCTCGTCCAGTGACTTATTCTTGGCTTGACCCAGTCCCCACCTGTGAATGAGGTGACATAGGCTTTGGCCTGAAAGTTCCTCAGTGTACCTTGGGGGCGGGGCCAGGGTACATTATTTTTTCCATTTAAAAATTTTTATTTTTATCAGTCCATGTTTGCAGCCCACAGTGATTGCATTCTTTGCAGGGAGTTGGCATGTGTACATGACATGTCTTCCTTCTGTTTGCATTCCCCTCTCCTCCATTCCCTCCCTTCCATCCCCGGACCTCCCTGTTTCCTGTTTCCTGTTTTGTCTTTTCCCATTTTAATGATGGAGAACTGAGAATCAGTAACATCCACAATCCCGCAGTTGACAAGTGGCACAGAAACCCAAGTTCTGTTCCTCGCAGGACAGAACTGGGTCAGGTTTCATCTGGATTTAGATCTTTTTCTTCATCTCATCTTACCTAGTCTTCTAGGTCATTTGGTACTAGCAAAAAGTAGTCCAAAAAAATGAGGATTCTTAATTCAACAGAGGATAACCCATCTCTACGTGTTCATTTTTCCGCAATCCTGAAGCCCCAGGCGTATCAGTACAGGAATAAAAAGATTTCAGTCCACAAAGAGGACAGTGAGGGGAGCGGCGCTGACAGGCAGCGGCTTCTCTCCAGCAGGGGAGGAGGAAGCAGGGGCAGCTCCCCAGGTTGGTGTCCTCGCGAAGGGCCAGGTGCACCCCGCAGGGCCCCAGGAGACGGGGGGCCATGTGCTGCAGCAGGCCCGTCCCCTTCAGCACTGAGCTTCCATCTTGTGTGTTCAACTTTTTACCTTGAAATCCAGATGTAAAGGAAGCTTCAAAGCTACCACAAGTAGCACCCCCTAGTGGTTATGTCCTGCACAACTACAGCATGATATCAAAACCAGGAGTTCAGCACTGGGCAGCGTGCACCCCTCGCTTCGGGCCCTCTCATTACACGTGTAGCTTTGTGGGGCCACCACCAGCATCAGGACACACTGCTGCTCCATCTCCATGAGGACCTCCCTGTACCTCCCTCCTGGTCACACCCTGCCTCTCCCATCCGTGTGGTTTCCTCACTTTGGGACCATCATGGTGTTGACCATTTTTGGTTGGCATAACACCCTGAGATCCCGACAAGCGATTCCCTGTATCAGTAGTTTTCTCTGTGTTACCGTTGAACAATCCTTTCCTCTTCAACTTGCCTGTATATTTGTAGTGAGACTTTTATAGATAATAACTGCAGTAATACCTCAGTTCACAAATGTTCACAATTTGGTTTGCAAACAAAAGCATTTTGCAAATTTCCCTTCCATTCGCAAATGCCACCTTGGGCAACAAACACAGCCACTGCTGTCTTCCCCACACAAACACAAATGCAGTTGTCATCCCCAAAATCGTAAAACAAAGTAAGTGTGTAAACCAAGGTACCACCGTAACTGGATCTTACCTTTTATGCCACTCTGTCAGTCTGTGGTTTTTAAGTGGTATACTTAGGACATTTACATTTAGTGTAGTTATTAATGTCAGGGCTAAGTCTGTCATCTTATTTTTGTTTTCTGTTTGTTCTTTCTTTTTCCCCCTGCATTTGTGCAGTTTCCTTGAACATTTAAAACATTCTGTTTTGGCCCAGCTCTGCTAGTTCTGAATGTATGTCCTTCTGTAGCATTTTTAAAGCAGCTGCTCTCGGTATTACATTACATGACTTGTCATAATTTACTGCTATTGACATTTTACCAGTTTGAGTATAGAAACATCACCCCCTTTTACCTAATTTATCATTGTTTAAATAGTTACCCTACAGACATTGGAAACCATGTCAGGTGGGGTTACAATTTTTACTTTGACCATCAAACATAATTTTAAAAATTCAGAAGGGAAACATACTGCATTGACCCACATTTTTACTCATTCCACAGTTTTTCTTCCTTTCTGATAGTCCGAAGTGTCTTCTTTCATGTTTTCGTTCCTGCTTGGGTCACTTCTGGTAGCCACTCTTAGGGCAGCTCTGCTGGCTGCTGTCTCCTTGGTCTTGCTTTGGCAGAGAAGCTGTGCCTTGCGCTTTGCGCCCGAGTGACGTCTTTGCGGAGTGCGGAGCTCTAGGTTGGTAGCTTGTGCCCTCTTACCATTTCACCACACTTCTTTCTGGCTTCCCAGGCTTCTGTTTTGGTTTGAGTTGTTTTCTTTTGTAGCCAAGGTGTCTTTTCTGTCTCTCTGGTTTCAGGATTTCTTTTGGTGGCTTTAGTTTTGCGGGTTTGACTGTGCTGTGTCTTACGATGCATCTCTTGGGTTAATCCTGTCTTGTTTCACTCAGATTCTTGGAGCTGTAGGTTTGTGTGTTTTAAATCAATTACGGGGAATTGGGGGCATTATTTAGTATCTCCCCAGGCTCACCCTCTGTCCTGTTGCTTCTGATGACGTGGATGTTTAGCCTCTTGTCACAGTCTTGCAGGTCCCATGGCTCTGGGACCTTATTTTTGGTTTATTTTCTCTTGGTTGCTTTTATTAGGTAATTCAGTTGTTCTCTTTTCTAGTTCATGGATTTGTCTTTTCTCCTCTCCATTCTGCATGTGAGCCCATGCACTGTTTTCTTAAAAAATAAATTTTATTTTATCCCATTCCTTCCCTCAAACCCCCTCCCTTCCCTATGTACAGAAGCTTTGTTTCCATTTTTTCCTTCTATTTTCACATTTTTTCTCATGCACTGGTTTTTTTTTTGGTACTGGGGATCAAACTTGGGGTCTTGTGCTTTTGAGTCAGGCGCTGGAACCAATGAGCTAAATCCTCAGCCTCATGTGCTGTTTTTTAAAAGATGTCAAACACCGTATTTTTCATCTGTAAAGTTTCCGTCCGGTATGCCTCTCTTCCTCTGTTCCCAGAGTGTTTCTAGTTGCTCGTAGAAGCATTTCTTTTTTTTTTTTTTTGATACTGGGGATCGAACTTGGGTCCTTGCGCTTGCGCAGCAGGCGGCAAAACCACTGAGCTAAATCCCCGGCCCGATCATAGAAGCATTTTTAAGATGACTGTTTTCAAATCTTGGTGCGGTGATCTTCTCTCATTCTACTTGAGGGTTTCCTGGTTCTCAGGGTGCCCAGTGACTTTTAATCGCAACCTCGACACTTTAGCTTCACACTGTAAGGCTCTGGGCTTTGGCTCTAGCAGGTCTTGACATGTTTGAGGGCACAGGGCCAGCACCCCATTGCACACCGGGGGTCCAGTGTCCCCTTTGGCCTCAGCGGACACACCATGGAGAGGACGTCTCATCACTGGCAGGGCTGTGGCGTTCCGGTGCCCGCTTGCCCCCTGCCGGTGCTGCCTGGTGGGGAGGGTAGGGTTGTCACGGCTCCTGCATGGCCTCCTATGGCACCAAGGCTGAGACATGGCACTGCTGGGCGGGCAAAAGTCCTCGCTCCCTGGGCCCCGGCACCCTCAGGAGCAGGGGGACCTCATTCCCTCTGGCAACACCTGTGTCCTCACAGGAAGGTGGTATGCGAGTGTGGCTACACCCGCGAGCAGCACCTGGAGGAGGCCACCAAGCCCCATGCCTGCCAGGGCAAGGAGTGGGACCCCAAGAAGCATGTCCAGGAGATGCCAACCGACGCCTTCGGTGACATCGTCTTTGCGGGCCTGGGCCAGAAAGTGGGGAAGGTTGGTTCCACTGGGGGCCAGAGCCGCGGTGGTCCTGGGGCAGATTTCCTGGGCGGGGAGGCTGGTGGGAAGCCAGGAATACAGATGCCCCTGTGTGAAGGCCGGGCGGTGTGGGCCGCTCAGAGTTCCCAGAATCTGCCAAGTGGAGCTGAGATGCATGGAGCTTCCCCAGGGAGCTCTGCTGGGGCGGTCTGAGTGGATCTGGCTGCCGATCGGGCTTCCCCGTGTCTCACGAGGCTTCCAGTGGCCTCCACTGCGGCTCCTGGCAGCTGTCTTGTGGGGGTGGGGGTGCCAGTGCCATTTACTTCTGTGCTGGGCTCTGAGAACTGTGTGTGACCTTTCCCCTCGACCCCCGAGTGTCCCTCGTGGTGATGTCCACTTGGCCGAAGAGGCTGAGCATGGCCGTGCTGGGCATGGGCCATCAGTCACAGTGCCACCCAGCCCCCCAAGGTCGTGTGTGGGTGTCTGGCCCCAAGCGTCTGTCCCCTGTTCACCGGGCGGGCAGTGTGAGTGACCAGGGGCGAGGTTCCTTACCCAAGGCCACAGAGGACAGTGGTGACGGAGGGTGTGACCCAGCTGGGCCCTTCACAGTGATGCCCGCTGGCTCGGCCTCCTCTGGGTGGCTGCCGGCAGGCACATGGCCGCCTTGGGCTGATGGGGATGGCATTGTGGCCCACCGGTGAGGGACAGACCCGGGGTGGGCCTGACCTTGGTCCTGCCAGAGCCTGTGCATCCCCACAAAGGCAGATCCTCAGCCTCTCTCCTTCTGGGGGTCGTGAGGGCCCCCCACAGCGAAGGGCCCGCCCCCGACTCCTGCTCACTGGGGACCGGCTGCTCCGAGGGCTGACAGGCCACCGCCGTGGGGTTGATTGGAACCTGGCACTGCGAGGACCTGTGTGCTCTGGGGACGCCCACGGCCTCCTGAGCTCTGCCACCCCTTTCTGCCCTCATGGGCCCATCTGAGGGGTCCTGGCCAGGGAGCTGGTAGCCAAGGCGGAAGTTCCCTACGGGCCCCTCGGGTGTGTGGAGTTGGGGATCCCCAGTGGGGGTGGCTGAGGGGGGCGAGGTCAGGACAAGAGGTCGAGGAGGCGGGAACCCACCAGCCTGGTAGCCGTGAGCCAGGGGCCCAGTGGAAGGAGACTCAGATGCAGGAATGGGTCCCGGGCCGGAAGTGGGAGGGGACCCCCACAGCAGGACCGGGGAGAGCGGGCTGGGGTGGGGTGGGGGTGTGTGCTGCTGCAGCGCCCCCTCGCGGGCCCCTGGTTCTCCTGCAGTACGTCCGAGTGTCCCAGGACACGCCCTCCAGCGTGATCTACCACCTCATGACCCAGCACTGGGGCCTGGATGTCCCCAACCTCCTCATCTCTGTGACCGGTGGCGCCAAGAACTTCAACATGAAGCTGAGGCTCAAGAGCATCTTCCGGAGAGGCCTGGTCAAGGTCGCCCAGACCACAGGTGGGTGCTGGGCACTGTGGGCAGGTGATGGTCGCCTGGTAGACTGAGTGGGCGAAGCCAGGGGTCAGGGCTTCGGGGGCCTGAAGAGCCTTGGTGGCAGAGTCCACACTGCCACCTGGATCAGAATCCAGGCGCCACCCCTTGGCTGCCCATGGTTCTGTCTGAGTCGCCCGGCTGCGGGTCAGCAAGCCGAGGGCGCAGGGCCTGCTCCGCCTGAGCGTCCACAGTGGGCATGAGGGGCTGGCAGAGGCCAGAGGTCGTGCTGGCCACAGGGACATCGGGACTCTGTCACCTGAGCCCTGCGCCAGGGTGGCAGGATCATCACCCCTTCCCCTGGAGCTCCGCCTCCTCAGTGTTGGATCACCCTTGAGGCCACGCCGCGGTGGCAGTCATGGAGGGGCCCCGGACCACATGGGTGGTGTGAAACCCAGGGCGCCCGGCCACACTGCAGGCTGGGGAGGCCGCTGTCCCGGAGCCCCCGGGGCCCCTTGGGGTGGCCTTGCTGGGTGGATACAGGTGGCCCCCGGTTGGGTTGTGCAGGGCTGATGGCTCCAGGTGAGCCCGGGTCGCGTGGCCCTTCCGGGCTCTGGCTTGGTGAAGGGTGAGGTGGCCTCACTGGGTCTGGACGATGCTGAGCAGAGTACGAGCCGCCTGCCATGCACCCGCAGCGGCTGCTTTCAGCCCCCGAGCCCCGCGTTTCCCGGGCTGTGCCCGCTCCCTCCATCCCTGTTCTCCACCTGGTCAGGTGGGGTTTGGCTTAGTGCAGTTTACCTTCTGCCAGGTGTGCTCACAGCCCTGAGTCTTCTTTGCTTCCTCTTCACACTGTGTCTTTTCCTTTTCTTTCTTTTTGGAAACAATGTCTCGCTATGTAGTTCAGGCTGGCCTTGAACTGGTGGGGGTCCTCCTGCCTCAGCCTCCTGAATGCTGGAATCACGAGTGCACAAACCACCATGTCTGGCTCGACACTCACTTTTTAACATTCACCACCAGCTTCTTCACCGCCCATTTTCCCACCCCAGTGCCACTACCACACATAGTTTTATTTTCAATGAGAAGCACCTGTGTTTTCTCTTTTTTTTTTCATTACCGAGGACTGAACCCAGGTCCTTCACACTGGGCTACATATCCAGGCTTTTAAATTTAAATTTTAAAAATTCTTTATTTCGAGACAGGATCTTGCTAAGTCACTAAATCGTCCAGCCGAGGCTCAAACTTGTGATCCTCCTGCCTGAGCCTCCCGAGTGCTGGGATTACAGCCTGCACCGCCACACTCAGCCCCTGGCTTTTAGGCACCAGTTTCTCAGGTTCTGGTCCACACTGCCCTGAGAGCAAACCGCCCTGGCAGCAGCAGACAGACTGGTCACTTCGTGGTAGGGCTGCGGCCCGGACATGTGCTGCCTCATCCTGGGCTCAGGCTGGGCTGCAGACCTGTGGGCACCGGGAACTGTCAAGGCGCAGCTGCATGAGCTGACGGTGCCCAGCCCGAGCATCCCTCCACCCCCTGCACGCAGTGACCCAGGCAGCCGCTGGCCAGGACAGACGTGGGCGGAAGAGCATCCCCATCAGGGCTGCTGAGAGCCCTGACAGCAGGCGGGGCAGGGCGCACCGCATCCTGAGATGGAGAAATCAGAGGGGTCCCTGTGAACCCTGAGACTCAGACCAAGGGGACGCAGGGGGTGAGGGGCAGACGGGGTCCCCGTGCCTGCCCCCCCCGTCTCTGCAGTGTGGAGGACACCGAAGCAGTGTCCCCTCCCTGACCTGCCCGCCCGGGCTTGGGGGTCTGTTTCCGCGTGCCGAGTGCACTCGTGCTGTGTCCTCCGCAGGGGCCTGGGTCATCACCGGGGGCTCCCACGCGGGTGTGATGAAGCAGGTGGGCGAGGCGGTGCGCGACTTCAGCCTGAGCAGTGGCTACAAGGACGGAGAGGTCATCACCATCGGCGTGGCCACCTGGGGCAGCATCCACAACCGGGAGGGGCTGGTCCACCCCACGGTGAGTGGCTGCAGGGCAGGGGAGCAGCAAGCTCTGGTGGTGGCGCCTCCACGCGCCTCTGGGGAGGAACCGGGCGACTGGGACAGCACCCTAGAGCCTCCTGGGAGAGGTGGGACGGGCACACAGGGAAGGAGTGGCCGCCGGCGGGCACCGTGGGAGAAGCTGCTGCCTCAGAGCAGAGGCCTGAGCGGGAGAGAATCCGATCGGGGCAGGATTTTCTGAGAACACCGAGGTTTGGCACAGCCAGGAACCTGCACTAAATTCACAGTCGGGGAGGCCTGGGACACAACCCTTTGGGACTGCCGGCCACCGGGCACGTGGGGAGGCCACATTCCTGGCGGAGCCTCCCTGGTGCGGGCCCCCGGGCCAGGCAGAGGCGCCTTTGAGGCCATGGCGAGCGCCCGCAGCTCCTCCCAGCTTCATCGTCTTCCTCTCTCGTGGAATCAGTGCCGCTCCAGAGGGCGTGGGCCGACTTCTGTTGTGCACACTCAGGTTACAGAGCGGGAAACTGAGGCACGAGAGCATGGGTGCCTGAGGGACACCCTGCTTTCCCCCATATTCCGGGCTCACGGCCTCCTGCCGCTCTGCCACTCTGCCGCTCGTCCTCTGTGGACGGTGGAGGACGCTAACCCAGTGACTGCCCCGTCAGTGTCTCAGCTGCTGTGACAGACAGACGCTGTGTCTCTACCCAGGGTCAGTTCAAGGAAGTGGATGCACTTCCTTTCACTCCCCCAGATCCTCCCGTCCTCTGCCCATTGCCCAATTCCAAAGCCGCATCCCTATGTTTAGGGTTTGGCACAGTAGCACCCCGCTTCTTGTTATCAAATCGGCATTGGCTTCCGTGGCTGCTGTGACATCTCCACATCTCTGAGAGCAGCAGGGATTCTGCACCGCCTGTGTGGAGCTGGGAGGAAGTTAGCGGCATCTGGCCTAGGTCAGGGCTGTGGCAGGGCCACCCTCCCTTGGAGGCTGGGCTGTGGGGATTCTGTTTCCTGAATCTCCCGGTCTCCAGTGGCTGCAGGCGTCCCTGGAGTCACGGCCAAGTGCCTGCCTCTGGCCCCTGGCTCCTCCTCGCCGTGTGCCCTCTCTGCCTGTCTCATGAGGATTCCTGAGATGCCACTGGGGTCCCACTCAGACAACCCAAGTCAGTCTTCCACAACCACAGCCTTACCCACACACACGAAGACCCTTCGTGCTGGCTCCGGAGCCCAGGACTGCTGTCTTTGGGCACCGTCAGCATCCTCCGAGCCTCGGCCCCTGCTCAGGAGGTGGCGCTCTCTGCAGTCCCCTGACGCCTTGCTCCGTCCCCAGGGCAGCTTCCCCGCTGAGTATGTCCCCGATGAGGAGGGCCAGGGGAACCTGACCTGCCTGGACTGCAACCACTCCCACTTCATCCTGGTGGACGACGGGACCCACGGCCAGTACGGGGTGGAGATTCCCCTGCGGACGCAGCTGGAGAAGTTCATATCCGAGCAGACGAAAGAAAGAGGAGGTCAGTGGGGAGCCTGTGCAGACACTCAGGCCGAGAGCGGCGGGCTGGGCCGGGCCGGGAGACCGCAGTTCACAGGGGTGCTGTGGCACTGTTCCCGTCCCTCGTCCCTTCCACTGTCGGCCCTGCCCCTCAGCCAGGGATGGAGACTTGGTGTGGCCCTCAGTGTGCCCGTACGCCCTGGTGACAGAATGTCCCACAGCCATTTCAGACCTCGAGCTCGGTGTCGGGTCAGAAGCCAGGCCAGGTGGCCTTGGAAGTCTGAGCTTGACCTCCCTACCTGAGGGTGGGCCAGCACCTTGGGGGCTCACACCGGGTTTCACACGGGATTAAGGGTGCAGGTGCTGGAAACCTGAGTTTAGGGGCATTTTTGGCAGTGCCCACATTGTTCTGGGTGCCTCGAAGCCGCACGTTTCTGCCTTCCTAGGGCACTGGAATCCAAGAGGGCTCGAAGTGCCTGTGTTGAATGAAGACTCGTCCCAGGGTCTGGCTGTGGGCCTGGGTGGGACGGGAACTTGAGTTCCTGCACTTTCCTGGTGTGGGGACCTCGCTTGGAGAATCCTGATTTGACTTAGCAGCCTGGGAGGGCGAGTGAAGGCTGGGTGGTGGTGGGGAGCCCGCTGCTGTGCTGGGATGGAGAGTTTGCCCAGGGAGGGCTCCTGAGTGTCTCCAGGGTGGGTGCAGGGTGCAAGGTGGGGCTCCCCTGGGGCCCAGTCCTAGAGGGGTTAGGGAGTAACCCTGCTGGAGGCGCCCCTGGGCACCATGGCGAGACTGCAGAGAAGAGCAGGCTGAGTGTGGTGCCCGCGGGGAGAGAGGACAGGCAGCTGGGTGCCAGCCTCCATCGGCCACAGGCCTCCCACCCCAGGAATCGAGCCGGATGGGACGGGCCACAGGGGAGAGACGAAGTGTGGTCAGGTGCCCTTGGGTGCCTGGTGAACAGGCAAACCGCCTGCCTGCTGGCAGTGGCCATCCGTAGAAGCTGCTCATTACCCATCACTTGTCCCTGAGCTGATACTGCCACACTTAGCTGGACAGGAGCCCCGGGTGGGGGAACGACCCCCTCAGTGTGTGGTCCTCCCTAGGTGTGGCCATCAAGATCCCCATCGTGTGTGTAGTGCTGGAGGGCGGCCCCGGCACACTGCACGTGCGTACTGGCGCCTTGGCGGGAGGTGGGCCTGGGGTGTTTGGCCAGAGGGCAGCGAGCTGTCCCTGGGAGGCAGAGTGAGGGAGAGCCGCAGAGTGACAGGGACTTTCCCAGGTGGGCCGGGGGCCCTGCTGGTAGCCCTGGAGTGGGAGGGTGGCTGGGCTTCAGCCTGTGTGGTACCAGATGGGCTCCAATGGGCCTGGGTGAGTAGGGGGCCCCTTGGGAAGGGGCCTGGCCCACTGTGTGTGGAGCAGACCTGTCAGGTGTTTGAGTGGCTGTTTCCGGCTGCTTCCTCCAGAACCTGCTCTGAGGTGCGTGGCTTCCTCCTCCTTCACACTGGCCGCCTCTGTCTGGCTTAGTCACTCTGCCATGGCTGGGACACAGTGCCCAGACCCACAGTTTAAGGAGGAGCGGTTGATCTGGGCTCCCAGTCTGGAGATTTCAGTCCATGTCAGCTGGCTCCAAGGCAGGGCAGCCTCTCGGAGCAGAGCTGCTCACGGCATGGCGGGCAGAAAGCAGAGAGAGAAGGAAGAGCCAGGGAGGGGACGCACACTTCCAGGCCATGCTTCCTGGGACCGCCTCTTCTAACCAGGCCTCCCCTCTTAACAGCAAGTCAGCTATGAGCCCCGTGATCCCATCACCTTTAGAAGCCTGCCTGTGTCATCTCGAGAGGCATTAGAGGGACGTCTAGATATAAGCCACCACACCCTGTTAGAGGAGCCCACGGATCTGGAGCTGTGGGTGTTTCGTTTGAGCACTGTAGAAAATGCTCCGCCCTCATGACCCCAGGAGGCGAACACAGCCCGGGCCTCCTGGCTGGCTGGGGTCCCCAGCGCTTCTTGTCTCCATCCCCACCTGAGGGCGGTGTCCCCCGGTCCTCATCCCTGAGCAGCCTCGGGCGCTGAAGACGTCTCCTGCCAGGCAGTGTGTCACGGCACACACCGGCCCCGGGCTGTCTCCTGTTCCTGGCTCCCTGGGGCTTGGTAACTCCAGGTCTGTGCAGCGGAGACGTCTGCCCATCTGTGGCAATGCCCCAAAGCCCCTCTATTCTTGGCCTGAATCAGGGGTTTATTAGGCGAGTGCCCCACAGGGTGACAGTCGTGTCCCCGTGTCCCTGGGAGCAGTGGATGTCCCCGAAGTGTGAATGCAGTGCTTCGATAGAGTCCTCCCCGCCTGGGCCACAGCTTTCGGGGCACAGGCTTGGGAAGCGTCAGTTCACGCGGGCCTGGCCTTGCAGACCATCTACAACGCCATCACCAACGGCACGCCCTGCGTCATTGTGGAGGGCTCGGGTCGCGTGGCTGATGTCATCGCACAGGTGGCTGGCCTGCCCGTGTCCGCTATCACCATCGGCCTGATCCAGCAGAAGCTGAGCGAGCTGTTCCAGGAGCTGTTTGAGACCTTCACGGAGGGCAGGGTCGTGGAGTGGACCAAGAAGGTGAGGTGACTCCTGGAGACCAGAGGGACCCGAAGCAGAGTGCTCAGTGCAGGACGGGACACTGCAGGTCAAGGGCGGTGTCAGGGGAGAGGAACCCACTGTGCTAAAGTGGTGAGGTGGGAACAGGGAGGCCCCAGGATGGCTCCAGGGCTCCAGGGCTCAGGGTGAGCAGGGGCAGCAGTGCCTGGCATGGCCTGGTCAGGCCTCACATTGTCGTAAGTGTATCTGGAATATCTCCCCAGCCCAGAGGCTGGGCTTCAGGTGCCCCATAAGCTCTGCAGGGGTTCTGTGTGAAGGACGGTGGGTGGTCACCCCTCCCCATGCCCAGAGCTCTGGCCCAGCCTGCCCCAGCCTGGGCCAGGGCAGCAGAGAGCTCCCAGCACCTGCCAGTCCTGCTGACCCGCTGTTCCTGCACCTGTCCTGTTTTCTGGCAGAATTTGGGCTGGGGTGGGAGTCTCTCTCATCCTCAGTTTCTCCCACAAGTTGTTGCCAAAGCAGTTGGTGTTGTCCTGCCCTTCACACGGCTCTTAAAGGTGAGCTAGGTGGCAGCGGGTGGCGGACACTACACACAAAGCTGCAAGTGCCTTCAGGGCGGCGTGGGGTGGCCTTGTCTCCAGTTGAGGTGATTTGGGTCCTGTGGGTGGCCAGGGTACACTGGCCACAGGCCGCAGGGGTTCACGGGACTGACCATGACAGGCCACAACTCGTGGACCGCAGGTGTCTGAGAACCTAGCCAGGATGTGGGCTCTGGCTGGTCAGTTAGGAAGCAGTGGCTCTGTGACCGGGCACCTCGGGGTGCATGGTGACCTTGTTTTAGCTTTCTCGAGGGCTCAGGGAGGCCTCGTTCGGTGGTCCGTGAGATTGTCCATGATTTGTCCAGCGGGAAAATAACATGATTCCGCATGGGCTCAGGGGTTTGTGATGCCACCAGCTGTAGCCCGGCCTCAGCCCCCTTGCTTCCTTCCTCACTGCCGCTGGACCCATCAGGCAGACAGGGGCCTTTTCCAGCTAGATAATGCATTATTCAGGCAGTTCTCAGAACTGGATCTAGTCTGCTGCTGTCCGAGGTGCTTACTTTGTTTCCAGTCCACTCTCGGTTGTCAAGTCCAGGCCCTGAAAGCGGTGTTTGGGACAAACCCATCTCATCTGGTGAGGGGGGCCAGGTGCTGTGATTCTCGCCACATAGGCATGACCAGGCCATTCCTTCCATAGCCTCAGGGGTGGGTCTGCCTGGGGCGATGGCCTCAGGTGTGGCCATGGGGATGAGCACTTGCTGGGGTTGTCGCACAGCAGCCCGAGCCGGGGGCCAGCAGTGGGTGGGCTGCTTTCAGCATGGCTGCTCTCATGGGGAGAGAGGGTGTGGAAGCTTCTTTCGGGATCAGTAGGAAGTCTGCAGCAAGATGCAATTGTGCAGTGCCCACCTTGGTCACAGGATGAAGGCGTTTGAGGGAGGAGCAGGCACAGCTGCTAGGATGTGTTAAAATAGGCCGCAGATAGGCAGTAGATAAGTGGGTGAACAGGTGTGTGTATGGATGGATACATGGATAGATGGATGATAGCTAAATAGACGGCCAATGGATAGGTACACGGGTGGATAGATAGTTGTTGGGTGGATGGGCAGATGGAGAGAGGGATAGATGGATAGATATATGGACAGATGGATGGATAGACAGGTGGATACATGTATAGATGGACAGATACATGTATACATGGATGGATACATGTATAGATGGACAGATACATGTATAGATGGATAGACACATGTATAGATGGGTAGATACATGTATAGATGGACAAATACATGTATAGATGGATGGATACATGTATAGATGGACAGATTCATGTATACATGGATGGATACATGTATAGATGGACATATTCATGTATACATGGATGGATACATGTATAGATGGACGGATACATGTATAGATGGATAGACACACGTATAGATGGGTAGATACATGTATAGATGGATGAATACATGTATAGATGGATAGACACATGTGTAGATGGACAGATACATGTATAGATGGATGAATACATGTATAGATGGGTAGACACATGTATAGATGGAAGAATACATGTATAGATGGATGAATACATGTATAGATGGATAGACACATGTATAGATGGATAGACACATGTATAGATGGATGAATACATGTATAGATGGATAGACACATGTATAGATGGAAGAATACATGTATATATGGGTAGACACATGTATAGATGGAAGAATACATGTATAGATGGATAGACACATGTATAGATGGGTAGACACATGTATAGATGGAAGAATACATGTATAGATGGATGAATACATGTATAGATGGATAGACACATGTATAGATGGGTAGACACATGTATAGATGGAAGAATACATGTATAGATGGGTAGACACATGTATAGATGGATGAATACATGTATAGATGGATAGACACATGTATAGATGGACAGACACATGTATAGATGGATAGACACATGTATAGATGGACAGACACATGTATAGATGGATGAATACATGTATAGATGGATAGACACATGTATAGATGGAAGAATACATGTATATATGGGTAGACACATGTATAGATGGAAGAATACATGTATAGATGGATAGACACATGTATAGATGGGTAGACACATGTATAGATGGAAGAATACATGTATAGATGGATAGACACATGTATAGATGGGTAGACACATGTATAGATGGAAGAATACATGTATAGATGGATGAATACATGTATAGATGGATAGACACATGTATAGATGGAAGAATACATGTATATATGGGTAGACACATGTATAGATGGAAGAATACATGTATAGATGGATAGACACATGTATAGATGGGTAGACACATGTATAGATGGAAGAATACATGTATAGATGGATGAATACATGTATAGATGGATAGACACATGTATAGATGGAAGAATACATGTATATATGGGTAGACACATGTATAGATGGAAGAATACATGTATAGATGGATGAATACATGTATAGATGGATAGACACATGTGTAGATGGACAGACACATGTATAGATGGACACATACATGGATGGATGCATAGATGCGTGGGTGAAAGGAAAGCTAGCTAGACACAAACATGGACAGATATGTAGAGACACAGATGTGTGGGTGGGTAGATGATGGACACACAGAGGTGGGAGGATAGATATCGGGATGGGTGATGGAGAGATATACAGACAGGTAGGCAGGTGGGTGAGGAATGGCTGGCGCTCAGGCAGGAATCCCAGGAGGAGAAGCCTCACACTGAGCCATGCTGGATGTCCAGCAGACACCGTGTCGTCATCAAGGGGAGGATTCTTCACACTAGGCCATGTCCTCCCCCTGTAGACCACTGTCGGTCCTTAGGTGCTGTCGTCTTTACTAGTTGAGGTGAGAGGAGGTGGATGGTGTTCCGGATACCAGGGCAGGCGGAACTTGTGCTCCAGGGGTCTGTGTTGGGGCCTGGGCTTTCTGAGCAGGACATTGGCACAGCATGTTGTATCTCACTTGGGAAATGTTTGTTGCAGATCCAGGACATTGTCCGGAAGCGGCAGCTGCTGACTATCTTCCGGGAAGGCAAAGACGGTCAGCAGGATGTGGATGTGGCCATCCTGCAGGCCTTGCTGAAAGGTGAGGGCCAAGGGGAGTGGGCATGTGGGGGTGAAGCCAGAATGCAGCGCTGGGGAGGAGGAGCCCACCCTGGGGTGGCACAGTCCCTTCTGTTGGACACACTGGATGGTGGGCAGCTGGCGTGGGCCATGTCATCTCCGCCTCCTGCCATCCATGAAGCCCAGCAAAGCCCTGGTAAGATGCATTGAGAGACCACTCTGAGACACACGGTGACCAAGCGTTCAAAAGCCAAAGACGGTCTTGATCAGTAAGGACCAATGTTCTACTAGGGCTCCTCAGCACCATTATCTGCAGCTGCTCACCACAGGCAGTGAGTGGGATGAGGTATCCAGAGCACTAAAGAAAACTGTCCACGAGAATCCCGCATCTGGTGAAACTGTCCTTCAGAAGGGCAGCCCCAGATAGAGCAACGCTCAGGGAGCCCCCTGCCACCAGATCTGACCCCGTGATCTCCAGGGAGACGTGGGGGATGGAAGGACACCAGGCGGTGACTCAGAGCCTAGGATGCAGCGAAGACCTCAGCATGGCAAATGCACGGGCAGTTGTAAAATCTAGTGTCACTGCCACAGTGGTTTATAACTGCAACTTTTTGCTTTAAGAGATTATTACATTAAAAACTATTAGTCTACAAGGGAGTATTGTAGCTGCACACTTTGTTTTCTGTTTAATTTAAGAGGCTAATACATTTCAAGGAGTTACCAGTTTTAGGGCACATGAGGTATAAACATGTAATTTTGTGACATTAACAACTGAAAAGAGTGGGTAAGAACAGTTAAAAGAGCAGAGTTTGTATATGTTATGCTGTGTGCTTCATGCAGTGAAGTTAAGCGGATGCAAATTCAAATTAGAGGGTTATAACTTTAAGATATTTGATGTAATCCCCATGGTAACCACAAAGACACCAGCTAAAAGAATATACACAAAAAGGAATTTACACATTTCACTATAGTGAGACTTGGTGGCCGAGCCCTTGCCTAGCATGCATGCGGACCCGGGTTTGAGTCCCAACACTGCACCTTAAAATCAGCTAAGCACAGAAGAGGACAGTAATGCAGGAAATGAGGAACAGAGAAAAAGCTGTGAGACATATAGAAAATAAATAACTAAATGACAGAAATAAGTCCTTATCAGTAGTGACTTTAAGTATAAATGGTTTAAGCTCTTCAATCAAAAGAGAAAGACTGGCAGAACAGAAAAACACTGTTCACCTCTGCACTGTCTGCAGGAGACTCACTTTAGATCCAAATAGATTGAAAGCAGAAGGATGGGAAACGATATTCCGTATAAATAGTAACCAAAAGAGAGCAGTGCTGGAGGGGCGGGTGCTGTTTTGCACGTTATGAATGTGTTTGATACCACTGAACTGTGCGTAGTAAGATGACTGAGATGCTAAGTTTTATGCCCTGTGTCTTTGACCACACAAAGAGTTTCACACAGTGCAATGGGACATTAGATCCCCCCGCGTCTTGCTCCTGTCAGTACGGTGGGTTTTTTGGCACCGGGGATCGAACTCAGGACCTTGGGCTTGCGAGGCAGGTGGTGGAACCATTGAGCTAAATCCCCAGCCCCAGTGTGGTGCTTTTGAGATGCACTCGTGTGATTGTGTGTCACAGTGGTGTTCCCTCTCACTACTGAGCAGTAGAGTGTCCTCTTGTGAAGTTTGTGAGTATACAATTTACTTCTCCATTCAGCTATGGGCAGGCAGGGTGTTTCCAGTTTGGGGCTATTGGAAGGAAGCCGCTATTGTCATTTCTCTTGGGACGATTATCTAGGACTGGAATTACTAGTTTTTATGTTTGCAAGCAACTGCCAAACTGTTTTCCAAAAAGATTGTACCATTTGACCTTTCTGCTGCATGGATGATAGTTCCAGTTTCAACACATCCTTGCCAACACTTGGTGTTGTCTTGGCCTTTTGGCCATCATAGTGTGGTTTGGAGTTGCATTTCCTTGTTGACTAATGATGTGGAGCATTATTTCATGGGATCTTCTGGCCTTTTTTCCATCTTTTTGGTGCATGTCTTTTATACCCACTTTAATTTGCTTATTTGTTCTCCTACTGAGTTGTAGGCATTCTTTGTATATACTGTTACTATTCTTTTGTTGTGTGTATATCCATTGGTAATATCTTTCCTTGCTTTGTGGCTCATGTCTATTTTTTTCAAGATGTCTTTAAAAAGTCGAAGGCTGAAGTTTTAATGAAGTTTAATTTTTAAATTTTTCTTTTATGGCTCGTTTTTTCTGTGTCCTATCTAAGAAACTCTATCTATCTCAGGGCCACAGATACTTGCTCCTGCTTTACTGTAGCAGCTTTATAGACACAGTTCTGTGTTCAGGTCTGGGGCCAACCTCTGATGGGCTTTTGTGTGTGATGTGAGGAAAGGTCAAATTTCTTTCTGTCCTCTCCAAACAGCAACCCATGATTCAGAAGTTAAACAGGAAGAGTAGAAGGGCTAGGGTGGAATCCTCATTCTGAGGACCTGGGCCAGGTGGCTGCTGCAGTGAGTAGAGAATCGAGGGCAAAGAAGGAGTGTCTTGGCTTTCGGAATTCTGAATTTTGAATGTCAATGTAAAGCACTGCCTCTCAGAGCCCCATGTCTTCTTTAAATGGTGAGCTCTTTCCTTCGTTGCTGCCCACCTGTCACAGGGGGTGTGGCATGGCCAGGAGGTGGGGACGTGGGGTGAGCTGCAGCGACGACTGGAATCCTGACATTCTCTAACCCTGACACGAGAAATGCTTCCCCAAGCTGGCCATCAACGTGAGGCCGCCACACCTGGGTGCTTGGTTTGCTGCTTTCAATCACTGAGGGGCGGAGTGACCACCATCCCTGAGCTCTGGCTTGAGCGCTCACACTTGCCCTGTCACCTGCAGCTTCGCGGAGCCAAGACCACTTTGGCCACGAGAACTGGGACCATCAGCTGAAGCTGGCAGTGGCGTGGAATCGCGTGGACATCGCCCGCAGCGAGATCTTTACTGATGAGTGGCAGTGGAAGGTTGGCATCTCGGGCGCCCCAGGGTGGACATGTGGGCCTGTAGGAGCCTTACCTTGGGAGCCAGGGCAGCTGGGGTCCTCTGCCGAGGCCATGTCCTGTCCTTGGGGATGGTGACCTGGGTGGGTTCCATCTGTGCAGATGAAGAGGGCAGCGGCCCCTGCAGGCTCCCTGGGGTCCACGCTCTGCGGCGGTGGCCCTGAGTGGCAGCCACCCCACAGTATTCTCTCAGCCCTCAGACCTGCACCCCACGATGACAGCCGCACTCATCTCGAACAAGCCGGAGTTCGTGAAGCTCTTCCTAGAGAATGGGGTCCAGATGACGGAGCTGGTGACCTGGGACACGCTGCTCTACCTGTACGAGAACCTGGAGCCCTCCTGCCTCTTCCACAGCAAGCTGCAGAAGGTGCTGGCCGAGGAGCGCCTGGCCTGTGCGCCCACCGCGCCCCGCCTGCAGATGCACCACGTGGCCCAGGTGCTGCGTGAGCTCCTTGGGGACTCCACGCAGCCACTGTACCCCCGGCCCCGGCACGGCGACCGGCCTCGGCTCTCGCTGCCTGTGCCCCACATCAAACTCAACGTGCGTGCTGGTGACGAGGCTGAGGGGTGGGATCTGCGTCCTCAGACCACTTTGTGTTGATTGGCTGTTATCTTTATCAGACAAGAGGTCTGCTCCCTGCCTTAGGCTGAGTGGCCATGTGACTGGCCACACACAGGTGGCTGCACAGAAATCTTTGCTCATAGTCAGAGCTCGCGCGCCAGCAGGGGTAGTTCCTGGTGAGGCTCCAGCTCCTGACTGCAGGTGGCTGCCTCTCACCCCCTTGCTGTCCTCAAGAAGCAGCAAGAGATCGATTGATCATCCCGGGTGCTTCTTCCTCTTGTAAGGAGACAGTCCTGTGGGATTAGGGCCCACCCAGCACCTCATTGCATCTTAATGACAAGGTGTAATCAAAAAATACTGTGAACATCTAAATTTTTAATATTACATAAAAACATATTTCCGTTAATCCTCCCCAAAATGCTCTCCCTCACTTCACACACACTCATCCCATCTTTCTTTCCCTTCCTGCAGCAGCTCTGGAGCCCTCTTTCCTGAGTGTCTTTAGCTGCACTGTCCTGTCTGCCTTGATGCCCTGAATGGATTCAAAACATTTCCCTGTCATGGTCATTTTGACTCTGGGGAAGAGGCGGAAGTCACACGGTGCCAGATCCGGTGAATGAGGTGGATGAGGACCTAGTGTCGTGTTTCTATGAGCCTGCTTTTCTGTTGGGTGTGGTCAGCAGCAGCATTCACCATTCTTTTGATCACATTTTGTAAAGATGCTCAGCAAAGAGGGCTCCAGAGCTGCTGCAGGAAGGGGCCAGTTGATGAGATGAGTGTGTGGGAAGCGAGGGCAGGATTTTGGTCACATCTTAGGCCTCCTAGCAGGCTCCATCTCCAAACCTCCAGGCATACTGCAAATCAGGGCTTCAGTGTAGGAATTTTAGGGAACACACTTCAGCTCTTAACACTCCTTCTTCTAGAAATTATAAAAGTAGAAAGCATTTCAAGGGGCATCAACCTCCTGCTTTGGTCCTGCTCCCCACGTGTCCTCCATGTTCCCATCCTTGGGGAGGAGGCACCCCAGCCCTGCCTGTGTGAGATATGCAGCCAGGCCTGGTGGTGGCCGCAGGAGGGGGTGCTGAGTGGCTGAGGATGAATTGGCTTTTGTGTGTGTGTGAAACTCATGTGAGAGCATCAATCCTGACCCAGCTAAACCGTGAGAGGACTCATCTGGGCTTCTTTGACTTAAGAATCTAGTGAACCATTTTCATCAACTTCCTGAGAGTGAAACACACTTTTATCTCTGTTTTGAATCTCAACTTGAGAGCAGGGCAGTCTAGGTCCATATGGTGCTGGATTCTGCCAGTGGTTTTGGGGTTTTTGCATCAGCATGTGAAGCTTTTGGTTGTAGTTTATTTGGGGTGCTTTATTCATTGAGTTCCATATCAATTTATGTTGGCTCTGTGGAAACCGCTGGGGAATTTCTTTCTTTCTCTACTCTGGAAGTTTTATGTGGCTGGAGTAGACTGCTTCCTTCTAGCTTGAAATTTCTTCTGTGAGCTCATCAGGGCCCAGTGCCTTTTTTGGTGTAGCAGTTCTGGTAATTGTTTTGTCCTTATTGTTTCTGTTTAGGTTTTCTACGTCTTGGAAGATCACATTTGGTTTTGCTTTTTTTTATGCTAGAAAATTTTCCATTTCTCCATGTTCTCCAGTCTGTCCTCTGACCCAGGCAAGTGATGCCTGACTTCTGACAGAGACACTGTGGTGGCTGGCTTTTGTATAGTCATAGTTCTGTTCTGGTTTCAGGGTGTTGATGGAAGTTTCCCAGCAGAACATGCTTGGGAAGGCCTAGAGCAGGAGTTCACACTTAACCGTGTCTGCAGTTTCAGAAGATTAACTGTTCTTCTTTTACGAGGATAAGCTTTCAGAAAGTTCTGAGGAGCACCTGCAGGAAGCGTGACTTTGCATGTGACATGGGAAAGGTGTCCCCACCTTTGGGGATTGTCTTTGGGCCATTGGAGAGCATGTCTGCTCAGCTGGTACATGCTGCTGTGTGGGCTGTCTGGGCTGAGTGGGGCCCTGCTGCTCAAGTGAACCCTTACAGCCCCTTGGGTGGCTCCATATGCAGGAGACATGGTGTGAGGTCCCCTCCAGAGCTCATAGCCACAGGTTGGTGCACCCAGCTCTCTAGCATTCAATGCATTGGCAAAGGTGTTGATCGGATATGACTGAGGAAGCTTACCGGGTGCCTGGCATGTGGCAAGGGAGAAGTGGATCGAAGGGTGCACCCTCTCTAGATGAGTCTAGATGTCTCCAGGATGGTGGTTTTCAAACTACAGTGTGCCCAGTAGAATGACCTAAAATGCTGCTGACAAGGTGGGCAGGCCTGTGACCCTGCTCCCCCTAACTCTGACAGTAGGGCGGCCTCTGTGGGACTCAGACTGTCCATTACTCACCAGGTGCAGGGCGTGAGCCTTCGGTCCCTCTACAAACGTTCTTCGGGCCACATCACCTTCACCATGGATCCAGTCCGGGACCTTCTCATCTGGGCCATTGTTCAGAACCGTCGGGAGCTGGCGGGCATCATCTGGGCTCAGGTAATGAAATCCCCTTCTCCGCAGAGGTGAGGGCATGTGGGCCTGCAGCCAGCAGCCAGGCAAGTGGGCTGTGGAAGGTGGGAGTGGTGTCTGCAATGCTGTCCAGGGCTCAGTGCCCATAACGCTGGAGGACATGGGACTTAGCCCTAGGAGGTCTGCCATGTGAACTCTTCCTGTGGTTGTATCCATGCCGACTTATGGGGAGTACCGTCCCTGTGGCCCTCCAGGTCCTGGAGGACCAGCACATGTGTTGGGTTCATGCTGTCCCTTAGGGAGACTATGGGGCAGATGGCTCCCATCTCTCCATCAGGTGGGACATGGCTGTCAAAAAGCAGTGACATACAGGGGCCACGGAAGCCAGTGCCTGGCCTGTCTGAGGTCTCTGCTTTCCCTGGCCCAGCCAGTGTGCAAGTTCTGGGCAGGCCAACCCTGGCTGGGCCCTCCAGGTCCTCACCGGCACCTGTGTCCCCAGAGTCAGGACTGCATTGCAGCCGCACTGGCCTGCAGCAAGATCCTGAAGGAGCTGTCCAAGGAGGAGGAGGACACGGACAGCTCAGAGGAGATGCTGGCTCTGGCGGATGAGTACGAGCTCAGAGCTATTGGTGAGTCCAGCCCTGGGTCTCAGCCCATGTCCTGTCACTGGGGCCTGTGCTCTCGGGCCTGGTGTTAGGGCATCAGCCTCACCCTTGCCCATCTGGACCATGCCCCACCTCTGTCTGGGGTGCCCCAGGGCTCAGTGGCTGTCAACTGCCGCTCTGACATCCCCCGATCTTCCTCCTCCCCAGGAGTTTTCACTGAGTGCTACCGGAAGGACGAGGAGCGGGCTCAGAAGCTGCTCACCCGAGTATCAGAGGCCTGGGGGAAGACCACCTGCCTGCAGCTGGCCCTGGAGGCCAAGGACATGAAGTTTGTGTCTCACGGGGGCATCCAGGTGACCTCCCACGGCCCTGCTTCTGGTATCAGGTGCTCGGGAGTTTGTGGGATGGGTGCAGCCTCTGGTTCACACAGACGCACAGGGCCCACCCTGGTGCAGGTCCTGGGTGGCCAGGGATGGCACCTGGCCTATGGCCACAGCCCCTGCTGGAGACACAGAGAGGAAATGGCCTTGATCGAAGCAGGCAGCTGGCGTGCAGTGGAGGCAATGGCAGGGGTCCCCTAGGCAGCCCCAGGCCCATGTCAGCTCTGTCCCCACAGCCCACAAGGGATGGGACAGTTCCCTCCTGGGGCTCCCACAGCAGGCCTGGCACAAGTGAACCCCCCTGAAACACTGGGGTCTCCCAGAGCACGGCTTTGCGCTATGACCTGGTTGCCAGGCCTCCCCGTCAAGGGGTCTGCTGGTGCCCCTCTCCTGAGCCCTCCCCGTCCACAGGCCTTCCTGACCAAGGTGTGGTGGGGCCAGCTGTGTGTGGACAACGGGCTGTGGAGGGTCATCCTGTGTATGCTGGCCTTCCCGCTGCTCCTCACTGGTCTCGTCTCCTTCAGGTGCCTGGGTTGGGGCGGGGGGCAGCTGGGCGCGGGGACCTCCTCTCCCTGGGAACCCTGGGCCCCGCGGTTGTGCCAGGATCCTGGACTGGGAGAGAGACGGTGGGCAGGAAGTGCCACCATGCCCCCAGCACTGGCCGTGGGTTGAGCGCTGCCTGCCGTGCCCCCAGCACCCCGCTGTCCCTGGGTCCTGAGAATGGGGAGGGCGGCTCACACGGGGCCCTAGTGCCACTGAGCTGCTGGTGCTAAACGTGGCCGCGTGGGGACAGCAAGCCAAGGCCGAGGGCCACCCTGCTCCCCTGCTATGGCGCCCCGGCCGGGTGCACTGCTCCTCCTGGCAGAAGGAGGCGCTGGCCCAGCCTCCTCAGAAGCACAGTGGGGCTGTGGGCACTGGCGGATGTACCTAGGGGCTGGGCGGAGGTTCTGGTCCCCTGGGAGCCCAGGGACAGATCTGAGGCCCCGGCCCAGGTGGCCCTCCGTCGAGCCCCGCCTGTGGCTGGCAGGCCGAATGCTCGCCCTCCTTCGTGGGCTCTGGCAGCTGGAGACACGGGCTCGAGCTGCTGCCAGTGCTCAGCATCAGGGAAACTGAGGCACAGAGGTGCATTTCGGGTGCCTCTGTGTGCAGAGCTACAGCTGCTCCCCCAGCAGTCCCCGTGCTAAGAGTACGTGGGTCAGCACCATCCCGGTCAGCCTGACCCCCGGGGAGGACAGTGAGGACAGGTGCCCCACTTGTGGGGACAGTGCCAGGAGCTCTCAGGCAGGGCCTGGCCGGGCTGCCTGTGTTCAGTTCAGTCAGTCCTTGGTGGAGCCGTGACATCCATGGCCCTGGGCCGGATGTGAGAGACTGACCCTTGAGTCCCCGCCACGGTGGGCCACGTGG
Source organism: Heterocephalus glaber (assembly GCF_053883595.1). Taxonomy (NCBI): domain Eukaryota; kingdom Metazoa; phylum Chordata; class Mammalia; order Rodentia; family Bathyergidae; genus Heterocephalus; species Heterocephalus glaber. The sequence continues at coordinate 1,990,021 of NW_028258138.1, forward strand.
CTGCGTGTAGGGCTCTGGGGTCCACGGGACCCGATAGATGAGGCCCTCGTGCTGAGCCTCCCGGAGCTGGCGTGTGGCCTGGGGTGGCAGAGGTCTGTGGCCCTCACCGTGGCCCTCACCGTGGCCCGCCGTGCGTGCCGCCCCGCCCACAGGGAAAAGCGGCTGCAGGCCCTGGGCGGCCCGGCCCGAGCCCGCGCCTTCTTCAGCGCGCCGGTGGTCGTCTTCCACCTGAACATCCTGTCCTACTTCGCGTTCCTCTGCCTCTTCGCCTACGTGCTCATGGTGGACTTCCAGCCCACGCCATCCTGGAGCGAGTGCCTCATCTACCTGTGGCTCTTCTCCCTGGTGTGCGAGGAGATGCGGCAGGTGCCCCCCCCCGGGCCCCTGGGAGTGGGTGCCCTCTCTGCGGGGGGCCCGGGCCGCACCCCTGCCGCCCCTCCCTGCCCCCAGTTCTCAGTGCTTCCTGGAAGCCTTGTCTGGTCCCCCAGAGTGGGCGCCCTCATGGCCACGTCAGGTTCGGCCCTTTGCCAGAGGACTCACAGGCTGGCCGAGAGCCATGGCACTTGGCTGCGGTTGCTCAGCGACAGTCTGTGTGTGCTCCGGGCTGCCCCCAGGGCCCGGCTGAGCCCCGAGTGCCAGTGTGTCTCCCGGGAGGCAGGGCGGGGCCGGCTGCCCTCAGGGCGGGAGGGGGCTCAGAGGGAGGTAGCCGTGCCTCACTCACCTCTGCTCCCTGAGCTTACAGACTCTAGCTGCAGCTAGAGAGCCAGCTTCCGGAGGTGACCACCTGCCTGCTGGGAGGACCCTGGCGAGGCACCGAGAGACTGGGCCAGGAGCCAGGGCCAGGGCGGTACCCCTCCTGGGGTCTCTGTGACCCCAAGCCCAGCCTCACTGGGGCTGCCCTGCAAAAGGAAGTTGTGCCCTTCTCCTGAGTCTGCCTCGGACGCAGGGAAGGGACCTGGTTGATTCTTTGGGTCATCTGCCCCTAACCCTGCAGCCGGGTGCCAGGGGGCAGGCAGGCCACACAGGGGTCATGTGGCTCCCACTTCAGAGAGGAGGGGCTTCCCAGCACACGTGCACATGCATGCCCACACACGCATGCGCACAGGTGCTTATCCTGCAGGGGTCCCCGGGTCCGAGAGCACTGGCTGCCTGAGCCCCGCTCCAGCTTCCCCCTGGTCCTGTGGGCAGCACCAGCTGCCTGGTCCCCCTCTCCTGTCCGTCCGCCCTCTGCCCACCCGCCTTTCCCCCACTGAGGAGTGTGGCGGTGACGATGAGTCCCTGACTCCCCAGTAGCTCTTCTACGACCCTGACGAGTGCGGGCTGATGAAGATGGCGTCCCTGTACTTCAGCGACTTCTGGAACAAGCTGGACGTGGGCGCCATCCTGCTCTTCATCGCGGGGCTCACGTGCCGGTGAGCGGCGACTGTCCAGGGAGCTCATGGCCGGGCTCTGCTCTGAACTGCAGGCTGCCCAATCGCTTCTCGGCCTTTTGGCTAAGATCAAGTGAACTGCAGGCTGCCCCTGTCTTTGCCCGTTCCTCTTGGGTCACTTCCTGTCTGCGATGGCGTCGTGGATCTGGGAGGCCTTGGTCCTCCTGTCCACAAGGTGGGGGAGCCTGCCCAGGCCTCCTTGTGTCTTGCGATGACCCAGGGCCTGATGTCCTGCTTGAGGCTGGCCTTCTGGAGGTTCTGCCCCGGGTCCCCCAGCTTGGGCACGCTGGGGTCCCCCAGAGCGAGCTGCAGGCTGCCTGCTGAGCCAGTCCTGAGTGCTGTCCCTGCCCTGCCGGCCGCAGGCTCATCCCGGCAACACTGTACCCCGGACGTGTCATCCTCTCCCTGGACTTCATCATGTTCTGCCTCCGCCTGATGCACATTTTTACCGTCAGCAAGACGCTGGGGCCCAAGATAATCATCGTGAAGCGGATGGTAAGGCCCGAGTGAAGCCCACGACGGTCCGGTCTGGTGCCTGTCTCTGTGCCACCTCCTCCAGGGGTCTCCCTTGCCCTCTGGCCTCCGCTCCCTGTCCCTAGCTCCTTCCTCCGGGTCCTCTGGGTGCTCCCCACGCCATGGGCAGCTGTGACTTCCCCCGTGGTTGCTGGGCGCGGTGGTGGAGAGGGACAGTGCAGCCGGGCGCCTCCTCTCTGCAGATGAAGGATGTCTTCTTCTTCCTCTTCCTCCTGGCGGTGTGGGTGGTGTCCTTCGGGGTGGCCAAGCAAGCCATCCTCATTCACAACGAGAGCCGCGTGGACTGGATCTTCCGCGGGGTCGTCTACCACTCCTACCTTACCATCTTCGGGCAGATCCCGGCCTACATCGATGGTAGGAGCCGGGGTGCTGGCAGGCTGGGAGCCTGAGAGCTGTCCTGGGAGCCCGGCTGCGATGTGCTGAGGCCAGAGGCCAGCGGGGGTGGTCCGGGGTGCTGGGGTCTGCTGGCAGCCCCAGCATTAGAGGCCACCTGTCCTGCTGTCCCCGACACTGTAGTGGGAGCTGCCCCTCACCTCCTCACCCACTGGAGAGAGCTCTGTTTGCAGAGAGATCGAGTGAGATGGCATCCTTGACACACACTTTACCTGTGTAAAGTGCACGCGCCAGCGGCTTTTGGAGTTTCACAGGAGCTAATTTTATTGCATTCACTGCTCCCCCCCACCCCAGACAGCCCTACCCATCCACAGCCACGCCCGTGTTCCTCACCTCGGCCCTAAGCAGCTGCCAGTCGGCGTCCTGTCCACACGTACTTGCCCTTCCTGCACACCTCACGTGGCTCGGACCACGTCACAGGGCGTCCTTAGGGGTGTGAGGGAGGTTCGTCCATGCAGTGGCACGGTGGTGGTGAACCTTTAGAGGTTTCAGTGATACAGACGGCCCGCTGCCACTGTTAGCGCGAGCAGAGCTTTGGATTGCTCAGTGATATTTCATCGCACGGACACACCGTATGCTTACTTATTCCTAAGCTGATGGACGTTTGGGTTGTTTCCAGTTTTTGGCTGCTGTGAACAGTAGTGCCATGAAGGGTGATTTGTAAGTTTTTGTGTATGTGTTTAACATTTTGAGGAATTGTGCCCCTTCGCAGTATTCTTGATGGCAGCGTCTGAGGATTCCAGCGTCTCCCCAGTCTCCCCAACACTTGTGGTTGATTTTTATTTTATTTATTTATTTTTTGGTACTGGGGATCAAACTCAGGACCTTGTGCTTGCAGGCAGATGAGGCACCACTGAGCCACATCCCTGGGCCTATGGTTGATTTTTATTTATTTTTAAATTTTATTTTTGGTACCGGGGATCGAACTCAGGACCCTGCGCTTGGGAGGCAGGTGGCGGAACCACTGAGCTAAATCCCTGGGCCTGATTTTTAAAATTACAGCTGTGCTAGTGGGTGTGAGGGAGGTCTCACTGCGGTTTTGATTAGCGTGTGTCTCCAGTGATTTGCAGTGTTAAACTTCTCATGTGCTTCTTGGGGCCATTTCTGTGTCTTTTCTTTGGAGAAATATCTTTTCTTACCCTTTGTTCATTTTCCCTTGTTTTTTTAGTATTGAATTGTAAGGGTTTTTTATGTAAAAATACCAGACCTTTATCATATAGATGATTTGTAAGTTCTTTCTGTTTTTACATGGGCTGTCTTTTCATTTTCTTCATGAAAAAACACTTTCTTTGAAGCACAGCAGTTTTTAACTTTGATGAAGTATAACTCATGAATCTTTTAAAAAATCATTTATACTTTGAGTATCGTATCTGAGAAACCATTGCCTAACCCAAGACCATACAGATTGCTGCCTATGTTTTAAAAAATTTTGCAGTGTTTGCTCTTTCTTTTGGCCTTTGATTCATTGTGTGATTTTGGTATATGGTGTGAGGCAAGTGTCATGTTTTTGCATGTGGATATCCAGTTGTCTCAGCATTATTTGTTGACAAGGCTGTTCTTTCTCCTTGGAATATCCTAGCATTCCTTTTGAAAGTCAGTTGACAATTAATGTCAGGATTTGTGTCCAGCTATCAGTCCTATCCCCTTTCGGTATGTCTGTCCCACGCTGGCACCTCACTGCCGTGGTTTCTGTAGCTTTACACTAGCCTTTAAAAAATTGGAAAGGCTGAATCCTTCAGCCTAGTTCTTTTTCCAGGTTGCTTTAGCTTCTGAAACCCTTTAGTTCACATATATTTTTGACTCAACTTACGCCAAAAAGGCACCAGGTATCTTCTTACTTATTTAGATCTTCGATTGATTGCAACAGTGTTTTGCAGTTTTTAATGTATAAATCTCACATGTTTGTTAAATTTACTCCTACCTATTTCATTCTTTTTCATGCTATTGTCAATTTTTTCTTTGGAAATCCTTTCCCACCAAATGAATCCCCCAGGTTGGAACCCACCCTGCTGACGACGGGGGCCTTGAGACGTGGCCCCGGTGGGATGCGGGGGTCCTGTGTGGGCACCGTGCGGCCTGGGGCAGCCCTGACTCCGGGCTTCCCTGGCAGCCGTGGTGGCGGAGCTTCCTGTTGGACTTGGGTCTCCGTGTGCAGGCGGCCAGGCCCGTGGGGCTCCTTGGCGGTGGCCAGTGGCTGAGGTCCCTTCTAGCCAGCACTCTCATGACTGTCTCACCTTGGCTCTTCCACCCCACTCCCCACTCAGGCGTGAATTTCGACCTGGAACACTGCAGCCCCAACGGCACAGACCCCTACAAGCCCAAGTGCCCCGAGAGCGACACGACACAGCAGAGGCCCGCCTTCCCCGAGTGGCTCACGGTCATCCTGCTCTGCCTCTATCTGCTCTTCACCAACATCCTGCTGCTCAACCTCCTGATTGCCATGTTCAAGTGAGCACCGGGTGTGGCTGGCAGAGGACGTGGCCTGAGCCAGGGGGCCGGCGTGCCCGTCACCCGAGGCACTGCCTGGCATCCTGGCAAGAGCGTGCACGGCCACTCCTCCCTGGTCACTGCTTGCCGGCCTGTCCATGTCACTGCCCCGGGGGCTGACGGTGCCACACGTGTCCTGCTCAGCTGTGGTGGTTGCTGTGGGTTGCTGGCATCGGCCTCGTTCTGTGTGAGCAACGGCAAGAGCGCTCATTGCTCTGCCGCGAAGGACCTGTGGCAGTGGCTGCCCAGGGACCCTAACCCCTCCCCATCCCGAGGGCTCCTCCTGTGTCCCCACCCCTGGACGCATTCCTGTGCCTCTTGTCCACCTCTGTGCTGAGCTGAGACCTTCTTGAGGCTTGTTTTTCTGGGGTTCCAGTCCATCTCTGGATAGCCGTGCCTGCTTCTCCCACAGTTAGGGGCTCATGTGTCATCTACACAGGGTTTGTACATGCATGTCTTAGTCACTTTCCTTCTTACTGGGACAGAATTCCTGAGCTCCACACCTTAAGGGAGGAGAGATTTACTTTCGCTCACAGTGTGTGGAGGGTTCAGTCCGTGGTCGGCTGGCTCCCAGTTGGGCAGCACAGCTGAGGGGCCTGTGGAGGAGAGCTGCTTACGGCATGGAGGACAGGAAGCAGGGTGAAGGGAGGGGCTGGGGAGGGGGAGGGGGAGGGGGAGGGACCCTCCCAGGCCACGCCCCAGGGGCTGGGTTTCCCACCAGGCCCTGCCTCCTAACAGCGAGTCAGCTATGAGCCCCATGATTTAATCACCTTCCCACAGCGCCCCTCTATGTGCCCACGAGGCTCTTAGGGGACATAGATGTAACCAGAACAATGAGCATCCACCCTCCCCGGGCATCATTTGTAGGTGGCATCCAGAGGGGCCCCACAGAGCAGATGCACCTCGTCCCCTTGTGAGGATCAGTGCCCCAAACACGTCCACACCCTAATGAGGAGAACCTGTGGATATGGGGCCTGAAGTGGTAACAGGGCCTTTGCCGATGGGATTAAGTTAGGGGTCTGAGGTGGGAGATGGTCTCGGATGGCCCGGGGGTCCAGCGCCAGCATGGGGGTCTGTGTGAGAGGGAGATGGGAGATCTGATTCGAGTCAGAGTCTGGGGACAGTGCCACAGCCGAGCGACCCAAGCCTCGAAGAGGAACGGCCTTGTGACACTTTGGTGTCAGCCCAGAACCTGGAGAGAACAAATCTGACTCTTTAGGGTTGTGGTGATTTGTTAGTGCAGCGATAGGAAACGAATGCAGTAGCTACTCCTCTGGAAGTTCCTAGCTTTTCTTTAACTCTTTGGTGCTCTGAAACCTCTCATCTTGCTAGAACTTTGAGGCTTTGCTGTGGTCTGTCCTGCTGGCTGTGTGGACATTGTTTTCTTGGGCCTGAGGACATCCCGTGAGTAAAAGTGTCAGGTCTCCTGATAGCCGGGAGGGACCAGGCTCTGGAGCCCCCCTTACACTTCTGTAGGTGGACTTTTTGTTTTGAGAGAGGTGGGTTTTTGAGACAGTGCCTCACTATGTGTTCCAGGCTGGCCTTGAACCCACTATATAGCCTAGGGTGGTCGAATTTGTGATGATCCTCCTGCCTCAGCCTCCTGAGTGCTGGGATGACAGGTCTTCCATAGATTATAAACTTGAATCGAAGACAGCTCTGTGGCCACAAAGCAAGAGGCAGGAAAAGGAGGAGCCATGGAAGCAGGAGTCCCAGGCATTCGGGCCGGGTCCTGGCAGCCCCTGGTGTTGTGCCCCTGGAGGCCCTGTAATTCAGACCCCTTCAGAGCCTCCCCTCAGCCTCTGCAACAGATTCCAGGGCCCACAGCCTTTGAAAACCACCCCCTGCTGGTTTGGTTAGGCGCCAGCCTCCCTCTGGTTGCAGGGCCCCAGGGTGGTCCTTTTGCCTTAATGTGCTCTGATGAGTGCTGTGCCCTAGAGCTGGGACTAGGGGCCCGGCGCGGTGGGGTGACCCTGTCCCCAGGCAGGGACACCGAGGGGCCGGGTGACCTGCCACCCCTCCTCTGCTCTGTCTCTGCCCAGGCCCGTCCACCTCTCACACCTGAGCCCGCGGGAGGGGAGCCCAGCCTGGTCCTGCGTTTGTGGGAACTGACCCAGTGTTGTCCCCGCACCAGTGCCTTAGCGAGGCGCCGAAGCCCACAGGGCCTGTGTCCTCCCCTCGGCTCCCCTCCCGGCGCAGGGCATCTTGCCTGTCTCACCCATGCGAGTCGAACTGGCTTCCCGGGCAGCTGCTTCTGCGGTCTTGGGGTCCCCAGGTGCGGGCCGTGGGTGGTGTCGGTCCCTGCACGCCTGCCGATGCCGTGTCCCTCCTGCCTCCCGCCAGCTACACGTTCCAGCAGGTCCAGGAGCACACGGACCAGATCTGGAAATTCCAGCGTCACGACCTGATCGAGGAGTACCATGGCCGGCCGCCTGCGCCGCCCCCACTCATCCTGCTCAGCCACCTGCAGCTGCTGGTCAAGAGGCTGGTCCTGAAGGTCCCCGCCAAGAGGCACACGCAGCTCAGTGAGCCCACCGCCCTGCGTCCCGGGGTGCGGTCCAGGCCACCTCAGGCTGCAGATGGGGACCCTGGGCGGTGTGCGGCTCCCTCTGGAACCCCGGTGACCACATGGGCTGCTGCTGCCCTTCCTCGGGGCCCCGGGGTGCCAGGGGAGCTCAGGTCCCTCTGTCAACCAACAGAGAACAAGCTGGAGAAGAACGAGGAGGCAGCCCTGCTGTCCTGGGAGATCTACCTGAAGGAGAACTACCTGCATAACCAGCAGCACCAGCACCACCAGCGGCCGGAGCAGCGGATCCAGGACATCAGTGAGAAGTGCGAGGGCTGCGCCCCTGCACCCCATGGGCTAAGGGTGGCCGTCATGGGGCCCAGGCCTACCCAGCAGGCCCCCGGTCTGGCACACCCAGGGTCTGGCACACCCCGCGTGGGAGGGAGAAGGGGACTGGACTGTAAGCTAGCGTGTCGGGGTCTGCCCTGTGGTCACTGCTGTCACTACCTTGGCCCCCTGCAGACCCCCAGGCCTGTATCCAGTGGCTGACCCAAGGCCCCTGCGGTCCTAGGAAGGCTGGGCCTGCAGATGCAGGAGGGGCAGAGGCCGGAAGGGAAGCTCGGGGGCCAGGGGAGTGCAGATCCCCTCACAGGATACCATGGAGTGTGCGCACATGTGGAGCTCAGGGCCATTCTGAGAGTGGCTGCCCATGAGCTGGCTGGGGCCCGACCTGGGGCCCGGTGACATCAGCACCATCCCCGACCCATCTTCCTGCCTGCTTCCTTCAGGGGCAAGGGCTGTGACGGGGCAGCTCTCTCTGCTGCCTTCTCTGCCCAGACCCTCAGGCATGGTGGGTGACAGGAGCGGGAGCTGGCTGCTGGTCCCGATGTCAGTGTCCCACTGGGGCAGACCCTGGGCTCCCCAGTGAGTGAGGGGGTGCAGAAAGGGTACAGCGCCACCTGGTGACGGCAGCTCCTGCCTGACAGGATGCTGTGGGCAAAGGAGAGGCTGACGGCAGTGATGAAGAGAGACAAGGCAGTGGTGGTGGTTGGGGTGGTGGTTGGGTCGTGGTTGGGGTCGTGGTTGGGGTGGTGGTTGGGTGGTGGTTGGGTTAGTGGTTGGGTGGTGGTTGGGTGGTGGTTGGGGTGGTGGTTGGGTTAGTGGTTGGGTGGTGGTTGGGTGGTGGTTGGGGTGGTGGTTGGGTTAGTGGTTGGGTCGTGGTTGGGGTCGTGGTTGGGGTGGTGGTTGGGTCGTGGTTGGGTCGTGGTTGGGGTGGTGGTTGGGTGGTGGTTGGGGTGGTGGTTGGGGTGGTGGTTGGGTGGTGGTTGGGTGGTGGTTGGGGTGGTGGTTGGGTCGTGGTTGGGTCGTGGTTGGGGTGGTGGTTGGGTGGTGGTTGGGGTGGTGGTTGGGGTGGTGGTTGGGTGGTGGTTGGGTTAGTGGTTGGGTGGTGGTTGGGTGGTGGTTGGGGTGGTGGTTGGGGTCGTGGTTGGGGTGGTGGTTGGGTGGTGGTTGGGTTAGTGGTTGGGTGGTGGTTGGGTGGTGGTTGGGGTGGTGGTTGGGGTCGTGGTTGGGGTGGTGGTTGGGTGGTGGTTGGGTGGTGGTTGGGGGTGGTGGTTGGGTCGTGGTTGGGTCGTGGTTGGGGTGGTGGTTGGGGTGGTGGTTGGGTGGTGGTTGGGTGGTGGTGATGATAGTGAAGGTGGTGAGGATATCGATGATGGTGGTGGTGGTGGTGGCGGGCACAGAGGCGAGGACCTTGCCAGTCCAGTGCATAGTTAAAGCTGCTTCTATCTCTCACGCTGGGTGAGCCACACACAGCTGTCCTGTGTGCCTCAGTCTGGACACAGTGCCATCCATTTAAGCCTTTGGCCTTGCTGCCTCCCTCCCTTCAGATGCTGCTTCCCTAGAGGTCTCCCCTGCCTCCATCCACTCTGTCCACAGAATCCTCCCTCCCCAAATCCTGATGTTGGTCGGTTTGTGGGTTTGTTGTAGGGTTGGTGGATTTATCCTTTGGTAGGTTGATGGGTTCATGGATGAGTTGATTGGTTAGTAAACTGGTGGGTTATTGGTTGGTTGGTGGGTTTGTCTTTGGGGTTGGTTGTTTGGCTTGTTGTAGGGTTATGAGTTTGTCCATTATGTAGTTGGTGGGTCCCTTGGTGGGTTGGGTTAATTTTTGTTTTGGTACCAGGGATCGAACCTAGGACCTTGTGTTTGTGAGGCAGGAGGCAGAACCACTAAGCTAAATCCCTAGCCCTGGGTTGGGTTAATGTTTATCTGCTCCCTCCATGGAGATGTGAGCTCCACAAGAGCAGGAACAGAATTCTTCAGGTTTCCAGCAGTCTCTGGGACCTGGGGGAGGCGTGGACCTGGCAGATACTCCTCAGGGGTGTGGAGTTCTGGTCCCAGCCTGATAGGACTGCAGGAGGTGGGGTGTGGTCTCAGCCTGCTTTCTCCTGATGTTCCACCTCAACCTTCCAGCTGGAGAGGACATGCTGGGCTCTGTGTCACACCTGGCCACCTTCTCTCACTGGTTGTGGCCAAGAATGCTGTGATCAATGACCCTACCTGGTGTCATTTGACTTTAAACAGTGGTCATGCCCAGGGCCCAGATGCGGGGGAGCAGTGCCCAGGTGTCAGGATGGCCTGACACAAGCCCTGGAGCTGGCATTCTAGTTGGGAAGGTGCAGTCAGTGGGAAGTTCTGAGGAGCAGGACACTGAGGGCCCCTAGAGGCCCAGCACTCTGACCGCGTCCTCCTCCTTAGTCCTCTGGCAGCAGGAAGTGTTGTCATTTACGCCATCCTACCATGGAGAGAAGAGGCTCTGGAAAGTGAGAGGTTGAACTGGCACACGGTGCAGCCCGGATTTGAGCGCCAGCCCCAGCTTGGCTGTGTGTCCGTTTCTGCAGACACAGTGATGACCACCTGTCCTCACCTCCTGAGACTGTTGCTCTAGGATGTGTTTGTAGCTGGAATGGAACTGCTGTGACATTTTAAAAGCTCCTGGTTATGTGTCTAGGAATCTTTAACCACAGTGAGCATGCTGCAGTCGATAAGATCTTGCAAAACACAGGGCAATGGGGAAGTGATGAAATAACTCGGTGGCTCTTACGAAGGTCTCAGCCCTGGCTGCCTCCTCCGGGTGGGTCCAGCAAGGGGTCCAAGGTCCAGGGAGGTGCCCTGGCACGAGGCGTGCCAGGCCCTCACAGCATGGCAGCCAGGCCGAGCTGACCAGGCTGGAGGTCTGGTCTCTGGAGCGCTCTGCCTGCAGACCTGGGCAGCTCACAGCTCAGGGTGACTGAGTCCCAGGGGCCCACGGATGCTGCAGTAATCGTCCTGGCATATTCGCAAAGCTGTGTGGGAAGACAAGGCAGGGGCTTGTGTGGGATGGAGCAATCGATTGTGTGGGCAAAGGTAAACCCACAGGCCCTCAGGGCAGCCAGGCCGCTCCCTCCCTCCAGCTGACTGTCAAGTGGGTCACTTCCCCAGGAACGCTTACTGGTTGTTACAGTGGTTGCTTTCTTTATTACGAATGAACGTGGTACAGGTGGCACCAAAGGGAAAAGGAAGTAAGGAAACCCTGGGCAAAATCAGACCAGCTTTGGACAGGTGTTGGCCTATTTTAACTACAAACACAGCAGGCCATGGTTGGCAGAAGCTCATGTTTTGTTTTGTTTATTTAATTATGAAAAATTTTTTGGTTTTTTGAGACAGGGTCTTATTATATGGCCCAGGCTGGCCTTGAACTTGTGGAGATGCTTCTGCCTCAGCCTCCTGATTTCCAGTGTTATAGGTTTGCGCTACCACACTGGACTAGAAATCTATAGGCGTGAGCAAAGCAAGACAAAAACAAATTTTTACCCAGAACCAGCACCCCTGCCCCAAACCACCCAGCTGTTCCGGAAGCTACCTTGTGCCCTGTGATTTGAGGGGCAGAATGCGTGGTTCACCACCCTGTGGGCAGGCACGGTGAGCCAGCTCAGGTGTCTCTCTCCGGACACCCTCTGGCAGACCATCACCTGGCTCTGGGAGCCTAAGCTGTCCCTCTGCTGTGACATCTTCCCTTTTGGGGACACTGAGGGCTTTCGTTCTGTAGCACGTCAGACAGTCTTCCGGGTTAAGAGAAGGTGACTGGTGTCCAGCTGATGCGGAGCCTGGGCTGCCGGGTCTGGCGGGGTCGTCTCCAAGCAGGCGTCGTGTCCCTAAGAGTCCCAGGGCCCCCAGAGCCTGCTGCCCCTGCCTCAGCCGTGTGCTCTTCCAGGGTGGACAGCATGGTGGACCTGCTGGACATGGACCGTCTGAAGAGGTCGGGCCCCACGGAGCAGAGGCTGGCTTCCCTGGAGGAGCAGGTGGGCTGGGCGGGGCCTGGGGGCTCTGGGCACCTGGGAAGAGGGGGAGCAGGGGCTGGGAAATGGGGAAGAGGGAGTTCCTGCCTCTCTAGAAGACCCCTGTGCTGCTCTATCGGGGAAGACCTCAGACCAGCTCCTCACTGCCCTCAGAGGCTGCTGTGGCCATCGGAGGGGGAAGGAGGAGCCTCAGAGCTGAGCAGAGATTGCTCTGAGGCTCCTGTGGAGGGCAGGGCAGGGCAGGGCAGGGCAGGCACCCTAGGTGGGGAGCAGGTGCACAGGTGTGAGGCTTGTGTCACGACCTTGAGGCTCGTGTTCCGGAGTTGCCACACAGAGCGGGTGGCATGGAGATGTAGGCCAAGAGGAGCTGGAGCATCCTGGGGCGATGAAGCCGCTGAGTGCAGGTGTCGCGGGGCTCCCATGACAACAGACACTAACTCTCACAGCTGGGAGGCTCCTGCAAGCTCTGCCAGTCTGCAGGCTCCAGGGGGTCCTCTGGCTTTTCCTGCACTCTGGGGCCCCAGGCTGGCTTGGGGCTGATCACAGTCACTGGTGACAGGACCCACCCTGACCCAGTGGGACCTCGTTTTAACTGATGGCATCCGGAAAGGACTTATTTCTAAGCAAGTAGGGCCACGTCCTGAGGTTCCAGCGGACAGGGGTTACCGGGACACTAGTATTTTTTCCTGCCTGCTCTGGGACCATGGCCTGGAGAAGCCCTGGTCTGGGAGCAGACGTGGGGTAACAGCGGAGCCCCGGAAGTAGAGGAGCAGTGCTGCGGGGGAGGCAGGTGGCAGTCAGCTGGTGGGCAGCGTCAGGGTGCTCTGGGTGGGGGCAGGCACTCTGGCACCGGGGCTGGTGCTCAGGGAGCTGCAGTGGCACCCGCTTGGCTGCGTGCATGGTGGAGGGCAGGTCTCAGTCCTGTCTGGGCTCAGGGAGGCCTCCTGGCAGCTTGGGGCCCTGGGTGGACACAGCTGAGCCTGCACACGTTCTTGTCTGCCGTGGAGGGCATGGTCCCCTACCCACGGTCCCCTCAACGCCGAGCCCACTGGCCTTGGTCCCCGCTGTCAGTGCCCACTGACCAGGCCCTGGACCAGTGCTGCCCACAGCAGCCAGGGCCCTGGGTGGGCCTGCTCCGAGCTCCCCTGCAGGGTGCCCTCCAGCCAGGCCTGAGCGGGCCAGGTGGCCACCGCAGCTAGGTCCCGCCCACTGTGCCCAGGCCTCACTGACCCCGTCCCCTGGGCTCTCCTGTGGGTCTGTGGCTGTGACACCTGGACAGGTACAGAGGCCAGGAGCTGCGTCTTTCTGAGCCTTGCCAGTCCTGGGGGCCCCGAGCATGGGGTCTCTGGGGAAGCAGGCTGGGGAGGGGTACTGAGGACGCCTCTTCCTTCGGGGTGCCCCGTGGGGACTTAGGTTGCCCTTGAGTGTCCAGTCCCAGTGGCCATCGTGATCATGGGCAGGTGGCGCTGACGGGCACTGCTGGGGTCAGCAGTCAGCACAGAGTGTGGTGTCCAGGGGGAGCTGGGTCACCCGGAGCGAAGCCCGAGCCTCACTGGCAGGGCAGGCGGGGCACTGCGGGTGTGCTGTGCGGTGCCAACACAGCTGTCTTCGGACATGCCTTCCAGGTGGCCCAGATGGCCGGGTCTTTGCACTGGATCGTGAGGACCCTGAAGGACAGTGGCTTTGGCTCTGCGGCGGGCGTGCCTGCCCTGGGTGAGTGCGGCGCCGGTCCCCACGGACCTGTGCAGCTCTGAGCCCGCGTGGGCTGGAGGAGAGGCAGCTGCAGGCCCTGGTGGAAAGTCAGCTTCGGCCGCAGTGGTCCCTGAGCCCCGCAGGACCAGCCCGAGGGAGCGGAGCCCTTTCTGGCCACATGGCGCCCGGCCTCGGCCTGTCCTGCTTGACCAGGCCGCTGGACCCCCAGGGCAGCCTGTCCCGCCATCCTGGACCTTCTCCTCCGTGACTCACGGTGAAAGCGGGTGGGATGGGCAGCTCTGGGGGTCTGAGACCCTCACGTGGCCCAGTGCCAGAAGGCGAAGTCCATTTTCCTGAATTTGCAGCTGGCTAGGAGGTGGACGTGTGTAGTCCTCCTTGGATGTGGCTGTCCCCAAAAGCAAATTTGCCCCGTTAACTGGGCAGCCCCTCATCATGGCCCAGGTGGTCAGCCAGTCACTGAGACCGCACTGAGGGTGCTGCCTCTCCTTCCACTGTCCCCACTGTCACGGGCCCCAGGGAGGGTTTGGGTGTCTGGGCTGGGTGGACGGAGTGCCCAAGCCTGGGCTCAGTGAGGTGTCACGGCCTGTGTGGCTGTTCACAGCACCCCCGAAGGCCCCTGACGAGCCGGATGCCGACTTGGCTGGCAGAAGGAAGGAGGAGGAGCCAGGCGACGGCTTCCATGTGAACGCCCGGCACCTCCTGTACCCTGTCTCCCCTGTCACCCGCTTCCCCGTGCCCAACGAGAAGGTGCCGTGGGAGGTGAGTGCCGACCCTGCTTGAGCCCCGAGCTCTGGGGAGGGGAGGGGGCCCCTGTCCCCAGCTCCTGGGTGTCCCTTGTAGCTCTTGCGCTCGGAAGCCCCAGGGCCCTGAGTGCCTGGCCAACCTCGTTTGACCGATAGGGAAACTGAGCCCCACAGCTTGAGGGACAGAGGGGGCCTTGTTGGTGCCCTGGCTCCACACAGACCTCACAGCCCAGCACTGCCTCTGTGGCTCATATTTGCCCAGCCGTCCTGGCCCTGTCACTGCCTGCTGACCCCTGTCCCCAACCCCGGCTCGGGGCTGCCCTGTGCCCTTGGGTGCTTTGGGTCCTGGTGGTTGTGGTCTTAGCTGTGAGTGCCCTCAGTCCCTTGGGGTGCTGGCCCCGCTCTATCTTGGGGACAACCTGAGGATGGCCACCCTGTGGTGCAGACAGAGTTCCTGATCTACAAGCCTCCTTTCTACACGGCCGAGAGGAAGGACACAGCCCTCATGGACCCTGTGGGAGAGTGAGTGTCCCTGGAACCCCGGCTCCTCCTAGAGGGACCCCAAGGACCCTCTACCCCCAGACAGCCCTTCCCTCCCGAGGCCTGTGGGATGCAGCTGCCTGTGTTGGGCGTGCCCTTCCGTGCCCTGCACCACCTGTGGCCAGAGGCCCCTCTGTGAGCCGAGTCCTGGGATTGCCCGGGTCCTCTTGTGCCCCCACCTCCTCTCCTGAGGACATGGCCCCCTGCTGTTCTCCCAGTGTCCCCGAGCTTCTGGCTAAGATCCGGTACAACACCCTAGATGGACCCACAGACCGCCGCAGCTTCCACGGAGCCTACGTGGTCCAGGACGGGCTCCCCCTGTGAGTACCGGGCCTGCGGGGGTTGCTTTGGGGCCAGTACCCTTCCTTGGCACATCGGGTGATTTTCTGTAGACACAAACTGACCCCAAAAGAAAAGGAAGCATCACCTTGAGGTGCTTCTGCGCACCCTGCCTGGAGCTGGCCTTGGTGCTGTCCCCAGCGGCAGGCAGGGAGGCCCTGAATGTGCTCCATCTCAGAGGACCCCTAGGGACTTGGATTTGTGGGTGGTAGAGTAGGCACATGGGTGTCACAGGGTGGACTGGATGGTGTCCTTGCCCGGTGACCGAGGTGGGGGTCAGCCCACAGCACAGGAGCCGGAACCCAGTGTGTGATGCCAGGTGACCCTTGTGCCAGCCTGGGACTCAAGAGAGGGCTCTCTCTGCTGTGGCAGGGCCCCTGGGGTGAGGTTGCTGGATGTGGGTGGCAGAGGGGACGTCATAGAGAAGGGAGCGAGGGGGACCCGGAGGGGAGGGGCTTGCTCTTTGCAGAACATTCTGGAACAGGGAGTGGATTGCTTTGGGGGACAGGTGGGGGTGGGACAGACCCCATGCCCAGGTGTACTGCTCTGGAGATGGGCGTGCAGGACGGGGTGCAGCGATGCTGCCACCAGCATGTCTGGGGTGGCAGGAAGTGGCGCCAGGAGGGAGCAGGGACATCCTGCAAGTGGAATGGGCACAGATGGCCCTGTGGAATTGGTCAGGGCAGCGAGCAGGCTGGGCAGGGCTCAGTGCGGGCCACAGCAGAGGGGACGAGAATCCGTGCACTGTAACACATTGATGTCGTTCACTTGCAAGTTGTGCTTTCATTCCACTGCCCTACGTCTATTTCCTGTGAAGTCGTTGTCTTTGGTAGACATGTGGCTAATAACACAATGCCACAGGCAGAGCCAGTTATAAAGAAAGGAGGTTTATTTTGGCTCGTGTTTCTGACCCAAGGTCGAGAGCCTGCGTCTGCCGACACTGTCCTGCTGGTGGCGTCACATGGCAGGAAAGGGCGGGGGGACCTGGCCGGGCTGGCTGACAGCACGCCCCACGCTCACCCACCAGTCAGTCAGACTGTGCACTGTTGCTCTTAGAGGTCTGGCCCCGACTCTGAATATCTCAGAATGTGATTAGATTTTAACATGAGTCTGGGAGAGGGTAAACTATATTCAGACCACCATCAGTCTGTCTGTTAAGATATACTCTTCTGTGTTCTTGGAATACATTTTGGAATTAGTTTTTTCACTTGAGGCTTCAGTGCAGCTGGAGGTTAAGGCGTGAGGAGGGAGATTGTATGAGCTAGCTTCCTGCCGCTATAACCGATACCGGCACAATGGGCTCAAAAGAGGGAAGGGCGATTCTGGCTCCCAGTTGGAAGGGGTTCAGTCCATGGTGTTCAGTCCTGCTGCTTTGGCCCCGGGGGGCGGTGGTCATGGCAGGGTGTGTGTGCTAAGACCAAAGGCTGGGCCTCCTCCCGGGATCCCAGTGACTTCAAGACCTTCACTGGGCCCCACCACCAAGGCTCCACCACGCCTGGCCGCTGGGAGGCAGAGTGGGTCTCTCCAAAGCCCCTGCCCCTGGCCCAGAGGGAAGCATGTGGAAGGCAAGGACAGTGGCTGGGAGGCAGGGGAGACCGCTGTGCTGCAGACAGAGAAGGCACAGGCAAGGCAGGAGGCCCTCAGCGGAAGGGAGAGTGGGAGCAGACCTGAAATTGGGGGACAGTCGGGCTGGCGCCACCTCGTGGGGTGACCTATGGATGGCTGCTGTGCCAGGCCCAGAGGGGCCAGCGGGCTGGGGCAGGGAGAAAGAGCACAAGGTGGTGCCTGGGGTGTCTGAGAGGTAGGCCTGCAGGGGGCGGGGGGCCGAGGGCCAGGCCACTGAGGACTGAGCGCCGAGCACAGCCCGTGCCCCATGTGCGCCCTCGAGCCATTGAGGGCCCCGCTCCGTGGGGGTGGGGGTAGCACAGCGAGCCCGGACTCTGCTCCCAGAGAGACCTTGCCTTGCCGCGTGCCCCACTCACCTGGAGCCCTGGCCTCAGCCTCCCTGAGAGATGAGCCCACCCCCTGGGTGGCCCAGGCCTGGGTGGGAGCCCAGAGTCCCCCGGCACCGGGGGGCAGCTGAGCTGAGCCCTCTCTGCCCCAGGAACCCCATGGGCCGCACAGGCCTGCTCGGACGCGGGAGCCTTAGTTGCTTTGGCCCCAACCACATGCTGCACCCCGTGGTCACCCGGTGAGTACCCTGGGGACACAGCCTCCCACGTGTCCACCAAGGTGCTTCCAGGCACCTCTATGTGCTCTGAGAGCCAGAGGACAGGCATGCTATTGGCTGCCTGGTACCTGTCGGGGGCAAGCGAGGGGTATCTGTGGTTCACTGTGGACACCCTGAAACCCGGCAGGGATGGGCCTGTTCCCCTGGAGCCTGGTCCTGTTTCCTGGGGACCCCGAGAGTCCCACTGGGAGGCGGGCTTGCTTCCAAGGAGAAATAGTAAGAAAATGAAAATGTAATCCCAAGGTCTGTGACGTTTGTGTCAGGGACCTGCCCTGCCAGGAGACACTGCACACACACACACACACACAGATCCACAGCCCATGCACACACCCACTGCACTCCCACTGCACACTCGCAGACACGTGCACATGTCCACAGGGATGCTCGCGCCCCCTTGGGCCCGCCCTGTGTAGCTCTTACAGCTACTTGGTGCTCGGAACCCGGCTCTGCCCGCCTTCAGGACCAGGTGTAGCCTGGCTTTGTCCCAGCGGAAACACAGGGCCCAGCCCAGCTGCATTCAGCTCAGAGCCCAGTGGGGCTCACGCCAGCATCTCTGGAGACCGGGGGCTGGAAAGCTGGGTCCGTTGTGTGCTTTTCTGAGGCTTCTTATTTTATATTAGTAATGTCTGCCATACATAATGTCTGCATTCCGCTTAGGGAGTAAGACTTGTACCTGACACATTTCAATTCTTTTTATTTGCCTTCTCGTCCCCTCCTTCCCCCTCCCTCTGTCACTAGGTCCCCTTCCCATTTGCAAAAGGGCTATGACACTGTTTCCTATCACCTGTCTTTCATTTTGTTGAATGGGTAAAGAAATCGTGGTATTTATACACGGGAGCACTACTCTGCCGTGGAGAAGGATAAACTTGAGTCATTTGTAGGAAAAGGGATGCGCCTTGAGACCATGGTGTTAAGAAATAAATCAGACACACAAGTTTTAAGGCTTCTGATTGAAGATCTCCAAAATGCCCGGGCCCTTTCTTCCCTACCAGTGGTTTACTGAGGTGGGGAAGATCATGGTGCCCATGGCAACCGTTGCTGATAGTTTCCTGGGATGAGGCCCTCAGGACAGAAGGGGGAGGGCTGGTGGGCTGGCAGGCGGCCCAAGCCACCCCTAGCCTCAGGCAGGTCTGGCACAGGCTGCTGCTCGGGGAAGGGCGGCTGGTGACCAGTGCACCTGCGCAGGTGTGAGTGGCTCCCTTCGCAGGTGGAGGAGGAATCAGGACGGCGTCATCTGCAGGAAAAGCATAAAGAAGATGCTGGAGGTGCTGGTGGTGAAGCAGCCCCTCTCGGGGCTCTGGGCCCTCCCAGGGGTAAGGGGACCGAGGCAGGGTCCTCCTCACGCGTCATTCTGTCCCTCCCTCAGCCTGCTGTCCCCACAGTCACCTCCCCGGGGCCGGGCTGCAGTTGAAGCTGGCACTGTGCTTTTCAGTTCCCCTCCTGCTTCCTTATCTGCAGCTGGGAAAGCGAGGTTCAGATTCTCTGGGGTGCACAGGCACTAACTGAGCACTCACTGCATCCCAGGCGGGGCTCCCTGGGGGCTGAAGGCCTCTGAGGAGCTCAGCGTGGGGGTGGTGGCTTCTCCCAGGATCTCTGCCGGGCACCTGCCCTTCCCGTCCACACATGGGGCGAGCTCTGAAGACCGGATGCCACTGTCCAGGGCAGGGGTGGGCGTGGCCCGCCTCAAGGTGGTGGCTGGCTGCAGGGTCCAGAGCTGGTGGCACCCAGAGACCTCATGAGGACAGACTTGGGGGCAGATGCCCAGGCCTTTCCTGCCCCCACCACACTGCAGGGTCAGAAATGTGAGTCCTGCCTGAGACCTGGGACCCACCAGGCCTGGCCATGGCACCTGACGTCCTTTCCTGTGCCTGGTTCCCAAGGAGTCTGTCTTCTACCCTACTCCGAAAGAAGCCCTTGTCCTCCAGCCCAGCCCCGCCCCGAGGCCCAGCAGCTGCCTCTGCGGGGTGTCGCCGCGGTCTGCCACCCAGGCTTGCAGGCCTGAGTGTGGACGCCAGGGCCAGAGAGATGCCCCAGGGGGGCCCCAGGCGAGAGATAGGCCTGCGTCCAGAGAAGCGTGCAGGGGGCATAGGGCTGTCCTTGCTCCCCTGGTCGGGTGCTGACTGGGACAGGGCAATGGGCAGTGTCACGCCCGCCCCGAGTGACCAGGGCCGGGGCAGCTGCCCACTCTGGGCTGGTGGCCAATAGAGATGGCCCAGGCGGCCTGGGAGCTGTGGGCACCTTGCTGACTGGCCTTTGCCCTTCTGCTCAGGGGTCCAGGGAGCCAGGGGAGACGCTGCCAAGGAAGCTGAAACAGATCCTGCTGCGAGAGGCCTGGCCAGAGGTGGAGGGCCTACTGCAGCGGGGCTCCGAGGTGGGCGGGGCTCCGAGGTGGGCGGGGCACAGGGAGGCGGGGCAAGGGATGGGCGGGGCTCCGAGTCAGCTCCAGGTCCTGAGGGCCGCAGGAGCCGCCCGGGATGCAGACGACCTTCCAGTTCTGCTGGTGACAGCCGTGCCGACCCGGGTCCCAGCCAGGTCTCCGAATCCCTTCTTTAGAAGCCCGGATCCTTTTTTGCCAGGCTGGGCGTCCCGCGTGATTGTGTAATCACGTGCCTGCGGTGCACATCTCCCGCAGCTGCCCTCCTCTCGTTAGCTCATGGTTTGGCTTCCAGCCTCACCTCCTGCTGTGTCCGGCTCTGGGTGCCCCTGCTCACCTGGCCAGTCCTCTGGTGGCGCCTCTGTTGTCCAGTGTGGACAGTGCTGTCCCAGGTTACTGAGGGCTTTGACTTGCCCACCCAGCAGTGTGGCTTCCCCTGTGCAGGCCGTGGGCGTTCAGCCACCATCTCTCTTTGTTCACTACTTAAAGGCATTTCATTTTTACTGAAGCGAGAGTCACATGACATGAAGCTGACTGTGTGGGGGGGTGGGGGGGTAGGGGGCTGGGATGGAGGCCAGAGCCTCTCCTGGGTGCTGACCAGTGCGGGCCCTGAGCAGCACCCCAGGCCGAGACTGGGCCGAAGTGATCAAAATCCTGGTGTCCCGCACTTGTCCTATTGCGCGGCCCCCCTTACTCCAGAGGAAACCCAGCTGCTTCGGCAGGCAGCGGGGGCCCTCGTGTGGACGGTGTTGGGTGTGGGCCCCACAGGGGTGTTTCCCAGGCCTCGGAGGCCCGGCAGGACAGGCCATCATCTTGCGGCCAGGCCCGGGGGCTGCTCTCCTGGGCCCAGCCCATTGGTGGTGAGTGGGGGCCCGGGCCACTGCCGACCTGGTCAGCCCTGCTGTGCCTCCAGGTGTACAAGGGGTACGTGGATGACCCTCGGAACACAGACAATGCCTGGGTCGAGACGGTGGCCATCAGCATCCACTTCCCAGACCAGAACGACATGGAGCTGAAGAGGCTGAACTCTGTATGAGGCTGGACATCCGGGCGGGGATCCCAGGGGCTCAGGGGTCTGGATGGGCCTCGGGGGCTTCTGGAGAGGGGGCTGCCCAGGACCAGAGATGGGGCCGTGGGGCTAAGAGTCTTCTGGACATTCCCAAGGGAAGCAGGGAGAGGCCAGAGTACAGCAGAGGGGTGGAGCGAAGGCCCTGTGTGGTACCAAGATGGGGACCCCCATGGCAGGGGCTGAGGATCAGGCCGGGGTGGCTGGCAAGGGCTCCTGACTCCTGGGAGCACTCCATTTATGGGGATGGCTGTCCCCTGCATGTCGATTGGCCCCACATCTCCCGAACCGGACCCTGGCGGGCAGTTTTCTCACTGGGGAACCTCTGGCCTCCCTGTGGGGGGTCTCAGGGGCACCCCAGCAGGGGTCCCTGTCCCCCTTTGCAGAGTGAGCTGGCAGCACTCAGGCTGGAGGCAGATACAGGGTCACCATGCCCCTGCGGTCTGAGGTCCTGAGCGCTCGGGGCGGGAGTGATGGCCGCCTCTGTCCTTGCAGCACCTGCACGCCTGCGACCCAGGTGTGTCCATCCGGTGGCAGGTGGTGGACAAGCGCATCCCGCTGTACGTGAACCACAAGACCATCCTGCAGAAGACGGCTGCTCTGTTTGGAGCCCACTACTGACTATGCGCTCTGCCGGGGCCCTGGGGACCTGGCTGCTCTTGGGCCAGGGTGACACCTGCTGCTCGAGGCGTGTGCCACCCTGGACCTGTTGTGCTGTGGCTCAGGGACTTGGCACCCCGTGAGGCTGCCTGTGAGGGCTGGGGTGCTGCCATCGGGAGGAGCTGGGCGCCTGTACAGCCTCGCCCTCAGCTGCAGTGCTCCCCTCCTCAGTCCTGAGGTCTTGAGCAGGGCGATCACCCTAGAGCCTCCTGGGGAGCTGGGGCCCTGGGAGGCCCCCCCTGCCTGAGCCTGCAAAGACTTGGGCGGCCCTGCTGACTTGCCCCTGGGGTGCTGGGACCTGACGTGGACCCTGGCCTGGCCTGGCCTGGACACCTCGAGAGGCCTGGCTCACTGCCCAGTTGTCAGGCTGCAGAAGCACAGAGAGAGAGAGAGAGAGAGAGAGAGAGAGAGAGAGAGAGAGAGAGAGACGGGCTCTGCAGGGAGGCCAGGCAGCTGGGCAGGGGACAGCAGGGCCCCCTGGTCTGGACTTGGTGACTCACAGAGCCGTCAGGACGGGAGTGATGTAAAGCCAAGCTGTTAGATCTCGTCAGCCTCAGGCCAGCCTGGGTGGCCCTCCAGTGCTGTCCTTGATAAAGTTCTGCCTCTCAGCTGCGGGCGACTTCCTGTGCTTCCTGGCTCCTCTGCTGGTGGCAGCGGCCCCAGACGACATGAGTGGGCTCACGGGGCGGCAGGCCTCTGAGCCATGCAGCACCCCTGTTGATGCCTCTTAGGCCCAAACTTGGCTTCCTCCTGGGATCCCCAGCCCTGTCTCCATTTCCCTAGATCCGCTCCAGTGTCCCAGTATCACTCATGCCTCGCGGGGACCGACACCCACCTCCCCACAGGACGATGGTGCCCACGCCCCTGTTGGCAGTGACGCTTCCTGGGGACTCTGGGCCTCCTTCACCACTCACCAGAGCCCAGGGACAGGCTGGTCACCCAGCCCTGCCCAGCCACACCTGTCTTCCCCTGGACCACAGCTCCAGCCACTGCCTCTTCATCTGCGTCCCAGAGCCTTTACTGTGTTGGGAAAGGAGTCCCTTGGGAGTGTGACAAGGGACGTTAGGGAGGGGTGTGCTGGCCCAGGGGAGCGCTCATGCTACAGGAGCCCAGGAGGGACTGTTGCTGGGCCTTCTGCTTTCCAGTGCAGGCTTCCAAGGTTGGGCAGAGCCCAAGATTTGGGAGAGCCAGGAATTCCAGGAGCGAAGGGAGGCTCCCTTAGGCCAAAGCCAAGGAGGCCAGATCTGCTCAGAGTCCATGCATCCATTGCTGAGGCCCTGGCTTGGTGGCCCCCTGGGCTCCCTGCCTGCCTGTTCTGTGCCAGGTGCCAGAGAAATGACTGCCAGCCTGAGCGTCCTGATCCTGGGCAGGTGTGGGGCGGCTCCCGTAAGGAGAGGGATAGCGCAGCAGCGAAGACTCAGACTACCTGAGGCTGGGAAGGGCCTGTCCATGTTAGCTCTGTGGCCTTCCCAGGTGTGGGGAGGACAGCACCGGCTGCGCCAGGTGTTTGCTTACTTGTCTGACTTCATCCTCTGTTCTGGTCCCCAGAGAAACGCATGCAGACCTGCCTGGCCAGAGTATCCTGTGAGAGCGATTACCCAGCAGCTGCATGCCATTCCCAGACCAGGTGCCGGGTGCCAGGCAGATCAGCAGGCGCAGTTGCCAACCAGAGCCCACGGGCTGCCACAGTGCCCGGCTGGGGTTAGATGGGTCCTGGGGTTCGGAAGCACAGGCAGAGGTCTGCGTGCACAGAGGGGCCCTTGGGGGTCCTCAGATGTCATCCCTGGCAAGGAGGCCATCCACACAGAGCCAAGGGGGCCAGAGGGAACATGCTGACACCAATCCCATGCTGCAGTGGTCTGGTCACACCTGGTGGAGAGCTGTGCACGAAGCCCCAGAGCAGCCACAGAAACAATGCAGCAGAGGGAGGAAAATGGGATCGGGAAAGCAGTGTCCGTCAGCCTTGTGTCTCAAAGTGAAATACCAGAGGCGACTGACCTTATAAAGAGAAAAGGTTCTTTCAACTCAGAGCTAACAGCAGCAGGGGCACAGAGAGGCAGCCCCTTGACTGCATCACTCCACGGTGCAGACGGTGATGGCAGGGAGCATGTGTGGGAGAGGCAGAGGCAGATGGGGCCCCAGTTCCTAGCTTCCTCCCTCCAGGCCCCGCCTCCTGAAGGCTCCACCCTCCCCACAGTGTGGCAGGCCAGGGACCAAGCCTTCAACACAGGGGCATTCATGTCATACCACAGCAGACACCCAGCAAAGGCAGGACCACAGTACAGGGAGCCAAGGCCAGACGGGAAAGACAGCAAGAAGATGGCCCAGTCCCACCAGACAGCCCCTCCCGTGTCAGTGACACAGCCAGGGACCACCACTGGCAAAACACTGGACTCCACCTCACCGGATTTCCTGCTAATATCTTCTGTCCCAGGGTTCCACTTCTCTCTGAGCTGTCACTTCTTCAGTCTCTTCCAGTCTGTAGCGGTGACTCAGACTTTGCCTTCTCCAGTAGTTTTCTCAATTCTGAACATACAGCCTGTCACTCTGTCCTCTGTCCTTCGATGTGGCTGCACGTGGTGCCTTTGTCAGCTGTGATGAGGGGACCCATGGGCAGTGGTTGCAGGGGCCAGGCAGGCCTTCCCTGTGCCCACAGCAAGGATGTCCTGTCCATCTGCCCTATCACTGTTAACCCTGACCCTGTCACATGGACAAGCCTTTTCTCCACTGCAGAGTTATTATCTTTTTCTTTGGAGTTAATAGATATATTGAGGGAGGTACTGTGATACTACGGAAATCCTGAAGGAAACTAAGTGTTATGGTTCATCTTTAAATGTCTCCCCAAAGCTTTGTGTGTTCCGAGGTGGAGATTTGGGGAGGTGACTGGATCATGGGGTGTGATACTCATCAGTGGATTAGTTCATTGATGAGTTTATAGCTGAATGTGATGTTGGGAGGTGGAGCCTGGGGCAAAGACTTGGGTCACGGGGCTATGGCCTGGAAGGGTGTATATAGATATCCCTCCTCCCTTGACTCTGCTTTCGGCCTACCCTGCCATGGACTGTTTCTCCTCTGTGATGCCCCTCTGCCATGCCACCCTGCCAGTCAACTATGGACTGCAACTGCTACAAACTGAGTAATAATCCTCTCTTCCTTTATGTTATTTGCATTAGATATTTGGTCCCAGTGACTAGAAAAGTAACTAAGGCATTAAGTAATAAAGCCATACTGGACTGGGAGTGAAGAGTTGTTAGGTGATGTCCTACACTACCCTCCTCAAGAGGAGGTGTATTAACATTGGACAAAGTGGATGTCAGGCCAAAGAATCTAGGGTAAAAAGGGATGCTTCACATTGATAGCAGGTTCAATGCATCAGCAACACCTAGTAACCCAAATATACAATTTTAAAAGGTGCAAAGCAAAAACTAATAGGACTCCAAGAGAAGTACCACGTTTTTTATGCTGTTTCTTTTTCTGGTGCTAGGCATGGAACCCTTGGTCTTGTACAAAGTAGACAAGCATTGTACTCTGGAGCTATACCTCCAGCCCAGGACTTCTGGAGAAATCAGAAAAATCTTTGATCATAGTCACCTCCTCAGTAGTGAATAGGTCAAGTAGACAGGAAGTTGATAATAGTAAAAATATGATCAGCAGCCTTGACCTCAGGACATCCATAGAACACTCCACTGAGCGACAGAACACATATTCAAGGGCACACACAGCAGTTCGAAACTATAATCTGGACCATAAATTAGTCTCGACAAAATTAAAAGGATCCAAAATGTAGAATGTGTCCTCTGAAAAAAATAAACTAGTAATCAGTGTCAAACAGATCTCTGGAAAATTCCCAAGTGTCTGGAAATTTAAAACTACATTTCCAAATTCCTAAGTCAAAAAAGGAATCCAAAGGGAAATTATAGAGTATTTCAAAGTTAGTGATAACAAAAATACAAGGCATCAAAATTCCTGGGATGCAGTTAAAGTAGGACTTTGAGGGAAGCTCATAGCACTGATGTAGGTCAGTGATCTTGGCTTCCAGTTGGAGAAGCCAGAAAAAGAAGACAAAGTTAAACTGATGGAAATAAGCAAAAGAAAGAATAAAGATCAGAGAAGTCAATGAAAACAAACATAAAGTGAAACAGTAGAGAAATCAATGAAGCTCCAAATTAGTTCTTTGGCAAGATCAATAAACTTGATAAACTTCTATCCTGATTTATCAATTTAAAAAGAGCCAAGAATTACCAGTCAGGAATGAGAGAGGCGACATCACTCATATTTTAATATTTTATAGGTATTGAAAGGGCAATAAGGGCATATTAAGGGGAACTTTATGCTGATAAATTCAACAACTTAGATGAAATTGACAATGCCTGGGTGACACAGACTACAAATATTCTGTCAAGAAAACAGCAGCCTCAGCAGCTGTGTATGACTTAACCATATCCCAAAATATTGCCTCACGACCAACTGGCATTTACTCTGAGAAGACAGGCTGTGTTAACACTTAGAGTCAGTGGTATTCACCATGCCATCAGACTGCGAAAGAGTCTCAGGTGATGCAGAAAAAACAAAATCCAACATCCATTTCTGGCTTAAAAAAAAAAACTTCAAAAATCTAGAGAAAGGATGGTTTTTCCAACAGTCACAAAAACTGATTGTCCATACACAGAAAATAACCTTGAATTACATTTCACACATGCACCCAAATTAGTTCAGAATGGAACATGCAAATTCCTATAATGTTTCTATGATTTGGGGTTAGGCGAAGATTTCTTAAAAGTATGATTCATAAAAAAATTTAAGATGCTAAACTGAACTTTCTCAAAATTAAAACTTCTAATCTTTGGAAAACAAGACAATGAAAGACAACCCACAAACTCAGAGAAAATATACACAAATCACATATCTAATAAAGGATTTGTATCCACAGGGACAAAGAATTCTCTTAATAAGAGAAACAAACGAACAAACGAACAAACAAATCCCAGCACCATTAAACGTGGTTTGAACAGGACGCTTTCCTAAAGAAATTACCTCAGATGGCTGGCAAATAAACAGATGAACCAAGTGTGGTGGTGCATGGGTTCATCCCAACACTCAGGAGGCTGAGGCAGGAAGATTGCTGTGAATTCAAGAGCAGCCTGGGTTACATAGTGAGTTTAAGGCCAGCCTGGACCACATAGCAAGACCCTGTCTCAAAACAAACAAACTAAATATCATTAGTCACCAGGGCAACCCGGGCAACCGAGTCAAAATCACAGTTCAGTACCCATTACACCTAGTAGAATGTCCGGAGTGGAAGAGACCACCCACACCCAGGGTCTGCGAGGATGGCTCTTGGGGTCCCTGAGGCAGTGCCTCAGAGTCAGGGTCAGGGGTCACGGCCCCCCAGGTTTTCACGTGGTTCAGGGACGCGTCCGGGCACATCAGTTCTCCTGACGGTCGGTCGCAGACAAGAGCAGCCAGTGTGGACGGGAGCAGAGGTCGCTCGCGCTGAGGGCAGGGCCCGCAGCCTCGAGCCGGCCCTGGAGGGGAAGAGGCGAGGGAAAGCAGGCGGCGCCAGTGGGGGGACTCGGGGTGTCTCCCTCTTGGCTGCGGTGCCGGCTTCGCGCAGGCTTGCAGATGTCTGCAGGAAACATTAGGTGTGCGGCTTACAGAACCCCGGGGAGGTCGAGGTCCAGCCCCACGCCGCCTTGCCTTCTCGCCCTCCGCAGACGCTGCAGAGCGGGTGCAGGAGCAGGAGCCCCGGCCCGAGGACCCCAGACACCCGGGCCTAACAGATCTGCAGGCCCGGGCCCCCACAAGCGGGGTGGGGGGAGCCAACAGACACCCCCAGCCGGCAGAGCCCGCCCACGACCCGGCTACAGGGGCTCTCCACGCTCCGGTGTCCGCCAGGCAAAGGCGGGAAAGCCCCGCCCCTCCCGCCCCGCCCCCAGTGGCTCCGCCCCACCTTCCCGCTAAGCTCCAGTCTCGAGCAACCGTTCCCCCAGTCCCCGCCCTCTCAAGGCCATGGCCTCTGTCAGCCCCGCCCCGTTGGCCGCGGCCCCGCCCTCTGTGGGTCCTACTGCTTTTGACCCTGTCCCCTCGCCCCGCCCTGTCTCCGTTCTGCTCTCCTCCGGGCGGACTTCGCCCCCTGCCGGCAGTCCCCGCCCCTTGTTACCCCCGCAGACCCCGCCCCTTCTCCGGGCCCCGCCCCGTCCTGCAGGCTCCGCCTCCAGCCCTCCCCACAGCCCATGCCCTCCCCTCCCCGCGCGGGCGGGTGTGGACGCGGCCGGGTCTCCCGCGCGTGTCGTGTCGCCCCCGGCTCCGGAGCCTGCAGCGCGCAGGTACCGCCCGCCCCCTTCCGCCCCTCTCCTCCAGTCCCACCGCAGTGGCGGCTCCGGCTCCGTCCGACTGCGGATTCGAGGTCTAAGGTGTGGCCGCCGGGGTCACACCCTCCCGGGAGCCACGCGGGGCCGGGGGCGGGTGCCGCAGGGTGTGACCAGCCTTCCTGCCGCGGCCAGCGCCCGACATCCCGCGCCTCCGCTGCTGCCAGCGCGCGCTCTTGGGGTGGCTGTGGGCGTCCAGGGGCCGGGCTGGGCGCCACCTTCGCCCTGGTGCCACCTCCGAGCGCCGCAGCTGCGCGGAGCCCACCGCTCCCCCACCGGCCGCTTGGGGAGCCCTGCGCGGTGGCCGGCCCAGCCCAGTGGAGGCGTCCTCCCGGCCGGGCAGGATGGGCTCCGGGCGCAGGCAGAGCCCCGGGTCCCCGCCGGCCCCCGCCCGGGGCGCCTGCCTCTTCCTCCTGCTCTGCCTGCGCCTGGGCGCCCCCTGTCCGCAGGCCTGCGAGTGCTCTGACCAGGCAGGGGCTGTGGCCGTGCACTGCAGCCACAGTGACCTGCAGGAGGTCCCTGCGGACATTCCCGCCGACGCGGAGCTCCTGAAGCTGGACGCCAACAGGATCTCCCGCATCCCGGACGGCGCCTTCCAGCACCTGCAGCACCTGCGCGAGCTGGACCTGTCCCACAACGCCGTGGAGACCATCGGCCCCGCTGCCTTTTCCGGCCTGGCCGGGGGCCTGCGGCTGCTGGACCTGTCCCACAACCGCATCCGCAGGATCCCCAAGGACGCCCTGGGCAAGCTGAGTGCCAAGATCCGCCTGTCCCACAACCCGCTGCACTGCGAGTGTGCCCTGCAGGAGGCGCTCTGGGAGCTGAAGCTGGACCCCGACTCGGTGGACGAGTTGGCCTGTCACACCTCCGTGCAGGAGGAGTTCGTGGGCCAGCCGCTCATCCAGGTGCTGGACTCTGGCGTCAGCCTCTGCAGCGCCCACCACAAGACCACGGATGTGGCCATGCTGGTCACCATGTTCGGCTGGTTCACCATGGTCGTCACCTACATCGTTTACTACGTGCGGCACAACCAGGAGGATGCCCGGAGGCACCTGGAGTACCTGAAGTCCCTGCCCAGCGCCCCCAGTCCCAAGGACCTCGGCAGCCCTGTACACTAGAGCCTGAGACCAGCAGGCCACTGTCCGCCCCTGCCGTGCACTTCCTGGCAGGCGGAGACTAACGTGTACCTGTGGTGTCCCCAGGCAGACGGGTGTGTCAGCAGCTCCTCCATGTACCGGCTGGTCACTCGGTGGGGGAGGAAACCGAGGCTTGGAGAAATGGGGACTCTCAGGACCACGTGGTCAGGATGTGTCCTGCCCGGGAAAGGAGCTCAGGCCACCCGTGGCAACTTCTGTGCCCCTCCCCTCCCAGGGGCTATGCACCTGTGGGCCACAGATACTCAAGGAGCTGGCTTGACTTTGTTTAACCCTGAGCACCCTTGGTGCAGGTGTGCGTCCCATTTCCAGAGCAAAATCCTGGGGCCCAGCTTCCCCAGGGAGAGGGGAGGGTGGAGCATGCACTGAACTTGGCTCCTGGAATGTTTGAGTGAACTTTGCAGGGAAGTTTCAGTCCACGGAGGGGGAAACATGGAGGAAGCCTGAGGAAGGTGCAGACAAGCACAGCCCTGTCCTGCATCCCACGCTGTGGCGAGCCTACGCGGTGGAAGGAAGGTCTGGACCTGGTCACTGCCAAGCCATGCACTTCCAAACGGCCCTTCTCAGGGCGAGGGGACCGCAGCAGGACCTCTTCGGCTAACCCACCCGATGCTGCTTTTCCTTGGCAACAGGAGCTTCCTCTCTTCACCTTTGCTGCCAGTGATCTCAGAGCGCATTTACTGCTCAGTTTTCTTACCTCTATTACTTCATGTTCAGGGTAGATGTTACCACCACCTATATGACTAACTTTACTTTTCACCATCTTTTTGTTTGAGTGTTTGTATTTAAACTGCTTCACATCTCTTTTTGAGGGGTAGCAAATACGTGTAAGTTGTGTATGGACTTAAGTGTAAAGCGGAGATGCCTGGTCGAACAGAAGCTTGAAGTTGATTGGGGTGTCTGTGTCTGGAAAGCATTGTGCCCCGGGTGGAAGGGGGGACAGTTACAAGGGCTGGCCTGGGCTGGGGATCTGCTGGCCACCGCAGTGCTGGTCTGGAGACGTGCTTCCTCACGTGTGATGAGTGACTGGAAGGGCCCCGAGAACAAAACAGTGATTAATCATGGCACATGAAAGGGAGACGACCCACAGATGCAGTGGACGCCCATGCCTGTGTCCCGGGCCTGGTGCTGGTGGCTGCCAGGGCTTTGTCCCAGCAGGGCAGAGTGCATGGGGCCTGCCTGGGAGCTGGGGGTTCAGAGTCTGCCCCCTGGCTTGATGTACCGTCCAAGGCAGTGACTCAGAGCCTCAGAGGACACCTCCCCCATCCCCTGCCAGGCCCCTGTCCCCGGGAGAACTGAAACCCAGCGACTGGCAGGTGTGGCCAGCATGAGGTGCCCAGTCCCAGCGTCCAGGGCAGCAGCGAGCCTGGCCTGTCGGTTTTCTGTCCAGAGGAGACAAGGCTAAGAGTGCGTGCCGTGAAGGACGTGTGTGTTAAGGGCGTGCATCGCAGTGCACAGGGGCAGCTCCAGCCCCGGCCGCTGCACTGGAAAGCGTCCTTCAAGGGGACTCAGTTTCATGCTGCTCCTCCGCTGTGACGAATGCCGGGTGGTGCGGGGGGCAGATGTGGTGATTTGGGTCCCTGCAGCCCCCCTGTCCCTGTCCCTGGGCGCTGTGGTGGGAGAAGCCGCTGGTGCCAGGCCCTGGTGCTGGGAAGGGGTTGGGCTGTGGCCACACGGTAAAGGTCAGGGTCCTTGGGGCACAGGGGTGGGCTGGTCCTTCTCTCCCTGCCCCGATTTGTACCCCTCCAGCCCAGGGCCAGCCTGCCCCTCGCTGGGGGTCTACTGGGCCACAGTGCAGCCCCCACCAGGCAGAGGTGGGGAGGAGCCCAGGCTCACAGGGCCTTGTGGGTTCCGGCCCTCTGAGGAAGAGCCCCAGACCCTGGACCCTGTCCTGCTCATCCGAGCCCCGACCCTGTTGCCCAGAAGCTTGGCTTTCTGGGGGGGCTCCCTCCCCCTCCCCCTCCCCCTCCCTGCCCACCCCACCCTAGGTCTCTGAGCACCCCCTGGTGTGCCCCTCCTGCGGGGCAGGGCAGTGCAGGGGGCTGAGCCCACCCTCCCATATCCAGTGACACCTTCTGCTTGGGTTGTTACGGGCTCTGCTCTTGGCTGATGTCTGTACCGCACACCCGTCTCTTTTAAGAGCTGCTGGTGGGTACAAAACAGCATCAAACAGAGGTCAGCAGCTGTACAGCCAAGAAAATCAGATCAGCATCATGGAGACATCAATTAGGTTTCATACCACTTTTGGGTCAGTAAAATAATATCAGCTCTCCAAACTTCCCACTCTCCCTCCAGAACTCTGCTGGACTCTGACAGCTGACCACTCCAAGAGTTTCTCCCCACTCTTCCCCGAGATGGTCCTCTTGCCAAGGCTGAAGTCGGGGCAGCTGGTGTTGGCACGGTCTGTGGTGCTTCCGCATGGCCTGACTTTTTATGCTGCTGTTTTGAATTAACATAGATTTCAGCTGCAGGTGATAGTTCTAGCCAGGCATGGATCATGGCACACACATGCACACACCCATGCATGTACACACAGACACATGCATGCCCCAGGAAGCTGGGCAGAAGCATAGTTACACAGACAAGCTGTTATTTAAACAGAGCCCTATCAAGTCAGCTTTGAGTCACTGAAAATGACAGTTTGCTTTGATGCAGAGGGGCGTAGTGGACATTCTTACCCCTAAATCTAGTTCTCACCAATTCTAGGGACATGGGGGTGGGGGCTGCAAAGGCAACTTGGCTGCCCGGAGGAGGAAACATGGGGAGAGCACTCTCCTGACTCCTCTTGTCTTCCTGCCCCGGGATCTGCCCTGATTCCTCGCATAGTGGACACCGCAGGTGCTCCTGGTGGTCACCTAGGGCCTGACCTGTGGCCTCTCAGTTTCTGTCTTTGTGGACCATGGACACCATGGGTCCACAGGGACGCAGCCTGCTCAGACTTGGGGCTCCAGGCTCTGGTGACCTTCCAGCTCTCTCCCACGCTGGCCCTTGGTGACACTGCCTATACTCTGTTCTGCCTTCGCCTCCCTGCCCTCTTGTGCCCGTCCATGTCGGTAGGACCCAGCCCTAGATGTCCACAGCCCAGACCCAGGAGCCTGGGCAGGTGTGGGCCTGTATGCAGAGGGCGCCGTGTAGGTGGAAGAACCTCAAGGACCCCGATGGAGGGAATGCTGTGGGTGAGCCGAGGGCCGGGTGTCACCAGAGTTCCCGAGGACAGAGGGTGGGTGATGTAAGGACAACAGAGGGGCTGCAGGGCTGTCCTCCGAGCAGGTCCCCATGCGGCGGAGCAGAGGCACCTCCAGAGG
This sequence comes from Heterocephalus glaber, assembly GCF_053883595.1. NCBI lineage: Eukaryota > Metazoa > Chordata > Mammalia > Rodentia > Bathyergidae > Heterocephalus > Heterocephalus glaber. The sequence continues at coordinate 2,022,203 of NW_028258138.1, forward strand.
CTGCAGAGGAGGAGACTGCTCCTCCCCAGACGCCAGAGGACCCTGACACCTGGTATTGCCTGGAGAGACCAGTCCTGACCTCTGACCTCTGAGCTCTGAGCTCCAGAATGCCACTGTTAAGGCCACACAGCCAACGCTAACCTTGTAGCAGCCACGGGAAGTGACGTGGTCTCTCTTGATGTGAGCTGCAGGGGTGGTCACACAGATCCCGGTGCTCCGGGTCCCTGCACAGTGCAGCTGCAGCCGCGCGACCTCAGGGCTCCTGCGTGGCTGTCACCCTTCTCCTCTGCTGCTAGGCAGATTTCCCTTCCCAGAGGACCTCGGTGCAGGCAGAGCAGGGCCAGCTGGCTTCTGGGATTCTCACACACACTCATTCGTGTCCACCAATGTGCAAATATGCACTTTCACCAACACGGACCAGCTGAACACATGGCCACAGCCACAGCCTCCTGTGTGCACACGCACACACACACACACACACTCCTTAGGGATGAGAGACTTGCTGCAACCTCACCCTCCCCAGCACACTTCCTCCCTTCCCAGCAACTGGAGTGCCACAGTCGGGGTGTGGCCCAGCTCTGTCCCCAAGCATGGCCCAATGTCTCTGAAGCTTTGTCCCCATGGTCCTGTGGCTCCCCGAGTGCTGGTGCGGCCTGGTGGACCCGGCCAGGAGGAGCAGCTGCCCTGATGGGGCTGAGACCCTAGGCTTCATGACAGAAAAGCCGCAGTGTGGAGATGCGCAACAGTCAGGCCTGGGGTGGGGTGGGTCACGGGCAGGGCTGTCCATGGGATGGGGCCGCAGGCTCAGCGCCACAGGGGTGCTCAGTCCGGGTTCACAGTGTGCCGGTGCAGTGGGCCAGGTTCTATTTTCGGAGTAGAACCTGGGCTGGAGGGGGGCGGTGAGCTCGGAGGCTGCTCTGGGCTGGAATCCGTGTCTCTGATGCCCAGGCCTGGACAGTGTCACTCGGAAGCCTGGGCCTTGGGGCGCTGTCAAGACCAAGAAGGCAAGAGCTTGTCTGAGTGCTGCATGCGCAGCCTGTGGCTGGCGTGTGGGGATGCTCAGAGCCAGGGCTGCGTGGCCCTGCTGGTCTGCACATGGCTGTAGTGGCCCAAGGGGAGGGATGCCGCATGCTTGGAGCCAGGTGCCTGGCTCTGCATCTGTTACCGTGGCAACGATGCCATCCCGAAAGGGAGCAGACACCAAAGCACTGCCAGGTGATGTCGGCCGAGTGTGGGTTTGGGGTACAGGGGGGTCGGCAGGGCCACAGCAGTCTGTGTAGTCTGTCCACACACTGCTCGTGGACAGGAAGGACACCCAGGAGAGTCCCAGACACAAGGGATGAGCAACAGCCAGAGGTGGCCCTTACCAACGGGGAGACTGAGGCGGGTGCCCTGGTCATCCCAGAGGCAGGGCTGCATGGCTGTGGCTTGCTCTGCCTACTGGCCACATGCATATAAACTTTAGGAGGGCTGGTGACAGGGCTGGTGGTGTCACCTCACCGGACCCGCTCCACGGCTTAGGGTCCAAAGAGCCTGTGTGAAGTGTGGGCTTCTTCTGTCCACACAGGTGAGCTGGACAGGAGTTCCCTGGGACAGGTGCCCTGCCGCCTGCACTGGGAGCCCCTAGTGCTCCCACCTACCCCTGCCCAGCTGGGTTGGCCTTAGGGAGGTTTGAATTCTGGGTACCAGGCAGGGTCGCTGCATGGGTCAGGGCTGCTGGCCTAGGGCGGCTCTCAGTGGCCAGTGAGGCCCAGCTCGTTGCAGGCTCCCAGGGTGCGTGGGTTGGATGCTCGGGGTGACACACAGCCCCCTGCCACCCCCCAGGGCTGCTGTGGCTCAAGGGAGAAGTCACTGATTTGGAGCCTGTCAACCCAGAAGTCACTGTAATTAGGACGGGAACACTAAGGTTTTCTAAGCAAATAACTGGAATCACCATCACCAAGAGGAGACATCTGCATCATTCAAGTGTTTAGTGGCCCATGGACAAAGACCCGGTAGGGCCACACCTGTCACTGACTGCCCCCAGGGCCCCTGCCAAGGTGACTTCATACTGAGGCCCGTGGGTCTCGCTTCCTAGGCTCCAAGTCAGCCTCCCGCCCTTTCTGTTTCTGTCCTGAGCGGCCCTCCCGCCTGTCCCTGGATCTTGGTGCTCTGCACCATGAGTGTCAGCATTTCAGCTCAGAAACATGCAACGTCATATACATTAATACATCACACACACCACACACTTGTTACATGTGCTCTTTTACTTATATTGTTTTTTATTTTTAGAAAGTTTCCTCCTCAAACAGAAAAAAAATCCATTCTAGAATCTATTTCTAACCCTGGTAACTTTAATTTTCCCAAAGGACGATGCCCATAGCAGGTTGTCTTCCCATAGCTTCCTTGCAAGGGTGACGCTGGGATTCTGGCTGACACTGCATAAAAGCTCAACACCACGTGAGCTGAGTGTTGCAAATGTGGCCCTCTGTGGGGTGAGTGCTGCCCACCAGCTCAGGCTGCCACAGACTTCTCACCGTCCTGAGGGACAGGGGCCATCGAGGGCTTCCTGGGGGGCCCTTCCTTGGCCTGAAGACTGTGTCCTCACAAGCTCGTCCCTCTGTGCTGCTGGAGGACAGACAGACAGATGGACACAGTCCTGTGGACCAGGTCCCGCCCCTGTGACATCACTTAACCTTTGTGGCCTCATTAAGGACTCTTCCTCCTCACACAGTCACGGTGGGGCTGGGCGATGTGGGAGATGTGACTGTCATAGCGAGGGTCTCACTGTGGGAAGTGGAAGGTGGGGGTGGCTGGCAGGACGGTGGGCATCAAAGGTGTGCATGGGAGTGGGTTTCCTTCTGGGGCAGAAGGGGAGGGAGCTGCCGAACCCTGGCCGTGGGGCAGGAGTCCTGGATGATGTGAGTGGCTTGGGGCTGCCGCCAGGCTATGGCACACAGAAGAGGGAGGTGACAGGACTAGAGTCCTGCAGCAAGATGGGCCCTCAGCAGCCACTGGTGGCTTGGGAGGTGGAGGTTGAAAGTCAAGGCACGCAGGTAGCAGAGGAGCAGGAGGGCGAGGAGACGCTGTCGCCTGCTGAAGGCAACCACCAGGGGGAGCCAGGATCCCCTCAGTTCCCTCTGAGCGGGCAGCCCCTGTGTGTGCTGTGTGGGGCACCATTTCATAGACTCCTGCCCTATCCCCACCACTTCCTACACCCATTATGCCAGTTGTTAGCGTGCTCTCATAGGCTTCCAAGATCTGCTGTTTTTATGTTTTCCATTTTTTCCTAAGAGAGGTAAAAGACTACCATGATGACTTCGATTTCACTTCACCTCCTCCTTCTATCTCTTCCCTTCCTTTCTCAGAGGCAACTGCTGTAATAAGTTTCCAAAGCAATTTTGATTCTTAATGACAAACCCCAGTAAAGAAAACATGATTTTGTGGGTTCCTTTAAGATTTTGATGGGCTCAGATCATCCTAGAAACCCTCAGCCTCTTCCTTTCCCTGTTGTGGCTGTGGACGCTTCCCCCTGCACAGCACCCCTCTCGTTGGCACAAAGGTGGTTTTGGATTCTTTCTATAATAAAATGTGGCTGGGAACAGCCCTGCACAGGGCTCCCCAGGAGCTGCTAGGGCTTGGATGTTGAACGTCCCCCCCAAAGCCCACGTTGTGGTGGCTTGGTCCACAGGGTGGGAAGGAAGTGGAGCTTCCAGAGCGGGGGCCCCTGGGTCAGTGGGGAGTGTGTCTGAGACAGATGTGGGGCCCCGCCTGTCCCCTCCCACTGCTCTCTGGCTCATTCGAGGGTCTGTTCCACCACGCATGGCCCTAAGCAGCCTGCCTTGCTGGGCCACCCTGTCTTGGACTGAAACTGCAGGCCCCTGAACCAAATAAAATCTTTTCTCTTTCTAAGTCCATTACCTCAGGTATTTCCTTATAGTAATGGAAAGTAGGCTAACACAGGCAGAGGCTGGAGTCTCTAGGGAAGATGCCAAGAAGTAGAATTACTGGGCAAGAGGATGTGCCATGATCAGTTTTGCTCGATGCCACTAAATTAACTTTCAGGGCCTTGTTCTGATGTGCACCCTCAGTAACTAGATATGAGTTTATTTCCTCCATTCTTGGTAACCCATAACATGGCCATATGTGCCTATTTATCTTCACTGGTTTGATGGGTGGAAAGAGCATTTTATGAATGATTCAAACTCCTGGATTGCTAGGGAGGCGTTGGGTTTGTCTTTCCCTTGGCGAACTGTGCCTTCTCCTCCAGACGTTTGTCTGTGTTTCTAGCTCTCTCATTGCCACCCCAAGGAGAGATGCTATGGGAACCCAGCCATCCTGTGCCTGGGTGACATATACAGTACCAGGGAGCTATTGCTGCCTAAGGAGGGCCTTCCTAACCTCGGCAACATCGGTTCTCCGCACAGGGCTCCAGGACGGCCAATGCAGTCGGCTCAGAGGGAGGGCTTGCCGTCTGCCTCCACCTCCTGTGGCTGACAGGCCCTCGTCACTGTGAGGGGTGACAGCGCAGCCGAGGGGCAGCCAGGAGCTGGAGGAGAGGGGTGGCACCAGAAGAGTAGGAGCCAAAGAGGGGCCGGGAGACCCCCCTCCGCCCCTCCATCTGGCCTGGGATCCCCGCCCTGCAAACCTCGCCCATTCCACCCGAGCCCCGCCCTGCAAACCCCGCCCCATCCCTCTGATCCCCGCCCCCGGGCGGCCCCCATGGAGGCTGGGGAAGGCGGCGCCCCGGGACCTGGGTCTGGCTGGCGACACGAGGTGAGGTGCGGGGATCAGGACTCCGAATGTCAGCCCCAGACCCGGGCCCAGCTCCGCGGGCGGGAGTGAGCGGGACTGCGCGGGCAGGGGCGCAGGGCTCTGGGTCCCCCGCCCTCGGCCGACCTGGGGCGGCAGCTCCGCACGGGGCCTCGTGCTGGGGTTTTGCATCCGCGGGCCGTGGGGCTGTCCCGGCCGAGGGGCGGGGCCGACGGGCTGGGGGGTCTGGACTCGGTGTCCGCGGCTAGCCCCGCCCTCTCCCCTCCCCCCTCGGTTTGGGGGCCCCACGGGAGCGGGGATCGGGCTGTTGGCGCCTCGAGGCGCGGCCACGTGCGGGGGCGGGGCGAGGATCTAGCGCCGGCCTCGACCCGGTTCCGACCGAGCATGAGGCGAGGGGCTGCCCCGGGCGGGCTGGGTCCTGACGGAGGAGGCTCGGGGGCGCCCCGAGGGTGGTGTCAGGCTCTGGAAGCCCCGGGGAGCCTCGGCCGCAGGCACCCGAGGGTGGGACGGCCTCGTGGGCTCGCTGGGGAATGGGCTCAGCCTCCCTGGTGTAGGGGGGCCGTGACAGCTGGGGTGGGGTCCCCGGCCCTGCCCCGTGCACGCGTGGACTGTGGCCACGCGTGACTCTCCGCAGGGTGTGCAGAGTGGCGGCCGTGACTGCTTCTGTGGGGACACGCCCTCTGCTGCAGCTAGTGGAGTTTTATCAGGGGCGGGTGCTGGTTTGGTCAGTGCCGCGGGGTAGCATCACGAGCTGTGGGTGTGGTGCGTGTTACTGATGGGTTTTTAGAAGTTGATCCAGCTTCACACACCTCGAATACCTCTCGCACACTCATGGTCCACAAGTCCTTTTCCATACCGCTGATATTTTGTAGAGGGTTTTTCCATCTGCCCGGAGGACAGAGTTCGTGCTCTGTCATTTTCCTTCTGATATTTTGTTTAGTTTGGGGTGTTGGGGTGATCCTCTCAGAATGAGTTAAAATTCCCTTCGCTTCTGTTTCCGGGAAGAGTTTGTAAAGATTTGGGGTCATTTCTTCCTTAGTTGTTTGGTTGAATCCACCGAGAACTCCTCCCAGGGCTCTTGCTGGAGCCTCTGTGAATCATCGTTTCGGCTTCTCTCACAGGTGAGGCTGCTGCGCTCCGCCGTGCCCGCCCGCTGCTGTGTGCGTCCAGGTGTGATCGGCCGCCGGCTGTGTGCTTCCTGTGGGCCTGGGGCTGTGCTCAGCGTCCTCTGCCACCCTCTCGCATGCCTGGCCTCTGCAGCGGTCACCTCTTTCAGTTCCACCTAGGGGCACATCACTTTTTGACTTTTTTAAAGAACCAGAGTTTTGTTTGGTTGCTTTATCTTTGATACTCTGTTTTCATTTTCCTGTTGCTGCACTGATTTCATTATTTCCTTTCCTCTGCTAATTTAGGATTTAATTTGCTCCTTGTTTTCTAATCTCCTAAGGTGGAAGTTGAGTTTCTTGTTTTTGATCTGTCTTTTCCCCGTGCGTTGTTCAGTGTCACACAGCTGCACTCCACAAGTCGTGGTGCTGGTGTTCTGCGTTCTTTATTTCTAAACACTTCTGAGCTTCTTAAGATTGCTTCTTGACCCGTGTGTGATTCAGAATGATGCTGTTTCACCTGCATCGTGGGGAAACTTCCCACTGTGTTCCTGTTACTGACTCCTAGCTGCCTTCCTTCGGAGTTGTAGAGTGTGTTGTGTTCCTTCTGCTGCTGACAGTTGCGCTCCCTGTGTGACTGTCCCGTTGGGTGGAGGGTGGGGCTGTCCCATGCACCTGGGGGTCAAACTGGCAAGAACGCAACACGTTCAAACCAGAGCCACCTGGCAGCGAGACACAGTCAAGGCCCTGGCGTGACCGTGTTAATGACCCGCATGTCAGACACGGGTGTGAGAGCGCTTGTCTCCAGTCTTCGCCCTGAGAATCTGGTGGATTCCTAGAGTGAAAACTCACGCGTGGCAGCCTCCCCTATGACAGGCCCCTGGCAGGCCTCGCCTGTTAGACGTGTCCACCCTGCGCCTCGGTTTCTGCTTCAGTGTATTGTGATTACCCGTGAGCTTCTGCTTCTGCAATTTTGGAAGCACGATTTTCCCTGGCCCTGAGTCTCCTGACGTTAGTAAGATTTGTTGATTTCAGTTCAGGAGATTTTTTTCTTGTGCTCGGGATGGAACCCAGGACCTCCCAGAGACCAGGTAAACACTCACCTTTGAGCTACAGCCCGGCCTGTTTGGCCTCTGTGGTGCTGTTGGGATGAAGTGGGGTGCAGCCTCAGGCTCTTCCAGGCCAGGCTAGTGACCGGAAGTCCTCCCCACTGATTGTTCTTGGTGGCAGACTAAGGGACCAAGCCCTGGGGCTGCTTGTTGTTCCCAGGGTTTGCTTGCTTCTGGGCCCTCGGGATCCAAGGAGGAGATGCGTGTGTGTGTTGGGTACCCTGTGGGTACACGGTGCTACTTATCAGGAGCAGCGCGTTTACATGGGTGACTCCGGTTCCTTTCAGTACCACATCATGACATTACATGTAGACTGCATTTTTTAATTGTTCCTTTCTGCTAAGCAGGATTTCAGTTGCCATTTGTTTTGTATATTTCAGTTTTTATCAGTACACGTTTGCACTCCGTAACGATCGCATCCGTCACGGAGAGCTGGTGCATGTGCACAGCATGTCTTCATTCTCTCTGTGTGCCCTTCCCTCCTCTCCCTCCACCCCAACCCTCGGTCCCCTTCTGTGTCTGATTTATTTCACTGAACTTTATGGTCTCATGGTGCATCCATTTTCCTACAAATGCCTTGTCCATCCTTCTTCATGTCTGAGCAGAACTCCCTTGTGTATAAACGCCACCTTCTCTTTGTCCATCACCTGCTGACGGCCATCTAGGCTGCTTTAAGACTTAGCTGTTATGAGTTGTGCTGCTATGCATTTGACATTTGTCAACTTAATTTTATTTGGTATACTTGTTTAGTTTCCATACTCTTTTTTGAGTATCCCACTGAATCTTCTTCATTCTGATCATGTTGCCTGTGCATAAAGAATAATTTGCTAGTTTTTCAGTACTAGGCCTTGGCTGGGCATGGTGGCACAGGCCTGTTACTCCAGCACTCTGGGAGGCTGAGGCAGGAAGATCACAAATTTGAGCCCAGCCCCGGAAATTTAGTGATTTGGTGAGACCTTGTCTCAAAATAAAAAGGGCTGAGGATGTGGCTCAGTCAAAGGCCCTGGCTTTAATCCCCAGGACCATAAACAAGACAAAAAATCAAAATAAAACTGTGTCCCCTTTCTCTTCTTTAAAGCCTTCCTCAGTGATGTAGAAGAACAAAACAGCACAGTATGCAGAGAGGTGGTACCAGAGCCCAGAGCCCTCTGACATTCCTCTTGATGCAGTGCTTAAAAGCGCTTCCTGTTTCGTCACTGAGCGTGGTTCTCACTGTAGGTCTGTGTCCCAGTTTGAATGTGTCCCCTCCCATGTGTGGGCCTTGAGACTTCCGGCTGACACGGGTGGGGGTGTTGGGGGGTAAGGGGGGGCCGCAGTGGAGAGGGGTACGCGTGCTGGGCCCTGGACCTTGGCCCTCGCAGACGCGGGGAAGGGATCTTGGGGTCCCTGTGTGTGGTTCCAGCAGCACAGGCTAAGGCAGGTTACTTCCTTAGTTATGGGGAGATTCGGAGGAGACTAAACAAGTTCCCGTCCAGTCATAGTTTATTGGGAGTGGTTTTTTTATCTGTCTGTATACTTTTTCTTTATTTTGGTTCTACCTTTACTGAGGTTTGATGACAGAAATTGTAAGTGTTCAGGTGCACGCGGTGGTATTTTGATCTGCAGATGTGCACAGTGAGAAATGAAGACCGAGATCAAGTAACCCACGTGCCTCACACTCTTTCTTGTGGTGATTGTGCAAAATGAAATAAGCCAGGCAGGGACAGGCAGACGATGCACACTCACACTTAGGAGTGCAGCCTTTCCTAAGAGGCTGACCTCACAGAAGGAGAGGGTGCAGGCGGGAGGGGTGGAGGGAGAGTCCCGGCTCAGGACTCTGCTCCAGGGTAATGAGCTGCTTTGTGTCATCTACACAGAGCCTCTGAGCCTCCGAGCCACCTGCAGACCGGGCCAGCACCCGCATGTCCACGGAACTGCCGCGGGGACAGCGCTGGCAGTGCGTCCAGGATGCTGAGCCAGAGTAGCGACCATGCTCCGGTGACAGCACGGCAGGGCTGCATGGCCGCACCTCCTGGGTCACACTGGGACCCAAGGCCCTCTGGACAGGGCGAGTGTGTCAGTGACACTGCCCAGCACCGCCTCCCTGGGCTGAGTGGCCGAGAAAGTCCTGCTTGAGACACACAGCGGCGGCTCCTGCCGGCTTCTGCCGAGGTGGACGCAGTGAAGGGTCTGCGTCCCTCCCATGAGAGGCACCTGCTTCTGGTCACTACAGCTCGTGGTACGCAGTGGGGACAGCTCAGCCCACTTGCTGGAGGAGAAGGAGGCTGGGAAGAGACTGCTCAGGCAGGGGTGTGCCCTGGCCAGGGGACATCCTGCTGGATGCCGAGGGCGACATGAAAGTGAGTGACTTGGGGCTCGAGGGGAGCCAAGTTCCCTGTCTTGTGCCCCAGAAATGTCCTCAGGCAAGGAGGGTGACAGCCCCTCGGCGGTGGGGTCATCCTGTTGCTTCCCCTGGACTCCACTCTGGAGCTGCAGGCAAGTGCCCGAGGGAGGAGCAACCTCTGTCCTCTCTCCCTGGACACGCAGAGCTCCCTCTGCCAGCTTCTCTCTCAGCCCCAGGCACAGGCCCATGCTTGGGACCACCCTGGGGTACCCGCCCCTGCCAGTCCTCCACCGGAGCTGCCCCCAACTGCCTGAGCGCCAAACTCTGAGGGGCCTGTCTCTGGCTGTGACCCTCAGGAGATGACAGAGGGCACTGGTGACCATGGCCACGCGGCTCATGCTGGAATGGCCGGGATGGTGGCGCACAGGCTGCGCCCTCTGTGTGAAGCCCGCCACCCTGGAGATCCCAGCCCCTCGACCCTCCTCCCAGGAGGAGGCCCAGCGAGCCTGCCCTGGGCCCCATCCCTTTCCTGCCCGCTGTTCACCTCTTTGGCCTACAGATGGGGACCCTGCTCCCAGCGAAGCCACGGCCTCTGCCGGCCGTAAGAGGCAGGCTGGACAGTGTGTGGCCAGGAGCCTGGCCACCATCTGGGCCTGCATTTGGACCCTTCTCTGCCACTGCCGGTCAACCAGCCGGCAGGAAACACACCCTGGGTGTAGAACCAAGGGACTCGATAGCAGAGCCATGCACACAGCAGGTAGGAGTGCAGTCTAGCTCTGCGTCCTGCGTGCTGTTTTCTCCAGTGGTTTTGTGACGTCCCTTTCATGCTGGCAGGGACAGGAGAGGGAAGGGGAGGAAGGGGAGGTGGTGGAAGGGCAGCTCCCTGTGGGCAGGAGCAGTGGGCTGCAGGGCTAGGGCAGGGTGGCCCCAGTCCAATGCCCTGCAGAGTTCAGAGTTGCAGTTGATGCCCTGTTTGCCTGCATTTTCAGTGGAGAGCAGAGGACCCTGGACTCCATGGGGATGCAGAAGAGGAGGTGGCAGGCGAGGATGCCAGCAGCTGCAGAGGGAGGAGAGCAGGATGTCTGGCCCGCTGGGGGCGGGGCAGCAGGCGCAGAGGGCTCCTGAGTCACTTCCCCAGCACCTCTCCCTTGTTTCTGGGATAGCAGAGGTGGATTTTAATAAATTGATGTTTCTACCACCCAAATTCAAAGACCCAGTTCAAAAATGGGCATCTGAAATGAACAGACATTTCTCAGACAAAGAAGTAAAAGCAGCAAATAAATATATGAAAAAATGTTCATCATCACCAGTCATTCGAGAGATGCAGATAAAAACAACACTGAGATTCCACCTCACCCCAGACAGAATGGCTGCTATCAAGAAATCAACCAATAACAAATGTTGGCGGGGGTGTGGGGAGAAAGAAACCCTTCTCCATTGTTAGTGGGAGTGCAGACTGGTGCAACCACTGTGGAAATCCGTATGGAGATACCTAAAGAACTAGGACTAGAGGTCCCATTTGACCCAGCTATTCCTCTGCTGGGTCTCTTCCCCAAAGAATTAAAAGAATCATACCACAGTGATATATGCGCACCCATGTTTATAGCGGCACAGTTTGTAACAGCGAAAGCTTGGAAGCAGCCCAAGTGCCCAACAACTGGAGACTGGATGAAGAAGATGTGGTTTTTTAATAAAATGGAGTACTACTCAGCCATAAAGAATGACAAACTAGAGTCATTTATAGGTAAGTGGATGCATATTGAAGCCATCCTCTTAAGTGAAATAAATAGGACACATGTGTAAATACGGAATAGTTTCTCTAGTGTGAGAAACTGAGAGTGTAATTTAGGATACACTGATGAAATGGCCTAATAACATATTTCTCGGATTGTGTTTCCATCGCATGTCCTATGACTGTACCGAAATTTAAATTAGGGAGACGCTTGGCTTATGTGGAGTCTGCTAACTGGAGTTTTTTTCCAGACCGCTATTTGTTCAGTGTTGGTTTTGGGGATCTTTCTGAAACAAGTCACATCTTCTGGTGTCTTGTTGGTGCTTGAGATGCTTTTTTAAGTCATATGGAAAAATGTTTAAGTGCTTTTCAGTTTTGTTTTGGTTGAGTTCTGCTGTATTTGAATATTACTGTAGTTTTTTTTCCCTTGCATTGTTCTTTTTTGAATGATTTTAGTTTTTGTATGTGTGTGTTTGATCATAAAGTTATAAAAAATGATGTTTCTTATACCAAAACCTGTCCCACATGTGATGGCCCTGAGAGCTCATCTTTGTCTGCTCTGGGCCCTGCCCCTGCCCGGGTCTGAACCGCCTTGGGCGTCAGCACTGGCCCTCAGCCAGAAATAGGAGGAAAAGTGGCTTCAGAGGCTTTCAAGGTTCTCAGCACACAACAGAGGACAGCTTCTGAAGGGGCGAGGCTCCGCACTGCCACCACGGCCCAAGGGAAGGTGGCAGGGAGCGGGGCACCGAGTGACAGTGAGGGCCCCCTGCTCCCTGTCCCCAGTGGGGTTCTGTGCCCTCGGTCACGACAGTGGTGCCCAGGGTGGGACGTACACAGCATGGCCCTGCGGCTGTCCGTGCACTCGTGGGGTCTGCAGCTGGGGCAGTGATGAGCACAGTGCTGGGAACTGTCCACTGTGTCGCAGGGGACGATGTGAAGGCCAGGGCCTCGCTCCCCCTTCCCCCAGTGTGCTGTTCCCAGCCGCACGGTGTGTGGCAATCTGCTGCCCCGCCCCGGGAGGCGAACACGGTCTATGACCAGGTGCCCAGGGCCCAAGGGGCAAATGTCATCAGGAATTAGCCACTGGGTGCCACTGTCCCTCCCTCTTACCTGGTCACAGCTGGTCAGGGAGCTGAGTTAGGAAAGAGCAAAGAGGACTAACTATGACAGTGACAGGGGCCTTGAGCCCAAAGTGTGTTTATGAGACGTGACCAAAACCTCGGGCGAGTGCTGCTGCCCAGCGCCATCCAGGAGAAAGGCAGCTCATAAAAACACTGCCTCTGCCACCTTAGTCCCTGCATCTGGCACCGTGTGACTTCCGGCTCTTCCCCAAAGTCCAAATGACCATGACGGGGAAACGTTTTGAATCCCTTGAGGACACGGAGGCAGCCAGGACAGCGCAACTAAAGACGCCCAGGAAAGGACTCTGGAGCTGCTGCAGGAAGTGGCCAGGACCACGGGAGGAGCGGGTGTGAAGCGAGGGGGAAGACTTTGAGGAGCGCTCACGGCCATGAGTCTTTACTGTGACGCACTTTATCAAACGTTCACCGTGAGTTCTGATCGGCCCCTGTAGCTCTCCCGCTATGCTGTGTGCCGCGCACAGCTGCAGGCTCAGGACGGTGTCAGGAGGTGGGCACCCTTGGGGGCCAGCGCTCTGCCCACATCAGGGACCGGAGACTGCTCCTCACTGCCATCCGGGCTGGGAGCCTGCTGCCCCCGCCCCATGCAGGGTCCCTGGCACGGAGGAGCCCAGCCTGTCCCCTCTGCACTGTCTCTGTGGCCGCTGCTCAGCCTGACCCAAGGGCCCGGCTCTGCCCCTTGGGTGGACCACACGCTGGCTCCGGGAGGCAGGGCCACACCGAGTGCACCCAGGGTGGACCTCCACCTGCCCGCTCCACCAGGCCACGCGGCCCTCGCTGGTCATCACGGCGCAGGCATTTGGGCAGCGCCTTCTGACCCCTGGTAGAACCCTCCTTACAGTCTGTGGGGCTGCAGAGGGCAGGCGGCCCCCACACCCCCCACCAGCGGAGCCCCGGAGGCAGTGTCCACCGTCACACTGGGGACCTCGGCCCGTGCGTCCTGTGCTGGACGCCGGGGTTCACTGCACAGAGGCGAAGGCCGGTGGGTCTCGGGGCTCGGCACTGCACCTGGGGCAGGGGGTGGCGGGCCTGGTGGCCCCGTGAGAGAGCAGGGTGCAGGCTGTTGCACCGGGGTGACAAGGCTCAGGGAGCGGCCACCGTGTGAGCTCAGACACACGGGGTCCCCAGCCTGTCCCGAGCCTGCAGAGGGGCACGTGGAGGTCGCGCCCAGCCTGTCCCTGACTCCTGCCCACCGGTCTCTTCCTGGGTGGGACCCGGGGGCCTGGCATTGTCCCTGGGCCGAGGACTGCGCTTCCAGGTCTCGGGACCCATCCGCGGGCTGCGTCAAAGCCTGGCGAGGCCCCTCAGCTGGAGTTGCTGGAGGCGGCGACACATTCCTGCGTCCTGGCGCCCAGAGGTCCGCCCAGGGCAGGAGGGGACTGGAGGCGCCGGCCTGGTGACCGAGACACGCCCCGCCAGGCGCCGTCCACGGGGCTGAGGCCAGGCCCGGCCGCCCGAGGAGCCGGGGCCGGCAGCGTCCGCTCCTGACAGCTCTGAGCAGTGCTGCTCGCCCTCTCCACAGCCCTGGGGGCCAGAACCCGTGCCCGAGACGCCCCTGTCCTCGGGAGCCCCGCGGGCCCCGCTCGGCGTCTGCTCAGCCTCACGCAGCAGCTGGGCGCGGAGCTCGGTGTTCGGCGGGGACCCCTTCTCTAGCGCAAGGGAAACGGCCTCTGTAGAGTCGCAGCGCCAGACAGCGCGCCGTGCAGGTGCAGAGGCCCGAGTCGGGCGTCGGGGCTTCCAGCCGCCCTGTCCCTCGGGGTGGGCGCCGCGGCGTCGCGGGCCGTGGACCTGGAGGAGGCGGCCGGGCCGGCCGGGGAGGGCCCGAGGACAGGCGGGGCGAGGGCGCCCTCTGCTGGACGCTGCGGCCCGAGCGGGGATCGGGACTCCCGCCTGCATCCCGGGACCTCCGTGGACGCGAGGACCCCGCGCCGTGTCCGTGGGGCCGCCAGGCTCCTCAGCGCCCCCTGGCGGCGGGGCGCGCCGTCTCCCGCCTGCCCCGCAGTGCCGGCCTCTGACCGTGGGCTCCCCCAGGGGCTGGCTGCCTCCCCGAGGCCCCTCTGCGTGTCCCCAGCCTCCCGGAGCGAGGGAGGTCCCGCGCAGGCTGGGAGCACGATGGTCCCACCCGTGCAGGGGCTGCTCTGCTGCACGGGGAATGAAAGTCTGTGAGGCTGCAGCTCTGAGCGGGGTCGGCAGGGACCTGTGGGCTTCGCGGGCTTCGCTCTGCAGCCAGTGTCAGGCCGTGGGGAGAGGCTGGCGGAACGACCTGAGGTCGGGGTGGGAGGAGCCACGGGGTGGGAGCACGGAGACGGCCAGGGCAGGCTGGGCAGGGGTCAGGCCGCTGCCATGGGAGGCAGCTGGTGCCTGGCCTGGCCACACAACGCTGAATCAGAGCTACCTCTCCTGTGAGAGACGCCCTCCCCGGGCCAGGAGAAAACTCACACCCTTAGTTTTCCACTGCCGCCTGTCTTGCTGAGGCAGAGACTTCTGCCCAACCAAGGCTTTGCCTTGCCTTTGGGTCTTCACTTCCTGTGAGGCTCCTGGGTCACATAAACCTATGGTCCATGTCTTAGTTATGGACAACATACCCGACCCTCAAAGTTAAGAGGAAAGGTTTATTTAGCTCACAATTTGTAGAGGGCTCAGTCCATAGTTGGCAGGCTCTAAGGCAAAGAGCAATGGTAGAGGGCATCGCAGAGGAGAAACAGTTCATGGTGGGCAGGAGGCAGCAAAGCAAGCAAGTCCAAGTGACCATCTATAAGGAACTAGTAGCAAGCCTCTTTCTGTCCTTATACTGTATCAGGCTACCTGCCCTCAGAGTGGGTAGCACTCACACCTTTTATCCTAGCACCCTTAATCCTGGCATTGCACCATGAATCAATCACACACTCTAGATTCAGCCACCTCTATAAAAGCCCCACCTATGACTGCATGGGGCTTTGGGGGAAAATCTAGACACAAGCCATAACAGTCTGGTGTCTGCTTTTCCCGTTTACCTTATGTCTGTTTAATGTCCAGCCCTGGCTCGGACTACAGGAAGATGGAGGTGATGATGCCCCTCCCCAACCTATCATGTATGTAGTACCTCTTTTCAAAGAACGTTCAGCAGTCCCAGCACTCAAGAGGCTGAGGCAGGAGGACTGCCACGAGTTCCAGGCCAGCCTGGACTACATAGCAAGACTCTCTGAAAAAACCATCCCACCCCAGAAACCACCCTCCGGGAACTGATAGGGACAGCTCCCCTCTTGGCCATGGTCCCTTCCGGAGCCCTCTCCCTCCCCGCACCTGACCAGCTTCCTCCAGGACTTCCACCTTCGCCCTAGGTAATTTACAGTGAGTGGGAACTTGTTGGCTCAGGGGCTCTGGAGCTGGGAAGCCCCAGATGGAGCAGCTGGTGCTGGGCGAGATCCTTCTCGCTCCCCGGTCCTGGGGACAAGCAGAGAGGATGGGAGAGTCAGAGGGCTGGTTCACCCTTTCACCCGGGACCTGCTCCCCACGATGGCTTCGACCCACTCACTGGGCCAGTGCCCTCGGGGGCTGCTCGCCTCTGAGGCCCAGCTCTTGGTGCAAAGGCGAATCCGTGTGAACGGGAGCTTGGCGGGTGGCGACTGTCACCTGGCCACTGACTGCAGTGCTGTGGGCAGGGAGGAGGAGGCGGCTCCCGGGAGCATGGGCTTTCGCAGCCTGTGTCGTGTGTGAACTCAGGCAGAAGGGTGAGCGAAAGGAGCCGCATCCCAGGCACAGGCATCCTGGCTTTAAACAGCAAAAGAAAAAATCTTTATTGCAATGTAATTCATGTGTCATTAAACTCATCCAGCTTAGGGTACAATTCAGTGTCATTTACCTATTCAGGAGCTATGCAACCATCACTACAGATTTGAGGACTCTTTCATCATCCCTCGCAGTCCTCTAGCAACCCCGCCTGCACCCTGCCTCTGTGGAGCTGTTACTCTGCATGTTTCACCTGTGCGCGATGACTCCACATCCTGCCCGGCGTCTGGCTTCTGTCGCTTAGCACGGTTCTGGTTTTGTTCTCACTCAGCATGCTTTGAGGTCCATCCCTGAGCATTGTTTCTGTAGTACTAATTTCTTCATTCTTCAGTGGACTGTTAATCCACTGTCTGTTAATTTTTGTGGATTTCTTAGGAATCCAGCAGTTTTTTGTGGGTTCTATGAGGTTTTCTGCACACTGGATGTTGCTATGTGTGAAGAGACTGTTACTTTTTCCTTTACTGCCTGTGTGCTGTTTGTCTCTTTCACCTGCCTGATGGCTCTGGTGAGAACCCTGGTGCAGGGTTGGATCCAGGGCACCAGAGTGGACTTCTCACCTTTTTCCTTATCTTAGGGGAAGTGCCTGGTCTTTCTTCATCAAGTGTGATGTCTTCTGTGGATGTTCTTTAGTGATTGATCTGGGACTGATAATATACATGAAACTTGTGATTTGTGTTAATTCCAATGAAATGTAGAATCTTTACTCCTATACAGCTGTCTCTTTCCACTCTCTTGTGATGTTACTGTCACGTAGGGTTTCTACGTATGTCACAAACATAACCATAAGTTGTTAAAACCATTCTTTGTAATTCCCCCATGTTTATCTTTTCCAGCGTTCTGTTTTGTTTCTGTGGATTTGAGTCACTCTCTGGTGACTTTGCTTTCAGCCTCAAATACTTCCCTGCACTTACTGTACAGCAGGTCTGCTAGCCACAGACTCTCAGCTTCAATTTATCTGGAAATGCCCAAATTTTGCTTTCATTTTTGAAAGATAGTTTTTCTGGATATGGGATTCTCGACTGACTTTATTCTTTGAGCATCTTGGGTCATGTCACTGCCTTCCGGCCACTATCATTTCTGATGAGAAGTCAGCTGTCAGTCTTACTGGTGTTCGCGTGGTGTGTGTGTGTGTGTGTGTGTGTGTGTGTGTGTGTGTGGTAACTTTTTTCTCTTTTGAGATTTTCTTGTCTTTTCTTTTACACATTTTGATTGTAATGTGACTCCCTTTGTATTTGTTGTCTGAAGTTTGGGGTTATTGAGCTTGATAGTTCTTTATCAGTGTTGGCAGGCTCTCAAGCCATGATGCACTGAATACTTTCTTCTGGCCGTCTCTCTTCTGTCTGTGCCACTGTAATCACTTATGTTAGTGTGCTCAATGGGTCTTGCACTGCTCTTAGAATCTGTTCATTCATGCTCTTTTTCTTCAGATGGCATAATCTTAATCCAACTTTACAGTTCGCTAACTCTTCAGCCAGCTCACATCTATTTTTGAACACTTCTAGTGAAAATTTTTATGTCTGATACTATACTTTTTTGCTTTAGAAATAAATCACCTTCCTTATTTTCAAAATATGTTCACTTTACTTATTTTCTCGGATGATGTTGTCCTCATAACTTCCTTTAATTCTGTAGACAAGGTGACTTTTTGTTTCTGTGTATGTTACCTTTTTCTGTGTGTGTTACCTTTTTGTTACTGTCATGAAATACGGAGGCAGGCTGCTTTATAAAGAAAGAAGGTTTATTTAACTCACAGCTTTTGAGGTTTGGTACAGGCTCTGGTCTTTCAAAGTTTAGAACAAAGCTTTATGTGGATGATGATGATGATGATGATGATGATAGTAAACAGCACTGTATAGCACTTCCCAAGTACCAGGCACTGTTTTAGGCTCTTCTAGATAGAAAGTAAATTAACTTGCTTGATAACCCCAGTAGCAGGTGCTGTTACTGGAGAGCAGAGTCACAGGGACAGTGCTGTCTGGACTCACCCATGTCTGTGGAGACAGTAGACAGCAGGGTCTGCTCCCCCATCCATGCCACGCACCACATGTGAGCAGGCACTTGGAGAGGGGCTGCTGTAGCACAGGACCACAGACCAGGGCTGGAACAACAGCAATGTGCTGTCTCATAGCTCTGGAGCCTGGCAGGTCTGAGTCCAGGCATCGGCAGGTGAGTTCCTCCTGCGGGGTATGAGGGGCAATCTGTTTTTGGCCTCTCCCCTCATTTCTGGCAGTTGCTGGCAATCTTTGCTACTCCTTGGTGGATAGCAGCATCACCTGTCCTCTGCCTCCATCTCCAAGTGGTATGCTCCCGTGTGTATCCAAATTTACCTTGTTTCATAAGGACTACAGTCCTATTGAATCAGGGCCACCTACTCCAGTGTGACCTTGTCTTGGCTTATATCTGCAGTGATCTGCTTCCAAATAAGGTCACAGTCTGAGGTATTGGGGATCAGGACGTCAGCATGTGAGGTTTTTTCGTGGGGGGGGCACAGTTCAGCTCATAACAGGTGTCTCTGTGAACCCACAGAAGGCTGTTTTGAGTCTAACCTCTGTAAACACCCATGATTCTGCACTTTACATTCTATGGATTGATCCCCAATCCAGCACATGCTCGTTCTCTTGGAGCCCCGATCTTGGCTCCAACTCAGATGTGCCCAGAGACCAGGCAGACAACAGAAACAATCACTTGAGTGAATACAGGCAGCAGGTAGAAGATGGAGTGGTGGGGCTGGGGAGAGCCAGAGTGTCACATTTCTTCCACATGGAGCAACTCACACCAGCTCCAGCTGGTTGCTGCTGAAGAAATGTGAACCCAGCACTGTCAACTCCCCCAGTTTTCCATGAGCAGGTGAAACTTTGGAATTTTATGTGAACTTTCCTAACGTTTGATTTTCAGTGGCTAACTGAAATGTTTTGTAGACCAAACAACTCTGTAGACCAAACAATAAACAAAACAGAATGGGTCTGGAACTGCCAAACCCCACTGTAGTCGCTGCTGTAAAACAGGCCCACACTCAGCCAATCTTAGGTCTGTGGAAACAGGTAAATGTCACTGCAGAGTCAAAATTTATCTCCAAGAGAAACAGTCCACATCCCTCCGCCAAAATCCAAGGAGCCAAAGTCAAGTGCAGGGATCTCTCCTCTTCCTGCTCATCTAGAGAGCTCTGGGAGGCCCTCGCTCTGGAGTAATGAGCAGCAGTCGTCACTCAGGGAAGTGGTCACCTCTTCTGCTTACTTCCTGGCACACGTTCCAGTGTCTGTGCTGGAAATGACCTGTGGAATGGCTGCCCCAGGGTGCTTAGACCTGGTTCTGGTCAATGTCAGCTCTTTGGGGGTAAGCACTGTTTTGTGCTATACTGTTTTGATTATAAGTTATGGCTATTTTATTCTGTCTTGTTTAGTTCAAAGGAATCTAGTTCATTCCCTGCCAAGCTTAGATGTGAAGATGAAGCTAGAATGCAGGCCTAGCCTGTGTGTCTTTCTCCAGCTTTATTCTGGACAATTAAAAACCTTACATAGCTGCAAGCACAGTGTAGTGAGTGCCCATATATCTTCACCTACAAGCACTAGACGTTCACATCCCATCATCTTGTTTCTCTCTCTCTTTCCCTCAGCTTTTACCCCTGGACATTTTGAGGGTTGGAGACCTCATGACGTTTCACCTTAAGTACAAGAGTATCTTCCCACAGAACGCTAACATATGGACAATCGGGAAATTTCACATTCACGTGATACTAGATGGTCCATATTCAACTTTTCTCAATTTCTCTAATAATGCCCATTATAGCTATTTCCCCCCAAAACCAGTATGGCCTTTGGCTGTCAGGTTTGTGGTCTCTTTTAAGTGCAAATGACTCTCTGACCTTTTTTGTTCTTCCTGATCTAAGCGTGTTTGACGGGTCCAGTCCATATCTGCAAGGTACTCTTCTACTTGGATTCATCTGAATTCTTCCATTATATTTTGATTTAGGCTAAATGTTTTTGGCAGGATGTAGGCAATGTCATGTGGGTACACGATCACAGTTTTCTCCTCATTGGAAATGGTACCGATGCTCTGGTTCAGGGGACATCGACTGGATTTCTCCATTGTAAGGCATGGTTTGCCTTTCTGATTAATATCTACGCTGTAGACACTGGGGCTATCCTGACTCCCTCTAGTCTTCACTTAATAACTTTGTGCTCATTGCCAAGTTGTTGCCTGAATCTATTATTTCTATGGTGGTTGTAAACCACTCTTCCTGCATTTAGTAGTTGGCATCGTCTGTAAAGAAGTTTGGTGTTTTGGTGTGGACTCTCTCTACAGTTTTGGTGTGGACTCATTTTTGTTCCTTTGGACACTCAGCCGCGTCCAGGTTTTGCCAGCAGGAGTCCCTTCAGGCTGACTCTGCATGTTCCTCTATCAGTGAGCACGTGGCCATAGAAGATGTTCCAGACTCACTTGTATGCCCCTGTCCCAGCCTGGAATCAGCTGTTTCTCCAAGGAGCCAACCCAGCTTCCCTTTAAACTACCTAAACATGATAAAGTCTGGCCCAGGCTTTGAAAGAAAATTGGAAAAAAAAATCCATTAGGACCAAATCGAATAAAATTGACTGCTCAGAGCACACATTTTACAAGGTAATAAAGCAGCAGAACGCTGTGACCTGACTGATAGTGCCCCATGGAAATGGATTTTAGACATCAGCTCATCTGCACACTTTTTCTTCTGCAGGGGAATGGCCGAGAGAGGCATTTAACCTCCTTTGATTGGGGCTGATGGGGCAGAATTCTTCTGAGACCAGGAGCAGTGCCTTGATTACAGCAGCTGGAGGCAGGAGGGCTCCACGGGTGGGCGGCAGCCAGTCTTGCTTTATTGCGATGTTTGAGAAAGAGTAATTTGCTTCCTCATTATTCATCAACAACCAGAGCGGCTGGGGGCAGCTGTGTTTCATTGGCTGAGGACCCCAGCGCAGCCTTGGCTGGTGGGGCCTGCGGAGCAGCAGTGACTCCAGGTGAGATGGGCACAGTGGGTTTGCAGAGTGCAGAGGCCTCAGGGTCTGCCCATCAGGTTCCTTGGGGCCACGTTCTAAAGGTAAAGGAGAAGTCCTCTTCACCGAGGTGTTTCTCAGGTGACCAGTGTCAATCTTGTAATTATCAGAGTGGTGCTGCTTGGAGGGCAGAAACACGTGGGCATGTGCGCTTAGTTTCGCTCAAAGAGGATTGTTGCCGTAGAACTAGGACCACATGAACACAAGCCTGTAAGTGTCTGTCATTACCAACCTCTCCAGAGTGGTTGGTTTTCTCAGCTTTGCATTTTAAAAGATCTGAGTACTTGGGGGAACAGACGCATTTAACACATGGAGGAAAAGCCATATTTAGTACCACAGATACACAGGAGTCCTTTGTATTCCAAGTTAGCTTTTACCTCTGAAGTGAAATTTAAAGGTTAATGTAGGGGTAGGGGCCTGTATGCAGGGAAAGAATAGAATAAGGGCCTCACTAAGCTTTCTGGCTAATTCTGACTAGAAAGAGCTAAATCTTTACTGGAGGGAGCAATTAGAAGGACAAGGATGGAAAAAATGGAAATAAAGTCTTTGTAAATAGGGAAGGGTGGAGGGGGTGAAGAGGGCTAGGAATGGGGAAACAATAAGAACCAAGATGCATTATGTAAAGGTACAATTCCCAATGAGAAATGTAATTGTGTTGTGTACCTACAATGTACCAATAAAAGAATTTAATAAAGTGCAAAAAAAGAACAAAAGAAGGACAAGGATGAAGACAGAAGAAAAAACCAGATAAAGAAAGTATACCTAAAATGGACCAATAAACTTAATGGGGAAAAATGGCATAGGACTTACATCAAAGGAGGGCTGGCAGGCAGAGCACAAAGGAAGCCAGGCCTGGAAGCTAGGATAGGAGCTCCTTCCCACCTCCAATAAAATGGAAAGGCAGCAAAGGGGATGGGGGCTACCCACCCGATTTAAAGGAAACTCTTATTTAGTATATAAAAATATATACAGTGGCACCTCGGTTCACGATGCTTTTGTTTCCAAACAATTTGGTTTGCAAACAGAAGCGTTTGGCAAAATTTTGTTTTTGTTTGCAAACTCTGCATCAGGTGACAAACACAACTGCAGCCACCTTTCCCACAGAAACACAAAGGTGGTCATCTTCTCCAAAATGGCAGCACAGGTTGAGTTTGTGAACGGAGGTACCACTGCATGACCACTCTAGGGTCACTGGGTGGCTGCACTAGATACGCACACATCTCCTTAATCATGAACCTTAGGTTGCCTTGACAACCTATGACCTCCAAGATAAGGCCCTGACAAGGACAATCAGCCAGGAAGAAGTCAAAGCCACTGGGAGCCTGGACGCTTAGGCAGCGGTGCCCGGGCCAGGGTCCTGCGGCCTGGGATCATCTGAAGACAGCCCAGAGAGCCAATCCGGTTGTGACAAGTTCCAGGGAGGAAGGGTCCTTATCACCTGACACGAAGGCCTGGGGGAATCCATCCTTCCAGAGCCCCCAGTCCTTGTCTGGGCCAGCTTTCTATCTTCTGCTTTTTCCCTCCTTACAAATGAAGCATCTTCCTTTCTTCAGCTCCCTCCCTTTCATTCATTGCCGGTGCTGACGTTAGGATCCTGGTCGCCACTCTCCCCACTGATGCTCATCCCAGCACAACAGGAACAATACTGACAGAAGTCAGAAGATGGCTGCAGGGCTTCTCCACACTTAGGAAAAAGTGCTAATGGCCACAGGTGCTTCCTTACCTGCCGTGTAAGCACAGCTCATCAGTACGATAACAAAACACAGCTCGGTCAGAGTCAACGAGTGCGGGCCAGCTTTTAATGGCAGCACTGGCCAAATCCTGGGGCTTCTTCCATCCGAGTGGTACTGAGGACAAACAGCACAGATGCCAAAAGTCTTCCTGATCCTAGTATGTTTCAAGTGCACATGGGACGCACATTGTAGAAAGACGACACACATTCAGTACCTGCATGCACTCAACTCACGCACCTTTAATTTTACAGACTTTCACATAACATTTAGACAAAGCCTAGATATGAAGTGCATTTAGTCCTCAGATGAATACGCGTCGTTGGTCACATACACAGGGCGCCAGATTTGCTATAATCTGGAAGAAGAGTTGTTCATGAACCAGTGTCATTAACCGAGATTATAGACTTTACTCCAAATAGACACTTTAAAACCCCCCGACACTACTAAAACCCAGTTCCTTAAATAATCAAAACTGTCGAACACACAATGTTGTTTTCTAAGCCAGTACTTTGTGAATATTATCAAAACAAGATCAATATTTTAAGAAAACCTTATTGTCTTAAACATAGAAGATTGGATTTTGGTTTTCCATCAGTGCATTAAAATAACATTTAAATTATAGTGAACTTTACCATAATAAAAATTTTTTTCTTTTCACAGCACTTGTTCTTTCTCAGATCCTCTGCAGTTGTTTAGACCCTCAGTTTCTGTTCTACCTTTCATTTTTTTTTTCCACCTTAGAACAGTCCAGTGATTTAGGACAAAAATCTTACTTTACCCTCTTTTCTTACTTAAAACAATTCTTTCTTCTTTTAACCTTCCTCACTTAAAAATAGCTGTGTATTTCTTAACGTCTTATTTTATTTACTAGGCTTTCTTGCTTAATAATTTTGTGTTGGTCCTGGGGGTTGAACCCAGGCCCTTCACACTGGGCAACATCCCCAGCCCTTTTGAAATGTTCACTTTGAGTGAAGGTCTTGCTAAGCCACTGCTCAGGAACTCCTACCTGTCCTGCCTCGCTCAGCCTCAGCCTCCCGGAGTGCTGGGGTTACAGGCACGCACCTGGCTTTAACGATTTGAAACCTATTGCTTTGAAACAATCCCTAGAAAAGTTTGGAATTTAGACAAATCACTCTTTTCTGTTGTTTGCTTTTTTTTTTTTGGTACTGGGGATCGAACTCGGATCCTTGCGCTTGCGCAGCAGGCGGCAAAACCACTGAGCTAAATACCTGGCCCCGCCTGTTGTTTGCTTTTTTGTTGTTGTTGTTGTTGTTGTTTGCTTTTGATGCTGGGAAAGACCCCAGTGCCTTCGCACTGAGACACACCTCCCTCCCCTTCTTTACTTTTTGGAAACAGGGTCTCACCTGGTTGCCCGGACTGGGCTTCAACTCTTCACTTCTGCCGCAGCTTCTGGAGTGTAGCACATGTGGGCAGATTGCTTCTTTTCCTTAGTGAGATATAATATATATATTTTAACATCAAAACCTCTTAGCTCCTCTCCTTTTGTCTTGGAGTATAGAATTATACACGAGAATGTTAACTTTTAGTAATCTTGAGTTTAGTCAAGAAGGCAAATGAAAACATATTCAATAAGAATTTAGGGATTTACACTTAGTAACTGATGTTTTAACATTTTAGCTAGCTTGAACACATCCAGGGAACAGCCAAGCTCAAGCTGGCTGCGCGTGGGGCGATATCCAGGAAACATCAAGTCCAGGTCAGCAAGATCTCAGTGCAGGCGCCCCTCTGACGTCCGGTGTGGACACCCGATGTAACCCAGGTCGATGCTGTGGCCTCTATTACACAGACCCCTATACTAGCTGGACCACCACGCCAGTGCACGGCTGAGCGGCACCTGAATCCAGACACGGCTCTGCGTCTCTTCTTCTGACTGCCCGAATCCCAAGCGCACCTCCCAGTCTGCACCGGTGACAGGACAGTTGGCGTTATGCAGCAGGATATGCCGCAGCCCAGGCCGTGGCAGGAGTCTCACAGGAGGAGACCAGCCTGCAGGCAGAGCTGGAAGAAGAGCCGTGCGCTGCTTGTAAATCGTGTCCGAAGAACGCGTGCTGATGCGATCATAGAACTTGCCAACACAGGCAGCTCCAGAGCCCAGGAGACCAGGCTGCTTCCCCGCAGGAAGGCCCGTCAGATGGTCACACAGAAATGAAGCATCGAGCTGCAGCCCACAAGGCCATGAAGGTGAAGAAGAGCAGCAGCAGGGCTGGGACAAGGGCAGAGCCAGCTGGCTCTAGCAGGATCACATGGTGGAAAGGCCTGGCAGAGGAAACTGCTCACCTCATGGCGGCCAGGAAGCCG
Organism: Heterocephalus glaber; assembly: GCF_053883595.1. Classification (NCBI taxonomy): domain Eukaryota; kingdom Metazoa; phylum Chordata; class Mammalia; order Rodentia; family Bathyergidae; genus Heterocephalus; species Heterocephalus glaber. The sequence continues at coordinate 2,047,205 of NW_028258138.1, forward strand.
AGAAGGGAGGCCCAGCATGGGGAGAAACCCTCCAAAGGCAGCCTGTGCTCAGTGACACCACTCTTCCCACCAGGCCCCGCCCCTCACAGCATACCCAGCTGGGGATTCATCGAGGGGTCCGTCCACTGACAAATGTAGAATCCTTGTGACCCAATCACCCACCAAAAGCCCCACCTCAGAACAGCAACAGAATTTGGGGGATATTCTAGATCTAATCCTAACAACCACTACATTTGGTAAGCTTACCTTTGGACGCTCCAGGTTAAGTTAGTGTTTCACATTTGACGTGCCTAACTTGACATTTCTTGTGAACAACACTGAAATACCTCTTTGTCTGAGCTATTAACATGGTGAACTCACTCTTCTACTGAGATAATTTTATTACCACTATTACTTGGAAGCCTGTTGTTTCAGCCCGTCGTAGTTGTGAGACAGAATCGCCAATTAACACTTACTCCTTTGAGACAACACAGGAGAGACAAGTTAAAAATGAAAGCTGACACACAGCTTGCATGAGAATCGCAAGCAAGAATGTCAGCATGTGCCATAGAAACAGGGGATCTTAATTGCTTTAATTTTGTCATAAATGTAATTTAGATTCGACTCTCTAAACTAGTACCTTTATTTTCCTGTATTGCTCTGCATTATGAGCAAAGCTTCTGCATAAAGTTATACGATCCTCATCTGTGTATACATGTGTAAGTATGTGCTCCCTTCGGGTATGTGTTCTATGATGTGTCTACATAATAAAATACCCAAAGAAATTGTATTCAAATTGGTTTACAGATAAATGGGTATTCACACAAAACTGTTAAGTTAACGGAGATATCCTGTTCTTCACATGACTCAAGTAAATTAATATTTAATTTTCATGGTAAGATTACAACAGGAATCTTTAAAATTTGTAGCATACATGTTTTACTGAGATGCTAGCTGGTCAGGATTATGTTTGACTGTGAAATGTTTAAGATATGATGACCATTGCTCTGTCTCAAGTGCAACAGCTTTTTAAAGTTTTTATTTACAAAAAGCATTAACTGTTTGCCTACTATCTTAGTTTTCATGGGTAATCTAAAATAGCTATTAAAATAAATAAATATAAACATTTATAATGTAACATCTGAGTCACGTCGTCTTTTACCAGTGCAGACTTGGGATTCGGGCAGCCGGAAGAAGAGACGCAGAGCCGTGGCTGGATTCAGGTGCCGCTCAGCTGCGCACTGGCATGGCGGTCCAGCTAGTACAGGGGTCTGTGTAATAGTGGCCACAGCATCGAGCCTAGTTACATATGGCACTTACACCGGATATCAGGAGGGGCACCTGCCAGAGATCTTGCTGACCTGGACTTCATGTTGCCCGGTAATCACCCTCACTACAGCCTGGACCGTGATGTAGCTATCTTAGGGTTCACTTTTTCCTACAACCTCCCCTTCAGGCTGTGGGGTATGATCCCTTCGTGTGCATGGGGACCACAAGGCTGGTCTTTGTACCCGTGTGTCACAACAGCACTACTGGGAGAACTCACCCCTCTTCTTTCTAGTGGACTTTGACGCAGTACACAAGGTGGCCCTGCTGGCCTTTTTGCAGCCCTGGGGCCAGTGGTGCCTGGCCCATCTGTTTTAGCTGTTTATCCTCTTCTGTATGCCTATTTCTTATAGAGCTTGCCACATGGCTTGGTCCCACGCGAGCCGACAGCCAACCAGCCAGCCCATGGCGTCTGTACCGAAAGCCACAACGTCAGGCCTCTCTCTACCGCCTGCCAGTGCCTACGGTAAGGGGTCTCCTGGGCAATCACTACGCACATGGCCCTCCACTCAGCCCATTGACTGTCCCACCAGCACCAGTATCACACTACACACTGTCTGTTTCCAGCGGCACAGCAGCAGCTTGACCTGTCCACATACCAGGCACTGGCCGCCACCTTTCACTGCCCCTCTTTGTAGGGGGCTTCTGCTGGCTCCTCGGTGGCTGGGACAGTGGTCTCAGCCAGAGACCCCTGTAGCAAGTCTCCAGTGCCCACCTGCCCAGTCTGCAATGCAGGCCTGAGGGAAAAAAATGCACTAGGAGACAGAACTAGGAGAGAGAACAGGGCCAGGATGACCAATGCCAGTGCAACCGACAAAGGCCCTGGCCAGTCCCAGGCACTGACTTCTATTGGCAATCAATTGGGGTAAAGGAGAGCTGTATGGAGTTTCTATGGAAATTAATGTAAACAAGGCTCATAAAGGACAAGACAAAGCATTCTTGAATTAGGAATAGAATACACAAAATATATGGTTGTAATTAGAACATTATCCTTCTAGTCAGAAGGGTTTTGTTTTTTGTACCTGGGATTGAACTCAGGACTTTGTGCTTGCAAGGCAGGCGTGGCACCACTGAGCTAAATCCCTGGCCCTCTAGTCAGAAGGTTTTAGTTGTAGGAATGGAATTTGGGTGCGAGTTACTTGAGTTACTCTGAGCTCTGCACGTAGGCTTCAGCCAGTCTCATTTCTATAAACAAGCCAACTGTGGAGTTAATTCTTCACAGCCCACCTTGGGCATCATCAATATTACAGTCCCCTGCAGGTTACCAGTTGAGACTGGTCTGAATTCTCCACCAGCCCTAACACCTGCTGTAACTGGGCAGGAAGGGGCTTGTGGTCCGCACTCTGTTACTCTAAATGTGCTCTCGGTCTGGCCGGAGACAGATACCTATGCAGCAGCCACCCAGTGACCAGGTAGGGGTCCTATCTTGCAGCCTGTGAGGCTACAGACACAGCTACTGGCTGCTCCTCCAAGACGGAATAGTGGAGCTCCCTCCACCCCTTCTCCACTTGTGACTACACTTCTGTGTGCTGCCCCAAGCCCCGGCTGAAGCCCTCAGCAGTTACGTGAGCATCAAGGGCCTCAGGGCGCCCAGGTTTGGCCACCTGCAGGGCTTGTGCCTGCTGCCCAGCCTGCTTTTCTGCTCACATCTTCTGCCCTGTCCCACGTTACGTCCTTCCTGCTCAGTCTAAGACCTAGGCTATAAGGGGAGTACAAGCTTTCCAATACCCCAGAAGCCCTAGGAAAGTCTGTAACTAGTTCCCTGTGGTAGGAGAGGACGCTTGTACAGCTTATCAATAACAGCGTTGGTATTGCCTTTGTCCCATGTGACCAAACAACTCTCAAAAACTTGACAGAGATCCCAGGTCCCTGGATGTTGACCTCGCTCACAGTTCATCTCCTCACTGGCAGGAGCTGCAAGAGGCCGCCCGCAGCATGTCAGACCTTGGAGAGAGCCAGAGGCTAACGTAACACTGTCAAAGCAGTGCAGTAACCACACGTCCTGCGGGCTGACTGTGCAGCCGTGTCCTTTGCCACCAGCCCGGCAAAACTGCAGGGCTGAGCACAATGCTGCGCAACACAGTGAAGGTCCACTGATCCTCATCCCACACAAAGGCGAACTGTTCTTGCAACCTTCCCCGGAGGAGGATGTTCATGCGCAACATACTCAGGTACCAGGGAGATGTGCGCGGTGCAGGCTTGAGGAGGCAGGCACCCTATGCCAGGAGTCACAGCTGCAGGTGTCGCTCTGGTTTGTCCCTTGCAGTCACCGGTGCCTTACTTGGGGGCTTCCCGGCACTGCCATAAACCACCACTCTCTCTGTGTCATTAACATGAGCACGGGACGCACACCGGTGGGGGCCAATGGACAACGAGCTCTGAGTGAGGCCGCCTGTCCTCCGGCACCCCATTAACCAGGCACTGGCCCCACCCTGTCCAGCATCATCCACCGGGCCGTGCCGTCCTGCATGCATCTTGCCCTGGTCTGGACCACTTGCTCCCCCTTTGGAGCTGCTGAAGAGCTGTCTTCAGGGCTGACAGCCTGCCTGCCCTCTGACTGTTCCCAGTCTGCCTGGGCTCCTGCTTATTTGTGGCCCAAACTCCTCGGCCTCTTCTCTGCCCCTTGGTGTCTCCCATGACTGCCCTGTAGCTGCCTCCTCCACCTGGCCTTAGGCTCGCTCCCAGCTCGCCATCTGCCTCCCGGCTCCTAGCAACAGTCAGTTTCAGTTTCCCTGTACCCCCACTGCTGTTTGCCACTGCTGCTGTCAGCCAGTGACTGCTTCACGCTCTACTTTCGTAAGATTTGCGTCAGTTCTCAGTACTCGTGGTCTCTGGCTGTCCTTGGAGACTTTCCAGACCGTCTGTGTGGCCGTCAGAAGCCAGTCTGTCTGCTTTAGTCTCTGGCCTGATGGGCTGCTTCCCTTTCAGTGGCCTCCAGCTCCGACTTGGACCTGGATTTAGATTCTGCTTGCAGCTCTGGTGTGAGCAGAATGAATTTACGTGAGAGTAAACATGCCTAATCCAGCCATGGCTCTGCATTTCTTCTGCCCGAATCCCAAGTGCACCTCCCAGTCTGCACCGGTGACAGGACAGCTGGCATGGTGCAGCAGGATATGCCTCAGCCCAGGCCATGGCGGGAGTCTCACAGGAGGAGACCAGCCTGCAGGGAGAGCTGGAAGAAGAGCCGTGAGCTGCTTGTAAATTGTGTCCAGAAGAATGCGTGCTGATTCGATAACAGGGCTTTCCAATAGCAAGCAGTGGCGAAAAAGAACCACAAGGAAGTCCGGGGGGGATTGGACCCTGCCCAGTATTCAAATGATTCCTGGCATCCTGGGAATTAAACGGAGGCCGTGGGGGAAGAGTAAAAAGTTGTTTTTTTTTTTTTTGTGGGGAGGGAGAATCAAGCTACTCTAAACCAACAACCAGACATAATGAAACCAATAACCAATGAGGATGACCAACACGACTGCCAATTCCTGGTTATTCTGGTTCCTTAAGTGACTCTGGAGTCCCAAGGAGTCAAAAAGAGGGCTAGGGGAGAGAAAGAAGGGCCCCGGAGAGCGATGTAGGACTGGAATCTTGCTGAGGGCTCACTTGTCCGTACTGTCCAGTATGGTGAGTGGCCAGTGCATGTGGAATCTGGGAGACTCCTGCAGCAGGCTCCAGAGGCCCTGCGTTGGGCCCCAGGAGCTGTCACCAGCTGGTATGGGTCACAGCAAAGATGCGTGGAGATCAGGTAGGAGGCACGCGTTCCTGCCGAACGTCCTTAGTACGGAAGGCTCTGCGTCACCCACACGCGATGATGCAGCTCTTTCTCAGAACACCTGACGCGGTACACCAGGTGATGGAGTGCACCAGTGGGAGGCAACGACTGCTGGAAGAGGCGGCCCAGAGTGGGGTCCTGTGGGCCACGCACTCCTGCCAAAGCCAGGGCATCTCGTGCAGATGCCCTGGCTGGAGAGCACTCTGTGGGCCCCAGGGAAACACCGTGGTCAGTGACAGGGCCCGGGTGGAAGCCGGCCAAGCTCTGTGATGCGCTCCTGTACCGTGACCCCAAATCCTGCCGGGCAAAGTAACGATGGCTCTGCAGTGGCCCTGTGGAGCCGGGCGACTTCCTGAGCACCAGGCTCACAGGCCTCCTTCCGTTCCGTTTCCTGTGGTCACCTCTGTGGATCTGCTGCAGCAAGTCGAGCACACAAGGTGTGATTTCTGATTTGCCCTTTCTGCAGAAGTGCAAAGTGTCATCACTCAGCTGTTGGAACTGAACCGAGGCAGAGGCCCAGGCCAGGCTGCGCAGGGGCCTGCACGGCTCAGCTGTGGGGTGGAACATTGGCTCTGCCCTTGTGGGTGTTGAGGTCTGCATGTCACATGGGCTAGGACCTCATGGGATTGGAGACTCTGAGACAGAGAAGGACTGCAGCGATGACAGGGACGTAGACCACAGCTGAGCACCAGGCACCCTGGGGGCAGGCAGTGCCGTCCCTGGGAATGCTGTGAATCTGGGGTTACACCTTGCCTGTCGCCCTCAGACCCTTCCACCTCGGCACGTCCCCCAACAGGGGGCTCTCAGACCCCACCCCTGACTCCCCCCGAGGAGGGGATGCTGAGCCAGGCCAAGCCTTCTCTTCCTGCCGGGGAGGACAAGTGGCCAGGGCAGGGGGAGGCAGAGCCTCCTGCCTCCCATTCACCTCTGGGGCCTGAAGACAGGAAGCCCAGATCCTGCCAGAGCCACAGAACCCGGCACCAGAAAGAGGCAGGGCTGGAAAGGGTGACAGGAGGACCACTGCACTCAGTGTGGCCGCTGCCCCCGGGCAAAGGATGAGGCATGGGTGCAGAACCAGGGGGCTCCCTTTGCTGGGCAGCAAAGACTTAGGCTGAAGAGGCAAAACCCACAACGTAGGTCGGTCCGGCTGTGCTTCCTGGGTTGCACTTCATTCTGTGATGCTTTGACGAGGCCATGATCAGTGGACAAGCCATCGTTTCAGGGATGCGCCGAGGGCACAGGAGAGGAGGGCTGGGTGGGGCTGCCAGGCAAAGGCTACAGTTTCAGGTGGACGGGAGGAAGCCGCTGGGAGGTCAGCTGCAGAGCTGGGTGATGGTGACCACTGCCAAGGACGTCTTCGATATCTCAAAGCAAGCGTTGGTCTTGTACCGGGGGCCAGACTCTCACCCCGCTGTGTGCTTGTTGGTGACACGCGGCGAGGAGGGGACCATGAGGGACACCTGCAGAGGAGACCTCACCCCGGGCCTCACGACCTCGTCCTCTAAGGGAACAATCGGACTCGGGAGCGAGGCGCCTGGAGGAAGCTGAAGGTTGCTGCTGGGGTTTTCCTGCGGGGACCCAGGGCTCTCAGTCTAAGCTGGGGAAATGAGACAAACCTAGGAGGGACCCATGGGGGAGCAGGCAGCTGCCTCACAAGCTTCACAGTCAGAGACCACGGGACTGCAGCGGGTGACTCTGAGCTGGCATCATCTGGTGTCAGCTGCAGAGGACAAAGTGGAGACAAATGGCAAACCTGCATGGAGCCTGAAGGGCACAGGCACCAGTGCTGTTTCCTGAGTTTGATGAGGTTTCTGCAGATGCGAAAGGAAATGTCCCTACCGGTAGTAGATGGTAGTAGATGGTAGTAGATGCACATGAAACTGATCAAGAGCTATGGAGCTTGACAGTTGCCTGTCAAATGATTGAGGGGAACTTTTTGTAGTGTACTGAAAATTTTTCTGAGGCTAAAAATTGTTCCAAAAGTTTTAAAATTAAATCTTAAAGTGGACTGTGACCCTTTGAAAGTTACCTACCAAAGCATGAAGAAGCTCAAGCCCAGCCCTGGGGTCTGCACCAGGCTCCCCAGACAGCAGCCCCAAGCCATGCTCAGTGCAGCAAGGAGCAGACTCTGACCCCAGCCTGAGGTGCAGCTCATGCGGAGCAGGAAGGGAAATTTCCATTTTGCTGAACTTAAATTTAAACAGCCAGGAGGGGTTAAAAGGGTCACACTGGACAGTGTGGATTTCCACAGATCTGAGTTCTGATCCCAGCTCTGCCGCTACCAACCCCAGACTCTCGGCTCAAACTCTCTCAGCCTCTAAGGGCGGAAACAGGACAGAGGCCTGTGCAGCCCTCTGGCTGCTGTGGGGAAAGTGAGTTGGAAGCGTCAGGAGTCCACTTCCTCATGGATCCCTCTGCTCCCCGTCCTGGGGACCTGGTCTGCTCCCTCTGAGAACAGCCCTTGCTGCCACCATCCTCCCAGCTGAAACCGGCCCCTTCCTGCTGGCTGCCCAGGAGGTGCCGCGCTCTGGGTCACACACACTTCCCCTGTGTCCCAGGTGCCATTGTGTCACCTGTCTGCAGCTGGACACCCCCCCCCCCCCGCAACATGTTCCTGCAAACACTGCAGAGGCAGCCAGGTGCCTGCACACCATGTCCCTCAGCAGTCACGGGGAATGTCCCAGGCATCTGAGCAGTGTTTCATGCTCCTTGGGGACAGGGAGGAAAGTCCCAGGCCAGGGAAGGGGCTCCTTCTGCCTCCCCTCAGAGGTGGCCCCTCTTACCGTGGTGCACTGTGGGAGTCTGAGGCCCTGGCAGCCTCCTGGGGTGGCACAATCGTGCACTCACAGACCTGTCCCGCAGGGTGCTGAGGTCCTGCAGGAGAGGGGGGCAGAAGCACCAGTGCCCTGAGGTCAGAGGTGCCCGGGGTGTCCACTAAAAGCAGGGATGAGTGACCCCAGCTCTGTGCTGAGGACACAGCAGCTTCTCAGGACAAAATCAGCAGAAGGGCCCTGCTGCCACCTGGAGGACGGTTCCGTAAGGACTCCTGATGTCCCCAGGGTGGCAGACAGTCAGGCAGGGCCAGAGTGAGAGGCACCCACTGGGAACGGGCAGCAGGGCCCAGCCACATCTACCAGGTGTCCTGACCGCGTGTGATGCCGAGCAGCACAGGACTGGGGCCTTCTCACAGTGCCCTGCTGGGAGCCACTCTGCATTCGACTGCTTTGGTTTCTTGGCATGGGCTCCTGGAGGGTGAAGCTACCAATGGGCTCTGGGGGCTCCCTTCCTGAGACTTGGGGTGCAGTGGCCCAGCAGGCACAGGGCACTCAGCACCCTTTGACTCCAGATGTCCTAGCAGCAGCCAGACTAAGGAAAGAGTAGAGCTTCTCTGGGGGAAAGAGCCATGGAAAAGGCTGGAGGTGTCTGTAGCTCAGGGGCAGAGCACCCGCCCACATGAGGAGGCCCCAGGTTCCATCCCCAGCACCTTACACACAGACACCCACTTAAAAGCCCCACCAGATCCCCCAAAGCAACTTGAAAGTCCTTTCCCTGAAGCCACTGGGGTGACAGCATCTTCAGACAACTTCTCAACACCGCTTCCAACTGCTCAGTCTTGAGAAAGAAGTGATTATTAAATAAAAATGCAACTGCCGTGTCCGGAATCCCACATAGCCACACATACAGGAATGAGCTGAAAAGTCTCAGTGTGCAAGTCTTGGAAGGAACATACACAAGTGTAAGGCTTCTACATAGAAGAGGAAACCAGCTGGGCATGGTGGCCCGGCCTGTGATCCCAGCACTCTGGGAGGCTGAGGCTGGACTGTCGCAAGTTCAAGGCCAGCCTGGGCAGCTTAGTGATTCAGCGACCCCTGAGTCAAAACAAAAAACAAAAAGAGAGAGCAGGGGATGTAGCTGAGGCCCTGCATTCAATCCCGTCCTGACTGAGGGAAAAAGAAAAGAACCTATGAAGCACAAGCAGACTGCACCCAGCAACGGATAGTGAGGGGCCACTCGTGTGTCAGAGGTGTCTCTGCCATGAAGCCACCTGTGCCGCCGGAGAGGGAGGCACAGGCTGGGCTCTGGGGCACTGCAGGGAGGCCAGAGGTCAGTATGAGGTAGAGAAACCCAGGCGGGAGAGGCCCAGTGACAGCACCAGGGCAGCTGGACAAGGTTCCAACACTCGCCAGTCATTGAGAGCGTTCGTGCAGGTTGGGGACACTTTCCTCATGATGCCCGAGACCTCACCAGCCAGCAAATGGGTATGGATGGGGCTCGCTGAGCTGCCTCGGTGCAGTGCCCACCCCGCACAACTGAACACAACAGTGCTCTCTGTCTCGATTTCCACTCCAGGGTGATCTCCTATGGATGCAGAATCCTAACACTGGGGCTTACAGACCCTGTGGCGAGCCCTGGAAGACAGGCTCCTACGGGGTCCATGAATGTCTTTTGAGGGGAAGCACAGTTTGCAGACGGAAGCCTTACATCTAGGAAAAGAAGTCTCAGGGAAATCCCCATGTGCGCGGGGTCCTTGATACAGGCGCGGAGCCCAAGTCCTGTGAAGCAAAGCACATGCTCTGGCTCGGACCTCCATCCCCTGCCTAGGGATCTTCATTACTTTGTGCCCAGAGGTGACGGGGCCTCTGCAAGGGGTCCTCCCGACACCAGCTTTGCAGGCCAGGGTCTCCGTATGCTTCCTGCCAAGGCAGCGACCACCCCTCCACACTGGCTTCCTACTGATTTACCTAAGAGGAGCCACTCGGTGGTTCTACCGCAGACTAAAATATCTTTTCCAACTGCCACATCGATGAGGTCACCAGACAAAGCAAACGCCAGAGTCCCTCTAAGATGCTTCCAACACAGAGCTGACCTGGTCCTCACTGCTCCCCACAACAGCAATCGCGGCTCATTTGTTTGTTTTTTCCCCTCCTGAACTGGACGAGCAGGCGTAGATTGACTTTCACACAGCAGAGCAGGTGTCTGGGCCAGTAGGAAGGACCAGGGCAGGAAAGGAGCGTCCCCCAGACCCGTGGTGGCGAACCTACAGCGCGTGTGCTGCAGAGGCCAGTTTGTATCATCGAAGGCTCTGAAAGGTTTGCCATCGCCCATCGCTGCCCTAGAGTTTCCATTACTCCCCATGGCGCCACCATGTGGCCTGTAAGTGCACCACGTCCCCAAAGTCAGCCTTTCTTAGGACAGAGCCCAGAAACTGAGGTATGCTCTGCAGACCCCGAGTCGGTGCTCCCTGATTGAGCTTCTCTTTTGGGGAGGGGAGGCCTGGAGAGGGTAAGCAGGCTGCTCAAGATGGGAGCAATGGGCCTGGGATTTAGCTCAGTGGTTCCAGCGCCTGCCTCGCAAGCGCAAGGTCTCAAGTTCGATCCCCAGTACCAAAAAAAAAGATAGGAGCAAGGCTCAGGGTCCTAGAGATGACAGTCACCGCTCCTCCAACTGAGTCCCCCTGGGAGTTAGTACATATAGATCAGGCCCGGGCACTACCACTTGCAAGTCGAGTCCAGCACACAGCTTCCATCCGTGGGATCTTAGTAGGGCTTGGTCACATCCATTTCTGTACTTAGCATGGCAGGTGAGAAAACCAGAGGACAGAGGACAATGCCACTTCAGCCTACCACCATCAAACAAATGGACCTAACCGATATCTGCAGAATGTTTCATCCAAAACCAGAATGCACATTTTTCTCAGAAGTACATGAAACTTTCTTGAAAATATACTATCTTAGGCCATAAAGCATAGTTAGGTCAATTCAAAGGAATTGAAAGAATCCCCTGCACACCATCAGACCATAGTGGAATAAAAGTGAAAATCAACAGCCAAAGAAACCACTGAGATTATGCAAACACACAGAGACTAAAAATAATACACTCTTGATCAATGGGTCACTGAAGAAACCAGGAAGAAGTTTAAAAGCTCCTACAATCAAATGGTAATGGAGGCACAACCTACCAAACCCAGAGGACACAATGAAAGCAGTTCAGAGAAGGAAGATTATAGCTGTGAGTGCTTACCCTAAAAAACAGCAACCCAGAATAAATAACCTAATGACACACCTTGAGGCCCTACAAAAACAAGAATCATCCAAATCCAAAACTAGTAGAAGGAAAGAAATGACAAAAATCAGAGGGAAAATGAAAGAAAGTGAGATGAAAGCAGAATTTTCTCAGGATTTCAGGGAAGAAGTAATGCTAAAACTCCTCCAACTCCCCATGAAATTGAGAAGGAAGGTCGCTGTCAAACTCATTTGGGGAGGGCGAGGTTTAGCTCAGTGGTTCCCCCACCTGCCTTGCAAGGGCAAGGTCCTGAGTTTGATCTCCACTACCAAAACAAACAAAAACAAACGACCAAAAAACCTCATTTGGGGAAGCTAGCATTACACTGATATGCTAATCTTAACCCGAACCCTAACCTGATTTAACTGTAAACCCTAATTCTAAAATTAACCCAAAATCTAAACCCTCACCCTAGCCCTGACCCAAACCCTACCCTCCTAACTCTAATACAAACCCTAACCCTAACCCTAATTCAAACCCATACCCCAATCCCTAATGCCAACCCTAAAACTCACTCTAACCACTCACTTCACCCTCACTCCAAACCCTAACTAAACTTCAGCATAACCATGAACCAAAGCCCAGCCCTTACCTTTACTCTGACCCCAGCACTTCACCCTAAGCCATCAGCCTCCACTAACTCTAATCCTCATCTAAGCCCCATCCTACCCTAACAGTCATGCTCACCCTAACCCCTAAACTTAGCCCTCACATCAACCTTAAACTGAAACCATAAGCACCACCACTAACCTTAACCCCTACCTCTAACCCTAAACCCTAAGACCTAACAGGAAACCCGACCTCAGCCCCAATATCAACCCCAGCCCCAACCCCGACCCTGACACTAAAGCCAACACCCAGCTCTGACCTAAACATTAACCCTTAACTTTAAACCCTAACCCTTAACCTAAGCCCAAACTACAACATATGCCCTAACCTTGACCCTGAATTTAAGCCCAAGGTTAACCCTAACCCTAACCACAAACCTCGCCCTAACGCTCATAGCTCACCTTGACTCCAAGCCTCTCACTGACCCTGTTGCCAGTTCTCACCCTAACCCTCACCTAAGCCTACCCCTCACCATCACCCTAACTTTCAACCTCAGAAATGCTGCCCTTAGCCCCAAACCTGCATTTCCTAACCTCTAACCCTAAACAGCAGTCTCCTGCTTAAAGTTATTGTCAATGTGCTTAGTGATGAAACCAATACACACCACAACCACCATCAACACGCTAGCCCCAAAGCCAGTGAACAAACCCTACTAGACCGAGGCCTAACGCTAACCCATACACGGCCCTGCACCCAGCCTGGACCTTAACAGAAACTCTCAGCCTCACCTCAACCCAGGCAGAGGTACTGGGGCACCCAGAGCTCTTTGGCGGGTGGGGTGGAAGGGATGAGGATGGGGGCACAGCTGTCCCCATCTGGGTGGGGAGGGTGCAGGGTGCGGCTGGGGTGATGTCACCTGCAGGGCCCTGGTGTCCGGGATGGGGCCAGCACCCACCGCAAGGTCTCTGTCCGCTCCTCACCCTGCTGCCCGGGCCTCCCTCCACTTCCTCCCCCTCTGCTCTGCCCTTCTCTGGGCCTGAGTTTCTCACCTCGTGGATCGGGAGCCTGTGGGACATTTAGGGGCCTGTGGCTCCCTGGGGATGGAGGAAGTTGAATGGGTGGGTGGGGTCTGACTCTGGTGAGTGGGCGGGGTCTCCCTGCGCTGCTCAGTGCTGAGGGACAGCGCAGACTGAAGGTGACATGAGCAAACCAGGCCATCCTCTGATGTTGGAGGGTAAAGGGCAGGGCAGGTGGGACTGAGGGGTGAGTGTGCACAAGGGACCCAGGGTCTGGGGGCCCATCCTGGAGGCATCCTGATCCATGCTGTCAGCCCAATGACCCTGGTCGCCAAGGTCAGAGACATGGGGCACAGGGGACACTGAGACCAGGCAGAGAAAGTGACCTGCCCAGCTCCACAGGGGGACCTGGCTCCACTCCTGAGCGTCCTCTGCTGGCAGCTGGTCCCTGCCTTGGTCCTCCGTGGCCAGACTGGGAGCGAGGTTATTTGTGATACTTACCTGTGGTGTCAGCTTGGAACAGCCCCGGATGAGTTCAGCACAGCTCTGGGTCTGGGTGTCAACTTCCTGAAGAGGGGGACCCGCCCTGGGTGTGGGGGCACTGACCAATAGGCTTGCAGCCTGGATGGGATAAAAAGGGAAAGAAGGAAGGCATGCTGCTGCTCTTCCGGAGGAGCTCCAGCGTTCCCCTTTGCTCGTCTCCAGGCTTCCAGCTCAGGCTCTTCAGCCTTCCGGCGTTGACACTTCCGCTTCTGGACACAGGCTCCAAGAGGACTCTGCAGGGAGCTCCAGGTCTTCCGCCTGACTGGATCGTTCAGCTCTGTGGTGTGCGGACAGCTCTTCTGCACCCTTCCACACCCGACTCTGCAGGCGGCCCCTGGAAGCTACCTTGTAAATCATATATGTGTACAGAATGCATATTATATTATATTATATTATATTATATTATACTAATTATATTATATAAGTCCGTTGCTCTAGTGAACCCTAACTGGCACAGCATTGCTCAGGGGCACCAGGCCTCGGGAGCAATGGCAGAGAGGAGAACCAAGGCTCATGCAGCACGCACAGCTCCCTCCACCCACCTGGCCTGCAGGGCTGGGGACACCTGTGCCCTCACCTGCAGACGCCGCACTCCATGGAGCCCTTGCCCCCGCACAGGCCCCGGTTCTGCCGCTGGTCTCGGCACCGGCACTCACACTGGGGCAGGACCCGCACGGTCACCGTGTCCGTAAAGCCCAGCGCCCGGATGTCGAGGGACTGCGCCTGGATGCACTCTGTGGCCGTGACCTTCACCTGGAAGGTGACCTGTGGGGTGGGGGGGCTCAGGGGGGGACCCTGGGTCACCGGGCCGCTCCTGTCCCTCTCCTGGCTGTGGGACGCGCAGCTGGTGTGGGGTGGAGGGCGCTGGGCTCCGCGGCCCCTGGGAGGGAGCAGGTCCATGGGGCCAGGAGGGTGGGCGGGTCCCGGGTGGTGACAGCCCCAGCGAGGGGGCTCCTGGGCCTCCTGGGCTCAGGCTTGGGAGGGGACGTCTTTGAATACTTCCTATCACGCCAGCAGCGAAGGGATTCCCAAGGGACCTCAGGGGGCGCCATGAGCATTTCCTGTCCACGGTCCAGGGCGCTGAGACGCGCGACCCCTCAGGAAGGCCGGTCCTGGGCCGCAGCTGCAGTCCAACCCCGGGTAAAGGGTGAGGGCCCGGCCAGCGAGGATGGCCAGGGAGCAGCGGGCCCGGGGTGGGCACCGGGCAGAGCCCACGTCCCTGCCACACGCTCCGCACAGCGGGGGAGGCCGGCACTGGCTTCAGGGAGCCGGCTGTGTCGGAGTGGAGGCTCGGCCTCGGTGAACTTCAGGATCTCTGCTCGCACTTTAAGATGGAGCAGGCTTGGCAGTCAGACTGCAGAGGAGCACCCGGAAAGTGGAGTGGAATGGGGTAAACGCCCGGCAGGGACACAGCAGGGTCCGGAGTTTTGTAACAATTCACATGCAAGATCTAGGAAGGGACGGGTCTGGAGGAATTCCGGATTCCAGTGTCAATGTAAAGATGCAATACACTCTGTAACCCCAGCGCTGAGGGAGGCTGAGGCAGGAAGACTGCAAGTTTGAGTCTCACCTGGGCAACTTAGCCACTTAGCAAGACCCTGTCTTGCCCGGAGCGTAGCTCAGGGGTAGAGCACTTGCTCAGCATGCCCAAGGCCCTGGTTTCCAGCCCCAGTGCCTCAAACAAAAACGGGAGCAAAATTCAGGAAAACCCAGCCCAACCCGCTCCACACTTCCAGCAGCTGCCCCCAGGGGGCGCTGTCAGACCCCAGTTCAGTCCCATAAGGGACCTGGGCTTCCCCTCTGCGCTGATACCTGGCTCTGGGGCGAGGAGTGTGTCCTGGCTCCCGGCCTCTCCCGGCCTCACGGTGGGACCCGCGCTGGAGGGCCAGGCCGGTCACAGAGGGGGCTCTGGGGAGGGGGCTCTGGGGTGCAGGTGGACGCCGTGGCTGCCTCCCTCCTCCCTGTCCCTGGGGCTCGGGGACACCCTGGGCTGGCCAGGCGCTGGGCTGGAGGCCCGGGCCCTCGGAGCCAGGCTCACCGGGACGCTGATCTGCACGCCGTCGCAGTCCCCCTTGGGCTGGTCGGTGTGTGTCACTCCGTTACTGCAGAAGGAGTCGTAGGTGACCTTCAGGGTGTCGGGCAGGGTGCTGTGGCCCAGGACGACTCTGGAGGAGAGTTTCTGCAGGGAGAGGGCAGCGCTCAGGGCGGGTCCCGCTGTCCCACTGTCGGGAGTGGGGTGCCGGGCTCGCTGGCCCACTCTGGCTGCAGCTCAGTTCCATGCCCCCCAGCTTCCTGAGGGGTTCGGGCGGAGGCACTGGGCCACTCGAGACCCAGATTCCTCAGCGTGGGCTGCGGCCGTGTCACCAGGGTGCAGAGCCCTCGGGTCCCGAGTCAGGAGTCAGTGGTCCTCTCGGGGACAATGACGGCATTGGGACCTGGGAAGCGAGGGCCTGAGGTCCGGTGCTGGGCGAAGCGCAGGGGATGCAGCGTTGGGAGGGGCAGGTCTGTTCCTGGGCCCCCGGAAGCCACTCACAGTGTCTGGAAGACGGACCTGCCAGAGCTGTGCTTTCACGGTCAAGTCGCTGGCGGCCGGGTGGACGCTGCCAGCCCCATGGCTGCTGCTCCTCCAGGACCCGGCAGAGTGAGGTGGGCGGAGGGAGGGTCTGCGGCGTGGATGGAGCCTGCCCTTGAGGACGGCAGGGATGGTGGGGGTCGGGGTGCAGGGCCCTGGCAGCTGGAGTGAGCACCCTGACCCCGGGCTCAGTTTCTAGCGTCAATAAAGTTTAGCCGATGAGACTTTGGTCCTGAAGAAACAATAAACAAAGTGCTTAAGAGCGAAGTTAAGTTGATTGGACCAAAGAAATCTCTTACTTTATGGTTATAAAAATTAGCATAGTTTCCACTGTATAAAAATGTATATTTAGAGGGTTCATCGGTTTCTACTTTCTTCTGGCCAGGGTTACAAAAGGCTTAACTTAATCTAAGCCCTCAGAGCTTGGGTTTTTATAAATTCCATCACATAGTGACTTTATTCTTATTCTTGTAAGGACTTTAATTTCCTTTCCCTACTTAATGAAATGATGGGGCAGATTCCAAGTCCTGATAAGAGCCTGACTTCTTATCCTATTGGATTGGATTCCTTTGTTGAGTGCCTTCTCTCTCTACATCTCTTTCTGCAAAATATGGAATTGGAGCCCTAAAATAAAGACCTTAAGATTGAGCCCCAGGCTATGGCAAAGGACACCATTTAGAACTCTTACCTATAAAGCTAAACCAAATGCTTCATAAGTTGGTTGAGAAGTGAGGAACAGAAAGGTGGGAAAACTGGGGGCCCCAGGGGTGTGGAGGAGGCCCTAGAAATCACCACATGGCACTTGGGTCATGTGAAGACACCCATAGGCCAGAGCATCTCTTGCACGCAGATGCACACACATGCCCACGCACACCCACACCCCATGGTGGGCAAGCATTGGGGGATTCTTCCCTCCCTGGCCTGTGGCTTGTCTTTCTGTGCCCAGAGCTGCTCCCTCCAGGTCCCCGTGGTCCTGGTGGACACAGGGGTGTAGGGGGCTCCCCTCAGGACCTGCGCCAGGGGGTGAAACCCTCCCCTCCCCTGATACAATGTTGATCCTGGGGAGCCAGCGTTCAGCCAGTTCCCACCCACCTGGCACCATCTGGTCTGCCCATCGTCTGTTCTTCCTGCTCGGTGCCTGATGTTTGTGGCCCACTCATCCTTACTTGGTTCCGGACAGTGCTGCTCTGAAGTCCTCTGGGTGTCGTCCTGTGGCACATGACGTACATCGCTGGGTGCTGCCTGCTCACCAGCGCTCAGAATGACGTCCCCGGTGTTCGCTCAACATTTTGTCTGCAGTTGACCTTCTAACCCTAGTCTTATCCACTCTATTTTCCCAAACACTCCAGGGAAGATGGAGGCCTTGGGATGGATCTCGGCGCCTCCCCTCAGGTGTGTGTGTAACAGAGAGCGTCAGGTGCAGCTTTTTGATCTCTCCACATGTCCAAATGCCGTGTCTCCCAGGGCTTCCTTTGAGACCCCAGCTAGAGGCAGACTCTCTCCCTCCGGCCAGGCCAGGTAGCAAAAGCAAAACAACACAGCAGAAGGAAGAGATGGAATTAGATGGAGCATGATGCCTCACATGGACGGACACTGTCTCAGGGTCAGGTGAAACTCGTGGGATGCAATGCGGGGGAACGGGATGCTCACGGGGCTTGGAGCAGGTGACCTCAGGCAACGCATAAATTACAAGGAATCTCCCCTCTGGATGGGGAGGTCTGGATGTCAGCTCAGGCCTCGGTCAACGTCAGCATCACTGGAGAAACTGACATCACAGGCTGCGGGCTCTGATGCGGGTAAAGGCCCAGAGTTAAATATTCAGCAGCCCGTGTTGCATCTGAATCTCACAGCGAGGACACAGGGTGTTCACCCTGCATGGAACAACTCGGTCATAATCAGGGAAACCTGGCTTGTAGGGCGTCTGCGAGATGAGCAGCTCACACTCCCCTGAGCTATACCACAGCAGACAGGCAAAGAAAGCAGGAAACAGGGCCCCAGATCGGGTCTAGGTAAAAGATGAAGAAGGGGTGTGCCGAGCACATGGATGGCATGATACTTGGTAGGGTCGTGAATAATTGGGACATTTGGATAGAGACTGCATGTACTTCACCGTATGCTTAGTTATTGGTCCCTGCTAAGTTTCCTGGGTGTGGTGAATGCAATGGGACAATGTGCTTTGCTCAGGAGAAAACCTTTGGGGACGAAGCATCACGGCGACCACAGCTTCCTTCCAAGCAACTCAGCAGTTGAGCAGCAGCGTGGGGAGGAGCGAGGGGCAAGCAGTCAGCGAGTCGGGCCAAGCCTTCACAGGTGCTGCTGTGGTCTTTGGCTTTTTCTGCGGGTTCGAAGTGTCTTTTGTAGAGAAGCAAACCCACGCACCAACGAACCTATCTAAGGCTGTCACTGGGCAACGTTAATCTTGTGTTTGAGGTATTGTGGCTGTCTTGCTGCCTCATTTGTGGGACGCTGGGCTTTCTAGGATGAGGTCAGAGGTCCTCCAGCCCAAGGCACCCGCAGGCTGGGTGTGACAGTGCCCCGATACTGTGCATGCAGCAAGCGCCACGCCAACGAGGGCTGAGTACTGATGGTTTCATGTGCAGGAAGGAGTGGGCTTCTCTTCCTCCCCCCTACAGGTGATGAAGTGGGCACTTCCTGCTGAACGCAGGAAGGGATTTTAACCTTCGTGGGTCACGAAAACCTTGGGAATCCTTCTGCTGCGCAAGCCCCGCCTTTAGGTGCTAGTCTGATCCTGAAGGGCCGGCCTTCTCCACACAAGAAGGGGGGAAGTTTCATTCTTTGCATCTCCTGAGAGGGAGGCCCGATCGGTTGGGGTGCTGCAGTAATGAGGTGTTTGTAACAGAACGGGGTGATGCACGAAGCTTCAGTGGGTCAAGTATTTATGAAGGTTTTTAAAGATCCAGGACACGGACAAGAAGAAACGCACGTGTGAGTTTGAGCAATCAAAGTGGCCGGAATTGTATGTTTATTCCAGGTTCAGGGACATCGTGCACTTTTCTCATTTTCCTTGGATTTGGGAAGCGTCGGTTCAACTTCGGGAGGGACGCGGCAATGGGCGGAGGGGCCCTAAACCTCCACATCGAATCCCAACCAAGCTCCTGAGCCGTCACTGTTTTCCCCAGTACCTCGTCTTTGCCGTGTTTCGGAACCCGCCCCAGACGTGCGAAGGAGGGCACAGAGGTTTTCAGGGAAGAGTCAGGCTGACCGGGAAGAGCCGTGCAAGGGCTCCGTGCCTCGGGGCTACACCAGTGGGTTCCTGCCCGCTCCTCTCCTGCCTCCTGGTGCTCTCAGGCCCCCACCCCACGTACCCTCCCCTCCCCTGGAGTCTCCTGTGCTGCTGTCCTCATGCCGGGCTGGGCTTCCCCATGTGGTCGCCTCTGCAGTCCTGCGCTCTGAAGGGCTCCGCTGGGCTGGACACTGTTGCAGACCCCGCTGCTGTTGGGGCCAGGGCAGAAGGACCTGCACTGCTCCCAGAGGGAGGCTGAGAGCAGATGCCTCCCTTCTGCTTCCGGCCAGATGGGCAGCTGCTGCACCCCCAGGTCATCTGTGGAGCCCGTGTACCTGGCCCAGGTGAGAACGCTGACTGGAGGTGGCCGGCCCGTGTCACAGTGCAAGGGACATTCCTCTGGCATGGGGCCTTTGTGTTGCCCTTGCACACCAGCCACCCTGTGGGCAGCAGCTCCTGGCATCTTCCCGGGACTGGCTTCCCCCACAGGCTCCTCCTCGCTGCCCGTGGATGGTCTCTCCTGGGGGCCCAGGAGGGGGACTTGCTTGAGAGGAATTATTTGGCCTTCAAGCCTTCCCCAAGGACCAGAGCCTCAGTGGTGTGGTGCCTTCTAAGTCACACTTCTGAGGCACTGGGGGAGACAACAGACTCAGGCCATGCCCGTCCTGGGTCCCACGGAACACTCTTCACTCTGTTTGCCATGATTTTTGAGACAGTGTCTTATTTACTCCCATTTCATGATGCTTTGATTCTCCTCTGGGGCCTGGAAAGATTCCCCTCCTGCTGCATGGACTGATGGGGACAAACGGCTGGTGATATCTCGTAAGGCAGCACAGCGTCGCTCACCCTGGTCCCACCCAGTCTGGGTGATGGACGTGCTTGAATATTTTAGTTTTACTTTATATTTTCAACAGGAAACACATCTGCATGATTCATAATTAAATGCACTCTGACGGTGTCCATGGAGACATTTCAAAGGCGCGGGACTCAGGGTCCCTCCCCATCCTGTTCCTCCGGCCCTGACCAGGAAGCCACCCCAGGGAGCGACCGCAGCTGACCTAGCCTTGCCTGCCCTGTGCATGCACCTCGGGGGTGGAAGCACGGGGCAGGACGGAGAGGCCTTGGCTGGTGGGTCACGCTGGGCCCTCTCCTCCCTACTTAGTCTGAGGTGCCCCAGGCAGCACGGTGGTTTCTAATGAAGAGCCCACGTTAGGGACAGGGGTGGCCGATGGCTTTGCCTGCTTTCTCCCTGTGCTCTGTTCAGGGGCGGAAGCCAGCATTCCAATCAGCTGGGAGCTCGGCAAGCACAGACACAGGCAGAGTGAACCACGAAGTTCTGTCCCCTGCTCCCCTGGGGATTTCTGGGTCCTCAGGAGGGGGCCCTGGAGGTGTCCCTTGCGTTCCTCACTGGGCACTCACAGCAGAGCTGGGCACAGAGGGACCCAGGGCACTCTTGGCGATGGCTGCTCCCAGGACGAGGCTACGAAGCGGGCTCAGGGGCACTCAGGGCCTGAGGACAGCCGGCCCAGGCTGGCAGCCGGGGGAGGCCCTCCTGTGCACAGGCCAGCCTGTGTGCGGTTCCTCTCCTTCAGGGATGGCATCTCTGGCCACTGCAGTGGGCGCGGGCATCTTCTTTCCCTTCCCCCTCCTCTGCCCTGGCCCCTGAGGTGTGGCCCCGGGGAGGCCTCGGTTCTGTGACCTCCGAAGTTGCTGGTGGCCAGGAGAGGAGCTGAGGGGCAGCTTTGCTTTGGGATCTTTCGGAGGAAAGCCAGGCTATCCCTGTTTGAGTCGCCCGGGGTCTCCCATCCTTCCAGGCCGCTGACCTGGCAGGGCTCCATCCCAGGAGCGCCAAGCCCTCGGGTCCTGCTCCACTTTCCACGAAGTGGCTGAATAGTTCAGGTCCGTGTCACCAGGTCAGTTTTCCTTCCGAGGAAACAAAATGCCTCTCTGGAAAGAGCGAGCACTGGGTCTGCTCTGTGCACAGTGTCTCCTGCTTCAGGGACGGCCTCTCTGGTCACCAAGGGTGGGCACCGCTGTCCTCGAAAGAGCCCCCGAGAGCAGGCACAAATCATGGTGCCCCAGAAGCCTTGGAGGTCACCACTGGAGAGTTCTTTCTCTCCGTCTGGGAAGTATCTTTCTTTGATCTCCAGAATCCTCTTGGGTTTTGATTCACACGCAGTGTTTGGACCTAGATGGGAAACACAAGGCCCTGTTTGGATTCAGGCATCTGCTGGGAAGAGATCAGTTCAGGGTGCGGCACGTCCCTCGTCCGCTAGGGGGAGCACAACCACGAGACGCCTCATTATTTCGAGATACGTGATCATTTTATAATTCTCTCCCTCCCTGCCTCCCTTCCATTACCCTTCCTTCCTGCCTCCTGCCTGCCTCTCCCACTCTCCCCTTCTGTTCTTGCTTTCTTCTCTGTAGTACTGGGAGCCATTGTAGTGTCTTGCACATGCCAGGCGAGCATTCCACCACCCCGTCTGCGGCAGGACTAATTTCTAGCAACTTTCAGAGTGTGGAGAAACCCTCCTGGGCCGCGAGCTGAGCAGCCAGAGCCCCTGCTGCTTGCAGGGAGGAGGTGGGGCTCCGAGGGACAGGGCGGGAGGGGACCGCAGAAGGCCCGGTGGCGTCCTCCCTCCTTCCGGTCTCAGCCACACCTGCCCAAATCCGGGGCCCTGGGGCGGGGGTAGGGTGTGATTGTCCCTGTGGTCCACGGCTCCCTTAAGCCAGAGAAGCGCCACAACTTTATCTTTACCCCCTTTCTAAACTTCAAGCAATAATCATCGAGGCCTTTTAACAGTACATCAATTCGCGTGTCTGCATAGAAACTGCGGCTCAGGAACTGGTATTAAAGTCTTCTTTCGGTTTTAATTCAAAGTTCCCTGCTGGAGGGGAGTGCTGGCGGGCCAAGGGCCTCTCACTCTGGGCCTCCAGTGTCCAGACCTGGACCTCGGCCAGCGGTGACAGGAGGTACACGTGACGGGAGGGCTGGGGATTGTGAATAAAAGTTGTTTCTTTTGTGCGGAACCCAGGGCGAGGATGAGACGCTTAACAGAGCTTAGCATCAGGGTCACCGGCCAGTCCGGCCCCACCCCTCGCTGGACAGCCGGGCCGGCCTTCCTTCTGGGGACAGTGAGGCGTCGCAGTGCAGGACAGCTTCCTCCCCCGCAAGGGCAGCGTGGCCCCAGGCTGGCTACTTCCAGGCAGCACCTCCCTTCTGCCCTCCTTGTTGTCCTTCGGGCCTCTCTGACCTGTCACGAATGCTGCTGGTGCGGATGAGAATTTCCCCAAGGAGCGCTTTCTGCTCACGCCCCCAGCTCAGTCCGAGGGAGGTGGGTGGGGCCCGACGCTGTAGCCGGAAGTCGTTTCTGCTGTGAAAACGGTGCTCTGCGCAGTGCGCTGAGTTCCTGTCCTCGGAGGACTCCTATTCACCACTTGGAGTGCTCACAGGGTGCTGCGCCCTGGGCAGAGGCCCTGAGGGTGAGTTTGAATCCTGTGACCTTGAAGGTGTTCAGCTGTTTCCCTCCAAAAGCAGCTGTTTTGCTTGGTGCCACCTCTGGCCTGACTTCCTGTTACCCCCCCCCCCCCCCCCCACGCCGTGGGCTGCAGGGGATGGATCGTGTAGTTCCTCTCAGAATGGTGGGACCAGGATCCAGGGAGGAGGGAGGTGTGCCAAGGCCCTGTGCTCACTAGGCTGGCAGGGGCCGCTGTCTGCTGTGGCTGGGACCTCGCTCTGGGGCTCCGGCCCCTCGCCTGTGCATTTCAAGGGCAGGGATGAGACCCAGCGGGTCCCACCAGGAGGCGCACCTTAAGGAGGAAGGGGCAGGTGGGCATCTGGTGACTGGGAGGGGTGGGTGAGCCAGAGGTGCCGAGAAGCCATAATCCCTCTGTTCCAAGTGCTCTCTGGAAACAGGGCCCTCGTGCACCCGGATTCCATGGAGGCGAGTCACTTGCAGCCTTCACCAAGCTCCAAGGAGACGCGGGAGGTTATCTTCATGGGTTGCTGGCTGCTGGTCACTCAGCCCTTTGAGGATCTGCTGCCCCTCAGGGCTGGGTCCTGAGGCCGACTGAGCTTCCACGGTGTGCCCAGGTGTCCCGGGTACGGGATCCAGTCATGCATGGGCAGCTGTACAAGATGGCCAATGTCTGGGATATCTGACCACATGTGCGAGTTATGATAAAAATATGGTGCTAAAATACAAAGAATTATTACAGTAAAAGACACATTGCCATGAACCCCCTTCAATTCAAACTCATTCATCCCAATGTTCTTCCCACTCTTTCTTTCTTTCTTTCTCTCTCTCTCTCTCTCTCTTTTCTTTTCTTTCTTTCGACAGGCTCTTTCTATGTAGTTCAGGCTGGGCTTGAACTCACTATGGAGCCCAGGCTGGCTTTGAGCTCCTGCTGATCCTTCTGCTTCAGCCTCCCGAGTGCTGGGATCACAGGTGTGTGTTACCATACCCAGCCCTATTGCTGCTTCCTGCAGCAGCTCTGGAGTCCTCTTTCCTGAGTGTCTTTAGCTGCACTGTCCTGGCTGCCTCCATGTCCTGAATTGAGTCAAAACATTTCCCTTTCATGGTCATTTTAACTTTGGGAAGAGCCAGAAGCCACACAGTGCCAGATCAGGTGACTAAGGTGGCTGAGGACACAACGTCGTGTTTTTAGGAGCTGCCTTTCTGCTCAGTGGTGCTCCGCAGCAGCAGTCACTGTATTTTTGATCACACCTCATGAAGACACTCAGGAAAGAGGACTCCAGAGCTGCTTCAGAAAGTGGCCAGGACGATGGGGTGAGTGCGTTCAAAGTGAGCGGGAGGATTTTGAGGGGGCTCGTGGTGATGTGTCTTTTACCATAATGAACTTTTTAAAATGTCAGCACCCACTGCGTCTTTCGATCACCTCGTGGACTTGGAGGCAGCGCTACAGAGGAGCGTGGGGCTGAGGCGGCTCACTGCCTGCCCCGTGGTGCGGGTTGTGCGATGCCAGTGTGCACAGACTGAAGGTGGCGTCAGTCGGCAGTGCCTCCTGGCTGGGGGGCCCCAGGCTGCGTCCCACCTTCCCTGCGGTCTTCCCTTCCGCTGCCTGTGAGGTCCATGGGGCAGCCTGGCCTCCTTGTAGCCACTTCCCGGCTTTAGCCAGCTGGGGACATTTGTGGTTTAAAAGTAGACCAAGCCTGAGCCAGCTGCCCTCACAGGCCCTGGCCCTGTTCCTGCCCTCCATGCTGTGGATCGTGAGCCAGGCTTCAGCTCCAGCTTCAGAAAACAAGGTTAAACTCCGTGCAAAGGCAGACAGTCGTCTTACTCTGACTCCATGGGAAGTTCACGTTTTTAGAGCAGGACAATGTAGCTTTCATCCTTCAAGGATAACTGTCCATGATTAAAAAGGCGAGTTGCCTGTGAAACCGGAGGCCATTATTAATTAGAAACACTTTCAATAGGAAGTATCCTGGTTTCTCAACCTTTAAAATTTATTTCTTGAGATTCTACTTTGAAATTGGTCTTGGCATTTGTCTTGAAACTTAAACAACATCTCGTTTATTGTGCAGCTGATTTAAAATAACTGGAAATAATGCATTTCATAATTGAACTGCATTTTGAAGAATATCAGTACTTTCTCCATCAAACACCCAGGAATGCTTCTCATACAGCATATTTTTGTGGGTGATAAGAGCAGCTACTCTCCTTGTGTTAGAATTGTCATGGCTTAACTATTCCAGCTTAATTGTGTTCAAGGTTTTATCTTCATAAAAGCCACTGAACTACTTGGAAATAATAATTTCATCATCGACTAACAGAATTAAATGTGGAAAAAAGTTCTAGCCTCCAAAGCTGAAAGGAATTCTGGCAGCTTCGACATCTATGCTATTCTTCTTTTACTTTTATAATTGTAAGAATTAGATATCATCATTATTAAAAATAATGCACTGAATTTATTAGAGAAAAGGTCTTGTCTGTTACACAATAAGAATCAGAGTCCCAACTCTTCAGACACTTAAGGAAAGTCTTTGCGGTGAGGAGAATTTCCTGAAACTTTCTTGCCAGAGTTGACTTTGAAGGTGAATCATTAATACGCTAGAAACTTGCAGTGCTGTGGAACTCTAACCCCTGCCTGCAGCGTCCAGCCTTACCCTGGCATGGACTGAGTTTTTCATGTCAGAATTCACTCCACTGGTTTACTTTTCCTTATATTTCTGGGACCAAGGAAGGTCCTTGAGGTCCAAAGTGTCATGTTGGCAGAGAGAGAGAGAGAGGGAGAGAGAGGGAGAGAGAGAGGATGGATGGGGAGCAGCCAAACAGCCCTGCACCCAGATGCCCCGATGTGCCCATATCTACATGGACCCCCAAGTGCCAGGCATTCTGGCTGCTTTCGCAGGGGTCTTTGCTCCCTCGCTTAGTTGCCATGGACTTGGCAGTGCGAGTGGCAGAGTAGCGTCCTCCTCAGACAGGTCCCTGTCCTGCCTGACCCCTGAGCCTGTGCACGTGGCTCTCAGGTGGAGAGAAGCCTGAAGTTCCCAGGAGGCACTTTTGATTTTCATTCTTTTTCTGCAATTTGTGGCCAAGCGTGGGACAGCAGATGTCCCAGGCTGCTCTGGCTGCAGCAAGCCTGGGTCCTGGGTCTGTCCCAGAGGACTCCAACCGCCCTCTCTGGGTGAGTCTGCCGCTGGCCTCAGTCCAGCCCACGAGAGGTCCCTCTGCTACCCACAGCCAAGAAAGCCTGCGGTTAGTGGCAGGGCACATGCTCCTCTCCCCTACCTAATCAGCCTCCCTTGGCCTCTTGCTCGGTCTGTGCACTCTCCCCTGGCTGCAGCCTGCGTCCCAGTAAAGGTCTCTCAGAAAGCCCGTCGACCCCTCCCTGTCCTGACTCTCCCACTAGCGTCCTCCTTTCCTCGCTCCTCGAAGTGCAGATTTCACAGGTGCAAAGCATCCCTGGCCACCAGCAGAGCCCTCCCCTCGCTCCTCCACTCTTCCCCCAAGGGCAGAACTCCTTCCGGTGACGATGCCTCTGTTCCCTGACACTTTCTCCTGAGCCTGGCCCTTCTAGTGCCTATGAACTCTTGGGTATTTTGCTGTGGTCTTAGAGATCAAGGGACCCATGGGACCCTCACCAATTCCATGTCCCTGGGGACCTTGCTGCCCAGGGGCAGCGAGCTCGTCCATGCTGCCATGTCAGGGTAGAGCTGATGCTGTCAGCAAACTTCTAGCTGGTAGAATATTCAGGCCAGGACAGGGGCCTTGGGTGGATGCTGTCAGCCAGGACGTTGTGGGGTTATCTGCAGGTGCCTGGTTGCAAAAGCTGTTTCTCAAGTCTGGCTAATTTCCTGGCTAATTTCTCCCCATGAGGAGTATGGCCTTGCCAATATATCATGACATTTGTGCATTTTTAAGCTTCATTCCCTACACTGTGCCTGAACTGACATACTCCCCGGGAGGGCTCAGAACTCTGTTGCTGCTCTGGGTGGGGGACACTGATGGAAGCTGGCACGACATCTCCCGGTACTCCTTTAGGGAATTCAGTTCTTCTACAGATGCTCAGTTCATCGAGTTTAATTGGCTGAAAAGTCTCTAATTTTATATTGGTAGTGGGTTCTTCAGGATGACTTCATATTTGGAATTGTTTAAAACAGCATTAGTATTGAATGGAATCAATTCCCCACTTTTTATGCTAATGCTTTGCAGTCTTGACATTGCTAAGATGATATTTAAGTTTCGTGGGGTATTAGTTTTGGAAGTCAGGTATGCTCTTATTTTGAAGGGTGTTCGTTGGTTTCTCAGCATTTT
This sequence comes from Heterocephalus glaber, assembly GCF_053883595.1. NCBI lineage: Eukaryota > Metazoa > Chordata > Mammalia > Rodentia > Bathyergidae > Heterocephalus > Heterocephalus glaber. The sequence goes on from NW_028258138.1 coordinate 2,074,038, forward strand.
ATTGATGTGCATGCAGGACCAGACAGTCCTGGACTATTTGTAGTTCTTCTTTTGTGACAAATCCAAGTACCGTGTGGTTCTGTCCAGAGGATGTGCCGCGGCTGTGTGCTTCCTAGCTATTTCTCCAGACTCCACTTCTGAGGCACACACACATGTATCACGCACACACACATGGATACACACATGCACACATGCAATGCAATACATGCATGCACACACAGACCACACATGCATACACATGTACACACACATGTACACACAATGCACACACACAGATACACACACATGGACACACACATGCACACACGGACCACACATGCACACACATGGACACACACATGCACACACATAGACAAACATGCACACACATGTGCACATGCACACAGGACACACTTGCACACACATGGGCACACATACACACATGTGCACACATGGAACACACATGGATGCACACACACACATGTATGCATGCACACACATGCGCGCACACCCTCCCCAAACCTTTGCTTGTTTACTTGCCTGGCATCACTCCCAGCAGAGGGCAGTGATTATCATGGAATAAGAAAGAATAGGAAAGAACACACCTAAGGAAAGAAAAAGGCGCCATCTTACTTTTTAACTGTGGACCCACATTGACTGGTTTTGTGGTGAGGAAGAGTTGGACTGTTTGGGTCTAAGCAATTGCACATTAATACTGTGGGCACCCGCAGCTAAGCCACCCGTTCACTGGCAGTTTTAGTCTCAGCCTGAGATTTTCATGCAGCTGTGCTGAGATGCAGGGCTCATGTCTTCTCGTGCTGACCCTATTCGTCCCCCGTAGCCGCTGAAGGGACATCTCCCTCGAGGACCACGAGTGTGGGTGTATTGTCACTGTGTGTTTCTTTGCAGCAATCAGACACATTTTGGAGTCCAGATGTCTCTAGAAACAAGTCTTCATGTTATTACCTGGGACTTTGGGCAAATTGCTAACGTCTTTGAATCACATGTTAGTTGTTTTTGTTTTTGTTTTGCACTGTATGGGGGATTGAATCCAGGGTCTTCACACTGAGCTACATTTCCAGGCCTTAAAAGAAATTTTTTTTTTTTGGTATTGGGGATCGAACTCTGGACCTTGCACTTGCGTGGCAGACGCTGGAACCACTGAGCTAAATCCCCGGCCCCCTAGTTTTTTTTAAAATTTGAGACAGGGTCTTGCTAAGTTGCTAAATTGCTCAAGCTGATCTTACTGTCCTCCTGCTTCAGCCTCCAACAGTGCTGCGACTGAAGGCGTGTGCCACGCTGTTTGGCTCACACTTTTTAAATCTGTAAAAAATGAGGTCAGTAAAATAACACATATTATTAGGTCTTGTGAGCACTCAACATCATAATGCACACACAGGCAGGCTCAGCAGGAGGCAGAAACCACACCTCCTTTTCCCAGGGCTAATTTAATAGAAACTGATGGTGAAGTATACAGGTGGTGACCCGGTGACCAAAGGGCTGAAAGTGACTCTTAGGTGGCTCAGTGCAGGGTACAGCTTGGGGACTTGCGGTGTCCCCATGGCCCATGTGCCAAACGCTTGGTCTCCAGCCTGGCATCACCGGGAGAAGCGGGAGCCGTAGAGGGCGGGGCGTAGTGGGAAGGGTGCAGGCCTTGTGGGGGGTGGCTGGGGACCCAGGCCTCTCCCTGTCTGCATTTCCTCCTGGCCATGAGACAAAGCTGTGTGTTCTGCTACACACACCAGTTGTGACGTCCTGTGCCAGCACAGCCCAGAGCAATGGGGCCCCGGTCAAGACGGAAGCCTCTGAGACTGTGAGGCAAAGCAAACCTCTTCTCCTTCTAAGTTGTTTATTCAGGTATTTTGTTCCAGTAGCAGAGCACGGACCAACCTAGGCAGCAAGTGTAGGAAACCGCTTCCAGCTTGGGAACTGGGGATCAAAGGACAGAACTGGGGATGTGACAGAGAAGAGGGCAGGGAGCTAAAATTCAGACTTTTGGGATGGGCATGCAGTTGAGCTGGTGCTGGTGTTGCTAGGGAGAGTACGCTGAGGCTGGTTCTGCCAGTGTTGGAAGAACTGAGAGCTGGTTTGGATGGGGAGGAATTTCCTTTGGTAGACTGAGGGACGCTGCCACCAGCAGGAAGAGGAATCAAACAGGAAGGAGCAAGGAGTAAACAGGAAGGGGCAAGGAGGAAACAGAAAGGGTCAAGACGAAGACAAGAAGGGGAAGAAAGAAGACAGAAAGGGGGGAGGAAGTAGAGAGGAAGGGGGCAAGAAGACAGGAAGGGACAAGGAGGGAAACAGGAAGGGGCAGCGGAAGACAGGGAGGATTGTTTCTTCCCTCCCTTCTGCAGCCTTGCGGACTCTCTACCCAGTCCCCTCTTAGCGGAGCCTGAGAGTGGTCGCCAGGGAGAGATGTCGTGTGCAGAGTCCCAGAGCCCGGGTCATAGAGCAGAGTACAGGGGCGGTCTGCTAGTTCCTCCATTTCTGCCATCAGTGTCTACGCAATGAATGGATCATAGTTTTCCTGCACACCTAATAATTTTGGGATACCAGATGGTGTGACTTTTGTACTTTTGGGTGCTAGATTCTATGGGTTTCCCTTAAAGAGCACTGGATTATTTTTCTGGGACGCAGTCAATAGCATGTGAAGCAGTGCGGTTCTGTTGAGGTTTCCTCTCAGGCTGTGCACGGTGAGCCAGGAGCAGCCTTTATTGGACTGATTAAGTCCCACTGCCAAGGCAGGTGAAGTCTTTGCCCAGTGCCTGTTTGGAGGTTGCTATGGATGAATAATTCTAACTCTGTGGGAGCTCTGGGAATTACTCGGTGGCCTTTCCTCCAGCCTTGGGGAGTTTCCTCTTCTTCGGCTTCAGGGTGTTTCTTTGCATAGATCAGGACTCACTCAAACACTGCAGGAAACCTTCTCTGGGTCTCTGCATCCCTCTGCAGCTCCCTCCTTTCTGCTCGTCCTCATCTCCCTGGTGCCAGAGAAGATGAGCTATTGTCCTCCAAGGTGGAAGAGCTCTGGACCCCAAAGGCAATGCTGTCCCGGCCTCTTCCAGACTGACATGGATGTCCATGCTAGTGGCGTGTTCTCGGTTGCACCTCTGTTGACAGAAAGTGGGGCCCTGTCTGAGGTGAAATGGTGCCATATCTTGTATCAGTGGGCCAAGTGTTCCCGAGGCCCTCAAAACTCAGGGAGATGGAGGCCTGGGGACACCAGAGGGACCTCACACCACATTACCTGTTGGTTCCAGCTAAGACGAGTGATTGTCTTTCAAGCTTGAAGGGGTCTTGATCTCGGCTTCCAACCAAACATCTGTCTGGTCCTCTTGAGGCTGGTGTCACGTGCAGGGCTCACACTTCCTCATCCTCCACTCTGACGATGGAGGAGAGGGGACACTTGTCAGAGCAGTGACCACAACACCATGCCCCCAAGGCCAGGTAGCCTTGTCCCCAAGGGTCTGTAGCAAAGAGACCACATCTGGCACAGCAGATGCCACGGGGCTGCTATGTGGTTGAGTTCGAAGTGCTCGATTGTCATCTTCAGGGTCGGGCTGGATTTGGGTACGGAGCACACTGTGGAATAAAGATAAGCTGGTGACCACCACCCCAGGAGCCTTCGGGTCTTTGAGGGTGGGACTCCTCTGTCAGTCCCTTGAAGTGTGGTATTGTTTTTATTTATTATTCCAGTGGCCTGGGCAGACTGAGAGCCTCTGCTTCACCATCCCTACCATGGCAGCTCAGGCTGTGGGCCGACGCAGGGGACTCTCTGTGAGCCAAGGCTGGCCCGGGACTCTGTTTCTGCCTGGCCCTGCACACCTGCCCTCAGACAGGAGCTGGTGCCCTGGGTCCCCAGTGCTACTGGACCCTGCAGTCTTTGGAACACGTGGGTGCTCTTCCTTCCCGGTGGACTGTGATTGCTCCACTCAAGAGCTCGGGGTGCTTTGAGGAACAGCTGGGGAAACTGACACTGCGTAAGCAGGGCTGATGTTGGTAGAGCCTTTTTGCTGGGGACCTGGGTTCCCTTTCGGTCAACTACTTCAGGTCTGAAAACTTGTACCAATTGGAAACTGGGGATGGAATCTTGGCTTTTATTGATATGGCTGCACGCAGTCTCCTGATTTCCCACCTTTGGTTTCTTGTATAGATTTACATGGATGCTTGCACAGATGTTCTATGGATCAAGATTCTCAGCCTCGGTGCCATTAACATTTGGAGCCAGGCAGTTCTTTGTTGTGAGAGATGTTCTCGCATATCGTAGCATGAGTAGCAGCCCGATCCTCCTAGGCTGTGACAGCTGAAATGCCCCAGGCATGTCAGTGCCCCAGGGTGGGGGCGCAGAATCCCCCTGCTCCTTTCTGAGAGCCACACACGCACGTAGACTCAGTGGTTTGCTTTCTTGCTGCCTCTGCTCTTGCCTCAGCTGAGTTTCCTTAGCATCTATTTACATCGCACTCCCAAGCCTGCTGGGGGTCCCTGTCCTTCTCTACCCCACCTGACGACTGCACTCACCTTGCTTTTGATGGTCGGATGCTTCACCTAGTCTTGGTTGCTCCTGGACACACCGTGCCTGTTGCTAGTGGGGGTCAGTTCGGTGATGGCGCCCCCTCTGCCCAGCCCTGGCTGCAGAGGACAGACGCCACTGGATACTTTGCTCCTGTTCCGCTCCTGCCTGGACCCAGTGCTCTCAGAAGTCAGCACGCACCAGCAAGTCCTGCAGCTCCTTCAGGCGCAGAGCTTCCCTTCCTTGTCTCCAGCTGCCCGCTCCCGCCAGCGCATGCGGTGATCTGACCTGGTGATGGTTTGGCAGTGAGGGCTGGTGGGCCACTCCTGGGATGGGGATCTGCTGTCTTCCCAAAGAGCAGCCTCTGCATCACCTCTGTGCACTGCAGTGCTCGCCTTCACAGGAGACCAGTGCCGCAGGGCCCGGGGAAGCTGAGGCTTGAAGCCCAGGTCCTCGGGGTCTTCTCCATCTGCCCCGACCTTGGCACAGTGCGCTGCACACGCTGACCCTGGGAATTCAGCCTCCTCCACCTTCTGCTCTGCTCGTGGCCTGCTGGGTCGAGTTCTTAGCCTTGAACTCCTGGCCAGTCCCCCAGTGGCGGAGAGAGCCTGCACTGTGGTCCTGAGACCCGAGTTGAGCTGCCTACGACAGTGTCCCCTGCGGAAGTGGACCTTGGCTACCGCCCGATGTCTTCGTCAGCTCCAACGTGGTGACAAAGCCCCATAGACTGCGTGCGTCGACGGCAGGATCCTGTTGTCTTGAAACCCCGGAGGCCGGAAGTCGGGGATCACAGTGTGGGTGGGGCTGGTTCTTCCCGGGCCTCTCTCCCTGGCTCGCAGGTGGCGTCTGCTCCCTGTGTCCTCGCGGTTGGTCACCTCCGTGTGTCTGTGCCCTGATCATCTCTCTCTCTCAGGGCGCCGCTTACACTGGGTCAGGACCCGCCCTGCGGCCTCCTGTAACCTTGATGACCCCTTTAAAGGCCCCGTCTCTTTAAATACGGGGAGGCTGGGGGTTGGCGCTTGAGATGGGAGATTTGGGAGAACACAGGTGAGTCCCCAGTGGGAGATGAGCAGAGAGACAGAGAAGGTGGACCTGCATTTCTGGGAGCCACTGTGGGTGGAGCGGGAGGGACTCGCTGTCGGAAGGGGGACAGGGAGACAGGAAGGACTCTGCAGAGAGCACCGTCTGCAAGCTGCCAGGGCTGCTGCTATTGGAAAGTCCCTTCACACCCATCCAAGTCAGGCAGTGGCTTTCGGAGCACAGACGTCATGGCTGTTCTCACGCAAGGGTGACCCTCGGGCTCTGTGAGCGGGCCAGGCAGTCCTGGGCAGAGGACAGGCTTGGGCAGTTAGTGGTGCTGAAAGGGACTGCAGGTTAGAGAAGGACCCTTCTATCCATGTTCAGGGAATAATGCCAAGCGTGAGGGTACAGCTGCTGCAGCTAAGACTGTGCACTGAAATTGGAAGGCGGACGAGACCCAGGCCTGAGGGTCACAGGACGGATGTGACCTGCCTTTGTGCCTCCACATCAGCCTCTCCTCTCCTGTTGGCAGTGCCTTGGGGAAGAAGGGGTGAGCTCCCCGAGATGGAGAGGGAGGGGAGGCTGTGTGCAGAGAACAAGTTATTTTAGATGAGAGAGAGAGGGAGGGAGGGAGAGGGAGAGGGAGAGGGAGAGGGAGAGGGGCAGGGGAGCTCAGAATAACAAATTCTCAATAACGTCCAGAGGAGTTGATGCACACTGCTATGTAGATGGCTAAAGAGGATTGGGGTGCAGGAGAGAGGGAGGAGAGGGAGACAGGGCCGAGCGTCCGCTGGTCTGCTAATGATCTGCTAAACCCCAGCCAGACCAAGCCTAGTGTTTGTTAATCTATTTTTCCTTCAAGAAGGGCAGTAAAACCCAATTGTTTAGTTTTAAACAGGTTCATTTTGCCCAAAACTTTTTTTTTTTTTTAGCATATTAGAAAGCTGGATTTAAATCCGACAGCACAGAGAGCTTTTGAAAGGCCCTCTTATTTTGAAAAGGGCAAATTCGTACATGTTGGCTTTGGGAAGTGAATCTGAGTTTGAGAACAAAAGAGCTTTCTTCCCTCCATCGCCATTCACGCTTAGTGGTGTTTGTTTATTCAGAAGTGCAGATGCCCACGCGGCACTGGGCTCCAAGCCAGGTCCAGGCGATGAGAGGGTGGCCGGGCTCGTGGGCAGGGCCTCTTGCCCTTCCAAGGAGCTTAGCGTCCAGGAGGTGGGATGCAAAAGCTGCCCCCACAAGGGCTCCATCAGTGCACCACTGACATCAACACACGCTTCCCGAGGCTGTGGGGTTTCGCTGCGTTTCCAGGCCTTCGGGGACCAGAGACGTCCAGAGGGCTGGCATCTGGAGGACAGAGTGGCATTCAAGGCCGCAGGGAGGAAGATGGGGAATCGAGGGCAGGAGCCCCCAGGTCTGCCCACGGGGAGTGGTGAACGGACACCAAGGCCACCCTGGGCAGCTGGCTGGGAGCAGAGAAGGTCAGCAGGAGAGGGGCTGCGGAGGCCGGGCCTGGGGCTCCGTCCTAGGGAGGGCACTGGTGCTCTGTTCGGGCCAAAGGCCCCAGTGCAGGGCAGAGAGCACTGTGCGTTCTTCATGTGGAGGAAGTCAGCGGGCCCAGAGCACGAAGACGCCCAGCTGCAGGGTGGGGAAAGGAAGCAGGGGGTGGCTCTTTCTAAAATGCCTGTAGGCCTGAAATTATTTACTAATGTTGCTTTAGACAGAAAAGTCTGGTGATGGGAAGACCTAGGTCACCCACATACGGCATAACTGCAGGCACTCCCAGGACTGCCTGGCTAGCGCTGCCCTCCAGGCAGGACATGGCCTCCAAGGAATGAAAATAATCTGTCTTCATTGTGCACACATGCGCGCACATACACACACACACGCACACACACACACAGAGATAGACAGGCAAATCAAATACAAAAAATGTTCAAATTAAAAAACTTGTTATAGTAAAAGATACATTGCCATGAGTCCAGCTCAAGATCCTCCCTTTCATTTTGAACACATTTATTCCACGGTCCTGGCCACTTTCTGAAGAGCTCTGCAGTCCTCTTTCCTGAGCGTCTTCATGAGGTGTGATGAAAAATACAGTGAGTGGTTGCCACCGAGCGCCACCCAGCAGAAAAAGGCAGCTCATGAAAGCCTGACTGGGTCCTCATCCACCTCATCCAGCAGATCTGGCACCGTGTGACGTCCGGCTCTTCCCCAAAGTCACAATGACCATGAAGGGGAAATGTTCTGAATCCACTCAGGACATCAAGGCAGCCAGGACAGTGCAGCTAGAGACACTCAGGAGAGAGGGCTCCAGAGCTGCTGCGGGAAGGGGCCAGGACTGTGGAGGAGGGTTCCAGCAGAGTGAGGATGTGTTCAGAGGGAGGGGGTTTTGAGGGGGGTTAGCAACAATGTGTCTTTTACTGAACTAAATGCTTAAAAAATCTGAACATTCATCATAGCTTTAGATCACACCATTCTTATATATTTTTCATAAATCATGGGACCATAGGTCTATATTTTAATTCAGCTGGGGGAGGGTGCTCTCCCTAAGGTCTAACATCTGAAGCGGTGGTCTAATCCTCCGCAAGTTCCTTCAACATTTGTTTCCCAGCTCAACTCACTGTGTATGTATTTCTGCTGAGGCTAGCAGATGCAGGCTTTAACTTACTGCATCACCATGGAGGCGATCTGACCCTGAGCTATGGAGACTTCGCCACGGTCACACACAGAGCGCCCCCTAGTGCCAGGGCCTCGGGTTCTGAGCGCGGGTTCCTGACTCCATGTTTAAGGCAGCGTGAGGGTGACTGGAAAAAGGAAGTCATGTGCTGGGCTTGTTGGCGCCGTTTGCCCTGAAAACGTACACACAGACAGCCTTCCGTGTCCAGGGGTCTCAGTCTGCAGATTCAACCAACCATGGGTTAAAAACATTTGAAAGTAGTTTTATCTGTGTGGAGCACATACAGACTTTCTTGTCATTAATTCTCAGCAATAGCACGTGACAACTGTTCACACAGCATGCACATGCACAGTGCTGTCGTCTTGGGCTGAGTGAGTGTGGGCAGGGTCAGTGCACACTCTGTGCAGACGCCACAGCATGTCCACACGAGATCTGCACATCTGCAGATTCCGGTGTCCATGGGGGTCCTGGGACCCCAGCTCCATGCCCAGCACACCCTAAACAGAGAGAAGGGGAGTGGGTGGAGTAGGAGCCTGGAAAGCTTGGAAGGCGTGAGGCAAGTGTGTGTGTGTGTGTGTGTGTGCATGTGGTGTGTGTGATGTATGTATGGTGTGTGTGGTGTGCATATTGTGTATATGGTCTGTGGTGTGTTTGTCCTGCATGGCTTCTCACAGCGGTCTGCACTGCCCACTCCGGGAAGGTAAGGACACCTCCTGCCCACTGTCCTTGTCCCTGGGTCCTGATCAAGGCCCAGGCTGCCCTTGTGACCCTGGTGTGGCAGTGGCAGAGGGATGCTGGTGTGGGTGTGGCGTGCGTGGATCTCAGGGACCTGAGAGCCCCCACCCCGGCGGCATGGCTCTGCCTTCATGGCCACACTTGCTGACGACCCCGGGAGGCCAGCGGGTGGGTTGCACCATGTGGCAGACAGGGACCCAATGGTGACTCTGGCCTCCTCAGGTTTCTGCTTCTTCCCTCAGGTTCTCCTCAGGGCCGTGTCTCAGATGTGGGTTTGCCAAGGCTGTCCCAAGAGGTGCCATGGCCCGGGCTCCAACCGCAGCCCTGCATCCTGTCCCAGTCCTGCAGCCAGAGGTCTGCGACGGGGTCCCGGGCCTCTCTCCTTGGTTCCTAGCTGTTGTCTTCTCCCGGTGTCCCCTGCCCTCCTCCCTCTGTGACAGTCCTGGTTGCGTCTTCTTATGACACCAAGGGCTGTGGATCAGGGCAAACCCCGTGACTTCCTGTGACACAGTCACCCTGTAAAGACCCCGTCTACAAACAGCACAGCGTAGGTCCTGTGGATCAGGGATTCCGCAGAGGAATTTGGGGGTTGGGGCGCCATTCGGCCCAGGACACCACCCATCTTCTCTGCTGGAGTCTTTACAACTCCTCTCTTCATCCCTCTATTTGGTGAGGCCTCAGCCCCGACAGGCACCCTGCTGTGCCCAGCACTTCTCCTTGGAATCCCCCTTGAACCCCCACACCCGCTAGATCTGCTTCGGGATGGGTCAGCAGGGCAGGACGATTCTGTGTCCCTGCCGAGGAGCTTGGCCTGCAAAGCCACTTAGGGGGCTCTGTGACGAAGCTGCTGGGGGGCTCAAGACCCCAACAAGATGGGCAGTCCTGCTCCTCAGGGGTCCTAAGGCCCCTGCTCAGTGGGGCTCCCTCTGGACAGCTGGACTTTGCAGAAGACACTGAGGTCCAGGGTCCTCTCCTTGGCCTTATCTTCGTCCTCTCCCACTTCCGGCCACCTGGGGACCCACGGGTGCCCTGCCTCGGCCTTTACAGGTGTGAACTGCGGGAAGAGGGACAGGATAAGGACCATGCTGCCCTTATTACTATGCAAATGATTGTGTGGTCAGGATACACAGAGACATCATTTATGTTTACTGTCTATGTACATGCACAAAGTACCGGGTATTGTGAAGATAGTGAATGTTAGAATTAAAAAAAAAATCATAGTAAAAGACCCATTGCCGGGGCTGGGGATTTAGCTCAGTGGCGCCCTGCCTGCCTTGAAAGCACAAGGTCCCAAGCTCAATACATGGTACTGGAAAAAAAAAAAAAGACCCATCACCATCAATTGCCTCCAAAATTTTCTCTCTCACTTCAAACACACTTATCCTATCCTCCTTGCCACTTTCTGCAGCAGCTCTGGAGTCCTCTTTCCCAAGTGTCTTTAGCTGCACTGTCCTGGCTGCCTCAGTGTCCTGAATTGAGTCAAAATGTTTCCCATTCACAGTCATTGTGACTTTGGGGAAGAGCCAGAAGTCGCACTGAGCCGGATCCGGTGAATCAGATGGAGAGGATCCACTGTGATGTTCGTATGAGCCTGCATTTCCTGCTGCTCTTGGCAGTAGCATTTACTGCATTTGTGATCACACCTGCTGAAGCCACTCAGGAAGAGGCTCAGGAGCTGCTGCAGGAAGTGGCCAGGACAGTGGGGGCGTGTGTGGGAAGGGGTGGAGGCATCTCCAGGGCACTCACGGCAGGGTGCCTTTTACTTCTGTGTCGAGGCCCGCTCAGCCCTTGTTCCTGCTCTGGTCCCACCTGACGCCGTCTGCTCAAGTTCCAGCCCAGGCTCAGACGGGAGGACGGACTGGGCAGAGGCAGAGGGAGCAGGCATGTGAAACCTGGAGGCCGGGCCTGTGCCACCAAGGCCAGGAGGGGATTTGGCAGCTCCGGGAGGGCTGGGAAGGGTGGGAGACTGGTGAGCCAGGGTGGTGAGAAAGGCCAGCCGCCTTCCCACGGATGCTTGAAATACAGTCTCTGCATGGGTCAGCCTGTCCCCCTCGGTGGCCAACAGACAGCAGCCCCCTGTGGACACCTTTGTGTCACTTTTTTAGCTTTTTAAATTAAATTAAAATGAAATTTGATTAGCGTTTGTTTGCGATGCATAATGATGAGATTGGTTTGGGGAGCTGGCTCATGCACACGCGGCATCTTCATTATTTTCAATCCCCTGCCCCTTCCTCTCCCAGTGCTCCTTTCCCAGAGCCCCTTCCACCTCCTAAAAGTCTGCCTCCCGGTGTCCCGCCGTCTCTCCTCTACTCCGTCTGCTCTTTACACTATTTGTATGTTGAGTTTTTCATGGAGAAACCGAGGAACACTTAGCCTTCGGAATCTGATTGCTTTCACTTAGCATGATGATCTCATGATCCATCTATTTTCCTACAAATGTAGTGCTCAGAGTTTAGGCAGAGCAATCACGCAAGAAGAGAAATAAAAGGGATGCAAAAGGGAAGGGAGTGATTAGACCACCCTGGTCTGCAGAGGGCAGGGCCCCGTGCCGCTAAGGCCCCCAAATTCCACCACGAGGTTCTTAGGGCCCAGGAAGCACCTTCAGCAAAGCGGCGGCTACAAAATCATCACATAGGAACCAGCCGCGCTCTGCAACCAACGGTGACCCCACCGAAAAGCGTCGGGGCGACCGCCGCCCCGCGCCGCCAGGGGGCTCCAGGTGCTCTCGGATGCCGCGTCCTGCAGACAGGTGAAGCGCTCTGATTGGCTGGCGGGAGGCATGATGCCACCGGGCAGCTCTTTTTAAGAGAGAAGCCAGAACCGCGGAGCAGGACCCAGCGGTGCTCGGTGCTGAGCGGCGGCGGGACGGGCTCGGAGCTGAGGCCAACATGAGCGAGGTGAGCAGCGGCGGCTGCGGGCCGGGAACGGCCCGGCCCGGCCTCGGGAGCAGCGGGGCCGGGGGCGCGCGTGGGGCGGGCGGCCCGGAGGAGCCCCCGGGGGGACCGGCTCTGCGGGCGCTGCCTAAGTTTGCAACTTTTGCCCTGGCCTAGAAGGAGACAGGGGTCCGCGGCTGGCGTCTGGCTTGACTGTGGCTCTGGAGGGCTCCCGGGTAGACGTGGGCAGGGACAGCGGAGACGTGTGTTCAGGGGTGAGCGGGGCAACCCGGTGGGGCAGCGGCACCCGGGGGGCCCAGCCTGGGCTGAGGTGGGGCCCGGGGCGCGCCTGGGCCACCCGGGGCGTTCACCGGCGCCCTGGGGAGACAGACGCGCGGGGCGACCAGGAGGAGGCCCCGCTTTCCTGAGGGTGCACAGGGCAGGGCTGGCAGGGCCGAGCGGCCGCTCCTGTACGGTGAAGACGTTGGCGCCTCTCCCTTCTCTCCCTCGAAGCCGAGTTGGGGCTGAACAGTATCATCCTCATCGAGCTCTGCAACTGAGCCAAGTGCATTTCTATTTCCTCTCCGTTGGCACTTAAATAATTACTTTTAAAGCTCGTTTAGGTTCTTTGTCTTTTTAAAAATTTGTTTGACAGATGGGTGATCTTTTTTGGGGGAGTCTAGAGTAAAATTAACAACTTCAGAAATAAAATGCTTTCTCACTGCTTCTTTCTCTCTGATGGGTGACTTCTGATTCGAATGTGACAGGCAGAAGGAAAAGCACTGTAATATTCGGGAACGAGGCTCGGGATGGAGCCAGAGCCGGGAGGGAGGCGGACGTGGGTGGGAGATGGGTCTCCCGGCAACCCCGGCCCCAGCAGCAGCGACGACGGCAGCCAAAGCGGCGGGCATTTGCCTCCTGAGAAGGGGCCAAGCGCTCCTCCACGTGTCCCCGCTTTGAGCCTCCCGGCCAGTAGGGCCATTGTCATTCCCAATGGACAGGTGCAGAAACTGAGGCTCACAGCACGGAACTCACGGGTTCAAGGTCACCAGCTAGAGAATGGCAGAGCAGGGGCTGACTGCAAGGCTAGGTCACCCAGGTGCACGCAGGGGTCCAAGTGCTGGGGGTTCTCTGAACAGCTAGGCAAGGGAGGGACCGGCGGGAGGGGAGGGGGAAGCAGGTGGGCTCTGAAACGGGCAAGGAAGAGGGAGGGGCCTCTGTCCCCTGTGTGCTGGGGCCAGGCGGCTCCTGGGATCCAGGGAGAGTTCCCCTCCCCTTTCTTGCAAAGAGCAGAGGTGTCGGGCGGATGGCTTTCCTTCATAGACCCCTTAACCGTTCCCCGCAGGAGAAGGGTCGGGACACCAGCACAGGCTGGGGCCTCTCTGCGGGCAGGTGGCTACCCCTGGGCTGGGGCTCCGCCACCCACCTCTCGCTGAGGCCCCAGCCTTCCAGGGAGCTGGGCTCAGTGGGTGGGATCATCAAGCTGGGTGGGACTCCGGGGAGGAGCCTGTATCGGCGAGGAGGGTCACCACTTCATTTGTGCTGTGCCCCGCCTGCCCCCCCGCCCCCCCCCCCCCCCCCGCACACCATATCAGGGCGTCAGGCTGGATGAGAGCCCCGCAACGGAGCCCGCTCCTGGCCCCTTCCGGCCCCTCCTGGCCCCTCCCTGCTTCCCACCCAGGCACCCGCCTCTGACCCCTGCTCCTGGCTGGGCTCCAGGTTCCTGGGCATAGGCTCCTTGGAGGGCAGGAATTTGTCCTTTCACTGGAACTTAAATCTGCTTAAAATGTTTAATAAAGTGGAACAGAAGCCCCTTGCTGCATAGGGAACCTGGTCCTCCTCCCAAACTCTTCTCAGTGGGATGAATTAAATGTGGGGTTCTAACGCCTCTCATGCAGGAATGGACCTCAGAGAAGCACTACCTGCTGTGTGACCAGTTTCCCGAGAGGGCCACAGCCACGGATTCGATCGGACTTTCTTCTGAGCCAGGATTTGTTTGGGTCTGGAGGGCAAACAGTTGCTGTGTTGGGCCACTGGGCTTAGGTCACCTGCAGACCCCACAAGCTCTGTCCCTGGAGCCGGCACAGAGCCAGCTGGGCAGGAAGGGCTCCAGAGGGCCAGGTGCTCCCTGGGGTTGGCCCTGCACTTCAGGGTCTTCCGGCCTTGACGGGAAGGGGGAACAGCAAATGGAGCTTGGAGCTGGCTTTAAACAGGGCTACAACACAGTGTTAAGCTCATTCCCTGGAACAACATTTTTTGGGGTGACTGACATGTGATTGAAAAGAACAGCTCAAGTACAGTGAGGAAATAAGGTCCAAATTTAGGGCAATATGAGAGAGCGGAGGTGGTTTGTGGGGGCGTCTGATTTACATTTCGGTATTAAAGTGTGTCAGATGCGCCTGGAGCAATCTGGAGATGAACTGGGAGATAATTTAGCAGGGATCAAAATGCAAGCTTAAGTCGATTAGCTGGATCAGAAGTCCTCACCAGCAAAGCCTCGGTCTGTGAAACGCATGCTCCTCTCTGACCACTGACTCTCCGCACAGAGGAGAAAAGGGCTCTTTTCGTTCTTAGCCACCTTACAAAAATGAGTCCTGGGAACAATGACAAACAGTCCCAGATTCTCATTTCAGTGTCTGTTTTTAAGTTGTTTTTACCTCATTTAGAAGGGCCAGAAGAAGATCTGAAGGCAGGGAGGCACACCTGGAGAGATGATTTAAACCATGCCACACCTGTGCCCTGTCTGGGAGGGGTGGGAGGTGTTCCCAGTTACATAAGACTCCCGGCATGGCAGTTACGAGTTAGGCTGGAGACCCCTTTGGGGAAAGCCGGCTCTCAGCCTGAGATTCCCTGCCGGGGGCTCTCTTCTTGCTTCAGCTTGGCTAGGACGGCGCTGCTCAGGGGCAGGCAGGGAGAGGAGGTCTGTCTAGACCTTGGGGCCTGGAAGGCATGGGTTGAATACCACGGACAGCATCGTAAGGACCAATCTTTACACACAGCTTGTCCAGAGCTCTGGAACTGAAACTCTGTCATCTACATGAAAACATAGTGATCCCAAAGGGAGGAGAAAGCAGAGAACTGCAGGGTTCTGGAGAGAGATGCTCTAGGGGAGGCTGCCCACACTTAAACCTCGGGTGGGGGCATAGAAAAGATAGGGCAAGCATTTTTTTGATCAAAAGTAGCCAGTGGTGAAAAACTCTCATGCAGCACTGGTTCGGGATGCCCTAGCTAGCCATCAAGGTAACGCAGTGCCGAGACAGCCCTGAGAACTAGCATTGCGGTTTTGTTCTGGTGAGCTGGAGCCTGCCCCGGTGGTGGGGGATGCTTTGGAAGGGCCTCTAAGCTTTGGAGCAGTTCTTCCAAGCAGCTTCTGCGGGTAACTGCATCAAGTGTGAATTTTGCACCTGGTCCCAGAGGCCCAGGACCAGCAGGCGATCGACAACTCAGTTCCTTTCACAATTTTAACCTCGCTTGGGGAAGATCCAGGGAGAGCCACCTGCTTCTGTAGAAGCACATGGTGACAGACACTGCCCTACATGGGGCCGTTCCACCCAAACAGACACTGACTTCAACTTGGATTCAAATTTGACATTTCCTAGCTGGAAAGAGATGGAAATTAAGCATGAAAATGTGTTTGCAGGGCTGGTGATCTTAACAGATTGCCATAAAATTTATTTCCCCATCCTGCATTTTGTTAACTAATGCCAAGGGATTAAAAGTCTCACTGTTTTTCTCCTTTGAATTCTAAGGACAAGAGAACGCGAGGTGTATTACTGCTTTTTCAGAAAGCAATATTGAATAAAGGACTCACAGTTGATTGCATTGGAGGTTCGGGAGAGCAGCATGATTGAGATGAAAAGAAAACCTGGTTGTTTTTTGTGGTGAATTTGCCAGCATTTACAGGGCACACATCTGTGCATTTGCTTTTGACCTGCTAGCATCCTTCGCAGGGTGTTTTCGAGGGGGAGGGCACCCCCAATTGGCTTGAACTCCTGTTCTCTGGCGGCTGGCACAGCTGCAGTATTGCAGGCCCCACACTTGGGGTTTCTTGCCGATTTATGTGAGTACCGAGAAGGTTTTGGGGCTGCACACACATAGGTTTGTATTCTATTTGGTGGGCAGCTTTATAAAACACTGTATTAAAGAGCATGCAGGTAGAGTATCTATCAGTTGTATTTTATTGACTGACAGAATCTTTCCCAGACTGTGAAGTTCCTGGCAGGGACAATTCTGTGTCACTCCAAGGCCCCCAGGCTGCCCCGAGTTTAGATCCCGTTCCTCAGTGAGGTAGTGGATTTCCTAGAGTGGGCTCCTCTGTGCTCCTGGCCCCTCTTCTCTGAACCCTGAGATTTGTGTCTGGGGTTCACTGGCAGAAAACAAAGCCTAGTTTTTGGATTTTTGTTCCTGGGTTGATACTACCAAAATTCTTTGAAGTGGGAAATGGGTGCATGGGTCTAGGCTCACAACAGCTACTCTCATGGTAGTGACAGAAAATGAGAAAACGAGGGAAGACTCAGCAGAAAGAACCCCTGACATTTGGGGAAATGCTGGGGCAATCCAAGCGGGGCAGGAGGGCCGCGGAATTCGAGTCTCCTGGGTTTCTGTGTGGCCCCCGCTGAGCTGAGAGCAGCTCTCTTCAGGTGAGTGTGGGATTCACATGACAGGACCTGGGGCCGCGGAGGCAGAGCCTGTGAACATCTTGGAAATCGGTTTGTGGAACCGAAATAGAAAGCAGCATGGCCAAGGCTGGAGGAGAATAAGAAAGAAGCAAAGCAGACCTTCAGTGAGGGCCCCCAGGGGCCCCAGCCAGCCAGGCTGTAAATTCCACAATGCTCTAAAACATATCCAGCATCCAAGAGGAAGTAGCACATGTAAATATCTTAATTAACAGTTAAACGAATCATCAATGGTAACTATCATATTAATAACTAAAATGAATATTTTAAATTATACGTGAATATTTAAATATTTAAAGTTAATTTATATTTGAAATGGAACTAGATGAGAATTAATACACAAAGAGGGATCAATTAAAATCTGTTCTCCTGGGGGCAGGGGGACAGGCCTCCACTTGCTATCTCCCCAGGTGCACCCTACTTACCATTTGTCCAAACTTTGGAAAGAATTGAGGTCCAGACAAAGAGCAGAGACAGCTGCTCATTCAGCTGAGAAAAACTGCTTTTTGAGCAGAGGTACAGGAAAACTCTGTAGGTCTTATTTTGTACCCCAAACCAAACAAGCTGACCACACCCAACAGTAACTGAACCTATAAATTCAACATGCATTTCTGGTTTTGTTTTATGTGAACAACTCAGCGTAAGTGACATATTGCAGGTATCAATCTGCTTGCAGGTTGTTTGTGCCTTGGAAATAGCTCAAATTTAGGTGTTAGAATCTCATGGAGTTCTCATTCCATTTCTGAGAGGGAAATGCTTGGCCGTATTTATGACATTGCCTCTGGGGAAATCCGTCACTCAATAAGTGCCATCATTTTCTAGTCTACTCTTGATCTGCCACCTTCTAGATAAGAGACGAATTAGAATTGTAAAGCAGGAAAATAATCCTCCAGAAATCGCGGGCGCCCCCTACAGGACACCCCTTCGCTTTTCTGACCCCTGGAGGGGGTCTGTCCTGTGAGGCCCCTGGACAGAGCCCCAGGGAGCGCTCCCCGCAAGGTTTCTGTCCTGCGTGTAGACAGAGTTGGATTTGGACTGGACCAACAAGCCGGCAGCCACTCACTAGTCCACTTCCCACCAGGCGCCAGAGTGCTGAGTGCTGTTTATGACTCTTTGGTAGCTGCGTGGGGAATCTAGGTTGGCTGGAAACCTCGATTGTCCTCTTACTAAACCCAGACCTCTCGAGAGTGGTATGACAAAGGAAACGGTCATCTGTCCCCTTGCCTCTGCACCTGTGGCCTGGCCAGTACTCTAATAGGTGACTAGCTTTTTAATGCTGTACAAACCCTGGAAACAGGATCCCAGAGGTTGACAATACTCATGAACATTTGCCTTTGTCAAGTAGGAGCAGAAATATGGCAAGGAAATATGTTCTCCCTTTTTTATAATCTCCTTTGTTTAAACCAGTGTACATATCTGTTCATCATGTGACTAAATCTCAACAGCAAACTAATTAGGGAGGTATGCGTCGTTTAAAAGTTAAGGTCCTTACATGGGTAATTTCTTTACTAAGTGGTACTGCTTCATTAGGGGTTGTTAGAAAAACATCACTTTTTTCCCCTTGAGCCTGGCAAAAAGGCTAATTGTACCTAGGGATTCTTTTTCTAAATTGTACATCGTTCTACTCTTAACATGCAAAGAAATCCCTGATGCCATGAGGTGGCCAGTCAGGCCTGAGAGTGGCCGTGCTGAGCCTCCTGGATGCTGAGCTCTGCCTGCAGCTGTGAGGGCATACAAGGGCCGGTGGCCAAGACAGGAGACTGTGCTGAGCCTCCGTTAACAGCTGTATCTCTTTGTATGTTGTGCCCTGGTCACTTTCCTGTTGCTGGGACACACAGTACCCGGCACCCAGTGTTTAAAGGAGGAGAGATTTATGGCTCATGGTTTGTAGCGGGTTCAGTCCATAGACTGGCAGCTTCATGGCAGTGTAGCATGGCAGGAGGGTCTGACGGAGGAGAGCTGCTCACCTCATGGTGTCCAGGAAGCAGAGAGAGAGGAGGGAGCAGCTGGGGAAGGATGAACCCTTCCAGGCCACTCCCCCATGACCACCTCCTCAGACTGGAACCCACCTCCAACATCACATTCAGCTATGAACTCCTCAGTGGACCAATCCCTGATGAGCATCCCACCCCAAGATCCAATCACCTCGGAACCCACCTATGATGCATAGGCTTTGGGGGACAGCCAGGTATGAACCCTATCAGGTTGCAAAAGAGTTTAGGATGGAAATAGCAACAAACAAAACCGTGAAGTGCTATGCTGTTGTCACCTCTTCTTGAAACAGTGGAAGCTGGCTTGATGTGATTTTGTCGTTTTCCCAGTGCTGTCCTTTCCTTCCCCTTCTCTGTGTTTTCCTCAGTGAGCTCTTGTGCCCTGACAATAACCACGTGATGCAGCTTTTCAGTCTCTGCACGGCCTCTTCCTCCCACCTCTAGATCTGTACCTGGAAAGTGGATGGAGTCCACAGCGATCAGGCGGGTATTCTCTGTCACCCTGGTCTCCAGAGGAGTTCATAGCTTTCCCTCAGGAGAAAAACTCGAACAACAACAAAAATTCACATGCTTAAAATTTTTCCTTTTATTTTTAACTTATGTATAGGCACTCATCTGTGGTTGTATTATAAAATATACAAAAAAGAACATTGTAAAGGAACAAGGAAATGATTATATGAACTATACCTTTAGCTATCTTGCTGGTTGTGATGGTTTTATGAACCTCAGCCAGGATGTCAAGGCACGATGTACTCCTGAGAGTGAATTACTGATGGGAGTGCGTGGAAATCTGCAACTCAATGCTCTCTTCCGTAACGGTAACAGCGCTTCTGATTCGTCTTGGTTGTGTGGTTTTAAGCTCTCCTCAGGGCTCGGCAAGAGCCTGGTGGTGGAGGGGGGTGGGTGGTTAGTGCCTTGTTTGTGCTGGCAGTGTCGGACTGTTTTCCATCTGTGATTTTATGCAGGAGTTTAAAAATTGTGGTTAAGAATACCTTTAAAACTTTCCATGGCAACCGTCTTTGGGTGTGTGGCCCAGCGTGCTCAGGGTAGTGGCATTGCTGTGACAGAAGGCTCCAGGCATCCTCCTGCCACTGAAGTGACACCCCGGGCCCTGTCCTGCTTCCCCAGCCCGCGAGCCCCTCCACTTCCGGGCTCTGTGACTGTGACTTCGGAAACCTCTCTGTAGTGCTCTGGAGCTCAGCCTCATGCTTCCTTACCCCTGAGTGTGACACCCATCGGTATTAATCCAGGTATTAGTTCTTAATGAAACTGACTTTGTATTGATCTCAATCACAAGAAGATACAAATAGAAACTCTAAGTTCCCTTCACTCAGCATGGCTTGACATCGAGACACCTTTCAGTCTCAGAGCTGCTGGTCAAACTGCAGTTTGTGTTCACAGTGCACCCTGGAGTTGAGGTGTGGGCAACTTGTGCAGCTGAACAAGGAATGGCATCACTTTATATTCCCCAGTCTGGCCTCAAAATTGCGAGCTCAAGCAATCTTCCTGCCTCAGCCTCCTGAGTGCTGGGACAACGGGCATATGCTACTAAGCTCAGCTCAGTCTCGAAGTGGTCATGTTAAAACCGAGGACCAAGTGCCCCCAAAAAGAGAAAAAAGAAAACCCTAGAGCTCTTGCAGAGAAGCCAGTCTTGGCTTCGACACCGGACTCCCTATCCTATTGAGTTTCTCATTTTCTGTCATGTTCTGGCTCTAACCCAATTTCTCTCATACCTGTCCCAATTCCACTGCAGCCCTGGATGAGAAATATATTAAAAATAAAACAGACCTGAGTGAAAAGAGAACACACAGAAACCTTGGACAGCGCCCCCCCCCCCCCCCAGGGGCTTTGCCTGTTTCTAGGAATTTGTTTCGTCTCTTCTTCTTTTTATTTTTAAGTTCTTTTACTGGTACATTTTAGGTACACAACACATTTACATTTATCATGGCTGCTTGTGCCTGTACGCGATGCATCTTTACTCCTCCCATCCGGGTCACACAGGGGGAAGTTGGCAAAGGTCAGGGTCGCCACTGCTGCAAAATATTTGGTGAAGACCTCAGTGGGTGACGCTTCCTTCTGCCTCCCGGGTAGAATCCCCCTGACTTCGGTGTAAAGTCAGGCCTTGCCTGGCCCCCATCTCTCCGGGTAGGAAAGAGCATTCCTAACCCAGAGGTATAAAGCTTCAGCAAACATCGGCTCAGAGAAAGTTGGTCCTCGCAACCCTCAGCAGCCACATTTCTTCTGGTCTTCTCTGATCCTGACATCAGAAGAGGCTTCTCTCTTCGACAGCTGCATCTCCCAGGACACAGCTTGGAACTTGTGCTAATGGAGAACCCTGTCCGTGTGTGATCCAAGTGCCAACCAGGCAGCGGTTAACCGGTCCCAGTCCAGGCGGGGCAGGGGAAGGAAGGCAACGTCTGGAAAAGCCTCCCGGGCTGGTGTGAGTGGGAGGACGGACTCAGCACTGAGCGATGCCAACACCCTGGCAGCTGTGTCTGTATCTCAGGTCAGACAAGTTCGACCTGCCTGAGCTTTTAGGCATCTTCAAGTCCAGCGAGTGGACGGACATCTAGAGTGATGCTGTGGCTCATTTGTAACTATGTAGTGACAAAAAGGCCTGAAAAGTGTTGGGCACTGATCCATTCTCATCAATGAATGCTGAGGCTCCACTGACTTTTCACATCTTTTTGTAAAAGTCTGAGGTGAAAAAAATCTTTTGAGTACATTGGAAATAGGTCACATGAAGTCAGTCAATAATACTTTTTGGGATTGTACATTGTTGTATTGGAAAATCACACATCCTAATTGTGAGAAGTGTGTAGGTAAACTTAGGCATGTCTGTGGTCTACCTTCCATGAGAGTGGGTGTGAGTATACAATGGAATTTCACGGCCGTGATATCGGACCTTAGAGCCGTGCTGGCTTCTTACCAATTATTATTATTTTCTGTTCTCTGGAATTTCTTCAAGGGATGGTCTCGTCTGTATTTATAGCCCTGTTCTCACATCTGCATAAGTCCTGTCAAAATATCTAGCTAATGCGGTGCCACATCTCAAATATTATTTCGGGCATTGTTCTCTACCTCAGAAATTCGGGCTATTTCACCTCTTCTTGAAGAAATTTTCTTAAAATAGACACAGCAATTTGTCAAGCACCTCCACCAGATACCTCCTTCAAGTTCATAGCTATTTTTTTCCCTCTGGATTTCATCTTTCCCATCTCCAAAGCTGATTCATTCCATTTGGGGGACTCTGTATTATGAATTTCCATGTCATCATTTTTTTGATGAGTTCTTGCTGAAAGCCAGATCTGGCTGCAGTTCATGTGAGAATTCCCCCACAGTTGAATTTTGGAAGAGGATTTTGAATTTTCACATGACAAAAATAAAACTGCAGCCTCCTGTAACTTCAGAACTGGAGGGGTGGCCTCGGGGGACTCAGTGCCCACTGCCCGTCCCGAGCATCACACAGGGAGCGAGGTGGCTGAAGGATCCATGCTCCTCAGAGAGGCGGGGATTTAGGAACAGGCAAGCGCTCCGTCTTCCTCCCTCCCACTCGCTCTGCCATCGACCGCCTCTGATGGTGTCAGAGAGTGAGGAGGGGTGGATGGTGGCACTGTGGGGCTCGCAGGAAAGTATAAGCACAGGACCCTCCATGCAAAGCACTGAGCATTTAGGATGGTGACAACAGAGAACCAGAGCCCCTCAGAGCCCTTCTGAGAGTGAGGCCTGGATGCGGGCCTGGGCCACGCTTCCATGTGGCCAGGACTGGGTCCATGCAGGTGGCCTCATGGTTTCCAGTGAAAAAGAAAAGAAACCAAGCTAATGAGCCACAGTTCCATCACCCTCGTGCTGGCTGGTCCTTTTTTTTTTTTTTTTTGGTACCAGGGATTGAACTCGGGTCCTTGCGCTTGCAAGGCAGGCGGCAGAACCACTGAGCTACATCCCCGGCCCTGGCTGGTCCTTCTGTAGGCAGCATATATTTTCCCTGTTAGGGGGAGCATCATGGTTTCTACCTCCATGTCCCCAAGAGCCCCATGGATGTACGTCTCAGAGGCGGAGCTTTTGGAAGGTGACTGAGCCATGGGCCTTAGAGGGACCTGCTGTCAGGAGGCGGGGTCTGAGCGGAGGAGAAGGGTCTCTGGGGGCGTGGCCCAGAAGGGTCTCTCCACCCCTCCTTTCCCAGTTCTGCTTCCCGGGAGCTGTGACGTGAGCAGCGCCTTCCATCCAGGCCCTTCCACCATGCCCTTCCTTCCTTGGAGCTGCCCAGTCATGAACTGAAAACAAGAGCCCAAAGAAACCGCTTTTCCTTTACCTTGAGGCTGTTGGGTATGTTGTCCCAGTGACAAGAAAGTGACTAAGACAAGGAGGCCCTTGGAATGACCCAAGTCTGACCACAGAGGGAAGGGTAGGGAGGGTCCTTCCCCTAAATCCAGCGGTGCCCAGGAAGCCCCCAGCAGCACGACTGGATGGGACATCAGCTTGTTCAAAGGTGGCTTGGCTGACCCTGAGCACTGTTCTGATGAATGAAGTCATAAAATCTATGAAAAAGCACTTGAACAAGTGTTTCTTGTATCTGTGTGTATGTGTCGTCAAAGGCCACAGAAATGCTAAACTCTGACGTCCATGTGGAAATTTCCCCAAATTATCGTCCTGACATCCTAAGTGTTGCCTTGCTAAGTGTTCCCTGGAAAGCTTCCAGCGACCCGTCACTTCCTGCTGTCAAGTCTCGGGGTCCTCACCTCCTCTTTTCAATTGGCCGGCCGTCCAGGGGGACCCAGGATGCAAATGTTTCTGCTTGTTCCATTCGAGGAACATTCTGACTCCTTGAGCTGGAGAAACAGTCCCTTAGTAATGCATGATCAATATGTGCAGGTCTGCAGTGATTTGCTGGTGTGAGCTTTGGCAGCGTGTAAAGGCCCCATCACTGCAAGACAAAACTGAACTAAATTAGAACTGGGCTTCTCTGGCAGAAGATTAAGTTGGGTCGAATTGGGGCTGGAGAGAGCAATACAGAACAAACATCCATTATGAGGCGGCACCACCGTCAGCTGGAGTCCACCGGTGGCGGTGGGTGCGGGTGCATGGTTTTATGAGGACAGTGTTAGAATCTCCACCGTCAGGGAGCAGTGGATGAGATGGTGCCGACAGCCTTGGCCTGCTTTCTGGTCTGTCTCTGCTCACTTTCTGAGCTGTGGCAGCTGATGTAGGACAAAACATTCCCCTACTTCCGAAAGAATAGACCTACGATTTCTACCATTTTCTGCAGCTATTTTCATTTTAGTGGAGCGGGGGAAAAATCTGGCAGTGTGGCTGTTTTTTTTATTACCGAAAAAAGAAAGTCTGCAGCTTCGAAGCTCGGAACACGCCTCTTGGAGAAGCACATGTAGCATCACATGGACCCAAATAAGCTCTGGATTGCATCACAAGTCACTGCCGGAAGACTGAGCTTCGGCTTCCATGGCAAGAGTGTTCGCAGGAGAGACAGGAAGCTCGCTAAGCAGGAGAGCCAGGGACCGGGCACCTGGACAGTGAGCTCCTGGGGCGCTGCCTTCTTGGTCCCAGCCCTGTTCTCACGGGTTCCCGAGACTGGGCTGCCGATCCAATTCCAGAACAGACCCTGCACGGTACAGGATTAATGCCCAGGTCCAGGACAACCTTGTGAAATGCGTTTGTCATGTCTTTATCCAACAATGGGCCCAACATTCACGCATGCAGGGTTTTGGGTGACATCACGAATCCCCACGCTGTTGCTTTCAAGTAAGGAGGGACAGGAGCCTGAGTCCCATTCCGACCCGGTGGACAGAGCTGTCTCTGCCTTTGGTGGCCTTTGGTGGCAGAAGGTGTCCTCAAGGCCAACTGTGCTGTCCTCTGTCTTCCAAGCCACTGTTCTCTCCTTTAAACAGATACGGTTCAATAGCAGGCACCTTATTGCAAGGAATCTACCCAGGTTCAGATTCCATCCCCTTAGCAGTAACGTGCTGGTGGTTGAACCTCTCCACTTCCCAGTTTTTGCATCTCTCCCCCGGGTCACAGCCGGACACATCTCATAAGGCTGTTTTTGTGGAGCGTTGCTATTGTGGGTGAGCACATGTACCTGCTTGCGTTTGTTCACAGAGCCTAGAGCCTCCTTGTCAAAGGTGGAAGCATCATGTGCTCTGTCAGGCCTCACTGCAGGCCTCTCTGGGGTAGCAGTGGGCCTACCCGTGTCCTTTCTGTACTGTACCCCTTTTTCTTCCCTTAATGGGAAGCTGAGCCAGTAGTTGACTGCTATTGGCTCAGCTGTGGCGGAGCTGACGTGACCAGGTGTGGGCTCACCCAGCATGAGTGGCTGCCTGGGGACTTGCAGGGCAAGGTGCTCCCAGCCATTGGGGCAGTGTGGTTCAGTGGCCATGGGTCATCCTGGGCCTTCCTTTGATTGTAGTCAGTACAGCATTTTGTTGGCCATGTCGGGGGAGGGATGGAGGAGCAGGACTCTGGTGCTACCGTGGGCCCCTTCCTTCTCTGTCCTCTTGGGCGACCACAGGTGGGTTTTCTGGCCTCATGCCAGCTTCTTTGACCTTTGAAATATAAAGATGCTGGAAAAATCTCATCATTCCCACGGGATCGGGCAGGCTTGGTGCTTGTATGATAACCTTACATGATAGGGTTTATTTATTTATTTTTTGCTCTAGAAAACTGTGCCGTAACCATCTCTATAGGTAAATTTGCCCTTAAGTGCGTGAGTTCCAGGCATGCATCATTTCTGCTGTTATATTTATCCTTTATTGACACCTTCCCATCCTGTTTGCTACTCTCGGCCTCTGGCGGGTCAGCCTCCTGTCTAGAGACAGCGAGGGAAAGCACACCTCTGTCCTTCTACACTCTGCGCACACTGCAAGGTATCATAGACCGGGTCTCCACCTCCGTCTGAGCTGCTGTCGTCCTGTTCCAAGCATAGCAGCTGTTCTGGAAAGCTCTGGTCTTCACACTTTATTCCCAAGTCTCCCCAAGGAAAGGACGCAAGTTCGGGGACCAGTGGAGGAGGGGGGGGGAAGGAGCAGCGTTCCTAATTTACTCTAACTCACCAGAAGGAGGAAGGAAGCAGTTGGAGAAGCCGTGGCTCTGAAGGCTGTGGTCTCCTGTGAGGGTCGTTCTGCCATAGGTGCTGCCGGTTCTAATGGGGCTGAGCCTCGTGTGCCTTTCTTATCAACCGTACACCAGGGTGACCGTGATGGAAAAGAAACAAACCCTTCTCCTCTTGAGCCTGTTTGACCACTTCTGTGCTACCCAAGTCTTCTTAGGGGTCATCTCCTGCAGTGTGAGCATTTAGTTCTCAGCACCCAATGAAGCAGGCAAATTTTTATTCCTATTTTAGAGAAACAAAAACAGAGGCTCTTTGAGGTTAATTGACCTGGGCGGGGTGACAGTGGGCTGGACTAGCCTGGTGATTTGGTTCCAGGACATTCTTTTATTTTTTGTCTTTTTTTTTTTTTAAAGTCAGGTTTCGTGAGGTATACATAACTTAGTAAAATTTACCTTTGAGGTTGTACAGTCTCTGAATTTTGATATCTGTAGTCTTATAATCGAGACAGAGGACTTTATCTCCCTGGAAAGTCCTTTTTTGTGTCTGCGAGTCTGTTTCTGGCCTTTACTCCTAGCCCTAGGGCCCACCTCCTTCACGAGCACACCCCAGATATAAGAAGCCCAGTTCGGTCCTTAACAAGCAAACCCAGGTGTCCACACTCTCAGGCTTGTGAGTCAACGCCCTCTCCTGTCCACTGGCCAGCTGCTCCAAGAGCCCTGCAGATGTCTGCAACCTCCGATGGTGCTGAGCCCCGCGTACACTGTTTTCTCCTTTAATGTGAAGTGACTCAAATATATGGGGAGTGTTTAAAGTTTCAAAAAATATATCACAGTAAAAGACACTGCCATGAATGCCCCCAGAGTCCTCACTCTCAGAATACACCGATCCCACTGTTCTAGCCACTCTCTGAAGCAGCTCTGGAGTCCTCTTTCCTGAGGGTCTTTACAAGATGTGGCCAAAGATATGGTGACTGCTGCGGCCGAGCACCTTGCAGCAGAGAGGCAGCTCCTAAAAACACGACGCTGCGTCCTCATCCACCTTAGTCACCGGATCTGGTACCATGCAACTTCCGGCTCTTCCCAAAGTCAAAATGACCATGAGAGATCAATGTTTTGAATCGATTCAGGACAGAGGCAGCTAGGACAGCGCAACTACAGACACTCAGGAAAGAGGGCTCCAGAGCTGCTGCTGAAAATGACAAGAATGATGGATGAGTGTTTGCAAACTGAGGGGAATATTTTGAAGGGGATTCGTGGCAATGTCTCTTTTACTCTAATAATATTTGTTAAACATTCATTGTATTTTTGATCACGTCTTGTGTACATACTCATGATAAAGTTTACAAATTGGGCACAGCATTTTGTTAATAATAATAATAAAATCAAAGAATTATAACAAGACAGTGTAATGAGAGTTATGCAGATGCCCTTTCTCTTTGTCTCAAATACCCTAACTCCTCATCAGATCGCAGTGGTATTTCAGATGTCCGTGGACTGCAGGTGACTGAAACCTCAGAAAGCGAGGTCCAGGTTCCTGTGTGCAGGGATTCCTGAGTGTGTTTCACAGTGGATGAGTAGCTGAGGTCTGAGAAGTGTGACCACGTGGCCAGAGAGCGAGCACCGTGTTCCTTGTGACTCCGCCAGAGTGTCGGGGGCCAGGGTAGGGGCTTTGCTTCCTGCAGCAGCTCCTGCCCTCTCTTTCAGAGGGTTTCTGACCGTCCTGCTCCCCCCAAAATGGACCCCCACCGACACCACCCGTCCTGCATGTCCTGGGGGAGCAGGGGTCTGCTGCCGCTCAGCTGCAGGAGAGGAGCCTCGGGCTGGCGAGGGCTCAGCCGTAGAGGGGCCGCCTCACCCCACCTCTGTCCCTGCCGCTGTGCAATGGCAGCCGGGAGCTCCCTGGTCAGGCTGGGAAGCAGCTCAGGTGTGCGGTCTCCTGAGGGCACTGCTGCCTCTCCTAGCCTGAGGACGCCGTCCTGCTGAGGTGCAGGGGTCCAGGAGAGAACGCAGGCCAGCTGCAGGCTCCTACGCACAGCCACAAGCTTCGAGGACCCCTCTGGGACTCCCTCACTCCCCTAGGCAGGAGGTGGCCAGGCCCCCAGGGGACTCCAAGCCAGGCTGGGCCAGGCCTTCTTTCCCGCATGCCTCTGTCGCCCTGTGTGCGGACATCTGTTCTGTAGGCTGCCACAGCAGGCCCGAGTGTCACAAAGTGCCACTCACTGGGGCCTCCCTCAGCAGTGGGCGTCTATTCCCCAGATGGCTGGAGGCAAAGCCCAAGGTCAGCTGTGGTGAGGTGAGTGTCTCAGGCTCTGTCCTTGGCTCACAGTGGGGTCTGGTCCTCCCACTGCATGCGTGTGTGTGCGTGTGTGTGTCCAGTTGTCCCTTCTCATAAGGACACCAGTCACTTTGGACTCGGGCCTGCTGATGACCCCACCTTCCCTTGATTCCCTCAGTAAAGACCCTGCCTCCAGTAAGGCCCCAGTGTGAGGTCCTAGGGGCCAGGGTTTCAACACGTGAGTTCGGGGCCAGGGCACCGTTCGGCCCATGGTGCTGCTGGAGCCGAGGTCACTCCTGGCCAGCTTCCAAGGGCCTGCAGCCTTCCAGGCCTCCTCTCTTCTCTCCTCCCCATTTCTCTTCTCCCTTCTTCTCTTTTCTTTCCTCCTCTCTCTTCTTCCTCTCTTTTTTCTCCCTTCCCTTCTCCTCTTTCCCTCCCCTCTCCTTCTTTTTGCCATCAGGGCCTATTAACTATACAGCACGTTGGGTGCCAGGCGCTTTCATGCACGCGAGAATGTATGGAATTACATCCACCTCCCCTCCCCGTTCCCTCCGGTCCCTCCTTCCCCTTCTCCTTCCTCTTCCTCCCTTTACTCCACCTGCCCCCGCAGTGCTACACGGAAGAGAAGACGTGCAACATTTGTCTTTTTGAATCTGGCTTGTTGGCTTAACCTGGTGATCTCCACTTCCTTCCATTTTCCACGATATGATATAATTTCATTCTCCTTTATGACACAGTAATAAAGCTCCATTTTTCCTGTATTGCATTCTGTCTGTCCATCCACTGGCGGCACCCGGGTGTTGTGAACGGTGCTGCAGTAAGCACAGGTTGCAGATCTCTGTCGCACGCCTACTGTGACCCCTATAGGTATGTGCTGAGGAGGTGTGCAGTTGGCTCATATGGTTGTAGTTTTAATGTTTTGAGGAGCCCCCATCCTGATTTCCATAGTGGTTGAGCTAATTTACATTCCCACCAGCAGTGGAGAAAGGTTCCTTTTCCCCTGAATACTTGCCAGCATTTATTAGTTTTTGTTTTCTCGAGAGCCATTCTGACTGGGCTGAGATGGAATCTCAATATCGTTCTGATTTGCATTTTCCTAGTGTCTAAGGATGTTGAACACGTTTCATGCAATGATTTATGCCATTTATTTTCAAAGAGATGAGATGCCTGCGCATTCATCACTGTGCCTCTTGGCTACGGTTTCGGGGCTGCGTGAGGCACAGGGGGCTCCATAACTGAGCGAGCTGTACCATGAGCTCAGCTGCCTCATCAGATCTGAGAAATCAGAGGCTTCTGGAGAGAGGCCATCAGCTAGCAGAGATCCTTTCAGCTGTGACATCACCTGCTGTGACATTGTGTGCAAGGTGCATGACCATTTTTATGAAATGGCGATGGTGTTTGCGTATGTTCACACAGGAAAAGGTGGTGAGGGAATACCTTGAAGTCTTCACGTGGCTTAACTCTGGTAGTCAGATTACCAGTGGCTTGGCTTTCTTCCTGGCCCGTGTATGCTCCCTCCATCTCAGAACGACCACATCCTACTTTTCCAGCATTCTGTAAAAGAGAAATTGGTGCAAAGATTTCTTTTTATAGGGTAAAAATACTAATGTAAAAACTATGACTGCAGGAAAGAATATGCAATTAATCCCAGTAAAATAAATCATAAGCACCTGAAAGTGAGGAGCCCTTCAGAAATGGTTTGCGGGAAGCACACAGTGCCAATTAGTTCTCTTAGCATAAAGGTCAGGAGCAAAGTGCTAGCGATAGAAGGAGGCATCTGAGGGAATTTTACCCTCTGGGTCTTTCAGAGGTGACAGCCGGAGCACAGAGGAGGAATCAGAAAGGTTAACGTGCTCGCAGCTGAAAGTCTCCTTGCTTTTGAAAATCACCTTTTCTTTTTTAAACCCAGTTGAAGTTTTCTTTTGACATTAATTTCTACACCTGTAGGGATTAAATTAGTGGAGCTTTTCATGCTCAGTTTCTGGAATGTTCCTAGAAGAGTTACAGATGACTTATAAATATCAGTGGCAAAATCAGATCTCCTTTGTTCCTATCACCAAATGTTGGCACGGAGTTCTCTACTGCTCTTCAGATAAATTTGGGGACTGGACTTGAAAGATGCCTTAACGCCGTGCTTTGATGTCTCGAGAAGTCACTAGCTTAGGGACTGAGGTGGCTCCCGCACTCCCCGGGACCTGCTGACCGGCCCAGCTGTGGCTCTGGGTCTCCATGCAACTGCTGAGGATTTGCTTCCCTGCTCATTTAGGGTCTGATCACCTGAGAGACTCACGTCCCTTCACCAATGAAACATTAACTGATGCCACAGGAATGTGCCGCTTTGTTTCTCATGAACATGGTGCTCAGGAGCAAGCACGGGGCAGCTCAGCAGCTCCCTGGGGTAACAGGACAGCTGTCCTCTCGGGGTTGCTCTGTGTGGATAGTCGACTCTGCAAAGACTCTGCAGTATTCAAGCTTTTATGGCCCCTGAGTGCAAAGTACCACCACAATGTGCGTTTGGTTATTTTCCTTTGTTTATGACTCATTTGAGGAGTTGCTTGTGGAGGTACTGCTGTTTCGAGGGGGCTAGAAACCCTAAAATCATTAATAATGTGAATATCAGGATGCTGCAGCCTGAAGGAAGTGAGCAAGGGGGAAACATACCTCGGGAGCCAACGAGAGGCAGGGCTAGGTGGTGCTTGGCAGCACTGGAGGAGGAGGGCCGCCACGGCTCCAGAAGAGTGGGGGATGCTCTTTCTTCCTTTTGAGAAGCCTCTGCACCCACCTGCTTGCCAGGAGCCCAAAGAGGCTAGATGCTGGGGAGAGAGGACAAAATGCTAAGAAGCACCTTGGCACAAGGACTTTCCGTCTTCACCCGGAAAAGCCGACTGCTGGACAGCACTGAATGCCAACTCTGGGAAACAGGAGGGGAGAGCCTGTGCCCCGGCAGCCAGCCCCCTGTGTGGCCAGCAGGGGCGAGAGATGGTCACCTCTTCTCAGATTGAGAGAGCTGAGACTGATCAGGGGCTCCCCAGCCATGGACAGCTCCCCTCTCACTCTGGTCACAGAGCCAGGTGTTTAGGGGGCCCTGGTGCAGACCTCGGATCTTGGTCTTCCGGCCACATCAGCCGTGTCAGTTCATTCTCCACTTGAGCTTCAGGTCGGGAGTAGCCCAGGTGGGAGAAGGGTAAGTCTGGGCCTCCGTCTGACTCTGTCACCAGGAGCTTCACAGTTGATGGTGTTGCATACTGGTGAATGCATTTGATTATTGGTCACCTGCTTTTAGAAAGAATCTCGTATTTCTGAGTCTGGGAGACCCAGGACTGGGAGTTCCCCTTATGCAGCAGCAGTGGGTGCTGGACATCAGCTGTCTGAGCCCTGTTTCCTTCCAACCCTGCAGGGCTGGAAATGGGCCTGTGAGCCTGGTACGCCCATATTTGGTGGACAAGTCTACTGAGGAGGAGAAGGAAATGAAGAGGTAGGGTGTAGGTGGAGCCTGAGGAATTTGGGGTGACTCAGGACCTTACGGCTTTGGGAAGCTCCTTGTACCCTAACCCTATGGGAGCTTTGGAAGAGCTGACACTGTAATCAAGTCATAGTTCACCAAATTAAATACCTCTAGTGAATACAGATTTATTTACTTAGATGCCATAGGTGTAGATTCACAGAATATTTTTGGATTGTCGTTTGGACCCAACATTTAACCAAATGGAACATTTCACATCCTCTTCAGCATTCTAGAATGAAAAAAATAGATGAAATATCTTTTAATGAGAGCTTGTGCTTCCTTCTAAAGATGGAACTATATGTACTTGGCTGAACAGTTTTTCAGACAGGCACGGCCTGTCTCGTGTTCTGGATTAGCATTAATAATGAAATGACATACAAATGGTAGGCTGATTTTGTGGGTATGGGAGGCCAAATATTGTAGAGGCACCCTTCACTGCAGTAGTCTAGGAATCAGAAAATAAAAATGCACAGAATGACAGCATGCATTTTAAACCTGCAGTCGTGGCCCATGCTATAATAAAGGGTTTCAGCAACTGCACTGGGTGAGAAGGATTTCCTAGCCCCTTGAAAATCCTGAGTTTCTCGAATCTTTTACTTACTTAAGGTCCGGCTGCCCTGTAGCCTGAGGCTCAAGAAACTACTAGTAATTCCAATCTTATCTTTTTTTATAATTTTAATATTTTGCCCATCATAACTTCTTGCAGCATTTTGACTTTTAAAAATATTGCATTACACATTATTTACCTTGGTTCCTTCTTGGTGCACCCTTACAACTTGTGTGAGGCAAATGGCAGTCTCACCTGCCTGTCTATAGCTATTCCAAGAACACAGTGGTTTTGGGATAGGTTTCGCAGAGAAGAGCAGGGGACAGAGAAGTCATCGAGTCCCTAAATTCGCCGGACTCACGAGCGGGATGTTGAGGAGACGCAGCAGGGGCTGTGCACGAGCATGTCAGCTGCGTCCAGGAAGCCAGCACATTTTCCATTTGAGCCTGAACCGCGGGGCCGCATGCTACTAAGGTGTGGGTGCTCCTGGGTGTAGCTGAGAAGCGGGCAGACTGTCCTGCTATCCACCTGAAACTAAAGTGCATGGAGGAATGGGCCAGAAGCCGCCCTTTACCTGGAGACTGGTGTGGTTTGTTCCACTGGGGCAGCACCTGATCAGAGGAGGCTGTCCGTGACTTTGCACCTTGGTGGGAAGAGAAGCCACTCAGCCGGGTTCAGACGCTGAGTCAGGCACCTCCTGGCCGACCCCGCAGATCCTGTCTGGGAGGACCTGTGTGGGTGGCCGGCTTGGCGTGGATTCCAAGACTTCAGGCAGGAGGGTGGTGACGGCGTGTCATCTCCTACCCATGCCACGCACTGCCGCCTCTCCCTTCACCTCCGGGCCTGGGAGCTCCTTATTGACCCATGCAGATGCTAGGTGGGTCTCTGCCCGGTCCCGATGCTTTGGCAATCAGTGCTCTGTCAGCCTCCTGGATTGAGAGGACAGGAGCCGTGGATGCCTTCTTCACCTCCCCTTTGTTCGGGCTCTGTCCTCAGCTATCTGTGCAGAACCAGTATTTGGTGGCACCGAACAAGGCCAACTTGATGAAGCCCCTTCTCTGCTTCCCACCCTTTCCCCACCTTTCTGGTCTTGCCCTCTCTCATAAGCTGGAGCACAAGCAACCTTAGCCTCAGGCTCTGCTTTCTGGGAAATACAGGCAGAGACATATTTTCTGCAGATCTTGGCAGAACGAGGCTGTCAGAAAAATTTTCTTCAAAAATTCTACCTTTAAATACCACTCTTACCTTGTGATGGGCACTTGGGACATAGTAGGTTAGCAGAAGGGACATTGCAGGTACAAGGGTCTTTTATAGGCCCATTTGTTAGTCAGGCTCTTTCTAATTGAGGGTTTGTTGCATTCCAAAATGTTATATTTTTAGTAGGGAGCTTTGATGAGAAAGGAGCTTCTCTCTGAGCTCAGGGAGTCTCTCAGTGGGCGTCTAAGGATCCAGATCCTAGAGTAGTTCTCATCTGGCTAAGGTTCTGCCCCAGACCCTCTGTCATTCAACAGATTTCACAGCATCCCATACACACTACCAGCACGAGGAAGAGCAAAAGATTACTTTCAACTAGTATTTTGAAAATTCTGTGTTAGGTTCTTTTGTTGTCCATATTTCATGATGTCAGATTCTGGAATTCTCAGGAATGATTCTGTAGTATCATGAATATGCCACCATGTTATTCAGTCCAGATATCTGAATAATTTAATATATTAGTGTATGCAGAAAGTAGGAAAAATCATCTCTAGGCAAATGCCCCTCCATCCATCCATCCATCCATCCATGTATCCATCTACACACCCATCCACTTGCCGTCCATCCATTCATCTGCCTATCAACTTCCCCATCCATCCATCCATCCATGTATCCATCCACCTGCCTATCCCACTCATCCACCCACACATCCACTTATTTCAGCACAGCCTAGATCTGCTGTTTGTGTTATTTAAACTTCATAAACAGATCTCAACATATCTACAGTCTAGCCCTTCACTGGTAGTTTCACTGTCTCTTCCCATAAGCCAGGTGCCTTGCAAACTCTAGGCTTATGGCTGCTAATGAAGCCACATTGACTTCAGAGCCGAATCTCCCTGCCTCATCAGGCTGGAGTGGGGAGGAGCACACAGCGCTGAGAGGCGCCCCCACCTGGCTGCACAGCGGGAGCGCTGGGAGCCTTGTCCTTGGGTCTGCATCTTGGCTCTGCCACTTCCCAGCTGCAAGGTCCTCAGTGCCTCAGTGCCTCAGTGCTGTGCGGGACTCTTGGTGAAGGGAGGCTGATGATGACAGCACACGCATCTGCCTTGTCAGATGCCGTCAGAGTTGGTGACCACGGGGGCCTCGGGCCTGGCTTCTGCCGTGTGCGCAGTGGTCCTGGACACCCAGCCTGGTGCAGACCCTGGCCCTCCCAGACCAGGGAGACCCAGTGCCTCTCGTGGGTGAGGTGGCCACACGACCCAGTGTGAGGCCAGACTCCGGGGACCCTTGACTCCCCTCAGCCTTGGGAACAGCTCAGGTCACTGAGAATTCTGCAAAAAGATGCTTCCAGTGACTTGTTCCTTTTTGTCAGGATCCTTTTCTGATCTGTGACACCAACTCCCTTGAGATCTATCAGCTCCGTTTTGCCTCAGTCACGTGCGACCTGACACAGAAATCCTGCCTTGCAAACCCTAAAGCCGACTCCTTTCCCCGTGCACATTTCCCTTTGCTCTCCTTCTGGCTTCCAGAAGGCCACCTCTGACGGAACAAGATGCATTCGCGTCTGAAAGGTCTTCATGCTTAAGGCATTTAAGGACAGCGGGGCCAAGCCTGCGCCCACTTTGGGCATACTGCTCATATTCCATTTAATTTGATTTTATTTTACTGTAAAACTTGTTCTATTTTTCAAAATGCCTCTTTTCTTCCCGGTGGCGTCTATGAATTATGCAGGGAAGGGTTCAGAAACTGGAGCCGTCGCCACCTTGGGTTGTGGCTATCACTGGCCTGGCAGTCTTAGTGACATCAGGTTTCCATCAGTACGTGAGCTTGGTGGCTTTGTGTTGGAACAGAGGAGGCATCGAGACAAGCACAGATTTTTGTTTGTATTTTGTAGAAAACTCCCTTCTTGGAAGGGACCCTTTTACTTGCAAATCTACTACATGTAAGAACCAGGCCATCTGGTATAAGTCAGATGTTGTATGCTGCAGGCTCCTTTAGGTAATGGAAAGCGTCGAGCCAGGGGATCTACGTGGCAGTGTTTTCAAGAACAGTTGATACTGGACATGGTGGCCCATGTCTGGAGTCCCAGTTACTCGAGAGCTGAAGCAGAAGGATCCCAAGTTTGAGGGTCACCTGTGCAATTTAGTGAGACTGTCTCAGAATGAAAAATAAAAAGGCCTGGGGTCCTAGCTCAGTGGTGGAACTTTTGCTTCCATCCCCTGTAGTGAAGAACAAAACAAAAAGAAAAAACAGTCTATGTTTGGATGAGGGCTATGACCTCCTGTCTCCTTACAAACACAGGCAAGGAGTTTCTAGCTCTCTAGAAACTGAAAGTGCCCTGAGTTAAATAGAGAGAAAGACCCACATTTCCATGACCTTCCACCTCCGAGAGGTGCCCTGGTTGCAGAGAGGGCAGAGCACACTTACCTGGCAGCTGTTCACACTCCGGTGGACTGGGGTGCAGGGTGAGGGAGGTGACATGCAGGGCACTTTGCTTTGCCTCCCTCGGGTTGTCATGTGCACATGGCAGCCGCTGTCCCCAGGACGGGTCACTTTCCTAACAGGAGCCTCTGTCATGTAGTCTGTTCACACTGCTCAGAACCCGCAAGTAGAACTCTCCACACGATCTGTGTTCTATTCTGGGTGGTGCCTAATGACCAGGGACTTGTCATGATGGCATCCAACACTAAAGGAGCCAGATATTATTTTACTGTGATTATTTGTGGCCTGCAATCCTGGATCCAGGACATCCTAACCCCTTCGTGGGTGTCCGGCATGTTCCGTGACCTCACTCCTTCCAGGATGCCTTCCAGTAGTGATGTCCCAAAGACGCTTCCTGACTGATGCTAGGGGAAGCTCAGGTTCTGGTCTTGGCTGTCACCGTTAGCTTCATGACCTTGGACAAACTGTGTCCCCACCCCCCACCCCCCATTTCCTGCTGCTGAAGCTCAGAAACTGCAATCTCTTCAATTCTTTTCAACTCCAATTGTATTTTCTGATAATGACCCGAAAGTTGGGTTGACAGAATGCATCTCCCTCAGTGAACTAGAAGAACTACGAAGATCACATGAAGCTGACACATGCTCCCCGCATTGTACCTGTCTCCCCAGGCCTCAGCCTCCAGGATCTTTTCTTCTTTTACGTTTTTTTTTGTTTTTTTTTTGTACCAGAGATCAAACTCTGGTTCTTGTACTTGCGAGACAGACGGCAGAACCATTGAGCTAAATCTCTGGCCCTCTTTTACTTTTAATGAGTCCACGTTTGCAGTACATAATGACTGCACTCCTTGTGGGGAGTTCATACAGGTACCCAACACATCTCAATTCTTTTTATGTCCCCTTCCCCTCTCTTTTCTCCCCCTCATGCCCTGTCCCCCTTCCCTTTTGCAAAGACCTGTCTTCCTATTGTCTGTCTTTTATTTTGCTCTTTAGTTTACTTACACTTTGGGTTTCTCATGTAAGGGAAACCATGTGATATTTAAACTCAACACCCACAGAATCTTACTCAACAACATAAAGTACCCAATAATAGAAAACGGGGATAGATTTTTTTGCCAAAGGAAAGAGGAAGAAGAGATGGAGGCGGGGAAAGAAAGGAGGGGAAGCGGATGTAAAAGGAACTTGGAGGTGTTAGGTGCATGTACCAGTTCGCGATGAATGCATGACAGGAAAAACCATCTTGGCAATGCGAGAAGCTCTGACTGTGAGCAAAAGAGTCGTTCAGCCGATTACAACTTACCAGGCACAGGGGCTGGTATGAGAATACAGCAGGGTGACAGCCCTTGTTGACTAAGGGGACATTCTGGACTCGCTGTGGCTAGCACAAATCCTTGGGCGTTTCTTTCAACTCTTCCATGAGGTTAGGCTAATCAGCAGCATCTCCTGCTCAGCTTCCTGAGCCAGTGAGCCGTGTCCAGCCTGTGGCGGCCATGGAGACCCGAGGCCGTGTATATGGCAGCCTCCATCCCTTCCTGGCCTGATCTTTCCCTGGTGGCATGTGTTGTAACTATCTGAGCTAAAGTAATGCAGTGCTGGATTTCATGCAAGAGATAAGAGACCAAAATAATCCTGACTGTGTCTGACAGTTCCTTCTTTCTTTATGTTTTTAGCGACAAGGAACCGGGGCAACCAACGGAAAAGACAAGACATCGGGAGAAAATGGTAAGGTGCCCTGCACGGTCCAGCTACTCCCCCTGCCCATCTGTAGCCCTGGGTGCGCAGCAGGCGTGGCTCCTGCTTTCCATCCAAATCAGCTTACTATTTATGTCTGTGCCTCCACGGAGAGTGGATTTTAGCAATTTGCAGCAAGCACCCGGGTCTGGCTTTACGAAGCAAACAGAAGCAGTTTCCCTCCCAAAGAGGACTCCCGTTTTGGGCAACATGGTAATTACAGTGCAAATATAGTTCTCTGCTTTCTTCATTAGGGTTGGTGAGAACCCGTCCAAGTTGTTGTGAGGATAAAATGAGATCAAATGAGATAAGTGCTTTGACAACTGTGAAGTGCTCAACTCCGGAGGGAGGTTTGGAAACTTGCTTTATCCTGCGAAGCACCCAGCATGGTACTGGGTCCAGGGGTTGGTGCTGAGCCAGCCTGTGTTGTGTTCCCTGCAGTGACTCACTAGTAAATAAAAATGACAGCTGTGTGGGGCGCATTTGTACCCTGTCTCTCCAGGCACCATTGAGGCCTTAAGTTGCAGGGATGAACTTCTATTTTTTATTTTTCTAGTAGTAGTGGCAATTGAACCCAACCACTGAGCTGCATCCCCATCCTCTCTATTTTCTCTTTTAAGACAACGTCTCACTGCATTGCACAAGTTGGCCTCAAGCTTGCAATCTTCCTGCCTCAACCTCCTGAGCAGAGCATGCTATTTTTCAGGATTGAGAATCTGGAGAGTGGTGTGGTGGAGCTGGAGGTGGGCAGTAACCAGAGAGGCATGGATCGTGTGGAAAATTGAGCAGGTGTTACCCCCAGTGCCTGGCTGAGCAGTTGTGGTGGAGGATGGAAGGAATGATGAGAGCTCCCCATGAATGTAGAGAGCCACAGGGTGGTCTGGCAGGGCTTGATTCTGGCTCTTCTTGCTCCTCATCCATTCCAGAACAATGTGGCCTTTCATGGAAAATGACTTTTGCCTCCCCTTGGGTGAAATTCATGCTGGGATCCACTAATCATATTGCAAGTCTCGCCATTGCAAATGCACCTATAAAATTCCCTAGGGTCCAGGCGTGGGGGTGCACATCTGCAATCCTAGCCCTGGAGAGGCTGAGGCAGGAGGATCAGGATGACACAGTGGGACTTTGTTTCAAAAAAAAAAAAATTCCCTAGGGACTGAAAACCCTTCAGGCCTCAAGAGCATCCTGTGTTGTCCTCATGCTCCTGGTCAGGGTCAGTGTGACACAGTGTCACTGTGTGCCATGGTGGGCAGCTGCTAAAAAATTGCACCATGCACTTGTGAGAGGATGAGATCTTAAGAAGCAAATCATATCTTTGAAGATCAAGCCCCATCTTTTACAATAGCGATGTCTTTTCAAAGATCAACAATGGTTTTGATAGAGTGGGGTCCACTAAGAAAGTAGGCCTCCCAGAGTTCCTGGTCCACACTTTGAGAACTACTGCTTTGGGGTGACTCAGGTGTTGCCCCCGCACAGCTGGAGTCGGGAGCTGAGGCATGGTGGTGGCCGAGCTGGGGCTGGACCTGTGGGTCCTGGGCCTCTGGGGGTCCCCTGGGCAGCCTGTGGTCCCTCGGGGCACGACTCTGTGTCCAGGGCTTGCTCCACAGGGTGCTGTCGGCTCAGCTCTCAGAATGCCCTTCCTGCTGTACAGAAGCAGAAGTTTATCCCAGCCAAAGACTGGTTCCACCTGTGGAAACGGAGTCTTTTATGAAGGTTTAAAAATTATTCAAATGGAAAAATTCAAGATGCCGTGAATAAGGCTTTTCATTATATAATTCTAGATGTTAAAAGATATTTGCCTTTGAGCAGTAAAAGGGATTATTTGATAATTATAGGATAATGGCACTGTATAAATCCAAGTTATTATTAACATGCAGTACCTTAACTTCAGGTAAAACTGCTTATATATGATATACTACATGATACATTATTATAATAAGTTTTTTAAAAAGTGGCTTTTGAGGGCCTGGGATTTAGCTCAGTGGTTCCGCCGCCTGCCTTGCAAGTGGAAGGACCTGAGTTTGATCCCCGGTACCAAAAAAAAAAAAAAAATTAAGAAACTTAAGAGTGTCTAGAAAAAATGTCTTCTAGCCCTCCTTCTAGAAATTTTTACCCAAACTTTATCAGGCTATTACTGGCTTTTGTCTTTGTTCCTTTTTAGAGGCAAAAGCCACTTTTTTTTTTTTTTTTTTGGTACCAGGGATCGAACTCAGGTCCTTCCACTTGCAAGGCAGGCGGCGGAACCACTGAGCTAAATCCCCGGCCCCATTAATTTCTTATTTTTAAATTCCTGGATCTTGGAATTTCTGTTTTAACTTAACATTACATTCTGTTGAAATTCAAATTGTTTTACTCTGTCACACAGGCACCTAGGGAAATCTATTATGTTAATTATGTTTCTTATAATAGCAAATGAAATTGCCTGCTTGAGTTGGAGGAGAGAGGACCCCTGGAAGCAGAAATGTGCAGCACAAAAGACCTCAAGTGCTATGCGATGTGGACCGGAGCTGCTTGCTCCTAAAGTGAGCATTTGCAAATTCAATTGGTTGCCTGAAAGTCAGCCTGTTATTATTCCACATCCTATAAATGTATTTGAGGTCTGTTTAACATATAAAGCAACAAGGACCATGGGAGTGAATGATAGCCATAAGGACCTCAGTCAGGCCCAGTAAAACTTCAAAGGGAGCTTACATGTGGGTTCTGCTCGAATCTTCTTACATGGCCGAGACACGGTTCTTGTGGCTCTTGTTACTGTTGTTGTCATCGTGGCGTTTACTGACGTGAAATATGACATATATCCACTATGCACTACCCATGATGCCCTGGAAACCCTCATCCTGCCAAGGTGTCAACTTCTGGATCCACAACCCAGCAAATCCAGACGTTCTTATAACTCTAGATTTTATGGAATCACCTGCTGTATGAAGCCAACATTTCTATAAATATTAAGCTTAAAGTTTTTTTTAAATTTAGAAATTATATTTGTTAGGACCTGCATGATCCAGAGATTTTTATTGCTCTGTGAATAGCTTATTCACTATTGGGTTAGTCAGGCCAAAGCTTTCATTTGTTTCTTGACATATTTTCTACTTGAGTGAAACAGTGGTTCATAGCTCCAGGGCCACATTGCTTTACCCAGTCTCAGTAGATAAATTAAATTCAAACACGTTTATAAATGCAGACACAGCGACACAAACACAGATTATTTATTGCTAATTACCTGTTTGGAAACAACTGAGAGATTTTTTGCAAGGCAGTAGTTTCTCTTGATGTTGTGCTGTGCATCTCGATGGTCATGCAGAGAGACTCAGAGTTGGAGTCCATCAGGGACACACAGAAGGAAGTACTGGATGGAGAGTGGAAGCCCAGAAACCTGTGATATGAAAGGAAGACAGCTACGTGATATGTCTCGGGGAGGCCTGCAGGTTTGGCCAAGCCGAACTGAGTTTCTGACGCGGGAGGGGCTGCTCCAGACATAAGGAGCTGTGGAACGTTTGTCTGCAAAGGCACCCCTTTGGGGGTGCAAAGCCCAGAAACACACCTGAGTCTGCAGGAGGATCCTGTGTTCAGGCTGAGGCTCGGGGCCTTAAGGGAAGTCAGTGTGGGTGCCTCTGCAGCTGGGGTTTCATTGCTGTGTGTGGGTGGCAACCGGCAGCTCGGCTGCTACGCCTGGACGGGGTGTCCTCTCTTTGGACCAGGGGCTGCAAGCTCCCAGTAGATGGGAGGATGTCCTAGGAGCACGTGGGACTCATTCTGATCTGATGACTCCAGTTTGCTACTTATCGATACTTCAGATGTTGCACTCGGTTCTCTCCTCTCCCCACGTTGAATAGAACCCAAGCCCCGGGAGTTTGAATTATTTTACCCTTGGATTGGAGGGAACACACCCACAGGCACACACCGAGTACTTATTTTTCTGTCAAGTGGGTGGAGCGGTTGGTTGAGAAGGATCTGCGTTCCTAGACAGACATATACACTGCCATTCACCTCCGTGGTGAGAGTTTTCAAATGAGAAATGGGATCCACATGTGGATCCCTACAGCACCTGCTCTCTTCCGCCGCCTTGGCGTCCCATTACCCAGCGGACACCAAGAATCTGCCCTTTGGGTTCTGTGCCCGGGAGCTCCCAGGGGCTGCACGGAGACCTGGGCCGGCTGTGCGAGGACACACTGACTCACTGTCCTCGTGCACGGGGGTGGAGTGTGGCCTGTGTGCGTGCGAGGCTTGGTCGTCAGCCTGGAGGGAGAAGGAACCGCTGCTGGCTCCAGGAAGCAGGCACAGAGGGCTCATGAACAGGCCAGCAGGGGAGGCCGTTCGGGCTGGAGGCGTTGCCAAGGTGATCTTGCTCCTGGACACGGGTTGGCCGGGACGGAAGGCAAGAGGAAGACGCCAACTTCTAGAGAGGCCAGGGAGGCTCGGATCCCACACGGGCCTCCAGCAGCAGCGTGGCTCTGCTCTGCTTCATGCGTGGGCTGGGGCCACAGCAGGACTCGAGGAGGGACCCAGGGAAGAGCGGCAGAGCCGGCGCCACAGTGCAGACTGTGGCTGCTCCTGTGGGCTGCAGGTCAGGGTGCCTGGAGCCCCCAGATGTGAGCTAATTCTGTGAGCATCTCCATAGTGTGTGGAAACTCACTGTGCTGAGATGAGTCGCTTTGAAAAGGACCAAGTGAAAATCTGGAGCTGTGACAGGTATCAGAGGCTGTTTATAGAGTCACAAGCCGCACCTGGTGTGGACAGAGCACCCCGGAAGTTATGCCTGTCTGTGGTGTGTGACATTTCCGGGGCCACGAGGCCTTAAATCTGATTTCTGCTGGTGCCGTACAACTCGGACCCACGGAACCTATAGATTGGAAGTGCAGCTGTGACTGCCACAGCTACACAGTTTGCAAGGTGAAAAAGCAAAGCAAAGCAAAACAAGTTTGGGGTCCCTTGGGCTTTCTCTCCTTTTCTCTGTATTTGAAGCTACTGCGAAGGGAAAATAATTCAAAACAAGAGTGGCTGAAAGTCAGGAGAGAGAGAGAGAGAGAGAGACCTTTGTGCCCCAAGCAGTCCACAGAATCTGTACTTCAGAAGGAGGAAGTGCACACCCAAGGTTGCTTCTCATATTGATCCAGACTGGAAAGAATGAAATTGGAATTGCTTATTAAGCCAGGCCTTTGGGCAGCAGGGTCTGCAAGCAAGCTGCCAGTGTGTGGAGCAGTCAGCAGTGAGCAGATCGGTGTGGAGGTGTCCCAGAGACTGGTGCTCAAACGGAACACATTGCCTCCCCCGCGTTACGATACTGACTTGTTAAAATTTGTTTTGCCCTTCAGGTTGAGCACTAGAGTGACAGCAGCTGCTAGGATAAATAGGATGCCTCTAATCCGCTGTCTCTGGAGTGAACGTCCTTGACGTGTTGTTAACAGGAGAGAACTGGCCTGGCCTCTCTCGTCACTCTGTGTTTGTGCACATCAGCACCATCGAAAGCCTGCTGCTGCCCTCAAAGTGGCCAGGAGCCTGTCTTAGGCCAGGCTCACACCAGACTGGTCCCGTGGGTAAGAGGAGAGAGGCCTTTGCCATCCTGTCTGCAGCCTGGAGAACCAGGCTGAATCCACTCTCTCCTGAAGCTCCTACCTGTTAACAACCAGAACCCTGGTGTGCCAAGCCTGGGGGACAGGTGGAGCTTACTAAGCTGTATCACGGCACCATCACCAGCCTGCCTCTGGCAGACAGATGTTTGTGATCTCAGAATAGTGACAGGCATAACTGTGCTAATTTTAGGGGGGTTTTCGGTACTGGGGATCAAACTCGGGACCTTGTGCTTGCGAGGCAGGCACTGGAACCACTGAGCTAAATCCCCGGTCCAGCTGTGCTAATTTAAAACACTGCAGGAACACACTTGTTTACAGGTTTATCCAAATTTCCCACACCTCCCCTTCTCCCTCCTTCCCTCCTTCCTTCTTTTTGAGATTGAACATTGGTTAACTTTAAACCATTTGAAGATAGAATTTTATTCCATATTATACAAAGAAGTCTCATATGTCTTAGTAAAAAACGAAAGTTATAAATCATGCTAAAGGAATTACCATTTAAGATCTTTTTAAGCCTAGGAAATATCTTGAACTAGGAAAATGTTGATGCTTCCATCCTTTAGGAATGTCCTGGATTCTGCTTATCAGTTATTTTGTCAAAAGGGAAAATTACAACACATTTAGTTTAAACTACTTCACTAGTTTGTATCTGCAGTCCTGGAGTCGGGACATCCTGTAAAGTACGATGTGTGTTTGTGAGCCTTGCAGAGGAGGCTGGTCTTACAGACAAGAAAGCTAACAAAGGTGGAAACCGAGAACAGTGAGCAGATTGGTGCCCTCAAAGTTGCTTTCTGTGTGAAGGTTGCTGCAGAAGGGACTTCCTTTCCTCACCGCCAGCACAGGCCCGTTTGGGGATTTGACTCTGGTCTTTCCTGACTTCTTCAAGGGTCAGATGAACGGTTGTGCTTGGAGACCCTGGACCTCATCAGGAGTGACGCTATTGGGAATGGCCTGTTGGGCCCAGCACAAGAGCTCTGTCTAAAGCAGTGGCTCCCTC
The DNA here is from genome assembly GCF_053883595.1 of Heterocephalus glaber. Taxonomy (NCBI): domain Eukaryota; kingdom Metazoa; phylum Chordata; class Mammalia; order Rodentia; family Bathyergidae; genus Heterocephalus; species Heterocephalus glaber. The sequence goes on from NW_028258138.1 coordinate 2,117,821, forward strand.
TGCACTTTAACAATTTGTATGGAACCATACTTCTCATGCGCTTGAAAACATTTTGCTCTTTATGTTGGTGAAATGTCCTGCTCTTAGTTAGAAAGCTGATTTGCTCAGCCAGCAGTTTTTTGGAACCAGCTGTGGTATGTGGTGGGACGACTTGAGTTTGTAGGGTCCGCCTGCGTGGGGTCAGCCTGGGATTGGGGAGCATGGGGAGTTCGAGGGTCTCTCTGGGGAGGGTGCTCTCTGGGCGTGGAGGGGTGGATGGCTTCTGAAGGCGGATCTCCCTCCCCGGCTGGAGCTATTTTCCATCTAAGCCTCGGGTGAAGGAAGCCTTGCTGGACCACGGGTGCCCCAGGGTCCTGTCTGGCCATAGGGAAGGGGCCTGCCAGGCTGCACAGGAAAGCTCCCTGCTGGGAAGCCTGGGGCAGAAGGGGAGTGGCCCCCAAACTGACGACCATTTGAATTAAAAATACTCAGAACATTAAAAGACATTAACCATCTTTACAGTATTCGTCCGTTTCTTAGAACACACTCATCCCATGGTCCTCACCACTTCCTGCAGCGGCTCTGGAGCCCTCTTTCCTGAGCGTCTTTAGCTGCGCTGTCCTGGCTGCCTCCACATCCTGAATGGATTCCAAACGTCTCCCTGTCATGGTCAGACTGACTCTGGGGAAGAGCTGGAAGTCTTCACAGCACAGTTCCGATGCCTGAGGGAGGAGGACACACCTCATAGCTTTGGGACAGCACCCAGGGGTTCCCAGCTGGTTCTGCTTCCCCAGTTAATTGTGAGGGTCTGGCTCAACCCTTTGGACTACTCAGTCCAGTGCTGTTTCACCCCAAGCATCGTCTGTTGTTTTCCCCTAAGTGGGTGAGGGACTCTCCTTGTCTTCAGGAAGTGACCGATTTTTGTCAACCTTAGGAAAGCCAAGCACAGATTTAGCTCTGTGTCATCTTTTAAAAAATTACTTAAAAAAATTACTTCAGAGTATGATAGTGGATTTTTTTTCCATGTGCTGAAGCCTAGCCTCGCAGACTGGCCAGTGTCAGCAGGGCTTTGGCTCCTGGTGAGCAGATGTAGGCAGGTGTGGACGGGCGTGGGTGGGCGTGGGGGTTGTCTCGTGCACCATCTGCTCTGGGGCATCATAAGAGTGGAGGCGGTGGTCACCACACAGCAGTGTGTCCTGACATTAGAGCAACTTCACCCAGCTCCTGCCCCGCATTCTAGAAGACAGGACCCACGATCGTTTCTCCAGTGTTCCTTGGCCCCTCTTTCTCTTTCACTGCTCTTGAGGCACAGGCCAGCTGCCTCCTTTGTAGGTCCTGGGGAGAGAGGAACGGACAGGGCTCCACTCCTCCGACCTGGGAGCCTGCACAGCGCCCAGGCTCTGCCCACAAGGCCGGCCTGTGTCAAAGCACACAAATTCAGTTTGTAGAAGGCAATTAAGACTGATTCATTCATTTCATGATGTTTCTAGCGCTTCCAAACTGCTCTCCTGGTTTAGCATAGAAGACAGATAACTGGAAATGTGTTGGTGCTGAAAGTGAACCTGAAGCTAGGCCCAGTGGTGCACACCTGTAACCCCTGCGCTCTGGAAACTGAGGCAGGGGGGATCTTCTGATTGAGCCCAGAGTGGGCAACATAGTGACTTAGGGAAACTGTCTCAGAATGAAAAATAAAAGCAAGGGCTGGAGACGTAGCTCAGTGCAAAGGCCCTGGGCTCAATCCCCAGCACTCTGCACAAAGAATAAATAAAATTTAATCTGAGGACCCGAGGTGGTTCTGTGAATATGGCTCACCATTCTCTTAACCTAGAAAACCCCACAGGAGCGTGAAAAACCAGGGCTTCAAGTCCTCGTGTTTGCTCCAAGGACACAGATGACCCTGCCCGGGCTGGCAAGCATTGCACTCCTGAAAAGCCACTGAGAGGTGGAGGATATCACTGTAAAGAAGCAGCGTGTGTGTCTGGCCTCACAGGGATGGAGTGTGGCGTTTCCTTTGCACAGCACCTTGTGTTGGCTTGAGTCTGGCTACCCACTCTGGGCCCCTCCTCCTCGGCCTCCAGGCTCTGTGCAGGGCTGGGGTCAAACAGAGCCATGGTGGGCTTGGCAGGAGGAAACGGGGCCCCAGGGTGTTGGGGCCATTGGGGGCGGGCAGGGCAGCCTGACTGTTCCTGGGAACTTGTCGGAAATGCGTAGGTTTGCCAGATTTAGCAAATAAAGGTGGAGAATGCCCACTCAAAGGTCAATTTCAGGTCAACACATTTTAAAAACACTTTAAAGATGTATCTCCCATAATGTTTGGAATATACTTATGCTTATTTTTCAAAATCTGAAATCTGAACCTAACCAGACCTTCTGTATTCATCTGGCAGCCCCAGCAGAGAGGGAGGGAAGTAGAAAAGGCCCAGAGCTCTCCAGGGTCACCCGGCCCAGCCCAGCCACAGCCCAGGCCCGGGCTGAGGGAGCAGGAGAGGGAGGCAGGGACCTGGGCAGCCTTAAGCCTAGGCTGGCCTCACTTTCCCTCGACACACTTCTCACTGGGAGCCTTGGAGCCCGGCTGCCCTGTCTTAGTTCTTTCTAACTTAAAAATGCAGCCTGTCAGCCAGCCACAGTGGGGTATGCTTGTAACCCCAGCTCTTCAAGAGGCTGAAGCAGGAGGATTGCAAATTCAGGCCAGCCCAGGCAAATTAGATCCAGTCTCAAAAATGTAAGAAAAACATTTTAAAAGGCCCGAAAAATAGAAGGAGACATTTATACTGTAAGTGTTTGCAGCCCACAAGCACAAAGCAGGAGTGATGTCTGTTTACGATTCCCAATGGGGTTTAGCAAAAAGGGCGAGAAAAGTGCCCCTCTGCTTTATCCTTACATTTGAACTGCACAGCACCGCTGGCTGGTTTAATATATTTAAAGGAGGAAGGCTGTCAGGTCTATTTTTGCAAGATGATGTCTCCGATACTGGTGGAGCAATTAGGCTGTCCCGGTGAGGGTGAAGGCGTGTTTCAGGAGTTAGTTGAAGCCCCCGCCCCTCCTCAGGTGTCATTCAGGGAGCAAAGGAGGTGGCCTAAGGAGGGCACGTTAGGAGGACAGGCTATGCAGAGCCGGGGGATCCCAGAGCTGCTGCGACCTGGGGGCTAGGGCAGGACAGGAAATCTGGGGTTCGGAGCAGACCCTCAGGGTTGAGGCCACCAGGGAGCCAGCAGGGTGAGGTCTCTGCTGCTCTGTGGCTGGGACAAACCAGGCACCCACGCACCAAGGCTTCTGGCTGGGCTCCCGCCCGGAAGCCCCAGACTCAGATCAGGGGACAGCTCACCCAGCTGCCCTGGTCTGAGGAGCAGGGCTCAGGGACAGCCACAGGCTCCAGTGTTCCCCAAGGGCTCAGGCTGGGACGGGAGGCAGCACTATCTCTCCCAGCCAGGGCTGCAGAGAGGATGCCCCCACTCACCTCTACCTACCCAGGGCCTCCAGGAGCTGGTTTGCTGTCTTCTAGGTCCCTCTCAGCGACCTTGTCTTTGAACCCGTGAATTAAATTTCAAATTGAACCTGCAAGAGCAGCCACTTAGATAGGAGAAATGGTCTTCTCCTTCCTTTCATGAAATGCATTTCATTTAGTTTCCTCCCTGTCCTTCCTTCCCCACCTGTCAGATGGACTGTTCATCCATGCAGCAGGGGAATCTTTGAGGGCTGGCGCCCCCCAATGCCCACCTCAGTGCCCGAGACTGTGGGTCATTGAATTTAAACGTGGTAATTTACCAACTCCTCTTTCCAGTGTTCATTTGAAGGTATTTATTATTATTGTCATTTTTACAGCGATTGCAGCTTGCTATTCTGATCTTCCTCCATGGAAGGATCTTTTAAACAATTTGTTGGGCCACGCACTACCTTCTCTTCATAGTTGAGTTGTCTCGTGTCACTTTCTTCTTTGTATCAAAATGATTTCCTCGTTCTCACTGCGGGCTAGAAGACTAACTTACTGGAGATTATTGGATGGAACTTAATAAAGTTGTTTGTAAAATTATACTTCCCTTGAATGCTACCCCTTCTCTGCTCTTAACTAAACAGCAACTAATCCGCAGGTGGGATCTGGAGACTGCTCTGTGCTCCGGTGGGGTCTGGGACTGAGGCCCTGCGCTTGCTCGCTGAGACAGATATGGGCTGGACAGACTGAGACAGCCCGGCAAGCAGAGGAGCCCAGCACTGCAGCTCTGTCACCATGCTTAGAAAGCAGTAATGTGTGGTCATGAGCGATGGGAGCTTGCTGCTGCTCCTGTGGTTGGCAACTGGCATCTCTGGTGTTTCTAAGCACATTCTTCTCGGACGCCATTCCACCACCACAGACCCCAAAGAGAGGTGACAACAGAACTGCCTGTGGGCTTCAGTTAGAAGCAAAGTGGGCAGTCCCAGAGATCTTTAGGGCCCGGTACCGGTGCAAGGAGAGTGATTCTTACTCCAGCCCTCCCGTTGCAAGCGCTCACAGAATCCAGATGCACTGGGTGGGCCTCTGCAGACCCGGAAGGAACTTCCAGCCCCATAGAAGTCCTAATTGTGCGAATTACTGTTAGACCATGATCCTTCTTCTTTCCAGCCTGTCAGGACTAGCGTTTTGGTGTTTTAATGCAAACATCAACCTTCTGGCAGTTAAATCGCTGTACACTCACCAAAATGCAGTTTCCCACAAGTTCATAACGTGAAAAAGCTTCTTCTTCTTCTTTTTTTTTTTTTTTACAGAAAAGCATTTCTATGGAGTGCTTTGAAAGTGGCCCAGGACACCAGAGCTGGCCTGTGAATGCTTCTCGAGGACGATGAGGGTCTTGCTGGCTGCAGAAAGTGCCCAGCCTGTTCCACCCAGGCAGCACGCAGCTCAGCAATGGCTTCACAGGACTTTCATGTTTAGCCCCAGCTTTTTGGTTTATGTCTGTGCTCGTGGACCCTGTGTTCTCACCTCACAAGTGCCTGGGCATTTTGCAGAGGGTTTCTAGGGCTTCGTCCGGCTCCGACACCCCCAGATCACAGCGCCGAGACTCCTTGGCTCCAAGGCCGGGCCGGAAATGCCATCTGACTCGTGAGAAGCAAGTGCACAGGGGTGCCCCAAGGCTCCTTCTGCCCCTGCCATTCTGGGCCTTCATCCTTTGCTCCCGGGTGCCCTGCAGTGAATCTTTGCCCCTCTGGCTCCTACCATCTCCACAGTGGGACACGGTGCCTCTAGGGTCCTCTCCAGTCTGATTCGGTGTGATTTTGTAGCTGGCTGTCTCTTCCCCAGGACACTCTGGAATGTCTGATATCTTTTCATTTTGTTTTATTTTTTTGTACACATCAAGAGAATATTGCCTGAGTCCAAAGGAGACATAATGGATGGAATCTGAATAGGGTCGCACTGCCTGGGAACACACGATAACAGAGTTATTTTATTGGAAAAGAACGATTTCAACAAAACAGGGGAAAATGGGAAAATTCAGCCTTTTATCTGGAAAAACTGCATTTCCAACCAGCTTTCCCCCTGGCCCTTTCCAGTGTGGGTTCAGCTTCCGGTGGGCACAGGAGCGGACAGCAGTGATTTCTCATCTCGGAGGCAGAGGTGGGTCCTGTCCTCGGCAGCAATAGCAATTTTGCAGCTAGAGAAATTCCAGTTTCCTTTTGAAGCTTTATAGCTATTTTACCTGCGGGCCAAGGCGATGCCACCTGGCCCCAGGCGTTACTGGAAACACCTCTGAGGTTGCTAAATTGTACTTTCCCCACCCCGTGACAATTGAATACTGAGTCACAGCTACTTGTTGAAAATTTCTCCCTTGCCTTTCCTATAAATCCAGCCAACTGAGACTGTAATTATGGTTATGCATGGAGGAACTGAGCTGTAATTTTGAAATTATGAGTCTGAGTCATTTGTGGAAGAGTAAGATAGGATCTTTCAAGACATTGGGAGTTATATGCAGATAGAATGTCCAGGGTCATTCTGTTCACAGGTCTCAAAGCTGAACAGAACCTCAAAATCTTGCCAGTTATATATCTGGACTAGAAATAGCCCATGAGGCCACCCTGGTCATTCACAGCTGGCAAAATGTAACTCCCTGCTGTGTGTTTCCTCAGTTCCGCCTAAAATGACTTCAGCACAGGGTGGGATGTGACCACTCCTGGGAGATGTCTCCATCCCCTGATAGACTGGTGTGGGGCACTTTCCCCCCAGCATTCCATCTCCATTGGTTTCTGCCACCCGTTTCTGTTAGTGCTCCCTTGAGCTCCTACAACCAAAAATGGATATTTTATCACAGCTGAAATTTTTGATCTGGACAGAAAGGCTTCTGCTACCTCTGTTGACAATTAAAAGGCTTCCAGGGATATTTTAATATTAGTCCTTTGAAAAATTATGAGCTTTTAAAAAGCTATTTTAAAATGGTATCAGTTAGAACCACATTGCCTGATACTGGAAATCTCTGTCTTTGGAATTCTTTTTTTCTTTCTTTCTTTTTTTGGTACTAGGGATCGAACTCAGATCCTTGTGCTTGTGCAGTAGGCGCCGAAACCACTGAGCTAAATCCCTGGCCCTGTCTTTGGAATTCTTGAAAGAAGTATCTGCTTTGTTTTTAGTCAGTGAGAACTTTTGGGTGAGGAGGCTCCCATGCAACCTAGGGTCACATCAAACAGGCCAGGGTTAAATGTTGCCAACCAGTCTGCATCTGACTGTCCCCATGAACTTGTCCACCTCAGCCAGTGCAGAGGAAATCTGCAGGCTCGAGATGATTTTGTCCCCCAGGAAAGCACTTGTTCTATTTCTTCATGGGAATAGTTGTCAGAGCATTACGTGTTGCTCACTGCTAAAACCTAAAGTCCACTACTGATCTTCCTGAGGCCCGAGCACTCTCTGTGGTTCAGCTACTGGTTCGGGATGGCTCCTGACTGTGCTCCTTCCTGGGAATTCAGCTTTGTATTATTCCCTTTCTGTAACACGCGGGCCCCTCTTGCTGATAGAGCTTCAGGTGACTCAGCTCTGAAAAGCAACTTCTGACTCTTCAGAGAGTGACCACCATGCACGCTTAAGAGTGGGCTGCTTTATCCGCTTTAAGCCGAGAGGCGAGAGGTCATTGCTTTCGGCCCAGGAAGGGGGGGGGATAGAAGACCACGGCTGGGGGTCAGCCAGGGAGTGTGGCGCTTACCGGTCGCAGGTGGCAGTCCTGGGACTCAGCTCACATCTCTGTGTAGACACCAGGACATCTTTATGACCACAGGCACCCGCCTCTGGCAGAGCTGTGCCTGTCCTTGGTATCCCCACCCAAATATGTGACCATGTTCAGTGTCGGAAGGCGTTTGAGATAGGAAGACCCAGAGATCCTCGAGGTGGTGCTGACTGCTGCCTCTCTGTTTTCTTGACACATGAAGGAAAGGCGGAGACTGGAGCAGAGTGCAGGACACAGGGCTGGACAGGAACTCGAGGCAGGGCCAGTGGGGGCGAGGGTCTGGGCAGTGCAGGTGTTGGCTCAGCAGTGCTGGAGGTGGCGTGGACTTGACTCTGACCCCTTTTTGAGACACCAGTCAGAAACTTGCACCTGAAATTAAATCCCATGCACAACAGGCTCATCCATTTGCAACTGAGAAAGACTGGACAGTAATCCCCACAAACATGCAGCCCAAAGCAGCTGTGCACACAGATCGGAGGCACAGGCTGAAGGGCCAGGGTGGGAATGTGTCCTGCGAGATACGCCAGGGAAGAGGTGTGCGCTGCAGCTGGAGGAGAAGCTTTCTAATCAGGCAGCCACAGATGAGAGTGGGCCGGAAAGGCCCGTGTCCACAGGTGGGGACAACTTCTGCCCTTTTCCCAGCAGGGGTGATTTTCTACGCACACTGCTGTCTCCTTGGTCCGAAGGAGGTGCGGCAACTGCTTCCCAGCTCGCCCTTCCCTTCCTCTGGTCCTCGCCTGCCTTCCCTTGCTCCCCGGAAGTCAGACAGGGAGTCAGGGGAAGGTCAGAGGCCAAGGCCGGCTCAGTACTGATGAGGAGGCTGAGACACTCTGTACAGGCCACGTCCGAGGTGCTGTCATCAGGGTTGCATTTGACTCTTCTTGCCGTGGAAACTGAGGGAACTTTGTGAAACTCCGCCTAGTGTTAAAAAGCTTCAGAGATCTGTCTTTTAAAGTTGGCTTTCTTTTGGATTAGGAGCTGGGGGGAAAGTAGGTTGGGAGGCAGAGAGCCTGCTCAGAAGACTGGAGACTTCTGGGAAAACCAGGTCATGTCAAAGAAAGGGGAAAAACCTGATTATTCAAAAGCTGTGATCAAAGGACAAATGGAGATGGAGCTGGAATTCAGGGATGCGGCTGAAAGTCAGCTCAGGGGCAGCTTCCTGGGCGGCACATGTTTTCTGTGTGTTCAAGCACTAGAGAGGCCACAGGCAGTCACCATCTGGAAAGAGGAGGGTGTGGGCAAGACCCTGCTGCTCCTTGAGGAAGGAAGGTCGCGGAAGCTGGAAGCCCAGAGTGATGGTTAGCACGGGCTGCCGGATACAGAGGAGCCTCGTCTGTGAAGGAGTCCGGTGCGGACAGTCATCCTGCTATGAAGAGAGGGCATCGTGCCAGTCAGGGGACAGTTGTACGCAGCGAAACATGTACGTAGTCAAGGTGGAGAGGAATCTGTGCAGTGCACAGTGATATGCATTTATATTTTGGTTACTGGCTCAAGATGGAACATTCACCTACAAGAAGCTTAAAGCCCACAGAAACAGTAGCTTAAGAAATAGGGAAGTTTACTTCTCTCTCATCTAAAAGGAGTCTGGATAGAGATGGTTGAGGGCAGTCAAGGCAGTTTCAAGGATCATCAAGCATGAATGTTACCGCGTTGCTATTGTCAGCATAAGACTTTCATTTTATGGTCCAATGTGGTTGCCTGAGCACCAGCCATTGCCCCTATATTTCTAGCCAGGATACAGCAGTGAGGAACAAAGGAAAAGAAGGGCAGAAGTTACTTGTCCTTTTTAGGTTTCTTTTTTTTTAAACCACTTTACATTGACCGGTACTTAGTTGTATAGCCACACCCAACATTAAGGAGGCTGGAAATTTCTCTGGCTAAACATATGCTCAGTCCCAAATCCGGGCTTTCATAATGAAGAAAAAAGAGGTAAAGAGAGGCAACAAACAGACTCAGCCACGGCAGGTTTCTGCTTGTGGAGTCCCTTGAGTGCTTCGTCCCTGGGTGTCCCTCAGGGACGGGTGTCCAGAATGCTGGACGTCCCATTTGTGCCTCCCCTCTCAGCCAGAAGTAGCCGGCCCTTCTTTGTCAGACGGGGAAGGAGAGAAAGTCAGGATTTTCCTGAGGTTGCTGCTGGGGCCTCCAGCTATCGAGTCCCGGAAGGAGCTGAAACGTCTGGGCTGCAGTCCCCAGCCCCCGAGTCCTCACTACTTGGCGTTCCTGTGAAGCGTTCTGCACTAGGTAGGAGAGTCTTTTCCACACAGTCCTGCTGGGAGCTTGCAGTCTGACCTCCAAAGCACAGGGCCTCCCGCTCTGGCTCTGATGTCGCATTCCCTGCCCAGCCCAGCCCAGCCCTGCGAAAGCTGGGTGTGAACCTGGAAGGGATCCTGGAAGCCCACGCCTCTGTCCTGGTGCTGGTGGAGGCGACATCTTCCTGGGTTTGGCGCCAGCCCAGGCTGACTCGTGCCTATCCGATCCTGGCAGTGCCCCTGCCCGGCTGGATCCCACGTGGGCAGCAGATGGCCTGCCTGGCACACAGCCGGAAATCTGCACTCTGACTTCCGCTCCTGCCTCACCGGGTGGGGCCCACACTGTCCTGTCCCTTGAAACAATCTGGAGAGAAAAGTGAGCCTCGCTTCCCATTCATCTCCGTGGCCAGGGAAGGACAGGACCCTGGAGCCACAGGCAAGACCCTCCCCGGACAGGATGCTTCCCATCATGCCTCGCGGCTTATCTTGGGCTCTTGTGCTTATTCAGACCGGAGCAGCGCTGTGTCCCCAAATTCCGTGTGGAAGGCCTATCCTCCACGTCCTCAGCATGTGACTGTGCTTAGAGAGTGAGTCTTTGAGAGGGAATGAGGGTAAAATGAGGACACAAGGCTGAGACCTGGTGTCCTGAGAGGAAGAGATTAAAGCTGGATGTGGGGGAGCTTGCCAGTAACGCCCGAACTCTGGGAGGCGGAGGCAGGGCATCACTAATTCCAGCCTGCTCTGTGCAGTGGGGATCCTGTCTCAAAAAACCCCCAAAACCTAAAAAATAAAAAACCAGGGTTGGGGAGCTGGGGATGGGGCTCAGTGCAAAGGCCCTGGGTTCATCCCTAGTTCTGAAGAAAAACATGACAGACTCAGACACACACAGAGGGGCCCCGAGCAGGGCCAGGGCAGAGCTGTCTAGGGGCCGGGGAGAGCAGTCTCGGGAGACCCCGCTGCCCGCACCTGGGTCTCCGAGTGCCTCCTGGACCGTGAGGAAACACACACCTGTCGTTTAAGTCACAGCTGCCCTGGCACACTAACACGGCCAGGAACTTGTCAGGATTCTTCTTTCCTCTCTATTCACGGGGTCTGCTGGCCTTTGATTATCTGAGTGCACAGCTGGCAAGAAGCCAGGACGTAGCTCCTGGGAGCCTGGGATCGAGGAAAACAGGAGAGCGCCAGCTCCCAGAGGAGAGGAGTAAACGGTGCCCTTTGGCTGCCCAAATTAGGCTTTGACCCAGCAGAATCCAGCGCATGCAGTCCAGGCCTCAGAGTACCTCTATTTTAGGACAGCGGAGAGTCATGCTCTTGGGAAATGCTACCAAAGAAGGTGCTAATCCAGTAAATAAAGAGTTCAAGGAAATGGGAAATGTGTTTTTATTTGATTTGGGGAACATAATAGATGCAGAAAGTCCCTTGCCTGGCACTGCTAATGCCTGACCTTGCTCATTAATTTCCGCCTCTCTGCACAGACCTGGAAAATTGCAATTCTCTGCCCCAGCAGCCTCTGCTCACTTAAGACAGAGGCAGACAGTAGGAGCCCGAGGTGGCTGGGTCCCACCCTCCTGCCTGGCAGTGGGGCGACTGTTCGTCACCCAGGACCCCCGGGCCAAAGGCCATGCAGCCTTCTGATGCCCTGGTTCCAGCTTTTTAAAGAGCATATTGTCTGTTTTTCATAAAATAAGCTGCTCTGAGCCAGCATTTTTATCTCCTCCAGTGCATGAATTTATTGTTATTATTCCTTTTCCCCATCACCAGATGCACTGTTCTCTGGGTGGGCCTTGCTCCCGGCTGGGGTGAAGCTTAGGGATGAAAACACCACCGGCCGCCCAGGCTTTTTATCTGTCCTCGAGGCTTTGGATGTCTGAGGGCAGGGGCTGGGCTCCTTGGCCTGCAGGTGGCCTTGACAGGGCAGAGGTGCGGCCCCCAGCTCAGAGGCCCCCAAGGGCCCTGTGTTCACTGCTTAATTACATCCAGGGCAGTACCGCTGACAGATACTGATTCTTCCAAAGCCCATATTACACTTTGAAAGAAGGAAGGACATTCTGCAAACCTCGGCATTCAAATACCCCGTTTTCAAGGCATGCTGAAGTTAAATGACTGTTATTTCTTTACAGCATGCTAAAATTTCAGTTCTTTTATAGTACACTATGTGCTGCGACTCCTAATGAAGGAAAACTCCTACTCAGGACCATTATATCCCAATTTACTGCTTATGTGAAAATTTCTGATCTACAGGATTAGGCCTTAGGAGGTAATTTGTTTCTATCAAATAAATCTTAATCTATGGTGAGCTATAAATACGTAAATGAAAGCCTTTGCCCACTCTGTGTGTGCGTGTGTGTGGTATGCGGTGTTTGTTAAAATGAAAACGGCTGTACCTCTAGACAATGACCTTGTACCACCACAGTCTTGGAAACAAACATACTGGAGACTTCCCTATACCAAGCTCAGGGGTTAAGACAATGCGCTTTCTTGTCCCGTCTTTGGTGTTGGGGATTGAACTCGGGGCCAGCACACACAGAGTGGGTGCTCCGCCACTGAGCTATGTAACACACCTGCCCATGATATACTTTTGAGTTACGCTGCAGTTTCAACTCCTTATTCTAACCTGAGCTGTCAGTGTTCATGAATAGCTCTGTCACACTTTGGGTGACTTTTCATGTCTGTTAATTTCTAAGGAATTTGTGTTAATTGCTAGAAGTCTGCCACTTAGACTGTGAATGCACAGATGAAGCAGACCTTTCAAAATGTGTTGTTTCTAGGCCAGAAGGGTCCCTGCCACCCCCCCTCCTAAGGGGTGGGCTTTGGTCTCATCCTGGACGCAAGCCTCCTCACGCTGGTTCTGGCCCAAACTGCGGCCTGGCACACTCTCCGGATCAGCTCTCTCCTTTGTTGTGGAGGCTCTGAGATTCTATGACTTTTAAATACATTTACCTTTCTACTTTGTTTTCCTCTGGAAACCGGGGACTTGAGAGTGTTCTCTGCTGTCCCGGGTCCCATACTGACAGCCCATGGGAGACATTCAGGACCATGTTCTAGTTTGGTATGAATCCTCCTGGACCGCCTGGTAAACGAGCTGCCTAGCAATTGATCGATCACTTTATGTGGGTAGAATTGGGCCATTTAAGACGTGTTCTTCCCAGAGGGACCCATTTAGTTCATGTGGAAGTTGCCATCGCGGTCCACATCTGAGATGGCAGTGGCGTGACACCACAGAAAAACCACGAGGTTTGGAGCGAGCCATGGGTTCCGAATCAGCCCTGGCTGGCATCCATGCAGTGATCTGGAGGCTCATCAGGCTCTCTGAGCCTTTGTAAAGTGGGGATACTGAACACGTCCTGCTGCTCTCACAAACGGGTATGGAAATCAAACCACGCGAAGAATTCAGAGCCACTTCTAAATCTGTAAAGCCCAAAGCTTTCTCAGGCTGAACTGTGACCCTTCCCGCATGCATACTTTTGAAGCCCTAACCTTGCGTAACTGCACTGGGGGCTGCGACTCCAAAGAGGTGATTAAACGGGGCCATCAGGTGCAGCCTGGTCCAACAGGACCTCCGCCTTCTCAGGAAATGGGCATACAGGGACAGCAGGGAGGCTGCGTGGCCCGGCTGAGTGCACAGCAGGCAGGGGCCTGTCTGCAAGCCCAAGAGAGCTCTCAGGAGAAACCCATCCTCTGACACCTGACCTCAGACTCCCAGCCTCTGGGACTGGAGAAAAGGCCTGCCTGCTGTTTCCGCCCCTCAGTCTTTGATGTGACTGCAGCCTATGCAGCTGCACCGGTACTCAGTGCAAGTCTGCTACAGCCTGTGCTCTGATTGGGGACCTCCACTCCAGCACCAGACTGTGCCCGGGACAGGTCGTATGAGCATGGTTTTGGTATGGCAAACCATCTTCCAATCCTGGGGATTTTTATGACAGTCTTGGAGACTTGTAATATTTGTATGGGATTGTCCTCAACTGATAGCACTTCCTCACTTTTGTATTTATGATTCTCTATTTCCCATTTGCCCATCCAGTGATCTGTGAAAGATAATCCACTTTAGTAGCTGAGCAAGGATCTATTTCATGCTCCGTAAAGAGAGCCTCTTATGGTAATGGTGCATTCGAGAAGGGCTACCTGAGCATAATGAAACATAGGAGCAGAGGCCCTCGCTGTGCCTGTTTCCGAGAGGCAAAGGCAGTATTTCAGGACCGTCAGGACTCTCTAGAGTTGTGCAAACCTGAATAGAGCTGTCTTGCTCTGGGCTGGAGGTCACGGCAGAAGGGAGTCACCAGGTGGTCTGGCCCCTGGACATCGTCTCCTCATGCTGGGGCTGGAGCGAGGTGAACATTCCTGGTGGCTTGATGATGTTTCTGTCGGGGAGAGGGACAAAGGCGTGGACCATTTTACAAATTTTGTGTCCCTTGGGTGAATGTGGGTGTGGGGAGAAAGAGAGAGAACAAACAATAGGAGCTATAAGATAGATAATGCAGCACACAGGGGGCTAGAGAAGGTAGCAGTTAATGTAAACTGTCCAGCCTAGTAGACTTATCTATTTCTTCTGAGCTGCTCTAGTCTTGACCTTCAGCCAGCTGTCTTCCCAGGATGGTTGGGAGTTTCCAACATCTTCAGTTCCACTTATGGCTCTTGTTTTATAATAGCTTTGTATAGATGCTTAGCATCCTCCTCCTTTACTTTGTTGTAAAATTTTCTGAGTTTGGTTGACACCTCTCACGGTTTTTAGTATAATAAAAGCCACTGTCAGCCAGGTGTGGTGGCACAGGAAGCCTGGTAGATGTTGATCTTTTCTTTGCATGACATGTCTTCCAGGGAATGGAACTGGGAGCAGGGGAGTGTAGGGCCTGTGGGGGACCCTGGCCCATGCAGCCACACTAATGGCCAAGAACTTCCCCTCGCCTGCCTTGTGGAGTTGCTGCCTTTTCTACTAAATCTGCTAATCGGAACACTCATCCTCCTGGTGGCTTTTGTGGGCCACTTGAAGATGTTAGAATGTCCGCAAAGAGGAGGCAGCTGTGCCCCAGGGCCCCTGATGGACGCTGGAGCCAACAGATGTGCAGCTGGGGACAGAGTGTGGAGGGTCTGGGGAGAATACTCCTCACCCAGCCTGCCTCGAGGGCAGCTGCTCACGAGCTTGCTGTCCAGGCAGTGGAATCCCAAATAAAAACGTGGTCCTGGCCCCCTGCAGGCTGGTGATGACAGTGACATTTGGACTGAGCGTCTGGGGGCCTTGTGGAGTCCAGGGTGTCCTTCTGCCTTGTCCCCGTGCCAGGTCACTGATTTTTGAGCTGTGGGCCTTGTGGACGGCAGGCAGGGCTCTCCCTGGACATGGCTTAAGGTGCTTCTCCCCGCAGCAAGCCCAGCTGCCCACGCTCATCATGCAGGTGGTGAAAGAAGTCCTGAAAGAGACGCTTCTGTGTGGGCGCCCAGGGCCCGGAGTCTCACCACCGATCAGCCCCGGGTCCCTTGCTGTCCTCGGCTCCTCCGCGTGCCCGTGCAGGGCTGGCCCTGTGGCTGTGCTTCTGATAAGGTGTTGATCTGGGACCTGGGTAGAGCAGGCTTTCAGAAAATGATTTTCCTTCTCCATTTCCTAAATGGGGAGACTGAGCCCTAGAAGAGCTGAGAAGCTCTTCCGGGTCACACAGCCGACCAGGCAGCCCCAGGCCTGGCTCTGTCCAGACCCCCACACCCACTTCTTCTGTGGCCTCGCCGGAATGGGGAGGGTCAGGGCTGGGAGGGCTCCTTTGTTCCCTGGCCAGTCCCGGGGGTGGTCACTGTTCTAGCCTGCAGGGGCTCGCTCCAGGTCCCAGGCCCGGTCCCAGGGTGGAAGTCTTCCCCTGGATGCCTGTGGCCGCTTCCCTCTGCCCTGTGACTCGGTGATGCCTTCTGGTGCCATGCTGCCCCAGAGCTGGTGCAGAGGCTGGCTCGCTCATCTCAGCCCACCAGCTACAGGTGTGGACTGGACACTGGTGACCAGCGGTGACAGTCAGCCTCCTCCTCCGTACCGGGCCTGGTGGGGCCTTCGGGCGTCCGGCCAGTGTGCCCACCCCCAGCTCACTCTGGCAGGGCCAGGGGACAGGAGCATCCAGGAGGAAAGGAAGGGTTAGAGAAATGGGCAGTGATGGCCTGGTGAAGGCGCAGGTTCGGGACTCCCCAGGCATGGAAGGAACCGCCAGGGCCCTTGGGCCTTCCCGTGGCCTGCTGAGTCCTCTCTCCAGGTGTCTGCAGGGGAAGAGCCGCTGGTCCTGCTGGTGGCCCCCATGTGCATCCTGGATCCCTGTCACCATCACCAGGGACACTCGAGGCCCCTCGGCAAGCTCCCAGACTGGGAATAGAGGCCCTGGCTGGGGACAAGCTATGAACCTCGTCTCCCCTCCTCCAGCCTCCCTGGCTCCTGCTGAGTCCTGTGCGTCCGGAGCTGAGCTGTCCTTTCCTGGCTGCCAGGACCATGTCTGGCCGCCCGGGACCTTACGTTGCTTTCGCTGATCCCTGTGGCTGGGAGCCCGAGGAGCTGTTCCTTCTCTGCTGACAGTGTGTCCCCTCCGTTCCCTGTCCCTGGCCTGCTCAGGGGCAGGAGCTCCCTGTCTCGGCGCCTGAGAGTGCAGAGAGAGTGTCCCCAGGGAGTGGGGACTCTCCAGACCAAACAGAAGGCAAGGGTTCCCTAAAAATCCCCGGTTGCTTTTTAAACAGTGATATTTTTCACGCAAGGGAAGATCAATACATCACTTCTGGCTGAAGGTATTAGTTTAAGATATCATGCAAAATTGCTCTTTAGGACCTAGTCTTACCATCTCATTATGTGTTCCCTAAGTAGACTCAATTTTCTGCATCTGCATTTGTCATTTGTCAGAAAGTAATGTGGTTGGCTTTTCCATCACTTTTATAAAACCAGGCCCTTGAAAACCTTCAGGTTGCAGTGGCATTTTAATCCTAAGAGAAACCCCTTGTCTCCCTGAATTGTGGCGAATTCTCCCCTTTGCTGCCCGGTGCAGTCCCAGTCCTTGGGGGCAGGAGGCTTGGGACCCTGACCTCTTATGGACAATGCCAATTCCTGGTGCTGTAAGTGCTGCTGAGACTAAAGGTTTGTTCCCAAGTCCCCGTGCAGGGCAGTTTGTATTTCACATCCATACCTTCTGGGCCCAGGCTGGCGGGGTAGCATTAATTAAGCATTTAAAATTTTTTTATTAGTACAGTTTTTCGGCTCCTAAATGAGTGCGTTCTTTGTGGGGAGCTGGTACCTGTGCGTGGCACGCCTCAGTTCTTTTAGGGCCCTCCCTGCCTACCCCTCTCCATTTCTTGGTTTCCTCCTTGTTTGAGAAAGATCTGTCTCCCTGTTTTCTATTATCTTTTAGGTTGCTGTGTAATTTTTTACACTTTGGGCTTCTCTTATAAGAGAAGCCAGGTGAGATTTAAGCTTGTGCATCTGATTTATTTCACTTAACACAGGGATTTCAAGGTGCATCCATTTTCCTACAGATGACTCGAGTTTACCCTTTTGTATAGCGTAGTACACTATAGAGTAGTACTCCATGGTGTAAATACCATGTTTTCTTTATCCATCCATCTACTGAGAGGCATGAAGGCCGCTTTAAAAATTTTGGTCTTATGAGTTGTGCTGCTATAAACATGGGTGTACATGGTTCACTGTACTGTGACGTCTTTAACTTTTTCAGGAAAATACCTAGCAGGGGAGTAGCTGGGTTGAATGGAGTTTCTGGCTCTAGTTTTCCGAGGACTCTCCATACTGATTTCCATGGTGGCGTACGAGTTTACAGTCCCACTAACAATGCAGAAAGGCTTCTTTTCCCTACGGCCTTTCCAGCATTTGTTGTCCTTTGATTTCTTGATGACGCCATTCTTTCTGGGGAAAGATGGAATCTCAGCATTGTTTCGCTAATGGCCAGCGACGTGGAGGATTTTTCCTGTATTTATTGGCCACTCGGACTTCTGAGAAGTGTCTGTTCCTTTTAGTTGCCTGTCTTTTGACTGTGTCTCTCATAAGCCTCTGCTTGAGTCACAGGGAGCTTCTGCCCCTGCAGTGGTCCTCTGCCCCGATTCCCTGCGGTGTAGACCATCCTGTGAGCGGCCGGGCGTGTGGCAGGGGACAGCTGCCCTGTCCTGTGTACCGCGTGGACTCTCCTGGGTCGCACAGGGCAGCCCAGCGTCCCCTGCCACTGTGCACTCAAGACCCCTTCTCCCATGGAAACTGAGAAAATCTGAGAGAGAAGACCACGGTCCTCTGGCTGGGGCTGACAACCCCCCGCCTGACCCGGGCGGAAAGGCCGGGCCAGTGTCCCCCGACCCAGATGAAGGGGGACCTAGGGCTGCAGGTGGAACCTGCTGTGTCTCTGGAAAACCACAGTGGCTGTGGGAGGGTCTGGGAAGAGGACAGCACACAGGGCAGGGCCGGAATAAGCGTGGCTATCAGGATGCATTGCGCTTGTCTGTCTGTCTGCCTCTTGGTCTATCAGGCATCAGTAGGGGTCTGTCTATTATGTGTCTGTCTGTCTGTCTGTCTCTTGCCCTATCTAATTTATCATCTTATGGTCTCTATTATCTCTATCTGCCTCTATCACTCTGCATACATACATACATCTCTAACATAGATCATTTAACTAATCCACATCTATTATCCGTCTGTTCTCTCCCTCTCCCTTTCTGTCACGGAGGAGAGGAGTGGGCAGAGAGGGAGGGAGGAGATGGACCGCTTTCCTTCCCGGGGCCACGTCCACGCTGCTAGGGCTGTCACCTGCACTTCGAGATGGCCCAGGTCGCCTGGGGAAGTCGGGCATGGCTGTGCCCCCTGAGACCTTCGTGCTCCTGCTGGTGGCCAGAGCCCCTCAGCCCCGGCTCTGGCTCCAGCTATTCCAGGGCCTGGTTTTTCACGGCCCCTGTGGATGGGCCAGATCTGGGGAAAGGACCTGCCTGACTCAGCCTTTGACTCAGGCCACCTTTCCCCTGGGCTGTGGGGGTGGGGTGGGGTAGCCCTGAGTCTGTGCCTGCCCAGGTGTCCGCACTGGAAAGACAAGGGGACAGGAAAGGGGGCCTGGGTGCCTCTGATGCCCGGGAGCTTAAGGACTCTGTCCCATCAGGCTGGAGGATTTTATTTATTCGATTCCACTGCTGGGCCGAAGGTTGCTCAGTCAGTGCACAGAGCAAAGGGACACTCAGCCCGCACCTTCCCTTCCTCTGGGCTTAGGGCCTTCCTCCAACAGACCATACAGAAACAATGGGTTAGATCCTCCCGCCTCAGCAGGCGCTGAGCTGATCCTACCTTGCAGGACTGCAGGGTTGCAGTCTGTGACTCTTCAGTCTAACTGTGGGGCCAGACGGAGTCCCTCAGTCATGAGGATGATAAAAACCCAGGCCCTGAATCCAACAGGAAAGTCTCTCTGGCCTCAGGAGCATGCAGAGTCTCGGGGAACCGGCCTGTGACTTGGGCTACCTCGCCCCAGTGCTCGGGCACTGTTCACATGGTGTCTCCATGAGCCTTCAGGAGAAAGTAACAGCACAGGTATCGTCTAAAAAACAATGGGTCAACTGCGGCCAATAGGAGCATAAAATCAAGCAGAGCTGCAGAGGTGGTGCACACCTATAATCTCAGCGCTCCAGGAGGCTGAGGCAGGAGTGTCCTAAGTTTGGGCCTAGCCTCGGCAACTTAGGGACTTAGATTCTGCCTCAAAATAAAAAACAAAAAAGGGCCTGGGGATACAGCTTGGTGCAAAGGCCCTGGGTTCAACCCACAGTACTGCAAAACAAAACAAAATAAAACCACATGCAAAAATATATGAAGTGTTGACCCCGTGTCCCCCTTCTCAGTGTCCCCCCGAGGTGTGGAGTTCGGGCAGAGGACAGCAGGTTCCAAGCTGTCTGGATGCCCCATGGCATAGCCCAGGTGGCGGCAATCAGCCCCCGAGTGTGTGACTCATTGGGGCCGCGCTGGCTTCTCGTCGAGCCGCTGACCGCCTGTGTTTGTCTTTCCCTCACTGCAGACGGGGAGAAGAAAGTCCAGGAGGAGTTTGACATCGACATGGACGCGCCAGAGACAGAGCGCGCAGCTGTGGCCATCCAGTCTCAGTTCAGAAAGTTCCAGAAGAAGAAGGCTGGGTCCCAGTCCTAGCGGGGCCCCTTCCCGGCCCGGCCGAGACACTGAGTCTTCCACTAACAGCAGTGCCGCACAGAGTCCGCACCCCGCGCTGCACCCCAAGATGCATGCACAGAGACCCGCAGCCTCCCAGGCGGGCGGAGCAGCTTAGTCTCCGTGTCCACCCCTCCCCGCGATGACTGTCCCTGATGTTGTAATAAAAGGAGCTAAGACCGAGTCCAGTGTCGCCTTGGTCTGTCTTTACTTGAATCTAGGAAGTTCCAGGGTAGCGGTGACTGCCAGCCAGAGGTCTGCTTTCCTCTCCCCTTAGGAGTCAGGGAGCGAGCTCAGAGCCTCTGAGTTGCCTGCAGCTCTGCGCCTGTGAGGCGCCGAGGGCCAGGCGCTGGCCTCCTGATGCTCCACACCCCCAGCTCCCCCCGTCACCTGCTGCTTGCTCCGTAGGCCATCACAGCCCGCGCTTGGAGCAGCTGCCTGGCTTCTGTCCTGCCTGTCTCTCCCCTGAGAGCCTCAGGGAGAGGCCACTCCCCGGGCGCCAGGGAGCCCCTCCTGTGGCCAGGTGGCCTGAGTCCATGGAGCCCCTGTCTACCGGGGTCTGCACTGGGTAGCAGGTGGGGGAGCCCCACCCTGAGGTGCTTGTGGCCGTCACTTGAGCTTTGCCACAGGAGAACCTGTGGGAGTCGCTGATGTCTCCGACATCTGGGAGGCTCCACGGGCGTGTGGTGTGGTCGCCCACACCTCTTTCCTTTGCCGGCTCCTTACCTGAGGCTCAGGGTAGAATGGGAAGAAGAGCGGGAGAGGGAGGGGGGCGCTGTGTGCGTGCGTGCAGTGTGCAGCTCATATGCAGGTATGTGCCTGTGTGTGCATAGCTCGTGTGTGTGCACGCGTGGGTGTGTGCCTGTGTGTGCACAGCTTGTGTGCATGTACATGCGTGTGTGCAGCTCGCATGCGGGTGTGCGGGTGTGATGCGTGCTGGGGTTAGTAGAGGTAAAGCTCTTGTGCTTGGGGCCCACCTCGTGGCCTTGAGTGCCCAGGCTGAGGAAGATGCACACACAGGCGCGACCTGGCCTCGCGGAACTCCCGAGGGCCCTGCTCATCCTGCGGGGTCAGGCACTGCCCTGCTGGGCACCTGCGGTGTGAGGGCTGGAGAAGGGCCAGGACTCCTCCCATCACTTCCCAGGGTGGGGCACTGAACAGGATCACAGTGAGGGCTGGGCGGGGTGTCCCAGGAGAGGACAGCAGGCCGAGGGACGCCCCGGCAAAGCCTCTGGAGACGTTGAGGTGCGAGCTGTCACTGGAGTCCTCTACAGCCACTGACCTAAACTGGGAGCCAAGCAACGCTGCATCTGAAGAGGATTGCTTCACACTAGCGTCCTCCCAGCACCCCCACTGTTCCCTCATCCTCTGAAAACTCCGCCTAAAGGAAATGGGTGTGCTTGGAGCCTGGCCTCAGAGCCCTGCGGAAGCTGACCCAGTTCCAGGTGGGATACCGCTGAAGCAGAAAGTGCTGCCTCGCAGTGCTCCTGAGGGTCTGGGGTCTCCTACAGCCTACTGTGGGCAGGAGGATGAGGCAGGCTGGGGTGGGGGCTGCAAGGTTGGGAGAGGCCCCTCCAGGACCGAGATCCACCTCTCTCAAGGGCGTGAATGATTTATTTCCTTTGAGCCATGGAATGAGCTGAAGCTTTCACTTCCCAGGGGGACCTGAGGGCCTGGACTCCAGTGGGAATCAGGGAAGTTGAGTCAGGGGCCACAGGAGGCCGGCAGAAGCAGTGGCTCATGACCTCTGGCTCTGGAGGCCCTGTCTTTCCTGAGGGCTGCAGCATTCATCCTGGAAGGAGGAAAGGGCTTCCTCAGGGTGGGCACAGGGGCTTGGCACCTTGGAGAGTCCCTGATTCATTTCCTTTTGTGCCAACTGACTTAGTGATTTTAAATTGTATTTAATCGGTTCTTACCGAAGTCTCAGGGTGTGCATGGTTGCTGTGGCACAGCTGTGTAGCAGGACAATCCTCAGCAAGGTGTATGTAGCCAGGTAAAACATATGTACATTAAAAAATTGTTATTTCCTACTATTGCTATTATTATTGTTATTATTATTTGCAAGAAGCTGAGAAAGCCCGTTTGGAGAGAGATGCAGGAGGATGTAGGAGAAGATTCAAGACTTGACACATACCGGTCCAGGAGCGATGGAGGGAGGCAGCTTCAGTCGAGCTGTCATTTGACTGCACTGAACAGGATCCCACTGACACTGGCTGAAAACAGACAGAGTTATTCAGGTCTCACAGACATCCAAGAACAGAACATCCAAGATATCCAAGAAGAAAATAAAGAGAACACCTCGGTCAGAGGCCATGGTCAGCCAGAACCCTTCAGTCCTTCATTCTGCTGTCTAAGAGGGTGACAGGAGCCACCTGAGATGCGAATTTTATTGTCACCCTCGTCTACAATAAACAGACATAGAATGGAAGTCAGGGCAGACAGTCAGCTCAACACACTTGTGGGGGCATTTGTAGGATTCCCCAAAAGACTTAAAAAATCCTCAAGCCCATGGTGGCCTCAAGGTCAACAGGCAGCTGTACTGGCAAAGCCAGGCTCCTGCCGGTTCTGTTTCTCAAATCTTCTCTCCTGTGGGGTGCGTCACCTCTTGTGCCAGCCTCACTATGAGGAGCAGTCTGCCTGGGCTTCAGCCTGACTCAGCCCAAGCCCTGGGGTTGTCCTGGGAAAGACCTATGACTTCTTCCAGTCTCAGTTTCCCCTCTGTAAGATGAACATAATGAAGCCTCTGGGTGGAAAGAAAAGATGTAAAAGGTTGCCTTTCTGGAGTCATTTGTGTGTGTCAGGGTGTAGCAAGCTACCGATGAGGCACTGTTTCATTTGATCTTCTAGGATACGTGCTGTATCCTCATTTTCCAGACAAGGAGCTCAGGCAGGGAGAGGACGAGGAGCACTCAAGGCCACGCACTAGTGAGGGATGCAGCTGGCTCCTTGTCCGGGTCTGCAGTCTGCGAGCCCCTCTTCAGGAGAGCCAAGCACTGAATGTAGATGTTGTGTAACTCCCAGTGCTTCCTGTCCACAAGGGTGCTGTTCAGACTCTGCAGTCCCCAGAGACCCCATGATGCCTCTCTCAGTGATTCCAGTCCCCTGTGGTCTCCTCAGTCCTTGAGTCTCAATTTATACTGTTGGGAGCTCCCAGGTCTGTGGTACTTTGTTACAGCAGCAATTCTGTGTCCGCAACTGATACAGCGGTATTTATGGTGTCTTGTCCCTTGCAGCCTGGTACTTCGTGTTGGCTGTGGCTTCCTGTGACACAAGTGCTCATCATTATCCCTCAGCCGGTGCAGAATCCCTGGAGAGGGGAGGCTGCAGTCTGCCCCTTGCTATAAAGACAGTGCTGCATCACTCTCCTGGGCTTCAAGGCCATGGCCCAGCAGCGAGGCTGCTGAGGTGGCTGTGTCCTCGGGAATGCAGGTGCAGCCACACTGCCACCCACAGTCCCCCAGGGAGGTGCTGACAGCCTCAGAGCCCACAGTGCGAGGGTACCCACAGCGGCCATGAGCAGACAATGGGGGGAGCCTTGCAGGCCGGCCCGTGTCCAGCTCTGGCTGTCCCTTGGCCTTCTCCTGGGTCAGGTAGAGCCCAGCTCTTTTGTGCAGCTTGTCTGTAACTAGGCCAGCAGCCCCTGAAATGCCAGGGCACCGAGCCAAGCTGATAAGCACAGCAGCTGTGTGTGAGCTGAGCGGAGCTCGCAGGCTCTGCATGATTCTGGCCCACAATGGCAGCGACATTCCCCTGCCCACCTCCTCTCCCACTGCAGTCGCTTCCCTGAGGAGGGTGGCCTCTGCCATCCTCCCGAGTGAGGGACATGATGCGGGCTGGCGCCTGTCACACGGGAGGAGGAATGTGCGTTGATTCCTAACCTCC
Source organism: Heterocephalus glaber (assembly GCF_053883595.1). Lineage (NCBI taxonomy): Eukaryota > Metazoa > Chordata > Mammalia > Rodentia > Bathyergidae > Heterocephalus > Heterocephalus glaber. Next base: position 2,141,253 of record NW_028258138.1, read on the forward strand.
GGGGACCCCAGGGGAGCGTGCGGTGCTCTGAGCTCAGCTTTGGGTCTGGGTCCAGATGAACAAGGCATCTGGGGCCTCTCAACGAGAGCTCAGCTTCCATAGCTGTCCTTTCTGTGCTGCTGTTCGTCCTGCAGGCTTGAGCGTCTTTGTGCTCGCAGACCACAGGGTTGGAGCTGCCAGCTGCCTTAGTTAGAGATCTCTTCCGGCCCTTCCTGCCCTGAACACCTGAGCAGATGGGGCAGCTGTCCCTGCCTGCGGGCCAGGGCCTGCTCAGGGCTGGCTCCTCCCCTGGCGCACACAACCCACCAGCCCCAGCTTCCCACCAGACCAGACCAGAGGCACCTGGATGGCCGAGGCCCTGATATTTGCTTCAATCCCTGCAAATGGAAGTGCAGGAGCCATCAGAAAGAAGCACACGTAGCAGCTCGCTCCACTGTGCTCCAGCCCAAGTGCAGAAGAGTTGAGGGAGGACAGAGGCAGCTTCGGGGTTTAAGCTCAGCACTAATTTCCAGGGCTTTTCCCAAGAAGGCTCCTCCTTCCACCTGGAGCAGTGGATGAAGTGCCTGCCTCACCCGTGAAGCACTTCCTGTGGGAGGGACGGAGCTCCGCCCTGGATCAGCCACCCTCGGGGTCCTGTCCCTTCCCCATGGTTCAGGAGGGGTCACCACCACTCCTGTGTCCAGCCACAGGGACAGGCAGCATGGACGTCACCACCCGCAGGGAGGGGGAGATAACTGACATCTGTGGGGACAGGAAGGTTGGGACAATGCAGAGTGCCGGCCACACGGGCCAGCCGACACCTGCCCACTGTGCCTCCTCCTGGCTTGGGATGCAGGCCGTGTGACAGCGGATGGTCTCTGTCGCTGCTCACGTCTCCCCAGCACCCGCTCTTCCAGCCAGTGCCAAAGCTTCTCCCAGCCTGCAAGTGAGGCAGCCGGGGACCTCATGGCCCCTGCTCAGCCCAGTCATGGCCAAGTATGGTTGGACTCGAGGATAAAATCCCAGCTCCCTCACCCCTGGGCAAGGTCACTCCGAGCCTCCAGAGGTTCCCACGGGGCGAGCCCCGGCCACACCCCACACCCCCCTGCAGGACACAGTCTTTCCTGACCCTCCCCGCTCCCACCCTGACTGCCCTCTGACAGCTGCCCAGACAAACTGCTTGCATTCAAATCCTGCTCTCTGAGTTTGCTTCTGGGAGAAACCAAGCCAAGACATATGGCAAGGGAGACGTGTGGGCATTTTAAGCTAAAACTCCGGGTTCCAAGAATTCCAGACCATATGGACCATAAGTTTTGTTTACATCATATTTTTCACAACTTTCTTTTATTAAGAAATCAGCTTCTTAAGATAAAATGGAGAAGAGTCGACTTCGCTTTTTGTCCGTGGAGAGCTGTTTCCCTCCTGGAAGAGGAGGTTCCTGAGTGGTGAGGAACGCGGAGTGGGGTGTGTGGCCGGCCTGCATTGGCGGGACCCATCGAAGCCCCAGGAACACAGGAGAGATGCGGCCTCCCCTTCCCTGGAAGTCACATTGCTATGGGAGACCGAAGGTGGAGACCGAGGAGCATGGGGACCTTGGCAGGCGTGTCCCAGGGCAGCTTGTGTGTGTGGAACTGTGTGTGTGAGTGTGTCCTGAGAACTGGGCTGGGAAGCTGGTGGACAGGAGGAGACAGGACAGACCCATGACAAGCAGAATGAGCCGGGCTTCTGCATCCCCTTCATGGCCACAGGCAGTCCAGCCGAGAAACGCCCTCTGCTCCTTGGGGACGGCTAGTGAGCCTTCCTGCTGCCCGCTCGGGTTGGCAGAAGGCTCTGTGGACATCATGTGGTGCCTTTGCACGTCGGCTTGGCTCTCCACTCTCTGGGTGTGCGGATGTTGGAGCTGTGTCTGAGCCTCAGGTTAAAGCAGGACCACTGTCCACACAGATGAGTCCGCCCTGCCCCCAGCAGTGCTGCCCCCCCCCTCACTGTCACCTGCCTGTTCTTGTTGAAGCTCCCTCTGTTCTCTTGCCCTGAGGTGGCTCTCAGAAGCTCCTTCCAGCCCAGAGCGATTCCTCGCGTTGGTCCAGCATCACTCACTGCCAGGCTCCCTGGCCCGGGGGCAGCGTCTTCCTAGGAAGAGCCTGCCGGTGCCTCTCTGGTGTGCCCGGGTCTCCTGGCCTGGCCCTGGCTGCAGAGAAGTGTGGCCCTGTGTCTGCAGCTGAGCTGCTGCCCGGCCCCTGGGTCACTGTAGGATGACCAAAGGTATCCCAGGTAAAATCAGTTCTGACTGGGGTGGGAGTGCTCTGGGGCCCCTTGAAATTTCCCAGAGTCCGTTTTGCACTTTTCTAATAGTGTCTAACCCCTAGGCTGTGATTTCCTACTTTTCTCAATGGGGAATTTCCCCCAGAGACTGCAGATTTGGGGCATTTGTTTTGGGGAGGAGAGAGCTCAGATAATCATGTGATCTCCAGATAGGTCACATGGTCTTTAGGTCACTCGAAACCAGGTCCTTTGTCTGGATGATTCCTAAGGTGTATCTCTTGGTTTCCTCGGACCAGGGACCATTCTTTCTCAACTGGAGATCTCCCTGGGAAATTAGGTCGGTGTCTCTCCCAAGGGTTCGTGGATGCTACCACTCTGTCTTGCAATAGGAAGTCTGACTTGGTCTCTGAGCTGACAGGAAGTCCAGCACTTTGTAGGGTTAGGGTGGGACTAGAGGACTTGTGTGGGTCCCTGTGCTCCATGCCCATACCCACTAGAAAGACCCAGAATCTGATATACCCTGGCCTGCCAACCTGCCCTTCTCCCCAGATTTCTTGCTATTCTGATTGTTCTTTCTTTCTGCCTCATACAGATTCCCACTTTAGACTGCTCAATATGATAGTCATCTGCTGAGGAGAATGAATGCCAGCCTTGTAAGAAGTAGCCCCTGTGTCTCATTGGGTTAAGACACAAAAAGTGTGCTTCTTGCTCCTGTAAAAGCTGATGGGTGCAGTGCTGAGACCTGGACAGGTCTCCCCAGGGAGTGACTCAGGGCCTCTGCATCTCTGGGCTGTTTGTTTAGAGACAGAGTTGGATAACTGCCTGGTGTGACCCCTCCCAGGGCTGCCACGACTCCATGTCCTCTGGGAAGCTCTCAGTCCTGAAGCCAGAGGTCTGAAGCCAAGGTGTCAGCAGTGCTGGCTCCTGCTGGACACTCCGAGGGGCGTCTGTTTCAGGTCCTCTCTAGCTCCTGCTGACTGTCAGGAGGCCTTGGCTTTCCTTGGCTTGTGGAAACAACTCCCGAGCTCCATGTCTGTGTGTATCTTCTCCTTGTCTTAATTTTCCGCTTCTTATGAGGACATGTGTCACCGGATTCAGGGCTCATCCGTGATGACCTTTCCTTCCTATTCTTGACCTATTTACACACACTGAAAGCCCTTTTCCAGACTGGGGTGCGGTGGAATTTCTCGGGGGCCCTTTCCAATCTCTCTTTGTTCTGAACAAAGAATTGGACAGGAAACGAAGTAGCAGGGTTTTACACGTATTAGCGATTAGAGGTAAGAACAGAAGGGAAAAGAAGTACTCTGCAGAGTGAGTTCAGGCCAGTTAAAGAAGGAAAAGAAGCAGAAAAGAAGCCCATTCTGAGGAGCACAGAGTAGGCCAGTGAAAGTCTCAGAGAGGCACAAACTTAATGGCCACTGTCTTTTATACCTTGATTCTGACATCAGATCTGGGCCATCCCATCAAAAACCAGCTCGGCCTTGTGGCAGGAGAACTGAAGGTAGCATTCTCTGGCTTGTGTCAGGAGCAGGGCTTGGAAGCTGACTGTGCATGTCTTGAATCTCTCTGATTGACAGGTCACACCCTAATCTCCTGGCCCAAGGCAGGACCCCTGCACAGTTTCTAGCAGTTACGGCCGGAATATCCCTTTTGGGGATACCTCTGTTCCACCCCCTGCACCAGAGGTGGCACCACGCCTTCCCCAGCTCATGCAGTGCTGCTCAGGCTGGTGACACTCGGTCCTGACACACAGTGTACGCTCACGGGACACTTTTCCTGCACCTCACACTCTTCAGAGGAGCCTGTGAGGACCGTCTCATTTTAACTCTCACAAGAAACCTCTGGGGTAGGTACCCTTAGTTACCCAGTTTTCAGATGAGTACACAGGGGCACAAAGTCACGTGACAACTTTCCCAAGGTCATGTGTAAAAGGAAGAACCACTGTTCTCACCTGGCCATGTGCCCGCTGCCCCTAGAGGATGCTACCTCGAACTGCATCCACTGGTGGTCATCTGACCTTGTGGGACACAGTCGTGCCCTTCCCCATACTGTCCCCATACTGAAGCCTGTCCCCAGACCTTCTGTCCCCATCCTGGGGGCCAAACTGGCTGCACCGAGTGCTTGTGGGAGCTTCCTGTCCTCCCAGATGCCCTTCCTTCCACCCCGGAAGTGTCTCACCTTCCCTGTCTCCATAGCAACCTCCTCAAGGACAATTGGTGACCAACAGTAGAGACAAAGTTCCTACTTTCTAGTCCAGGAACTGGATGACACCCATCGACAGGGATGACAGTGCAGATTTCTCAGGTGCATGAGAGCAAAGGCTGACAAGTTCATCGGCCAGAGCAGAGGAGCTGGCAGGGCGAGCCTGGTGTGTGCACCTCAAGCTCAGCTACTGGCTTTTGAGGGAGAGGAGACTGCAGATTTATTTCTATCTTGGCTGTTCTCAGGACTACATTTTGGCGTCTCTCACGTAATCTACAGCGAGCTGCAAGACATCCATCGCCAGCTTGTTTGAAGCAGATCCAAATGACCTTGTCAAACAGAGCCAAAGAGCGTATTTGTCAGCTTCACGGTGGGTAGGGAGGAGGGGGCCAGGCTTACTTGCCCTCCCCCAGCTGCCCCTTCTGCTTTGGACAATTTTCTGCTGGCTTGGAGAATACCAAAGAGAGAAAGCCAAGCTTGTGTGACTGTGTACTTCATTACTGAGTATTGATCCAGATCTGTCTTGCATGCGCATCTGACAAATCTATGTATATATTTGAAACAAATAAAGACCAGGAGGAGGGTGAAGTTGGAGGAGGGGCAAGACAAGGGAATAAAAGAATCAAAGAAAAGGAGAGAGCCTGGAGGGGAGACAGAAGAGGGACAAAGCAAGTGGGTGGGAAAGAAGAACCTTCCCTCCAGCTTGGTTTTGAGGTAGATAATACAGGAATACATCTCTCACCATGGCCCTGACAAGCACACAGCTGGGGGATATCTGTATCTGCTGAGTCCTGGCAAGCCCACTCACACCTTCTGCAGAGGCTGTAGGCTCCATCCCTGTGGCTGGAGAGCTGTGGTCAGTCAGCGGTGGGCTGGGCGACACCTGAGAGCTGGGCATTAGTTCTCCCTGCTTCTACCATGTGGGAGTCACTGTGCCAAGGTCATTGAAGCCCCATGAAGGACGTGGCCAGGTATGGACTGGCCTTGTGGAGGTAGCTCAGCTGGGCATTGTGGTGTTTGCTTTCCAATGGAAGTGACAGGCCCACAAATAAGGGGAAAGAGGCAAGTTCTTGGTGAGACAGATGGATGAAGAGCGGGAAGGGAGAAGCCTGAGTCTTGAAGAAGGTGGAGAACTGGAACATGGGAGATAAGGTAAAGGTCATTCCAGGAAGTGCAGACACAGAGCCAAGAGAAACAGCTCTTTTGGGAATAGTGGCTCTTTGGGTTTGGGGAGCACAGGGGCATCTGGGGGTGATGCCCTGGAATCCAAGCCTAGAGATAGGGTGAGGCCAGGCCAGATTACATATGGCCCTGGGGCATAGCTGGCTGATGTTTCAATCACCTGACTCCTTGTTTGGGGACAGCCATGGGATACTTACCAGCCTCTCCAACAGTGAAACGTGGCCATGCGAGGGAGGCCCAGCTGATGAACCCCCTGGGCAGAAGCCATGTGAGACACAAGATTTGGCTTTCAAGCCGGCTCACTGAGGGGAAGTACTCTGTGATTCTCCGTTCTCTTTTTCTCTGGTAGCCAGAATGGAGACAGCAACTAGGGTGATGTGTTTTTCTTAACTCATTTAACTAAATGACAGTTTGGCTAGGTATAAAATTTTAGGCCATGAACAATTATTATTTTTAAAATTTTATACTTTCAAAACCAGCCTTATTGAGTCATTATAGAAGTACATAGTTTTTAATATAATTGTGTATAGTGGTATGATTGTCACTGCAATCAAGATTCAGAATAGTTCTATCACCCTAAAGTGTTTCCTCCTGCCTTTCTGTAATCAAACCGCTGCTCTCCCTGGCATTACTACAGTGTCATTTGTTCCAGAACATCATACAAATGAAATCACACAGTATATAGACTTTTGTGGTTTGTCTTTTCAGTTAGCAAAATGACTTTGAAACTCATGCTCCTATGTTTCTTCTTTTTTTTTATGGCTGAATAGCATCCTTTACTATGGCTGTTCTGTGGTTTGTCCCTTCACCAACTGATGGGCAACTGGTTTGTATCAGTCTAGGTATTTTATTAATAATTCTGTAACAAACCTTCACAAATGAGTTTTTGCATACATCTACATTTTTATTTTATTTCTTTCTGTACAGTGGGATTGCTGAGTTATATGGTAAATTTGTATTTAAGTTTATGAGAAATGGCCTAACTGTTTTCCAAGGTGGCTATGCCATTTTACATTCATGCCAGCAACATATGAGATTTCTAGTAGTTCCACATCCTTGTCAACACTTGTAACTGCTTCTTCAGACTTTTCAAGGCATTCTTCATTATGTTATAGCCTCCCTTATTGCTGAAGAGAAACTCAACACTGTTCTAATTTCCAATCCTCTGTGGCATAGTTTTTGCTCTGTCACCTTTAAGGCTCTTCTTTCAAGTCCTGTTTTCCAATAGTTTACTGAGGTTAGGGACTCTCATCCAATTGTACTTATGCCAAAGGAACACTTCCACTGGAGTCACAAGCCCTTCAGTCCTGGAACTTTTCCTAAATTATCTGACAATTTCTTCCTATTTTTCTCTCAGAACTTACTTTCTAGAATATCTATGATTTGAAAGTCAGCTTTCTGTAACAATCTTCCACTTTGTTATTTTCCTTTCCCATTTTTTACTTTTCTATTACTTTATCTTACTGGCTGGGAGACTTTTTTCAGTACTTCTCTTTTTTTCCACCTTGACTTTATATTTTTAGTTAACTAGATCTTTTTTATTGTCTGCATGTAATTATAATCACACTTAATTTTTGTTTTATTTTAACCTATACACTCATATTTATCAGGATTTAGTGTAGATTTTTCTCCAAAAGATATATTATCATCCCCCCTGCATCTCTCCTGTTTTCTATTTCTTTGTTTTAGAATTTGTCTTTCCTTTTGTGCTAGATAAGTGATCCTCAGCTGAGTGGGGATGTGTGCAGATATTTTATCCTCAAGGGATATTTGGTGATATTTACAAATATTTCTCATTGTCACAGCTGAGGCACACTGTGTTAGCAACTATAGGTGAGGTTAGGGATGTTGCTAAGGATTTTTCAACACATAGAATAGGCTCTCGCAACAGAGAATTTCAAGTTCGAAATGTCCATAGCCCACAGCCTGAGAAACTCTATGCTGCTAGATCTTTTGTCAGATGTCCACTGATCTTTGGCTATCAGTTCATATTAAAAGTACAGAGCATTTAAAGCTATCTATTGTCGAGGCTTGTAGACAGATGGCTTCAAAGCATGGACAAGAAGGTCTGGCTGGGGTTTCCCATTGTTCTGTGTCACTCATTGCCAGGGCTCCAGAGAAATTCTCAAACTCCTCCTAGCATGAGTGTGCAGGGGAAGAGTGCAAACCTGGCAGTCTGTGGGTCCTCAGCAGAGGAGAAAAAGGGGACCAGGAGTTTCATTACCTAGGGTGAAAATTTTTCTCTTGACCCCAGGGGCACTTCAAGAGGATTAATAAACTTCAGCTTTCTGCCAGGTAGAGGTGGAGAACTCTGCACATAGGGACCTCTAAGCAGTTTTTGAATCAAGTCCCTGTTTTGAGTGACAACTGCTACCCCAGCAATCCCTGTACTCCCAGCTCTAACCTCAGCACATCCTCTCTGAGACTCGCTCCTTCTTTCCAAGCTGATGATAGTTCTGGCTCCACCTTCTCAAGACAATTCCATGCTCCTCTGCCCTCTTGTCACTCTTCCTGCTCTGCTGACTTCTTTCTTCCCCTTTGCTGGATCTCTGCTTACTTCCACTCCCCTCTAATAAGAGGGGCAATTGCTTCTGGCTCTACGATCCCCTTTTCTACTCACCAGGACAATCATTTATACCATGGCTTCCATTATGGCTTTTTTTCTTTTCTTTTTTCAGTACTGGGGATCAAACTCAGGACCTTGCACTTGCCAGGCAAGCTGCTGAGCTACATCCCCAGCCCTCTGTTACGGCTTTTATCTAGATGTCCCTCCAAAGCCTCACGCACTCAAAGGTGGGCTTTTTGGAGGTGGCTGGATTTAGGGTGTGTGAATGTGGATTAAGGGTGTGTGGAACTGGGTTAGTCCACCAATTGGTTTATCATAGTTCTGGGTGTGGGTAACAGGAAGCTCCACCCTGGGTACGAGGTGGGGGGGCACCACCCAAAGGCCTGTGGCCTGGATGGGATAAGAGAGAAAAGGAGGGTGCTGCTGCCACCACTGCTACTGCTTCCTGCCTGCCAGGCTATGGACTGTTTCTCCTCTGCAGCACCCCTCTGCCATGGGGCAGTCTTGGAGCCAGCCAAGTATGGACTGAAACCTCTACAGACTGTGAGCCAAATAAACCTTTCCTTCTTTAACTTGTGGGTGTCAGGTATTTTGTCTTAGCAATGAGAGAAGTAACAAAGACAGATTTTATTCAGCTGGTTCCCAAATCCCCAGTGTCCTCGTGCTCCCTTTAAGGCACACTTGAGGGGAAGACTCTTTTGATTTTAGGTTGTACACATGTATTAATCATATTTTTATTTTCTGTATTTTATGAGGCTTTGCTCTTCTGGCCTGGAGAGACTGCCCTTCCCAGGGCCCCTGGATTGTTTCAGAAAGCCAACACCATCCCTGAAAACATGCCTTTCCTGTGTAAACCAAGCCATATCTCTGCCACTGCCTTTATCTAACACTCACACACCAGATCAGTATTTCCTGTGCTGTAGTTCACCCCAAGACCAGGTGCTGGACAACTGTATCCCTGCTGTGGAAAGCCCAGTCCAGGCCCGGGCAGCGTCTCCCTTACTCTTGCCTCCCGGTGGGCTGCCCTCCCTGTGGGCACACATGGCATGCAGTGTCCCCTTCTTGGGAACTGTGAGTAATAAACTCTCTGGCTCTGGCTTCTCTGTGTTGTCTCTCAGCATCTCTGCCGATTCAGTCCTGAAGCAGTGGGGAAAGACGGAAGTGACGTTGCTGCCACGTGGGCTGGGGATGGTGTCCTGCCCACCTGCACAGTTTCTCCAGGGCCTCACATTACCCTCAGCAAAGCATCTGGCATCCCTGCCCTTCTTCACATGAAATTCTTTCCTTACTCTCTCTTAACTTCTTACCTTTTTACACCCCTGGGCTATTCACATATTTGTTTCCTAAATTGCCCTCAAATTACATTTTGTAGATTCTTTTACATTCAAGATGAAAGACTTGTGTTTATTCTAGCTCTCAGAGCACCAAGGAACAAGCCAAGCCCTCCCCCTGCACTTGCTCTGGTCTCATTGTGCCACCCTCGCTGCAGTCCTGGGGCTCAGGTTCTTCTGGGTCCCGGCTCACATTGCAGTCACCTGAGGACCTTTCCAAGGGCTCCGTAGAGTGGGCTCCTCCCGACTCCAATTATGGGGCTTGGGCCAAAGTCTCTTTACAAGGCCTTCTGTGTGGTTCTAATGTGTTGCCAGAGCTGAGCAATCCCACCTGGGCACTTTCTTCTTTGCTTTTTTGTTCCTTTTTGGCTAAGACCCAAATCACCTGGTGACGGAATTCTTGTGACTCTCCAACTTAAGCATCGGTTGGAGTCATCTGGAGGACGCACTGAGACACAGATTTCAGAGCTCCCCTGCTCAGGGTGTTCTGCTGCCCTGGCTCCTGGTCTGGGACCACACTTGGAGAATCACTGCCTAACTCTGCCTAAGGGCTCAGGCTTCTGGAATTTGCTTCTTAGTTAAGGTCATCAGCCAGTCTCCATCTTGGTCATAGAAGTCCCACACATGTCCCAGGAAACCTCTAAATCCCAGGACTCCTGGAATAGTTTGTCATAACATAGATGTATCCCCATCCCAGGTCCTGGGAGTGTGATCTTATTTGGGAGAAGGGTCTTTGTAGATGTAATTATGTAGGGAACCGGGAAAGGGGACATTACTAGAACCTCTGCAGTGAGTCCTAGTGTCCTGTGAGCCACGGCAGCACAAGGTGAATTGACTTATTATACAGGAAAGGTAGAAAAGAGACTGGGAGAAGAAGCTGAGCTTTGGGCTTGATCAGTGCCACTCTGGGCAGCAAAGACGAAAGCCCCAGTTTACTGCACCTTTATTCAGTACATTGGGAGAAACAGATGTAACAGATGACTGGGGGGCTGCAGAAATCCTAGATCAATGAGAAACTGAGTAGATGAAGATTTGGTTCCTCCCAGGATGTCTTCAGCTGCTGTAATCTGGTCCTGGAGCATCACAGCATCACCGGATCATTGAGGTCTCAGTTGTGACCGGAGGCCAAAATGAAATTATGTCTGGAATGCCATAGCTGGGCTGTAGGCAGGAGAACCAGGCCTAATCAAATGGTTTTCCCGAAAATTATGTAGCATTGCTCCTGACATAATTAATTAAGGATCTTGGGATGCATTCACTCTGGATTATATGGGTGGGCCCCAGGTCTGAGACAAGCATCTGTGTAAGAAGAAGGCAGAGGGAGATGATTACACAGGCTAAATAGGAGGATGGGTGACCGCAGGGACAGAGTGGAGGGGTGCAGGCACAAGGATGGGGTGCAGCATCTGGCAGAGGGAAGCAGTGATTCTCCCGACAGCCTTCGGAGCCAGCACGGTACTGCCGACACCTTGACTTTGGAAGTCTTCTCCACAACTGTGAGCCATATCTACCTCCCTGTCATTTTAAGCCACCTGGCTGTGGCAGTTCATTACAGCAGCTGCAGGAAACCAATGGCCACCGTATCCACTGCTGTGCTAAGGGTACACAGGCAGAGTGTTTTTCCCTTGTGCTATGGAAAGTGAGAAATTCTAAAAACACTTTACCTCCTCAGAGATGAGCCAATTGACTAATGTCTGTGAAAATGTTTCCCGAAGGAACAGGCCAGAAGTGGATGGAGTATAGCTAACCTGATATATTAAAAGTACTGAAGATTATTGCTGTCAGTCATTAAGCAGCAAGTGATATAAATAGAATATCTATTAATATTCCATGTACCACTCTGTTATGGGATGTGGCAGCCTGGCCTTCGTGGGCGGCCAGTCAGGGTTGTCATGGAGCAGCTGGACTCTGGGCCCAGGACCTGAAGCGACTGCCCATGTCCCTGGGCCCCTCCCTCCTCTCTTTCTTTTTTTGTGGTAAGAACACCAAAAATCTACTCTCTAGCAAATTTTCAGGACCATAGAATATTATTACACCCATTGTCCTCAGGTTACATGTTATACCTCTGACAGATTCGCGTCAACAGCTGCATGCATGTGCACTTTGACTATGTCTATTCACTTCTCTCAGTTCCTGATCCCTTTCTACTCTGTTTCTGCAGAGCCGTCATTGAGAATTCTGCATGTGTGTGAGGCCACATAGCATTTTTCTTTCTCTGTCTGGCTTCCGTCTCTGCCCAACGTCCTCTAGGTTCATGCGTGTTGTTGAGAATGGCAGGATTTCCTCCAAATTATTTAAAGACAAGAACTGGACCATCTGTTCCTTCTCACTTTCAAAACCTCCAGGCCTGGCATCAGAAAACAGTAGGAGCTTGTCTAGCACAGGCTGATTAAAACAGTGGTTGCCGGCTATTTAAAAGAAAAATTATTATTGAGCCTAAACAATAAAGACCCTTCTGGTTCTGCTTTGAATTCAGTGGGGTGCCCTGAGTGGATCTTTAAAAAAAATAAATCAGTGTTCTAGGACAGAGGAAAGAGGACGGAAGCAGGTGGGGGTCACCATCCAGCTCTGCCTGGCCTTCACAGATAGATACTCAGTAGGTCCCTGCAGAGTAAGTGTAGCCCTGTGACTCAGCAGACCCAACAGCTTGTGGCGGAAAGAAAGCTTCCAGTTTCTGCGTCAGAGAGATCCACTTTGAAACAGCTTTCCCATGACTGTCGTTGTTATTCCCAAGACCTCGGAAGAGAAACTGTTTCACATGTGTCCAGCCCCAGGGTATGACCAGGCCCACAAAAGGTTCCGAATGTGTTGGAAACCGGGTGTTCCTGCCTGCAAGTTCTGACCTTCGAAGTCCGTTCTCCAGCCCTTGCATTGCAAGTTTCTCACCGGGACGGAATCAGCCCTTCGGGACAGTGTGCCCCTTCTCACTCCACCTCTGTTTGCTCACACGCGGCTCTCAAACCCTGGTGGGCAGAACAGGTGCAAGGGACTGTGTGAAATAGTGATTTCAAAGAGCGAGTGCTCAAAATAGCTCATAAACTGCAAAGATGCAAACTGCTCTGCTTACTTCTCCCCAGTGATCCTACAGCTAGCTGTGGAGGATGACGTCAAAGAAATGTAAGGGGCGTCTTGGGAAAAGTAGAAGGAAGCCGAGGAAGGTAATGTAAGAGATGCTTTGCTATTGGTGATTTAGAGCATGGTTTCTGGGATTTACTTGTGAATTTTACGGAGACTCTGCAGTGTGGAGAGATCGTTTCTGGATTCTCGTTGAAGTTAAGGCATGTGCAGGCTCTGAATCTGAAAATGAAAGGAAACATAGAAAACCTTCTCTCCAGAGGTTGTAATGATTTCAGATGCCGAATCTTATATCAGTCACTTTGGTGCAAAATGGGGAAAGCTTTTCTGTTAGTTTTTTCTAAATTTCCAATTGGATTCTTATGGCATTGTTACTCTGCCAAACGCTCAGTGAGCTTTGTAAAATAAATTCCTTCCACCCCAACCTGATCAAAAAGAAACAAAAAGAAAGAGAAAGAAAAATAAGAGTAAACACACAAACAAAAAACAACCAGCCAGCCAACGAAAGAAACAAACAAAAATTTTTAAAAAGCCCCCAACTAAACAATGTACCTAAGATGGTTAGGCTTTTGTTGGTAACCGCTGGCTGAGTTCTTCCCCTAGCTTCTGTTTTAAGAACTATTTCTGGAAGCTTATGCAGGTTTTTAAAACTTGGAATCTGCAGCTAATGTCATGCAGCTGGAATTAAGCTTATGAAAAATTAGTTTCTTTCTAGTTTTTCACTCTGAATAAACACTGCAAAAATTGATTTTTAAAAAACAAATTCTGACCTTGAGAAGTTATAACACATGATGGAATAAGGTGAAGTAGCATTTAAAAAATTGTATGTGCCCACTGACTCTTGATTTCCCAGGTAAACGGTAGTTTCTAAGTGTTGGCTCTGATGAAATGTAGAGATAAGAAGGTAAATGTAGAACACAAATTTGATGAAAATGAAAAGTGAGGCATTGCTGAAGTTATAAGAATAAAGTTTATTTGAGGATGAAGACATCCTTATAAATGTGGGGGTACACTACAGAGCCATATTTTGGGGGGCATCCAATACACGTTTTGTGAAGTGACCTTCAAGTGCATGTCACTGAGTACTTCACAGGGTCCTGCTCGCCATGGCTCAGACCTGGGCCACTTCTCCCTGTGAAGGCTCGGGTGACAAGGAGGTCCCTGTCGTCCCACAGATGCCCTGGAGACATTTTCCACGTCAGCTTTTCTTCAGCAGTCCCCAAAATACACTTTGCTCTGTGTTAATGTTTTATGGATAGGCTGAGCAGTCAAGTTAAATCGGAAGTTCTTCCTTCTGTTTTTGAAACGTGCTGAGTTGATGTTTTCCACCACAAATTTTGAGAGCCAGGTGGGTTTTTGGGAAGCTCAAAGAAGCTCAAATAGAAAACAGGCATTTATAAAGGTGACTTTTCAAAAAGGTTATTTTTCTATTTTTATTTTTAACAGTTTGAAGGGCAATTTCAAAAGACTGCTTCCTATTAAGGAAGTTTACAGAATGAAACTTTTCTTTAAAATTAGCTTAAGGTAGAAGTCCAAGGAGAGGAGATGAAATCAGCAGGACAGAGGGGGCACCCGCAGGTCCAGGGAGCAAGGCGGAGGTTGGCATCATAGTTTTCAGCCCCTGGCTTCCGTTACCTTCGTCTCTGTCAGCTCCGAAGCTGTCATTAATGGCTCCTTCTATCCCATAGCTGCCCAGAGTCACTCTGCCCACAGTCTCGGCCTTGTGCACTCCCTGATGACCACTAAGTGGACTTTTCTCTGTTGCAGCCACTGCTCTCACACCCTGGCCTGGTTTCCAGGACTTCTCTCCTCCCACCTCCCACATGACCAGGGTTTGACAGTTACCCATTTCCATTGCTCTTTTACCAGTGCTCCAACCTACAGAATCTGTTTGTTTGAATTTCACCACCTCACTTGATTTTGCCTGGTACCGATTAAGTTCTGTGTGTGTCTGTGTGCACATACATTGCACGTATTTTTTCAAGCCTTGATATTGAGCTGCTGGATACTACCAGATACCCAATAATGTTCACTCCTCTCACCACAAAATTACTTTATGTGGCCTCAGCCAAGGCCTCCTTCTTTCTTACCATTTACAGTGGTACCTTGATTCACAAACTCCATTCTTGTCACAATTCTGGTTGCAAACCGAGTTGGATGAGAACTGAATCAAATTCAGTGGTTAGGTTCAATGTCGACCTTGTGGGGAAGTTTGATTTGGTTCTTGGCCAGTTTGGTTTGTGACCAGAATTGCACAGAGCATTGAGTTTGTGAACCGAGGCACCACTGTATTTAGTTAATTTCTTCAGAAGTTGCTGATAATGGCTAATCAATGCCCTTCTATTCTCTCCAGGTTTCCAACTTGCTTGCCAAATCCCCTCACTCTGAGGTCAGCTGTGTCCCACTTTACTGAGAAGACACAGCTGCCAAAGTCTCCTCTCGTCCTTTTCTGTCTTGAGATCAGAGTTCTCCACACCCCTGTTCTCGTCTCTTTTGCTAATAATTCAGAAGATGGAATATATTCCTGCTGCAGCACTGGAAAACCCTCGGCCGTTGTGTCTTTGACTGTTACTTCTGCCCAGTTTTTCCTTTCTTCTCCTGGGTTGGGACACCATTTACGTGGGCATTCTCTAGCATACTGTTGCTTACACTCGTAACTAGTGTCCCATCCACTCTGTTTCTTCCTGAAATTTGCGTGGCTCCCATTAGGTTTTCTTCTGGCTTTCATAGTGCATTCTGCCGTGTCCAATCTGTGGTTAAACCCCTCCACCTTCTCCTTGCTTTCATATGCTCTGAGTTTTTCAATTCTCGATGCCCATTGGATCAACTATAAACTTGAATTCCTGTCAAAATTCCCTATCTTTGTCTATTTGACGATGCTTTTCCTTCAACATTAATCAAATGAAGGTCCTGGTTTGCTATCCCTCATGCGTGGCTTCTCTGTGAGCCCCTTCTGTTGAAGCTCTTCGGTTTTTCACACCGAATCATTGACCTTGCTTTGCACATGGAATAATATCTTTTTAATGGTGTGTACAAAAGAGCAGTGGGAGTCCTGCTTGATGTTCTCTTCCACCAGAGTCTTACTCTTTCCCTCGCTGGGCAGAGCATAAGAGACTGACACCATCAGTACCACTGAATTAAGATTGAGATGCGGCTGAGCTGCAGTTGTGAGACTCACTGTCCATCTGGTCACCACTCTTCTGGCTTTTTCTTAAGGTGCTAGAGATTGAGCCCAGGGCCTTTGCAGTAAGCTATCTCCCCAGCCCCTTTTGTAATTTTCATTTTAAGACAGGCTCTCACCAAGTTCCTAAGTTGCCCAGGCTGGGTTCTAACTTGCGATCCTCCTGCCTCAGCCTGCCAGAGTTCTGGGATTCTAAGTATGCACCGCTATGTCTGGGTCTTCCGGTCTTTTGACTGTGAGGTAGACAAGTTTTCATCTCAGCTCTGAAAAAGTCCAGAAGATTCAGTTTCCTGCTTGGCTGTCTGTCTCTGCTTTTGTATTAGTTATCTCTCTCTGCATATCACATCTCTAAGTCTGAAGCTTCAAACAGCAAACCCCTGTGAGCTCAGTTCCTGTGGTCAAGCCTGCTCAGCTAGGTCAGCAGGCTGAGGGTCACGCGAAGTTCAGTCCTGGTGTCAGCTGAGGCCCCATAGGGATGTAGCTGAGCAGGAACTGAGGCCCTGCTCTTGGGTGGCACTGCTGGAAGCCTCATCTCTGAAGCCTGTGCCCAGGTCCTCGGTGGCCTTGTGACAGGCTAGCCGGTTACCCTGAAGGAGGAGTCAGGAGAGCGCAATACCTCAGGCACCCGTGACAGTTAGCTCATGTGTGGACCGGAGTCAGACACGCCCAGCTGGCTGCTTAGCACTGCTCTGAGTGGCTGAATGGATTTGCTGGAGCGGAAGCCTCACCCTGAGTGAGGCGGCTCCTACCACCAGGCTTGCAGCCCAGATGGAATACAGGGGAAGAAGGAGGACTCGTTTGTTCTTCCCTGAAGCAGCCACAGCCTTCACCGTCATTTGGCCTTCGGGCTCCATGCTTCCAGCTCAGAGGCTTCACCCTTGCAGTTCAGACCCTTCGGCTTCCTCATAAGGCCCTGCGCGGACTCTGCAGTGAGCTCCGGCGTTTGACTTTGACGGATGGCCCTTGTATCTCCTTCCAGGCAGCCACTGTAAGCCTGCCTTGGAGATCTTTTATATATCACTCATCTACAACACTCATGTGTGTATTCACTGTGAAATTCATGTGTGTATTCTAGTGAGCCCTGACTGACACAGCTTCCTACTCCTCCGAGCCGTCACTCAGCGGGGCCCACACTCTGGGGACAGGAACTCGGTGCCCCGAAGGGAGAGTCGAAAGGCATGGTGTGCACACGTGAGCACCATCACCCCTGTGCACAGGGCTTTCAGACCCGACACGGCCTGCAGGGCAGAGCTGCCTTGCGTTTGCGGTGGGCCCTGGCCGGCACCAGAAGCACACAGGCGGCGCCCGCAGCGTTCCTCCGGGCGCAGCAGGCACCTCAGCCCCTCTTCCAGCCATTTCCCCGGTCTCACTGGTTGCTGGAAGCCTGGCTGCTTCTTCTCACAGGAGCACCGCTCTGCTGCTCTGCTCGTTCGCTTCTCGGGCTCCTTTCTACCCTGCAGTGCCCACCCCTGGAGCTGTAGCCCCTCCCGTCCTTGCAGTTTCGGTGGCTCTCTGATGCTGTCACCACAGGGTTTTGTCATGTACCCGGCTTTCTGCAGTTGTCACTGATCACAGGGGCACTGGCCTCCATCCAGGCCCGGAGCAGAAGGCTTGCCGCCTTCCTTCGCAGGGAGAAGGTCGCTGTGTGTTTTGTGCCTGAGTCCTCATGAAGTGCTGCTCTCTCATCCTGTCCACTCTCCCTGTTCGTCCCCTCCAGCTCGGGAAGTCTCTCTGCTCTCCTGAGCACAGTGTCGCCACCCTGCACCTCCTTCCCCGTGCCCTCCCTGCCCGGCCTTCCGGGTGTGGCCAGCCTCCGCCCCTCTGGTCCCATCCAGCTTCTTCCACCCGGCTTTCTGGAGCCAGCGCCGTCCTCAGATGATCTGACAAGCACGGAATGCAGAAGCTTCTCGGTCTCATACCCATGCACCCTCTCCCCTCTGCATTTCCTGCAGGTCTCTCTTGCTGGAAGTTCTCTTCTTAGTTGGTTCACTAAAATCTAAAGCTTCAAGTCCATTTTTAATGGAATGACCTACAACTTCCATCTTTTATTTTGCCCCGGGGGCAACAGACCAGATTTGAATTGCTCCTCAGACATCTCCGCGTGATTGACGTTTTATTACCCTGGACACAATACTGAAGATTTTAATATTCATAACCTCCATTCATTTGCCTAATTAGGAACTTTTGACGGGCTGCCAATGTCTTATAGTATTTGCTAAACAAGTCCCAACAAAAAAGACTTTGAAAAAAACCTTGCACAGCAAGAACCAAAATTAACCCATATCTTCCCTTTGTGATGGAAAGCTTTTATTTCAGTAAGGAATCACGGTATGCTTTGGCTATGGTTTGAATGTTGGTTCCTTCCAGAACTCTTGCTGGAATGCAATTGCCATGGCCACAGTATTGAGACGCAGCTAGTAATGAGGGGTCTACCCGCATGAATGGGTTACCCCATTGCCATGAGAGCAGTGTTGTTATTGCGGGAGCACTTGTTATAAAAGGCTGAGTTTGGACCCCTTCTCTCTTCTTCTGACTTTCTGTCATTGCCTTTCTGCAACCTGGTGTCTTCCACCATGTAATGACATGGCAGTGAGGCCCCCACCAAGTGCCAGCACCCTCACCTGTGCTTATCGACCTCCAGAACCGTGAGAAGTATCTTTCTGTTCCTTATAAATTACTCAGCCCTGGGTATTTTGTTATTATAGCAGCAGGCATGGACCAAGGCTGATTGAAAAAATTTAAAGTCATGCATATTTGGTTTAAAGCACACAGCCAAACTATAATGAACAAATTTACAAGTATGACCATTTATTTAAAAAATGCTATGAGCTGGGTCCTAGGAATATAGCAGTAAACAAAAATTCTTTCAAAGGCAGGCTCATTCCTCTCACTGTTGGCAAATCCCTGCTTGCTGATGGTGGGTTTGAATTTTTGAAATTGTCTAAAATGACTTAGAACTGAGAGGAGTGAGTAGGGGGGTTTGCTTTTGGCCCTCTCTGCTTGTGGAAGATAGGGTGGAAGTAAATAATTCGGCTATATTTCTCGAGTTACTCGTAAGTGGTGCCGAAAGCTATTCCAAAATGGTGGGATGCATTTCAGCACCATGGAAATGCAGCTTGTGGAGATGCACGGTGCCTGTTTTGAGAAGGTCGGACTCATTTTGATACACAAATTCCACCTCTGTCTCATTATCCGCTACTCACACCTTGTTTGAAAAGTGTGTTTCAGTGCCTTGGCGAGAAGGCAGCGGCTGCTCTGGATTAGCAAAGGCTAAAATTTTCAGGGTGTCAGGAGGGGTCCACCTCCTTCTCGTCAATGGTCTCTTAAAGGGTTTCGGTGCTTCTGATGATACGCCTCTCTTTTGCCTCAGGCTGGGAACCTTTCAGGCATTTTAGATGAGGCTTTCTGGGATTCCAACACAAGCATATCATCAGGGAGTAAATTACGGTTAGAAGCTGACTTTTATTTTGATGATATATTGTTGATTGACTTTGCATTCAATTTAATAGAGTGATCATCTTGCCCTCTCCTGATTGTGACCTGCTCAGTGCCCTAGGCTGGGAGCCAAAATCAACATCCCAAGTAAGAAGTTATCAAGCTCTTCAAGGGGGAAAGAGAGATAACAGATTCCCTGCTCCATCCCTCCACCCCCACCAACTGTTTTGAACTCCTTTTCCTCTGGGCTCCGAAGTTAATAAACTATCTTTCCAAAATAGCTGCTCCAGTGCCTGCAAACTGATATGTCAGCGGTGGACAACACAGATGAGTGTCGTTCCATAGGAAAGAAATGGGCTTTTGTGGTTATGGTTAGAATGTTACACATTTAGTTTCATGTTATTTTTCAAAATTTACACACACACACACACACACACACGCATGCGCACACACATACACACAGAGCAGGCTTCCAGAACATCTCACTGTGCAGCCCTGGGTTGGGCTCCAGTGGGCATTGCAGTTCTACATGGCCTCCTCATTCACACACACGCAGTGTAGGGGGGATGTCGCTGCACAGAGGGAAGAGGGTGACCCAGCCAGGACTTGGGTATAAATCTCCCAACCTGGTCTTCCGTCCTCTTCATTACAAGTGTCCTCAAGCTCAAGTACTGCAGAAACTCCTTTGAAGGGAAAAAGTCTTACAGTTGCCTGAGACCAACACTCAAGTTAAATGCTCGAATTTTGGGTAGCTGTATTCATCTGTGTTCTGTTGCTGACGACCAGACTGGGCCCGCTGTAGGTAGGTCACTCTGGCTCTGGAGGTGTGAGGTCTAGGACCTGAGTTTGGTGAAGGCCTTCTTGTTGACATCATGTGGCTAAACACAGGGACCAAGTGGGGCTATATGTCTCTTCTGGTCTCTGTCTCTTTTCCTATAAAGCTGCCAGGATTTAATCATGGTGACTGCACCCTGGTGACTTTATTTAATCCTAGTCACCTCCCAAAGGTCACCTCTACATAGATGCAACACTTGCCGTAGTTATATCCCATGTGCCGGCATGCTGGGGACTAGCCCTGATAATTATACACAAGTGCATCAGAAGCCAGGATTCCTCCGGAAGCCCAGTGCTCCTCACAGTGTGTGAATCCACAACTCCCTACAACAGTGTGCGCATTCAGGGTGTAAGTTCGCACTTCTTAGAGTGGTGTGTAAAGTCAAGGGTGATGGTTTGGAAAGAGCCCCATCCTGAGCAGGAGGGGAGATCTTGTCTTGGATGTTGTCAGTGCTTTTCTGAGCATTACAGCAAAATGGCCCAGGCTGGGTGATTTAGAAGGAAACAGAGTCTTTTTCTCATAATTCTGGAGGTTGAGAAATCCAACGTCAAGGTGCTGGTATCTGGGCAGGGCTTCCTTGCTGTGTCATTTCATGGTGGAAGGCCTCCCTTCTTGTTCTTGGGAAGTCACTAATGCCATCCGGAGGCCCCATCCCGGTGAACTGATCTAACCCCAAGCATCTCCCAGAGGTTCCATTCCGTGGGGTTGTGATCCAACACATGAACTCATGGGAGCCTTGTACAAACCATGGCAAATGCCACGGCCATCCCTGTGAGTTTCGGAGACCTCTGTGGTCTTGTCTGATCAAAGGTTATGGGGCCACTTAGATCTTTCTACATCTGAGCTTGGCCTGTCCTCTCCTTCAGCATCTACTGAAGGTTTCCCAGTCAGGAAGGGACTCTCTCCAGGGAGCCACTTGGAGGTGGCCTACCTTATGGCATCCAAGGAGAGCAAGAGCAGCAGAATTGGTCCCCAGCTGGGAAGTAAGGCACAGCCTCCCTCTGCACTTGGAACCCCAAACTTCACTGGCCTAGGAAGGGCATCTGTCAGGGTTACCTTGGATTAGTCAGGGGAGGGACTTCAGAGCAACAGAACCAGTGGAGTGCATACATTGGTTCACAGAGCTGTCAATCTGTTTCTGTAGCTCCGCCTTGCATCTCCGTCCATGGGTCTGCATCTTCCTATGGACATGTATGGAGAGACTCGCTTAAGGAGTCAGTCACGTGAGGGTGCAGCCTGGTAGGTTGGAACTCCAGAGGCCTGGCCAGTCAGCTGCACATTCATGTGAACACTGAGGTCACATGCTGAGAGCAACAGGCAGGGTTTTTACGCCATGGCCTTGCCAATTTCTCCCTCTTCCGGAAACTTCCATATTTTCCTTTAAGGGCTTCCATGGATTCAGTGGGGTCCTGTCACATGGTGGAGGTCACCTCTTTTATGCAAAGTTTGCTGATTTAAATGTTGAGCACATCTATAAAACACCTTCATGGTGGCTGGCGATCGACCACACAACCGGGCACGGTGAGCCATTACCCATCACATCCTTCCTGCACTGCATGGAGCAGGCCTGGGCACCATGGCAGGACACGGGCACTTGGCAGGGTCCCTCTGCCCCTTCCTTTCCTGTGCTCTTTTACCCCAGGCTGAGACCTTTAAAAGTTCTCCCAGGAAGCAGGAAAACCCAGCTGGCCCTTTATCCTATGTTCTTCCAAGTCTATTGTGCACGGCATGAAATGCATTTCCCTAGCCCTTCAGGATCATGGTTTCTGGGACTCGAGCAGCTTTTCTTATAAACTGTGGCTCCTCCAGGGAGTGTCAAAGATTATCTGTAAACTCAAAACCTGAGCATTGATGCTTGGCTTCTATGTCCCATCCCTTCTCCAGAAATGGAGCCGGGAGGCTCTGCAGGGCACGAGAAGGGACACAGAGAATGAAAGGTGAGGTCAGCTCTTTGCTGTGTCCATAGGCGCAGCCCCGTGATGTCACAGTTGCTGCCCGCTGGAGTGTGTGAGGCTGCACACACCCTGTGTTTGCCACTGACTGTGTCTCATTCCTCTCGTTTTCACCAGTGTCTTTGTTCTTGCTGCTGTAACAAAATGCTTTTAAACAATAGAAATCCTTTTCTCCCAGTCCTGGGGCTGGAAGTCTGAGATCAGAGGCTAGCAAGTTCAGAGTCACCGTCTCACTGTGTCCTCACACTGCTGGGAAGGGCATGGGGCCCATTCAAGAGAGAGCTCTAATTCCATGTCCTCTTCACCTTCCAGAGAGCTCACCTTCAAATCCACTGGCATGGGAGTTAGGGCTGCAGCTGTGGGTTTGAGGTGGAGGCAAGGGGGACAGACATTCACCCCTGGCAGCCGACAGGTCGGTGTCAGCCACCCGATCTGCTTTCACTAAGGACACATTGAGTGGAGCTGAACGAAACTGCCTCCTTGTCTACAGATGTGAGGACTGAGGTGGGACTGGAAATACCAGGTGTTCATTTCTTCAAGCAAGAACAGAAATTCCTTGGTGTCTCCGGTTGGCACTGCTCTTTGAGGCAGCTAAATGTTTTCATGACCTCTAAGGTCAGGGGCTTGACAAATTGTCACCTCTTTGTTCATCAACTCTTTCCTGTGGTTTGACCATAAAGGCAAAACCCATCTATTCTGCCAGTTAGATCAATTATTATAATTATGTTGTGAAAAACAGGACTTTCTAAGTACGGACACAGAATGAAGACCTAGCTATATGGTAATTATAGAGAGTCCTGTGTGCCCTTGAATGAGCTTCCAATTTGTCTCAGAAAAAAATGGCTCTGAAATATAGCATCTCAGTTCATTGCTGAATAAGACCTATAGAAATCCAGGCTCTATTTCTTTGTTCAAAGACAAACCATGGTAACTAACTAGTATAAAGAAGGCCCTCGATTTTCTGTGTTAAATGAGTGAGCATGTGTCAGTAATACAGATGCACAGATTGTTGCTGAGTCTCAGAGGAAATGCTCATCCAGTGACTTGAACTCCTCACCACTGTGGCCCATAGCCATTTGATTCCGGATCTTGGGCTCCATTTTGTAGGTGAGCACATTGCTGGAAACTCTACGGTTTCCGGAAAAAGCAGAAGTCACTTCTGTGGTCTGAAGCTGGGACTAGAAGCTTCTAGAACTAAAGGGAAGGCTGCAAATGCTGATTAGGGGAAAGAGCAGTGACCAAGTCAGAAAGAGCAGCAGAGATGCAGCCAAGGCTGGCCAGTCTGTCTCATTGTTGGATGCCCATGTCTAGGGCTGACACGCCCCGAGCAGATGTCCCCCAGCCCGAGACCTCTGCTCTGAGTGGCAGCCATTATCTACCATCCCACTATGGCCACCATCCTAACATCTTGGGCCTACCTTCCTGACCGTGCTGCCTAAGGCAGGAAGAACTCTTGTGGGCTGAGGGGAAGTCACAGACCCATGTGGTAGCCATCAGATAGCCCTGCCACAGGCCTCCCTTCTGAGATTTATACAGTGGGCTTCTTGTGTTAGTCAACTTTGTGTCACTGTGAAAGACTCCCCAGGATGAGTCCACTGATGGGGAAGTTTATTTTCACTCATGGTTTTGGAGGTTTCAGTCCATGGTTAGTTGGCTTAGTGCTTCTGGGCCTGAGATGAATTAGCATGGTGTATGTGTGTGGTGGTGGAAGCTGCTCACATCCTGAAATCTTGGAAGCAAAAAGACAGAGGAAGGGACCAGGGTCTCAAGACCCCTTTCCAAGGCACATTCCATGACCTCACTTTCTCCTGCTATGCCCCGTCTCCTAAAGGTGCCACACCTCCCAAGAGGTTCCCATGGCCTGGGAAACCAAGCCTTCAGCCTGTGGTCACTTGGGCAGATGGTCCAGATCTGAACTCCAGCACCCTCCAAATGGACTGTGTTTAGAACCTTGGTGAGCAAAGCTCTGCCGAATCTCACTGCCCTGCTGTAACTGAGTCATGAACAAATGCAGGTCAGCAGCATAATGTGTGTGTGAGCTACCCTCGCTCAGGGCTGGGCTTATAGTAAGCTTTTGACAAACATTGGTTGTCAATGTTATTATTATTTTAGTTTTATCTTTATTAATAACATGGAATTAGCTAGATTGTAAATATAGTGGTCAAGGACTAATTGTCCACGTGCTGGCCCTCAGCTCAATTTCAAAGTAGAATTCAGCCTCAACATCTACTGCTTGCATTTTCAGGACTGTGCACAGGCCTGCTTCCTCTCTGTCTCTCTCTCTCTCTCTCTCTCTCTCTCTCTCTCTCTCTCTTCTTTCAGGACCATGAGGTCTTCTTTTTTGCTGATGGTCAGCTAATGTTCTCCGAGGTAGTTAAGGCTGGGAGTGGTTTTTTAGATGCCAACTCTGCACAGCTACTTCTACTTCTCCCACCGACCCCCTGAGATCTGGAAGTCTGGGGGCTGGATTTGAGCAGCATCCTTCCAGGGCGGGACACTTAGCTGTGGTAAGCACCTATATAGGGCACTGAGCTAAATGCTCTAAATGCATGATTTCCCACGTATTATCATATTTCATCCTCACACCTCTTTCAGACAGGTACCATTATTATTTCCAGCCCACTTTCCAGATGGGAAAATTGAGGCTTGGAGTAAAGCTGGGGGTGTGCTCTGAATGACCCCACAGCTCCCATGGGCTGCTACAAAAGAGCTCGCCCACCTCCACCTGTGCTGGGCTTTCCCCCATGCCACTTCCTCATAGCATCATCCACTCAAACCATGAAAAACTAACAGGGAGCATTGGGGGTCCTGATTTTCTAGAATGTCCTGAGTGTCCTTTGGAGGCCCAAGGGCAGGTTTCGCTCCTTTACAAAGTTCGGTGGTTGTTGTTTGCTAATACTTGATGAGTGAGTTAGATGAATGTGTGCTCGAGCCAACTCCAGCACACAGGAGAATCTCTGTGGCCTTGGCGAGGAATTCTGTGCCCGACAGGCCTGGCAGGTAAGAGCAGGGAGCGCCTGAATTCAAGTTTGGTGTCTGCTGCTGAGTAGGCAGCTCATCCTCTCTTAATCTCATGGCTTCCTCCATAGGATGGAGGAGACCAACATCTGTTTCCCAGGTGCACTGTGAGGAGTGGAGGGGAGGCCTTGTCTACTGCCAAGGCTGCTGTCATCCTTGGGAGCAGAGAAGGCTGAAAGAGACTTTCCTGGCCACGACTCCAAACGGCAGCTCTTCACTGACTGCCCCAAAGGGCAGGGAGGAGAGTCCTGGAGTCACCACCCATCCGCTGGCCACTGAAAGCCCCCCTTCCATTCCGGATGGCTTCATTTAGAAGACACCCAGCACGCCTCCTTTTAAGAGATAAATCACTGACACGCTGACCTTTGTGTTCTGAAGCAGCTTTTATCTGGTGCAAACACAATATCCGAAATGCTGAGGAGGCCTTTCAAGTGGAGACATTTGCCACAGCCTGCAGCCCAGCAGAGCCCGCCGATGACCTTTTAATTGATGGTGTGCCAAGCTCCTCTGGAAAATCAAGTTCAAAGTTAATTTCTCAAACAAATCTTCATTTAAAGAGCAGGATATTGTGATTTCTTTCTTTTTAATAACAACAGAGTGGTTTTATCTTTTTTTTAGAAAAATGTCGGGCCCCTCTACCTTCATCCCTCCAAGCCTCAGTGTCTCTGGGGCTTTGATACAGAAGTCAATTCTCAGTGGGTCAGAGCCCCGGTCCTAGGAAACAGATTGGTTTCAGAGGTGCACAAAGGCTTCTAAAGATCTCCCAAAAAAGCAGAGGGAGAAAAGTCGGGTTTTGCATAGCAGGTCTGTGAAAATCCATTTCGTGGTGACAGCACCATGGAGGCTTTATACGGAGTTCTCCACGCAGAGGCCTCCTGGAGTGGGTGCACCCTTCAGTCCTGCTCACACGGAAGGCTCAGGTGGCAGGCATCGTAAACTTCCTTTATGTCACCTGGCCATGCATCCCCTTTCATGCTTGGCATGCTTCTTGTTGCAAATGCCTGACTTCTCTTCATATAGAAACTCCCCTGCAGCCTTGTCTGTGAACACATTTCCATGTGTTTATTTTAATTGCATGGTTGGGGAAGTCTTCTAGGAGGGTTGATTGAAATATATGGTGAATGTTTAGATTTTTAAAAAAATTTCTTATAGTGAAAGACAGTGCCATGAATCCCCCTCAATATGCTTCTTGCTTTGAACGTATTGTTCCCATCATTCTTGCCCCTTCCTGCAGCAGCTCTGGAGTCCTCTTTCCTGAGTGTCTTTAGGTGCACTGTCCTGGCTGCCCTGATGTCCTGAACGGATGAAAAATATTCATCTTTTATGGTCATTTTGACTTTAGGGAAGAGTCATAAGTTTCATGGTGCCAAATCTGGTGAGTAAGGTGGATGAGGACACAGTGTCATGCTTTTATGAGCTGCCTTTCTGCTGGATGGCACTGAGCAGCAGCACTCACCGTATTTTTGATCATACCCCATCAAAACACTCCAGGAGGAGGACTTCTAGAACTGCTCCAGAAGATGTCAAGACCCATGGTATAAGTGTGTTCCAAGAAAAGAGGAGTATTTTGAGGGAGATTCATGGTATTTTGAGAAGAATTCCTAGCAATCTGTCTTTTACTGTAATAAATTTTCAAACATTGACTGTATGTTTTGATCACCCCTTCCATTCAGTCTCTACACAAGTATTCAGATTTATTCTTTGCTTGGTGTAGGTTCATCTGACGGCATGTTTGACTCTGTGGGCTTTCTAGCATGTCCAGCTCACCTGTGGGTCCCATTGCATTCCCACCTTCTGGACACCCTGGCTTGTCTGGGATCCACCAGGCACAGAGGACAGAGGCTGGAGCTTCGGCCAGCAATCCGCTCAGGCCAAAGGTGTGAGCTCTGAAATAGTCACTGTCCATAGACGCTGCCAGCTTGGAACCACCCTTTTTAACGCACCCCAGAGGCTGTGCTGCCCCTTCTGGAGGGCGTTGGCTTTGTCTCAGGCCTGTATCTCTGTCCCCTGCAGGTAGCCCATGGAGGCCAGGAACCATAGTGTTCCCAGAGCTCTCCTGACCCTGGGGAGCCTTCCACAGGCCCAGCCTCCACTTGCAAGCACACTCGGTCAACTTCATACTGGAGGAAACACAGCAGCCAGGCATATTTTTGGCACAAGGAAGCTTAGAGCCAAGAAATGCTGATTTATTTTATTTTATCTTCTTGCTTTTTGCCAGAAGCACATAGCTGCCTCTTTACATTATTTCTGTCAACATATACTGATGGCCCATGGGTAAACAGAAGTGCCCGTTGGACAGGGTTTGTGGGTAGTTTCACATAAAGGAGGCACAGTGTGAGTGAGGCATCTTGCCATAGTCAGGAGCATCTAATTAGGAAGCTAACGGAGCTCCCAGGTCTCCTGGACAGCCACATCAATGCTGCTACACCAGTCACATATTAAAGATTCATAGTGCGCGTGAGTCATAAAATGCATGGAGCAATCCCAAAGGCACGTATGGCTCTGGGGGAAATTGAAAGGCACTGTTTTGGGTTTAAAACAGTTTGCTTCATTAAGTGTGTGTATGTATGTGTGACACAAAAATGTCCAGAGGCGACCTTTATGGGTGCCTCCTGTGCCTCTTCCCAGCCCTCCCACCCCGACTTGTACCCGGAGTGACTCCTAACTGGCGTCTCATAGCCATAGGTCTTTGTTTTGCTCACTGTCACGTCTGGAAAATTAATACCCACCGAGCTTTTTTGGTAGCTTGTACTGCATTGTGACACACAGCTTCAGAACTCTGAGAATGCCCCCAAATTTACAAGATCTCTGTCCTATTGTGGCCTCCGGCGGAATTGATAGGGAGATGTGGTGGTCATGGGTAGCTTCTCTCTCCGCGTGCAAGTGTCCTGGAGTTGGCACAAGGCGCGCAGCTTAAACAGCAGGCATTTATTCCCTTACAGTTCGGGGCCACAAGCGCAAGTCCAGCGTGTGGATGGGTCCGCGCTCTCCCACAGGCCCCAGAGGAAGATCTGCCCTGCGCTGCTCTGAGCTTCCGCTGTCTGGCAAGTCTCAGCATTCCTTGGTTTGTAAATGTCTGACCCTATTTTTGCCTGACGTCCTCTCTGTCCCTTCAAATCTCCCACTGCCTTTCTCCGGTAAGGACAGGGGTCTTTGGACTTAGGACCCATCTGTATAATCTGAGATGACATTGTCTTGAGTTCTTTATCCCAATCGCATCCACGAAGACCCCTTTTCCAATACGTTCGCACTCACGAGCTCCAAGCGGACATATCTTCTGAGCGCCCACCATTCAGCCCACTGTCCCCTCAAGGTCCTTCCAACAGCAAAGCCACCGCCTTGTTGCTCCTAACTTCCAAGAGACAGTTGTAGTAAAGTCAGGCCCTGTACCAGCAGGAGCACCTCTGTGGTGTTTCCATCTTCTATTTCTTCCCGAGTGTTACGGCTTAGATCTTAAATGTCCCTCGGACGCCATGTGCTAAGCCTTGGTCACCAGTTTGCAGTGCCATTGGAACCTTGAGGCAGTGGAACCTAGTGGGAGGAAGTGAGGTCATGGGGGCGTGGCCTAGGAGGGGTGTTGACCCCACCCTTCCTGTCTCTCTTGGCTTCCTAGCTGCCATAAGGAGAACAGGCTTCCTCCACCACGCTCCCCGCCATGATGTTTTGCCTTGCCATTGGCCCAGAGTGATGAGTCTAACAAACATGGACCAAAACCTCCAGAATCATGAGCCAAAATAAATCTTCCCTTCCTTTAAATTGATTTTCTTAGGCATTTGGTTATAGCGACAGAAATCTAATGCATGGAGGTGTTTTGAGATTGCCTGCCAGGTGGCAAGAGGGTGGCCCTTTGTACAGGTGCTGTGGTTTCCATCTAGGTGTCCCCCAAAGCTTCATGCCCTCATCGGCAGGGCTTCGAGAATGTGGCTGGACTGTGGAGCTCGTAGCTGACTGGGGCTGGGAGGTGGGGCCTGGTCAGAAGAGGTGGTCACTGGGGCATGGCCCATCTGCCGGCTGCTTTGCCTTGGAGCCAGCCGGCCATGGGCTGCAAACATGAGCCCAAACAAAGCTGTCGTCCTTTGAGAGTTGTGGGTGTCTGGGATTGTGTGCCAGTGCTGAGGAACAAAACTAGGACAGTATATCTGAAATTGTCAGTGTTTACACATAAAACTGGGTCCTGAGGGTAAACTCCTCACAGTGGGCGGGAGTACCGTGCTGCTGTCACAGGATGCCACAGACTAGGGAGGTAATGAAGGCCAGAAGCTCACGGTTTTGGGAGCTGGGGAATCCGAGATGGAGGGGCGCAGCTGGCGAGGGCCTGGTCGCCCCACCCGACCCAGCGGAAGGCAGTGGGCGGTGGCACAGCTTGAGCCAGGGAGCACACGCTCAGTCCAAGCCCTCCTGTAGGCAACCCTGAGGCATGGTGAGGGTTGAGCACCCTCACACCTCCCAGGGCACTGGCCACAGAGCTGCTGCACTGGGGATTAAATTTCCAGCAGTGCATTTGGGAGCCATTCCGACCACAGCAGCTACTCGGGTCCCTTCTCACTTAAAACAAGGGATAAGGAAATGGAAACCAAAATGAACTCATCTCGAATGATGGTGTTCGGCTTCCTTGGGAGGGGAGGAGGGAGACCTCTGGTGGGACGTGACCCACTGGGAGTGGACAGGCTCCCTATTGAGGACTGGACCCTGTGTGGGGCACAGGTGGGCGGCTTCCGTCCCTGTCCAGGCAGGTCCAGGCGTGTTCCGTCAGAGGAACAGCAGGATGGGCTTGGAGAAGCAGAGTGGAAGCCTGCGGGCAGCGTTAAGGAATGGGCTCAGCCAGGAGGGAATGGAAGCTGGGGACAGATGCAGTCTCTGGAGCCCAAGCTCGGCCAAGGAGAACGTTCCGTAGTCCGTGCTACCTTCTGGAATCTCTCTGCCCCCAGGCGGCAGGAAAGACAGTGCAGCCGTGGAAGGCGAGGCTGAGGTTCTGTCACTCTAACTGGGTGTCTGGTTAGAGGCAGGACTGTGAATATCTGGCAGAGCAGAGGTCAAAGTGTGTATGTATGAGATTTCTTACTGAGCATCTCCCTCCCCGGCATGAAGGCCCTGCAAGGACAAGGCCCATTGTGCTCACCGTCAGAGCCCAGTCCTCATCCCGGGTGTGACACGAAGCAGGCGTTCAGGAAACACAGGATCTTCGAGGAAAT
Source organism: Heterocephalus glaber (assembly GCF_053883595.1). Taxonomy (NCBI): domain Eukaryota; kingdom Metazoa; phylum Chordata; class Mammalia; order Rodentia; family Bathyergidae; genus Heterocephalus; species Heterocephalus glaber. The sequence goes on from NW_028258138.1 coordinate 2,171,463, forward strand.
GCACGGTGAGTGTCAGCTTTGTGTTCATGTACACAGTGTGATCAAATATATGGTGAGTGTTCAGATTAAAAATGTATTATAGTAAAAGACACATTGCCATGAATCTCCTGCAGCATACTCCTCCTTACTTTGAACACACTCATCCCATGTCCTGGGCACTTTCTGCAGCAGCTCTGGAGTCCTCTTTCCTGATTGTCTTCATGAGGTGTGATCACAAACTCAGTGAATGTTGTGAATGTCACTGCCGAGCGCCATCCAAGGAAAGGCAGCCCATGAAAACATGTCACTGTATCCTCATCCACCTTGCTCACCAGGTCTGGCACCATGCGACTTTCCTAAAAGTCAAAATGACCACAAAAGGGAAATGTTTTGAACTGATTCATGACACGGAGGCGATCAGGACAATGCAACTAAAGACACTCAGGAAAGAGGACTCCAGAGCTGCTGGAGGAAGTGACCAGGACCATGGGATGAGTGTTTGAAGAAAGGAGGAGGATTTTGAGGGAGATCAATGGCAATGTGTCTTTTATCATAATAAATGCCTTAAAAATTTAAACAACCAGGGCCGGGGATTTAGCTCAGTGGTTCAGCTGCCTGCCTCAAAAGCGCAAGGTCCCGAGTTCGATCCCCGGTACCAAAAAAAAAAACCTTCCAGCTGGCTTTTCGGGCCAGGTAGCCACTGCCTGCCTCGCAAACACAAGGTCCCGAGTTCGATCCCTGGTACCAAAAAAAAAATTTAAACAACTGTAATTTTCTATCATGCCTCATGTTTTCTTCAAATTAGAATCTTTGATTTTTCTTTAGCTCTTACTACCCACACTTTCCAGGTGCTTTGTTCACCTTCTCTTCTATTCACTCCCTTGGTGAGGGAGGGACCCCATCCCGGGATGTGGAGGATGAACACAGCACTTGCCACAAGACAGCTGAGATGGATACATCTGTTTGTCGTGCAGACTCACAGCCCAGGGAGGACACCATGCCCAGCAGGGTTGCTCTAGGATGCGGAGAGCCAGCAGCTGAGGAGGGTGGGCTTTGTAGTAACACGGCCTGCCCTGCATCCTGGTGGCTGCGGGGGATGTTGCTGGTTCGTCCAAGTGACTCCGCCGGCTGCAGGGAGCTGAGGCCCAGGGGAAGCAGGGGCAGCGCCTGGGCCCCCCGTGTAGGGGGCTGCTTGGCTGGGAACCTTACCAGCAGGAGCAGACTGGGCGGAGCTGGGGCGAGGCCCTTACGGGCCTCCAGCCCCGACCTTGTCAGAGACCAGGGAGAACGAAAGACTCAGCTTTCATCGCTCCCGCCGCGAGGCTGGCTATACGTGGGGCTCCAGAGCCAGTCTCGCTGGGGTTGCATCACCCACTGAGTGGGCTGCCTGACATCTGCAGCCTCGCTCTGCCTCTCTCTCCCCCGGGAGGGATGGCAGCAGCAGCCGCATCACGAGGTGCTGTCGGGAATATGTGGGTGCCGAGGCACTTGAACCTCGCCTGGGAGGCGCAGAGCTCCCAGCGATGTGGGGGCAGAAGTCTGAGAGTGAAGCTGTCTCTGCCACCGGAGACCTCGCTTCTCTGGGCTCCGTTTCTCCACCTGTAAAGGGGGGAAGGCCTAGACCAGGCCCCGGGAAGGATGGATGCAGAGGGGCCGCTCTGCTCACACCAGAGAGGCCCGGTGTCCATGGCTGGGGCCGCCAGGGCCTGGAGACGCGGGCCGGGGCAGGGGCTGGGACGCTGCCATTTCAAGGAAGTCCTCCGGGTACCGCAGAGTCCCACGCCACTCCTGGTCGCCCGGGCTGTGCTGCTGCAGAGATGCTGGTGCCAGAGCCAGCAACCAGGAAGCCCTCAGCAGTTAGCTGGAGTATCAGGCACAGGCAGGACTCTGAGGGGGGGAGCCCAGCCCTGGGCACAAATTCGTGAAACATTACGTATTTTTCTGCTCCGAAGAAATAAACTTGAGCTATGTGCAGGAAAACAGATGCACCTTGAGAGCATCATGCTGAGTGAGATAAATCAGACACACAAGCTCACCTATCACACTGTTTCTCTTCTGTGAGAAAGCAAAAGTGTAAATAAAGAGCAAAAGAAAAGGTAGATGGTAGGAAGTGGGGAGATGGATTTTGCAGACGGGAAGGGGATCGGGAGAGGGAGGGGGAGGGAGGGAACCACAGCGATGACGTGCATGCACCAGCCCCGCGGTGAATGTGGTCATTAAGTACAGCTGACATGGACTAATAAAACTAAAATGAAAACAGACAGAACGGGCTACAAGTAGCTCATGGCGCCTGGGAGGACGGAGAGTTTAAGGATTTCCCAGAGCTTGGGTTGTAGCTCAGTGGTGCCATGCCTGCCTGGCAAGCGCAAGGTCCGGAGTTCCATCCCTGGTAAAAAAAAAAAAAAAAAGGAATTTCCCAGAAAACAAGGAAAAGTAAGTGAAACGAATCTCCCTATAAACAACATTGCTAATTTAAAATGTAAAATGGCTTTGATGATGTGACATTTCACTGTTTTATGCTCGTGAATATAAAACATTTACATGAGCTTTTGAGCTTGACTCCTTTTCTACGTCCTTAATTCTTTCATTTCGGCTTACACGATCTGTGGTTCCGACTCCGAAGTCGCAGTGCGGGGACCTCTCTGTTGAGGAGCTGGGGTCTGTGGGACTTTGGGGGGGCCGTGGTGGCAGGGACAGGGCAGGGGGAGTTGGGGTGGGGGCCGGGCAGCCATGCAGTGTGGAGTAGGGCACGGTGCCCTCCCTGGGGACGGAGTGGGGTGCTCCCGGGACAGCCTGAAGAGGTCCCCACCAATTGCCTGGTCACCAGAGTCCTGGTCCTGACTTTGGGGAGCCCCAGAAACCAAAAGGAAGAAGAGATGATGGAAGATAGGAAAGGAATTTATTCAAAATGTCTACACGGGGAGACTGAGGGTCAGGGGGTCTTCACTCCCATCTTTGGGGTGTGACATCAGCTGGGGCCGGGGCAGGGGGTGCGTGTAACTGAAGAGCCACGCAGAGCTGTGATCCATCACTGTCTTGGGGCTCACACTGCAAGGGGGCTGTGGAGAAGTTAAGTCCTTAGCCCTCGAGGGGATGCTTTGGGGCTTGAGGTGAGATGATCTGGGCAGGGCCAGGCCGGGCTGCCTCAGTTCCTCCGTGGGCTCATTGCTGCTGCTCGGGAAACAGCCTCACCAGGGGCCCTGAGGTTCCCAGCAGGTTTGGAGCTGACCCAAGGATGCAGAGCAGGACAGTGTAAGTGCTGGCTGTTCACAGTTGATTATGATAAGCCCGAAGATCTTGAAAATGGTTTCTTTCAGGTTGATGTCGTCCACCCCCACAGGCAGGATTACCAGGTTTGGATGAACACTCCCCTCCCCGAAGGACTGAAAAACGTCAATGCGCAGGCCTGAGCAGGGGTCTGTCCCGCAGCTCAGGTGAGGAAAGACAGAGCTCCTAATGAAGGCAGAGACGCCAAGCCGTGGCCTGCTTTCTGTCCCCTGCTGGTTTCTGTGGCCTCAGCACGGTTCATGCTGTCGGCTAAGTCCCTCCACGTCCCTGGTGTAATTTCAGCTATTGTGATGCTCAGGGTTCACCTCTTAGACGTTTATTCATTTAGGCACCGTCTTCCCTAGTGAGAAACAAATGACAACAGAACAGCAGTTTATGCTGTTGTCCAGGACAAGAGATTTGTTTGTGAGGGAAACCGACCCTGGGCTCAGGAGCGGTGGTGACTGCAGTTCGGGGCCAGCGGGGAGGGCCCTCGCCTTCTCTTATCCCAGTTCCTCCTCTGTGACCATGGGGAGACCCATGCATGACACAGTGCAAGGGAATAGCACGTGCTGTCTCTAACAGAGCGCAGTCCGGGGATGCCCCGCAGGGGTGGCAGCCACTGGTGAGACCCTGGGGCTTGTGCCGAGATGCCTCAGGACAGCGCCCTGTGTGGGCCTGCCTAAGTGAACGCCACGGCCATTTGTCTTCGAAGCCCTCACTCTCTGGCAGCAGCAGGACCCCTCACTCTCTCCCACACTGCCTTAGTTTGCATCCTGGCCAAAGCGTGCGTCCTACCGGCTGATCACAGTCAGCCCCAGGCTGCCTCTCAGCCCCTTTCTTTCTTCTGTGTCTCATTTTCCTCCAGGAACAAGGCCACCTGGTCACGTTAATCAGAAGAAGATGGAAAGCTGTGGCAGGTCGTGGCCTTCCAGCTCACTTGGGGAATCGAGACCCTTTCTCCAGGGGTTTCCACGTTTAATGCCTCTTATTCAATCTTTGTACCTTCTGAGCCTGATGGCAGGCAATAAATTTCTTTTAAGCTTGCTGCAGCAGGGAGCTTCTGTTGGCAGAAGTAATTTTTGGGAGCTATAAATCTCTTGGCGGAGTTCCAGAAAAGCTCTGGTGGTCCTGGGTCTCCAAGTGACCGCTCTATTAAATCCCAGGAAGCACTGAGGCCCAGGCCCCGATGACTGCCACCCCGAACTTGGAATTTATTATACCATCGATCCTGGGAACCGAGAAGAAACAAATTAAATTCCAGTTCTGCAGGATAACTCTTCCAGTGACTGAATACCGTCCATCTTTTCTCTTATTGTGAGCTCAGTAGACCGACTTTGAAGATCTGGAAGTTTTTGTTGTTGACTCTACATCAAAAACACTTGTTCTGAAAACCAACAAGTGCTCTGTAGAACAAATCAAGTTTGAATGGCCTGTGATGCCATTTGAATATTCACACTAATAGGTATTTTCCATTTAGGACATAAGTACATAGTAACCAAGAATTAATTCCAATGGGTGGCCATTGTCATAGGCAACGAATTTACACCGATTCTTGACTAGAAGAAACAAACTGCTGCCTTCATTAAGGAAATCAGGGAAAGCTATCTTTTTCCTCCACCTGCAAGGGCTGGCGGGCCCCTTCCCCAAGTGCGCTGAACACTCAGATGCCTTCCAAATGTGTCCCCAGTTTGAGTCCAACCATTAAGAGCAAGTTCTCTGCTGTCAGGTAGTAGAGGAATCCAATATGGAAAACTCAGACAAAGCGAAGAACGGGATACCTGCAAGCAGGTTCCTCACGAAGGGCGAGGGCAGTGGGTGCCCAGCACGTCCTGCGGCCCCGTGATGTAGACCAGAGCCGCTGTCCTTGAGCCCCATTGAGCGTGAAGACTGGGCAGCACAAAAAGCTGCCTGGGGAGGAGATTTTCTCCCTGTGAAGGGAGAAGCGCAGCTCTTACCCAACTGGGCTGTGCGAAAGGGAAGAATTATCAAGGAGGAAAAGACCTGCCTATTTCCCAGTCCCCACGCAGGACCTCAGAATGGAGCCTCAACCTACCAGCTTCCCCTCCAGACCCGGACCTTAGATCTCCTAGTCTCTGCCCAGAGCCCATCTGAAAAAAGTGTCTCTCTGAATGCCCTTCCCGAGGTTCCCGGGTTTCTTTCTCACCCAGAATGTCGATCTTAAAGACCACCTGGACCGAGAGTCAAGATTCCAGATTCTGAAACCTGCTGCTGCCGCCAAACTGATTTTGTGGGCTGGGGATTTAGCTCAGTGGTCCTGCTGCCTGCCTCGCAAGCGCGAGGTCCCGAGTTCGGTCCTCAGTCCCAAATAAATAAATAAATAATTTTGTGAACGGCGGTGTTTTCTAAGTACTCTGGATCTCAACATCTTAGATGTTGGACTAGATCATTTTCAGGATCTTTTAAATTCTAACCAGAATGCTTGGCCTTAGTGAAAATATCTACTACTATGGAACTTGCAAAGGCACTTCAGATAATGTAAGACACAAAGAAGAAAGGACAAACACGGTGGTAGGGCTTCGGTGGAAACTGGAATATCCCACACTTGGAAACATTTTATGTACTCCAGCATGGAATTCTTCCACAGTTTTCCCCATGTACAATACATCTATATGTAGGTGAGCCTCTTCATAACTTGTCTCCAGCTGCAGAACTGTGGAATCAGATCTCTCTTATTATTTGTGAGAAAACCTCTTCATATGGAATAAATCACGACGGGTGACATAATCAGTCATATTTTTTCCATGGAACATTTACATGGTGGGCATAGCAGTGTCTCACTGTCATATTCTTCCTGCCCAGACATGAGAGATGATAAATGCATACTTATTAAATTGGTAAGTAAATAAATGAATGCTTTTTAGTAGGCCACATACTATTGGACATAAACAACGTTGAACATTAATCTTGTATCTTCTATTACCGGGAAGGAAGAAATGTTTGATGGTGTGACAGAGCAACACCCCCATTTTCATTTTCCATCCCAGAAGTTCCTCTTAACTGGGGCATTTGAGGACCCCTGCATTGCTACTGATGCCCATGAAATGTGGGGACAGAGCTTCCAAAGGCATCTCTTTCCTATTCAAAAGCCTTGCTCCATACAGCTAATTTCCGGGCGGGCAGCATAGGCAGCCTGACTTGCATGCCCCAAAGAAAAAGCATTTCATCGCATGCAGTTGGCAAGATGCAGAATTGAAGGCCTCATCCTTTCCCTCAATTAATAGATGTTTTTAAATGTGTCTACATGTCAGGGACCCTGTCCTATGCTAGGGATTAAGACAGGGCTCCTCTTCGGAGTGGGGAAGCCAATGGTTACCCGCCACTGTTCCATGTGCTGTGATGCAATGCTAAGGCTGACAGAGGGAGTATCACCAACTTTGGATTCACATGTGGGCCCTATGTCACCTTGTGCTTAGTTGTTCCCATCTGTGATGCTCAGCACTCTGCCCCTCCCTGTGCTGCTGGCAATGCAATAATTCTACACAGAGTAACCAGCCCTTGCCCCTGATTTTCTGCTTACCAGTTTGAGTCCGGGGACCAGTCCTCATTGGCAGTGGTCCTTGTGTTGATCACTAACTGATCCTAACAAATGTATTGATTAAAATGCCCATAACAAAGAAAGGGCAGAAGCATAGCTTTGGAAACTCCCTGAATTCCCCTAGAAACACCCTGAGCAGCTCAGATAACAAACCTACAAACACCATATGCCAACAACCATGAGAGGGTAGGGAGAGGGTTAGGGCACAAAAGCCTGCATCGAAGAGGGTCAGAAGCCCTGGCCACCTGGTCAGCAGACACCACCACGCCAGCCTTCATCATCATGTCTTCCTTGTCTCTCATCACTGCCTTCCCTCCCCCCTCCCTCCTCCCCTCTCCCTCCCTCTCTCTCTACCCTCCCTCCGTTCCTTCCTCCTTCTCTCCCTCTCTCTCTCTTTTTTTTGGTACTGGAAATCGAACTCAGGACCTTGTGCTTGCAGGGCAGGTGGCAGCACCACTGAGCTACATCCCCAGGCCTCCTCTCCCTCTCTCTTTGTTCTCTAAAACTCAAGCCAAAAAGGGACAAGAGAAACCAACACAAATTGAGCACTGCCCTCTGCCCCTCAGCGATACCCACAGGAATCTCCCTAAACCTGTGATTCACATGCGTGGGGTTTCCCAGAATCCCTGGGATTTCATCTAATTTTGTTCTTCCCAATAAAGTCAATTTGCTAAGTGCACATAACATGTTTTGCATGCTTATAAAACTTCTCATAAATAAATTCATAAGTCATAAAAATAATCTTATTTCTGAATATGTGCCATGATTTTGGTGTGGGAAATACAGATTTTAGAGGGGACACAAAGAGACAAGTTTGGATTGAACAGCTGGAGAAACAGGCTAGAAGGAAAACTCGGCGTCTAAATGAGACAGAGGCTTTGATGGTGAGGCGTGGCTTGGTGGCATTTGAAGGACTGCGGCTGAGCTTGCTCCCAGCTGGCTTGTGCTCCTAAGACCCACGCGTGGCTGGGGCTGTGTCTGGTGTGGGGCGTCTTTTCTGCTGCTCCCTTCCGAGGGACTCCTGACTTCCGCCCCAGGCTGCTGAGCTTCTCCCCTCTTCCCTGGGAATGTCTTCAGAGGTCCGGAGCTGGGACAGAAATAGGCTGGAGACTCCCAAGCTCGCTGTTCCAGCTTTGACTGCTCTCTGGAAACCCAGACCTGTACTTCCAAATGCCTCCTGGACACCTCCATGGAGACGGGGGCTGTTGGGCACTGGGGGAACCCACGGGGAGTCACGGTTCTGGGGAAGTTGCGTGCACATGTGTGTGAGTGTGTGGGCATGTGTGTGAGTGCATGGGCGTGTGTGCACTGTGTGCTTTTCTGGGAAGAGAGTACATTGATTTTTTTCTGACTTTTGCAGTGGTCCCCAATGCCCCTCTTCCCTTGTAACAGCCAACACTTGATGTGTGCCCGCCGTGTGCAGGTATCGTACCATGTGCTTTAGCTGTCCATGGTGTGATTGCAAAAGACAGGGAATGTTTAAATTTAAAAACTACTGCCGTATCCTTGGCCGGGCCCCGATCCAGCCATCACGCTCTCCAGCACCAGTGCAGACCTGGCACAGGGCAGCGACACACCTCGTGCTTCTGCAGGAGGGAACCACTTTCCTGGCTGTTTATATCTAGATGTCCCTCAAGAGCCTCACTGCACACAGGCAGGGCCTATGGAAGGTGATTGGATCCTGGGAGCTTGGAGGGGACTTGCTGTGGGAGGTGGGGTCGGGCGGGAAGAGGTGGTCACTGGGGGCGTGGCCTGGAAAGTTCTATCTCCCGCCTGGCTCCTCCCTTCTCTCTCTGCTTCCGGTGCACCATGAGGTGAGCAGCTCTCCTCCACCAGGCCCCTCTGCCAGGCTGCCTGCCTCGGAGCCAGCCAACCATGGACGGAAACCTTCACAAACTGAGCCAAAATAAACCTGTCCTCCTTTGAGTTGTGGGTGTCAGGTACTATGTCCCAGCAACGAGGAAAGTGATGGAGACATTTACTCATCCACCCTGAGGACAATCAGTTCTTCTTCCAAAGTTCCCTGGGGAATTAGTGTTACCCTGTGGATTCTTGTTGGTAGCTGGGCTTCAGGCAGCGGGGAAGCCAGTGCTGCACAGTGAAGGCCACGATCCCATTGTACTGCAGTTCACTGAGCTGCTCTAAAACAGAATACTCCAGAGGGGGCGCTTCTGAACCACAGGAATTCTCAGGCCAGTTCTGGAGCACCAGGGAGTCTGGGCTCCAGGTGCCATGGGCTTGGTGTCTGGGAGGTCCCCGCCCTCACTCACAGTGGCACCTTCTCACCGTGTCCTCCTGTGGAGGAGGGGAGCCAGCTGTCTGGTGGCTTTTCTGAGGGCACACATCCCACTTGTGATAGCCTCGTCCCCCTGTCCCCACGGCTTCCCAAAGCGCACCTTCTCTTAACATCATGCAGGGATCAGATTTCAGCACATGCACTTTGGGGATCTCAGATGTTCAGGCCACAGCCAGGCCTGATGGGGAGGCAGAGCTAGGAGCTTCTCAGGCTGGGGGCTCTGCAGACAAAGGGTGAGGCCCCTGTACCCCACACTGACCAGTCCTTGGATGTCCAACCGGGACATCTTCTTCGGGTAGTCCCGGAGAGCGTCTTGGATGTGATCTAGAGCTTTGGTGGCAGGCAGCCTTCTCTGCACTCAGCGATTTGTTCATTCACTCAGGTTCCATAGACAGAGTGTACTGTGGTTTCCTGGCAGTGGTCAAACGGAACACTGACATTTCCAGCACCTGTCCAGGGTCAAGTCACAGTCTGCTCTGTGGACAGAAAGTGCTGATGTCTGGATCCCCAATGTCTGTCCCCAAGATCAAGACTCTAGGACCTCAATAAAACCCTTTGGGTTGCCCATCCCTCTGTGCCTGGCTTCCGTGCCTTCCCGTCCACACTCCCTTCATCATGCCGTGTTCCTGGAGTCACTCCTCCCTCCAGCAGGCAAGCTTCTCTAACCAGAGCCACAGCTGTGAGGAAAAAGGACATGGGAGGGGCTGCCTCTGCCCCCAGACTCACCAGCCAGTGGAAACAGTTGCATCTGGAAGCTTGGAAGCCCTCCCTCCAGCTCCAAAAGTCATCGGTGGCCACGTTGAGACACGCATTGGGATCTAAGTTGACATTATATTTCAAAAACTAAATAACTTTCATTTAGACAGGAAACGAAAGCCGAGCACTCCCACATGCTTGAGCCGCTGCAAATATCAGAATCAGGACACACCAGAGTGTCCGCCACTGCCCTACGGTCTAGAAATCTCTACTTGGCCCAAAGTCACATCTTCCAGTGCTCCACGCATGGCCAGACCCAGGCAATGTCCCTTCTTTCCCTCTCCCAACGTCCTGGTGAGTTCCGCAGCTGGCTCCTTCCCTTGGAGGTCCTGTCGGCTACTGGACTCTCGCACCCAGCCCTCGCAATCCCCTCTTGCTGATCCTCCTCCTTTCCCTGTCCACCCTCGCCGCTCTCTCCCTCTTCCTGTCTGTTGAGGATGAGCTCTTCTGGTTGTCTGCTGTGCACCTCGCCAGCGTGGTCCCCACGTCTATGGCCCCCGGTGCTGTCAAGACCTCGCTGACCTCCAGGCTCCACTCCGGCCTGGCCTTCCCCGCTTAGCTGCGAAGTCTGCATGCGGAGGCGCCGGACACCTGGGAGCCCCAGGCCCCAGGCCCCACGCAGGAGTTCTTCTGCTCAGACTCCGCCCACTCTCCCCTCCACGGATCGTGTTGGGGGCCGTTGTTCTTCCCGGAAGCCGGAGGCGTGCTGCAGTTTCTTCTTTCCTCCATCTCCGTGTGACCAGCTGCCCCACGCCGTTCTGCACATTCAGCCTTTGGAGTAGCGCCCGTCCTCCGTCCTCCACAGTGCCGTAGTCAGGGGCTTCGGCTTCTGCACTGCGTGTTCCCAGCCGAGGGGCAGGCCCGCAGGGAGCTGGTCCGGGTGGAAGGAGTTGCTTTCATAGCTGTGTACTTGGCAGGTGGTTGTGTGAAGACTGTCCACACACACACACACACACACACACACACACACACACACACACACACACCCTTCTCTTCCCATGCACAGTCCTGACTGCGTGAGCAGTGAAGGTCAACAGCTGTGCACAGGTCACAGCAACCCTTCTGTGAAGCCCGCCCCGACCCCATCTCCCTCTCCGTGCCCCCAGCCTCTCTGTGGACAGTCGCACATCCCTGCCCCCTCCTGTCCATCTCTCTTCTCCTTGTGGTCCCTCCCCTAGACCCTTCTCTCTGTACCTCCCATCTTTTCCGGATAAGCTGTCCAGCCCAACCTCCTCCTATCCATCACTGCTCCCGGTGAGCAAGGGACCCACAGTTGTGATGAAGTGGGCTGCTCCTTCTAGCAAACGCGTTTATTTGCTAGGGCTTCTGGGGCACAGGTCATAGCCTAGCCTGCTAGTTCAACCGGCAGGAGTTTGTGGCCTCAAAGCTCTGGACATTTAAAGTCCAAGGTCGAGGTGCTGGCAGGGTTGGCTTCCTCTAGGCCCTAGGCCTCCATCCCAGCTTCTGGGGTTTACTGGTGACCTCTGGTGTCCCTGGCTTGCAGCTGTGTCCATCCTGACCTCAGCTCCCTCTGCCCTGTCGTCCCCCTGTGCAGGTGTTTGTCTCCAAAGCCCGCCTTTCAGGGACACACCTGTCATGCTGCATTGAGGACCTGCCCTTCTTGGGTGACCTCATTGCACCTGCACCGATCCTGTTTCCAAAGGAGGCGACTGTGAGGGATCAGAGGAGAGGATTTAACAGGGGTGGAAAAGCTCAACCGTAACAAGCCGTGGGGAGGCACAGGGGTGCACAAGGCCCCCTGCAATCTCACGGTCTCCGGCGGCTGCCGCTGTAGGAAATACGTCTTGGATCAGAGTGAGATGCTGGTGGCGACCCTGGGTTCCACAGTGAAGCGGGCTCTGGGGGCCTCTCAAAGGGCAGCGTTCCCTGCGGCAGACAGAGTGGGTGGTGCAAGCCAGGACTGGTGGGTGCGGGTGGTGTCCATCCGCCTTCCTGGGAGCCAGTGCTGTTTGGAGGGAAAATGATCCAGGGCCCCGGAGGCCACTGCCTTGTCTTAGTCTCTCTCGGTCACAGCAGCGATGGTGATGGCAGTGGCCCCAGCATTTCCGAGTGCTTCCACATGTCAGACACTCGGCTCATGCCTGGCTTTATTTGCATCAGATGAGGAAACTGAGCCTTGAAAGGTTCGGGCAAGCCTGGCATGGTGGTGCGCGGTTGTGATCTAGCACTCTGGGAGCCTGAGGCAGGAGGATAGCAAGTTCTAGCCCAGCCTGGGCAACTTAGTGACTTAGCAAGACCCTGTATCAAAATAAAAAATTTAAAAAGCTGGGGCTATAGCTCAGTGTGAAGGCCCTGGGTTCAGTCTCCAGTACCACGAAGAAAAAAGCAGGGATGCAGCGGGGTGGGTTAGGACAGTGCTGAGAATCCCAGGCTGAGTTTAAACTCACTATGCGGTGCAGACTGGCCTCTAACTCAAGGGATCTTCCTGCCTCAGCCACCTGAGTGTTGGAATTACACTCATGCACCACCAAGCCCAGCTGATGCTGTCAATTTAACGTGAGGGACTTTTGTTGGGTAACAGAGTTTTTCATTCTCCCCAGTGCCCGAGTTAAATGTTGAGACCTGTGTGGGGCAGGACTGGGCCTTTCCGATCCCAGCCGGCGCATCAGCCAGCAGGGTTTCCAGTGGTCAGGGATGCTTGCCCCGGAGCTGCTGCTGTTTAGTTTTGATTTTTAAGATACTGGGGATTGAACCGTGAGCCTGCATACCAAGCTACATCACCAGCTCCACCCCATTTTTGCTTATTTTTGAGACAGGGTTTGAAAGGGTGCTGAGTCACTAAATCACCTAAGGGCCTGGGCGACCTTCTGTTGGCAGCACGTGGCGCCATCTTGGATCTTGGCTGTGGAGACCAGACCCTGACTGGACCTGCAGGCATCTTCACCTTAGCCTCCCCATTCTCAGAGCTGGGAGAAACGTACTTGTGTTCTTTACAAATCACCAGCCTCGACACAGCAGCGTCTTTCCTCTGTGTATCTGCATCCAAGGCCCCCTTCTTAGAAGCTTGGTTGGGGACCCACCTAATGACCTCGCTTCCGGTCTCCAAATAAGGCCACATTTGGAGTTCCTGGGAGTCAGGGCCCCAACATACCTTTCAGGAGGGCACACAGCTCAACCCATGCTGGCACCTGCTGGTTCTGAGGGCCCTTCCTTCCCCTCCTGCCTGCTTGAGGATGACTGCCCTGGTGACTCCGTCCCAGCTACACTGGGCCTCCTGAGGCTCAGGCCCTGAGTGGAGTCGGCGCCCACTGCCAGATGTTTACAAGAGGGCTGAACATCCATCCAGTCCTGTGGCTTTGTTCGAGTTCATTGATTTTTGTTGCAGAATTTCAAGGGACAAGAGAGACCAAAAGGGAACAGGAGGATATATGTAAGGTAAACGCCAGCAGACTCATGTCCCAAGGCGGAGTGGTTGAACAAAGGGAAGTTCCAGTTTTTATACATTTAGTAGAAGGGGGTGGTCCCTCTAGCGATGCAGTAAGAAGGTTGAAGGCAGACAGTTTAGTGATTTAGCCTGGTAGGAAGGGCAGTGTCTCATGAATCATGGAACAGAGTGTCATAAGCTTTGTTTCCAGAGCACAGTTGCTTACAGAACATATGGTTCCTCAGGGGTTACAGGACCTCATTTACAGGAGTGTGACGTCTACGTCGTCAGTGTGGGGTGTCAGTAGTTACAGGAAAATGAGGGGCGCTGCCAGGCTGCTTTCAGCTGGAACTGATTTTCTTTTACATTCTGCTTTAGTTTCTCAAGCAGCCCGCCAGCAGCCAGGGAGTGGCTGTCAGGCTGAGTCCAGGCTGCTCAGAGGGCACAGGGGTGGGGTGTGGCCATGCAGGGGCAGTGCCAGGCCGGGGGAAAGCCTGATGTCCCCGGTCAGTGCCCCTGGGAGCCTCCTCACACTGCGCCTGCTCAAGGGAGTGCAGCACGAAGCTTAAAGAATGGAATATTCACGGCACGTTTTCTTCCTGCCTTTGCCGAGGCCTCGGGCTGCTGCTCTGAGTCCGCCACGACTCTGTGCATTCCTGGCGCTTGGCAGGAGCATGGTGGCCTCAGTGAGGGGAGTCAGCTGGCATCAGGCGGGTACAGCAGGGCGATACTCTCCCGACAGATGCCCACTGCGCAGCCAGGGGCGGAACCGGGCCAGGCCCCTGGCCTCCCACTGGGGCCAGCTCCTGACTGAGCTCTGCAGAGGGTAGCTAAATTTGGAGGCACCTGTCGCTGAGGTCAGGGACGACGCTTGGCCTCTGCAGAGACCCCAGAGTTCCCGGAGTGCTCCTCGTCCCCGCTGCTGTCCTGAGTGGGCGTGGTCTGTGGCCTGGCTGTCCTGGACAGCGGTGCTGCTGGCCCGGCACATGCAAGGCAGCTGGCGGCCAGGATCCAGATGTGTGGGGCTCCAGGGGCCCAGGCGCCTTTGTCTTCACTGCAGCCCTCAACTTCACAAGAGAAAACCAGGGGCTGCAGGAGTGGTTAACAGAATCGATGTTTCACTGCCATGTATAAGCACTGGCAGAGGAGAAACGGGTGCATCAGTCAACGCTGCCGTGTTTATTTATTTATTTATTTTAAATTTTTCTGAGACAAGTTCTTGCTAAGTGGTTAAGTTGTGCAGGCTGGGTTTGAACTGGGGACCCTCCTGCCTCAGCCTCCCAGGGTATTGGGATTACAGGTGTGCACCACCACACCCAGTCTAACACGCTGCACTAGTTTCCTGGGGCTGCCGTGCACACTGGTGGCATTAAAGCAATTGAACTTTATTATCCCAGAGTCCTGGAAGCTGGAGGTCAGAAATCAAAGTGTCAGAGGGACAGTGCTCCTCCGGACTCTGGGCGGAAGCTGCCTGTCACTGCCCAGTGTCTGGTGGTGGCCGCCAATTCCTGGTTCTTCCTGGTCAGCAGCTGGTCGCCCTGATCTCTGCTCCTGTGTGCACACGATGTTCCCCTTATGCCTGTGTTCAGGTTTCCCTTGGCTTACAAGGACACCGGCCACTGGCTTGGGGTCCTCCCCAGTCCTCTACGGCCTCAGTCTCCCTATATCCACAGAACCCCAATTCCCAGATGAGGTCCCGACCCCAGATACAGGAGGTCAGGGCCTCATGTATCTTCTGGGGCACAGCTCCAGCAGTATGCACCCCACGTTCCTCACACGGACTCCTTGTCTGCTCGCCTCGGAAACCCTACTGCACAAACGCAGGGTGCTAGGAGGCTGAAGACGGTCTGACTGCAGGGCTTTGGGACTGGCTTTCGGCCCTCACTTTATTTTTTGTGATACAGATAAGGAAGGAAAATCTGGAATGGGTTTAGGGCTCTAGGAATCAGGTGAGTTTCCCAGAAGGTATTTTCCGGGGGATTGGGCCTCCAGCCCGAAGACATTGGCCTCCTCCAGGGCAGCACACACAGACCCTCAGGAAGTGACCGTCGCTTGCCCAGTGTCACAGCCTAGGGAGAGCAGTCTCCCTGGGACCTTGTCTGTTAGCTTCTCTGTCTCTTGGCTTTGGAGGAGTGAAGGTGATGGGGGCCATGAGCCCAACCACGGAGGATGCCAGCCCCGTGGACACTGGTCCGGCAGGGAGGGAATGTCTGCTTCATCTTCCAGGGGGCTGGCTTCATGGCCCTGGACAAAGCCATCTAACTTTTCCAGCTTTGTTTCTCTCCTTGTGAAGGGGAGATCATGAGAGGAAAGCTTGTAA
Source organism: Heterocephalus glaber (assembly GCF_053883595.1). NCBI lineage: Eukaryota > Metazoa > Chordata > Mammalia > Rodentia > Bathyergidae > Heterocephalus > Heterocephalus glaber. The sequence continues at coordinate 2,187,025 of NW_028258138.1, forward strand.
GCAAAGGCTTCCCTTTGCTGCATGTAAGACAGAAACACGGGGAACACTTCCCACCATCTCCTGGGGTTCCAGGTGTACTTTCTGAATCTGTGAGGGTCTCACTGAGTAAGTTGCAACCTTAAGCATAAAAATAAAATATAAATGAAAACATACAAGGATCATGACAATTTCACACAAACCTTTTTGTAAGAGAGGCCATTGGGACTTTTTCATTATTTGGGGCATACTGATCCCATTCAAGAAGTTTCCCCAGGCGCAGCATCACCGAAACCTGCTTTGTAGCAAGTGGTTTAGTTTAAAGGATGCTCCTTTATGGAAATGTGGGTTTTGGCATAGATGCTTCACCTACCTTGTAGGATGAGAGGGGGTCACCTAAGCAGGCATGGGGGGGGGACTTTCTTTCAGCTGACATTGGCGTTGTTGTGAAATTTGCTTCTGCTGTCACTGAAGACAACGGCAGGGAAGAAAAGAAAACAGCGTCGTGAATTACATGTTTTATGCTCCTGCTATCAAGCTCATGTTTTGCTTCTTACTGTTGATAAGAAGCACCTGTAGATTATGATTAAGCACGAGCCACTGGTTTATGTGCAACCCTGGAATGGTAAATCTGGCAACTTGAACATATTCGTTTCCTTGCAGATACAGATAACATCGGCCAGTGGTGAGGTGTCAGCTCCCGGGAACTTGGGGTTGTGTTTTTTCAACATCTGCCGGGAGAAACCCTCTATCCTGGAGGCAGCAGCACCCTGAGTTCTCTGGCTGGAGGCTGCGCTTTGTTCTCAGGTCCTTCAATTCTTCAGACAGTGTCACTCCGACCTCAGGATACGGCAGTCACTTTGCTGACCTCGCCCTCAAGCCTGGTTCAAACTTCTCCCCGCTGGCCCCAGGGAGTCACCCAGGAGCGTCTCTTCCTCCGCCACAGTCTTCCTCTTCCCACCTCCGCTCTCCCTCTTCCTCCTCTTCCTCTCTCCTCTCTCTCCCCGGTGCTGGCCGCTCTGCACTGGCAGGAGGGACCCTGCTTCCTGGTTGCCCGGGGAGAGGAGGCTACTTTTCTGCCTGTCGTGGCCTCTCTGGTTGATCCTTCTGGCCTTTGATGATCTCACGAGCTGGAATCCGAATGAGATGGTTGGACACAGAGAATGGACACTCAGGTGGCCCTTGGAGACCCTTCTGAGACCTCCGCATCTGCGTATGGACAGGGAGCCCTGGCCTTGGCTGATTCCCGCTGGCCCAAACGACACGATGCGCTCTTGACTGAGAATGACAGTCCCAGCTGAGTGACGCTTAGCGTTCAGTGAGTCCATAGGCAGCTCCCGGATTCTAAGCTTTGGGCTGCTCCAGGAAGAAGGCTGCGCCTGGAGGGAGAGTGCTACCCTGCTTGGGTGAGAGACAGAGGAGGGTGACCCAGAAGCTGTGTTCATGGGCAGATGACGGGTGCCTCTTCCACCCCGGAGAGAGCCCGAAAGGAGCAGTGAGCAGAGCCCCAGGGTGGAGCCAGCAGCTCCTGGGGGCAGGGTTTCTGGGAGAATCTCCCCATGGACTGTGGGGAGTCACCGTCACCCTCAGGAGGACTCTGTGGTTTCTGTCACACACTCCCTTCCTCAGTCTTATCTTCAGAGGCACTTCTTAAACCTGACAAAGCAGATACGTATCCATCGGGGTTCACCAGAGGAACAGATTTAATATTCCCTGTCTCCATACAGAGAGAGCTACTAGGCAGGTTTGCAGTGGCTGCCTGTAGAGTCTGTGGAGGAGTCAGAGGATCCAGCCAAAGGTCGAGGGCCGGAGCTCACTGCAGAGTCCAGTCTGAGTATGTGTTGGAAGCTGAAGTTCTATGAGAAAAGGCCGAAGAAGCTGAAGAGGAACGTCCAGAGGCAATCATGGAGGCTGGAGCTCCTTCAAAGGAGCAAAGGGGCAGACTTCCTCCGTTCCCTCTTTGTTGCACCCAGGATATAAGCCTATTGGTTGGCGCCACCCACATTCGGGCGGGCCTTCCCTCCTCAGTTTGCAGCCTATGTGTCCATCACCCGCCGACACACCTATTACTGTGCCCCACCAATTTGCTAGGGGCTCCTCAGTCCATTCAACTTGCTGTATCCCAACTAACCACCACAAGATACATACTGAAGATGAGAGAATGTTCTGCAGACCATGACACCCCTCTCTTTCACCAGGTCCCCTCACACATGCTGTGCTTGAACTCTTTGGTCTTCCCTCAACTCACCTAAATCCATTTTCTGTTTGAGACTGAGATAACCACTTCTCCAAGGCTCCCATGTTTAGACTGGCCTCTGGGACCCTTCTTCCTGATGCTTAATTTAGCACCAAATTTAATCTGCTTTGTCTTATTACAAATGGGAAAGCTATTCAGCAGTCATAATGTCTTCTCAATGACTTCCGTCACAGATCTTTTTCTCCATAGAGATGGCCTTTGGATGCTGAGTTACCAAAGATTCCCAGCTTGCAACAACCCATGTGTGAGGCTGGGGACAAAAACTGCTGTTGCTGCTTATTGGTTCTGAGTCCACTTATGGTGGCTGATACTTGAACAACAAACCAAAAACCAGGTTGCTCCCTGTGATACAAATACCCAACTATGATGCCAATGATAAGAAAAACTGACATTGGTAAGTACAATATTTTTATATTTACATTAATTAGATTGCTTTTTATTATTACTGTTTTTTATGAGAGATTTCGTCTGTGGTGGTTAAGCTTAATCGTCCACTTGACTGACTTGGGAGATGCCCAGGGGATTAGTAACTTCTGGGTCATGGAGGGGTGAACTTGGGCACTGTATCTGTTTCCTGGCCCCCTTCTTCTGTGTTCTGCTCTACTTTCTGGCCATCATGAACTGAACAGCTTTCCTCTGTCATGATCTGGCACCATGATGTTTCTACCTTGAAGCCAGCCAACCATGAACTGAAACCTCTGAAACTGTGAGCCAAATAAGTGATTTCCTACTTTAATCTGTGAATGTCAGGTATTGTGTCCAGCAATGGGAAAGCTAACAGAGTTCCCATGAAGGGATTTTTGCTGGTGTCTATGAATTTACACCTATCCCTCATTTGAGTTGCATAGGAGGACTGAGACTGTGGTTCCAGTGACCCCTTGCTAGACTCAAGCAGCTGCAAGCCTGGCCTCGCTGGATGGGGGAGGGCACAGAGGGAACACCTTGAGTAGGCAGAAGTCACAAAGTCTTTAAAATAATTCAATCAATCCAAAGCTCAAGATAAAAAAGTAAAGGCAGTTTTTGAGAACATCCTTATTAAAATAAAGGCATTTTGGTAAAGCAGGGCTAAGTTTTTCACAAATTGCTTATTTGGATGTAAACCCAGGAGCATCCTTTGGCTGAAAGTATCAACTTGAATAGTTACTGGAAAGTCATGAAGCATTAGCAGCAAAAATTTAATTACAGGTTGCCACTGTGAGTGAATGTCTGTATTAAAGGCCATACAATGGAGGATCTTTATACTGTTTACAGCACCAAATTTGCTTTTGTTCTAATGAGAAACATTAAAATCTTTTGAAAATCCTGCATCACTGAAAAGGGGAAAACAAACTTTATTCCTATGCAGGGCTTCTTTGTGAGGGACAACTGGTCAACCCAAGCAGTACTAAACAATCCCTTCTGCAATGAAGAAGGAGCTTCCTCAAGAAGATGGGTATCCTTTATGATGATATCCTTTCTATTAACCCTGTGGCTCTCTGTTAAATACTTACCATTTTTCTTTGTTCATTAAGCTGTTGATTCTCTTTAAGGCTGAAGAGAGCCCTGTGAGTTTGAAGCTAGATCTGAACCCCACTGGCTAATTCCTATCTTCAGATCCTGGGGATGTTTCCTCATTAAACAACACCCTGCTGTCTGAAAGGGCACCAGAGGGTAGCTTATCTCAGATAAGTTTACCCTGGCTTTTCCATGGATCCCAGAGTGCAGCTTCTATCTGCTGAAGATCCAGGATGGTGTCCAGGCCTGGCCCGGTCAGCTCGGGGATAGTTAGGATCCAGGCCAGGGAGGCTCTACTCCTGCCCTACCACTCATGGCAGCATTGGAGAATCTACTGTGGCTCTCTTGCTCCTGCCTCTTAGGAAGGGCTTTCTTGGTGCCTGGCATATGATAAGAACCCCACCTGCATGGCTCTTTTATTATTCTTTTCATTTCCCAACCTTTACAAGAACCTACTGTGCACCAGGTTCCACCACTTGGGGGGCAAAGATGAACACATGAGCCCTTTGGTTCTAGGAGCTCAGTCTCATGAGAGGAGGCACAGGCAGATTGGCCACGAGGGTTCCTGTGATTCTGGCTTTGATGGAGGGGAACCAGGGGATTTTGGAGCATCTGCCCCAGATGTGGGCTCAGTGTGGCATTCAAAGGGATTCTGAAGGCTGGGTAAGAAATGGGTGCAGCTGAACACTCTTAGTGAAGGGATGATTGTGAGCCAAAGTTCTGCGACATGGGGAGCCTGGAGAGATGTGGGGGTTGCTGGTGCAAGTGGGGTGCATGGGCTGTGTCTGAGTACCAAGTGGAGCCAGATCCCAGGGGCCTTGAGTGCCACTCCAGAGGCAGTCGGGAGTCACCCCCAGTGTGAGGGAGGAGTCATGTGACCAGGTGTGTGTTTCAGCAGGACTGGTTTCCCAGAGATGTGAAGGACTGAGATCCCAGGGGCTGGTGGACATCCCACCACGAGAACAAGCTCCAGCCACAGCACTGGCTACCAGGAAGGGCAAGGAGAGACAGACGCAAGAGGAGGTTGAGGAGGAGGTTGGAGTCAGTAGTGAGAGGACCTACTGAAGGTGGCAGCCTAGGAGGATGGAGAAGGGAGAGGCCATGGGATGCAAATCAGAGCTTCACAGGTGGCATGAGGTGCCCACAAGTGATGGGCTGGAGAACCCTTGTGTGTCAGATACTTTTTTCTCGTTGCTGAGACAAAATACCCAACACTCAAAGTTAAAGGAGGAAAGGTTTATTTAGCTCACAGTTTATAGAGGTTTCAGTCCATAATCGGCTGGCTCCAGGCAGGGTGGTGTGGCAGAGGGGTATCACAGAGGAGAAACAGTTCATGGCACCCACATGGCAGCAAAGGCAGCAAGGGACCTTAACAGTGTCTCTGTGCATCTTTTATTTTATCCAGACTACGTAGGGCAGGTAGCACTCACACACTTAATCCTAGTGTCCTTGAGTTTGGCATTGCACCATGAATCAATCCCAGCATCACACACTCCAGATCCAGCCACCTCTGAAAAGCTCCACCTTGTTCCCATAAGACCTTGCAGGAACATTTAAACACAAGCCACGACACCCTACCCTGGTGTTAATCGTTTAGATCCAGATGTGCCCTAGAGCCTCATGCAAACATGGGTGGAGCTTTTGGAAAGTGGCTGAACCATGGGGCTCATAGCTGATTCCTGGTAGGAGGCGGGGCCTGGGTGGAAGAGGTGGTCCCTGGGGGCGTGGCCTGGGAGGGCCCCTCTCCCTCCCTGGCTCCGCCTTTCTCTTTCTGCTTCCTATCCGCCATGCTGCTGTGCCATCCCATTCTGCCTTGGAACAGCCAACCAAGGCCTGAGACCATACACACTGGGCCAAAGCGAATCTTTCATCCTTGCATTTGTGGGTGTCGAGTATGCTGTCTTGGTGATCAGAAAGCGACGAAGACCCTGGGCTATCACACTGCAGGCCTCCCGCCCACTGCACCCCGGGTCAGCCTGGCAGCCACTGTGCGGTGTGGTGGCCTCCTCCTGGGCTGTGGGAGCACCCGCCAGTCCATGTTCTCCACAGCCCTGTGGTGGGGAGCCCTCCTCACTAGGGCGGGGAGCAGGTGTCTTGCCAGAAGCCACACAGGGGTCCCTCCTCTCGCTCCCCCGTTTTGAATCCACCTCCTCTCCTCCATTCTGTGGGGACTGAGTGCCAGTGACAGACAGGAGGACAGCGCCTTGGGGGACTCTGGGACTCCAGCTCCACACCTGCATCAGCCAGATCCCTAACACCTCCCTTGAGAGGATGCAGATCCCTCCCAAGGGGCTCGCCAGTGGCATCTAAGTCTGAGACAGACGCCAACTCTTGCCGTCAGGATGAAGACATAGCAGCCCCTGAGCAACCCACAGGCAGCAAGGAGCAAGCCTGTTCACGGGAGGAGGCGATCCCCAGACCCTTGCCTTGTCTCTCTGAAGGCCTCTTCCCTGCAAGTGGCAGAAATGAAGTTCCCCTAACTCACAGCAAGTCTTCGGCTTCCTTCCCTCCACTTGACTTCCAAGCAGGATGCATCCACTGCAGCCACCAACATGGCGGCATCTGAGCAGAACAGATAGGGTCTCCCCCTGCCTGTGGACACGGACCTCCTCGGTGCCATGCGGGCCTGCAGGGTGGGGTCCCCTCCTCCCACATGGTGCCCTTCACTCTGTGCACCACCTTCTGCCCTGGCCTCGGCATGCTTAGCTCACAGCTCCTCTTATGCATTTTGACTCCAGGGCTCCAGGTCTGAGGGACACTGGGTCTTCTCAGCTCGTGGGTTGCCAGCTTCTCAGAGGTTCTCTGGCGCCTGCCCTTCTCCTTTGCCAGTGGCAGGGTGAGCTCATGGTTTCGCGTGGGCAACCTCCCATGGGTTTAATCCTTTCCCTTCTTTTTTTCCTTAGGAGAAACAAGTACTTAACAAAGCTTTTCATCGCTTCCTTAGACTGCAGCTTAAGGAAAAGAAAACTCAGATCTGAAGAACTTGACATCTTTCTTCTCTCTCAGGCTGACCGGGTGACTCTGCCTTGGAGCAGGGATAGGCTTGGGTTCACCTGAGGGCCAAGGACCTCATGGGGCACAGAAGGCACAGGTGCCACATGGTCCTCGGGTCCCAGGTGGAGGATGGGGGTGCTCTGATCCTGAGGGGCCGAGGGGAGAGTCGGTGGACCATGGGGACAGGTGCACAGAGGCTGGGACAGATGGCCTTGGGAGGACCACTGGGTGTGACACTGAGCTGAGTGGCGGCCTCGCAGAGAGTACTTGGGGAAGATCCAGAGAGAAGACAAGGTGGTCATGGGCAGCGCGGTCAGTGAGGACTGGAGATGTGGGAAAGGTGAGCGGCCACAGCTTCTGTGAGATCCCAGAATGTAAAAAGAGAGACAGACGATCCACACTGTCCCTGGACAGACAGGTCCAAGTGGAGTAGAAGGAAGGATAAGCTTATGGCGAGGGAGGCCTGGATCATTTGGTTGACAGGAGGAAGCCAGGGTGAAGGCAGAGGTCAAGCAGGCAGCGTGGAGAAGCTTGATGCTCGGGAAGGGAACCTGTGGGACCCCGACCGCACTTCTCGCTGGCTCAGTGACTTCAGGGAAGGTGCCAGACCTCTCTGGGCTTCACTCTGCATTCATGTGACTTCAGGAAACATCAGTCTATGTCCAGAGCTTGTTCTGAGATGCTGTACTTTTGGTTTTAAAAGACTCTGAATAAGGGCCGGGGATTTAGCTCAGTGGTTCCGGGGCCTGGTGCGCAAGCGCGAGGTCCCAAGTTCGATCCCTGGTATCAAAAAAACCCCCCCAAAAAACCTGTGAATAAAGTGTGGCTATGCCTATGAATCAGGGAATGCACACGATGGTCACTATGTGCCAGGCCTTGCTCTCTGCATTTAATGTACATTAACTCCTTGTGTTACATCCACCTAGGGTAGGCTGACTCATTCAAAGCCACCCTGTGAGGTGATGACTTAAAAAAGGAGGTGGTGGAGACAGAGAGAAGTGAAATAACCCTCTCGAGGATGCAGAGCCAGTGACTGGAAGGGGTTTCGGCTAGGTAATGTGCGCTTTTCATCACTGTGCAGGCAACATTGCCTCATGCAGTGTGGGCTTTCAGGATAGACATTGATTAATTCACTTATGGATTGGGTCAAAAGACAAAGATGAAAGAAAACTGGTGGAAAACAATCACGAGGAGGAGGAGGAACAAAAGTGCGGGAGCAGCGAAGCAGGCAGAAATGTGGAGCTGTGGAGGGTGAAGGACAGGTGGCCCCTGGATCCATCCGCTCCTAAGTCAATTGGATCTATTGCCAGACTTTGGATCTGTGGCTAAGCCAACAGACTTCCTCTCTTGCCTTCGATGTGATGGGTGGGGTGTTCAGCAACTGAAACGTGATTTATTAGTATTCTCAGGTAACTTGGAATCTGGTGGCAGAGCAGGAGGTGACTAGCACCACATGGTAGCACTACGTATTCATTTCTTTGTAGCTCTTTGTATTCATTTCCTAGAGCACCACAGGGCTTGAGGCAACAGCAGTCTCCTTTTATAGTCTTGGAGACAGAAGTCTGAAATCAAGATGTGTACAGGGCCAGGCTCCCTCTGAGGGCCCCAGAGGAGAATCTGTCTGCCTTTTCTGAGCGTGCGATGCTGGCCCAAATCCTTGGCTCTCCTCGGCTTCTAGACATCGTTCCAACCTTGGTCTGCATCTCTGCACTGTCATCTTCCCTGTGTGTCTATGTCTGTGTCTCCTCTCAGACACAGTTTTATTGAATTAGAGCTCAGGCTAATGGGATAGGACCTCATCTTAATCTAATTGCATCTGCAAAGAACCTGTTTCCCCATGAGGCCACTTTCTCAGGTAATGGAGTTAGGACTTCGGTGTATCTTTTGTGAAACCCTTACAGCTGTTACACATGGCCAGGCATGCCAGAGAATCATTTTCCTGCCTCCCCCTTGTTCCTTCTACCTTTCTGCCAGCTTTCAGGTAGCTTCCTGTCTCCCGGGTCTCACGGGAAAGTATGGTCATGTCAAGAACAAAGGCCAAATGCTTGACTTTTGAGTTCTGAATCAGGCTCTTGGAATCCACAGTAAAGTTAACAGTCTAAAAACCAAAGGACTTTTGACCTTCAAGAGCTGGGCTTGGTGGAGAGACAAAAGGATTTGTGGGATCATCCAAGAAAGCTCAGAGGGCTGAACACAAAGAGTATAAAATAAGCCTGGGGAGGACACGGCGCACAAGTCAAGGGCAGATTCTCAGCTGCTCATAAAGAAAAGCAAGACTTCAACAGGGCAGGTGCTCAGGAAGCAGGCAGTGGGCTAGGACTGAGCTGCCGGAGTGCCATAGAAGACCTCTTTTCCACCTTATGCTCCTTTCAGGATGCAAACTCTAAGAGGCGAGAATCATGCCGAGGTCCGAGGAGCCCCGTAAGATAGCTTGGGACACTGTACACTGCTAGGGTGGGCCAGGGCAGACCACTGATGCTTAGGGGAGCCCTTCGCGAGAGAGGCTCAAAGGCATCTTGGGTTCTGCACACCCTAGTGAGGAGCAACCACTCCACCCTCAAGACGGTTGGTGCCAAGCAGGTCGGAATGGGACGCAGAGGCCATGGCTAGGACCATGCGCTTGAGCAGTGGCCACAAGCCTAGAATATTCAAGAGGGGCAGAGGCAGCAGCCAGGGCTGGAGGCAGCCCTCCTCTCAGGCCCCTCTCCTCTCCCCTGTCCACAAGCAAGATTGCTGCCAAGCCCGGGGGAAGAGAGAGGGCAGGAGAGACTCTGTCGAGGCTGCTAGATAGGATCCCTTCCAAGACAGGGCATGCATGTGACACTTCCGCACACCACTGGGGGACAGCTGGGTTGTTTGCTGCATTTACTGAAGTGTTACTCAGTATAATTTGCTTATTAAAAACATTTAATTAAAAACATATATAATATTTGAGAAACAAGAGCTTGCTTTTATTATTTTTTCTAGATGTAATAAATAAGAAATAAATGAGAACATGTAGCAATAAGACATTAATGACTATTTAAAAATTCAAACCTGTTTCTTTTAGAGTGATAACAGTTTCTTTCAAAGCTTAAGCTATAAATACTGTCATTTATACACTTTTGGTAAAAAAACCTTTTAGAGTTGACTGTTCATCCTCTTCCTCCTCTTCCTCTTTCTCCTTTTCCTCCTCTTCTTCCTTCTCCTTAAAGGTGTCAATATAGCTAATTTTGGTGTTTCTAATTAAGTTTATTGGTACATTTTAGGTATACAATACAGTTACATTCACCATTGCAATCTTGTACCTTTACATGATGTATCTTGGTTCTTATTTTTCCCCCATTACCCTGCTCTCCCTTCACCCCTTCCAAGATAGCTAATTTTGTGATCTAAATCAAATGAGCAGAAGACATGATATAAACTGAAAAAGGAGATATAAGATGACACATCTAATTATGGTTAAACACACACATGTACACAGTTGGGCTAGGAATTCATTTCCGAATCCATAGACATTCACCCCAAAGCCCCGTGGGTGTGTTTGCCTTATGCCTCTCTGTACAAATATAGCAGTGCGACCCTTTCAGCCCAAAGGCTGAAACAGTGCTGGGGCTGATTGAGTGGGGTGTTTGTCGGATTGTTATCCACTGGCAGGTGCTCTCAGCATACATGGTCTTACATCAAGGGGGCCGAAGGAGCAGCTAAACATAATCATTGACATTTATTAAGAATTTATTATGTGCCAAGCTCTGCTCTAAGCCCTTTAGATGCATTGACTCGTTTCAGATTGACAAAGTGCCTGGAAGGAGTTGCAACCACTGTCCATGTTTCATGGATGAGGAAATTGGGATGTGGGGAGTGACTCACCCAAGGTTACCAGTGACCTATGGGACAGACCAGATCCAAACCCAGTTTGTGGCTCTAGATCTTTGCTTTCAACCAATGTGTGTTAAAATTCCCACAGGGTTGGTGCAGAAGGGGAAGTTGGAGCAGAAGTCTTTGAGATAACGAAAGAGAACCAAATCAGTCCTCTCTGAGGTCTCCCATTAAGTCTCAGGTCTTAGTTACTTTCTCATTATTGGGGCAAAATATACAATACCGACAATTTAAAGGGAGTTGTATTTGGGTTCATGGTTTCAGAGGATTCAGTGCAGAGTTGGGTAGCTCTAAGGCAGACAAGTCATGGTAGCAGGGCATAACAGAGGAAAGCTGCTCTTCATGGTGGTCAGGAGGCAGAGAGAGAGAGAGAGAGAGAGAGAGGGAGAGAGAGAGACAGGAGGGAGAGAGGGGGAGAGAGAGACGGGCAGGCAGAGTTGGGGTGGAGACGCTCTTCCAGGCCACACTCTTCTTTCAACCAGACTCGACTTCCTAACAGCAACTGCGCTCTGAGCTCCTGAGTGGATGCATCCACTGATGAGTTTAGCACCTCCGTGATCCAATCACCTTCCAAAGGCCCACTTCTGAGGACACGAGCCTTTGGGGGGGACATTGTGGATCTAAACCAGAACAAGTCACATGATGGACAGACTAGTGGGGTATCTGTTCAGGGTCTCAGAAGGGTTTTCAATTTAGATCATGGCGAGGTTCTAAGGAAGTCCTTTATCTGTAGTTTTTATTTTTGGTACCAAAACTAATTTAGCTCACTTTAACTTTATGTGAAATGTCATTTGGGGATTTTGTGCTCTCTTTAGAAATATTGCGCTCAGTTCTTGTCAACAAGATTTTGCCTCAGGTGTGAGAAACAGTGGATTCTCTTAGCGGGGAGCCGGGAGTGAGGGCCAGCCACAAATCAAGGTATCACAAAGGAGCCTTAAAAAAGAAGCCGAAGTCAGATTTCTGGAAACGTCTTAAAGGTTGGCAGATACGCTCAGACCTATAAATACCTTGTGTTCTATCTCTAAAGTCCTCACTGTTCATCTAAATGTAAATCCTTATTAGGTTACAAGCCCCGAAAGAGTGTTGTCATCAAAGACAGTGCTAAAATTGGATGCTTCCTGGCTGAGCCCAACCCGGTTGAAGAAATCAAATGACCTCCTTTCCTTGCCTTCAAAGGCCTGACTGCTTTGCCTATCTTCCAAACTGGTCCATTCAGATGCAAATGTCTTTTGCTGACCGCCTGCTTTAGCAGCGTCCTGCCCTTTCTTCATTTGTGCAAGGGCCTGAGAGGGAAGGGTCCAACCCAGAACAGACATAGCCCGGACTGTTTGGGGGAACAGATACTGTGCTGTTGCCTATTTTCTTCCTGTAGGGTCCTGGGTTGCCAGCTTGATCGGCTTGAGTGACACCTAGGGGATTATGACAGCACATTTCTGAGTATATTTGGTGGGCCATAGAGCTATGATCTTGGATATTCTCCCTGGTCCCTGACCCCTTCCTCTCTGGTGCTGTTTCCGGGCTCTGCTTCCCAGGTACCATGGATGGAGCAACCTTGCTTAGCCACACCCTTGTGCAGTGATATTCCTGCCTCGAGCCAGCCGACCATGGACTGATCCCTCTGAGAGTGTGAGCCAAATTAAACTTCTTCTCCTTTAAGTTGCATGTGTCAGGTGCTTTGTTCCAGTGAGGAGAGGATCCACTAATATAATGATCTTACTGTTTCTCTTTTACTTTAGGCCAAGTTTAGTTGTACCATACACTGGAAAACTCAGGTAAGCATCTCCCTAAAGAAATCTTACCTGGGGAGAATAAGAAAACTGATATTGACATTTGCAATGCTATCTACTCTGTCTTATTTAGTCATTCAACCTTTTGTTTATTTATTGTCAAAGCATATTGATCATCTAATACATACTAGGTGCCAGTATAGTTGCATGGATGCAATGAAGAATAAGAACTGGCACTGTGCTACTAAGAAAAACCAGAAAAGGAGGGAGAGGGAGAAATGTTGGAATGTTTAGAAGGATGTGCTATTTAGCAAAGATACAGCTTTGGATTGATTATACATGAAGTTTTGGAACATAAATTGTAGCTCAGATTTTGTTCCATTGTGTGACACAGAAGCCAGAGTTCTGTATTCCTCTACTTGGCAGTCATTGGCCAAGAGGAGAATCAACTCTTTGGCATCCTGGCTCTCTGTGCTTATAGGAGATGCAATATCCATGGGTCAAGTGTAGTCTGCTGAAATAAATTACAGGCATTGCCACCCAAGGAAAAACACACAGAAGCTGGAATATAGGTTAATGAAAAGAGTAAAAATGGATTTGAGTGATCTGCATGGAGCAGTAACAGGTCCAGTTACAGTCCACCCCTTGCTCAGCTTAAATCTACTTGCTTCTTATGTTAAGTTCACTCCATGCTCCGTTGGCTTCTTCAAGGTTGTGGTTGATCTCCTTTGTGTGTGTGTGTGTGTGTGTGTGTGTGTGTGTATAAAACTCTGTAAAAGGACCATTAATAGGGAAAAATATACTCTCTGTTGCTATTGTTGGTCCAAAAACAGTGTCTGACATCCATTGTCTCTTTGTTCTTGCACATTTTCTAGAGTCCCTTTCCCATGAGCACTTTCTGTCTGGATGGCTTGTTTGTTGGGTTCACCAAGACTTCCAGGCCTGAGGAGAAGGAGTCCTAGATGCCACATTCATTTAAGGCCACATTCACTGTCCCTGTCCATGAATGGTGAAAAATTGGCACAAAGCATGAAGAGATACCTCAGGAATGCACCTGAATGACAAGTATGTTCTTCTGTGCACCCATTATGTGCACAAAAGAACCTCCTTGTGATGACTGAGGTCAGTAACTCCGACCAGTGTAGCAATACTTTCATTTGCTGCCAATCTGCTGTTAGAATGAGTCCAGGCAGCAGCTGTTGCTTTAGGTTGAATGTGACTCCTACTGGAAACATCTCACTGGCAATGGGGCCTCTGGACCCACAGAACCTCTGGCTTTAGGGATGAAATCACACATTGCTCTGTGATGGTGGATATGGTAACTCTCACTTCCAAACTTTTTCTCTGGATTCATGAACCTTGCTAATGAGCATGTTGTGCTACATTATGGCTGTAGCTTTAAGATATTACTGCATCCTGAGGGATAGGACCTCAGCCTCACAGGTGTCATGCATAGTCTGACATCTCAAGTACATCTTCAAGATGCTGCTATACACAGTGCTCACGGGAGCTTCTGGGTGTATGAGAACACACAGAGCCCAAGGTGCCCAATATCAGGCTTTCCTTTCTGTAAGTGGGTCGCTTGATCTGCGACAGTTTTTTTAATGTGGGATCCTATCTTAGTACATTTATCACTCCATAAGCCTACAGGTGTTGTGTGTGTCTGGGCACTGGGAGGAAAGGCAGAGTGATGTACAGTAACCCCGATTACAAGGAAATGCCACCATTCTAGGCCAGCAAAAAGAAAGGAAGATGTCCTCAAAAGATATCATTTCAAGAAAAATTGCAGGCTGAGGCAGACTTGCAGGGAAAATTGAAAACTAATTTACATCTAAGAGTTTGTTCTGCTATTGAGCACAGAGCTTGGATTACACCTCCCTGCATCTGTCCATCATCGGCCAAAGCCTCTTTACTCAGGGAACATAAATATCTAAGAGGTCGCTGCTCTCCTCACCATGGACCGGGTGGCTCTGGCCAGTCACCTGTGTACACCACCAGGGCACACAAAGGCACCAAAGGCACGTGGGAGCAGGAGGTAGGAAAGACATAGAAACAGGACTTGAGAAGATGTAGGTGACACGAAGGTGGTGTCTGCTGTAGACCTGGTCACTGTGCTCACACAGCTCCCAGCCTGGGGGAAGCGGCAGATCTGCAGCCAACAGCTACGACCCTGGGTGGGGAGGGCCACAGAGAGGCCAAGGCAGGCATTTTATGCAGCACACATTACAGCCTCCAGTACCAGCATCCTGCCTACAATCAGGGTGTCTCCTTACCTTCCTGCCCTCCAGAATAAAGAGCAAACACACACTAAGGAGCTGAGTTCAGAGTTTATTAAAAAGATTACGGTCTGCTCTATCTACTGGGCTCGTGGACATCTAAAGCATGCCCATCCCATTCCACAATGTATCCACACTCCTACATTCCCTTCATAATCATCCCTTTTAAGCATTTACCAACTTGTGCTAGTATTTGTTGGGTTGAGACGAACTCTGAACCTCACACAGACTTCCAAGGGGCTCACAAATTTGCTCAGAGAATCAGATATGAGAAGAACCAGAAGGGCCAGAAGGGATTTACAGATCTTGTGGCCAATCTGATGTTTACAGATGTCAGATGTCCAAAGCGGATGGCTTTGCCCAAGACCTCATGGTGAAGTATGAGAGGAGGGAGAGCTAGAGTCGAGCCTCTTGGTGCCTTGCTGATCCTGTCTTCCTGTGATCCTGTACCATGAACAAACCCAACTTTTGTATTCTGAAGAGTGGTATCTGGGGCAGGCAAGCAAAGGTCCCCAGGATGGTCTTTGACAAAGATGGACAGTTAGCCGCATAGCAACGAGAATGCTCCTTTCCTGTGTCTCCGGGAACCCCCCTTGGGGGTGCCATTATGATTCTTGGGTCCCTGCAAACAGCTCTTCCTCCTCTTCCGAAAATTTCAGCACCTCAGGCTGGGAGTGAGCTCTTGTTATGCGAGCAAGCAAAATGCCACCCACTAACCCAACCATCATGAAAGACCCTTGAAAGGGAATCAACTGGAGAAGATAGAAGTTTCAGTGAGGGGAATATTCTCTTGCCACACGGCTAAATAGAGGCAAAGGTGCAGTGTTGGGCTAATGCTACATTGAAGTAAAATCAGATTGAGCACCAGACTCTTTCTCTGGCCACTGCTTAGCTTTTCATGTGCACAATTTATCCCTCAGACAGGCATCAGGTCTACCACAGCTGAGCCACTCTCCCCTTGGATGGGCAACTGGATGCTGGAGGGCTGTGGCCTGCTGTGTGGGCAACCGGATTTGTGGCTGGAGGGGGGCTGTGCTGTCATTTAGGGCAGGGACCCTGGTGTCCATTCACTTGGGGGTTAAATACCAGATCTGGGTGCCACAGCACCATGGCTCCATCTGAGAAGTCAAACCTTCATAAGATGCTTAAAATTCTGTATCCAAACCAGGAAGCACCTTTTCAGTAGATTGTAGCATATTTCTGCGGAGTATCCTGACAGTGGCTTTATTTAATGCAGGGAACCTCAGGATGAGACTGAGGCAACACCAAACTAGCTCCTTGAGAGTAGCCCTGTCCCTCACACGGCAAGGCTGGACATGCTACCTTCCCTCTCATTGTCAGGCCCTTGGGACCCAGGGCCTGGTGTCCCCACAGACTCTGGTAAGTACCTCCCTGACCAACTCACACAAGATCATGCACCCCGGATGTTCATCTCCTTGTGGAAGGGTTTCTCCGTGAGCCAGAGCTCAGTCCTCTCTGGGGAGACCCAGTGGTAGGGATGGTAAACGTTGTCTCTTCTTGCACTTGGGACGAAAGGAGCGCTCTGGCTTTGCTCTGGGGGATGAAGCAAGCACTTTTTGCCGTGTGCTCCAAGTCACTTTTTCCAAGCTTAAAATTTTTCTGAAAGTGAGAGATTGTGAAGAGAAAGGGGAACAACACAACGAAACATTCCCACCGCACTGCAAAGCAACTGAATAGATCGCCCTGGTGAGTCCCAGCTGGGACTTGTCCACCCTTTTGGAGTACAGGGGAGGGAGCTGGTGCTGCTCCGGCCTAGCTTCTTGTTGTCAAGTGCTTTGGAGTCTGAGATACAAGGACTGATCAAAAAATGTGATGTACGTTCAAATAAAAAGAATTTATTACAATAAAAGACATGTTGCCATTTATTCCCTGCAAAATCTTCCCCCTCACTTTGAACACACTCATCCCATTGCTCTGGAAACTTTCTGCACCATTTCTGGAAGTCCTCGTTTGAGAGTGTCTTTATGAGGTATGATCAAAAATATGGTGAATGCGGCTGCTGAGCACCATCTACTGGAAAAGGCAGGCTCTTAAAAACATGACGCTGTGTGGCTTCTGGCTCTTCCCCAAAGTTAAAATGATAATGAATATGAAATATTTTGAATCAATTCAAGACATGGAGGCAGCTGGGACAGGAGAGAGGCCTTCCAAGCTGCTTCAGAAAGTGGCAAGAACTATGGGAACACTGTGTCCAAAAGGAAGGGAGGATTTCAAGAGGATTCGTGGCAATGTGTCTTTAACATCATCAGTTATTTTGTATTCCAATGGTCTCGGATTTGGGACCACACCTTGTATTTATCACACATGAACATTAGAAATTGGCTGGTCACAACCTCACAGGCACTGGTGGAAGACAAGGGAGGGGCTCCTGGTCACAGTGGAAGGGTGTTCTCTGAGTGGGTGTGGTGCACACAGTGGGGTTGTCTTGCGTGGGGACCTCTGAGCTTAGGAGTCCCCAAACTGTTTTCTCTTCCACAGGTTGGAAGGATAGGAGCCCCCTTGCCTTGTTACCGAAACCGAGGGCACAGGCGAGTGAAGCAGATTCCGTTTCAGTGCAGCTGACCTCCGTAGGAGGGAGGGCAGATTATCAACTGCTGTCCCCGCACATGGGTCAGCGTACAGGTGGCCAGAAGGTAATCAGGACCTGGCGAGAGCAGGCAGGGGAGCGCAAGGGCTGGACCATGCTGGGGAGACAGTGCTGGGCCTGGGCCACAGGGAGAACGTGCAACTGGACAGAAGCTGGAAAGGGGAGGGGCTGCCCCAGACCAGCCCGACACTCAGGACCAGCGAAGGAGGCATGAGCTGAAGCTGCCTGTGCCTAACGCCTGGGAGCCCCTCACTTTAAGGGGCACAGCTAGCAAGCCCTCCCGAACTGCTGCAGAGGGAGGCGTGGTTATTACCCTGAGCAGCCCAGCAGGCACAGATCCGCCCTGGTCCAGCAGGGACCACTATCTCTGCCTTCCAAGGCTCTTGGTCACGCAAATATCCTTGAAAAAAGCGCCAGAGCCTCTACTCAGAGACACGCAAGGGACCCCTGTGGGACTCCCCACGCCCAGGCCAGGACACTCAGCTGACCCAGTTAGGCTGAGACCAGCGGGTCTTCGGATCAGCAGGGTCCTGTCTGCAGGGCCGGGGCTCCTTAGGCCACTCAAAGGCCCAGGCATCCCGAGTCCCCAGCAGCAGACGAACAGACACAGTTTTACCAGGCCTGGCGATTACTTCTTGATTGAAGCCCTTGCTCAGAGCTGGGACCCCTGGGCTTCTGAGACCTTTCTTCACTTGTGTTGGATGTGTTGCTTTGGGCCAATGGCGAGAAGCCGTGGGTCTCAGGAGCGCTTGGTGTTAGAGTGCTGATGTTTAGTGCTCTGCTGAGGCCGAGCTGGGGAGCCCTGGGCCACTTTCTTTGTTCTGTGGCACACCAGCCCTTGTCGCCCAGGCTCAGAGGGCTGTGTGCCCCTGCCAGAAACGGGCTGGACTTGCAGTGTCCCCCGGAAGGTCTTGGCTGTTTCCTTAGGAGCCGCACAGACCAGGGCACGGATAACTCAGGCATCATGGCACCACCTCCAAAGGTGTTCACAGAGCAGCGATCGGCTGCTTACTGGAAGAGCAACAGGAGCGGCAGTGTTCTCTGTCCTAGGGTGGATCCGAGTGCTTGCAGTGTGGGCAGAAGGGTCACTGTGCAGTCCGGCTGTGCCCGACTGTGCCATCTCAGTGCTGAACCTTCCTGTCCCTTGTCTTTGCCCTGAAGGAGGGTGCAGGGAAGGTGTCAGGCAGACCTGAGGTAAACAGAGCACCCAGGCTTCCAGGTGTAGGTGCTGGGTGGCTGACATCGGACTGGAGGACTTGCCCACTTCAGAGAAGGGAGTACCTTTCAGACTGCCAAGCAGGTAGATGCCCAAGAGGAATCCGAGCTTCACCAGCGTCAGAAATAACCTGCTTAAAGACTCGGGCTAAGTAGATGACCTCCCCAGACAAGTTGGATTAGAGACAGGCAGTGATCTGAGGAAATTCATTATGCTCATGTTCAAGAATGGGCTTTGAAATATACAGTACACTTCCAGTATACAAGGTATGATCAAAACATACAGCGAATGTTTCAAATTTCAAAAATTATTACAGAGACACATTTCCATGAGTCCACCTCAGAATCCCCCCCCCCAGCACACACAACTTTATTCTGTGGTTTTTGTCACTTTCTCAAGCACCTATGGAAAGCAGCTCTGCAGTCCTGTTTCCTGAGGTCTTTAGGAGGTGTGATCATAAATACGGTGACTGCTGCCACCGAGTGTCGTCCAGCAGAAAGGCAGCTCATGAAAGCCTGACTGGGTCCTCATCCACCTTAGTCACTGGATCTGGCCCTGTGTGACTTCCGGCTCTCCTCCAGAGTCAAAATGACCGTAAGAGGTCAACGTTTCAAACTGATTCAGGACATGAAGGCAGCCATAACAGTGCAACTGAAGACACTCTGGAAAGAGGACTCCAGAGCGGCTGCAGGAAGTGGCGAGGACGGCGGGAAAAGGATGCTCGAAGTGAGGGGTTTCGGGGAACTGATAGCAACTTGTCATTTACTGTGATACATATTTAATGTGAACACTTGCCGTGTTTTGGGATTGTGCCTCCAGTACACAGCCCCGCATCCCTGTGCAGGTAGCAACAACAGTGCCCTGTTGGAGAAGGAAGGGGGAAATATTTTGATACCGTGTTTGCACGTAGAATTCATTTCAATAGTGATGAAATTGTGACTGTGGCAGTAATTCATTCCAGAGGCAGACAACTTCATAATAGAAGTTTTTATTTTTGTACAGCTTGAGAGAAAAATTTTAAAAAGGTAAACTTCTAAGTTGAGGGAATATAGAAGTTTTAGACTGATGAAATACAGAGCTTTCACTTTTCTCAGAATGTAGCCTTCATTTCTTTTGCATAAAAAAGCAGTCTGTGAAGACACAAACTATAAACCGTCAAGGTGCGTTAAATTCTGAAACTATGGCAAGAAACAGAGGCGCACACCCCTCACTTCCTAGGGAGACCCCTGACGTCCGGGCGGGAGGGGTCTCCAGGGCTCCGGGGCCTGCTCTGTGGGGGTTGCGTGTTTCCCAGTCGGAAAATGGCCAGACCAAAAAATAAACAGAAGGAAGGAAGGATGGGAAAGAGAGAGGGAAGGAGAGGAGCCAGGAGAGGAAGAAAGAGAAGTCTGCGTGTGTTCTGCGATGGGGCAACCACCTCTGGAAGAACTCGGGTCCCGTGTCGCCCTGGAAGTTGGTCACCCTTCCTGGGGAAGCCCACACGTCTGGGGGAGGAGCTTGCAGTGGGGGTGCTGGCTCTAAGAGCAGGCCCCACGCTCGCCCTAAACACACCGTGAGGGTTGAGGGCGCAGGGAGGCTCCCACTGCTGAGGAACAAGCTCTGCCGGGGTGCCACATGGTGGACCCTGAACCCAGAGCAAGGGAGATGAAACAGCTTTCCAAGGCAAGCCCCTGGCGACTGGCGAGTTCTCCTCTGGGTACAGAGCACTGGACTGGGGCCACACGCGTGAAGCTGGTCTGTTGCACATGTGGACGACAGCCACGGTGGAGACGGCGGGCGGACGCACGCTGTTCCTCCTCTGTTGCGCGGACTGGACTGGGGCTGCGTGTGTGGTGGATCAGCAACCTCTTCCTGTAAGGGTCGGACGATCCACCGCTTAGGCTTTGTGCCCGTGCTGTCTCTCCTGTAACTACTCAGCCCAGCAACCGTGGCTTGAATGCAGTCATAGCTAATGTACAAACTGCGCGTGTGGCCTTTGGCCTTCTTCCAATAAAACTTTATTTACAAAAACAGCAGTCAGCTGGATTCGGCCCTAATCTGCTGACCTGTCTGGCGCAAGGGCAGGTTGCTGTGGGCGGGCAAGGATCAGAGGCTTGCCCAGGACTTAGAACAGCTCGGCTGGCCCTGCGGCGATGGAGGCCAGCCTGCTTCTGTGGTCCCAGGCCTGAGAGCTCTTCCCAGCCATGCCTGTGGCGCTCAGGGCCTCAGCTTCTGCCTTCCTTGGCAAACTCCGAATACAGGCACCCACAGGACGGAGAACCAAGCCACCAGGAGGAGATAAGAGGAGTAGACATCGAAGTAAAGGCAGACTACTTTTTCTTTTTTATTTCTCTTAGACAAAATGCAAAGAGTGTCTCATCAAATTAAAAAGTAAACAAAAAGAAAACCAAATTGATTCCCCCACCCCTTCACTGACGGCACTCACCCTAATCGACAACAAAAGATCAAACGGAGGACCCGGTTTCTAATGGGAAAGAAAGGTGTGCGAACCCTGCCCCAAATCAACGTTCCTCTTAAATTCACAAATAGGCTGATTCCCCCCCACCCCCGTTTTCTTTCTCGGCTCTTGTGTCACAGAACTTCCAGTCAGAAGGTTTAATTAGTCCCCATGCACTTTGTAGAAAATCAGTAAAAACGCAATAGCCTGTGAAGATCATAAAACTGGACTTCTTTCCCAAAAAATCAGATGCCCAGACAGAGGGAGCTCGCACTCGGATGGAAAAAGGAAGGAGAGTCTTTGCACTGTCTGTGGTTTCAGTATTTTCTCTTTTTTTAATATATTTTGGCAATTTTCTTTAATTATAAATATTGGAATTCCGTAAAAAAAAGGTAGCTTTGATTGAATTGTTTAAATTGTATTTACAACTGCTGTCCAGCCGCGCTGTGTGTTATACCAGGGTGTAGGACTTGGCGTAAGGATTGTTCCCTTTCAAGTGCCCCCGGGAGTCGAGCAGGGACTCCTGGGAGCTGCTCATTTTCGCCGCCTGTCCCAGCTCGGCCCCTTCTCGCTGAGGTAAAGTGGCCACAGCCCCCTGCTGCCATGACTGCCCCTCTCGAGTGGAGGAGGAGGAGGAGGCGGCCTCCAGAGGGATGGGCTCGAGGGCCGTGGGGCGCTTCAGGGTCCGACTTTTCTGAGGTTCCAAGCACGCTTGTCCTAAAGTCAGGTCCCTGCTGGTGCCTGGTGCAGCCCGGTTTAATAAGAAATCCATTCTAAGGTATGGAGGCAGATGGATGAGGTCACCTGCAAAGAAACACAGACTGTGAGCTGCTTCGTGCACAGTGCCCACGCACCCAGCGACCCGGGCGCCAGCAGTGGCCACTCAGGATAGGCACACAAACCCCACTGCGTGCGGGGGCTCTCCAACACACCTCAGGGCTCACCATGGGCCGCTGGGAGGGTCTCATACCTCTCCCATGGGCACGAAGACCTGGCTTCTCTATAGACAGTGACTTTGGTCCTTTGACGGCATGCAAGACATGCTCAAATAATATGGGAATGTTTACATTTAAAAAGCGTATTACAGTAAAAGACACAGTGCCACGGAACCCCTCAGAATCCTGCACCTCACTTTGAACACATCCCATCGTCCTTGCCATTTTCAGCAGCAGCTCTGGAGTCCTCTTTCCTGTGTGTCTCTAGCTGCACCACCCTAGCTGCCCCAGTGTCCTGAATCGATTTGCAGCATTGACCTTTCGTGGTCATTTTGACCTTGGGGGAGAGCCAGAAGTCACACGGTGCCAGACCTGGTGACTAAGGTGGATGAGGACCCAGCGTTGTGTTTTTTGGAGCTGCCTTTCTGCTGGGTGGCGCCTGGCAGCAGTAGTCACCGTATCTTTGGTCACACCTCGTGGACACTCAGGAAAGAGGCCAGAGCTGCTGCAGAGAGTGCTGGGAGTGAGGGATGAGTGTGCCCGAAGCGGGAATGAGTGTTTTGAAGGGGATGTGCGGCAATGTGTCTTTTACTGTAGTAATATCTTTAACTTAAACACAATGGAGCTAACAAGACCCAAACACCATGACCAAGGGAAAACGTAAAGCGACGGCCACGTAAAGGCCGGCGAGGGCTGACCCTGGCTCGGGCAATCTGTTGCGCTCGGCTCGGTGACCTTGGGAGGTGACCTCCGGGAGGATGCAGGGGAAGACACCACCTCGTGCAGCCTCCCAGCTGTAGGCTGGCCGCCCACTGGGCTGTTTCTGCTGCCCTCACTGTGCTAGGAGCAGGGGGAAGAACAGCTCAGAGCGAGGGCCGTCCTTTCCGCTTCCCTCAGCACCCGTCTCATGCTGGCTCTGACGGCGCCAAGGCGAGGACCTAGGGTGGGAGAGGCTGGCTGAGGGGCTCAGCCCCTGGCCCCCTTCTCTGCGGACTCCCCGGGTGTCTCATCGGTCCCCGGCAAGTGCCCGCTGCCTCGGCATCTGCCTCCGGCCGTGCTTCCTTCGCTGTTGCTGAGGACAGGACGTCCCTGTGCTCGGGCCAAGCCCGGGTGCCGGCCGCCACTCCGCACCCTGTCCTCGCTCTGCCTCCCGCTCAGACCGTGGCAGTGTCCCATGCTGCCGCATTCTCGCTCCCAGTGCTGCCCTGCGTGACCCAGCCGCTCCCTGCGTCTCTGGCTTCCGCTTTTCACTCTCCCTTCTGCATCTCCTGACCGCAGTTTCCCTGGCGTCTGCCCTCAGCCTCCCGGGGAGGGCTGGGCTGCTTTATTAATAACTCTCCTCTCCACTGCACTCTCTCCTGAGCCCTGGACTTGAATTTCACGAGGCCAACGGGCACTTCCGCAACAGTGGCTACTCCGAGTTCTAAATGTCGTGGTCCCCAAACCCAGCTCTCGAAGGTCAGCCCCACTCCCAGCCTCGGCCCCAGGGGCTCCTTCCCCCGAGGGCCCCATCCCGTTTAATGTCACTGCTGTCCTTTCCGGCACTGGAGACGGGGCCCTAGGTGACCCCTCCTCTGCAGGTTGTCTCGGACCCCTTTCCATCCCATCTTCGGGCCCTGGCTCTGTCCCTAACCCTCCCCTGGCCCCATGGTGCTGAGTGCAGCTGGGGCCACTCAGCTCTGGGTGCAGCAGAGGGGCCCATGCCCAGCTGAGTTTGGCAGCCAGGGTGGGGGCAGAAGGGCCATGCTGTGCTTTGGGCGTGGATTCAGTGTGTCCCCGGGGCTCCACGTGTGGGACACTTGACTGCAGAGTGGTGGTGGGAGGTGATGGCACGTTTGGGAGTCACCAGGAGGGACGCGAGGATCTGGTCTCCGACCCCACACGTGGCGATATCACATCCGCCTTGAGCCCTCAGTGCAGCCAGCACTACTATGCCTTCTGGACGATGAGCCTCCAACACTGAGCTCAACCAACCTCTTTTCTTGGTAAAGTTTGCTTGCTGCAGGTATTTTGTTACAGTAGCAAATAAAAAAAAGAGTGAAATGACGTATAGGGAAATATATTTTGGTGATAAAAAATGACAGACTGGGTTTCAGGTGTGCTGAGCTTGATGCAGCTGGGCCATCAAAGGAAGGTACCTCTTAGGTGTTGCATCTCAGCCACAAATCTCTAGCACAAACCGTCTTCATTCTCTGACTGCAAAAGTCATCAAAACTTCTTAGTTCTTTTCTGCAAAATATTCCTCGCTTTCCTTATTTCCCTGTGGGCTCCTGCTGCCCTCCAAGCTTTCCTCGCCCAGCACTGGAGGCCCTGGGGTGAGAAGCCTGGGAGGCCCCAGCAGGGGCACGGAGCACGTTCAGACTCACTCGAACCCAGAGCCTCAGAGGCCTCAAGTGCACCCCGGAAAGAGGGCAGTCAGGGACACAGAGGAAAGGACAAGTAATAAAACCAAGGCGGGCGCTGACCATAGATTTGATACAAGGTACGGGAGCATCAACACTCTCAAAACGCTGTATTTTCTTACAATCCTTTCTGCAGGGTGAGAGGAAGGCTGACGTTGCTCTTGGGGAGCGTGCCAGTTCCACCCTTGTGTTACACTGGCATGCCGCTCGGTATTTCTGACTCAAACAGCTCTGGCATTTTCTCCTTGGCTGTCTCAGGCTGTCTTTACCCTGTTATGCAACGCCCAGTAATGACATGATTTCACTAGGCACCATAGCATGTGATCCACCAAAAGGACCCCAGCGACACTCTACTGAAACGCTCTGATTCAGTGCTGGCTTCGTACCGTGAGCCGAATAAAACCAAATAAATATCTTGATGATAAATTGGCCGTAACACTCCTGTGAAAGCCTTTCTGTAAGGCTGGTTCTGGTCACCTGCTGTGCTGGGAGGCTGACCGTTCAGGGATGAGTGTGGAAGGTACGGGCGTATCTCACCATGTGTACTGCCCTTGTTTCTAAAAAATACAAGTATTTAACTTTTTAAAAAGGAAACTTTAATGTCGGTGAAAATTAATTATCTTCATGTGCATAATGAACATACTTATCAATCTTCTCTATTGGGTTTATTTGAAAAATAAATAATATGACAGCAGTAGCAGAGCTGTGATGGGGAAATAAACTGAAAGAATCTTTTTGCAATGTGAAAAACGTTCTCTAGGTGAATCAATGCACCCTCACTGTCCAGTTTTGAAATCTGTGGATAAAATATCCAGTTTCTTCAAAATGATTGTCTGCTCCTAAGAGTGCAGTGAGAAAATTATGATAATTTGCTCTTTTATTGATTTATATGACTAACATTATTTGTATCATGTTGTTCAAATAGTTGAGAACTTGTGGACATTTACCTGCAGGATTGTCTAAGAAGGTAAGTGAGAAACACCTCGCACTGTTTCTGAGAACTGAACTCAGTCTTGCTCAGCTGACGTCTGTAGCCGGCGGTAACAGGTTTGGGGACCAGGCACCACCCTGCACTCCCCACCGAATGCTCAGAGCACGTTAAATCCCCACAGAGCCCAGCACCTTGGTCCTGGCGGATCACAAAACGCACGGGTCTCAGATTGGACGGAAGAAACGTGTTCAGAATCAAAGCCCTGCTGTCTGGTGCTGCCTGCAGGCCTTCCACTTCAGCTTAGTGACGGAGGGCATCCCAGGAGCTGAGAAAGACGGCTGAGCAGCAGATCCCTCGGCACAGGTACAGCTCGGCATCACATCCTGCAGACCTGTGCTTCTTATTGCAGGTCTGCTGAACATCTCGGAATCCCCTGTGTCTCTGGAGGATAGAGGTCTCCAGGCGAAGCTTTGTAAAGCTGCCCAGCACTGTCTTCAGCATTTCTCTTTAGGCGTGTCTCAGGCTGGCACTCAGAGCGGCCCTCTCAGCTGTGCAGAAGCTGCAGACAATGTCTCTGTGCTTCCTGCAGTTAGGGGAAGACAGCAGCGGAGGAGTCGGAGCTGAGCTTCGCTCTTGCAGGCACTTTATGTTCAGTACGATTGGAACCCGTGTGCCAGTCCCGATGCCGGGTGGGGAACCGGACTTCCTGGTAATACTTCCTTTTCCTGGGTTCTTCAGATGACGACAGGGACTGAGACAAACCATGCAATGATTGCTCCAGGAAGAGGATGAAGCGGGGGATTGGTCAGCTCCGGGACACTGGCACCCCTGCTATTCTTACCCCTGCCCTCCACCTGCCTACACTGCACAACGGCAACTCAGGCTGATTCCAGCTGAGACTCGAGGACAGAGCTGGGGAGGACCCTGCCGGCACTTCTCTGCCTGGCCCCGATCTGGGCGAGGTTTTCTCATCCATGAGATGGGGCACTGTGATCATGGCATCTCCCGGAGAGGGCTGCTAGAGGGTTCCAGCAGCAGCGGAGGTGCAGACTTCACGAGGACAGAGCGTGCAGTCAGTCAGGGGCTGGAGCTCGATCATGATGGGCCAGGAACTCATCCCTACACCTCAGCTCATCTGCAGAGGGGTCCCCAAAGATGCACCCAGGGACGGCGGCTGGACATCTGTGAGTGTGACCACCTCTGAAGAAAGGGTCTTTGCAGATGTCATGGAGTTGAGATCACCTGGGTGGATGGTGACGACACGTGTCCTTCACAAAGGGAAGAGGATGGGACACAGAGACACGTGGGGAGGAGGCCAGGGGAGAGTGGAGAAAGCAGCTGGAGCGCTGGAGCCACAGCCAGGGAACACCCGGATCCATCAGAGGCAGGGGGGCAGCCGGGGCTCCTCCCTGCAGCCCGCAGAAGCGGTGGCTTGGGGATGGACTGGTGCTGCTGGGAGCTCCATCTGTGGCCATTCGCCTGTCCTTGCTCCTTGGCTGCGATGGGCCCCAGGCCTCTCTTGAGCCCCGAGCCACCTGGACAGAGCTCTGCCTCCACCAAGTTGGGGCTGGTTTCTCTCCAAGCAGAGCTGGCAGTGGATAAGACGCCCCAACCTGGGTCCCGAGCACAGGCAGCCAGCCCGCTGTGGGTGGGGAGCGCGTCCTCTTGCTGCTCACCCTTCCTTCTCTGCCAGGCCGAGCTGAGTCACCCCTCCGTCCCCTGCTCTCTGTCTCTGGGAGTGGCAGGAGGGGGCACAGGGTGAATCTGTGTTGTGCGGAGGCTCAACTTCTGCCGTGCCTGTGGTCACTGGTCCTGCACACGTGGACTGATATGAATCAAAATGTCTGAGGAACATGGAAAGGTGAGCACAGAAGATGAACAGACCACGTCACTGTGATGGGACCACCCGTCGGAGACTCGCGTGCCCAACACGGAGGGCCACTGGCGTCTGGGCACCTCCCCGCACCAGGCCTCGGTCACCATGGTCCCCACCACTGCCCTGCCAGAGACAGCGGCTTTTCTCCCAGCCCTCAGGAGTCTCAGGTGGTTGGCACGGCACCATTACACCTCTTTTCCTGATAGAAGGCTTCATGTCTCATCCCCTACCACTGCCCCCGGGGACTTTCAGTGCCGCTAACATCTCTAAAGCTTCAGATTAAATAAGTCAGCACTGACTTCTCCCTCTGTCCCCTGTTACTGTGCTGGCTGATGTCATTGTCACCTCCATGTCCAGCCTCCTTCTGCAGTCCGTATCCTTTAGCAGACGCCTGCCTGAGCTGGTTCCCCTGCTCAGTAAGAGTGTGTCCAGCCCTGCGTGGCCCGGCAGCATGGACACTGCTCTATTAGAAACCTGCTCCCTTCTCTGAACACCAGGAGGGCAGAACTCGAGGTGCCTTCTCACTGTATTCAGACTCACACATGGAGCCTGAATACATCTCAGCTTTGGAGCAAGAATGGTGAGATCACACTGGCAGGAAACGCTGGAGTCCAGGTTCGTGACTGTTCCTGCAGCTGGCCTTGTCCCTGACCCTGCCACATGGGTGGGTGAGGAGCTACCAGCACCTGTTGGTGAAGGCCAGGGATGCTGCCCAGGGCCCTACAAGGCCCAGGATGGCCCCAAACCACGAGCCCTGGCCCTGAGGTCAACATCCTGGTGTTGTGAAGCCCTCGTTTAGACCACTGAGCTCATCATTCCATGTGGATTCTCCTGGGCACACACTGAATTCAGCCAGTAAGGTCCCCTCTGCTTTTGTGAAGAACACCAGGCCATGGGCAGCAGTCAGAGGCAAAGCCCCAGGCTTTTCTCCCTGGGCACCTGCCTCGGATGAGCAGGCAGCACGAGGGAGGCTGATGCAGGGGCACAGTCCTCCTCAGGTGCCCCGAGCCCTAGAAGTGGTTCCCTCTGCTTTGGCTGCCTCACAGGTGAGAACAGTGATGGCATCTGGGCTGGGGGCTCAGGACCCCCGGAGGACAAAAGCCTCCCCTCCCTGTGCAAGCTTCCTTAGTCAGCAGCTGCGGAGGCAAGCAGAGGCTCCCTGGGATCCATTCGCAATGAAAGTGTGTCACAGTCCTCATGGGCTCCAGCGCCCCTGGGGACACATGGAAAGCATCCTTCATCAGTTTCCAGGCAGGCTTGCTGCCTGCACTCAGAGGAGCTGACACTGACTCAGAAGTGAGAGAGAGGGATGACTACCTGAGTTCCAGCAATTTCCATAAAAACCCCGAGATCAGGCTCACAACATGGCCGGGAACTCGTTACCAAAGGGGAGCGGGGAGCAGCCCAGGCAGAGGGGATCTAACCCATGTTTAGGCTGCTGCTGCAGAGTGGTAATGAGAGCCCGAGACCAAGTCTCTCTTGGTAAATGAATCTCCACTCCCAAACAGCAACCAGGAAAAATCCTAAATAAATAATGGGAGATTGATATCCGAGGTCCAGGCTCGCAGATCTATTACCATTCCTGGCTCGCACGCAGGAGGGCTCATGCATTTTTAAGGGCTCACTGACACTGCGTTCTTCTGACACGCCGGTGAACTTTAAAACCTAGACAGAGGTATGAAGGAGGGCGTCGTGTTGGATGCGGCCTGTGGCTCTTCTGCAGTAGAGCAGGTCTGAGAAGCCTGAGGACACTCCCCTGGCACTAGGTGGGCGCAGGGCTCGTGAGCAGGGATGGATCAGGGACTGGGGCACCTGGGTTAAAGACAGATCCAGCTCCTCCTGCAAGGCCTGTGGGGAGCCACACGCTGGTGACCCACAGAGTGGAACCTGGCTAAAGCCGAAAGACCCTTCACAGCAGCCCTGTGTAACTCAAATCATCCCACAGGGGAGCCGAGGTGGCCCACAGCTGGGAAAGAGTTTGGTGGAGGTACAGGAGGCCAGAGGTTGGACAGTGGAGTCCAGGGCTCAGGGCCAGTCCGGAGGGCCTGCTGGGTCTCTCCCCTGAGAGCAAAGAGCGAGGGAAGGGCTTCTCAGCTCTTACTCGAAATGATGCCTTGTTTCCTTCCACTTTGGGGCAGAAGTGCGAGAACACGGAGCCAACAAAAGCCTCACCTTGGAGAATGGTGGTCCTCGTGGGCGTCGTCCCACCTTTGAGCCTAGGCCCCGATCTGCATGTTGTGTTGGCTCACGGGCTGTGCACAGTGTGTGTGTGCGCGCGCGTGTGCGCCGCTTCTGTTTTCCTTCACTCGAGCTGTGTGATTTCTTGGGCTTTCTCAGATTTACCTGTCCTGTCCCTTAGGACCCTTCCCTGCTGTCTCTGACGTGACAGGTGTCTGGGAAATGAGTGACACCGTGGGGAGTGTTGATTTATATGCAAGCGTGCTGTGTCTTGGAGTCATGTCTGCAGCACTGAAGAGACCCCAGCAATCTGAGTGTCACATATTTGTATCGGGACCGGGTCTATCTGGACAGGAAGCAACTCTGTCCCCATGCTGAGGCTTCCCGGTTGTCACTGGCACCTCTGCAAGCTGCCCCCAGGTCATTCAGCAGGGCAGAGATGGCCCCGCCGCACCAGCTCTGGTCACTGCCTGAGGTGAAAGGCCTTGGTTCAGGAGGGGCCAGGGGACAACTGCAAAAGGAACATGGGCACTAAGCTTGCATTTCAGGCAAACGGGCCACTCAGGAGAGGTCCATGTCCCTCTGTGTCCGAAGACACCCGCTGAGTGGCCTAGACTCACAGGGGAGCCTGTGGGAAACTGGGCCTCTGACGGCTCCTCGGGGAGTTTCATGGTTTCCAGGCTTCCAGGAAGAAGCCAGGGTGGGTACCGGGCTCTGAATTGAGCAGGCTCCACCCGCAGTGTGGACAGACTTTTCTCCCTGCTGGCCCCAGGCTCCTCTCCCTGGGAATCCGGGGGCAAATCTGGAAGTCCACTTGTGCCTGGCAGGGCAGAAGGATTCTGATCCCCGCCGCGGGCCAAGCTCATTCCTGTCTGTGTCCTCCACCCATGCTCTCCTCCCTGCCCAGACCCCCCCGCAGGGTCTTCGCCAGCCTCTCTCCCTCAAATCAAGTCACCTCGTTTTCACCCTCTCCACCAACTACTTCTCTTAGCACCTCCTATGACCCCAGACCCTGCTACTGGCTTACGTGCTGACCTCCTTTCCAGGAACACAAGCTCTTTGCCAGCAGGGGTCTCACTGGATATCATCTACGGCCATGTCCTCAGCGCCCAAAGAGGCCAGGTATTCAGTGGACATTCAAGAAATGTGAGCAAAGAGGGAAAGAAAGTACCGTGGCTGGGAGAGAAGCAGGGCTCTGGGGCGTGGAGCCCAGCAAGACGGAGTGTATGTACATGCATGACACACGCATGTGTTCCTGCTCATGCCACACGCTATACATGCATGTTCAAATGCATCTGTGCACAGGCCCATGCACATGTGTGTTTGCTCGTGTATGTGTGTATGCGTGTGTGCCTATGCACACAGGGAGTATCAAAGGCCCTTGCACTTGAGAGGAGATCTTGTCCCAGCTCATAGAGCAACATTCACCATTGCAAAGTCAGAGTGGAATTACGGCAGCATCCAAAAGAGAAGAGGGAGGAGGATGGAGGCCAAAGGAGAAGGAAGCAGACACTATTGTTTGAGAAGAACGAGGGGCAAAGCCCTGGCATTTGGTGGGAGCTGGCATCTGGGCAGGTGAGCTGGCAGGAGCAGTGCCCACCCTCAGGCTGTGAGGCTGATGCAGGGGATGAGGGTGGGGATGGGTTACTTGGCAGTGGACGTTTCTGGAGCCTAATTTTGATTCAAGAGCCAACTCAAGAGCCACACAGACTTCATAGAGGGAAACTGGCACTAGAAGGACAGGTGAGGACGAGACGGCCAGGCGAGACGAGAACAGTGCCAAGTGGCACAGAGGTCGGCTCCTCTTCAGGGGAGGGCTGCTTTGGGCGGGGCACAGGCCTGTCTGCTTGCTGGTACCACCTCTCTCCGAGCTCATGAACGACGCACACATAGGTCTTAAATCAAAATCCAGCAACTGCTGCAAATCGCTGGTCATCAGCGGATCAACAAGTTGGTGGCAAATGATGGCCATTTCCAGCCCGAAAAACCTCAAACGCATTCACTACTGGTGAGGCTGAGGTGCAGGACTTCAAACCTCGGCTTCGGAGAGTGGACACGCGGACATCTCCGGGGAGGCCAGGCTGCATGCAGCTGCGCCCTGGGGGCTCTAAGCTGACGTAAGAGCTTCCTGCAGTGGCACCCCTCCACTGTGCAGGATAAGAGCATGAATAAGGAAGCAGTAGTAATCCAAGAATTTTAGAAACTGGCTCACAGTGTTACCCAAAACCAAGAGGAGGCCCTGTAATTGAAATACTGCAGGCTGCCCTAACCCACAGGAAGAAAAGCTGCTAAACTTTCCAGTGACTCCTCAGAAGAATGGGGAGTTTTGATGGTTTTATGGTTTTAAGGTGGAAACCACCACCTGTAGTTGAAGAAAACAATAACCAACATTTTACTTGAAATGTACAAGTCTTAAAAATTCAAATCTACAGCTAGATTGTGATGTTTGCCTGATGGTTAGTTATCCACATTTCCTGGGGGCCCCCACTATCTGTAGAAGCGATTTCCTCTTGCTTTGTTAAGGGAAATTTTAGAAAATAAATTTCTTGATTAAACGTATGCTGGGAGATGGAGGGGACTTGTATGTCCTCTTGTACTTGGCTAATCATCTCTGATAATTAAAAGACATTTACATATATACATTTTTTTTCTGGTACAGGGAATTGAACTCAGGACCTTACACTTGTGAGGCAGGCACAGCACCACTAAATCCCTGGCTCTCTGATGATTAAAACATTTTAGCTAATTGGTTAATCTTGCATGACCATGAGATATTCATTCACATCAAAATGTTTATAAGGACATACAAAGTGCCAGACACAGTGGTGACTGTATATCCGATACCATCGGTGCATGGAAAAATATTTCTTGAGGCCTGTGAGCCTACTGGATACCTGGTGGACCCTGAGAGACTGAGATGAAGGTAACTAAGATGTTTCCTGTTTTACACTCTGGTCAAGTTCATGTAACTTGAGTGCAATTCATTGTAGTGAACTTCAATTCTGGGGATCATCAAAGCTTGAGATTATTGTACTAAAGACTTGTAAGTGAGGGTGGGGATCACCAAGAAGAGGAAGAGCTCATCGTGAGGAGAAAGCTGTCCAGAAGTTTGGAAGACCGTGAGCAGAAACACACTGAGGCTGGCCTCAACCCAGAGGGGACACAGGGAAGGGGTGGGGTTCAGAAGCACCACCAAGTTGCTGGTAGTTTACCCACATGCCCCATCGGCGTCAGGATAAACCACAGCCTTGAGCTTTGCATGACTCTGCTTCATGTGACTGAGGCCATCTTGAACTGTAACTGCCGTGACTGCACGGAGAGGCCCTGACTGGTTTTCCGTCAGTATGCAGTTTCCCAGAGATCTACAGATGGGCAAAACCACTGGAGGGGTACGTGGAGCTCTTGACTGGACCCCAGAGCAATGTGCCCGAGTTTCTGATATTAGCTTGAAATACACCAGGGAGGCACGGGGGTGGGGATGAACTTAACGTGCTGCTCTCTTTCTGACCCAGATCACAGGGATCCAACAGGTTTTCCTGCCACCAGGACCACATTTCTGTCAGCAGGTCCCCAAGAAAAGTGCACTCAATTTTGAGCCCAATCTGGATTTAATAAATGATTTAGCAAGGACCTGTCACAAAATAACAAATAAAAAGGGGCCAGGGATGTAGCTCGGTGTGAAGGCCTTGGTTTCCATCCTCAGCCCCACAAAACAAAAAGCAAAACAAAACAAAACACCACTCTATGCAGTGATAGAGCTGTCTGCCCCTTTTCTTTAGTCTCACGGTGGCTTCAGTCCTGTCCCGTACAATGGGACTGGGTTGTTCTGGAACATTTCCATGTACCACGTGGACTCTAGTTGAATTATAAAGAAGCAATGGAAAAACTTCCAAGGGTGAATTATTTTTCTAAAGCATCTTAAATGCACAATAATAGTACAGTCATCGGGGGTAGATAAAACAAGGTTTGTGGACATGAGAACTCACATTGATTTAAGAAATTATTCATACCTAAAGTTCTAGAATGACTTTATTCTAAATAATACATTAAGCCGATAGTCATTTTGTTGTGATCTTTCAGCCCCTCTAATGGATCCAGGCAATAAAGTACAAACTTTGAAAAAATATTAGTCCACCAATATGGACAACACGTCTCCAAGAGAAATGTCAAGCCTTTATTTGTTACAAGGCCTGCACAGGTAGGGCAGTCACCCAACTTAGGTGCTCATCCCATGCTGAGTCACACTCAGGGGAAGGGTGGCCATGTCCCTGCACAGAGTGGGCAGAAAGTGCGTGAAGGGTGATGCTCAAGGGGATGGGCACTTTCAGGACTTCAGTGGCCCCTGAAGTGAATGATCGCAGGGAGGAAGAGAGGCTGGGTGCACACCTGGAGCCCTCAACCGGATGCTAACAATGAGCTCAACATGACGCCAGCAGAATCAGCAACCAGTACAGCCGAGCGCTTTCTCTGCTGACTGCTCATTATGGTCTGTTTCTAAAACGTTCCCCCAAAAGCTCATGTGTTGAAGGCTTGGTCCCTAACCCAACACTGCTTAGAAGTGAGGCTTGCAAAGGTGACTGGATCATGGGGGTGTAGACCTTGTCAATGGACTCATCTATTGATGAGCTCAGAGCTGAATGGGTGCTCAGGAGGTGGGGCCTGGTTGGAGGAAGCAGATCCCTGGGGCAGCTCCTTGGAAGGGTACCTTCTGTTCCCAGCCCACGCTCGCCCCTCCCCCTTCCTGGCTGCCATGAGGCGAGCAGCTTCCTCCAGCATGCCCTCCTGCCAGGATGCTTCTGCCTTGGAGCCAGCAGGCCATGCACCGAAGTCTCTGAAACCATGAGCCAAAGCAGACTGTTCTTCCTTCATGTCGTCTCCCTTGGGTATTTTGCCACAGTAGCTGAGAAGCTGCCTAGCACACTCCTTTGCCTGATTAATGCTACCTGCCTCTTGCACAAACTCAATATGTAGGAACCAATGCTATATTCACTTTACAGATGAAGTTGCTGAAGCTGAGTGGGGCTGCACAAAACGTCCACTGGCCCATTTTCTACTCTCTGTCCTTCTCATCCTCAGGCTGAGCAGCTACGAAAAGCCATGGCATTTATCCTGTACTCTTCTGCATTTGCCTTGCAAATAAATGGCAACGACAAAAATACTTGAAATAAAAACACCCACAAACAACAGCTCATCCTTCCCTTTGTGGAGGTAGACAGAAAGAAAATAAATGAAGCCATCATTCGTTATTGTATGCTGGCATGACTCTGGAGTCCATTTGGAAGATTACTTGCAGGATAGACAATTCTTTTTTTATATATATTTTTATGCATTTATAAGACTCATTTCTGCCTGGCCTTATGCCATAAAGCCCAAGAAAATTGCAATAATTCAAAAGTGAAGATAAATTTTTGAAATAAAACCAGCCTAGTGGGTTTGAAAAATGGGTAAAACAAGAAATAAAACTGGATTTAACAAGAATGGATGATCTACAAAGGAAAGTCTACAGGCAGCTAGCTATTTCAGGTTGTAAAAGAAAAAAAATGATTCTTCAGACGAGAACTACAAGGCCACCGTGGGTTGGATTCAGTCTGAAGGCTTGTTTGACTTGTGCTGTGCAGTGGTTTGCAAATAGCAGAGCCAACACTGAAAGTGGCAGGTCTCCATAAAACCATCATTTCTGGCTTCTCTTAAAACACAAGCTCAGATGAGGCCGCCATTTCCACTTGCGGTCAGTCTGCACGACCTCGTTGGTCCTTTTCCTCCAGAGAATCCGTGAACTTTTAGGCCACCCATGAACTCTTACACTGTCCTGGGCCTTCTCGTTCGACTGCCCCTGCTGGACCTCCTTGCTCATTTACATTACCTGCCAGTCCCCAGAGACCATGCGCTTGCAGGTCTCACTCACAAACCCAGACTATCTGTACCCCGCCACATTGAAGATCAAACTGCCAGCTGACCCAAATTTGCCAGTTCCCGTTCTGAGCCTCCGGGGGAAGCCAAGCTCCAGCTGAGGCCCATGACCATCCCAGAGCCCTCACTGCAGTGGCCCTACAGTACAGTGCTGCCTTTCTGACATTCCCCTCACCAAGCAGGGGAAGGAGGGGTGTCTCCTGCTCTGGGATCTGGAACTGGAGCTCTGTGGCTGTGTGGACAGCAGGATGGGGCAGGCGTGGTGCTGGGTCCTGGCCATGTTCTGGGTTCGGTCTGAGTGCATCCCCAAGGACTTGTGTGTTGGAAGCTCTGTTCTTGGTGTGGTCATGTTAGGAAGTGGGGGGCTTTGAAGAGGTGGGGCCTCGTAGGAGGTCACTGGGTCTTGGAGGTGCTTCCCATGCAGCGGGTTAAAGTGGCTCCCATGAAACCCTGAGTGCCTTTTCTCCAGAGAGCTCCCCTGCTCTGGCTTCCTGTCTCACTGTGACATCACTTCCTCCCCTGTGGATGCTCACTGTGATGCTGGACATCATGAGATCCTCATTAGAGCTGAGCTCACGCTGGCTCCAGGAACTGTGAGCCAAATAAATCTCTTTGTTCTATAAAATATCCAGCATCTGATATTTTGATACAGTAACACAGTCCACTTCCAGGCCAACCCCAGAAACTTGCTATTTCCACTCTCTGTCTCTTGGACAACTTGTTCTTAGAACTAAGCCACCCCAATATGAAGACACTCAAGTCACTGAGCAGACAGACTTCTTTGGGGAGCCACCACCTGCATGGACTCACCAGGTGAGTGAGCCACTTTGGATAGGGATATGCATCTCTCTCAGCTCAACTTGCTGTCCTTGCTGGGCTCTGACCGCATCTCAGATGCATGAGCAACACAAACGAGCAAAATAAGGGGCCAATTTGTTACACAGCACCCGCCCCCCGCCCCAACCACCGGGTCTGAAGGCCAGGAGAGCTCTTGGAACAGCTGAGTGAGCCCGGGAATGATGCCCCGAAGTGGCCCGCGACCCTCACCTGGCCGATGTGCCTTTGGAACTGCCATGTTCATCACTCGCCCTCCATCCTGAGGTTTGGGGGGAGAGGCAGTGAACCTGCAGATCCCCGATTCCGAGGGGGTGCTGGAGGTCAGACTGTCCGTGTACTCGTTTGTCCCTGCCGTCAACTGCTCGGATGACGTGTCTGAGATGAAGCACTCGGTGATGGTGAACTTGGCGTGCCTCAGCTGCTCTTCCATCTTGGCGTGCTCGTAGGCCCGGGCCAGCTCTTCGTAGGTGGAGGAGGCACTTTCTGTGGAGACCATGCTGCTCCGCGCTCGATCTGCACCGGGAAGAGGAGAGGGGCAGGAGACTCAGCTTTGGCCTAAGTTGGAGGCCTCTGGATCGTCCTCCCAGCTCTGACCCCTCTTCCCGGTCCCTGTCTCTCGTCACTCAGGCTCATCGCGGAAGCCTCAGCACATTCATCCAGGGAACCCCTGTTGCAGTGGAATTACTGCAGTCTGCCACCCCGCCTCGGACATTCCATGAATAATTCATGCATCCCCAGGAGGGGATCTGCTTCTACTGCAAAGAGCGGGGGTGTGGGGCCAGTCCAGGCAGCACCCGCCCCCACTTGCGAATCCATCTGCACCTGGGAGACGCTTTAATTGGCAGGGGCGGGAGCTCCGCACTGCAGCTCTGCTGGCCTCCACCTGGGAAGGCGGGCGTGAGTCGGCTTCCAAATGAAGCTGGGGCTTGGAGGGAAAGTGGCCACTATCAGAGTGGCCCGGGCGCCGGGATTCATCTTTTCCTGCTGCTCCCTTCCCAGAGACTAGAAAGCAGGCAGGAGGAAAACCAGGACAAATGTGCCCTTCACCCGGCCACAGCATCTTGGTCAGGGAAATCCCTGCATTTTAAATTGACTGAAAAGTTTTGAAGTCACCTCTTTGGAACTCTGAGAATCGAAAAGGAATAACAGACATAAAAATAAATTCCCGCAGTGATGCGCCACCTTTGGAAGCCTGCTTTTGAAGGGTATCATCAAGAAGAAGAGAAAAAGGAGCATTAACATTTCCTGCAGCAATTAGGTTCAGATATAATCTCTTCTCAGAATTGAAGGAGGGTGGTGGGCAACACAGCGCTATTCTTAGGCCCTGGCTTCTCTCAGAAGTGAAGCCTGCTCTCCTGAGTCTGGGGCTGCAGATGAGATGCTGACCTCTTGGCTCTGCCTCTGCATCGGGATCAGCCCATGGCCCCTGCCCAGGGAGCTGCGACGCACCTCGGTGTGCCAGAGGTGAGGTGGGTCAGGCGAGCTCAGAGGAAGCCGGACCATTGTGGCAGTCATGCGGGAGAGGCCTGGGGACAGCTCTCGCCCTCCAGTGGGTGGGAGGGGACGAGCAAAGGCACGGGAGTGAGCGCACGTCAGCCCTGCGCCCTGCGTCCCCAGAGCCGCACCTGTGTCCTGCGAGGGGCTGACGCTGTAGCTGTCGCTCTCCTTGTCCACGGAGCCCGCGGCCCTGGGCGTGGGCAGCCTCCAGTCTGTGGTGAGGGTGTGTGCAGAGATGGTGGGGTGGGGCCTGTTGAGGGTCCACTGGCTGGCGTAGCGGCTCCGGGCAGCAGGCCCTGCCTTGGCGTTCCTCCGGGTGGTGGGATCTGTGAAGACCAAGCACAGGGTCACCGTCTCCAGGAGAAAGCCGTCCGCGGGCAGGGTCGGGGTGCGGGGCAGCTGTCCCCACTCAGCCCTCCCTGCTCCCCAGGAAGCCATGCTTGGCTTTTCCTGTGCGAAGCGCTGTTCCCCTTTCCCCGTGGCTCACACGCATCCAATACTTACGCACGAGGAAGCCCTGGAGGGGAAGAGCACTTATCTGAGTGCAGAAGTGGAAGCTCTGGGCCTTGGCGTGACCCTTAATTATTTTGTTACCTGATGCACATTCATTTAAACTTCCCGAGAACCAGCATCTTCTGTGAAATCCAGGGGCGTGCTTGGCCAAAGGTGCTCAAACACGGTGGGTGTACTTCCTAAAGTGTTGTTACAGGGTGAAATGTGTTTCCCCAAATGGTATGTCTGACTCCCAAGCCTGGTCACTCAGTGTGAGATCTTGAAAGTCCCTTGGGTGTCATTGCTTAAGATGAGGTCATGCTGGAGTAGGGTGACCTGCGTCTAGTATGACCGGTGCCTAAGCAGCGGCAGACCCAGGAGGGAATGCACCATGCCAGGGTGGAAGAGAAACGGAAGTGCTGCAGGTTGGAGCCGAGGATGGCCAAGGATCCAAGGCGATCTCTCCAGAGCTAGAAGGGGGCTGGGAAGATTCTCCCCAACAGGCTTCAGAAGGAGCCTCACCTGGGGGACACCTTGATTTTGGACTTCCAGCCTCCAGAACTGGAGACCACAACTCTCTCTTCTCTCCAGCTGCCCAGGCTGTGGCACCTTGCTGCTGCAGTTCTAGGAAACAAATACAGTACTGAGGTCTCCAGTTATTGCTGTGTGTGTGTACTCGTGGCTTCAACTGCAACTC
The DNA here is from genome assembly GCF_053883595.1 of Heterocephalus glaber. Taxonomy (NCBI): domain Eukaryota; kingdom Metazoa; phylum Chordata; class Mammalia; order Rodentia; family Bathyergidae; genus Heterocephalus; species Heterocephalus glaber. The sequence goes on from NW_028258138.1 coordinate 2,225,623, forward strand.
TCTTATTTATTAACTGAGTGCCAAGCTAAAAGGGCCCACATCCTGCCCCAACACTGTCTCAGCCCTTCACACACAGGAGCCTGTCTCTCCAATGGAACTACCTGAACACTGGCAAAGATGACTCAGATTAGGGAACATGGAGGACAGATGGTTAGATGGCCTTCGGGTGTCATGTGCCCGGCATCCCCCAACGCAGAAGTCTGTGTGTGGCAAGGCTGCTGCTGGGCAGGTTTTGTTTTCTCTGAATCTGACAGCTAAGGCAGCAAGGGGGTGGAGTGGACTGAATTTGACTCTGGGGAGCTGAGAATAGGAACTTCAGGCAGCAAAGAAGGTGGGATCTTGGAGTGGGCCAAAGGGCTGCCATTTTGGAATTGGGTGGAAAAGGACACAGATTGAGTTACCCGGATGATGTTTCTGGGGCCCAGCCTGAAGGCAGCCGATGGTTCCACCGGGGTCTTTTCCCCCTGTGAATCCTTTGATTCTCAAATGGGAATCTATGCACTTATATTTCAACATGGGCAGGCCTCTTCCGAACACAGCAGGCTCTTCACTGCTCAGCATGAATGCAGTGGCTTCAAAGGCGCAAAACTGAGAGGGGCCCTGGCTGTGACAGGGCTGGGCTGGCTTAGCTATTGGTCTCGTGAGCAGGGCTCATGGATTCATCCACACAGCCCACAGGGATCTCTAGAACCCAGAGTTTCCTGAAGGAAATCCCACAGCCTTAGGTTTCTTTATCCATGAGAAATGGCACCCGAGAGACAAGTGACACAGCTAGTAAGTAGGTGACAGAAGTGGCTCCCAACCCAAACCTCTGCCTTTCAGTTCAGGCGCTGCCAGCTATGTGGCCATTGGAGTTTACACAGTGTTGTCTGTGTGACCACTGCTTGTTTGTAACTCATGCTGGAGCATGAACTCTGGACACGGGGGAGTGGGGAAAGACTTCCTGTGGAGATGGAAGATTCTCCTCTTGGCAAGTTTCTGGGTAGTGGACTTTGGACCAATCCATCATTCCACAAAGCTGCAGAGGAGCCTTAAAAGGGCACCCAAAATGATACATTTGGAGATTTCTTGGGTCATTAAAATGCTCCTTCTTGGTGCATTACTCACTGGGGCATCGATTTTTAGACACATTTCATCCTTTACTTGCAAATTTCCAAGGAAGACTTTATTGGAAGATGTATTTCTGGCCTTGATTAGAATGCAAATGGGTTATGCTAGAGTGCCGGGCCCTCTGGTCTGCACAACAAGGTATAAATGGTAATTGTGTCTCTCCTCTCAAATGCTAGGAGAGAGGGCCTCAACAGCACAGAAAAACATCGTCAGGGGTAGGAGGCTAACTGTCTTCCAGGCACTATTGACTTGATAAGTGGAGCTTAAATAAGTGAAGCTTGTTATTTAAATGCTAATGAATCTTTTCCAGAAAATCACCTAGTCCCTTACGTAAGTTTTGAGGTGTCTTTTTTTTTTTTTCTTTCAGATTCTTGCAGGCGACAGCTATGGATCATTCTGAGCCTGTCTTCTCTAGGCCTGGATGTGGGGTACAGTTGGATGGTCCCACAGGACTTCCTCCGCCCCCTGCCCTCTCCTGTCTCCTTTCTTTGGGGTCCTCTCTGTGGGCAGGACAGAGGTCCCCGCCCCAGGGTCCCCCCACACTGAGATGGCCCAAAGTGGAAACTTCCACCAGAAAGTCGCACACACGTCAGCCTCCATGCGAAGCCATGGCTCTTTCAAGTTAATTTTGTGCATTATCCCTTTTTCTTAGGTAAGGACAGTGTGACAAGTGGCCTGATAATGCTGGAAATGTAGGTCACGGTTTAGTTTCCTGAGCCACAGCCTGCAGTTCTGCTCTGCGCGAGCATTCTGGAGGCAACACCATCTTAGTACAAGGGTGCTTGGTACATTTCTTTTAAAAATTAGGTTTTTGGAGCCCTGGTTTTGTACCTGAAGTCAACTCTACGATAGCTTCTGAGACAGCAGCTCAAATACAATTTTAACTTGGGTTCCACACAGTGGTGTCTTTTGTGTAACTTGCTCGCTCATGGTCTAAGAAAATACACGTCAGGATTTAGTGCCGAATGGAAAGCACACTGTCAGGCTCCTCAGCTTTCTAATGTAATAAAACTTGGTGACTGAACATCAGGTTTGCTAAACAGCCAGGGGGTTAGAGGGGAAGTGATAAAAATAGCTTCCAGGCTTTCCACACATAATGCACATCCAAACCTGCATTGTTTTTGCCCTCTGAATCAATTATTTTAATTATCCAGAAAGCAGAATGAGAGGATTTTGTGGGTAATAGGGTTTCAGAACATGTCCTGTGTCCTGTGATCAATGCACTAATCTCTTTTTATCCCCTGCTATTGGTTTCCAAGTCTTCTAAATGCTGGGGCCGCCGCTTTACATGCATTTACCAGCTGCCACCCAGAAAGGATGGACTGGGAGATGTGAATGTTCCCTCACTGAACTAACAAATCCTCACCAGGGCCTCATTGCAGACTGCCACTGGACACATCGTAGCCACTGAGTATCCAGGGATTTCCCTTGGTACTGCTTCTAGGACTGCTCTGGGTGATAGAGTGCGGGTGTTTCAAATTCTCAACAATACAGATGTAATCCATGCTTTAAATACGGATGTGTGTGTGTGTGTGTGTGTGTGTGTGTGTATAAAAGTCCCTTATGTAAAACGGCACAGTGTTCGCATATAGCTTCCATGCAGCCTCCATGTACTTTAAATCTCTAGATTCCTTACAGCCCCTAACACAATGTAGATAGTCATTGTATTGTATTGTTTAGGGACTAATCCTCTGTTAGTTGAAAGCACAGGTGCAAATCCTAAGGATGTGGAGGGCTAACTGCATGCACGCACACACACATGCACACACACACATGCACGCACGCACGCACGCACGCTGGCTGTGTGTGGTGGAGGGCGGGGCTTTGCAGTCAGGAAGCCTGGACGTGAAGTGCGCTTTCATTATTCACTTGCTATGTAACTGGCCAAGTGACTTAGTGGGTGGCCCTGCCCCTGCCCCTCTGAGGCTGGTGACATCCTTGCCTCCTTCAGACTCGAGTGGCCCCCGGCACAGGGAAGGGTTCAGACACCTCAGGGTCTTGGCCGTGATGCCTGAGCAGCTCATTTGAGGCCAGGTGTAGGACACGCCCTGAAGTTGCTGGAAGATGAGGCAGGAGAGCCTAAGGGTTGATAAGAAGGCGTAAAACTCAGTGTAGGGGGTGCGATGCCTAGGAAGGATCAAAACTCGATTTAGAGGGTGGACAGAAAAGTAGCCACTAAAATGGCAAAGCCAGATGCAAGAGCGTAAGATGCTCAGAGGGAGCTCTGCAGCAAGGGGTCAGGGAGCTGCTGTGTGCTGCTCTTCCCAGCCCAGCTCGGACTCAGTTTCCCCTCCACACCCCTGGCTGCTTACCTAAGGTTCAGCCAACTTCGGCTCAATAAACTCAGAAAAAATCTGTCTTTACTGACCACGTAGAGACTTTCTTGTCATCATTCCCTGGCCAATGCAAGGAATGCACACAGCGTTTACCTCGTGTTGGGCATTATAGTCCTTTACACACGACAAAGCAGCCACGAGCATGTGTGCAGGTTATACACAAATATGCTGCTGCTTTGTGTAAATGAGCTGAGCACCTCAGAGCCTGGAATCCTGGGGCCTGGACCCCACCCTCATGGTGCTGAGGGACAACTGTGTGTCATGAGTGCTTGGCAGATGCTCTAGAAAAAGCATCTGTGATGCAGGAAAGATTTCCAGGTAAAAAGGACCAAGGAAGAGTCAAGACGAACACGCCTCATCTGCCATCTCTTTACACTCTTGTATGTTTTGCAAGTAGAAAACACTGATTTAAAATTTCATCAGTACGGTCTTGTTGGCAAATCTCTATGAACACGTTGGGAGGAGACTGAACCCTCAGAAGAGATGCCAGGGTGGGGTGAGGACACAGCACCCCCTTTAAACAGAGCTTGGGGGGCAAGGAAGGGAGGGAATTGAGCCGGTTTTTCAAGTCCTAATGAGGCTAACACCCATCCTTTCTTCCCTTTCCTTTATTCTGACCTCAGAACTTGACTAGTATTTAAATCCACTTACCGAGGCCTACTGTGTGTGTGTCAGCCGCCATGGCTGGTGTTGGCACAAGGACGTGAACAAAACCCTGATTTCCAGTGCATCTCAGCCCCCCAGGACAGGGGAGGGAAGCTGAATCAAGACTCAGCCAACAAATGTGTTTTTTTCTGAAAGAGATAAATAGCAAACTGGTTGCCATGTCTCTCGTCCTCATAATAAGAATGTGTCACGGCTCTCTGGCAAGCAAATCTAATGTTTAGAAACATAACTTTTGCGATGTGCTCATTTTGGTGTGCAGATGACATATTTCAGATGCTCTTCTTAAAAATAAAGAGTTTCTGGAATGGCAGTGTGGTCCCAGTGACGTCTTTCCGGGTTGAGTGAACAGGGAATACGGCACTCCCTCCGTATCCACGGGCTGGGTCTTGGGACCCCTCAGATGCTACAAGCTGAGCCTTCCTAAGTTCCTCTTGGAAAATGGAGCAGTGTTTGCATACAACCTGCGTGCACTCTCCTACACACCTTGGTAACCTCTAGATTATTCACAACACTGAATGCAATGTCAGGGCTGTGTAAACTGGAGTGATTCCCCATTGCTTAGGGAATAACGACAAGGAAAATGTGTGTTCATGTTCAGAACAGGTGAACTTAGCTCTCCTAGGTATTTCTGCTTTGTGTGTAGTTGAATCAGCAGAATCTGAAGGTATGGAGGGCTGAGTGTATAAATGAATCTCCGAATAGACCGGACTGAAGAGAGGACCTGGTCCACGGGCTGAGCTTGGGCCCTGGTCGGCTCGGACAAGCTCCAGCACAGAGGAAGCGGGGAACAGGGCTTCAGAAAGCTCCTGGGTTTCTGACTTCTGACCCTGCCACGGGGCCAGTTACCCATTGCCGCTAACTAAATACAACTGGAATGGTCACTCATGTGGCTCGGGAACGTTTAACAACAACAAGAATGATCCTAAAGATCTCTTCTGTACACAGCGTTCTGCAGATGATAAATGAATAATTCCATCTTGGGGAAGGGAAGGCTCCAGAGGCTGGGGATGCGTGAATCTGAGGAGGTTGGCCTTGTAAGTCGATTTCACTTCGTGTAACTCATCACAGAGGGAAACACTGTTCCGAAGCTTCGAGTCTCCTTGGGACATCAGGCCAGACCCCAGGATGTACCCGGAACTCTCAGAACACAGTGCCAAACAATGCCGGCCTTCCCCCGGGAGCCTACAGGGTGGCACTGTTTCTCCACCTCCTTTCTCTCACTGCTCTCCTAGCTGCTCACCACACCCCAGGGCTGCATCTGCCCCCAGCACCCTGGGGACCTGGCTTCCCTTCTGCTCCCTCCGGCCTCAGGTCCTGCCTGCTCCTCTGGGATGCCCTGCTGATGTGCACTCCCCCGGCTTCATCACTTCATTCTGCTCTGTTTCCGCCTAGTTCTTGCTGAGAAGTAGAAATTACACTTGGCTCCTTGTTTAATATCAGTCTCCCCTCTGGAGTGAAATGGATGCCTTCTTGTGTTTCACTCAGCCATCCCTGTGGCTGAGCACTGGGCCATGTGTGTAAAGGGAGAGACCTGAGCACACACGTCTGAATGCAGAACGAATGAATTCTTAAACCTCCAGCAGCCGAGCAGCTCCCCAGCCCGGAGCCTGGGTGCTCGCCCTCCCGGTGCATCCCGCCTGCAGTGACTCTTCTGCTGGCTTACAGCTTCTGTGTCTGACTCAGGCCACGTCTCTGCTGACATTTTAAATGCCATCAAAGCCGCTTGTCATTATTCCAGGGCTTCCCGCTCATGTACCTGGCAGCCCCATGTCACTTCTTCTCCGGCCCTAACTATGATGAACCTCTGTGCATCTTTCTGCTCCTTGAGCACTGGAGGGAAGGTGAAGGAAAGTGGCTCTGCACCTGGCAGAAGGAACTGATGTGCTGTGGGTCCAGTGGGCTGGGGGGATCCTGCACCGCTGCACTAATGGAGGTCTGATGGGGGCATGGTGGGCACTTCCTCCTGAGCTCTCAGGACATCTTTGGCACACTTGGGAAGGTTTCTCAATGAGGAGCCTAGAGAAGCACATCTGGGAGGTTGCTTACAATGCAGGCTCCTGGGCCTCCGTCTAAACCAACTGGACTAGAATCTCTAGAATGGAACCCAGGAGTCAGTATTTTAACGCATGTAAAAGGTGGGAAACACTTCCAGGGGCATCGGCTCTGTTTTCTGCTCTCCTGTTGTTTCCAGAAGCTTCCATACTGCATAGGCCAAAGGAAGCTGAAGCCAAGGATGAATCAATCTAGAAGACCTTCAGGATCTGTCACCTTTCCCCTGAGTTAACAGCATAATGAGGCTCGGAAATCCATCAGAGCAGTGTCCTGAAGTAGCTGGAAGCCAGAGCAGGCTGATCAGAGGGGTGAAGCCAATGGCTGGAGAGAGATGTTGCAGACAACCCCTTGGCAGAGCTAGCTCCAGCTATGTCCCTGGCGTCTTCAGAATGTACTGACGTTCTCCAGGAAGGAAGGGTAAGGTTAGACAGAAGAGGAGCACATTCTCCAAGACACTTTCCCAAAGGAATTTCAATAGTTGTGCAAACTCTGTCCCAGGTATTACAGTGTCATTTGGGAGCCAGCCAGTTCCCTTCGTGATCCTCACCCCGTTTTACAACTGCTTCACGCACTAGAATTGTGAAGAGCAGTCTGCAATGTTCTATTTGTTTTTCTAATTATAACATGCTGCTCTAAGAATGTAAGTTTTTGCAATGTGAGTAGAGATTTAAAAGCTAGACATCAAAGCTTCCAAAGTGATAATAATCGAGACATCAATTTCTCAGTGTTTAAAGAGACCCAGGAATGGTTTCAATTATGAAGAAGCAAGATATCTAATTAATATGTTCAAGATACATTTAAGGGGATTTAATTTCATTGCTGTAATTAATTTGTATATATCATGGATGCAAATATAATAATTAAACCCAACTATATCTCTGGATTAGCCAGAACTAGAATTTTTCTCAACGTACCCAGGAAGAAAACCTCTAGGCTCTGACGACGCACAGATCTATGGCTGAATCTCGGGGTCCCTACTTTTATGTGTCGACCTCGGGCTGTTTGTCTGACTTGCTGAGGCTCAGCTTTGTCAGCCGGAAAGCTGGAACCATGACATCTACTTTGTGACTGGGCATCATGCAGGGCTGTCACAAAGGTAGCACGCATGATGCCATCTTTCTCTTCCAGCAGGGCAATGCTAGCTACTTTCCCCTTTTCCTGTGTTGTCAAAAAAAAAAAAATGAAGTTGACATGAAATTTCTAGCACTTTCCTAATAAATCAATACCAAGAGTTACTGGCTTCAGTTGACACAGTTGTAATAATAGCTAGGATCAAACAAAGCACACTGGATTTCCCCCGAGTGATGACATCACTAGACCCCTTTGTCTCTCAGGCCAGAGTGGAAGAGCCCCCATGTGCACTGGCCAGGGACGCAGGGTTCATGCTTTCAGCACTAAGACCCACGCTTTGAAACTGGACTTGACCACTCACTCGTTCCCGGCCGACCGTCTGAAACATCCACTAGGGGCCCGGTGGCCTGAGACACGGACTGGTAGTGGACTGTGTGAGTCACCGTCAGGGACTTTTGTTTAGCTGCTTCCCCAAAATCAGCATCTGTCAGCAGGACCGTGGAGCGATCATCTGCAGAGGAGGAGGAAGCAAATGCATTTAGGCACTTTCAATCACAGTGACAGTGGGCCGGGGATTTAGCTCAGTGGTTTTGCCACCTGCTGCGCAAGCACAGGGACCTGAGTTTGATCCCCGGTACCAAAAAAAAAGAAAAAATTACACAGTGACAGCAACAACAGCACCTTCGTGTGAAGCCACCCAGAGCCAAACTCCTGGCACCATGAGGGGGTCACTCACGCTAAATGGGGCGATGGTACCTGGGGAGGACTTCAGAGTTTTTCTGGTCTCAGAGAGCAGTCACTATGCACAGAATCGTCTTGCTGCTATTTGGGGTTGTGTGCTTTTCAGTCAGCAAACACTTCTTATTGTAGCTGCTGATTTAATGCACTTTGGGATTCAAGTGTTTACAAAGAAAAGATGTCACGAGGCAGTCTAGAGCCCTCCCCCAGGACGGGGCTGCCTTCCCTGGTCCTTTTGGCTGCTGGGAAGCTCTCTTCTAGAAGGACCACACTGCAGTTCTCTGTGCTGGGCCTGGGTCTGGGGCTGAACTTGACCAAATGTTTGGAGGGGAATAGTGAGGGGAGAGCAGTTAGTCTTCAGAACTTATCAATTCCTCTGCTTTCTGAGGAATGTTCCTCTTCTTCCCACCTCGCCAGAGCTCTGATTACTCCAGTGCAGGCTTTAATCTGCTTCTCCAAAAATAGCCGCTGGTCAGGCTGCCAGCATCCTGGGGCCCCAGGAGGCACAGGAGGCACCGCCTGGCTTCCGGGAGCTGGAGAAGGAGCGACCGCCGCCCAAGCCCAGTCATTGTTTTGTTGTCTTTGGATCTGAATTACATTTTCTGTGACATTTCTCATACTGTCTTAAGAGCTCTTTTGCTCCTGGGGAACCTGCCGAGGATATATGGATTCCCGTCAGTTTTCCGGGACTGCAGCCCAGGGTGATGTTCGTGCCAGGTCATCAGTCAGCCAGGGCAGGCGGCAGCTCGCCCGACACCACACGGTGATGGGGAGGTCGCAGCAGCACAGCGAGGCTCCTGTGCCCAAAAAAGGCCCCGAACAGAGTGAACCCTACAAAATCCAGTTACTCGGGCTCTGGCAGGAAAGGAAAGGAAAGGGAGCCTCTGGAAGTCAGAATCAAATTTCTTGGCAGAGAAGAAAAGGGAAAGGCTGCCAGGATGTCTGTGAGCGTCCCGCGGGTGCTGCCTCGCTGGCCGGTACTGCAGCAGCGCCAGGGCTGGGCATGGAGTGCTGACCCCACAGCTGCTCCCCGAGCCCCTCAAAGCGTGGCCTTGGCACGGAGACAGCTCCTGACACCCGGGGCTACCACCAGGGGCCCTGGTGACACTGGTTTTTCATTAAGGAGAGCACGGGTGCACTGTGGGTTCTTCCCGCAGCCCATCCGGAGCATGGCAGTGGGCTGCAGGCTGAAGCCAGGGCCAGGGTGGGAATCTCAGGGGAGGTTAACCACTCTTTCCCCCCACAAATGAATGGCAGACTGACATTGGATTCTTGTAGTCGGAGCCCAGAGCATGTCAATACCGCAATTCTACTTTCCCAATAATTAGAAAACGCCTCTGACCCCTGTCTGGCATCACTGGGAGGTGGATGGCTCAGTGATGGACAAGCCTGCTGGCTGCTCGCTGAGCAGCTGGCGCTCTCCGTGGTGCTAGCCCAGCAGTGACCAGCCCGGGTGGCTGTTCTGTCAGGGTGGCCCCAGGCCAGGTGGGCCAGGGCGGCGAGGACATGCCACCCACCTGCCTCCCACCACTGTCCTCCTGGTAGGAGCCACACAGCCATGTCCAGGCCACAGGAAAGGGTCATCCTGGTTCCCAGGGCCAGCACACCCCTCCCAAACAAAAACAGTTTGGCAAGAGGCAGCCTCAGACCCTGCCTGGGCCTATTTCCATGGCTCCTGGAAAGCTTGGAGGGACTCCTAAGCTGAGGCTTCTTGGAAGCAGCCTGCTGGTGGTGATGTGGGTGGCCAGGCAGGGACACTGGCCCTGCTCCTGCCTGTGTGACCTTGGCCAGCTGTATAAACCTGTGTGCGTCTAATTGCAAAAGCCGCCCCTCCTCTCAGTGGCAGCTGGCTGGAAGGTGGAACTGGTGATGCGTGTGGAGAGCCTAGGAAAGCAGGGCTCAGAGAGCCCTGGCAGAGGGGAGCTGTCCTCCTCCTGGTTACTGGGTGGGGAGACACCAGAGTCTGCCCACTGGGCTCTGGGTAGGCAAACCACACACATCTGAGTGGCTATTCCAAAACCAAACGAGGGGGCTGAGTGTTTCCCAAGTCCAGGGTGTGTAGGGGCACCGGAAGTGGGACACCTTGAGCAGAGGCCGGCCTCATCAGATTTCCAGGACAGGGCACCCAGTGCCAGCTTCTGGTCTGATTGGATTACAGATATCTGCTCCTTGGAGCAATAGCATTAACCTCCCCAGAAAAGACCCGAAGGGATCAGAAGTGAGAACTCCTGTCCCAGGTGTTGGAAGCTAATTTGCCCCTACATTTGCTAACGTGTATTCCCCTAAATTTTTGTGATCACAGAGCATTCACGACATTCTATCTGGTATTTTCTATGCCTCTGGATCTGGGCTGAGAAGGCGTGGCTGCAGCAGCCACACTGGGCTCAGCGGTGATCTGGGCACCTTACCGATGGTCTCCATTGTGTCCCTCTCTTCAATCAGAAGCTGTGCCCTGGGTATGTCAATGTGCATCCTTAGAGTCTGTTGTTGCTTGCTTAAAGTATCTGAAGTCCGGGTGTTCTTACTGGGAAGAAAAGAGGAGGAGGCATTAACAGATGCCGGGCACTGCGGGCACACATACCTGCACTCGAACTCCTGAGTTGTCTGACCATGCAAATGTCTGAGGGCAGGAGAGGGGAGAAAGTTCCCGGGGTGAGATGTTTTTCTTCCATTCAAATGATATTTATTAAATTTCAGCAAAGGAGATTCAGAAAAATACAAGTTGTCAACAGAGATGGGTTCAATATCTACCAATGGAACTTTTAGGAATTGGTATTTCTGGTGTACAAGCTAAATGAAAAGTGATTTTCAAACCAGTAACATTATCACTCGTTAGATGAGAGCTATTCTGGCCCTGGCAGGAGGAGGGGCATGTGTGCCCCCACTGGTCAGTGGATGGCGGTTTTACTACTGGACTTGTGTTTATATCTGGGTCCTTTTACTTCTGTCACAGTAACAAATCAGATCAAACACAGTAACAAAACAAACCTTGTTAGCATCCCTGACATTAGCTTAATTTCCCTAACTGATAATGCATTTTGGAGTAGAGAGAGAAAAAAAATAATCACTATAATAACTTTGTCTCAACATTTGTGTACCAGAAAATTAGTCTCCTCCGAGTGAACTGCTCTCTCTAAAAGTAAATGAAAATAGGTGGTAAAACTGCATGGTATAATCATATTCAGTCACAACCTGCAGTAAAAAACAAAACAACCCCCTCCCAAACCTTCATATTGTGTAGAAATCTCAAAAGTCGACACAGGCTGTAATCAGCAATCCACATCAGGGGAATGGGTGCTCGGTCTTCACAAAGTTATAAGAATTCACCAGATGTTACAATAATGTTTACTGAGATGCCCCATAGGCAGCAGTTGTCACTGGATAATTCAGTCCATGACATGCTCTATGGTGGCCGTAAATCCAGCTCAGCGGTCACCAGCAACTGCTTTGAGGCAGTTCCTGGGGTCCACCTTAGTGGCGGTTGCTTTCAATAGGGAATAAGAAAAGCTTCACACTGTGTCTCAGGTAACTTCCCCCAACCAAGCAATTCACCTGGTGCTCCAGGCTCTCTGCTCCACAGACCCTCTCTCACCCACTCTTGAGCCACATGGTGGACAGAACCTCGATCCCAGGAAGGTCAAGTTCACGCAAGCAGCCCTGTGGACGTCTGTCTGCTGCGTCCCTTCCTAGTACCCTGAATATTCTGTGATGTCCTTTTCTCTGAGTATGGACAAACTTCCCCATGAACAAGGTAACATCTGAAAGGTGCAATATTCCTCTGAAGATCTGCTCTTGAACCAGATTTCTCCCTCTGCAGAGGAGTAACTGGGTTAGGTACCTAGATCATGCTAATTACGCAGAGCCCAAATTCAAGCATTTTGGCCTGATTTTTTACCTGGTCTCTATACTCCTCTGTATGACTTACTTAACTTGTCATTTCATCTGTGGTTAAAAAAAGGAAAGAATCCAGAGATTCAAATACTTGTATAAAATGAAAAGCACTTGAGTTCGGGGTGGGGTCTACATTTATATCATGCTTAGACAAGCTATATTTCTGCAAAAACATACGGGGAGCTACTCCTCTGTGAATATCCTAAAGATCTGTTTAGAAACTTCACTAGGGACTTGAGCTTGTCCTTGTACCAAAAATAGCAGTGTGAGCTAGTTCCTGCTGCTCATCATGAATAGTTATGAGGCAGGCACGGCTGCTCCATTAAACAACTATGAGTGCGGGCACAGGCTATACTTAAGCAACAATGGGTCTACTCCCAGACTGACACAGGAAGCAAGCTAAATAACCGCTGTGTACCGCCGCACTGGCACAAAGACAGACTATGATTACACCTTATGAACGAGGGCAGTGAAGGCTGGAGGTCAATTCCTCCCTCTCCTCCAAACATGGGCTGCCAGGCCCTGTAGTGGGAAGGCAAAGAAAGAACAGCCCAATGGACCTCAAGATGGCAGGGCTAACTATTCGCCCCTCACACTGCACTTGCTTTCCTGTGCCTGCACGCATGCTCTGTCCTCATCCTAGTACCTAGCATTGCATGGTGGGCTCAGGCCCTTCCTGCAGGACTGGACTCGGGCACCATCTCTAGGACTGGCCCAAGTGGCCTGCAGTGGAACTTCTCTTGAGCCTTCTTCATTCTCTACTTAATTTTGTCTCCACTGCACTTAGGACTCTCTCGGGTGTATTTAATTGAGTCAATTAAAGGTATTTAATTGACTTATCTTATTCATTATCTGCCTCTCCCACTGGAACACGCGCTCCACGGGGATGCATTCATCTGCTCTCTCTTTCTGTGTCCCTAGGACTTACAACAGTGTGTGGCCAAACGAAACACTCAGTAAACATTGATTAAATCATGATGTTAGGGGGTGCAGTGACGGTTAAGTGATGTGTGCCCAAAGAGCTGGGTTTCAACTAAGTTATTTCATTATATGGGCATTGCTGCCACGGTTGGTTGCATTTATTAAAATGAAGGGTGATCTCGAAAAGTATAACAATTTGTGTTACATACACACACCAACTTCCCATGGTGAATGTACTCATCATGTACCACAAACAGGTACTAATGCAAATAAAAAGTTTAAAAAGTGTAACAACTGGCCTTCATAACAGCAATAAATCTTAAAAAACATTTAAAGAAACTACATTGGCAATCTGGAAAAATCTTCCAAATGATTTCGCTGTGGAAGTAAAGTTGTCTCCCACACAGTAGAGGCCCTTGCTAAATGTACCGGCCAGTAATGACAGACTTTGGCCCCCAGTTACTACTTGGCTGCCTGGGGAAAACGGCAGTGATGGGGAGGAGCTATACGCGGCTGACAGGGAGCAGCGCTTTGCAGCTCAGGGAATACATTACTCGCAGCTACTACGACGCTGTATTTTCTTAAAGTAGAGGCAGCAGAAACCTAATTAAGGGATCTGCATGGCCCACCTGCTCCCACCGGATGACACAGAGCATTCTTTCAGTGTAAAGTAACCTCAGTCAGTGAGGAGATCCCAGTGCAGCGTCTGGATGGGTACTTGTGTTACATATATATGTATATGTGTGTGTATATATGCCTATCAGAGAAGATAACTTATTTTAAATGCTCAATCAAAGAAGAGCATTTTGGTTTCTTGTATGAGTGGAGGGTGACCTTTCTTCTGCCGACAAGCAGCTCTCGTACTGACACTGACCTTGGGCATTAGACATGTCTGGGTGAGCTCCAGCCTCACTTCTTCCAAGGCTGGTGTGTTGTTTAGAAAACTCTCCTTGCTTCAACACAGGCAAGGGAACCCTGTCTGTAGGAGTGGGGGTGAAGCCTCTCCTCCCTGGGGCCTCTTGGGGGAAATGGAGAGATGTCCGTGAGCCTAGGCCCGGGGCCCCGGAGGAGGGGTTCAGGTGTCTGTCCCGTCCTTGGGCCTTTCCTGTGAGGGATGGCTACTCACACTGACACACACAAACACTTGGTAGGACGCGATTGGAAATTAAGGACTCCATTCCCCCAGAGCTCAGAACAGCAGAGCTAGGGACAGCTTGGAGTTTGACAGTTTAAGGCGAGGTTACTGGGATGCGGACTGGAACGCTGCCTGGCTCAGGGTCTGAGCACCAGCCCTCGGCCAGATTCGGCCCCGAACATAGGTGCATGGTCCCGTCTTCTCCTGCACCAGGCTGCCAAGTCCTCAGCTGTGCAGAGAAAACAGCAGCAGGGGCGAGGGACAGCGACTCAGACCTCCACGCTGCTGGGCAGGGCTGACGCGTGCTTCCGGCCCCTCAGTGTATGAAGTGACCGGGGTTCTGGCTGCCTGGCCAATGACGCTGCCAAACGTAGACTGAACCGAGCCTTCATGACTCAGAGCTTTGCTTTTGCTTCTGAATTAATCTCACCCATCTGAGGAGCTTGGAAATCTGCTTCCTTGCCAATCACTTCCACCCTCTGGAGGAAACCAGGTTTAGCCCTCGGAAGTGGTGGTGATTGCCAGTTTCAACGTTCCTAATTTCACCTTGGCAGCTGGCAGCTGGGAAGACCATTATTAATTCCTATCTTAGCAACAGGTGGCCTTTGAGCCACAGTGATGGCCTTGCTAATAAAGAGGATGCTTCTCCACACTGTCTTGCCCCGGGCTGGAGGGAAGGGGCAGGGAGACAGTCTGGGACACGGAGAGAAGTGGAAAGCCAAGCGTCACTGGACAAATGTGGCACACGGCAGAAAATGGAGACCATGGCTTCCCAGCCTTGGGACAGGGATGTGATTGATGGTTTGGGGATGGAAGAGGGGTGGCTGGGCCGGGAGGGAGGGAGCAGGACCCAGGGCAGGGAAAGCAGGTGCAGGTCCCGCTCCAATGTGGGAAGCTGCGGAGCCCCGCAGGGCCAGACTGGCCAAGTGGACTGCGTGGCCCAGGGGCACAGGCTCCCACAGTGGACCCCAGGCACCCAGCCTGCAGGGCCACCATACATCACCTCCTTCCCTCGGCTACGCTCGAGTGGCCACAGTGTTTTTAAGAGAAGCTGAAAAACCGAATTTTGTATAAAATCTCCTAATTTTAAATATCATAAATTTAAATTCATAGTTTGAAAGTCTACATGAGAAAATCTGTTTGGTTAGGTAGATCAGTACCATAAATCAAGTGACTCTCACTTCTTTGTTTTCCAGATGTTCTACCAGATGTGCGCAGCACAAGCACACGCGTGTCTGGATATGACGTGTGGCCTGCGGCAGAGCCGTCCTCTTACTTTCTGAGCAAACAAGTCCCGACATGAGGGAGGGCACGGCCTCGAGCCATTTTCTGCAGATTTTCCTGTGCACACTTGAGCTGGGATGAGATCCCCACCCGGGAGGAGGCCAGTGTGTCTGTGGGTAGCCCTGCTGCTGGCCCTCTGTTGGATACCTCCACTGGGTGCAGACAGGGGCCCAAATTCCACAAGGCCCCAATGCTCTTTATTCCCACTCCTACTTTTCTCCCAACCCCACCGTGCATAAAAACAAATGGTCTGTATCCTTCCTAACCATGGCAAAGGACATCAGCAGTCATCTCGTTACCCGCACCAAGGATGCTGGAGTTAACCTGCTTTCCCCATCGCATTGTTCCACCGACTGCTCCAGAACACAGTGTGCTTGAGGAAGTCCTGGGAAAGTAATCCCATACCAGCGGTGCTCACCCTCTGTGTCTGCATCCAACAGCGTGCACTCGAGTCACACGTGCAGATGGGAGAAAGAGAGAGCTGACTGTCGCTGCCAGGCGGCAATCTGGAGTTCACCGTCAGGGCCCTGGACTTTTCCTTACTTATTTCCTAGACCGATTTCCCTATTTCACCCTTCATTTGATCATTATACTGAATTATAAAAGACTTTAAACACGAGGGAGAAGTAGCATGCCAGTCAACGGATGCACATGTGTACACTCTTCACCTCACGCTCGTTTTCACACAGTGTGGAGGTCAGACCTTGTAAGGAAATCGAATGATCGAAGAAGGGACTAGGTAGAAAATAGACAAAATTTGAGGACACAAAGCTTTTTCATATAACGTGCTGCTCTGTTCCCAGGTTAACCGGAAATGCTCTATTGGTCTGGCTTAGTCGACAGGGCAACAGCCTGTGGCAGGTGCATGCTGCCAGAGGTACAAAATGTTATCTGGTATCTACATAGCCAACCAGGCATTATATGAACGTCTGGGGAAAGAAATGGAAATTGTAGGTTGAAGTGAAATGTGTTACTGATTTCAAATTATCATCACCAAGAAAATCACCAAGGCAAATTGGAAATTGCTTTTTCTGTATACATGAGATCCCAGAAGCTGGGCGAAGTTCTTACCTCATGAGCATTTCAGCTAAACTCTTGGCATCTGGGGAAAGAAAGTTAATATTAGTATGTGATAAATAACTCATTAACATTCACTTAGACATTTATAACACATTTTCAATGATCAGATGACAAGGGTGATTTTTATATACAACTGCATAGCCAGATCACTTCTAATGATCTAGGGGTTATGGATTCCTTATTTCTCCTCCAAGGGACTCTTTCATATCTTTTATTTATTATAGAAAGGAGCCATTGCTATCTGTGGCCATAAAATTGCAGACATCTATTACAGGTTTTATTACAATTGATTTATTAGTCGCTTCTGCAAAGCCCAATTGCATTTTCAGTAGTCAGAAAGTTAACATTTGAAAGTAAGCCATCTGTGTTGTGCAAACCCATTCTTCATTACCAAAACACCAGAAATGAAAAGCCTATGGCTCTGTGGGTCATTTTGAAATGGCATTTCTATGGCGTCCTTGATCCCACAGGTTGGTCAAAGAATTGTATAAATGGAATACTACTGCTTGGGGAACATGTAGATGTTTATTTCAAACTCAGAAATAAAATTGCACTTTTTTCTTCTGAGGGCATTGTTTGCCAAGACCTGGTTACCACTCCTAGCACAAGTAATCTGCATAAAAATAGTGTAGAGGACAGAAATCTATTTTGTGGGTGGCATTATTGTGAAATTCTCATTTCTCTTAAAATATAACGTATTCTTTTTACACATTGTATCCTAGCAAAAAATGAATGTTTCCTTTCTTCCAATACAAAAGCCTTTTTCATTTGTTCTTTCATGGCTCTCTGAAAAGACTTCATGTGGAAAGTCCTGTTCAGGGACAAGAACTTCCTGGAAGTGGATTTGGTGGGAAGGAAACTCCATTTTCAGCCCAGCCCCTGCCTTCGGCGGATCCTCCCACTCCGTGTGTGTGGCCCTGCGGTCAAGAAATGCGTGTGTCCGGCCGGGCATTTCCCCTCATCCTCGAGGCTGATGTGTAGGTGGGTCCTCTCCAGGTGGGGATCAGCGCACTATAAGTGAGGGCTGGGGCGGGCACAGAACGACCCCCGCCCCGGGGAGGCAGGCACCCCAGAGGGCTGGAGCCCCACTCCACAGGTCTGCCACGCCAGCTGCTGTTGTGACCTCAACATGGGGCCCTGGTTTTGTGCACAGATGGGTTCAGTCTGGGAAGTGAGGCAGGTCCTGTCTACTCCACCCACACGGAAAAGCAAAGGAAGCAAAATAGCATTTAATTTTCCAGTTTGTGTCTTTATATTTATCTGCAAAGACAAAGTAAATAGAATGAATTTCTCCTCTTCCTGCATGACTTAACACACACATATATATATTTAACACATGCACACGCACGCACACACATGCACCCACGCATGCAGCGCGCACACACACGCGCATACGCGCGCACACACACGCACAGTGCCAGAAGCTGGGGATTAATTAGCTTCCCATAGCACCAAGACAGCGGGCAGCTGGTACCATACTCTGAGAAGGGGAAAGGTTCCAAGGAGCACACCGGTGACCTGGCTCACTCCGGGTGTGGAGCGAGGCTCCGGGGAGTCAGCTGTCTTCCTCTCTTGCCCAGATGCAAACCTGGCTACTCTTGGCCCATCACTGCTTTCTGGCCCTGTGATCTCTTCGCACCGCATCACTAGGGAACCGCAGAGTCCGGCGGTCCGCCCTCACCGCACGGGTGTCCCTCGTCAGCAGGCCCCTTCCCGGGGTCAATCTCTTCCACAGGCCTGGGTGACCAAAGCCGCCCAGTCAACCCTGCCCTGTGCCTGCCTCGAGAGTGCATCCCGCTGCTTTCTGTCCTGGGTACTACACCCTCCTCTGGTTTCACCTGAAGTTCTAGGAAGAAATCCCGTTGATGGAAATGCACTTCTTTCAACACTGACGAGGCCGAGAAGCCGGGGTTCTGAAGGACAGTGTAGGGTTTGGCTGGCCGGGCAGGCTGGGGCACCGAGTACGCCCCGGGTAGAAGACGCTGCTGTTGCTTTAGCCCTGCTGGCTCGAGTCCTTCTAATGCCAGCCTCTGCCAGGGGACCACTGCACCCCGGAGAGGCAAGGAGAGCAGGTGCCAGGCACGCTCAGCAGCCAGGTGGGAGAGGAGCCCAGCCTCTGAGACCCACACGCTTCCCACCGCCTCCCTCCTCCGAGAAGGAGGCGAAGGTCGACCCTCAGGGCCCAGGGTGTCAGGCTGGGCCCAGCTGGAGGGCTGAGTGATGCTGACTTCCCAGTGGAAGGGACACAGGACCCAGGCCTCAGCCAGCGTGAGCAGGGCACGCCATGCAGAGGAGCTCCTGGTGCTGGGGTGATGAATCTGCTCAGGGCAGAAGGAGGAGCCCAGTTTCACCGGGGGGAGATGCCAGGGCGGTGGTGGGTGTGGCCAAGGCACTGTGGGCGCAGGCGGGTGACTTTGGGCTGCTGCCTGCACTCTGAAAGCTTTTACCCGGGCCCAGGGCAGGCGGAGGCCGTGGTGGGCCGGGGAGTTCGGGCACTGGGACCCAAGGCCGAGGGTATGAGGACAGAGGGTGGTGGGCGGCTCCCTCACCGGAAGACCTGCCAGACGCAGAGCCCAGCTCGGGTGGAGCGGACGGGACAGACAGTGTGGAGGGCATGCAGCGTCAGGGCAAGACGCAGAACTCCCCAGCAGGGCAGGGGGAGGACACCAGGTCGCGCTGTTGGGAGGCACAATCAGAATCAAATCTGGCAGAGACCCCAGGCAGAGATGAGAGGCCTGGGGGTGACTGATGTCCATACAAGAAGATGGAGAAGAGAAAAGGAGGGAATTTCATCGCAGACACCCTTTTCTCTAGGCGTGAGGAGAGAATCTGAGACAGGTTAGCAAAATTCTTCCTTAAAATCCTGGAACCACAGACTCTTAAGGGCAATGAAAACTTCTCGAATCCATGTCCTGTGACCCTTCCCTGGTGCCTTAGACGGATGTCACCCGACGCCAGCCTCGGGGGCTCTGAGCTGGGGCTGCAGGACACCCCGGTGGCGGCCAATGCTACCTAGCAAGCACCTGCCTGGCGGAGCCGCCTTGCACCCCCACGGCCACGGGAACCCTGCTTCCGTCCTCTCCACAGCTCAGGTCTCCCTTCAGTCTGCATCCTCTTCCCTGGCTGACCCAATTCTGCTCTCTCGGCCGCCTAAGTGGTTTTGTGGTGCAGAAAGGGGACAGATCTGAGTCTCACCTGCACTTTGACATGTTCAGAGGACCTCACTGTAAGTGGGGACGTCCAGCCGACTAGGAGCTTCCGTGCGGTCTCACGGTCTCTCCAGCTCGGCCGCCTCTCCCTGGTGGCCTGTGACCCTCTCTTTCTGGTGCTTGCGACTCTGCAGAGACCCAAGACTTTGCTCCTGCAAAGTCCTCTGTAGATACAGCCCCTCCACACACTGCCCACATTCAGGGGGCCCTGTGTGCTTCGGTCCTCTGGGCTCCCAGGACCTCGGCCGGCTACTGACATGGCCTCTCCCCTCGTTTCCATGCCTCTCTTTCTTGGTCCCTTGTCTTCATCAAGTGGGTACAGTCCGATCCCCAGTAGACAGGAAGCTGCACCCAGATTCACTGTGAGAAGCATCTTCCTTCTCTGCCATTGGGTCCCTATGCCCACACCATCTGTCCATGCTGACACCTCCAGGGACTGTTTACCAGCCATTCCAGCCCCGCCCTGCTGCCGTTCCCCTTGCTTGGCTTCCATTCCCTTTACCCCAGGTGACACTCGCTAAGCTTTCAACCACTTCTTGTCAGTATAATTTCTAGATTAAAGCCTTGCAGGGGATTCTCTTCTCCGAAACACCTATGATTTCTTATTATCCTTTCTTCAGCGGAGCTGAGCACAAACCCTAGTAATTTTTGATATTCTCCTTGCCCACCAGTCAGAGTACAGTGCTCACAGCATGTGTTGCGAATGAGTTTTTACAATCAACATGGAAGAGTTTACAGTGGCCCTGATGAAATGTCCTCTTCGTTCCAGCCTTTCCAACCCTCCTGGAGTGTGCACTCCCCCCTCTAATTCAGTGGCTTCCCACACAACAGAGCCACTGGAGGACTGGATCGGCCTGTGGTTTCAGCTGCAGGCCAGGGCTCCCCGCTCCCAGCCCCGCTGGAATGCGGGGCAGGTGCTCATCCGGCTCACACACCATCCCTTCCATAGCCGGAGCTGGCTCATTTCAATCAGGTCCAGAGTCAGTGTTTTGAACATGGATGGAGAGTATTTCATCATCTAATGGCTCTAACGTGCCTTTCTTTAGAGATTATCCAGCCTAAAGGTTTTAGGATTCTGTCCGGGAAAATTCTGTTCAGAAATCCAAGTGGGTTCCCTTCAGGGTCATTGGGATTGAGAAAGCCATGACAGGTGTCCTCGTACCTCTAGAGATGGCAGGGGTGCAGGGAACTTTCCCTTCAGGGCAGTATCACAGCGGTTACTGTGCCGACACCGGCTGCTTGTCATTTAGAACTTGCAACTTCTTTGTCAACACTGCTTACAAAAAGCAACGTGTTCCCTCCTCCTGATGATGGTGAGCCCCTAGCAGGCTGACGGCTACTACCTAGTGGGTCTGATGCCTCCTACCCAGTAGGTTTGGAGGAAGAAGGCAGTTTAAACTCACGAGCACTCTATGTTGTAGAGCACATTGGAGCTCTTGCCCGGTCTTCCTCTTCCTCTCCCTCCAGTCCTGTTCCCTCCCTGCATTCCTTCTGATCACTCCTGGTTCACATTCCTGCGGGAACAGCACCTCTCCTGGTGCACACCAAGCCAAGCAGATGCTGCACACTCTCCCTTCCGCCTGCCATCTGCTCCCCAGGGAATGTGGTCCAGACCTCGCTCTTCCTGCCCAGGCCCAGCTGCATGGCCCTGAAGTCGCCCGTCACCGTGTCCCACACATTTCATTCCTCTGAGACTCAGGCTGGGTGACACCTCTCCTCCAGCCCCATGTGACTCCCCAGATCCATGGTGGCGCTGTGCTCCTCCAGGATTCTGGTGGGGCTGGGGAAGGGCGGAGAAAGCCCAGCGGGAAAGCAGGCCCCGGAAGCCCCATCTCTGAATGCCGCAAGGAGGGCTGGGAAGCGACTCGGGCCGGGGCGGGTTGGGGAGCTGGCAGTGGACAGGGCTGCCCTGTGCCTCTGGGAGGCGGTGCCATGGAAGTGGCCTGCAGTGACTTGTGGGCTTGGGCGGGGGAGGCAGCACGGCCAAGGCAGAGTCCTCTTTCAAGTGTGCACTAGTGGAAAGAGTTAGGGAAAAGGCAGAGTTGGGAGTTGTAAGAACATATATTCTAATACACCAAGGGGAGGCCCAGGGGGAAGGAATACCAAGCTAAAAAATACAAATAAACCAAGAACTTAGGGTGGGCAACCCTAAGATTACAAAGTAGCTGCTGATACCATGTTAATAGCTCTCCTGACTCACGTCTCCTGGGTGAAGCGTGTGAAGCTTACACAATACTAACAGGACAGCCTATTTCTTCCTCAGTGGTTCCACAGTCTACAGAGTCCCATGGGAAGAGGACTGGGTCGGGACAGTGACCTGTGCTCCCCTTGTCTCTCTGCCGCACGAGGTGGGTGGCTGTGGACCAGCTCCCGAGGGGCAGAGCTTTTCTGGCCTCGGTGTTCAAGTCAGCAGCGAGGGGCAGAGGAAGCCACGCTACTGAGAGAGGACGACCAGACAGTGCACAGCGGTGCAGTGCTGCAGAAATACACAGCCACCCCCCCGGGGGGGGGGCTCGGAAGAGGCGCCCTCAGCAGGCTAGGAGCCTCAAGCTTGGTCTTGCAGGTTTCTGTGGGCTTTTGGGAACCACAGTTCTCATCTTGATCTGCCATAGGTGGAGGTGGCCCCACCAAGGCACGCCTGGCACACTAGGGACCAGAGCACCTTCGCCAGGCCCCGCGGTGCAGTTCTGCAGCCTGGTTGCCCCCTCTGGTGCCCCCAAAACTTGTTTAAACAAGAGGATGCACATTTCCTAACCACACGCTGGCTTCAGGGTCTGACGCTCTAGTTTGGGAAAGTAGAATGTGCTTAGTCTAACTTTTATGGGACAGTCACTTGCACACAGTCCAAAAAAGCACACGAAAGAAAGGAGAAAACCACGCAGGGGCAGCAGATTTGACCTTGCAGTGCCTTCCCTCTTGGCTTTCATTTGCAGGCTCCCCACCAACACCCCCGCTCTTCTGTGAAACTGAAGTAATCTCATAAAGGAGCTATTTTCATAGGGGCTATAAACCTGCATTTAAGTTTTTACAAGGGCCCAAAGAGGACTTCAGTCATCAGCATGCACAAGTGTAAGCTGGGACCAAAAACACAGCCAAAAGAAAAAAAGAGTCGAAGATGCGTGGACCCAGAACGCTGAGGGCACAAACAAGGGCCACACGGGGAGGCAGGCCAGGGAAGGCAGCGTCCACAGCTGGCTGCGGATCACCACCGCCCAAGTGAGCCCGTTCCCCACTTCCCAATACAGACACTCTCCGCCATAACAAGGGTGGCGCTCTCGAAGGGTGAGGGTATTCTGAAGCTAAGGCAGAAGACAGGAAGAGGAGGAAGAGAAGGGCCAGGGGGGGGGGGGAGAAAAGAGAAAAGGAAGGAGAGAAGAGAGAGGGGCAATGGATGGAGGGAAGGGAAGGGAAGGGGAGAAAGGAAACGCACACCGTAGAACCAGGGCTCAGAGCTCAGGGGGGCATCCGTCAGCGTGGCAGTGAAACCTTGGGGTGTGCATCTTCTGGTGGCTCCCCACCTTTACATGCGCTCGCTCCACGTGTTAGTTTGGGGGACACCTTTATTTACTGGAAGCCTTCCCATGTCTACGTGGTACCAGCCTCCTGGGTGGGCACTGCTTTAGATTCGTAAGGCTCCGGTTACTTTTGGGTTTTTAATAAAGAAGCTTTCTGGTTCATTCGCAAAGCAAAAAGTGGCACAGGAGGGCTCAGAAAGTGAGGGCTCTCTCCAGCCTACCTTTACCCTGTGCCCAGGCAGACCCACAGCCCCACCTTGGCTTGGGAAATCGTCTTCTGGAATTGACCAGTTTGAGGACAGTAATTCATTTGCAAGCATGTTTAAAGTAATAAATTCATTTCCACTGGGGGAGACAGATGAATTTATAGTCCAATTTATAGCACAGACTGATTTTTCTCTTTAGCTTACGCAAAGTCCCGGCGCTCCGGCCTGGCTCTGCCCTGTGACCCCTGCTTGTCGGTGCCAACACAGGCGTGCATACCCTCGGGTGATCCATGCTTTAGACAGGAGGGTGCTTTTAGCAACATTGAAGTTGATAACGACCCAGGAATCAAATTCGCATAAGGTCAGAGCTGCTGGGACCTCAGGGCCCGCCAGTGACTCCTTCCATCTCCTTGCACTCCAAAGGCTGTGAAGTTGGGGGAAAACCAGGGCGTCATGGAAGCAAACGTGGTTTCTGAACTCCCGGATAAGGTCATAGATTTAAAAAGTAGTGCTTGCAGACAATTTGGGTTTTGGGAGGTCACTATGCTCTAAAATTAGTAAAGTGCTCAGGAAGAGAGAACATAGGTTGGCTAAACTGCTTCAGTCCCATTTTCTCTCTTTTAAAATTTTTTTACATAAAACAACATTCTATTGTGCTCATCTAACTAGGCTGCTCGTCAAAGGCACCATGTGCAGAAACATTTTAATAGTTTCTAGAATCAAACAATGCAACCGAACATGTTCAAACCACTTCAAGTTGATCTTCCATAATCACCTAGCAGTGACCATGAGGGACCCTGTGATATTTTTCTTTAACTTCAATTTCCTTATTCCCGTTTTTGATCCTGATCTGTGCTTGCTCAAGCAGCGTTAACACATCCGTAAAAATGTCCTCATTTGGGACAGCAAAATGCCGCGAGGATCTGGGCCTTATTTGGGTCATCTTTTAACTGGGTGATTCTCCTATGAGCTCTGGACATTTAACAGGTAGGCACCTGTCACCTGCAGCTCCGGGGCTCTCGATTCCTTCTCCGAGTGGGTTGGAAAAGCTTTGTGTCATGGACGATCATTTGAAAGGGGCAGGCTAAAAGGCACTGGTCCTTCCAGGGTACGGCTGGCCCTCCCTGAACCCCAGACAGCTCCAGCCCTACTGTGTCTTTCAGGCAGCACTTCTGATAGTGACAAATGAGTCTGTCCCTTCTAGCCCTGACTTCTATACGGTTAATAAGAAAACGCTGCTGTGAGATTTAAACAACGTTATGTCTGGTACGGGCAGAGCACCATCCATGGCTCATTGGGCGCCCAGCTTAAATCCAGCCAGGAGGAGTGGAACGGAACTGGGCACCCCATCTTCGCTTTCTCACTGCAGTTCCCAAGTCTTTCAGATTCCCGATTCCAGCCTCCTTCGTTAGGCATGAACAAAGCGGGAGACGGCAGCCCCAGGGCAAGCTGCTTCTCTGGCATTCTCTGTCCTTGGCGCACCCCTGGCTGAGCCTGCCCTGCCTGCCTCGAGCTTCCCTCCTCTGTGCTGCCTCTCCCTTCTTTTTCAGCACACAGCAGACCGACACACTCCCTTGGGGCTGAAAGCTGTGTCTGGTGAGGTGCAGTGCTTTCTTTATGAGGCACAACTACAAAAATGCTCGCATCTGGCAGTCGAGGCCCGGGTGTCCCTGGACGCCATGCCCATAAGGCAGCAACTGAGTTACTCAGGGCTGTGCAGAGTGGAGACACAGGGTCTTCCATCAGGGCAGGCTGAACGCATCACTGAGATCACGAACGGCTTTAACTGGAAAGGCTCTTGGCAGGGAAAAGCAAGATTAGGTGCTTGGGTTCTAAGTAGAACAGCAAAAAATGAAATAATAGCTGGAGGGAAGGGGTGGCGCTAGGAGCAGGGAAGTGAGGAGCTTGGCAGAGTGTAGAGGGCGGCAGAAAGCACGGCCCAGGGTTTAACCCATCTGCTGCCAGACCCCAGGCTCCCTATAGATCCTGGGTTGAGAAATGGGACAATGTGTAGCCTTCTAAATGCACCGAGTTTGACACAGCCATCTACACACACAAGGACCCTTCCGGGACCCGAACAGCAATATCCCCATTGCTGTTGGGCTGTACTGTGAACGAGGCTGTAAAAATGTCTTTTTGATGTCTTAATGATAAACTCTCCTAAGTGGAATTCAACGTGGCCCACTTTATACTGAATGCCTGATTGTACTGGGCAGTGTTATTTCTCAGTGCTTTTTAAAATCTCGCTGGTGGCTCTCCCTGTCCTCCTCGCTTGGGAACATTCTTTCTCCCTTTTGAAGGCTTTCTTTTGTGTGCAGAGCACTTTTGGTTCTTTTACAGCTGCTGCTCTATGTGTTGACCTCCTACACTAAACCTGGAGCCCAGCAAGCTCCGTCTGCCCATCTTATACCAGGCACTGGGCATGATGTGGAGGACATAGGAATCACTCAGATAACTTCTATAAAACTGAAGGACAGCTGGTCGACTTGATTTAGAAAGAACATTTCAACAAGACTGATGTATCAGAATTACTGTGCGGTGGGAGATTTAAACAAAAGGGCTGTTAATGTGCAGCACACTTCAAATATTTTGATTTTTTTTTTTTTTTTTTTTGGCAAAGTGAGAGCCCCATCAGGAGTGGTTCAGATAAGAGAGGACAGGCAGGAGCCTCACCATGTTCCGCTGCTCTCTCTGGATTATGGCCAAGGAAAGAATGGGCAGAGAGGCCAATGTTTGCTGGGTATAAGTGAGGTCTGGGGATGTGGTAGACACATTCAGAGAGGAGTGCCTTAAGGTTGTACAACGTGACTTCCCACAGCACCGTCTTATCTATGCACTTTACCAAAAAGATGCCTCGGTCAATACCCTGATGGGGCTTCGTGCAGAGGCCCATTCCTGTAACCCAGCACTCTGGGAGGCTGAGGCAGGAGGACTGCAAGTTAGAGTCCTGGTTGGGCAATTTAGCAATACCCTGTCTCAAAATAAAAAATCAAAAAGGCTGGGGTGTAGTTCAGTGGTAGGCCACTCCGCAGTACTGCCCAAACTGCGCTTTATATTTGAAAGCACTTCTGTCCTGATACGTAGAGCATGGGCCTGAAGGACGCCGGCCAGCATGGCAAGCAGCCTGCCACAGAGTGGCAGAGTCAGCCCGGAGAGGAGTCACGGCTGACAGCGGCCCTCCCCACCTGCTGCTACTGTCTTTCACGGCGCAGGTCCTCCGCGGGGCTTTGGCTCCCACTTCTAACCTGGGAAACCTGCCTTTGGGCCCACCGTGCTTTCCCTGTACCGGGAGGCCTTGATTTCTGTTTCCAGGCAATAAAATAATTCTCACTGCCAGAGAAAATCTGATAGCTCTTTTCAAAGAAAGCCATCATTGGAGGCTTTGCTGGAACCACCGAAAATTAAACACAGTGGGTTACAAACCGCTGAGAAATTAATGTTCTTTGTGTGCCAGTGGCTGGGGCTTAGGGAACTGTGAGGAACCCACTCTCGCTTGCTTCTGATGCCCAAGGGGGGATGTGGGCATTGCTTCGCCCCAGGGCTCCGAGTGTCACTGAGGAACTTGCCGGGTCAGGCAGCTGTGGGACCAGCGTCAGAGGAGACAGGGCCCCTGGGGTGCGCCCGGCCTTGCCTACCTCTCAGCCTCTTGAGTCTCTGTTCCCGCCGCCGCCGCCGCACCACCAGCAGGAGCACGAAGAGCAGCAGCAGACCCACCAGGATGCAGGAGATGGTCACCAGCATCTTGAGGCCCTCGTTGGTCGCCAGCCCCTCGTCGCTTTGGACGACTGACTTAATGAGTGGAGGAATTGTACCTGTAAGCAGGGCCAAGGGTTAGATGGTGTCGATGGAGGCGGTGTGGTGGGTTTTAGGGATGGACAGGTGATGAGGGTCACGCGTGTGATGCCAGGGCGACGGCGGAGATGGGATGGGAGGGGTCTTCCTAGCTCCTCGGTAGCTGACTTGTGCCTCCTCCCCTGCCTAGACCTCTGCGCTACAGCTTTGCAGAAGATGTCCTTTGTGCCCTACCATGGGGTGCAGGCCCCTGACAGCACAGCACCACGCTCATTACCTGGAAGTAAGTGTTCCTCCACTGTCACAATGGCTAGAAGTTATTTGAAAAACTGTACATCAAAGGAGGAACAATAGATTTAGCAAATGAACAGGAAATGGTCTGAGGGGAGGCTGCCCCAGACACCCTGGCTTTTAAAGAAGTTTAAACTTCTTGGTGTTAAGTTATTCATTTGCCCGCCTTTCTTTCTTTCTTTTCTTTCTTCCTTCCTTCCTTCCTTCCCTCTTTCTCTCTTTCTTTTGTTCATTCCTGGCATAGAATTCAGGACCTTGAGCTTTCAAGGCAGGCGGCAGCACCACTGAGCTAAATCCCCGGCCTTTCATTTGCTTTTCGTGGCAGGAGTAAGACCAAGTCTACTTTAAAACTCCCATTTTGGGGGTATAAGAGCTACAGACAGCTTTTCAAAAGGGGACCCATCTAGGTCTTTAAAGCTGCTACTTATTGTTAAACTGTGCTATGTGATTCAGATGGTTTGGAATTACAAGGAAAAACACTGAAGTACAATGAACTCTGAGCTGTTTTAAGCTGCTTTTTACCTGGGGCTGAACACAAGGGGCACCGGGAAGTGAGCAGGCATCTGCTCTTCCGGGGCATGGATCTTGCCATCCCTGGTTATGTAAGGAGCTCCAGCCCTCTGCCTTCCCATGTAAAACAGGTGCCCAAAAGTCAGTGCTTAGGGAAAATAATGCAAAAGCAGTAAATCTCCCCCGAGCAGAAATGGCCTTTATGCTGCGTTCAGTAAGCAGAGCAGGAGTAATAGACTCTCTGGCCTTCTAAGATCTTTGCTAAAGCAAGAAGAGTGCTCTTCCAACTTCACGGCAGTTTTGGCTGAAAACCCAAGCCTCTAAATGCTCCAAAAGCAGGTTAGAGGCAGGCACAGGGAGGCAGGAGGCTGCATCTGTCTGCAAAGCTAGGGCGAGACAAGGACAGACAGGAACATTTGGTGCAGGCATGGCACAAGAAAAAGTCGGAGAAGGAAATGGAAAAGTTGGAAACCTGTCTGGTCTGAACATAAGGCTAATTATCAATGTTTGTTTTTCCCAAAGTGAAAAAAAAATGCTTCAGGCAGATTGTGACAAAAGAGATTACAGCTATATATCTGCAAGATTGGTTCCCAGAAATCTGCCATCTTATTCAAGGAAAAGAAATATGCACTCGTACCGTGGTGGAATGAAATTATTGAGGATTTCAGAAAATTAATGTAGCTCAGAGGATGCCTTTGTCATCTGTGGTCCTGGATGACGTAGAGCTATATTCTGTACATGACATATTCAGAAGACACATTTACAGCCTGCCAAGCACTTTGTAAGTCAGTGTTGTGGGCTCAATTCTGCTCGAGTGGCTCCTAATTCAGGGACCAGCTGCAAGTGCATGTCCAGCGTGTGTGTTGGGCCCATACCCTGCCTGGCTCTGCATGTCACATGGAGCCACTGTGCACCTGAGTGTGAGTCACTGATCCATGACCTGCAGCGAGGTGGCCCTGGCCTCCAGGTGTGTGGTGAGCCCCTCAGGCCAAGGGTGGGTGAGTGCAGTGGCTGGTGACTCTTCCACTCAGGCTGAGGGAAGGTTGCTGTCCCGCAGCAGTGCTCTGTGACCAGGACGCCTTGAAAGGCAGCGGCTGGGAGCTGAGATTAGGAGATCAGAGGAGGGCCTGGAGGAGGGAGGCTGCTGCTGGGCTGTCCCTGAGCCTAGGGCAGAGCTGGTTATAGGGCTGAGCCCCAGGGTGGCGAGGTGAGCCCAGACCCTTTCCAGGAATGCTGGAGAGCCGTGGCTTTGCATGTGCCGGGCTCAGACTTGGACTCAGGGAAGCAGGGTCTCCTCGGGCAGGATGCAGTGGGAGGGCTGGGTGGTGCAGCCTGGGGTCGGGGTCCCAGGAGCCAGCCGTGCTGAGGCAGTGGACAGAGGCTGTGTGGGGCTGGGCTGTGGCTGCTCGCACTCTGCCAACTGCTGGGGCTTTGCCTTGAGGTGAGAACCCTCCTCCTGTGGCTGATCCCAGGGAGCCACTGCACGTCTCCGAAGCCAGCACTGTTGCTGGGGATGCCCTAAAGGTCCCTGCTGATGCCAAGGACACACACTTCCCTCTGCACTAGGCTGGGCGTTTTCTCAGATATCGATAAATGGCCCTTAACACTAGAAAAAGGGCAAGAGTTTGGATAATTTGTTTTTGGCCAAGAAGATGTTAAGAGATACCGGGGCTGGGGATTTAGCTCAGTGGTTCTGGCGCCTGCCTTGCAAGCGCAAGGTCTCAAGTTCAATCCCCAGTACCAAAAAAAAAAAAAAAAAAGAGATACCTCATCTAGTATGCTGCCTGTGTGTGCATGGTGTGTGTGTGCACAACATATGTGTGCATGGCGTGTGTGTGCACAACATATGTGTGCATGGCGTGTGTGCAGGTGTGTGTGCACAGCATTTGCATGTGTGCAGGCATGTGCTGACACCCTTATTCTACTCCCTTTAGTACCCCTGCTTCCGCTAGGACACTTGCACAGCCCCTTTGTCATGTGGGTTGGGATGGGGTGGTGGGAGGGGTGGAGACACAAGAGCAAGGTTAGCGCGCGGCTGCCCCTGCAGGGACACACAGGGCGGATTCCTCCAGCCCCAAGCACAGCCGCTCATGCACCGGGCTCCCGCAATGCGTGTCATCACCACCTGGGCAGATGGACTGGGGAGCCACAGAGAGCCGCAGAAGGGCCCCACCCCAGCGGCTCTGCGGGCACAGGGTGGCAGGGATGGGCACACGCGACACCCCCGAGACACACAGCTGGGCCCGGAGCTTACTGCCGTCGTAGTTGAGTGTGGCGAAGTTGGCCTGCTTCTCGGCACAGCCTGCGCTGTTGCACACGCGCATCTGCAGCTCGTACCAGGTGGCTTCCTGCAGGTCGTACAGGATGTAGGACTTGGACAGCGAGGTGCGCTGGGCGGTGGTCCAGACCGCGGTCCCGAAGGGCCTGTACTCGAGCGTGAAGGAGGTGATGGGGCAGCCGCCATCGTTCCAGCCGATCAGGTTGAGCCGCACGCGGGTGCTGTTGACGCTGGCGAAGAGCTCCTGCTCTTTGGAGAACTGGGGCTCTGTGAGAGGGCCTGGAGGTGAGCGCGGGTGCGGGGAGCGGCTGCACCCCATACCCCTCCACCCCACGCTTCTTGTGCTGCCCTTGAGCTGCTCGCTCCGTCCAGCCCAGGATCTCAGACCAAGCCAGGGGCACGGGTCACTCGGGACCATCCACACTTAATCAAGGTCTTGGGGGCCAGCAGGTGTTTTGCACCCCACGGACCTCAGCATGGGAAGGGGAGGGCCTCATCCAGGCACCCCAGAGCTCCCTAGGAAGGTGCTATGCGGTCTGTTAGCGGTTCACACGCAGCAGTGTGCCGGGCGTGCTGTGTCCAACCCACGGTTGGGGGGTCACTCAAAAGCAGACAGCGTTGGGCTTGGGGACGAGGAGCATGGGTCCCCCACTGTCCAGTCACCTGGGGCCCTGGACTGACTGGCTACAAGCTGCACAAATCATCCCTTGTCACATGAACACAGTCCCCCGCCCAACGGTCATCGCTTGTCCTCTTGTCACCTGTGTCCACCCCAGCCCAGACAGTACTTGGGGAGACCTGCAAAGCCCTCCTAACTGCACCCACATGGGCCTCACCCCTGCATCTTTCTGGTTCAGTGCTCCCGAGTGCCACTTCCCAGGGACCCGGCTCCGACATTACACTGGACTTCAGAAGCCCAACTCACACGGAAAAGCTCACAGTGCCGCCCAGCCCGGTACTGCTGAGAAGCAGGACCAGGAGACAACGCGGGGTTTCTACATGGATCGGGAACAGGGCTGGTGAGGGACAAGCTGACCCCAAAACAGGACAAACCCCACATTTCATGGCACTTTCACTGGGATCAACGCCCTTGATTTCTACTTGACACCCTTCTCTTGAACTGGAACTGAAAGCATGAGCTGAGGAAACCAGGCTGCTCTGCAATCAGCTGACTCTTCCGCTGCGACACTGCTGAGCCCATTTTGGGAACAACAAAATTCAAATCCACAAGCAGACCCACAGGTAGATGCCAGGGGGACTTTCAGGCTCCAGCCTCCACTTCCCTCTGGAAGCCAGACAGATCTGGAGATGACCGAAAGCATACGTACCTTTCCCCAACGTCTTTGCTTCGATGATTTCACTGATGCGCCCTGGCCCTACTCCGTTTTGGGCGGTCAGGGTGAATTTGTACCAGGTCCCACATTTCAGGTTCTCCAAGCGGTAAGAGCGTTCGCTGGGGCTGATGGGAAAACTCCCCCACTGCTCGCTGTTGTCCTCGGAGTACTGCAGTATGTACCCTTGGGAAACAGGGAGAGTCCGGTGAGTGCTGCTCCCATCCACGGAGACGCTGGGGTCGTGAACAGGCTGAGGCTTCTCAGTCTGGGCATCTTGGAAGAGAGCGTTCCAACCCTGGCTGACCCTGGAGCCCTGCCCGCCTGGGAGGAGTGCCCTGGGGTTGATGTGTGAGGTTCGCACCCGACAGTGGCAATGTGGCGGCCCGGCTGCAGGACAGGTGACGACAGGGCCCCTCCCACTCCCCTCTAAGGCCATACTGGGCAGCGGGGAATAAACACTAAGTTGCTAAAAATCTGCCCCTTGGAGTTCGTGCCTGAGTCCTTGGGCAGAGGCAGAGGCTGACGCGGAGGTATTTGAGATCATCAAAGCTCTGGAACGGGGCTGTGCTGTCTGTGGGAAGGCAAATGGACACAGGGGCCTCCACCTCCCCTCTGGCCAAGCTCTCCTGCCCCAGGGGACTGGCTCCCTGTCCTGAAGCCATTCCAACACTCCCGTGGCTTCTCTTTAGTTTGGAAAATTCCCGCAACCATTCATTTCTCCAGATGTCCACTTTTCTCTCAGCTTCTGCAACCACGAACAACAATTGCCCATTTCTTGGTGTTGACCCAAGGCTTTTGCTTGTGTGACTTCACACAACCCCATGAAATAATGTCCCCTTTCCCAGGACTGATGGAGACGCGGAGACCCAGAGAGGGTGCTGCGTCCCAGGTCCCCTGACCTCGGCCCGCCTGCCTGGTCCTACGTTCACCGGACCCTTCTTTCTCACTGCCTGCCTTACCGATGTTCCCTGTGATCACATTTCTAGGGGCAGATGTGTCCTCCCTGCTCTGCTCCTGTTTCTCCTAAATATTCACCACCATGCAGCCCAGGACAAGGTCACTGAGCACTTGGTGTCCTGGCGCCTCAGCCCTGCCGGCAGCACCTGTGTTTCCCAGAGTGTTGGCCTGGAGACCCCTCTCGCTGACTCCTGCTGTGTCCAGCCAGTGTCCTCCCTCCTCCCTCTGGCTCTGCAGCCCTCCTTCCTGGGCCCCATTTCCTCTCCCTGTGCTCTGGCTCTGACCTCCCCCAATGCCTGTGGCCTAGGGCGTCCCAGCCTCCACTCCAGCCAGCTGCTCGTCCAGGGGTTGGGGTCCCCCCCGCCGATGGCTTGGTCCCCTCTGTGTTTCGGTGATGCCAGCTCCCTGTGTCTCAGGAACACTTCATCAGTGACACTAACCTGTGCTAACACTCTGTTCTCTCTCAGGCTTACTGAATCCAAAGTTTATTTTTTACATTTTGCAGTGCTGGGGATTGAAACCGGGGCCTTCACACTGAGCTGTATCCTAGCCCTTTACACATTTTAAAATTTTGAGACAAGTTCTTGTTAAGTTGCTATGTTGCCCAGGCTGGGCTGGAACTCGCAGTCCTCCTGCCTCCGCTGCCCAGAGTGCTGGCATTAGAGGTGTGTGGCACCAGACTCAGCTAAAGTTTGTTTCTTTGGAGCCTGCAGCCTAGGCCCCTTGAGCCCCTCTTCTGCACGGGGGTCCCAGGCCAGCCCAGAGCCCAGGGCGGACCGAGACCCCAGGGAGCCCCGCCCTTCCTCCGGGAGCCACGCCCACCCACCGCTCGGACTCCGAAGCTGGACACCTTTGACCTGCTCCTGTTCCTGGCGCCCAGCATCTCGGAGGAAGGCCATTGAGTTCTAATAACTGTGACCACTACAGTTTGCACTCCTCTGCAGCTGGGTCCTCGCCGCCGCCGCTGGGCGCAGGCTTTGTTCATCTCTAGTGACTCCCCGCGCCCTGCACACAGCAGCGGCTGCAGACCCACGCTCCTCACACCCGCCGCACAGCCTCCCCCTTCATCATCCAGCTATTTTTAAAAAGTAACCTCACCTTTTTCTTTCCCATAGAAAGGAGAAGAAAGAGGGAGGAAGCTCCTCCCTGGAGCTGCTCCAGTGGAGGGTGCTGAGTGCTATCTCGGGATCCGGGAGGGAAAAGCCAACAGCCCAACCTGTGCTAGGTGTGCGCTGCTCCCAGCAGGGCACAGCCGCCGAGCCGAGCGCAGAGCCGGGAGAAAGGGGCCAGCAGGCCTGCAGCGCCTTGGCTTCCCTGAACCGCCCGGTCTGGTCTTCCGGGTGTCTCCCCACCCTTCCCCGCTGCCTTCCAGGCCGAAGCCCAGGCCTCGCTCTCTGGCTCTAGGGCCACTTCCGTGACTCCGCCCCTCCTTCCACATGTCTTAGGCCGCCTCTCCAGACACCTGCCCTTCCCTCCAGATGGCTCACACAACCCTCTCAACTTCCTTGTGCGGGGATTATCTCGCTAGCTCATCTCTCCAGGATAGGCCTGGCTTTCACTTTCTGTTATGTGCCAATAGCGAAGGCCTCATGCAAATAAGTTGTTTCCCATCTAAACTCTATGCCCTTTGTCTCTTAGGACTTTAAGTCAGCACAGTAACCATGGTTACTGAAAAGAATGATACAGTGCTGATAAACCAAAGCTACAGCAACCAGAATCTCAGGGGAAGGACTACAGAATTTCCCCTTCCCTCGTTTTCATGTTAATATTTCACTCAGTCTAGATGCTCCAGATAATCGTGGGGAAGAGACTCTTTGGACAAATGATTTGAGTTTCAACAAATATGAGAGAAAAATAAATACTATTTCTTGCTTAAGTATTGGGAGAACTAACGATAGGATGCATTTTGGGGGTGAATAAACCAACGCTTATCAGGTATTTGACGAAGATGTGGCACTTGTGGCCCATGAGTACTGCCGAAGCAGACACTGGGGACAGCTGCACGCCGTTACCTCTGATGGAGCTGCCTCCGTTGTCCCCGGGGAGCCAGGACAGAGTGATGGAGGATGATGTGGTTTTAGATACAGTAAGCCGGGGCTGATCTGGTGGAACTAGATGGGAAACAGTTTTTAGAAAACAAGAATTAGTTTTTCACATCTTTAATCCTCTGTAACAGTCATTTACCGAATCATTTTTAACAGCCATTTATTAAAGAAGTGTTTTAGGTTGCCAAAATATGCAATTCACTTCTGTCAAAATGTCTATTTCCTTGATATCCTGGGCCAAAGAGATAGAGCAGAGTGAATCTATTATTTAAAGAAAATCCAACCCCAGTTCTACTTGGATTTTTTATCTAGCTCATTCCCCCTCATTCCTTGAATTTCTGAGTAGCTCATCACTAATTGAAATCTTTAAACTTCCTGAGGATGTAGGCTTTATTTTACTCTGAATTTCAGCCTTGAGAGTCAAGTGAAAAAGATAAATGATGGCCTGAGACCACACACACACAAACACACACTCCACTCTGAAATTCACAGATGTGCCATTGCTTTGTGGCACATGAAGTGAGCATTCACGCTGGGCTTAAAGGATATCTACTGCTAAACAATGGGCCTTTTTATAATTTTGGACTGGCTGTGAGGAAAGAAATACCAAAGAAATTCATAAGCAGGCTCTCCAAAATACAGAAAGCATCACATAAAACATCCTTCTCACGTCTTACAAGAGAAGCCTGATATATCAACCCAAAGGCCTGAAAAATTGGCCCTTGTCTTTTGAATCTTAATATAGTGTTATCTTACAAAATGCCCCTGAATTCTCCTGGCTCAATTAACTTGAAATTCTATTTTGCAGAATTTTAAAAAATATATAGCCCTTCGCCTCCCACTTTGATCCCACTGAGGGCAGTATTGATTTAATTTGATTTGCTGAATTATTAAAGTGACAAACCCCAAATCCAAGGCAGCATGTGCTTTGATCCTTCCTCTAATAAAATACCACCAGGCACCTAAATCTAAACGCAATCAGTAGCTGTTTGCACACAATTTTAATATCTTCGGAAATCGTGCACATTTTGTAGATAGCAAGAAAAATTAAACATCTTGCATTAAAATACACAATTGAATATTATGGCAATATACTTAGAGTTGCAATTAGTATCCTTTTGACATAGATGGCTCATAAAACCGAGTTAATTGGCAGACATAAAAGACAAGCATTCCGGCTTACTTTTCATTTGTGTTTTCTAGGTTGGACACACATATGCAAACAGTGTAATTAGTGGAAGTTATTAAGGACTTTTTAGAGCTATTCGCATAAAGAAAGGCATTTTATATGCAAAAATGTATTGCGTCCCAGTATTATCTCTGGGACTTTGAATGCTGTTTATTTTCTTTTATGTGTTTAATTGTATTTTCCAATTGAACACATATTTTTTGTAATATGAAAATAGCAATTCGCATTTTACAAAGGCTGCTTTTTAAATTTGTGAAGTTTTACCCTAGCATGCACACACAGGACATCCTTCAGGGGAGCTGCGCATTTCGCACCTTGTACTTGCAAATTTAAAATAATCTCGTCTGAGCCCCAGTTGTTGTTGGCGACGCAGCTGTAGTAGCCGGAGTCCTCCGCCTTCACCGTGCGGATGATGAAGCTGCCGTTGCTGAAGATGCCCCTGCGCCCATCAATCGTCACCAGGCTGGGCGTCCCGTTACTGCCTCACAGGAAGAAAGATGCACAGATTAAAGAAATTACAACCCACATTGGTTCAGGTTGGGGAGAAACATCGAGACTTCCTCTGAAGCACGCAGCGCACTCGCAAGCGTAATGTCTCCTGCATCATGAAGGAAGTACTCTAAGGCAGTGTGGGACACACCGCCGGGGGTGAGTGGAGTTCTCTCTGCCAGCTGCTCCCCGAAGGCTAGATCCATGGCGGGCAGGGCTCCTGGCTCGCCCTTGGGCGTCTGGCACGTGCCGGAGACTGTCCTGCCGGGGACCTGCTTTCCTCGACGGCACAGGCTCTGCACATGCCCTCTTGGTGGCCATTCTGGGACTTCCACCCACAGAGCAAATGATGGAGGGCAAACTAAACCTCGAGACGTCTCATGGAGCCACATAAAATCACACTGGGGATGAACCTGACAGGGTCAATGCAGAGGGCCCAGGCAGCGGGCTTCCTGCAGGGTGGCAGCGTGTCCAGTGGACTGGGGTCATTCCTGCCAGCCTGGCTCTGGGACCTTCAGGATGTCCTCTGCATTCACTGATTGTAAGTGCAATGAGAAAAGTGGTCACTGGTCCTGACCCACTATTTTAATACTTTATACCTCTTAATGGTTTTTATGTGAAAGGAGGCAGGGCTTTGAATCCACTGTACCAAATCTCTACGCTCCCAAGTGACCCCGGACCCTCCGTGAGACCCTAATTCCTTCCCCGCATAGAGACACAGCACTTTCAGCAGACATCATGGGCAGAGCATGGCTCACCCGCTTTCTCCCCTTCTGTCCTGGCTGCTGTTATTTTAATAATGACTACTGAGCGTGGGAAACTGGCCTCCCTCTGAGCAAAGCCCTACGCGTCCCATTCCTTAGGGTTATCTCAGTGCGTGGGAGTCAGGGCTGTGGGGTACTGGGCCCTTTATCTCTGAAGAAAAGGGACGTGTGAGGGCTCACGACAGTTGGGGTTCTATAGCCAGCCAGCCTGAGGAGGCCGAGCCGCCTTCCTCAGAGGTCCTCTGCTGGCTTGGGGCCTTTCCTTGCAACCATGGGCACGAAGTTCAAGGCTCTGGATTTACAGGGGACAGACGTAATTTGCAGCGTGATCAAAATATAAGGTGAATGCTTAAATTTGAAAAGTCTCATTACAGTACAAGATACAGTGCCACT
This sequence comes from Heterocephalus glaber, assembly GCF_053883595.1. Classification (NCBI taxonomy): domain Eukaryota; kingdom Metazoa; phylum Chordata; class Mammalia; order Rodentia; family Bathyergidae; genus Heterocephalus; species Heterocephalus glaber. Next base: position 2,262,879 of record NW_028258138.1, read on the forward strand.
AATTCCCCTTGGCACTTTGAACCCTCCCCCACCGTCCTGGCCGCTTCCTGCAGCAGCTCTGGAGCCCTCTTTCCCGAGTGTCTGCAGCTGCACTGTCCTGGCTACCTCGATGTCCTGAGTAGCTTCAGAACATTTCCCTTTTGTGATCATTTCGACTCTGGGGAAGAACTGGAAGTCACATGGTGCCAGCTTGGTGACTAAGGTGGATGAACACAGCGCCATGCTTTTATGAGCTGCCTTTCTGCTGGATGGCGCTTGGCAGCAGCAGTCACTGTATTTTTGATCAAGCCTCTTAAATCCATTCAGGAAAGAGGACTCCAGAGCTGCTTCAAAAAGTGGCCAGGACGATGGGATGAGTGTGTTCAAAGTGGGAGGAGGATTCTGTGGGGGATCCGTGGGAATAATACATATTTTAATTTAAATATCACTGTGTATTTCCATTGCCACCTGTGGTTCAGTCCCTTTCGGTGCCAGTGCCAGGATCGCCAGCCCATCTCAGAGGCCTTGCTAGCCTTCGTCAAACGTCCATCAGAATACATGAACCTGGAGCTGGAGACCACTAGACGCCCCCACAAGCCGCCGACGTTATGCCTGAGGGAGGCCGAAGGGCAGGCGCACGTCGGGTTACTGGTTACCTGTCTTTCATCCACTTCACTGCAGGCGGAGGATCCCCGACAGCTTTACATGGCAGGATGATGTCCTTCATCCACGGGGTGCTGACCGTGCCACTGAAGGCGAGGATCCGAGCGGGAGCTGAACAGCAGAAGAGCAGAGACCCAGTCACCCCAGACTCACGCGCACGGCGCCAGCTGGCCTTCCTGCACACACAGAGCAGTGCCCCAGATGGGGAGGGAGGGAGGCCCACCACCCACCCAGCTGCCAGCGCCTCTCTGCACCAGGGCTATGAAGAGTTTGCACTGTAAGGCACACAAACACCTGAAAATCCCCATGGTAGCAGTCTTTCTCCTACTGGCTAAAGGTGAGGACTCTAAATTAGGGATTTGGAGTCTCATAAGCAAAGCAACTCCAAGCTGTGTTTTCTATGAGCCCAATTATTTTTCAAAGCACTTTATGAGGCAATTCACCTCAACCCCAGAACTGAGCGTTAAAACATGCTTTTCACGTCAGGGACAACAGACAACACAAAGCATAAAGACCCAGGAGTCAGGAGGAAGCAAACCGGGACAGTTCCCCCACCGGCTGCGCAGTGCCCCTGTCTGTTTCAGCAGTGCGCTTTTCCGGTGCACACAGGAAGGAAAAGGAGCATCTCAGGTGACGTCTCCCGAAGAGCTGCCATTTGCTTGGGACAGTGACTCAGGTGCCCAAACCAGAGCTCCTTCCAGGGCGGCTGGCTCATGTCCGGGCCTGGAAGACGGAGACTGGAGAGCTCCATGGGCCTGGCTGAGAAGGGGCTTCCTTGGAGGTGGCACCTAGCATCACTGTCTTGGACGGGCCCCGGAGCTGGCATGGGCACCAAGACTCAGCCTTGCAGAGGATGTAACAGCCCCTCGCATCCCTGGACACCACCCCGGGCACACACGGGGGCCAGAGGTCGCTGTCCTTATTATCTTAGCCAGTGTACCCAGGCTGCCATGGGGCTGGGATGCAGAATGGAAGAGGCAGGCGCTTCCGCCAGGGGCCAGCCCAGCTACCTGGGCGGACGGAGACCTCGGGTGCCAGGGAGCCACTTCTGACTCTGGCCCCAGGAAAACAGGGCCAAGTGTCGGACCCTGAACTGTTCTGTTGGACTTGAGGGTTTCACTGGCAACAGAGGGTGCGGAGCGGCTCCCTGGGAAATTCTGGAGTCCTGGGGAATGCAGGGTTCTGGGAACCAAGTCAGCAGAGAGCTGGGGCATTAGCCTGGGTCTTAAGGTCGACCAGAGCCACTCATTTCTGTTCTGAGGCTGTGGGTGAGGGCAGACAAAAAGCAGAGGCAAGAGGCTAAGGACAAAGCCAGGCCTTTCAAGGGACAGGGAATTTTGCAGCAAAATTAGGCTACATGTTTGAAGCAATCTGTCCTGAACATCAGGAGGGACAATCCACCGATCACCGATACTTCTGATTTTAGAGCTTGGCGACCAAGAGATAACTCCCACCCTGGTCTGCAGACTCCACAGATCCTGGGTGGGTCCCGGAATCTGTCTTTCAACAAGCACCCACAGGTGAGTCCAGTGCAAACCCTCATCCACCCGAAGGCTGGACAGCCCTTCGGAACCGTGCTGCTCCTGGGCTGCAGGTGGCTGGGCTCTGTCCTCTGCCTGTGCTGGCCTGCATCCCAGGATGAGGTTCTGCAGGGCTGGCCTCCACAGGAGCAGCGGTCCTGCGCTTCAACCTGAGCCTGGACTGTGGAGCTGCCGCTGGCCACCTCTGCCATCCAACGCCTGCACAGTGCCCTGCACCACCCACTGGATTTGGGGGCAGAAGAACACTGGCTGCCGCCCACCTCCCTGTGCCGCCCCTGCCTGGTCAGGGGCCTGCTCCTCCGTAAATCCCTCCTGCTCCCAAGGTCCCTCCTCTTCTCCAGCTTGGACCCCCACCCCACTGCCCAGCACCCTGGAGGGCATGGGAGATGCTCGCAGGGCCAGGCAACTTCGGCACAGACCTCTTCCTCCTGCCCCGCCCTGGAGCTCTGTGACACACCTTGGAGTGGAGCCCCAGCGCTCCCTGCTTCCAGGCCAGCCGTCCTCTGCTCCCCCGAGGCCCGGTATCCCCCATCCCCCGGCCCGTGCTGTGCCCTCCTCACCCCACTCCAGGTGTTCTCAGGAAGGCAGCCAAGTCCTCCAGCAGTGCCCAAAGCCAGAGGCACCTCCAGCACGGGCTCCCTTCACCTGCCCCGCAGCAGTGGCCTCCTCTGACCACCCCTCCTTTGAGAAACCTCCGCTCTTATTTTTCTCGCTCTGTGGTCTAGGCTGGCCTGAACTCATGGGGCTCGGCCTGCTTTGGCTTCCTGAGTGCTGGGATCACAGGCATTCGCGGCTCTCCCTGGCTCTTAGAAGCAGCCCTGGGCAGCAGCCTCCAGGTCCGGCCTGTCTCTCTGGCATCCCCCTCTCTTTCCCCGTCCTACTCTGTCCCTCCAAGCCTTGGCTCCTCCCAGCAGTCCTCCAGCTCGAAGACGATCTGGCAGTGTCCCAGGCTTGGGGGCATCTGGACGCCAATGTGTAGCATCTCTGTCGCCTGCCTGTTGCGGCTTGAGTGCCAGGATGTACCACTGCGGACACTTCTGGGCAGACTGGTCACCTCCCGGGACATAAGATGTCCGCATAGCCTCATCCCACTCCACTGCTTCCGCATGCACCTCTTCCGTAAGCGCCTCCAACCTGCCCCGACCATGCTGGGCTCCGGAAGCTCCTCTTGCTGTCCTTCCCTGTCCTCCTCAGAGCCCACCACGGCCCACGGCCCTGTGTCCACAGGGCGCCCTCCCCTCCTTTCCCTCCTCTGGCCACTGCTTCCTGGATGGCTGCTCCTTTTCCTGACCCAGCTGTCTACAGCCCGTTCCGGATGCAGAGACCGAGTGGTCTCAAGGACACACAGCAACCGTAACAAATGCCCCTTACCCTGGCAGCGACGGGGGACTCCCTCACTGTCTTCACCGTGCATTGCTCTAAGCCTAAAGCTGTTCAAAAAATAGCTTATCGCACTCACACAGGAGGAGGACCATGTGCCTCCTAGGCTCAAATCCTGTTTCTGTTTGAGTAAATCCAAACTCCCTGACACAGTCCCGAGGGCCCAGCAGGAGCAGGCCTGTCCCGGCCTTCCTTCCGGGGTCCTCGGGCCTCCTGTGCCTCAGGCCCCACTGGGGTCCGCTCCTGGGCCTGCAGTGTGCTCCACTCTCCCTGACTGCGGCCCTCCTCACTCGCCTCCTCCTCCTACCACTTTCCTCAGTTCTCCAGCATCTGCACTGCTCCCCCTCGGCGCCCGGGCTGCCGCCCTCTCTGCGTGCTCAGGGCTGTCCTCATGGGGCTCCTGCAGCACTTCCGGCTCAGGACAGTGATGCACAGATTGTGCCACCGTCCCCAGTAAAGTGGGCTCCGGAGTACGGCAGACCGGCTCCCCCTGAGGAGGACACATCCCTCTCCACGTCCAGACCACGCCCCTCCTGGCCTCGCTGACTCCGACTCCTCCCCCGGCTTGGGACTGGGCCGGGCCACGCCTTCCCTGAGGTCAGGGTCACACAACGAATGGGTGCCTGGTCACACGGACCTCCCAGGACCTTCCACGCGCATGCCCATCGTCGTGGCTGGAAATGAGGCGGAGAGGCCGGGACCCCGCGTCGCCGTGTGGACTGAGCCAGCCGGGAGACACCGGCCACAGGCACCGCACCGGGCGGCTGTGTGGTGCCACCGTGCCGAAGGGCCCTCCCTCCAGCGCCAGGTGCCCAGAACAGGGCCCGACATGCGACACATGCGCAAGGTGACCTGTCCAGTAGCCGGGCCTCTCTCTCCCAGACAGCACTGGCCCCATGGAAGGGCCGCGCCCGCTGCATCTCAGGCCACGCTGCCTGTGCCTAGGCCAGCCCCGCTCCGCTCCCTGCTCCCTGCGGCTCCTTTTGCTCCCTGCGGCAGCCTGGTGACCAGCACTTCCCACGAGGCTCCCTCCCGCCTCAGTGCCACGTGCGCCTGGATGTCAACAGCAAAGAGCGCCACGGGCCACGCCCCGCCGGCGGCTGCCCACCGAGGACTCGCCCAGGGCTCGCCCACGCCATCGGGACCGCGCCCCTCCCCTCCCGCCCGCTTGCCGCCTTTCTCAGCCAGGACAGCGAGCACTTCCAGAGGTCAGATCAGAACTCCCGGCGGTCAGGTTTTCTCTTCACGCTCCTAGAGACATAGCAGAAAGAAAGGGCCAAGCCTCTGTCCTCAGAAGTCAAGAGACCTCGCCTGCTGGCCCGGAATTGCGATGTGTGGAGGGTGACTCTCTGTGAGGGCCGACTTAGGGGGACCCCGGAAACACGGGGTGGCAGTGATTGCCAGAAGCAGAGTGAGAATGTTCAGGGTCTACATCAGAGGCTTTTTTGTAGGGCATTGGGTATTGAACCCAGGGCCTTCACACTAAGCTTCATCCCCAGTCCCTTTTAAATTTTTATATTTTGAGAAAGGTTCTCCTTCAGTTGCTAAGTTGCCCAGCCTGGGCTCAAACTTGAGATCCTCCTGTCTCAGCCTCCCAGAGTGCTGTGATTACAGGCACCGCCACGCCCAGTTCTCTATCTGCTTCTTAAATAGCAGTCAACTATCACGATGTGAAGGTAACATATTCTCCTCTAAGAGCTTTTGTCCTCTGGGGACCCCAGCTCTCCACTTAAGGTTTTTGTTCATAGCATTCTGTCAAGAAATAAATAGTTAACGATTTTCTTATATTTTTATGATCTCAAATTCCATAGACCAAAAAATAGACATTTTTTCTTTTTGGTACCGGGGATCGAACTCGGGTCCTTGCGCTTGCACAGCAGGCGGTGAAAGCACTGAGCTAAATCCCTGGCCTGACATTTTTCCTTAAGAAGTATGATTTTGAGGGAGCAGAACTTCCTTGAGAAAAATGCTAAGCAGTGATGTCCACCTACTCAAAGGGTGAGTGAAGGCTGTTTTCCTAATTTTCCCAAAGACACTTGAGTTGTCCTCACACCTCCGCAGGGTGAGTCCACCTCTCGGGCCCCTGTGTGAGCCGCACAAAAGCCCAGGCCCAGGCCCCAGCACCCCTATTTCTTGGGCTGAATATGGTTCTGCTTTGTTTGATTTTCAGGGCACTGCAGGTTTTGTAGCACAGGACAGAGACTTAACCCAGCTGAATCCCAGTGGGAAATGAAGCCCTTACTCTGGAGGCGCACCTTTAGCTAAGGGCTCTACTGTGATGATTTCACTGCTGTTGCCTCTTCCGGCTGAAGTCACGGCCACCACCCAGACGCTGTACTGGCGATTTCGACTCAGGTTAGGTATTCTGTAGGAAAATGAGTCGGGGGAGGCTTCAAACTCGCTGATCACCTGTGAGAGGAGACACAAATGTTCCCACATTCAAAGAAGCAAGTGACACAAAAGGATTCCTAAAAGGTCGATTAACAGATTACTGATCACAATGACAAAGCCCACACCATCGGGCCCTCCAAAGGCTGGATTTGCAATCTGGGAGGGGACAGTAAGCTCAGGTGACCCCTGGATCAGCTTTAAGAGCCATGGGTGAGTAATTTACCTTTACACCAGGGGACACAGAGCTTCTGCTGTTGGCCAAGATGAAATAACAAGAGTTAGATGATCACTTCCACCCAGAGCAACCAAAGAGCACACAGAGGATATGAAAAGGTGAGTTTAAAGACAATGTGCACTGGGTGATGGATGACAGGGACTTCTAAAAAATGGAAAACAAATGATATCAACCTTATAATTGTAGGGGTCCTGCATTTTTAAGAGGGTTTTAAAGCCATGGCACATGGAGGGGACCCAAAAGGGTCCTAGCAGTCTCAAGTTAAGAAGAAGACAGAGCTGAGGAGAGGAGGTGGGAATTCACAGGGAGAGTACTGGAAATGAGCGTTATACAGAGAGAACTCCAGAAATCTGAAGAGGGTTCTACTTGGGCATTCAGCTGAGCGGATCCTGGCCTGCACTCGTGGAAACATCCTGAAGCCCAGGAAAGAACCACCTGAAAGTATTGGCAGTCGCACTGCTCAGCACTGACACAGGGCTGGGAATAGTGCCTGTTCCTACCAGCCACATTCAACAACATCAACATTCACCGTGGACTGGGACAGTGCATGAGGTTCTTACCTCAAAGGGAAGAATAATTAGCTCAAGATCGAGCCCTACGTTAGTCTTGCTTAACAGATTCTAAAATCAAAATTCAGAAAGAACAGATAACATTAAGCAATTTAACTGCATCCTTGAATGAGGGCCAGAAACATTTTTATTAAAGTATTTATTATGCAAAAAGCTAAAATTCATGATGTTTGATATCTGATAAAAGATTTCCAAGTGTGAACAACTCAGACAATTAATGGATAAACAAAATGTATTGTGTCCATACAATGGAGTGTTCATTAATAGGAAGAAATGAAATTCTGATACATGCTACAATGTGGCTAGAGCTTTAAAACTGTCTAGTAAGTGAACAATGCCAAGCACAAAAGACCAACAATTTATAACTCCTATTGTATCAAAAGTCCAGAGAAGACAAATCCAGAGACAGAAAGTAGACCTGTTGTTGGGGCAGGAGTAGAGAAGGGGAATGTGGGGAGTATTTGATAATAGGCAATGAGTTTATTTGTGGAGTAATGAAAATGTTGTAAGATTAATAGTAAGAGTTGCAAAATTCTGTGACTGTACCCAAAACCATCGGATGTACACTTTAAAGCAAATTCCAGGAATGCTAAAAGGCAGGAAAATATGAATTACAAAAAAGAATTAAATCTATCAAAGTTTTCTTATAATTGACAGAGATACTGATTTATGCAGACAAGTACAAAAAGTTAGTATAACTGTATCACAGCTATATTTTAACTGCATATGTTAATAATGTAACTAGATACATGAAAGATATAAAAAGACCCAAGTCAAACTTGAGTTGAAATTATATTTGAGATTTTTTTTAAAAAACATAGTAGACTAGATTATTGAGAGATTAGACATTTCAGGTTAAAAAAAAAGTGAATTTAAAGATGTACTAATAAATGAACCACAAAGACAATAAAAAATTAACAGAATATTAGTGAGCTACAGAAGACTGTCAAGCCACCTGACAGACATGCAGGTTTTAGTGGCATGGAGTCACTAAAGAAAAGGAGAAGGATAGAAAAAAAGGAAGAAATAACAGCTAAAACTTTTCTAAAGCAAATGAAATCTGTACACTCACAGAATCCAGGATCTCAATGACCTCCAGTCACAAAAATATTAAGAGAACTTCACCAAGGCTCATCATATTAGAATTCTTTAAAAGAAATGATAGACAACATTAAAAGCAACCAGAAAATACACAGGTTCTATAAAGAGAACAACGTAAGGTCAACAGCAGATTTCATTTTAAAAACAATCTTAGGAAGAAGACAGTGGAAAAATACCTTTAAAGTGCTGAAAGGAAAACAAAACCCAAAAACATAGTGGAATAAAACAAAGTAACAAAGACCCTACAATTCTATAGTAAACAAACATGTTCATCACACCACAGTATAAGAAATGTTCGAGGAAGTCCTCCCTAGAGAAGGAAAGAGGTACCGAGGGAAAACATGAGCGTGCAGAGAGGAATGAATAGAAAGAACCAAAAATGGCAACTATTCAAGAACATATATAAGATTTTTTCTTACTATTCCAATATCATCAAAAGGTATTTGTCAAAAATTAATAACAATATATTGTGCATTAATAATACACACTTTACAAAAGTAGTGTTTAACAGTGGGAGTCTGGAGGTGACGAGAGAAGAAATGGAAGTAAAATATTATAAGGTTCTTGTACTACTTGTGAGGTGTATAATATCATTCCACAGTAGATTACAAGTTAAAGGTGTATGCTATTCAACCTAAAGAAATCATAGAAGTTACAAAATATAAAGTAAAATAAAGCTAATGAACTAACTGAAAAATAAAAACTAATCATTAAAAATTCAGTTAACTCAAAGAAGTCAGAAAAAGAATAACAAGGGGAATAAATAGGATCATAAACTCCCACAAATATCCAAATTATAGTTTCAAACCTATCTGTATCAACAATTATATTAAGTGTAAGTGGTTTAATACACTAATTAAAGGCAAAGATTGTCAAAGCTGACATAAAAGCAATAGCCAACTATATGCCATATACAAGAAATGTATTTTAAATATAAAAGCACTAATAGGTTACAAATCAAAGGACAAAGTAGATATCAAACACTAATCAAGATACAACTGGAGGGGCTTTATTAGTACCAGATGAAACAGATTTAGGAAGTCAGGATAATACAGGCACTCAGAAGGCAATTTCACCATGACAAGGGGGTCAGTTCATTAATAGTCCTAAACATCAGTTCACCCGATAACAAAGCTCCAAAGTATGCAAACCAAAACTGAGGGAACTTCAAGGAGAGGTGGACCAAGACAGCTCAGGGCTGTTCCTTAGGAAGGAGGTTGGAAGGGCTGGTGCTGGATCCACTATATGGATGGGGAAGAAGAGGTGGGAGACAGAAGTCACCTCTGAGGTCACAAGGGTAGAGCAACAGCTCCAGCTCAGTGCTTCCAGTTGCAGGTCCAGTTCTGTTTCCTCCCACTCCATGCTACTAATTATGAGCAACCAAACACTAGCAGGACTGGTTTTCCCCCTTGGTAGCTGTTATACAAAACCTAGCAGCTCAGCTGGCTGCAGAAGATAGCAGCTGTGCCATTCAGTAGAGATTCGGATCTGCACTCCATCTTCTAACTGCTGTGCACACCCATGCTTTCCCGATTAAAAATGCGCGAGAGCTGTTCACTGGCCATTATTTCACTTACAGGTACGGCGTGTTGGGGGTCAAAGGGAAACTCCTGGCCCTGCACAGGTGTGGCATGCGTGCATTTGCACAACTTGCACTCCTAGAAGTCTGGAGGGAATCTGGCTTGTTTCTTGGTAAACCAAGGAGACAATCCTGAGCCTGCACACACTCGTGCTGTGTGAGGGCCCAAGACTATGTTGTTGCCAAATTAATCTCACAAAGAGAAATGACACGCTGATCACAGAACAGTATGAGCACATGGCTTTTAGTTAAAAATCAATATCTACCCTGCCTGTGAGGTGTACTCAGCTCTGTCATCTATAAAATACACATTTTGTTTAATTTTTGCCTGCAACACGAAGCATGGCTAAAACCAACAATAAAAATATGATTTCTTCTGTAACAACATCTGCGTCTCCAATTACATACACAGTTGGCCAGAACCAGAGTAAAACAGAAGCCCGTGCTCGGGGTCCGGGCACAGGGCTCGGGTAGGTTTGGTTCTCCGTGGGGAATTCGGTCCCATGACTCATGACTCATTTCCCACTCTGCTCTATGTCTGGTGAGATGGAGGAGACGGGCTCCTGCCGATTGGGGCTGCCAAATCCTCCACACTGTAGATTCTATTTACAGGAGGGGGGGCAGGGAGAGAGAGAGGAAGGAAAGTCAAGCTGCTTCGTGTCTCCCAGTGTTACTGGGGGAAGCCCTTGAACTGAGGTAGCCGCTGTGCACCCCCAATGCCTGCAATAATCTGGTACCATTTCCCTCGTCTCAGCAGAAGGGCAAGCAGAAAGTTGCCAACTGAGCGATTTAAAGAATTGAAGAGCTGACTCATTTCTGTGGCATAAACGTGACTTTTCCCGATACAAAGTCTGGGCAGTGGCCTTGAAGGAAAGAATACTCCCAAAGATGCAAGTGTTCCCTCCCCACAAGGCACGCGGAGTGGCCTATCCAGCGCTTGGTGCTTCCAATGTTTTCTGGTGTCCAGCTCTGGGCTCCATGGGGGACACGGAATTTCTGTGGCACATTGGGCGTGAGCATTCCTACGCCAGGGCAGGGGAGGGCAGGCGCTCTAGGGAAACCACTCACACTTGGAGTCTGCAGGACATCGAGCTTGGGAAGTGCTGTGGTTTCCATCGAGATGACCCCCAAGGCCTCGTGGACTCATAGGCAGGGCTTCTGGAAGGTGATAGATCATGGGGCCATCCTGCCAGCTTGCTGCTAAGAGGCGGGGTCCGGGTGGAAGAGGTGGGTCACTGTTGGGGGGCTCCTACCTTCCGTCCAGACCCTGCCGTGGACTTCCTGCCTTGGAGCCTGCCAACTATGGACTGAATCTTCTAGAAAACACGAGCCAAAGAATCCTGTTGTCCTTCAAGTTGTGGGTATTGGGCCTGATGGCTCAGTCATGAGGGAAGTGAGACAGCAAGTGCGTAGCATCTGAGAAGGCTGAGAGCCAACCACAGTGGCAGAGGGAGGAGCGGGGAACAGGCTGAGGCAGCCCCTGTACCACACCCAGGGCCGGGGTGAAGCTGCTGCCCTGACCCGGGGGGAGACACCTCCGTAGAGCCGTGCGCTGCAGGTTGTGTAATAATTTAAGACAGGATCCTTTGGCTCTGGATGGCGCCCAGTCTGAGCACTGTTCACCCTTTCAGGAGGTAGGACTAAGTAAGGAAAAGTAAACGGGAAAAACTGATTGGAAGCTCACTCAGGGTGGTGAGGCGAGTTTCTCGGATTAAATCCTTTTCCCCCAGTGCTCAGTCAGAAGTGCTTCTTCTGGCAAAGAGGACAGAGGGTACTTCCGTCTGCAACATTTCCCCAGGACTCTGAGTTGTGACCGTGGTGACATATTCACGTCTCAGTGAGTTGCTCTTATCGAATACCAACCAGGTCTCGCAACACGACAACCCAGGAGGAAGGAAGGTGACTTGCTGATTTCTACATGTGCTTTATGAGGGGATGGGCTCTCTTTTCCAAACGCTGGGGGGGCTCAGTGAGAGGGGACTTCTGATACTTCCACGGGGAAGACACATCAGTGACCCTGAGGCATTACAGGAGGTGGAGGGAGTGGAAGAACAAAGCCAAGTGCCACGCTGCCACTGCCACAGGGGAAACTGCGCTGCCCAGGGAGGGAGGCGCCGCCCCTGCCAGCCACTGGAGATGAGTGGACCGAGAACGGCAGTGGAGAAAGTGCGGCCGGAAAAGAGCTTTCTCCAGGTGAAGCATTTCAGGACCTCAATAGCTGCTCTTCTTCCAGGAGACCTGCAAACTCGGGCTCCTTCAGAGTGCAGACGGGCAAGAGGGACTGCACTGTGTTGCGTCTGAAGGGCACCTGGGTCTCCGACGGACGACGGTAAGGGGCTGTGTGAAAGGGGACTCAGGACGGTGGCCTGGATTCAGTCAGGTCACGGGTGCTCTGGGCCGGCACGGCCCTCCAGGGGGTGTGGCTCTCCGTCTGGCTCTGCTCCACGTCTGGTGAGATGGAGCAGAGGATGGCAGCGAACCCACGGCAGGCGTGCCACAGGCAGCGGGCACCGGAGCCCAGTCGCCCAGCAGCCGTGCATTCAGGTTCGACTGCAGGGCTGGCCCTCCGTGAGAAGTGAGTGGCTCTGCTTTAGCTCGGGCCCTGGGTCTCTGAAAGGTTCGCCGTCCCTGGGGCAGGTGGATGTGTGAGATGGATCGGCAGCTCCTCTGTACCCATCATGGACTCCGTTAGTCATCTGAGAAAAAAGCCTGTGCTTTCTCTTTGGAAAGTATTTAACATCTGGAAGCTGGTAGAGCCCCAATGAACCCAACATCTGTGATGACTCAATCATGTGTCAGTTTAAGCGGCTCTCGGTGAAGCTGAGCTTCCTATCTCTTGGTGCATGAGGGGAGCCGTGGCTGGAGAGGCCTGGCACTGCTGGGGGAGGCGTGCCTGGAACTTACACCGAGCCAGCGCGGGTGCCGGGCTCAGGGATGGCGCAGCCGCTGAGGCTGCCACAGGATGCCACGTGGTCCTGAAGACACCCCTGAACCGGAAGCACAGGCACCCAGGGGTGAGGCGTGCGACAGGAGGGTCCCAGTTCTCTCCTCTAGGCTGGGGGAGGAACGTCTATGCGGAAGGAAGCTCACACCACCCCTGCTGAGGCCAAGATCCGGGACTAACTACCAATGCGGAGTCCTAGTTGTGTGTGAGCCCCACACAGCATGTGCACCGCATGCTTCGCTCCTGTCCCCAGGAGCCAGAGCACTCACGGCTCAGCAAACAGAAGGTTAATTAAAAATGAGGTATGGCAGGATTCTCACCAACTCCCACTGAAGTCCAGAAATAAAATCATTTGAATTCCCCTATTGAAACCATCCTTGTCATAGCTGAGGAGATGCGCAGTCATATTTCTAAGATGCCTGGGAAAATCAATGAAAACTTCATTTTTTTGATTTAAAAATACACTTATGGCAAAGTTTTATAAAACTTCTGACACATTCGTGTCCCCAGAGCTGTATCAGAGTGGAGACTGCAGCTATTGGTGTAAATTTTGTGACTCCCACGGGGACTGCATTCACTGGGTGGGCTGGGCCCTCCCGGTCACTGCTGCAGGGAGGCCGGTGGGTGACCAGGAAGTTCCTCTTCTCCCAGTGTCTGTCGTCCCCAAGGAGCTCAGGGTTATTTGCACCTTCGGGTGTTGATATGATGGCTGTCCTCTTGTGTTTGAGATAGATCTTTTGCCAGTAAGCCCAAATCAGTCAGATGTTCTTCCATAATTAGATGCTCTTCTGGAATTCCTATAAAACTCGGTGTTTACGCAGACACTGTTGAATTCATTCCCAAATCCCTGAATTATTTAGTTTAATGGGTGGCCCTGGAGGCGCTCTCTGCCCCCTCGTCGGGGCCCTGTCTGCCTGTGTTCACCGTGGTGATGGCCTGGTTGTGCTGCTGCTCTGTCCCTGGGCGCCGGGGTCTCTGAGGGAGACCTGGCTCCCCTTGCTCTGCTCGGCCCCCAGCGCCTCGTCCAGAGCAGTGCCTGGGGCTGGCACCCGAACAGCCACTGGATGGGCAGAAGACACGCAGCGGACTGAGCTAACGACGACCCAGAAATGATTTGAGTCAACAGAAAACGAAGCATGGAAGCCGACTATGAACTCACAGCTGCTCAGATCAAATTATTCAGCCTGTCTGACTGATACAAAAATAATTCCACTTCAACAAAATTTCAATTAACTTTTTAATGAAAAACTAATTCTATCAAAGAAATAGGGTGCTTTAAAAAGGTCTGGTATCTAATTATTAACATGCACTCTTCAAAAATCTTGGGAGCTCTGATTCATAGGTAGAATATGCACAGTACTGATTTAAAAAAAAAATCTACCCCCAAGCAAAATAAACAAAACAGACAACGCTTTTTAGCAACACTTGGAGAACACAGGAAATCTTTGAAGAAAAATGGCCAGCCTTCCACTAGGAAGGAACAGTTTGCCGGGTCAATTTAAGATTTCTAAATTCCTATGTATAATTCATTTTGACCCAGTTTCCATGCTATTTCAGTGTTTTCATCCCCAAAAGACGATCATGTTATGTCACCAGGATCTCCCTAAAGGCAGAAGTCAGACCGCCAGCATCTGCGGAATGCGGCCTGCTGACGCTGCCTGCTCTAGCTCTGTTTTCCTGGGCACTTTACTGAGTTTACCACAGCAGCTGCTGTTACTCGCATGGCCATTGGTCACTTTCTAGAATGTCTTTCAGATATGATATAGTGTACTTGTCGGCCTTTCAAATACGATTTTTTTGTTATAATGTTTTGGAAGTGAATGAAAGTTGATATCCAGAAAAGGCACGGAAGACGAAGGAGCTGGCTTCCCGATGTCACTGCTAGGGTAAGGACGCTGTCCCGCTATCCAGCTGGCGTTCCGTCATCGTCACCTCGCTTCTCAGCACCCTGCCTCACCTCCTGCCACCCCAATTACCTATCTGCCAGAAGCACATTACACTATTAATTTAACTCGATGCTTGTCACCTATTTGACAAATTCTGCACAAAAGAACTAGTTTGGCACTATACAACTTCTCCCACAGAAGAAATGAATGAAAAAGAGTATTCTTAGTTATGAAATAATATAGGCACCCGAGTTCGATCCCCGGTACCAAAAAAAAAAAAAAATAATAATATAGGCATAATGTACAGCACTGGGAAAATAGCTATTTCCATTACTCTTAATTGAAAATGATTTGAAGCCAACTTAATGCTCTAACTAGTACAACATGTCTGTGTCAGGTCAAATGAAAACGAGCTGAGGTTTTCAAAGCCGGAATCTCCCCCAGGCTCTGAGAGCTGGCTGACTGGGGAGCTGCGGGCACCAGTGGCTGGGGAAGGAGGACAGCAGGAGGATGGCAGGGCAGCGAAGCTACTCCTGGATGCCACCGCGGCAGGCACTCGCCAGGACACATTCGCTCAAACCCACAGCATGTCTGGCGCCAGGAGTGAGCGCCTGTGTAGACTGCAGACTGGGTGACACCAGCATGGGGGGTCATCCCGGTCACAAATGCACTTCTCCAGTGCTGGGCACTGACAGCAGGGTGGGGAGGCTCTGCATCCTCTACTCAGTTTTGCTGTGAGACTAAAAATGCTCCAAAACAGAGTCACTTCTCCTTTTCAGGACATGTGAGTCCTCAGACACTGAGGAAGCTTCAGGCGGAGAGGAGCATGTCCATGCGACATCTGCTGGCTGTCTGGGGTGAATGAAAGCCATCTTAGCGCCAGGATTCCTGGTGCTTTATCTGCCAAGTAGGGCAAGCAGTCGGGCTTCTGAAAGGCCTTCCCCAGCTTCACCGAATCCTGCTGCCATGCAGGGCCTGCTCTCCAGGGATTACCAGACCGGGTTGAGGGTGGGAAAGATGGAGGTTTCTTCTCCCCTTTGAGTAGTGGTCTCCTGCGCTGAGCAGTTACAGCCACTGGACGGCTTCAGGCTGTGCCTGGTGGAACTAGTGACTGTCAGTGACAACAGGAAAAGAAAACTACAGTACCAGCTGCACAGTTGGCTGGTTCCCTAAGGGTGCTCTAAGGGGAATGAAGAACGTTTTAAAGGGTTCTGAAAGACAATAGACTGCCCTCCCCTCTCCCAAAGAACAGAAGGCTAATAAAGAGATGTAAATCACAGCATGACAAATTTACCAAAGATTTAGAATCACTCCATTGGGACTGACTGGGAATACAGGGAATTTCCAAAGAAGCTTCAAGAGTGTATTTGCTAAGCTTTCATAAACCAGGATTTATTTCCATAAGTCTGGGATGTTTGGATGGATGCGCCGAAACTTCTGCAGATTTCTTCCACCTTGTGACACCATGACTGGAGCCCAGAGGACTGGGAAAGGTTTGGCTGAGCTCGGCACCTAGCCAGCGCCTGCCGCAGGAACCCAGCGAAGTCTCCTGGGCCTGGCGAGCTGCACAGGTGTAAGTGGCTGCGGAGCGGCTCTTTGGCAGCTCGTGGCTTCTTTTCCAGAGTCTCCACCACAGAACAAGGACAGCCACTGTGAGCTCATCAGGTGGAAGACAGCAGAGTGACGTCCATTTGGTGTTTTATAAGCACAGGAGTTTAATCTGAACCTTCGGGGACAGAAGCATCCCCAAGTCTATAGCAACTTTCCCGCCTTATTAATCAGCAACTTCATTTTGCCATTTGACCTGTGTTGGGCGCCTCACAGCCAGAATCCACAAAGCTATGCACGCTGTATTTCTGCACGATTCTAGCACACACCAGGTATTGCAAGGCATGGCAGTGACAGAGCAAGGGCCAGGCTCCAGAGACCTTGGCAGGCACTGTGGAGGCCCACGCGTGCTCACGCCTGCTCACGAGGGAGGTCACAGGTGGATCAAAGTGAGTGTGCAGATGGATGGCACTGGCTTCCTGTGGAAGACGTGGACCCTATGCTCAGCCCAGACCCTGAAGCCAAACTGTGTGGCCCCAAGCAGAGGCACAGCCCCATTTGAGTGTCAGTAAAGACAGCAGTCACAGCACCTCCCGAGTACAGCCGCAAGTCCTTAGAATTCACTGAACTAAAGACAGCACTTTAGAATGAGGGTCGGGGAAGCAACTCAGTGGAATGTGACCATCATGCTCAAAGTACAGCAGGAAAGAACAGCATCCACTGCAGAGGCACAGGGCACTGGCTAGTGAGTGTGTGTGCCCTGTGTATGCTGCCGTGCTGTGAATGTAATGCACGCTGCCTGCTGTGGTCTCCACAAGCAGCCGGAAACTCGTTGGTGGGAAGCGCTCAGCCCGGAGAGGCCGGAACAGGGCTAGCACCCAGCGTGGGAACAAAAGCTTCGTGCTCAGGCTGAGCCTTCACTCGGGTGGACCAGAGGACCCTGTGCGTGTGCTGAACACACTCGCATCTTCTGTGTGGCTCAGATACCAGTGTGGAGGTCAGCAGAATAGGAGGTGGGATGAGTTGGCGGGGAAATCTGTCGGGGCCGTACAGAAGGATTCTGGATGCTTTTAAAGTAAGAAGTGACAAATCACCTAAGGGATTTGTACAAGGGTGAGATGCTCACAGTCAGAGTGGAAAGGAGAACTGTGCCTGATGCCGAGGAGAGGAGAGGCTCTGCTGGGGGACCTGAGCCCAAGCAGAGGAGAGGGGCATGACAGCAAGGGGTCACAGAGCTCGAGCGTGGGATCCTCCTGCCTCAGCCTCAGCATGCTGGGAGTACACGGTCTGTGCCACTGTGCTTGGCTTAAGGGAGAAAGGACTTTAAAATCAAATAGCTTGGCAACCGCATATTATGCTAAAACTCAGTGGAACAGAGCGGGCCTGCGAAGAGCAGCAGAAGTTCACAGCTGCTGCAGTGCATGTCCTCCTGGTGAGCCTGAGTCCTGGGGATTTCCCTGCTTATGACAGCTCGGAATCGAGACTTCAGACAATTATATATTAAAATTAATAGCCAGAGCCCGTACATTGTGTGCCCAAGGTTCTGACCCAAATGAACGTGGAGATTTTGCTGCTGCCTCTCTGTCTGGGGGTGAAACGAGGGGTCTCACCATCCGCTGGATGCTCAGGTGAGCTCCCGGGGCCCAACCCTGCTCTAGGCAACTGGCAACTGAGCCAGGCCCTTCACAGCAACGTAACACGCCTGCTACCCCCAAAGCTGCAAATCCTAGCCTACTCTACTAAGCAGACCTGAGAGAACAGTGGGAAACGAATGCGCATTACTAGGAAATGCATTTAACATATTAGAGAAAAAAGCGTGTATCTTACGGTCCTTTCTCAAAGAAGGAAGATGAATCGGGGATCTTGAGAGAAATTGGACAACGGTAAGGGATCCCCCAAGGGACTCTTACAAGGAGATGAAATTACAGGGCATCTTGCGTCCTGATTTATCCTCCTATGTTCTACATCCAATGATGAAGTCATTTCAAAGAAGAAATAATTCAGATTTAGGAACATGGGACATGCACAGAGCTGGTGCTGCCCTCTGGTGGTCATTATGACGCAGGCAGAAACACACAAATCGCAGAAAATACGCTGGTGTCGTTTTTTGAGTTAAAATGAAATTACAGAGACTAAGGATGAGGAAAAAACCACCCTTCAGGAATTTATAGCTGCTTGTTAGTTCCTTATTACAAAATAGACTCCTCTATGGAGTTAATAAGCATTCACTTGCTGAAAACAAATGTGTTAATGTTCTCTGATCTTGACTCATAAGGCATTATTTAATTCAGGCAAACAAGTCGTAAATGATGTTTGGATTGAGGGCAGTGCTAGTGTTATGGGTTTCCCTGCCAAAATGAATGAATGACACGGCCCAGAAGGCCCGGGGACCCGGTGAGCATCGTGCTCCTACACCTCTAGGGTTTTGATGTGGACAAAGCGCACGGAGACCTAGAGGGGTCCCGCAGCACCAGCGGGTGAGAATTCTGGTCGTTTCCCTCTTGCCTGGTTCTTCTGAGCTCAGGGAGTCGCTGAGACAGTCCTGTTGGTTCACAGCGTGAGTTCTGTGCCCAGGGACCCATGGCGAGGATCCGGGAAAGCCACCCCGTGCCACCTCACAGCTGCTGCTGTCTCCGGGTTCTGCAGCACTCCTTTTTGGAGAGTGTACCTCATGAAACGGTGAGACGGAAGCTTGAAAGTTAGGTTCTTTCCCCTTAGAGATAGGCGACTTCCCCCAACTTCTTCCTGCTGAGTACACAGCCCACACCTCCTCTCCTCGGCCCAGGAGAGGAGACAGAATTTGCAGCTGGCCTGAGCCCTGGCTACCTCCTCCCCACTCGCTGGAGTCAAACAGCAAATTCAAGTGAGACCCTCAGCAGAGACGGATGAAAGCGTGAAAATACAGATGGAGCTGGAGGGGTCCTCAGCAGGGCTTTTGCATCCGGTGGGGAGGGAAGGGCCGGCGAGAGAGGCAGGGGCCTTGTGGAGGGCTCCTTGGTGTGCAGAGACCTGCAGCTGCTGGCTCAGAGCAGGTGCATGGGAAGCTGAGTGACCACGAGGGTAGGAGACTCATCAGCGGATGCGCAGAGCTGCCGGGCTGCCAGGAGTGGGGGGGTCAGGGAAGGGGGCTCAGGACGCAGCCACCTGGACGGTGGGTGCCTCTCCCTGCCCTCCTCTGCCCTGTGGCTGGAACTGTGAGCGGCACACAGCCCTCGAGGCCCTGTCCCTGGCCCTCCTGTGGGGTGCACAGCCTTGGCGTTCCGACAGACTTTGGAGTTGGGAAAATGTGTCCCGAGAACCAAACTATCCATTACAGTTCAGGAAAAGCGTCCACCTCACAGGCGGGGCCAGGGCCCGACAGGGAGGCAGCATGAGGATGCTACACGCAGAGAAGTGAGCCAGGCCCAGGGTTGGCTTCGGAATCTCACTCCACTGAGTTCAGACAGAAAGTAGCAGGGGTCTCCGGGGGCTGAGGTTTGATGTGTACCAAGCTTCGGCTGGGGAAGAGGGAAGCATTCTGGAGATGAGGGTGTTGGCAGATGCAAACAGTGATGTCCCTGACGCCACCAAACTGCACACCCAAAATGCGGCAGCGGTGAATCTGACAGCGTGTGTATTTCACCACGATGGAAACACAGTCTGCCGGCCGTGTATTTACCCCACAGCCACTTACTGAATGCCAACACGTGCTAAGTTCTCTATCGGGGCATGGAGACACAAGGTGGCTCCTACTTCAGACAATGTTGCAAGATTTCCATGAAGACGTCATACGTTTTGAGATGTGTAATGTTCTTTCCATCCCCCTTCCGCAAGTCTGTGAACCTGGTCTCAGAAGCAGCTGGACCGTGTAGTCCATGTGGCCGGAGTCCTGGCTGCAATCACGCATCATGGTGGCCTCGGAGGCAGGGAGGGCCCTGGTCTCACCTCCCCAAGAGCCACCCTGCTGTCACTGAGGGTGGCGGAGCCATCTGCAGCTCCTCCTCCCTGGACTCCAGGGGGAGCGGGAGGGAGGAGGGCCGAGTGTGTTCAATGCTGGCCCCACAGCAACACGAAGGGCCGCTGTCCACTGACCACCAATTAGGGAGCGGTTGAGGCCCAGCCCTCAGTGTGGACAGGACAGGACAGGGACAACGACACCTCGGGAGAGAACCGGGCGGGCACCCAGGCAAGGTGCCGGAGCCGCTGACTTACTGTGGGGTAGGGGTGCGAGCAGAACACCGTGTACTTCCGGATGATGCCGTTGAGCTTGAGAGGGGGCAGCCAGGACACGAAGACCATGGAGGCAGAGGCGGCTGCCGCCTTCACACCCGCGGGAGGGCCTGGAACTGCAAGAGGCGAGCTCTTAGCCCGGCCGAGAGCAGCCCTGCTCCCCGAATCACCCGCCCAGGGCCCCTCCCAGTGTGGCGCTGTTTGGACGGAGGATGTTCAAAGGGGCAATTAAGTCGCAAGAGGGCTTCAGGTGGCCCCAGATCCAATCTGATCTTGTAAAATGGGGCCGTCTGGACTCAGGCACACCTGGGGCGATGACGGGGGGACATGGGGAGGAGCCACTCAGCCTCCCAGCCTGCTGTGCCCGGGCCTTGGGCTCCACCCACAGGACCCAGGAGGCCTCCTGACACCTGGCCACCAGCCCGCAGTGCCCACGCCCAGGAGCACGCCCTTCCGCCAAGGCCCCAGGAGCTGCATCCACCTGTCCGGGGCCCTGTGCTCAGGCTCCCGGCGTGAGGACCACGAACTGGAGCAGGGCCAGGGCAGAGGGGCCACGCTGGACAGCGCCGTGCACTGTGACTCAGGGCCATGCGGGTTTCAGGGTGGCAACCAGGGAGGAGTCACTAAGCAGCCAGGGATGCTCAGCCTGCCTGTGAGCACAGCTCCTGTCCTGGGACGCTGTCGTGAAGTCCACTCCTTACATAAACTCAAGAGGTGTGAGTGCAAGGAAGCGGCTCCATGGAGATTAAGGTGCTTCCCCTGGAAGGGCTTCCGGGAATGCAGGTTAGGAAGAAAGGAGAAGTAGGAAGGGAGAGAAGGAAGAAGAAAGGAAGAAGGAGGGGAGAGAGGGAAGGCAGGAAGGAGTCAGGGAGGACAAGTCTGCGGGCACTGCAGGGCTGCTCTGGGCTCCTCCTGGCCAGCACCGGGCTCTCCGGGCGTGGGGTCCTCTCAGTCCCTGCAGGTGGCGGGCTCCAGGCCCTTGCTGTGTGATGATGTGGGCCCTAGTGGTCCATCTTTCTCCTCGTACCCTCTGCTTTGTCCCCAGCGACTCTTACTCATCTCTCAGGCTCCGCTAAATACCGCTTCCTCCAGGAAGCCCTCCCTGACCACCAGCCTGGACTGTGCCGGGCTTCCACGTTCTCCTCCACTGCGCTCAGAGCCATGTGTGATCGCCACCCCCTCCTGCGCCAGCTGGCTCTCCTACCGCGCCCGCCTGCTAATAACCTTCTGTGCTCTTGTGGCACAAGCAGAGGGGAAAGTTCTCATTCCCACAGTCCTGGGAAGTGAACTGGAACCCTGAACAGTTCTTACAGACCCCAGATTATGTTCGTGGTAGGATTCACGTCTAGACGTCCCTCAGATCCTCCCGCACTCAGAGAGGGGCTTCGGGCTGGATCGTGGGGGCCTGATGCTCACCACTGGATTGGTCCACTGGGAGAATGTGATGTTGGGGCTGGGGCCTGGCTGGGGGAGGTGGTCACTGGGGCGTGGTCTCAAGGGTCTCTCCTTCCCTCCCACTCTCTCTCCTCTGTGATGCTGCCCTGCTCTGGAGCCCGCCGACTCTACAGACTGTGAGCCAAAGCAAACCTCTCCTGCCTTAAGCTGCAAGTGTCAGGTGTCGTGTCCCAGCAACAAGGAAACTGACTGAGATGTTCGTGGAGTCAGGCTGAGGTTTACAATCTGGGCTCGGACCTGAATATGTGACACGGATCCAAGAACGTGCCTGGGAGTGAGTCCTCGGGCAGAGGCCCAGAGACCGCGACTGACATTTCAACCCAGATTATCTCTTGCCAAAGCAAGTGTTCTGTCTTCACTCTGGTAGCATCTCCCTCTGTGGGATGACCTAAGACCTAAGAACACAGTTTAATTTGACTTTGAGGGTTAAGAACGCTAGGGTCAGAGTGCACCAGGCAAGAGGGCTCAGCAGGTGTTTATCATTGCTGCATTAATCTTTCTTCACCCAAGAGAGCGTCCACCTATGACTAAAATAATGCTCTAATAAGGGAGAAGTTAATAAATGCTGGCAATTGTTTTCCTGGAGTTCTCTCCACATTTTCATACTGTTTAATTGAAGTTGGCATTGTAATCCAAACCTAAAATTAGGAGACCTCCTGGTGGCCGTGTAGACGGGATCCGTGATCCTAACTGGATGAGCGTTCCTTCTATGGGTACCAGCCTTGGTCCTTCCTTCCAATCAGACACAAATTGCACTCAATTCTCCGAACTTCTCAGGTGCCTATTAATATTGGACACCGAGCCTACACACAGTGGCACAGTTCCGTACCCCTTCTAAATTAGGGACTTTTCCACCTGAGTCTGAGAGGTATACCAGTCATGCCACTACTTGTTTTTCCTCCTTCCACCCAATTTCTGCTCCACTTCTTTTTAACAGTGCTGATTCACCCTGACTGATATGGACACTGGGCTCTGCATGTTCTCAGCACAGGTGGATTCTCCAGCCCCTCTTGGGGTAAGCAGTGGACCCCAGGCAAGGTCTTCACAATAAACCCCGACCCTGGTTCTGGATCCAGAGGCAGAGAAGAATTCATTGACAAAGTTCACCCTGGGCCCCAGGGTCACATTCAGAGATGAAACTGTATGGTTTCTAAAACTGGAGGATTGATTAAAAATTGATCCCAAATTACCGATCAACAGAAGCTGTGAGGAGCCTTCATTTCTTATTGGATTTCTGTACATTCTTGTAAAAAATGCAGGTGTCAAAATTTAGGTTGGTCATCAACTTGCTCTTTAATAACCCCAGTGCCATCTGCATTACTGCTTAGCAATGCAAAAGAATATCCCACCCCTGCCCTGCAGGAGCAGGGAGCAATGACCAAGTGTTTGCTGTCAGGAGGCCGCCCACTATCTGTCAAGCCAGGCATGCTCACCCGGCTGCAGTCTCAACGTGCGGATGCCATGTGGTCTGACTGCAGCAGGAACTTTTCTTATGAGGACACTCGAGTTCTTAGGTAAGGTGTCCCCCCTTAGGCAGGGGACAGTGCCAACATGTACACAGGCCTTGTCTACTATGCTTTAAAATTAAATCATGACTGTTTTTCCTTAGGGTTTATGAGGCATGATCAAACACACCAGCAATGTTTAAGTTTAAAAAGTTACAGTAACAGATACATTGCCATGAATCCCCCTCAAAATATTCCCGCTTCCTTTGAACACACTCATCCCATGTTCTTGCCACTTCCTGCAGCAGCTCTGGAGTCCTCTTTCCTGGATGTCTTTAGTTGTGCTGTCCTGGCTGCCTCCGTGTCCTGAACCAAATCAAAACCTTTCCATTTCTGGTCATTCTGAGTTTGGGGAAGAGCCAGAAGTCACACGGTGTCAGATTCGGTGACTAAGGTGGATGAGGACACAGTGTCGTGTTTTTATGAGCCTGACCTTCCATTGGATGGCAGCATTCGTGGTGTTGCTGATCAGATCTCATAGAGGCACTCAGGAAGGAGGGCTCCAGGGCTGTCTCAGAAAGTGCCCAGAATGATGTGGCGAGTGTGTGTGAAGTGAGGGGAGGATTTTCAGGGGGATTCACGGCAATGTGTCTTTGCTGTGATAAACTCTTTAATTTGACTGTTGACTGTATACTTTGCTCACCCCTTGTAACTATCTCTATTGGTGAGTGACTTCCTCACGTCACTGCATTTGACCTTAAGATTTTCTGAACCAATTCAATGTCTTTGAGCAAACTGGCTGCCACTTCTAAGGAAGAGCCATCTGTGAATTCTAGAAAAGCCCAAGCTAGGCAGGCCTCTGTGTGCAGACCCCCACCATGCAAGACAGGCAGAGCAGCAGGGCCATGTGCTGTGAGAGCAGACAACGCACTGCTCAGGGAGCAGGCAGGGCTCCCTCCACTGGTGAGCTCATGGCTGGCTGTGCTGCTGGGCGGGCGGGGCGGGGGGGCTGTTGGGAAGAGGAGGTCACACAGGTGTGACCTGGAAGAGCATACTCTTTTCTCCAGCTCCTCCCTTTGCTCTCTGCATCCTGACCACATGCTGTGAGCAGCTTTCCTCCTCTAGACCCCCTGCCAACTAAGTGGCTCTGCCTTGGACTGGACCCTCTGAAACCATGAACCCTAATACACCTCTCCTGTAAGTTGCGGTTATCAGGCCTTCTGTCCCAGCAACAGGAGAGCTGACACACTCCCCAGCCCTTCCCGGCTTCCTGGAGAATGGAGACCTGGCCAGAAGACAGAGAAGTGCAGAGCCGAGTGGGCCTTGGCTTAGCTGTGCAGGGTCCGGGGACTGTGTGTCCCTCATATAACTGTACAGTTACATGGCCTGATCCAAATTGCATGGACAACAAGAACTAGCACCCAGGGAACATCAGCAGTGATCTAAAATTTTCCTAAATCATTGTGAATCCTTGTGAGAATTTAAAAACATATTGTGGAGCTCTTCTATCAAGGACTTCTAAATGATTTAAATCACGTAGAATGATACGAACTAGGCTGGCATGCAGGATTCAGGCAGAAGGGTGGAAATGAAGCTTCCGTTGGTAGTTAAGGAGCCAGGAAAGCTATTTTACAGGGTGCAAACCATGGACAGCTGATACTGCAGCTTGAGGGTGAAGAGTATTTTTGTTTAAATAATACTCGGCCAAAAAAAGAAAAGAGGCTACAGAGGAGGGGAAAGAGGAGGGAGGGGAAGAGATGAGGAAGAAGAGGAGGGAGGAGGAAGAGCAAGAGGACTGGGGAGCATGTGTAGGGAGAGGGGGCAGTGGACACAGGGAGCCCCGGCAGCCTGGGCCTGGGGCTGGCGCGTGGGCTGGGACATGCTGTGCGGGCCGGCTGAAGGGTGAGCACTCTGACCAGGCTCCCGGCCAGACCTGCTGCCCCTAGCCAGGAGCCCAGTGTGCCCGGGGGTTCAAGCCAGGACGCTGCCGCCCACCGACCACTGCTCACCATCCTCCTTGGTCCGTGTGAAGATCTGCTCGCTCCGGACGCCGTCGCCCGCGCGCGTGAAGGCCAGCACCTGGATGCTGTAGTTGGTGTACTTCTCCAGCCCGTCCAGCTCCAGCGACGGCTGCGTGGTGGTGACGTTCTTAATCTCGCCCAGCTCTGCAGGACAAGAGCAGACACGGTCAGGTTGCTCTGTGCCTACACTGCCTCCTGTCCTGCTGCGTGTCCCCCTCCGGAAGCGCTCCAAGCAGCGCCGCGCAGGCCCGCGCTGCGCTGTGTAACCACTTCCTCAGTGTCACACTGAACTTCCGGGACACCAGGAACTCCCTGGGAAACACTGGTCGGGTCCAGTGTGGTGTTGCAGACCCTTGGTCCACACCAAGCTGCCTCTCGCGGTTGCTCTCGGAAGCCCCCGCTCTTGGAAACTTCTGCAAGTGCAAGTTTTGCAATTTTATATAGTCTACGTTAACATACCTGCACTTCTAAGTATCTAACTTCCTCTCAAATGTCTGAGCGAGATCTAGCCCCCCCAGCAAACATCTAGCACAAGGCAGCACTGTTATCTACAGTCACAAGACACCTTCCTCTCCCCAGCTCATTCTTCTTGTATAACCGAAACTTTATATCCCTTGAGGGCAGGAAACAGTAACTATGAGGGATGGATGGATACAATGATCAGCTTCCCCGCAGTGGCTGCTTCTCAATGGAGGTGGACATGGAACTGCACCAGGCAAACCTTAAACCGACACAACTGTAATGGTCCAGTGTTCCTTCCGAAAGCTGAAAATACAATATTTAAATGGGGAAATCTGACCTAAGTGGAGGGGCTTAGCAGACTCCTCCCTTTACCTGGAGTGAACCCCCGGCAGCATCACTACGAAGGTGACAGGGATGTGTCAGAAACTCGGTGTGAGCTAAAAATGCCTCACTTTCTCTCAGGAGTGGGATGGGTTGATGCTATTCCAAGGCGGAACATCGTGTTCTCCCGCACCGGCAATCTGAGAAGCTCCAAGGGGCCTATCCAGTGCTGACCTGGTGTGGCCCTGGGTTCTGGCGGAGTCACCTACCGAGCAGCGGTGACTGCTGAGAGGGGCCCAGGACCAGCACACCCAGGGGGAGGCGGCTGTTTGTGGGACGCCTGGCATCGCGCGCACACTTGTGCGGACACAGCCCGGGGGAGGCCTCTGGGTGCGTGTGGACAGTGAGAAGAGGTGGCCAGCAAGTGGCTCAGGTGCCAGCCCTCGGCACAGAAATGAGCCTGTGGAAGAGCTGCATGGGCCCTGGCAGCAGCCACCCAACCACAGGAAGAGACAGAGCACGCTGCCCGGGTCAGGGAGCTGGACCAGTCCAGTGCGGGTAGGAGCAGGGACCCTGAGGTCTGCGGGTGACCCGGGGCAGCGAGGGGGCGCAGGCTGGGCCGGACCCTGCACTTTCCGCGGCCTGGGGACTCCTCGGCCCCGTCTCCCTCAGTCCTGTCCGCTGCCTGATGCCCTGCACGGGGGCCCGGTCACCTGTTGGGATTATGCTGGCTGCAGGGCTCCTTTCTAAAACTTTTAAGTTTTGCTGCCAAAAAGATCTAGGTTGAACTAGGTGTTGCATCAAAGGGAAATTTAAAATGGAGCACGAGGTGGTCCAGGCTGGTCACACATGCCAGGGACTGAGGGGAGAGAATGAGGGGTGGCATGAGGGTCACAGAAGCCAGGGCCCGAGGTGAGCTGCAGGTAGGGCGAGCGTGTATGTGCGAGGCAGGTGCGGAGCCTGGGGTCTCCTGGCGAGGTCACCACATGGGAGCCCCCTTGGGCAGGCAGCTGACGGAGGGGAGAAGAGTTTGCTCATGCAGGTGGCTGTCACACCTGCAGGGTGCCAGGGACAGGCGGCTCCGGCCTCAATTATTGCTTTCCTTTCCCTCAGCCTGACACAGATCAATTGGATACAGATAAAAAAAACCTCAAATGCAGATGGGAAACCTTCAAATGCAGCACTCAGGAAGATCTTTTCTGGTTTAGAAACATCTGCATTAGGTCAAAGACCCCACACACGCGTGCGCACACACGCACACACACACTGTCGGGGAAAGCACAATAGGAAGAGAGGGCCAGTGTGCCCGAGGGGGACTGCAACCCGGTTGTGTGACAGCCTGGAGCCCCCTTCCAGGTTTCGGAGGAGTGGAAGTCACCGGACGGCGGGAGAGTGGGATGCAGGGAAGGAGGCAGACACGCAGCTGAACAGCACACGGCTCTCCTTACGTGAGAGCCCCAAGGCGTAAACGAGGAGCCAAACAGAAGACAGATGCCAGGCAGCCGCAGGCAGGTCTTCTGCCAAGGGAGGGGCCCAAGAGAGGAGGAGAAGGAATGAGGGTTAAGACGGGCTGTGCACTTGGGCCGACTCCTCATGCGGGCTGGGAATCACTGCACACATGGAGGGCGACAGAATAAGAACCCAACTGAAAATGTAGAGTAGAGGAGGAAGTTGTGCCAGTTTGGCAGTGCTGTGCAGGAGTGAGGCAAAGAAAGGCGGAGGGTGGCAGGGAGAATGACAGTGTGGCCCTCGGGGTCCATTTAGGGAAAGCAGCAATAGAAAGAATTGCATCTGCCAATGAACTAATAAACTAAGCAGGACAAGTACTGGGCTGAGGCTGCAGTCGGGGCTCAGGTGCTTTGATAAACTAATTATCATGAACTGGAGTGTGATCACAGCAGGACCTCACTTTCAATGATCCCCAGGTCTCTAGAACCCCGAGCACAGGCTTGGTCCATACCTTCCCCTCCTCCTCTCGGGCGGCAACTTCCTGACTGCAGACCCTGTGTGACCGAGAAGGACGGACGGAGAGCCAGAGCTGACCGTGGGCACCGACGTCCCCCTTCTATATCTCGTCCCCCCTCCCTGGCAGCCCCATAGCGCTGTTGATTTTAACCTGTGCGTATATTCCTCATATATGGCCATGAGTGAAATAAAATGAAACAAATATGGAACGTATAAGTAGAGATTATATTCTTTCATAAAAAGTTTTCCAAATAAAGTGACTTTACTTATTTATTTCTACCTTTCTACACCCTCACAAGGTTTTAAGGCAGAAAACAAAACAGGGGTGGAAATAACTTGTGAAGCCCTCTCAGCACCTTGGTGACATCTGCCAGTTGCATCCTTTCGGGATGCACCATGTTTGGTTTGAAAGAAGAGGCTTGGCACAGTGGCTTACAGTTGGACTTCCAGCGCTCTGGGAGGTAGAGGCAGGAGGATTGCAAGTTTGAGTTCAGCCCGGGTAGCTTAGCAACTTAGAGCCTGTCTCAAAATAATACATAGTACAAGCCCTGTGGAACACGATGGAGATTCCTCAAAATCTAAAACCAGAAATCCCATTGAACCCAGCTATACCTCATCTGGGTACCTTCCCCAAAGAGGGAAAGACATCATATCCCAGTGACCCGTGCACACCGTGTTTATAGAGCACAACTCACAACAGCTAAATCTTGGAAGCAGCCTACATGGCCATCAGCAGCTGACTGGACAAAGAGAATGTGGCATTGACACACAGTGGAGTACTACTCTGCCATAAAGAAGGATAAACTTGAATCATTTGTAGGAAAATGGATGCCCCTTGAGATCATATTGTTAAGTGAAATAAACCAGAAACAAAGTTAAAGATCATATGGTTTCTCTTATATGAGGAATTCAAAGTATAAATAATTTACACAACAAAATAAAAGATAGATGATAGGAAACTGGGCAGGAGACTTTGTGGAGGGGGAAGGGGTTCTGGGGACAGAGGGACAGGGAGGAAAGGGGTGAAGAGCAAGTGGAAAGGGTTGAGATGCTCGATGCATCCGTACCAGTCCCCGGTGACTGTCCTCATTACGTATTGCAAACATGTCCTCCAATAAAAACAAAATAATAAAGGGCTGGAGGTGTTGCTCAGTGTGAAGGGCCTGGGATCAATTCCCAGTACTGCCAAAACATTGCAAGGTTGCTGAATTCAGGTGCAAACAGTGACTTTTCAAAGAGCACAATTTTCCCAGGAATCGCAGCCTCTGTTCTAATAAAATATTTACCTTTCTGATCGTAATAAAAACCTCAGAAATATCAAAATACTGTCTATTTAACTTGTACTTTCCAGTACTGAGCCTGTTGTACCTTATTTGATCACATTCACAACAAAATGCTTTCTTGTATCTATCTGGGACATATCTGGGTCAGTCACTGAGCACAGGGGCTGAAAGAATCTCAGTCTGTGTGTGTGTGTGTGTGTGTGTGTGTGTGTGTGTGTGTGTATGTGTGTGTGTAGGACGTCATGTGTGCAGTGTGTGGCCTGTGACGTGTGTCTGGGTGGTGTGTACAGTGTGTGTAGTGTGTGTGATGTATGCATGTTGTGTGTGTGGCTCTCTCCAGGGTGGTGGGGACAGTTTTCACGTCACACCACATCTGAGGCCCGGGGATCGGGCTCCGTGGGGCTGTGCAGAAGAAAGGGCCAGCTCCTGGGAGTGTCCCTCTGCCCAGTCCGGGCAGCGTGGCCCCTCTGATGCGCCTTTCTGTGTCCGCAGTTCCTTCCTTACCCTCTGGAAACTAAGCGTGGGAACCTCTACACTCCACAGGAGCTGCACACAGTCTGCCCCTGGCCCAGCTCGCTCGGGGAAGGGTCTTTAAGAACTCTCAATGCATTCCCAAGCATTCTTTGTGTTCTGAATGCTCGAGTGTTTGGAAGTCTAAAGCCAGCCATCCACTTTGGAATGAAGACGCTGACAGAAAGCAGGAAGTCTCAGTGTCGGGGCATGGACGATGTCACCTGGACTCCCAGGGACGCTGCGACGTCACACCCTCAGGTGAGGATGAAACCACAAGCACATGGAAGAGCGTCCTGTGGTTGTCAGCAAGCTAGATGCCTTGGAGATCTCCACTGCTCTACATTCCCACCTCCTGAAAAGCTCTTCCTCAGTTGGGGTGAGGTGGCTGAGAACGCTGACCAGGCCCCTCTGCGGGGGCGCACGGTGGGCTGCGCCTCTGCCTCCTGCTCCCGAGCTCAGCATGGAGCAGGGCCCAGTTAGCATGGACGGACCCCGGGAATCTCCAGAACGCCCCACGCCCCTGTGCC
The DNA here is from genome assembly GCF_053883595.1 of Heterocephalus glaber. Taxonomy (NCBI): domain Eukaryota; kingdom Metazoa; phylum Chordata; class Mammalia; order Rodentia; family Bathyergidae; genus Heterocephalus; species Heterocephalus glaber. The sequence goes on from NW_028258138.1 coordinate 2,292,896, forward strand.
CGCGAGGGCAGAGCAGACCACGTGGTCCTGAGCAGGGGCCTGGCTGCATCTGCACTGAAGTGGAGGGGAAGGAGGGGGCTCCCTGGGCCACACCCTGCCCGGGAGCCCCGTGTGCTCAGGGAGGGGGCTTCGGGGAGACCCAGAGCCAGGGAGGATGCCAGTGGGGCCCCTGCATGAACAGCCCGTGGCCTTCCCGGCTGTGGCCGGGTGTGGGCCTCACCATGACCCAGCGCCCAGGCCCACTTCCACCTCCGCCACCTGGAGGTCCTGGCAACACTGGCCGTGGCCTCCTTCGGATGGCGCCCGAGCGGGTCTCTTATTCTGAGCCTGGCCCCAAACAAATGAGAATTTTGTCCCACAGCTTGAAAGAAAACACACACGTACACACACACAGATGCATGTACACACACAGATGCATGTGCACACACAGGAAAGAGGAGAAAGAACAAGACAGAGAAGGAGGAGAAGGATGGAAAAAAGGAAGAAGAGACAAAAAATGGAGAGTTGGCTTCCGCTCTTTGCTCTGTGGTGCTAGGATGGAGCTCAGAGCCTCCACCTGCCAGGCAGTGCTTGGCCGCTGAGCTGCCCAGGCCTGAGGGTGCTGGCCCCCTGTTATGGTTTATCGCTAGATGTCCCTCTAAAGCCCCATGGAATCATTGTCAGGACCCTTGGAAGGTGAGTGGATCATTAGAGGCACTATAACTGGCTTGATGTTGGAGGCGGAGCTGGGAGGAAGAGGTGGTCACTGGGGCATGGCCCGGCAGGGTGCATCCCTCCTGCTCCTCCCTGGACTCTCTGCTTCCTGTCTGCCATGCAGTGAGCAGCTCCCCCGTCCCAGGCCCCGCTGCCACTCTGCCTGCCTTGGAGCCAGCTGACTATGGACTGAGCCCAAGGAAACCTGCACTCCTGTAAGTCACAGGCGTCAGGTGTTTTGTCCAGCGCGGAGGACAGTGACTGACACTCCTCATGGGGAACGTCGCACTCCTCTCCAGGTGTTCTGACAGTCTTCTGAAAACTCTTACAGTTCAACTACAACAGATCTTTCTGAGTTCTGACTGCGGAACAGAAGCGCCAGCTGCTTGGAATCACATCGTGCAGGCTGGTGTAGATAGAGGTGGAGGGCCGGGCGCTGCCCGCAGTCTCGACACAGACACGTGTGAAAGGCAAAGTGACCCACACCTAACTTTCTCGAGGGCTGCCCCGCTCCTGTGCTGTGATTGCCCCTGGAAGGCGTGTGATGCCTCAGAGAGCCGTGTGCGCCCCTGAGACGGAGATAACAGGAGACAGTGTCCACGGTGAGGAGAACCTGCCCTCCTCCCAGCCCCGCCTCAGCGAGGGGCCGGCACCCTGTTACCTCCGTCCATGAGGTTGGCCCAGTAGATGACCCTGAACCCCTGCAGGATCCCGTTCAGGGCGTCCTTGGAGAGCGTGGACCAGGAGATCGAGATGCTTTCCGGTGATGTTGCTATGGCTTGGACATTTTCAGGGGGGTAGCTGGGCACTGAAACGAAATAATCAGAGTCTGTAAGGACAACGGGTGGCTTTATTACCAGAGTCACTGAATCTGCAGCATAGTTTAATATCCTAGTGCACAAGCAGAAGAAAAAACAGCATTTAACCCCCCAAATAGAAGAAAAACAATGCCACTTCCCTACACAAATAGCACAAAACTTTGGTAAAATATCTCGAGTCTCTGCTTTGTCATAATGGATTCCACAGTGTCTCTTCCTGACTGCTTCACTTTTGGGGTCCTGAGCAGAAGAGCATGGCTTGCTGATTTATTTTCCTATACGCCTGCAATTTGCTGCTTTAGGTTGTTTTCTTTATACACAGACTGCGTTCCCTCCATAGTTAGAACTTCTGATGCACAAACTGGAAGTCTAACTATTGAAAAGTGTGAGCAAGCTGAAATGTAATCATGTTCTCACTGCCTTATCTTCCAAAACCCCTTTCTCAATATAGTACTATAATATTTTGTTAGAGGAGAGACAAATCAGAGACAGAATAGGATATCTGCAGTATTTTAAGTACAGAGTTTATGCAGATCTTACATGCTGCACCTAAGAGAGGGTGCAGAATAGCGACTGAAATACATCTTAATGAAAACAGCATTGAAGCAAAAACCCAAGAGGCATATTTAACCCCTACGGAAAGATTATGAGGGTACAAATAAAATCCTGGTGCTTAAGCTTCTGGTCATCAAAATGATTGACCTGTAATGATTATCAGAAATTACAGAAGCAAATCATAATTTGCGTCCCCAGATCTATGATGAAGTGGCTAACTACACCAGGGTAACACAGCACCGCTGGCTGCCTTAAAGCCTCCTGCTCAATGCTCAACCCCCCATTCTGTGTAATGTCATAGTGTGGAGGCCGAATTCATTCGTCCTGCTCACCAGGGGGCGCCCGATCACTGCTCCAGAAAGTCTAATAACGTTTGGTTACAGGATGCTTGAACATAGAAAGCCATCCTAAAATGCAAAAATGAATACTACTCTACTATAAAGAAGGATCAACTTGTAGGAAGATGGCTCCACCTTGAGACTATAATGTTAAGTGAAATAAATCAACACACCAGCTTAAATAGCACAAGGTTTCTCTTACATGAGAAACCTAAAGTATAAATAAATGAAAGAGGAAAATAAAAGATAATAGGAAGTGGGGAGGTAGATCTTTTCCACAAGGGAAGAGGACCAAGAGGTGGAGGGAGAGGGAGGGAGGAAAGAGGATGAAAAAGAAATAAGGTGTGTGATGCACGCGGACCAGCTCCCCATGGGGAATGGGCCCATTGTGTGCAGCAAATACAGATCAATAAAAATCTCTCTATCCCCATCTCCGGCTGTACCTGAAACCTTAACATCAGTTGGGAGAACTTCTTACACCATCAGACTGTGTATTCTAGTCAGGATTGTGCGGCAGCAGCGAGAAATCCATTTCCTTGGTTTCCCTGGTGCTTGACCCAGCCAAGGAGGACCCTGGCAAGGAAGCCCTGGGCTCTGCCGTCCAGCCCGTCCAGGGCGCCAGCCGGGACCTACCGTCCTCCAGCGTGGTGGTGATGATTTCCTGAGAAGAGGGCCCTGTGCCAGCGCGGTTGCAGGCCTGCACCACCAGCCCGTACTGCGTGAACTTGCTGAGGTTGTCCAGCGTGTACACCTCGCTGTCACCCGTGGTGTCGATGCTGATGATGTTGAACTGGAAGTTGCCCCCCGTGCTGTACTCCCGGTACCCGATCTGGTAGCCGCGGATGATCCCGTTCTGCAGGTGCTTCTTTGGAGCCTGAGGAGGCAGAGAGGAGCACGCTGAGGGAGGCTGAGGGGCGGGTGGACCCCGGTCCGCAGCTCAGGAGAGCGGATGAATTGGTGACAAGGCAGGACAGGCTAGCAAAGCCGGGCACTGTGTGGGTTCAGCGGGGAGAGGTCCCGAAACCAGAGCCACTGAGCCTGCCTAGACCGCGTCTGTCCTGCAGACCCTACCTGCAGAAGTTCTGCTTACAAATTGGTCACAGCAGGGGATGCCCAATGACTAATAATAAAACGGAGCAATTCTAACAGCACACGTGGTAAAAGTCATTTGACACTTTTAGGAACATTTTCTGGCACTTGCTGAGCACTGTATTGCCGTGGGGCTTGAGCCCTCTCGGGGTTGTCTCCGGCTCTTGCCTAACTGTGTGTGGCTCCCACCCTCTCTGGGTCCTTCTGGGGTGGGGCTGCTACCAGCCTCAGTTTACCCCAGAGACCACCCAGGTGTGAGCAGCAGCAGGAAGCAGATGCGACGGCCCAGAGCCCCTGACCTGCCTCCCTGCAGGAAGTCCCCGAAGGCAGCCCGGCTTCCTCCCTACCTAGCAGAGGCCTTGAGGTGAATCTGCTGGGACTTCGTGGCACAGGGACTCGGGGAACTGAGGGCACCAGAGAGGCTCTGCGCTGAGGGCGCCCAGAGCACCCAGGCTGCTGGGGCGAAAACGGGCACGAGGGGAAGGCAAGGCTCCTTCCCAGAGGCCTCAGGGAGCGGTGTTGATTCTGGGAGGAGGCCACGGTTTGAGAGGAGCATCTGGGCTGGCTTGTTGGTCTCCCCTAAGAAACCAGGCCACACCAGGGATGCTTCAGGGAGCAAAGCATCTGTAGACAGACAGGCCACAGCTGTATGTATGCATGTTTGTGGTGTGTATTGGCACATGTGTGCTTGTGTACGGGTGTGCGGCTGTTCCTGGTTATTTCAGGACACCCTCAGGTACCAAGCTCTGTAGATGACCACGTCCCTTATGTGTCACGTGTAAAGTGACACGGCATTTGCAGGGAACTGTACTAACTCTCCCGCACACAGGCTTTGTGTCTGCTCGGGTCTCTTGGGATCCCTAACAGGGTAAACACCGTGTAAAAGGCTGCTACGCCGCACTGTTTAGGACAGATGATGAGAGACGTCTGTGTTGTTCAGTGCAGATGTGTCTTTCGCACGAGTATTTGTGATCTGCAGCTGGTTGAATCCTTCAGCTATGGAGGGCAGATCCATAGATGGAGATGTGGATAGAGCTATTTAAGGACTAACTATGGACCCAGATCTCTCAGAGTTTGGCAAAGCAGCCTGTTTAAAGGTGTATAATCTGGAAGGGGAGAAAAGAGCAACCCTTAAGAGCCTACTCACACACAGTGCATGACCAGGAGTGCTCCCTCAGCTGCTGCAGTAGAGGCAGGCATGCCCCGTGGTGGCATCGGGTGGCAGTGGACTGCATACGTGGGGCTGGGCCCGTAAGGTGGTTGTGGTAGGCCTCTGGGATTGTGTATCCTCTATGATGTTTGTATAACAACAAAATTACCTAAGGATCTTTTTTCAGTATATGTTGCCATTGTTGAGCAACTATATTCTTTAAAGTTATAAATGCAAGCAATAAAAGATCTAAGAACTTAAAAAAGAAAAGAACTATGGAGAACTAGGAAGAGCTGAATCCATGGTATCGGAGGGTAGGGGCAGCTGGCATCTGGCCCAGGAAAATGGGTCTAGAGTTTCTTTCCCAAGTCAGGGCCTTGCTAAGTGGTGAAGTTGCCCAGGCAGGGCTTGGACTTGTGATCCCCTGCCTCAGCCTCCCACAGAGGCAAGTTTCTTTATTTACAGTTTTCTTGGACCCCGGTTGTGTCTTTTTGACCACCAGTCTCATGCACTACATGTACAGGTCGGTAAGGGATTTCCATGGAATGGACGTGCTGACCATTAAAGTTTTCGGAAAGGTGGCACAGGTGGATCCCAATGTAAGAGCTCAGTCTTTGTTTACTATCAGTGAGTGCCTGTGCTCTCCTGAGTCCACAGCTACATTGCTGCCTTTTGCATTGATGAACGATAGCTTTTCACTTTGTTTTCAAATAGATCCAAAGATTTTAGATTTTGAGAATTTCATTACACAGAAATCATTGTATTCCAACTACTGATTTGCATCTATAACCTCAAATCAATTAATAAAATTAACTTCTCTGCAAATGTCATCTACAAGTCAAATTTACCAACAAACAGATTTCTATTTCTCGTAGTTTCTTAATGTCAAATGTAGTGTGACTCAAATATAAATGACAATATTTGAGAAATCAGGCCCATGCCATCAGACATCCTGACTGAAGGCCTCGGCCTCCCTGGGTCTGTGAGGCGGAGGCACCATGGGACCCAAGGCAGGAAGGAAGGGTAGCTGGGTGGACACTGCAGCCCCAGCTGAGAGGTGGCCCTGCAGGAGGGAGGGGGCAGCTGGCTTCCTCCCCAGGGTGGGACACACAGAACACGCTCACCACCACGGGACACCATGTGCAGCTGGCTTTGTTCTACTCGGTTTCAATATTTTGTTAAAAAGAACATTCTTTACTTTTTTTCCCTTAGAACAATTAATTTTAGTCCTCTACTTCTAGGAAAAAAGTTATTTTGCCTGTTGGATCCTTTGAAACATACTGTACAAAAGAATTATTTTATTCACGTTTTGATGCATATCAGTCTGTTTATCTACAATGAAATATTTTCCCCCACACTGCTGGGTTCATAGTCTGTAAAATTTTGTGTCTGATTTTTATCATTTCATATGTTATGATCATATCACTGTCTGTACTTCACGGTCTTTAAGACTTATACTCAATCATATTAATGTTGAATTTTATGTAATTTTTTTTTAACTTTTGAGGAAGATGGTATCGTTTCCTAATTTCTCCTCACGGGTCTGCGTTAAGGAGCTTTGTCATGTAGGTTCGGTTTCTAAGTTTAATTATTAGACTCAACTCCCAGAAGTGGACGACTGCCCTATTTTCTAAAGTCCGTGTTCTAATCACTATCAATGAGACGGGATTTCTTGTTATCATCCCATCAGCTGTGCAAAGCAACAGGCAGGAACTTCAGGGAGTGTATTTAGCACAAGGAGCAAACACAACGCTCTTCTTCGGTTTTCTTAATATCCGGGCTCTGGAGAGACAAACATGAATGGTGTCCTGAGTTACCTCCCGGCAGTGCTGCTTCTGCCTGTTTTCTTCCCAAGGGGCTGCTGCGATCTCCTCCATCACACAGGTACCTGCTGCGGTGGGGAGGAGCCAGGCTGTTTCTTCCAAATGGAGAGGCCGCCTTCAGCTTGACAGCCCACAGGCCCCAACCACGAGGCCTGGAAAAGTCTGCCAGGGTCTCGGAGTGGGGTGCACGACTGCTTATGGGTGAAAGGTTTCCTTGCAGAGGGATGCAAATATTCAGAAATGAGAGGGTGGTGAGGGTGCGGAGCTCCGTGAACACGCCAAACACCACGGAATCATAAACTGCAAACCGAGGATGCCATGGGCCTGATTCCGCTTCAATAAAGTTGTTTTTAAAAATGTATCGTGCTGAGATCACTTCTGGGGCATCTGTCTCAGTCACGACGTGGCTTCCAGCGCCACCAGTCTACATTCAACACGTCTGCCACCACCTCTGCCAACATCCGCCACAACCTCCGTGTCCACCACGGCCAGCTCTGCCAGCTCTGTCACCAATGTCGTCCTGACCGTGACGACCTTCAGGACTGCCAAGACCATGCCTTTCCCGCTACTACCACCAATAGCATCTCTGCCTTCGTCACCATCAGCGTCACCACGGGTTCCAAGGCACGGAACTCACTGCCGCAATCACTCCTCCGCTGCTACCGCATCCACCACCACGCTTCACTGCGTCTACGGCAAACCCTACTTCCGCCAGCGCCACCGCCATGTCTACCACGCCACAGAGCCGCTCCCCCCATCCCTGGCCCACTCCCGACACGACTGCCGCCCCATCGCCATCATCAGGGCCACCTGCTCCTCTGCCCCCCCCACCATCTCGTCCACCCACCTCTTACAGACCTCTAACACCTGTCCCTCACCTCCACTGCTCCTGCTCCTCCTCCACGTCCTCTGCCCCCACCAGCTCTGCCACTTCTTCCACCAGCCCAGTGCCTCTACCCTCGCCAGCTCCTCCTGAAACGCACTTCCCCAGAAGAGCATGAGCTTTGCCCAGCACTGGACAGGGGGTTCTCGTCCATCAGCTCGTTTCCCCACGGCCGCCCTGTGCAGTTCTCGCACATGCACGAAACGCGGACTATCAGTGAGGTTGAGACCATTTTCTCAGGGTCCGAGTAGACTTGGATTCTAACTCAGACAACGTCTGTCCTTTCTCTAAGCCCGTTGATTAGGTTTGCAAAGTTACAGAAATAAAGTATTTCTCATCAAAGGAAAACTTAGGAGATGACAGGAAGAGAAACGACCCTATGTATGCATAGTCATGAAAGCAAACACAAATTCTTACTCCGTCAGGCAAAGTTTGAGTTCTGTTTTCAATTTGCAGGTAAAATACACAGATTTCATTTTTAAGATGTGTTTAAATTAATGTAAAAATTGAGGCTATGTCTGAAAAATAGATCTCTCAAAAGTCCGTAAAGCAGGGTTTTTGTACATTAGGGCAGGGACTTCCGCGTTGCAGTCAGGGTCCGGATGTGGCCCTGGAGACTCCTTTGTTATGGACAGAGAGCCAGTGGGGTGGGGTGTGTGGCCCAGGCGAGGCTGTCCCTGGGCACAGCGAGTCCTGAACGCAAGGCGAGGTGGCTCTGCGGGCGGCCTGTGTCTCTGGGTGAGCGGAGTGGCAGCTGGAGCACGGAGAGCCGGCTCCATGGGGAGAGTGCTGCACAGCAGCCCACTGTTGGCACCGAGGAACAACTGGTAAATCTGGTAAAAACCAGCTCTTTGTTTTCAGGAAGCCGTGAATGGGGCTAATGGCAGGACAGGAAGAAAGCAAAGAGCGGAGTTTGGGTCGGACTGTGAAACACGCTGAGTCGGGGTCCTGTGATGATGTCGGCGGAGACAAATTTCCCTAGGACCGCTCTGGCCCGGCCTCCCTGTGCAGACCGCGAGGCCCAGCGTGGTCCTGAGCTCTGCCCCAGCTTTTCACGGGCCCCTCCTGGATGCTGCCAGAGTCCTGCACCCCGAGAGTCTCCAGCAAAGACCGCTCTTCCCCCGCCGCTGTGGAAACCGGTCTGCCTCATGGGCAGCGCGCTTCCCACTCCACGGCCCTTCCCTGCGGCCCAGCAGCGCTTCTCCTTCCCCTGGGCTCCAGGGGCCCTCGGTCACTTCCACCACCTCTGGGGCCGTCACCGCTGCAGTCAGTGCTGGGTTGCAGGCACCTGATGCCAAGCTCCCAGAGTGTAAGGTTGCCAGGGTCCGGGCTGCACCCCTCCCCGCCCAAATGTCCAAATGGGGGCTTCCTCGGGGAGGCAGTGGATGCTTCCTGAAGATGCGCTCGTCAAGGCAGGAGACGGTGGCATAATCCTGTTGCTCGTTCAGTCTGGCCAGGCAGCAGGCTGTGGACAGCAGATGAAGTCAGAGGAGGAGGTGGGACTCACACCCATGACTGAGCTGTCCACAGAGGCCTGGCTCACCGCGATGGAAAAGGAGAGCTCAGCAGCCCCCAGCATGTCTGGAAGCTGAGTCCCTCCAGCCTGGGAGACCCCAGCTCTGCCCCTTAGCTGGGCCACCAGAAGGGCGACCCACGCAGGCAGCCCCGGGAAGGCACAGCCTCCTGCCCCGGCCTCCCCAGGGCAGAGTGTTGGCAGGGCCAGCTTAGCTGCATGTCTGTCCTCCAAGCATTCTGGACAGAGAGCCGCCGGCAGCCTCCCCACGAGTGGGCAGAGAGGGGCAGCTCCTCTGGAGACCCCTGCTTCCTGGAGGGCAGAAAGGGCTTCGCAAAACAGATACAGGCAGAAAAACCAATGAAAACTGCGGGCTCCCTTCTGCTCTGCATCCAAGAATTTGACCAGATGAGTTCCTTCCACAGGAAACTCTTGCAGTTGCAGACTGCTTCCACGGTGAGGCCTCCTGTGATTCCCAGATCCCCTGCGTGGACTCATTCCAGAGAAGGCTGTGTGCTCACCTACATCACCCATGTAAGGGTTATTTCCCCAGCTGCACGGTGAATCTGTGAATTGTGTTCTGTTCATTCACCTTCTCGCCCATGGCAAACCTGACTCCCTTGCCTTTCTCTCCCTCTCTTCCTCCCTGCCTGCATCCCACCTGGTGCCTTTCTCTTGCCTCTATAACCTTCCCACCCGGCTTCCTTAAGGGGCCAGCTCTCTGATCTCCATGACAACAGCAGCACCATGTCAGGTTATCTGCAGGGTCTGGAATCAACTGTATTTCCTGTCCTTCCGAATCTGCCTGTAAGCCTCCTGCTGTGGCCCCAGCAAAGCAGCAATGTGCAGTGCTCCCCCTATCAGCAATTTGAACCACAGCCCCTGTCTGCACCAGGAGCCCTCCCAGCTTCCTCCCCTTCGACCCGTGGGCTTTGCCGGATGCACCTGAGCCAGCACTACAGCACTGTGCATCTGGGCACTGTGCATCGTGTCCCTTCCAGGGCAGGGTGGAGCCCGTGCCTAGCCCGTTTCTGCTCGCCAGCATACACAGACACCACCAGCTCTGAACAGGGGCATTGGAGGAGGAGAAGACAGAGCTCGAACCTGCTCTGTCCGGGGCTTCGCATCCGGGGCCTACAGTGGTCAGAGGTCAGCAGGGCTGGATCCCTGCATTCCAGGAGGGGAGGCCCCTTTCTGGGCAGAGGTCTCCACTTGTGCCTCAGGGGGTAGGGACTGCTCAGCCAGGGCCACGCTGATGGCAAAGCCAGCAGGCCCACGGTGCTCCTGAGGGGGACACGGAAGCCCAGCCAGCCCCTGGAGAGGAGCCTCAGGGAGGGAGGTCTCCGTGGTGATCTGAGCTCGGGGAAGACCGGGGAAGGATGCAGAATCTGCAGGCTGTGGACCTCAATATGCAGCATCAATACCACCTGCAGACTGCAAGGGAGGCAGGGATGTGCCCTGCTCAGGGTGTGGTACTTACACACCATGGAGTACAACTCTGCCATAAAGAAGGATAAACTCGAGTCATGTGTAGGAAAGTGGATGCACTTTGAGACCACAATGTTAAGGGAAGCAAATCAGACACAGGAGGTTAAATATCACATGGTTTCTCTTACATGAGAAACCCAAATTATAACTAATGAGCACATAAGAGAGACAATAGGAAGTAGGGAGAGAGCTGTTTCTCAAATGGGAAGGGGTCAGGAGAAGGGATGGAGGGGAGAGGGCAGGGCAGGGCAGATGAGCTCTGTTCAAGCACCAAGTCCCCAGGGTGAGTGTGCTCATTAGGTGCTGCAATCGCGTACTAATAAAGATAAAAGGAAATTGCAAACAGCGTGGCTTCTTGGTATTGTTTTTACATTTTAACAGATGGAACAGTTGGAAGAGGAAGAGTTTTGTAAGCTCCGAGGGACAGGTGAGCCAGCCCGGCCGCCCTCCTTCCCGGTGGATCGGCACTGTCTGGCTGGGGAGCTGAGGAGTCAAGATGTAACCCGGGACACGAGCCCCTGGCCCTTGAAGACCCCAAGGGGTGGTGGTGTGGACACGCCCTACCCTTACTTGGGGAGGCGGGATGTGCGGGAGGCACCGGCTGGAGGGGACCTGTTGGGTCAGTCACTGAGGGCTTCTCCTGCACAGCTGTCCACCTCTGTCCCTCACCGGGCACCAAGAGGGTCTCTCCTCGGGCGTCCACACCTGGACTCAGTACCAGGGGTGAGTCAGAAAGAGGCAGATATGCAGCTTTGACCCCCGGAATGGCCCGAGGGTGGCTAAACGCCTTCTTGCAGACTGGTGAAGCCACACAGTGCATCCCCTGCTCTATTTTCCTTCTTTGGAATTCTTACTTCTAAGAGTGAGGTGCACATGTAATTACAGCACTGTGGGAGGCTGAGGCAGGAAGGTTGCAAGTTCTAGCCCAACCCTGGCAACTTAGTGACTTAGTGAGACCCTGTCTCAGAATAAAACATAAAGAAGGTGTCCTCCCCAAAGCCTCATGCAGCCATAGGTGGGGCTTTTTCAGAGGTGGCTGGATCTGGCTTATGTGATTGATTCATGGTGCAACGCTAGGATTAAGGGTCCTAGGATTAAGGGTGGGTGATTCCTAAATCATCCACTGATTGCTTTAGCACCACCCTAATCCTGGTAGCCCGGATACAATGTAAGGAACAGAGAGAGGCTTGTTTTGTTCATTTGTTTGCTCGCTCTGCTACCGTCTGCCCGCCATGAACTGCGGCCCCTCTGCCATGTGCCGCCCCTGCCTCGAGGCCAGCTGACTAGGAACTGAAACCTCTACAATCTGTGAGCCAAATAAACCCCTCCCCCTTTAACTCTGGGTGTCAGGTATTTTCTCTCAGCAATGAGAAAAGTAACTAAGACAGAGGGGCTGGGATGTAGCTCAGTGCAAAGGCCCTGGGTTCAATCCCCAGTACTGCAAAAACAAAAACAAACCCAAGCAAGTGAGTAAGGACCAGCCCCCTGAATTCTTCTGTTATTTCCATACAAGCAAACCCAAAATGGAGGCATGCAGTGGAGCCTGCAGTGTCTTCAAACATTACTCCGGAGGTCCCTGGCAGTGGGAGACCAAGCGTCTTCTCCCGAGAGACGCATCTGCAGAATGCAGTGGGTGATAACGATGCCCTGAAAAGCAGTGGGGGGGGGGCGCGGAGGTGTCCACACTGGCTAAACGTGCTCTTCAGATTACTGAATTTAATTAAGTCCCTAAATGCTCCCGTTTGATGTTACAGAGATCATACCTCCTTCCGTTCTATAGTTTTAATGAAAATGCCGCTCATTCTAAACACAATTTTCTGCTGAACAGTGAGCGTTCAGTATCAGGGGTCTGGGAAACACGAAACTCTTTCCCAGGGCCCTACTCTCAGCATCATCTTGACAATAGGTCTCAGCACCATAGTAATGAACAAGTGAAAATACTACATTTTTAGGACAATCTACAATTTTACAAAGATTTCTCATTTGAAACAAGACAACAACAAAATATTACATCAATAGAAAAGTTCTCCACCTCCCATTACAACCTCTGGATAAAAGTTTTGAGATGCCTATAATAATTAAATATTACAAATAATGAAAGTTTTATTTTATGAGTCACTGTGGCATACGTGTGCATGTACACACACACACACACACACACACACGGGCAAATGACCAGCAATCAAACTGTCCTTCCTTTGTACACAAAGAGGACAAATGATTCTGACACTGACCATAAGACAAGCTGACAGGTACTGCTGCAGGATAAAAACAGAATTTTCTGAAAAAACAAGCAATTCTTTAGTTGCATGATTTTCAGGTATGGTGTCAAGTATACATTCTCAGCAATTTATAGTTTTACATTTCTGAGTTTGAATCAGAAACAAACTATGTAAAGTAAACAGTGTGCACTATGCAAACCCCTTTGTTTTGCAGGGGCCTGGTGTAGGAGTCAGAGGATGAATCTTCAATGCCATGTGATTATTTTCATTTCATTCAGACATGCTTGCATGGTCCCTTCTCCTGTGAAAGCGCACTTTGCGTCTTTAAGTCAATAAGGAAAGTCCTTAGGAATCGCATCTGCATCTTCGTCCTGGGTACCACAGACACTACATGTGGCAGAGGCCTTAGGGATTGCGTTTGGGATGTACAGACCCTGTGCTGGGGGTCATGGCCTGATGTGGGGGGTCTGGAGGGTCCTGTGGGGTTGGTCTGCATTCTGTACACGATGGGCAGCCTTTGTCAGACTTGAAACATTTTAAATCTGAAACTTCTCTTTGGTGAAAAAAAAATTAGCTAAAATAAAAAGGAGCTGATTTTGTTCGATAAGAGGTGCTGTTTCAGAAGTGCTCCTCACATGAGGACAGTTAAGTTTGCTGTCTATGTCCAGGGTGACAGAAGGTCGGCTGGATCTGGCACAGGTGTTTTCCTGGGCAAACCCCACAGCTGTTCTCTCCTCCGCTTCCCCTCTCCCTCCATCCAGTGCCTCTTTGTCTTCTGGTCAGTGTTGGGGACCAGGCTACGTGACTTGGGTCCCGTAGGGTCTGAGGCCAATGTAACTTGCCTTAGGAACAGGGAAGTTAATGGAAAACCACAGGCTTCCTGGCTGTGTGTACAAAGCTCACAAACACAGCGCTCCTAGGACAAGATGATGTCTGCTGAGGACAATACAAAGAATGTAGGCATCGGGTGTAGGGAAGGACCTGTTCCCTGTTAACTTGCTCCCCATTCACTAGTTACACATTTACTGACCTTGCTGTTCCATGAAAAGTACACTATCCTTACCCCTGTGCTTCTTGCTTGCTAATAAAAGTGGGTCAACTGCGGAGATTATTGAGCCTGTCCACTAGAGGCAGGATCCTTCTGATCCCCTTGTGCCTGGAATATTGTCTGTTTCTCTTTAGTCCCCATCATTCCCCCTACAGTTATCTGAGGATCTGATCAGCCCTCGGCAGATCAATCATTCTGCGACAGTGCCTGAGTCCTACCCTGGGCTTCCTGCCACCCCAGCCGACTCTCCTGGGCTCTTCTTGCAGCTGATGCCGCCTCTGACTTTTCTTACATCTTCCTTTCTTCCCCTTCCTCATCAGCCATCTCACATGAAATTTTCATGAATTCTTATGCCTTGAAACATGGGCATCTTTGATTCCATGCTCTGCTCCTCACAGATCCGTGAGTCTGGCTGCATTAGTGACACCCGTGCAGTCGATGACACCAACAGGGCCGGCTGTGGTGCCCTCCCTCAGGCAGCTGATCACCAGCCCATCTGTGGGTTGCACTGTGACAAAGCATAGCACGGTGCAACCAGGTCCCCATCTGGGGACAGCCAGGCTCGCTCTCACAGCCAGGACACCTTCACCCTTTTAGCACCAAGAGAAAGTGCAGCTCCAACTTGTTTCCTTGTTGCTGCTTTCTACGGGAAGATGCCCCTGAGTGCCACCGAAGTTTCCGGTTCACCTCTGACCTGCATGCTCTGCGGCAGACACATTTATCACGCAGGACCCAGAAAGTTTTCGAGGCCACAGTGATCCTTGGTCTTTTTCAGCAGCAAAATGCGAGAAAACATGCAGAGCGAGCAGGAGAAACATCACAGTCTCTAACTCACAACGGCCCGAGTGAGTGCTCTGTGTTTGCTGCATGGCTGGGATGCACATGGGCCACAGCTTGTTTTGTGCCTTCTAGTGCATGGTGTGTGATGCTCACCAGGAGGAAGCGCTCACCCATAGACAGGTGGTCCCTCCGCTCACTCCCCAGACGCCCACTGCAAACACAGCAGCGGAGGCTAGAGGACCATGGTTGAGGGGCTCACTGGATGAACTGCATTCCTGTTGAGGCAGGGGCTCCACCCTAACCATGAAACTGAGTTTATTACAGACACTGGTCAATGATGAAAGAGCCTGGCCTAGGAGGAAAGCATTCCCAGGTACACGTGCGCACGCACGCACACGAAGGTGCCCTGGCCTAGGTTTGCAAGGGTTACAGGTCCGATCTGAGGGCCTCACAATGGCTCTTGGCTGCCTTCTCTGGGTAGGAACACAACAGCAAGGGAGAGACAAGAGGGAAGGCGGAAAAGGCCACGTGCAGTGGAAGAAACCCAGAGCTGGAGAAGCGCAGCTCTGCAGGGAAAGCGGACTTTGGCCACGCAGATGACTGAGCCCCAAGATACTCTCACCAGCGGGTGGCCCAAAGAGCTGGCTGGTGACAAGTGGCCCCAGAATTCAGGTCAGCACCGCTTCCTTCAGGAGGAAGACTGCCCGGAGGCCGTGTCTGCTGGGCTCAGCATACTTCCTCCCTACCAACGAACGGTGGCACGCATGGAGCTTCCCCATGGCCCATCTGCAGTGGTGGCCATCTACAGGTGGGGACACAGCCCGGGGACATGGCCGCTTCCACAGCGCATGTTGCTGGGGAGGAAGCGGAGGGGCTTTCTTGAGGACACAGCTCGCTAGGGGCCCAGCCTGGTGCACTACCTCCTGCACTGGGCTTTGCCACTTAAGAGACAGGATTAGAGAAAAGAGTCTGCTGGGGTGAAATCAAAGAGCAGAGTGAGGGATATCACATGGAGACAGGTTCTGACCACTCTGACCACATCCAAAGAACAACAACAACAATACAGTGGCACCTTGGGTCCCAAACTCGATTCTTTCCAGGATTTTGGTCACAAACCAAGTTGGACGAGAACTGAATCAAATTCAACGGTTAGGTTCAATGTTGACCTTGTGGAAAAATTTGATTCAGTTCTTGTCCAGTGTGGTTTGTGACCAGAATTGTGGAGAGAACTGAGTTCGTGAACGGAGGTGCCACTGTAATAATCAGCAGCTTCATTCTCTGTCGGTACAGAATCTGCTGTAAAAGAATTCAAATGGGGATACGAGTATCCTCAAAGGTCTCATAGGCACATTTTGGTCAATGACGGGCCGCACTGACCATGGTGATGGTTGCCTGGTGATGCCAGGGTCATCTTAGTTTGAGTAATCACGCTCGACGATGTTCACACAAATGGTGGCATCAGCTAAAGACACATTTCCCATAGCGATTCTGGTCATCAAGCAATACACGGGTGTGCTGAAATGTAGGCAAAGGGCTAGCAATCTGATTTCCACAAAGCAAAGCTAATGTCCTGGTATCACACCACTTAACAAGAGGGTAAAAGCCCCACCCGTGGGCAAGGTGTCAGGAGTACAAATGCTGACTGGTTTACCTTCCAGGTGACCCTGATGCTCTGGGACGACATGGGCTCCAGGTGGACTTCCTGAGGTGGACCATCAGGAGCTGTAAGGGCCAAGACCACAGACAGGTTAGAAGGGGCTTCCAGGGCTCGCTGCAAGGCACAAAACAGATGCAGGTGCAGAGAGGCAGGTGGCCAGCACCGGAGGACAGATGAGTCCCTGTGTACAACGTGTACCCTGTGGAAGATCCCTGGGATGGTCACTGTGCTCCTCCCTGCACGCCTTCCAGGATCCACTCAAGAACCTGAGGTTCAGCAAGTTAAGGAGCAACGCAGGAAGCTGCAAGACAAAATGTGTGTCTGCCTATGCCATGCGTGCTGAGGAGGAGGAGCCCAGGGAGGCTTTGTTTGTGATGTGGTTTTGGCTTCCTCAAGGTCCTCAGAGCTATGGGGGGCCAGGACTCCCCTGACTTTGGGGTCTTTCAGATCAGTTAGTTCTCCACACTTTCATCTGACAACTCTTGTGAGCCAGGAGCTCACTGAGAAAGCAAAGTTGAAGAGGAAAACAAAGTGTTCAGCTCACAGCAACTCACTTCTCAGGTGGCGTGGTTAAGTCAGGGTGCCCCAGCAACAATCCCAGCTGTGTCCTGCTTAGCATCCATTGGTGCGTACTGGAAATGCACCTCACAGTGGTGCACAGTGTAGACCAAAGACAGAAAGCATCTCTGCAGCTGAGAGCTCATAATCCCATGAGTGGGAAGGCAGCCCCCAGGGGCTTGTACCAGTGTCTCCTGAGAAGGGAAAATTCAGGGGTAGGAGAGCCGGAAGGGGGCTCTTTTGGATTAACAGCAGCATTGAGATCACTGCTGAACTGCACAGGAGTCAGTTTTGTGATCCTGGAAAGGCCGGGGTGCAGAGGGCTGAGTGGCACGGGCCAAGAGGACACAGAGGCAGGGACTAGGAAGTAACGGCGAAGGCTGGACATGTGGGCAGGGTAAAGAGAAAGGGTGGACGGAGCAGCCTGGGAAGAGGGAACCAGGGGCAAGAGGAGCCCTCTTATTTAAAAAAAAGAAAGGACGTTTTGAGCAGTATCATGCTGTCTCTCAGCCCGTGAGCATTTAAATCTCCTGCCTAGGTTCAAATTCTGGCTTTGGCACTTGTGAGCTATGTCACTCTTTGCATGTTGTGTAACCTCTGTGACTCAGTTTCCTTCTCTATGCCATGGGACATCATATATATGGTTGGGTTGTTATGAAAATAATGTTCCCAGTAAATACAGGTGAACAGGGGGAAGAAAGGGAGAGGTTCCGGTGACAGAAGGAAGAGGCCAGCTTAAAGGAACACTGTGCTGGCTGAGGACAGAAGCAGGATCAGAGGCTGGGGAGGGACAGGGCCTCCAGACCAGCCGGGGAGGGAGCAGCGGGTGGTGGGGAGGCCTCGGGTGACTTCCTGCTGGAAGGAAGCAAGCTTAAACCTGATTGGCTCCTTCCTCAGCAGAGTGCAGACACCCCGCCCTCTCGGAGGACATCAGGAAGGCCCCAGTGCAACAGTAGGCAAACAGCCCCCATGTCCAGGGCTGCACTTGCTATTATTGTGTCATAACACCCCAATTCCTGAGCCTGGCAGTGCTTCGGTGGCTTGTTAATAACTCATTTATGGATCTACCTGTTCACATGGATCTCTCTTCTACTGAAAAATAAAACGACAGACTCATCCAAACAAAGCTTTCCAAAAATCATCATTACCAGAATCATGATGATGATCTACATGTACGCCTCAGGGCTCTCCCCAATAGAACTAGAAAGGCTTTTTGTTTGTTTTTCGCAAACAGCACTGTATTTTCTGTCACAAGTCCTAAAACATCATAAAAACCCTTTTTAAATTGTAAGAAGAATTAGGGTCCTTTCAGAATTTTAGCGCTGTCCAGAAAGACCCTGAATGGTGACATTTTCCATGGGTCCTCACCTCATTGTAGACGATTTCTGTAAAATGACAACCCAAGGTGTACTAAATGCCCAAGGCTAAAATGCTGAGGGTCAATCTCTAGGTATTTCTGTATATAAAATAAATCTGAAAATTGCGCTGACATTTGCCATTAAAGAATTTACTATGTGCTGCCAAATTGAAGCTGTAATATATATATAGAAAGCATAGAGGTTTTATTTTTCATTTTGGTTTTTAGCTTAAAATACCTGGCTTTCTCCCGCAGGAGGAGAATTCTAGAAGTAAAGATTAACCGTGAATGGATTTTTTCAGAACAAATAATCTCTGCATTTCTACAGATATCAAAACTGTCCAGTGTGCAAAACACTGTATGTAACATTTCAAACACTGTTAGAAAGACAGGGCAGCTTTGACCAGTTCTGTTCGGCTGAAAATATAGTAATGGCAAATCCTCTAGTTCCCAAATCCATGTTGTCTGCTCGCTCCCCTCCCTCTACTGAGGGCCACTGGCTGCTCTGCATCCTCCATCCACCACCCACAGAGCCTCCTGCTGCCCCACAGCCGCTGTTCCTCCCAAAGGACAACAAGATGCAAGTCTCAGGCCTTCATTCTACTCCCACGACATTCTCTCCTGCTCAGATGTGGCCCTGGGCCTGATTATTTATCCAACTGGCCCCAGCCACCCTGCCAGCAATCGCTCCTAACCCTAACCCTGGTTTCCTGCTGAGAAATTGACTGAAGGCCTACTGTGTGCTGGGTTCTAATCAAAGCAAGGATTGGTATGCAAAAGTAGGTTAAAAGGACCAGGGAGCCTCTGTGTGATTTCATCCTATGTTCACCTTTGATAGACGTTGGTGAGTGAGAAGCAAACAGAGCCAAGACAGGGTTTAGTAAGAAGCCAAACAAAACAGTTGACACCCAGATGAAGAAAGGCTGGGTGCATCAAATTGTCATTTATAAACAAGGACTCCTTCCTTTAAACTGTATTTATTTAGTACCTATGATGCCAAAAACTGTCCCAGGTGCCATCAGTGAACAAAGCAGACAACTTCCTGTCCATATGGGAGGAGACCAGAAATAGATCACAGATGAAAACTCAAAGCCTGCATGGTATTTTGGATATTGATACATGCTATTCTTTTAAAAAAAGAGTGTTCAGAGAGGGAGAGGGCCAAGCAGGCTAGAATAGGGAGTGGGTGGCATTTTAATAGGGTGTTTGGGATGAAGATATCTGAGCAAAGCCTTGAAAGGGTGGAGGGAGAAGGGGAAAAGCACTGTAGAACGTTCCAGAACAATCCCGGAGAGCCCGCAGTACGCCACGGTGTATGAGGAAGAGCAAAGAGGCTGATTCTCTCTTCAGGCTTAATTTCCAAAGTTTTCCCAAACCGAATAAAGAAGGGCAGCCAATTGCAGAGGCGGCTTGCTGAAGGCTCCAGGGGTACGGGGTAGCCTGGTTCTCATGAGGTTCTAATCAGTGCCCACCATCGGGGACCCCAGTGACTGTGTGCTGAGAGCTCTCTGAAATTCAAACCTTCTGTCCTGCAGTGGTTTGTGGAAGTTCAGGGCTATTTCAGCAGACTCGTGCATACTTGGACTCTCACACTCGGTGTACAGATTCCTAATGGACACCATGGAGGATTGGCAGCTCTGCTCTCGCTCACACAGCATGGCACGGCACTAGGAGACACTCGGCCTCCGAGTGCAGCTGCTAATGGGGAGCTTGGTCTTTGGAGAGGATCATGTGCGGCAGGGACCTGCTGATCCGTGTCGCCCAGACCCTGGAAACCCGACACACTTCGGTCCGTAACCAGGACACGACTTCCACTTACTCTCCTGACTTCTTTTTGGGGGCGAAGGGTTGTTCAGGGCGTCAAGAAGAAAGCGCTAAGTGTTGTGATCTTTGTTGTCTGGCTGCTCTCTGCCGTCAAGTATATTTAAGTGCTATGATAATACATTGATGCACTTTCCCATAAGAAACAGACTCGGTGCTGTGGTGCTGGGAAACTGGGTAAAAGGACAGTGATTTCTGCTTCTGGAAGCTTCACACTGCAGATCCCAAACTCAAATTTCCCTGGTGGCAAGACTGAAATCAACGGCAGACTGTTTCTGACCAGGGCCACATAGCAGATATTTCAGGCTCCTCGGGGCCAGGTGCAGTCCCAAGCCTGTTTTCTCCATCTTTTTAAGATGCAAGAACTATCCTTGGCCCTGCAGGTGAGATGTGACCCACAGGCTGCAGCTTGCTGACCCTTTGGGAAAGGAAGGGCAGCCACAATGGCACCTAGGGCTGAGCCCCAAGGGGATCCGTGTCTCACACTGCACTCCAGCTGCCGGGTAGGAACTCAAGGGACACTCAAGACTCTGAAGTGAACTTTCTAGGTTTTAAAAATTGTGAGGCTGTGGGGGGAAAAGGAACCCTTTACACCCTGGGTGAGACTGTAATCTTGTGCAACCACTGTGGAAATCAGTGTGGAAATTCCTCAAAAAACCCAAACTAGAAAGTCCATTCAACCCAGCTGTTCTCCTCTAGTTATCTTCCCAAGGGAGTTAAAGACATCACACTGCCATGACATAGGCAAACCCATGTTTACAGCAGCACAACTCACAGCAGCTAAAGCTCGGAAGCAGCCTACACGTCCATCAACAGATGAAGCGATAAAGCAAATGCGGTATTTACACATTGTGGAGTACTACTCTGCCATAAAGAAGGACACACCGGAATCATTTATAGGAAAACAGATGCACTTTGAGACCATAATGTTAAGTGAAGTAAATCAGGCACACAAGCTTAACTATCACATAGTTTCTCTTACATGAGAAACCCAAAGTGTAAATAAAGAGCAAAATAAAAGATAACAGGAAGTAGGGAGATGGATCGTTCTCAAACCGGAAAGGGATTCACAGGTGGAGAGAGGAGGGACAGGAGGGGAAGGGGCGAGAACGGACTGAAGCTCTGTCCTGCGTGGGCACCCGATCCTGCCACAGTGGGAGGTTGCAGCCGCCGGAGCTCCCACCTCACCCTCGCCGCTGGAGGGGCGGCCGCTTCTTTGGGGGGAAAGGGAGCAGTGAAGTAAGGGTGGGAAAGGTCGCTTCAGATGGCGACAGCTCCCCAGATGGCGGCTCCGGGAAGTGGCTTTGGAAGCGGTGGCTGCAGCTGGCCCTGAGGGCTGGGGTCGCACACGGGACAGGACCCGTGCTCTCAGTCCGGCCAGCCTCCGCTCCACCGGAGACCGGCTCTGCTGCGCAGCTCTGCTTCGCCCAAGCCTGTTCCCTTCCTCCATTTCCCTGAGCGCCTCAGGACTGACGAGAGAGGCTGAGCCCCCCCTCCCCCATTCAAATCCAAGAGGGCAGCGGGGACCCAGAGAGGCGGCCTCCGGCGGCAGAAATGGCGGGCAGCGGCCCTGCCCCCGGCTTCAGGGCTGTTCACCTGGCCTCCTGGCTGCCATGGCAACTGGCAGCTGCCAAGGAGGTCACAGAGGAGGAAGGGAAGCAGCGACAGCAGCAGGGCTCGGAAGAGCCCCAGGAAGCGCAGTGCAGCTGCCCTGAGATGCGTGTGGAAGACAAGACGCAGGGCTGGAAAGGGGCTCAGAGGAAGGAGGACGCTGAGCACGGGGTCACAGCTCCCTATGGGGCTGAGGGTGGGCTCGCTTATGCTCCTGATTGCCCCGCATGATGAAATCCCAGGATGGGATCAGCAAGTTGTTTGGATAAATATTTAAATAAAATTCTATTTTTGCAGGAACAGAGGAACACTCATTTCCCACTTATTTCTGAGAAATCTAAAGTTTATTTAGAGCTTGGAATTTCTTTTTCAGTGATCAGATATGGGTGTGTAAGGAGAACATCATTTCTGGGCATTTTGCAGGTGAGAAATCACACAGAGATTGTCTGAGTACCAGAAACGGCTCAGCCCAGACGCTGACACATAAAGGCATTCTTGAACTTCGCCACCCTCGAAGGCAAAGTTCAAGGACAGTAGCTGCCCTACGCTGAGAGGCGGGCGCACCTCTCCCAGGGAGACTGCACTTAAACTGATTCCTTCCCGGGGAATGTCGGCATAGCGAAAGGATGAAAACATGGTGCATTCGATTTGATCCAGTGATTCCACATTTTTAGAATTTAACACAAGAAAATAATCTTGGGAATGGTAGTAAGAAAAATACCACAGGAAGTTCATTACTTTATAATAATAAAATCTGGAAACAAACGACATGGCTGAGGTATAGACTTAGTAAATAAATGACAGGAGATGTGGACTGTCGAGAGACGTGCATGCTCAGAGCTGTTCAGAGCAGCATTGAGCGCGCCTGGGGAGGAGGCATGGGAGGACGTGGAACCCCCCCGGGTGTGGCCCTCAGCCACCCGGGGATGGCTCCGTCTCCCTCCTAGGGAGGCTAAAGGCAGAGTCGCCCTCCGTCCTGTGGGGCTGGGCTTGGAAGTCAGCGTCGCTCCATCACCGCCTGACGGCTCAGCCCTCTGGTTAATCCCCCGCTGCCCCGTAGCCAGGCTCACCAAGTGCGGGCTCTGCACATGTGTGTGCTGGCTGTGTGCACGGATGCGTGAGCATGTGTGAGCACACATGTTGCCATCAAACAGGTCACCAAAGCAACTGAGAAGCTCTGCAGCACGGCCTAGCTTAGCTGTAGGTAGGCGGACGGAGGAAGCTGCTTTGCCTTCTTCAACATATTTATCTCTAGCTTTGAGATTTTCAACATCAGATATAAACCCTTTAGAGGTGGCACAAGGACAATAAAGACTATTCTAAAATACTGACGGTGCTGTCTAGGAATTGATCTGTACCCAGTGCACAGAGCACAGTCCTGCTGTTTCCTGTTAGACATCCTTCCCTTCCTGCCCACACTGGGTCTTGCGTGGTCCTCCTGCTGGGTGGCTTCCATGCACCCAGAGGTGGGGAAAGGGCGGGACCCTGAGCTGTGCCTGACTGTGAGCCTGCCTTGCCTCGGAGCAGCACCTGGGGTGGGAAGATGGCACGCTGGCGACCCGGTGGAGCACAGCCCACCCGCTGGGCAGGGGTCTGCCTGCCGCCGGAGCCCCGGCCCCCACCTACCGGCCTCGTCTGCCGTGATGGTGAGCTCGTTGCTGGGCTCGCTCTTGCCGATCCGGTTCTTGGCGTACATGCGGATGCTGTAGGTGGAGGAAGGGTGGATATCAATGATGGTGGCCGAGTTCAGCTGAGGGGAAACATCTTTGGTTCTCTGAGCAGAATCCCAGGAGTCTTTTGGGTTTTGTTTTTCAAAAAAGAAGAGATAGAGAGGTGAGTTTTTTTCCTCTGCCTTTGACAGTTCACAGCAGGAATTTTAAAAAGAAAGAAAGAAGGAAAGAAGGAAAAAGTTACAACCAGTGAGATTAGTTTTTGCAATGCAATGTTCCCCACTGGCTGGCACACCGGCCAGCAGAGGGGCGGGAAATCCCACGTGAATGTCCACACCGCAGGAGCTTGGGGCTTCGGGGAGCTGCTTTCTGGGAGGGGCGAGCCAGGGAAACCAGGGATGGAGCAAGTGGGGAGCCCAGGCAGCACCCACTGGCCGTAGCCCTGAGACACCCTGTGTCTGGGACCCGGTCTGCCTGCTAACACCCTTGGGCCTGCGGACATGCCACACCTGGCCACACCTGCAGCCGCAGGGGGTGAAACAGCTCCACACAAAGCCGAGAGGATCACTCCTAACCAGGAGGATCCACCAGGAGGATCACTGCTAACCAACAGCGTTTATCAAGTCCAATTTTTGGAAATCAGTCAGCCCCCGCCCACTCCTTTGTTTTTGGCATTGCATTTCAACCACAGCTAATCTGGAGGTCAGTGGCTCCTTCCTGGTGTGAGGGGCGGCACCAGGCTGGGACTGCGCAGGCGGGCACTTCCACCAGGGTCAGGGTGCAGAGTGGTTCTCCGCTGGTCTGGGCAGCTGTTGGCTGGGGAGGGGTTGTAAGGGGGCGCTGGTGTGGAAGGAGAGGGAGCCGCCAGGACAGTGGTGGGGGTGACACTTTCTGAGGCCCCACTCCCCGGTCCCCTCCTAGGATGCTCCACAGAACTCGAGTCCTTCCAGGGTACCCTGCTGGCCCTGCTGCCTTAGGTGCCACAAGGGCACAGAACGGCCCTCGCCACACCCCGTGCTCAGTGCCCACATGGCACAGCCTGGCAGGAGTGGCCAGGGATGCACGTGCGCCTCATGGGCGAAGGCGGGTGGGAATCCTCGGGGCTCAGGGCCGTGGGAACGGGCCACGCACTTGTCACACTGGCGAGGAGCGCGGCAGGGAGCTGCTCTGTCCCACAGAGACATGATTTCAAGAGACTTCAGAGACTCGAAGGACAAGTGTGTGACATCAGGACTGTGGCGGAGAGCTCTCGCTCCGTGGGGTGCAGATACTGCAGGGAGAAGCAAGCTCCCCTGTGTCCAGAGGGCTGGAGGTGAGGAACAATGCCGGAGAAGAGAAGATGCGGGCCAGAGCGGCATGACGCGGAGGAGGAGAATGTGGGAAAAGGTCTCTGTCAACGGAAAGGCACATAAACATGGGCCTGTCCTCCAGAGAGGAAGCCAGGTCTTCAGAAGAAGATGCTGGGGACGCCCGGGAGGAGGCTGGCCCTGCACGTGGCACAGAAGCCTGCGATAAGCCGCTTGTGCTGGGCAAGGGCTCCGCGCGGGAGCTGGGGAAGTTCAAGGACTCGCAGGCTGTGGAAGGCCCAGGTGTCTGCACTGCAGGTGTGGCCGGCCCAGTCTGGGCGTGGACCAGGCCGGGAGCCAGAAGCTGCACACGGCCGAGTGCCCACTGCCTGCTCCCACCATCCGAGCCCATGCGGACCAACGCGGGGAAGGGCCAGCTCTGCATCATGCTGTCCCAAGAGCTCAGCTCCAGCCCCTGCAGTTCCTCTGGGCCGGCCCACGCCTCCAGAATAGTTTCCTTCTCAGAGGGACTCCCGGAGTGACTCCTTGATGCTGCATTGGCTGTGTTTGCAGACCGTGCCCACCCCCGGGCCAGCGGGCCTGTCAGATGTCCCCACAGAGCCACTCTCGTCCCTTCTGGTCTGCGGCCTCCTCCAAACACTCCCACTCCAACTCGCCTCCATGGACTCCTACATCTCCAGGCGCATCTTCTAGGAAGTCTGTCCACCCACATCGTTCCGATGTATTACAGTTCGATGTGCAATTGCCTCCTCCCACCTGGGGTGCTGTGCCTCGCCTCGCACGGTGTGGGGTCTGTGATCCCCAAGTGGGCAGCACAGTGGAATCTTCAGGGATGTCTGACATGCTACTTCAGTGGTGCCCGGATCACACGACGGACAGACAGCTGGGAAGGATGTCATACTTGATCCAATTCTCACAGCCAATGCAGGGATTTTTATTTTCAGTGTGAAAGTCAAGGAGCTCAGGCCCTCCCCTGCACTGGGCAAGAAGCGGGACTCGGATCTGACCCCACCCGAATGACCCCAAGTTCAAAGTCCTTTTCCTGCAGCAGAAGACATTTGCTGGGTCTCTGACAATGCTCAATGAGTTGGATGTCAGCATTTCTGTTGACTGCCCGAGGTCTGATGTGCTCGAGAACAACCTCTGACGAGCTCTTGGCTTGGCTTTCTGATAAGGAGGAGCAGGGCAGAGAAATAGCTTGGTTGGGTACAAAAGGGGAATTTTGGTAGTGGGTAGTTTTTCCATGTATGGGTTTGCAGGAAGTAAGCCTGGGAGGGCCACGGGGGTCAGACTCGTGGCCTGGTTTGGAAAGGAGTCGCAAGCAGTGTTTATTGAAAAGTAGGCAGGGTTTCCAGCCATGCCCTGGAGAGCCCCATGGGAGGAGAGGGTGGAGAGCTGAGAGCTAGCTCACTGCTGTTTCTACAACCCTGAGTACCCATGGGAGGAACAGCAGGGTGCCCACAGGTCCGGTGAGCGGGCCCCAGCTCAGAGGCAGCCCTCGAGTCCACAGCACACAGCTGTCAAGGACGAAGGTCAGAGTGCGGCCGCTCTGAAGAGAGGCTGTAAGAGGCCACAGAGCAGCGCATGTGGGTGTGTGGGCGAGCGGAAATTCTGAGGCAGGAGTGCGAGGCAGGTTTAGAGTGAAGGGGGCCCAGGCCCAGAGCAGTGACACAGGGACACAGGGGAAGCCCTGCCACCGAAGCGGCCTCAGCTGGGGAGACAGTGCTTGGGCGTGCAGGAGTGGGTGGGCGGAAGCTCCGGAGAGGAGAAGGCTGGGGACAGCTTCGGCCTGCACAGGCGAGCCTGCCGTCCCTCCCACAGCAGGGTGACATCCCAGGACGCCGGAGCTGACACTGTCAGAGACCCGTGAGGCACCAGGAAAGGAGACAGAGCCTTCCCAAAGAAGGGAAAGAGGAAGCAGAGACAGCAAGCTGCAGGCTGAGGAACGGGAAGGGGACGCTGGGCTTCCGCCCTTGTGTTGTGGCCAGAGTGAGCAGGAGATGGTCACAGGAGAGGGCAGGAGAGGGACCTGGGAGGCCACGTTTCTCCTGGCAAATTGAAAACCAAGGCCGCACATCTGTGTTTGAGTCCTGGGCACTGGGGGGTGAGCCCAGAGGGCCCAGGGTGGGACGAGGGCCACTGGAGCACTCAGAACACTCTGGTGGCACTGAGGGAAAACTGTAAGGGTTGTAGCTGCTGGAGGTGGAATCGCGCTTCCTGTCTTTGGGGCTGTACCAGCCTGGGCGATGCTAGGAGCAGGAAGCCCTGTAATGTGTTGCTAATATTTTGCATCTGGAGCCAGCTGACAGGAAATAGAAGAAAGCATCTCGGTGGGGACGAATGCAACATGGCCTTTAACAAGGGCAGAGAGTCAGCCTTTCAGCTACCGTGTGCTGAGGTCTGGCATGAGTGCGAGTGGTCTGCAGGACACCGGGCTGGGCAGTCCCTGTCCTCAGTGGCCACTCAGGCCCCCAGGGGACGACTGTTCAGCAGGGGTAGACGCTAACTAAACAGTCCTGGGCCCGAGCAGTGTCGAAGGTGCAGAGGACACTATGGTAGAGGAGGGGACAGGTGGTCGGGGAGGGTTTCCTGGACAGAAGACCTGGAAACTGTAGCTTGAAGGCCCTGTTTTCTAGGCGCCCAGCCCACAAACTGCATTCGCTAAAATGATGATTACAATTTTTACCCCCCTCAAACTTACTAAGGAATCAACTAGTCCAGGAAGATGTGAACAACACACCCCTTCTGCCCTGAGAGCAGTGTGGCTCCTTCCTCCCGGGTCTTCCTAGCCTGGAGGGACACAGTTCTGCAGGCCCCTGGTGCAGACCTCAGCCACGGAGTCAGCCCGCCTGTCCCTGGCCTTCTCCCCCAGGCTTCTCCCTGGCTCCTTCAAGTGCTGCTCCAGGCTCCATAAATCCCTCAGCCTCACACCAGCCCTGGCCCCACAGTGGAGAACGAGGTTCTTGCTATTGACAGTGCTCGGAGAACGGGCAGCAGCTTTTCTACCTGGTTATGTGGATCCTGATCGTTTCTACACTTCAAGATGCTGCCGCTGTTGTGCACAATTTTTAGATTTTAATTGCGTGTAAATTCAACCTATACATTTTTTCCATGCCAGACAGTGTGCTAGGGGCCTGGGATCCAAAGGCACAAGATTTAGGAGCCTTTGCCTTCGGCAGCCTTGCAGAAAAGTATGGGTGTGTGGAGGGTGTGCGCTGAGGTTTCTTAAGTGGTGAGCAAGCAGTGAGCGGAGACAGAATGGCCCCTCCTATTGGATGCTGGATGTGCACTGCAATGAGTAAGAGGTTTTATTCCCTTCTTAGCGAGCGTTCACCAGATAGCAAGAGCCTTAGGTCCTGAAAAACTGGTCGGAAGTTGGAACGGATCTACCAGGCCCAGGGGCCCCCAGAAAGCATGTGGGCTGGTAGAGGGGACACACACGGATTCATGTGTACAGAGGTGCACGTGCGAGTCTAGGTTATGGGGCCTGCTAGGACCAACTCGAGATGCAGCCCTCGGAGCACAGGACAGCTGGGGCCAAGGAGGGAGGGGTCTCTGGGAAGAAGCCAGGCCAGCAGCAGGCCCAGGACAGGCCAGGTCTCAGCATCCGGGGCCCTCCCTGGGGACTGTGACCCCACTCCCCAGGGTATGGGCAGTCCCAGTGCTTGCCAAGGGGAGGATAGGCCACGCCCCCTGCCACGTGGGGTCCGTTTATTCTGGCTCCAAAGCCCCTGCTTGGGTCAGCACCGTCTTGGGTGGGCTCAGCCAAGTCACTGGGTCCCCGTGAGCTTGGTGCTGGCTCTACCACTTGGCCAGTGACGGTGCCCCTTGGGGTCCCGCTGCCCTTTCTGGGGGGTATCTCCTTATGTGCCCGTCCAACCCAGGTGTCTCAGACTCTCTTTTTAAACCACTGTGCGTCACTGGATGCATCTCCTTTTCGTCTCCTCGTTCTGCCCTCCAGACTCCTCCTGGCCAGCCCTCTGCCTCTCTCTGCAACCCCACTACCCTGTTCCTGGTCCGCCTTCAGCATGCTCTTAATGAAATGTCCCTCCTTCGGGACCTGCTTTCTCCCAGACTCCTTGAGCTTGATTCATTCCTACAGCTCAGCTCAGATGACACCAAATTGGTCATGGCAGGGTAATCTCAAGTAAAGGCCAGTGCTCAGAAAGCAAAAAATAAGGCCACTGCTGTGGCTTCCAAGAATTGTGTTAGCCATTCGCATGTGGACAGGGCTTGCTTTCTTTCCTCCTATCTTTTAGGAGACACACCAGTATTTTCAACAGAGGCCATGCGTGCTATTCTACGCTCCCTGGACACATCACAGGGTTCCAGAAGACAGGCATCCAGCGGGCACAGCTGACTAGTTCTGGGCACGGGTGGCAGTGCAGTGAGCATTCCCGGCCGGTGGGGTGGCATTTCCAGGCGGCTGCTGAGGAGCCAGCTGCCCGAGGGGCAGGGGTGGCCTTTGGCAATGCACAGTCTCCACAGGCTATGACAGACTTCTGGCACAGAGCCCCGAACTCCATGTGCTGAACTAGGGCCACAGGGCAGTCACTCGGCTGGGGAAGTGGGAGGGGAAAGGGGCAAAGCCTCGAGGTAGAAAAGGTCACAAGGGCGGGGGGCTTGGTTTTGCCAGTAGCTGCCCCCAGGTCACAGGGGACAGGACGCGTCTGGGGCTGTGGGGAGCCAGACTGAGGTCCTGGCTGCTTGCTAGGAAAGGGGCGCGGGAAACCTGGACACCCTTGTGCAAAGCAAGCGGGCCCTGAGCTTTGTACTCCAGGAGGTGCGCTCTCATGGACAAAAACACAAAGGAAAGAGAAAGAGGAACACACTTTTTGAGGCAGAAATAAAGCTGGAGGCAATAAAGGACTTACCTGATTTATTTTTGCATTCAATGTCGTAGCCGGTGATGGGGCTGTTCCCGTCGAAGCCCATGGTCCACCTGAGCGTGATTGTGCGTGCTTTCACGTCTTTGATCTCGATCTCAGGAGGGTCTGGGGGCTCTGTGCCGGTGACAGAAACACGGGTTAGTGCAGCCCAGAGTGTGCCACGCGCGCGCCACCTGTCAGCGTCCCACAGTGACGGTCACAGCTTCCTTGGAAGCATTTATTCTCTTCCAGTCACATCTAGGGAGGAGCGATTCCACTTTTTGGAGACTTCTGGCCTTCCCAGTGCTCACGGAGCGGACCCGACCCGAGGACCTCAATGTCCCTGTCCTGCTGGGATCTCCAGTGCAGAGCGTGTTTTGGCCCTAGATGGGAATATTCCCTTCCCTTCCAGCTGTCTATATGACTCCTATGCTGGACGGAGAAAGGCCGCCCTGAGCTTGGCACTGTCTGCATCCCACCACCTCCTCCCTGCCGGTTCCCCGGAAGGCTCTGTTCCCTGTGTTTCCAGGCTGCACTCTGAGATGAGGGGCTGGAGTCAAAATGCCGCCTTCGCACCGACCTCCCGCACTGTGGCGTGTTCTGAGCAGGTGGCAGGATCCCCAGTGGCCAGGGCCAGCCGGTGCCTGGGGCTGCCACACAGTCCTTGTCCTCATGTGGCCTGCTGTCTCCTTCCTACCTTGCACTGTGAGCTGGATTATGCCACGGTCCTCCCCGTAAGAGTTGATAGCATGGCAGGAGAAGAAGCCAGAGTCTTCTCTCACCGTGGGCAAAATCTGGGCAGGAAGCAGAAAGAAATTCACCAACTCAGGGTGGTGGAGCCAGAGATCAATAGGGACGGCTCGGGCTGTGAAAGGTGCCCACACACCCTTCCTACAGCCCCGGCTCACCGGCAGCATGTACACAGACGCACGTGTGCACACACACACACACACACACACGGCACACGCCCCTGGAGGCACATCCCGGCTGCGATCGTGAGTGTGCAGCTGGGTGAGTCTGATGCACACGCGCCGTGTCAGCCGTGAGCTCCTTAATCACATGTGTGACGGGTGTGGCATGCAGTGGTCAGGTTGGCAGCTAGACCCACATTTACATCGTGTTCTCTCTTTCCTCTCACGGGAAACCTTCAGAGCGCCCAAAGCAAGCACGCCTCAAGAAACGGACCCATAAACACAGCCAGGCCTCTGAACCCAGGGCTTCTGCACCCACACAAGAAACCAACTGCGTGAAGCATTCAGGGGAGACTGCATCGCACGGGACATATGCAGAGCTTTCCCTGACCTTGTTCCCCAATCGATGAACTGCAACGACTATAGCGCATCCACCCTGGAATAGGCATCATTAGTACTCTAAAGATGGGTTAAAGCATACGGGAGGATGCGTGTGAGCTCTAGGCAAACACCATGACATGCTACACAGAGCCCTCAGCACGGCTGCATGTTGGCATCTGTGAGGCCCTGGAACAATTCTCTGTGGATCCTGGGGCGGCACTGCAATCAGGGCTTGGACCAGCACAGCGCGCCTCGGGGTCAGGCTTCTCCTCCAAGCCTGGAGCCTTGGATGGAGTGGTTTCCAGGGTTCCACATCTGGGCCTTTTGGGGTTTTCCATGCGTGTGCTACAACACACCCCCTCCCCCAGGGAAGCCATTGCTCATTTAATTACCAGTAGTGCTAACAAGGTAAGGATTCAGCATGTCAAACCAGCCTCTGTGATTCCTATATTAATGACGGAATTTTTCACATTGTATTTTTCCATGGAAAAAATATTTTCTGCTGTAGTACTTTCTGTCTCAAAGCCCATCCCAAGCAGTGCTAAGGACTGAATCCAGGGCCTTCATACTGAGCTACATCCACAGCCCTTTTAAAACATTTCCAGCCAAGCTCTACCTAAGTTGCTCTGGCCAGGCCCCAACTTGTGACCCCCTGGCCCGGCCTCCTGGAGTGCTGGGATTACAGGTGTGTGCCACCATGCCCAGCTCAATTTTTCTTTTGTAGGAAATTAAAGCTTGCACAGCAGAAGCTTCCTTTCCTCCAGGATTAACTGTCATGAAAAGAACCCTACTTTCAGCAGTTTATTGCAGTTGGGTTCCCTGCTGTGTTCATAATAATGTTACTCTTAATAACACTTACAATAAAGCTCTACTTGAAGGCTCCTCTGCAATCTCTGTTGCATAAAGGGAAGGGAAGTGGAGCCTCACCAATAAATTCCGGCAGGTTATTTGCGGTTTATCACCTTCATGAGCCGGGCGAGTGTGAGAGGACAATTCATTCTCCTGATAAAGTCTGCCTTGGCCCGACGGCAGCCATGCATTTACCTGCAGTGTGGACATCACCTCCTCGCCCGCTTCCTTGGTGGACACGAGGTAGCGGGCCATCTCGGGGTTGATGATCCTGTCCTCCTTCTCCCAGCGGACGATGATGGGCTTCTCGCCGTGGGCCGTGCAGCTCATCTCCTTCCTCTGGCCCTGGGTGGCCAGGGTGGTGTTGGGGTAGGACGTGATCATCGCGGGGACTGGAAAACCACAGACCACACTCACTCAGCAAGGGGCCGAGACCCCCACCACACTCAGCCAGCGCGCTCTCAGGGGCAGCTCTGTCTGCAGTAAAAGCTCCTCAGAAACTGCGGAGCAAGAATCGTGAGGAACAGGAAGAGAAAGTGGCAGAGAGACGAAAGTGACCAAAGGAGCCCCGGGAGATGCCTGGGGCTTTGCGTCCGTGGGGGCGCCCTCTCTCTCCCATCCCAATCTGTGAGGGTGGATTGGGTCAGGGCTGTGGCCCACGTCCCCGAGAAGGCGTGGAAAATGACTGTCCTTGCTGTTCAGTCTGGAAAGATTTAGCATGAAAAATGACATTCCTCCTTACAATTGTCTGCGTTGCTATTGTTGCAAGCATGGGATGAAACCTCCATGCTTAGTCACTCAGTGGGCCCTGATGTTGTCACCCTGCCCCGTAATGACTTCTCACCCTGCTCACCTCTCACAGCTGCTATAACCCTGCAAATCTGAACCAGTCCCCTGGCGCCCCGCACCTACCCGTCCTTCAACACATCCGGCAGGGAAGCTCACCCCAGCCTCCTTTTGCTGTGAGGCTTCCCGGGCTTCCTTTCCTCCACCCTAACTAATCTGGAGACTTCCGTTCTTGGTGGCAGATGGCATGAGGCCCCCACTCCATAAATACCTGGAAATCAAACCCCTTCCTGATTGCGCTCCAAGTTCACAAAACAGGGAGAGAACACACAGAGGCCAGGCCCAGCAGTGGCTGCTGGAAAGCCAGATGGCCGAAGCTGCCACTCAGATGTCCTGAGAGGCCTGGGATTAAACGTCAGACGTCCACACCCAGGCTCCTCAAAGGACTCTTTCTGAGAGCAAGGGCATAAACAATCAAAATCAAGACAAAATAAGAACAAAGAAACACAAATGGCAAAGGAGAAGCAAATCGTTTTGGCTTGTGTTATGAATGTAGAAGAAAATGCCTCCCCTGCACATTTGTAACCAGCCTGACTTGACATAGGTTTAGAGTGAAATTCACGCCAAAGAATGAATGCAGAATGACTCTAAATTGGTAACAGGCCCCAGGAACTTAGCAAAAGCAAACAACACCCTCGGGGGGACCGGCCTTCCCGCCAGCCCCCCGGATTCTCCCGTAAGACTCTGCTGAATGCATGCTTACAAAGCAAAACTGAAAAACACAAGAGAAAACCGCCTGCCGCCGGGACTTCTGGTGGTACAGTGGTCATGTACAGACTCCTGGAATAACTAAGCATGTGCTTTTAAAAGGTATTTTAAGAATGCGAGGAAGGAATGAGATGTTTCCCAACAGACCAGGAAGATTTGAAAAATAGCCAAAGCAAATCTATATTTTTTCCTACTTTTTACCCCAGTCCCTCAATCACAGGAATAAAGGCCCTCCCTTATTTCTAAGGTCAAGCTCACATCTGCATCCCTCGCCAAAAATTCATGTCTTTCTGAAACCTTGGAATACAACTTTATGTGGAAATACAGTCTTTGAGGTTATTATTAATGGAGATGCGGACTGGCCTGAATGTGGCATGTTTGCATGTTGATGAATGACAGCTGCAACAATCCTATTCCCCAATGGCCATGGCCTGAGGCCTCAGACAAATGGGCATTTTAAGGGGTGCTCCTCAACCTGAGTATATATATGTGCATGGCCTCTCTCTCTCTCTCTCTTTCTCCCTAGAACCACCATACAGAGTTGAATACCCATGACTGCATTTACAGAATATGCATTACATCTAGAAGATTCCTCTTGCCCATTTATACCCCTTCCATTTTCTACCCCAAGTTCAGGCATTCAGGAACCTACATCCTGTCCTTACATTGACTTTTCTAGACATGTCCTATCAATGAGATTATAGTTATTCTTTTTGCCTAACTTTTTGGACTTTTTTCACTAAGCACAATGCTCCCAAGGTTCAGCCACACTGTAGTCTATTTCAGTACCATCTTCCCTTTTTTGCTTCCTTTTTACTGCCTAACAATATTCCATCGCATGATGCACCGCATTTTGTTTCTCTGTTCACCCTTTGTGCACCTCTGGAGTGCTTCCTCTCTGGTTAGTGCGAATCATTCTGCTGTGAACATTTACACAGGAGATGCTGTGCGGATTTTTCCTGGGTACATTCCTATCGGATTTACTGCATCACACAGGAATCCCATGCTTAACATTTTGAGAAATTGCTGCACTGTTTATCTAGTGGCAGCACACACTGTCTTGCATTCTCTAGGTGAGAAGGTTAAGGATAGAACAGGAAGGGAGAGGAGCTGTTAAGATTCAGAGTCCAAGGTGAGGGGGCAGGTGTGTTGTCGCTCACCTTTGTCACGGAGGAACCTTAGGTGG
Source organism: Heterocephalus glaber (assembly GCF_053883595.1). Classification (NCBI taxonomy): domain Eukaryota; kingdom Metazoa; phylum Chordata; class Mammalia; order Rodentia; family Bathyergidae; genus Heterocephalus; species Heterocephalus glaber. Next base: position 2,327,026 of record NW_028258138.1, read on the forward strand.
CTAAGCGCCATTTTTTTTCCTGCTGGGTGCCCACTAGCGGCACGGACCCCAGCCTGCCATGTGGCTGACACAACAGAGGAGCCCAGAGCTGCTTTCCTTCCTTCTTTTGGGGCTCAAATCCACTAATTAAGATGTCTTCCCTCCTAAGGCCTAAGCTATGGCAACTGGAGATACTAAGGCTACAAAAGAGCTCAACCACAAAACTGTTGATGGCCCAAGAAGAACACAACTTACATCTCTGGGGAACTGGAGCCAGAACCAGGAAGACCACGTATAATGGTCCTGCTCCGATTCCTTCAGGACCCGGGCTCCTGCAACACCCTGGGCTTGGCAGAAACTAGTTGCAAAGCTGTGTTCTGGAAATCAACCTGCGCTTTATGCCTCAGAGTCCTGGGCATCTCCAGGGGAGGTGCAGGTTCCCTGGGTTTGTGAAAAGGAAACCAAATCCGTCAAGTGGAAGGACAAAACAAATGCAGATTTCCTCCGTGGCGGGGGTGGCAGTGCTTCAGTGAGCGTCCAGGGACAGTCAGGCAGTTTGAAGTAAAGGTTTCTGTCCTCTCTGGGGGGCCCTGGGGGGCCCAATGGTCGGGGAGGTTTCTTTCCCCAAATGCAATTTCCTAGAGTCTCAGACAAAGGGCAGAACTGAGCTCCAAAGGGCATTGCTGCTTTGATGACTTGTTTGTTTTCTCCTGTTTCCTTTCTTGAAAAACGGTCTCACATGCAATTTTCTGTGTTCTCTGGGAGACACCTGGGCTGCAGGGCCTGTCCTGGGGTCCTTCCTCACTGGGATGTGACCTCATCCTCATTCACTCTGCCCTCGATGATGAGCGTTTCTCAATTCTGTCTGATGAACTTGGTTGGAACTGCTCTGCTGGTCCCTGTCTCATGTCCTAAGCAGGCATTTTCAGCCCTTTGACGGAAAGGTCAGAGGGATTTGTTTAAAAAAGGAACCCTCATCCCACTGGCTTCTCTGCAGTGCTAAGGTACCAAGGCCTGACCTTCTCACCTGTCACAGTCCCAAGCACCAGAGACAAGTGGGCGCAGCAGCCCCCTGCAGGGATTTCTGACGGGGGATTTAACAGGGATTTGTATCAAGCCAGGAGAGGCCAGAGGCACAGTCCCAACTCGGAGCCGGGTGTCTGTCCCACACGGTGGCCCGTGGAGGAGGCACTGCGTATGCCATGCTGCATTGGTGTGTGAGCTTCCTCCCTATGACACCGAGCCGCCTCTCAGCACTCTGAGGCTTGAAGCTGGAGCAGATCTGCTGCCCGTGGCTGCGGAGAGCGTCTCTGCTCAATTGGCAGCCTGTGACGTCGCCCAGACCCCAGTGATTGGCAACAGTGGGTGCAGGGACGCCACTGGGACCGACAGACTCGAGAAGCTGGTTTTCTTTATCCTTCCCCTCCATGCCAATTGCTATTCGGTGATCAGAGCTCTACTTTGGAGGATGGTGTGCTGTATTTCATGACTTAACTCCACCATGGAGACTAGATTGACCTCAATGAGACAAGCTTCCTGTCAGGCTTACCGGATCGAGCCCCTGCTTCACAGAGTCAGGGCACATGGGAAGAAGCTCCGAATCAGGGTCCCAGATGCATGACCCAGCTGCCAGCAGACTTGAACAGGGCCTGTCCAGAAGCTGTCACTCTTGTAGACAGAAAGGGTGGCCGCCTGTCCCATCCCCACCTGCCCAGAGCCTCCGTAAGTCCGGGGAAGCCCCTCCATCTGTCCACCAACTCCACCAGGGAGGCAACAAGGATGGGCCAATGCCCAAGCTGGGCACCCGAGGCTCCCAGAGTTTCCAGGTGGGAAGGCGAGGGGGGGGGGGCTGAGGCATGGACACATTTTTAAAGCTACTTCTTCAACTACTGCTTTTTGCAGCCCTTTAACATTTTATTCTGAAAAAACTTCAAACCTAAGAACATCAGAGAGCTGTAGATCCCAGTCGCTGCTTGGATCCACAAGTAACACCGTCCTGCACAGACCTGAACCACAGTTATTTGCTCGGTGATTTCATCAGTAAATCAAATTCACTGACTATATAATTCCCATTATTCACTGCTCAGGTTGCCTTGGGGAATGTGGGGTCAGCAGGGGCCTCAGAGGCCAGGTCCTGGGGTAGCAACCATCCTCTTGCCCTGCTGCTGGGGCCAAGACCTCGGGAGCCTCGTCCTGCTCCGCGTTGTGTCTGAGGCCTGCTCGGGACAGGATGTGACGTGGGATCTGGCGACCATCGGGTTAGGACAGGGCCCCTCTGCCATGAGTCAGGTCCAAGGAGGAGTGAGAAGGGGCCTGGCAGAGGGGCAGGACCCCAACCTCACACGGCACTGAGTGGGCAGGGCCCGGTGCTGCCCTGGCCTTGCTGTCCCCTCTGACTCTGGGAGCTGGGCAGGAATGGGATGGCTTCAGCCTGGGCTGCACCTCAGAAGCAGAATCACTGGGGAACTTGGATCCCATAGGCCCAGGCCCCATCCCCGGGCCAGTTGGCTCCCTCTCCAGGGCTGGGGCTCACTCCTGGATTTATTTAGTTTCCAACTGGTCCTGGCATATGGCCTAGGCTGAACTAACTCAACCCCGTGTTCCCCAAAACGTTTTCCAGTTCTGAAAATCTTTTCCTTTTCCTTTCTCTTTTGCTCCCTCCCTCTTTTTCCAGTCTTCCCTTCCTTCCTCCTTCCTTTTCTTTTTCTTTAGTCCTCCCTTGCTCGCTCTTTCTCTTTTGTTTCTCTGGTTGCTCTCTCTTTCACTCATGGTTTCATCAGAAAATTAACAGCTAACTTCCGTGAATGCTGACTGCATGCTAGGAATGTTTCCTGTACTGCACGTGATTTGATCCACACACCAACCTCTCATGGCAGAAATCCTTCCCATAAAAACAACCCATCACATATTTATAAGTTTAAGTAGACTAAATTGTGCTACATCAGAGAGACAGCAAAATAACACTGCCCCAGATTCACTGCAATGAAGGGTGTATTAACAGACAAGTCTGCAGATGGTCGAAGGGGAAACAGACGTCAAACACCTGCTTTGAAGGGGCAAAAATAAAGACCAGAATAGAAAAGAATTTGAAGATTAATTTCATACTGGACATCTCCCCTTTCTCCTTCATTTCTAAGGAAGTAAACAGTATGGGAAGGCATGAGGGTGGCAGACTACAGATTTATCCCCCTTATAGCTCGCTTCTACCCCTGCCCAAAGCTCTGTTCTTGTCTAGCATAAGTTTGTTTTTTTTAAAGTCACCAGAAATGCAATCTTCATTAATCCCTGAGTTGATGACTCTCCCTCCCCTCCCCTCCTTCCTTCCTTCCTTCCTTCTGGTTGGGCCTGGAGAGCCAAACAATGTTCACACCACCCCCAAAATGCATGCATCTGTCCCTCTGTACCCTCTAAGTGCAGGTCACTGTCACAGGTGTGATCTCATAGCAGGAAATGTGCTCTCAGTAGAGAAGAGAACTCTTCACTCCATTAATAAAACAGGACCAGGGAAAGAAATCAGCCTACAGCCAGCTCAAAGAAAGATCTAGAAAGAGAACCCAGGTCTTCTGGTCTCGGATGTAAAGCCTTCTTCCGAACCCAGCAGAAGAGGTGGCAGCTGGCCCACGGGCACAGTGTCTGACCACAAGGGTGTCTGTCCATCTGCCTGGCTGTTTTCAAGGCCTGGAATCCCTGGGAACCCTCAGTCTGGGACTGAGTCCATTGAGGGGCTCCCCTTCCATACTGACAGCCCCGTTCGTAACCTGCAAGCGAGGACCCCAAGCTCTCTCCTGCGAGCCCACGGCGTGCTGGTGGGATGTTGCAGGCGAGTCCAGCTATGTCATGCACAGGCCCCAGAGCAAAGTGAAAACACGGAGCTCTTTGTCCAAGAGCAGGAAAGGAGCCATCGCATTTATGTTCTAAAACATAAAGCTGTCTTCCTGCTTCTGCGGTCTCTCTCTGCCCACGGACCGAGGCAGTTTCTGTTTTCAACTTGGTGTCACCGCCAGGCATGGACACACTGGCTGGCCCCGTCCTGAGCCTCCCAGGCACCCATGACGCAGCCTGCAGCTCATAAGGGCACCGGGACACGCTGGGTACCCAGTGGCCCACCCCAGTGGCCATCCTCTTCGACCTCCCCGACCTGCTCCAGAACGTTACCCAGGGTCCGACCCTGGCACTCTCCGCACTGACCCAAGGGGCAGCGGGTGGCCATCGCTGCTGTGCGCGAGAGGCGGGAGGCGGGAGGCGGAGGTCTAGGGCAGCGGACAGCGGCAGAGACCGCCTCCTGGGAAGGGCCATGGCACGGGAACCCAGGCCCCACACCATACTATTGCTCCCCGTCCCCCAGAATGCAGTGCGACACACAATCTCAGACACAGTTACCGGGAACTAAGATGGCAGCCGGGGACATACCCCGGGTGCAGTGTCGGGGTGGATCACAGTGACCACAGCCCCTGCCATGCAGCCACCGCTATTTCTGGGAGGAACCAACAGCCCGGTCACCTTCGTTGCCCTTGTGGGGACTCAGGAGAGCCCGGGCAGCTGTCTCTTGGGTGAGACTTGGACCTGACCGGTGTAACCTTGAAAATGGGGTGGGAGCAGCACCCCCTTCTCTGCTCCCCTGCCTGCACAGGCCCTGCCCACAGAGGCACAGGTGTCCACAGCGGAAGGGGCAGTCCCGCTCCGGTCAACAGCGGCGCTGTGTGGTCGGCCTCTCCACACTGCCTTGGTCACACTTGGGGGTCCTGTTCCTCACCTCATCTGGAGGCCAATGAGGGTCCCATGGTAGCACCTCCCTAGCCGCCGCAAACAACGCTTGTTCTCCTCAGCATTTGTGATTTATTTGGACAGAAAAACAACATAAATTTTTGCCATTTTAATCACTTTAGGTGCTATGAAGCATATTCACCCCAATCCACTCCCCAAACCTTTTCATCTTCCCAAGTAAACTTGGGTAATCCTCCAACACTAACTCCATCCTCCCTCCGACCCCCAGCCTGGCATCATCTGCCATATGCTTCCTGTCTCCATGGACCTGACCACTCCAGGGCCCTCACAGAAGGGGCTTTGGACAGTGTTTGTCGTTTTTTGACTGGTTCACTTCACCCAACATAACATCTTGGGGTTTCATGCACACTGCAGCCTCTGTAAGAACTGGCTTCTTCGTGAAGCCTGAATAACATTCCAGTGCAAGGATGGGGCTCCCCCTCTTTAACTCATCACCTCTAACGGACGCTGGCTGCTTTTGCTTTCTGGTATTGTGAACAATGCAGCTATGATGGCTGCTCCAGGCAACAACTCTGTAGAAAGTCTACAGAAAGAGCTTCGCTGGGGAAATGGATTGCGTGCTTTTCGCGCTTCTCCTTCCACCATGCAAGGCCAAATGGCTTTTCCCTGGCTGGGGTCTCCGTGCCTCGGTTTCATTTCCGGGTCCTCATCTGTCAGAACAATGGGGCCTGGAGCCTCCTGGGCTCTGAGGAGGAGCAGTGCGCTTGTGCTGGGGGAGCCCACGGAGGGCGCTGAAGAGGGGCCCCGCTGAGAGAGCAGTCATCACAGCTGCAGAATCAGAAACTCCTCCTGCTCAAACACTTATTGTTCATGAAAGTTTTAACAAGTGAGGCTGCCTACTGGGCAGCTCTAATCCCTATCAAGAAAATGATTTCTCCAACCAGGAATTAATAAGTTCTTAGCACGTACCAAAATATCTTCTCGGCTGGGTTATCATGCTTACATAATGAAGTTACTTTGATTATAGCCATTAATCAAATACGTGTTTCCGAGCAAAAGTCGGCTGTGTTTGACGTTAAGCTTTAACAAGAGGCCAACATTCCCACACCCTGGCAGCACTGCCAGGGCCTCCTGACAAGACTAAAGCCGTCAGGGCAAAGCAGAGAAGGCTTAGGGCTCTGCTGTGTTCATTCCGAAGTTGTGTCTGGCCTCATGATCGGAAGAAGGTGGCTTCCTTCTGTGTGACAACCATGAATATTAACCAGAGGCTATTACACAGCGTTTCCCCCTTGGTTTTCATGGGGACAGACAGGCCATTTCTTCCTGTTTTCCTTTCTTGTCTGTCCACGTACCTAATGCTCTATTTTGCTCAATAAGAAATCTTCCTAAAGGGCCAGGGATTTAGCTCAGTGGTTCCGCCACCTGCCTGGAAAGTGCAAGGTCCCGGGTTCGATCCCCAGTACCAAAAAAAAAAAGGAAAAAGAAATCTTCCTAAATAATCAGGTAGGAAAAAAGTAAATATAAGTAAAAATGAATTTGTCTCCCAACAGTGATAGTGAATGAAAAACTGTAAGAAAACAGAATGTGTCATCATGAAATTGGATGAGTGAGGTCCAGAATATTAGTTTAAAAGATTATGCACAGTGTGCTGGCCAGTCCCTGAGATGACCCCAGCAGTCCTCCCCTGGAACTCAGACCCTGTGAGCTCCCTGTCACAGGGCTCGGCATCGCCAGTCCACAGGAACAATGGAACGTGGCAGAAGTGGTGATGCCTCCCTCTGAGATGAGATAAAACGACCGTGGCTTCTGCCTTAGAAGCCACCCCTCACCCAGAGAAGCTGGCCATCACGTCCCAGGTGCTGCAAGGCGGCCAGGGGAGGACACGAGAAACATGAGCATCGGACCCCGAGCCACCAGCAGCTCCTTGAAGCCTGGAAGTCAATTTCCTCCAGCCTCCCCATCAAGCATTCTGATCTGGTTATCAGACAGCAAGCAGTTTCCATGGAAACAGCACTGGCCATTCCCAAGTGGCTCGGGGACAGAGTAGTTAGGTCCAAGTCGTGATTTAACTTCTGAGCAGGTGTTTTACATCCACAGCGGTGTCCTGGAGAGGCGGGAGCCGGTGACCTGCCACCCTCGTTAGCACCACAGCTGGTGGTCAGGGCCCCCACATTTCTGTGCAGCAGCTACCGTAGTGGAGCGCAGCTCCTGGAATTGACAGCGGGGCCTTAGCACCTCTCAAGGTGTCCCAGGGGTTTCTTCTACCTTAGGATTCCTGTCCAAGAAGGGCCAATACCCTGGACGTTCATCCCATCTTCGAGTCCACGATCCCCACTGTAACTTAATTTCTGAAATTCTGCCTGGTCCTTGAAGTCACTCTGACTCCTTGGTCTCCACTCTGATCCATTTTCATTTTGCACAGTGCTCTCTTTATGCAGCCACGGAACGTAGGTTCCCATTTGCTTGCTTGGGGTGCATGCATATTTTTGTTTGACCATCAGGATTTGCATCATTTCTTTTCTGCACACCTTGGTCATTTGTCCATGTGGTGTCAAAGACATAAAATGCCCTTCTAGAAACAACTCATGTAACAACGATGCTGATGGCTAACGGCTATTGCACACTGTGGAGAAATGTATCAGCTGTTCATCTTTACAGCAACCTTAGCAGGTAGGGATTATTACTACACCAATTTTATGGGCACAGAAATTGAGGCTCAGAGAGGCTGTCTTTTATTCAAATTCACACAGCTTGTAAACAGTGGATCCAAAATTTTGATCCATGTAGCCTATACTTTTACCATTGTGCATGAATTCATAAGCAATTTAGTTTCACTTTGCCTGTCTTGGAAGTACTTCTAAGATAACATCATACGGTATCTTTCATTTTGTGTGCATTTGTACAATGCCCACAATATATAAACGGCACCTACAGTTTTTCATTGTTGTATGATATTCCTTTATGTGAATATTCTACAATTTCTTTATTTGAGTGGTAGCCACATTCGATGGTGGATACCAGGCCACTGTGCACCTTCTGGTGTGTGGACCCTGGTCATTTACACGGGGTTTCCTTAGGTGCAGCCGGAGGGTGTGACCTTCCAACTGAGGAGACGCTACCCGTTCTCCAAGGTGATTGTGAAAAACAGCAGTAGCACAGCAGCCCGTGCTGCTGATTTGCTCAGAACCGCGGTGCCAGCACGGCCCGAGATCGTTGGAGGAGGCCCTCGGGACTAGAGTGCGGTGGGTGTGAGGACCGTGGGCGTGTCCAGGGGCAGAGCTGCGCAGGCTGAGGACAGGGCCCAGAGCCGGAAGAGCTGCTCCAGTTCAGCTCTGCCATGGTTACACGTCCACGCCCCCATCTGCCCCGGGCCTCCCGTAGGGCCTGCAGCCCAGGACCGGCTCCCCGGACTGTGCAGCGCTCCGGGCCCGGGAGCTTCTCGGATCTGCACCTCGAGAAAGGGGAACAGTGTGAGGGCGACTGGCCCCAGGGGCTTTTCAGGTCACAACCTGCGGTGTGGTTTTAAATAAAGCCGGGCAGCCAAGAAACACACTGAAAGGTCAGCTTCACACTTCCAAGGCTCCAAAGGAAATTCTGGTGAATTTGGTAAATAAGATAAACTAATACAGGCATTAGTAAACGTTAGCGAATTCGGGACATATTCATCGTATCACCTAAAACTGACAGCACAGGCTAACAGGGGAGACTGGGGCATTGCAGCCCTGAACCCTGCTAATGTGACCTGAAGAAAGGGGCCGCTGTCTGCTTGCTTCCCAGGAAACAGGCACTGAGTGGATTTGCCACAGAGGGACTGCACAGGCTGATAGGGGGGCCTCTGTGCGTGCACAGGCGTGCACAGGTGCGTGCCGGTGTTAGCACGTGTGACTTGTGTGTGTGCACACTTTTTGTGTGCGCACAATGGATACACGTGCATGTGCACATGTGGCTCCTGGGTTTGCAGAGTGTCTCTTCCCTTTCTGTCCTCAGCTCCATCCCTCTGGGCATCTGGATCTGGATCTCCTCCTTGTTTTCTTGTTGCTGGGGACTGAACCAGGGTCTTTATACTGAGCTGCACCCCAGTGTATTTTATGATTTTGACAGCCTTGCACTGAGTCACTAAGATGCCCAGGCTGGGCTTGAACTTGCAGTCCTCCTGCCTTCGTCTCCCAGGTGCTGGGATCACAGGTGTGCTCTGATCTCCTTTTCTTATAAGGACACACGATTAGGACCCCACCCTTATGAGCTGTTTTAGCTTAATCACTGCCTACAGGCCCTGACTCCAAACATGGTGCGTGGGAGCTAGAGCTTCAACATGTGGACACTGCAGGGCACAGGGCTCGCTTCAGAGCAATACCCATGAGATATTATCAACTGAATTGAATAGAAAGATTTTTGTTCTTAAAAAGTATGTTTATGAACTTTTCTCTCCCTCTGTCACCTAGCCTGTTTCTTTTTGTGTAAATACATCTCTGTATCAATAGGGAGGGCTAAAAATTAAAATGTGTTAAAAGACTGTCTATGCACTGAGAAGTGAATAATAGGTAATATTTACAGTGGTGCCTTGGTTTGTGAGCAATTTGGTTTACAAACAGAAAGAAGCATTTGGCAAAATTTTATTTTTGTTTGTGAACTCTGCAGTGGGTAACAAACTCGACTGTGCTATCTTTCCTGCATGTACATGAATGTGGCCATCTTTCCAGAGTCAGAAAAACAAATTAAGTTTGTGAACTGAGGTACCACTGTACTTCCTTTTTCTTTTCTTTTTCTTTTGTTTTGGAGAAAAGGTCCCACTATGTAGCCCAGGCTGGCCTTGAACTCTCGCTGGTCCTCCTGCCTCAGCCTCCTGAGTGCTGGGATTACAAGCCTGTGCCACCACACCCAGCTCCAAACCACTTTTGGCATTATTTCTGATTTGTATGAATCTTTGATAATAAATACATATTATTTGTATAAGTGGAAAAATAAAGCATTTTGCTTTTAACAAAATAACATGTGCTTCATGGCTAGAGTTTAAATTCCTATTAAGAAATATCCCCGATTGGGATTTGAGCAATGCAGCATCCTCGTCTTTGTGACAAAGGCTGAAATGACGCGTCTCAGCCTGCAGGGATATCTATGGCACAGGCTCCACCTCTGGGCTAAATCAGCGCACTCCACGGTCACAGGAAATGGCAGCAAACCTCAGACGGCTGCCAGGGTTGCCCATGGAGCAATTGCTTTCTCCACTGCCTCTCTTTTCCGAGGGGATGAAGGTGCCCACCATTCGAAGCCAAGCGTCACTCTGAAATGGGCAGCTGGATCCTCCAGGGAGATCCAAGAAATTTTGCTACTGATCTGAAGCATCCTCTGCCTCCAACCAAAGAAAAGTCCTTCGAAGCAAGTGGCCCCCAGAGACAAGGGCTGAGGCCTGCAATTCTCAGCAGATGCCGTAAGCGCTGGGAGCTGACAGCTAAACCAGGGCACTATTTTGAGAACCTGCAATCAGAGTTAATTGCAGGGATGACCTTCTGTGTGCCTGGCGAGGGTGCCAGTAGCCATTTGGACAGGGAGCAATCTTCCCATCCTTTCCCATTGCCGGGGCTCTGGGAGCTGGTTGCTATGGTGGGTGAGGTGCATCTGCATCTGCCTTGACAACGCGTGGCGGGCGTTGTTACGGAAGTGGATGGGAGGGCGGTGGAGGAGTGACAAGGGGTGGCAGGCTCTGAACCAGAGGACAAAGTGCAGAGCTGCTTCCCGCATCCTGGACTCCCTGCACCCTCGGGGGCTCCCACCCCATCCTCCGTCTCCCCTTGTGCCCACCCTCACCCTGCAGACCCAGCCTGACTGCACACCCAAGCTCAGCCTCACACGCATGACATCTGCACGCTGTCTGCGACCCACAGTGGCCCTGGCCTCACACACGTCACAAACACTGGGCAGAATGAAATGGGCCCCCATCCCATCCACTTCCGGTCTTGGGGTCCCCGATTCGGTCCGGGACTGACTTCTATCTTGTCTTTCCTCATCCACCCCAGGGCGAGCCTGGCCAGGATGCCTGGGTCCTGGCCCCTTGGTGTGTCTGTCCCTGTCTCTGCCCACTTCAGCCCACTCTGGACCTTGCCCAGGGTCTGCTTCCTAATGCCGCTCACAATGCCGTGTCCTTGTTCACCCTACGCCATGACGTCTTGCTACCTACAATGCACTCACTTCGTACAGCTGGATATTAAGGATACTTGTAAATTGTGCTGCAACCTATGTCTCCATTTACCAGCTTTGCCCTCTTTTTCACAAACACGCCACCTCCCTCCTGGAGCTTGTGCTGTCTGTTCCTGCACACCTCTTGCTCTGTGTTCTGGGGCCTAGGAATGCAATTTTCCTTTCCAGGCAAAGCTGGCTGGCATTGTTTTGCTTTTCAGAAAATGATCTCTATTTCCCTGGTCTCAATGCCACTTGTAGGTGTTAATGTCACCTTCCACCTCCTCCCTGCTATTTATATTGAAAACAGACCTTACAGGAAGTTGCAAAAATGGTACGGAATCCTGTGGACCTTTCATGAGATTCTCTCCAATATATGTAGTTCTGATACAATATTAAAATTACAGCTAGATGCTGCAAGCACAACTCTATGCAGTATATATGGTGATTCAAAACTAACTATATATCTAGGATGTTTTGCATCATACAGAAAATATTATCAGGTTGAATGAAATTTAACTGATAATAAAAAACCCAGGACATCACTACTCAGCATTACAATCGCACCATATACCTTCCGCATCTTTTCCCTGCATCTGTTTGTGTATGTATCTATTGAACTGCGTTGCATTCTGGTTTCGGGGACCCCCATCAAAGCACAGATCTGTTCCCCGCTATTGTCACCTCTCTGTGTCTCTGCCCAACCCATCCCATCTTCAGTCTCTGTGTCCGGTAACCACCAATTTCTCCTCCATCTCCGCAGGCCTGTCATTTGGAGAAGGCTTTGTAAACACCACTTTTGTTTACAAGCGTCTTGTGCCAGAGCCCCATTTGGTCACAAGCTTGGGCACCAGTGTTCTTTTTGTCGCCACTGTGCAGATGGAGCGGAGAACTTGCTGAGGAACACCTGGCCTGTCTTCAGGATTTGGCTGTGATGAATAAGGGTACCTCTGAGGGGCATTTTGTGAACACAGATTTCCACTTCTCCAGAGTAAACGCCAAGAGCACACAGAAGGGCCACACCGCACACGAACGTGCGGTTCCGTGGGCAGCTGCCTGGTGGCCTTCCGGGGCAGCTGCCCCATTTTGCACCCCTGCCCACAGCATGCGAGGAGCCCAGTTTCTCCCCATTTTCTCCAGCATGCGGCACTGTGATTGTCTGTCTCTGTCACAGCTGGCCTTCAGGCCTGCTCGCCCATTGCACTTCTCACCTGCAGACCCATCCACACAGAAATCCGGTGGGCCTCGCATTTCCAAAGGCAGCAACGTGTGCTGTGTGCACCCCGGAGCTCACAGACGCACGCGAGCTCACCAAATGTCCATGCCACCCGTGTTTCACCGGAGCCCCTGTTGCCCTGTCTGTTCCTGTGCCCTGCAGCCAGTCTGCCCCTTCTCACTCTCCCCTCTATCGATGCCTGACGGGAATGTCTCTGAGGTCAAGGTCATGCCTTCCTTGTGCAGAGCCCAGCTATGGGTGCACAGCAGCTTCTACACACACATACACATGCACAGATGCATGCCTACACACGTATGTTGCTACGGGATACAGAAATGCTGGGATTTTTGTGCAGGAGGCAGTGTTCAAGCAGACTGAAGCCACTGTGTGGCCACGTGAGCTGCTGGAGGGGCCTCCCGGTCACCAGACCACAGAGCAAGTGTGATATGAGGAAGATGCAGCCAGGACAGGCGTGGGCCGAGCGTGGAGTCAGTGGTGATCTGCTACGCCAGAGTCAAAGCACAGAGCCTGAGAGGGTGCCTTACATGGTTCCCTCCTTTGAAAGGGGTTTTCCTTGGTTCTGGTTATTCTCTATTCCAACTTCACTGATTACATTATTTACCTCCTCTGTGGCCTTGTTTATTTTTTGATCCACTTGATCTGCCAAAAGTAGAGAGGCGTGTGCAGAAACTCATCAGAATTCTGTTTCTTTTACTCCCTGGTGTATCTGAGCAGATTTTCTGATGCTTACATTCAACAGTCAGCACAAGGTGGCTTCTTACCCACACCAGCCAGCACCATCGGTCCCGCTGGCCAATGCGGGCCACCTTGTCTGTCTGGATATCTCTCTCCAGAATTCCATTTTATCTGAAGTAGATGCCATGCCACCTGCCTTGAGTGTGTGTTTCCCGGATGAGTCTGCTCGCCGTCCCTGAGAGCACTGCTTTCTCCCCAGGGCCCCCACTTCGGGGTGCTCTGAGCCTCAGAGGAACCCTGTCTTCCAGCCTGCCAGGTTCCGAGCTCCTGTGACGATTCCTTACCCAACAGGGAGGACGAGACAGCTTTCTTCCCGACACTGGGCATGCAGCAGCGGGAATCTTACAAGGGTTTACAGGAAGAGCCCGCCTGCTTTCCTTCCTGCCCCTCTTTTTCCCTAACCACCTTGGCTTCCCTCCTCTGTCTCTTCCTCTTCTTCTTCTTTCCTCCCTCCCTCCCTCCCTTCCTGCTTCTCCCTCGCACTCCCTTTCCCTCCCATATTTCTTTTCTTCCAGCACTCTACCCTCACGAGACTGATTCCATCCCATGAAGCTTCAGGCGGGCAGGTAATAGAGTCAGAATCTTCCTCAGATGACGATGGCTTCACTTCCCCAACACCCCCTGCCTGCCTCTTTCCCCTCTAGGAAAGCTTCTACTTGGGCTCTGATACCAAGAGCTTCCGGGGGAGCAGTGAGACACCAGTGTCTGGGGGCCCTGCGGTCCCTCCCCCACAGCCCGTGACGTGACAGCTTCCTGCAAGCAGCTGTGGTGGGGATGCCTCATGTGCTCTGACAGACACAGGTAACTGTCCTGGCCCCAGGTGACGGCCCGGCTCTGCTATCCCGACCCGAGTCTCTGCTGGGACGTCAGGCCCATGAGGTCTGGGGCTACGCACCAAAGAGCAACCCCCAAAGGTGTTTGCTGACGCAGCCTCCTCCTGCAACTTCTTTCAGCCACGTGGCACCTGCGGGTCACCGGCTCAGCTCTGCTCTACAGCAGCTGGTGCTCCAGGCCCACACCGGTCCAGGTGGAGGCAAGCTAGGGTGGATAGGAGCAGACAGCGCAGCCAGGGTGGGGCTCAGGACAGGCGCCGCGGCTGGCCCTGGGGCAGGCATGTGTCTGTCACCCCATGATGACAAGCACAGGGACAGTCCACGCTTTGTCCCTGGGAACACTGGTTTTATGATTACCTGAGTTAGTAATCAATAAAGATTTATGGGGCAGAGTGTATAATTATACCGATTAATGGGGTGCAGTATGGTAACTTGATATATGCAGTATAGTGTGGTGAATCACATATACAATGAGTGAATCAAGAACGCTTTCCTGCTTCCAGAACGTTCTTCCCTAGACACCTCAGCCCCTGGATCATAGAGACCATCCCGTTTATAACGGTTCAGCTCCTAGCTGGTGCAGAAGTGACAGGCATCCGGGAGGAGCCGTGCACGCTTGGAGTTTTGAAGTTGGATCTTCTCCTGGGCTAAGGACAGGCAGTGGGGTCCCCACTGAGATGCTGGCATGGCAGGGTCCAGGGCTCCGGGGTGACAGCAGGACTGCACACCGCAGGGCTGGAGTGTGGAGGGGTTGGGGTGTCAAGCGCATCTGGACCTCTGACAGGTTTACGGGGATGGACCTCCAGCCTAAGTCTAGAAGCATTGGTACTGCGCAAGGATACGTCCACTAAACCCAATTTATTTTAATTTACATATCTGACAGTGTAAAGTCGAACTGATCTTCACACTCCTTCCGCTTTACCTGCTATCCGGCAACGAGCGGCCCAAGAGTCAGAGAGGTGGGGCACTGGCAGCCAGCCCAGGCCAGCTCTGAGCAGCAGCCCTGGCCTCATGACGGGGACTCGAAGCCAGGGTCCTTGTGCATTCATGTGATCGCCGATGGCTCCCAGAGATGAAGGTGGGGCTCACCCCAGAGACTGTGGGGCTCTCAGAGATAACTGGGGCTCACAGGAGCCCCTGGCTGGCCCATTTCCAGATGGCCACTGGGAGGCACAAAAAGGTCCCAGGCAGCAAGATTTGGCTGAGACCTGACTGAGCCCATGAAGAAATCTGAGAAGGGAGGTGTCAGTTCAAAGGGGGTCGAGGCCACAAAGCCAGAAGAAAAGAAAACACAAATAGAGGCGAGGACAGGCCCCATAGCAGGAGGCCTGGCAGAACAGCCAGTGTGGCTGGGTCAGTGAGTTCCAGGACTGCCGCACTGCAGATCACAAACAAGGCTGCCACTTTTAGGGCAAGGACAGCCCTCTGTCATCTTCCCCCGCCATCTTCTGCCTGGCTACAGATGGTTCTTTTGAGGGGTTGGTATTTTCCCTTTAATTTGACCCGAGTCATCACTGGGGTGAATTGTGAGCCCCCTCAACAAAAATATATCCACATTCTAATCTCTGGAAGGCAGACCATCTCCTCACCTGGGATAAGGGTCTCTGCTGATAACATTAAAGGAATGATCTCAAGATGAGGCCATTCTCAGTGTGGGCCCCAAACCCACACACCAGGAGCTCCTGCTCCGCGCGGCAAGCCGAGTCAAGGCAGGTCCTGGGGTCAGCCCCGGACGGTCTCTCCTCCCAGGGCTTGGGCCTTCGGGGGTTTCCTGGTGTCCCCACATAGAGCCTGAGGAGGGCTTCACAAACAGGGCAGGCAGAAACCCGGGCCCCTCAGCCTGCCCACAAATCCCGAAGGCCCAGCCATTTAGAGTCCACACACCCACGGCTCTGAGGGGAAAGATCGGACTCAAACCCTCTGCGGCAGCTCCGAGGTTCCAGGAACCCAGGCCTCCGCTCTCCAACTACCCGGCACAGTTTTTCCTGTTCCTCTTCCCATGCAGACCCTGCCTTACGCAGGGGCAGGAGGGAAGAGCTAGGGAAGCAGCCCCCGCCTCCTCCTCCCTTCTCAGCCTCGCAGCAGCCTCCCAGGGGCCCGTGCTGCCCAGCATGTGGAACCCTAGGACGAAAGCCTAGGTTTGCCCTGTGGTCCTCAGCTAGTTCCTCGGCCCCAGGATGACCGCCGACCAGCACTTGTGAGCCTGATGGCCCAGCCCTTCTTCCTCATTTCCTGGTGACCAGTGCCAAAGGCATGAGTATGTCCCTCAACGAACGTCCTTGTCCTCTCCGTGTTCCATGCTGAGACTGCACTCTGATGGCCAGAAATCACATAAGCCAGGAGCTCCTGTCCCAGGTAACCTCTAAGCAGCAGCCGAACCAGATCTCAATTTCTACGCTACTACGTATCTTTGTCTTGGTTTCATGGTATTTTGGGAGGGTGGCATTGAGGAGGGGACTTCATGCCCTTGGCTGTGTGGGTCCCTGTCCCCCCGACTCATCCTGGACTTGTGATGTGCCCAAGCTCTGTCCACTGCCTCTCTAGACAGGCGGCTTCCTCACTTGGTTAGGGGCTCAGATGCTTCTCCAGGCAGCTGTTTGGCCTCTGCCAGTGATGAGTACTGGCTACAAAGCCTTGTTACTGGGCATGAGTGTAGCCAGTTAACTCAGCCACTGAATTCCTCATTCATTAATTCATTCATTCGATTTCACAAGAATGTATCAACCACCGAGGATGGCAGACATGGAAGCAGGTGCTCGTGTATGCAGAGGGGAGGTCTTCAGAGTCGCTGTTCCTATGGATCCTCCCTTCCCACACAGACAGTGAGCCGGCGAGCACGTCGAGAGTGACATGGTGCAGTGTGTAGGCCCAGGGCAGGAATCGAGGCCACCTCCACTCCTGCTCTGGAAGGAGAGGACCCAGGAGTGAGCCATCAGCCCTGGGTGGCCGGACGAGGCTGCCTTCTCTTCTGGCTTCTTCCGTACTTAGGTGAGATGGCAGAGCAGCCTCACAGACACGGTGTTGTGTGGGTCTGGGATCCTCGCGATCCATAAAGAAGGCTATGCTGTTAATATTTAAGCTAGGAAGTCCCTGCTTGGCTAAGCAAGGATCAAATCAATAATAAATTAGGACCAGTTGTCTCTGTGCTGCACAGAAGGTGAGAACGCTCCTTTCTTCCTTCTTTAAAAAGCGTCAAAGTCGGTACTCAAGACTCCCTTGAAAAGGATTTGGCCATAGCAATGTAATTCCTGCCAATATTCCTTCAGTAGGATAAGTAGTAAGCAAGTCAGGATATCCAATCATCCCATTTGGCCTCCTATCAAAAACATGATTCATTTTTAATGAAATTTATATGAAACCAGTTGTATCCTGAAAAACATTTTAAAAGCCCGTGGGACAAAGGTATGCCTCTTTTAGAATCTGGCTTAAAATCAGGCTTGTATGTGGATAGCTGTAATTGACATCTTCTATTAATCTGCCATCAGCTGCAAAACCAGGGAGAGCAGTGAGGGGTAGAGGAACACTGATACGCTATGGGAACTAGACTGATGCAAACTGAGTGGAGCCACTGAACAGTCAGTCCCTGGAGAGCGGGATCTTCACCTGGCAGGCAGGTCTAGGCTCACGATGCGGCACGGCACAGGTGACCACGGGCAGGGCCAGGGCCCCTCTCCTGGGTGACAGAGGAGCCTGGATGGGGACACAGCATGGTGCCTCCCCCCTCACCTGGAGCTGCTGCCCTGGTCAAGAATCATGGCATGGATGAAACTCCTAGACAGGGCTAAAGGACAGATGTTCTTTCATAACTAGAATTTGGTGTCATTTCCCTTACTTTTCAAAATCAGCTCCCACAGTGGAAAACAAAGATCACTGGGTCTGAAAATCTAACAGAACTAACCATCCCTCTTCCCGGCTGGGAAGCCGGTGTCTAGCTCTGAAACAGCCTCGTTCCCAGACAGTGTCTCTCACTGGCTCCTCAAAGGATCAGGACAAGACTTCTGTTGTTTCCAGATCATCACAGTGCCTCAGAAGACCATGTGTCTCTTAACTTTTCATTGCATTTCCTGATTAACTTCTCCTGCTTGCAAACTAAGAGAAGCTTGGTGTAGAAAATGTAGTAAGTGCAGCTGAGGCTGCAGCTCAGTGTAACTCAGGCCCTGGGCTCCATCCCAGCACGAAAGGAAATATATAAACAAAATGCAAAATATGTCACCGTGCCCATGGTCCAGAAAGAAAAGACCATGTGAGCAGTGGCACTTCCCTCCCACGCGGTACTTGTGATTTCTCCACCTAGTGAGTAGTAAGTCACACACAGAAAGTTAATGCAGCCTGGTTTCTCTTATGCGAGAAACCCTAAATACAGATAAATCAAAAAGTAAAATAAAGCAGAGAATGTAGGGAACAACAGGGAAGCAGTTAGGAGCAGGGGTGGGGAGAGGGAAAGGAGGAAGCTAAAAGCATTAAAAATGATCGAGATATGATACATACGTGTATCAATGCCCCAAAATGCACAGACTACAACGCATGGCAAATATACACTAACAAAAAGCTTGGCTATAGATACACTTCAAATCCCACTTTTAAAATGAGCTGTATCATATGACTTCTGCCTATATTAGGAAAACTTGCCAAGCCCATCATTCACGATTACGATAGATATTTATTAACATCAAGACACTATCGTTCATGTAAAGCTACTTTGTCAGAAACAATTCTTATAATTATAAAGTGCTTTGCTGACCCTATTTACATAAATCTTTGTCTATACCTTTTACATGGATATTCCTTTGATATGGATATTTAAGACTAGACATAGTGGGTCAAAAGAGACGAGTATTTATATGGCTTTTATACATACTGTCAGTTTATCTTACAGAAATGTCTCCACCAAATATATCAGAATGCAAATCTTTGTACATTCCTGTCAACATTCTGTATTATCATTTTTTTGTTCCTCTACATGCTTACTGATAAAAATCAATGTTCAATTAATTGTGAAATTAAGATTCTTTACAGGTAGCACCCTACTTCCTAAACAATATATCATTCATTTGTAAATGAACATTAATGCCAATATATTGAAATCAGGTGTGTGTTTTATTTTGTTCTATATTCTGAATACTGTTTATTGAATGTGCTTGCTGTGGTTCTGACATAAATATTCTTTCTCTCCTTAACAGGTAGTGAATGATTGTGGACAAATTGGATTTAAACATCTGTGGAAGGAAATCTCTCAGCAAATCATCATGTATGGTAATAAGATGTAGACAAATGGAATCTCAGAGCCTAAATAAATCTAACCATTTTTTTTTTATGAACAGCTATAATCTGTTTTCTGAATTTTGCTTGTTCAGATTTTATCTTTGTTTTAGTTGACCTATGGCAGGCCTAGCAAGGCCACTTTGCCTTTGAGAGTGGTGAACCCTCCCCGTCTGCGGTGGCCTGGGTCCCGGAAGCAGGTGTTAGGGAGGTGTGAACACCGCGTTTCACTCCGGAGACAGCCGAGGTGTGCATGTGGCCTGCGACCGCTCTCTAACGAGCTGACCTCACATGGCTATTTCCAAACACAGCTGAGTCAGAACACGAGGAATTTCACGTGAAATGAATAGAATACATGAGTCGGAATCAATAAACAAAATGTGACCGAACAATGCTGAGTTGAGTGCACAGTAGGCTATCCACTGAATTCACTATTTTTCTCCTTTAAAAACATTGTATATTTATAAGCATAACCCTAACCTGGCTTTCTATGTTAAGGCATTTGGGATTCTAGAACTGAAAAGGGAAATTAGCTAATTCCACCTTTTAATTACAATAGTTTTCTTCCATGATGAATAAATAGATTGTAAAGGCACCTGGCAATCTGCCAACGCTGCTCTGAGACACTCTAATACAGGCCCAGGGTCCCTTACCTGAAACACATGAGGCGAGGCCAGCAGTGCTCCTATTTCTGGTGTTTTGGGTATATGATTTCATGGGAATGGAACCTGAGCCTGAACATGAAGTTCATCGACAACCCCTGTGCCCCTAGACAAGACACCTGACAGTCTGCCGCTCCTGCTGGTGGTAGTGACCCATCCCATGAGGTCAAGCCTTGTTGTCCTCTTTATGGTGCTACGTTTGTGCTCAAAAGTTTGACTTTTGGAGTATTTTGGATTTCGGATGGGGGCAGTTTCTGAGATTCCCTCCATCAGTGGTGTTTGTTTTTGTTTTTAACCTCATCACTCTTGGAACCACGTTGGGTGGGAGCTTTGTGTCTTCTCCATTTCACAGGTGCAGGAGGTGAGGCCCAGGGTTGTACACATTTACGCTGTAAATTACAGAGCTGGTGAGAAGCAAAGGCGAGATTTGCACGCCCCACTGTCTTGAGAATTATCATGCACGAGCTCTGCAACCTCATTAGTGATGCAGGAATGATGCCAGGTCCGGCCCCAAGTACACTGCAGCCCAGCCCAGGTGCAGAGCACTCAGGCCATGCAGCGGGTGGGACCACTGGGAGGTGACATCTGCAGGGGAGAAGACACACAGCAGGGTTTACATCTGCACATCCACCGGGCACGGATCGAAAATGTTAGAAGAAAGAGATGTCTGTACTGAACGTGGAAGGACTTTCTTCTTGCCATTGTTTCCTAATCGGTACAGCATATATTACATAGCCTTTCCATTTAATTAGGCATTCTGAGTAATCTAGAGATGATTTAAAGTATGGAGGATGTGTGCAGGTTATATGCAAATACCGCAGCACTTTATATGAGGTCCTTGAGTGTCCTCAGATTTGGGTGTCCAAGGGATCTAGATTCTGTGTAATGCACCAGCGTGCATTATGCACCCATAGAAAGCAATCCACACATATAAAATAATCCCAGGGTTATTCCATATCAGCTGATCTCAGCCATGGTCTGCAGAGAACTGTTCTGAGGATCTGTGAGATCAGAAACTAATTCAGGTGAAGACAAGAAAGCATCTGCCTCTACAGGCTGGGGCAGAGCCCTTGGTGCCCCAGGGCGACTCAAGGTGGCCAGATCAAACCAACCTGGAGGTCACTGCATTCTTCACTGTCACACACAACACAAAACAAGCAAGGACGTCAGCTTCATGTAGACCTGTCCCCGGTGAGCTCTGGAAAGCACGTCACTTGTTCCCTCTCCATGTGACAATGCTGGCACGCATGTGCTGGACCCTCAGGAAAAAATCATGGGAGGGGAGTTGGAGCCCATTACCTGCTTTCTTCACAGAACATTGTCCCTGGCAGGAAAAGCTGACAATCTATTTGTATCTAGGCATTTGACGAACATTTTCTGGAAACGCATGGAGTGAGGCTGCTACTTCAGGAGAACAACAGATAGCGTTTGTTGTCAGGGCTAAGATCGCAGCCTCGCAGCCATCACTGTGTTCTGGGAAAGCTGCGCCTCCATCACGTGCCTGAAATACCTCCCCGTGCGCAGACACTCCTTGGATGACGTTAGCAGTGATACTACAGATAGGATTTTTTAAAATGTTGCATAAGGGAATGTGTCAATATCCAGAACGACCACGGGTCACAGTGAGTCCATATTCTCCTCACACCGGGGCACCATGTTGCAAAGCCATGGATCTGTGAAAGAGCCATTCAGAGTGAGAGAAACACGGGGAGACTGTAACGCACTTAGCACAAAAGGCCACGGGTAAGGCCTCTCTCCTGGGTGACAACTCACCTTTCAAACCTGCCACGCGTCAAACGTGGGTGTGGTATCAAGAACAATGCTTTGGAAAGGCTAACGGCCACGCCCCTCAGCCAATCCATCTCTCTGTGCAATGTTTTTTCTCTGTTACACAACAGGACACAACAGAGGTGGATATGGGATCCACCTCAGCCAGACATGAAGAGATCTGCAGAATGTAAAATACCGCCTCCCCTCCTCACTACGTGATTTGTTTTTGTCTTGGAAAGTGTATTTTTTTTCATTAAAAAGTGCTACCGACGATATGACATCATGGATTTATTGTCACTGAAATACTTAAAAATTTCTCAGTGTAATTTCAAATGCAGCCAGTATAGGCAGATATAATCCATATGAACAAAATCTTTTGGGGATTCTTAGTAATTTTTAAGAGTATAAGGGGTCTTGAGAATGAAACATCAGAGACTTGTCCTTCTGTGTAACGGAGATGATTTCAAAGTTTGAACTCTATCCTGTTGTGGATGTGTAGGAGAGGAGTACTAAGCCCCAGCTCGCCCCAGTGCTGGGGTGTGCGCTGTGCTCCACTCTCTTAGCTCCCCAGGCCTAAAGTCCTGTGCTCGCCCCATGCATTCAGGCGGACAGTCTGGTTGCATCTGGGTGTCCCCTCAGAGCTTCCTGTGTTCAGGGTTTGGTGCAGGCCCAGTTTGGAAGTTGGTCCTGGGGGCATGTCCTTCAGGAACATCTCCACACTGCGATGCTCCCTGACCCAGCAATCAGGGACTGCACCCTCTGCAACTGTGAAACAAACCTTTCCTCTTCACAGCTGATGTTCTTAGGTCATTTGTCACAGCAATGGAAAGCTCACTCTGAGCCTTGCTGGCCTCGCATCCTGTCCTCTCTTTGCAGCTGCTTCTGTCCTCACGGAAAGGCCCCTTTCAGAGGTTAGAAACACTCCCAAAGTCCCTGCATCCTGGATGTGCTTCATAAACACAGTTTTTTCTTTAAAAATAAATCAGTTCAAATGGTAGGACAGCCCATTCTCAAAACCCGAAGAATATTTTAAATGTCCTCAAGCAGAAACCAAATTACCTTTTTCCCAGTCATTTCCCACTGGCCTGTTCTACCTAGAAACACATGCACAGCTGCAGCCCCAGCCATCGAAGTGGATTTTCTGTTTTTCAAGGCATCAAGTGTGGTTCCCAGCCTGGTCTAAAGAAGCGCCCAGGCAGCGGTGAAGCTGGGAAGCCACAGCCCTAATAGGAGGCTGCTCTCCCAGGGGAGGATGATAAGGCTGATGACAGCCAGGTGAGCACACCTGAGGGCCTTGCAGAGACAGGTGGGCCAGGGGCCGCTCCACGCTGCCATTGCAGGCATGACGGTGCGAGCACTGCCCCATCAGGTGGGTGTGCACCAGGACACCCCCACCCACACCCCACCGGGCCTCCCGGAGCTGCCCTGGCACTGCCTGCATCTCAGATGGGGAAGAATGAATGATGTCAGGGGAAGCAAACAATTCTCTAAATAACTGGCAGTGTCCAAACACCATCTGTGTACTGGAACTGAGAAAACACTTGGCTGAGTTGAAACACGACGGGGATGTTTTTGAATGGAAAAAAATAACATGGGAACTCTTTTACTATCCTACCGTCCAGTCCATTTTCCTCCCCAGGCAGTATACCTTTTCAATAGCTATCAACTAGCTGATGGTCAAATTAACAAAAACAGTTTCAAAAAGGATCTGGTGCAGATCCTTTGGTGTTAAACATAAATCTGGTGACACATGGCTACATAGTCAACTATCTCTGGCAGTTTCTACCTAGTCAACTGTTTAAATACACGTTAAGAAGAAAGGGAACAAAGAGATCTGAGCCCCATGAAAATGGTTACAGTTGCCTCGCAAGAATGAGTGCGTCTTTCACAACTTCATCGCATCCGAAATGTAAGGCGTCCAGAAAGGGACCAGGATGTGAGCAGAATCATTGGGAGGGTGAGGGGTCATTCAGAAATTCAGCTTCCTACCAGCTCTGCATCAAGATGAGCTGAGGGGTTGCTGTAATTCCCAAATAAATGTAGGTCTATAAATGGATAGAGAGAAATAATTGGCAACAAATGACACCTCGAATTCTTATTGGAAGGTGTGAGAGCCACAAATGAAGAATTTGCTTTCATATTTTCTAAGATCAGTATCAGGGATGATGTAATCTCAAATGACAGCACTCTCAAAGGCTACATCTCTAATACACGTGCATGTGTGTGTGTGTACAAAATACATGTTTCTTGCATGTATATATGTGTATGGTACAGAATTTCAACATTAAGAATGACATTTCAAAGAAAGTCGGCAGTTTGTAGTTCAGGTTGACTTATCAATCACTTTAGTGGATCCCAAATGAAGCTGACAATGGACTCTGGATAAATTCACCTTTTCAAAGGAGGAACTGTGCATGATGCAGTGTGAATCCGTGAGGCAGAAATGCTACACACACACACACACACACACATACACACATACACACATGTGTGCATGCCACTCACTCAGGCTGCTTGTTGATAAACTGAGAAAGCCCAGTGCAGAGGGGCATGGACAGGCTGAATGCACAGAGGATGCAGGACACGTCCCTCTGACCCGCCCATCCTTCCGAGACGCCTGTAGTTAACAAATGAGTGCACACATACAGGATGCACACGTACATTTGTATTTCCATTCCTGTGACTGCCTTCATTCCCATCTACAAAACCTGGCCTGGCTCCTCAACGTTCGCCATCAGCTGTAGCTTCCACTGTCTTCAACCAAACCCGAAGCGTTCAGCCTGTGTCCGAGGGTTCATCAACAGACCGGCCCCTTCCCTGCAATGTCCTCTGGCACAGCTTCTCACAACCCCAGAGCCACAGTCCTTCCTGCTCTGAACCACTCTACAAATCCTCTCTTTCCCACCTTGGGCCCTTAAGCCTCCTGTTTCTTCAAAATGTCTGAAATCCCACCAGAAAGGAAGAAAGCCGTGGTGTCTTCTCATCCACTCCTCTCTCCTTGCTGGGTCCCTCATTAACTGACCACCTCAGCGTTCCTGAGATCTCCCAGGCCTTGGAGACAAGCATCTCTGTGGCCAGCAGGTCAGCAGTTTCTCCCTCCCACATTCTTGGCCACCTAATCTTCACTGGAATGTGGAGAGAAGACAAAGATAATAACCTTCTCCCCAGCCCTCTGAGGCTCAATCCATGTCAGTAAAGGAAGAAAGAGAGAGCAGAGCAAGATATCTTATCCCTTAGGGGCCCTCTGGAATCAGGTAGAAGTCTACGTTGCTAGTCCACCATTCCCAAAAGCCCCAGAGGCATCAGTGAATGGATGTATTCTAACACCAAAAGATCATGATTCCATCATGAAAACCTGCATTCTCATGTCACCCAGATAGTCCTTACATGGAAACAGCACTTATTCATTAAACACTGGACACAGCCTGACTCTTGCACCTCCAGTGAGATGGGTTCTCTTACCATCCATGTTGTACAGATGGGGAAAGTGAGACTGGAAGAGACAAAGTCAGTACATGGCAGAGCCATGGGTACAAATCCAGGCTTTCAATGGCAGCTACCTCTGAAGTAAAGAAGGTAGATGAGATGCCTGGTATGGCTAGAGTGTGGTATGTGTGTGTCCCTCAAAGGGCTCAAGTGTGGAAGGCTCAATCCTCAGCATGACGATGATGAGAAATCATACAGTAGACCTTTAATAGGTGGGATCTAAAGGGAGGCTGGGAGGCCCTCGGGATATTGGGGGTGTTGCCCTTAGGTGGATTAAGGTAGTTCTCATGGGACCCTAAGTTAGTTCTCATCACCGAGTTCAATCTCCAACTAGCTCTCTGGCATGCGGTCTTGTGATATGATCTCTTGCTTTGCACGTGATCCTGCCACTGCCGTGCCACCTGCCACAAGGTGGTCACCAGAGCCCAACTGGTGCTGGTGCATGCTCTTGGATCTCCAGAACTGTGAGCTGAATGAACCTCTTTTCTTTACAGAGTACCCAGCCTCTGGTATTCTGTTATGGTAATGAAAAACTGACTAAGGCAATGTACAAGGAGTCCAGGGACAAAATAGAGATATAAACATAGCACACATCATTTTATTTATTACTTGATAGGTAATTCTTTGTGATTCAGTCAGTTCTCAGTCAGTCCTTGGATGAAACAGAAATTTCTCCCTTGACCCATGAGTTGATAAGATCTTGGTTCCCTGCCCTGCATTTTTCAGAATGTCATACTTACTGCTAAGGGAGACACTGAGCAGTAAGAGGGGCTTCATTTTAAAGTGATACAGATTATTCTATTTGATTTATGAAACGAAAGAGAAATAGATATAGGAAAGAGATGAGGGAAGGGCCTGGAGTCAACAAAATGTCCCAATTCATGGTGTCATTCACGAAGATTTAATTATGCCAAGCTGTAGCAAGTGAACCCAAAGTCAGACTCTAATGTTTAAACATCTAACTGCCTCTTTAGTATAGCAGCATATATGAGTGCCTTAACATACCCAAGAGTCATGTAGCCAACCCTGCAGGCTTTGGGGAGGGAAGTGTATTGGTCAGCTTTCTCACTGAGGGGACAAAATACTGGACCCTCAAAATATAAAAGAGGAGAGGGCTGCTTTGGCTCACAGCTTCAGAGGATTCAGTTCCTGGCGGGCTGGCTTCTAGACAAAAAGAACATGGTGGAAGGGCATTATGGAGCAAAGGGGCTCAATTTTTGGCAGCAGGAAGCAGAGAAAGAGGGAAGAGCAGAAGAGAGGAAGGGCCCAGGGAACAGACATAGTCCCCAAAGTCACACCTCCCATGACCTCCCTGACTGTCCCAGAAGTACATTTTCCTAATCTCTCCAGCCAGTGAAGTTCAAATCAAGATAGACAGTCACAGAAGAAGTCACTTTGGGATCAAGGGTCAATCCTTGCACGTAATGTGCTGAGAAGAACGCTGGCCAGTCTGAAGTTGCATTCTTGGCTGTGCATGGCAGAAACATTTGGAGGACAAAGCTTCCAAGAAAGGTGAGTACATCAGGTGAGAGCCACAGGGTAATGACACAGCTCAGTAGACCCTGCTTCTTGGAGACAGAGGAGGGCAGCTGATACCATGTCTGGAAAATAGCCACTGTTGTGGCCTGGCTCAAAACCAAGGTTATAGGAAATGACATGTTACTAATCCTAGCGAACAGATAGGGTAAACTCTGAATGCCCGATAGTTTTCAGTAGCTCATCCCAAGGTATTTCTTGGGATTTAAAATGCTTTCACTTCTATCCTGAGGTCATAAAGGTACCCTGAAGTCTAGCTACAAAGCACCACATCCTCTCCCTCAATGGGACACGTGGGCCAGGTATCTTTTTGTCTGTCTCGTTTTGGAAAAAGTAAACTTTACATTTTAGAATGTGGCTAGAGTTACAAAGAAGTTGTAACCCTAAGAATGCTCCCATAGACTCATGCTCAGTTCCTTGAGCACTATGGGCTCACGCTCGTGTGGCCCGTTCATTCCAATTATTGAATGAGTATTGACACATTATTAAAGCCCACACTTTATTCCGTGTCCTGGCCTTTAACTAACGTCCTTTTGTCTTCCCAGATCCTGTACAAGGCAAGATGTCTTAGCCGTCACCGTGTCTCGAGGCTCCCGTTAGCCACGCCACACCTTGGTGGGTCGGCCCTGCGTCGCTGGCTGACAGTGCTGAGCCCACTGTTACACAGGTTGTCCTTCCACGGGATCGGCCTTGTGTCCTTCCCATTAGGCAGGGGGCTGAGCCTCCTGGGGGCACGGAGGTCAGGAGCCAGTGTCACCACCTCACGTCAAGGACACATCCCACGAGGACGTGTCTCGTTGGTGCTGACCTCGGTCACTCGGCTGGGGAGGTGCTCATCAGGCCTCCTGCAGGGGTCTTCCTTCTCCCTCCACTTCCATAAGCCCCATCCCCGTGACTTCTCAGCAGATGAGGAGTTGGGAAATGCGAGTCTGCCAGCTGTGTTCTCCTCCCGCACTGTGCTAGCTGCTCCAGGCTTTGACTTTCCTCTGCACTTTGGAATAAATCTGGTGATACTCACAAACTAGCTTTCGATGCTGTTAGCTGGAACTGTGCTGAAATTTTCAATCAAGTGGAGAATAATTGACATCTTCACAATATTAAATCTTCCAATCCACGACCATGAAATATCTCCATTTGTTTAGATTTTTTAATGTTTTCATCATTGTTCCAGAGTTTTTCACACAGATCCCACACACATTTTATTCAGTTTATACCTAGAAAAATTTGTACCTGACCCTTTCCTGGTACAACTGTTAAATTTTTGGCATTGTATTTTTAACTTTAAATTCCTATTGCTTATTGCTGTTTATAGCAAGGTAATTGCTTGTATCCTATGATCCTGCTTCACTCGTGGGGTTTTTGTAGATTATTTGAGGTTTTCTACTTTGACAGTCACATCATTGTATTTTCTCAAATCTGTATAGCTTTTCTTTCTTTTTGCTTATTGGAGAAGCTACGATTTCCAGTGCACTCTTAAATAAGGATGGTGGGAGCATGTGATTGTCTTTTTCCTGGTATTAGAGGTGAAGCACCCAGTCTCTCACTGGTAAGAATTCCTGAGAGATTTTGTGTTCCCACAGATCTTAGGCAGGGTCCCTCCATCTCTCGTTGGGCAGAAGTTTATTTTAAATCACAAACAGGTATTGCTTTTAAAATCATGTTGTCAGTGTCAACTTCCTTTGCCCCTTCAACAGTTTCTTGAATGCTGCACCAGCCTGACACACCTGCAGCTAATTCCCCCTGGCTGTGGAATACTTTTTTACATATGCGGTTGAATTCCATTTCCTAATAGATTGTTGGCAATTTTCATATGTTTGTGAGAGGTAACAGTTCGTCATTTTCTTTTCTTGTACTGAGTTTACTGTTTCCCTTATTAGAGTGATGTTGGCCTAACAGCACATGTCAGAAGTCTTCTGTCTGTGTCTGTTTTCTGGAAGGCAGTGGAGAATGGGAATCAGTTCTTCCTCCAACATCTGGCAGCGTTCACCAATGAAGACCCTAGGCATGTTGCTTCTCATGTTCTTAGAATATTTTAAGTTACCTATGAGCTTCTTTGATAGATATAGCACTATTTGTTTATCCATTCTTCTTTCGATTTTGGGCTTGAGTCTATGTCATCTGAATAAGAACATCTGTGGGTGCTGGGTTGTCCATAGAACTATCCTGTTAATGTCTGTAGGATCAGCAGAAGGAACCATCTTCATTTCTGTCTCTAAATTTCTTAGAGACTTGGGTCTTTTATTTAAGATTCTTCTGGGCTGGAAATTTAGCTCAGTGGTTCCGCTGCCCTGCAAACGCAAGGTCCTGAGTTTGATCCCTGATAACACAAAAAAAGGTTCTTCTTCTTTTTTAATATATGTATTTATGGCTTTAAGTTTCACTCTGAACACAGGTTTTATTGCATCCTACAAATCTGAACAAGTTGTCTTTTCATTTTTAATTAGCTCAAAATATTGTTTAATTTCCCTTGAGACTTTTGCTTTGATCCTTGGGGTTATTTAGAAGTGTGCTGTGTTAATTTCCAAATATTGGAGGGATTTTTTTCTTGGGGTGGGCATTTGAAGTTGATATTCCAACAGACGGGCAGCACCAGCAGGTAAGAGTGCAGGCCTTTCTCTGCAGACCAGACATTCAGGGAATTCTTAGCTCAACCAGAGAGCCACTGGCGTGTTATCCAGAACAGCTTCCACTTCAGTGTCAACAGCTACCAGAACTGTGTTCACTCACAATTCCAGAAGGAACAGCACACCTCGGCAGAACACGACTTTGGATCCTAAAGTCAGTTGTAGTGACTAAGAAGCAAAATTTTGAGTAAGAGTCTTGATCCTCATTTTAGTAAGGGCTTTCCATACAGTGGGAAATCACTGCATCCCACCCGCACGCTACCAAAACTGGGGCTTGCTTCCACCTTCCTCATTAAATGTTGGAGCAGTGTTTCACTGTCTGCTCACTACCGTCTCTGCTGTTCACTTCCAGTTGAATTCCCCTGCGGTCACAAGGTGTCAGGTGTGGACTGCTCTGTGATCTGAGAAGGTCCCTGGGGTTTGGGTGGGTGGCATTTCAGGGCTGTGACTTCCTGCAGGTGTCTGTCTCTCCTCAGGAGGGTGGCTGTCACCCCAGCCCACCTCTGTCCCCCCTCCCTCCCTGGCTGCAGCCTTCTTGGCCTGGTGCACTGAAGCGCTGGCCCCCTTGACTGTGCCTTTTATTTTCTCATCCTTTAAATCAGAAAGGAACTTTCAGAGCATAACTCCAGAGGATCTTTCATGGTGGAGAGGAGACGTCTGCTATGCAGAAGGCTCTAGGCATAGCTCATCATGGTTACTTGTCCCCACTTCCTGCTGGAGCCACAAGGGGACCCACCTTTGATTGTCATCATGAGGACCTGGCATGAGGAGTCCCGAGATGGAAAACCCCTGGAGGTGTGAGGTCCCCGAGAAGGTGGCCCCAGGGGTCACTCATTCTCTCCTTCATCCTACTCCACCTCCAGCAGTTCACTATGATGCCACTGAAGTGTCCTCTCGGAGTGGTGGCCAGCAGCTTCTGCCTCAGTTTGCAGATCTCAGTAGCCTTCTCCCTGTGTGATGGTGCACGCTCGCTCCCTCCCTCCCTGTCTCCCTCTCTCTCTCTCTCTTTGACATCAGGATGGTGGTTTCGCTGTGACCTCAGTTCCCTGACAGACTCAAGAACAGTGGTTGATTTTCAGGTTTCCCTGCCTTTTCTTGTCATAAGGATGGGGCAGCCCTCTAAGCTCCTCAGGTGGAAGAGCTGAAACCAGAAGCTGATGCCTCCTCTTTTCTGCCTGTTTTACCACCAATATGATGGCTCTTGAAGTAGCATAGGAGAAACTGGCCTGGATACCCCTCTTAGCACTCCAGGCTGTTAGTATCTATTTTATATCCTGGGAATTATCTTAATGTTTCCCATAAATCTGTCTCTCACACACCATGGATTCTTCTCCTGATTTTACAAACGGTGCACATTTTCAAAGTGGAATCCCACTACTCCAGTCTTGGCAGACACAGAACTGTAACTAATCAGAGGGAGCCATAAACAGTGTACTGAGGTACTGAGTTACGTTTGTAGTTATAACCTTTAAAATGAGATGTGTACAGGAAGAATTCAAGTATAATGGAGCCAAAATGGATTGGTGGAGTCAATCAAATGGTGCAGCAGCCTGAGCACGAGGGGTGGGGTTCTGAGGTGGCCGTAGGGCTGGGGATCAGGACTTAAATCTGGGGTAGTGGAAAGTGACAGCCAGGCCAGAGCTTTGCCAGAGCAACCACACAACAGGGTGGGACTGAGATTCCAAACACAAAGCCAGCTGGTGTCCAAACTGAGGGCCTCCTGGTTGCTAGGAAACCTCCAGCCACTAGAGAAGCATCACTATAGATGCTCAGGATGCCACCTCCCAAAGTGCTCAGTATGTCACGTTTCCCCCGTGGACAGGAATTAGGGCTCAGTGTGAAGAAGCATAGGGAAAAACCCCACAAATGACTGTTTTCAGGGCAAGACATCTGCACAGTTTAACTATTTTTACTGTTTATGAAGTAGATCCGATTAGTGTTTCACATCAAGTTCGTAACTGTAATTTAAATGTGTAATTGAGCAACTAATTTAGGCTGATGATGTTAAGTGGGACTTTTACTAAGGTTAGACTCAGTAATGGAATGTTTAAGAAATGACAAAGAAGTAAATATATTTATAAAGTTTAATTGCTTTTATTTATGAAAGTTACTAGGATATCCAGAAAGCTTTGTCACATAATTGGAGTGCTAGGGCCGGGGATTTAGCTCAGTGGTTCCACTGCCTGCCTCTCAAGAGCAAGGTCCCAAGTTCGATCCCAGGTACCCAAGAAAGAAAGAAAATACATAGTTGGAGTGCTTAAAAAGAAAATCAAACACGTCTAATTTATAAATGTAGATTAATGCAAAATGAACTAAGTTTAGATGAAAAATGGTACTAAGATTAAAAAAATGAGCAAAGTTTATAGATGGGACCAAACATTAATCAAAAATCCTTTTACTTATTCAAATGTTTTAGATTTATCTATAGAATAAGATTTGTAAGTGGAGCTAAAATTTAAAGGAAGAAGTAGACTTTAATAAATGACCACATTAATTATTGAAAGCAAAGTAATATTTTAAGTAATTTTTCCACTGAAAAGCACCTGAGGGCTCCAGGAAAAACTCACTAAAAAAAAATATACTTAAAATTAATGAAGAAAATAAAAGTCAACTAAAATTCAGACACAGAGACACAATTACATGTTTGGTATGTTTTTAGGACCCTCTTATAAACACACACGATGTAATTTCCTAAATGGAAACACATCATATAAGGGTGTGTAGCCTGGACAGAATATAAGGGACAGAAAAAGGGCTGCTGGGGTTGCTTGTCACTTGCTGCTTGCTGACTCCTGTCTGCTCTGCCATGGACTGTTTCTCCTCTGTGCCGCCCCTCTGCCATGCCCTCCTCCTTGGAGCTCACCAACTATGGACTGAAGCCTCCAAAAATTGTGAACTACGATACATCTTTTCTTTAACCTTGGGCGTTGGGTACTTTGTCTCAGCAATGGGAAAAGCAACTAGGACAACACTGCTGTTCCACACCACCACACTCTTCTTCACCTTCATCTCTGCCCCTCAGCTGGGCTCTGTTAACAGCCTTGTTTGTTTTCCTCTGTCAATGCAGAATCCTACACGTGCACGGGCATGCACATCTGTGCCATCTCTCGGCCTGGCAAGGCAGCAACTCTCGGCCATCCTAGGTAACCTGGACCGGCTCCAATGCATCTTTCGGCACAGCTGGGTCCCATCCCTGGCTGCTAAGAGGCCTCCAGGCCGTGGTGACACCCACTAGCCTCAGGTGACTCTTCCCTGCCTTGCCTGGGTCACTGCATAACCCGCTATAACCTCCAGTCTCTGGCTTATTCCTCCAACCCCAGTTTCCAGGCCAAAGACGCCTTTGGTCCTGCTCGGCTTGGGGACAGGTGCCTGGGAGTCCAGCACGGAGCAGCTCTTGGCATGCAGTCACCCTGCAGAGATGAGAACTGAAGGTGCTTGTGTTCCTGTACCATCTTCCTGGAGTTAGAATATCTACTTGGGTTTTTCCTTTTGGCATGGAGTCCTTGTCTGGATGATTATGTTGTCTGCTCGGGCCATGGGTGAGGACAGGGTGGCTCTGACAGTCCAGGTGTGAGAAGAGCAGCTCTGTGGTTTTGGTGAATTGCTTAACATCTCAGGGCCACAGTTTCTTTGTCAGTAAACTGGAGATCATGGTCATGTCCAACTCAGAGGCTGAGACAATTCAAGCAGAGCACTGGGCCTTGTTCTTGCAAGTTGTCAGTGCAAAGGTGATGTGTGCTCCTAACTGGGTAACATTGAGACAAGTTCAAGGTGTCTGAGAAACAGGACAGAAGCAAATACCTGTGGCCATTCCAACACCTGTCTGCTGAGCTTCTCACTCTGCTTCCTGCCTGCCTCTGTCCCGGGCTGGGCTGTGACATTCTTGACCTCATTCCCTGTCTCTTTCCTGCCTTGCTGCAATCGCAGGGTCCCTGTCTTCCTTCCTGGGTGCATCTGAGTGCATCCTCTTCGCCATTCTCAGGTGGGTCCATTTTTCTATCTCGTCCTGCACTCCAAGGGAGGACTCTGGATTCCTCTCCCTCGGTACAGTGTGAGAGAAGTAGGTATGGGTTCCAGCAGCCCAGAGCTAGAGGCAGGTTGATCCCCAAGCACAGGTCTAGCCTGGCTTCAGTCTCCTCTCTCTAGCAGAGGCTTCTGTCCCCACCCTTGCTCCTTCCAGCCCCAACCCTCCTCAGCACATGGGAGGTCATAGCTAGTTGTCCGAGGTCTACAGTCTATGACGACAGGAAGCCCTGTGAATACAGCTCCTGTCAGATCGCCTGTTCATGTGCGCCTCGCTTCTCTGGAAATGCAACGTGTCAGAAGTAATTTATTTGTGAGGGCAGCAGAAGAACCCAGGACAGACTACACATGAGAGCTGAGTCGGCAGTGCTGTGGCGATGGAGCCACACTTCCATGGTGCTATCTGCCCTCGGCCTGCAGAGGTACCAGGGCCACCAGACTGTGGCCACAGGATGAAGCCAGATGAGACCCAAGTCTCCCTGTGTCGGCTTCACATGCCAGTGTCACCACTGTGGCCACCTCTGCTAGGAACTTGAAGTAGGACAACACAAGAGAGGAAATCATGGGGTTTGCAAACTATGGAGCCATTTATCTTCTTTTATATTTAACTTGAAGAATGTTACATAAAGACCAATAATTAAGGCCACCAGAGCTGCTCTTAGCTCTGCGTATGGCTCTTTCTGAGCTCTTTAATTACCCTGTCTCTCTTCGGCAAGAAAGCCTGGCAAAAGGCTAGAAAGTGGAATCCAGTCCTCAAGGCCTGGAATATCCAGGCCACCTGGAGGGAGGAGGGTGGTGCCCATCCCGAGGGGCCAACGCTGCCTTGACTCACAGTGTCTTCTCTCTCCACCCTCCCTCATCCAGCACTGGCCTGGATGTATTTATCTGCAGGCAAATTTGGCCTGGGTCCCAATGACAGTTAAGGACAAAGTTAAGGGTGAGGCATTAACACAGGACCCATTTATACTGCCCTGGGGCCATCGTCACAGAGTGCTTGGCTTGTGCAGTAATGTGACTAACACAGCTGTTTCATCGATGGGACTCCAGAGCAAAGCTCACCGCTTCATGGTGACTTCTCCAGCATCACAAGTAAGGTTACCTGCCTGAAATAAGTCACCCGGTCCCAAGCGAGGACATCAAGCTGGCTCTGTCATCAAGCCTTGGGTGGAGGGTGGAAGCACTCTGGTTGGAAATAAACTTCCTCTGATATTTGCTTCAATCTGCAAAGTGAAATACAGCACGCCTTCCCTCTGCATGCCACGTATCATAGAGATTTCTACTCCGTGGCCTTGGCTGCCTGTGTTTCCCACTGGCGTGACAGAGACTGTTTCCTGAGGACAAGCAGCTGAGCTCCAAGCACCCAGCCCGGGCCTGGAAGCAAAGTGGAGACTTAACATCTGAAGGAGCCAAAACGTGGCTCCCCCAGCACCCACTCTGAAGAGCACCTGAGCTCCCGGAACCGGAAACATCTAGCTTGTTGTGGGTTCCTTCCACCCATGGCTTAGCCCTCCCTGTCCCGGGAAGCTCCACGGGTGAGGACTAGTTCACTGCCCCACTGTTGCTGCTAAACTTCCGGTTCTGCAGTGATCATTTCAGCAGGACGGATTTGTAGAGGAAGAAGTGAGGCTTCAATTTCCCTGGCGGAAGACAGGCAGCCCCCAGCCCATGGCGCACAGCACAGTGGGGTTCAGAGTGGACCCCAGGACCAGGCTGCACCGACAGAACTGGGTCCCGGCTCTGCTGGGTAGAAGTGCAGAGGCCCAAGGTGAGTTTCCCGGTCTTTCCCATGGGGTTGATAATGGTGCCTGCACCTGCAGACGGACCTGGGGTCAGAAAATCCCTGCTGCCTAGGGTAGGAGTGTGGGCCCCTCCTCAGGCCCACATGGTGCTTTGCAAAGGGGAGCAAGCCCACCCTTCCTCGGGCCCCTGACTGCCCCAGGAGCTGGAAAGCTCACTGACCACGACCTGAAAAGGCCCCACAGTGCAGAACGCACTATGGTCACAGCCATATGTGGGGCTGTAGGAATGTGTCGTGTAGGCAGGACACACTTTTAAATCCATATTTTACTTTGTTTCAAAATATGCCAAAATTAAAAAGCTTTCAGGGTCTTAAAACTTCCAGAATCAGAAAACAGATTTTTTTTTTACTGTAGTTTTCCCCCAAATAACCAACCGCTGAGCCTGGGGGACACTGGAGGGTCTGCCCTGGACGGCCTGCCTGCAAGGGACTGGAAAGTGGAGCAGGAATCTTACCCAGCCCCATCTAGTGAGGATGGTCTCAGGCACATCTGGAACAACAGTGCAGGATGTGGATGCCCAGATGGTGGAAAAAGAACCTGAGCCAGACCTGGGGTCCCGAGGGCCTGCTCTTTAAGAGGGAATCCACCGCTACAGGCCCTGTGTTGTCTCAGAGCTAGGGTGGTGGGATCACGGGGCGCTGCAGGGCACATCCGGGCCTGACAGTGGGTAGGGAAAGGATGGAGGAGCTCAACCCTGGAACTCTGCCTGGCCGTGCGGTGGGCCTGGATAGTATCTGCGGGGAGAATGAGGAGGCAAGCAAAGTACGCGATGCTACCAAGCAGCTGTCTTTCCTTCCCTATGCCTAAGGCAAGTGTGATCACAGGGCGGACATCCCTAATCTGAAAATACAGAATGTGCACAGCTCCGATATCTGAGCGCGTCTGGCCCCTCGCATCTGGGATAAGCGGTACTCAGCCTGCCTGGCTTCGTCCACCCTCACGTGACATGCTGCTATTCTGCAGTGACAGCCACCCGAGGTGACCACACAGTACCTGGGAAGAATGAAATGCCTTTCTGTGATTTTCTGGAACCTTGCAACTTTCAAGTGGCGGTAATGCCTGCCCCTTGCTCACCCCAGGCTCTGGCAGGGATGTGAGTCCCCATAGGAGGTGGCACTGCCGCTTCTACTCAGAGGGCAGCAGCAGCTCCTCTGTGAAGAAGAGTACATTCTGCTGTGTTCACTACCTGTGTCATTCACTGCCTAATTCGCAATCTTTTAAATTCTCCCCGTGAATGACTTCAGAGATGGAGAGCAGTTATGTGTCAGAGTGGAACTGGGCAATTACAATGGATTATCATCGCTTTGGCCCTCTACAGAAAGTCTGTTTCAAAGGTCCTTTCTGCAGAGAATATGTAACATTTCAGGATGTCAAACCCTTAATACCTTCAGAGTGAAAGATTACGTATTTGGGCCCTTGGAAAGTAGGGGAGAAACAAATGAATGGTTTTAGCTTTTATTGTTAGAAGACATAATGGCAGTACATACTGGAAACAGGAATATCTTTCTCAGGAAGAACACATGATAACGAGTGTGCGAATCAGCCTGCAGCAATGTTGCGCGGGTCACAAGATGGCGGAGCGGCCCCGCTTCAAACACTGTTTTTGAGACCTCCTGTCCTAAGTATGGGTTGGTCACCTTGCTCTGCAAGAAGACATTAATTAAATGCTGCACTAAGGGGCATCTTTTTTAAGGAACAAAGGAATTAATTCTATAGGGAAAGAAAAAAGTGTGGTGTATTTCCCAGCATATGGTGGACGCGACTCTCTGGGTTAGGTAGTGTCCTTGCTGGGAAGAAGATGTCATGAAATGATTGAGCATGTGTTGGGAGCAGTGCTACAGAATTCTAGGGGAAAAATCATTTGAGTAGGCCTAGTTCTCCTGCCTACAGGCCAGCTATGACATTCCAAAACATAATTCCATTTTGGTCTCAGGTCACAAGGGAGATCTCAATGATCCCATGATGCTGTAATGCTCCGGGACAAGACCACACCTGCAAGAGGCACCCTGGGAGGAACCAAATCTTCATCTGTGCAGTTCCTGGGAGGAACTAAATCTTCATCTGCATAGTTCCTCATTGTTCTTAGATTTCCGCAGCCCCCACCCAGACTTTTGTTACACCTTGTTCATCCCAATGTGATACTGAAATCTACGTATTCATTTGTTACATTTGTTTCTCCTAATGTACTAAATGAAAGGTGCTGCAAGCTAGGGGTTCTTGTCTTTGCCGCCCAGAGCAGCACTGATCAGACCCAAAGCTCAGCTTCTTCTCATTCTCATTTGTCTACCTTTCCTGTCATTCGCCCTGTGCTGCCGTGGCTCACAGGAGACTAGGACTTACTACAGAGGTTCTGGTAACGTCCCCTTCCCCTGTTCCCTACAAGCATGAGTCTAGAACCCTATAGGAAACTTGCAACCATTCTTGATTTGGAGCAGTAGACAAAGCCCACTGTGGTCTCTTCCCTGAGAAGTCCCACAGGTAACAAAAGAAGTAACTCAGTCAGGCACCAAGAGTTCCCAAAGGGTTCAGACACTGGGAACTGCTAATGGGCAAAGACTAGAGGACCCCGCCATGCTATGCTTACAGCAACTTGAGTGCTCTTAGGCTGGCTACTTTGAAGCTCGGTAGTATCTGTCCAGCCCTGTGGGGCTCAGGGCCCAGTGCTGGGCTTTCCATGGACCATCCCCACTATACTTCCCCATTAGACCCCTTGCAGGAGCCTTGGCTGGAAGGGGGAAGGTGCCACTAACCACTCGCCCTGCAGCTGCCTAGATTTCTGCACTCCCGGGAATCCCGAGATCCAGCTGGCCACACCCCAGGCTCTCCTAAGATCCCAGTGATCCTAGTGGTGCAGGGACCGACCTAACAACCACGTGAGGGCTGGGGTGCTCTTGAGCCACACTCAGCCCAGGCGAGCAAGTGCTGCCCCCCGCTGCCTGCCATTCCATCGCTATCTCCTACATGGCAAAGGTCTTTCTCTGTACCAGCAGCCCGGGAGGACACTAGGCCCCCAGGCCTGTGAATGTGGGTGACTCCCTTCTCCACCTGCCGTCTGTGTCAGCCAGTTCAGCGACATTTCGGCGGCATCCTCTTTGTAAAGCAGAAGAGCCGAGTGTGGGCTCAGGGTCTTTCCAGGCTGCAGCCCAAGGTGCCCTCGGCGGGTGCCCCCAGCTCCTCTGGCTGTCTTCCTGCCTAGCAGCTGTCAGTCTAGTCACCTGTTCCTCGCTAACAGGCCTCCTGCTGCCCTTTCCTTCCCACTGTCCCTCCACCTTCATCTACCAGCCATTTCCTCTGTGGGTTAGACTCCTGAGATGGCTTCCACCTGGGCTTTTTGCTTTTGCTTCTCTTCCACTCCTTCTACCCACTCAGATCCCCCTTTCATAGAGATAAATGCTGACTACTTTTCCACACAACTCTTCAGATTACATTTTCTCTTCTTTCCATAATACTCAGTTCGTCCCACAAGTCCACAACAAATTACACGAATTCCTTGTCCATCTAAAACACCATGAATGTCTTGACTTATTCAGAGCCAGCTTCCACATGAAGCAGCTGGATTTCCCCACGTGGACAGGCTGGCTTCCTCCTCTGCATCCCTACAACAGATTGTCTGCCTAGCAGGCAGCACCTC
Source organism: Heterocephalus glaber (assembly GCF_053883595.1). Taxonomy (NCBI): domain Eukaryota; kingdom Metazoa; phylum Chordata; class Mammalia; order Rodentia; family Bathyergidae; genus Heterocephalus; species Heterocephalus glaber. Next base: position 2,365,499 of record NW_028258138.1, read on the forward strand.
TGTGACCAGTGACCTGGATCTCTATCTCAGGTCTCAGCTCTGTGCGTGCAGTGATCTTGATGAAATTCTATCAGGATTTAGCACCATACCCTGTACACAGTTAATGCCTATATGTCAGACGGGTCCCTGGAGGGACAGATGCAAGATCCCAATCCCAAGGGAAGGTCATATTGTAGACTGCACTGATTGTCAGTGCTCTTTGCCTCATGCTTCTTGCCCCGCACCTTCTATCCTCAGGACTCCTGCTCTTCCTGGTCCCTCGTGGCTGAACGGAGTGGCTTGCTGGAACCAATGAGCTATGCCCTGAAGTGACAATCAGCAGCCAACAGAAGTGACATGGTGACTTCCAGGGTAGAACATCATTTCCTTGAAGGGTTGAAGCCATCTGGAAGACTCTTTCCCCTCCTGTGGTGACAAGCAACTTCAGATGGCACCCGCCTCACCGGTCTGAGACCCTGAAGCGACACCAGCAGGCAGTACACCTGCCCCTTGTGAGATCCCGGCTCCAAGCTGCTGGGGACGGGGTATGCTAGGAACCGAAGTGCATCCCCTCTCTCCAAGCGGCAAAGGCCTTCTGGATCTCTCTCGCAGCTCATTCTCATCTTATGCTTGGCTCTTCCAGCCAGGACCACACCGCTCTCTCCCCAGCTTCTGTCCTCGATGCAGCCCCTTCTTCCCCATCTTCCCGTTGGGAAGACATGACTCCCGTGTCTGGGGCTTTGCTTCCAGTCTTCTCCTTACAGCTGTGGCCTCTGGGGTCCCCCCTGTGCCTGGGGAGCCACCGTGGGTGCTCTTATGTGTGCACACAGACCCTGCGGCACTAAGCTCAGGAGGAAAGGACTTCCTGTGAGAATATCGCGACATTTGACCTTTAGAGGTGAAAGTAAGTACACAAATCACAGAGAGAGAGAGAATACTGTATAATGAAGCAAGCTTTTGCAGTAGAAAATTAAGTCTCTGTGGGGAGAGACAGGTCCAGCCTCTGGTTGCTTGGCTGACCAGGCTCTGATAGAGATCAGGACTCAAAGGCTCAGAATCTAGTCTTAAATATGTTTCTTTTCTTTTTTTTATTTTTTAACTACCAAAGAGAGAAAAAGGAAAGAAACTAGCATTTTTAGCAAGGCTAGTTTCAATCATATTATCTGTAGACAGGAGTCCTAGGCTGCAGAACAAAATGCAAATGTGGAATTCCTTGTGCAAAAATGATTCAGGCTTTCCCAACGTGGCCTAGCACAGGGCCCTGCGTGACTACACCATGAGCTGCTCTGGCCGCAACACAGAACCCTCCCACGATTCCGGAATCTTTGATGCCCTTGTGCGCTTTGTCTCTGCGCTGTGCTCCTGACCTCTGAGAGCCAAGTCTCGAGTTGAGCTGCTTGAGCATAACTGGAGGAGAAAAGGGCAATGCAGAGGAAGAGATGACTCCCGACAGCTGCTGTCACTCACAGTCACAGAGCGGGCCCACAACGGCGGCCCCATGGGCAGCAGAACAAACCCCCTCTGTGTGGCCTGGGGAGTGGGGCGTCTACCTCGGATTCTCCATCCGCGATGTTCATCTCCCAACCCCACAATGCTCAGCGAAGAAGAAGCAGGAAATAAATGCATGATGCCCGGTGGGTTTTGTTTTTCACATTTAGAGGATGCAAGGCAGGGACCGTGTCCAAACCCCCGCTGCCATGGAGACCAGCTGGGCTGTTCTTATCACACAGGTGCAGCCAAACTTATTAAAATTCACAAGTGTGCTGCAGTGGGCTATTCGCTGGCTAATCGTTAAGTCCTCCTGCCAGTTTTGTATTTTGTTTCTTACGATGCAGATCTAAGGGGTCTCGGAGATAAATTCCGTACCGAAGCTGGGCAAGGAAAGCTTTCACTGGAAGGAGCAGCATCTTCTGCTTCTTAGTCCCTGCGGTGCTGGTAGCTTGGAGCCCTGCTCAGCGGGGGCATCGGGATGAGCCAGGTGAGGCTGAGAAACTCCAGAAGTCACCTGCAGTACAGTTTGCAGCAGATCCCATTTTGGCCCGGAAGTCAGGGATGGGAACATGAAAGCAGGGTTTTAAAAAGCAAGCAAGCTGAGTGCCTCCTGACTTGCTTAGGGGGGCCAGATTCTGTCCTGGCTGTTGCTAACAAGACTGCTATTGCTGTGTTGCTGAAGGCCAGGCCTCTGGGAGCCCTGCCAGGCTGTAGGACTCTGCGGGAGGAGAACCTCAGTGGGAGGCTCCTGCCCCACCAGCTGCCCTGAGCCAGCTAACCACGCCCGTGCCCACGCTGCCAGAAGCCACCTGGGTGTTCCAAGATGGCCCAGCTGGCCCTGTGTGGCCATGAGAGGACCATGCAGTGCCCTTTAATGCCATTTATCAGTGCCTGCATCTTGCAGCCACTGAGCTTGTCAGGATAGAGACACACACCCATGAGTGCAGTGGGAGCTGCTGCTGATCCAGTGTGGCCGCAGACAAGCCTGAGCTGTTCTTCCGTCTGGGCAGGCGGACGTCATGAGGACAGTCATGGTCTCCTAAGAGGGAGGCCTGGGGCTCAGGAACGTGTGCACACTGTTGGGATTTGCCCCAGTTCCCCTCCCAGCTTCCTGGCTAACAGGGGAAGCTGGTGGGGTGGGCTTGGCCTCTGGTGGTGGGGTGGGTGTGGCTCCACCTCTGTGATGCCCCACCTGGCCCCTCCCAGCCCACCTGGGCTCCACCTGGAAGAGGGTCAGAGGGATTTTGCAGGTTTCTGGGTTAGCACATCTCGGTCTCCCTTTCAGGGTTGCTGCTGGCAGTGGGGAGATTAGTGGGTGCCACTCACAATCCCTCCTTTCCCTTGAACCCTGGAAAACCTACGGAGGGAGTGACTGTACTGAGTGTCCCTCGCTGGTGGAAATTGCACCCCAGCTTTGCTGGGGGCCTTCCTGCTTCTCATTATTCTGGAACTGGACAGGGCAGTGAAGCCAGGCCAGGGAATGGGGACGGCAAGTGAAGACCAGACATGACGGACTTCTGAGCCCTTAAAAGTCATCAGGAAATGAGTCCTGAGTGCTCATGGGAGCAGGCATCATGGAGAAAAGGGTCCCAAGAAACAGATCTTGGCAGGTTTAGATGTGCCCCACAGAGGACTAATATGGGAAAGAATGCCTAACATGACAACTCAGAAAAGAAGAGCTAGACACAGACAGAAGTCCATAATGTGTGGACTGGAAAGAGCAGCAGCTTATCTGGCAATCCCTTGATTTCCTGCTGCCGAGTCCCCAGAGCACAAGGCTCGCAGTGCTAGAGCTGAGGGAGTCTGGGGCAAGCTGGGACAACTGGTCGACCTGCAGGTGGCTTTGGGTCAAGCCTTCGCCTCAGGGCACACTGGCGCCATTGCCTGAACTTGGCAGAGAACTTGCCCAGCTCGCAGGGGTACTGGGTACCAGCCTAGAGACACAAACGGCCTGGCACATGTCCTAGCCGAGCCTAGCAATCGTGGACAAAGTGGGGCCACCTAGAGGAGGCCTCGAGGGACCTCACCTGCCAGCTGCCAGGTGAGAGGCCCCAGCTGACCACGTCTGAGGCCTGGGTGGGGCTGCTTTAAGGGACCACCGAGCACTGAGTTCCACATTCTTTTGACTTTGAAGCCCCAGTACACCCTCGCTTCCTGCTGTTTTTGCATCGTCTGTTCACAGTGACCCTGACTTCATGACCTAGGGGTTTAAGCCTGAGGCAGCAGGTGTGCTCGGCTGGGTTTGGGGACTGCAGTGCTTGAGCAGGCAAAATGTCCTATGGAGGTTCAGGGCTTCACAGCCTCTGCTGCAAGCTTCATACGCAGTGTATGAGAACCCCAGTGTCCTTCCTGTAGCCCCGAGATCTCTGAAAAACGCCCACAGTGGCACAGGACGTTGGTGTTTAAGGGAAACTCAAGGGTGTGGGTTAGAAACAGGAGAAGAGGCAAAAGAAGACCACTGTCTTTAAGGGTGCCTTGTGGGCAGGAACAGACGAGATGAAGAATCAGTAGATACATGGCATTCTGTGGTAAGCTGGGAATAAAATTCTAAGTTAGCTTGTTACATCGTTGGTGATGACTAGAAGTGTTTAAGACCCCACACTTACAGCAGACGTTTACGGTGGGTGAGCACTAATGGAGCAGGGCACACAGCCATGTCATATTTCCTCTGGAAGAAGTGACCCAGAATTTCTAAATCCCCAGCTGGTCTCCACCTGAGAGAGGAGACCACCCCTTCATATGGCATTGGGCAGCTATGGGTTAACACTGTTATTGGACAACTATGGTTAACTAGTTATCTAGGTAACTGTGCTCTTTGTAGAATGCACCTGAGCAGCCATGACAACTCCTGTAACCTGTCCGCAAAGGAGCGTGATGGACTCAGGAAGTCCTGCTAGAGCTCTTTGCTCTCCCCTCCCACTGCTCTGCTGTGTAAATCCTGCTTGCTCTATTCCCAGGGAAACTCCAATAAAATTAAGCCTCACAGATGTAAAAAGAGCTGTATAAAGAAGAGCAAACTTCTATTCGGGGCTCTCAAGACTGACAGGAGTCACCTGCTGAGCCGGCAGCATTATTCAAACCGCTCTTTGCTCCTAGCTCCGTGTTTGAGTGATCTGTCTGGGATTTCCCTGCAGTCTCCTGCTGCACACCCTGCATCAGAGAAAGGGCAGCACCCACATCGAGACACCCCTGATGGGCCAGTGACGGCTGTGATGGCTGCCATGTGGCCCTGGCCCAGGTCGACTCTTCCAGCCTCATCACTAATGAGAACACTGGAGACGCGACCGACAGCTCCGCTGCAGAGTGTGTTGGAAGTGCTTAAGTGCTGCTTCTGTGAGTGGCCTCACTGGCTCATGCAAAACCTGGATGGAAAAGTGAATGGCTGGGTGCTGACTGCATCTCTGAGTCTGTCCTTCCCTGCTGCTCACCTGATGAGACCTCCGAGCCTCAGCTCAGTCCCCATCTCGCTGTACCCTGGCAGGTGGCGCAGTCCCATCTGCAGGTCTCTGGGCTTGCACACTCCTTGCTCTGAAGCAGCTGCCTGTCCTTTCTTCTATCACTGACTGGGGTTACAAGGGACAGGACAATTGGCTGTGTAAGGCAGGCTGCGTGGACACTGCACCAGGCACGTGGCAAAATGTGGGGTACTCAGAGGTACAGCACATTCCCGCTAAGGACTGAAGCTCAACTTCTGCTCTTTCTAACATCACCCAGGCCCCATCTCTTCCCGGTGTCTAAAACAAGACTGGGGGCAGTAAGCGAGAAGGAGAAGCTTATGCTGAGCTATTCCGGTGTCTGAGGGTCTGCCTGTGAGCCAGCGGAGAAGGTCACAGGAAATCACCTCAGAGGTCAGGAGTGCTGGCAACCAGGGGAAGCATGACCTGCATTCTGACTTGCTATTTTCACTGGAAGGGAGCTTGCCGAGCAGGAAGAAATCAATCGGGAGGTGAAGGGTGCCCGGGTTTCCAGGGTTCTGCAGGAGCTCTGAGGCTTGGCTGGTCCCGGCCCAGGCTTCTGTCTCTGTGTGGGGCTCTGGGGGGCATCACAGGAAGGGGGCAGTCACCTGGCTCCTGATCATTCCCCTAACGCATCTAGGGACTGTGGCAAGGAGCTTAAGACTTCCCTACCAAACAAGGACATGTGCTTGGCTATCTGATGCAAGAAAGGATATGCAGTGGGCCCTTGACTTATGAACTCAATTCATTCCCGAGGGCTGGTTGTAACTCAGATTGGTCAGTGAAGGCTCAGGAGCCTCTACAGCCTTCACAGTCTCTCTCCTGCACCCAGGCAGATATCAGCGTTCTTAGAGAGACACCGGCCCAGGATTTCTCAGTGAACCCCACACAGGAGAGGATGCTGTCATGTTCCTTCCAGAGATCTTTAAGGTTAAATCTGAGACCATCTGGGAGCACAAGCAGCCAGCATTCGGGTCATAACTCAAGACTTTGGTCATAAGTTAAACTAAAATTCCGGTTGTAACTCAAGTTGTTCATATGTCAGGCCAGTTGTAACTTGAGGGTCCACTGTACCTGGTGTGTCTCTGTGTGCAACTCAGGAACAGAGCTCTGAAGTTTCCTGAGTGATAGGTGTGTCTTTCATTGCTCACGACAACCCTTTCTGCCACAGCTGAGTTTATGCTGCTGAGGGGGCTCACGGGGACACTCACACCATTTCCAGGAAGTAAGGGAGGATGAAGACAGGGTCTAGTCAAGTGGCCAGTGATTTAGTCAATCGTAGATAAAATGTCTGGACAGTGAGGCTCAGGGATCTCCCTGCTCCAGGTCCTGGGAAGTGCTGCACCCCAGCTCCCCAAGGACAGAGGGTCTTGTGCTTTGTACCCTTCTAGATGGAGTCACATGTGCCTTCACTCATTCTTACCTCATAAGAAAGTGGTACTCACTCATTAGAACACCTTTCTGAGTTTTGAAACATGTCAGGGTCAGGACTCATCAAACTGTCAAACCTCACGCAGTCGTAAGGGCCCAACTTTGTCACTGGGCAGGCAGAAGTGTGGGCAGCCTGGGACCTTGATTACTGCATGTGTTTGAAGCGAGGCAACCCCACTGCAGATCTTGCCCTTTAATCCAGGTGGTTAGTGTCAGAGCTGAATGGGACTGGAGGACACTGGCAGGTATCAGAGAATGGTATTAGGATGTAGGCTACTTATCAAACAGAGAGCTTTGGTGGTTAGTAAGTATTAGAGAAATGGCCTGAGCCAACCCAAATAAAAGATCCTTTGTCCCTCACCATCTCCTCATGTCACCCTAACACAATAGGGGAAAGTGACCCAGGATGAAAAGACTGGACGCTCCAGGCTTGGAGAGGGCACAATAGCACAGTGTGAGGGGAGGAGGGAGTAGAAAGCTCAGAGCCTAGTTGAAGGTAGTGAATGAAACCCAATTCATGATGCGTCGCATTTCCCTGATCAAAACCAGGATGCTCAACAAGCTTGATGCATATAAAATGTACAGTTGACAATATTGTGTATTGGATGTCCATAGTCACAAGCTTTTCTAACCACTAGAGACATGTCATACCCACCTGCAGAAAAGTTGAGATAAACCACAGTTGAGCTTGTAGAAGAAGCAGGGGACTGGTTAGTAGGTGTGGGTGTGAAACCCAGGCCTCCAGCCCCAACCTGAGGTGGCTCTGCAGGGCCTGTGCAGTCTGAGCTCTCGGGGTGATCAGCTGAGGCCTTGTTTTGCATCTGCACCCCAGCTTCTCTGTCTGCCCCTCCCACCTCCTTCATTGTTCCAAGGACTTGCCAGCACCTCCAGCACCCAGATTTCCTCTCTTAGTCCATTTCTCTAGCTTCCTCGGAGCCATCTTCTATTGCTATGGGTTAGAGCTGCAACGTCCCCCCAGACTCAGGTGTGGAAGGCCTGGTCCCCAGCCCATGGTACTCGGGGACGCTGTGACTGTTTGGGAGGCCAGGCCTCAGGGAAGGAAGCCAGGTCACTGTGTGTGCCCTTGAAGACCATGTTGGGAACCTGGCCCTGCTTCTCTTTCTCCTGTTGCTTCCTGACTACCCTAAGGTGGCATTGCACATCCCTCATCATGATGTTCTCTGTCACCACAAGACCAAAGCAAGGAGCCAGGCAACCATGGACTGACATCTTTGAAAGCATGAGCCAAAATATATCTTTCCTCCTCTTGGGTTGAGTTTCTTGGCAATGGAAAGGTGATTAAAACTTATCTTCTATGTGATGTCCCGTAAGTGCCTTTACAACTCTGCATGATGAGGCAGTGGCACGTGCCCTGTGTGGACTCATCCTGAGTCCTGCATCATTCTAAGCAAGAACAGACAGAACTTCCAGGAGTGCAGGGACCCCAGCTGATGGGGACACAAGGACATTCACCCTACAGCACAGGGAGTGGATTCTGCTGTCAACTCCAACAGTCTGGAAGCGCATTCTCCCCAGGTGCTCCCAAAAGTGGTCCAGCCCCGTGGACGTTCTGAGGCCCCCTGTGATGTGGGGCAGAGGCCGCCACACCCTCTGGGTCCTGCCGTGCAGCTCTGAGAGGATGAAAGGGTGGATTTTGTTTTTGATTTTGTTGTTCGCGCTCAGGGTTGGATCTGAGTCCTTGTGGGTACAGCAGGCTGAACCACACCCCAGACCAAGGGTGTTTTTTTGTTTTGTTTTTTAAGTTGCTAAATTTGTGGTCATTTGTTATGGCAACTAGAGAACATAAATAGCCAGATATCCAATGGGTTATTTCTGACTTGAGTTTTTAAAATCAGGCATTCCAAATTTAATAGAAGCATTCTCGGCTCCAACTTTCTGTGAGTGAGGGGCGCGGTCCAGGGCACAGCGGCAGGTGGGAGTTCACTGAGGGCCCCCGTGGACGCTTTTGCGGTGAGGCGTGCATGTGGAGATGTGTTCCGCCCTGCCCCACTGCTCTAGGTCACGATACCAAAAGCCATACTGCTGCGGCTTCCGGAGAGACAGGCACAAGGAAGGACAGAGAGAAAGGGTGAAAGAGCCGGCAGAGCAGCAGATTTATGCTAAGGGATCGTTCCCGTGATTGTCGTGGCTGGGCAGTTACACAGTCTGCGGGGGGGCAGGCTTTGGGGCTGGAGCCCAGGGGAGGGATGACTCGGCTCAGGCCCACAGCAGCCCTGGCAGGATTCTGTCTTCTCCGGAAGCTTCTCAAGGCCTTCCACCGACAAGGGCACCCACACCACAAAAGTCATCTGCCCTCCTCAAAGCCTACAGTCGAAGGTTTATCACATCTGAGAAATACTCCTACAGTGACATCCAGCCTGTGTGTGACCAGAATCTGGGGACTGTGCCTAGCTAAGTGGACACCGCAAATCCGCCTTCCCTCAGCTCGGCAGCCACACAGACCTAATTAAACTGTCTCCATCTTGGTGTCCACACGACAGCAAGGCCACACTCCCATAGAACACACTGCAGCTACACTGCACACGACTGGAAAGGACACGCTAAGCCCATCCCCGAAGAGCATGGGTCGCCCTGGGCACTCTCTCTCTCCTTCATGTCCTGTAAGGACCTTGGGTGATGTCTGAAAAGGGGTCCCATCCCCGAAATACTGTGAGGCGAAGTTAGCAGGGAACACATGTTGGCTTGACATAAAGTCACTGCCTCGCATGTTCTGTGCTAGGGGAAGAGAAAGGCAGGCAAACAAAGATTTCTGTAAACACACACTCTCACACACACACACACACACACATGCACACGCATACGCACACTGCCCAGTGCCTATGTCTCCCCAAGGCTGTGCTGCCCTCACCCTGTACACAACCCTCAGCCACCTACTCCAGTGTTTATCTGAGGAGGATAAATTCATTTAGAACGACACAGCCCACCCTCTGCAGCGGCAGAAATACATGACTTCTCAGTGGCACAGGAGAAAGTGAGGGTCACTGAGGTCTCGGGAAGGAATGGTGGGGATCATCTCCGGACCCCGACCTCACATTTTCAAGGGCCACGTCTCCATCCTTGGCTCTTCTCCTGTTCTCAATGCACAGCCACAGCAAGGCGGTGGGGGCCGCAGGCTGCGAAGACAAACACACCAGGCAGAGTCTGCTGCACTCACAGCACAGTGCCAGGCCCTGCACGGCCCGTGGCCCCTCCTCCCCATGAGAAAGGCGTGTCCCCTGCATTACCAGCAGGGTGGAAGCAAAGGACTCTGCTCTTCTTTGCGGGGAACGGCCACACTCAGAACTGCACACCACTCTGTGGCTCTAGGGTCTTTTTGTCCTGCAGCCACGGCCCCTTCTGAGTCAGATCCATAAAGGAGCCACAGGAGGCTCAGCACCTGCCCTGCATCTCTGGCAGACAGCATGGTCCTCATTGCTTTCAGCAGTCTGTGAAAAGCAGTGAGAACCTCCACACCCCGTCCGGAGCCTGCCACTCAGGGTCCTGATGGCATCGGCTCCTGCTTCTCCTCCTCTGCAGCCTTCGGGTGGCAAACACAGGTGGAGAGTGCATTGTCTGCACAGCCCAGAGAGCCTGTTCTCCAAGGGTGTGCACACGAGAAATTGTTTCCCCGCTGAATGCCCACAAGAGAATGGTTACAGAAACGAGGCCTGAGCACACAGGAGACTCAGCATGCCTATTCAAACGAGTAAGATGTGTGCTCCCCTAGGACAACTGTGCATACTGTCTACCTGGCAAGCAAATGCATACCCACATATGCCATGTGAGTCCATCTTTTTAAAGCCACTTACAGCTCATGCCCCTGTCCTGCTACTGAAACCCTGTGCAGTCTTCAGGTCCTACTGTCCAGCACAGTGGCAAGAAAGCCACAGTCCTGGTGCCCAGGTGCTGTGCTCTGCTCACCCAGCTTCGGCACGAGGTGGTCCTCAGGTGCCTGGTCTATGTGGGCTACGCTCTTCCACAACAGGCCTGAAAATCAGACAGACACATCTGGCCCGGGAGTTTGGAACCATGCAGCAGAGGGCACGGGAATTTAAATGCATGCATGGGAGGACAGGGTCCTCCAAGGGCTGCTGCCCCACCCACTCGGCCTTCCTGCCGAGAGCAGATGGCTGGAGACAACCCTGGTGGGCATAGATGCTCCATCGTGACCCACTGTGCACTACAAGCACTCGTCAGACGCTCCGCCGGGCTGCTGCCCTAACACGCGGTGTCGGGCTCGTCCCCATGGAGGGTCACCCCGGCCCTCACCGTCCAGGCCCCCGTGCTCCACACGGAAAAAATCAGCAGAGGGGAGGCTCCCGGGCCACCTTCCCAGAAGCCGATTTCCATACACCTGCCCACAGGTGACTCAGGACCTCTGCTCGGCTCAGCTTGCAAGCAACCTGGCCCAGTGGCCCGGAGAAGGACAATGACAGGTGGAATCTCGGCTCTCATGAAGGCTAAATGAAGATGTGCTTCACAGCCTGCAGCCTGTTCTAGACAAAGGACGTCAGAACCAGAGCCGAGTGATGAGGACAGAGAGGACAGAGGGTCTGACCGACTGCTCAGTGCTACGCCGGCATGAGGTACAAGCTCAGCAAATGTTTGTGGGATGAAGGAACGAAACAGGCGGCCACTGCTGAAACTGACCCGTGTGTTTCTTGGAACTTGCCTTTATTCTGTGGCAGACATTCTACTGTCAACACGTTCCACTACTTCACCCACATCTCGAGGAAATGTGCACAAGTATCCCCATCTTACAGATGAGAAATGGGGGGCTTGCAAAGGCCTGACCTTTGCCCATGTTCCCATGAGGAATGGGACCTGAAACTATGTGACTCAACTCCAAATCCACACGGCTAAAGGCTGTTACTGTCATGGCTGTGCCTAGATGTCCCTCAAAGCCTCATGTGGTCACAGGCAGGGCTTTTCAGAGGTGGCTGGGTCTACAGTGTGTGACACTGGGATTGATTTACGGTGCAGTGCTAGGCTTCAGGGCACTAGGATTAAGGGTGTGAGTGCTGCCCGCCCTGGGTAGTGTGGATAAAAGGGGCAGGAAACACTGTTAAGGTCCCTTGTTGCTTTGCTACCTTCTGTCTGCCATGACTGTTTCTGCCTTGGAGCCAGCCGATTATAGACTGAAATCTCTACAGATTGTGAGCTAAATAAACCTTTTCTCCTTTAACTCTAGGTGTCCGGTATTTTGTCTCAGCAATGAGAAAAGTAACTAAGACAGTTACAAAGCCCAGTTGCTAAATGTTCTGAGAATTCGATTTTTCAAATAGCTTTATTCACTAATACAAAACTCATGTTTCAATGAGCAGAGTTCAGTGGGCCTTAGGTGTTCATGGAGCTGTACCAGTATCTAATTCCAGGACACGGGTCACCTACGGGAAACCTGGTGCTCACAAGCAGCGGCTCACCACTGCCTACTCCTGCTCCGGCCATCCGGCAGTCACTAACCTTTTAGTCTTCATGATTTGCTTGTTTGTGACATTTCATACCACTAGAATCACACAGTATAGGGTCACTTATGCCCCGAGTTTTCACTTCCCAGGCTGTTTCAACATTCTTCATGTTGCCACTCCCCCTGTCTGTAGGGTTGTGTGACAGTCCACTGTGCAGTCAATTTGAGTAGGAAAAGCACCTTGGTTGGCGTGGTTCTGGGTCTGGATGATGGACTCACTGAAGACGGAAGTCCCGCCCTGGGTGTGGTGGCACCAACCAATAGGCTTGCAGCCTGGATGGAATAAAAAGGGAAAGAAGGGAGCTTGCTTCCACTTCGGAGGAGGAGCTCCAGGCTTCGACCTGACCTCTAGGTCTGTCTCTGGGCTTCCAGCTTGGACTCTTCGGCCCTGCGGTGCAGACCCTCTCTTCCTGCTTTGGCCTTGCACGGGACTGCAGCGAGCTCCAGGTCCTCCACCATGGCCTGGATCATTTGGCTCTGCAGCACACAGGCAGCTCCTTGCTTTCTTCCACACCGACTTTGCAGGTGGCTATTGTAAGCCTACCTTGCAAACCCTTCACATGCTGTAGATACACCTGTATTTAATATTAAATCGGCTCCTGTCACGAACCCTAACTGATACAGGTAGGATCGCATTCCACTGTGCATGCGCCACCCAGTGTGGTTGTGTGGTATGAGCTACCATCACTCATTCGCCCAGGGGAGTTTGGGCTGTTACTGTGTTTCAGTGACCACGGGCAGTGCTGCCGAGAATGCTCCTGTACCACTGCCTACACTGTCACTCCGTGTGCAGCTTTTCCAGGAAGTGCCAAACTGTTCTCCACCATGACTGCAGCACTGCAGAGCACGAGGGTGCCCTCCGCCCACCTCCTCGCCAGGTGTCGCCTGACTTCCTTGCTCTCCCAGGTGTCTGTGTGTGAGATGTGATGTCCCTCGTGGGTCTGACTCTCTTCCCTGAGGACCAGTGACGTGGTGGGGTCTCTCCAAAGCTATTCTTCTCTGAATAAATATCTGTCCAAGCCCCTGCCCCTTTATCAGTCAGGCAACAGATACAAGACCCCTGTCAGGCAAACAGTTTACAAATATCTTCTGCCATGCTCCTGACTGTCCTTCCATTTTCTTGATGCACAAATTTCTAAAGCCCAAAGCCCAGTTTTCTTTTTGCCACTTATTGCTTCTGGGGTCACAGCTCGGGCACCAATGTCTTCCTCACACACACAAATTCCCTCCAATCTTCTCTCCCATGAATTTTACAGTGGTGGCTCTCACATCTGGGTGAACGGCTGGTTTTGAGCTGGACTTGGTGCATGGTGCGGGGAGGAGATCCCTTCTTGTTCTGTAGCACTTTGCAGTGACTCACTCTGGCCCGTGACAGCACTGAGATGCCCTGGGAATTAATTGACCAAGGCCCAGAGAGGTTACGTGACTCGCCCAAGGGGCACAGCTGGTCACAGACAGGACTAACCGACCAAGTTTTACTTCAGAGCCTGTTTTCTTAATGTCTTCCCCTAAAATGAAACTGAGATTTCAATAAAGTAAGAACGGGTCTGGATGTTCACGAAATGACATTAGAACAGCTGATTTCCAGTGTGAGACGCCACCAGCTTCTACTCGTGAATTTCATTGTGATAATTTCCTCAGGAGTAAGAAGTTAAGTGACAAATATAAATGTTAGTGTGGAAATATTAGGCCAAAAAAACCCTTTTAGAGTGGTAGGAAAGGGAAAGGGGAACCCCAAAGGAATCTGTTAGTTAGCTACAGAAAAATTTTAAACCTATAGGTCCAAGGATACACAATAGGGTTCAATGTTTCAGGCTTATAGTAATGGCAGAATACTTGGAGAGACGAACCTTTCCACAGGCGATATGGAGCCTGGATGGTGCATGCACGTGCGTGCGCACACGTATATTCCACGTAACCACAGCGACCTTGCCGCTCCCGACATAACCAATGTCTACCCTGCGCTTTGCACTCGGTGCTCCACTTGCCTGAAGTGCTCCTCGAGACACATGCACACCCTGTTGCTGCCTTAGCTCCTACTCTCTGCCAGGCACCCGGGCCGACCCACCCGTGTCTCCTCCCCAGGGGAACCTGAGCTCCCCCAGAGAAAGAACACTTGACTTGGTCAAAGGCGCGCAGGACCCAGAACAGTCCCGGACACTAGGGGGCGCTCAGTGAACACCGCTGGACAGACGACTGGGAGGGCGACCAGGAAGGCGGGGAACAGGAGCAGGGGTAGGAGGTGGAAGACAGCAAGGAAGAAGAGGAGGAGGGGAAAAGGGGAGGAAGAGGAGAGGGAGGATCAGGAGGAAGGGTGGGGGGGAGGTTGGAGACAGTCATGGGCAGAAAACAGTGCTCTTCTTCAGAGAATCGCTGGCCGCCTATGTTCTCCAACAGCCGCCCAGTGTGAGTGTCCTTGTCGCTGCACCAGGTCCTGGCCAGCCTCAGTCCAGGTGGGAGTCCCCCATCCTTGCGGTGGTCCTGGAGGGACCCAGAAGAGGAACAAGACGCTGCCCTCAGGGCTCCTAGAGGCTGTGCTCCAGGGACGACCCCTGACCTCCGGGCCAGCGCTGCCAGATGAAGAAATGCCACTGGATGGGCATTTCCACTTTCCTTTACAGAGCCATTTCTTCCTTAGGGCACTGGGAATTGAACCCAGGGCTTTCCCACTGAGCTACAGCCCTTTTCACTTATTTTGAGACAGGTTCTAAGCCCCAGGCTGGGCTCAAACTTGTGATTCCCCTGCCCCGGCCTCCCAGAGTGTGCACCACCATGACCACCTACCAGGAGGACTTTATGGAATGTGCCTTTTGCCAGGAAATGCTTCTGTTTTTCTCTTTCTGTCCACCTAATGGTTATTTTATTTGATGGCATTATCCTGTGATACTGACTGTATTGTTACGTAGGCGTATTTCTATCACATCTGTAACACTGTAAAATGTCATTGTCATCTACGTACCCGTTATAGAAAGGAAAGCAGCATGCTTTCTCTCTCCAGTTCCCGCTCCTGTGCCTTCGGTCTACTTTTCCCGCTGTCCCTGTGCTGCCCCTGGCGAGGCACCCTCCCGACCGCTGCCCATCATGGCCCGGTGAGGGTGCAGAGGGCACAGCTCGTCCTGGGTTGCAGGTTCCACCCTGAAGAGCAGTTTGTTCACCTCGAGTGACTTGATGCGGGCACCCGGTGGGGACCCCAGAGCCTGGTGCAACGGCAGCACTGCCCCCCTTATATAACCTGCTAAACTCACTCACACAGTACCGTAGACGCTCAAGAGGCTGAAACAGTTCGAACTATTTTACCAGCTATTATGCTTCCTGCCGCAGCTGCACGCACCGCCTTGTGCGTCCCTGAGAGATCACAGCTGCAAGCAGGGCCCTGCGTTACTGTGCTCTGTCCTGCGGAAGTCGGGGAGGACAGCGCCCACCGGTAAGGGTCATTTCCTGTGCATGTGTGAGCCTGTGGCTGTGCATGTGTTTTGTGCACACGCGTGTGTCTGCATTGTCATGCATCCCCCTACTCCCTCCAGGAAGAAGGAGCCCGCTGTGCCATTCCATACAGTGACACGCTCACCCTGACACCCTGAGTCTTCGAGACTCTGGAGCCACAGGATTTCATTCGACAACCTCGCAGTCAGCTCAGCTACCGTAACAAAATGCCATGAGCTGGGGACTTACCCGCAACAGACATTTATGTCTTCCAGTTCTGGAGGCTGGAAGCCCCGGGCCCTGGGTGCCTGCGGGGCTGGGATGCCCGAGGCCCTCTCTGGTTATCCCAAGGTCCTTCCAGGGCGAAGGGGTTCCTGAGGCTGATGTCCAGCCCCACGCATGGGCCTGGCCCTCCTCTTTACTGACGCCCCACAGTCCCTCCACCTGAAACCATCTGTGATGGCCCTCGAGAGCCTCCTGAGCTCACAGGAGGGAGCCTTGTAAGGTGACTGGATCAAGGGCCTTGGAGCTGACCTGCTGGCCGGAAGAGGAAGGTCACCTTGGGTGTGGTCTTTGGAGGGTCCCTCTCCCTCCCCAGCCCCTCCCTTCTCTCTCTGCTTCCTGTCCTCCATGCCATGAGCAGCTCTCCTCCACCAGGCCCCTCTGCCAGGCTGCCTGCCTTGGAGCCACTGGACTATGGACTGAACCCTCCACAGACTGTGAGCTAAATAAACCTTCCTCCTTTAACTTTCGGGTACTAGGTATGTGTCTCAGAGACTAGAAAGGGACTAAGATGCCGTCCCATCGGGGGCAAGGATGTCAGCATGTAGACTCGAGGGGGACACAGACACCCGGATTGTTGTGAGAGATCACTGACCCCACAGGCTGCAAGGTCTGGCGCCTTTGGTGCCCTGTGCTCTGCTGTGGTCCCTGTGCTTCTAACATGCGGGAGTTGTGCACATAGATGCCCCCTGCAGAGGCAGCTCACGGAGCAGGTGCCAGGCTGTGGCTTCACTCACCTGGAAGCCAAGGCACCAGCTCCTAGTGCACCAGTATGGAGGGAGGTGAAGGGGGAGGGGTCCTACAATGTCTGCCTTCCTCAAGGTGACTTCCGTCAGGCTCCTCTCCGTCCCCTCAAGCTGAAGTCCCATCCTCCTCTGAAGATCCCCGACAGGGCACTTGTCCCTCCCTCTTGCACTATTAGAGGCAGAGCTCTTCCTGGTGTGCCCGCCCCTTCCAAAGCATGCACCTATTTCCTCACAAGCATTCGCCCATGGTGGCAGAATTTACACCCTTCACAGGGTGTAAATATTAGGTCCTAGATACAGGCTTGTGGAATAGAAAACTGCCTTATATACTTAAAATAAGATAACTGTAAAACAAATTCCTTTGCCCAGGAAAATATGGACTAACATTGGACAACATGGACACTCAGTTCTTGGGTTGCTTAATATTTCATCAATTCACAACTTTAAAAAAATTACTATGTCACGTTTGGATGTAGATGATGCCATGATGTGTCCTCAGATTCTTGCAAATCAGTTTCTCCAGAGCATAGAACTGAGAGGTCAAAAGTTGTCAAAACTTATGGCATGAATATGTGCAAAATGGATTTCAAACAGCTGTGTTTTGGAACTGTTTCCCAGTATAAAAGTTTAGTAAACAGCTTGGTATTTTCACTGGTTTTCTGGAAATAATAGAGTGAAATAAATTCTGACAATTAGGATGGATACTACTCGTTGTAACTATCTTTATAGTTCACACACACACACACACACACACACACACACACACATATACATCCATCCCTCTGAAATTCACTTTGTAGATCCAGCCCTCCTAATAAGTGATCTGGGAGAGATCTTTCCAAAGTAGCAATAGCAAAATTAAAAAAATTAAAACAGGGAGTTGGAGCCAAGCTTTCTTGTTGGGAAGAAATCACAGTTTATCCAACAGAAAACTGTGTATAAACAGACCCGAGCCATTCGTTATATACCAGACTGGCAATCATTTGTTACTGAGCAGGGCTCAGGCTGGCCAGCCGGTGGGGCTCGCTCCCGGTGTGGAAAGCGATTCCTCCCAGGGACTCTTTCCTGCACAGGGTCGTGGCAGAGACCCCAGGCGCCAGGCTGCACATTCCTGGCACTCTGTGCTTGTTGCCTTTTGGCGATAGGTTTCTAATGGTTTCATTGTGTTTTTTGTAATTATCTTGGAAAGAAACTCTATGGCCCAGCCAGGTCGGCAGATATAAAATGCGTGCAGAAAGGCTTCGGTAGAGAGGCCAGGCTTTGGACTTTCACGGTAAAATCGGCAGGAGAGCAAAGCAGATGCTAAAGGAGAGGTGGCCCAGGCCTGCACCTGCACCAGCCGCAGCCCCAGGAAGACAGAATGGGGCTCCGGCTTCCGGCTGTCAACAACTGGCTCTGTGCTCGGCAGCCTTCAGCCATGTTTCTGGGGCAACAAAGCTGGAAACTTGAAACCCCCACTGGAGCAAAGCCCCGGGTCTCTGTAGTTTTCACCTGGAAACAGGTGACAGGGAGACAATGGCAAGGCTAAGCCCCCGCCCTAGGTAGGAAAACGAAGCATTCTTCTTCCTTACTTTTAACCGTGAGGTACATGGACTTGCTGACGTCCGCGCCCACATCGTTGCTGACCTTGCAGAGGTAGTACCCGCTGTCTTCCTCCACCACGTGCTTGATCAGCAGTGACCCGTTGCTGAGGACCTGGATGCGGCCATTCAGGGCGATTGGCTGGAACTGGGGCACCCCAGCACCTGGGAGAGAACGGAAAAGGAGAACCGTGACGCCAAGGTGCGCAAACCCGGGGCGAGAGCACACGAGGGCGCATCCAGACCACAAAGAGACCGTGGAAAGGGAGGCTTGGCTACACAGAGGGTGTTTCTCTCCCTTCAGCACTGAAATTCCTGTTCGGAGAAAAACACATTTATTGAAAATGACAGCGTTTCAAAGTCGGAGATAAAAAGTAAGAGTGCTTACAGATAGTGCCTACATAAAAAGCTGAGCTTGATGAGTGTTTAGCTGATAAATTATTCAAAGACATCACAGTAGAACAACCACAGAAGTAGACATCGCTCATGGTACTAAATAAATTCCTCCTGTTCCCAGGGACTTAGTCCACGTGTGAACATGGTGGTGCCCCAGGGATGTGGCGTTTGAAGTCTTAGCTTGGCGCACACAAGTGAGGCCACAGAGAGAATGCAGGGATTGTGGATTTTCTTCTAAGTGGGCTTACGTTCCAGTGGAGAGACACCGACCACTGTGGCTATCACTTAGCGCTATTTTCCTAAGTGCGGCAGGCCACTGTATGAAGACAGTACAGGGCAAGCCCGGGCTCCCAGGCAGGAAGAGGATAACACAGTTGGAACATGCTAACGTCACAGAGGGGAGGGGAGTCCTATGGCAGACGAGTCATCTCCCCAGAGAGATGGGAAACTTGTGAAAAGACAGCATTTTAGAAATAACGGATCAGAGGAAGAGGCCTCGGGGAGTTCCTGGGAAAACAGTGGTGTGGATCACCCGGCCCCACTGCCTGCCCCTCTCAGGCCTTGCAAGTCTCTCCCAAGGAAGGCTTCTCTTTTCTGGTAGAAGTAGGGAGCCCACAGTGGCGGGGTCCTGCCTGAGGATGTGTGGATCTTCCTACAGGAGCTCAGGTGTGGGCTGAGGCAGGTGCTGGGGAGGAGCTGCTGGACAGGCCAGCTGTCTGGAGGGAGGACACTGGCCGGAGGAAAGAGGCTCCCTCCCGGCTCTGCACCCAGCTGATAACTTGCAGCTCAGTGGCCCTGGAGCTCTGGGTGCCAGACTGGCTGTGCTGTCCCTGAGTCATGGCAGAGACACAGGAAGTGGGTCCTGCACCCGGGAGAGCTTCCTCACTGAGTAACAGGAAGTGGGTCCGGCACCCGGGAGAGCTTCCTCACTGAGTAACAGGAAGTGGGTCCGGCACCCGGGAGAGCTTCCTCACTGAGTAACAGGAAGTGGGTCCGGCACCCGGGAGAGCTTCCTCACTGAGTAACAGGAAGTGGGTCCGGCACCCGGGAGAGCTTCCTCACTGAGTAACAGGAAGTGGGTCCGGCACCCGGGAGAGCTTCCTCACTGAGTAACAGGAAGTGGGTCCGGCACCCGGGAGAGCTTCCTCACTGAGTAACAGGAAGTGGGTCCGGCACCCGGGAGAGCTTCCTCACTGAGTAACAGGAAGTGGGTCCTGCACCCGGGAGAGCTTCCTCACTGAAGGAAGGAGCTCTCTTCTGCTAAGGCTGTGGAGAGTGAGAAAAGGGTGCTTTCCTTGCCCCTGCAAAGAAAAACTCTGTTAATCTGCAGAATTACATTTTTCTTTGATTAAATCAGAAATTTGGAGTCATAGGGAACTGGTAAACTGGAAAAGAGGTGTGAGCAATATAAAATAATTCACCTTTGGCACATGATAGAGGGAAGAGGTCAGGGCACACAGTCAGGTCTAAACTACAGAACTGGAAACAGCTGCAACCTACTGCATTCTCTACAATTCTCCTTTTCCTCCTTCATACTGGGGATTGAACCCACACCCTTCACACTGAGCCACATCCCCCTCCTGTTTTCTTTTTTATTTTGATACCAGGTCTCACTATGTCACCCAGTTGTGATAGTCCTGCCTCAGTTTCTCAGCGTGCTGGGATTGCAGGCATGTACCACTGTGCCTGGCTCTTTACTCTTCTTTTCTACACACAGTGGCCAGAATCCAGTAGGAAATTATGAGACACATACAAAGGGGGGGGGGGGGAAGAGGGAGGGGAAGAGAATGAATCAAAGAAAAAATCCACAGGTCCCTATAAGAAAAAGCTAACACTGCTGGACAGAGACTTTATAAGCATTATGTTTAATATGCATGAACACATGAAGGAATTCAGATGAAATATTAAAACGATAAAAAAGGACACAAAATAATAGGAACAACAAATACTGTATTAGGTACAGTTTAGAGGTGCAATGTCCCCCACCCCCCTGTGCTCACCGGTGGGCTGTTGCAGGGTGACTGGATCATGGGGTGCTGTGCTCATCACTCAAGAGCCTAGAGCTAAGTGAGCTGTTAGGAGGGGGTCTGGTTAGAAGGGGCGGTCACTGAGGTATGACCTGGGAAGGGGCGTCTCCCTCCTGGCTCCCCCTTCTCTCTCTCTCTGCTCTGTGGCCACCAGGCCTGAGCAGCTGTCTGTCCACCAGGCCATTTCTGCCTTGGAGCCTGCTGACCAGGAACTCTAACTGTGACACAAAGTAAACCTCTCCTCCTTCAAGCTGCGGGTTTTGAGGAAAGTGAGTAAGAAATATTAGATATGAGCAATTTATTAAAAAGCTTTATTAGCAGACAACACTGCAGAGGAAAGAATTAGGTCAACAGAAATTAGTAAAACAAAAAGGGCAAGAGAGAGAAATAGATTGCCCTAGAGTTCTGGAACAATACTGAATATTCGAAACATAGAAAACTTTAATACTACTCTAAGAATAAATTTGACTTAGTTGACACTAATGGAATTTTACACTCAACAAGAGCAGAAGATACACACACACACACAGAATATAATAGAATATATAGAGAATGGATATATATATATACACACATATATGTGTGTGTGTGTGTGTGTGTGTGTATATATATATATATATATATATATATATATATATATTTAAGGGTTTTTTTTTGAGGCAGGTTCTCACTATGTAGTTCAGGCTGGCCTTGAGCTTACTAGGTAGCCCAGGCTGGCCTTGAATTCATGGTGATTCTCCTGAAAATTACACAAGGTATACTTATTTCTACAGGAAAACTAAAACTGAGATGAATAACAGAAATATAACTGGAAAAAGCTCCAAATATTTGAAAAGTAATACTTGAGCAAAAGACTGGTAGCATTAAATGCTTGTGTCAGAAATGAAAAGAAACCATAAATTGGTTTAAGCCTTCTGAGCACTGTGAGACGGTATTATAGGAAGAACTACTGAAATCGAAAGCAAGGAGAAGGAAGAAAACTGAAGTCAATGAAAGAAAACAGAGAAACTGTAGAAAAAAAATCAATAAAACCCTAAGCTGGTTATTTGCAAAGAACAATGTAATAGACTTCTAGCTGAATTGGTCAAGAAGAAAAAAGAGCAATTGTAGCAACTGTAATAAAAGGACATTATTACCGCCCCCACTTAAGAAAGTAATAGGAAAATACAAACAATAATTTTGTGTCTATAAATCTGACAGCTTACATTAAATAGGTAACATTTCTTTAAAAGCTTCTCAAAGATCACTCAGAAAAGAGATAACCCTCATTCTTTATTACCTACGACAGCATAAAAGTTCAGATAGTTTCATTAGTGAATTCTACCCAACATTCAGGAGAAATACACTAGCTTTATACAGATCTTTCAGGAAGTACAAGAAGGAAGCTTTAAAACAATTCTATGTGGTGAGCATGGTTCCAATACCAAAATCAGACAAAAACTTTCCAAAAAAGAGATTCACAGACCAAAGGCCATCGTGAACACAGATATGAACATCCTTACCCCAAAATCACCAAACAAGGTTCATCAATATATAAGATGAAGACTACATCATGATTAGGTGGAGTTTACTCTATAAATGTAAGGTTGGTTTAAATTCAAAAATTTGTCAATGAAATTCACCACATCAACAGACCAAAACCTAACTATAACATGATCACTTTGATGGCTATAAAACAAGAAAAGAGGAAAATAAGGTGGCTTACAAAATTCAGCAACCATTCAGGACAAAATCTCATGGAAAACCAGGAATAAGATGAAATGTCAAGATAAAAAGGCTTCTCCAAAAGCTGCAGCTCATATCGTAGTTCACTGTGAAAGAATGAATGATTTTCTACCAAAGATTATGAAAGACAGTAGGATGTTCAGTGTCACTCTTCTCATTTAATACTGCTTTGAAAATTACAGCAAGAACAAAATGAGAAGAATGAAGTAAAATGAGCAGGGATTGGGAAAGAAGATAACTGCCCTAACTCATAGATATAATTACACAGATGATGTGAGGAAAAGAACCCACACAAAGGTTGCAACAACAATAAACTAAGTTTAGTAAAGTTGTGGGATGCAACACGAATACACAAAAATCAGCCAATTTTATTTTGCTATATGAGGAACAAACAATTGGAAATTGAAGCTAAAAGGACTGCACATTTGCACCAGAACATGAAACATTTAGGACAGATTCAATGAAATAGGTGCAATGCTGTCCCACTAAGAATTATTTTTTTCAATTTGAGAACAATTAAAGGAGATTTAGTAAGCATAGAGTTATACAATGTTCATGGATAGAGACACCAACATTTTCAGATAGAGGCTGGCAACCATTCCCTGTACAGGGCCAGAGGGTGAATACCGTATGCTTAGCTGGCCACACAGTCTTTTATGGGACCATTAATCTCTGCCAAAGAAGCATGAAATCATACACAGAAAATGCTTGTGTTAGAGAAACTGATTTATAACAACAAGCTGTGGGCAGAATGGGCCGACACCTGTTTTAAAGGCATGTAAAAGGAGTGCTAGTCTGATAATCATAAAGTTGTAAGGAGGAACATTACAGGCCATACTTGTTTGATTTGTTCTTTATTACACATCTAAGGCATAAACTATTATAAAATGGTTCCAGGTATACTTTATCTATTTTGCAGAGGTAGGGATTGAATCTAGGACCTTTGCACCAAGCTATAATCACAGCCCCTTTTAAAATTGATTTTTTATTTTGAGACAGGGTTTTTCCAAGTCATTAAGTTGCCCATACTAGCTCCAACTTTGCAACCTTCCTGATTCAGCCTCCCCGTGTGCTGGGATTACAGGCATGTGCCACCACACCTGGACGTCTAAGTAGACAAATTTTTTAAAAATTCATCTTATTTACAAGCAACTCAAGATCAGAGTGAAAAAAGTTTAAAATATATTTTATTATCATTTCAATATGCTTCTTTCCTTGGGATTAGCTATGAACATTTTATAAAGTGGGACTAAGTGAACAAAACTATTCTGATTTTTACTCCTTACAAGTACAGAAATAGCCACAACATATAAAATGTAAAATATTCTAGAAACATATATGAGATAGATTAATTTAAAACTTATATGAAAGCTCACAGGTATTTTAAATGCTTGACTCTGAATGAACACATAAATGAGTGACTGCTTCTGAAAAATAAGGAATGAAATTATTGAATGAATGAAAGCTCTATGCAACTAGGGCTTACTACTGAGTAAAGCATGATAATTCTGTGAATCTTCTCTCAGAAATGCAAAACTAGTATCCAAATGCAGAAGACTGAATCTAAACTCATATCTCTCACCATGTACTAAACTAAAATCAAAATGGATCAAAGTTCTAAACATTAAAACAGAAACAACCTGCTGGAATATAAAATAGGTAAAACTCTTGAAGTCACAGGCATGAGCAAGGACTTCATTAACAGAATCCCAGTTGCACAGAAAATAGTGCCAAGAATCAACAAATGGGACCACATCAAATTATAAAGCTTGTGCACTGCAAAAGAAGCAACCAACAGAGTGAAGAGACAACCTACAGGGTGGGGAAAACTTCTGCCAGCCACTCCTCGGATGGAGGACTAATATCGAGAATATATAAAGATTTCAAAAAATTAGACCCCAAAATAAAAGATGCAAACAAAAAATGGGCCACTGAAACAAATAAGACACTTCACCGAAGAAAAAACAGTCAATAAATACATGAAGAAATGTTCAGCATCGCTGACCATTAGAGAAATGCAAATTAAAAAACACTGAGATTCCATCTTACTCCAGAAACAATGGCCTTCACCAGGAAATCAAATAATAGCAAGTGCTGGTGAGGCTGTGGGGAGAAAAGAAGCCTTCTCCATTGCTGGTGGGGATGTAAACTAGGAAAACTATTACAGAAATTAGTGCGGAGATTCCTCAGAAAACTGAAACTGTTAATACCACTTGATTCACTAGTCCCCTTCTTCCCAAAGGTGTTAAAGACATCATATCCCAGTGACCCGTGCACACACATGGTTATAGCAGCACAACTCACAACAGCTAAGTCTTGGAAGCAGCCTACATGGCCATCAGCAGATGACTGGATAAAGAAAATATATTTATATGCAATGGAGTATACTCTGCCATAAAGAAGAATAAATTTGAGTCATTTTCAGGAAAATGGATGCATTTTGAGACTGTGATGTTGAGTGAAATAAATCAGACACACAAGCTTAAATATCATGTGGTTTCGCTTATATGAGAACCCTAAGATATAAGTAAAGAGCACAATAACAGATAGATAATAGGTTGCAGGGAGACAGATCTCTCTCAAATGGGAAGAGGATCGGGAGATGGAGGGAGGGGGTGGTGGGTGCAGGGAAGGGGATGGAAAAAGAATGAATCCGTGCTTGGTGCAGCCCCCACTCCACAGAGGATGTAAACATCAGGTACTGCAAACAGGAACTCATAGAATTTTTTTTAAATGTGATAAAAAAGTAGGAAAAGATAAATGCCTTCTTTTTCTCTCTCTGATTTCAATCCCACTCTGGGGAATGAAAGACTTCCAGGTATTTTCTAAGCACCTAACAAAGTCTCTGTTTTACATAAAAGAATTTGTTGTTCAATTACTGAGCACCCACCCTGTAGCAAATACTAAGCAATTAGCTCTGGGTTCTGAAGATGGCATCACCTCCCACTCCTCTCCCCTCCCGGCCCCTTCCTGCAGAATAGTAGCTGCCCAGCTGTAAGTGGCCCGGGGGAGGGCCCTGGGCACGGAGGGTGACCTGCAGCCACGTGGGGGGCATGGGATCCTGGAATGAATGCACCTAGCCCACCTGGAGCGCAGGGTGGGGGAACCAAGCCAGGCTGCTCAGCGTGGCCCGCCTGGTGCCCACGGAAACGGAGACAGGCACATGAGTGCTATTTTAAGGGGTCAGTTTGGGATGGCCTGTCCCACAGCAGCTGATCACCTGTGCCCCGCACTGTGAGAAACTAGGGAAGTCCAGAAGCTTTCCCTCTGCCCCTAACAAGGGGATGCTAAGAAGACCCCCGCCTCTTAGGCACAGCACACAGTAGGTGCATATGTTGTGCTGCTGTTGCTTTAATTCTGCTTCTAATGATTGTTATGGTTTGAATTTGTTTTCTTAATTTTATTGGTGCACTTTTGATAGACATAAAGATCACATTCATCGCAGGGAATTCCTCTTGTCCATGATATATCTTGATTCTTCTTTTTTCCCGTTCCCCTCCCCTCCCTTGAACCCCTCTTCCCCTCCTTATTTACAAAAGCTTTGCATCTATTTAGTCATCTTGTAATTACTCGACTCTATCTTAAGGACCACCCTGGGAAGCAACATCTCCACTCAGCCCATCCACAGAGGAGGTGCAGGGCAGGCCGCCTGCAGGGCTAATCTCTGGAGTGAAGTTCTGACCAAAGGTCATGCACAGTGAAGGGATAACCCGTGCTGATTCATGGCTCACTAAGCAATGTACTAATTTCAACTCTACCGGGGCTGGTTAAGGGTTAAAGTTTTTCATCACACATGTACATTATTAAGCATTTTAATCTTCATCATTATAACGGATAGCTTACATTTTAACTTGCATGTTTGAGTGTTTTGTATTTTCTATTTTTGCTCATAGAAAAACTTTTTATTAATTTATTGGCCATTTTTACTTGTTCTTAATACACTGCCCATTTAGATCCATTACCCATCTTTCTACAGGGCTTTTTTGTTTTCTTCTTAATGTTGTAAAGTACTTGGACTTTAATAAAATGTTTATATATCTTTATTTTAATAAATGTTTATATATCTTTATTTTATATTCTTATAAAATATTATATCTTATCTTTATATCTTCATTAAATATTCTTAAAGAAACTGTGTTGTTTTTATCAGAATTGGATGTTGAATATTATCAGCTGCTTTTTCATCTGTGGAGATGATTATATGTCTTTTCTTCTATAAAAGTAGATCGTGCTTTAAAGGATTTGGCTTTGTAAATTACAGAATTAGTTCTTATGGAGAAAATATTCTTTAGTGTAAGGATAAAGGATTTTACTGGAACCTAAAAATGAAAGAGAACCCTTTGACTTTTATTTGAGTACTTAAATTTGGTCCACATTTTGAAAATCTGTTAAGAATACTGATTTCTCTCTCCCCGTTGACTGCATTTGAGGGCTAGTCCAGCCTAATACACACATTCTGAACACAGAATTTTAAAAAACATGTCCGTGAGACTGAAAATCAGGAACTCTGAAAGTGGTATGTGTTCTTTTTGCATTGTTTTCTTTTTTTGGTACCGGGGATCAAACTTGGGTCCTTGTGCTTTCGAGGCAGGCGGCGGAACCACTGAGCTAAATCCCCAGCCCCTGAAAGTGGTCTGTGCTTTACAAATCATGTAAAATTTGTTAAAACAACTCTCAACATCTAGAGAAATACTGGCAAGATGTGCAAGAGGACTGTCTGCGGCAACACCACCTATTTCTTCCCTCAGAGAGTTTTCTCCAGAAAAATAACTTTTAACAGTTGACACATTTATGGTAAAGCATTATAGCACAACGTTTTAAAGAATTAAAATACAGTAACTGCAAGGCTAGTCTGTCTCAATCAGTGCAAAAGGGTGATGCACTGGTTCCTATGTGGGCTAGGACTATTAATTATTTAAGGGACCTAATGAAGACATAAATAGAGTATAAGTGCATTCGAAATCACTAAATCTTCTGTTTTCATCAGAAAAGTGAGGCTAAGCTGAGAGGCGACCACACCTACAGACCTGGTCATTAAACCCGCCAGACACATGGCCTCACAGGGCCTGGATCCAGCTGAGTTTGCACTGCGGGGGTGGGGTGGGGTGGGGTGGGGGGAGTGGACTGCGCCATGGTTTGGTAGAATTATTGGTCACCTACTTTTGGTACATCATGATTCCAAAGAGTAAAATTTAACCCACTGTGTACGATGCGCAAATCTCCTAATTCTCTTAGCACCAGGTAAATACTCCGGGTGATCAGCTGGAAGACACACTGTACAAAGCAGCAGTCTGTAATTAAAGAGCTGTCGCTTTTCTGGAGCTGGCTGAGGCCGAGCGGGGATGATTTCAATGCTCCATTCCTGGAAATGAGGTGCTGAGGCAGTGGACAAGTGGTGTGCTGACCGATGGGCTAGGGTAATGCAGGGTGACCTCTCCGTGATGCTGAAAAGACACCCCACTGTGCTCCCCGGTACTGACGCAGGGATGGTAAGGCTGACGGCTGACGGAGACAGGGGAGCCCACTGTGAAGGCAGCAGCCTAAGCTACTGCTCCATCTTTTCTTTCACTCTCGGGTAGTTCCTGGTCTTGGTTGAGAGTATAAGGACTTAGGTTCAGATACTCGCTAAGTGACTGCATCTTTGAGTAGGTGGCTCACTCTCTCTACATCCTAATTCCGTCATATGTGAAGTGAGAGGGAGGCACTGACGTACTGCACAACCGTTTCTGTCAAGGGAAATGAGACTGCGGGAAGACGCAAATATCTGCCTGTAGGACTGGAAGGAGGCGGGCAATGAGCATGCTCAGTCTCCCCCGCAGGAGGAACAAGATGGATTTGAAGTGGCACAGGGTGATGGTGAGAGATCCCGCTGAGCTCCTGGGTCCCTCCGATGGCACGGCTGCAAGTGTCTTCCTCCTCACAGAGGAAGCAGAGCCGCAGTCCTCTCCATCCCACGGATGGCAGTGCTTTGCTAAAGAATGGGTCTGGCCAGCTTCTTCAGGGCCAGGGTTGCAGGGCAAAAGGGGGTGCAAAGCTAAGAGGGGAAGACGAGGAGAGGAAGGGAGGAAGGAGAGGAAGCAACCGCGGTTGCACCTGTTAAGAGTCTGCAGCTGGTTGTTGAGATTCGGGCCCCTGGCTCAGTGCAGGCTGAGCTGCTGTGGGTCACGGAGAAGAAGCTGGAAGAGGATGGAGGCACGGTCCTGAGGCAGTGGTCCCCTTCCAAGCCGGAGAGCTGTGCACAAGGCCAAGGAGAGACGCTTCGTCATTACAGCTCCCGCCGTGATATTTTATCTCTAGTTTGTGTCCAAGGCTGTCTTGATACTCAACACTGCCACCTCCTCTCTAAACTCTTCCTTCAATTCCAGGGCTGGAAGCCTGAAAATTAAGTTTCCTAGCTCTTCTGTTCCCCAGCCACTTCGCCAATGAGAGGCATTTAAAGCACCTTGGAAGGAGTAAGTGTTCTGTGTTCTTTGGAGCCAGCACATGGGTGCATGGGCAGAGGCTAATCAGCAGGGCTATCAGCCAGCCTCCGGGAGAACTTCCATAAGCAGCTGTCAGGCTAGATGATGGCTGCTGCCACTGACAGGGGTAGATTCTCAGGTTTTTACATACTGTATCTCGAGTACCTAAAAGGCAGCTCTGTCCCATCCTTGATAAATTCTACGTGATTCAAATTCCTATACTTAATCCTTCCTTGATAAAACACCACACACTGAGATGGCATCAGACAACTTTTGAAAGTTTGCCCGTGATCACATTCACTGTACAATTCAGCCATCTCCCCAGAATTCCTTTCTTTCTATGCTGAAGAAACCTATCCATGAAGTCCAACCGTAATCCTGGACATAATGGACAAGAATTGTGTTTTATCATCAAGATGGAGCATTGACACTTTACCCAATGATCGGAAAGTTGAATTATGAACCAGCCTGATTCAGTACTTGGCGATGTGACGCGGGACGCTGGAGGGGTGTCCCAGGTCACACAGAGGATGTGATGATGCCACAGCTTAGCTTTGGGGCTGGGGAGCCCCTAGAGCTGTGTCTTCAGCTCTTGGTGGAGCAAGGGACCCTCGAATACACCCCCCTCATGCAGTATGGTCCCCTCTATGAAGATAGCTAGAAAGTTCCTAGGGAAAGAAATGAGAAAGAGGAAGGATGGAGGTGAGGGGAAAGAAAAGCAGCACCGATGGGCACCGGGGCTTGTGAGGAGGCAGCCCCCACCCCGGATGGGGTAACTGCCATAAGCTCCTCTTCCATGGGCGTCCACAGCAGCTCCAGCCTCTGAGACTCCACTTGTATTCGGGTTCTTTTACTACCGTTAAAGGAAGAAAATAAAATAATACATCAAACATCCTTCCCCTGTTCTGCTGACTACCCTTTTCCAAGAACTCATTATTGCTTAGTGAGTCCACTGTCCCTACCTGGGGACATGTTAGAAGAGCTGCTTTATTGTGCATGGGGGAGCCGCACTGGACTATGAAGCTGGGCTGATTTTTACCATGTAGGCCACAGGGAGATGTCTTCTTGTCCTTTCTGGCATCCGTGGCACTCTCCCTGGATTAATTCAGGATTCATATCATAGCATTAGGCCTAAGAGGAGACCAGGGACACTGGACAATATCTGGGCCCTAACAGTCTGCCCAGGCTGGTGCTGAAGGCAGAGCAGGTGCTGCTGGGAGGGCCTCGAGGGATCACTGGGTTCCAGTGAACCAATGTCCAGAGGGGTCCATGATAGTTAATGCTGTCAACTTGATTGAAGGGGTGAATGCCCAGCAAATCAGTAAATCTCACTTCTGGGTGTGTCTGCGAAGGTCCTGCCAGAGATAACTGGCATGTGAGACAGCAAACAGGGGGAGACCTGCCCTGAAGGTGGAGGGCACCACCCAGCATCCTGGGGGCTTAGACAGAACACAAATGCAGGAAGGGGGAAGCCGAGCACTGCATGTTCCCCCCTTCTCTCTGCTTCTGGGCTGCCATGCAGTGAGCAGCTTTTCCTCCACCACACTCATCTGCTGCGGGGTTTTGCTCTGAGCAATGGACCCAGCTTATGATGGACTGAAACCCTGAGCCCAAAGAAACCTTTCTTCCTTCAGGTTGTTCTTAGGTGCTTCTTCACAGTGACTAGAAGCCGACTAACCCCACAGGTCCAAGGTGTGGGCATTCAGAGCTGGTCCTGCCATAACTGGAGCTCTAAGCAGCTTGAGAGCAGACAGGAGGGGCGAGACCCGGGTGGGCAGCAGCCTCTGCTGGGCGGCTTTGCTGGCAGAAGTTTGATTCTGGAATCTTCACCAGGAAGAGTAAGGTGAGGCCAGGATTAGACAGACTGGTCCCCAAGGAGGGACCAAGGCCAGACTCAGGAACAATGCAGAGACCAGGTTTCCAAACAGGGAGGTGGAGGGGACACATTCAAAGCAAAGGCTACAGAGCGGACACGAGAGGCCCGAGCGTGAATGGTCCTGAGTAGACACGAGGCTTTATAATCCCTTGGACAGGGAAATCAGGAGTGCTCAGGCCCAAGGCGGGGGGCAGAGTGAAACCTCTAAGTCAGACAGCAGGACGAAGGAATGCATAAAAAACTAAAAAAAACGGACTCCTCCAAATAAAAGACCCAGTCAAAAAACTGGCAACAGAAATGAATAGACACCTCAGAAGGAGTACAGATAGTCAATAAATACATCAAAGAATGGTCGACACTGGTGGGTCTTAGAGAAATGCCAATTAAAACCACACTGAGATTCCTCCAGAAGAAATGGCCATGGTCAAGAAATCAAATTACAACAAATGATGCTGCAAGGAAAAAGAGCCCTTCTGCACTATTGGTGGAATGTAAACTAGTACAACCACTATAGAAATCAGTGTGCAGAGTCCTCAAAATACTAAAAATTCCATTGCACCCACTATTCCCCTTCTAGTTGCCTTCCCCCAAAGAGTTAAAGACATCATATCACAGTGACCCATGCACACCCATGTTTGTAACAGCACAACTCATAGTAGCTGCATCTTGGAAGTGGCCTCTATGGCCATCCACAGATGAATGGATAAAGAGAATGTGGTATTTGCACACTGTGGAGCAGTACTATACCATAAAGAAGGATAAATATGAGTCATTTGTAGGAAAATGGATGCCCCTTAAGACCATAATGTTAAGTGAAATAAATCCGACTCACAGCTAAAATATCACAGGGTTTCTCATATATGAGAAACTCAAAGTATACATAAAGTGATACAGAAAAGTTTTAGATAACTTAATAGATTGAATATTAAGGTAGTTGTAGAAGCAAAATAAGCAATGTGTTCTTTTAAGATTTGCTTTTCCTGTAACTCCTTGTTTAAGGTGAGGATTATCTGACTCTAACCAGTAACTTCATTAACCTAACAAAGTTACCATGCCAGGGTGAATTTACAATGTATATGGCCTATTTTGTGTCTGTGACTTGTAAATAGGAACTGGAATTGTATTTACATATCAAAGACCACTAGGGATGAGATAATGGCTAAAAAGGATATAAAAAGGGAAATGCTGAACAAAGGGCACGGATATTGACCAGACTGGTTTCTGGCATGCCTGTCCACTCGCGAGAAGAAATTTTATTATTTTATCCGAATTCTGTGTCTCTGTGTATTTCTTTCCGAGATTTCTGTAACAAAAGAACAAAATAAAAGATAGATAATAGGAAACAGAGACAGGTCTTCTGCAAATGGAAGGGGAAGGGGACCTGGAGATGCAGCGATGGGGCGGATGGGAATGCAGATGTGTGAAGGACACGCACCGACTCCCCTGAGGAGCACGGTCGTTCTCTACTGCAAACAGGGACTAATACAAACATTGTTAAGAGAGCTTGGCAGGAACTCTGAAGGACTGGGAAACTATGGGTCATCTCAGTCGGGACTGAGTTATTCCAATACCAAGCCTCTGCTTCCCTCAAGAGGACAGGACAGAAAATGCATTGAAGGGGGCATTTTCTACCCTGAGCATTTGCCTCTCGAGACCACCTTGTGAACGGACAGCAAGCGCTGTGTAGGGTGAGCGTCTCTGGCTGCAGAGGAGGCAATCACCTGGGCCATCTCAGCAAGGCCTGGCACTGGTGCCGTGGTGGTAGAAAACATGTCATAGAGCTAACTGCCCAAGGCACGCGGAATTGCCCCTTCCTTCCGTGTATTCCTTAGGATATTCTGACATGGCTTTGAGAATGATGGAGGGCCCCCAGGATGTCACCTTGACCTTGGGAGGGACCAAGGTAGCTGTCCTGGGCAAGATGCTGACCCAGGAGAACACTCCGGGGAGGGTCCCCGGGGCCTTCTGACCAGGTGTGTTGAGCCTTTGTGCAGCCTATGCTTCCCGTCTGGAATTGAGCACCTTCCATGGACACCCCCAGCAATGCTTGTGAGTATCTGGTTTTATTTTTGTAAATTTCTCAACAAAAGAATCAGGTCTCTGTTGGCCCTAGGATTCCTGCAGGTGGGTGACAGGAAGCAGAAGGGAGGCTCGGGGGCCTGGTGGGAGGGGATGGCCAGGCCCCTGGTCAGCCACACTGTGTGAGGCAAATACTGCCAACCTCCAACAGCCCATCCCGGGACAGCAAGAGAGGACAGTGCAGAGGCAGAACTGACTCTGCACCAAACAGTGACAGGTGCTCGGGGCCTCCAGGGAAGTGACAGAGGGAGACCAGGGTCTGGGGCGAATGCACCAGGGCCACCCAGAGCGGGAAGGACGGGCAGACGGTGGCAGGAGGAGCCTGCCTAGAGAGGAGCCAGCAGGAGGAGGAGGCTGCCATCCCAGCAGCTGCCCGGTGGGGTGGTGCTGGAAAACACCTCCTCCTGCTGAGAGAGGAGAGATGTGGACGCACTCAGAAGCCAGCAGATGAGAGGAAACTGGACGGCAGTGGGCATACACTCATTTCCTAGTGCTGATGCGAAAGCAGTGACACGGTCAATGGATACAGCAGAAGCAGATGTGGGAATGGAGGCTGCCCGCGTACTGGGGAGTCTCAGTACCCGAACAGCATCAGCGTTCCCCCATCAGCTCCGCATTTACAATCCTCCAACTTTTCCAGAATAACTGTTTAGAAAAAAATTTTTTTTTGGAGACAAAGTCTTGCTATGTATTCCAAGTGGGCCTTGGAGTCACTCAGGGTTTTAGAAATTTGATAAAAATCTCCTTCAAATTATTCATCTAGAGGAGCCAAACAAACAACAATCCATACAAAAACACCAAGATATTTTTGAAAAAGAAAATCAGCAAGGGGAGTATTGTCATGCCAAATACTGAAACACAGGTGATTCAGTGTAACAGAGAGAGGACTAGAATCAGACTCCAGTATTTACATGTTGCCACGACTATAAAGCATTGCGAGTCAGTGGGAAAGGTTGGGCTATTTGCTGAGCGGTTTCAGGACAACTGTCTGGCCATGTAAGTTATGATGATGACAGCGATGACAGCAGACACTGCGTGTGTGGGCTGTTATCTGCTAGGTGCATAATAAATTCTCTTGGACAATCTCACCAAATGGCCATGCTACCGCCTCTGATCTGTTTTGCACAGAATAAACTGGTCCACGCAGGATTAGAGACTGCAGGCAGATACAGGAGACAGAGTTGTGCAGGAGTAGAACACACAGCCCATCGCTTAGTGATGACTTCTGCTTTCTCAGCAATGTTTCACTGTTGCCACTTGTGGTGCTGGGGATCGAACCCAGGACCTCAGGTGCATTAGGCCAGCACTCTGTCTCTGAGGTGCAGCTATATCCCTGCTCCTTTTCATAGATTGCTATGTCACTTCCTTCTCTAAAATAAAATCCCAATTTAATGTGGCTTTATATTTAAATTATGAGATTGAGGGTTTGAACATGGAAGCAGAAGCCAGCATTTCTGTCTCTCTTCCTGGGAAGCATCAAAAAGCAAATGGGAGAAAAAAATCCTAAAACTACAAACTCCATTTTCTGTGGGATTAGGAAATGGCTAACATCGCAGCTGTGACACGTGAATGGGCAGCTGACCGTGCTGGCTGAGCAGAGGCGGGCAGGGAAATGCCAGTGAGTGGGCCAGGCTATGAGTCCTGGCTGCATCGGGACAGCGCAGGCAAACCCTGCACCAGTGAGAACAGGGGCCTGCAGACTGGGGCTGAGTCTGAGAATCAGAGAGATTCAGGTAAAGTGAGGAATCAGATATTTGCACAAAGCAACCTCTTTCTGGGGATACAAATTTTCCTCATATGCAAATGTTCAAAAGGAGGCCAGCACCTAGCAAAGGTACTATAAGAAAAGTGGAAGGAAGAAATAGAAAAACATCAGGTATTAAAGTCTCCCCAGCAAAATGTTGCCATGACTTAGATGAAAACTGTGAACAGTCACTTGCCTATAAAGCCAGAGCTTGGGAGTGAAATGTGAGCTGGAAGCACTGGAGAAAGGAGGAAAAACAAAATAAAATTACATAGCAAAATTCTGGAGTAAGTAGGAGGCAGCACAAAAGAGAAAAGGTTTCGGTGAGGAAAAGGACATACAGGGAATAGAAGTGGGAGAACATCAGATAAAACAACATGGAAGCAACCGAGTCAAAAAACCAGAGAGAAAAATCACAGTGACAGATGACGGATGACAGATGATGGCTCTTACCGCCACAGCGGGAGTCCTCCAAGAAGACAAAAATCATGGAAGAGAACAAATATATCTAGATACAAAACATTTTAAAAACTGAAAGATAACTTAAATCTATGTATTTATCCCACATCTGTGGGAAAATCGACCCCTAATGAACCTCAGCAAGGTGCAGACCAGCATGTCCAGATTCTACACTGCTGTCTGGTACATTCGGGCACAAAGACAAAGTCTCTTCTACAGGGAGACCGGCCCACCCGGGTCTGTCCCTGGAAGCCCTGTGAGCTGCCATCTCCTCTGTGGGCGGGAAGTGGGCTTCAGCAGAGGAGAGACAAGGGAGGAGCCACTGTGGACGGGGAAGAGCCTGGAATAGCGTGGTGGGAAAACCCCAGGGCCACAGAGCTGGCGCTGAAGACAAGATCAGCCTAACACAGAAAGAGCGAGTCGGGCTCACGGTAGGGAGAAGACTGGAGTGTATGGGGAGGAAGAAGAGGGGAGGGAGGGGGCGGGGAGAAAGGCTATTCAGGGAACAAGCGGGCCACGCCTCCACTCCCCTGCCGGGCCAGACCCGGGCGCACCGTCAGACTCTGGCCCTGCTCTCACGCCTGTGCCCATCCATCCGCTACAGAAAGTCGCAGTCTGACCGTTTCCCCTCCCCAGCCCCAGCCCCCGGCCCAAGCTGCAAGGCAAGGGTTCCCTGCCCTCCGGAGGTCTCCGAGGGGCACAGCAGCCCCATGTGGTCCTTTGAAGGTTCCCGGGCTCCCTCTACTCCAGCGGCCTTCTCCCTGTTTCAGCCCCCGCAGCGGAAGAGGACGCAGCATCATCCTTGCTGCTCTGAGAACCCCGCCTGGCAAAGCTGCATGCTCACCATGACTGACACAGCGGCTGGGTCTCCCGGGGCCTCTGGGGCTCCCGGTCACCCATCTGCCTTGGTATTTCCGGGACGTCCCAGGCCCCAACTCGGCCCAGCGCTGGCACTGGCTGGTCCCTTCCCTTCAGCCCTCGGGTCACACACAGGCTCAGCCACGACCCTGCCTCAGGTCCTCCCCGACAATGCTGTTTTCAGTGCGAACTACTTCCCGCTCCACTGCCCGCCGCTCTGACATTTGTCTTGGGCCTTCCTGGGCACCAAGGAGCCTGTGCACAGCCAGCAAGAGCAGAGGATGCCCCGGGCAGGCCCCGGGCCAGGGCTTGGTCTGTCCTCCGCTGTGGCAACCCTGAGGTGGCCCTGGTCCCGGGACGATAACAGACACCAGTGTCCCTTTGCTGTGAATGGGATGCCTGTGGATGGATGCTGTTCCGCTGTGCACAGGGGAAACCTCCCAGCTATGAAGCTCTGAGTTTTCAAACCTCTTTTTAGACAAGAGACCTCATTTGTTTACATAAAAGGAAAAACCAGGGGCCAGAGTTAAATGTCTCAGCTTCACGTATTCAACTCAAGGTTCAAAAGAGAGCGACCCTGTTTTTCAGCAAGGGTTGTTTCTGCAAAGGCCGCTGTTATTCAGGTCTAAAATGTTCCCCGAAAGTCTTCTGTGTTCAGAGTTGTTGGGCTTTCAGAAAGTGACTGGGTCTTGCGGTCCTAAGTTCCTCAGTGGTTAATCCACGGATGGGATCCCACACTGAGAGCATTACTGGGTGGTGATGGAAACAGGAGCCTGGGCGAGCTGAAGGGAGGAGTCTGGAGGTGCGGCCTGGGCCTCTCTGGGCCTGGCCCTTCCTCTCGAACTCAGACCCATCTCTCCACTTCTGCTTCCGGGTGAAGCGCGTGACCTTTGCCCTGAAGTTCCACCTCCAGTGTATAGGACCAGGGCAGCTGCTGTGGACCAAAACCTCTAAAACCGAGAGCCAAGAGAAACCTTTCCACCTTTAAGCTTTTTTTTCTTAGGTGTTTGGTCACAGCAAAGAAGAGCTGACTAAAACAATTCCCTAAGCCACCACAATATAGATGGCATGACTGAAAAACAGTGAAGATGTAAATTTGAAGACAGATCTTCTTACAGTAGAAGGCGCATTGCCACGAATCCCCTCAGCATCCTCCCCCTCGCTTCAGACACACTCCTGACATCATTCTCCTCCCTGTCTGCAGCAGCTCTGGAGTCCTCTTTCCCAAAGGTCTTTAGTTGTCTGTCCTGGCTGCTTTGGTGTCCTGAATCGGTTAATAACATTTCCCTGTTAGGATCATTTTGGCTTTGGGATAAACCGGAAGTCACACAGTGCCACATCGGGTGACTAAGGTGGATGAGGACACAGGGTCGTGTTTTTAGGAGCTGCCTTTCTGCTGGATGGCGCTTGCCTGCATTCACTATATTTCTGATCACAGAAGACAGGAAAGAGGACTTCCTTAGCTGTTTTAGAAAGTGGAAAAGTGATGGGATAACGTGTTCAAGCAAGTGGAATTTGTGGCAATTGTGTCTTTTACTGCAATCAATTTTAAAATTTAAGTATTGACCCCACATTTCCATCACACCTCCTACTCTAGAAATTTGCAGCCCAGTATTAAGTGGCTGCAACTCTCAGGAAAACAACCTGAGCCTGTTCTATTTGCATCTGCACTTCAGTTTGTAGCGTCTATTTTGACTATAGGAAATATGTTCCATGAGCAAGGCTGAAATTTTTAAAAAAGAAACTTATTTATTATTTGCATAATTAAAAACAACACTATCCAATAGACCTCTACTGGACTGGGAAATATTTAAGAAGAAATATCTGGCTATAATAAGCAGGCACTACTGAAAACTGAGGCAAGATGTATAAAAAAAATAAAATTCTAGCAAACTGTCAGCACATCTCAAGAGCTATAAACATGGTTCACTCCTGGAGCCGGCCACTCTACTTACAGCAAAGTATCCCCTGGGGAAAAATGAACACATTGACAAAGATCAATGTGATCGAAGTCATTAGGACATTTTTTCCGACAGGAAGAAACCCACAACTTCCAAGAGCCGTGCTGGAGACACCTCGTTGCCAGGACCCACCCGCCCTCTTCCTTGGTCTGACAGCAAAGTTGTGTTCATGATGGCAGCTGCTGACACAGGTGGGCGAGGCCCTCCCTCCCTGTCACCATCTTCCTGTCCCCTGGAACTGTGAAAGCTGCCACCACAACTGCTTGGCTGTCTCCTTTGGGTGCAGGAGATGCTCGCTAAGAGGGGCAGGACTCTTCTTAACTGAGGAGAAGACCTGTTTCCAGACGACTTGGGGGAGCCAAACAAAAAGGGTGAAATCCTGCCATTTGTGACAACATGGGTGAGGCTGGAGGACATTACGTTAAGTGAAATGGCCAGGAACTAAGAGAATCCTGAAGGGCCAAGGGCACTGGCACAGGCCTGTCATCCCAGCTACTCAGGAGGCGTAGCCAGGAGGACAGCAAGCTTGCCTCGGCTTGTGTAACCCCGTGCACTCCTGTCTCCAAATAGAAAAAGGGCTTGGGATGTAGCTCAGTGACAGAGCACTTGCCTAGCATGTGTGAGGCCCTGGGTTCCATTCCCGGTTCCATTAAAAATGTGTGATCTCACTAATATGTGGAATCGAAAACGGTTGTTCTGATAGAAATAGAGTAGAACAGTGGTTAGCACCAGTGGGGAAGGAGGGCTCGGGGGAGGCTGGTCAGCGAGAAGAGACAGAGGGTAAATGCTGGTGTGTGGCACAGCAGGGTGAGTGGTTAGCAGCAACTTACTGTGTATTTCAAAATTGCTAAAAGAGAGGATTTTGAATGTCCTGCCCCAAAGAAATGATCAGTGTTTAAGACCGTAGATATGCTAATTACTCTGACTTGATCACTGCACAATGTTCGTATGCAAGGAAACACCGTATTGTAGTCCGTGGGTAGGTACAACAGGTAAACGGGTACAATTATGTGTGGGCCTAAAGCAAAAGCTGCAAAATAAAATGCTACATCGAAGCTACCTCCATCCAGAGAAGATACGAAGAAGAGTGAACCTTTCCGAATGTAGGCTGCTGAACTCAGTCTTAGCCAAGACGAGAGTCAACGCGCTCACCAATGTACTAACACAAACTTCATACAGACATTAAGAAATAACATTAAACATGTCTTTGTTGACATGGAAAGACATTTACAGCATACTGTTAACTGAAAAAGAAGATTATCAGCCAGGATCAGTCACATGATCAAAGTTTTAAAAAAATGTATGACTATAGATATATAACTGGGGGGGGACAGGCATGAGAGGTCAGACAAAAGTATTTCCAACAATCATCTTTGATTGTCTTTGATGTTATTAAATGGGGAATAAACTTTTTTGAAGTTTTAATGTTTTCCTTGATGACGCGGTATTTCATAGGAAATTTAAAAATGAAAAAGTAACTAGTTTGTGAGTCAATGCCGGGCAGGGATAGAGTGCCCGAGCTGCCCACGACAGAGGGTAACTCGATCTGTACGAAACTCTTCCAGACAAACAGGACACAGAGATAAGTGTGCCAGTGACGTGAGTAAGATTCTTCACGGGAGAAAGACATGTCCCGTAACACAGGGCGAAGCATTTGAATGCCAGTAGTATTTTCAGTAAGTAAATGAAAAGGTCAGGCTGCTGGTGACCATGGCACCTGTGGCCAGGACAGCCGAGAGCCTTCCGTGACCTCTCCTCTCGGAGGCGCAGAGCCCACCGAGGCGGTGTGTACAGGGGCAGAGAACTGGGAACAGGCTGAGGGAGGCAGGGAAGGTCAGCCCAACAGCAGCTGTGGAACCTTTTGAAGAAGACAAGTGTCATGGGAAATGTCCCTAACAGTAAACACGCCGAGTTAAATGTGTGCAGTGTATCCATTTCCACACCAGAAGACAGCGCAGCCTCAAACACGGCCTAGAAGGAAAAGCCAGAGGGACTCTGAGGAGTGAGCCGTTGTTTCCGAACCGGGCTTTTCACGTGGACAGTGTGTGTCCTCGGCCACACGGGCGTGGCCTCGGGGCGTCCGTAAACAGGCAGCCATCTTCGCTGGCACTCAGGGTCCCATCCCTGTGGTCCTCTCCTCCCTCAGAGTGGTGGCACCCGCGCATTGTTTTCCCTTCTGCTCGTTGGCACAAGAAGAAAGTTCAACATGTTGCTTTAAAAGAAGCATCCAGACCACACTGTGATTCAGTGAAGAGAGAAGCAAGCATGCCCTTCGGGATGGGGCATGGCTGAATAGGCCTGAGATTGTGGAGAAATCCTGCTGGCATCATCACTGCCTGGGTTATCTCATCGCGTGTCTGGCCCTCAGCTGTTGATAATAAACTGCTGAATTAAGAAGTGTGAAGGAGAGAGAGGAGACCGTTGCTGTGCCTGCAAGTGCCGCGGAGGAGACCGGCTGAGGACACAATGTCTCTCCAGTGCCTGTGGCTCCGCTGCTTCCCCAGCACACATCTCTATGGACAGTGTTCACGCGGGAGCCGTGTAGGAAGGCGGCTGAGGCCTCAGAGAGCGAGCTAGCGTTAGGAGGTGGGCAGCAGCTCTGGCCTCCCACGGGACGGCTCTGAGGCAGGCACCCAAGGAGATGGTTGGCCCGCCGTGGACTGCAGGACTGTGAAGGCAAACCTGTGGCCCGTGTGCTGCGACAGGCTGTGGGTATCGTGGACAGCTCTAAAAGATCTGCCACCACTGCTCTAAGGCAAACAGTAAATGTTTGCAAAATCAATGGTTTTATACTTTAACCTTATAAACCACTTAGTCTCATAATTCTAACAACAGGGAAAACAATCCTCCAGCAGTGAGCAGTTCTGACAGTCCACACTGCACCCCTCTCCCCACGTCTGGGCTTGCAGGGGTCTGGACGCTGACCGTAGTACTCTCACCTAGGTGGACAGGGTACCTAACCCATCTGGGCTCCCGGAGGACCTCTCGGGGGCGGCGAGCACGGGTAGCACTATGGAGCTTGAGAGAGTGCCACACCCTCCTGCCGACACACCTCCTGGACTAGGACCCCCTGGAGCATGACACCAGTTGGCAGGTCACAAGCAAACCAGTCACTTCGTACCTTTAGAGAATTTCCACACGATGGTGGGTACGGGATAGCCCTCAGCCGAGCAATTGAGGATAACAGCCTTGCCGTAAATCCCGTCCTGGTCCCGGGGCTGAACCACGAACTTGGGAGGAACTGAAAAGAGAAAGTAGTGGTCATTAGACACAGCCACAACCCAGTAAAGGTCTGATTTCGTGAACCTACTCGCAGACTCAGTTGAATGAGAGGTGTGACACAGATGGAAAACAACAGTGGTTTTTGTAGTGTGGGACAAAAGAGAGGTACCAGCTTGGTGCTGGCAATTTTTCTTCCACAAATCAATGAGTTTGGTTTGGCCTCCAGCTCCGCTACTTCCTGTCAGATAATTTGTGCAAGTTATAGAATGTCTCCTGGCCTCAGTTTCCTTATATGTAAAGCATGTCATAGGATTGTTACGAGGATCTAATGGATCAAGCTAGAGAAGTTCTCAGGACAGTGGCTGGGAGATGAGCGCAGATTAATTCAGTAAATGCAGGCTACGCCCAGCCCTGACACATCCTCACCAACACAGCCCCGGGCTCCAAAGGAAAGAAGTGCTTCTCACAGCCCGCAGGTCTCCAGAACACTGCTTGAGTAGTGACCAAGTCCCCTTCAGGGTACTGTATTCTGAGGCAAATACATTCAGCGAAAGGTAAATATATTTAAAATAAGATGATAAGGGGTGGCTCTCAAATATTGAGAAAATTATTTCTAGGGAAGATGATAGAGATTACATAAAGCAAAATTTTCTAATAAAAATCATCAATCAACTTCTAGGGTTCATTAGAATGTTTAAATATTAGACTAGAATCTCTATCCTCAGGGTGGAAGGCGAGTCTGCAGCCACCTACATCCAATCTTCTATGCCTCAAATTCTGCCAAGAGCAACAAATCCCTTGCCAGACACACAGGGTCACTAAACTCCTGCACTTCCTCCGGAACAATGTCCAATTATAATCACTCTGTGACGCCCCCCCACAATTTGGCTCAAATCCAAAGAAATGTTACTTAAATAAATACTCATCAAAGAGGTCGACCTGGGAAACTGTCATTAATACACCGCAAGGGTAAGGTGGTTACAGATGGAAACAGCCCCTAGATGAGTAGAATAATCCTACTGTGTTGTCAGTGCTGGGAGGAGCTGCCTGTGGATTTTATTTTGTCACGGGTGTGTTTGCACTTCCTCACGAACTGGATGACTGACTGTGGAGGTGAGTGCCTGAGCTCAGACTTCGCTGTTCAGTGCTCTTTGAATGGCACTGAGGAGCAGTAAGAGACTTAGCTTTACCGAGCTTCTGTGTCCAGGCCTAGTGATACATGTGCTGGTGGTGACGAGAACAGCAGCCCAGCCCCAGCGGTCACGGAGCAAGGAACGTCACCGTGCTGGTGCTCAGCCCAGGAGAAAGCACTCTGATGGAGGGAAATGTGCTCAGGGAGACACCATGGCCTGCCTGGGCCCCCCTTCATCTCCCGGGCAGAAGGGGCCCTGGAGGCTTCTCACAGGTCCCTTCCCATGGGGGCGTCACACGGCTGAGGCCCCAGCCTTGTCTGTCCTGCACGGCCACCTGGCTCCAGTGTCCCTGCTTG
This sequence comes from Heterocephalus glaber, assembly GCF_053883595.1. Taxonomy (NCBI): domain Eukaryota; kingdom Metazoa; phylum Chordata; class Mammalia; order Rodentia; family Bathyergidae; genus Heterocephalus; species Heterocephalus glaber. The sequence goes on from NW_028258138.1 coordinate 2,407,650, forward strand.
TCACGTGGATGGTGACAGGCCCCTTTCCAGCCTTTGGGCCCCTTTATTCCAATATGGACTCATCCGGCGTGGCCCCCTGGTCGTTGTTTTGAATCCCCTCCTGGATGTCCATGCCCGTCACACAGAAGGCCGAGGCGAGGAACAGTGTGGGCTGCACAGTCCCCTTGTCCCCTTGTGCTCCCCGCTCTGCAGCTGCACTACTGTCTGCACAGGGGCGTTGTGGCGCCTGCTCTCTCAGCCTCGACCTTCCCGAGCTTGCTGTCTCCCTCTCAGCCGTTCTATCCAGCTGCTCCCCTTCCCAACCCTCAGGATTCCTCCCTCTCTGCTCCTCCCGTCTGCTTCATGCGCCCTCTAAGGCCGGTGACTCTCCTTTCTTCTCTGGCTGAGGTCCCACAGCGTGTCACACCGCTGGGTGAGCTGTCATGCGTCTCCCTGTCTGGCTGGATGGGGAGGAGATGAGCTCCCCTCCCAGGACTCTTCCAGGAGCCGGGAATTAGGAGTGCGTGCTCAACACACCGATACTTGGAGGGGAAAAGGGCAGATGAAGGAGGGAATAACGGAAAAATGTACTCATTTGAGAGCAGTTATAAAAGAATGTCCATATTTGTAACCACCTATTGATCTTTAAAAGAGTTACAACTCGACGACTTTTTTCCTTTCGTAGACATCGAAGCACAAGAAAACACTGAAGTCATCATCAGAAAGTTGCTGAGGAAACAAAGTAAAGGTTGCCACAGACGAGGACTTTGCAAGAGACAATGCCTCGTTGGAGCGGCAGGAGGGCCCTGCAGTCCTTTTCTGCTTCACACAGTTAGTTCAGTCATTATCTTGCCAACAGGAATGGAAAGGAAAACAGGCCCGAGGAGAGTCGCTGAGACACTGGCGATGGAGATTTAAGAGGTGACCGATTTTCTGAAGTCAGAACGACTCGCAGACAATCTATACAACACGAGCTCCGCAGCTGGCCCATTGTGCGTTTTTTGTTCAGTTTTAGTAAGATAGTTTAAGCCCCCCCAGGTTGGTTCTTGCTTTAAAAATTGCTTTGGTTTTTCTAGGCCCTTGTCCTTTCCATATAAGTTTTAGAAAAAAGTTTGAATTTTTATACCAGAGCTTGCTGAGTGTTTTATTAGCATTGTTCAGTTTCTCAACAATATTTTGTAGCATTCACTGTAGAAGGGGTGGCCAAGGTAGACAAATGGGAAATAGGAAGAGGTTCACATAATTCCCCAAATTACCTACTCCACTGCTTCAGAAGTATTTGACTACCTACAGTAATTTGTTTCATTTATACTACCAGTTTCTGTTAGTTCACTGAAAAGAAAGTTTTATGTTATTACTTGCTTGTTTCTTCTTTGTAAGAGAGCGTCTTTTCTGTTTATATCTTGTACTCTGAGTAACTTCCTTTAAGATTATGACACACAGCATATTGACGATTTGGCATGGCATGTATCGAGATGTCTCCCAAAGCCTCATGCGCTCAACGGTGGGGCTTTTCAGAGGCGGCTGGATCTAGGGCGTGTGATGCTGGGATCAAGGATGTGACCCTGGGATTGATTCACTGGTGTGATGCTAGGATTAAGGGTGCCCCACCCTGGGTGTGAGTGGTACCCACCCCAAGGGCACACAGCCTGGATAAGATACACAGAACAGAAAGAGGGCTGCTGCTGTCTCTTGCTGCTTCTTTGCTATTTCACTGTTCTGCTGCTTTCTGACTACCATTAAGATTTTCTCCTCTGCGATGCCCCTCTGCCACCCTGCCTTGGAGCCAACCAATTACCGGAAACCTCTACAAACTCTGAGCTACAGTCAACCTTTCATCCTTTAACTTTGGATGTCAGGTATTTTATCTCAGCAATGAGCAATGTAACTAAGACACTATTGTTATTCTCTTATTATTTGTTATGAAATTTTGTTTTATTTTTCATAAAATAAAATAAAAATACTATATCTGGTAAATGTTTAAATTTAAATTTTTACTAGTAAAAGACATATTACCATTAATCTCCCTCACAGCACCCCTTACTTCAAACACCCTTCTGGCCATTTTCTGAAGCAGTTCTGGAGTCCTCTTTCATGAGATATGATTAAAAACATGGTGAATGCAGCTGCTGAGCGCCATCGAAGAGAAAGGCAGCTCGTAAAAACATGATGCTGTGTCCTCATCCACCTTATTTACCAGATCTGGCTCCGTGTTACTTCTGGTTCCTCCCCCAAACTCAAAACGAACGTGAAAGGGAAATGTTTTGGATCAATTCAGGACATTAAGGTGGCCATGGCAGTGTAACTAAAGACCCTCATAAAAAAGGACTCCAGAGCTGCTTCAGAAAGTTGCACGAATGATGGGGAAAGTGTGTTCTAAGAACCAAGGGGTGTATTTTTCTTTTTTTTTTGGTACCGGGGATCAAACTCAGGTCCTTGCGCTTTCGCGGCAGGCGGGAAAACCACTGAGCTAAATCCTCGGCCCAACCAAGGGTATTTTGAGGGAATTAATGGCAGTGTGCCTTTTTAATTTTATTTATTTATTTTTTTGGTACCGGGGACCAAACTCAGGACCTTGCGCTTGAGAGGCAGGTGCTGGAACCACTGAGCTAAATCCCTGAGCTAAAATTTTTAAACTGTAAAAATTTTTATTTAAACATTAACCGTATGTTGTAGTCATCTCATATATTATGTTAAATTATCCCCAAGTATGATATTTGGAAGAATATATTTTCATTTTCCAATTGTTTTCACCCGTATAGAGAAATAAAATTTATTTCAGTGCTTTCACTCCATATCCTGTGGGTGTGCCACATTCGCTCATTAGTTATATAGTACTCAGATACTGATAGATACTGGTAGATAGCTCATCTGCAAATGGAAGGATTTTTGTGCCTTCCCTTACAAATGTAATACTTTATAATGCTTTTTATTGCCTATGTACAAACCTAGAAGAAAACTGAGTGAAGTCATCAGAGCAAATATGCATATTCCCAATCATGGGTCTCAAGAGTACAGAGAGCTCTATATGGTATGAGGGGACTTCTATTATCTTAGGGTTGCTTCCTTCTACTAATTTGTGAAATCTTTTAAAAATCAGGAATGGATGTTGAACTCTGGTCAATTCTGTTCTGTTATTTTATTTACGTCTGTAGATTTTCTTCATTCTGTGAAGATAGTGATTTCTATTGCTTGAGTTTTAAATGTTAAACCAAGCTTGTATCCCTTTGAGAAAGGCCACTTTCTTTTGATGTTTTATCCATTCTGTATATTGCCAATTCAACATGTTAACATTTTGTTAAATATTTTTGCATCTCTAGTCACAAGAAGTAAGTCCCCCCGCCCCCCGTCTCTAAATAAACCATAATCAATGTCAAAGCAACATCTTTTGAGCCCACTTTAATTTACATCTCAGATAACAACTGCTAAGCTCGAACTCTAAAACATTAGTGGGTGGTTACAAATATATTCTTTTATACCCACTCTCCATGACTACATTTTTTCCCTGTCATTCAGATACTGGTTGATACAGCTGTTCAGATCTCCATGCATACTATTTCCTATTTATTTTATAAATTACTGAGAAAGGAGTGTTGAACTTTCCACTTATCATTGCCTATTCATCTTTTTCCCTTTGGTTCCATCAGATTTTCCATTATGCATTTTGAAGTTCCATTACTAGGTACATCCACACATCAAATGTTGATTTCTTCTTGATGAATTGAGAATCCTGTCATTTTAACATGTCCTTATGTATTCACAGTAATGTCACTTGGCTTCGGGTCTATTTTGTTCAGTACTGGTATAGTCTATCAAGATTTTATGATAGTTCATAGTCTTTGATCTTCAGTCTATTCGCATTTTCACATCATTACATTATTTGAAGTGAGCTTGCCATAGAGAACCAGTACTTGGTTCATACTTAGGGATCAGTCTGGGAACTTTCAGTTTGTGTAGTGAAGCCATCTGTACCATTGTATGTACTGATATGACTGTCTACCCATTTGGTCTACCTATTTGATTTTTATTTTCCTATCTCCCATCCATTACCTGCTTTCTCCTTTTCTACAAGTTTTTTCCGGTAAATTGAGTGTATTTTATTGTTCTGTCTTATGTCTCCTACAGGAATAATGGCTGTACCTCTTGGTTTTAGTTTTTGCTATGGCTCTAGAGTTTACATTGTACATATTTAGCTGTCAGTGTCTGTGTTCAAATAACCTGCACCACTTCAGGTATCATTTAAAAGTCATCTTACAACAGTAAGTGTCCATTTTCTTCCCATCCTTTGTGCTAATATTGCTGTACATTTTATTTTGCATGCTATAAATCCTCATAAATTATTAGTTTAAATATATATATTTAAAAGTTAAAAAATGAAAACAAAATGTCTTTAATGTCTAGCAATACAATTTATCATATCCAAGGACCTTCATTACTTTTGTAGATCAAAATTTCCACCTAAAATAATTTTGTTTTAACTTGATAAAAATTCCTGAAATACATTGTAGTGAAAGCTCCACACAGATTAATCTCTCCCATCGTGCTTGTCTGAAGATGTCACCGTGTCTTCTTCATGTGTAAAGACTGTACGACTGTATCTCGCTGCTTATGAAGCCCTTTGGTTTTGTCCCTACCCTTTTGATGCATTAAAGATGGCATTCTATTCTTTCTTGGCTGGCACTGTTTCTGATGAGTTACCTAAATTTTCTGAATTTGTTCCCCTAGATGCAATGAGTCTAATTTATCTGGATGCCTTTAATGTTTCTGCATGTCATTGGTTTGTAATAATTTGATTTTGCTATGCCATGGGACAGCTTTCTATGTGTTTGCTCTTCTTGGGTTCTTTCATGCTTTCTGATCTATACGCTCCTCTCTCTTCCTCTCTATCTATCTATCTATATATAGTTCTCTCTCTCCATATATATATATATATATATTCTTGATACTGCTCCACGTTTACTGAGCCACAATTTCTATTTTCAGTCTTTTATTCTCTGAACTGAAATTTGGATATTTCTCTTGGCCTCTAATTTCAAATTCAGGGATTCCTTGTTTTGCAGGATCCCATCTCCTGTTAAATACACCCAGTGAGTTTCTTGTTTGAAGTAGCCCATTTGCACATCCAGAAATTTCTTTTGGTTCTTTTAGGAAACACTGTCCCTTTCTCTTCTTGAAACCCCCATGCGTTCGCTCACAGGGTACATCTTCCTGTTAGCAACCTGGAAAGCATTCTTGACAGCGGCTTCCAAACCTTGCCTGCCAGTGTCCACATCGCTGCATCCTTGCGTCTATTTTGTTTATTTCCTTCTGCTTATGGTTCACATTTTCTTGCTTCCTACCTACTGGATAATATTTTATGGCATGCAGTCATTGTGGATATGCCTGCTATTGAGAGTCTGAATCTTGTCCTTCTTTGCCTGAGTGAGTTTGTTTTCGCAGACACTTGGTTTATGGTGGAGAGGCTTGATCCTGTCAGGAGCTTCCCACCTAGGCTCGAGGGCTGGCCTAGAGCGGCCTCAGTGCAGGGCCTTTCCGAGGGCCCAGCTGATCCTGCTGCACCCCGCTGCAGCTCCTCAGAACCCCAGCGTTTTGAAGCCAGCTATAACCTCTGCTGATCTCGCAAGCGGTTAAACATGTAGAGGAACACTGCTTGGGTGTGGAGGGCCTTCCCTCAGCAGCCCCTGATCTCTTGGCCACGCCCACGGTGTCTAGCCTTCGAAGCGGCTCTGAGCTCCAACTCTGCTCTCCCCACCTCAGGACCATCATCTTCTGTCTGGATCAGCAACCCTCTGCCCCGGCTCAGAAGGCAGCCCAGCGGAAGTGCTGGGTTTACGGGGCACTCAGCTCTCACTCTGCCCTGCTCAGGGGTCACAGCTCCTGTTCCACTGCCTGGAAACAGTTCTGCATGTTATTTTGTCTAATTTTGTAGTTGTTTTTGGTAGGAGGATGAATCCAGTGCCTGCTACTCTGTTGTGGTTCTGTCTGACATATTAACGCTTATTTTCTCACTTGACCCCAAATAAGATCCTGTCATTTCCTGTCATTTCTCTTGGACCTGCCCTCTGGAGCCTGCACCATGGCTGTTATTATCCTACCTTTAACATGTCCCGCTGGTGCAAAGCACCTGATGACCCTCTTCTCCTGTAAGTTGTGGATGTAGGGTATGAAAAGCTGACCAGTACAGAAACTCATCGCAATTCAGTTGCTTCTCATTACCTTGACCATTTCCGCCTTCCTTCCTCGTGCACCCACATAGCTTGCCTACACTTCTGAAACTGCTGCGCAACTGCTCCCCCTGCCTGGAGGCCTAGGACATTCACCACATAGTTGCCAGTGTGATGATCAAAAAGATAAATCAGGCCACGTCACCACCCTGTTTAGAGTCACAAGTGGCTCTCTGTACACAGAGGAAGACAGCATCTACAGTGACTGCATCTTTCGATTGCTCAGGGCACCAGGATGCGAAGCACACTCCTCGGGGGTTTTACAAATTGATGCTTGAGTCCAACCTCAATCATGTGGGCTGAGAGTGGACCCCAGAACTTCTTTGAAGCTCCCAGTGCAATACCAATGTGGGATTTGAGGGCCACCAACCAGCGATTTGGGGAAAGTACTGAAAAATAGAAATTAATTTTCCAGATATCTGAGAAATCAATCTACTCCCAAAGATGATCGTTTCATCGGTCTTGGTTGGGAACAGAAAATACATTCCCATCCTTTCCTCTCCCACAGGCCCTGTTGTCCAGTCCAGACGCGTGCTGTGCCTGCCCCTCACCTTGTCCCTGCCGACTTCCACCACAGCACTGACTGGCGCTGTGCAGTAAACTTCACAGAAGCTGGTGTTTGAGGAAGAATCACAGGGAGATTTTCTGGGCTCCATTTCAGTTCCTTTCACCTTTGTCTTGGTCAAAAAAGCCTGGCTGCTCTCCCTCCAAGGAAAAGCGATATGAGAACATCCATGTACATTTTTGTCTATCATTTGTGTTCCCTGACCTGGATCCATCAGTGCAGATTATAATGAAAATAGGCTGATGGAATGTTTTGCCCTTTGAAAGCAATGCTGAGAGTCCATTCCGCCTCTAAGAAAACACTTGCGCAACAGATGTGGTTGGCTCTGATTTTTATGTTCAAAAAGTCAAAGGAAAAACTCAAGTGCCTCAATTCTTCTACTCGGAAGTGAAAGGTGAAAGAAAAAGAGTCTTGTGAGTATCTTTAGTTTGTATCGAACAGAAGATCCATTTTCTTGCTTATGCACCCTGGGAATTTTGTTTCAGAAACATGAAGTCGGTTTCTACATGCAACTTCTGGGGGGGCTGGGCCTGACCTCCTTCTCCTGGCCAGTCGGAGGGAAGACAGGTTCATTTTCAGTGACAAAGGAAGGGGAGGTGTTGGTGGAGGATCCAGGAAGGACAGGGAATCCCCTGCTGAAGGAAGGGTCTGCTACTGGCAAATCTGAAGATAACAGAATTCATCCCCCTCTAAACCACAGCCCAGCATTTAGGAATTGTAAACTATAAATGGCCGATGGTAACATAACTTGTTAATTTCATACCACTGCCTTTGCAGTATGAATGGATACAGTAGTCTTGGAGAATCGTTCATATTTGACAGTTTAGGGACAAAGAGGCGCTTAATTCACAAATGGAGTGTGAACCTTAATGAGGAGTTGATGTCTTGAGTAAAGATCTGAAAGGAGATTGACTCATTTTAGGTGCAGTGAGACTATGCTAGTATTTTCTACAAGTTAGACTACCTGGGTTTAATCTTCTTCATAAATACTATCATAGCCCGCTTCATTTAAAAAGGCTCAGACAGCCTGCAAAAGTAATAGTAGATTTCATGCTAAATAGAAGAAAGGAGCAAAGAAAACCACATTTAAAAAAGTAAGTATAGCTTTGGCCAATATCAATTTTAGAGGCTATTTATCTAAATGATAAGAAGTATTATTAAAAGTTCCACAACCCTAACCCTAAATACAACAAAGCAAGGGCTAACGGACTTCAGTCCTAGAGGATCACTGGGTTAGGTTGGAGGCCGATGGCATGAATTTAATCTGATAGCCCCCCGATTTTCACTTACACATTTCTTGGCTGCTAATTATGTGAAATATCAGATTTTAGGCACATGAAACCTTGGCTTGGAATTTTAGAGGAATTCTTGGCGGATTCCACAGTCACAGTGCTGGAAAGGGACAGACTGCCTCTCCGAGTCCCGGTCCCAGTGTGGCAGTGGAGTTGGAGCCACCCAGCCTACAACAGCGCTGAATTTGCCCCTGTGCTCACCTCTCACGATGAGCTGGCTCTGGTGCTCCACAGCCGCTGCCTCGTTGCGGGCGATGCAGGTGTAGTTCCCGTTGTGCATCAGGGAGAGGTTGGAAATCCGCAGGGAGCTGGTGAAGTCGATGTTGTCGATGGTCACCCCAAGGCTGGCTGGGATCGGCCGTCCATCCTTCTGCCAGGTGATGGTGATGGGCAGGTCCCCCGAGACCACCACACACGGGATGAAGACCCGCTGCCCGATGGAGAACCTCGGAAACTCAAAGGGCTGAATGAAAGGAGGTACTGAAAGAAAAAAGGAAAAGACAAAGCAATGGAGCCAAGGGAATCTGGAACTGTGTCTTATTCTACCCTCCCTGGAAGAGCCCTCCGGGCAACCACTGAGGCAGCTCCTGACCAGAGCCCTAGCAGAGGAGATGGACACTGCTCTGTGGAGCTATCTGCACCACCAAGGCAAAGGGCGGCTTGATTTGCACTTCGGCAAATATGATTGATTTCCGAGTGGCAGACTTTGTAAAATTCAAGAATCACTTTTAAATTAAAACATTCAGACTTCCCTCTGCAGGGTAAATGAAAAGAGGCTTTGGGTTTGGATTTTCCTCCAAAACTTTTAAAAATGATGTGTGCACGGGATTTCTTTCCTGCTTTGCTGTGAGTTGCACTGATTACTTTCCCACACCCTCCCATTTCATGCCTGGCCAACAGGGATACTCCAAACCACTGGCGAAACAGAAACCCCAGTCTTAGCACCGAGGTTCTTTTCTATTGCCTAGAGGAACTGTGGGTTACAAGTATTCCTGTCAGGAAAATGTGCAGCTTTATTCCACACCCTTAACATTATACACTCATGCATAGGCCCTTAAATTAAGAGCTGGTGCGAGGCAAGTTGTTGGAGTTGCTGTTGTTCAGGTGGACGTGGTCACAGTCTGCAACCTGGGCAGCCAGAGCCACTGCTACACTCGCCTGGAAGGCTCCATCCTAAGGTGGCTCCACCGACCGGCTCCTCCTCCTACGCTCTGCCTCGGGCCATTCTTCCTCAGTGAGGGGACTGGCGTTATAGCTCAGTTAAGTTGGGTCCCGGGGAGGCCAGTGCAAATCCTCCCTGTGCACCGAGGGCGAGTTGTCAGGATGCCCATCAGCATCCATCAGCAGGGTGGGGGGGGCAGTTACTCCCAGCTTTCCTGTGCTGATGAGGCCCTGAGACACAAAGACATTCCTTAGCCTTAATTAACTACTAGTTAGCTGTTCTAGGCTGAGATCAGAGCCTGCATTCCTGGTCTTTGTTGTGGGTTTTTTTGAATATTTTTAAAATTTTATTTATTTATTTATTTTGTATTGGGGATCGAACTCAGGACCGTGCGCTTGGGAGGCAGGTACAATGCCGCTAAGCTAAATCCCCAGCCCTTTTGCATATTTTTTAAATGAACAATTTTATTTATATGAAGGGGAATGGAAATGACAAAGGACACAAAGATTCTTAAGCAAGCAATAACCTAATAAAAATCAGCTAGTATCCTGGGTGATGTTGCAAGCCATTAAACAGAAAGATGTCTGTGGAGTCTGCTCACTAATCAATGGTAGATTCATTTCTTTTATCAACTCAGGGAAGACAGAAATCATGCAGGAAATCCACACATTCAGTCCTCCACTCATGGACTCAGGCACCCTGTACACAGCACCTAGCATGGGGCTGCATGTGCAGGGCATGGGCAGTGCCACAATGTGCCAGTCCCTCCCAGTACGGCACTCAGTCTGGACACAGGTGGCGGCGAGCAGCAGGGCACAGCATGGCTACTCTGGTGCTTGGCATCATCACTACTGCCCTGTCCACTTTTAGAGGCAGTGGTCGCTGGAACTCAGAATCGCAAATACTGCCAGAGCTGTGGGTGGCTCCGGCCCCCTCTCATCAGAGAAATTAAAAACCAACCAAATGAAAACTGCCGAAAGTATGAACACAGTCAGTTAGACACTGCTGTAGCTTCTCCATGGAGCTGCAGCTTTGGGTCTCAAGAGTTGATCTGATGCTAAGGGGAAGGGACCTCAGGATGGGGCTGTCCTGGGTGAGGATGATGCAGAACTGTTTGCAGTGGGGATTTGCTGGGGAAAATGCTGCCTGGTACTAAAGACACCTATATTCCCTTGAATCTGCCCCAGCAGCATGAATGTGTACTGTATGCACAGACGTTATTAATAACACATCTGCATGCTTGTCTCATTTCTTCTCCTTTGGGTCTCATACCCAGAAACCCATCTGTCAGGGTTCTCACGCACACCCTGGCACTGGCCACTGGCTCGGTGTCTGTCATCTGAAAGGCAGATCCTTTTTCTCACACAAGAACTTTGGAAGCAGACTGTCTCCCTTTAACTCCAGCTGTGCTACTGGATGGAGTTTCTGAACCTTCTTCAGGCCTCGGATTCCTTGTTGGTAAAACAAAGCGTGTGGCCCTGAGTTCTGAGATGGAACTTGGTGTCACAAACTTGAGCAGGGCTTGAAATAAACTTCTATTCCACCAGCATTGAAGGTGAGATGAAAGCATTAAGCTGGAAGGTCAGCGGGTGGGGTAAAGACTCAATTTCTCCATCAGTTACAGGAGGAAGAAGAAATAGATACAGTCGTACTTCCCATTCCCCAAATTAGGCAAGAAAAGTAGGTGTTTTTGACCTATCCACTTGATAATAAAACAATGTAGGTGTAAGCTGTCAGTACTTGCCGAATATAAGAATGTTCCCTTACGTTACAAGATAGAGGAAGGACTTGTGCATACTATTTTTCAAGAATAGAGGCAAGAAGTAGCTACAGAGGAGTGTTAAAAACAAAAAACAATGAACTAAGATAAACTGGTAGTATAAATGAAACCAATTAGCATATACAGTGGAATATTTTTTAAACAATGGAATTTGTAATTTGAGGAAGTATTTGAACTTCTCTGTTTCCTCCTCATTTCTCTCCTGTTTTGTTCTTTGTGTTTTTTGAAACCATGAGATAGTTGAGCTTGTGTGTCTGATTTATTTCACTTAGCAAATTTGTGTTATTATTTGTTTGTTTCTTTTTGTAAGAAACTTTTTGGTTTATGTCTTGTACTCTGAGTAACTACTTTGAAGATAATGGGACACAGCGTAAAAGCCATTGTTATCCTCCTATTACTTCTTTAAGAAATTTTGTTTAAAAAAAAAAAGGGCTGGGGATTTAGCTCAGTGGTTTCACCTCCTGCTGTGCAAGCGCAAGAACCCGAGTTCAATCCCATGTTAAAAAAAGAAAGAGATTTTGTTTTGCTTTTCATAAAATAAAAAAATTTTTAAAAGACAAGTACAACAAAAACCAAACTCTTCGCTTTCCATTACTCTGAAATACTTGCCTTTCTTTGATACATGTGAGTATGAGGAATATGTGTTGTCACATAAGTAAATTTCAGAAACGCAGTCATAAAGAACACTGCGGAAAAGCAAGAAACACGCCTTACGACCCTGAAAGCGAATGTCAACACGCTGACCTGCAGGTGTCACTCGGAGCGTGGCCCCTGCTCTGAACATCTCATTTTAAACCATTAGGACACAGCCCTCATCACATTTCTGTGCTAAACCAGACGCTGAGATGCAGGCAGTGGACTGGGCGGAGCAGGAAGCCCAGGCTGGTGGGTGGGTGCCTGGGGTGAGAGGCTGGGGTCTGTGCAGAGTCCGCCCGAGACTGGGCTCAGCGAGGGGAGGCTGCACGGCAGCACGCGGCCCTCAGGCTCAGCCCACTGAGGACACACAGAGCGGGCTGGGTGCTGTGGTCAGCATGGTGACCAGGAGCAGCCGCCGGGCGTCACGGCAGCGCACTGCTGCTCAGGCATTGTCATTCCCACCAGTCCATTCTTGTACTGAAAAAATCTGATTAAACTGTTATCTGTATATTTCCTGTTCTATCATAAAAATTATTGAAAAGAATATGTAATTTTTGGTCATCCTGTATTTAAATAATTGGACTGATAAATAGTTTCAAAGGGAAAAAATGCATATTTAAATTTTTAAAACATCTTTACAAGAACAAAAGAGCCTATCAAAAATTGTTAAAAAGTTTCACGATGAAGGAAGGACTCGGTTAGAGGGAAAGCCATTGTCCCAGTAGTCACGGTATCTCATTAGCCAAATGGCATCCACAGGAGCGGCATGTTTATGGTTAGTTAAACCCCAGACCCATTTGCCAGCAGTATCATTTCTTTCTTCGCTGCTTATGTTGTCTCTCTTGCCTCAGTGATGAGTCACAAGTTTGCTGTAGAGAAGGCTTGCAATTTTGCAGAGGGCCTAAAGTCTTGTAGTTTGGATTCATGAGATATAAAATTGGAGGGGAAAACTAAACAGAGCAATTAAAAAATTTTTCCCATGATTCTGTGGAACGCTGAACCATACATTCAAGATGTCCTCATTACCTCATCTGGCTCATTATATTTCCTAAATAAGGTAAATCCCCAAGTCCTGCTGACAGCGGAAGCTTGTAATGTTACAAGAGCGGAGATTCTGAGTGTGACATGCACCCGGTTTTGATATAACCTTTCTACAAGAAGTATGTAAATATCTGCTAAATGTCACTTATTACCAGGGTTGTGTGTTTTACACTGGAGGGTTCCTTCTCTGAGACAGCTAGTTCAGGGCCATCCAATCCCGCCAAATGCCAATTTGGACGCGCTTTCTAAACCTTAATGAGAATGCTAGATCAGATCTCTCTGTTCTTGTGTCTTGTCCCTTAGCAATTGATTGCATCCTGTTTTTTATACAGTGAAAAAAAATATTTACTTTCCCCCAGATAAAAAAGGAATATGATACACAGAGAAAATCGAGGACTGGGTTTTGGTCTGTTTGGAACAGCTAGCAGTGTTACCGCGATCTGGGGGCTCAACTCCGCGATTCTATTCTTCACCTGTGAGTGAGGCTGATGAGACCCAGCCTGTTACAGGCAGAGGGCTTTAGATGCACATCCCACTCAGGGCCCTCGGAGGCAGAGAAAGGTGCCCAATTCATGTCCTTCTCTCTTTTCTCCCTCCTCCTATACCATTTTTTTTTTAACCCCAAAGCCCATGTTCCACTGGGAAAATCTGAACAAGGTACAACATGGGTGTTGGAGGTCCAAGACTCTGTCTCCTCGCCTTGTGGACAGGAGTGAGGCCCAGTCACAGCCTTCTCGACGGCCTAGAACCCGGGACTTCCAACTCCTGGAGCCCCGAGCCTCCCTCCAGGGAGACATCACCAACACCTGGCCTTGTTTGTGCAGCCGGACATTCAGGCCACCTGTGGATGAGGAGGTGACTTCTGAGAAGCAGTGGCCAGAGCTGTGCTGGCTCAGTCACCGGCCCCTGTGTCTGCCCCGGCCCCAGGAGGAAGGGGCAGCGAGAGATAAAGAAGGACATTTGGGGACCACGAGAGCGCAAAGGAACCGGAGGTTTAAGATGCTCACAGAAGCGTGTGCTCCTTCCTGGCCTCTCGCCCCGGCTCCCTTGGGGTTCAGTGTGAACTGATGTTGGATGACATCTAAATACTGACCTAGATAAAGAAGGCAAGACAGCCAGCAGGGACGCTCCGGTCTGCCTGTCGGGCTGGAAGGGCAGTGAAGGATGAGGCCCTCCTGTGGTTTGGTCAGGGTGGCTTTGAGGGTCTATTTCCAAGGCTTTTCCCTTAAAGGGCTGTGTCTCCGGCACACTCAGAACAGCCCCGGTCACAGAAACAGAAACTTTAATAGTATCCATTTTCCTCCAGGCATTGATTAGAAATGACACATCTGAGTTTCTGTGACAGAATTAATTAGGGTTTTAGGTGTGTTTAGAGAAATTCACACTTTTTATTATTTAAGGCTTGCTCAACTGAGAGGCATACTTCTTTTAAGGCAGGAGTTAGAAGAGAAAAGAGTGACCCAAAGTTTGCAGAGAATACCGGGGAACAGCCACAGTCTAAATTATAAGGAAACATTTTCCCCTACAGGCAGAGAAAGACAGCTGGACCAAATCACCTACATTTTCTTTAATTTGAGAAAGTGGGAGGTTACTGACCCTGCTGTGACTTCAAGAACTGGTCATGATCCAAAACAAAGAGAATGGAAGCACCTGGAAATATACTGTTGCGTGAAATAAACCAACACGCAAGCTTAAACACTGCATGGTATCTCTCATTCGAGTGAGGCAAAGGACAGAAAGGAGAATAATAAAGGATGAGTACAAGGGGACAAGGGGTGGGATCTCTCACAAGAGTGTGGGGTTAGGAGGAGGGGAAGGGGAAATAAATGGAATAAAGATGTACTGTGTAAGGAGCCTAATACTCCAATGAATGTAAACATGTATACCATAACATGAGCTAAGATTAATAAGATCAACAAGAATGAAAAATGGGATGGGGAATTGGTGGAGGAGGGAGGGGGAGGGAAGGGAAAGGGATTAAAAAGAAAGTAACAAGTTGTGGTATGTACATGTAACCACACCCCGCGATGACTGTAAACTACATGAACTGCAAACATGTACTAATAGGTGCAGAGGAAGCTTCCGGGCCATTGCACTACCGCTCCCAGCGCAGAGGAGGTGAGCCACGCAGGAGCCAGCAGCACACACACACACACACACACACACACACACACACCCCGTGGAAATGAGAAGACATGTGAACAAGTCTCAAAACCAGACTTCCAGATCACCTACAGCAACCCCAAAGGGAAACGAGATGGAACAATCTGATACTCAACCACCTGGACTCTCTGAATTGGCAACAAAAGAGGATCTGGAAAAACTGAAATCAGAAATAATTTCTCACATAACAGCAGAATTGTGCTCATAGTGCAAGACATGATTAATAAATCTAGAGAGGACACAGATAAAAAAATAGAAGATCTGAGGAACATGATGGAATCCCAACATAGGAAACAAATGGAATCCATAAAATAGATGCAAACATTTCCAGATTAAAAACTTGATTAAAAGTCTATACAGAAGAATGAGCCAAAGTGAGGAAAGAATTTCAGATATAGAAGATAAGATTGCAATTAGTGAACAGGAAAAGAAAAATTGCTTTAAAATTGTAAGAGACCACGAGAAATCAATCCAGCAGCTGCTAGATGATGCAAAGAAGAATAACATAAGACTGTTTGGAGTCAATGAAGAAAGAGGAGAGAGTGCAGATGACATAAAAAAAACTCTTCACAGAAGTGATGGCAGAAAACTTCCCAAGGAGGGGAAAAGAACTTGACATACAGATAAGTGAGGCATATAGGACTCCAGCTAGCCTTAATCAAAAAAAAAATCTACACATAGGCATATAATAGTTAGGATTCCAGAAATCCAACAGAAGAACAAAATTCTACAAGCAGTGAGAGAAAAGAAACAAATCACATACAAAGGAAAGCCCATCAGAATCACAGCAGACTTCTCAATGCAAACCCTCAAGGCAAGAAGAGCTTGCAGTGAAGTACTACAAGCCCTAAAGGAAAACAGCGTCCAATCCAGACTGATGTACCCTGCAAAACTATCTTTCAACATTGATGGAGAAATAAGATACTTTCATGACAAAGAGCACCTTAGAAATTTCATAAATACCAAACCAACACTCCAAAAAATTTTAGACAAAATCTTAGGAAAAGACAATGAGGATCACCACCCCAGGAAGCCCAGCAGAATGAATCCACCAGGCACGACAAGAAATTAAAAGCAAAGGGAGAGAATCCAACAAAAAGAAAAACTCATGACAATGATGTTATAACCATCAATGTTAATGGTCCCAATTCACCAATCAAAAGAAATAGACTGGCAGAATGGGTCAAGAACAAGATCCAACAATATGCTGCATACTAGAAATACACTTAATTCAAAAGGAAACTCATAGACTGAAAGTTAAAGGATGGAAAATAATACTCCATGTGACAGGAACCCGAAAAAAAGCGGGAGTAACTATCCTCTTTGCAGATCAAGTGGATTTCAAACCAACACTGATTAAGAGAGACAAAGAAGGACACTACATCCTTGTAAAGGGAACAATCCAAGAGGAAGAGATGACAATCATAAATATCTATGCACCAAATGCTAGTGTGCCCAACTCTATAAAACAAATACTAACAGACATGAAAAGTCATATATGCACTAATACAATAGTAGTGAGGGACCTCAATACCCCACCGTCACAAATAGATAGATCAACTAGACAAAAAGTAAGTAATAAAATACTAGAACTCAATCAAACTCTTGAACTTAACAGATGTTTACAGAGTGTTGTACCCCACAAAATCAGAATACACATTCTTTTCAGCTGCACATGGGTTGTTCTCCAAAATAGACCACATACCTACTCATAAAACATGTTTAAGTAAGTGCAAAGGAACTGAAGTTATTCCCTGTATATTATCAGACCATAGTGCGATGAAACTGGAGATCAACAGCAAAAGAAACTGCAAAAATTTCATAAATACATGGAAATTGAACAGCACACTTCTGAATAACCAATGGGCCACAGAGGAAATTAAAGAAGAAATCAGACAGTTCCTTCAAATAAATGACAATGACAATACAACATATTGGAATCTATGGGACAAAATAAAAGCAGTCTTATGGGGGAAATTCATAGCAGTGAATACTCATATTAGGAAAACAGAGGGAGCCCCATTAAACAATCTGATGCTGAATCTCAAGCTTCTAGAAAAAGAAGAGCAGGACAAACCCAAAGGCCATAGAAGGGAGGAAATTATAAAGATCAGAGCAGAAATCAATGCAATGGAGGTGAAGAGAATGATACAAAAAATCAATGAAGCCAAGAGTTGGTTCTTGGAAAGAATAAACAAAATTGACAAATCCTTAGGCAACCTTATCAGAAAGAGGAAAGAAAAGGCCCAAATCCATACAATTAGGAATGAAAAGGATGAAATTACAATGGACCCAGTAGAAATCCAGAGGATCATCAATACCTACTTCTGGAACCTATATGCTAATAAAATGGAAAACACAGAAGAAATGGAAAGATTCCTAGATATGTATGAATTACCAAAGTTGAACAAAGACCTAAAAATTCTAAATAACCCGATATCAATCAATGAAATTGAAAACATAATTAAAAACTTACCAACTAAGAAAAGCCCGGGTCCTGATGGCTTCACTGCTGAATTCTACAAGACATTTAAAGAGGAACTACTGCCACTACTGTTTAAACTCTTCAATGAAATTGAAAGGGAAGCAATACTCCTGAATTCATTCCTGGAAGCAAGCATCACCTTGATCCCCAAACCAGAGAAAGACCCAACTGAAAAAGAGAACTATAGGCCAATCTCACTAATGAACACAGATGCAAAACTCCTTAATAAGATACTGGCAAATAGAATGCAGAAGATCATCAAGAAGATCATACACCTTGACCAAGTGGGATGCATCCCAGGGATGCAGGGATGGTTCAACATACGCAAATCAATCAATGTAACACACTATATCAACAGAGCCAAGGAGAAAAACCATATGATCCTCTCAATAGATGTAGAAAAAGCATTTGACAAAATCCAACATGCATTTATGATAAAAATCCTAAAAAAAATTGGAATAGAGAGTCTCTACCTCAATCTGTTAAAAGCCATCTATGAAAAACCAACAGCCAATATCATACTAAATAGTCAAAAACTGAAATCCTTCACACTAAAATCAGGAACAAGACAAGGATGTCCATTATTACCACTTCTGTTCAATATAGTTTTGGAATCATTAGCCACAGCTAGACAAAAGGAAGAAATAAAAGGAATAAAGATGGGAAATGAAGACGTCAAATTGTCATTATTTTCAGATGACAAGATTCTCTATATAGAAGACCCCAAGAATGCCATCAAAAGTCTTCTAGACTTAATAACGAAATTCAGTAGAGTAGCTGGATACAAGGTCAACACACAAAAATCAATAGCTTTCCTCTGCACGAACAACAGACTCACTGAGAGAGAAATAGGGCAAACAATTCCTTTCACAATAGCATCCAAAAAACTTGAAATACCTAGGAATCAACCTAAAGAAAGAAATCAAAGACCTCTTCTCTGAAAACTATAGCACTCTGAAAAGAGAGATTGAAGATGATGTCAGAAAATGGAAAGACATCTCCTGCTCCTGGGTAGGAAGGCTCAACATAGTAAAAATGGCCATACTTCCAAAACTGCTATATAGATTCAATGAAATCCCAATTGAAATCCCAGCAGCATACTTCATGGACCTTGAGAAAACAATCAAAAAATTCATTTGGAACCAGAAGAGACCCAGAATAGCAAAAGGAATTCTGTGGCAGGGGGTATCTCAATCCCCAACTTGAAAGTATACTACAAAGCTACTGTGATTAAAAAAACAGCATGGTACTGGCAAAGAAACAGACTGGAGGACCAGTGGAACAGATTAGAAGATGCAGAAACAACTACAGATATGCTCAGCCACCTCATCTTTGACAAGGGAGCCAACTACCCTTACTGGAGGAAAGATAGCCTCTTTAATAAATGGTGCTGGAAATATTGGGTTTCAACTTGTCAAAGATTAAAACTAGACCTATATCTCTCACCATGCACTAAACTAAAATCGAAATGTTTTAAAGATCTAAATATTAAAATAGAAACGCTGAATTGGCTGGAACAGAGGTTAGGTAGAACCCTTGAAGACACTGGTGTAGGAAAAGATTTTATGAACAAAACCTCAGTTGCCTGTGAACTAGCACAAACAATCAACAAGTGGGATCTCTTCTTATGAAAAAGCTTCTGCACAGCAAGAGAAACCACCAGCAGAGCTAAGAGACAACCTACAATGTGGGGAAAAATCTTCACCTGCTGTTCCTCAGACAAAGGTCTACTATCTTGAATCTAAAAAGAACTTTAAAAAATCAGACCTCCTGAGGGGACGAGCTTCGGGTCTTGCTGTGTTGTCTACGACAGCCTTGAACTCATTGTGTAGGCCAGATTGGCCTTGAACCTCCAATCCTCCTGCCTCAGCCTCCCTAGTGCTGGGATTACAGGCATGCAGCACAATATCCAGCTAATGTTAACTTTTTAAAAAGAAATCTGTTGCTTTTTAGGCTTGGTGCGGTAGAATCCTGCTTGTCTATGAAATGCAGTTAACACATCAGCTGGATATATTTCCCGAATGCAGGGTGACCCTTCTGTTATTTAAAGATGTGAAAAATGCTGGAGACTTGAGAAAAAAGGCCATGGAAGGCAGCATTGATCGTTCATTAATAAATCCTACAGTGATTGTTGACCCACTTCAAATACTTGTGGCAGCAAACAAAGCAATTCACCTCTACAAACTGGGAAAAATGAAGACATGAACTCTATCTACTGAAATTATTTTCAATCTGTCCCCAAATAACAATATTTCAGGAACTTTGAAAAAATTTGGTGTCTCAGCAAGTGACACATCAGTTCTAATTGTTTACATCGAAGAGGGAAATAAACACATAAATCAAGAGTACCTAATATCTCAAGTGGAAGGTCTTCAGGTTTCTCTGAAAAACCTTCCTGAAATAACAAATACTTCAGAAGTCAAAAAGATATATAAATTGTCGTCACAAGAAGAAAGCATTGGGACATTATTGGATGGCATCGTTTGTAGAATGTCAACCAAAGAAGTTCTGTGAAATGTTAGAAATATTAACAGAAATTGTCAGGATTAAAGAAAATACTATTTTTTATTATCTCTACATTTGTATATATTCAAATACATTTTTATATAATTAGAAGAAAAAAATGCCACCATTTATTGAGTGCCTACAGTATACTGGGTTCTTACCTGAGCAATCTTATATCCACCAGTTCACATCCCATCCCTACTTCAGCCTACTCCAGCACTTCCCTTCCAAGCTTCTGGATCCTGTTTTGTATTTTATGGGTATTTAATTCTCACAGAAGGCCTACAAAGTCAACAGTGTATTTACCCCCACTTTATACAAGGAGCAACTAAAAACTTGTAGAAACAATGTGAAAGCCCTGGGTTCAATCCCCAGTACTACAAAAAACAAAAAAGAAAAAAAAAGAGAGAAAAAAGAAAGGAATAGAGGCCGGGGGTTTCTGAAGGGTTTCCTGGTGACACAAATTACTGCAGGGTAAAGGAAGGAACTGTACATTGAATAAAAGTCTTGTTATGTAAAAAAAATTAATTGTAGAAATGTGAAGTCATTTAAGGTCACATAGGTAGAGAACAGTCATGTTTGATAAATAATTGGATTTACTTGGGCTGGGGATGTAGCACCACACGTGCCTTGCAAGCACAAGTCCCTGAGTTCGATCCCTGGTACCAAAAAATAATAATAATTGGATTTTCTTGTCACCTATTTTTTTTTTACAAGCTTGTTTTATTTTTTTGTTTGTTTTTTGTTTTTGTTACTGGGGATCGAACTCAGGACCCTCTGCTTGCGAGGCAGGCAGCGGCACCACTGAGCTAAATCCCCAGCCCTTACCTATGTTTTTGATTGTGTCAGTCAAGATAGATTTGGTCAAGACTCAGCAAACTTGCAGAGCATGGTGGTCCCCTGTGATTCTTACACTCAGGAGGCTGAGGCAAGAGAACTGCTGCGAGTTTGTGACCAGCCTGGGCTACATATTGAGATCCTGTCTCAACAAACAAACAAACAAACAAACAAACAAAAAGACTCACCAAACTGGAACTCTTTTGTGAAGAACAAGACATAAAAATTTTCCTCTTTGCAGACCACGATCCACTGCAACCACACAACTACAAGTTATAGTGCCAAAGCAGCCACACATAAGGACATGCTGGTGTCCCAGTCAACCTTGGTTTATAACACAAGTGCTGGGCAGGATTTGAACAGAGGTCTGTAGTTTGTGGACTTGTGGGTCAGTTAGGCTGCAGTGACAAACAGTTCAAAAGCTAACTGGTTGGATACAACAGAAATTTATGTCTTGCTCTGCAGAGCCATCCTGAATCAGTAGGAAGACTCACTGCAGTGACTTAGGAACCCCCAGGTGCTGAAGGCTTTGTCTCAGCCTGTGCTCCCTGATCCCTTCATAGCTGGAAGGGAGCATAGTGAGTTTCTTAGTAGCTGTAAAGCTTCCATATAGAAGTGATAGATAGTGCTTATGTTTGTTTTTGTTTTGTTTTTTAAAACAGAGTCTCTATGTAGTTCAGGTTGACGAACTCACAGGGATCCTCCTGCTCAGCCTCTGGAGTGCTGAGCTTATAGGTGTGCACCATAACACCTGGCAGATACTGCTTGTTTCATTTTAAATTATTAAAATTTAGATGAAGTTCTTCCCATTACATTTCATCAGGAGGTGCACAATGTCTGTTGGTCCTAGTATGGGTAGGGCTGACTTTGACCACTTGGGTAATGTGCTGCTTTGCTAGATCCCTGTGTTATAAAAGCATGCTTTCCTTCAAAGCTTAGAGAGTTGAAGCTGACCGAAATCTCAGTGCTATAAACAGAATTAAAACTCAAATCTGGGTGACCACAGATCCTTAATGCTGCTGCTTACTGGGCTCAAAAACATTCTTTCCAATTGATGTGCAGTGTACCACATAGGAAATTGTTCTATTTTTACATGTCATTTTTAATTTTCTGTTTTTTCTTTGCAAAAAAAATTTGTATATGTTTCTATATTCTTATAATAGCCGCCCCCCCAAAAGTGTGAGTCCAGAATGGCTCCACTTTGCACTCCACACCGTAGGGTATAAGCATGCCCGTGTCATAGTAATCTTGCAAATGATGCCTTCTAACTTCTACACATGTTTGCATTGTGGAATGCGGGACGCAGTGAAATTAAACTCATGTTTATTAATTTGTACATTATGAAGACAAGTTGTAAGAGTTTTATTTCTGTAGCTATAAATTATGTTTTCAACTTCTTGTGAACCTTTGGATCAGGAAAAATAAAAGTACTGCCAAAGAATTAAAAAAAAAAATCAGACCTCCCAAATTTAAAGACCCAATCCAAAAATGGGCATCTGAAATGAACAGACACATCTCAGACAAAGAAGTAGAAATAGCAAATAAACAGATGAAAAAATGTTCAACATCACTGGTCATTAGAGAGATGCAAATGAAAACAATGCTGAGATTCCACCTCACCCCAGAAAGAGTGGCTGCTATCATGAAATCAACCAATAACAAATGCTGGCGGGGCTGTGGGGAAAGAGGAACCCTGCTCCACTGCTGGTGGGAGTGTAGGCTGGTGCAACCACTGTGGAAATCAGTATGGAGATACCTCAAAGAACTAGGACTGAAAGTCTCATTTGACCCAGCTATTCCCCTGCTGGATATTTTCCCCAAAGAATTAAAAGAATCATACCACAGTGATATATGTGCGCCCATGTGCATGGCAGCACAGTTTGTAATAGCTAAAACTTGGAAACAGCCCAACTGCCCATCAACTGGAGACTGGATAAAATGTGTGGTGTTTTTTATAAAATGGAGTGCTACTCAGCCATAGAAATGAGAAATGAGAGAGATTTATAGCTAAATGGATGCACATTGAGGCGATACTCTTAAGTGAAATAAATAGGACACATGTGTGTAAATACTGAATACTTTCTCTAGTGTGAGAAACTGAAAGTGTAAATAAGGATTAAAAGGTCTAATAGATAATGTGAAATAGGAAGAAAAGGGGCAAAGGGCAAGGGGAAGTGGGAGGGGTTGGGGAAAGGAAAGAAGGGAATGGAAATAATATGAGAAAATGGAAAAATGGAAACAAACTCTTTGTAAATAGGGAAGAATGGAAGGGTTGAAAGGAGGGCAGGAGAAGGGAGAAAAAATAAGAACCAAGAGAGACTATGTAAAGGTGCAAATTTCCAATGATGAATGTCATTATATTGCATACCTAAAATGTACCAATAAAATAAAATTTAAAAAAAATATACCAGTAAAACAAAAAAATAAACAGTCCTAATGATGTTCCTGTGTATATTATACATAAATATATACATATTTTCTTTATCCATTCATCTCATGATAGACCTGTAGGTTGTTTTCACGGCTGCTATGAAGGTGTAAGTCAGATATCACTGTGACACGCAGACTTCATTTCCCCTGGATTGTACCCAAAGGTGCGATCACTGGATTACATGATGCTTCGAGTTTTTATTTTTCGAGGAACTGCCACGGGTCTTCCTCTAGGACTGTACCAATTTACCTTCTTGTCAACTGTGTGCAGGGCTCCTCTCATCCGCGTCTTTCTTTTCACTTTGTGGTAACAGCCACCTTAACAACAAAATCACAGAGACTAAATTCACGGTGGTCGTCAGGACGAGCCCGGTAATCTGCAGTCTCGCATGCCAACCCCTCTGTCATTTGGATGCCTCTCTGCTGTAGACACTGCTGTGATAAAACCTACCTGTCCACACACTCTACTGTATGGGAAGTTTTAAAGGTGGGTGAGACTATTTTATTTTCTAGTGCTATTTCTTAATGCAAGGAGCTTCTCCTACATAGAATTATGGTTCTTATTTTACTCAATAAGGATTCCAACATGGCCAATGCCGTGTTAACTTTTTTCAATTATTAGAAATGAATGATACAACTTTTTATGGCTAACATGATCTAAGATTAATTATGAGTTAAAGAGACCAGGAAAATATTCTCAAGAATAATATTTCGCCAGCATTCCTGCTTGCTTCCTGGTATTTAACTGTCTAAACATAGCAGAGTACTTCAGTTCTCCTCAGTCCCATCTACCCCCCTGGCTCCAGCTGTCAGCTTACTGTTACTGATTCCCTGATCTAAATTTTCAACCAAAAGCTGCTTCTCAAGCTCTACATCTGCTAGTTTGTCGTCTGCTAATATCCTCATCTCAAAACCCCGGAAGCAGCTCAAATTCCAAACCAAACACATCATGGCTCCCCTCTGTGTAAGTTCTGTCTTCAGTTCCTTCTTCTTGGTAGCCGTGGCAAATCTCACAGGGGTAAGAAGCTTGGAACAGCCAACGTGTTCTTCATTGTATCTTTGTGTGATCTCCAGCCACTTGCGGTGCGTTGTCTGCTCTGCTTCCCACTATTTCCTCTGCCCAGTTATTTCTTCCACACGTGCTAAGAGTCATCATCTTTCACGACAGCTTTTACACTGTGTCCCAATCAGTGTTCTTTTTAAAAAAATTTTTAATCTATCTGCACTGCAATCCCTTCTACACCTACAGCAGATTAATTCCATAAAACACTGCAGTGAGCAGGTCTCTCTGCTCCTGCAACCTCATCCTGCACCTGCCTGCGCTTGGTAGGAGGCTCACTCCTCTGCTTCCAAATCACCTCCTCCAGGTTTCTCTGATGAGCCTGTGTTGAAATCAGTGCCATCCTCCCTGTCTCCCTGCTGCTGCCCCAACTGCAGATGCCCTGAGGCCAATCCTGCTCCTGAGCAAGCTCCGGGGTCACAGGATGAGGCTGTCCCCTGGCTGCAACTAGCTCAGCCTCCTCTGCTTCCTCCCTTCCTCTCCTCATGCGGTGGCCACAAGACTCTCCCTGAAAGCCCCCTGCATGCTGAGTTCGCACTGGCTGCTTCCTGCAGAGCCCAGCCTGCATCAGTTTGTGGGATGTGAAGCAGAATGCTGGGCACCAAGGATAGCAAACACGGGTCTGCCTGCCCCACCAGCCGCTCAGCACAACACCCTCTGTCCACACTGCTTTCACTCATCTTGGATTGTGACCAGAGAACTGTCATACGCTGACTCCTCTTCCGGGAAGACCCTCTAAGAGCAGTGCCCTGCTGCCTTCCCGCCGAACATCAGGGAAGACAGAGCAGGCAGAGAAGAGCCGAAGGTTTCTTTTCAACAGGTGCTCATTACTTGAAAGAAAAAAAAAACCGTTGTTTTTTTTTTGTCAGGAGCAATTCTACAGAATTTGGGGGGAAAATCATTTCACAATTAAATTACAATTAGGCCTAGTTTTCCTGGCTACAGGCCGGCTCTGGCATGTCCAGATATAACTAGATTTTTGCCTCCAG
This sequence comes from Heterocephalus glaber, assembly GCF_053883595.1. Lineage (NCBI taxonomy): Eukaryota > Metazoa > Chordata > Mammalia > Rodentia > Bathyergidae > Heterocephalus > Heterocephalus glaber. Next base: position 2,432,798 of record NW_028258138.1, read on the forward strand.
TCACAGCTAGAGCCTCAGTGGTCCTGTGATGCTATGATGCTCCAGAACAGGATTACACCAGCTGGCAACAACCTGGGAGAAACAAAATCCTCATCTGCATAGTTCCTCATTGTTCTAGGATCATTGCTGGGGTCCTCTGAGTCATCTGTCACTCCCCATGTATGAATAAAGGTGCTACAAGCTCAGGGGCCGTTGGCTCTGCTGCCCAGAGCAGCACTGATCAGGCCCAAAGCTCAGCTTCCCTCTAAGTCTCCTTTCTGTCTTTATTAATTAATCCACCTTGTGCTGTCCTGGCTCACAAGAGACCAGGACTCACTGCAGGGGTTCTGGTAACAGCCCCTTTCCCTGCTCCCTACAGTTTTTGTTGTTGTTTTTACTCTTGAAGCTGCCCTGATTTCAACCATGGTCTGGAACTGAGTGTTGCCTTCATCTCTAATGGTTACAATAAATGGGGGATGAAGTAGCCGAGTCTTCTACAATGACTTCTATACTAGGTAGTTCTTACGCAGGATGCTTATTTTGGACTGGCAGATTAGAGAAAAACTACAGAGCCATTAATATGACAATATGAGGAAAGAGCTTAAAATAGCTTTTTTACTTAAAAAACTGCCTAAAATAACCAAGAAAATCCATGCAAGAAAAAGTAATTGAATAAAGAAATGCTTCAGGCACAGTGAAGTGTAGGGTGAGGATGGTAAGAGAAGCTCTAAGGGCCTGTCAACATCGGCATCTCCTCCCAGGCCTTTCAGGATGGATCATCTTCAACGCTTTTCCATAACACTGCTCACTAGGATGGACACTGGCTGGACAGAAGTGGACGCTTCTGAGGGCAAGGCTGGTGAACTTTAGAAAGTGTCTTACAGCTATAATCAGATCACATTGAAATACAGAGCACATCGTTACCCGTTTAATGGAAAACATCAGAGTTCATGAGAACTTCCAGTTAAACAGAGTCCCTGTGGATGGAGGAGAATGGAGGACACATACCCCTGGATGAGGCCAGCAGTGTGTGCACAGCAGACTTTCAATACAGCAGTCAGTTTTCTGCTGAATCTGAGCTGACCCACGACACTAGTCCTGAGGAAAGGACATTTGAATCACCGTGGACTGTGGCTCTGGTGTCATCTGCGTGGCTTGTGCTTCATTTTGTTTTCATTTGTGCAGGTGTCTGACGTGACTCTAATTGGAGGGGATGGTCCTTAGGCCCAACGACAGGGACAAATAAGATTCATGTGATGGGTGGCATGGGTTTTAAAACTTAGCTTCTTTTTCTAATTAGCTCCTTTACCAGGATTGGTAGAAATAGCAGACCACTGACTTAGTACGTGTGACAACTTGACTTAGAAGACATCACTCCTCTCTAGAAGGCTGGCTAGTAATCATTAGTGACATAAGGTAGCTGTATTTTCTGAGTAAAGCGATGAAATATGTCATAGTGAAGAGGTATGATAATGGTAGTTGTGTTGTTTCCACAAAGCTGTAAGGAGCTAAATTACTTGGACAAGTCTTAGGACACTGCACTGCTGATACAATAGAGGCGCACTGTAGAATACCTGAAGGTGGACCAAGAAAAGATTTGCCCCATATGTTCCCTCCATACTCTTCATTCTGATTAGCATAAATCCATACAAAACTAAATACAGGGACCTCCTGTCTACTGCTGTGGGCCAGCTGTGTGTCCCCGAACAAGTCTCTACTCTGTCGAGCCTCAGTTTCTGTATGAGGAGAACCCAGAAGAGATGACTTTCAGCACAGATACACTTTGGTCTTCTCAGCACAAGGCTCAGAGTGGGAACCTACGGGTTTCCTCACCACTCACAGACAGCTTGAAAAGTAAAGATCAGCAAGAACAAGGTGCTTTACTCTAACCCTGAATTAATGCATACAACGAGAGAACTGTTCTTTCTTGAACAAATTAACCAACTCTTTGACGACAGCGTCTACAAGGAAAACTGGGCACACAGCGATAAAACTGCACATATTTCTAGGAGAAACGGAACTTCCTGTGAGCTTCCCTATCAGTGCCTGAGCGAGTTTAGTGGAAGCTAAGGAGAAAACAGAAAATAACAATGAATGGAAAGCAGGAAATAGTTTGGTCCACATAATTCAAAGATAAATTAAAATAAACATATGTAAATATGGGCTAAAAATCATACACAAAAAGATTGGATTAAAAATTAGGTCTGGGGCCGGGGATTCAGCTCAGTGGTTTTGCCACCTGCTGCGCAAGTGCAAGAACCCGAGTTTGATCCCCAGTACCAAAAAAAAAAAAAAAAATTAGGTCTGATCAACATCATAAACAAAAGACTACAGAGGAGCCGGAGATGAAGAAACAGAAAATGATCCACCAGGAAAATCTGAGATAGAAAAGGTGATTAATGATTTTTAAAAATTATATATGGCAGAATTCAAGACAAAAAATATCAGCGATCACAGCAGAAAATAGTTGATCAACAATTACATTCAGTAATTTTAACATCTTTTTATTTTTGTTTATTTATTTATTTTTGTACCAGGAATTGAACTCAGGACCTCGAGCTTTCCAGGCAGGTGCTGTACTGCTGAGCCACATCCCCAGCCCTTAACAGCTTTTTAAAAAATCGATCAATGAAAGGAATAAAAAGAAGCAAAGCTTTAGATGAAATATTAGTAAATTTAACCTAATGCATATAAACAAATCTATAGCTAGCAAACACGAGGACAAATAAGCATCATTTAAAAAAACAGACAAAACATCCAGGGTGGAAAGGTCACTCCATTTCAGAGCTGAGCTCGTTTCCGATAGCCCCGTCAAGTTATCTCGCTTTGTGGAGAGGAGAGGAAAGCATCTGGCCAGCAGACAGGATTAGGCAAGTGGACTCTGTATGGGACAAGGAGAAATGGGTCCCCGAGCATGTCCACATGGATAACGCTGACTGAAGACCTAGAGGTAGACAGTGGGAATGCAGATGGAACTGAAGGGAAACGGGGCAGGGATTCATCTTCGTGGACTCAGGCTTCTCCAGTGAGATCGGAGGGAAGATCCCAAAGCACAGAGGTAGGAGGCAGACTTGGAAGAGACATCCGCAACCATTCCCAAGTAGTGAGAGATGCATGCTTGCATTACAGAACTGCAAAGAAACAGGAAGGTGCAGGCAGCATCACTCCGGGACACTCGGAAAGGGAGTGCAAGGGTGCGGACAGGCGGAAGCACATTCGCACAGAGCGCCGCTTGGCCTCACAGAGATGTGCCCCGCGTGGGCACAGAGCAGCGAGGACCAGTGGGATTCACAGAGAGGCCTTGTCCACGGTGGGGGCAGCTGCGACTGGCAGAAGAACTGTGAAGTGGAGGGGATTCTGTCCTGCACCAATGTTAGTGTCCTGGCCACTTCCCACGGCACAGCTACAGGGCATTCGTGGGCACAGTTTAAGTTTTAATGCAATATGAGTAGATATTAATAAAGAAAATATAGAAGCTATCCTATGAAAAAATAATTTTTCGCAACAAAAATTATTAGAGAATAACAATGGCAAATACACTGTGTATCAGGATCTTAAAAGAATATGTTTTCACTTGCTAATCTATCTCAACTCATTTCCTAATAATACTATACCTCTTTTGAATAAAACATTTAATTATTAACAAAGTATCTCACACTTGGTATAATTTTGAACAATTTCTTCCTATTTCACAATATGTTTTTCTTTTTGGTCCTTATTTTCACTTTCGGTTTTTCAAACCAGAGAGACAATGGGACATTTACCCTCGTGTGTCTGATTTATTTCACTCAGGAGTATGGTTTTAGAGTGCATCCACTTATCTTGAAATGTCTCATGTTTACCATTCTTCATGGACGAGTAGTACTCCACCACATTACAGTTGCCTCGTGGTGCCCGACAGGGAATGATGGGACCAGGAAGGAGGGATGCTCTGGAGGCAGATTTGTGCCTGATGGGGAGCAGGAGGGACTGTCTGATGAGTGGGGCCACGAGGAGCATAGTCGGGGTGGGGGTGGGGTGCGTGTGCCAGTGTCACACGGGCGGCGTGGTCTCCCTGAACCCCAAGGTCACCTGTATGCTCATGGGCCTGCAATCACAGCATCTACCTGACCTGTGCAGGAGCACAGCAGACACACTTGTGTCCATCTGTGCACGAGTAAAGTATGGGCACAGCTGTGTCTGTTATCAGGTGTATTTTTATTTACATAGAAATGTATCTTTATGCTCATGAGCCAAGTAACACATGAACACGGCTATGTCATGTATGCACGTAGCCTCACAGTCCTGCTGAACACGCCGTCCTCACAGGGTCTGCGCTCTGTGCCCGTCCACACGCAAGGCCCTGAACAGAGCGCTCTCCTCTGGGATGTGCAACACCTCTCAGAGCATCCGCAGGCTCAGGCAGCAAAGCCCAAGGTAACCAAACAGAACAAACTGCAAAATATTACTTCTCCTATGATTGTGATTCTAACTAAATGGAAGAATTGTATCCTCCGACATTGCAACAAATCTGACATGGTCTTTTCCCCTCTTGGTGGTTTCCAGGATTCAGTGATACGTCCCCGCAGAGAATGGAACCCCCTCTGTTTTCCGGAACAGAGACAGTCAGAGTCCCCGCTGAAGGGCAGGCTTCTGAGGGGAGGCTGTGTGCGCCGCATCCTGGGCTGAACTCTGCAGCCCCAGCACCTCCGGGCAGACACCGAACGCTGGAAGGGGCTCCCTTCTGGGCCTCGAGAGAGGAGGCGCAGTGAATGCCCTGCTTCAGCCTTCTTTACCCACTTTAGGTTACTCCACTAACAGCAAGAATTTAGTTCCCAGGTTACACATGGAAGCTGTGTCCTTGTTGCTGCTTCAGATCTATTTTTTCTCCCGTATTATTCATAATAGAAACTATGTCTTCCTGAAGCAGTTGTTGAAAACTCGGCATGAAACTTCTGCAAATGACAGTCACTTTACCGCCACGCTCAGGTGACCTCAGAAGATGGGAGCCTGGGGTCCACACTGCTCACCTCTATGAGAGGCCCAAAGAGCAGCATGACCTGGAGATGCTGCACCTTCTACAGACAATATGGTAAACTCCGGGGATGGAGACAGGAAGATGAGCCACCCCTCTCTGGTGGGCGTGGGACCTGTGAATGCTGTGGGTGCCGGGGTTAAGGAGCTAGGGGCCGACTGATGTCAGAAAGCAGGAGTGGTGACACAGGGAATGGGGTTTCCGGCACAAAGCTGTCCCTGCACTGCGCCCCGTGGTGTCAGTGGTCAGGGTACTTGGTGAAGGGGTCGCCAGAAGGCAGCACCCAGCTACTCCCCACTCCAGACAGGAAAGCAAGGAGACCCACTCTGTGCTGAGCTTCCTGTCCCGAAACCTTGCAGGACACGTGGGGACCTCGGGATGGACCTGGGGGGACACGGCAAGAGGCTGGGATTCCCCACACACCATGGCCTGCACCCGGGGCTGCAGGGTCCCAGGTGCCATCTGTACAGCCAGGGGCCTGATTCTCTCTGCATATTGAAGGGGTGCAGGAAAACATCTCCCACCAGCACGGGACAGGACTACAGACATGCCAAACAGAGTTCTGTTAGTTTTACGAGAAATATGTCAAAGCCCATGCATGTACACACAGGTGCGAAGACATTTCTCTAGGCCCTTGTCATCTGCAAAGAAACTACCAGCTATGGAAGTCACTCATTTTATTCTGCAAAATAATTTTATTCTGCAGCAACAATGTATAGAAATGCAATGAAATGTGAAAAAGTGAATATTCACGATTGCTATCTGCATTTCTGGTATCAGCACCCTCTCGCTTCATTTACTGGTAAACATTTTAAAAACCCATAAAACCCACCCTGGAAGGGTGATCTTTCTGACACATGGCAGCACTTACTATGTTGTTACCGCAGATATGTTGCTCTACTAATCTTACCCCAGGTCCACAGTCCAGTACCTCATGGTCAGAGTCCAGAATGGTGCCACAGACACTGACCAAACCCTTCCTCCGCATCCCATGGTCACTTCCTGCCTTGTCCAACCGGGACTTCCGGGTCACTCTGGTTCTTACCTCCCTTCTTTCCCAAATCCACCCACCCTTTCTTTTTGATCTCTCCACCGTGAATCTCACTCGCTGTCCCTCTTCCTGGCTCCCCTCCTCCCCTCCTCTTACACGAGGCCCCCAGATGCCTTGTGCCCTATTTCTAAACAGGCTTCTTTCAAAGTTGTCATATTCTAGGGATCCATGCACAGCCATGTCTATAGCAGCACAACTCATAACAGCTAGATTCTGGGTACAGTAAATACTGTGTGTCCATCAACTGGTGAAGACAGATAAAGAAAATGTGGTATTTACACACAGTGGAGCACTCCTCTGCCATAAAGAAAGAGAAACTTGAAACATTCACAGGTAAATGGACACATAAGTGAAATAAGTCAGACACATGAGCTCAGATATGGCATGATTTCTCTTCTATGTGACGCTTAAACTATACATGCACAAATAAAGCACAGAATAGAAGATAGATACATAGGAACCAGGGAGAAGTTCAAATAATTCCCCAGATTTTTCACTTGTTTCAAAAATATTTTAATACATATGCTAATTTGTTTCATTTATACTACTAGTTTCCCTTAGTTCATTGAAAAGAAAGTTTTATGTTATTATCTGTCTCCTCCTTCCTTCCTTCCTTCCTTCCTTCCTTCCTTCCTTCCAGACAGGGTCTCGCTATGTAGCCCAAGCTGGCCCTGAACGCATGGTGATCCTCCTGCCTCAGCCTCCGAGTGCTGGGACTATAGGTGTGTGCCACCATGTGCAGCCTGTCTCCTCTTCGTAAGATAGTCTTTTTGACTATGACTTGTACTCTGAGCAGCATTTTGGCCATTCTTTTAAGATTATGATACGTGGTGTATTAACTATTGTCATTCTCTAACTATTTTGTTAGGAATTATTGCTTCAGTTTTTCATAGAAGTTAGAAGAGTGCTTGTTCTATTTTTTCATTAATATCTATTTGTACTGCATTAAAAAATAGCCTCTTCCTTTGTCCTCATCCCAGCCTGCCTGCCCTCTGCACCATGAAACCAGGCCCTGAGCATTGCCATGGGCTTGTGCTGGAATCCAAGGACCTGTGAGGGGCCTCGAACGCCAGGTGAGAGGACGACTGCCCGCTGCACCCTCCTGCCCTCTTTTGGTCATCGTGCTTCGTTCACGTTACAGTCACTGTGAGCGTTCACTAGGGTGACACCTGCCAAAGCGTTCGTAGACTATGACACTTTATACAAATACAAATAATAGATAAATAAATACAAATAAATGGGAAGTGACACTTCCACCTGGCAGCCAAGTAACCGCTGGTGGTGTCATTCCAGCAATTAGAGCCCTCAATTAGGCACTGTCCGGGCACAGGGCGGCACCTACACCGAGAAAGAAGCTTTGAAATGTGTTAAATACGGAGCTGCTTGTTAGAGTGGCATGAAGGAAGGGACTCCGACTCTCTTTCTGCCTGTGTGTGGAAGGCAGCGGAGCTGCATTTCTGAGTAGCTGAGCGCACGGAGAATGGCTGAAGCCCAGCCACGGTCAGGAGTGAACTCGCTGTTCAGACGCATGTTTGAGGTGATTTTCCCCAAAATTTCCAAGTACAGGCTACAAAATAAGCATACGGGCCATGACTGCTACCAAAAGAGACTTGACTGAAAAACAGTATTGTTTCCAAATAGCATCTAAACACACACACACACACACACGCACACACACACACACGCACACATGCGCACACACACGCACGTGCGCGCGCACACCACTGTGTTCACGGTCATTGCAGAACTTCTGGATACAAGCCAAAGAGGTTTGCTTCTGCTGCTGGCAGTGACACTGCTGGACCAGACAGGCCCACTTCCTCCACGTCCTGAGGACACCAGCCCTGGGCACAGAGCTTGCTGCCGAGACCATGTGAGTGAAGTATTCGGTGCACAAAAAGCAAAACCACAGAGCCACCTTTATGCAAATAAAACGAAGACTCCCTTTCAATTCCCAACCACAGGGACAACCACACTCTGGGTTTTTTCAACAATCCAGTTAAGTCCTTAGCGTCCTACCACTAATGTCCTATAATTGAAAACAGTAAAGGTTATTAACTGTTAAAAGTCTTGATAGACCACAATCTTGGCCCCTGGAGTGTGACTTAATTTATATATTTCATTTCAAAGCATTTTAAAATGCAAATTTAAATGGGCAGAAGTCATTTCGGCTCAGACCTTCCCGACATCTGGGCAAAAGCCAGCACTATCAGCGGTGCCTGATGATCGCCGAGGGTTGGAAGTTAGGGTCATTGTGGGCAAAAGCAGCAAAGGGAAGCCTAGGCCAGGACTGTAGCTGTCACACGCGCGTGTGGCCCAGTCTGAAGGATGTGCCCCTGTCACCCAGGAACCAGGCTGCTCCTACACAGGCATGAGTGTGAGTGTGTCGCTCCATGTGCCCAGCCGGCTGCTTCTTATTTCAGCATCTGAAGTTGCATTTGTCTACACAGAAGACATGAAATTAATAAAAGACCTCATGTTCCAGAGATCCATGCACACCCATGTTTATAGCAGTACAACGCATAATAGCTGTCTTGGAAGTGGCTTACAAGTCCATCAGCAGATGAATGGATAAGGAAAATGTGGTACTTGCACACCATGGAGCACTACTGTGTCATAAAGAAGAATAAACCCGAGTCATTGTAAGAAAATGGATGCCCCTTGAGACCATAATGTTAAGTGAAAGAAATCGGACCCACAGCTTTCATATCCCATGGTTTCTTTTATATGAGAAACCCAGAATATGAATAAAGAGCAAAATAAAAGATAGAAAGGAAGCAGGGAGATGGATCTTCCTGAAAGGGGAAGGGGAATAGGAGGTGGAGGAGGGAAAGGATGAAAACAGGAATGGGGCTGTCTGCTGCACACACCACTAATAACACATAAATACATAGGCAAATAGAAAGAAAGGCAGGCTGGGCACTGCTCTGAGGACTGACAGCCGAGGACTGCACCCTAGTCTGTAAGATGATCCTTAAGACAGAAGAAAACATGTTTTGACGCAAGGATTGACAAACAGGTGTGCACGTTCTCCTACATACCCACAGTGCACAAAGAAAAGTTTGTATCCAAGTAATGCCCACTGGGCACGAAGTTTTCGGTGAGTTCTGCCCCTCAGCCTCCTAGCAGCCGGAGGTTGCATCCTTCCAGCCAAACCGCCCCTAGTGGGCCGTGTTCTACTCTGGGTCCACGGGGAGACAGGTCCGCCTCTGAGCTCCCGGTGCAGACGGCCAGGAGGCTCAGTTCTGTGCACGTGGCCCTGGGTGCTGTACTGAGCTCTCTGGGCCCAGAAGCCTCCAGGCTCCTGTGGTCCTTGTCGCTGAGCTGGGTGGCAGCTTGGTCTCCTGTCTGCCTCCCCTCCCTCGCTCTGCTGCACCCATGCTCACAGCTTGGCTTCTGTGCCAATTACAGTTCTTTCATACCCGAGTTTGGTTTGCTGTCTCCAGCCCCCACTCCTCCTGGGTCAAACACTCCCCAGACTCCAGCCTGTCTCTTCTAATACAGTATAATCATTAATCATGATTATTTAGATCCGGCCTCCTCTACTCTCCCTAGTACAGTCAAGGTAAATACCCTGTGTGATCAAAAATACGGCGAACACTTCAATTTAAAGAAATCATTACAGTAAAGACATATTGTCACGAATCTCCCTCAGAATCCTCCCCCTCACTTCAAACACCCTCCTCCCACCATCCTTACCCCTTCCTGCAGCGGCTCTGGAGCCCTCTCTCCTGAGTGTCTCTAGCTGCGCTGTCCTGGCTGCCTTGATGTCCTGAATGGATTCAAAACATTTCCCTTCCATGGTCATTTGGACTTTGGGAAGGAGCCAGAAGTCACACGGTGCCAGATCCGGTGACTAAGGTGATGAGGACCCAGCGTCAGGTTTTTACCAGCTGCCCTTCTGTTGGCTCGAGCTCAGCAGCAGCAGAGACAGTCGTTTTGATCACATCTCCTCAACGGGGTGTGTTTGAAGAAAGGCAGGGTATTGTGAGGGGATTCACGGCACTGTGTCCTTTACTGTAATACTTTTTAACTCAAACATTCACCATCGATTTTGATTAAACCCTGTACATTGACTCATGCCAATCTGGCAAATTTAAATCTCAGACAGTCCTTGTGTGAATTCCCATCAGACTCCATCCCTGGATATTTGGTGTCCGGGCTTCAGTGTGGGTCTGACTAAGGGGCTGGTGAATGGGTCAACAGAAAGCAAAAACCTGCACGAGGGCCACAGAGTCCTGGTGGGTCACACCCAGGACACAGCGAGGCACAGCTCCTATCGGGTGATTCTCCTCGCTGCAGCCTGTCCTCCCACAGACGTCCCCCATGTCCACAGCACACAGCCCAGATCTGCCTGCACCCAGCACCTTGTATGACCCACCCTGCCTTGTCGTCGCCTGGACCCACTCAGACGCTGCTGCATGCTTTCCCCATCTCCAGATCACCTGTCCACCTAGAACATTCCTACAGCTGGGCAAACAGCTGCCACGCTGCACCACTCTGAGGTGGTGCTGAGGAGCATGCTGCCCAGGCCTGGCCCGGCTGCACCCGGCATGCCTAGCTGCAGAATTCCAGGTGAGGAGGGCACTGCTCTGAGGGTCCCATCTGGCCTGCACCTCGCTTCACTCCCGGGACTCAGCACAGTGCTAGGTGAGCAGCGAGTGTTGGGGGTTTCTGAAGTGTTCCTGGGCACCCTTAATCTGCAGGCAGTTGGATCTGCAGGGAGGGAGTGCAGGTCCCTGCTCCCTGTGCCTGCTTGTGTGCCCAGGGCCACACACTTCAGTCTCAGCCCCTAACAAACCAGGCTGCTGGCTTCTTCCCTCCAGCTGCCCTTCGTACCTGCTGCACGCTCTCAGTAGGGCATCCAGGAAAAATCCCATTCCCAGAATCTGCCCTCTGCTCAGCACCTGCACCGTGCTTCCGGCACAAATGTCCTCCTCCATCCCTGCCCAGGGTTCCCCAGGTCGCCCGCTGCCCTTCCTCTCCTCACTGGTCCCCCAAAGCCTCCTAAACCCATCAGGCCACAGGGCCTCTCTGTTTAAACTCTTCTGACCAGGTCGTGGGCCAACTCAGTGAAGAAACCCAGTGCTCACAACCCAGCTCCTGATCCACGCTGCACCCGGCAAAGTCCCTCCGTCCACCCGCTGCAGCCACACTGCCTCTGCCCGCAGCGGCTCTCCCCTTGGCCTTGTGCCCCCCACCCAGGTCTGTGTTTGTCATCTCGCAGCCTCTGTGTCCTTGCTTATGAGCCTGACCTGGCCACCACATCAAATCCCACAAAGCCAAACCCGGCCCCTGTCTGGGTGACCCCACACACTCCACCTGGTGACAGGAATGAGCCCTTCCTGAGGCTGCCTTTTCCTTCTTTGTTTGGAAGTCTTTCCCTGTGGAGGAGCAATGGCTTTTATACTGCACATTGTATACTTATAAAGGGGGCTCTGGAAACAAAACTATGTGGTCGTTTCCTAAAACCAATGAGTTCTTCTTTTAGGTACCAGCTCGTTGGAGTTGTTTTCTGTCACTTCTGACTTATGCTGGTCTGGATAATTTTAAGAAAACACGTTCAGGAGTCACATGGACTTTGCCTGAATCTGTGTCTGCTAAGAAATTAGTATTAGGATATTTATACCCCTTTGTCTAACAATCCTGCATCTGGCAATTTTCTGGAAATAATGACTCTTAAAAGCTGATGAAGATCAATCCATAAAGAAGGTCATTGGATCCATCCTCTATAGTGTTTTCTTTTTTCCAGTACTGAGGATTGAACTCAGGACCTTGTGCTTGCCAGGCAGGTGCGCTACCAGTGGGCCACATCCTGGTCCTCTATAATGCTTAAACTTTACAATAAACTACATTTTTAGTGCTGGATTCTAAAAATGTGGATCACAGATCTCTGGGGATCACAGGACCACGAGGAGGGTTTTGCAAAAGCAAAGCTATTTGCATTCTGATGCTAAGACATCAGGGGCTGGTGGGCTTGTTTTAAGGCCAGTTTCACTTACGGACACTTGATAAAAAATAATAATGCTGAGAGCGTGCCCTTTTAATTCTCTGCTTAAGGAAATGGCCAGGGTGACTGGCGACATGTCTCCCTCCTGAGCAGGACAGTGGTCTGGAGGGGGAGTATCCCGCCTGAGCTGCAAGCCCCCACCCACCTTCTTCATGGAATTCCACCTCTTCCTACCAAGAATGCTGGGCTGAAAACTATAGCTAGTGCAGACTCATGTTTGGCAGACGTTTTCTTTTTTATTTTTTTTGGTACCAGGGATCGAACTCAGGTCCTTGTGCTTGAGAGGCAGGCAGCAGAACCACTGGGCTAAATCCCCAGCCCCCGTCAGTCGTTTTCTTGACAGAGAGAAACATTGACAATGTGTTGTGGCAAGTAAAACATTCACCCTTTCAAGTAAAGAAAAACATAACGGCAATTTTACAACACTTTTTTCTGCTACTGGTATAACAGGGAGTTAGCTAAATGCACACACAAAATGGGAGACTAGTAGCTGAGCCCAGGGCGGAAATTCTGTAAAGGGACGGTGGTCTCCGTTTCCTAAGCTCGTGGCCTCAACACTTCCTGAGAAGGGACAACGAGGCCCCTCATGTTCCCCTACCTGAGCCTTGCATCTCCAGAGGCCTCCAACTCACACCTAGGGGCTCCCAGGCCCCAGGCTGGGCCACAGATTGTGCCTGCCCATGTGGGCCTCATTCATGTCCATTGCATAGAGGTCTGCTCCTCCCCCATGCGTTCTGGCAGCGACACTGGCTCCAGTTAAGACCAGGAAGTCCAGAGCTCTCCTGACCAAGAGTGGAGACTCAGGAGACTGGCAAAGGTCTGTTAGTTACCACCCTTGACCACATCGAACATTCCAGATAAAGGAGAGGACGTTAGCTGCCTTATAAAGTCAGCCTTGGTTAGTGTGTACTGTGCCTGTGCCTGTCCCTTGGTGACCAGGCCAAAGCTCACTCTTGCCTGCCTGTGAGCTCAGTTCTGAAGACCTCCTCAAAACTCCTCTCTGGGAAGATGTGGGCACTGAGAGGCCGACACGACATCCACCCTCGCTCAGCCCTGTTTGATTCCCAACTCCATAACCATGAGCTCAGCAGGCTGCCAGTATCTAAGACTTCTTAGGGAGACCACAGTAATACTAATAAATGTGCCATTTTGATATTATATAGCAAATTATGTTAATATTTGGAAGAGCTGCATAATTAGCCATTGATCACTGGCTTCCCAATGACCTGCCGCTCAAGTTACAGAAGTGCACGTGGGTGGGACAATCACCCAGGAGCGTCACAGGCCCATGATGTTCAGGACAGTAAAAGTAGGAGCATTCATTAGTGTGGCTTCTGGTTCTTCACCGAAACTCATCTTTAAGATACAGCCATGTTTTAATTCTATGCAGATACTGAGCACTACTGAGTATTTTCTGCTTTTACTTGATTTGCCTCCACTGAGTGGAAGAATAACTAAGAAAGGCAAGGAGCCTGTCCACCTCTGCCATGGTTTCTCCAGTGCCCTGTAGCTGGCACCCAGCCTGAGCAGATGTTCCATAAATGATGCTTAAAGAAATGAACACAACCACAAGATGAACTTGTATGCAACTATTGCCAGTGTGATTTACCAAGAGCTTGTAATTATTGGAGAAACCTCTTCGGGATGTAGTGAACTGAGAAAGATGCAAATTATTTCAGTGCAGGTGTATCTAAGATATAAAACATAACAGGTATTCTCCCCAACGTGTAGCAAGTATGTCATTTTGGTATGTGCATGTGTGTTTCTAAAAGCAGGAGAACTGGCAAGGTTTGTGGGAAAGAAGGCTGTGAACATCCAGGGGAGGGGTCTGCCACGTGTCATGGGCACTGAAAGAAGACCCCCGGCACCTGGGTGATTACTTGGGCAGCTGAGGCGGGCAGTTCAGCAGGCTGGCGGCTGCTCACACAGATTTGGAGGACTGCTTTACAATACTTTTGAAACTATCACAACTACTTTCATGGTGCACTTCATGTAGAATATTTACGAAGCGGAAATTGTTTTCTTTTATATTCAAGCTAAGGGAACTGCCGTGGGAGGACAACACCTGGCTTCCCCAGTCCCCCATAGTTCCCCAGAGCTACGTGTGCCTGGGCGGCCCTGTCACTTTATTGGTCTTTGCAAGGAAGAAGATTGGGGTTGGGGTGCAGCATCTCCAAGGTCCATCCTGACCTCGAGCCACAGCTTTGTGTGCTGCTACTTTGCCATGACGAAGTCCGCCTCTGCTACAAAAATCTCCCCCAGCTGGGTTCTGAGAGAATCCCATTTTAGGAGTCTTCAGAAAAGCAAGATGCATATCTTAAAGTGATCGGACAGCCAAGTAGGTAACCAAGCCTGATGACTTTCTTTTCTCTGTGGTAACTTTCTCTCAACCCACATTCTCCGGAAAACCCACAAGCCACAAACGCTCACGGGCGGGAGATGAAACCCCCTGAGGGAGCACGCAGGAGTGAGAGGCTCGCCTCGTGCCCCCGGCGTCCCTCTGCCTTCCCGCCACCCCTCGTACTCAGGTTCTGAGATGGCCCCTCCCAGCAGCTGTGCGGCACGGCGGAGCGGTGTGCACACAGGAGAAGGACAGGTACCTTTCACGGTCACGTGGACGCCCTGGCTGGTGGACAGCTGTGGCTGAACCAACACGTTGCACGTGTATTCGCCCTCATCGATTTCTTTTTGTACATCCGAGAGTTTCAGAGTCCCGTTGCTCTCAAATGCCACCTGGCGGTGGTTGAAAGGGAGCAGATTAGAGTTCTTGTACCACTTGATGGAGTAGTAGGGGTAGCCAATCACACGGCAGTGAATGTACGTGTCCCGCCCTGCTATTGCTGTGATATTTTTCATTGGTCGAATGCTTGCAGGCCCTGGAGAGACATAAAGAAACTCTTGAAAATAATTTAAGGGTACAGCTCCTGTGGGGAAGTGGGTCCGCTTTTCTTGAGCTACAAACAGACCATTTTCACGTCAACTCATCTTTTCCTGTTAAACAAAATTTTAGGCATTTGGCATTTTCTACTAAGACATTTTTCTTTTATTACTTTCGAATGAACTGAATGAATGTTTAAAACTTTCACCACCTATGACTTCTATGGAGATATTTTGAATCACGAGGTCACAGGTTTAAAGTCCTGGCCTACGCTGCATGATCATGCACTCTTCGTGAAGACGCCGGTAGCAACCGTTCCGTAGCCTGACTCTGTCTAGCAAGTCTACGATGACAATGGCGGTTGTGCCACAGCGCATGATGAATGTGAGTTAAAGGCCATGTACACGAAGGCTTCCGGTGGATGGAGTGGAACAGAGAGAAGGAGAAAGGAAAGAACATGCAGAGCAAAAACCAGCAGAGGAAAGATGGAGTGGACAAGTCTGAAAGGAGAGAGAGAACAAGCTGACTAAGGAACCAACCAAAATGCCATTTCCAACATTAACCCGATCTGTGCCATTCCCAGAAGGAAGGAGCGGGCAGGACACGGGCGGGACAGCTACTCCGTCGGGCATTCCAGGACTCAGCAGCGCAAGCATGCAGAACCCCCTTCTCCGCTACAATGAGCTATGTGTGTTTTTCGAGGAGCTGATTTGACAAGCACCTCTTACGTTTATTCGAGCCTGGTACAGGACGACTCCCGCAGAGTTGTTGGCCGTGCAGCGGTAGACGCCCCCGTCCCGGACCTGGGCGCTGGAGATGTTCAGGTAGCTGACCACGTTCCCCTCAGACGTGATCATCTGGCTGATGCGGTGGCCGCCACCCTTGAGGATCGGGTCATCGTCCAGGGTCCACGTGATGGTGGGCAAGGGTGTCCCCTTCACGTTGCACATGAGGGACACTGGCTCAGCGGGGCTCACCACTTTCTCACTGAAGGCGGAAATGATTTTGGGAGTCCCATCTGCAGGAAAAAAGTACGGGAGGAAGTGGTCATACATATTAAACAGCTGCCGAGGGCGCCTGCTGCATGCTCGGGGGTCGCAGGGGTGGCGGCAACCGCCTGGCTTCGTTGACCGTGATGCCCTGGGATTTCACTATTTTCACAACAGGCACATGTAGTGAGCTTTAATAAAGCACGTGGCTCTTTCCTGATTGTCTCAACAAGAGGAGAAAGTTCACAACCTAGAGGTTCATGATAAACAGTGGCAGCTTCCGAAATGTCTCCAGTTCCAAGTTCGTACATCCCCACCCAAAGCTGCAGCCACAGGGACCCACGCATTGCTGGACACGGCTTAGCTTTCTACTTCCCTCAGGTGATTTAGGGATTTCCCACCACAGGACTGTTCGGAAGAGTACACCAAACTACTGGGAGTCTGGTGAGCTCATCACTAACATTTTCTCTCTTTTATAAATTTAACTGCAAATGGCATTTGTGTGTAAATGTCCATGCAGTTGCTGGTGAGTAGAAGCTAAATACTGTAAAGTCTGGCCCTTCCATCACATGTCAAATATTTCTAAATGTGTCCTATAGGGTGGCCATAAAATTTATCATCCATGCTTTTGGAAGTGGACTACATAGTATTATTAAATAATTATGCCAACAGAAGAGGTAGGAGCCAGAACTATTCAGGGCAACTAGAATTGCTACCTTGGAGGAATCACCATGGGAATTTTCAAAATGCTTAACAATGTTTAAATTTTCATCTTTCATTATTTTTCTATCACACATGTCACTATTTCTCTCATTATATGGCCATAATTGCAAATACATGTTTCTTATGCCTTTCCATTAAAAGACAAATGAGATCTACATACATTAAACAAGATGTATGAAGCCAAGCAAAGAAAAAGTCATCAGTAGGCATTCCAGACCCAGCAAACAAATCAACAAAGGGACATGCTCCCCAGGAATCAGTCTGGCATTCTGACATAGTTGCGATCATATGCAATAATACTTCTGACTCTGCTAATAAAACTTCCTGGCTTAAATCAAGCTCTGTCTCTGTCTGTCTCTGTCTCTCTGTCTCTCTCTCTCATCCTCAATTAAAAGGTTGGTCCCATAATGAAAGGCATTGATTAATAATTTTTGTTTCAGCAAAGTATTATCTGTTTATTCTGGAACAATTAGAAAGCACAGATACACGAAAAGGAAGAGCAAAACTTGGTACTGCTTGCAAATCCTTCAGAGAAATATAACTGTTAACAGTTCCAAATTCCCCGAGGAAACTGCCACTCATCATCGCGAACCTTGAGGCTCGGCTCCGAGCAGGGTCTCAGCCTCATGTGTGTGTCTGTGTGTGTGTGTGTGCGCACACGTGTGTGTGCGCATGTGTGCTGAAGGCCCCTCCCATTTCTGCCCCCCCTGCTGGAATCCTCACTTGTGCACCCCAGCTGGCGTTTCCAGCGGCTGGAAGAAGCGCTCATGTCTTGTTTGTTTCCCAAGCACACCCATATGCATCACACAGGCGTCCATGGATAGCAAACATTGTTCTTTTACTGTCACAGATGCAGAAAGAACTTCAAGAATGTGAAAATGACCAAGCTGTGCTTTTTTTCTGCAATGCATCGTGGGGGTTAGATGCAGCCTCATGGTGCTGAACATTTGATCTCACAGAGCAGCTCGGTGGCATCCTGAGGGTCGCACTTGGTACAGAGCAGTCACGAAAGCATGGGTGTATTGAAACAACGAAATTCATCTTTATAATTCTACCTTTCCTGTAAGTGAGCTACATTTAGTTGCAAATTTCTCTGCATTGATTTCTTTTTTAAAATTTTTAATTGTTTCTTGGTTTTCTGAGACAAGGGCTCTCTGTGTAGCCCAGGCTGGCCTTGAGCTCATGGCAATCCTTCCTCAGCCTCCCATGTGCTGGGATCACATGCATGTGCCACCACGCCTCGCTATGCACTGATTTCTACACTAAGCCCTGAAAACCCAAGTGTTCCTATCTGTTTAGGAAAGAGTTCTTCATCTATACTATTTCCTTTTGTTGCAATTAGGCATATACTGAATATGTGGCATGTATTGTATGTTCTTAATCCTAATACGAAAAGTTAAAATCGCCAAACTTTATGTTAAATATAAAAGCCCTGCCACAGACACTTTCCAACATTTAAACCATTCTGTCTTTGTTATTATCTTTATTTCTGTTATAAACTCCGTAATAGTATTATAACTTTCTGATCCACCAAGTTTTGCTCAGAAAAGAGAAAACTACTTCTGCCACACCCTGGGATTTCAGCATTTCTAGTGCTCTTTCTTCTAGGCTGTCAGAGTTTCCACACTGGGTCCTCTCCTCCTGCTGCCTGGCTTCATTTACCTTCCTGAGGTGCTGGGCTCCTGCCTTCACCTCCTTTCACTTTGGGTTCTTGAAAATATCTTTAGTTTGCTTCCATTTTTCAAGATTACTTTTGCGACAGAAGTCCACGTTGGCAGGGTCTTTTCTTTCCTTTTCAAACATTTAAAGACATTGCTGCGCTGTGGTCCTCCGCCAGGTCCCAGGAGGCGCCTGGTGTCTGGACATGGCCTTGGCTGAGATTTCCCTTCCCTCATGCCGACAAGCCTCCCTCTGCCTCTCGGGTCTGCAGCGGTCTGCCTCTGGCATGCCGGTGCTTCATTTCGTTTTCTTTTCATGAGGTTTTCCTGAGGTTTTCCGATCTGCCACTTTATTGTTTCTGTCAGATTGAGGAACTGGTGGCAGTGTGTCTTCCGAGACTTTGATTCCCGGCCTCCACCTCCTGTTGCTCTGGACCTCCGACCACAGCCACGTGATGACTGCAGCCCCCTCGGCTGGCACCAGCCCCTCTCTGCTGTTGTCTTTCTCTCCGTCGCAGGCTGGATGATTTCTTTCCATCCCCTTCAAGCTCACTGCTCCTTTCTTCTTCCTTCTCCAACCATGCTTGACAACAAATACGGTGTTTTCATTTGTGCCGATTGATTTTACAGCGTCGTCCCTCTTTACAGCTCAGCTTTCTCGTGTGCTCGCTCATTCTGTCCCCATTTCTGTTAACTCACTGCACACAGACTTCCCATGGCACCTGCAAGTGCAAGTCCTCCTCTGCTGACGTTGGTGCCCGCCCTCGGCATGTCTGCTTCTGCTGTGCACTTTGTTTTTTGGGGCCGGCCACAGTGCCCTGTTGCTTGATGTCTGTTCTCCTTGCTGTTGTAACTCATCCGGTTGCTTTTCTCCTGGAGACTGGGATCCCACCTTACTTCTGCACTGTGGCATCCCAGGAGCAGGGCTCTCCATCCTCCTCCTCTCCTGGGCCTCTGCCGCTCCTGCAGGGTACAGGGCTCGGCGTAGCTCTGTCTTCTCCCACCCGAATCCTGAAAGACTCAACCCTCCGTGTTTCTTTGGCTTTGTTCCTCCTTCTCCGCCTGGCCTGAGCGTGTCCTGGGGAAGGTACGGTGCGGACACTGCAAGCCTGTCCCTTCTTCCGGCTCAGGTCTGTTCTGTCTGCTTGGAGAATCTCTCCACACAGCCTTTGTCTTCCCAAAGTTCGTAACTAACACGCTGGGGTGCGCGTAAGGTGCATCTTGTTACCATTTCCAAAATGAAACCTATCATCATCATTATTATTTTTTATTATTCCCTTTTCCAGAGCTCCTGGCTTTGTCTGGCCCCAGCTTACGCAGCCTCCCGGAAGATGCCCTGGGATCATGCAGCCGGTGTGGCATTGTGAATTTTTTCCATTTTATTTTTGGCTACAGCCATTTGGTGGGAAGACTGGGCGCCTTCCTCAGAAGAGACCTGCTAGGCAGTTCCACAGTGGCTGCGGGTATGTGTCTGTAATTCCAGTCTTGCTCTTCTGCTACATTAGCAGTCATCTATCTCTCAGAAGGCAGAAAAATAAAATGAAGCTTCTTGTCCTGAATGGAAATTGACATGCGACAAATAAATCGGAGAGTGTGCCCCAGCTTTGTTTAAGTGACGGCTTTCTCTGGAGATGAATGCTGACGCTATCTTCCCGGAGACCCGAGCATCTTTGAAATCCTCCATGCTGTCACTCTCTGATAGCCGAGCCTTTCAGCATCATTAGGGATTATCAATACGCTCTTTCCATTTTCTCAGTCACTGGCGATTCTAGATGGTTGCCGAGGAAACAGGGCCCAGACAGGTAATCTGTCGTCTCGCTAGGAAGAACCTAAAAATAACGACTCCTCAAGGGCTGGACTGCATCGTCATCTGCGGCCCTGTTGTGTGCAAATTGATCCCTTTCTGGACTTAATCATCACGTGCAGCTTGGCCTCCGGCATTTAATCTGAGCTGTACACCTTGGGCTAATTTCACCTCTGCTTCACAAACCTCACTATTGGCAGCAGAGCTCCCAGCCCAAGATAAGAATCTCATTTCTAAGCCAGCTGCCTCTTCAAAATTAGCTAAGGGTGAAGAAGCAGGAAGAGAAATATTTGCTTACCATCAGGACATATTGAAACCTACTTTAATACATTACTGGGTTTTATTTATTCTCTCTTTGGGCTATATGAAAATCATTTCATTATTTTAATGGGTTGATAACAGGTGAGCAGTAAATGATACCGAATGACAGGATTTCCAGCAGGACACACAAATGCACAGACAGAAGCTAGTCCAATTATCTGGTGATAAACACGTCTTTCTTAACTGTTGCCTGTCACACTGCCTTTCCCTGGCTGGCTGATGAGCTAGAAGATCTCAACACGCAGTAGCCAGTTAGGAAAAGCAAATGGCAAGACACACAAGCCGAGATTATGCCCAAGACAACTGCCCCTTCTCCACTCATGGAAACCTGTGAATATCTGCACCTACACGGAGACCCCGGCAAAGATGTGTTTCTCAACAGCAGGGCACCCCTCCCCTGCCCCCCACCCAGGGGACACCAGCAATGTCTGCCATGTTTTGGTGGCCACAACGGGTTAGGGGAGCTATTGGCACTAGTGGGTAGAGGAGGTCAGAGATGCTGCGATGGCAAACATTCCGCCACCACACAGGCATCCCTGAGAACTCAGGTCTGGGGCTGAGGAAATGTCAACAAGCCCTGAGTGTCAAGTGCCAGGGTTTCTAGCTGGACAAGTGACTCTCAGCATGAGTGGGTGACATTCATGTGACTTCCAGCATGTTGCCCTTGGAGTCTCATCAGAATGCTTTCCCTGCCTGACTCAGGCCGGCCAGATGGGGCTGAGTGAGAGTCCTATGTGCTGCGGCTCAGCACAGCTGTGTCTGGCCCTCTCTCTCCCGAGGCCACTGACCTTCGAGCACCACCTGCACGTAGTCCTGAGCAGACAGCTTGTCCCTGCGCACGAAGCACTGATAGGCGCCCCCGTCGCTTTTGACCATGTGATCCATGATAAGGTTTTCGTGGTTGATCCCTGTGATCCTCACATTTTTCCCCGGTTTGAGGATTTCGCCATTCCGGTACCAGGACAGCTCCTGGTCCTCAGTTCCGGTCACGCTGCAGGACAAGGAAACCTGGCTGCCCACGCTGCTTTTAACCTTCCGGGGGCTGATGGTGGCTTTTAGTGGCTCTGGAGGAGGGCGAGAGGGGAAAAGAAGGCAAAGTCACCACTGGACAGCATCTCCACCGTGGGCCAGACTTGTGATACCGTTTCGGATCAGAATGGTTTCTGTGCACCATTTGGGGGCCTCCCTCTTTGCTTCGTGTTTCTGTGGGCTTTCCTTTCTTTCTCTATAGCAACTAGACCTGAGTTGGGTAAGCTGCTTTCTCGGGGAGGATATGTGTGGATGGTGGCGTTGGCCCTAGATACTAAGAAGTGCAGTGTGCTAGCGACCAAACAGGATCAGGAACCTGAACACAGAAGTCCTACTTGCCTTGTCCCAAGGTAGCTGAGAGGGCTGGCCTTCGTCTACGCTCAGACACGCACTCACTCCTGTGCTGCATGGGGCTTACCAGGGCCACTAACACCTGAGGAAATCAGGTGCTGTTAAGATGCACATCCTCAAAATAGAGCTGTTCTCTGAGACAAGGCAAGATGATCAGACAGGGATGGCACCCCCATTCCTGAATGCTCGTGTTTTTAATCCAACAAGCCCAATTCCACATAGGAAGTATGTACGGAGCACCTATGCTAGGCAAGGATGAGGTTAAACTCACCAATGGGATAGAGATGGACAAAATTGCCAGTACCACTGGCATGAGCCGTGACAGCACCAAATTTTTTCATACATTACTTATGTAGTCTTCCTGTCACCCTCTAAGTTTGGTGTTATGGCTGCCACTTTCCAGAAGAGGAAATGGCCATGGAGAGAAATTACGTCCTATGATCAAATCCAGCTTGAAGGTAAATGGCCAGACTAGGCTGTCGTCCTGGTTGCTCCTGACTTAGCATCTTGACAAACTGTGAAATCTATGGATCCAAGGAGCTCAGCCTTTTACACCGATGAGACAAGGACAAGAATGGTTGCTACAGGGCCAAGCAGAGTGAGGCAGAGGCCAGTGGAGGCAGAAGATGTGGTGATGAATCAACAGGGAGGCCAGGAAAACCTCTACTATCCAGGAGGAAAAGAACTGAGGTCAGCAGGAATCCACAGGACAGTCAGTCAGCTTCCCGTCACTGTGACAAAATACCTGGGGAAGTAAACTCAAAGGAGAAAGGGGTTGTTTTGGCTCAGGGTTTCAGTGGGTTCCATCCATGGTCACCCAGCTTCACAGCCTCCAAGACTATGGTGGAGCAGAAACATCATGGTAGAAAACAGGCTCACCTCACAGTGGCCTGGAGCCAGGCAGAGGGAAAGAGCCAGGCAGCTCGTGCTGGGGGCGTCCTCCTCTGCTGCTTTTGTCCCATCTGGGTCCCTACCCTTTTAAATGTGGGTCTTCCCTCAAGTTGCTGTCCTGCATGCCAGTCGTCTCTGGAAGCCCTCACTGACACACCCAGATGTGGGCTTCACTAACTTCCTACAACCTTCACCATCCAATCAAGATGAGGATCAAGATTAACCCTCACAAAGGACAATACAGGAAGACTTTCCGACTCAGCTTGGATCCAACATGAGGTCCACGAAGGACAAAAGGGAAGGACAGGGCAGGGCTGGGAAGCACCGTGAGATCAACATCCAGCACTGAGGCCCAGAGAGGAATCAAGAGGCCCAGAGAGGACAGGTGTGCTTTTGGGAGATGACGGGAAGACGTTCCTCAAGAGCCATTTGGAAGACAGAGGGTGGAGACTTCCATCTGATTTCCTGTCCTGTTCTTCTGAAGGGCTCAAGGCAGATATAAAATTGGGAGACATGTGTGACCAACACTCAGGGAGGAAGCTGAGGCTATGCATAGAGGATTAAGGCTTCTTTTCAAAAGGGTGGGATTTAAAGCCAAAGGAATGGAGAAGATACAATGCTTTCTCCCTAAGGTGGGGAACAAGGACAGATGTGCCTACTCTTCATCTGTCCATTAAACTTTGAAGCATAGGCCCAAACCAAAATCGGCTGGCAATAAAAAGAAACAATTAGGATAGGATTGGCAAGGTAGAAGTAAAATCTTTATATGTAGATGAAATGATTGTCTACAGAGAAAATACTAAGAAATCTCTAGGAGCCCCTAGAACTTGTATTTGAATTTAGCAGGATTAGAAAACACAAGGTACATATAAAAATTCAGGTCTATGTATACTGCTGTAAATGAAGAACTGGATACTGAAATTTAAAAGTTATGTAGGAGTACAAAGGACCTAGAAAAGTAAAAAGAAAAAAAAAGTGTTGGAAGATGTTTAGTACCTAATTTTAAGACTTCTTCTAAAGCTACAGTAATCAAGGCAGTGTTGGTGTAAGGAAAGACTTATAGATCATTGGAATAAAACAGAGAATCTAGAAATAGAACCACACATACATGGTCCACTGAGTTTTGAAAGAATAAAAATGGAAACAGTCTTTGCAAATAGGGAAGGGTGGAGGGGTAAAGGGAGGACAGGGAAAGGAGAAAATAATAAGAACCAAGATATTCATGTAAAGGTACAAGATCCCAGGGATGAATGTAACTGTATTGTATACCTAAAATGGACCAATAGACTGAATGGGAAAAACAAAGCCAAAGGAATAGAAGGTTCAAAAGAAAAGAGCTGGAAGCGTAGAGTGCTCTGGACTTGGGACCTACAGAGTGGTTCCCCATAGCCAGAGGGAGCAGGGGGAGGGATAAGGGAGATGCATGAGGGACCCTGGAGAGTGACAGAGGGCTGGAGGGATGAACATAAGAACCCAGGCCTTCCCACAAACAGGCTCTAAGATGCAGACAGTGAGGAGCTAGAGAGGGAGGAGGAGAAGGAGAGAGAGAATTTCAGAACTGGCACTGAACACAGATTCAAACCCGTCTCTGGGGGCAGCTTCAACCCTGGACGGGGACATGGGATGCTTTGCGGATGCAATTTAGAGGAATCTTGCAAGTGGAGGGCACAAACAGGAACACAGTGGGATTGCCATAGGGACTGGAAAGAAGTGACTTTTAGCAGGGCTTGGTCTTGTTTTGGGGGAGCAAAGCAGTAGGAAATATGACCAGAGGGATTTTCGTGAGATGCTTTTGAGACTAGTCTAAGATACAAATTTATTTGATAGAAAACAAGGAGTTATGGAAGGTGTTTTAACATAAAGCCTCTGAACCTATGGGCATAACTTCACCAGCTGTACGACGGGGCATTGCTTAATCCACAGGGGCTTCAGAGGCACCACGGTGTGGACATTGTGCTCCGTTTCTCTCACCCCAGCCTGCGCGCATGTGTGAAGGAAACGTGCAGGATGTGGCAGCACTGCTGGCTTTGGGAGTCACTGGGATATTTAAATGCATTCTCTTAGGTGTCATCACACAGCCTGTCTATGCTGCTGCTGTCACCATACTTGACCCTGAAGAGGCCGTTCCATAAGCGGACATGGGGCAGGAAAACCAATCAAGGTTGGAAAATGCTTCCCTTTTCTGTGTGAGAGCCTCTGGTTCAGTTCGTTTAGCTTAGCTCCTTAAATGAAAGTATAAAACATCGGCTGGGTGTGGGGGCACAGGACTGTAATCCCAGCACTTGGGAGGTGGAGGCAGGAGGGTTGCCTCGAGTTCAAGGCCAGCCTGGGCTTCGTGGTGAGCTCAAGACCAGCCTGAACTGCATAGTGAGATCCTGTCTCCAATCAATCATCAATTGATTAATCAAAGGGCTGGCACATTGACAACTAAGAGACATCCCTGTCTGGCAAAGCCCCTGTGGCCTAATTCTGGTCATGTGACCTTGGGCAATTCACTGGGTCTCGGTTTCTGCGTGGGTAGGTCTGAGGGCCCCTGGCTAGGGTAGAGTGTGACCCTGCAGTGCCCGCCCGCCTGGCCCTGGTGGCCCGGCCCCCCTTCCAAGCTGCGAGCGAGCTCACTGAGATGAGCACGTGGACGCAGGCTGCAGGATCGGCACTAGGAGCCAGGCCTGGCTCTGGTGACTCAGTGCCTCACCGCTCCACTGCCCACAGCACCCGGAAATGTGAAGCGACATCTGCAAACCGCCCTGTGTTGAAAGCATGACCTTCCATGTGTTCTCAGATGGCCAGCCACCCTGGTCCCGGTGCCGAGGCCGTGCCCTTGGAAATGCAGTGGTCCTATGGCATCAGAACCTCAAGGTGCAGGCTCCGAGGTCGAGGCCTTGCTGCGAAGCCTGGGCGGGCACCTCTGTCTGCTCCCCAGCAGCAGTGGCGGGGTGCGCGGGCTCGGGAGCCCCAGTGGGGAGGCCAGGGCCGTCTGACTTACGTTTCACATACAGGCGGCCGATCACCTTCGCGGTCCCATACCGGTTGGACACTTCGCACACGTAGCTGCCTGAGTCTGAGGGCCGGGCGCTCTCGATGAGCAGCCCCGTCACCGTCTTCTGGAACCTCCCCGAGAGTCCCAGGGGCGTGTTGTCCTTCAGCCAGCGGTAGTCGGGCTCAGGGTGCCCCAGTGCTCTGCAGGGCAGCTCCACCCGCTGCCCCGCCATGGCTTTGCGGTGGTCAAACCCATCCAGCATGGACGGGGCCGAGTTCGCTGGGTCTGCAGAAGGAAGCAGAGCGCTCAGAGGAGGCTGAGGCGGCGGGGTCTCCCAGAACCCCAGGCTGCACGCATCCGCAAGCCCTGTACACAGAAGACCTTTGCATGCACATCTTTAGGGTTTGTGTGGGACAGAAAATGAAAGCCCGAACGATAGCCTTTCGCCCAGTCAGGGCTCCGGTTTACTTGTAAGTGACTGAAATATCCAGACTCAGCAAGTGCGTCTGCTGGGGCCGAGAAGAGGCTGCCAGACATCCCTTTGGAAGAGGTGGTTGTTTAGCATTAGTAAAAGCTATTTCACAAGAAAAGCTCTTTAGCACAGCTACTGGATTGGAATTCGTTTCACCTGCTCATCTCAAAAAAGTCTGCACTTTGTCTTTTTACTTTTGATGAGTGTGTTAAATGCACATCTTAATGGGGTTCAGCGTGATCTTTCAGTACATACACACTCCAGGCCCGCATGGACCAAAGCCAGCCTCCCCCTGCCCAGCTCCCCTTCCACAACCTCCAGTGTCCCCCATTCTCCACCCAGGGAGACTTGATTTTTTCACTTCCACATAGGACAGAAAACACAAGACCCTTGTGGTTTCCTGTGTCTCATGTATTTCACTTAACACTATGCCTTCCAGTTCTACACATGTTGCTATGTGACAAGATTTCATCCTTCCTTGTGAGCTAGAAATTTGTCAGTCTGACATCTTCTGCATTCATTCATCCATTGATGGGCATATAAACTGAGTCCATTTCTTAGCTGTCGTGAGTATCTGGGCATGCAGGTACTGGCAGGCTGATTTTGTTCTTTCACACATGTACTCAGAGCCCAGAGGGCTGGCTCATGGTGTAGATCTATTTTTAGGCTTTTGAGGAAGCTCATGTTTTTCCTGTGATGATCATTCCCATAACACTTGTAGGAAAGTTCCCCTTTCTCCACATTCTCTCTACCTGGAAGAAATTATTTTGTGTCTGTACCGGGGATCGAACTCAGGACCTTGCACTTGCCAGGTAGGTGCGGTGCCACTGAGCTAAATCCCCAGCAGGAAGAAAATATTTGCCAAGTATTCATCTGACAAAGCACTAGCATCTAGAATGCAGGAGGAACTATGACGACAATAACCACTAGCAAGAAACAATCCGATTGAAACTGGGCTAATGACCTGAATAGACACTTGTTGATGGAGGAAATGCGAATGGCCAGAAGACACAGGAAGAGATGTTCACTACCCTTAACTACCAGGGAAATACACGTCAAAACTACAATGGGTGCCACTGCACCTCAGGCAGCGTGGCCATTGTCAGTTCCGCAGGATAAGCCAGTTTTGGAGAGCCAACTTATGCAGTGTCTGTAGTTGATGATACTGTGCTGCATATTTGAATTGTAAAGACCAGAGATCTTAGACATTCTCAGCACACATACACAGTAACCACCTGAGGAGAGGTGATGGACACGTGACTTAGTCTAACTGTGGTAATTCTTCCACTACATCAGTCTGTCTGTCTGTGTATCTATGTATGTGTCTATTTGTCAGGTTGCACAGTCTGAATGTATGATTTTTATTAGCCATATATATCTCAATAAAGCTGCAAAATATAAACTCTAGTCAATGAGATACGTGAGGAGAAAAAATGTATGTAGAAAATGCCGCTTACAGCAAAGTGACTGAGCTGAGAGGTGTCTTTGTCCATTTTGCCCTTCTTTCCACTACTTGGAAAATGCGAGTGATTCCCAGGGCCCCAGCACCATGCTGGGCTAGGAGGTGG
Source organism: Heterocephalus glaber (assembly GCF_053883595.1). NCBI lineage: Eukaryota > Metazoa > Chordata > Mammalia > Rodentia > Bathyergidae > Heterocephalus > Heterocephalus glaber. The sequence goes on from NW_028258138.1 coordinate 2,460,516, forward strand.
CCCCTGGGAGTGGGATCCTAACATGAGGATGAGAGACAGAAAGACACAGCCCAGTTCCTGGTCACCCAGGAAGTGCCAAGCTTGCTTCTTAAGTGTATGAGAAAAGTAAACTTCTGTGTTTTAAAACAAGAACAGCAATAGAGGCTTCTAGAAAGACTTCTTTAAAAGGTTGTGATTACACAGTTCAGCACTAAGGGCAGTCAACAGACAAGATTGCGAAGAGCAAAAACATTTAACTAAAACATTCGAATTTCTTTGAGCTCATTAGAGTGGATACCCATTATAAACTCGGTTTCCCTGCACCTGTTGAGAACAGTGTGAATGTACTATGGGGAGGGAAACTAATGACCTCCTGAAGAACATGGGACTGGGGTTCGGAGGCCGCACCTCTCATTAGCTGAAGAGTCCTTGTCTTTACTCTTAAAGTCATTCACATGTTTGCTGTGGGGCTCCAAGGGAATACGGATGCACAGGAGGTTCATAAGGTCAGCTGGCGTGCATCCCCGCCAGCAAGTCTCATGGATTTACACTGCTCACTTTGGAAGGAAGTTACAGACAGACTCTGCGAAGTGTTGCTTCGAGGAACAAGTTAGTTTCTCATGGACTGAAGTGTCAAGAAGACACAGGCCTGATAACTGACATTTTATGACTCCTCAGCATTCTCTGGGAAGATGGCTTGCTGTTCAGAGCATCTTACTGGAAGTCTGCACCCCTAGTAGGTTCCATGATCTAGGAAAAATAAGACTGTTCCTAGGGCCAGCTCCAAAAAGGATCTCAGACGTTCCCAACCTCCAGTGACTTTACCACCTCCTAGGGTGGGACTTGTGGACAGTATAAATCCTGAGGTGCTATAGTTTGGATCTAGAATGTCCCCCAAAGTCTTGTGTTCAGAGGCAGAGCTTTTGGAAAGTGACTGTATCATGGGGTGCTGTGCTCACCTGTGGGCTGACCAATTGGTAGTCCATAGCTAAATGAGCTGTTACGATGTGGGGCCTAGTTGGAAGAGGTGTGCCACTGGGGATGAGCCTTTGGAGGCTGCAGTTCTCTCCCTGGCTCTTCCTTCTCTCTCTGTGCCCTGACTGCCATGAGGTGAGCAGTTGTCCCCAACCATGTCTACGCCTCTCTCCCATGATGTTTCTGCCTTGGAGGCAGATTACCATGGACTGAATCCCCTAAACCATGAGCCATATTAAACTTCTCCTCCTTTAAATTCTGGGTGTCATGTATTGTTTCCCAACAACAGAAAAAGATGATTAATAAACACAGGAATATTATTTAGTAATTGGAAATTATATATCTATATTACATGGAGTGAGGTTCTCTAATATTATTCTGAAAATGCTTTAATTTAGTTGAGAAACATGAAGACATAGTGACAGACTTTACTATTGGAAAAGCACAGATTCTAGCTTGATACTGGAAGAGTGGAGATATTACGAAGTACTCAGAAAAAAGTTACAAAATGTGTCATTTTGGTCAGAATAGGCAATAGGATTAGGATTAAAGAAAGCAGCACAAGAAGGTGCCACCTTTGGCAGAGTGTACCTCTCATCTTCCTTGCAGGATAACCCACAATCTCAGGAAACAAAATATGCCAACTTCTAATGGGACCCGATGATGGTACTTAAAATTGTTATTCCAGCTAAAACTAATGATACAAAGTACTCAAATATGTTCCTTAAGAGAATACTGCATAATTCTAATGACTTTTTAAAATGAATGGAGGGGATAATGGGATATTCAAACCAAAAGGCAGAATTGTGAGCCTTGTATCATATGTTCTACAGAAATCAACCCCAAATGGACCATAAACCCAAGTGTAAAGGCTAGAAAACCATAGAACTTTATAGAAGAAACATAAAAAAGTGTTTGAGGCCTTGGGTTTGGGCAGGGTTCTTAGACATTATATCAAAACATGAGACAAAAATGATATATTAAATATCATCAAAACTAAGAACTTATGAACTTCCAAAGGTACCATCAGGAAAAAATGAGAAGTGACTGAGAGAACAGACTTGCAACTCATGTTTCTGATAAAGGATTTGTTCCCCAAAATATAAACAGCCTCTACATTTTTATAGTAATAAAAAAGTTAAAACGTGAGCAAAATATTTAAGTAGACAAATCAGCAGAGAACATATACATAGGACTGAGCAGTGCATCAGAGGAGGCTCAGTGTCACTGGCCATTAGTCAGTGCAGACGAAATCTGCCCTGAGGCGTCACCTGACGCCTGTCAGCAGGACCGCAGCCAGAGCTGTGAGGCTGCCGATGAATGAAACTCTTCCACACTGTTGGTGGCGATGTTAATTAGTCCAGCCATCGTGGAAAACAGCAGGGAGGTTCGTCAAAAAATTAAAGACCAGAACTACCTTATGATCCAACAGTCCTAGTCCTGGGTAAATAGCTAAAGGAAATCAAGTCAGTATTTGACCAAACATTTGCAGTCCTGTGTTTATTATTCACAATAGCTAAGAAACGGAAATAACTGAAGTGTCCATCACCTGATGAATGGAGACAGAAAATGTGGTAAGTACACAGTGGGGAATATTATTCAGCCAGAAAAGGATGAAAGCCTGTCATTGGTGACCACATGCATGAAACTGGAGATCATTATGCTGAGTGAGCCACGCACACCAAGACAAATGCCATTCTACCTCACTCCAGTGTGGAATACTAAAAACGTTGATCTAGAAGTTGGGAGCAGATGGAGGTTGCTAGAGACTGGGAAAGTAGGAGCAGGAAGTAAGGAGAGAGACTGCCTGTGGGCGCTAAGGCAGTTAGGCAGGAGCAAGCGGCTCTGCCATGGCATTGTGTGGGAGGGCAGAGTGGGCTGTGGTAACACACTCCACATTCCCAAAGCTGAGGAGACACAGCTTAACTTGGTTAAAACATTATGCAATGCGTACAGGTACAAAATCACACCCGGCACCCGGTAAGGACATCTGGCTTTCCTGTTTTCAGCACCAGTTAAAAATACATTTACTTTCAATGAGAATCACAAGGACACATCACCGCCCAGCCTGTTGGTGTGGATAATCAAACAAACCATGTGCAGTGCCGACGAGGGGAGGAGAGACTGGTGTATCCAGCCCTGGAAGCAGTCTGTCAGTCCCCTGAGAGGTTAATCTCCACTCCCCCAAGCCCCACCCCAGCTATGTTGCTGACCTCGAACTCTTGGGCTCCAGTGATCCTCTTGTCTCAGCTTCTGAGGAGCTGGGACTACAGGTGTGTGCCACTGCAGTGAGGTTTGCACTAAAATCACTGAATGGCATGCTTAGAAATGAGTGGAGCTCGTGTTGGTGAACCGTATCTCAACAAAGCTGCTTTACAAAGTGGGAACGGGTACTTATTTCGCATTTTAAGAACGCCGTTGAAGCAGCGCTGAGCCGGCTGTCACGGGGTGTTGGGCACACAGGAGATCAGTAGCCAGTGGCTCCGGCTTCATTCTCGTCCCATCTGCGAACTGTCTATTACATAAAAGTTGTGTCTCACTGCAAACTCAGACCCCACAAGCTCACCATGCAGGGGAGACACTGCGGCACAGGTTAGTGCCACATCACAGAAAGCACAGAATCTGATCACCCCGTGACTCCCGCGTGTCCCTCGTAAAGGCCGTCGCGGAGCACTAGTGACCCCAGGACTCCCTACCTGTCCTGGAGTCTGAGGGGCGCTCAGCCCGTTCTGTGCTCTCTCCCTGAAGGACGCCCGTGAGCATGGCCTGGCATGAGGGGCGTCCCTGCCCTGGGCAGGACGCACGCCTCAGGGCGCCCTCCTGACCTTCCCGGCCCCCAGGGACCTTCCAGCTCCTGGTCTCTCAGCTGACCGCCAAGTCGCCCTCCCTGGAGAAGAGCCCTTCCGGGCACATGTACTTCCCCAGCCAAGCTACCTTCCCTGGAATGCGGCCCTATCATGGTTCACGTTTGCTCCTAACAACCTGAGGTACATTTTTAAAAAATTTAACCAGCCTTTTTAGTTATCCCTGAAGAAAGAATGGTCAGTCTGATTAACCCAGACCTAGTACAGAAATGAATACTATTTAAAAAACCATTAGGTCAGTTTGTCTGTTTTATTGGTTTTTTAAGAAAATGTATTTATTATTTTTACTTGTTCGTCTGTTTTCTATTTTATCATGTACTTGCTGTTTTCCCTTAGACATCACTTGAATCTAATCCCTGGATGCTAAAACAATCAATCTCTTGGCATCTGTGACTTTACACTTCATAACTTTATTACACTTCATAATTTTATTAAAATGTGGTCCACATTGATCATTCTGGGTCCATTTTGCAGGTAAAGGAGTATCATTTCAACACATTGTAACTGTATATCCATTAGTTACAGGAATATTTCTTGACTTATTGGTCTCTTTTTTATTTTCTTTCAAAGCAACCCTAATTATACATGTATTTCACCATCTTTGCCTGCTATGGAAGTACTGTATTCTCCCACTGATTCTTTCCACTGTATGGTTGACTTTCTGCATGCTTTCTTTCTAGTCTTTATTTCTCATATTGTGTTTTCTGCTGTGAATTCTCCAATGTATTCCTTCTAATTTTATTTCAAGTTTGTAACATTTCACCTTTTCTAATTCTTTCCTAAATTACACCATCTCTCATTTCACAGATTCTTCTTGTTTAGCCACTTTATTCCTGAGTTATTTTATTTCTGATTTATAATGCTATTTCAAGGCTAGAATCATTTTCCTGCAGTAAGTTATAGTTTTCAAGTGATTTGTATCCAATTTTGTTGAGTTGCTTCCTACAATCAAAACATGGTTTTGCTGCCTGCTGCGCAAGTGCAAGGACCCGAGTTTGAACCCAGGTACCAAAAATCCAAAAAAACAAAAAAATATGGCTTTGCTCATTTTCCACTTTTTAGGGTTTTTTTTTTTTTCCAGTACCGGGGATCGAAGTCAGGACCTTCCACTCCCTGTGAACAAGCCTGTCTGGCCTCCTCCCCGGAGTGTCCCTGAAGGACTCAAATGTGAGCCTGTTTGTCAGCTCCACCTGAGCAGAAAGGCTCCCACATCCAGCCACGAGTCTCAGGCCGGTGTCACTGCGTCCTGAGGTGGCCTCTCCCTGCCAGCTGGCCTCTCCCGGGATGAGACCTCCAGCCTGGCTGCTGCCTGGGCCTTCTCCCTCCTTTGCTCTCCACAGTCCACTCTGCTCAGCTGCTTCCTGGACACAGCGGCCCCGAGGGTCCCTGTCCCTGGAAGGAGTGCTGCAGCACACCCGGAGAGCTCTGGGAGCCCCTGGAGCCTCGCCGAGGACACTCTAGGACAAGAGACCCAGACCCCGGGGGAGCCACTATTGTGACTGTAGGGTGGCCCAGCCTGGGTCTACTAGGCAGAAGGCACTTCCATTTTCGAGTTTATCCTTTCCTCTCTTTATTTGGCCTGAGCTGCTCTACAGAGCTAGTTCTTCCTTTACCCCTTCAGCCCTCACTTTTCAAATAAACTTCTGGAACCGTTTTTGGCTTGTCTTGTCCAATTCTTTGTTCGGGGCAGGAAGGACCCAAACACTTGTAAGTGGGGGGCCGTTTCCACAGGAATCCCCAACAGCAGATTCACCTATGGCATAGAGAAATGGTTACTTAATGCCAACTGCCAGTGAATCTCACATCCAGAGTCTCCCCCTGGAGTCCCTCTTTCCTGTCTCCACTGTCCTGAGGAATTTCCTCTCCTGTGCACACAAGACTGTCTCTAGGCCGCTCTGGACAAGGGGAGGGACACTGTGCTGTCTGTGGAGTCACCAAGGCCTAAGAGGACAGCCAGTCATTTGCTGGTGCAGCTTTCCTAGAGACTATAAAACTGGGGAGGAAGTAATGATGAGCATGAAAAAAGAAGTAAAAACATTCCAAGTTCAGAGGCAAAATCACTGAATTCTGACATGCATTTGTGTTGCACACTGACAGTCATGTAAGATGTTGGCTCCTCTGAGACTGTGAGCAGAGAAGAGCATGGCTGGGGCTTGTGGAGGGCAGCAAGAGGCAGTGATGTTCCAAGGACCCCCAGGTGCAGTCCCTCCCCTCCTGGCCTCTTCAAGCCTCACTACGAGTAAAACAAGAGCCTCCTCACTGAGGGCTGCAGTCTTCGGCCAGCACCATTTCACAGTGTACTCCAGCAGGTATTCAGCGTGGGGGAAACTCGGCACTCTTCATCTACAAAGGCAAAGGTCAGCTACTTCGCATTTAATCTTCTAGTACTGGGATGCACACTTCCGCATCCTGCGACACACCGTGAGGTGCCAACCGCCACCCCGTGACTGGATCATTTGTTTAACAGATGAGCCAAGGACAAGCCAGTCACGCTGATGATGCATTGATATTTTCTCAAGTGCAAATCCCATGAAGGAAAGCATAGAACTGACATATTTAGCACAGTGGAATTAACTCAGATTCCTTCTTGGATTAAGGATCATCCTGGAAGGAGGTGGGCAGATGTGAATGTCCTTCTACCTTGAGATAAGGACAATTTCCCCAGTGGCATTAGGTCTCATTTGAGAAGCACAGGTGTGACCCATAGCATGGGATGGGGCTCTGTCGCAAGATGGTGCCAGTTTTGTCGAAGATAAAACATACACACACGCGGGGCAGGGAGTGATGCTTTCCCAGCAGGAATCTCATCGGGTCAAAGGAATTGAAAGTTGTACAAACTGTGAAATGACTTCACTGGAAATATCTATATTTTCATTATATTCTCCTGATACCGGTTTAGAAGACTTTTACAGCTGGTAAAATATTTTGGAAATTAAAAGCCTGAAGGTTTCATTTTAGCCCAAAATTGTGCTGTTTTTCTAGCACAATCTGACGGGAGTCACAGAAACAGCACCCACAGAGTTGATGAGACTTTACCTGATACAAAAAGTCTAGCGCTGTTACTCTGCCTGGTCTCCCCGGTGTACCTGTGCCGTGTGACACAGCGGTAGTTATACAATCCATCCTCGTTCTGTACATCTTTAATATACAAGGCTCCCGTGGGTGTGATGAGAAATCTAGATCCTGAAACAGAGAGAGAATTGCTCGGTTAAAGTAGGCAGAAGCAGCCCCAGCACATAGACAGTGTCCTTGAAGAATTTATTTCCTCCTGAAGAAACCTCTTTGCAAAGGCTGAAATCAGGTATGTTAGTGCAGGGTCCCATCCCTTCCCATTTCTCAACTGGCCTAAAGCAGGAGATTTTCACCAGCATGTTCCACAGGAAGTGCACACTTAGCAAATAGGATCTCACAAATCTGCGTTTTGGGTCATATGTTTATCTTACAAAAACAAAGCTGGGCTATCACTGGTACGTAGCCAATATGGCAGATTTTCATGAATCATCATCTACTTCTTAGAAGGAAATTAATGAAAGGAATATTAACTTTCTGTTGCAAATTTCTCTTTTATGAAAATACATACTTTAATCTCAATTTGAAGGACTGCAGTAAAGGCACAAAAATGTTTTAGACTCTAAAACACTGAGCTATTCCACAAACCTCCCAGGAAAGATTGTGTTAGTCTCTAATAATAGTAATAACCAATATTTACTGTTACATTCTACTGTTCTAGGGGACTTGGCTATTTTCAATAACTGACTTTTAAAGTGATTGGTCAAATAATGGATATTTTTACTCAGGGAAAAAAAAAATCCATGCTCAGCTCTTCCTCCTGCCCCATGAGCACAGAACAAGGTGTCCTTGGTGTGAGCCGTGGCTGTCACAAGTGCATTTACAGTTCTGCGGAAATGACCAACATTCAGATCAAATTTCAGTGCTGGTTTAAGAAGCATGATGACTCAGAAGCACAAGGACCCAAGTTCAATCCCCAGTTCCCCAGTACCAAAAAAAAAAAAAAAAAATGAAGCATGAGGATTTTGTTTTCCATCTGAAAATAGAAATTTCTAAAGATAATTATCACTGTTTCATTACGATCCTAGGACAAAGTAAATTAAGGCATAAAAGTAGCATCCGGGTGAGTGGTTCCACCTTCCATGCAAGTGACTCGACACACTGCAGGGCGTTTGTGTAGGTGATTGATTCCGCTGGAAAGAAAACGTGACCTGTCTCTTTAGGAAAAGGACTAAAATGCCAAAACGATTCTTTTTTTATGTTTTAGGTATTCTTAGGTTCACTTCAAACTCCTGTGTTTTATTTTAGTCAGAATTGTCAGGAGCCTTGAGCTCACCGGTTTTAGGTCTCAAACATTTCAGCTGCAAACGTAATTCCCGGTCCTTGGTCATTTCCTGCAAGGGTCATACTTTCTTCATAGGTCAGTCGATCAATAAAAACGACATACGATTTCTGTGCGGGTTCTACTGGATGTTACCTCAAACCTCCCGCCCTTATAAGGCAGGGCTTTGTGAATTGCTACTAGGAGGAGGGCTCTGCTTGGAGGAGGCAGTCAGGGGGCGTGGCCTGGAAAGTTCTATCTCCCGCCTGGCTCCTCCCTTCTCTCTCTGCTTCCTGTGCACCATGAGGTGAGCAGCTCTCGTCCGCCAGGCCCCTCTGCCAGGCTGCCTGCCTTGGAGCCAGACGACCAGGGGACCAGGGACTGAAACCTCTACAGACTGTGAGCCGAAATAAACCTGTCCTCCTTTAGCTTGTGGGTGTCAGGTACTGTGTCTCCGCAGTGAGAAAAGTGACTGAGACAATTTCTTATGCAAGATGAGAGTAATTCAGAAGAACATAGGAGTAAAAAAGACATTCAAAACACACACTGACCTAGCATAAACTTTTCCAAAGAACATAAAAATTACTCATTACAATAGAATAAAGTGTCTCCAAGTAATATTTAAACCTTTAGACAATTCTATTGGGTTACTTATTTTAAAAGAGACTGTAAATGTGCTAAATATTAGAAAAGTTGAAAATATCTCCCAATGCTACATATTCTGGATAATTCTGCTTTATCCTTCCCCAAAAGAAAATGACTAAAAATATCTTTTACCACTTGTCATGAGCCTACTCCAAGCATTCCTTACCAGTATGTCTTTGACATAACTTGTTTCTCTTTCAAATATTTTCATGCTTATATAATGCTTTAATAACACGTTCCTTTAAAGTATAGTTTGATAGACAAGAAGGACAGAAAAGATAATGTGTGCGACTGCTGTCATCTCTCTGGTGTGGAACTTTTTCATGAGGGTGGATGGCCCATCAGTGCTGAAAGATGGAGGGGGAGGCAGGAGCCAGGACAGTGGCCGCCACCCAGCCCTCACTGTGGACCCCTGAGTGGGCTCTGGTCTCTGGCACATTTCATTTAGTCACTGCAGTTGCTCCTGAAATACTTGACTTTTTTGCTTACGTGCTTCTTGTGAAAATAAGGCGCTTTAAGGCGCACCATTTCGGAAGCACTTGGGCCTTTTATTTATTTATTTATTTATTATGCTTTCCACCTGGGCCTTTTATTGCCTGAAACAACTCTGAGACGCTCACAGGTATGGAGAAGAGGGCTGACTAAGTTTCTGTGCTGAACTGAACACAGTGGCCTCTCAGCCGGCTCTGAAACTCATCTTGGAACTGATCCACACTTTAATCCCTCAGGTAAGGTGGGAGAGTAGAGGCCGTGATGGTGCCAGGCACCAAAGCCCTGGGCCCTGGGTGCAATGACAACTTCAAAGGTGCTTGGGACTCTGGGGACAGGAAGGGTGCAGTGAAGCCGTACGAGCACCACGCTCCCCTGCTGCACCCCACTTGCTGCCTTACACCCCAGATGCTTTCGAGTCACATGGAGTTGCTGTTTTCTTCATTCACATCCTTCAACAGGATCAACGAAAGGACTTCCATTAATAGAAGTGATTGTCAACATACAAATTATCGGTATCAGTCAAATGCAAACACACAAACTCTCTCACACACACACATCCTTTGACTGCTCGGAACTGTCTGGGAGTAGAATTGTGCAAAGCAGAACTTTACAGATGACTTTATTTTCCTTGGAAAACTATCAGTGTTTTAAGCCAAAACATTTCTAAACAAGAGCTCATTGTCTTTGTCACGTTAAACACCGAGAGACTGAACAACAGGGGATGAGTTTTGCACTTGGGGTTCCCACTCCCAGGCGCATAGGCAGCTGCACCCCACTCCTGGGAAACTGTCTTGGTCTCAGGAGCCGTCTGGGTGGCCCAGGGTGAGGGTGGCCCAGCCTCCAGGTGACCAACCCTGGCCTGTCTTTCATAACTTTCCTGCATCCTCCTTGGCTACCCAGCCTCTCCCAGCTTCTCTCTGCTACCAGGTCTCTCTCAGCACGCCCGGCCTGTGCTGCACTCAGTGTGCTGAGAACTGGAGAGCAGGTGCCCTGAACCTATTGCTCTGCATGAGCCGAGAGTAAGTGGTCACGCATAAGTGCGAGAGGCCCTCTCCAAAGGCAAAGCTTGTGGCCAGCACCACTAAAGTAAGTCCACTGCAAGGCACAGGCCTGCCAGCTTCCTTAAGTCAGCTTTGGGGCTGGCGAGATGTGTCCACACAGAAACACAAAGCTACTGAAGAAAACAGGGCACCAGCCCCCACGATGCTGAGGAGCGCTTAAGGCAGAAGTTCTGCTGCCTGGGGCTTCCCTGCCAGGTGCTGAATGGCAGAGGCTGCATAGGGCAGTGCCTCCTGCAGCTGGAGTTTTGTCTCCAAAAACTGCTGCAGCAGTGTCTCCTGCAGTTGAGTTTTCTAGACAACCGCATCCAAGGCAGAGATGAAAATAACAGAGGTTCTAGATGTCTGTTCTGCTAAACGATGGGTCATCAGAGCAGAAACCCTCAGCTTGAAGGTCAGAGCTACAGGAAGTGGGTGTCTATGACCTCCAGAGAGAGCGACAGGGGGCAACTCCAGAAGGTGCCGTGTTCCGGGGACAGGAAGGAATGAAGATGGCACGAGACACGGCGCCTGCAGGGAGCCTCCAGTTGCTTCGGTGCCAGGCTAAGGTCTGGGGAAGCCACGGCCGTGACAGAAGAGGGAGGGGACAGCAAGCTGGGGTAGTTAGGCATTGTCCTTGCCCACCTGTAGGAAGGACCTGCCAGTTACCGAGGAGCAAGGTTGGTATTGATCCCCAAACCTGTGTTTGCCCTTGTGTACCACTCTGATATGAGTCATTAACCTTGTATGTTAAAGTGTCCAAGATTGGTTCATTTGTTCAGTCTGTTCACTGACTTTTCCATGTCCGTGCACAGAACCCCAAGTCCTTCCCCTGGTTCCAGTGAGCCAAGTGCACCTCCTTGGGAGACTCTTCCATGTGGAAGGAAAACACAGAGGCCCCGGAGTCCCGTGGCTCGGAACTCTCACGCTGTCACTGTCGCCTTACACTCGGTGACTCCGGTTAAGTCGTTCAGATCTCTGAACGTGGGTTTGTTCATCTGGGAAAGAGAACTGAGGAGAGAATCCTATCTGTTCTCCCACTGCAGATCAGATGGGTACACAGGCGTCATTTAGGGGACGGCCATGCAGCTGCCGCTCAGTGGGTGACAGTGGCCAGTAATAATCACGTGCTGTGTAACTCATGCTTCAAAATAACTGAGAGACCGAGTTTCATTCTTACCATAGGAAAGCAAAGGGGAGGGGGCAAATTAGCTTGATGTAACCTTTTTCACACCGTATGTATATACAGACGTACAAAGTTGACAATTCCACCCCATGAATATATGCACTCATGATCTGTCAACTGAAAGTATTAATAAAAGTTAAATGGCATCTATACAAGTGAATGCATTGTTCTTTTTTTTTTTTTTTTTTTTTTTTTTTTGCTGTTTTGATGGGAAACAGATGAATAACAGGTGGCTGAGGCTGCCACCCAGGGCCGAGCCCGCTGACCGCCGTAACGGGCCACGTTCACGAGCTCATCTCCTTCTGATGGAAGGCGACCTTGTGCACGGGAAAAAGCAACAGAGAACCTGAACACAGGGCACATGGCCAACGTCATGGAAATTAACCATCATCATCCCTTAGATCTCACCAGCAGCAAGATCCTCTGCTGCCACCTCCAAAATGGGTCTCTAGCCCACAACCTGACTTCATATACCGCACAGGACCACAGCTAGGACGGGAGTCTGCTTGCTCCCCGTGTTCACCTGCCTCTCTTCTGCATCCTCTCTCCTGCTCAGCACCCACGACTGCTGTGACCACGGAGATACACATGGGCTCTCAGGGCGGGTAAGCTGCCCCACCAGGCCACATCGTGGATGGTGCCTACCATGGCCTATGTTGACCACATCACCACGCGCTGTTCCCCGTCTCTCCTCCCACCGCACCTGGCTGCAACCCCAGCCTCCCCCAGAGACCCTGAGCCCAGACCCCTCTGTGGCTGGCTCCTTCCAGGCACTCTGCCTTCCTTCCAGCGTTCCATCTCTAGCCACATAAGTGCACATTAACCACACCCCTGGCCACTCTTTCTGGACCCTGGGTTTTCTTCTAAGTTACCTTGGGTTCCTGTCCTCCACCTGGAGTAGCGATATCTTGTTTGTTGTTCAAATTCTCATCTTCATTACATAGAAGAGGACTTGGGTATGTTATCCTAAAGTCTTTGTTAAATGGCTGGCTGGATGGAGGAGTCTATTATTGCTTATATTCAAAACATCTCTTCTTAGGTCTTGGTAAAAAGAAAGCTAAAATATGTCTCCTTCTATTCAACATTCTCCTGTACATATGACACATAAACGCCTTCCCTTCCAAATGCACAAACGCCTGGCCTTCTGGAAATGACTGTACTACACTGTTACAAGGAAAGAGAGCATTTTGAGATTTTGATGTTAACTATTCTTTCATTATTTTCCCGGCTGTCACTGCAGAGCTGGGTCAGCTCTTCCACAGTGACTGTGCTGTTTTCAGAAAGATTTTAAAAGCATCCTGGACTTTTCACTCAGAACTAGTTCTTAGTGTTTTGTTTGGTCTTGTTGTTTCCATCTGAACTGAGCTAACAGTAATTAACAGAGCAGATGGCTGAGCTAATAAGATGCCAAATGGCAGCCTGACTCATTGGACCCTGCACCAGGTGTGCCCGCTGCCCGGCACCAGCAGCCCTACTGTGCGACGGGATGAAGCATTCTCAGAGTGCTGTCTGGAAGTCAGAGGAACACAAGCCTGACACCCTAGTCCTAAGAGCACAGCGGTAAAGCTGAGAGGAGCCGACAAGCAAATACCTCACAGTTTGCATTTGGAAAGTTAAATTAGCACGAACTAAAATAGAAGCAGAATCAGAAAAAAACATCCACGATGACTCTAAAGTTGTCAGTGTCTCCTAATTCAGATGCGATTGGAAAGGAACCCGACTCCTGCCGTGGTTGCCGGGCAGCCGGTGCCGTGCAGCCTGGACATGGGCATGGGGCCCACAAGATGACCCCTACAGATTATGTTGAAAGCTGCATCTAAGCTCGAGAAAGGGGCATTCCCGGGATGAGACCCCCGGCCTGAGGTGTGGGTACTTTAGAATGCAACCCGGATAGAAGGCCCTTACACATGGGGTAAGTTAGGGCCACAGTGGGCCAAGACGGGCCCTGACCCGGGTGACTCGCGGCCTCGGGAAAGGGGAAATTTGAAGACAGGCACAGCTGCGTGTCAATACTAATCCGAGTCAGAGCCAAAAGGGTCACAGAATGAAGCACGGCCACTCAAAACTTCATACGTGTTTGGATCCATGGAATTTTTACAATGACCCCACAAGGAAGATACTTTTCAGATGAGAAAGTCAAGGGACAGAAAGGTCAAACAGTATGCCCTGCACACCGCCGGCAGGCTGGTTCCCTGCTCCTGCCCCTGCCCACTGTGGCCTGGCTCCGGGTCAGGGTGGAGTCTGATGTAGCACAGCTGCGACTGGTGTAGGGGTGGACGCGAACTCCAGGGCCCCAGGAACAAATCTGAGCTAAAGAATCAGCGAAGTCTGGGGACAAGTGCAGACTCTGAGTGAGGCTGAGGTCAGCACTGGTACAGCCGTGGAGCCAGGGGAGAAACTGATTCAGGACCCACAGGGGCCTGCGGGAACTTGTGGGGTCCCCTGAGGGCAGGACTGGGTCAGGCTGCAGGCCACATTAGGGCGCAGCCACGCAGGAGCAGGGGTGCCCTTCATGGGGACCGAAGCTCAGCACACTGGGGGGTGAGTGGGGGAGACGGCCAGCCGAGGAACGAGGGCGACAGAGGACCGGAGACAGACTGCCGCAGGGTTTGTGCACACAGCCTGGGCTCCGTGCCTTCCTGCCCACAGAGCCTGGGGACACAGTCGACCCAGAGGCGCCCGGGTCTCTTTGCCTGTGCCCGGATGGTCCCACTGCCTGGGGACACTGTGACACTAGATGGGGCCATCTGGACGAATCCCTGGCAGAAAGGGACGCTCTAGAAAAGCTGGGATCTGTAATAAAATATAACGATAACATACAGCCTTTGCCAGACTATTAAAAATATTAAGGCCAAGAGGTGAGGGGAGAGAGGGAGGGGAGAGGAAAGGGAAGAAAAAGGAATTAAGATGCTTCCTCTGTAAGCAGCAGCTCCCCTCGAGGATGCCATTGCCATGCACTGCAAATGTGCACTAATCAAGTTTTTAAAAATTAAGCATCTAGCTCCGAAGACAATGTAAAGAATGTGCTCATCCTTACAGGACATAACAGAAGATGGGGATGCATGGAGAGGCACGTCAAATTCTAGGAACAGACAACTTGAAATTGCAAAAATGTTCATTTGTCACAAATGAAATGAAGTATGTTTCCATTCATTTCTGAGCAGAATCTAGTTAGAACTTGACCACATCCATGAAAATTAAAATAAGATGCTATTTTCACCTAGGAGATCAGGGGAAAAAAACACTACAGCGTTTGGTAATATGTAATCCTGACAGAGGTGGCAGGACACGAACCCCTGGTGGGACTGTAAGTCAGTGAGTTTAACCCGCCCTGGGAATCTTGAGCTGGGGGACACACGGATATGGACCCCCCAAATGCCCTGCAATGTTATGCGAAAAGTTAGAAATTATAAACCAACTGGAAGGCCAATCAAAGGGCAATAAAATGAGTTAGGGTCCGTACATATCCTGCCTGCAGTCATTCAAAAAGCATAAGGGAGGTCCTGCAATACTTTGCAAAACTCTCCCGGATATCTAGAGCAATCGCAGAAGAACACATGATGTTCAGTACCCAAGATACACACATTTGCATATGCAAACGAGGGGTGCAGCCATTGGGCGCCCGCTGAACTGTTACCTGGGCCTCTGAGGCCCGGAGTGGATGCGGAAGGGGAGGAGTCTGCTGACGTCACACCTCCTGCACCAGGGTGTCTAGCTGGAGACTACTGGTGCCCTGTGGGCTGTCACGGTTTATTCTGCGAAGGGAGGCAGTAGGCGGCGCGCGTCTGGACGGAAGCACAGAGGAATCAGGAGGGCAGGACAGCACGGGGGGTGGAGGCCGGGCCCGAAGGCTGGGGCAGGTGTGCAAAGGCGGCCTCCAACCCTCTAGGGGCCACTTCCGGGGCGTGGCCGACAGCAGCAGGGAGCCCTTCGACGACGCCAGCCTGGGCTGTGCAGTCCTGCCCTCTGGGGGCGTCACTGGCACCAAGCAATGGGATTCACCGAGCCCGAGCCAGCGGGGCCCTGCCTTCTCACCGCTGAGTGCAGCCTGTGTGTGCCCGCCTACATTGCCTCTGTGCAGGAGGAAGCCACCCTCCTGTTGGCCTCCACCTCGCTCAGAGCTAAACGACTACTTGGACATTGACCCAAAAAAACGTGCATTTTGATTTTTTTTCCTAAAAATAGCATCAGTGCAATAAGGCATAATGAGGGCCTGGAGTTCTCACCTGTCACCTCGCCTAGCTTTGTTAGGGTTTGTTCTGTGTGTGAACAATATGACCAAGACAGCCAAGAAACAGTGGTCCTGACTTGGGTCTGAGCCTGGAGTTGCTGGAGATCACGGGCCAGGAATAAAGCTGTCACCCGGTCCGTGATATCCGGGCTTAGGAAGAGACCAACAGTCCCAGCTGGGTCTGACAAACAAGGAGTGATTTGGGATAGATATGTGGAAAATCCCTGAAAGCAACTGCACTTTTCTCATGTAAATAAAATTCTCTCAGCGAGCTTCTCCTGCAGTTAAATGAGGCTCAATTATACGCTGCTAATTTAAGCCTGCACACTGCATTCAGACTGTATACCTAATTAGCCCGTTTAGTTTGTTAATGATCAGACCCTCGCCTGTGCTGCTGTCGGAGTCTGTCATTAATCTCCCCTCTACTTAGATGTCTAGTTGCTTAGAGGAGTAAGTCCTTGGAAAGATTAGGGTCTGATTTTCACAGGAATTACCTTAAGGAATTTTTTAAAAATAAAAAGCACCAAATCAGTTTGTAAGTTGTTTTTATTCCTTCATATGATGAGGAAGACTTCTGGGCACTGATCTCTCGAAGTACGTATTTCGGTTGGAGAGGGTTAAATATTTCAGCTACAAGAGGAGAGAGACAAAAACACCATCAACTGTGATCAAGGCCCATAAGGGAATTAAGAAACAAATCTAGGGAGAATTAAGAAGTGAGGCAGGAAGCTAAGGAGAGCAGCTCTCTGTCCCTGCAGGAAGGGGAAGGCCAGGTTTCCAGCAAGGTGTAGGGTGGGCGAGGCCCCGGGTAAGGAGATTTAACCCTGGCCGCAGCAGGTGAGAAGGAAGAAGGGAAGTGGGAGGGAACCCTGAACCAGGCAGCTCCGGCAGCTCCCAGGGAGGAGCCACCCCGATTCTGAAGTGGAGCTGGCAGGGCTGAGCTGTGGCCTGGATACAGAGATGAGGGAACGCGGTGAGGACCAAGGTGACCCTAAGTTCAAGCAGCAGCACTGCTTGGGTAAGGAGGAGGCCCCACTGAAGTACTGGGGTCCATGCTGGCTGATCCGACTGCCTTGTTTCAGACTTGGGAGAATTGAAAGTAGCCCTTACGGAGATGCCAACAAAATAAGACAAAGATGTCATCTGTCTGCTGCCTGCATCCCACTAATATTTAGCAGAGCTCCCACGGACTTTATTTCCTGCCCTGCAGATGCCTCATTTTGTGGCTGGAAGGGAATTTATATTTCATGCTGATGGGGCTGGGGATTTAGCTCAGTGATTTCGCTGCCTGCTGGGCAATCACAAGGACCTGAGTTCGATCCCTGGTACCCGCCCCCCCCCCCCAAAAAGAAGCCATATATTTCATGCTGAGGCTCCCTTCCAGCTCTGGCTGGAAGTACCAAGTGGACTAGAAAAGCAATGTGTTCAAAACAGGGAAAAAATAGAAGGAAAGGAGGAGGAGCAGCGGGCTTGATCCAAGGGTGACGCCCGCTGGTCACACTGCTGACCTGGGTGGGACAGAACTGGGACGGAGGGTGGAGCAGTGTCCGCCTGACGTGGATGCGCATGGTCATGGGGACAGAGCTGGGAAAACAAGGGCCACCCGGGTGAGAGCAGACCCTGCTCTGGACCTCTGGGGAGGATGAGAATGAGGAGCTAACCATGATGAACGAGGCCAACACCGTCAGGCCCTGACCCACTGGTGACTGTGTGCTCCTGGGAATGAGCAGAGTGGCCGGTGTCCACCACCAGGTGTGCCCAGGACCCTGGCCCATGGACAGCAGCCACCCTCAGGATGGGAGGAGGCCAGGAGCCAGGAACGGGAGTCCTGGGCTGTTCCCACAAGGAGGGTCGGTGGCACTGCATTCGGACCTGATGGAAACCAGGACCTTTGGCCCTTTTATGATACTAACCCGCAAATGCCATTTTGCCCACGTCATCCCTGGGCTGGCAGCTGCTTCCTGTCTGAGAAGCCAGGCCTCTGCTTGACAGTGTCTGAGGCTCCTGAGCTCTCACTTTATTTAATCTTCAGAGCAAAACTGCGGGAATCCAGGCCATTTGGAAATTCCCTTCCTGCACAGGTGAGTCAGGCTGTGTTCTTTAAAAGGATCCGACAAGAGTCTACGCATCATCAACTTTACGCTTTAAAATGTGTCCAGTGCTCAGAAATACCACAATGACATTCTGGGCTCAGCGCCATGAGTTCCCTGCTCACGGTTACCCCATCTTGCCTTTCTGTTTCCTTCCCTGTATTTCTCTTCCCACGTTTTCCCACTTAGCAGCTGCTTACAAATTCCATGTGGAACACATTTATTCATCCCTGCTTTTTATTATTAGCAAGTCTCAGTAGACTGGACATACAGTGACCATCCCTCAACCTTCAGACATCCAGGGCAGACAATAAGTTTGGTTGGCTTCTTCCTTCAGTGTAATTCAACATGTGTTTAATAAAAGTTGGATATCCCTGCATAACAGAGGAGGAAAAATCCCCAGTGTTTTAAGGTAATTTGCTCTCTTCTTGAGAGAGAGTACAAAAGGGTTTTCTCCAATGTACATTTTACTCAGTTTGATATCTTCTGAAAAATTATTCTCGTGTCATGCTGAGAAAGCTTCAACTCGTCATTTGAGCAAGGATATGATAAAGTCATTATAAATGTCTAGCACTTGAGTTATCTTTCTTTCATTTCTTGATATTAAATTTTAATTAGAGAATAGCCTTTTAAGTAACTGATATTTTATGGAGAGAAATAGCAAAATGAGGGCCAGATTAAAAAAAGATAATGTTAAAAAAAGTCATCTAACTTGAGGACACCATTTCTTTGTGGAACAGCCTAAAGATACCCATCATATTCAGCAAATACTATAAGAAATTACACAAAATCAGCACCAAATTTCCCCCACATGGGGCTTTAGCATTAATACTCTCCAGGTATATTTATTGAATTCTTCATTAAATTCCCCAAATCATGTTTTCAACCTAGGGACTCACACATGCTAGGTGTATTATTAGTCTTGAGACACTACACCCGACACCCATGACTTAAAGAAGAGGTTTAAGGTGGTCATGGGTTCAGTCCAAGGTAGAGACATCATGGCAAAAGGACATGGTACACCAAAGCTGCTCAGCACATGGGAGCCCAGAAAGTGGAGCAGGGAATGTTCCAGAGTGAAACGGGGGAGGGACCGGACACGGACCCCTAGGCCACACCTCCGTGACCACCCAGACACACCCAGGAACAAGCTTTACTAATCTTAACTGACATCAGGATTTACGGCCACACTAGGCAAGCACTCTACGACTGAGCACATACCCAGCCCCCCGACCATTTAACCATATGAACCGGGCTGAGAAACACCCCACCACCTAAACGATGGCCCAAGTTCAACAGAAACCTGGGCCACCTGAGTCAGACTAAGGAGAAGAGTGAGAAAGCAGACCCGGAACTCTCCTGAAAAGACGTAACCTGTCACATCCTGGATGGAGGAGCTCTCCCACGCCCCTCTGCATGGGCATTGGTCACCATTCAGCGCCTGCCCTGTTCGCCATCCAGGACCTCTGCGACATTAAACAAGGTTCACATGCGGTTAAGAGAGAACTGAGAACGGGGTTGCTGTGAGGGTGTGGAAGTGAGAGGACAGGTGTAGAGATGAGGGGAGGAGATGAATGAGCGCGAATACATCATGGGAGGAGGACAGGCGGTGTGGCCGGGTCCAAGCACGGGGGTTCGTCCTCTTGGACTGGCACACAGCCTTGGTCTTGAGCCCATCAGCTTCCTGTGCATCGTGGACGCTGCCTCCTGCTCCTCCCTTGGAGCAGAGCTGAGGGCAGAGATGCTGCAGGTGTCCCAGCTGAGCTCTGCTGCCAGGAAGCCCCTGTGAGGATGCTCTGCCCAGTGTCCTGTGCATGGCTGTCCGGCCTGCCCAGCAGGGGCTGAGCTCGGTCTCCATATTTAGCTACAAGCTAAATGCTTTCTTCTTCCTTTTTTTTCTGCACAGGAGTAAAGAGCTTGGAGCCCATCAATCAGCTGTTGGACAGGCACATTTTTAGATCTGGATCTATAATAACCAACCAAGAGATGACAATCTCGCCTTTCAAACTGACAGGTATGAAAAGGAGACGTGCATAATTCATGCCCAGAAATCAGATGGACTTTGATGGGTTGATTGCTGGTGGAGCTTGTTTTGTGCTTTGTCTTTGGCTTCATCTTTCGGGATGCCACTTGTATTATTTTCCCCAGGCTGCTGCAATGAGGTACCATGGACTGGGTGGCTTAAACTAAAGCAATGTGTTTTCTTACAATTCTGAAGGTCAGGAGTCATGAAATCCAGCCATCTGTGGGCCTGGAGGGTCTCCAGAGCCACTGCAGAAAGCTCCTTCCTGGCCTCTTCTAGCTCTGCTAGCTCTGGGTATCCCTCGGCTTGAGGCAGCACAGCACAAACTCCTAACTCTGCCCACCATGGCTGTGCCCTTCCACATCTGTGTCCAAACATCCCCCGCTCTCATCAGCACACGGCGACACACTGGATTAAGGGCCTGCCCACCCCAGTATGGCTTCATATTAGCTAAATTAATTAGATCAGCAAGGGCTCTTTTTCAAATAAAGTCACATTCTGAGCCCCTGTGAGGTCAGTGCTCCTTCAGGAGGACAGGGCTGCACCTGTCACACACAGCGCCGCAAAGCATTCAATCCCCACCTGTGTTGCAGGAAAGAACCTTAAGCTAAGGGTGAGGAAACACTACCTGCAGGGCTTCACACTGGTGACAGATGGACGTCTCCCCAAAGAATAGTCCTGCGTGGGAACAAGTGTGTAGTCAGGGTTTGCAAGGGAATAGATTCAATACAGGACACATAATTTACAGGATTATTTGATAATATTCACCTAAAAAGGCAAATGCAGAGGAGCGCAGGAGATCTGTCCTTACACTAGAGACCCAAGGGATCCTGCCAAGGGCCTGGATCCCACGGCAATGTCCTGCACAAGTCCAGCCAGAGGCCCGGAGCCCACAGAAGTCTCATGCAAGTCTGTATGGAGGATCTGCACCGGGAAGGCCCGAGGCCAGTGGTGGCAGCCAGAAAGCCTGCGCTGGTGGGGTGAAGGCTCTGTGCACCAGCCTGAGGATCTGCTCTGGACCCAGGAAGTGACACTCAAGGCGAAGACTAGGGCTCCCCTGAGAGAACAGCAGCCATCCCCAGTGACAGGGAGGACCCAGGCTCCTCCAACGGTGAGCCGAGTTCACATCAGGAAAACCAGCCGCGGCAAGCTGCTCTGGGAAAATCAACAGCATGCGATCTTCCCGTCCAGGTCTCCTTTTATGCGGCTGGCAACAATCCTCAGGTGGGTCTTCCACGCCCGGACCGCAGCTGTGCACTCCAAGCTGACCAGTAGTTAGTCCACCACAAGTGGCAAATGGCAAGGGATCAGGCAAGCTGCACATGGCCACTGCTCTCCTTCGCGTGTGCTGAGACCCCGCGCCGGCGCCCACAGTTGGCTGTGGCTTCCCCAAGCCTGTGGGAGTGAGCAGAACTATCTGTCTTACCCCTGTGGTCAGCATTTTGGAAGACGCAATTCTATATTTAAAAATCTACAAATGCACACACATGCAACACCAAAATCTCGAGGGAGGTTGAATTTTACACACTTTACCCGCTTCCTCTTCGAGATAAGAAGCCACGGTTCTTAATATGAACTACAGGCCAAGAGTGCAGACCAGTAAGAAGATGAAAAACCTCAGCTCCTTTCAACCAAATGAAATACAGAGCGATTGAAAACCAGAGCTCTACAGCATTCTAACATTTCTTTCTTTGAGGGAAGCACTCTGGACTTGGTTCGGTGCTGTGATACAGCGCTCTCTCCGGGTCCTCTGCAGAGTTCTCCAGGCAAGTGTGGGAGCCAGAGATGGTGAGACACCCAGGACAGCAGCCTCTGACAAGCTGGGTCCCTCGGGATCCCCCGAGGCACCTCCCCATCAGTACTACTCAGGAGCTGTGTTCAGGGGCATCGTGCTGTTGCTTGGGTTGGAAATTCCTTGGTGCCAGAGTGAAGAACTGGCCTGTCCAGCATGTCATTCTGAGTGTGGATGTGCACGATCGCAGAGACCAGACCAGGGCTGGCGCCGAGACTTCCTTCTCCCTGAGACAGCCTCTCCAGGGGGAGCAGCCTGCAGAGAGCGGAGACCCCGCGGTGCTGACGCACCCGAGCCTGAGCCTCCCAGAAAGCTCTCCTCAGTACGGTCCTGCTCCCCTTACGATCACTGCGGCCACCACCTCCGCTCATCAGACACCTGACGCATTCTTAAGCCCCCTGAGCACTGCACAAAGGGAATTCTTGAGTTTCAGTCCTCAGTGTTTCCTAAACACGTGATCTGTTTATAATACAAAAAATCAATGGCTGTCAGCAGTATTTATATATTTTATTAAGGCTCTAAAAGTGCTGATCACCCTAGTGTAGGATAAAGAGAACTAATGTTTAATACATATTTGGAAAATTCAAGCACCAGGGAAAATATCCCCAGTCAGATCACAGGGTTATCCATAGGCCAATGACTTCCCACCATGAAGTGCACTTCTAAGCAATCAGAGAGCAAGAGTAGACTAGCAAATGATACTCTTGTGGAGCATGAACTCACAACTGTTTTCAGAGAAAGTACTTCAGAAGAATTCAGAAGCAATAATCCCTTGAACTCACTATGAGCACCCTATGAGGTCATGGCAGGGGAGAGCAGGAGATCTTAAGACTCCCAGGATGGGGCTGTGCCACGAACCTACAGCTCATGGGGAAAGAAGCCACCCACACACGGGACCAGGGACATCTGGGTCCACACACGAAGCCCCCAGCCCCTGCAACACTCTGTGAGATGCCACTGGAGAAACACTCCCATGGCACCATCGCAGCCGATGGAGCCTCAGAAACAAGGAGCAGAGCCCCAGGACTCAGTGCGACTCGCAGACTTGTGACACAAATGAAAGGACGGAGCAGGTGCAGCAAAGCGATGCCAGGGCTGCTCTTCCTGAGCCAGCGTGTTAGAGGGACCACTCGCTCAACTCTTGAGAGTGACAAAAAAAAATATTTTTAAGAGCATAAGCATTCCCGAGAGGAAATAAAATCTGCAACTCCATCCAAATCCAAGCATTTAAAAAGCCACGAGGTGACAAACACGTGCAGAACTGATGACCTGTACCAGGCATTCCTTGAGCTGTGCTGCCTTCACCCCAAATGTGAGACCATGTTTAACACCCGCTGCCGGGTGGGGGGCTAACACCGAGCGGGGGTGGAGACCAGGAAGGGGTTGGAAGCCCTCAGCTCTGAAGAGCCACATTCCAAGAGTCACCCACCCTGACCTCCACATCCCGCGGCCACAGCCCCTCCTGCCCGTGCCCCTCCCGTCTCAGCATCCCCAGGACCCCGTGCAAGGCCTCCGGCACCAGGCTGCGTGGAAGAAGGCGAAGAAAGCTGGGGTGTGAATGCGGAAACACATGTGCTCAGTCCTGGGGTGCTTAGGGTTTATAGGAGGAGAAAATACAAAGAAAACTCTAGCCCGAGACTCACTTCGCTCTATTTGTGTGCATAAGCACATATTTTTACAATCAAAGAATATAAGAAACCCATATTTTCATTCCATAGGAGGACTTTTAATATATGTATTTCTGACTACAAATATAGGTGTAGTTTGAAAATCTGACAAATAAACTACAAAGAATAAAATATGAACCCCTTATAATTCCATTACCAAGAATGAACAGCTGACAGCTATAGCTGCTCTGCATCTGATCGCTGCGGATGTTTTTGTGTATTTCACCCCATATGCAAGGGGTGATTGAAAGTCATGGTGAAAATTTAAAATTTAAGAAAATAATTACAGTAAAAGACATATGGCCAAGAATAAAGGGAGGTGTTCAAAGTGAGAGGGAGTCTTTTTTTTTTTTTTTTTTTTGGTACCGGGGATCAAACTCAGGACCTTGCACTTTCGAGGCTGGCGGCAGAACCACTGAGTCAAATCCCCGGCCCCTGGGAGGGAGTATTTTGATGGAGATTAATGGCAAGGTATCTTTTACTGAAATAATTTAAAAATTTTAGACGTTCATTACAGTTTTTGGTCACCCCTTATTGATCAGCCATTTGTGGTAATGTCAGTCAAGTAAAAATATCATTGTGCATCCTCATCTACCTTATTCTCTGGATCTGGCACTGCGCAACTTCTAGCTCTTCCCTAAAGTCAGACCGAGCATGGAAAGTCAATGTTTTGAATCCACTCAGGACATCGAGGCAGCTGGGACAGTGCAACTAAAGACACGCAGGAAAGAGGACTCCAGAGCTGCTGCAGAAAGTGGCAAGGACAGTAGGATGAATATAATGGCAACATGTCTTTTAGTATAATGAATTTTTAAAATTTAAACATTCATCTTATATTTCAAACCCACCTCATATAACCAAGCATGTTCAGATACTCAAGATTTTATTGTTAAATAGCTTTACTTCAGTTTCTTCTGCTGAATACCTACTTGGACCTGTGTGCTGAATATTGTATGAGTGTTGTGAAATCACTAGTGGATTCCTGTCTTTAGAGTATTTTAGCACATCATTTTGATACCACAGAATAATCCATGGGGTAGCTATGCAATAATTAACCTGCCTACTCTTAGTTGCTTCTAATATACCGTTGTAATTAAAATAAAACTTTGCACATAATTCTTTGTCCACACTTTAAATTATTTCCTTAGTAGAGCTCCCTAAAGAAGTTTCTGGGGTCAAACCTACATACTGCACTTTTTAAAGAATTACATTAAATTGATGAATTGATGGTAGGGTTAAGGAGTGAATTCTGTAATATGCTGCCAGTGGTCTAATGCAGCGATGACCTGCTCAGGCTCCGAATACAGGACAGAAGTCACACCATCTTCACGCAGAGGTTAATGAACATAAGGCCCAGAGAGGAGCAATGGTCTTTATAGAGTACCATCTTCCAGCAATCTTGCATACCCCAAACTTTTAATTACCCCAACACCCTTGCAAGTGGGATGAGAGGGCTGAGGTTCAACAAGGTCATACCTTGAAGATAAAGGTCACACACACTAGGTTGGCACAGCTCCCACTACATCCACAGTCGAGTGAAGGGATGAAGCATGGGCCAGCAGTACCTATAGGCACTCAATTCCCTATACGGTGGCCCCTTCTGGCCCACAGAGGTCCCAGACCCTCAGTGGATGCCTAAGACCAAGGAGAGTATGGAGCTCCATGTAACAGAGAGTGCTGGGACGGGCTGGGAAGGAAGGGTGAATGGTCCTGGAGGGGAGAGCAGCCCTAGTCCCCACTATTTCCATAGAGGTCCCAAAGGCAAGCTTAAAGAAGGATGTAGAAGCCCATCACTTTGACATGGTTAAACTGGATGGTCAAACAATCCCTATTACTATATGAATCTACTGAGTCCAGTTTTTCAGTAGTGAAAAGACTTGCACAATTTTTATGAAAATTCTAACTCTAAGAAGAAATGATAATATATTATATTTGAATTCTTCCTCTCTTTTGCTGATTGGTTCCAAAAATATTTTGATGATTTGATTTTTAACGAGAAGAGGCTATTCTAGGTCATTCTTCTTCTTCTTCTTTTTTAAAAAACATCAAATTTGTAGAAAAAAATTCTCTCTTCAAAGATCAGGTCTATTTTTACCCTCCTTCCAGATATTTTTTTCTTCTTAATCAAATATTTCAGTCTCTTTGGTACCTAGCTTTAAAACAAAGTAATTTTTATTATGTGGAGATTGTAACATTTTCCTTTATTTTAGGCTAAAAGGTTGAGAGCAATTTGTAAGTTCACTTTTTTTTAGGACCACTGAAATTAGTCACAATTGGGTTCAGAAGATAATTTGGAGATTTTTGGCAGATTCCGCAGTTCCCTCCCAAGGAATTTATTATTGCTTTCTTTATCTTAAGTTCCAACACTATTTAAAAATAGATCAGAAATATCAAGGCCTTTCTCTCACTACACTTGATCTTAGCCAAAAGGCTGAGAAGCGATCAAGGCCTTTCTCTTTGTATTAATGAAAATAAAGAAAGTATGTTTTAAAGTGATCTTGGGAAATGCATACCTTTTATGGACAAAACTCTCTTATGGATCCCTAGTGTTGGTAGTTCATTTTGAATTAATTTATCTTATTTTACTTTTGTCCCAGAACCATATCGGGAAGTACATGGAGTGGGAGGGATGTGTAAGCTTTTCATTGCTGTGACAAAGTACACAATTTACAGGAGGGAAGATTTATTTTGTCTTATGGTTTCAGCTGGTTTAGTCCATGGTCAGCAAGTACCATCGTTATGGGCCTTGGGTATGACTGAGCATCATGGCAAAGAGGGTGTGGAGGAACAAAGCAGCTCATCTGGTGGTGGTCAGGAAACAAGAAAGGATGAGCAAGCCTCAGAGGAAGGGGCTAGGAATGAGATGTACCCATCCACGGCAGATCACCAGTGACCTACTTCATCCAAACACCCGCGCCAAAGCCCACTCAGCTAACTAACTCATCAGTGGATTAATCCACTTGATGAAGTTGGAGCCCTTATGATATGACCAGCCTTGAGGTACTGACTTCCCAAATCAACCAGGCATGTACACTCCTACATTTCAACTTACTGGGGAGTTTTTGTTGAGTTTACTCTTCATTGCTACCACATCTCACCAAAAGATTACTAACTCAAGTTCCAAAGGTGTTTCAAGATATCACTGAAAAAATGAGTGAATATTTAAAATTTTAAAATATATTACAGTAAAAACACATTGCCACAATTCCCCCTCAAAATCCTCCTCCTCACTTTGAACATACTCATCCCGTCATCCTCGCCCCTTCCTGCAGCAGCTCTGCAGTCCTCTCTCCCGAGTGTCTTTAGCTGCACTGTCCTGGCTGCCTCAATGTCCAGAATGGATTCAAAACGTTTCCCTGTCATGGTCATTTTGATTCTGGGGAAGAGCTGGAAGTCACATGGTGCCAGATCCGGTGAATAAGGTGGATGAGGACCCAGAGTCATGGTTTTAGGAGCTGTCTTTCCTTTGGATGGCACTCGGCAGCAGCAGTCACTATACTTTTGATCAGACCTCTTAGTGACTCCCACAGTCATTAAGTCCTGAACAGCTTGAGAAAGTTACAGGAACAATAGGCTAGTGTCTTTGAAGAGAGGCTGCTGAGCTGAGCACCGCCTAGGGCCAGTTTCGCTAGGCCCTATTGCTGTTCTTCACAGACTCTCGGCCAGCTCAGCAGCAGTACTTCACACAGACGGCAGAGGAGTGCTGGAGAATAATCGGATGTTCCCTTTCAACCCTCCAGTGTGGCTGACAAGGACCTTTCTGATCTAAATGGTCATGTAAAATCCATTCTTACTAAAACAGGTGTTACTGGATTCCCAAGAAGGAGCTGCAAGTGTTTAGCATTCTCTGATCATTACAAAATGTATCTGCTTAGGGAAAAGGAAATTTGTGGAGTGCTTGAATATGAAATAATTTCTAAATGGATAAAGAGAATATTTTGCCAGAGAGTTAAATGTCTGTGGATTTCCAGGTGATATTCTTTTGTTTTACTTCAGTTTAGGTTAACTATGGCTTCCTGTAGGTAAACAGGATAAAAAAAGTGACCCTACCTCAAAATTGACAACCTTTGCTTCTTTGATTTTAATAACTATTTTTTGAGAGAGTTCTATTGACTCTACTACACATTTCAATTGTAACTTTAGAAAGACATGTCCTTATAAACTCTTTTTATGGATTTTTCAAAAGACAAAGTTTTAAGCCTTAATTTTAACAAAATACGAAAACTCAGTAATGTTAGCAACTAACAATAAATAAATAAAAGAGAGACAAGCAGAGATAAAAAGCATTAAGAAAGTGAGAAAATTGGAAGAGAGATGATGCCTTTCTTCCTTTCCATCAACCACCATACTTCCCCATCTCGGCCACCGTCCATTTCTGGCAGCATCCTGGACTCTACATCCATCTCCGTCCACTGTGTATGCGGCAGGGCCACAGGAGCCTCTGGCGTCCTTCCCCCAAGTCCACACCTGACATGGGCTGCCCTCAACTGAGAGCTGCTCTGCGATGCAGAACTGTCAGACTGGGCTTAGCCATACAAGTTATCAGTGTATATTTCCAATGCTCCTTTAAAATGCCAAAAAGGCAATACAAATAAATTTGTGTGTTTAAATAGAGCCGGTACATTCACACATTTGAAAAACAACATTTTTGGAGATACAAGCAGTTAGTAAATATATTTTCCTAGTGATAAAAGACAATGCTCACTGGAATTTTCATTGAAATTGGGTACCTAAAAACCAGATGTGCAGTTTCACCAGCTGTGCTCTGTGTGATGCTGTTCCGCATGGGAAGTGGGCAGACACACAACTGCATGTGCACATTCGCACACACATTTCTATTCTCACCAGAGCCCCAGATTCCGGCATGAGGATGTCAGTGATGAAATCAGGACCGAAATCATTTGAACTGAGTGTCCTCCAAGGCCTTAGACCTGAACAGTAAATAAGGCTATCAGGCTCTTTAATGAAGCTCAAGTACTAGGTGTTCTCTTGCACATTTTTCAAGTACACAGCAATTAAGTTTTTAGTGTTCAGAAAATTTAACTAGCAGATGTTTTTCGGAACCGTATGAAATTCAGGCACCCCTGTTGTCACAGCACTAATGGCCCCCAGCACTGTCACAGTTATCACCACTGTTCATCAAGCCCCGTGACGCGCGTGATGTCAGATCACTTAGAGAGGGTCTCCACTTTAATTTCCTTGGCAATATAAGTAAAAAGGCTAAGCTGATTCCAGTTTCTTATGCTGCCTCTCCCCGATGTCAGACCTACATTTTACCTGTTTCTCATTACCTGGGAATGCACGGTTCATAACTGTCTCATTCAGGGTTGATTTCAAAGGGCTTTGCCTGGGTGTAAGCAAAATGCTGCCTCTTGATTTAGATCTGCAGAAAGTTCTGCAAAGGCACAGGGAAAACCACCGTGAAAGGACTGAAGATGCCACCTTTCTCATCATCATTCAGGCTCTGGGAAGAATGGTGGGTAAGCAATCTGCTGGAGCACAGACTCTAGAGGACACTGGTGTTGGGAGAGTGAAACTGTGCACGTGAGGTCCTGAGACTCCGTCTCCCGACGAGTCGGAACAGCCATGTGCTCAGGCTGCCTCTGGAGACCAAGGACTGAAGGTGAAGCACAGGCCTACGAGGGTTTCCTTGGAAACACACTGTTTCGTTAACACAACACAGACACACTTGGATGTCACATATTTTCCGGGCATCTGCTGTGTGTCTCCAAAAATCTGTTCTATGAATTGCACCCAGTTTAAACAAATAAACACAGAGAGTAATGCAGCTTTTAGATACCCTCTTGAGAAAGTTCCACCATTGCTTAAATGTTGCTCAGAAATAGGATCCCTCCTATGCCAGCCTCTCGGCCAGGGTTTTAGAAACACATGATGAAGGAGGAAGGTGCGGTCGCTTCTTCACTGGAGGCCTCCTTGCCCCAGGGTCTGAGAAAGTCTCTTCCGTCCACGTGCCTAGAATTGGAAGCTCTGTATCCATTCCCATTTTGATTCAGTGAATGGATTCTTTCGCAGACTGACTGATATCTGGTCTGCAGGCTTCCTCCATACATCCTATCACACCTATTAAGTGACAGAATGAAATCATGGAAAGGAATGCTATCTCAGCCTTTCCTACATCCACCTCAGGAGATAGTCTTGCCTCTTAGTGAAACTTCTGAGTCACAGGAAGAAATGAGCGACATTTCTCCCACACGGATGGAGATACGTGATATGGGGGAAACAAAATTTTAGCTGCGTCAGAAAAAATACTTTTTCAGTCATATCCACTAGCGTAATAGATCCAGAAGATCTAGCAGAGGAGATATACCAGAGAAGATCTAGCATGTAGGCAGTATGAAAAATTATCTAGTGTGGTTGTTGCAAGGCTTTTCATTGGTTTCCATACACATGGATATTGCTGGAGCTGAGCAGCTGGGTTTCCTTCAGTGACCTGCTAGCTCCTGTGCAGCAAGAGCCATGCACACATGGGGACACAGAAGGTGAACAGATGAGCAGCCATGGCTCTCTGGAGGAGAGCCTGAGAGGAGGCAGGAGTCAAGTGAAGGACAACTTCCATACCAAGTGACACTGATGCCCCTGAGTGCTAAGCACAGGTTGACTCTGGGCAAACCTAAGAAGGTCACTTTCCTCACTTTTTTTTTTTTTTTGGTACCGGGATTGAATTCAAGACCTTGTGATTGTGAGGCAGGCGGAGGAAACACTGAGCTAAATTCCCGACCCGCTTCCCTCACTTTTATGGGATGAGATCAGCTTGTCACCTTACTGTCTGAGGCCCTGCGTGTATGAATTTTGTGCTTAGATTCAGAAGCTGGAGTATATATCAAGACCTAGAATTATGAGTGCAGATTTGGGATATATTAAAAAGAAGCCCCAAAGAAGAGCTCCTTGACATTGGTCTGGCAAAAATTTTTTGGATATGGCTACAAAAACAGAGACAACAGAAGCAAAGATAGACAAATGGGATAACATCAAAGATGAAAAATATGTTGATGAGGATGTAGAAAAGAGGAAATGCTTGCACAGTGTTGTTGAGAATACAAACAGCCACTACTGAATGGAAGGTCCTCCATCCAAAGGTGATGGAATCACTACACTAAAGAGATATCTGCAGCTGCCTTTGCTGCATTGTTTATAATAGGCAAGATAAGGAAGAAACTGTGTCCACTGACAGATGAATGGATAAAGAAAGTGTAAATACTTACCTACACATGATGGAATACTACTCGGCCTTTAAAAAGGAGGAAATCCTTGGGCCAGAGATTTAGCTCAGTGGTTCTGGCACCTGCTGCACAAGCACAAGGTCCTGAGTTCGATCCCCGGTACCAAAAAAAAGAGAAGGAAATCCTGACATTTGTGAAAACACGGAAGAAATTGGAAAACACTGTGCCAAGTGAAATTAGGCAGCACAGAAAGACAAATATTGCATAACCTCATATACATCTGGAATCTAAAAAGGTGAAATCATAGAAAGGCAGACTAGCATGATGGTTATGGGGGGAGGGGAGGCATTAGATGACTGGAGAGAAGTTGGTCAAAGGATACAAACTTTGAATTACATAAGAGAGGAAGTTGGTCAAAGGACACAAACTTTGAATTACATAAGAGAGGAAGTTGGTCAAAGGATACAAACTTTCAATTACATGAGAGAGGAATAATCTCAAGAGATCTACCATTGTACAATACAGTGACTGTCATTAATAAGAATGTATAATGTACTTGAAAATCTCTAAGCCAGTAGATTTGAAGTGCTCTTACCACAAAAGATAAGTGTCTGAGATAGCATATATTTTAATTAGTTCAGTGTAGCCATTCCCCAATCAATGTATGCATATTTGAAAGTATCAAGTTGTGTGATATAAATATAGACAGTTTTAATTGGTTAACTATAAAAAATTAAGAATTACAAAGTAAGTTTCTAAGTAGATCAGGCCTGTCTATGTCAGCACTCCCTCGGTGACAAGACTTCACCTTGAATCACCAAGTCCCAAGGCAGAGCCTCCTTCCTGACTCCTAGTTCCAGGGTGGTTTTGTGAATTATTCTGCCCAACAGGTACCAGGCAGGTGATGCCTGTATGCTCCAGGCCACTCTGTGGTCTCACAGTTTCCACTGCTGCTCTGGTGGAACTTGGCATTCAGAAGGGGTCCATGCTCTCCCTGTGGAAAGGTTGGCCACATGGAGGGGAGATAAGAGGACAAGACATCCTGTAAAGAGAAAGCTTCTGGGAAGGCAATCTCGCTCTCTCTACTGAAGTTCCACATGGGTGGGGAGGCCACCTCTGATACGTCAGACACCCCATTGATGTCACAGGAAGCACAGAGGAGCCTCCCGGCAGAGCCCTTCCCAGTTCCCCACCCAAGGAAACATAAGCTCTAAAATGATGCATATTTCAGGTACAACATTCACAGTGATTTTTTTTTCACTTTATTAAATTCTTTCATTGGTACATTGTAGGTATATAACACAATTACATTTCTCATTGGGAATTGTACCTTTACATAATGCATCTTGGTTCTTATTTGTTCCCATTCCTAGCCCTCCCTTCACCCCCTCCACACTTCCCTATTTACCAAGACTTTATTTCCATTTTTTCCATTTCTCATCATTTTTCCTTTCCCTTCTTTCCTTTCCCCTGCCCCTCCCACTATCCCTACCCCTTTGGACCTTTTCTTCCTATTTTGCACTATTGATTATTCATTCTAATCATTGGTACATTTTAGGTATACAATATAATGACATTCATCATTGGAAATTTGCACCCTTACATAGTCTCTCTTGGTTCTTATTTTTCACCCTTGCCCAGCCCTCCCTTCAACCCCTCCATTCCTCCCTATTTACAAAGATTTTGTTCCTGTTTTTCCATTTTCTCATATTAATCCCATTCCCTTCTATCCCTTCCCCTAGCCTTCCCACTTCCTTCCCCTTTGCCCCTTTTCTTTCTATTTCACATTACCTATTATACATTTTAGTCCTTATTTGCACTTTCAGTTTTGCACACCAGAGAAACTATTCGGTATTTATACATGTGTGTCCTATTTATTTCACTTAAGAGTATTGCCTCAATGTGCATCCACTTAGCTATAAATGTCTCTAATTTCTCATTTTTTATGGCTGAGTAGTACTCCATTTTATTAAAAAAATTTTCTTTATCTAGTCTCCAGTTGATGGGCATTTGGGCTGTTTCCAAGTTTTAGCTATCACAAACTGTGCTGCTATGAACATGGGCGCACATATATCACTGTGGTATGATTCTTTTAATTCTTTGGGGAAGATCCCCAGCAGTGGAATAGCGGGGTCAAATGGGACTTCTAGTCCTAGTTCTTTGAGGTATCTCCATACTGATTTCCACAGTGCTTGCACCAGTCTACACTCCCACCAGCAGTGGACCAGGGTTCCTCTTTCCCCACAGCCCCGCCAGCATTTGTTATTGGTTGATTTCATGATAGCAGCCATTCTTTCTGGAGTGAAGTGGAATCTCAGAGTTGTTTTCATTTGCATCTCTTGAATGACCAGTGATGTTGAACATTTTTTCATGTATTTATTTGCTATTTCTACTTCTTTGTCTGAGAAATGTCTGTTCATTTCAGAAACAGACCTGAGGACCAGTGGAACAGATTAGAAGATGCAGAAACAACACCAGACACACTCAGCTATCTCATCTTCGATAAAGGAGCCAAACACCCTCACTGGAGGAAAGATAGCCTCTTTAATAAATGGTGCTGGAAAAACTGGGCTTCAACTTGCCAAAGATTAAAACTAGACCTATATCTCTCACCATGCACTAAACTAAAATCAAAATGGATTAAAGATCTAAATATTAAAATAGAAACTCTGAACCAGTTGGAACAGAGGTTAGGTAGAACCCTTGAAGACATCGGCGTAGGAAAAGATTTTATGAACAAAACCTCAGTTGCCCATGGACTAGCACAAACAATCAACGAGTGGGATCTCTTCTTATTAAAAGGCTTCTGCACAGCAAAAGAAACCATCAGCAGTGTGAAGAGACAACCCACAATGTGGGAAAAAATCTTCACCTGCTCTTCCTCAGACAAAGGTCTACTATCTCGAATTTATAAAGAACTTAAAAAGATCAGACCTCCCAAATTTAAAGACCCAATCTGAAAATGGGCATCAGAGTGATTTTTATGCATCTATTAATAACCAGTTGTAACCTTACTGGGTACCAACCACATCTTAAAAAGTCACTCAATGGCATAGTGCTCTCATTTGAGAAGACCATATAGCAACCCCGGTCTTTATAAGGCTCTCTGGCTGCCTGAAGGGAAGGGGTTCCAGGGCACCAAAAGGCTGGGCCCACTGAGTTTCCACAGCAACATGAGATGTTGTACATCTCTGCCTGAAAACGACCTTGTATTGTTAGAAAGGGACACAGAAAAATGTAATCCTGGGCCACATGAGTGTCCAACATAGCAATAAATAATGATAAAAAATAAATTTTAATAAAGAAAATATGAACTAAAAGAGGACACAGGAAACTAAGCCCAGACTCGGGGCCAACATTGACAGTTTCGTGTGTGGTATGGGTGAGGAGGCAGAGAGAATGGTGGTGGAGTTTGAAGGTGTGAGCTACGCCGGGTGGACAGCCCACATTACGACCAGCTGGACCTGTCGTCAACAGCGTGAAAAGATGCACCATGGCCAGGAATCAGATTGATGAGTACAGTGGAAACACCGAATTTTCAGGATTGAAAAATTTACTTTCAAATAATATGAAAGAAAACTCTGATTATGCGATACTCAGTGACAAAAGTTCTGGGGCTCAGGGAGTGATAATAAGTAACAGCTGGGCATCCTGTTCAGCCATAAGGCCACAGGTGAGGAAGGACATCAGTGGCCTGGAGACTGAGCACGCAGACATAACAACAGGCACCATCCAGCATAAACTGTTAGTTCTTCTAGGAGTTGCCCTCGGTCCTGAGCTTCCCGTGAACAGTGTGTGTCAGCTGGCTCTGTATTTCCTTCCCAAGCCTCTTTATTCCTATGGGTGGGGGAACAGGAGCCCCTTCTGCGACACAAGCCAAGAGAAGCCTGTGGAGGTGGACGCCCATGAGCGTGGCAGGTCCGAGTGCTCTGTGAGGTGCATTGCAATCACAGGTGACATAACTCGTGTGCTCGGGCTGGGGCTGTTTTGGTCAATGAGGCATTTGTTCTCTATCAGGTTACAGTTTCAAAATAGATCATTTTCACTGAGCTATGAATGGGATTTGAAAATCACCATCTAGCCTTCTAGGGGCACAGAAAATCATTAAACATTTCTTTGGATAACAGTGTTATGGTCCAATGGTGTGTGTGTGTGGTTCTGGACACTGAACCCAAAGCCTTGCACACAAGTATCCCGCCACTCAGTTACACTACTGGCCCTGTGTCCCAGTATTGATTTTTATGGGAAAAACAAAACATGGGAAGCCTAAAGAGTAATTTAAATGCTTTCGTGTAGACTTTAAAAACTGCTTCCAAATGCCCATGTATATAAAAAGCTCATAGGAAATATGTGCAACACTGGTAATGTTTGTACTTCTTCTAGTTCCTGGGTCTCGAGAGTTTGTTAGCATTAACTTGTTCCCCACTGGCTGGAACCACCGGTATGTGCATGACTCCCATCGGGTGACGTGGGACAGTCCCCTCAGGTGGTACAAGCTGCCTAATGGGACCGTCATACATGTCTGGCCTTGTCACAAACAGCTAAAAAGTTTCATCAGAATGCTATTTGGATTTTTAAAAATACTAAGTTACACAGTACACGTCTATATCCAATCCTGCTCAGTTAAAAAGTCCATCTTTATTCTCTGATCTGAACCTAAGAAATGGACAGTGTGTATAAAATAGTTGTTCGCAGATTCGGAAAACCTCCTACAGGGCAGTGAGCCCCAAGAAGAGGAAAACAAACAAGGGATCTCTGATTTCCCTTGGCTACTGCTCAACGAGAGGCCCCCAGGCCCAGTGTTGGGAGGAACTACGCATCTCCTGGTGATCTTGCCCAGAGGTGAGAGGACAGAGTCTCAAGTCTGAGCAGGCCGAGGAACTAAGGGGAGGCTAAGGGGCGAATACAGTGCATGGTGCTGCAGTGAGAGAAAAAGGCACAGCCTTCACTTCACAGAGGGAACCAAGTTCACGGAGCACTGTTCTGTGAATGCATTTGAGAAACTTACCAGAGGCTGGGCCAGAACCATCAGGACAGAGCAGGGAGAACAATCGCTGGAGCTCACCCGGAGCTGGAAATAACAGTTTGTGTTCCTGCCAGCCAGCGTGAAACGAAGTCTGAAGACTTTGGGAATTAAGCAGAGACCACGGAAGTATGTTTGTGCTGCTTAGGAAGGAAGTCAAATCAGCCCTAGACTGGAACCACATGAACGAGAACCAGGCAGCAAGCAGTACGCAAACAAGGCTTAAGAGTCAAGGCTTGGTGGAATCATGCTGATGCCCAGTGACACAACTGTGTCCCGGTCCAGGGTCCAACAGGATTTTAATAAAGACGAAGAGCCAGCATCCAATAACAGAAAATTCAAAATGTGTGGCTATCCAGTAAAAGAGAATATGAAATGTGCCAAGATAGGAAAAGCACCCCACCCACTGATCATTCATCCATCTGTACATGCGTATATATTACATGGACAAAACCAATCCATAGTAAGAGTCCAGTAGTTAAGAAATGACAATAAATTAAGAAATGGTAGGATTAACAGACAAGGAAACTAAAGCAACAATTATAAATATCTGCCACTTGTTCAGGAAGGCAGAGGAAAAGATGAGGCTAGAAGTAGAATACGTGAATCAAACCCAAGTAAAACTTTAGTAGATGAGAAATACAATATCTGAAAGGGAAATTTATCACTGGATAGAATTAATAGCAGATTGGGCAATGCAAAAGAAATACCATCAACGAGCCTGAAAACAGTATAAGAAACAATCCAAATGGAATATAGATAGAAAAAAAACTTTAAAAAATGAATGAGGTAGCAATGAGCTGAGATGTAGCACCAAGTAGTACAGATATGTCCAGTTAGAAATATCAAAGAGGCAGAGCTGGGACAGAGTTTGAAGAAGAAATATTTAATGGAAATATTAAAAGAAACAGTTCCAAACTTGATGGAATTACATAAAGCCATCGATGCAAGAAATACAATGAATTTTAACCAAGGGCACTTGAAGAAAACAGCACCAAGACACATTACAAAATTGCTGAAAAACAATGTTAAAGAGAAAATATTTAAGAGTCGGCATTTAACTTAGGTTCAGATGAACAAAGCAATGACGAGACACCCAAGAACCCAGAGATAGTGGAGAAAAACTAGCAATGGAGAATCCACTACCCAGTTTAAAAACATCCCAGAAAGGAAGGTGAGGTAAAGACTTAGCAAAACTAGTGGAAGCTAGAAATCCTTTGCCACCAGAGCTGTGTGCAAAAGCTTCGGGGAAGCCTCTCTGGTGGGAAGTGAAGGGCATGGGGTGGAAACTTTCATAGCATGGTTGAGGCAGATGGGATATACAGGGTGGAAAAACCTCTATTATCATTTTACAAATAATTCTGAAAGACTATTTTTAAAAACAATAACAATATACGGTGTGGTTTTATCATCTCTCATAATCCAATACAGAAAGACAATAGTAGAAAGTGGAGGGAGAGAGAAATGAAAATATACTGTTAAAAGTGTCTTGGAGCCGGGGATGTAGCTCAGTGGTTCCACCGCCTGCCTCACAAGTGCAAGGTCCCGAGTTTAATCCCGGTACCAAAAAAAAAATTGTCTTAAATGTTACGTTACAAAGAATAGTGCTTTAAAAATAGGAAACTATGAGTTAATGCATATATATTTGTGTGTATGCATATATAATAAACACTAAATAAGGAAACTATCAAGAATAAGCAGAGGCAGAACTAATAACCAAGAGTGAAGATGAAAATGAAATTTTACATAATTCATGAAATGAAATATACACCTAATTCAAAAGAAGGCAAAATAATAGTTACAAAGAGAAAACAGAGAGCAGAACGGTATATTCCAACCCAATAGTATCACTAATAACATTAAATATAGATGGTTTAAACATTTTAACTAAAAGGCTGATACCATCAGACTGTATTAAAAACAAATACCCAACTATAATGTGATATAAAAGGAGCACAATTTAACTCTAAAGTTAAAGACAGGTTAAAAGAAAAGAAGATGTAAAAACAAAACAAAAACACAAAACACAAGCACTACTTTCAAAGCTAAAATAGTTAAAACACATATATAAAATGAACATTAAATAAAACAGAAAAAATTATAACAAGACAAAATGAGAGAGAAGACAAATTACCAACACCAGCAATGAAGTAGGAGCTATCACTACAGATCCCAACCATCAGACATTAGAAAATGAGAAAGAAGAAATATATTTAACTCTTTGAACATAAATTCAACACCTTAGATTTATGGACCACCTTCTCATAAAAGCAAATACTAGTAATCTTCACCCAATATGAAACAGATAACCTAAAGAGTCTTGCAACTGTGAAAATAATTAAATTTGTAGTTAAAACACTTCACCAAAAGTGCCCAAGCAAAGACAGATTCACTAATGAATTCCTCCAAGCACTTACATAGGAAATAACCCAATTCCATATCTTTTCTTTCTGTAAACACAAGGGCAAGAAGCCCTTTCAAGCTCATCAGATGAGGCCAGTTCTCACTTTATTCCACAACTAAAGACAAGGCAGGGAAAACAAATCCCCCGCAAAACGGTCAGCAAACCGAGTCCACTGATGCATAAAAAACACGAATAAGAGCGACACAGCCAGGTGAGATGTGCCCTCAGAAGACCGGCTGGACATCTGGAAAACAACTGGTGTTGCTATGTCGGCAGTGCCAGGTTCAACTCTCCCTCCACCAGGCAGGCTGCCTCTAGTGTTAGAGGGAAACCACCCAGTATCCAGGCTGCTCCCAGCTCGTGACTGGGTAGAGTGAGCCACAAGGCAGAGCAGACCCTGGCAGGCACTCTGAGCTGGCAAAGCTCGGCCTCAGGGTCCTGAGACCTGTGCGCAGGTGCGCTGCTGGCTGACGCTTTTCTACTGAGTCTGGGCTGCACCTGGCCCCTCGCAGCCGTCTGGGTGTCTGCACTGCTGTCTGCTGTCCCTCTCCGCCTTTGGGTCCCCTTATCTTTCACTGGCATTTCCTGCAATAACTGTGTTGTCCTTCCATCTTGGTAGCCTTCTCGGATCTCAAATTCCACCCAGTCTAAAGAGAAGAACAGGTCATCAGCTCATATATGCACAGAAAAGCATTTGACCAAATTCATCTCGGGTGTTAGAGACCAGGAATAACTTCTCTGGCACGAGGAAGCCAATCCACAAAAGCCTCCCATGTAACACACTTAACGCATGGGGGACAAATCATAGTGGTGGTTTACGAAACGATACAGGGAAGGGGTCAATTCTTCTTCAGTTTGTCCTTGGATTCAACAGAATCCCAAAGACAATCCCAGCAGGCTACCGACAACGAATGCTAAAGTTTGTAAAGAAACAGAAAGAATGGAGAAAAGTTGGGAAAAGAATTCGTAAAAGGAAGCTAGAGACTCTGATGAGTTGGCTTCAAGGCACATTGCAGAGTTACATGGTAAAGACAGCCAGCACATTATTGGCACAAAAATAGACACAGAGATCAAAGTACTTGCACAGACTCAAGAAACAGACCCACACGTATGTGGTCCATTGATTCTGTGAAATGCACTTAGATAATTCAATGGGTGAAGACTAAAAATTAAAATAAGTATTGAAAGATGTGGATAGTCATATTAAAAATGCAGATATCTATATCCTGAAAAGGACCTCAATTATTAGTTCAAACCATGTAAACTTTGAAGTGGATTATAGTCCTCAAAGTAAAAGCTGAAACTACAACATTTCCAAGGGAACACACTGAAGAAAATTGAACAGGCCTCGGGGCAGGCAAAGAATAACTTCATGTTTTATCTAGGACACAAAATAATTTGAACCATCAAATAAAACACATAAAATAATTTCATCTCAACTAAAATCCTTTGCTCCTCCAAACATACTATTAAGAAAATGAAAAGCCTAGCTGTAGATTTAGAGGAAATATTTGCCAAGAATATTTATGATATAGGACTTGTATTTATAATTTAGAAAGAATTCTTAGAACTCCAATGTAAAAAGATGAATGTCCCAATTAAAAATATTCAAAATACGTGAAAAGACTTTTAATCCAAGAAGACAGAAGAACAGCCAATGAGCACATTTAAAATGCTTAATATCTCTATCAGAGAAATGCAAAATAAAATCATAATTATATGCCACTGCATACCTCCTAGATTAGCTAAAATTAAAATGTGTTGGTATGAAAATGACACAACTGTTCATACATTACATGCAGGAATGTAAAATGTTGCTAACTAAGTTATACTTTTACATGAGATACACTCTGTTTGCTGGCTTATCCTTTGTAGATCTATATCTTGTTCTTTAGTGATAGTCTTGAAATACTGCATTTATTTCATAACCCAAATAGAGATTTCAAAAAAAAAAATCAGAGGTTCTTCTAGTCAAAGTTGGAGGAGGTCTGGAAGAAGTCACTGACCCTAACGGGATGGAGTGCTTGGGTAAACCCCAAGACAATCACCAGGCCTAAAGGCTAAAGAGGGTTATCAAGGCAGGGAGAGGGATCTAATGGTTCCAGCTTCATTCAACAAGTAGCTACTTGGGAGTGACTGAGGGGGGAAGAGTTCTCAACCTCAGCAAGATATATCCATTGCTCACACAGCCACGCTTGGGGTGTCTCCTGGGACCCCACCCAGGATGGAGGCTAGAGAGAGAGCACTTCAGCTGGAGAGAAGGGAGGCACAAACCCAGAGAAGGACAGCTGGGGTCTGGCTGGGACTGTCTTGCTCTGCGCATATTGGGTACGCTATGTGTCCATGAGAGACTGATCTTTCCAATCAACGACTGTAATTACAGCTGAAGGAGGGATCATGATTTCATAATAGGTATCCTACAAAAAGAAAAGACAGACTTAAGTGACTCGAGTTCCAGTGCAAAGCAGCAGAGCAGTGTGGGTGAGTGTGAAGAGGCATTGTCCTCCCAGGCCTCTCTACCAGACCTCTCAGAAAGGCGTGAGCGCCACCTCCACCGTTCTGACTGTACAGAGTCGGGAGCTAAGCCCTAGGGCAACTGCGGAACAAGTGGACCAGTGGTAATGGTCACCATGCAAGCAGGGGACAGGCCCCGCGCCAGGCCCACCGTGGAGCTGCATGGTGTGATCCAGAGGGGAGCAGATGCCCAGAATTCCAGCAGGATGAGAGAAAGAATCCGGGCCTAGGCAGGGGAGGTCCCCAGGGCTTAGAAAGACCCAAACGGCCAACTGTCCCCGTCCCTGAGCAGGGCAGGGTGCACCTGGCGGGGAGAAGTGTGAGGCACCTCTCGCACCAGCCCCTCAGTGGGCAGCGGGATCCAGCTCCTCTCCCTAAGCCCATGTTTCTCTAAGCTTCCCCACCCTCGCTTCGATTCCTCACCAGCCTGCCCCCCATACCCATGGGGTTTGCACCATGGAGCCAAAATACAGGAAAAGCTCGTGCACGTGCTGAGCGTGGACAGACTGTTTTCGTTGTCATTATTCCTCACAATACAGTGTCCCAACTACTGTGTTTACCTAGCATTTGCACATTATAAATGACCTAACATTTGCATATCACCTAATTTTTGCATATTATAAGTCATCCAGAGAGGATATCAAATCCAGAGGAGGGTGTGCACAAGCTATAGGCTTATCCTACTTCGTGTTATAGAGGCGACTTGAGCATCCACCGGGGGTCCTGGACCAATGCCCTGCGATACTGAGCAACAACTATGCATGCACCCTCTCTCAGAATCCTGTGACCACGTCCCATATGGTGGTCAGAACCGTGCACTTTTATTCGTGGCATGTATGTGTTTTACAGCCTAAACTTTTCTTTTCCCCTTAGTAAAATACAGGTTGAAACTTCCTGGCACAAAAGATTATATTCAAACATCTAAAACAAGCGTGAGAAGCCATTCACCCTCCGCACCCATCAGGCTGTGAGCGAACGTATCAATGCAGCAGACTGCACGCGCCCTCTCACCCAGCCTGTGGGCGCCTGCATTGCCTGGACACTGGGCTCATTTCCTTCTCCTGGGTCGTGCATGTCTGATTTACCTCCATGACTCCCACCTGCCCTTCTGGGCTCTGCTCCTGACCTCCCTGTTCCTGGGGAGGACTTCTGCCCCCACCTTGGGACTCCTCCATCTCCCTTGTGTCCAGCAATCT
The DNA here is from genome assembly GCF_053883595.1 of Heterocephalus glaber. NCBI lineage: Eukaryota > Metazoa > Chordata > Mammalia > Rodentia > Bathyergidae > Heterocephalus > Heterocephalus glaber. The sequence continues at coordinate 2,502,145 of NW_028258138.1, forward strand.
CTTGTCTCCCTCCCACCCAGTGCGAGTTGAAATCTTCATTTGTCTGCACACGTTTCACCAACCTGGAGGGCAAAGTGCTCTAGTTATTTGTAGAAAGACACTCAGGTGTGACCTGTGCCTATAGATCCTTGGTGCTTCAGACACGTGAGGGAAGTGCTTTGTAAACCACATGGTTTACGTCAGTGCCCTCGCATCAATATTGCTGTTTTGCTAAAATAAGCAGACAGAGGATGGAGACAAGACTACAGAATCCACAGTCTACCTCAGCACAGTATGACCGAACTGAACTGTACTAGTCTGGCAGACTCTCAGCGGTTTACAGTAAAACTCAGCTATTTGCAAAGAAAATTATGTGG